>NC_067131.1:9539975-12360168 GCF_021347895.1 Acanthochromis polyacanthus | reverse complement strand
TACTTATTTACTTCTCTGTCTACCTTTTCTTTACTCCATGTAGGTTTCCCAAAGACTATGGGCTGAGGAAGAAGTGGAAGCAGCTCTGAGGAGAGAGGGGTTTGCTGCAAGTATATAACAGCCTAGAGAGAGAGATAAATAAATAATAATTATATTAATAATAATTCTGTTGTTTATTGTAATTGTGGTTGTCTTTACGTTGCATTTATTGAGATAATTTGTCCTTGTTCCTTATTACTGTAGCATTGCTGTAACTACCTATAATTATAAATTTCTATTCATATTTTCACTGTGACTTTTATAGACGGCGAATCGTGATCCATGCAGGAGTGGATGGATTTAGCAGGCTCATAGTTTACATAGGAGCAGCTACAAACAACAAATCCACCACTGTTCAGGTCAGCTGTTGCTCAGTATGGCTTACCATCTCGTATGTTGTGTGAGAGTCCAAATAATGCTACCAAAACACATAAAATGTTAAAACAGATGTGTAGTTGTTTTGACAATTGTTCTGATGTGATGTAAGCTTGTGAGGCTAATACATGCTTCAGAAGAAGGTTCACAACAGTTCTTGTTTTTGCTGCTGTCAGGCTCAAATTGTTGTGTGTGACATTTAACATGTAACAGAAATGTGGCGGCCTGTGAGTTGTAAGAAGACAGTTTAAAGGTGAGAGTTGAGAGAGTGAATTAATGAAATAGCTTATTTTTATGTGAAAGATTCAAAAACGATGGTTCAGGTTTGTGCATTTCTGCGACAACAAAATGTTTCCACACTTGTGGAAGACTGTCTTTGGAGAACAGTTGTAATATAAATGTTTGGAAGTTAAAGAAAATAATTGTCAGTTCTATTAAACCTTTTTATTGGCACATTGTTTTGATGCTTTTAAAAGCTGTCAAACTATTCAGCATGCAATAAAAGCAGTTTTATATCCCTTTGCTGTGTCTTTGTACATTGTAGTTTTCAAAGGCATTTATTTGAAATTCACAACTGGTCATAAAATTATGCACCAAAAATTTGCAGCATTCTTTTGAGTCTTGTTCGTTTCATTCTGATTCTGTTAAGGTGAGTTGTGATATGTCTAGTTTGTTGAAAAATGTCCTTAAGAATATACACTGTATCCATGTATGCCCGTAGTGCAGCAGAAAAAGGGACGGCCGGATCAGGCAATGATGTAACTTCAGCCTGTGTAAGCTGCCGGGGTAGTTGTGCATCAGGTACAGTGACGCCTTCTGGGTATGGGGTGTGAGGTCCTGTCCAGTCTATCCCATAATCAGCAGCAACCTGAAAGGAAAGCATAATTTGGAAGCAAGCTCTTTTATTAAGAAATGCACACTCCTCAAAAAATAAAAAAAGTAAAGTAGATTAGGGACTACATGGTATGGCAAAACTTGATTTCAAATGTGGGTTGGACAACAAGATGTGCAAGGAGTAAATTCATGAACTATAAAATTGTATAGATATTATAGATATTATTTTACACCATTGAAATATCTATGCATATGTTTATATGTTAAAATTTAAAAATACAAAGTACAGAAACTACAGGACCTGTCACAGCTCTATAAAGAATAGATATTATTGTGCAACTAAACCAAGTATAGTATTTTTGAAATGTCCAGGTTCTCCTAGCAGTGTTAGACAGCATACATCTACACTGTGTTTGTTAAATATGCTTTGGTAATTTCAATTTGTTAAGAAATCAAATCTGGACTCTGAATCAGAAAATGAGATCACACGCATTAGATTTTTTTCTCTGTCAAGTGAACCATCCAGTACCAAAGTAGAAATAATAAAGTTAACATAAACAAATATAAAGGAAGACAGGAAGGTAAAGGTACAAGAGGGGATTCATACCTCAACTGGATCAGCAGCATTTCCCTCACGTGGCTGACTAAGCCACAGTTGCATGGGGGATTGCCCTCTCTCTGTCCTCAAACTATGGTGAGTCCAGGCTTCCTTGAATGCCTGAAGATGCTGCTGCAGCTGTGGGACGTAGGTCCAGTGGAGAGTGAATAACTCCAGTTCATTTTCAGGGTTTAGAAACCCTTCCACTTCCAAATTGAGAAATAGTGTGTGGAACAAGTCAAGGACATTTCCATACACATCTCGCCATAATCTTTTAATTCTGTAGATGAAAAAAAAACAAACAAAAATAATACATAATTACTCTAAATTTTACAACTGCATGTATACAACAGGAATTTCCTTTCCAGTATTTTAAAAATATATCTGATACTCATGATCGTAATTAGTTACATAACCATGTATCACCTTTGATTATGTACACTGCGTCCAGTGATGTGGGAATGTCGGCCTGTTCCTCTCTGGCTCACCATGTAATGGGCCACAGCAACATTTTCCCCACCCTTGAGGAAGTTAATATACAAACAGACAAAAAGAAAAAAAGGAACACTATTTTTCCAAAGTTCTGTTCTTTGGTACTTTTGTTGTTTCAATGCAGGAGGGAGTATTGTTGTTAATGCAATATTTCACTTTACCTTATCAGATCTCACAAGAGAATACTAGTGGTAGTATTGGTGGTATTAATAGTAATGCTACTACTCGTGGTAATACACCAACTACTGCTGCTGATACTGTCACTGCTACTACAACTTGTAATACTATTACACATGCAGATACTACGTCTACGACTCTAACAGCTACTTATACTACTACTGCTGCTTGTACTTTTCGTATTACTGCTTGTACAGCTATACTACAGCTACTATTAATCGTCTGGTATTTGGTTGTCCAGCTGTTAGCGCGTGTTAATGTTTTGCTAATGGCTAACTAGTTAGCGCTCATAGACCCTCAAAAGATTTAATAATAAAAAACGAGCCTAAAACTATTCTTACCTGTGGAAAGTTATTCCAAGTTTCCTTGTCTTGATCGTCCGATGGAGTGTGGAACTGTATGCCGCACACTGAGCCGGCATTCTTCTTTGTTTTAATTTTCGTGCCGTACACATCAATGGAAAACACTGAAACTTTGCCCCCACTCGCTTAGCGTCTCCGTCGGGACGCCGCTCAGAGGGGCGTGTCGTATCTACTCTTCATATGCCTGTGATCAGGAACGACGAGGAAGAAAAAGAGGATCCAAGATGGCGGAGTGAACACTACGCTTTTGCAGGCAGCGGCGCACAAACTTTTATTCTGTCCTTTGAACTGACTTTTTGTGCATTTCATAACCATTAGCAAGATCATCGTCCTTGTTATTGACCACATTTTGCATTTTATACAAAAGAATACTCTGACTGTCGTGTTACAGAGGTGAATTGGAAGCTAACTAGCAGTTAGCTATGGAAGACCACACTTACGACTCTTCCTCTGGCGCGGTAGCTGGGGATGATGTCTTTTTGGAGGAGATTGAAGTTGAAGAACAGAAAGAAAAGACAATCAACCTGAATCACACGCCTATCAAAGCACCAAATCCTAAAAAAATGAAGAAAAAGTCCCCGGATGAGACAATGGATTCCATTTTAAAAGCGGTTTTTGAGCTCACTGGAAAAATGGACAGACAAATCGACAAGCTAGATGCTCAAACTGAACTCCTGAGAAAGTTTGAAACAAAGATTGAAGCTAACACCGAAGCCATCAAGGTAAACGAGCGAGGTATCGGCGAGCTACAAAGAAAATGGAGTCACTTCAAGCTGAAAATAAATCCCTGAGAGAAGCTGTCCTTGAACAAGCCAGATACAAACGACGTTGGAACTTGAGGTTAAATGGTTTAGCCGAGAAAGGCGGCGAAGATACCAGAGAGCTTGTTATTGGGATTCTGACCAGAGTGGTGCCCATGTCGGCGGAGAAACTTCGAGATTCTGTGGACACGGTACACCGTCTGGGCAAGAAGAGCACACCTGCAACCTTCAATGGACGTCCACGATCTATTATCATCCAGTTTGGGCTCAGAACGGTTAAAGAAGAAGTTTGGAGCAAGTCCCGTGAAGCTCGTGTCTGCCAGGACCTGCACATTTACTTCAAGAAGGATTACATCAAGGAAGATAGAGAAGCTCGCGCCAAACTGTACCCGCTGGTTCAAGAGGCCAAGAAGAGGAATCTAAAAGCTTATCTACTGGAAGGATATGCAATGATTGACGGTAGACGTGTGGACCCGCCGCCAGAGTGAGTTGACGATATTCATCTCTAGTTGACATTTAAATCCCGGAAAGTGAAATGCACCTAAATATGGACAGAAGGGACACTGACTGTTTCATTCCTGCGCATCTGATGGTTCTTGCGCTTTATCTTTGTTATCAGGTATGTTATCTTTTCTTTCATTAAACGCTAGGGGGCTTAAAAATATTGTCAAACGCAAGGCTATCTTTTTATTTAGTAAGGAGCAAAAAGCAAACTGTATATTTCTGCAGGAGACCCACTCCAATGAGGAAGATGTGAATTTTTGGAAGTTACAATGGGGTGACTCTATTTATGTTAGTCATGGTACTTCACATTCTGCTGGTGTAATGATACTGTTCAATAGATTCCCTGGAAAAGTTATCAAACATGTTAGTGATATAAATGGTCATTGGGTGACGGTAATAGTTGAAATTGACAATAACATATACGTCTTGATGTGTGTTTATGGGTACAATGAAAGAACCAGAAACAAAGAGTTAATCACAGATTTATGCAAACAAATCAGCGATCTCAGAAAATCTTACTCTACTGATAGAATTATTGTTGGGGGCGACTTTAATCTAGCACCTGATTTGTGGTTGGACAGGAACCCACCTAGAGCTCAGTGCCACAAATTTGACGATTTATTTACTACTCTAATGAATGAGGGAAATTTGGTTGACTACTGGAGGGTAAAAAATCCTGGAACTTCACAATTTTCTTGGTTTAATGCATCTGGAAATGGTCAAGGCTCGAGGATTGACTTCTGGCTAACGTCAATGCCTCTAATCAATCTCATTAATGAATGCACTATTTCGACATCGCCGTTGACCGACCATTGTACTATTTCACTATCATTGCTTTTCTCTAACCATAAATATGGATTAACTCGAGTTTGGAAATTTAACAATACCCTTTTAAATAACTCCTATTTTTGTATAAAAGTCAAACAATTGATAGGGGAAATCCATGCTTTAGATATGTTGACAGTAAGTAAATGGGAATGGTTAAAATTCAAGGTAAAAGAACTTGCCATTCAAACTGGCAAATACTTAACAAAACTTAAAAAACAAAGGCAGCTTGACATTATAAACAAAATAAACAATACTTCAGGGAATCCTCAGCTTTCGAATGATGAGAGAAATGAACTGAACAAATTGCAATCTGAACTAGACACTTTATACATAGAAAAAGCTAAAGGTGCATTTGTTCGATCACGTGCTCACTGGTTAGAGGAGGGGGAAAAAATACATCTTATTTCTTTAATTTGGAAAAACATAGACAATTAAAAAAGAAAATTAGCAAACTTAATATTAATGGACTTGTTACTGAAGATCTTGATCTAATAAATAATGAAATTTATAGTTTTTACTCTAATTTATATAAATCTAATTATTTGGATCCTGAAAGCCAAACATATATAGATGGTTTACAAAATTATATTCAGAAAATTGATACAACTTTCAAACAATCCTTAGATGAGCCTTTGAGTATTGAGGAGATGGACAAAGCCATTTCAAAAATGTCTTTGGGTAAATCACCGGGCATTGATGGCCTTACTACAGAATTTTATAGGTTTTTTTGGCAAGATCTAAAAATATTATTACACAAAGTCTTTATAGAATGTATTTCTAACGGTAGCCTCTCCAACAGTATGAAACAAGGAATAATTACACTAATTCCAAAACCAAACAAGGAGATTCAACATTTAGATAATTGGCGTCCTATAACTCTATTATGCAATGACTATAAAATCTTAGCTCTTGTATTTGCTGAGCGTTTAAACAAAGGTCTTGATAAAATTATGAACGAATGTCAGTCTGCATTCATTAAAGGGAGAAGCATCCACAATCACATTAGACTTATTTTCGACTTATTAGATTATAGTGAATTTGTGGACCATGACACTTTAATACTATTTTTAGATTTCTACAAGGCGTTTGATACACTGGAGCATCCCTTTTTGAATAAAGTTTTGCAAATTATGGGATTCGGTGATCATTTCTGCGGCATTATTAAAATGTTCTACAATGACATATATAGCGCAGTTTCTCTTAACCCCGGAGGACTCACCAATAGGTTTAAAGTGCAACGTGGTATCCGCCAAGGCTGCCCAATATCCCCTAAACTCTTCATTTTAGCAACACATTTTCTATCTATCTCAATTATGAACAACCCAACAATAAAAGGAATTCATGTTTTTGATAGGGAATATAAAATAAGTCAATTCGCTGACGATACAGTATTATTTCTTAAAGACAGCGTTATGATTGGAAATGCTCTCCACTTGATTTCTTCATTCTCTAAAGCTTCAGGTTTAATGCTTAATATAAAAAAATGTGAAATTCTTCCTATACATACTTGTCAACATAACAATATTTCATCAATAAAGGTCGTTGATGAAGTCAAATATTTGGGTATTGTGATTTCCAAAAATGCTATAAGAAGAGAAGATATTAATATTACTGGTCGGTTAGCGGACATGAGGAAAGGGCTTAGTCATTGGTTAACAAGAGATTTGACTATATTCGGCAGAAACCTATTAACTAAAGCCGAAGGTGTTTCGAAGGTTATTTATCCTTGTCACTCAATGTTTATTTCACCACAAAGTATTAAGAAAGCTAACTCTATAATCTTTCAGTTTCTGTGGAAAAACAAAACACATTATTTGAAAAAGTCACAACTCGTAAAGAGCTTTGATGAAGGAGGAATTAAAGCGTTAGACTTCGAAGCCATGGTTGGCACTATAAAAATGAAATGGTTAAAATCCTTCATGATGCATAAAGACTCTATGTGGTTCCACATCCCAAATTCATTGTTCAAAAAAATAGGTGGAATTGAATTTTTCTTGAAATGCGACTTTGAAATAACCAAAATTCCAATCAGTCTATCAAAGTTCCATAAACAAATAATTCAATTTTGGAAACTGATCTTTAACCACAATTTTTCTCCTCATAATTCAACTTTATGGAATAACCGAACCATTGTAACATGTAGAAAATCTTTATTTTTGCAAGATTGGTATAACAAAAACATTATTTTTGTGAATGATTTACTAGATGTCAATGGTGATTTATTAAATTTCCCAGCCTTTCTGACAAAATACAACTTCAGTTGTGACCACAGAGTTTTTCAGAAGGTGTGTAAAGCAATCCCACAGCCCTTAATTCAACTTATTAAAAATACCATATTGTATTCCCAAGTTACTATTTCACTACCCAATTTAAAAATAAATAACTGTAATTTAATTGATTACAAATCCAATAATAGGCACTTCAACGAAGCTTTAAGACATTTGATTTACCACGACTATGATAGACCTTCTTTTAAGTCGTTGGATATTTCCGATAATCAATCTATCCAAATTAAGGCTCATTCTTCATTTCTGAAGTGGCCAGTATCTCCAAAAGTGAAAGAGACTCACTTCAAAATTATTAACAATATATATCCTGTGGGCCATTTGCTTAAAAGAAGGTTTAAATTTGAGGTAGACCCATGTACTTTCTGTAAACAAGAGGAAGAAACTGTTTGTCACTTGTTTTATGAATGTCGTTATTCTCAAGACTTTTGGAAAGATGTCAGAAACTGGATTAACCTTAAATTGAGTATTCCCCCTTTGGAAGTATCACATATACTTTTGTACATGGACAATTTGGCATCTTCATCTTCTATGGTCCTAAATATTGTATTATTGTTAGCTAAATATCATATTCACTGTTGTAAGTGGAGGGGTAATACTCCCTCATTTCCCTGTTTTTTGAATGAATTTAAAATGTATTATTGCTCTTTAATAACTTTAAAAAATTGGAAAACTGCTAGAATCACCAGCCAAAGTATTTCTAAGCTGTTGCTTTTCTAATGTTGTGACTTTAAAACATGCTCCACTTTATGTTGTTGTCATTTGCCTGGACATAATGACTTTGACGCCCCCTAGCGTGTTTGCACTGTCCTCTACGAGAGTTTGTATGTTCATATATGACATTTACAATAAAAAAAAAAAAAAAAAAAAGGCCACAGCCCTTAAAGATTTGAAGCTAATCTTTAAGGGCTGTGGCCAATTCAACTTGAAAGATAAACAAAGAACAGCACTGAAGTGTTTCATTGAGAAGAAAGACGTATTGGGACTTATGCCGACGGGATATAGCAAATCCTTAATATACCAGTTGGCTCCGCAGCTCCGCTGTTTGGGAAGCTAACGGGACTTAGTCACAATCCGCCGGTGCTCTCGGAACTACGTCAGCCTATTCGTTGCGCTGATTGGTTGTACACCTACCCAATTGCTGCAGAGGGATTTGATAGACAACCTTTTAGCCCGCCTCCCTCCCTGTCGAGCTTCCCTAGACCCTCGTGCCGTCAAAAGCATGGGTGTAGCGTGGCTAGGCTAGCTCTTGTGGGGTTTTCCTGGTCTGCAGTGGTCAGTATCGATCAAAACTGCTGAAGACATTAATGCTGGTTCTGATAGAAAGGTGTCAGAATACACAGTGCATCACAGTTTGTTGTATATGGGGCTGCATAGACCAAACAGGGTACCCATGCTGACCTTTGTGCACCATTGAAAGCAATGGACGAAGGTGGTGAATTTTGATGAATCACATTTTCTTTTACATCACATGGATGCACTGTGTGTGTCGCTTAGCTGGGGAACACATGACACCAGGATGCATTATGGGAAGAAGGCAAGCCGGCAGAGGCAGTGTGATGCTTTGGGCAATGCTCTTCTGGGAAACCTTGGGTCCTGCAATGCATGTGGATGTTATTTTGACATGTACCACCTACCTCAGCATTGCTGCAGACCATGCACACCCTTTCATGGAAACGGTATTCCCTGATGGCTGTGGATTTTTTTCAGCAGGATAATGCGCCGTGCCACAAATCAAAAATGGTTCAGGAATAGTTTGAGGAGCACGACAACGAGTTTGAGGTGTTGACTTGGCCTCCAAAATCCTCACATCTCAATTCAATCCAGCATCTGTGGGATATGCTGGCCCCACCTCACAACTTCCAGGACTTAAAGGATTTGCTGCAAACTTATTGGTGCAGCAGATACCACAGCACACCTTCAGGGGTCTAGTAGATTCCATGCCTTGATGGGTCCGGCCTATTTTGGCAGCAAAAGGGGGACCAACACAATATTAAGCAGGTTATAATGTTTTAGCTGATCGGTGCAGATCTGGAAAGGGAAAGCTTTGTCACATAAATATTGTAGATTCTGACACACAAAACATTTGTCTTCTATGTCTTGATCACTTGCACAACTGCTTTTGTGATCAGCAAAGGTTTAGTGCCCTCTAGTGGTAGCCTCAAAAACAACATCTGCACAGATTGTATAGGAGAAAGACTGAAAAGAAGCGGTTCACAAAGACAACAGCACATATCATTTTAGCAATATGTTAACATAGATGAGTTGTTTATCAATAGAATCATTGTGTTTGCTTTTATGCATCCCGTGCAAAAAGGAAAATGCAACAAAATATAAACTTGATCATCACTGTAACATACCAATCAGTGAAACCTTCAAAACATTTAAAGCACAAGGATCTGCCACTGGAAATGCCCTCTCAATTATTAATTTCCTTGTGTGGAAGAAAATCATCCCTTAAATCACAGAGAGTCTTTTATTTCATAGATTTATTTACAGTTTTGTATAACATTAAAATGACTTTAATACCATATGATTTGTGTGAGAAAGGAAAAGTAATATAATACATAACTGTTAAAATATTGTTGTTTAACTCATTGAATAACAGCTAAGAATCAATCGATCATGGAAGAGGTGAGAAATAAACAAAATATACTCTCTGTTTTACAAAACTGAACATAAAGCTATTTTAAGGCAGTAAATATTTTACACAAATTACCATTTGGAGGACTGAGACATTTAAAACTTTATTAGACGACACTCATTCACAGAAACTGAGTTGACTTGTTACAAACTGGAAACATTTCACATGTAAAATAACAACTTTTAATTAAGTAATTAAATAACGAGCGGGACAGTAAATGAGCAGGAGGATGATCTTGAGCAGCTCCTTATTTTGTGGATTCAGCTTGTCACGAGTAACTGAGTGAATGAAGTGCAACAAAACTTAAAAATCATTTCCCAAATTTCATATAATTTAGTAAACAAGAGGAAATACTATAGAAGTCAAAGAGATGAAAGTACATATGGCACAATAATATTCATTGCTGCTTATTAGATATTTCTTCAGGTTTTTGCACAGAAACTAGGCAACTGTTGTGCTTCTATTTATACAATGTTTACTCAAAAGGGATATGAATGCTGTGCAGTATTTAGAATAAAAACTCTAAACTACAAAAAAATTTTGATCTCGGTGTCACTGCAGGGTCAATCTTTGTGATTCTGCATTAATGCAGCTATCTTCCACCGTCTCACATGTAGTAAGGGTTGCTGTGGCCTTGGCTCTGAGCATACGGGTTGAACTGAGATTGATTCTGGTCATAGGGGTTGCTCTGAGGTTGCTGAGCATACTAGCTGTTCTGTTGAGACAGACTGTATGGAGCAGTGGTGTAGTGGTCCCTGGAGAAGTGGGTATACTCTTAATTTTCACCTTTTTTTTTTTTTAAAATTAGTCCAGAAAAACGCCCTGTTTTAGAAACAGTGACATAGAAGACTACTCTCTTTAATTTATTCAGTCATTTCTACTTGCCCACTATTACAAAATTATCATGACTTGATTAGGAGCAGTTTGTAGTTATTACTGGTCACACAGGCAAACTGGATTAATGTAACATGTATTTATCATGAGGCAAACATGGTGTTTCAGTTACTTTTGAACATTTATTTAAATAAAATACTTCAAATATGAAGTTGACAGTGCATCCTTGTTCATATTTCATCATGAATAAAACCTCAATATTGTTTTAGGTCGAATCTTAAACTACCTGTCCCCATTCTTGTGTTTTTACTTACTTTAAAATCAACTACCAGCCTAGAGGTTTTCCCACATTATCCCAATCTAGCTAGCTTCAGACTTACGTTAGAATAACGTTAGCCTTTCAAAACGTTAGTCAGACTCGGCCCGACACTCAGTTTAACCCGTTGCGCTTCAGTGTCCCGCCCGCGGTACACTTTGAGATCTGCATAAGCAATTTGCTAAATGTCTGAAACTGCAAACGCGATTATACAAACACTATATGTTACACGGCAGTGGGGACGGGTTTCATTGGTTGTTTAGATATTTATTTTTGCATGTGTTGCATGTTTTTGTAGTTTGAATTGTTGGTGTTTTGGTTGTATTGCATGTTTTGATTATTTGTGTTTTGAGTTTTTCTATGATTTTTGAGTGTCCCACTGCCCGTGAACGCCTCTGACAAGGCAATAGACTGCACCTGCCAGGTTCTCCCTTCCTCCCTACAGGAGCCAATGGGCGGCAAGGATAGCGGCTTCAAGGCTGATGGAGAGAACTATATAGGAGCCTGCGGAGGACAACAGGAGCGTCCGGCGGAGAGCGTCTGGGAGGAGAGGGCGCCTGGAACGAGAGGGCGCCTGGAACGAGAGGGCGCCTGGAACGAGAGGGCGACTGGAATGAGAGGTGTCCTGATGGAGACCCGGAACGAGTGAGTTAATGTGAGTTTGGAAGGACAGCTGGAAGGGGTGGACAAGTGGCCGGAGCACGAGTTTGAAGACGGAGGCAGTGGGTGACGCCAGAGAGAAAGCCGGAGAGGAAACCATAGCGCTACAACGTGACATACTCGCAGCGGCAGGGCAATTAAGAGCTCTGCCTGGCGGGTGAGTATCCCTTGGGGACTCTGTAGTAGCGTTTTGGTGTGTGCACGTTATCGTGATTGTGGCTTTGAGAGAAAGACTTCCGTACTGGCAGTGGATCTGTGTCTTGTAGGTGGTTTCCCCCAGACACGGGCCAGGCAGAGGAAGAAGAGGGCTGAACCCCGGGACTGCTGAACCGTGTGCTCCGTACCCTACCACCCCTGGAACGACCGTAAAGGGTGGATTTTAACCAGGATTTTAGCTTTTAGCTTTTAGCGGTTTTTAACGAGACCCTGAGGTCGTGTTAGACTGTTGTCCCTGCTGGCTGCAGGCCCGAGGAGTGTAACGTAGGAGCTTAACCTGTACTGTATGTGAAGAAATTTATCTTGTAATTAAATGATTGTTTGCCACCGGCATCTGGTTTTCTCGCCCTCTGTATATTACGGTTGCTGACAAGGTGCTCCACCCGATCGTTAAGAACCTAGTGCAAAACCTTAACAATATTAATAATCTGGTCATTTTCCCTTCCAAATCCAAAAAAGTAACCCACTCGGCGGGTGACATATACGCCGAAGGAAAGCTTAGATTCTCAGGAATCCGCCGGTATAAACCACTTTCAGATGTGATTACCACAACGGGTGAGAAAAACACGTTTGTCCGACAAACAACGAATATCCATCCATCCGTTCTCTACACACGGCTTCAACGTACACAGCGCGACTCACATTTCCGGGTTCATTATTACGCACAGATGAAAATATTCCGCAAAAAACGGCCATAATCCAACCTTGGACAACCAGACGAAACAAGTCAGTAAACTATTTTGTCCAAAACATGTCTTGAAGACGGTAGAGTCATTCCATGAAACCGGTGCCTTTTCAACTTTGAAAATGTAAAATTTAAACTATATTTAATTTTTATTTTTTAAGTAGCCAGGAATCACAGAAGGTCTAAAATGACAGGAAACTATATTGTGCCATCTCAGGCTGTGTTATTTAATATTTAATTATGTCAAATCCTGTTGCTGTGGAAAGGTAACAAGGTTGACCATTTTAAACTAATTTGCTTGTAGCTAGCTAAAATAAATGCTAGTTAAAGTGCAAGCTATGTACTTTGAAAGATAATTACTTGTAGACATTGATTATATTTTGAAAAATAGAAAATTGATTATGTTTATATGTTAAAAACTGGTAACAGGATTGACGTTGTATGCTTGTCCCCCCTGGTTAAACCTTGAAAAAACTTCAAAATACCAAATCAGAGATGAGAGAAACTTACTTGTCAATGAGCTGTTAGCATCCTGGTTCCGAGATGATGCAACCTCCTTTAAATCCTGTCAAATCTGGAATGTACCATTATTTTTATAGGGTTTTTTAGTTAGGGTAACAGGGTTGACACGAAATCAGGGGACGCCGATAAATTGGTAATTTATAATGGTTAATATATATTATTACCAAAAACACTGTTTTACAATAAGATCATACTTTAAACTACATGTAAATGTAAAAATTTTAACATTTTGCCTACATTTTACAAATGAAAAGTCCTGTACACATACAACAATAACAGTGAGGGACAGGCCAAAAGCCTCACCCTCTTCAGCATGAAAGTAATTTAAATTAATTAAAATAACATTTCACTGACTTTAATTTGATGTTATATTAAGGAGAGAAGACAGGGTAATGCTATATTTTTAAATGAAATATTAATTTGTTGTTATCATAATTGTATGACTGATTATTTCTTGGGGACGCAAAAGGCACCGATTTCATGGAATGACCCGGTATATACTCCACGAATAGGTCGTTTTCGAGGAAATGCACCTCGCGATGCGCGTCCAATATTCCCTGTATTTCTCGTCATATTTTTATTTACAAATAGAATATTAGCGATTTTTTTGTACTGAAAATGGCTGGAATTGACTGCAGCTTTAACCACTGGCGACAAAATATCCTCTCCTTGAAATGTGCAGTCATGTTGCCAGTAGTTTAAAACAATGATTCATTTGGAAACCACCTTAAAACTTACCTGAGAATTATATCGTCCATGAAAGTAGGTTCCGCTCGATACGTGTCACTCACTTGAAAGGTGTTTATTCTGACTTTCTCGCATTTCCGCGCATCTTTCAAGCAGACCTGTCAATCAACTGGAGTGCCACAGAGGTGTTAGCAAAATTTTCCTCTGTATGACCCGCCCTACTCTGCCTCTGATTGGCTCATCCCTAAAGTTAACCAATCGAATCAGTGAAGGTATTGTGCAGGCGGTTCCTGTCCTGTAATTTGAAGGAGTGATAACAGCAGCATATGGAGAAAGATGAAACACTTTCAGTGAATGTGTAGTAGAATGTTCATGTGAGATGTTCATGCTGACAGAAAAGGAGTACAGTTTCCTGAGTTGGTACATCCTCTGGTGGCACTTCCTCAGGATTCCTTTCAGTGTTGGAGGAGAACCTCAAAAGTTTTCAACTAGCAAAAATCACACTTTGGATTAACCCAGTGTTAAGTTATGATGCTGTCACTGCAAAAGGATAAAGTTTGAAAAACAATAATCTGGTGTCAAAGTTGCTCAGAAGCAACTTGGTTAAAATCACTTGATCAGTCAAATCAGTTCAGTCTACAAGCACAAAGTTTTCTTTTGCAAGCTTCCCCAGATCTGACATTGTCATGTATGAGTGGGCATGAAATGAAATGATCTATCACTTGTCAGAAATGAGAAATGAGAAACTAATTAAGAACAAAAACCAAAGCATGTAGCACAATCAAATCATATGCTAAGCTATATAATTTTCCGATACAGCAGCATGATTTATGGGCTCATGGGATGTGTTTGTGTTTTATCTAAAGATAAAAATGGCCAATCATAGCAGTAAGAATTACAGCTTAACAGAGGGTGGTAAACTAGAAAGACCTGCCATATCTAATACTGATTACCCCCCCCCCCCCCCCCCCCCCGCAAGCTCAGATGTTCACTGTATGAAACACTTATTAAATTCAATTCAATTTTATTTATATAGCGCCAATTACAATCAAATTGTCTCAAGACTCTTTACAGAACCCATATGCCTGACCCCCAGAGCAAGCCCCAAGTCGACAGTGGCAAGGAAAAAACCCTTTTAAAGGGGAAATAAACCTTGAGCAGAACCCAGCTCTTTATGTGGGGGGACCCATCTGCCTGCTGGCCGGGCGGATGGTTTATCATAGTGGTTATAACATGGAGAATTTTCCTGTACTTAAAATCAAAAAAAAAATCTGACTAAAACTATGAAAAAAGACTGTGAATCCACTCGCCTAATGTAAAACACCATTAAAAACCTGGAACTGAATGACAACTAGATCTAAAATACCTTTAATTACAAGTCAAACAAAGCAAGTACTAACCAGCACTACTAACTAAACAACATAAAAACAACATTACGTCAACCATAAAGTTGACGTAAATCTCATTTAGGTTGTAAACATGTAAAGCATTAACAAGATCAGAGGATCCGTGGAGAATAAAAACGATGTCCTTTATTGGCAGGTGACCTTTCAGAGGCAGGTAGGACAACCACAAGGTCATACAGTAAAGTCAGCTATCATCACCATAAGGTCAAATACAGAAAAACTGTCACAAAGCAAACCTCAAAGAAATTATCCAAATTGTGTTATTGTTAGCTTTTATGACCTAAATAATTGTACACTGGGATTTGTTTAAAAGGGAAAATTAAACTTAAAACAGCCAATTGTTGAGATGAGGCACTCTGGCAATTAAAGGAAAATGCTGTTAAAACAAGTAAGACAATGCAGTGGGACTAATTCTAGTTATTGTGACTGTGGAAGAAAAAAGATGACAGCAGCAGAAGACATTTATGTGAGCAGTCATTATTTATTGATAGCTTTCCTTGTCCCACAATGTAATAAAATCAGGCTACTTACCAACAATTGCTACAGCTATCCAAAGGACAGACAGGAGTATGTATTTCTGAGCCATTGAAAACAAACGGAAGAACAAACCTACAGAACAAGAAAGAAAGCCAGTTGTGGCTACGAGTGATGAGGCTTTAGTGCCCTCAGACCTGATGAGAGTTCAGCTGTCGTCCACTGGTTTTAATCAAGAGCCATTCCTTCTCAGGCGGGACAGTGTGCTCAATTAGGGCTCCTTCCCAGAAAAGAAGACTTTTGCTGACTTTTAAAACCATTCATCTGCTTCACAATCTTCCATGGCATATACTGCTCTCTGTTTTTTCTGAACTGCCATAAAGTATGTTATAGATCCGATAGATAGGCCGGTACAAAGGCCAAAGCTGTGACAATCACAGGCTCCATAAGTAGACAGAATGCTCTCTTGGCTCTAAGAAAATCCAAAATATTTAATTTAATATGACATGAGACGAGGGCTGCACAGTGTCTTGGTGGTCTGCACTGTCGCCTCACAGCTAGAAGATCTTTCCGTGTGGAGTTTGCATGTTCTAGCTGGGCATGTGTGGGTTTACACTGGGTTCTCCAGTTTCCTCCCACAGTCGAAAAACATGCTGAGGTTAAACGGTGATTCTAAATTGTCCGTAGGTGTGAATGTGAGTGCGATTGTTTGTCTCTATGTGTAGCCCTGTGACAGACCGGTGACCTGTCCAGAGTGTCCCCTAACTTCACCCTAAGTCAGCTGGGATAGACTCCAGGCCCCCGTGACCCAAATGAGGATTAAGTGGTGCATAGATGATGGATGGATAGTCGTAATGTAATTTCTGTTAATCAACGTATCAAATAATTGCTTCACTTCTACAGGCTGATAATCTGATAACCTACATGCATAAAAAATTTCAAAATTAAATCACTCAAAATTTCACTTGGATTGAAATCTGGGCTCTGACTTGGCCACCTCAGAACATTCACCTTGTTACGTTGAAACAGTTTTGGTGTAGTTTTAGCTGTAGGAAAACTATTGTTCTCCCGAGTTGCAGTTTCTCTTGCAGACCGCTTCAGGTTGTCCACAAGGATTTCACCATACTTTCCTACATTACTTTACCCTCTACTTTCACAATCTTTCCTGGACAAGCTGCCACAAAGTATCCCCACATCATGATGCTGCCACCTCCATGCTTCATGGTGGAGATGGTGTGTCTGTGATGATAGACTGATGGCCTTCAGACCAAAGAATCTTTCAGTTGACTTCAGTCTATATAACACGTCTAAATGAACTAGGCACTGTGAATGATAAATTAACAAATAGATCCAGATGTTCTCTGGTGTTTTGTGTCATTGTGTTTTTGCTTAAAAATGATCAGATATCAACAATAGTTAGTTTAACATCGCTTACCATGTGAAATACTCTGAGACGACGTATCTTGTGAATCGATGCTGTATAAATGAAACTGAACAAATTAAATTCAAAGAGTTTGAGGTGTTGACTTGGGCTTCAAATTCCCGGATCTCAATCCAATCCAGCATCTGTGGGGTGTGCTGGAAAAACAAGTCAGATCCATTTAGGCCCCCCCTCACAACTTCCAGGACTTAAAGGATCTGCTGCTAATATTTTGGTGCCAGATACCACAGCACACCTTCAGAGGTCTAGTGGAGTCCATGCCTCGATGGGTCAGGCCTGTTTTGGCAGCAAAAGGGGGACCAACAGAATATTAGGTAGGTCATCATAATATTATATCTGATCAGTATATATCTGGAAACGAAAAGCTTTGGCACATAAATGTTGTAGATTCTGACACACAAAGCAAAATATTTGTCGTCTATGTCTTAGTGCCCTCTAGTGGTAGCCCCAAAAACAACATCTGCACAGATTGTATCGAAGAAAGACTGAAAAGAAGCAGTTCAAAATGACGACAACATATACACTATATTGCCAAAAGTATTCGCTCACCAGTGTTGGGCAAGCTACTTGGAAACTGTAATGAGCTAAGCTACCAGCTACTCAGTGTTAAACCAAGCTTCACTACACTGAAGCTATGACCCACAGAAATGTAGCAAGCTAAGCTACAGCAATACGGCCAAAGTAGCTTAATACATTCAAGTTACTTTTTTTTCTTACCAAAAAATTTCAGGGACTAATGAAGTCAGTCAAACGGAGACAAGAAAATGCTGACTTATTTATTATTAAACCATCATTTTTGTTCTCAGTGCTCCAAAGTTAGTAAGTTGATACACTGAGGAATATGTGGAGCTATATTTAAAATGAATCAACCTTTTTACATTAGAAATCATTGTTCTGATTTTCTTTTTAGTTTGTATTGCAGACATAATGTATCTGATAATTAAGTTGCAGTAGCTTATATTAACACACCACTTACATTGGAGGGTATAATAGGTTACATTTGATATCATTTCCATATAAAGTAAGCAATATTATAGTAAGACAATTTTATACATAATTTGGGTATTCACGTTGGGTATTAAATAAAGTTTTATTTCTTAAGTCTAATATCTATGTAAAATCATTCAATGCTTTCCCAAAGTGCTGTATCCACTACTACTTAACTCAATTTTGGTCTTGAGTGTAAGATTAAGATATTTAATCATTTATGCCATCACTTTTGTTACCCTTTCTGTTATTTTTTTTCAGCCATTTGCTCATTAGTGTTAACAGTAATACTGAAGAAGACAGATTTTGGTTTTACTGTTACCTCGTTTTCTCCCATACCTCCCATAATTAAACTGATATGTATCAGTTTAATTATTTAATCCCCCAATTTATACACATTCACACACTGCCACCACAACCTTACGCTTAATTTAATTAATTTACTGCCACGCGAATTTTAGATGTTGAAAAGTAGCTCGTTTGTGTGTGCATCTTATACTGCGGTTGACATGTGGTGGTTAGCTAACTGCTGCTGGTTGTGCATATTCGGTAGTCACCTGTATATGGGTTCTCAGATTTGTATTTGACGTCTTTGAAGTTGACAGAAACTTCGCATTGGGTTGGCACAGTAGGTATCTGAAAACAACTTTTCTCCGTTTTTTCACAAAAACTCAAAAACTGAAGCGAGCGTCTGTGTGTGTGTGTGTGTGGATCCAGTGGAAGGGATTGTTGAATGACGACATCAACAGTTCCTCCGCTTCTATTGGTCGACACAGACATGTCGGCGTTTGGAGAGGATGTCACTGTCTGATCCTTAAAAGTGTGAGATGAGATTGCAGCAGAGCAGAAAGCTCCGCTTCAAGCAGTTCAACATTAATCATTTTTAATGTAGCTTTTTGCGTTCGCTACCGTGCTACATGACCAAAAGATTAGCTAAGCTGTTGAAACGTTTTTTGATTTTGTAAACAACGACGCTACCACGTCGTTACAGAAAAATGTAGTTAAACTACTAACGACGCTATTTGTAGTGACGTTACTGCCCAACACTGTCGCTCACCCATCCAAATAATCAGAATCAGGTGTTCCAATCACTTCCACGGCCACAGGTGTATAAAATCAAGCACCAAGGTATGCAGACTGCTTTTACAAACATTTGTGAAAGAATGGCTCGCTCTCAGGAGCTCAGTGAATTCCAGTGTGGAACTGTGATAGGATGCCACCTGTGCAACAAATCCATTCGTGACATTTACTCACTCCTAAATATTCCACAGTAAACTTTTAGCTGTAATATAAGAAAGTAGAAGTGTGTGGGAACGACAGCAACTCAGCCACCAAGTGGTAGGCCATGTAAACTGACAGAGCGGGGTCACCGGATGCTGAGGCGCATAGTGCCAAGAGGTGGCCAACTTTCTGCAGAGTCAATGGCTACAGACCTTCAAACTTCCAGTGGCCTTCAGATTAGCTCAAGAACAGTGCTTCAGCCGAGAGCTTCATGGAATGGGTTTCCATGGCCGAGCAGCTGCATCCAAGCCAGACATGACCAAGTGCAATGCAAAGTGTGGGATGCAGTGGTGTAAAGCAGCTGCCACTGGACTCTAGAGCAGTGGAGACACCTTCTCTGGAGTGACCAATCGCACTTCTCCATCTGGAAATCTGATGGACAAGTCTGGGTTTGGCGGTTGCCAGGAGAACCGTACTTGTTGGACTGTGTTGTGCCAAGTGTAAAGTTTGGTGGAGGGGGGATTATGGTGTGGGATTGTTTTTCAGGAGCTGGGCTTGGCCCCTTAGTTCCAGTGAAAGGGACGCTGAATGCTTCAGCATACCAAGACATTTTGGACAATTCCATGCTCCCAACTTTGTGGGAACAGGTTGGAGTTGGCCCCTTCCTCTTCCAACATGACTGTGCACCAGTGCATAAACCAAGGTCCATAAAGACATGCAGTCTGGTGTGGATGAACTTGACTGGCCTGCACAGAGTCCTGACCTCAACCTCACAGAACACCTTTGGGATGAATTAGAGCGGAGACTGAGAGCCAGGCCTTCTGGTCCAACATCAGTGTGTGACCTCACAAATGCACTTCTGGAAGAATGGTCAAAAATTCCCATAAACACACTCCTAAACCTTGTGGACAGCCTTCCCAGAAGAATTGAAGCTGTTATAGCTGCAAAGGGTGGACCGACGTCATATTGAACCCTATGGATTAGGAATGGGATGTCACTTACCTTCATATGCGAGTCAAAGCAGGTAAGCAAATACTTTTGGCAATATAGTGTATCATTTTAGTAATATGGTAATATAGATGAGTTGCTTATCAATAGGAACAGTGCATAGAATCATTGTGTTTGCTTTTATGCATCCCGTGCAAAAAGAAAAACGCAACAAAATAAAAATATACAGCATCAGAATGAAAAGGATTTGATCATCCCTGTAACATACCAATCAGTTAAACCTGCAAAACAATTAAAACACAAGGACCAGTCACCGGAAATATCCTCCCAATTATTAATTTCCTCATGAGGAAGAAAATCATCCCTTAAGTCACAGAGAGTCTTTTATTTCATAGATTTATTTACAGTTTTATATAACATTAAAATGACTTTAATACCACATGATTTGTATAATACATAATTGGTAAAACTGCTGTTTAACTCACTGAATAACAGCTAAGAATCAATCGATCATGGAAGAGGTGAGAAATAAACAAAATATACTCTCAGTTATACAAAACAGGACATAAAGCTATTTTAAGGCAGTAAATATTTTACACAAATTACGGTGAAATATAGAGTACAGATGAGCCAAACATGGCACCATTTGGAGGACTGAGACATTTAAAACTTTATTAGACGACACTCATTCACAGAAACTGAGTTGACTCGTCACAAACTGGAAACATTTCACAAGTAAAATAATAACTTTTAATTTAGTAATTAAATATCAAGACAAGACAGTAAATGAGCAGGAGGATGATCTTGAGCAGCTCCTTATTTTGAGGATTCAGCTTGTCACGAGTAACTGAGTGAATGAAGTGCAACAAAACTTAAAAATCATTTCCCAAATTTCATATAATTTAGTAAACAAGAGGAAACACGATAGAAGTCAAAGAGATGAAAGTACATATGGCACAATAATATTCATTACAGCATATTAGATATTTCTTCAGGTTTTGCACAGAAATGAGGCAACTGTTGTGCTTCTATTTATACAATGTTTACTCTAAAGAGATATGAATGTTGTGCAGTATTTAGAATAAAAACTCTAAACTACAACAAAGTACATTTTTGATCTCGGTGTCACTGCAGGGTCAATCTTTGTGATTCTGCATTAATGCAGCTATCTTCCACCGTCTCGCTGGTAGTAAGGGTTGCTGTGGCCTTTGCCCTGAGCGTACGGGTTGAACTGAGCTCGATTCTGAGGTCGCTGAGCGTGCTGGCTGTTCTGTCGAGACACACCGTATGGAGTTATCTCATCCTGGTCGTCGAACGGCCGCTACAGTGGATGGAAAGAAAGTTTCTTTGTGAGCAAAATCTGAACAAAGGCCATGAAAACACTCAGCTTAATGACAACACAGCTGTAAAATGAAGCATCTCTCCCTGGCTGTCACACACAGAATCATACTCACCGGGTTTTTCCCCTCAGAGATCAGATTTTGCCGGCTGTGGCTTGGACTCATCTCCAGGTTGGTCCTGCTGTCCCAGGCGCTGTTGGTTGTGGCCCGTGGGATCCGAGGCACTCCACCATTGTCTGACCCGTTCAGTGAAGCCTGGCTGTTGGCTACGTTGCGGTTAACCAAAGGCGACTTGGCAGAAGAGTGGGTGATGTAAGCTTCTCCAATGTCTGCATCGCTCCTGTTCTTGGAGCTTTTCTTTGAGCATCTGACAAGATTTCATTTTTGAGATTTTTTTAAAAAAAAGCAAATAAAATAAACAGAGGCAGTTATGGATATTTAGAAGTGGGTGAGTGAAAAGATGTGAAACTCACTTGAGAGCCACTACTGGAAGAAGGATGAGACAAATGAGGAGCAATCCACCAAGTACAGAGCCGATGATTACCAGCAAGAGCTGCCAATCTAATGAAACAAGGAAGAAGAGGTTAGCCACTAAGCAATCACTTTCCAATAACAGCAGAGGGTAACTCTACTGTTTTTACACATCAATGTCTTAGGAAGTACTTCTGAATATGTTAACAAAGTTGGTTTGTGTTGCTCTGGAGGGAGACACATGAACTCTAATAACTTCTCACTGGAGTCAACATCAGTTGGAGATTAAAACAACAAATAAAATGATGTTGGGCAGAGGGGTTGCTTATGAACACGATTTTCAGACAACTTACCATCCCTTCTCAAGTAGCACAACTGATTCTGAATGTGTGTTTGAATAAGATTTTGTGATTTTTGAAAGATATATATTTAATACAGCACTGTGATGATGTAAATGTCTTGTTGCTTTCACTGTGTACTTACTTTCTTCACAGTTAAAACCAGAATAACCAAATGAACACCTGAAAGACAGAAAAGAAGTCTCATTTATATCTTAGATAACATAAGATAAGATGATGGATGGATGGATGGATGGATGGATGTACTTACTCCTCACACCCAGACTCTGTCGCTTTGCTTCCACTTGGACAAGCTTCGATTAAAAATACAACAATACATGGTATTGGTTGTGTAGTTCAGGAAACATTAGCAAACACAAACACACTGTCTCTCTCTCTCCTGTGAGCTAAATTCCCTTACCGATGCAGATTCTGTCACTGAAGGTTACGCTGATGTAGCCGTCTCGACATTTGCACGTGAAAGATCCATCTGATGGGGTGCAGTTTGCAGTTTTATCATCACAAGCACTGACATCACACAGGTTTCTCACTTTAATGGAATGGAAAAACAAAAGACAACTTCAGTATGTACAATTCAAAAACTCAGTCCAAAATCTGCACAAAATACCCCAACATGATATGAACTGTGGAGCGAAATGATAGCAGTTTAGAAAGAACTTTATGAACAAGATGCCTCTACTGACTGCCTCAGTGATACTCTGGATGCTGCAGCTCAGTTTGTGAGCAGTGACAGAGAGCCTAGAAGAAAGTGCTGTGACAACAACACTTTGTGTTACACAGCACAAACAGTGACATCTACAGGAAAAAAAAAAAGTTTCACAGAACAAACTAAAACCAAACCATTTAAAAGGGTATTTCTTACAACTAATTCACTAACACCTAACAGATAAGTAAATGATTGTTTTCAGACAGAACTGCAGCTCCAGTATTTTAAACATAACCACAGAAACTAGATACATATTGGACATGCACAATGTATTAGATCGAGGTAGCACACTTACCTGTAAAACTTGAACCTTTCAGGAGACATCCATCACAGTTGCTGGCAGCTGTCATCACACTTGTAACATTGTTTGAGGTGACTTCAGAATTTGGTTGAAAGCTGTTCTCTACTGATGCAACGACTGCTGTGTTCCTTGTTGGACCTTGTCTGTTTGACCAATGTGGACAAAAATCACACTTAATGATAATATTATTCTGAAATTATTAAGTGCAATACGATGTAAGAAGCTGGCTCTCGTAAAAATGATAGTGAAGACTGTTGTGGCTCCATGACTTACGTGATTTCCAGTACTCTAGATCCAATGTAGCCCTGTGTGTCACTGAATAATCTCTCCAACTGTGTTTTGAAAAGAAAGCACCATTTGTTTGTTCCATCATCTGATATCACAAGCATAACATTGAATATGTGTAATAACTGTAGCATGGGTGGGTTAGTTAGAATTGTTACTTTTAGCATTTACAGTGTAGCACAGACATAAATGTTCACAAAGCCATATTTAAAAAAGATAAAGAGAGATAAGTGATTGCTTACCTCATTAGTAATTTTCTGAGCTGCTTCTCTAAATTCCTCTGATGTCTGGTCTGACATCCTGTCATTATAGGGTATTTCAGGCACAGTTAGCTGTCCGGGGAAAACTTTTGCTAAAACAGGAAAATATCATCTTAAGAAAGTTGTAAAAGAATATTATATCTATTTGGAAATCATGAGCAGATCGATCTCATTCTCATATTTGTCTGTTAAATGCGAACCAGAAGGCAGTTAGATCCAGCTTGTTTTTCTATTATAACGTGTTTATTAGCAAATAAAATTTTCAGTGTTTGTGCTAAGCTAACTGTAAATAACTGCCTTCAGTAACACTGTACCACTTATTTTACCTCCATCCCACAGATACATACTGCTTTGCACTTTGGTGTTTCATATTGTTCACTGTGTCACTTTGTCATGAATAATCTGCCTCATCAGGATGATGCACAATCAAATACTTACCTTTCCTACAGGTTTGGCTCGCGTCATCGTAGGTATCACCAGCCAGGCATGAGCATGTAAAGCTGGTCGGGCCAAAATTATTGCAGGTGGCTCCATCACCACATGGGCTTGAATCACAGGGAGCTTTAAAGTTAAAGGAAAAAGGAGAACAAACACAAAGAGACAACAATATAAGTATTTAAAGCATTATGGTAGCACTTACACTCCTGTTCATTTTGACACAAACAAATGACACTGGTTTGGGAGCACTGATGAATTACCAGGTGGTGGAGGTTCCGTTGTGTTCGAATCTTTAGGTGTGGTTGGAGCTTCAGTTGTGGTTGGAGTTGCAGTTGAATTTGACTCTGAGACGTTTGCTGTAAAAGCATCACAGTTATCAGAACGGGAATCAGAAAACTTTATTTATCCCAGCGGGGCAATTAAGCGGGGAAAGAGCGGCACATTACAAACAAGCAAGAGAAAGAAAAAAACACATATTTGGGTGGACGAAAGCAGCAGATTATGTGGAGTGGCAGACCTGCTGATGGTAACAGTATGAGTGGCTGCTGCAGAGGTAGTAAAGGCAGTAGTGACTATTTAAGTGAGTCAGAGATGTAAAACAGCAGATCATGTGCAGCAATAAATTAAAAATACATTTAAATTTAAAATGTCAAAATAAATACATGAAAAAACAGCAAGTATATCAAAATCAGCAGATTGAACAGCAGCATGTACAGAATGGTGATATTGCACAGTGTTGAAGTAAAAGTAAGATTACGTCTGACAATGACAGTATAGTATTTGCACATGTGGACACCTAAGACAATATTGCACAAAGCCTCAGGTTATTGTAACCCCTTAGAGTTCAGGAGAACAGCATTGGTGGCAAAGGTTGCTCTTCTTCTCTGGGTCTTACAGGCCAGACAGTGGAACCTGTGACCAGATGGCAGTTGCTCAAATACAGGGAACAGAGTGTGTGTTTAGTCACTGAGAATGCAACAAGACAGGCCGCATGCCTGCTGCTCATACACAGTGCTCAGCAAGATGTTAATACTGACAGAAAAGGAGTACAGTTTCCTGAGTTGGTACATCCTCAGGATTCCTTTCAGTGTTGGAGGAGAACCTCAAAAGTTTTCAACTAGCAAAATCGCACCTCGGATGAATCTCATAGATTATCCTACTGCCACTGCGAAAGGATGAAGTTTAAAAACCAATAATCTGCTGTCAAAGTTGCTCAAAAGCAACTTGGTCAGTCAAATCAGTTCAGTCTACAAACACAAAGTTTTCTTTTGCAAGCTTCCCCAGATCTGACATTGTCATGTATGAGTGGGCTTGAAATGAAATGATCTATCACTTGTCAGAAATGAGAAATGAGAAAGACAAGAATAAAAGAAAGCATGTAGCACAATCAAATCATATGCTAAGTTATATAATTTTCCAATACAGCAGCATGATTTATGGGTTCATGAGCTGTGTTTGTGTTTTATCAGAGGGTGGTAAACTAGAAAGCCTTGCCGCATCTAATACCGATTACCCCCCACAAGCTCAGATGTTCACTGTATAAAAGGCCTATCATTGTGGTTATAATATGGAGAATTTAAAACCTGTAAATGAAAAACTAAAAATTTCAGAGGTCAAACAAAGAAAGTACTAACCAGCACTACCAACTAAAAACAACAAGTCCTACATCTACTCCATGAAGTTGACGTAAATCTCGATGAGGTTGCAGACATGTAAAACATTAACCAGATCAGAGGATCCATGGAGAATAAAAAGATGTCCTTTCAGAGGCAGGTAGGGTAACCACAGGATCATACAGTAAAGTCAGCTATCATCACCATAAGGTCAAATACAGAAAAACTGTCACAAAGCAAACCTCAAAGAAATTATCCAAATTGTGTTATTGTTAGCTTTTTTGACCTAAATAATTGTACACTGGGATTTGTTTAAAAAGAAAAATTAAACTTAAAACAGCCAATTGTTGAGATGAGGCACTCTGGCAATTAAAGGAAAATGCTGTTTAAACGAGTGAGGACAATACAGTGGGACTAATTCTAGTTATTGTGACTGTGGAAGAAAAATGATGACAGCAGCAGAAGACATTTATGTAAGCAGTCATTCCTCATTGATAGCGTTCTTTGTCCCACAATGTAATAAAATCAGGCTACTTACCAACAATTGCTACAGCTATCCAAAGGACAGACAGGAGTATGTATTTCTGAGCCATTGAAAACAAACGGAAGAACAAACCTACAGACCAAGAGAGAAAGCCAGTTTTGGCTACGAATGATGAGGGTCTAGTGCCCTCAGACCTGATGAGAGTTCAGCTGTCGTCCACTGGTTTTAATCAAGAGCCACTCCTTCTAGGGCGGGACAGTGTAATAAATCAGGTTTCCTTCCCAGAAAAGAAGACAGTATGTCAACTTTTAAAACCATTAATCTGCGTCACAATCTTCCATGACACGTATCGCGCTCTGTTTTTTCTGAACTGCCATACAGTATGTCATAGATCCAGTAGATATAACAAAGGCCAGCACAGGCCAAAGCTGTGACAATTACAGGCTCCATAAGTAGAAAGAAAATTTAAAGAGAAGGAGAGCTCTGTCCCTTTAAAGCTCTATTAAAAAAAAATCCAAAATAATTACTTTAACCCTCCTGTTGTGAGCTAAATTCCCTTACCGATGCACATTCTGTCACTGACGGGAGTGCTGATATAGCCGTCCCGACATTCGCACGTGAAAGTTCCATTTGATGAGGTGCAGATTGTAGTTTTGTTATCACAAGGTTGATCCTCACACAGGTTTCTCTCTTTAATTGAATGACAAAACAAAAGACAACTTCAGCACGCATAATTCAAAGACAAAGTACAAAATCTGCACAAAATACCCCAACATGATATGAACTGTGGAGCGAAATGATAGCAGTTTAGAAAGAACGTTATGAACAAGATGCCTCTACTGACTGCCTCAGTGATACTCTGGATGCTGCAGCTCAGTTTGTGAGCAGTGACAGAGAGCCTAGAAGAAAGTGCTGTGACAACACTTTGTGTTACACAGCACAAACAGTGACATCTACAGGAAAAAAAAAGTTTGATAGAACAAACTAAAACCAAACCATTTAAAAGGGTATTTCTTACAACTAATTCACTAACACCTAACAGATAAGTAAATGATTGTTTTCAGACAGAACTGCAGCTCCAGTATTTTAAACATAACCACAGAAACTAGATAAATATTGACATGCACAATGTATTAGATCGAGGTAGCACACTTACCTGTAAAACTTGAACCTGCCAGTAGACAATCAGAACAACTGCTGGCATCATCCATCACACTTGTAACACTGTTTGAGGTGACTTCAGAATTTGCTTGAAAGCTGTTCTCTACTGATGCAACGACTGCTGTGTTTCTTGCTGTAGCTGGACTGTTTGACCAATGTGGACAAAAATCACACTTAATGATAATATTATTCTGAAATTATTAAGTGCAATACGATGTAAGAAGCTGGCTCTCGTAAAAATGATCGTGAACACTGTTGTGGCTCCATGACTTACGTGATTTCCAGCACTCTCGATCCAGTGTAGCCCTGTGTGTCACTGAATAATCCCTCCAACTGTGTTTTGAAAAGAAAGCACCATTTGTTTGTTGCATCATCTGACAACACAAGCATAGCATTGAATATGTGTAATAACTGTAGCATGGGTGGGTTAGTTAGAATTGTTACTTTTAGCATTTACAGTGTAGAACAGGCATAAATGTTCACAAAGCCACATTTAAAAAAGATAAAGAGAGATAAGTGATTGCTTACCTCACTAATAATATCCTGAGCTGCTTCTCTAAATTCCTCTGATGTCTGGTCTGACATCCTGTCATTATAGAGTATTCCAGGCACAGTTAGCTGTCCGGGGAAAACTTTTGCTAAAACAGGAAAATATCATCTTCAGAAAGTTGTAAAAGAATATTATATCTATTTGGGAATCATGAGCAGATCGATCTCATTCTCATATTTGTCTGTTAAATGCGAACCAG
The DNA here is from genome assembly GCF_021347895.1 of Acanthochromis polyacanthus. Taxonomy (NCBI): domain Eukaryota; kingdom Metazoa; phylum Chordata; class Actinopteri; family Pomacentridae; genus Acanthochromis; species Acanthochromis polyacanthus. Next base: position 12,331,705 of record NC_067131.1, on the reverse strand, counting down.
AAGGCAGTTAGATCCAGCTTGATTTTTTATTATAACATGTTTATGAGTAAATTTCATTTTCAGTCTTTGTGCTAAGCTAAGCTAAGCTAACTGTAAATAACTGCCTTCAGTAACACTGTACCACTTATTTTTACCTCCATCCCACAGATACATACTGCTCTGCACTTTGGTATTTCATATTGTTCACTGTGTCACTTTGTCATGAATAATCTGCCTCATCAGGATGATGCACAATCAAATACTTACCTTCTATACAGGTTTGGCTCGTGTCATTGTAGGTATCACCAGCCAGGCATGAGCATGTAAAGCTGGTCGGGCCAAAATTATTACAGGTGGCTCCATCACCACATGGGCTTGAATCACAGGGAGCTTTAAAGTTAAAGGAAAAAGGAGAACAAACACAAAGAGACAGCAATATAAGTATTTAAAGCATTATGGTAGCACTTACTCCCCTGTTCATTTTGACACAAACAAATGACACTGGTTTGGGAGCACTGATGAATTACCAGGTGGTGGAGGTTCCGTTGTTTCTTTAGGTGTGGTTGGAGCTGCAGTTGTGGTTGTAGGTTTAGGTGTAGTTCCAGTAGTTCCTGGAGCTGCAGTTGTGGTTGTAGGTTTAGGTGTAGTTCCAGTAGTTCCTGGAGCCGCAGTTGTGGTTGTAGGTTTAGGTGTAGTTCCAGTAGTTCCTGGAGCCGCAGTTGTGGTTGTAGGTTTAGGTGTAGTTCCAGTAGTTCCTGGAGCCGCAGTTGTGGTTGTAGGTTTAGGTGTAGTTCCAGTAGTTCCTGGAGCCGCAGTTGTGGTTGTAGGTTTAGGTGTAGTTCCAGTAGTTTCTGGAGCCGCAGTTGTGGTTGTAGGTTTAGGTGTAGTTGTATCTTCAGGTGCGGCTGGAGCTGCAGTTAGATTTGTAGACTGTGAGATGACTTGGTTACCAGCAAATCATTTAAGTCTACAAACACAAAGTTTTCTTTCGCAAGCTTCCCCAGAGCTGACATAATCATACATGAGGCATGAAATGAAATGATTTATCACTTGTCAGAAATTAGAAAATCTCATCAAATGAATAACAAGAACCAAAGCATGTAGCACAATCAAATCACATGCTAAGATATACAGTTTGCCAATACAGCAGCATGATTTGTGCATTCATGGGCTGTGTTTGTGTTTCATCTAAAGATAAAAATGACCAATCATCGCAGCAAGAATTACAGCTTAGCAGGGGGTGGTAAACTAGAGAGCCCCACCATATCTAATACCAATAACCTGTCACAAACCCAGATGTTCACTGTATGAAAGGCTTATCATTCTAGTTATAATATGGAGAATTTTCCTGTACTCAAATTAAAAAAACATATGACTAAAACTATGAAAACTGTGAAGCCTGATGTAAAATACCATTAAAAACCTGGAACTGAATAACTAAACATTTCAGATTTTTTTAAAACTAGATTTAAAATACCTATAATTACAACAAGTCAAACAAAGAAAGTACTAAGCAGCACTACTAACTAAAAGCAATATGTCCTGCATCTACTCCATAAAGTCGATGTAAATCTCATTTAGGTAGCAGACATGTAAAGCATTAACCAGACCACAGGGTCTATGGAGAATAAAACGATGTCCTTTATTAGAAGGTGACCTTTCAGAGGCAGGTAGGGTAACCACAGGGTCATACGATAAAATCAGCTATCATCACCATAAGGTCAAATACAGAAAAACGGCAAACCTCAAAGCAATTATTACCTCCGCCAGGAGGTTATGTAATCACCGGAGTTTGTTTGTTTGTCTGTCTGTCCGTCTGTGTGTGTGTGTGTGTGTGTGTGTCTGTTTGTCTGTTAACAGCATAACTCAAAAAGTCATGGACAGATTTTCACCAAATTTTTTACAGGATGTCCGGAAGAGCAAGAGTAACAATCGATCACCTGGCGGCCATCTCTCAATTGTCCTTCGACCTTCAAAAAAATCCTGGATCCAGACGGTGATCCGGATCACCTCCGAAATCTAATCAATTGTTACGCTTGCTCTTCCGGACATCCTGTAAAAAATTTGGTGAAAATCCGTCCATGACTTTTTGAGTTATGCTGTTAACAGACAAACAGACACACACACACACACACACACACACACACACACACACACACACACACACACACACACACACACACACACACACACACACACACACACACACACACACACACACACACACAGACGGACAGACAAACAAACGGCATGGCGGAGGTATGCGCTCTCCAAGTGCTTTTCTAGTTCAAATTGTGTTTTTATTGTTAGCTTTTATATCCTAAATAATTTTAGGATTTGTGGGATTTGTTTGAAAAGAAAACTAAACTAAAATGAAGAAATATTAAAACAGCCAATTGTTGAGATGAGGCACTCTGGCAATTAAAGGAAAATGCTGTTTAAACGAGTGAAGACAATACAATGGGATTAATTCTAGTTATTGTGACTGTGGAAGAAAAAAGATGACGGCAGCAGAAGACATTCACGTAAGCAGTCATTCCTCATTGATAGCGTTCTTTGTCCCACAATGTAATAAAATCAGGCTACTTACCAGCAATTGCTACAGCTATCCAAAGGACAGACAGGAGTATGTATTTCTGAGCCATTGAAAACAAACGGAAGAACAAACCTACAGAACAAGAGAGAAAGCCAGTTGTGGCTACGAGTGATGAGGCTTTAGTGCCCTCAGACCTGATGAGAGTTCAGCTGTCGTCCACTGGTTTTAATCAAGAGCCACTCCTTCTAGGGCGGGACAGTGTGCTAAATTAGGTCTCCTTCCCAGAAAAGAAGATAGTAGGTTGACTTTTAAAACCATCAATCTGTTTCACAATCTTCCATGACACGTATCGCTCTCTGTTTTTTCTGAACTGCCATAAAGTATGTCATAGATCCAGTAGATATAACAAAGGCCAGCACAGGCCAAAGCTGTGACAATTACAGGCTCCATAAGTAGAAAGAAAATTTAAAGAGAAGAAGTGTTTTGTCCCTTTAAAGTTCTATAACAAATCCAAAATAATTACTTTAACCCTCCTGTTGTCCTCACTTATGGGCAACAAAAAAATTTGTTTTCTTGTCTAAAAAAACTCCAAAAATTCAGAAAAAAAAAATCCCCAAATTTCTGAAACTTTGAAAAACTTTCAGGAAGAAAATTCCAATAATTCTTTAAAAGTTTCCCTTAAAAGTTTTATTTTTAAAAATCACCCAAATTTGGCAAGAAAATTCTTGTAAATATTTTCAAAAAATTAATAAAAATCTTCCCAAAAAATTCTAAAAATATCTAAAGTTATTACATATATATCAGTGAAACTTCTAATATTTTCTTTAAGAACATTCACAAAAAAATCAGCCATAATCCAACAAAATTTGCTGGATTTTGGTTGATTTTTCTGTTACTGTTCATAAGAAACATTTTTAACATTTCTTTTTTTTCCACCAAAAAATGTTCAAAGATTTCCCAAAAATGCTGAAAATGTGGACATCAAAATTTTTACGGTGAAAATATTTTTTTTCCACATTTTCAAACTTTAAAACGGGTCAATTTTGACCTGCAGGACAACATGAGGGTTAATATGACATAAGACTAGGCACTGTGAATGATAAATTAGTTTAACAAACAGATCCAGAAGTTTTCTGGTGTTTTGTGTCATTGTGTTTTTGCTTAAAAGTGAACAGATACCAACAATAGCTAGTTAATGTAACCATACTATGTGAAATACCCTGGGAGGACGTATCTTGTGAATTGGCGCTGTATAAATGAATTTGAACAAATTAAATTGAAAGTTAGTTTACAAATATATAATTAAGTAGATGAGCTTTTCCTCTTAGTCAAATTCCATGTCACAGAGCTAACATTGTTCTAAAGAAATGATGGTCAGAGTTGTGGCTTATTTGAAAAACTATGGTCAGACCAAATGCATTGTGTTTACAAGCTGTCCAGTAATGCTGTATACATCCCTCTGTTCTTATTCAGAAATGATACTCAAAATCACTATTCAACATAAACCTCTTACTATATAAAGAAAAAACAAAAATGAACATGTTTCCTCTGCACACTGTAGGATTAAAGACTGCACTGGAGTCCTCAATTGGCTTACTTGTTTTTTCCTAAAATCTAGAGGCACCACTTTATACAGCATGTCAACAGGAGGATTCGTAGAATGGTTCGTGAAACGGTGGGGCTGAAACCGAGTTGCGGGGAAATGGGAACAAGGAAGGAGTCAGTGTCAATTTGCAGTGCCACGTGAGATGATGCATCAAATCAAGGATATGTTTTATTGTTCCAGGTTATCAAGGTACAAAAAACATTCTACAGCTGACACCTGACACAGATTATCACTGGTGCTCTAGTAAACAGCTGAGGGACATCATGGAAGCATTTGTCTTCACTGGACTTATCTCCATAGCTTGGAAAATGTTGGAGAATTTGTACAACCAAAGCAATGAGCGAAGATATATGAGAAACTTGCTTGCTTTTAAATTCGTGCAAAACATTTGAACGTACTGTTCCTTTTCTTACACGTCTCTCAACCTCAGACTTTATAAGTTACAGATAAAAGCAATAAGGAACAGGGCGAGCAAAGATTACATTCTTTCTCAGTCTTTTTTATGAATTTATGGCAGTTCCACAATTTACCGTTTAACCCTAAAGCATCTTATTAAAACAGGATTGGATTCACCGGTCCACTTAAAACATCCACACAGAACCACAAATGGAGCTGTGTCCAATCAGTTCAATGTAATTAACAACAAAAAGTCAAAAATGTGGCTTTTTTTTTTACAACAGTGTTATTGGACTAGACGGCCGTAAAACAGAGTAAGAGGAAGAAAATGTGACCTTTGATTTGAAAACGTCACAAGATTTGAGATAACGCGTTGCTAGCGTAAACAGCTAATAAAAAAATAGACTTTAGCATCATATGGAAACTTCTGCAATTATCACTGTGTTTTAACTACAAGTGTAAAGGAATGTTTCTGTTTTACTGACAACTAAATGATCAACCTATCACCACCCATAAAATTATTTTATCTCCAAGTGCACCTTGATTCCAGTTATAGATCTATAATAAGACATGACTCCACTGGTATGACACTACAGCGTCATCCTGGGTGTCAGTGGAAAACTTACTGAAATGACCTCGAGATAAAAACAGGTATGTCCTACTTAAGGGTGAAGTAGTTTAAACACAGTAATTCATATTGGTAAACATGGGAAAAAAGAGGTGTAAATAGATACAGAAAAACACATCTGTCTAATCATATTTATACGTATTTATATTATTATATTGATATTTGCTTCTCTAATGGACTTTATTTTAAAGCATTTTGCTTTTCGATAATCAAAGTACTATACAGATAAAGTGGACTCACAAGTCTCTGTCTAACAGCATTGCATTGGCTACTTGGACTCTTTCAGATTTAGGGAAATGAGGAAATTTACATCACATTGACCCTACCAGACCCTCACATACTTGCATAATTGTAGATGTGAGAAGTATGGTGTGCTTGAAAGATTTTATCCTTTGATTACTTTTTAACACTGAATTATGGTTAAGTAATTTTGTCTTTTTTTAAAAAGAATTAACAAAAAAAGATTCCTTTATGTCAAAGTGAAAACTGATTTTAACAAAGTAATGTGATTTAAATACCATTTAAGCTTTTAAAGAAAAATATTAAATGGACGTAAAAGGAGGGGACAGGAGACTTACAAATTAGTGAATACTTTCTATGGGGACCGTCACGCACCGGGGGCAGAGGATGTATGGTCTGTATAGCCTATGCATGCAACTTAGATGTATGACAGTGATCCATCCAACGTAGAAAATTGCTGAATTAAATAAAAAACATTCAATGATTCAATGAGAAGGCATGGCCAAACTTTGACATTGTGTGTGTGTGTGTGTGTGGGGTCAGGTGCTGGCTATACTTGTGGGGCCCAAATGTCCCCACAACTGTAGGAAAACCGAAAACAATGTCACTTGTGGGGACCTCATTTGGGTCCCCACAAGTTTAAACAGTGTTTTCTTGGCCATGTTGTTGTTACTGAAAGAAAGTAAAAGTGCAAAAACGTTTCTTTAGGGTTAGGAATTGTTTTGGTCTGGGTTAAGGTTAGGGTTAGGGTAAGGGTAAGGGTTAGGGGTTAGATATGAATGGGAGTCAATGGTATGTCCCCACAAGGATTGGAAAACACAGTGTGTGTGTGTGTGTGTGTGTGTGTGTGTGTGTGTGTGTGTATAGAGAGAGAGATATATAGATAGATACAGATATAGATACTATATGTGTATATATATGTATAGGAATGGTACAAAGAAGCACAGCAAAGAGCCCAGGTTGTCCCTCAAACTCCCGAAATCAGATCCAGATCTCACTGACCATTCCTGGGATAGAGCTTAACAGGCCTGATCCTGATGATACCCCAGTTCTCAACCCAGAGGATCCACTGCCAACATCCTGGTGCCAGACAGCTCAGGACACCTCCAGAAGAAGTCCGGTTCAGAGCTGTTTTTTAGCGGCCAAAGGGTGAGCAACACAATATAAATGAGGTGATTTTAATATTGTGGCTGATCAGTGTAAATAATCAGCCACATGATATTTCATACCTGAAATACTATTTAGCTGCTTCACACTTGAGCGGAATGGAGACACTTTGAACACTTATACCTTTCTACAGTGACACAACAAAATATCCACTGTGGTTTAACAGGTCAGTGTCTCAGCAACCAAACTATAACAGTGCTGAAGTTAATTTGCAACTGTCAATCCAAGGTGGGGCTTTTTCATTGTCCTAAGGCAGGTATATGGGCGACTCCTTGGAGATAGAGAAATGACCGGCTCCATTTGGCAAGAGCAGATTTTATGAACATGTTGTCATGAAGTGTGTCAATAAAGGTGTGATCACAAAGCAATAACTGTCCCTCTTTCCAGCTGGAAGTCCAAAGTCACTTACTGTCATCCCCATCCTTATCCACGCCCAACTTGCTTTTCCTGGCAACGAGGTAAATGATTAGTGTTAGAACATGATATTCACAAGGGGAAGGGCGACTAATATGATCACAGCAAAGGGTGAAAGTGCTTTAAATGCAGACCCTTAATCTTGAACACACAAAGGAAATAGGGTGGGGATAAAGCAAAGGAACATTTTTTTTAAAGTCATTTATACAGTGTCATCAAAAAATATCACAGCAAAGTTACGGGTAACCTTTCTTCTTTTTTTTCTTCCTTTTTTTAATCGGATTTAATTTTTGTTTCAATTTGTATTTTAGATTGGCCTTCAGCATAGTTTGATTTCAGAATGAGCTTGCTCATTACAGTTTAGTTTTTGTAGTTTAAAAATGTACAAAAACAGATTTGGTTTACTTTTTGTTTGTTGCAATTTACATTTTAGTGATCTTTATTATAAGATGGAGGTATTCCTCTGAGGCTAGATCTAAGAAGTTCAGAATAGGTATCATAATACAAACGCAACACTTTGTGAGGACAACTGAAGCACAGTCATACGGATGTCCCAATAAACATGTGCGTCCTCTGCTTGAGTTGACAAAACTGACAAAGACTAAAACTACAGACGTTTCTTGTATTTTTTAAAAAAAATCTGATTTTAGTTTGAAAAGTTATGTTGCTGCGCTTAAATTTAGCAAAAAATATTGTTATTTTACAGATATGTGCTATTACTTGAAAGAAAATGTATTTCTGGTAAATGGTAAACAATCACTTTAACTGTTGTTTTCCGGATTTTGAAAGTTTTGGTAGATTTCAGATAAGGTCAAGTAAAATCACAGTAAAAAAAAAAAAAGATGATGAATTTACATTTTATTTTTTTTAAAAAAGATGAAAACTCTACATAATATCTTGATTTTTTTACAAACAATATTTAGTTGTTTTCTAATGTGTGACCTTTAAGTTACACAGTTGTGTTATTTTCAACAGATTCATTTATTTAGTTTATTGACGATGTTTTTCCCCACCTAACACCTCTTTAGTAATAGTAATGGATGACATGCAGCTCTAAAATTTGACTGTGATTAGGTGAAGATCAGGGCCCAGTATTTCAAAAAATTAAATCCAGATTAAATTGATCTAGATTTCCAAATTCCATTTTCCTGATCCATGGATCAGGATCTTCTATCCCGGTATTTCAAAACTTTGCTGGATTGGATCAGAATAATCCTGATCCTCTCGGATTGAGATTTTCAAATCCATCCCGCCCCTAGGATCAACCCGCCCTCAGGGTCACAGACAGGAGACAGAATGTGTGTTGTGTGATCTATTGATCTTAAGGCTACAGAGATCTTTGATAAATTAATATACCAAAAGCAAAAGCATTATATAGTCATTCAAAATATTTTCTGTTGCATGGAGTCAATGCTTACTTCAATTCTCTGTTTAAACAATTGCCTTGTCACTGACCTTTCATATTTAGAGATGCATTTTATAAAAGGACATCACAGACTAGTGTAATAAAATAAAAACATAAGACAAATGTGAGATATCCAGTAGCTTTACTGAACATAAACAAAGGGAAAACAAAAGTTTTCCTAGAACGTTTAGGAAAAATACAAATCAACCAAAGCACTTCTGACCGCTCTTCCTGCTGCTTCATCAGGCAGATGTGGTAAAGGTGGTGGAAGATCTACATCACCGGAAAAGGCATCATAATGAGGATCATGCCTACCAAAAACTCCTCAAGATGGAAACTGAGCGAGCACACCAGCAAATTCTACTTGCTAAGGAACAAATAAAACTTACCATGCTTCAGCAAGAACACATCAAGTTCACAATACAATTACTGGAAAAGCAAATAGAAAAGTAGTGTGAAAACTTTAAGTTTAGGTGTTACAATTTTGGGTTGAGGAAATTTTTTATTGTTGTTTGAATTATTACTTTTCTGACAATTGTGAAATTTGGATTTTTTCTGTTCAATAAAAAAAATGTACATGAAGAGGTTTAATTTATTAAAAATATCTTTTCATACTAATGATTGCGAGAAATGCAAGTAAAAGCTATCTATAGGTGAGTATATGTGGAACTAATACATGGGATCACACTCTGATCCTACCCTGAGGTGGGATTCATTTAATGCTGTTTTTCAGGATAAAACTGATCCAGATTTGGGACTGAACTTTTGAAATACCCAACACTGGCTCAAATCTGGATTAAAGGCAGGATTGGATTTCCAAATCTGGATTTAAATTATCAAGATTAAATGCTGTTTGAAGTACCCAATTTTGGATCAGATCTGGGTTTAATCCAATCCACCAGGATTAATCCTGGTGGATTATATTTGAAATACTGGGCCCTGATGATCAATCATGCCACCATTGTGACAAAATGTATTTTTTACCTTAAGAATATTAGGTCAAATTCATCTTTAACACTTTTTTGGTGTGTTGTGTGTCTTTTTGGGGTAATAAATTGCACTTAAAATAAGTTTGGAGATGGCTGTAAGTGTACTGTTTGTTGTTCCATTTTATGTCAACCAGGAAGTTCCCGAGATTAGATTATTTACAACTTAATCATGTGTTTGATATTAACATGATATCATGTTAATAAATGTCAGTAGAGGATTATGGCTGCTAATTTATTTGCATAGTGAAATATGGCCTGAAAGCTATAAGATCAATAAGGTATTTTTAGGCGTGGAGGCAGAGAAAAACATTCTGCTTCCTTGAATTTCACAAAGAGGTTGAAGCTGCTGATTTGCTCCAGAAAAAACAGGAAGTCAGTGTGAGCCATATACGGTAACACTGAAGCACGTTGTCAGTTATCAGGTTTTTCAAAGTTCATTGAACAAGATCGATATGAAAACAATAAAATCTTTTTGACACTAACACCTGTTACACGGCCAAATGTATGCCATTAATAAAAACATCAACTGTATCATAATGCCAGTCATAGGCGTTTCTAGCCAATTTTTGGGGGTGCTCAAGCACCCCTAATTGAATGCCAGCAGCCCCAAAATTTGTTCTTTTTTTAAATTGTATTTTAAATTGTATTTTAAAACCTTTTTTTAACAAACCAGAAAAGTGTAAAAACCATACAGTTTTTCCAGTGCATTCCTCCTTTGCTGTGAATCTTTATCAGATTGGATGGTTTAGTCACAGACTTTTTCAAAAAGTGTTATGCTTTTCTTTCACAAATGTGGGAATTAAATTGCGTTAAAATGTACAAAACAGTGAAATTTATCTTGCCTGGCCGGGCACCTCTGGGTGCTCAGCACCCCTAAGCCTCTGATCCTAGAGTCGCCCCTGATGCCAGTGTAATCAATAGTATTCTGTCTGAGCTTACGGTGTCAGCAGATCCTGGGTTACTTGGTGGAGAACAGCGCCATCATGTGGCAGCACAGCCTTTTGCACCAATCAGAGAGTAATAAAAGCACCAGAATCATATGACAGGACCATAAATTGGATTATTCAGTTGGAGCAAAGTGCAGCCACTGAGGTCCCACTTATCCAAACTTACAGTGTGCTCAGGTGTTAAAAACTTGAAATTTTGTTCAGAATTTCTATTGTGCTGCTCCTACCTGAATGAAATTCGGAGGAGAGGCCCCCTCTTCTGTTTGTCTCGTCCGTCTGGGTTTTTGAGGCTGGGTCACAGCACTTGTGAATAGAACTGAAAAAATAAAGACAACAGGGTTGTTAGCGATATCAATCCGCGCACCCTTGGCAATATGTCGTAGTATTCTACACTGCATTACTACACTAGATTTCAGTGGGGAATGTAGTTTTCATTAATGTTACTTGTTGTTTATAAACTTATGATACTTTTACTGTAATTTGTAATTTTATCAGTGCAAATTTATGCTCACACTCCGAGGCAGATCAGTGTGTAGCATTTCTCTCATTATCGATATGAATTTTTTAAACTGATTTCCAATTCAATCATTTTAAAATTGCATTCCACTGTCTGAGCTGTCACACATCACCACTAATGGCCTCCTATCTATCCATCTATCTATCATATGATATCGAGATTTGATTTACTGTTTGATAAGCCCTACTCTGCCTTGCATGCATTATTCTGGTACAGCTGTTGTCTTGGCCAGGACACGATACAGATGTTTAGAACAATGCTTATTTCTTCTCAAATAATTTAAGCAAGGCTGCATCCCTTTTTTTAAAAAAAAAAAAGACAATCATAATATCTACACAGGATTTTCTTTACTTCTGCATTTGGTCAAATTGATGTTTGTTACTCTGTCAAGGAATGTGGCAGAGCTACGTGACAATCGGTGTAAATTTGTCAGTCTGTGCACAACATTACTCAATAATGGACAAATGGATTTGGATGAAACTTTCAGGGAAGGTCAGAAGTGACACAAGGACCAACTGATTAGATTTTGGCAGTGATGTGGCTTATAGTCTGGATCCACAGATTTGTTAAAGATTTCTGTATCATTGCGCAATAGCAGCAAGCCGTCACTGTAACTATGAACCCAAGTAAACACTACGTCAACCGCCTGCTGACGATCACGATCCTACTTCATATCCACTTATTGAGACTTGCTCATCAGAAATTACAGAACGACTGAGCAGCCTTTGCAGAGTACTGCCACTCTGACTGCTTTTCTTGTTTATTATGTGTTCTGTTTTTCTAGCAAATAACTTAGACTCGAAATAAGAATGTTGGGAGGTAAAGAGAGAATCTGGAACCATAATTGTACAAAAGTGCGCAAAAAGAACAACTACACTTAAAGGGGAGCTTCAGTTTTTTTCAACCTGGGGTCTGTTTTCAAATGTCATTTCATACATGTGAGTGATGGAGAAATGAATTTTCGCCATAGCTCCAGTATTTAGCCAGGCAGGCAGCTTAGCAGCTCAGCTAGTGGAAAGTATGGGGCAACTTGACCCCCCCACGTCAAAGTCCGCCCTAACGTGCTTTTTTTCCCCCACACTGACCGGCTCGGATAGTCTCAACAAGTGTCCCACAACATACTAGAGATGAGAAGTGAACGAAAACCTCCACATTACTTGGCGATCGCTCTTTGTTGTGGTCTGTATCCAAATCTCAGGACGCTAGAAAGCAAATCTCGTTCTGAAATCGCACGATAGCTTGCGCTAAAACACCAGTTTTGGCGCAAGCTATCGCGCTATTTCGGAACGAGATACATGAGATTTGGTCACATGTATGAAATGACATAAGAAAACAGACCCCAGGTTGAAAAAACCGAAGTTCCCCTTTAATGCCAAATGAAGAAGTAACTAGAAAAACTCAAATTCTCAGTCAACAAGGCCTAACATCTGCCATCAATACAGTGTTTACTGCAACTGTGTTGGAACAAATCTATTAAAAGTACCAACATTTGATTTTAAAAATATCTCAGCTATCATCACCACCAGTTAAAAAAAAAAAAACTCCCCTAAATAAACCCAATAAAGTCACCTAGTACTGGGTCATGTTAGCCTAGCCGCGCTAGACAACCCACGGCAACGAATTTAATTCTCTGCCAGGGTGGGTCTAGTTACCCTCCATAAGGCCCGAGGCTGGATTCTCCTAAAACTGGCCAGACCAATCACCATGAAGTGTAGAGTCAGAAGGCGGGCGTAACGAAGTGACGACAGAGGCGCGACGATTCTGACAGAAACAACCGGTGCACAATAAACAGTTATCTTTCGACTCGGCTTTGGCCACAGCCCTTAAAGATTTGAAGCTAAAATTCAACTTGAAAGATAAACAAAGGACGGCACTTAAATGTTTCATTGAGAAGAAAGACGTATTTGGACTTATGCCGACGGCAAATCTTTAATATACCAGTTGGCTCCGCTGGTTGGGAAGCTAACGGGACTTAGCCACAATCTGCCGGCGGTCTAGGAACTACGTCAGCCTATTCGTTGCACTGATTGGTTGTATACCTACCCAATTGCTGCAGAGTGATTTGAAAGACAACCTTTTAGCCCGCCTCCCTCCCTGTCCAGTGGTCCTAGACCCTTGTGCCTTCAGAACATGGGTCTAGCGTGGCTAGGCTAGGGTCATGTAACATTCATCACAGCATTGGGAAATCTGGGGGATTTTCAGGTGTATCTGAGCAAGAAAATTACAAGTGCTTTTTTTGTAACAAAAAGTTTTTATTGGCTTCTCTAATCCGTTCATCTCAATAACAGGTACAGCCTGGGAAATCATATCACAAGGGGTCTAGAACAAATATGACAAAGGAAAGGGGAGGCTTCTGCTACAAATTTTGGTATTGAGGTGACTGAAAAAAAGCCATACAAAAATGTCTTTATCATGCATACAGGAGAAAAATTCAAAAAAAAAGAAAAAAATTCGAGAACACACATTTTTAGTGTTTTTGTACATTTTTGTAAACAATATCCTTCTAGAGATCATATCAAAACACATTATGGCAAGTAACAAAAATAAGGGATATAACGAGAAAAATGAATGTTCTATGAGGCATCTATAATGCAACACTGCTTGGTGTGGATGCTTTTTTACAGAAAAAAAAAGAAATAATACATTTGCATTTTGATGAGTCACTTGCTCTATAATTGTAAACACAGGCAGTGTTAAATGATTATACAATATGTCGAACCTATACTACAAATATTTCCACTACATACATGAAACGCGCGTCCCTGCTTTCTTACGCTTTAGTGATATGAGGTATATTTAGGTCAATCTTTTTGTCTTTTTTTTTCTCTCCATCTCACCCACTCTCTTTTTCTCTCCATTAAAAGCATAGTGTGTTTGGAGTGAAGTGGCTGGTCAGTCAGTCTTTGTTCCCTGTGATCTGAGCAGCTTCAAAGTCTCTTGGCTGTGGAGCTCACAGACAGGAAAAGGAAAGGAAAAGGGGGGTACGGCTCACAGGAAATCAACTAAATTAAATATCAACCCTGGCTGCCGGGAAAGAATGGCTTTAGCCACGGAAGACAAAGAAGGCCATTGTTTATTCTTGTGAGTGCAGGGCTGCATTTTGAGGAGGGGAGGTGGACATAACATAACTTTTCTGTTTGTTAACTGTATTACCGGAGCGGTTTCTTGCAATTGTGAAAACGTCGAGGTTTAGGAAAATCTTTTTTTTTTTTTTTTAAATTAGAAGGGACAGGGTGTAGGTCCGGTGATTACTTGCCTAAAAATATCTGTTACTGAGTTCTGTTGTGGCTAGTGGAGAATAAATAAAAGGGTATGCATCCAACGTAACTGTGGGTTTAAAGATAAAAGGGTTCCAGCATGTCAGCCCATCTCTCAAAACACTTAAATACAAAGAGGTACTCTCAAAATATTGTATAACAAAATTATGGCAAATCATCTTTATACATCACCCGAAAAACCGTAAGAAAAAAAATCCCCCCCAGCCCACCCCATCTTCTACCCTCGAGAAAACGCAACAAAATACATTTAAATGCCCATGGTCATGCCTCGTCAATCCCTATCAAAGCCCATCAAATAACCCAGCCCTCTCCCTCCTCCCACTCACCCATTCAACCCACCCACTCGCCCTCCCTCCCTCCCTCCACCCAACCAACCCCCCCGTTCACAGTTTTCTCCTCTTAAAATAATATTAATAATCATTAGCATAATAATCACGTATCACATATGCAAATTGAATGGGTTATTGTTGTTTCCAATGATGATTTGTTTAAAAAAGTGCTTGTTTGATTCCATTGACACAAAAAGGAACAGCAAGGAGTGGAGTAGAAGAGTGGTGACTTGTTTTTTCTTCTAAAAAAAAAAGAAAAAAAAGAAAATCACTTCAGCAACAGCGTGATGAAAAGATCACCGACTGGTGTTCATTGCATTCTGAAACAGACAGCCGTAACAGCGATGTGCAGTTACTTCTGGGTAGAATTTTTTCTAAGCTGCGTCTTTTCTACGGCCAAACTGGTGCACACTAACAGAGGTCACGGTTATGGAGATTCTCTCAGCTGACAAAACGACAGTCAGCAACGCATAAACATCCTCTTCACTTAAGAACGTACAGTGAGAGCACCGTGGGCTGAACTCTGCTACAATCACACTAATGCGTGTACATGTGGCTCTCAAAAGAAGTGTGGATGTCTTCACATTGACACAAGAGTACCATAATCTCGACAAAGCTACACGCAGTAGAAACCAAACATCATGTATTGTAATTTGTTGTTCTGACAAGTTTAAAAAAACAACACAAAAACAAACTCAAAGCTTTGTAGTCTCAAAGTACACCTGTAAAAACTGTGCTAATTGCATCTCATAATACAAAGTCTTATTACACAATTTTGCCTATTTTCCTGAGTTAATACGTTTCTTGTAACAGACAATATATACTTTTTTGCCATTTGAATTCTGGGCCTTTCCCTGCCACAAATGTTATTATTGAAATCATCAACATTATTCATTATTACTTTACAATGGTATGATGATTGGTAAAACACAAGGGTACAGAAAAAGATGGAAAAAAACAAGCAAGTTTATAGCTACCCTCTAAATGTTTTAAATTACATTTAAATCTACGGTACGTTCATATCAAAATCACTACTCAAACAAAAATTAACCGACTACATAAAAAAATGAGAATATTTTAAAAAATTGCATTTGAGGTCATGGAAGACCCTCCCTGGTCATTTTTGTATTAACATTTAATGGCAGTGTTTAAAAAACAAACTTTGCTACAAGAACAAAATTAGGATGGGTATAGGGACTGTATGGACAGTAACAGAACAGCCCCCTACTGGATTCACCTCGTTTGACCCTTATCTGAAACTTTGGCTTGTCGGGGTTTTTGATCCTGTACTCACTGGCTCACTGACGTCAGCTAACAAACTGGTATACCCTGAGAATTCTGACACTGGAGTCCGTATTCGGTGGTCGACCTCTGTCCCAGGATCATTGCCATAGCTCAGAGGGGTCCGCCGTCCTGACTTGAACTGGGAGCCAAAGGCTTGGGCGAAGTTCTCAATCTGGTATGTGGTTTCTTTAGGGGGATTCAGTGGGGACAGGTTGGGGTAGGTGGAGCCATTGGTAGGTGCAGCGCTCCCTCCAGCCTTGGGCTGCTGCCCCTTGGAACCCTCTGCCGACGCAGTAAGTTCCTGGGGAGGTAGGTTGAAGGTGCCAGGGGAATGCTGCTTCTCCAACTGTTCAGTCAGCTCCTGAGATGGAGTCAGCTGCTGGTGGCTAGTAGATTCCAAGCTGAGGTGGTAGCCTGTCTGGGAGGGGGAGCCAACAAGCATGCCATAGTGGGACTTGGAGGAAGATGAAGAGGAGGTGGAGGAAGGGGCAGCGATGGGCAGCGGGGAAGAGACTGCAGGAGGGTAGCCACAATCCAGGGGGGAGGTGGTGTACACATGTTTGTCAGCGAACAAGGGCCCTGTGGGGCTGGAGCTGCTGGACAGAAGTGGGAAAGGCCCCGTTGGGCCAAGGCTTGGGAAGGGTCCACTATGGCTGGTGCGTTCCAGAGCCTGCAGGAGGAACTTTGAGTATTCGTTCATCACTGCCGTTTTGTCACCACCATTGGGCGAGTCGTCCTCCAACTCTGGCGTAACAGGGGCGGCTGGCTGGAGGTCGACGTGGTGTGGGTGGTCTGACAGGTCGAAAGTCACATCATGGTGGTGTGTTCCCTCTTGCTTAGGGCTGTAATGATCGAGCAGGCTTTGCAGTACCTCATCTGGAATGCCGGACTTATCATGCTTGAGTTCCAGCGGTGAGGAGTCCAGCATGGCCAGCGTGGGTTCGGGCCCCAGGGAGCCCTGGATTACGCTGCTGGCCTGGGGTGCCATGTGCAGTGAGCCGGCTCCATAGTCATTGTTAACCGCATGGAGGTAGCGCCGCTTTTTGACAAACTGCATTGCATCGTCATAGTTGCTGCTGGTGGTGGGCCCTGGCTTATTGCCAACAGGTACCTGGAGTAGAGCCATGTTGTCAAGGCCAGAAGCCTCCACGTGATCCATGGAAACAGGCTTCTGGCCCAACAGCTTCTGTCCATCCGAACCATCTTCCAGAGAGAGGAGACCCTTGTCAAGTCCCTTGCGGCCAGCTTTTTTAAAGACCAATTTGGGAGTACGTCCCTGCATGGCAGGATCACAGCCTGAGGGGTGCTCCATGCCATAGTCCTGCAAGGCCATCGTCCCAGAAGACGAGGATGCTGCCCCGGAGGCATTCTTCTTCCTCTTGCGCTCACTGCCCTCGCTGTTTTTGGACTTTGCCCTCTTGCGTCCAGAGGTGGTAGAGTTTCCCTGAGTGAGTGAATAGCTGCCCTGGCCTAGCTCTGCGTCGCTGAGCTCCAGCATGCTTGGGTCTAGGCCCTTCTTTATGGCTTCTCCACAAGTCCGTTTGTGCTTCAGTAACCGGTCTGTTCTTGAGAAAAACTAAAAGAGAACAAAATGGGCTCAGTTTCCACTGGATGGACAGAAGCAGTTTTAAAATGACACTTCAATTTTTAAATACAAGACACACTGCAAATTTAAGTACTCACTCTATACAGCTACTGAATTTCACAAGACAATGTTATATTCCCTGTCCTCTTCTGACACAACTAATCCCATTTAGACAGAGCAGTTTAAGGGGCTTAAGCGCAGAAAGTACAGACAAAATTTAGAAATGCCCATGTGCTAATGATAAAAACGCATGTTATTTATGCAGACCATTCAATAAGGGATTAACTAAAATATACACAAAGCAAAGACCAAATTACATGAAAAGAAACAGATGCAAACAACTTGGTAAACAGACTACAAAGTGCTTACTTGTTGGCAGGTGTCACAGCGATATGGCTTCTCGCCACTGTGTGTCCTTTTGTGCCGCTCCATATGGTACTTCTGGATAAAGCGCATGTTACACTGGTCACAGCTGAAAGGCTTCTCTCCTGCAAAACACAGCAGAGATTGCGTTAGGGCTTTCCTCACAAGTGTTGACAGAAAATTATTTCTCCATGTTATACATCCAAGTGCAGAAACTCACCGCTGTGGATCTTTTCATGCCGCTGTAGCAGGTACTTCTGAATGAAGCTCATGTTACACTGACTGCACCGGAAAGGCCTCTCACCTGTGCAATCAAGAGTACAACCATCCGCTCACCACATTAATAAAAGCCCAGCCTATCGCTTAACGATGGCCACATATGGTTATAATATGGTGACAATGAATCTGAATGTGCATCACAATAATACCCAATAAACTGGCATGCTAACCAGTTAAACAGTAACAATGTATTCAAAGGTATATTGGAGAAACTGTTCTGTGTTAATAAATTGCCCTAATAAAGACAACAAAATGAGAGCAAAACAAGGGAAATGATTTTAAAACAAAGGAGGTTATATAAAAAGCTGAATTTTCCTTTAAGTCATTTATGAGTTTAGGTTCAAAGTGCCCAATGAGGAATTCCCAGCAAAGGGAATGACTAAGACATCCAGAAATACATGAGTAACCATTGAGTCACTCCTGGCTTCAGTGATTGTCTGGTTTTAAATAAGATCCCAGGAACTCGATGAAGGGAAGAATGCCATGTTCTTCAACAAAAACCTAATTTTACTATTGCTTTGTCAAACTTTGATAACATAGTTTTATCCCCATCTGCATATTAGATTCTCTGGAAATAGATCTGGGTCGACATACTTCATCCAAACTTGTCAGCACAACATTATGTTACAAAGCAAAGAGAAGCAGACACTGCCTGATTTAGATTTCCCTGTGCTGATTAAACAAGTCCTCATCTCATGTGGCCCGATTTTTATCACCTAGCATTTAAGATCTCATCAGGGTGGGGAGGCACTGTGAGGCATACAATAAATGTAATATATGAGAAAATTGTTATGAGTGAAAAACAGCAGTGAAAGCCTCTCACCTGTGTGTATGAGCACATGTCTACGCAGGTGGTAGGAACTGCGAAAGGCAGCATTACAGTGCTCACAGATATGTGGTTTCGAGTTGGGGGACAGGCAAGCCCCATCTGCATCCAACATCATGGCCTACAAAGGAACAACCATGAGTACAAGATTTAACCATTCTGGACGTGAACAACACACTGATTCCTGGTGTAGTAAAGGAGATGAAGTAACTGATTTACCTTTGAAGCATCATTGCGTTTCCTTCGAGCTTTGCCTCCCTGTCCGTCCCCGTTGCTCCTCCGCCCTCTTCTACCCGAGGACTCTTTTGGCTCTTTACCTGGTCTTCCAGGCATCTAATCGCAAAAATAAGTATACCACGATGAATATATGGGACAACAACAGCAAATTCAAGTGTAAAAAAGGGTCTACAGGTATGAACCTATGAATAAATTAATCAGGAAAACGTATACTGGCAAATGAATGTCAAGCTAAAGTAAGCAACCATTTAAGGAAGATTTTGGACCACTGTCCCTTCTCACCGGTTCTCCAAGGGTACGGACATTGCTTAGGCTGAGGTCATGCAGGAGCATGTTCTGGTGATTTTGGTGGTGGTTGCCGAAAGACATATCTTGCATGTCAGTACCACTCTTCCCCGCGCCCCCTCCAGCACAGTTCACCCCGACTCCTCCACTCCCGCCATAGAGGGGCATACGGTAATCCAGCTCACTTAGTCGCTCTTGCTTAATGCCCATGCTGTGAAGGAAGCCCCCTGTGTTTGCAGCAGCAGTGCCCTGGTGTTCTGGGGGCGAGTCGCGTTCTTTCTTTAGGATCATCTCCTGGGGAAGCTCGCCCATAACAGACTGGGAGGCCAGTCGTGTAAAGCTGGTGACTGGGGGCAGGTGGCTGAACATAAGCATACCTGGTGCAAAATTAGGGTCCATGCCTCCGTTACGCAAAAATTCATTGCCTAACTTGTCTTGGATAATACTCATGGTGGTTGCTTTGCTTTGTGCAGGGGAGAAGGAGGGTCAGTAATCTACAGAGGAATGCAGGAGGAGAATATCCTAAAAGAGAGGACAGATAAAAAGCTTTGTTATGCATTGATGATTACTGACAGAAAAGCATACAAATCAAACTTCCATATTTTGTTGTGAGTCTTCATTGCAACGTCTCATCAATGATCAGTGTTCCCAGTTAAGTAAATTCCGACAGCTCTCAATTCGGGCTCCTAACACTCATTTTTATTATACATTAACTGACAAGATATTTGGTCTATAAAATTAGAAAAAGGTGTAGAAAAACACTGTAACCCACAATCCAAATCAATTTTAGTATAGCATCACAAAGGATAAAAAAAAACACACACCCAGATTTCGACTACGTAGCCCTCACTCTGTGCACTATGATGATCTCTGAATTAGCCATACCAACTTTTTATATATATATATATATATATGAATTAATGAGTACTTTGCACGAAATACATTTTATTCACACTAAGAAATCATCTTTTTGGGTGAACTTAACATCAGCACAATGGATTACGTAGTTAATTAGCCTAGCTAATAATATATTGTATTTTGGCATATTAACTTTAACAGTACAGAAGAACAAAATACAAAATTGGGTGCAGGTCATTTTAGGTCGTTATTATAGCTATATAACCAGTGACTTTTGATTTAAATACTAATAAAAGGCCTCATAATTATGAGTGAAGCCCACATCAAAACTAAAATAAACAAAACTAAGACATGCATCTGAGCTTCCATACAAACGTATCCAACATGCATCAAATATAAAAATTATGCTCTGCAGAACATAACTTAATGCAGTTATTTTGTGTGTACCTATTGTAAATCTGGTTAAAGTCACCAGAAAACATAAATCAAAGGTGAACAATGTCAAGGACCAATGCTGTATGGGGGTTTAATGAAATGGCTTTAAAGTAAAAATTGTGAATCTGTGCACTCTAACAAAGTACAAGTTTTAGCAATGAAAGGTCTCAATGAATTTTGTTCAACATAAGAAGAAACAAAACATCTAACATTTCATCTGAAATATTTAATCCATCTCACGCATTGTTCTACATTTAGCACCACATGTGACTTGGACTGTAGCCAAAATAAAAATCTGTGTAGTCGCTGGATAGCTTTTTAGACACACATCCCCATTGTTTTCTCACTTTGATACATGCTGGATCACACCACTTGCCATCTTTGACTAATAACCCAGCGTGAAAGCAAAGGCTGGGAGCATTGGTTGCACTATTGGCAAATTAGTCGGTTGAGTTCACTAGTCTAAACAAACGATATTTAGGTCAAATCCAGCCAGACATTTGAATGATTTTAAGCAGGCGCAGTCGGGTGACTAAATGGGACGTGTGTTTAAACACCATACAAGGACGACCGGAGTGAGAATTTATTGTTTAGTCTAGACCAGCTGACCATTTGGCTACGCGACACTGCGTTCAACAGAAAGCGGATGAGCTTTTGTGATGCATAATAGTTAGCCAGCTAGTTAGCATTGTTAGCTAACAGGCTAGCCACAATGAGACACAATCAACGCATCTTTGCGTCCTCAATCAAAACAATCGTCTACGAGCCCATACAAACCGCAATTAGGCACACAGACACAGTCACAGCAACACCTTACGCTAAGAAATCTGAAATGACCATATTTGTAGCAAATTATTGCCAATTATTCTTAATAAGCAATCGCATGTTACCTTGAGATGCTATCAAGCTAGCTAACGCTAAAACAGGACCCATGACTACATAGCATATATTTACCGTTTACAGCACAACTCTCTATGGAGGCATTTTATAGTCAAATAGCAAGAATTAGCCAGAGGAAAAATACAAGTGCAATCGAAATGGTGAAATTAAACAGCACATTTGCTTTGAAGGGAGGTCAGCAGCACGAACTGCTCATTCTCCAGTTCCCAAGCTTTGATGACGCTCGTGAAATCAAATCTGTCTGGCTGCGAGCGACGCTGGCGCTCTATTTATTGATAGCTAACTTTAGCTGTAATTACAACCGTATAACGCTTACCGGGACATGTAGCTAGCAAAACATTCCTCGGCGAGTGCAGCACACACACACTTCCTATCTAATGACCGAGCTAAATAAAACTACACGCTTTGAAGCAGCTGTGTTTATAACAATCGGGCTGCCACGAGCTAGCTAGTTAGCTGCTAGCTGCCCCGACTGAAAACCCGCATTACGGCCCGTGCAACAGAAACAATGATGCTGCCTCTCAATGCATCTCCCGTCTGCGCCGAAGCCACACAATCGTTCGCGTAAATCTCGACAAAGGCCGAGCACTCGACACGAATAAAAGTCAGTTTAGTTTTCCACTCACCTACACATGACCGCAGTTGGTTTCAAATGTGCCTATATTCTCTCTGTATTCGCCGCTTTGGGGTTTTATTGCCAAAACATTGTTCTCCGGCGGTCGCTGCTTTCTTCCATCTTGTCCTGGCGCGGGGAATTGTGGGTGTAGCGGACGGGTCGTGAGAGGAGACAGACGAAGGCTGCAGAGGTGTGAGAGGTCCTCAGTGGACTGCACAATCACAGAAATGTAAATACACTTTAAGGAGACAGTCAGATGAACATGCCTATGTCAGCACTACAGGGGCTGACCACAAAGTTTTCATCTTTACTATTTCTTTTAAGACTGGTATTTAAAAATTCTTAACACTGCTGTTTAATTGGCTGCATTTTCTACAAAACAACAACAATTTCACTTAAATGTAAAAAGTTTCTAAACTCAGGTTACATTTATTTATAATTCCATCTCAAATTATAGGGGCCTTTGCTTGACCATCACTAACTTCTTTGATACCAAACACTATTGATTGATTGATTGATTGATTGATCATTTATTTCAAACCAGCTTCTGACATCACCAAAATCAGACTATTTACATAAGTGATTTGAAAAGGGGATGGATGAAGCAAAGCTTATATGCTTATAGCCTATGGATATTTACAGTGGTATCTATGAAATTTTAGAGTGATGAAATTGATTTGTAAAATTTTTTTCAAGTTAGTCATTTTTTTGCACATTGAATGTTAAGGCTATGTTTTGATGGCATATCTCAGGAACTATTACAGATAAAAACTTTTAATTTCTCATTATGCCATTAATTTAAAATCTGCAAAAATGGACAAGTAGGTCAAATAGCCTCTGAATATTTGGGAGTTGAACAAGGAACAAAAATTCTGTCATTTAAAGTCACATCGTTGAGCACACGTTATTAAATAACTGATAATGCAGAAGTCAATTTGTGGTATTTTCAGAACCACA
The DNA here is from genome assembly GCF_021347895.1 of Acanthochromis polyacanthus. Taxonomy (NCBI): domain Eukaryota; kingdom Metazoa; phylum Chordata; class Actinopteri; family Pomacentridae; genus Acanthochromis; species Acanthochromis polyacanthus. The sequence continues at coordinate 12,308,649 of NC_067131.1, read as the reverse complement.
TGTCGCAACAATACAAACCAAAACATGCAAAATGGATTTTAATATTAAATACTTGATTATGAAGTAAAAAGAAAGTTATTTTTATTTAACAGCAGGTATGACAAGTTGTATCAAAATCTCAAAAACATTGACAGACAGCCTGATTCACATAGAATAAATGTATGTTGTTTCAAAATGGTGAAGAAAATGTCACTAGTTGACTTCCATTTAATTCTACTCTGTTTGTCTAACAATATTTTTGTATTTGTGATTCAGCTTATCATACCATATCAGTTATGAAAGTTAAAAGAATAGAACTTTTTTCATTTTGCCACCAAATATTTCATGTAAAAAGTATTTTGTTTGTTTTGGTTTTCATTATTGTGGCATGTAACTACACAAGATTCAGAAAATGTCCCTAGTTGACCTCTGCAGTATCAGTTTTTGTTAATGTGTGCTCAAAGATGGGACTTTCTATGATAACTTTCATATTTCAATTCACTCATAATCAGAGACTATTTGATCCATTTGATCTGCTTGTCAAATATTGTAGATTCTGAATCAATGTCATTATGAGTTTTTTTCTTTAAAACATCCCAAGTTGTTGTCTTTCAAACATAGCCTCAAATTTCAATGTGCAAAATATGCTGAAAGTGGGTAGACGGGCAATTTTTTAAATTCTTGAAACGCACGATATATTGATCTAAATTTTTTTTTTACACATACTGTTTTAAATATCCATCGTTTATGCTTAAAAACTGTCAGACAAACCAGAGGTGGCTATGCAGAAACTGCATTATAAATTTGATTTGAGATGGAATAAGCCACATTTAAAGTGCATGCTATAAATTAAAATAGTAGCCCACAACACATAGTAAAACCCAATGACTAAAACATATAATCGAATAAAAAAACAAGAGAAAAGTGGGCTATGGTGATGCAAGAGTTATGCTAAACAAGATCAAACTAATCCATTTAAAACCTTAAAAACAAACAAAAAATGTTGAAATCAATATTGAAACGAACAACAAGCCACTGGAGAGACTAATACTGGTATTATGGGATCATGTTTCTCTCTCATGAACTATCAATAGCAAATACTTTAGAAAAACTACTTTGAAAATGGATGCCCCAAGTCATAAGACAATGCAATTGTCTGTTTTTTTTCCACACACAAATTAGAAAACCTGTGACCAAGTTTTACAGATTTGTGCTATCTGCATGTCTGCATCATGGCTCCACACGGAAAAGAACTGCAGAGACAGTTTAATGGCACACTAAAATTAGCTGAGACACAGTTGTAACACTGATCAGGAGAACGGTAGTACTACTAATCTGCGCTACAGTAGCTTTGGTTGCAAAATGATGCAACAATCTGTGCACAGTTCCAGCAGTCCAGCCCCAAAAAAAACACATGAGCAAGTGTCTCAGAATCGGCACAGTGGTTATCAATAAAAACTAGAGTTTCTGTGACAGCTCAGATGAGCAGCTCAGAAGTAATGCAGTTACTGTAAGGTCTTACAATGCTGAATCACTTCACATGTAAATGATATTGTGAACAGAAGTGAGGACACTCACTTCTGTTGTACACTGTAAGGTTGGATATTATATTGTTTGTAGTGTGCGAGTCACACTGTGTGTCATTTTATGGGGCTCTTCCACAGACCAGAAGCTCTTCAAATAAAATGTTACCAAATTAGGCAACATCAGGCCACCTAAATATCTGTCAAATAGCATAAGGTTAGATTTTTTTTGTTCTCGAGTTTGAATTTATTAATGAATGTCCGTGACTGATGTTTCTTGGACATAACTGATGGAATGGTGGAATATTTATGGATGACGTGTAGTTTTAAATGTCCTTCTTGTTGTGTTTGAATGGAAATTGTGTGATTGGTTTGATTGTTGTATTTGCTAGAAGAAGTAAGACAGTAATATGAACTTAAGGCTGCACTTCAATATTTTAGGTATCTTGTCACCTCATTGTGCACATTCCCAAGTAAAAGATGGTGCTTAAGCCAGAGGCAATCCAGTCATGAAGTACAGACTGTGACCCTTACTCTTTTATAACCTGTTCAGTTTTTATTGCAGCAGAAGGCGGCTGTGAGCATCTCTTGGTAGAATGTTGAAATCATGTTCCTGATACTAAACCAAAAAAATGCGCTGATGCCTGATGGATTCACTGTGATGAGAGTCCTCTATGAAGCACTACATTTGTGGTTGGTTAGAACTGGATATTTTGATTTCTTGCACAATGAGTCTTGAGAGCTTTTCTTTTATCACTGATGTATTTTTCATTTGACATTTAATATCTGACAGTATTGTTGAGCTCGTAGGACTTGCTTTTATAATCCCGTATTGTAATCAGCAATCATTTGTGGAGTTGGAGGTGAAGACATCATCTTAACCTTATCTTTTGTTTATATAGCACATTTAAAGCAGCACAAGTTGGAACAAAGAGTTCTCTGTTTGAGATAAGAGATTAACATTATACATTTACACGAATAAAAGAAAAAGTCATTTTTACTTCTGTTACTCCCTTTGAATGTTAAAATTATGACCTCACAATATTATAGAGAGACTGAAAAATGATTCCTTTTGCCCAAAGAAAAGCTTCCTTTTAACAGGAAGAAACCTCCAGCAGAACTAGGCTAAGGGAGGGCAGACCAGTCAGAGTGAGGGGATTGTGGAGAGAAAAAAATTAAGCAATAAAAAAACAAGCAACGACAAATGCTACCTGACTACAGTTGGTTTTTAGCGCATTGGTGAGCATTACCTTTCTTTTATTTGCCGATTGGCCCACAAGTTCTCCAGAGGTCTCAGCGGTGTCCAAAGGTGAACCCCCTGCTACTTTTTCCGCTATTGCTAGCTGATGATCATCCTGTTGTCCAGTTCATATCTTTTCGTTTCAGCAACGGTCAGTTCAGAACTTCTATCCCTTTCAGCAGCCTGGTGGTTGACAAGCCATAGAACTACTGCAACCAACATGCACAAAGAAAACGTCTGTTCTCCAGCCAATTTGTTCTGTTTTAGCTGCTGGATCAAATTTTTGTGTTCACAGACTTCACAAGCTAAATTGTTCCACAGCACCACCAGCTCTGTGATGGGGAGCCTTGTGAGGGGCTGAGCACAGGATCAGATCTGGACCAGAGAATAGGTGGAATGATCTCCTGTGCAAAGGTGAGCTTTGGGCCTCGCTCAACCTTAATTTTCCAGTCCAGGGCTGCGTCCAGGAAGCTTGATGCTTTTGTTACATTTGGCCTCTTTGGTAGCTTTTGGGCTGGAACAAAGACCATGGTTTTTGTGAAACTAGGAGCTGAAAGAGAAGCACCTTTGATCGCTAGTCCTTCTTTGTTCCAGCACAACTGCCAGACGCTTGAGGAACTGGTTGTGCTTCCAGGTGTGGCGCCCTTAGGCGAGGGTGGTGTTTGGTGAAGGGGTCATCTCTTAGCCACTGGTTCAGGCTCTTTTGACTGGGAAGAACACTGTAGATTAGGCTTGGGCGGTATTACGGTAATACCGTATACCGCCGGTGTTTAAAAATAGCAGCGGTATCAGTTCCAATACCGTCATGAAAAAAATGCAATGCTCTTATACAGGAGATAAGTGTTATGAGAGTGTGTGGCTCCAGTATGAGAGAGGGAGAGAGAGCAGCGTGTGTGTGTGTGTGTGTGTGTGTGTGAGACCGGGGGAGCGTGAGATGTCCGAGCGACCCTGAATTAAACAAATCACAGGGTTTTCTCATGGAAATGAAGAGCCAATTTATTCACCCTTAACTGTGCAAAGGTTAAAGAAGTCAGCACCTGAAGAGTCATTTGCTGTTTTACTCTTTATTGAATATACACTGAGTCCATACTTGTGTCTAATGCAATAAAATAAAATTGGCCTTGGAATTAATTTCATCTTTTTTGTGTGGACACTGGCTTTTCTTGCTCTTTGTGGACATGGAAGAACTGGGGTCAAGACTGACAGTGATGTCTGAAAGTGGATTCGCAGAGATGTGTGAATTACAGAGCAAGAATGAAGAGGGGCAATTTTTGTAATAAGGTGATAGTGTCTTCATGCAATAATCTTTTTTAATATGTCCAAATTAACCAGGTAAACTGTTTAAGATGCCAGTTTTAAGATGAAGTGCTTCATCTCCTGATGGCTTTATTTCTCTCTCAGCCTCACACTGCTTTATTGTGTGCTAATTAGAACAGCGAGGTAAGCTAGCTGTTTGAGGAGTGAAAGATGATAAATGAACAAGAATGAAGAATTCCCACTTGATATTCCTCATGAAACTAAAGTGCTATTATCAGCTTTTACAGACGTGCAATCTAACATCTGATCTACTGAAAAATCTCAACACATATCCTCTCCACAGCACTGATTTCATAATGTAACAAGAAAAGCACTCAGAGAGCGCAGACCTCCGCCAGGCCATCTGTTTGTCTGTCTGTCTGTCTGTTAACAGCATAACTCAAAAAGTCATGGACGAACTTTCACCAAATTTTTACAGAATGTCCGGAAGAGCAAAAGTAACAATCGATTAGATTTTGGAGGTGATCCGGATCACTGTCTGGATCCAGGATTTTTTTTGAAGGACTCTGTACAATTGAGAGATGGCCAAATAACAAATTTGGCAAGAAAATTTTTGTAAATATTTTCAAAAAATGAGTAAAAAATAAAAAAATACTAAAAATATCTAAAGTGATTACATATACATCAGTAAAAAATATTTCTTTTTTTATTATTTGTGAATGTTCTGAAGAAACATTTTTAACATTTCTTTTTTTCCCCACCAAAAATGTGCTAAGATTTCCAAAAAATGTTGAAAATGTGGACATCAGAAGTTTTCACTGTGAATATATATATATATATATATATATTTTTCTTCAACATTTTCAAACTTTAAAACGGGTCAATTTTGACCCACAGGACAACACCAGGGTTAAAACTCCTAACACGCAGTTATTTGCACTACCTCAGGTTTACTTCCACTGCTGTGACACTAGGGGGAACTAAATAGCCTTCAACATCCAGCCAAAGTACAAATAATAACCTAGTTTCATTGTGAAATGTTTCCCTCTAGATAGGCTGATTGATTATTTGGTAATGAGAAAATAAAGAGAAATTTGTAGGGGAAAAAAAGAGAAACTTAAAGGCATTTTGCTGTGCTCTTTGGCAGATGCATTCACCTGATTGGGTAAAAGCCCTGAAATATTCCTTCCCACCCCTCCTCCCCACACATCAGCTCCTCCACCCCTCCCCTGGAAGTGAAATTTGCCCCCCTGTGCTGCAGTTCTCTACAGTCTTTCCTCTGAAGTCATGGTCACTCCTACAGCAGCGTGTTCCCTCAGGTAGCAGTGCGCCCTGCGTCCTGCTCTTCACTCTCAGCTTTATCGAACACAGCAGCGGATCGACACAGGCTTTGAATACAGCTTTTCAAATACAGATTCAGCTCGAAATGCTATTTTTTGTGGATATTTTCCCCCTGCATGATTGAGACCTGCAAAAAAAGTTGGCACTTGCCGGAGACTCCGTGCGTAAAGGGACCGGGTCTGAATCATGCATTGCGCAGAATCTCTGCTCACTTAATTTACAGGAGAGAGGAGCATCTCCATCTCACAGGATGCGAGTGGGGCGCTGAATGTTGTCGCGTGGTTTTAGGGCACCGAACTTGCGCAAAGAGCCTGATTCTGCACAAGTATTGATCGTCTGTGGAGAGTCAGTGATTTGACACCATGGCAGCACTACGGAGGAAATTTGGCGAGGACTACCAGGTGGTGAACACCAACCGGAGCATGACTTTTTCTGCGCCGGTGAAGAGGAAGAGGCAGCGGTTTGTGGAGAAGAACGGCCGCTGCAACGTCCAGCACGGTAACCTTGGCGGGGAGACGAGCAGGTACATCTCCGATCTGTTCACCACGCTGGTGGACCTCAAGTGGCGATGGAACCTGCTCATCTTCATCCTCACTTACACAGTCGCGTGGCTGGTCATGGCTTCCATGTGGTGGGTGATCGCCTACATCCGCGGCGACCTGAGCCACGGCGGCCACGACTCGTCCTACACCCCGTGCGTCGCCAACGTGTACAACTTTCCCTCCGCGTTCCTGTTTTTCATCGAGACAGAGGCGACCATCGGCTACGGAACCCGCTACATCACGGAGAAGTGTCCCGAGGGCATCATCCTGTTCCTCTTCCAGTCGCTGCTGGGCTCCATCGTGGACGCCTTCCTCATCGGCTGCATGTTCATCAAGATGTCGCAGCCCAAGAAGCGCGCCGAGACGCTCATGTTCAGCCAGGACGCGGTCATCTCGCAGCGGGACGGAAAGTTGTGCCTCATGTTCCGAGTGGGGAACCTGCGCAACAGCCACATGGTGTCCGCGCAGATCAGGTGCAAACTCATCAAGGTAGGCTACAGGTTGGACCAGATCCAGCTGCTGAGCGCAAAAAAAAAAAAGCTATCCAAAAGAACCGCTGCGCCATTTCAACTCTTGGAATGTCATTATCAGGGCTAATTGTGAGCCACTTAATTTGCTCTGAAATTGCTCATTATGTGTTCTGAGTGCGTTTCAAGTCATGCATTCAGTTTCCATTCATCTCCAGAATTGACTGCATTCCCTGAGGTTTTCAGCAACTCCATCATAATGTGTATTTTAATGACTTTACCCCCTGCAGCATCTACTTTTAGTGCTGGATTCACCTTGTGTGTGTTTGTGCTGCCCTCCCTTCTTTACTTCTCAGCTGCTGAGTCCTGATACACTCAGGGTCATCACAAACTGCGCTCCCTCAGTCAGCAGAATGGCTGTCAATGGGCTGTATATCCAAGTTCTTCCTCTGCTTCAACCGTCCACGGATGAAATAAATGTCCCCAGGGGGACAGTTTAAGTGGGAAACTATGCCTATTGATTAAAAGATCAATTGAGTCAATTCCTACAGTTAGTGAGCCACAATGTGTTGAATTCCCAAGGCCACTCTTTCCTAAAGATAAAGATGCTACTAATCTGAAGCACCAAGAGCTGACAGTGATGCTGCTTTTTATGGGGCACATGCTGGTTTCAGAGCTGAAAACATCCCGAGGATGAAAGCAGAGCCGAGGCAGCTGCTGGCGGCTATGATAAACGAGAAACCGTGTCGTGCAACTTTGCAAATGAACTAAAACTGCAGTGTCAAACAGCGTTTTCCAAGTTGCACCTTGTCAGGAGAATATGTTTGTCATGCAAGTCCCCTGAATATTATTTTCTTTGTTCTCTGCAGGATTTATGAGTTTCTTATTTCCACGATTCATGACATTGTTTGTTTGAGCCCTGCATTAGTTCAATATAGGACTGTTCACCAGTCAGGTCAAACCCTAGATGTCTAAAGGGCAGTGCTGCTTTGTTGTGACAGGCAGAGTCAGCCGTGGTTTTGTCATCTGTGTGGAGTAGCGTGATGCTCTCAAGTAACAGTTTACTTTCTGGACCTCGAGGCAGAGCCGCCAGTATGTTGCCATCACCCTTAGCGCGTCAACGTGGCTACACTTAATGCCTTAATTTGCAAATGATATCATTTAAAGTAATGTTTTATGTTCAAACCGCAGTTGAAAGAAAAAACTGAAATGTTGTCCATTAGAGAAATAAAAGTCACTCAACACATTAAAAGCCACGATTAAATGACTTATTACGGCTGCTCTCTTCAGGATGATTTTATATTTCATTACGTTATCTTTTGTCCCTTAATTAACAGCCGAGTGAGGCAAAGAGAAATATGGCGTCTTGATTGCACTTCATCAACAAAGCATCACAGAGGAATAGTCGTAAAAAAAAGGCACTATCATCAACTTTTCTCCTTCCACAGAGGACAACAGTTAAACTCAGACAGCTCTGTAGTAGTTGTCTCTAATGCATTCGGCTCTGTTTGAAAGAACAGAATGAAAGCAGTAATAACCCCCCTGGACTGTAATGGTTTGACCTCTGTCAGATTTTTCTCCACAAGCAGGATGCCGATATTATACACAACGCAGTGTTAGAAGTGCCTCCTTTAATGGCACACGGAGCCTCTATAGGATTATTATTATTAAGGAGGAATTGTTGTAATGATTTAAAATATGGTGTGTTTAGGATACTATAATGCAGAGTAGGAGCAGTTTGAGCTGAAATGTCTCACATAATCAGCTCTGATTTGTAGCATTCAAAGCAGAAAACGCTGCAAGAACAGCCGTTGCAGGTTGAGATCCGGTGTTTTCACAGCACAGAAAGCTAACCCAGCGCTGCCTTTACCTCTCAGGTTTAAGGAATGAAGTTGTGCAACATGATGATTGCGAAACAAACTACGAACATTTGTCGTGTGAGGTGCTCTGACTCATCTGTTTTCCTGTAGTTTTAGGCTTTCTGCCAGAAATCAGTTAACATTTATGTGATGATTCTGATCTGGGAATTCTGCCAGTGTATAATGATTTTTTTAAATGATCACTAAATTGTCAGTTCAAGACACAACTATTCATATGTCGGTGGAAGGTCAGACATCCAGGACATCTTAATCATCAGCTAAAAAGCGTTAGTTATGCCCAGAGGACAGGCAGCTAACAACCACAGTGTGTTTTCTGAGTTTGCTTTTATCTTTTATGCAGCTTCGAGGACAATATCTCAAAACAGATGCAGGAAGTTGTAACATTTTAAGATCAAGCTTCTGTTTTCTTTGGATTCCGGATTAACTCTGCTGTTAAAACCGTGTTCAGGGCTGCTGCACTGTTGTTTAGAGCCCATAAAGCTATGTCAGTGTGGTGTCAGACTGCACAGAGGCGTACTTTGGAGTAAATTGGTTTTACATCACCCCGTAGTACTACACCTGCACTGTGGAAACAATGTCCTGGCTTGTGTTCAGGTAACATTCAGCTCAAGGTCACTGTCAGACGGGTTGCTCACAACGCTAACTGGAGAAATGAGGCATGCTGCAGTAAATGATGGAGCTGTGTAAACGCACTGTGACACGGCAGCAGCAGTCAATTACTGGGAGAGTCGAGGATTGGTCTGGGCTGTAAATTCTGATGGGACCTGGATACTCGGGATTGCAGTAAAAAGTGAAGTTGGTATCTGTGTAGTAAGAACCTCGCATAAGCACGTTAGGGTGACGCATATTTTGGTGCAGGATTTAAACTCTTCAACTTTATTTTGCTCAAAATTTTACATAACAATGCAGGAAACAGGGATAGGACATTTTTACTGCCTGCATGTGTCTTCTGGCTATTAATGCTAGAGTCGGCCTTGATCTGCTCGAGTTCCCCAGAATAACGTTTTCTGAAATGTTTAGTATGAAACTATGCGCTCAGCACACCGGCTGACTCTTTGTAATCCATTTATCACCTTCTAGCATCTGTTTAGGTGCTGCTGCTGGCCTCCAATTAGTGGGATTTTCCTGTGATATATATGTGTGTATGCATAGACAAAAATGTTTGCCCACATTATTTTTATCAGTTAAAGGTTTGAGGACTGAAATAACACAGAAGAGCTGTGAAGTGACAGGAAGCACAAAGTGTTTGCAAATCTTTAAATGTGTCCTTTCATGATATATTCTCAGTGTGGCTTAAAGCTGGGGTAAGCAATATTTTTGGGGGGCATCATTAGGAAAAAACTTCATTATGATCTTTCAGGATATTGCAATTCAAGTGTTCTGAGAGGAAACTAGTGCTGTTTCTAGGCTTTAGAAACTCTAGTGCATGACTTCAGATGTCAATCAGGTTTTGTTTTTTTTTAAAATGCAGACGCACAAGTATGTCCCTTTAAATGGAGGAAAGCCTGATTCAACGGCAATAAAACTTATCTGAGCACTGGGCAACAACAGCAACAGCATTCATGTGGTGAGAGAAGATTATAAAAGGTGGCATTTTCAATTTCTAGTGTTATTTTGTTGAATTTTTCATCCTTTTTCAGATTTCTGCTTGTCTCAATGATGTACCAGCCATTTAACTTTATGGTATGGCCACTAGTTTTAGTCATTTCAGATTTTTGGTGGCAAATCTGAAGACAAAAAAAAAAACTTTAATAATGCAAAACTCAGCTGAATTCAGCAGCTTTATTTTTGGATTTCCATCATGTTCGATGTCACACATTGCAAAGCTTTGACCTTTATCGTTAACATTTGTTACTCAGTGTTTCACAAAACACATGCTGGGAGTTGTACTACAGATTATTTATGGGAAAATGAACCTCCAGAATCGGGGACGCCCAAAATAGCGGCTCCCACTTTGCAGCGCTATAAGTCACCGGATTGGAAAATGTCTCAAGTAACTGCTGGGAAGAATTGAGAAATATTTAAAGGCACTTGGCAAAAAATTGATTTCGATATAGCCGCAGTCCAATGAACAAGGACGATTGTGTCATTTGACAGTTGTTTTTTTTTTCCATTAGATGCTATTTTTCGTGTAATGAGATCCTCATCTTGCGCCCACACACAGCAAATTTTATCATCAGCAGAAAAACTGTTCCCCGGCAGGATGACACACTATATCCATAATGCATATTAACTTAAAAACATAAAAGTCCTTGAATTTCCATAAATATTAATGCAGCATCCGTTAATAAATCTATAAAATGCAGAGGTGCACTGACCCCTGCAGCATCAGTGAAATATGGTTTAAAAAAAAAAAAAAAAAGAGAAATATGTTTGCATCTGGTTAGCCAACTATGCATGGAGGCAACGTGCTCATCCATGCATGAAAAAAATAAATTGCTCAGACACAGAAGCAGCGTGGCAAACAAAAAATACACAGAGGGAAGAGAGTGACAGCTGGGCGGTGCTCGTCAGTGTCAACAGAAGCTCGTCTCAGTAGGTCGGTCTATAGCAGGAGATAAACGATAAGAGCTCGCAGCAGATAGACGGGCACAGATGTCAACATGACTCGCCATATCTCCCACTGCTCGACTCTGGCGGAAGGGGAGAAAAAGCAGGGGAAAGAAGAGACTGAAAGAGAGACAGCTGAATTGGCTATAATGCTACTGTTGGGAGATTGGAAATGGCAGCTCCGATGTGACATGTGTGCGTTACGTTTGATGCCAAAGCTCAAAGGTTCAAGTTGGACATATGCGCACACTGACATAAACACACAAAGAGAAATGCATGCACACATTCTTCTTTATTATCACTGTTTGGGTTTCTCATACACACACACACACACACTCTCTCTCTGAGAAGGAAGGAAGTGAGTCACCGGGGAAAGGGTCTGCTTTCACTCAACCTGGATCTCAGGTGGTAAATTAAGCACTCTTGCTATATTAGGTCCTCTTCTAAGGGCCATTAATTTTTCCCTTGTGGCACTGACTGTTTAGCTGAACTCAGGGAACACACAAGGCTTTCACCTTGTTAAAACCTTTCAGTGTCAGGCAGGTTTCCCGTTTCCTTGCTGGAGGTATAATTTTCTTGCTACACTTCGGTGCTAGTCAATGGAGCAGTGAACAGTATCTTAAAATCAGCAGCTTCACTTTCATAACTAGAACGTCTCTGATGTGTGACTTCTCAGGAAATTGGTTTCCAATCTTATTGACTTGTGTGAGCTTTGCTGACAATTGGCACACCTGGCTGCACTATGTCAGAGACAATTTACTTAGCCTACAATTTATTTTTCAATGATTGGAGGGAACAAAAATAAATGAATACATCTTGTAAATATGACAGGCTTTTCTAAAGTGATTTGATATGCTCCTTCTCTTTACCGGAGGAAGCATTTCCAGGAGAGAAGAGATCAGATTTCTTATTTTCAATGGGAAAATTAATTGCATTACCACCATCATTGTATTACACACCTGTATTTAAATGTATTAAAATCACAAGCGTTGCCTGTTTTTTGACACCTTCAGGTCTAAGAGAAGCTGCTGAAGGATGGGGACAAGAAGCTCAAAATTACGATTTAAGTAGAGACAATGCACTGGTAAATATCAAATACAAATTTAAAGTGCCTGAAGGAACATCAATATGCTAATCTATGCTAATCCCGTATGCACATGAGACACAATAAAATAGTGACTTTATTACACATTTAAAGGAAGAGTTTGGAAAGAGTTCAGGAAATATTCTTATTTGTTTAACATTAGATCAGAAGATTAATTAACTGTTCGTTAATATAAGACTAAAACTAGCCGCCTGTTAACTTAGCCTAGCAAAAAGTCTGGAAGCAGCTATCCTGGCTCTGTCTGAAGATAGAGAAATGTTTTTGGATGTCTTAATTTGTCACTTAACTAAACATTTAGTGAGTTTAAAGTCTCAATTGCTATTTTAAAGACTTTTTGAATACAGCATGAAGTTGATGATAAAAATAGACAATAATGCTGTGTAGGTTTTAAGGCTGCCTTGTAATTGACAGGTTGCTACCGTGTGACAGTGCATTGGGTCCTCCAGCCCTAGTGTCAAATCCACCCCTCATTTGTCATGTCTGATTTGCAAAAACCAAGATGTTCCACCAAATAAAACCATGTCAGATAACATTCAGGCTAAAAATCCACTTGGAAAGGGTGTAGGTACTCAGTTACACGAGGACATTTTTCATCTGAATTGCCCCTCTTTATCAATAATGAAGGACTTGCAGGAAAAGGATATAAATTTGCAGCTGGATAAGAAAACATTCGATTCAGTTCTGAACAGGGTCCATTCCTCATTTACATGTGCATGACACAGATTCCTACAGTCTGTCCCTACCCTACACTATACTGAAGAAAAATTTGATTGAAGCTGATGTGAACTCCATGTGGAACTCCTCCCCACACTTTAGGACTGACTTTATAAGTACTGTCGAAATGTACTCTAAACTCTCTAAAAGGTATTTGACATCCCTTTCAATCATTCAGTCGCCACTGATGGCTGTATTTGGGGAGGTTTCTGGGAAAGCTAACATTTCAGAGTATACATTAAATATGTTGCTTATACATCTCTGATTGCAAAGTAGAGAGATGAAACACCACCCACCTATACTCATCGGATTAGAGATCCAATGCAGTTTTTACAACTAGAGCAAGTCAGATCCCCTCTGATGGGATCTATACCGATAAATTCTGGCAGCTACTCATCTCACACATCAAGAACTGCAAACTGGATGTGACATTTTGAGATGACTGTGTCTGAACTTGAGTATAGCTGAAATGTGTAATATGTCTGATATTATCTGATGCAAGTGGCCACAGAATGAAGTCTATCATATGTGTAAAGCTAGTATTTTACATTATTTTGTTTGCTTTTTCATGACGTCCTTTATTTAATTTTATTATTACTCATATGTTTTCACTCTGGGTTCTCTGTTACATCAGTAATGCATTAAACACTTATGTGTCATACATTTCTATTTAAAAACTAGTAGTCCACAAACCAATGGCTGACGACATGAATGTAACTTTATACTTAAAGCGATATTACATTTAAATCTCATCAAGAAAGTGAATACTGTTTTCCAAAGTGTCAAACAATGCAATCCTATAAGCTGGGATTCAGACAGAATGGCGGTTTGTTGTTTGTGGTCAAAGAAATATGATCCAGGAAGTCCAGTAGAGTAAACAGATTAATGCATTTAAAGCTTATCAGTAGCCAAAACAATTCACATTGGTTTGACACACAGATACTGACTCTGGAAAGCATCACGAAAGGAAAACAGGACACTTCTCGGAATATGTGCTTGTATTTGATTGAACAGCTCAGCATCGTGGTAAACGACTTTGTGTTGCAGCTAACTTTAGCCCGAGATGTTTTACCGGAGTCACCTTTGTTGGTTGGTAACCCAGACTGTGACTGTTGCAGTTTTACATCTTGTCCTTTTTGAAACACCAAAGAGAAGCTATAGCATTTTACTGATTCCAAGAACATACCCTGTGGACTGACAGATAAAAGGAACCGACAGCTTTTTAACAGCTTTTCTTTTTTTCATTTTTTTTTCTGTTTGGGCGTCCAAAACAGTGTTATGTAAAACATCCGTCTTCCTTGCTTTTTTGATTTAAATTCAGTGGACATGGAACATAGGCTGCCTGTCTGCGTATTGCGGGAGCACCCATCACTGATGCAGCATGATGGGTGACACTTTCCCCTCACGAAGGCGAGCCAGGGATCTGTGGGCACAGACATCTTCCTGTGAAATGTCACACCCCTCTGTCCTCAACATCACTGTGAATACAAATGACAGTCTGTTTGCCATCTGTGGACCAAGCGGCTCCTCACTCAAAGGCCCAGGGAGACGATTCTGCATGCAAGTTAGCATTAGACAACAAGGAGAACTTCTTGAACTGGAATATAATTTAGTTTAGGTCATAAAGGGTTTATTTAGAGGGGTTTTTGTTTTTATTCATGCTGTGTTTTTATCAGTTTTCATCTTTGGCTTTCTGGATTAAGTTTTCTTTTGTGCATCAGTTTCTTTTCCTCCAGTTCCTTCAGCTTCCTCTTTTTTTTTAAATTTAACACCTAAAAGAGTACTTTGCTTTATTAAGAGTAAGCAGCACTAGTTTCTTCTGCGTAATCTAATTTCACTTGTCTTCAAGGCCAGGGCGCTGCAGAGAGTTGCACTCTAATGTGCTGGCAATGAGGACATGTGTGCAAGGTGTCTTAAACAAATATTACCAATGCTGTCTGACAGATGTGGGAAAAGTGGTAGAACACCTTTATATTCAACTCAACCATCAACATTTTGTAGTGGTATTGCCTCTTGTGGGTGTATCAATGTCAGACTATTCTTTTTTGTCTATTTACATGTCAAAAAAACAATGCATTTCTCTTCCAACTCTGAAACAAATATTCCAGCCAACAAACTGTCAACGTAGACAATCAGGAGGATTCAGCTACTCCTTCCCACCTTACAAAATATGTAAGTCTGTCACGCAAACTAGCATTAGCAGCTGTCAGAGGTGCATATTCAAGTGCCATCATTTCACAGCAGCATCAGTATGATTGAGCCTGAGATCAGAGATAATTTTCTTTATCATCATCCCCTTCCTCTAAAAATAGGGATGATGGAAGCATTACCTCCAAGCTACAATCACTGTTACCTTATAGGCTTTGGCCTACCTGCTTTTTAACACTTAAACAACTCCCTCAACACCTCAACTTCCTCCCAGTCATCCCATTTCATAGAATACCATGCACGCATACAGTAGTTATAAGATATATTGGATAAAAATCGTCCACCAAAGAGATACGTACTGTCCAGCAGGGACAACATAAAGTCTGGCTGCCTGGCAAAGAACCTCTTTTACTAATCACCAGCCACCCAAAGGGTCTTCAAACCCCATAACTATGTGGATAAAGGCATTTACATTTTTTGAACAAGAGTGAGGGAGTGCCTTGAATTCTGGAGGGGTTACTTCCACTCTCTTGTCCATCTCAAACATCTGTTTTGTTGACCCTGCTTGTCCAGCTACACTGACTGTGCTCTTAAAGGAAAAGTTCGACATTTGTGGGAAATGCCTTTATTTGCTTTCTTAGCCAGTTAGATTAGAAGACGGGTATTGCTCTCATCCTGGTAAATACGAAGCCGGAGCCAGGAGACGGTTGCCATAGCTGAGACCAGAAACTTCCTAGAGTCTCTGTTGGTTGCCTGGCAACTGGTCCCATCCAAGAAATAGTCCAATCACAAATCGTCTTAAAACTGTGAATTGGCAGCATTTTTTTTACACTTTGGTTTTTGTTTGGTTTAAACCAAGAAGAATTAGCATGTAATTACTGGGCTTTAGAGATTCTGTTGCCTTTGAACAAAGAAAGTTTCCAGTCTTGTTGCTATAAGCCACCTGGCTGGTGGCCAGTTAGTTGGGTAAATATAAATACATGTCTACCCAGATATCTCAAATTGCAGGGTTACATTTTCATCTCATTTGCCTATTAAGTGGTGCAGTTTTTTATATTTTTTTCTCTATATCTGTGTGTGTATGTTTGCTGTAAGAACTATAATAAACTGACAGTTTGACGTAAAAATTTAATTAAAAAAAAATTCTTAGGGGCAGTTAAATTCTGATCACTTTGATTTTCAATCTGAATTTGTGAACCCTAAAAACAACTTTTTTTCCCCCAATTGCAGGGCTTTAAATACAAGTTAAGAATTTTGACATAAGCTTTTGCATACGTTTATCAAAAAGGTTTACAAAGTCAAATACTGGGTACATTTCATGATGAAGTAAACTCAAATAATTCTTGCTTTCTTCCACAACCCTGTGCACTGACCCTGTTGTGGAAGAAACAGTTAAAAGATTATCTAGAGTAATTGCTTTTTCTATGTAAATAGATAAATGTGTAAATATGTTCTGATTATTTTTGCTTCCAGTCCCGGCAGACTCCAGAGGGAGAGTTCCTGCCCCTGGACCAGTGTGAGCTGGACGTAGGCTTTGGGACGGGGGCGGACCAGCTCTTCTTGGTGTCGCCTCTAACCATCTGCCACGAGATCAACACCAACAGCCCGTTCTTCGATCTGTCGCAGCGCTCGCTCATGAACGAGCAGTTTGAGATTGTTGTTATTCTGGAGGGCATCGTGGAGACCACAGGTTTGAGCAAACTCTTGTTTCTGAATTTATTTATTGATTTTATGAATAATTTGGATAAGGGTTCCTGTCCCAAATCATTTGTTTCATCATCATATAGCCTGTGGCGTAGAGCGTTTCTCGGTAATATGAAATAAAATATTTAACAGAATGTTTAATTTCATGGTCTTTAATTATTCAATAGCGTACGCCTGTATCCATCTCTGTTGTATTTTTTCATGTCGCTGTCTTCCTTTTCCCTGAAGCAATTTTCATTCCTTCCTCCTGTCTGACTCTATGCCCATCTTTATTTTATAATCCACTTTCCACACTTTTCTTTGGAACATTACAGTGATTTTAGTTTTTTTAATCTTTTTCTTGATTGCATTTGAAATATAACGATACTCTATCTCTTCTGGCCATCGTAGGTATGACATGCCAGGCAAGGACATCTTACACTGAGGATGAAGTCTTGTGGGGTCATCGCTTCCTCCCCGTCATGTCACTGGAAGAGGGCTTCTTCAGAGTCGACTACTCCCAGTTCCACAACACCTTTGAGGTCCCTACTCCTCCCCATAGCGTCAAAGAGCAAGAGGAGAAGTCCTCATTGACATCGCCCAACCCTCTACCTGTTGCACCCACTCCTTCCTCGCCTTTGCTTGGCAACGGTGGCCGAGGAGGCCGCAGGGAAAGACTCCTGTCAGCTGACTATGCAGACCACGTGGAGGACCAAGCCTCCAGGCTGCCCAGCAAACTCCAGCGCATGAGCTCCACCAAGGAGGAGCTGCTCTGGAAGGGGCTGAAGACAGGGCCAGCGTTGCCTGGAGGGAAAGCCTCCAGCACGGGGGACCTGCCCCTTAGTATTCAGAGGCTGAGGTCCAGCTCCATCCCAGCTGTGAGGCATGGACAGCCAGAGGAGCAGGTCCAGCTGTTGTCCCTGGATGGAGAAGCAGAGGAGAGCGAGCTGGAAAAACATAGACAGCCAGCAGCCATTAGCACCATTGCTGCTCCAACATTTCAGATCCCCTCGGTGGGGAGTCGGCCAGAGGACAACCTGCCTCCCAAGCTGCGCAGAATGAATGCTGACCGCTGATTTCTGCAGTCGAAGCCACATTTAAGACAGAAAACACTTTGAAAACTGAATCAGGCTTGATGGGCATTGCATATAAATAAAGACAACTGTGATATAAGCTTTTTTTTCCCTGCAGGTTTTGTCCAGTATTTTACTTTTACTTATGGGCTCTCTACTTTGTTGTCCATTGCCACAAATAGAAGGACAACTACCAATAAGCCATCCATCCGCTCATACTGTGAGTCAGTTTTGATAGATCACCATCTGTGCCCCCCCACTGACTTCTAACACTTCTGTCCTTGTGCTTGTTTCTTTCATTTCTGTTCAGAGTCACATCAAAGACTTTCTAATTGTCTCAAACTATTGTACAAGTTTCTCAGTTGATCAAGCACCAAAGTGGCAGTTATAAACAAGACTGACCTGCACTGACCGTCTGCTAAACCTCACCTCTCTCTCTCTCTCTCTCTCTCTCTCTCTCTCCGAGAACAGTTATTGTCCAGTCCCTGCTTTAGCAAAGATAACCATGCATGGAAAGCCTGTCTAGCTTTGGACTTGTCCACACACTAAAGTGCAGTAAAGAGTGTTCAGGGTGGTGACTTTCTTTAGCTTTCCAAAAGGAAAAAACATTATGAAAAGTGTAAGAAAAAGATGGAGAAGTTTGTTCAGCTGCTTGAATGTAAGTCACAATTGGTAGCAAGTGCAGCTAACAAACTAAATACCAACAGCAAGAGCTTCATGTTCCATAGGCTGATACAAAGGACAACATCACGAACTAGTTTTACAGCCCCATTCAGGACTAACACGTACTGTTTCTGTACAATCCACAGTTCTATCTACTCATCCGCCACTGTTACCTGAGATAGTGTTAGCAGAAAAAAGGCCAGTAGGCATCCAAAAAGTAATTCTTCTTATAACGGTAAAGATGGAGTATGAGGTTCTAATCCACCACAGGTCTGGACAAATTCAGCAAAACATTCTTCACAATATGCTGCCTGTCCCTTCTGTGTGCACTGAAAATAATCAAATGCATTGAAAGCACTGGCTCAGTAAATGGGAAACAAATAGAGTGGCCTCTATGGATCCATACAACACTATTCTGGCATTATGTGCACGTTTATGCTTGAGTATATAAAATCTAACAAATGCTATAATTATCTACAGTCTTTCTCCAGGACTAACATACTAGATAAAAAAAAATACAGACAGGGTATAGAACAAAGTAATAGAATCATCTAATGTTTTTCTTTCGCACACTCTCTAGCTCTGCTCTGCCATACAAGAAAAACACAGTTCATGGTCTCCACATCTCTGTGCTGACTTTATAATCAAGCAGTGGAGGCGCATGTGGTTCTAGTTCTACTACAATGGGTACATGTCACATTGTCCTGCAGAACAGAAAAACAAACAGGGTGCCTGTGGATGTTTCTGTATGAATCATAAGCAAAAGCATAACTAAAAAGTCAAAAAAGTGTGGGAAAAAAAAGGAAGAACAAAATAATAATACTTGAGAAAACTGTATTTACTAGATTATCTACCATGAGCTGGAAAAAGAGGAAAATTCTAAGTAATTTTACTTAGAAAAACTTGGACCGTAATGGAAAGAAATGGCAGCAAGCATTGTGATTATAGTACACTGTATACCAGCAGATAAACCCAATGTGATGAAGCCCATTACTTCACACTTTCTACAGGATACAGCAGCTACGTACGGACTGAGCTGCAGGATTGTATCGGTGATTATTCCTGAGGTGTGCCAAACCCAGTGGGCGGACATAGCGCTGGGTTTATGGAGGATCTGGAACTTCCCACTGTGTTTGGGCACTGTCAATGGAAAGCATGTGGCTACAAATCAAAGCACATCCCAATTCCAGCACGACTGCTTTGATTACAACTCCTTTAACGATGAGATATAAAGGTGTGGATGACGCCCACGTACAGTCTCTCCTTGAAATAAGCATTTGTTTTGAGCATCATTCGTTTTCTTGGCACGTGTACAGTCGAACATGTGTGCAGTCTTAGGCAGATTATTGAAATTTACACCAGACTCTTGTGGACACTCAGATACGAAAAGCATTTCCATCCCATACATGTAGTATCCTATATGTAGCCGCCATGCACATATTTAAAACCTCTTTTGAGATCATTAGAAAAAGCTGGAAGTATTAAAAAGTCTGCCACAGAATCAGTTTTAAGCTAACTCACTAACATTAGCCTAATTATATGGCTAACGATGCACCTAGAAATGAGAAACCAGCTTTAGTCTACCTCTGTCTGTGAAATCAAGGACCCATTATTTGAAAATTAGCCAGAATTTTGGGCTGTAAAGCTGCCACCACTGTCACTATCAACTGCACGTAGAACGTACCAAAATGGAAGCTTGACAGGACTAGCAACAGTAACTCAGGGGGGTGGGGTTTAGTGCACGGTCAATCAACCTGAATTGTAAAAACAAAACAAAAAAAAAAGTAAAATTACAAAATCCTATTCAGGTTGATACACTATATTTATTTATCATTTGTACTGAATATTTGTTTATTTGAATGCTCATCTGAGTTGTATGTTTACTACTGTCAGATTTTAACTCTTTTTACCTCTCGGTGCAGTGTTTGCATCGGCCCGTCGTGCATGGGACAGCAAATGCAATCACAGATCAGTTTTGGACGACGGATGTTGTTTCATCACGAACTGATGTTACTAAAATGTAAAACAAATATCTGGGAATGCAGGGATGCTGACATCAGGGGATATGTGTATTATTGCCAATATAAAGGTAAGATTAAACTTCATATTGCAACTGCTGAACAATAAATTGTTTGAAAACACAACTGCTTCTAAATTCCTTGTAGAAAATGCTGCATCATATTTTCCGTGTGTTCGCCGACTGAATTCAACATCTACGGATATTTCAGCCTGCAGAGAGCATCAGTAGCTCATGTCGCCTGCTGCGATGGTTGAACCAGCATTCATCAAATATTAAAGCCTTAAATGTGAGTGTAAATCGGTTTTGGAACAAATTTTAGCAGGGCAGGAGTTCAGAGTAAACTCCAGTAGCAACTAACCTCTGGTTGGAAGGGTAACTGATTTTACTCCCTCCTCCGTTCACTTGAAATCAAAGCTCTTAACCTTTTCCTCCGACTGCAGCTTCAGCAAATCATTTCAGTTGCCTTCGGGCTGACATAAGTCACAGTGTTTGCCACTGTGCTTTAATTGTGCCTATCGAGACGAAAGTGCTGTGGAGGAAGATGATTTTCCAGACGTTACATATCCGAGGATGTCCGCAGCTAATTAGTCATACGTAAAAGAATAGCAAAAAAAAAAAAGAAATTTGATTACGTAACTTGTTGACAGCACCAAATGACCTCCATCCAGCTTAAGATAAAATTAACTCAGATAAACAATGAGGAGGAGAATAAATCACAAACCATTCCTCACGCAGACACAATACTGTATAATGAAGGATTCAACTGTAAGGGAGATCTGCTTTGCTCATTCCTCTATCATTAAATTGTTCTTGGTAAATGGATTAGTCGAATTTACATTCAATGGCACTTCCTTGGTGGAATGAAGGTCGCTACATCTATAAAAACAGGATACAGCATTCGCAAGCATGGGCTCATTTCATGTCTGAGCTGTGCTTTAACAGAGGAATTACATTAAATCAAAGCAGAAAGCCCTTGAATATAACTGAAATGTAAATATGCATGTTATGTTGAAGACGTGTCAACATGCTTACGCACGTCCTTGAACATCACAAGAAGCTGCATTCATAGGACAACAACACTTGAGTGGAAGGCTGAAATAGCATAAAAACAATGTGATAAATCTGCCTGACAAACACTGTGATGCAAACTGACCTGGACATATGAATGAACATAAATCCTGTGAATTTCTTAAGCATCTCCTATAAACTAGCAGCTCAACTACACTTACTAAAGTACTGTACTTGAGTTGAGCCGTGAGGAACTTGCCTGAGGACTTCTTTTTTTATACTACTTTAAACATCTGCTTCTCTCCATCCAGAGTTTTTACCATGGCATGTTTATTTCACTGCCACAGCTTACTTTTCAGATCGTACAAATGATAATTTGACCACAGCAGCAAATGAGATGCAAATGATTTGTTTACTCAAAATGAAAGGTATGAGGAGCATCTGGCAGACAGTGATGGTGGTGATGGCTTTTATTTACATATGAGGGGAAGAGAAATGTTTCAGGTCAGGATTAAAAAAAAAAAATCTCCAATATATGAAAAATCATGGATTTTTGTAAACTGAACTACCAAAAAGAACAGAGCAACCCCCAACAATTAGCTTTCTGTTGTCTTAAATTGTATAAAAGTCTGTAAATTTGTAGATATTTTACAGTATTCAATATTTTCCTGCTTTCTTAATATGAATTTATAAGTTAATTTAATCACAAAATTTATAAAACATGACATTAAACCCCTTTTTCTTACCATCCAACTTGGTGCAAAGACTTTAAAACAACATATTTTTTTAAAACTGCAAAGATGTGTTGCTCTGGAGGTTGAATCTTTCAGGTATGCTGCCCCGCTGCTGGAGGTCACGATGCTTTCATGGCCATTTTGTTTTTTACATTTTTAATTTTTAGACTAGAATTGAATAGAAAGCCTTTATTGTCACTGGAATCAGGATACAAGGATACGAGGATTTTTCCTCCTGAAGGGCTTTGCATAATTATTCATGAATAATTTCTTGATATTGTAAATTTTGATCTGAATAAATTCAACATTCAAAGTGTTTTAGAATCAACATAGGTGTGTACTTTGTCTTTCAAAATAAGAGTGTTATTTAATAATCTTGAGCATATTTTGACACTCTGTTGAAGGTGCTTGATTGTAATAGTTTCGTCCAAATCTGCAAATAAAAACTGTTTCACTGCAGAAACAAAATATTTTTAAAAATGAAAATGTTTCACTTTAAATTTATGGTTTTTGCTTGATAATCATTTTACCGTTGTTTAAAAATCATTAAAAAAATACTTATTGATCTCCTAATTACTGGTTTAACTTATGTCACTTTGACTACATTTCCTGAAAATGGTTCTGTAAAATTTAAAGTAACAACTACCAATAATTACATATTCTAAGAGTAGTGTTGACACTATGACACCGCTTTTACAGTCACATCCGTATATTATTAGATTATTTACTGATTCAACTGTCATGTGAGCTTTATTTTTTAATGCTTTACATGGCTGAAGTGGAGCTTTTTAAATCATTTACAGATGTGTGGGACTTTAAACTTTAACATGTACATAAATATAAAATCATAGCCTGCAAAATAGCTAGCAGCTACCATATAAATGTAGTGGAATAAACAGTACCATACTGCTTTTTAACTTTGTTCCTGGGTACAGGGATGGAGGAAGCAGTAACTGTCCACCGCGGAATATTTTTAACACTACCCAAGGGAACATATTCAAGGCCAGATTTTACCATTTTAAGGAAAAACAAGGTTTATGTAAAAACATGCAGCTGTATCCCATTAAAGTACAAGGGTTGTATTCCTGTGCTGTCAGATACACCGACATCAGGTGTAGTCAGATAATGTTCATTTTATGTTTATATTTTGACATTTAAATGAGAGATTTTCACAAATACACAAAAGAAGTCAAAACCATGAATCTGTGTTTACAAAAAGTCCTTTATCGAAACTCTTGCATACAGCAGCTTGAATCATTGTCATGTCAGTCTAAAGTTCCATTTGTATACTGCCATAGAGGTAGATGTGGGTGCAGAGCATGACTCTGTGGGCTCTGTATGTCGGCATGTTTATCTTGTGAATAGGGAAACACAGCGAGACTCTCTCTGGAGAAGCACATCACACATCCACATGGACCAGATGCTCATGCATAGTCAATGAGCACAAAAATTGTTGCTTCTTTGCACCACCGTTAGCTTTGTGAGACGGACAATCCAATGAATTGATAGATCATCCGGGATGTGGGGATTCAGCTCGGTGGTGTTTGACCTCTTGACACAGTCATTTGCAGGTGTGCAGCATCTATGAATAAATCTCTATCTCGGAGGGTCACATCACTTTTAAAGTGTAATGTGAGTCTTCTCATGAAAGCTCCTCAACACGGTGAAGTGGGAGTTTATGGCAATACTGGGCAAGAGATACTCTCGTTTCACATGCTTCAACAAAATCTGTTTCAGAACAGACAAAGGAATATCAAACGGTAAAAAGGTTCAATAAACCCTTTCAATTTGCGCTTTTAAAATGTCTAGATAAAAAATTTCCACTCCCGTGTGATATTGTATTCAACAGAAAATGTCCAGTTGGTCATGAGAGAGTCAACCGGATTAGAAAACATTTCCATGAGGCATCATTTATTCGTGGTGTCATCTGTGTGTCATGCCCACAGGCTTGCTCTGGGCATCAGAGGTAAATAGTGCTCAGCTCTCACCCTGCAGAATCTCAATTGCTTCCCTTTCTTTGCTTTCTCCACAACTCACTATACATCAATACAAGTGCTTTTTATTACTGTGGTGTTCTTTCAGCTGAGATTCCAAACTGAGGAATGTAAGAATTAGTTTCGAAAACTCAATACAGCAAACGCTCTCCACCTGAAAGATAGCTATTCCACGACCATTTTTCTCTCAGCTTTTCACCTTTGTTGCACACAATACGATACAATGCAATGCAACCTTAGAGATTAAATTTCATCACCGGCTTATACTGTGAGAAAACCTTTGAGGAAAAGTTATTAACAAAATTAAATCCTTTCTAAGCTGCAATCTCACTCCAAACTTAAATCTAGTTCTGAATGATACCATATGAAGTCAATACATCACAAGATGATTGGTTTTTGCTGATAAACCAAAGAGTGGGATTGGAAAGTTGGGGCTAAATAAATTTTCTTTATGGAAATTGTTAATATTTAGAGAAAGTTTAGAGCAGTATTTTGAATTCTGCATGTCGGAAATAGGTTGCGGATATTCTCAAATCCGTACACAATTACTGGCTGACTCTGCAGTTCCCAAGTTCAATCAAGATTTTATTGTTTTGGTTTTCAGCCCAGTAATTAAAGGCAGAATTCGGTACTTTTACATAAATGACAGTTTGTTTGTTTTTTACATCCAACCCAAACAAGGTCACAAAATGCTAATTAAACCTGTCGGTGCCAGCCACATTTCTCTGGATCTGGCAGGACACTGGAGTTGTGAATCTGATGTCTGAGGTAAAACTTTCTGTGGTGATGTTTTACATCAACAAGCAATGAAGAGGCCATTGACTGTATATAAAGATTGTGCCCTGGAACCTAGCAATGTTGGCAGTCCAAGTTGACTGTCTGAGCAAAAACTGACACTTAAGTCATTGTGACAACATGAAGCCAGACATTTTTTAGTTTGTTTGTTTGTCACATGCTTCAGGAAATGACCAGTTACTTGCATTTCAGAGCGTAATCCAAGGCCACCGAAGTTCCACTTGCTGAGTCACATTCTCAAAAATCCAACCATCACCAACGTCTAGTGAATTCTTGGTCATGAATGTACCAGTGGGTAGATCCTTCATATCTAGGGAAAGGCATCCCTTGGCTGTTGGTTTTTGAATGCAGCCTTAGAAGGGTCCAGACCCTGATCTGGGATCCAGCTAGTTTCTGGAACGCCACATCAGAATGATCTAATATGACTTGACTTCGAAGACGATGTGAACAAGCTGGCTAAAATATTGATTCGGACAATTCTATCCTTTCAAAATATTGACCGCAACATGCTTAAGCCGTCCATATGCAATCCTACATCTTATAGGGAGGCAGCAAAACCTCTTATTTAAAAGGCTGAAAAAAGCAAATGCATGTTATTTTTTTGAGGAATTAATTAGGTAAGTCTTTAACAGGATATCAAAACAGTTATTACTCGTTCATTTGTGTAATTATTTTGGGCCCGTTCTGCAGCATGGATATTAGTCAATCATACAATGCCATCTTACTGAGAGTTCTGTCCATTTATTCTGTAAGTCTATGCATCAAAAACGGTGGTGTGTTTTTTACTATTATCAAACCAGCAGGGGAGGACATTTCAACCCTCTTTCTCAAGCAAGTCGTGTCTCCCAGGGCGAGCCTGATTGAAATATGTTCAGAGTGAGAGTTCACCATGATGTGCCCACCTTATTATCAGCCCTGTCACTACATTACAGACTGACAGAATCTGATTACATGCCCCGTCTTGGCATCCTAATTGGGTTTTCCCACCAAGACTTTTCCTAACTCCCCAAATTACAACCCCACCACTGTGAATACAAATCACTCAGTGCACATTAGCAGATGATGCACCTCGAGATTGAACAATGCTTTGAATGAGTAACTGTCTTCACAGGGTTTTTCTTTGCTTTAAATGGAAGGAATATTGAATTGTTTAAGACTCTTAGCGAAGAGTTAGTGAAGCAGAGAACATCATTTACAGTCTGAGTCAAACTGCTACAAGACGGGAAATTTATGAGCATGTTCGAGTCTCTTGAGAAAAGCGTGCTTGTCTAATAAATATTTGATTGATCCTTTAATAAGTGAGAAGCACTGCTTGGGGAAGACGTTCCTGCATAAATGCGTGATTTTATCTGGCTACGAGGAACCCGAGACAAAAAAAAGATGACCTAAATATCATAGCTTAAATGCTCTGCCTGAGAATCACATTACTACAAGTTTCAGAGATGTAAAGATGAAAGATTTTTTTTATGTTTTCTGTGACAAATGTAAGGATTTGGCTACTGAAAAGATGTCTGCTTTTGATCCTTGCAAAGTGGTAAACACAGTGTATTTCAAGGTGCATACTGATCTACTTTTATTCAAATAAACTGAACTCTATTCTGTGCGTCTCCCACACACTGGTCCTACTACGAGCCTTGATGCAGATGAGACCTCCAGTGAGTGACAAAGACATCATTCCCCTGTCTTCTTTGTCTTTGATATGTGGAAAGGAATACAGCTCCAGCTTCTTAGTCTACCAACACTCAAACCTTTGATCTTCCAAAAGGCCTTCCATTGCTCACACAATTTGCAGTCTTCATCATATTAATTTATCTTCCGTCTCCGGATTACCTTAGTAACACATTCAGTAAATACCATGTGGGATAATTTAGTAATCTTCAAAGAGGGGCTTGAGAAAGAAGACTTGTTCATGTCCCAGAAAATTTACATATTTTCACTAAATTTACATTTTTTCTGGGACACGAAGATGTCTCGGCTCCTCTTCCTGATTTCCATCATCCTCACAACTTTTAGAATCTTGTCTAGACTGTGACATGAGATGTCATCTAAACATTGTGTTTTTCAGTTGACAGGCTAAATGTATAATACTCCTGTGCAAACTCTGTCTGCTAATTAGACAGAATTTAAAATACTGAAGATGTTACAAGAAACATTTGGTTTCTTTGCAAACGTCTGCCTCTAACTTGTCATCCCCCTCAGATTTATCAGCCCACAGCCTGTTGGCTTTAATATTCTCCACCCTGTCAGTATT
Organism: Acanthochromis polyacanthus; assembly: GCF_021347895.1. NCBI lineage: Eukaryota > Metazoa > Chordata > Actinopteri > Pomacentridae > Acanthochromis > Acanthochromis polyacanthus. The sequence goes on along the minus strand of NC_067131.1, from coordinate 12,281,682 downwards.
TCCGAGCTTTGTCCAGGTGTATTCTATCAAATTAAATTGCTTCCAATACAAATAAATCAGATTAACTGAGCACACAGTCTTATTCAGTGATGTGCTGTCATAGCTGACTCAGTGGTGGATGTATCACGTACATTAAATTTACTAAATCATTTAAAGTTTTATTATATCCAGATGCTAGGAAGCAGTTCCCAAAAGATCGGTGTCTTCTGGAGTGAGTCTCCAAACTGGACAGGCTACAACTAAGTGCTTCCTCAAGGAAAGTGAATAGCAACAAATAACATGTATGTTTCAACCCTCAGTGTTCCAGCTCTGTTTAAAAGGCAGAAACAGCTTTTTCATTTAAAATTCATGTAATGTAGAAAAATGGTCATAGGTCAGTGGTTCCAACTGGATGCCTCCACAGTCCTATCAGATGAACTATTTCTTCAACATCACATGCCATGTTCCAGATGTGTTCATTTAAATGAATTTTTAACCCAATATTTAACCATTAATGATATAAAGTAGATTTACAATGTTTTGTGCAAACAGTGGAACTGACATTTGATTGGAGTGAACAGTCCAAACCTTTACACACTTCTTTCTTTTAATAATTTTAAACATCTATTTTTATGTGTTTTATTACAGTATTTCAAACAGTTACCTACTTAAAGCTAACTAGCACTTTCAATCAATTATTTTAGCCATTTCATTTATAAATCTGTTTTTTATGCTAAAAGAAGCTTCTTTGCGACATTTTAATTAACTTGCATTGCTTCTGTTCTAAGTATTTATACTTTGACTCATTTGTCAGCCTTCTGTACATTACTTTTACCCATTTCAACCATTTAGCCATCACATAAAGGTGCAATATGCAAGATGAATGAACATGCATATAACATTAATGTAACGGCAAATAACCTTCTGCAATGTAAAGCTACAATGGAGGGATGACATTCTCAGCAGAGACTGAAGTCACACTACCTCTGCGTGTAGTCTGAGCTTCATTGTTCTATGTTTTGTCAATCAAGCTGGTGGCACATGCTTGTTAGCGGATGTGAGTCCCTCCCTTTGAAACTGTGGCCCTCCCTGTGCTTATAAACACACCAAGAGTGACCTCCCGCAATGCTAACATTCAGCTGGTGTTTAGTTAGAGAATCTGCATTACTGTTTTAAGGCTCTCTTCTGTTACTACTTCTTCGCCTGTGTCTGTTCAGCTCCGGTCTATTTATGTCCGTTTCCACACATTGATCTGCTCCGACCCCTTTACAAATGGACCTGATTGGTCTGTGAGTCCACTCCGGTCTAATGGATTGTGGAAACACATGGAGCAAAACAGACCAAACCAGAAAGAATAAGAAACTACTGAGCAACTTGATATGGTGAAAGCAAGATATCACTCAATGGATTTTATAATACTAGCATGTTTTAACCGTAGTGGCTGGATATTTTCTTCATTGTTTACAACTATTTTGGTTGTAAATGAAAGTAAAAGTAAACTAAACATGACCGTTTGCATGCTCTGATGACATCCAGTGGTTGTGAATGTTGCACTTAGACCCTTTGAAGCTTACAATTGCAACAATTTATCCATTACTTTTGACAGAATATGTCAATATATGAATTCTCCTCTATCAGATTAGTTGGACCGCTCTGTCTTTTTCTGTCAACAAGATTGAAAAACACTGATATGGACAGTAATTATTTGAAGGCATATGAAAGTAAGGAAAATGAAAACAAGTAACAAAGTGGTATTTGGGTCACTTAGTTATTTGTGAGGGTTTTTGGACACAGCATTTGTCGCAAGTACAAGTGTCTGACTGCCAAACTGGGAACAGATTTGCTATCAGTGCAGCATAATAGTGACCAATAAAATGCTGTCTCTCACATTTGCCAGTTTCAAGGGAAAAAAAAGGCAGCTGAGCAAACAAGCTCTCCAATCTGGCAAACACACAATGTTGAGTGCACATGTCCCAAACTGGCCACAATGCCAACCAGTCTTCTGGGAAAATGATGCAGCGCTAGCCAGGACATAAGTTGTGCCGAAGCTGCATACGGATGTGCCCTGCAGTCTTTCCTTCTTATGCAATGCCTGCCAAGCTGATTTACAGCCTCTGGCTGAGGTTAATCACTGCATGGTTTGGGGACAAATTGGTAAGGCAGGAAAGTGAGTCATTTGCACCGTGGATGCTGACCTCTCCCTCCTCGTCTTACTTGACAAGCAGATTATTTGCTTTTCAGGGCAATAGCTGGCAGCACAGCAGTGACATTGCAAAGCCAGACAGTTTTGGTGAGAAACATTGTTTTTATGTGGCCAGCAGCTCAAGTTAAAGTTAAGCAAGCAGAAAAAGGTGACATTGGGGATGTGGGAAAAGGGAGTTGCTTTATGTTTGAAACTGTATTGCTTCTTTGCATATAAGAAAAACATTCAAAACCTTTTACCCAGTGTTTCAATCTCACACAGCAATGGTGGAGACTTTTTCAGTGTATTAAACTGGCTTCAGTATCCCAATCAATTGGGAGTAGTTCCAATCAATTAGCTTTGCATTATTTACCCAGCCATTCCCTTTGGGAAATCGCTCAGACAACAGCAATTACTGTATCGCCAGTCTACTCCCTGGCGCTCTGGCAGGAAAACTGATTGCAGGCATGATTCCCGCTTGGTACATGCAATTTATTATCACTCACTATGTCCAGATGAACAGTTTCATCCTTCTTTCTATTACAAAAATAAGCATTTATGCTCACATTGATAAGTACTGTAATTTGCTTTCATTTGTTAATTCTTAGCTTCTGTTGTGCAAGTAATCCTCCTGTACACTTTGCACATTGACCATCTGTGACTAAACTGACAGCAGTTGTGGGAGGGAAGCGATGCTAACGCAGCTAATGCAGTGACAAGTCTTGTACTTTGGGGAATACCATTAGTGTCCAGTTAGTGAGCGAGATGACCATCTGTGATTACAAAGCAAACTTCAGTGTTTCAAGGCCTTTGGTGATAAGAAACATCTGTGACAAAACTGCTTGTGAACATAATATTCACTCACTGTTTCTGCATTTCGAACAATTTTGCTTTTCTGTATTATTTTTTTGAAAATTAACCCATAAGAACCCAGACCCATTTTTCCTTAAAGGACTTAATGAGTTAAGATCAGACATAAAGCTTTAATAGGAAGAGACTGGGGCACTCAAAATGCTTGGTACACTGGTGTCACCGTGGGTTCTTATGGGTGAAAGCAGATCAGAGGGAACCTTTCTTTACCAGAAAAATGATTGGCTTTGGTAAATGTGTGTCATACAAATTAATCACACAGCACTGCTTGCACATAATAGCTATAAAGCACAGTATAACAGTGATGGCAACAGCAAAGTATGATTTCAGCTGAAAGTTGTTGTTACACTACATACACTATATACAAGTACTAAACTATACTATATATATATACTATATATACTGTCGAATCGCTGTGCCGTTTACAGTCGAACGATAGCTTCAGTGAAAGTCTCGCGGACTCCCGTGAGATGTTAACGACGTTAACATCAGCGACAATAAAGTGTTCAAATTTGAAATTAAATCAGCGGAAATCCACGGAAAATTGCCATCCCTGGTATAATGATGGGACTGCTACTACATGTGCCCTTGCATTCACCCCATTTCTGTCCCTGAAGTCTATTACAGGGGACTTACCAATTTAGAGCTTTAAAGGGAGAGGAGGTTTGGTGACCTTCTAGTACAATGTCTGATATCTTGCGGCAGTAAAGTGGGTCAAGTGATCTACTCACACCAGGATTTGACAAAAGTCTTATTTCTTGTGTAGCAGTTTGCTCAAGTAATTATCAGCACAGGAAAAGCGTGGCTCATATGGCAAAATGTCCTTTAGGAAAAAAGCAGCATGCATAGCATGTACTCCTGTGAGCTTATAACAACACAATATGGCAGTTGCCATGTTATTAGGGTAAAACAGATCTTTTTCATGCTAAATACGTTGCCAGAGAGTGGTTCTTTGCCTTCTGCCTTTACTGAGCTGTGAGGTAATTATGTCAGAGAGAAGGCAGGTTTATGTAATTAGCAGAGGTAGAAAACGGTCTGGATGACTTGAATTGTGCACATATTCGAGGTGTAACTTATAAAAGACAATGAAACTCTACGAACTGTATCAGCCGTTTCCCAGCCAGCTCCATCGTCCTGGAGGCCTGCAGGTAAAGTTGAGCTTAATGTTGTGCTGCTTGTTTAAGAAAGGATTTAGCTGACAGGAAAAGCTACTGAACTGATTTACTTTAGACTGGAATTCCCCTTAATGGTCAAAGACTTTTTGTGTAGTACAAAGACAGGCTTCTAATTGGCAGGAATGAGCTCTTGCTCTGAACCTACTGCCTGCATTGCAGATGTTTGCAGGTCCTGGAATTTTACCTCTGCAGCCAAGTTCAGGGACACAGATGCCTTGTGTGCAATTGTGCATGTCGGGTTGTTCAAGGGAACATATTTATAGCAAAGGCATATTTATTAATCCATTATTTTCTAATTAAATAAAGAGATTTGAAGAGAGGATAGAGCCAGCCAATGCAAAGTAATGGAGCTATAAATATAACATTAGAATGGCTCAGACAGGACATACAAACATCAATAACAAACCACACTGAATGAGCTCTGACTATATTTCATTAGAAATGATTTCCTCTATTGAGTGGATTTACCCTTTAACTGACTTAGCTCCAGTTTTAGGGCGGAGACGTTGCACCTCCTTCCTTCTCATCAGTATTCACAGAGAGTTTACTGTCCTGAAATACACTTGATAAGACTTGCCACGCTCTAATTTACCATAGAGGGGAAACAGGCGGATGAAATTGCTCCTCAGAATATCATTCCCGTGACGAATCAATATTCCACTAAAAAGTTGGTTGCTGGATTTTATTTTTCTAGTGACCTTTTGAACTGTTGTTAACAAAAAGGTGCGAAACTGACTCGGAACGATTGCATGGCTTCAAGGCTGCACAGAGAAGTGAAATTTTTAATTACATTGGCGAAAGTTTGCACGGTCTTCAGTGAGTGTTGAATTCAGGAATTCCTGCAATGTGCTACAAGATCTAGAGAAGAGAAGGGGTCTGTTTTTGTAGTTGTAGCTGGGGATTTTACATGAGGTCTGGGTTCTAATAAAAATAATAAATCATTCCTTACACATTATGGATTAACTGCCCTTTTTTTTTATAATAAAACTCCATAGCTTACTTAAACCCACTACAGAAATACATCAAATAAGCCAGCATCTACAAATCTAATAAATACATGAAAATGTGTAACAGAGAGTCTAAGTTAAAAGCTGCACAATCATGTTTCTTATTTGCCCGAGTTCTCACCTCAATTTTCAGGGCATCTTTTACAAGTCGGTGAGGTAATCCCTCATGTCAAGGGCTCCTTCAGAGCTCAGCAGAGTGTCGGTAGAATCAGCGACAGTCGAGACCCAGGAGGTTTGCTGACTGACTCCTTCCTGCGGTGTCATTACCTGTGAAAGGGAAGTGTGTCATCAACATTATGACAAGTACGTCAGTCAGATGAATCTCACTGCAGCTGCTGTCGAGCTGATGCCCTCGGTGACAGACACAGAGTCATGACAGCATTTTTAAGATTAAACATGAGGAGTTGAAGGTATTATCCTGCAGAACTCTAACCTCATATATCCCTGCATTTCCTCCCTGTGTGTGCCCAACAAGAGTCTAAAAGACAAACACGCAAATGAGGTGGCATTCACACATAAACACTTCAATTAGAGTGGGGATGTGTGTTTATATTGAAGTAAAAGTGATTGGACAAGCTATGCTGCTCTGGATCTTCTCTTTCCTCCTGCTGAAACAGTGTGTGGAGGCAGGTTACATTCATTTTCATTAACAGCGGACAAATTGCGTTTGGGAGGGACTTAATCGGATTGCGTGTTCTGTGGAGGCCTGTGGTTTCTTATACAACCTTGTGCTCCATCAGCTGGAGACATTTTTTAGATTTGATTACTTGATTGATTTGATTATTCTGATTTAATCAACAATGCAACTACTAAGAAACAGGCAGTTTATTGTCCTTGATTTGGGCAGGTAACAGATAAAAACATATGAACACGAGATCAGTATGACGGTAATGAAAAACTCATGAGTGGTTGCAGCACAAAAGCTACAAAATTTACATGACTTTTACCTTTACATGATTCATATTGGTTCTTAAAATTTGCAAGCCTTGAATTTTTTTAATATTTGATTAAACCACAAACGATCAAATATTTATCAGAAGAACTAATGAAATTCCCTGACAGTGAAATGCCCCAAAACACTGAAAAAACAGCAGTAAAGATTCAAGGATGTTTTCATGAGTGGAATAATTTGATTGTTGTTGATGTTTTTGTCCTCAGGAGATTTCAAAGGGGGCTATAAAAGTGTTCATGGACATAACACAAAGAGGTACAAACACCTGTTTTCTACCTAAACAAAACCTTAAAACACTGCTTTCACTATGACCTATTCAGTGCTGTTCCACTGCAATTGCATCCGCATTACTGTTCTTGTTACATGTGAGAAACATCTGGTGTTTGTCAAAGAATGCATCATGTACAGCTTACTCCCAGGAATCTATTCTTGTATGTGACAGGCAAAGATCATAAAAAAGTCCCAGATACAATCAGCATGACCCTATATCTTTATTTCTGAAGGCAAAGTGTGACTATACAAGTGGCGGTATGTTTAATATCATGGCTTTAACTCTGCAACATTGTGCGCTGTGAGCTACAGAAGAACAACATCATTATATGATCAGATCAGTGGAGGACCACATGGGAATCATGTACAGAAAGAAGACATCGCCTGCAACGATGACACCAATATAGAAGCAGGCACTGAAAGCACATCAGAAACAAATCTCTGAGGTCCAAAGTCAAAAGATTAAAATCATTCAACTATACTGGTACTGTATTGGGTCTACGCTTTGAAGGCTCACAGCTGCTTGTTGTAGCTGTTTGAAAACACTTGGGGACAGTGTCAGAAATATGTGGAACAACGGGAAATGTAGACTATTCTTCTTCATGTCTCTGCTATTGTTGGTCCTTTTGCTTTAGCTGCTGCCACAGAAAAGACAAAAGTCAGTGGAGTGTAGTGGAGGGAAACCAAGTGCTAAAAATATTGTATCGATGTCGGACTACATTACTGTTGCATCAGCAGCCACAACCAGTGCTTATAAATATATTCACTGTTCATCATATCGAAAGGACCTTTTACCTTTTCTGTTTTGAGTCAACCTTGCAACCGATCAGCATTCAAACAACCTTGTTAGGATATCAACATGGTGTTTTTTTATATGCTGTAGGACATATGAGTGATATCACGTCAACACCACGAAGCATTTCCACCTTGAAACTGCAGTATAAAGACAACTGTCTCTGTATCGTTCTTCTTCTTCCACAGAAGCTAAGTAACTCTTACTCTCCTACTTATTTATGCACTTTTCTTCAGAGAACTGGAGGCTGTTATGCCCTACGATCACACGGCATTTTGCATCTCTCTGCTCTTCGTGTTCGAACTGAAATGGGAAAAAAGCTTTTAGTTACTCTGCCCCCTCTGCTTCGAATGCCCTCCAATCTGAACTGAAATTGTCAAAATTTGTTTCATGGGAAACCGTCCGCTCCATCTTAAGATATCGACAATGGAAGTCCTTCAAACAGTGCTTGTGTTCTTAAATTGTTACTGAAAAATAACTCCTGTACTTTATATATCTAATTGCTTGTATTTAATATTTTAATGTTTGTTATTGTGACCTGTCTGTTTTTTGTTTACTTTGACATTTGCTGCTGCCTCTCTTGGCCAGGTCACTCTTGTGAAAGAGGTCTCGATCTCAAAGGGTCTTTAATCTGGCTAAATAAAAAAACAAATAAACTCCAAAATTACAACTTGTCATCGTGTGGCAAGGAATTTTACAGCATCTGAGTAGAGTCATAGGTGAGCTGGTGTGCTTGGGCTGCAGGAGGTGGATGGAGATACAGACGAGGATTTCATAGATCTGCAGATTCTAGAAGGACTAATGGTCTAGAGCTGCATCTAACGCATTTTAAGGTAGGAAGATGTCATGGAAAAACTTCTAAACATGTAATTTGATGTATGAGATGAGTTCTTAGAGGATCGACCAATGCCCAGAAATGGACTTTAAGGGTTTACCAAAGTCACATCAATCCATTTAACAGTTCTCAAGACATTAAACTATAACCCCATCGTGGAAATGGAGTCACAATCAAAGGATTAGTGAATGGGATTCATTATCTGAGTAACCTGAATGTTTGTACACAATTTGATAGCAATCCATCTGAAAGTTGTTTCAGTCTGGGCTAAAGTTGTTAACAGACTGGAAAACATCCATCCTGACAACCACAAAAGAAGAACTACAATCAGTGTTAATGAAACTTTGCACAGATCAGCAGCTTGAATGAGCAAAGCTGTCTGCAATTTCCCATTTCGTTCAGCTTTTTTGTATTAGATTGGCTCTAACATTCTTTTAACCAGTATATTGGTATAACAGACACATGAGAACAGTTCACAACCCAGGAAAAATGAGGTAGAGAGACCAAATAAATACAGTGTAATAAGGTCAGACTCTGAGGGTGGTCTGAAAAGTTGTTCTTACATCAAAGGTAATGAATTCCCTCGAAAACTGAAGGCACACTGTTTCAGGGTGACTCATTCAAGCACTACACTTCAAGGTTGAACATGATAGAACAGTGATGTAGCAACAATTCTAAAGGCTTCTGTACTTCCTTTATTGCAGCAATTACATTTTTATTCAGTTTTTTCTTGCCTGTCAATAAATAGGGACCACTTTCTTCTTGTTTCATCACTGCTCAATCCTTGTGGCGCTTCCTCCTTCGTTTTTATATCTTTAAGTTAAGCAGTGTCATTTATTTAGTAACCTAACATTCATTAACCTCAGCAACGTCCTTTTGTATTTCTATTATGTGCTGATACTGGCTCATCTCATCGGTATCTTCATTCCGTGTTTTTCCTGATTTCCCCAGGTGTTTCCTTGCTGTCTCATTTTGAAAAAAACAAAACACAAAAAACAGCCCCTTCTAAATAAAAACCACAGTGTGCTGATTGTCTGGGGAAATTTTTTTTTAGAATTTTGCCTGCAGTGAAATTGTGCCTCAGCTGACCTTCTAGAGGTGCCCACATAGCATATATCTGTTATTCTTCCAAGGTAAAATCCCCTGGTTCAGCTAAAAGAATGAAAGGTCGTGATTCTTCCCCCAGGCCAGGAGACAGTTGGTGATTTCTGTCCACTATTTATTTCCCTTGAGTTACACCAATATGCTGCAGCATGCTAATATCTTAATCGCTACACTGGTGAGCACACAGACCTTGTGACATCCTTAAGAAAAGCCAGTTTGACAGACAGGGTAAGGGCAACCCAGGACAAGATAGGAAGACACTAAAACAGAGAGAGAAAGTAATTTTTAAAGTCTATATTTGATTTACAAGAGCCAGGGGTCAACACAACTGGTATGTGAATCTGGTGTGCTTTACTACATGGTGTAAAACAATAAATCCTGAGTTTGTTGAGATGAAAACCTAAAATTGTTGTTGACAGTGTCACAGAGGTGCTGATTTCATTTTATGGTAGATTTTCCAGCTTGGCCACAGACAAAATTCAAAGTTGGAAGAAAAATCGTGTCTTCAGGATCACGTTGTAACGTAATGCAAAGATTTCTCCTAACCCTAACAGATCAGATTAACGTTAATGATAACACCTTATTTATATAGCACCTTTTAATAAACTGATTTACAAGGTGCTTTACAGATGAAGCAAAAAAGATGAGAGGATATTCAGTAAGAATATCGAACCACAGAAGGCTGGTCAGTTCAAACATGGCTAAAGATTTTCAGAATAAATGAGTAGAACAACGCCAGATAATAAAATGCCTCGCTCAAGTTAAATAAAGAACAAGTGGAGTAAAAAGAAAATAGAGGGTAAAACCATAAATACAAGGCTAAAACAATAATAAAAATAGTAAATAATGAACAAAAGAGAGGAAAATGAACAATAAAATAGAGCGAAAAAAATCATAGGCGATAAAAATAAAAAAAATGTAAGAGAAATAGACGACACAAGATAAAAGCAAACCTCTAAAAAAGGGCTTTAAGAAGTGATTTAAAACAAGATACTGATTGAGCAGTGAATGACTAGTCTTAATGATTGCACACAGCAGGCATGTTCGTAGCTGTACATGTGTAGGCTGTGAAGAAAGCCACATTCATATGTATGTAAACTGCAGTGTGTAGATGCATTTACATGGCTCGAGTAGTGACAGAACACGTTGCATATTACGCATCCTGAGCAGCAGCAGGGAGATAAAAAGTGCATGTGCGTGCATGTAAACAAGACTCATTTGTTTAATGATTTAGGCAAATGGTAAATTTGTCAAGTTTGAAGGTTTTTAGCTGCATGTGTGATAGAAGGGTGTTGAGAGGCCAGGCAGCATTAAGGAAGAGGCAACTGCACGGTTTATTTAGGATGCTGTGGGACAAAGTGTTTGTGGGATGAGAACACAATGAGAGACAACATTTATCATTACCGTTGTTGGATGTGAACTCGCCACTGCCTCATCTTCTCTGATTTGACCGTGTAGTATGGAAAGCATTGAAGTGAACTCCATTGAAAAATGATTTTAGAATTGAACAAAATCAGGGGTGCAGAAGATTACAAACCCTCTACTAATAGTTTTAAAAATAACATTTAGCTGTGGTATGAGTGTCTCATTAATTGTCTGAGAACCATGAATGTCTGCAGAAAATTCCATGTGAATACATCCAGTTATTTCACTGTGTACTGAAGTAGTGCACCGCATCAACACTGCAACCTCTATAGAGCAGCAATACTCAGCTTTCGTTGCAAATCCTGGCCAGCAATATGATGCAGAAAGAAAATATACTGATTCACACTGTGATTTTGTGTTCGTTTGTTTATATAATAAATGATTAACAGCGTCCCTTGGCTGTTATTCAGTTATTTTTTAAAAATGAATCACTTCAAACATAGATGAGTTATGGGCCTTTAAATGCTTGTTCAGTTAATCTGATAAATGCAATGTGAGCAACCTGGTTAAAAAAAAAGGGTAACTCAGGTTTGTACGAGCTTCATCATCAACTTATTAGACTAATTGACTGCACTGACTGATTGTTAGTAATGATGTGCAGTGATTTACTGATCCTGACCATTGAAAGAGAGGCACCAATTAACCCTAAGAGGAAGGAGAAAGACACGGCTCAGATGATAAAGGAGAACAACACAAGCACAGCACACGTACATGAATACATAAACACTCACATATGTTCCTTACACAACATTTGGTGTGTGGCGTAAACACTGGATAGAAGAGTGCTCCGCTCTTCCTCTTCCCTCAAGGCCTGAAGCTGCTGAACTGAACTGCAAGACGCAGATGAGACTCGAGATACAGAAAGAAAACAAATACATTCTGAGAGTCTTGCGCTCAGTACAAGAGATGATGTTTAAAAATGTATAAGCCATTAAAGTAAAACATGTTCTTTTGTACCTTCGGCCCAGAGAAAGCAAACGTGTCTGGCTGAGAGCTTACAGCCAGCAGTGCTGCTCTGGTCCTGCAGGAGATAACAGGACTGCTCGAGCGAATCAACGGCTGCAGCAGAATTTCAGCTGACACTGTTTTTGTCTCATTCTGTCAAGAAAATCTATTTGGAAGCCCATTGTCGCGTTTCTGTGAGCAGATAAAGTGAAACACAGGGCAGATATGTCAGAGTAGTTTAGGCTACTTATAATGAGAGGGGACAAAGCTTCTGACTGACAATGTGAGAAACTTGAAGTGAAACAGTGGATTGATTGGTGGAACTCTGGAACTGATTTGCAACTACGATGACTGACAGTACCTCGGTAAGTATGACATATTCTTCACAGTACTGGACTGGAACTAGCATTAAGCATTTGAGGCGTTTGAGGACCAGTTAAAGAAAAAATGATAGATTACTTTGCTTTAGACATTTCAGTTTCTCCATGTGAAGGTGACTGCTACACAGAGGAGGCGTCTAACTGTTGTCTTATGAGACCTTTTTGTCATTCAAGTGAAATACAGTGAGTAACATGCACACAATACTCGGATCATAAAAGCACACTATTTTTCTCTCTTTTGTTCAGAAGAAATTAATCAGAGACCTCTGCATCCACCACAGTACAATGGGCTTTAATAGAATTTCTTTTGAGGTACAGCACTGAACATGTCACTACAACCAATGACCAAAGTTTGCTAATTGGGTCAACATAATAAATTCAAGTCTTGTGGCTTCTGTGTGCACCAGTGGTATTGATTTTGATATTTCTCTCTTTCATATAGAACACCTTCAGGGATATAGTCTGTCTTCATATCTGTTTGATATAGTGATTGAATGCTTAGCTACTGCTATCAGATCCCACCAGGGGAATCAGGTGATTGACACGAGTGGAGCTACACATAAGCTGTCACTGTATGCAGACGACCTTCTTCTTATGCATCACTGATCAAGAGTCTTTCTTACCCTCTGGACTTACTAAATCTCCTTGGAAAGCTCTCAGGCTACAAATTAAACCTGTTGAAAAGCCCACTATTCCCTGTTAACAAGGTAGCTAAGCAACCAGTTTCCTTTGAAAGTTAATCAGGAACGCTTCACATGCCTCAGAATCTGTGTCACAAGTTCATGTAGAACTTTTCCAAAGCACTTTTATGTTGTACAAAGGAAGACCTGTAGCACTGCTCAAACTTTCCTTTCTCTCTTGTATTACTAAAGTGCATTATTTCTGTCAATGAAAATACTAGCCAGATTTTCATGCCTATTTCAGATAATGATCATATTTTTTGCCTACCAAATTGTTGTTGTTGTTTTTTTACAGCTACCTTTATTTGAAATAAAATTCCTCTTGGATTTAAAAAGCAAGTGTGAAGATGACCCAAAGGTGTGTTAAATTAACATACACCTATCAACCACAACATAAAAACCACCGACAGATCACATGAATGACATTGATCATCTCATTATAATGCAATGTTGTGCTGGGAAACCTTGGGCATCACTGAATGACTTGAGGAAAATGACAAAGATACCAAGGCTTTGACTTAATGAACCCAGATCAGGCATTAAGGGGTTGGGAAGGAACAAACCAGATTTACAGAGGACCCACAGAGACCCGCAACATTCTGGTTCCACACACCTCCGGAGGTCATGTGTTTATCTTCTGAAGTGTTTCATCAACAAAGGAGGTTCTGCATAATATTCAGAAGGTGGTTTTAAGGTTATAGCTAATACATTACATAATTATGCTGGATCACCACATTTTCAGATAAATAGAGATCTCTATGGTCAACCAGAGAATTACAATCTAGTCTTCCTGTCTCGCCAATCTCCTTGTTGGTATTCCAGCAACATGTGAACCCTAGGAATCAAATCCCATGCTTCACAACTGTCAAAATCTGAAATTGGAAACATTTCAGTTTCATGAAAACCACTGGCTTCTTTCTACTGACCTTTAAACATTTCTTTCCACTTTCACTGCTGGATCTGACATTCAAAGTCTAGCATGACTGTCGTCTTTTCTGCTGACCTATTTGATGACGACACATCCAGGTCATTCAGTTCCCCGTGCCGCGATCCCTCCTTCTCTCTGGGACACATGCTTTGGTATGCCAATCTCCGACCTGCTTCTGGTCTCATCAGTATTAAACAGCAATAAAAACTAAACCTGTTGCTGCTATCTTTGGAATAGTCCAAATGAAGGAGGGAATGCAATTGACCTTCCAAAGTGTTGCTTAAATTACATATGAAACAAATGTGTTTTACATTGACATGGCAAAAAAAAAAAAGAGTAGAATCTGAACTTTATTCAATAGGGAGCACATATTTTATTTTATTTCAATGAATAAACTGATCGACTGGAATACAACACACAATGTCTCCTTTGTTCCTGATGACAACCGACTGCATGCATCCATACCTCAAAACGAAAACAGACGACTCCAACAACAAGAAGCTGGAAAGAAAAACAACAGCAGCATCACTTTCCATTTCCCTGTTACTCTGCATAATCCTCAAAGCAGCCTGCCAACAGTTTTCACAGAAACTTTACTTCTCCTCCTAAGGATTATCCTGAGTAACTGGGACACTTTATAAAAAAAGTGCTGCTGTTGTTGTCATTTTTCAGAGAGCCTCTGTTGAATAGTGCCATAATGCATATACCATGGAAATGCAGCCTCCGCTTTGATTCCAATTGGGTGCCTTTGTTATAATTATTTTCTTCATTTTTTTGCAGTGCTGTAGCCAGGTTATAGCAATCCCATCATTTCGGGTTGTGTCCCTTAAAATGAAGCTTCAGATTTCCCTTCAGTTTAAGGAGGTTTATGGGTTGTGATCAGTTCCCTCTAAGATTGTTCTCTTTCATTGGGGGCATGTAGAGGAAACATCTTTCAACAATTAGTAAAAAATACCCGTTTGTGCCTATGTTGACTATCAAAGGTGAAAACAACTTAAAAAATAAAACTTTTTAATTATGTCAATCCTCGTGATGCCAAAAACTTTGGAAATTTCATGAAAACTATCAGTGGCACACAAGAAAATGGGTTTTCAGGGGCAATGTGAGTTATTCACAACATGTCCATCCTCCAGTCTCTGCCTCCACGAAAGTAAAAAAATTACTGAGAGCTCTTAAAGATTCAGGCTATTTGGCAACTGATTCCAAGCAACTGTAAAGTACTTTAAATTGGTGCTACTCTGTATATCGACTGCACAATATCTTAATGGGAAACATAAAACTGACTTCTGTTCTTTATTGCTTTATAACAGATCAGGACTTTAACCTATCACAATATAATAAATGATGTAAAATACAGTGACATGTTATCCAGTAAGTGCCATATGACAGCATATTAAATGAGTAAAATCAGCTCTTTCTCAGTCATCTACAATATATAAATGCTGTTTGTGTGTACATACGTAATACAACACTAAAGGACCCTATTTGGAGTTGAAATAAATGTTTTAATTCTGTGCTTTCAGTACATTTCGCTGAAAATACAGTACATACATTATTTAAGTAAGGCATAGAATGTAGGGCTTTGACTCGTGCGTATTTTTAACCGGTGTCAGTTAAATAAATAAAAGATCTGAGTATTTCTGCTATCAGAGCAGAGATTAACCTGGGGGCACAATCATTCCATGCAGGTTTAAAGTAGTTAACTTGAATTTAGGAGCTCCAACAGTTAAATGATCCTGTAAATGAAATGACCTCAAAACCTAAGGTGTCCTAAGGACAAGAATTTTAATATCTGACAACCTGCCATTAAAGTAATAATGCTATCAAAATGATAATGTGCAAAGAGCAGTCTCAACTGATACCAATATTCAGTGATTTCTTTACTTCATATTAACCAGTGTGAGCACTAAGAAGGTAAATTATAAAAGAGCATCTTGAGCACATGATTAGTTTTGATACCACAAGCTCCAAAGTCTCATCACTACAGGGAAACTAAACAAAAAAAATTGGAATTTGAGGCTTTAAAGACTTCAGGAGGAGTATTTCTTTAAATTTGATGCCATGGCTTTTCTCAGAGGATGTGTTGAAGCCAAGGCAGTTGAGGATTTGTTCCACATGCATCCTTCAGTGATTAAATTAAACAAAAGGAATCAAGGCGTGCGTCTTCCATAAGATGAATGATTTGAGGGCTTCGTGGTGCTACTCGCACACTTGAAGCCTAAAGGGCAGCAAGCATGTGCGTCTGTTCTAATGTACAGCCAGCATAAACAAAGCATCTCTGTGCATAAGCACATATGAACATTCAACTACACACACAAATGCTCATTCATGCAAAACACATACAGTACATGTGCACAAGCGTCCCCCTTGGAGGTTACCTCTGATCGACCACTGCTCATTCATGTGCAGATAACATGCAGTTTTCTCCAAGGCACAGTGCATAACTTTAACTTCGAACACTCTCTACAAAGATGCACACCTGATCTCATGCTCTGTCTGTCCACCACTGGTACAAGTAATAAATGAAACATGAACGCTATGAAGTCCCTGCTCATCGTTAATTTCTCTGTCTGACGCATTCACAGCTCACTCCCTCCTTTTTTTTTTCCCCATCACACAAAGATGATGAAATCCCTCATCTCCATTCATATGTTACATTATTAACAGGCATGCTGAGTTTGACAAGTACATAGCATACCGGAGGTGAAGAAGTAGGACTCACGCTGACCATCGCACCTGAACGCCTCATTACTGAAGTTTGGGGGAAGCAGGAGTGAGGAACAAAACTGGAGGGGACGTGTGTTCTCAATTTCTTTCTCATCTTCTTAGTGTGTTATGCTCACACACGTGTGCATACGCTCACTGCTTGTTAATAATGTAGCAGGTGCCCAGGGGCCATACAGCAGAGGGCTTTTACGGTATTGTTAATATTGCATAGATGAACCTCTTCACTTGTGTCTGTTTGGATTTCTCTACTTGCATTTTCATAGCCTCTAGCCTGAACTTTAACCATATAGAGTAAACAAAAAATCTCAAACCCAACATTTCTCACGATG
Source organism: Acanthochromis polyacanthus (assembly GCF_021347895.1). Lineage (NCBI taxonomy): Eukaryota > Metazoa > Chordata > Actinopteri > Pomacentridae > Acanthochromis > Acanthochromis polyacanthus. The sequence goes on along the minus strand of NC_067131.1, from coordinate 12,265,101 downwards.
TCCTGACTCTAGAGGTCTGCAACTGACACAATACACACACACACTGAAATACACAAATACATGGGATTTGTCCACCATGTTCACTGGTCGTGCTGTCATTCAGTCTTCACAGGTGCTGAAGGCCTAATCCATGAATCTTTTGATGGAATCTAATCATCCAATATTCCTATTTTTCATGATGGGTTAGATAGTTTTATTTGATCTGTACAGAAAACAATGATATGCCAAAACTTACAGTAAATGTGACAGTTTAATGCTAATTGATGTGTAGAATCTTTACACTGAGACAAGAAACTTTCCTGCATTTGCTCTAGTTCAACATGAGTTAATGTTTACCTAAGGAGGATGTGTAGCAGCTGTAAACATCCCTGTTCTCTGTAACTTTCCAGCTCTCTGTGAAAGTGAGAGGTTTTACACCACTGATTTAAACTCCCACGCCAAACAAAGTGTGACTTGAAACAAAGGAGACACGATTCAGCAGTGCATTTTCTTTTATCTGTCTATCATTGTTCCCTGACCTTAACAAGATTTAGTTGGAGACACACATTTCTGGCACAAAAAAAAAAAAAATCAGCCATCTTTGGCAGAAAATGCTCCCCACTTTGGGGCGGCTGTTAAAGAATCAAAGCAGTAACCACCTGCTGGGATAACCGATGCCCTCCTTTCAACACAAACACGTCTACCACATGTACAATTGTGTTTTAATGTTAAATGGAGATCATAAGAAATGCAGCATACATAGCTCTGTAAGTTGTCCGTTTGTCTGATGTTACCCAGATTACCAGATCGTGCATGAAACACAATCTACACACACAATCTACACACACAGTTTCTACCCATCTGTCACTGCAACCTGGCAATCCACAACCCCCAAAGTGATTCAAGGGATGTCTGCACAGCTGCTCTCAGCACAGGAAGGCCAGCCATTTGAATGGTGAATGAATCAGCTCTCTAACTTATCTGTTGTCAGAGTTTCAGGGCAGGGCAGAGTTTTCTGAAAAGATCACCTGCAGAGGACTGAAAAGGTTTCATTTCAAACTGACCTCTGTGAGACATCACTGGGATGTTACTGATGTTCATCTCAAGCTCTCGTTTGGTCCTGTCCCAATGCTTCTAATAAGATGTAAATAGAACCTACGGCAAAAGTTTACATGTAATTCAAACTTTCCTGTTTGGTTCCTTAATGAAAACTAATTTGGTCCTTTTGGTAATAATGGGGCTGCAATGCAACAGGCCCATGCTTTTTGTACAGTCTCTATGGCTGATTCTGAGATAGAGTACAAAGGGAAAAATGAGGCAACATATCAGCGCTCGACAATGCAAGACATTATTGAGGTACACAGGCAACATCGACCTTCATCACCAAGAGACAGAATGAGTCAGAAAAAAATCTCAAAAGCAGAACTCACAATACATTTCATTTTGTAATTACTTCACTGCAAGTGCAGCAAACATGTTCCCTGATTCTGTGATTATTACAGTATTATCCACAACATCCTGGCACAACGGAAATAAAGGAAATGAAAAAAATGTGCTGCACGGTTATCACAAGAAATGCAATGATGAAAAAAAAACCACACTGCTAAACGTATTCAGTTTCTGTAGTTCTTGATGCCTACAGAGAGCACCAATTAGCATGTAGTTTCTTTGGCTGCAAAAGGGCAGAGCAATGTCTTTGCGATGTTACCGATAACTCAAGTAAGCGGTTCGGGATCACTGATGTGGGATTCTCCACTGGGGGAGCTGAGGAGTTGAATCTCCACAGCAATATCCAGGCTTCCCAATCTGAGTCACTGCAGCTACACTTATGAGTGGAGGGAACCTCACTGACATGAAAATACAGTACATGCTGAGGCAAACAGGCGCTAATGATACTGTAACTACATGAATAAATAACCTAATTAACACGAGTGGCAACACATGCACAAGCTGGCACTGGAAACCACAAAACACAGAGGCAATAATATGGATTTTGCATGATGGGATTACAATGCGCCTGGGACAAATGAACGCAAACATTCACATGCGTGCCCACAGCTAATTTTCTCCTATCCCCCCCTTACTTGTCGACATGCAATTAGATAAGCGAGTGTTCCACGAGGCACTTGGCGCCCACACGCTTCCATTTCAGAGCTGCTTTCATAACTGTAGAGCTCAACTCCAGCGGCCCACTTTGACCAAACTCTATCAAACAGGAGCCCCTCATCCCTCTCCAACACTGGGAGTCACATCCCGCCGCCCACTCCAAACTAATTCATTTCCCCCGCTGTCACACAGTGTCTAGCCCTAATGGAAGCGCTCCTCCCCCTCCAACTCCGCACCGCGATCTTATTAACTATGATTCGCTCACACTCAGCTAAACCACATGCTGTGTTATGAAGCAGGTCAAAATTGCTTTGAAAATGCAATTCTCTCTATTCTTTAATGGCTGTAAAAAAAAAAAAAAAAAAAAATCAATATTAGAGAGTTGAGCAGTGTGGCGATTTTTGATTTAGTTTTCAAATGTCATCACTGAAAACATGTTTTTAATAACGTTTGGGAAATGAAAGATTCATTTGGCTCAACTGAAAAAACAAATTCAGCAACTGGGTGTGAAAAATATCTTTCTATTTCAACTAAGTATTTAAAGAGAAAGTTGTGATTTTACTCTGAATAAAGCAAGGCAAAATGGTTCCTTCACAATAACTAAACTCATATCTCTGGAATGATATAAAAGCACTAAAGATGCACACATAAGTAAATAAAACATTGCCTGCACTGATGCAATTTCTTAATGAGAGTGTCAGTATGTTTCAGCCGAAGTGCATGCTGGATGATCAAACAGTGGAGAAAACCCCGTCCTCCCAAATCTTTCTGATGTTGGAATACAGTTGCCAAGTGGGAGGAGCTGCTTCAGGTGCCCCAAATTAAAAATCCCATTTACTTTTCCCCATAGAAAACGTTGTGTGAGTCACAGTTTTTGTTATTTCTTTCAGAAGGTCGGTGTACAGCTGGAACTCAGAATGAAGATTAAAACTTCAAACTCATTTGCATTTTTTATGCCTCAACAACTCAAAACACAAAAGACTGCACAGAATAGTAACAAAACACATTTTGATTTACACCCTAAAGAACGCACAAGACACATGATACTGTACAAATTAATGCTCGTTAGATAAATACAACTCGTCAAGACCATAAGACGAATATCAAAGTCAGTTGTTTTAGACTTGAATAGCGTTTATCCGAGTTTTAAGTTGATTTCCAAGGTGCTCATACAACAAACAGAGGTACTACAAAGTGATACGAATGGGTTAACAAGGTATGTTGAGCCAAAGGTCAGAGTTATCATGTAGGCAGTTCTCTTAACCTGCTAGATCACCATGGTAACTTTTACTGCGCAGTAATGTTCAGAGTTTGGAATTTAAATCAGCTCTACGAAACGCTGCCCTTTCGTCAGTTCTTTTCCTGACGATTCTCTTTATTTACATTCTTAGCCGAGGGAATAATTTACATCTGCAAACCTTTTCAACCACACATTATTAATGCCACGGAACAAAGCAGTTACAGCAGCAAACTCTGAAGTTTCCACTAGAACCTGTATGTATTTAGTTGGTGAAGCAGAAAAAACAAATATTTTTATACTTGGCCCTGATTTGCTGCCAACTCCGTTTTAGAGTGCTGGTACTAAAGCTAACAGAGAATTGATTGGTTCTGTAGTACGTATCACACAGAATATCCAATCAATAACATTAATCTTACTTACTTCTTACTTTGATTTGACCAAAACTGCGAGTAAAAGTGTTTTTCACTCATCCTACAGTATCAGATCTAAATGCACTTTTTAGTATCAGGTTTAAATGAATGAAGATTAACGTTTGACATGATGAGCAGCTGCCATGTTACATTTAAGCTGCAGGCATTGAGGGTACTAAATTATAGAATATCAAATAAAAGGTTCTCTGAAAAAAACATACATTGAAGGTACAAAATTTTCCACAACTGCATGATGGGTAGAAAAACCTCAAATTCTGCCTCTTGACCTGCTAACTAGAGATCAGAACCAAATATTACAGGCTACATAGGCTGTATCAGTTCACTTCTGAATTCTGTTTCAGATTTGATAGCAATAAGGCTGTGATGATTTCTTAACAACTGCAATGAAAAAGTGTTCTGAGTGCTCTACCATTTGTACTTGCATCTGGATTGTTCCTCATGCCTGCAGTGCCTGAGGGTTATGGGTATTGTTGTATTTGAACCCATCTGCCGTGTCAAAATGATGAAGAAGCAAAGCCGAAATAATTACAGCGGATAAACATCTGGAGTTGCTACACTGTCCAGAAGAGTCCAGTACATCCTCCCACATGTTTTGACAACTTTTGCATATTTTAACAAAACTAATCTGACAAGCACTCATCAGGCAGTGACTATTTAGGTATGCAGAGGTGAAAACTTGAGCAAGATTGGAAGTTCTCTCTCCACACGTCTTCTGTTCTGTTCTTCCTACATTTATTTCTCTCACAGCCACACAAACTCAAAGTCTGCGGTATTGTTCCCATTTGTATGATTCATCTTGTCTCACTGCTTTGTAACTGCAGTTTTTCTCCTACCTTCAACTGTGACCTTTCGCAACAGCTATAAACAGTTTTGCCTTTGGGTGTGTTTTGACCAAAATTTCACACAAACAAACTCACAATAAAACTCTTAAAGCTGGCTGCAGGTGACGGGAGATGTCATTACCACCAGGAAGACATCTGTTAACTTCCAGATTAATTCCACGGAATGACGTAAAGAACTATCTTCAGTCAACGAGTCGTCCTGCAACAGATGGTGCAGCCCCCACAAAGCTGATCTTTATGTCATCGAAACAAAAGACACCGAGACAGCAGCCTTGAATCCACAGACAAACTGTGACAAGTTCCTCAAGATGCTCCGAACAACCTGCCTGCTGGGTGTACCTGCTGTTTTCAAGGGAAAGGTAGTCACATCAAATATTCATCTGATTAGTTTGTTTCTGTTTGCTGCACTTTGTATGAATTTAATTGATGGATAAAGAATGTTGAAGATTGAAGATGTCTCTGAGTCCTATCACTTCAATTCATCAGCTGTCATTTCAGTGTCAGATAAATGTAATGCTCCTCCATTTCCTCCTTTCATGACTAACCAGATAGTCTATAGTGTCTATATGCTCATCAGCAGTTTTACTTCACATCACGTCCAGTCAGATCTTCAGCATCATTCTTCACTCCTTCTCCACCACCAACAGTATCACAACGGGGGATCAACCGATATGTTTTTTCAGGGTGATTGTTAGCACTCAAAGAGACCCATAACCACTATTTGGAACAGATACACATTAAATGTTATGTACTATGTCATGTGATGGAAGGGAACTTGTTTGTCCTAACTAGGCTACTTCAATAACATGGATTAGCTGAACGTGTACAAGTGCAGTTGAAATGATGGTGACAAAATGCTGTTTTCCTTTGTTTACAGTGAGATTAAAAATAGTCTTCTCCCACAGCTACATCTTTTGTCTTAATCTTGTCTGCTTTAGCATTTTTTTCGCCCTCTAAGGGTGATATCAAGAATGAGTTAACGGTTTGGGGTAATCTATGGCTGCCTATCTTAGCATCAACAACCCCTTTTAGCCTTAGTCAGTGACAAAGTAGCTAATTTTTGAATTTGTGCTTCTGCTAGAGAGACCAATCCGTCAGAGCAGATTGCTAAAATTAATCAAACTTTATTCCAGATAGCATTAGCCACCGGCCTGACAACTAGCCTCAGAAGCTGAATCGTTCAACCCCTAGTATAGATTCCATCACAAAATGTGCTTCACAGACAACACCACCTGTATATGCACTGCCACGTCCTTGCATTCAAGCTTTAATTTTGGTCCAAAGTAATGGCAAAGCTGTCCCTTTTACACCATCTCTTGTTGCTCACAATCGCATGACACATCCAAAGTTTCATCTTTATACCAAGAACTGTGGTCAAGAAAACCATATTGCTCAGCAGACAAACAAAACAAATCAGTGAATCACTGGCTCAATCTGAAAAACTGGGAAAACTTGAATCAACCCTGGAGGACAATCTGATCCCATTTCACAACACCTGGACTATTTTACTGCAGTTCAGCCAGAGCTGATGCCTCTGTGCCCCGCTTCACTTACTCAGGTCCTCCCAGAGGCAAAACGACAGCTCTAGCCTAACAAAAAACCCCACAATATGTTTGCTCAACACCATGACTGGTACTCTCACGAACCTTTTGTTTTATGTCTTAATTTTATTGCGTTTCTGGTTTCCTGGATGAATAAATGGATATAAAACAGACTCCATGGGGGTGATGTTCCTTTACAGCTCAAGGTATCCTCCCTAAAATAACGATGTCTTGATGGATTCTAATTTCCAAAGAATCCTCATAAATTCATTCAGTTTTTCCTTACTGTGCACATCATCCTGGATAAATCACTCAACTGGTCTTGAACTGTTATGTTCTTTGGTTTGGTTTCCTGATTGAACTATGGTTATCCACAACACTGATAAACATTTATGTGCATCTGAGACAAGCCTTATATTATGCAAAATTTAGTTTTTCATTTTTACATAATTATGCGTTCCCATTGTGGCAAGACACTAGAAGGCCTTCTTTCCTTTTTATGCCCCCTTTCTCCACAGATCAGAAAGAGTGTCTCTGAACAAGTCATTCAGGTTTGGAGCCAGTTGTGATGCCACAACAGGATAAGCACTGCAGCCCCTCCTCCTCCACCTCTGGGATCCTCTCTGCCATTCGTTGAACAGAGTAAATACAGAATTCCTTTTCTGAAGGAGGCAGGAACAGCAGCAGCTCAGCTGAATTTCAAACTACAACACTAAAATAGCCCGTTTTGAGCAGGGCTAAAAATCTGGGATACGACAAGCATAAAAGAGTGAATGATCTGTGCAGCAGTTGAGGTGACTTGAAGGACACATTCTGGGGACATATCACACTTACATTAAAGGTCCCATTTTGTGCCCCTTTCCAGTAAATTATTGAAAGTTCATGTCCTCAGAATGTGTCTTTGAATTTTTACGCTCAAAACACAGCAAAGATTTATATCACTATGACTGTGTTCCTCATGGTTTTAGCCCTGGTCTAAATGTATTGTATCAGTGTCTGTGGTTTCAAATGCAGCTATTTGCTGCTGTCCTTCAGGAAGAAGACTCTCTCTGCATCCCTGATTGACAGCATGGAACAAAACAGTAGACCACACAGCAGCTGACACAGACAGGATTGAGTGTAAGAGAGCATGACTTTTTTTGCCACTTCTTTCTCCCTGAGCAATAATTTTACATGGAAATATCAACAAATTCACAACAACCGACTGTGTTTCAGGTACTAGAAGATGTTTTATCCTTTATCTAACAACATAAAACAAAAACAATGGAATTGAAAACAAATTTATTACAGCACTCAGCTGTAACAAATGCAGTATATGTGAGCACAGAGAGCATGAGAAAACAAAACAGACATAACACTGGTTGAGCTTAGAATTCCAACACATGCCATTCAAAAAATACAGTAACCCAGCCAGTTCTTCTTTACTGGTTTCAAATCAGTCTTAAAGCTTCTACCATCCGAATTTACTTCAGTGCTACAATTTGCACAGGGTGGGCATACGATCAAAGTAAACTGTAATGTTAGCCACATAAGCTGGACAACATGCTAACAGTAAGAATTTTAACATCGTTGGGGTAACGTTGCCAACAAAAACTGAAAGAACTGTTTGTTGCAGCCAACAGCAGAATGTTTGGTGCACTGTGCTGGTGGATGACACATTTTGGAAAAAGCAGAAGCAACTCCAGAAAGTAAATGAACCTGGTGAAATGTAAGAGGAGCTGTTCATTGTAAATGGCAGACCTTGGAAGCAGCAGGTAGTGAGGGAGAAGGATTATGAGCTAGATGACAACTGCTTTTTCAATTGGTTCTGAGCAGGTCAGTTTAATTCTTACTGGCTTGTAAAGCTGAGAGGCTATCTAGTTGAGTGGGCTTAGGGAATTAACAGCTTTTAATCTACACCTTCAAATTTATAGCAACCACAAACTGCAATAAAATGGACCATATGGGACCTTTAATTTGTTAAAAGGTGTATAACCTGGGATCTTTAAACGATGCTGTTGCTCTTTACCTAATTAAAATTCACATTTTAGAAATGTACAGTTTTGCAGGAATGTCAACAATGGGTTGTCACAAATTTATTCCCTGGAAAAGCCACATTCCTGTTAATGACTTTGAAAAGCCTCTGAGGATTTACAGCTCTCTCTTTACAAATAGCGTTGGATTAGTCAGCATAACATTTGCCCTTTTAAAGATTTGAATCCTTCTGCAGCCAGCCAAACACTGCTAAAAGGTAGATATACTGTATATTGGAACACAATAAAATGTGCTAACTGTGCTCCCCAGAGGAACCAGCTGCATATTTGCTCATTAGGTTTATTGCACTTGTGGTTTCGGCCCTTGCGGAAGCAGTTGACAACGTGGAAGGGCACCTTGAGGGTCGATGGAGGGCCGCTGCCCTTCGAGAGGCTGACAGAGTCATTTGTCAAACGGGGAAGGCCATGAATTTACTGCAGTCGCTGTCTCATCCGCATGTTTAACCCCCTGCACTCCTAATGCACGCACACACACACACACACACACACACACACACACACACACACACACACACACACACACACACACACACACACACACACACACACACACACACACACACACACACACACACACACACACACACACACACACACACACCACCTGCCCCTGCAGTGTACGCGAGGGGATCTGGATCTGATGGAATTAGAGGGAGACAGAAGGGGAGAGCGAGGTAGAGGGAGAGTTTATTTAATTAGGGAGGAGACAGGAAGCGGACTGAGTGACATCGTTTCAATGTCGCCTCGCTCACTCCCCACCACCGAAACTGTTCGCTGTCAAGAGCTCCATCTGGTTGACACATGACACACTCGCACACACATTCATGTCCACACACAGCCACATGGACCAACACGTACGCTCCATCTCCTTCACCGAGTCAGTAGTTCAGATTAAAAAAAAATTCAAAAACACTTCTTGTTTCACACGTTTGGGCTTTTAATCAGCTGCTTCACTGCCACCATATGGCTGTGACATTCTGCCCGTGTCACTGTTCATGCAGGGGTCCATCACAGCTCTCAGTCCTGTCACACGTGACACACTCCTGTTAGTTTTAACCAGTCTGGGTGTCCTCTAGTGACAGAGAATATACTTAATAGTTTGCAAGCAAGTCAAGCGGCTTCTTCATGACAGTCCACGCAAAGCTTCTGGAGGCTGTGTTCAATCATAATCATAAGAGACAGATATTTTATTTATCCTTCGCAGGAAATTGCTTACTTAATAAGCTTTTACTTAAACCAGCAGTGAAATTACTTATTTCATTAGCTAATCTCTGTCTCACATAAAACCTGCAATAATATTGATGTATATATAAATGTACTATGAAAAAATATCCCAACAACAGATATATTCCATTAATTACAAAAAAATATGCATATATGTTCCATAGCTTTGAAAACTCAATGCAATCTGTCACTGAGCATTTTTATCAGCATTTCAGGAAAAAAAAAGACAATTTCTTTCATTTTACTTTCCATATTCTGGGAGAAATCAGCATCTATCACACCAGTTGATATTTTGACAATGAACCCTTCCTGAGTTAACCGCATCCTCCGATAGAAAGTACAGGAACTTTCAGGGTGGAACATTTTGTATTAACATTATTATTATTATCATCATTATTCAGAATTGGTTTCAGGTTTTAAACCTGGATGGCAGAATTACTTCACTATTTTACTTGCCATTCTGTAGCATAGAGTGGTTTGAAAGTCTTTGAGCTGAGTTGTAGGTGAGCTGGTGCTGTTGTAAGAGGAGAGGGATGGGCAGAGAGAGAAGAGAGGACTTGATAGATCTGCACATTCTGGAGAAAACAACGATGTTGAGTTACATCTGAGCCATCTTAAGACATTAAGGGATTATTTTGGGGAAAAAATCATTGTAAAAATTTTTAGCAGTAATTTTTGCTGTCTAAAAACTTCTGTCCTCTCTGTCCTATATACTTAAGCTAAGCATGACCTTCGACACTTTAGTGGACCTGTCTTGACATTCTGCAAACATCTGGGGCGTATGGGAAACAGACTACTTGAAGGCGATTAAAAGCGAAACATTAATATGATTGAGATATGAAACAAGTTACAAAACATGCTGTCGATAAAGTTGGTAGTACAGTGCAGCTTCACTTAAACTACTGGATTTTATCAACTACAAAATGTGTAATTACTGTCTATATGTGTTTACTGATCAGTATAAATCACGTTTATGAAACTTCATGCCATAAACACGACGGATAAAAACATTGCATAGGAGACTACATTTTTAAAATGGAAAAAAATGTGTTTTTAACTACCCAAAAGTTTTACTAATGCCAGTTGTGTGAAGCACAGCAGTTACCTGAGCTCTAAGTAGTCTACAATAGCCACCATATGGAGTCCATATGGAGTGTTGTGACTGTCAAGGAGTAATTCTTTTATAAACTGGACTGTAAGAACTACATGTGACACCGTGAGTTTTTTGGAAACAGCTCTTTGATACCATCATTATGACTTGCTGGACCCAAATTAAGGATGTCTATTTATTATCTGTGCAATAAGCAAATGGACGGACCAACGCCTGTACTTTGGCCTCTGTTTTTCAACAGAAAAAGAAGGTTGCTATAACTGAAAGACAACGGCAACATTAAATCTGTTCCATAACCACAAAGACACAAGCTTCATCAATCATCTGCTACAATTTACTCTGAATTCATTTAAAAATCTATAGATATTAAGACCTTGGCCTTTTGCCAAAAATACAAACACTGAACTCACGCTGGCTGATTAAGAATCAGATGGCTTGCAACAAAGACAAGTTTACCAGGTGACACAGTCATAGGCCTTCTCCATGTCTTTAAATCACATGTGGAATTGGATGGTCAAAGTTCCGTGACCCCCTCAGCAAAACTGCAAGAGACGTGTCTTGTGTTTTTGCTAATCAGCTAGGATGAAAGTTAACACTTTCAAGTCATGATTCTCTCCCGGATACTACTGGATTTCTGTGTCTGGGATGGGAGTAAGTTGCTGCCCCAAGCAAAGGAATTAACATTTGTCGTGAGCTGGACAGATAAATCTGAGTAGCTCAAGCAGGACTGTGGGCACTGTACCTGGCCTCATTGGGTAAAAAGGAGTTGAGCTGTCAGGCAAGACTCTTGATTTACCCCCACCATGGTCATGAACTCCAAGTAGTGACTGCAAGACTGAGGACGCCGATATGCTTGTCTAACTGGAGAAACCCCGGGGTAGACCCAGAACTCCCTGCAGTGATGACATTTCTCATCTGGCCAAAGAACCCCTCAGGATCCACCAAGAAGAACTGGAAAGCGTTGCTGGGGGGAGTGGCTTCTGAGATGACCTGCTAAGCCTGCTGTAACAGCGAGCCAACCCAAAGAAGAAAATGGAATGATGGATGGATGAATGGATGGATAAACTGTAAGACAAGATAACAACATGAATGGTCTGAGGCTGTGTTTGCAGCTTTCTGAGGCTATACTTAGACACAGTGGGGCTTTAACCAAATGCTTTCACTATGCTAACATCATAGTGTCAATGTTAACGAACCAATCCGCCAATGCGTTTGTCAAGCAGCTTAGCACGTTAGCTTGTTAACAATGAAGTGAATTAACTGAGAAGCAGTGAAAAGTTAGGAGCTTAACAAAGGCAGTAGACCTTGTCCCCATGGCAATAATAATATCCATAGCTACACAATTTTGTGGCAATCCATAAAATAGTCGAGATTTTTCCATCTAGGGACTAAAGAAACTGCTAGCATGCCAAAAAACAAAGTTTTCGCTATCAGGGGACGCATTCTGTGAATCTGTCCCCCCTCTCTCTCTCTCATAGCTGAAAAATGACCCAATCCCTTGAAAACTCTCCGGATTTCTTTAAAACTCGAACCATAACATCCACACTGAATGTACAGAGGCACTGTAGTGTGCCTGTACTGAGTCCCAGGAGCATAGGAAATACGTGCACGAATTTTTAAACAGTTCACAGTGCATGTGTTGTGTGAATGTTCTCTGTTTGCACAAATGTAAATGTATGTTTTGTGTGACTCAGCATGTCTGTGGATTTAAGTGTGTATGATGAAAGAACAGTATGTCTGTTTCCTTGATTGAGTGTGCGTATGCGTGTGTGTGTAGCTCAGCATGGAGAGGATAGAAGGAGCTGCAGTGAAGAAGAACCACACAGGGAGGTGAGAAGTGTTCAGTGAAGTGTGTTTCATGTCTTCTGGAGTGTGTGTTACATGTACAATGTTATTGGAAGAATGAACCTCCCATGGCCGGATCAGTAGCTAACCACAGGGGATGATAGCTGTCAGAGAAATCCAGCATGAGTGCATTTTACACATGAGCAAGCGACATTTAATAGATCGGATTTGCACAGATGGAAGATATTACATATTTGTTATGGAGTGATGCTGTTATTGTGTAAACAAATGTAATCTCCCATTGATGCAACTTGGATTCTCTGCTTGAAAAGATTTACAAACCAGATTTGCTGGACAGATTGACGGTGGAGATTTGTGGAGATGTTATACCTTAAACTGAACAAACTTACAAATGTATATTTAAAACAAGCATTATCCATGTGTGTTCTCCAAGCCTAAGATTTCAACACAACAATACAGACAAAAAGCAGAAATTCTGTTTACATAGCAGTTAAAATGGCATGAAGCCAAGAAACAAACTACTAACTGCAAAAGAGTTAAAAGAGAACACTGATACCACTCTGATAACTGTCCGTAAAATATAAAGCTGGAACCAGCAGTCAATCAGCTTCACTTAAAGAGTGGAAACAATCAGCCTGGTTCTGTCCAAAGGTTAAAAAAAATCCTTCTAAAGCTCACAAATTAACATGCTCCGTTTCATTTATTCACTCTCTGCAAAAACCAAAGAGCAAAAGTGACATTGACAGTATCAATGTCAATTTGCCATTTCACTAGATGTTATGTGTGGCAAATGAAATCTTCAAATCTTGTCATCATGTTGACGTTGCCCAGCAACCAGCAGAGACTGACTGTCACTGCTCCTGACCAAGAACTAGTCCATCATATTAACTCTCTGTAAAACAGTTGATTATTATTTTTACATTCTAGTCAGCAAGAAAGAGAATAAGCATATTTCATGACAGGCAACATATTAACATGGCTACCACATGCTATAAGATAGTTTCAGAATAATTAAAAAATAAATAAAATAAAATAGGTGAGACAAATGCACAAGGTCCTGCAAGAATTTATGAATCTAAGCATGTGTTCACAAACATTTTAACATTTTGTACAGAAACATTAACGCTCCTCTTGTAATGTACATTTTGTTTTGTAAATCAATTTTAAAGATAAGATTTTTATCAGCGTAAAAACTTCAAGGTTCATTCTGAGGCAGACCTGCATCGTCTGTACAAATGAAACCACGGGAACAATTTCTTCAGGAATTTGCAAGACAGAAAATAATTTCTCCTCAATGTCATAATAAATCTCTTAATGCTGTTGCTGTCCTACTGTTGGGAGGAAAAAAGTGGTAACACTTATACACAACAAGGTTAAAATGACTTAAAATAATTGTGTGTGTGCACATGCAGGCGCGTATTGGTGATAATGATGAATTGTACAAATGAGGTTTGACCATTTTACAAGACTGACAGCTCATTTTCAGCTCTGAATCTCATCCATCAAGGTAACCCTTACGGATCACAACAAATCCACAGATTACGCTTCGCCCCAGTTCATGAAAATGCTGCCGTGGGATTACATGACGACCTCGGGGTCATGCCGAGATGGATCGGGGCCATGCAACAACAACACCCCAGCAGCGGGAGCAGAAATCATGAGGGAGGCTGTAAAACAGCAGGAAAAAGGCTTTGTTCATAACCCCTTGTCAGGAGGGGTCACAGCACAAATTATTTTACAAACATGTCAAAGTGTGTGGATGCCATTACGTGAAATGCATGCTCGCGGGTGGAAATGGTGGGATCATTGTGATTTTTATTCTTTTTTGCCCGTAATAAACTCCCTTGATAGCAAATGCTCGTAATGGACTGCACTGAGCTGAAACATGGGGAAAAACTGCAGCTGCAGCGAGCACCACAGAGAACCCCTTCTGCTGCTGTTGCAATTGATTTGTTCATGGAAAACTGCTGCTGTTGTATCACAGTTATTGCATTACTCTGATAAATGAAAAAACACAAGAATCTGTCAAAGCAAAGCGCCCCGAACATTTGTAGATATTATGGAGAAAGAAAATAATGAAAAATCTAAATCATCTTCTGGACGCTTCACCTTTAAAATTTGCCACTTAAGCACACATACTGGCGTCACAAGCAACATTAGCTCAGACATGAAAGGCAAGACATCATGCTGCTCGCACAAAATTACACTCCTGAGGAAAATGGAAGTTCAGTGGAGGAAATAAACAGACGGGTTGGGGTCGAGAGGAAGAGATGGCTCTTTGATGTCATGAAATTAAAGTTCGCGTCGTCTTCGGCTGAGAAAACACTAGAATGCATGAGTGTGTCTGCACATGCATGGCGGGAGAATCTGTGTGAGTGCAGTCAGTGGTGTGTCATCACATATGTACACTGTATAAATCTTCTGTGACATACTCTGTGTGTGTGTGTGTGTGTGTGTGTGTGTACTTGTTTCTGCTATACCGGTGGGGACTTTGACCTGACTATTTGCTATAAAGGTGGGGACTTGTCTTACGGTGGGGACCTAAAATGAGGTCCCCACGGGTGGCAACACCGTTTTCTTGGCCATATTGTTGTTAATAAAAATGTAAAAGTGCAGAAACGTTTGTTTAGGGTTAGGCATTGATTTGGTGATGGTTAAGGTTAGGGTTAGGGTAAGGGTTAGGAGTTAGATATGAATGGGAGTCAATGGTAAGTCCCCACCGGTATAGAAAAACAAACATGTGTGTGTGTGTGTGTGTGTGTGTGTGTGTGTGTGTGTGTGTGTGTGTGTGTGTGTGTGTGTGTGTGTGTGTGTGTGTGTGTGCGAGCGCGCCAACACATGCTTGGGGAATTGAGTCAACCTCATGAGTTCAATACTTCCTCGGGGCCCACTGAGGATCCGTTATCCCTCACTGGGCTAATATCAGTTAACACAGAGGCTAGTGTTCATCTGCTACACACTGTCACATAGCATTCATCATAATTACAGAGCTACCATCATTTTTAAAGCCGCTGTGATCCTGTCATCGAAATTGAAACAGAAACCTGCAATTAAATTGTGATTTTTTTTTTCCACTTTTATAGCCTGCAATATTGAACAATTTTACAAGTGGGAGATGCCTGTTAGAGGAAACCATTTGAGAAAATTAGAGAGCAGTTTCTAACTCTAAATCTGATTAGTCAAGCTTAGGTACAAAAAAAAAAACCGACATGCACCAGTTGACAGTCCAGTGACTAAAGGGATCAAGATCAGAGAAGATCACATATGCACCACAAAAACCACCTCTTTTAAGCAAACAAGATAAAATTCTTCTACTACATACCCAGGAAAAACCTGCTAGTCAGAGGTGAAACCAATCGAGGCCACGTTAGCCACATTTTTTTTATCCAGTCGGTGCTTTGAGGTGCATGAAACAGCACCTCTGACCCTAAATTACAGATGCTAGTGTTGGCAAAGAGCTGAGAAATAGCCTTTCCAATGATGCTGGTTGTGGAAGATTTGAAAGAGATGGAGAAGGGGAAGCAGGATGGAGGGCAGAGGAAAGAAAGATAGAGAGACAGACTGGGAGAAGGTCAGAGGAAAGGTAGACAGAGAGGAAATAAATGGATATTGTGGGGGGGGAAGAGGAGGTAGGGGGGAATGAGAGGGACATAAAGGAAACCAGAGAAAAACATTTCTGAAAATGACACAGATAATCAGGCTGCACAACACCTGTGGTGACACCGACACGCTGCATACTGATGGATTTATGTTTATTTATATTTTCACATCACATGTGTAAGCACCGGCGCAGCACGTATGTTCAAGCCAGGGAGTGTAGGTGTATGTATGTGCACTAAGAATCACAGGCAAAGGTAAACAACACTGTAAAAGCAATTTCACAGCATCTGCGTAGGAAAATGAGTTTTTATAAAACCACAGGAGGCACATACATATACCGTAGAAAGAGATAATTTTGAATACTGCTGCAACCATGATAAAAAATAGAATCCCATCAGTGACTCACGGGGGAATCGCTAATCTAGAGAAAAACATCAAAGCTTTGGTGTACAAAACAGATAAAAGCCCCAAAACAGGTACACTGTGCATACACACACACAGCAAATACACAGCTTTGATATACACATCACTCAATGTCTTGTATTCTCGTATCAGAGTCGTATCGGACGTGTGCATCGTGGCTCAACTGACCCAACAGTGTTATTTATGAAACCTCAGTACAGCGTCAATCACTCATCACACCCATCAGTGGCAGTCACTGGTCACCACTCTGGGCTGGTTCAAGGTGCTGCTGCCTTTGCCCTTAGGGATCTGTTTTGAAGTGCTGATTGGTTTTTGGAGAGGTTCAGGTGGATCGCGTTTGAAGGCTTTTAAATTCAAATGAGAAGCAGTTTTTTATGTGTGAAAGGTGGAAAAAAAATGTGGAATCAAGGTTAGAGACAGATTGTGGAAGGGTTTGTTTTGACAGTCTGTTCGATAGATAACAAAAAAAGCAATCAAATAATTCTGACATTGTGACCATAAATATCAAAAACCAGACCTAATTTAAAGTTTGTTGCTCCTCCCACACCAAAGTAGATGCAGTAAAAGTAGTGGTGGTAGTAGTAGTGATACATGGATAATCTTACTTGGTTACTATATAACTTATTTGACTTGTGTTGGGTATTTAGATGTGCTTTGACTTAGTTTAATACTGCTATGGTGCGTGTGTACAGGATCCGTCCATTTCTCGCATCCCTTTCATTGTCTATGTGAAACGCACCATGTTGTATGCTGGTTTGCATTGCGTTGCGGTACAAGCTACGTTATGTTTCGAGCTACGTTGCGTAGCGTTGGTCCCGAGAAGCCTGCAGCTCATTTGCATGAAGTACACTTGATTTCTACTTCATACAAATCAGGTTCAGCAAGTTGAGTTCGGACGCTTTGAAAACTTGCGCAAAACTTCTAAACTAGCCGTTGTTGAACTCAAATGAGAACAGATTCAGCCACTGCACATCCTATTTCTTGCCTCAAATGCTTTCAGAAATAGTAGAAAGTTTGTTCAAGAGAAAGTGTGGGACCGAGCCGCCATGTCGGTCCGACGCATCTACTGGACTTAAGCTAAAGCGGCTGTCATGTTTCCACCCAGTGACCCACAAGTGACACACCCACCAAGCAGGCGATATTTACTGTGAGAAAAAACACCCCTGTGGACACGTACAATTAGTCAAATTAAGCAGGCCAACTTCTCTGTAGTTAGTTGAGGTGTCAGTATAATTGAGTAAGTATCCCTATTGTGTCCATTTGCTGAGTTTTGCTACTATAGCCTTAGTTTATTTCTGTTCAACTGACCTGTTTATATGAGCTCATAGCGTAGTACTTGCTTTTGTAACTTTTGTTTGCCATTTCTTGGGGGTAAAATGAAACCCCCTTTTTTGAAACTATCTGCAACTTGTAGAGTCCAATAGTATTCACTGCTTTTGTGGTACATCTATAGTGGGCTTGAACTAATAGTTAAACATATTGGAGACAAACACCAACTTTCTTGTGGAAATTTAGGTTGGATTGATATCATTCATGTAAAAAGAGATTACTTGTTACAATTTTATATCTCATTTGTTTAGCTTAAAGTGTATTAATATGGTAATTTAATGAGATGTCACGTCCAGATCGGTAGCCAAATAACCAGCAAGAAACAGTATGAGGCATAACTCCAAATAAAACTGCAATTTGTGTGTTTCATATTTAGAATTTTGCATCGATGAAACAAACATGTAAATTAGCAAGCTTTATTTTGTGTAAACCAACTATTTCCAGTATTTGAGTGAAACGAAGGTAACTAGCTGCAGGTTGTAATGATCATTTTAAGCGAATATGAAAAATGTATAATAATACAAGCCAGAAAGACATGAGTATATGAAAGTGCAGGAAATTACAGAAGAAGAAATTGTGTGAGGAGCATGAGCTTGGGATCAAGGTAGAATGACGAAGAAAATCGCAGATTGAAATGGACATAAAAGACACAAAAGAAGCAGAGGGAAAGAGGAATGTAACTGAAGGCAAAAAGCACTAAAACATAAGAAACAATCAGCTCTTTACAAAATTGCTCCCATTTTATCATCTTTAGAAATGTAGTACTTTCTGCAGAGTTGGCTCAGAGTGCCGCTTTCAATCAGTGAGGAGTGGGTGACACTTGTCTCCCAGTGGTGAAAGTGTCATTTTGGAGTAATGCAATTCATATAAAAAGCAGGAGAGAAGGTATTATATGGGGACTGCAGGTGAGGAACAAAGTAGAAATGATGGTAGGACAGAAGTAATTCTCTTTCCTCTGTCACATAGGTCACTCAATTTAGAACAGTTGGCAACCCAATTTAACTGTGCCCGAGAACCCAACAGGCTTAGCAGGTATTAGTACAAAATAAGCTCACATAAGTACAGAAAGAACACGGATAGCTAAGTCATATCATCATGCAGAAATTGTGGTTCAATTACAAAGCCCTCTTTTTTGGGCTGAAATCCATCAGACACATACTGGCCTGTGAAGGACCTTTTTATTTCAAAAGGTAAGTTTCAGTCAGCTTTTAGAGATTAGCAAAGCTCAATGGCACCAAATATTTCGTGTCTAATGGACCTACAGTTCAGAAATCAAGATTTTTAATCCTGATCACACTGATTTCATCAAAGGTTCTGCAGGTATACTGCAATTCTAATTAACAGAGTGACCAAGTTCAGCAGATACATCACTGAGTTGACTTCTACAAGTGTTTTTTATGGATTTATTAGCTATAAGGTGACTGTGTAAGAAACTGTTTGCAAAGACAATCATGACACAAGCAGCAAAGAAGCAGGTACATGTTTGCTGAAGATACTGAAATCACATGAAACTTCTTGTTTTAATGCATAATATATTATTGTGGTTTTCGATATTAGTGTTGCACCTGCACTTTGACTGATGCAGTGGTCAGTTAACCAAACAAGTCAAGACAACATGCTAGATATTTAGCAGATATAGTGTTTACCATGGAAACTAAGTCTTGGTTTAGCATGTTAGCGTGCTAATATTTCTACTTTCATTAGATTTAAGCACAAGGTGGAGCTGAGGTCGGTGGAAATGTCAGGGTTTTTTTTTTTTTTTTAGAAACCAAAGCATTGGATGAGCCAGAATGTGATTGGGGGATCAAGATTATTTAAATAATTCACTGGGGACATCGATGTCTTTACCAAACTGCACAAGTTGCTTGATGACAATCCACCTGAAATATTATTTTATTATCAAACAAATGTATGATTCTGATAGTAATGCTAGAAGAAAAGTCAGGGCATCACCGGAGTGTTTACACCAATTAAGTCAAAACTGAGCTATTCTGTTGGGTAAGCGTAGAAAGCCTGAACCACTGGTGGAGCTAAATGTCAACCTTATGGTGGTGGTTGAAGATCAGAGGATCAACAAAGTTCGTTGGATTCAACCTCTGGGGACATTTCACGCCAATCCTTTAAAATTGCTGTTGAGATTTTTCACTGGACCAAACCGGTGACTGACACCTGCATCCCAAAGTGACTGACCTCAAGAATTATGGTCACATATATGAGTATTTACTTTTACTATCTCCTCGGTGTTTAAGAGGCAGTCTCCTGTCTCATCTCCTCTCCATTTTTACATATTCTACTGTGAACCCAAAAACTAGAAAAAAAAAGCATGTTGTAGTAACAGATTTCACCAGGCCTTTTCTTTTTATGGTTCCATATAAAATGTTATATCATGCCAGTTTCCAAGTTGACAAAAAAAAAAATCTTACCAAATAGCATAAAGTGGCATTTAAACCACCTTTCTGTAGCACTCACAATATTTTTATTTTACTCTAAGCTCATGCTGAGCACTCCATTACCGCAGCTTTTTCATGACGGCTTCCAAGAAAGTGGAGTGTCGGCAGGACGCTCTGCAGCACAGACCCTGGCATTCCTTCTAAATGGACATCTCTTGGTGACCTACAAGTCTTAGTTTACTGTGCTGCTGTCTGTCTCTGAAAAAGGAATTTCTAAAGCAGCTCAGTGTGCAGACTTCCATGGCCTTTAGGCTGCACAGTTTAGAGCTTTTAAATCTCTCTGTCCAAGTGAGTGATAGCAACAATACAGACAGTCATGACTGAAATCAGCCTACAGAATGTGTACAGGAAAAAGAACTTGGTTTTCAGTAGCAACGAAAAATGTTTTGACAGTTGTGTATAGGCTTTTAAAACTGCATTCAACTAGGAAAGTTTAGCTACTGAGTCAGTTTGTGTTTGTTTGCCCACAAGGACCACATGTAGGTGTTTCATTTCTCTCAAAATGTCAATCTGTGTTGATCTGTGCAGTTGTTCATTATGGTGTTTTGTTGTGCAACCAAAAATAAGGGACACAGGAGTGTTATGGCAACCGTAACCTGAAAGAGTGAGTTTTGCCTCACAAATCTACAATATGATGTATCTTTTTTTGCCTTGTTCTTTGCCTTCTGCTTCTAATTTTAAAACATCAGAAAGATTAATAGATTTTCAAATCCAAACTTCCAGCACCATCAGCTGAAACATATCTTAGAGAAGCTTAGACAAATCCCTTCTCATTTTGAGATTAAATTTTGGGCTCAGGTACAGAACTTTCGGCATTAGATTATAAAGCAGCTCAATCACCACGGGGCTAATAATATTCAGTCATCTTCATCATTGAGAGCTGGTCTTACTCCTCTGTGTTCACAAAGACAAGGTCAAGTAAATAGCACTTTGTATTGATTCAAGCTGTACAAATCAAGGTCCAATTGCCTTCTGTGGGGGTACTTGTGATAGAGCCCCAGCTGTATGTTGTCTAAAGCCCCTCTGAGTGACCTGATGGTCAGAACTTGCCTAAATGTTTCCCCTCTTTCTTTCCAGCAGATGGATTGAGCAACAAGAAGATGATAAACAGGTCAAAATGATAGATGAGAGAGGGAGGAGGATCTTTCAATCAATCTGTCAGCCGCAGTTCCTGTCTCATCAGTGGGAAGCAGGACTGATGCCTTTCTTGATACAGGCAGGCTTTTGCCACTGGGAGATGTGTGTGTGTGTTTGTGTGTCTGCTTTCAAATGGCATACAGTAACCTGTTATTGTCAGAGGGCGGGGTAGGGATGAGAGGGGTATGATTTTGTTTTCTCTGTGTGTGGTGGAAATTTGTACAGTTTAAGTGCCTGAGTTGGTGCGTGTCTTTGTGTATGAGTGTGTTCGAATGTGTTATGCTGAAGCTAAGTAGGCAAACTGTCACCATCTGCTGCCTGGAAATACCCGCTGACATTACACATCAGACAATATAAATGCTCACTTCAGCAGTTGGCTGAGTGGGAGCAGCTCTCCTAATCTAAAACATGTGTGTGCAGTGCAAGTGTTTCCTTGTTTGATCTTATTTCTCTGTACATTTAAATTCCAGGACGAAAAGATCGCCTCCTAATAGACTAAAGACTCTAGTGCTGAAAAACAGTTTCTTTGGTCACTCTTTTGCTTGCAATGTTTGAGTGAGTAGACCTTTATCAGATAAGCATCTAGATTCTCGAGTCCAGCGATACTTTTGAAGTCGACCTTTAAAGTTTAGAAATAGCAGTCGAGCAAAGAATCTCACTACAGTATCCAAAGCATACTGAAGGTTTAATCTAATCACATGTCTCAGACCTAAGAAGAGAACAGAGCACCACTTTAATTCTTGTTTTGGCTAAACTGAACCAGGGAAAAAATGAATTTAAACATTTTATAAATTCTTTTTTAATGCACAGGAAAATTTCACACTGTATATATATTAGGAATTCAATGAAAAAAGAACAGCTCTTTTTATTGATGAAGTTGATGTGATATCAAAAGCTCCAGATCTACTACAAAATGGACCTAGTAGAGAGGCTGTCATCTCAGGAAAAATTTTGTGGGCTTTTATCTGGTGTATTTTAATGTTAGATCTCAGTAGGTGGGTTCTGCTGTCTTGCAATGGAGCAAATAACTTATTAAACTTCAACAATTAACCGTCTGAAATTGCAAAATATCAAGACAGAAAAATATGGACCCACTTATTAGTTTGTGTTACATCACCATACGTCTCTGTACTGCAACACAGCTAAAGCTTATTTGTCAGCAACAGGATCCGAAAATAAAGAAAAGTTTCCCACCATCCACCTACCACTATCCACAAATCCCCTACAACTATGCAGGGGAATCCATGCTAAATCCTCCAACTACCACTCACTTACTTGAAAATATTAGTGCTACAAGTATTAACTGCATAGTTCCATTTGCTGAATCTGTTGGTCTGAGAATAAGTAGTCAACCATAATGTTAATCCAGTATTTTTCATCTTGTATTAGTCCAGAGTTTTAGCTAAACATTGACTGAGAAACTATAGAAACATTGTGTGGTTTTAAAAAGATGAATACTTCAAGAGTATTGACTCACACACATACATATATACAGTATATTGACTGGACTAGTCCCCACTGTGGTTGCTGCTGGAAAGTCTGAGTTTCATTTCAGGCACACACATATGAATGCATGTTTACACATCAGAGTGGGGAATCTGATGACATATCATGGATGATCTTAATTTGGAAAACATTCTCTCCATTAAACGCATCATTAAATACATAAACAGAGCTGAACTTCCTACTCTGATTGAACTCAGCAAAAATCGTGATCGGTTGTGACACAAATAGGAAGACACTCACTAGACGCACAACGCTTGTGGAACTTATTTAACAGACAACAGCAGGATGGACAAAAAACAAGATCCACCTCCTGAAAGTAGCATTTTTATTAATTCTCCTTATCAGAGATTGTGAATGAAGATAATTACTGTTTATGCTGAGTTAACTACATGAGCTCTGCCTCCTGTCCTAATGTCAGCACTCCGTATAATCCCTTAATTGATTCAATCAGGGATTATGTAAAGGTTCTCTGCTGCAGTTAAGTTATTTTCTGGTTTCTGCTCCGTGCTCTCTGATAGGAGCTCTGCAGTGGTCGATATTGATTATCGAGCTCATCTTAAGGGGTTGAAACTCAGTAAATGTCAAGGCTTCAGACATTTAGATCACCATCTGCGGTCAGAACTTTCAATGTGAAATCAGAGTGAAAACAAGATCTAGAGATTTATGAGTTGATGCTTTAGCCTTGAGCTGAAGTGACAGACTTTGTATAGAGCCAACAATATGCACAAGATTAACCAAATCTGTGGGGAGCATTGCGATTCAAACCGTAGATCATGATTCCACCCCAAAAAGATCATTATATGAATTTATGACCCAATCACCCACCATTATTCGTATGTGATAATTATGATAAGAAGAAGAAGTCTGTTTAACTTTGTTTAGCTCCATCTGAAAACAATGTTAACAAGTGGTTTGCAATAAAACAAATGTCACCAATTTAAAAAAAAATAATCTACAAATAAAAAATGCCATTATGAAAGTAGCCTACCAAGACAAAACACTGCGGTAAAGGCCCTGTAGTGGTATTATATAAGTATGATTTTACTGGAGTCATTTACATATTCAGGATTAAATCTTACATAAATGATAGAATACTACCTTACTTGACTGAAATACATATTAGAATAAGGCCCCACAGCGCCAATAATTATAGACAATAACCTAACTAATGCAATAATAAAGCTGGACAGGGGTATTATGATGTTATCTGTTCCAAGCTGCAGTTTATAATCACAGTGGTCCATCGTTATTTGTCAAACATAATGAATAGTCATGTTTCACTTTTGTCAGGGACAAAATCCCAGAACGCAGGACTGAAAATAGCTGCAAGCAAACAAAGCAGAGACAGACCAAAACATACACCGAGTGCCCAGCTGTTAGAGAGATGGCAAAGAGACGCAATAAAAAAATCCAAGCTTGCACATCAACTTAATGTAACTGTTATCTGCCGACATCAAACCCGGAGAGAACACAAGATTATCTGTTTGCTGCTCCTGTAATTCACTTGCAATGTTTTTGTTTTGTTGCGTTTCTCTTTTTGTGACCAGAAGAATAGTTGCGCTTTATGCTCTCAGTAAAGTTGTAACACTTGCATCCATTTTGACAAGAGGTTGAGTGTTTAAGGCCACCCTGCTTGCTACCACCTCCTTCACCAGAGGGGAATGCAGTAAACACATCAAATAAGCCTGGTGGTTACACCTACAAGATATACTGCTAACCTTTTACAGAAAGGTTAAAAATACAAGAGATTATGGGAACACATTTAAGCAGGAGGACAGCAGGAGAGAAGGATAAAACAGCAGAATCCCTGGAACAACAGGAGTGCTAGCAGGTATGAGTTAAAGTCCTGCAGGGAAGGAGCTCTGAAGCCTCTCTAAGCTGAGAGAGCTGTCAATATCTGTGCAGAAGGAAAAGTACACGACAGCAAGTAATATTGAACAAGACAGTATGTGTAGGTTTGTCAGTGTTTTAAACTGCTTCCCACTGTCTCTGGGAGTAAATGGAGTCATTTTTATCATGCGATAAATGTTTCACACTTAAGTCAACTCCTGTGACGCCAGAGCAACCGGTATTCACTGATAAAGACCTTGAAGTGTGGTCGAAAGCTTGGGAAAGCGAGCATGAATCTGATTTATTTGCAAAATTGGGTTGGACACATGAGGATTTTGGCTGCTGTGTAGGGATCCGGCCGACTAGGTTGTCATAACTGATATTTGACATTTTTCCAAGTGTGTGTATCTGTTTAAAAACATTATACTGGCTGATTAATGATGAATTAAATGCACTATTTCAGGTCTGATGCAGTCTCTCTGTCTGTAGTCACTATGTTCTTAGAATTGGCTGTCAAGCAGAGACTGCAAAAACTAAACAAGAAACAACCCTTACAGTGGACAAAGCTGCACTACAGGTTAGCAGCTAAGTCAGAAGGAGGCACAAAATACCCTGAAACAGAGTCTGGAAAACAAGAATAATTTAAGATCTGGACCTTACTGGGAAATAAAGTGATAGAGCAGTGAACTCCTAAGAAAACAGAGAAGAACAACAGATGTAACTGCAAGAGACAAACTGATCAATCTCAGTTGATCACACACAAACAGAGGAGACATTTCTAATTCAATCACCCCATTTCTTTTTACATGTTCAGTTATGAGTGACGAAGAAAATAGCACATCATTTCACTGCAGACACCCCTGCCCCTGGTGTCACTCCTTATTCCATTATCTTGGTCATTTATAACTCCTTCCCCTTTGTCTGCCAGTCTCCTTGATTCGATCACCTTTTGTTATTGGGAAATGCCTGCCAGACCTCTTGTTCTCTCACCTTTCGTTATCCACCCTGATTCCACCACTATTTGTTATTGTTTAGACTATATGCAAATTGACCACTAATCTTTTCTGCATTTACATACTGTCCCCTCCCTCCCAAATGTATACAACGTTGGACTCCACCTATACTAGAAAACCAATACACGTCATTACAGCAAACTACAGAGGACCAAGAGTGAAATTTCTTCAACGCGAGTCACCTTTATCAATGAAGAATCCTAGTTATGAGTGACAGGTTCTCTGCTATCACATGCTGCTATAACATTACACATATACTGGTTCAAACATTGGCCTTTCTTGCTTTCCAATAATTGACATCGGCCCTAAAAATCCCATATTAGTCGATCCCTGCTGCTTTGGCACCAAGTATACTTCTTTGAGTAAACATACAGGAAGAAACAGAAAAGAAAAAAAAGAACATTTATGGGACAATGTTCAGAAACAGGACATGGCTTAGCTCAATTCATTAACTTCCCCTTTAAGACAAAAATCATGATTTACAAACACAGCAGAATATAATTCAACTCGCAGTAAACTTTTCCAAGTGGTTCAAGGTAGTCTGGCGTGAATCATCGCCCATAATTCATGCATATTCTGAAGAGCGCACAATGTGCAGCTCAGAGAGATAATCCTGCTCCAGCTCTGAGAAGCTGCTAAATTTCTTCCCAGCAGCAGCAGAAACCCAGAGTGAGTGCGCTGCTGGGAGGGAAGCCAGGGAGCAGCATTGATTAGCAACATTATCACCTTCATTTCTACCGACCGTCCTGAGTGCACACACCTCAACACGCATGCACACACACACACACACACACACACACACACACACACACACACACACACACACACACACACACACACACACACACACACACACACACACACACACACACACACACACACACACACACACACACACACAGAGGCATCCAAGGTTATTGCAGTTTTCTCTCAGTTCAATATTGGCTGCTGCACTCAGAGTAAACCATGAATTGTTCAAGGCCTTGGATTTCTCACATAAAAACAAGAGTTTCTGTTTTTTCTGTCCAAGTGAGTCAGGCAGTATTGCTTTGAGAATTATGAAAATTTGAAGGACTCACTTGTCCTCATTCAAACTTAGTTCATCTCTGCTTCTCCAGCTAATAAACATCCTATTTTACAGTGTGAGAAGGCCTCTTAAAAGCAGGGTATGCACGTAAAACCGCATATGAGAATTGATTGGCTTTCTCCAAGGCAATCAATTCTTCTAAAATGCACCTTGGGAACATTTGGATGTGGTGTTTATTCAATCTTTTCTTTTGTCATCCTGCTGTTTTGTTGATGTTTTCGGCTTCTGCAAAGGAATTATCGCTTCATCACATCTCTCAGCACAAAAGGTAAACACACACACACAAAAATGAAATAACAGTGCTATTTTTGTCCCTTTTGAAAGTTTTGAAATCAGGACACAGAGAGCTCCAGTTCACTTTCAGCAAAGTGAAAGCACTGCTGAGGTAAAGTGCAAGAAACCACCAGAAAGTCCAGCCTACTAGTGCCCGGAGTCAAATTCAGAGCTGAAGTGGATGTGTCATTTACAATACATTTATATATTTGCACAGATCTTTCACTTATCACCAGTTTGACATTTAGGCAAATACATTAAACCATTTCTTGTCAAAAATTAGATAAGACTGATACCACTCTCAATAAAATACATCTGAATAGCAGTAATCTGTTCAAATTTTACACAAACACAATCTCAACAACAACTATTTGTGGTTTATATGATGTTTCTGTGACTCATTCTTTGCTAGTAGCAGTGATGAGCTCAAGTTACAGGCAACCAGCAACCACTAGAATTTATCCTTCCTGGTCAACAAATCCTGCAAATAACCCTGCATAAACTGCAGCATTTGATTGATGCCCTTTGGTTACATGATATAAAATGCTAACTGGTGAGCTTTAACAATGGCAGTCTGACTTTAGTCTTATGGCTAAGTGAAGCTGACCATCTGCTAGTTGACTTCATGTTTGTACAGATATGAGACTGGAATCAATTTTTTCAACATGTCAACTTATTCCTTTCACAATAAAAGCAGATTTCACTGAAGTAAAACAGAAAGAATCTAGACTACAATGCAAGGACGTGTACAAACATTTGAGGAACCTGTACCTGAATGGTGATAACACTGTTTCAACATGGGACTGTGGTCATTCACTGCATTACTTGTTGTAGAAAAACAAAACATTTCTGCACTGAAAATTAACATTTTGGTGATTATGACTTGACACTGTACACAATGTAAAGCAAAATTTGAAAGATAAAAGTCAGAGGCATTGTAAGCGACATATTCTTCATTTTCACAGCATCTTTTTCTCTTCATCCCACTGTTACTGCCACAGCCACTTTCATAACTGGCCACTAATACTCTCCTCATATGTACCTATCTGATGTGTGTTCTGATGCTCGGCTTGTTCTCCCTCACTCTGGTCTGGAGCCTTGTGGCTGCACCGCATCCTGAGTTGAAAAATTAGAATTAGAATCAAGAATGCCCACATCTAAATCATTTACAATTCAAAATGACATGGTCATGGTGGAATTACTACTTTAAATAGCAAGTTTTTTCCTAATATAGTTATGGTTCAACAATTCTAATCATTTAAATTCTGAATGTCTGCCTGAAGCTTCAATTTTTATCTCTCACTGCCAAAAGTACACTAAGGCAATCGATCACTTCAGTACAACCAGCTGAATTTTCATGGATTTGATGGTCACAGGGGCTTGACTCAGTGAGCAGACCAGAGTAGAATATGTGCAGTTTTGCATGTAAAAATATGCACGAGAATACAGGACAATTACAGATTGGATTTCTTGAACATATTTCATGACAAGAAACGCACTCGAGAGCGCAATACTCCACCAAGGTTGCTCAGTCGTCATATCATTTCCGACGGCTAAAATCTTGACAAAAGTCGAGGCAGATTCACAGCACTATAAAATGTGGACACTGAACATAGATGTACCCACAAACAAAACGGCACTGCGCTGAACACAAGCCTGTGCTGTGCATCTGTACGTTATGTACAGACCAACCATGTGACCTAAATATGTAGCAGGTGGCAGGAATTGACGGGACTCGGAAACACCCCCACAATTTAATCAATTGTTCCTTGCATCATTTCGGACGGATAAGTCCCGATAAGTCCACAGCGATCAATTTGTAGTACGATCACAATCGTGTGATCGTCAGCAGGCAGCTGACACAGTGTTCACTTGTTATAATAGTTAGTTCTTCAGCTTCATGGCTGACTCACTAATAATGAATGCAATGTGAGTTTTGACAAAACATTTATAGCAGCTGAAGTTCAGTTTGTAGGAATCTTTCCTCTAGATTTATTAAGAGAGTTGCACGCGAAAAAACAGCAGAACCTCTATTAATTACTTATATCTATAAATTTCTCCAATTATCTCCAACGTGGAGACAGGGTCAATTAGGATCTAACACCAAGTCACACTGTCTGCTTCTCTTTACATCAGACAGATTCATTTAAATTATTTTTTACGTAGCAGCTTGAGCACTGAGCTTCACCACAGCTTTCTGGATATTTATTTTACTAATGTAGCAGATGGATTGTCCTTGGTAGAATATTCAGTGTTTAAGAAATCATAAATGACTCAGAGTATTAGATATTTTGACAGTTTGTTCAGTTTTTTTTTTGGTTTGCTTTTTAGTGCATTCTTATGTTCACTCTTGTGCAAAAGCATACAGATCATGTGCAAAAGACAAAAATCATGTCGCTTCCTCTGTTACCGTCATGGGAAGTGTATGATTGAAGTGACTGACTTTCTGAAATGGACTTCTTATTTGTATTCAACATTGAATACAATATTAGCCTTTAGCTACTTATTAGCCCACTTGAAACTTTAACAAACGCTTTGGGGAAAACAGGCCAATTTCACATTAGAGGAGGAGATGTTTGCTTAACATTTCTATCATTATGCCTCACCTCGTCGCTCGTTGGTTGTCTGAATCCAGCTGTACAAACTCACCAGCTCCGTCAGATAATTCTGTCTCCTCCTGCTGGAAGTTAGCTTCAGTTCGCTGCTAGGTTAGCCGGCTAGCTAGCGAGCTACCTGAGATAAGTTGGTGTGTTAGCATAGTTTAAGGCTTTACTAAGGCTTTACAGCGCAACGTAAAACAAACGTGGCCATTTGCGTGTTGTTCGTATGTATATGTGGAGAGTTTTACTAACAGGGATTCTCATTTCTGTACTTTTTGTCGTTAATTATTTCCACAACTTTAAAATAACTCACCTAGCGGCTCTATACGATCATTAACACCAGGTGTGTGCGCGTATAGGTCACATGAGGGTGCGTCAATTTTTTTGTTAAATTTAACTTGTTTAACGTCGGTTCTATTTATCGAGACTTGCTCATCATATAGTTAAAATAATGTTTCATTTGGTCTAATTTTAGCTTTATTTATGCAGCCTATAAAGCCCACATAAACCAAATACTAATTTTATTATTTTCTTCAGAGATTGGGTGCAACTGACCTGTTGTTATGGCAGTTTCAGATCAATTTTGTTCACGTCTTTATATCAAATTAATCTGCACAATTATTTTCTCAATAGTTTATGCAATGTCAGTTTTATTAAAAAAAATCATTTTCATGTGCTATATTTTATTTTCAAATGCAATATGGCAATTTAATGTATAATATTAAATTTTTTTATGTGCAACATTTCATTATCATGAGCAATATTTTGAGCTGAATGTGCAGCATTTCATTTTCATGCTATATGTTTTTAGGCATTATTGAATATCTCATGCAAATTTCAATTTTATGTGCAATCTTTCATTTTCCAGTGTAGTATTTCAGTTTCATGTGAGGCATTTAATCTTCACATGTAATGTTTTAATTTCCTGTGCAGTATTTCTACTCCATTGTCAACATTTCAGTCTCAGGTGCAGCATTTCAGTTCTGTATGCAATATTTTAATTTCTTGAGAAGCATTTACTTTTCAGGTGCAATTTTCTAGTTTTTTTAAAAAATAAACATACATATTTTTATGTGTTGTTGATGCTGCTTGTAAAATTTAGTTCCACTCTTCTATAAGGATTTGGTGAAGCTGACAGACATATTAGTGACCGTTGTCAGCACAGTCATCTAGCACTTTTGGAAACAATTTCTTAGAACAAAAAACCTGGACTACGGTCCCATCTGACCTGACAGCATCCAGCGTTCCAACAGCATCTTTCTCTTGTGACCTGTAGAATTAGATAATTAGAATAAAGCTTCATTTTAAGGTGGACTTTTATAATCACCGATCAAAGAGTGTCCGTCTGCTGGTCACGCTGTCTGATTGTTGGAATTTAAAAGCAACCCAGACCAGGATTTATCACCAGTTGAACAAAAAAGTTGTGCACAGTTAGAAACAGAAATTCGATTTTTAAGCTTTTCTCTTTGAAAAGAAAACCATTTGCATGCTGCGTTTCTATTTTTGATGAGGGCACATGAGCCACAGGGAAGCGTCAAACTTCTGCTATTGGATTTTCATTACAAACACAGGTAGTGAGTACGTCTGCACTGATGATGATGCAGTATTCTCTTCTGTGGCTACAATGTCGAAGGATGTATTCTGCAGCAAGTGAGCGTTCTGTTCTTGAAGTTGACGTATCGGTGGCAGGAAAAATGGGCAGCGTGAGGATCTGAGTGACTCTAACGAGGACTGAAATGTGATGGCCTGACAAATTGGTCAGATCATCTCCAGAACAGAAGGTCCTGCAGGTTTCTCCCAGTGTGCAGTGGACCTGAGTATTCTGATCCCAAGTGTAATGCAGCCCGGAGAAAAGATGCCATTAAATGTACTGGGGGAACGAGAGGCAGCAAAATGTTCTGCAGGAAAACCTTGGTTGCTGGTGTTCATGTGGACGTCTCTTTGCAGACCACATATACATCCCTTTACACTAATGGCAGTGGACACTTTCAGCAGGAAAATAATCCCCGCTGCACTCTAAAAATAGTTTGGAACCCGATCGAAAGTTCAAGGTGTCTCTAAATTCTCCACATCTCAATCCGAATGAAATCCATTAGAACTTTACAACACATAGGACTTAACCCTCCTGTTGTCTTCATTTACTGGCAACCAAAAAATAGTGTTTCCTTGTCTGAAAAAAAATTCAAAAATTCAGCAAAAAATTCCCCAAATTTCAGAAAATTTGCAAAACCTTCAGGAAGAAAATTCCAATAATTCCTAAAGAGTTTCCCTCAGAATTTTATTTTAAAAAAATCCCCCAAATTTGGCAAGACAATTCTTGTCAATATTTTCAAAAGAATGAGAAAAAATCTTCCAAAAAAATTCTAAAAATATCTAAAAAGGTTGCATATATATCAGCAAAACTTCTAATATTTTCTTTAAGAACATTCACAAAAAAATCAACCAAAATCCAGTGAAATTCGCTTGATTTTGGCTGATTTTTTTTGTGTGTGAATGTTCTTAAAGAAACATTTTTAACATTTTCTTTTTTCCACCAAAAAATGTTCAAAGATTTCCCAAAAATGTAGAAAATGTGGATCAGAAATTTCACTGTGAATATATATATATATATATATATATATATATATATATTCCACATTTTCAAACTTTAAAATTGATGCATATTCCTTTGCCCTTGCTGCAGAATGGCAAATAAACCCCCAGTTGCATTTTGTTTTTGAGCTTCCTTCATAAAATATTGCTTGAGCAGAAGTTCAGCCTGATTTTTGGAGGCTCCTCTGGCTCAGTCAGAATTTGGGGCCTGATCAAAGCGACGCTCGATGCTCCCTCCTGAAGCTGCGGCTCCATCATCCAGCATCCAGCCTGGTGTTACTCAGGCTGATCTGCCTCGTATCAGCAGATTCATTGTTCTTCTGCATGTCGTGGGGCAGTGTGGCACCTGAGCCACGATGCAGGAGATTAAAGCTGGCAGGATGGAGTTGGTAATAAATAAACAAACCGGCCGCCCAGCAGTTGCTGTTTTGAAGCAGCGTCCTGCCATCTGCTGCAGAGATAAGTTGCCCACATCAGTAAGGATACAGAGACGAGTGTAGAAGTGTTTTTAAGTGTGTATTTGTGTTTACAGTACGTCAGTGACCCTTAGTGTGTGATCATGACTGCTGTTGAAATTTACCCAAACCTCCAACAAATTACTTCATCCGGCCTCATAAGTTTGTTTTTGGCATATTTTAAATGTTTCATTTCCTGCTCATTACTTGTTAATTATTTACGGCCCAAAAGGCTGCCCAGATTTAAAGCTTCATAGAGAGGATCAGCTGGACAGACGACACCCTCTGCTGGTTTCAAATGAACACAACTTCCTGCTCTGTGCAGTAGATTGAGGAGCAGAATTTATGGAATCACAGGAGTGCCAAAATAAATAGGAAATAAATGTGGAAATGTAAAGAGAATCAATAAAAGAATCAATAATAAAAATAAACAAATGTAGTAATATTCTTTTTCCATTTTGCTTTTGCTTATTCCATTTTGTCTTTGCCTTTTCTGTTTGTCTTTGCTTTTTCCGTTTTGTCTTTGCTTTTTCCATTTGCCTTTGCTTTTGCTTTTTCCATTTTGTCTTTGCTTTTCTCACTTTGCCTTTGTCTTTTCCATTTGCGTTTTGCCTTAGCTTGAGCCATGAAGTAAAGGCAAAGGCAAAACGCAAATGGAAAAGACAAAGGCAAAAGGAGAGAGACCCGCCTACAGCCATTTGATTGACAGCTTGAGCCATGAAGTAAAGGCAGTCAATCAAATGGCTGTAGGCGGGTCTCTCTCCTTTTGCCTTTGTCTTTTCCATTTGCGTTTTGCCTTTGCCTTTACTTCATGGCTCAAGCTGTCAATCAAATGGCTGTGGGCGGGTCTTCCTGTCCAGGATGACTAGTCCATACCTGATCACACGATTCCTGCTGGACAGTGGTAGCTCTGTATACATGCTAGCTCTTAGCGCGGGCGACAGGAAGCAGTGTCACGGGCAAAACAGGGAAATATGGCAGAGGTGGACGAATTGAGAAGAGGAGTTCAACAAGAACTATTGGCAATTGCTCGGTATGTGGAGGAAAATTTTCCAACAGACTACATTTTAAGGTTGGTGGAAGATGCCATGGAAAGTCTTGGAGAAATATCTGCGTTGATGAATGCAGACATCGACGAAGCTGTGTGGCGCAATCTGGAGGAGGTAAGCGCCTTACCTAGTGTAAAATACGATCCTGTCATATTATCGGTCAGCTTTGCTCACAAGTTTTAAGAGGGACAACCGCTACACCATGACTGGTTCACATATTAGACATTCACAATACACTAATTAGCAGCCACGGCTGAAGTTAGCACCAGCTGCCGGCAGGGCTGGGCTCAGCTCACCCAAATGGACAGATTAGAGTCGAACCACACAGTCTGCTGAGGTGAAAAGTTGTTGGTACACAGTTTCATTC
This sequence comes from Acanthochromis polyacanthus, assembly GCF_021347895.1. Lineage (NCBI taxonomy): Eukaryota > Metazoa > Chordata > Actinopteri > Pomacentridae > Acanthochromis > Acanthochromis polyacanthus. Next base: position 12,231,077 of record NC_067131.1, on the reverse strand, counting down.
AGCAAGTTTTTGTGTTAGCGTGCACACACTCTCTGGTCTGTCAGTCTTGTTGTAGTTATAGGAATACATTATGAAACTCTCCAGCGGTAGCCTGTATCAGCTCTACATTCAATGATAGATTCAGAAAAGATATTATGTAAGGGATAATACCCGACGAGGCGTGAACCGGTTGCTTCCGCGAAGTTTTCATTAATTTCTGATAATGAACTCCGCGAAGGGCATTATCCCGCTTATACCATGGTCACTTGCGAAATAAATAAATATTAAATCAATTATTAATACGTAAATGTTGTTTTTTTTTACCGTTAAAATCGTAAGTTTTTCACAAGTAGCGGCTGAGGGGACTATTTAATATCACTTGTTTTGACGTGTTGCCAAGGTAACCAGCTCTGGCCACAGACCCTGCAGCTGTTCTGAACCATATGTAGTAGCATGTCACAATAATACACCACATAGGTTAAAGGACACTATAAAACCACTCATGTTTTGTCTACTGTCTTGCCGTTGTGATAAATAAACTGAAATAACGTATGTTGCGCCACCATGTATGCAGCCTGTTACAGTAGCTCCTGACCATATACTACTTTTTTCGCACTTTATCTTATTATTTAACGTTATTATTTTTGTTGCTAGCAGTTATTAAGCAATTCTCTCTCCAAACATATCTGGTGGAGTGATTTTTGGTCCTTTTTCATCCTGCTGAGCTGAACAACTGCATGGATGCACTTTTTGTTTACACGAGAGATCAGCTGATCGCTCTGAGACTGGTCGGCATGATGGCCAGATCTACAGACATCCCTGAAGAGATGTGGAGAAAATGAACACCAAGATTTCCCCTAGGGGATAAATAAAGTATTTCTGATTCTGATTCTGTTAACGTGTGTTCTGAGTTTCTGTTGCCACGGTTACCAACTAGCATTTGAGCCAGCGCAATGATTTAGAACAATCAGGCTGTTTGAACTTCGTTAAACAGTGATAATGGACACCTATAAAGGACACCCTGCAGCTAATCAGAATCGAGTATTCACCCAGACCATGGTATAAACATAAATATGTTATACACCATATCATACGTAATTCTTATCCGGAGGTCATGTCTGTGGTTTCCTAGGTACGCATGCAACTATGTGTTGAAGCTAGGCAGTCAGGACCTGGACGACCTAGACTAGAAATACCGGTGGACATTATGGAGTCATACATTCTTCTGGGATTACCAGCTGCCAAAATAGCTGAACTGTTTGGAGTGTCAACTAGAACCATCAGAAGGAGAATGGCATCCCATGGATTGAAGTAACTATTTTATAGTTCTTAATTTTATAGTCAATATTGTTTACACAATAAGAATGAATTCACTAGTAACGTAGTCATCTAAAATGAATAAATGGATAAATAGATGTTCAGTTTTTACATCTGTCTGTTGTATAATCTTTTGGCAGGTTGTCAGATTTGTACACTCCACTGACTGATGATGAACTTGATGGCATTGTAGCAGACATCCACAGGCATAATCCCAGAGCAGGGATTAGGATGATCCATGGTCTTCTTAAATCACAGGGTACACATGTGCAAAGTAAGTACAGATGCTTGATTTTTCCAGATCAAAGTCACAATTGAAAATGTACCAAGTATACAATTAACAGAATGGAAATAAAACAGCAGGCGATGCCATCAATTAAATATTTCAATATTGTCTTTGAAATACTTTAAAATGCTGTTAATAAAGATCTCCTTAGCAGACACGTTCCTAGGCCCTGGTAGTCATCATAGTGTTTAGAGCTATAAGGACAACATCAGGGCCTGAAGATCTGTCTGTCCCGAAGCATGTGGTAGCATGGTAATAAAAGTTATAGATCCTTTTATAATTGCTCCTCACATCTTGTGTTTCTGCATATACAGGAATAAAAACTTGGAATGAGGAGCAACATTTATGGTTATGTCATTGGCAAGAATGATATAACTTTTGTCAATAATAAACTGATACTTATTGTTACTGGATAAATATTTTGTTTTCAGTTTAACTTGTATTTTTTTGTGTGTGTTATGCAGCCTATCGTGTGCAAAACTCTTTGCGAAGAGTGGATCCTGAGGGTACCCTAGCACGGCAAATATCCATGCATGTATTGAGGCGCAGGCAGTATAGTGTCCCTGCTCCAAACAGTTTATGGCACATTGATGGAAACCACAAACTAATAAGGCAGGTTGTCTTTGCATTTCTTTTGTTCTTTGTCGCATTTATGAAAATATTTTGTCTTTGTTCTATATCACTGTATAATTCTAAATATATATTTATAAGTTCAATGTCTTTTATAGACAGCGGATTGTGATACATGCAGGAGTGGATGGATTCAGCAGGCTTATTGTTTATATAGATGCAGCTACAAACAACAAATCCACGACTGTACTGGACAGTTTCATGTCGGCTGTTTCTCAGTACGGCTTGCCATCTCGTGTAAGATCTGATAAGGTAAAAAGAAGTATTGCATTAATAAAGAATTAATCTTCTGCATTGACATGACTAAAATAAAACAGAAAAAACAGCATTTTGCATTGTTTTACCTAATTATATACTAATTCCCTGAAGGGTGGGGAAAATGTTGCCGTTGCACATTACATGGTGAGCCATCGAGGAACAGGCCGGCATTCCCACATCACTGGACGCAGTGTGCATAACCAAAGGTAATGTACGACTGTGGAACTAATTGCTGTCATGCTTATCAGATATATTTTGAAATGGTGAAAAGTAAATTCCTTCTGTATACATTCATTTGCAAAATTTGAACCAATTGTGTTTTTTGGTCAATCAACAGAATCGAAAGATTGTGGAGAGATGTGTATGGAAATGTCCTCGACTTGTTCCATACAGTCTTTCACAATTTGGAATTGGAAGGGTTTCTAAATCCTGACAATGAACTGGAGTTGTTTGCTCTCCAGTGGATCTATGTTCCACAGCTTCAGCAGCACCTTCAGGCATTCAAGGAAGCCTGGAATCACCACAGCTTGAGGACAGAGAGAGGCCAGTCCCCCATGCAACTGTGGCTTAGTCAGCCACGTGAGGGAAATAATGCTGATCCACTTCAGGTACAAGTCCCCTGTAGTACTTGGAGTACTTGTGTGTGGGGAAAAAAACTTCCTTGTGTGTGTGAGCTCACATGCCAATAAAACTTTTTGCAGTTGAGAAAATGTATATTTCTATTTCAGAATTCATTGAACGTGTCTAAGCATATTTAACTAATACCATCTAGAACCATATTCTCACACACTGCTAGGAGAACCTAGATTTTAAATACATACTTTGTTTAGTAACTTAATTCATATATACAGTATACTTTGTTAGGGCTCCAATGAAAAAAGGTCCACTACTCACACAAAGTTAGGGACATTCTGCTTTTGGATGAAATTTCAGAATATACCTAAATTGCACCATAGCATTTACAGGTGAACTTAATTTGACCTTTAAACCTTTGAATGGCAACTGTTGAAAGTTCTGGTGCATATTGAATAACGTGCTGTTCTCTAACAAGGTGGTTAACTGTAAAAATCACAAGATCCTTGAATGAATCCATGAATTGACCATTAAATGTTTGGATTCAGTCACAGTTTAAACAGTCACCACAACATGAGAGGTTGTGGTCAAGCTGTTTAATTCACTTTTAAGGAATACACACTTCTCCTAAAATAACTTTTCAAATTATGATTTCTCTTCAGGTTGATGATGGTTACGGTGTAGACTGGACAGGACCTCACAACACATACCCAGAGGGTGTCACTGTACCTGATGCACAACTACCCCGGCAGCTTACACAGGCTGAAGTTGCATCATTACCCGATCCGGAGGTTCCTTTTTCTGCTGCACTACAGGCATACATGGATACAGTGAATATTATTAAGGACATTTTTCAGCAAATCTAAGCGTATACCAGTTGACTGTACCATAATCATAACATTATAAACAAGACCTTTAAAAGGACATAAACATTGCAAAAACCACTTGAAATGTTTGGTGATTATGACAACTTGTGGATTTATAATAAAAGCCTAGCAAAACTTGTCTCTGGATCTGGAGCTCAACGTCCCTGTTCTGCAGCCGCTGACCTGAACCCCTTGCTATACTGCCAACCCAAAAGCGATTTTGGATTGTTGGGTTTTCTTCATCCTTATAAGTGCTATGTGATGATGTGTTGTAAATATGCACTATAAAAATTTAGTTTGAAATGAAGACATAGCAAAGGGATGTAGAACTATTTTTATTGCACTTTAACACTGTGAGATTCTTAAAGCATTAACAAATTGTTTGACAATAAAAAACACAATAGGATTAAAAATCCTCTCCTTTAAAATTTTTACTTTTAACTCTAAGCCAGGGGTGCACAATCCTGGTCCTCGAAGGCCCCTATGCAGCATGTTTTAGATGTCCCCCTCTTCCAGCACACCTGATTCAAATGATCATCTCATCATCAAGCTCTGCAGAAGCCTGATAACGATCCTGATCATTTGAATCAGGTGTGTTGGAAGAGGGGGACATCTAAAACATGCTGCATAGGGGCCCTTGAGGACCAGGATTGACTACCCTGGTCTAAACTCTAAACTAACACTAACCCCTAAGACAGGTGGAAGTGACAGCTGATTAACATGTAGTCTTAACTTCGCTGTATTTCAGTCACAATTTCATACTCAACAGAAACAGAAAAATATGTGAATGAGAAGAGCTTTGTTGGGAATTCGGCTGCATTAAAATACAGTATATGCGAGCACAGAAGCAAACAGATGTAAACATTGGACAAACTGAAGCACAACAGCTATGGAAGGGATCTCCACCGAAACTGTCAACAAGGTATTTAAAACTTTAACAAACTACTAATTGCCTGAGATAAAAGAAAAGTAAGCTGAATGCTAATATTAAGGATTTCCCTGTTGTTTTGGGGACATTGCCATCAAAAATAAAAGTAATTCACTGGGTACAGGCGGTCTGCAAGGCAGCTGCTCATTCAGAACGGCTCACCTGGAAGCAGTTTAGTAAAATTCTTACTTGCTTGTAAAGCTGGGAGGCTACCTAATTGTAGAAGGGCTTGAGGAATATCATATCCCAACAGCTTTTACTTTACACCTCCAAGTTCATACCAACCATAAAACACAATAAATTTGATTTTCACCACACAGGACCTAAATGTTGTCAAAACATAATTTTTTTCAAAAACTTGGCCCAAATTTGCATTTCAATTGGTACGTTAACAGAGGCATGCACCCCTGCCCTAAGACCTTAAACAAGTCCAAAACCTGTTGGAACAGAACTGATTGCTGCATTCAGAGCCTCACGAAAAGCATCATAAGAGATATAGTGTGATGGCAGCCGTAGAGTCTCCATGCAAGTGCTGGATCGTGGCATTAGTCCATGTACAACTTCCACATACAGCTCTTTTGGGGGAACTTCCCATCCATGCCAGAACTTCAGAAGTTCCTGGAGACACTGTGAGGAGGCTATCAAAGCATTTGGGACATTGTAAGTTAAAGTACATATGTCAGGCTCATTTTCTCGCATCTGTGCAATTGTATATCCAAGTAAAACAAAAGTGAAAGTGGAATTACATAATGTTGCATAAAACCCATTGAAATCAGTGACGAGATTAAAACACATCAACAGTACAGTAACCAGTGTTGTGTGCTCATTCTCGCGAGAGTGTTCAACTGATGGTAACAAAGCTACATCTTTTGAAAAATTAAGCTTACTTTGAAGCTAGTCATTTTTTATCTGCAGAGCCAAACTGAAGTTAAAGGGTTGAGGGTTGGTCCCCACAAATAGAAAAAGTACTGTTTGAAGACTTACCATTTTCAATGTATTCTCTGAGAAATCCAGAGATACGGCACTTTTCCTCCAGACTCGTGTCATCAGTCTCATCACCACTATCGGACTCCGCTGGCCAAATGATGCGTTCCAGAAGTAACTGTACAATTATAAATATAATCACATTGTTATGCAATATAGTCTGTGTGCAAATTAACAAACGTTAGCTTATAAACAGTTAAAGAAATTAGTAGTCATATACATACCTGTGGTGAGTATAACACAGCACAGCTTCTTGGAAACAACAACGGCAGGGTGTCTGGTCTTTTGGTCACCAGATCCAAAACCTGCGTCTCTTTTAGTCCTTTGCGGAGCTGTTTGACTTGACCTTTTGACCTGGAAAGAACCTGTAAAAAGAAATAATATTAAATAATTATGGTAAGATTTAATTTTTGTGCCATTTCATATTTTTTATGTTTTACTTCACATGCACATTACTATTTCTATGTTGAATTACTTATGTATTATTTATTGTTATTTATTTTGGGGGGAATTCATTTAACAGTAGAAAAATATATTATTTACAGCATGAAAAAGAATTTTTTCAGTCAGCCATCTCCGGTTTTCTTCTGTGACTCCTGGAAGATCCCATCCACTTGCCAAGCTCTGTATGGACCTCTTCTGATCTGCTGTCAGCTCAGCGGACCCTTTCAACTGTTTAAAAAGAAGCAAAATCTCAGCAAACAGAAATAAAATCAGTCAATGTGCATTTTTGTTAATATGTCTATACCAGTTCAACTGCCTCCCTGACATCTGTATCACAACAGTCTTCAATGTCAATGGAAGCCATTTCAGGCATTCCACCACCCAACACATGGATAACGGCTTGGCTTAGACCAGTCAAACAAGGGCCATTGTGAAGGAAGGAATGTCCGATCATTCGGCCAGCTACCACAAAAGGTCACTGTCGACGAAGACTTGCGATGCAGCCGGAACAAGGTGATCCTTTTCACCCTCGAACAACAGGGTCTTTCCAGCACCTGAAAGAATTACACAAGAACATAAATGGACTTGTGGACCTAACTTCCCTTTATAGTCCTTGAGCCAAGACCCCAAAATTGACCTACGACAATAAAATTGGTTAATTGCAATTTCTAGTTTGATTTTTGACTTGGTGCACATCTCTAGTTCACAATTTGGCGTGATAGCCATTGCAGACTGGTAGCTTAGTGATGGTTATCATACATTGAATATGTGGATTGTTATAATAACAGCCTATAACACCTCAACTCTTCTGGGAAGACTTGAATGGATTCAGGAAACTCCAGCCCCTGAGGCAGTGATGCAGCTGCTATCCTGCAACTGCAGCTGTAGATGCAAGCTTCCAGAATGCCAGTGCATGAGCAATGGCTTGAAATGTACCAACTTGTGCAAGTTGCAAACATGTGACAATCAGCCCCAAGAGGATGACCTTGACATGATGACCACAGATGCAGGCCTGACTGACTCAGAAAGTGACGACTGATCTTGAGTATGGACTTGAAATACTGTACTTGTGTGCTCCACATTCTGTGACATAATCATACATAATCTATTTTTCTAGTTATTTGTTCAAATGATTGCTTCAAAAGTTAAAAGTGTTGATTTGTTTAATGAGTATGTTATCATTTTTGTTAAATTCAGAAACATGAACTTGCAGGTGAATCATATGTTTATTATTACCATAGGAATAGGGATCTTGATATAAATAAGCTTTTCATGTTTTATGGACATTCCACCTGAACACATACACATAACTCGAAAAGTACTTGGAAAGTGCTACTACAACATTACCATAAGCCACCACGCTTAAAGGAGCAGGCTCAGGCACAACTCACATCCGTTCAGAACTTTTCAAGTTATCTTGCTAACAAACAAATGGACAAACGCTGGCAAAAACATAACCTCCGCTTTGCGAAGGTAAAAATGAGTATATCTCCAAAATTACAAGGGGTAAATCCATAAATCTGGTACCTGGTGAAAGGTAAGATTTATCTGAGATTTGAGATCATACCAATAAAAAATGTAGACGTATATAGGAAAAAGAAAATAGCAACAAGAATCTGCCCGCCTTTTCTATTGTGATTGGTGGTCTGGCTCATGGACTATTAGGGGTTAATTTTCATCTCTCTGTCTCTGTACAAATGCAAAGTATACAACATACATACCAATTTTCCATTCAAATCCAAATTGTAATTTGGACATCACACTGGAAAGACAATGCCGTTTCACACCGTCCCCTATCGCTGCATCGCCTGTTTTTGGAGCACAACAAAATGTAGAATATAAAATGATTCCAGTTATTAAACCAATGAAGGCCTTCTTATATTACTTGCTGTACCTTCAAGTGTACAGGTTAGGGGAGCCGTCCAGTCCACTCTTTGCCTTTTGTAAAAGCTGATCATCGATTGTTCCCTGGCTTCAATAGAATCTCCGAGGTCCATCCTGAAGTGAAGCTCCTCACCCGAATTCTTCATGACATTTTGTCTGAAGAGCTTCACGGCCTCAAGGGGATCACTAACAGTCCTCCAATCTGAAATAATAATAATAAAAAAACAAGTTTTAGTGTTACTGTTATATTAATAATTTTAGATCACACATTTATAAATTAATAAAACATGGACACAAACCGTTGCCTGACTCTGTGTATGAACAGCCTTCTCCTGAATCCACCAAATCTACATTCTCAGTCAAAGGCACTGATGACCCTGGCCTGGATGTCAGTGGGACTGTAATGGCCTCACACAAGGAAGATGACCCTGCCTGCACCACAGCTGTCTCACTTTCTGCCCTGCTTCAGTGTGTAAAACAGATTTTGTTTTATCAAGATATTTATTAAAGTTTGAGCTCTTTTATGTCATCACTCCCATAATTTCCTGAAGAGTAACTTTAGTATTTCATGACTTGAGCCTCAATTTGAATAATGTCAATAATGTAAATGTCTGAAAGGGAAAAAGTATTTACTGAGCTCATTTAACTCTGAAATAGAAGAAGCACTTTAAGCTACACAAGTTACTCAAGTACAACTAATTGGTAATATAAAATTTTGAAATGACTAAAATGCCATTTAATGCAAGTTGAAATTTGTAAAACTTGTGCATCTGTCAATATAAACACTACATAAAATAAGTGATGTAAAATATTATACACAAATAAAGTATGGCAGCTATGAAGACTGCAAATGAAATAATGTTGTGTCTAGTGTCTATAAAGAAATATTTAAATAAATGAATGGTTTTTGATGGCCCATTAAGAGCTTATGATAATTTAGAAGCTTCTTAAAAACAACCTACCTATTACACATCTCACTGTGTGCCTTAATTGAATCAAAGTGGAACTCAACTCCACAAGACAGACATGCAATCAGGGGTCCAGATGCGTCTGTGGACTCGCCATCTTCCTGTGGTTAAAAAAAGAAAAGAAAAGAAAGGTGACAAAAGATATTTACAAAATTTAAAAAAATACCCTTGGATAAACATCTGTGTAAACATGCTGGAACAGGTACTCATATTGTGTGTTTTTTTGCCTTTCTACTCACTTTGTCCATGTTCAAGTTTCTCTGAAGTGGCCGAATGTAAACCACTGCATGCCCAATCATTGCTTGTGGCGACTTCAGATATTTGACACAGTATCCTGTATTTGGGCAGGAAATTAGAGACAACTCCCGGCTTCGTGTTGAGCCCCGGATCCTGAGAAGCTCATATCCCCCAGCTTCACTCAGCTTCCGGAAGGCATCCAATAAACACTGTTTAAAATACTGGGGGCAGGACTCTCTGCCTACAAAAGAAGATACATTAAAAATAACAGTAAATACAGTTTGTGAATAAAATTGGCACATAATACATTTCAGATGAAGCATATTAAAAACATAAATAAGATTGTTAATTGTTAATCCCTGTGTCCTGGAACCAGAGCCATGCTGGCTCCCAAAGAGTTCTTCAAAAGAGTTTTATTCCATTTAATATATCTTGTTGTGACATGTTGCCAAGGTAACTGGCTCTGGCCACAGACCCTGCAGCTGTTCTGAACCAAATGTAGAAGCAGGTCACAATAACACACCACATAGGTGGAAACTATAAAATCACTCATGTTGTGTCTACTGTCTTGCCACTGTGAGCCAGCGCAATGATTTAGAACAATCAGGGTGTTTGAACTTCTTTATAGGTGTCCTATAACACTTTTTAACGGACCCCTCCAGACAATCAGAATCAAGTATTCACCCAGACCATGGTATAATTATATATATATATATATATATATATATATATATATATATATATATATTTTTTTTTTTTTTAATTGCAGAGTGTTATGTATGCGTTATCATTGACCTTAGCATAGGCTTACCTTGAAAAGTAATTCGTCTCTCGCCCAAACCTGCATTCGCCAGCTCAAGCTTCTGCGAGCGATTTGGTGCCATTGTGGTATTTTTTCTGCTTAAACAGCAGAAGGTGTGCGAGTACGTGGGAGCCACAGTTCCTCTGGGCCCAGGGTTGTGGCGTATTGGCCTGCGACGTGGGATCAGAGACCTAGATGTGCTCTGATAGGGCAGGAACATTCTTGTCACCTCAGCTATGGGAAACATGAAATAAAGTTTTACTAATAGTTTCTAGTTGTATACACTTTTCTTTTTTTGAAATATAAGACCATCTAAATTTGAAGCAGAGCAGAAAAACTGTTTTCATGATTTTGTGCAGTTCTTCATTTGTCCTCAAATAGTTCAGAAAGTTCAGTGAAGTTGCTGTTGCCACGGTTACCAACTAGCGTTTGAGCCAGCGCAGTAATTTAGAACAATCAGGCTATTTGACCAGAACTTCTTTATATATTATAACTTTTATATATATTTTTAGCCTAGCTGTGCTCGTGCATTTCGGTTGGCAAAAAGGGCAATTAAATTCAGTATTAAGTGAAGGACCGGTATTTTAGGTACTCAGCGCAACATATTAAGAGTCAGAGGATGAAGGTTAGGGACAGAAATCCAAAATATTGCTGAGTCACGAAGACTTGCGTCTGCCTCGGTCGCCGTCTTGAACATGACCCCCACTCACAGTGCATTTTCTGAATAGTTTACAAAGGAACTGAAAACTACTTACCATCAACGGGATCCCTTGGTGGCGCAGTCGCTACAGCTGGCTGTCTTGCCGAATTTGATGAGTCCAGCTCATCCAGCCTGTCAGCCGCTTCTCTCAAGAGTTTAGAAATTGAGGACTCGGACTCCATTGTACCTCTTCGGACGTTCGCGGGACGTTTCTGATTAACGGCGCGAAAGAGACGTTCCTTCCTGTCCGTGACACTGCTTCCTGTCGCCCGCGCTAAGAGCTAGCATGTATACAGAGCTACCACTGTCCAGCAGGAATCGTGTGATCAGGTATGGACTAGTCATCCTGGACAGGAAGACCCGCCCACAGCCATTTGATTGACAGCTTGAGCCATGAAGTAAAGGCAAAGGCAAAACGCAAATGGAAAAGACAAAGGCAAAAGGAGAGAGACCCGCCTACAGCCATTTGATTGACTGCCTTTACTTCATGGCTCAAGCTGTCAATCAAATGGCTGTAGGCGGGTCTCTCTCCTTTTGCCTTTGTCTTTTCCATTTGCGTTTTGCCTTTGCCTTTACTTCATGGCTCAAGCTAAGGCAAAACGCAAATGGAAAAGACAAAGGCAAAGTGAGAAAAGCAAAGACAAAATGGAAAAAGCAAAAGCAAAGGCAAATGGAAAAAGCAAAGACAAAACGGAAAAAGCAAAGACAAAACAGAAAAGGCAAAGACAAAATGGAATAAGCAAAAGCAAAATGGAAAAAGAATATTACTACATTTGTTTATTTTTATTATTGATTCTTTTATTGATTCTCTTTACATTTCCACATTTATTTCCTATTTATTTTGGCACTCCTGTGATTCCATAGAATTAACCCTCATGTTGTCGTCATTTACGGGCAACAAAAAATATTGTTTCCTTGTGTGAAAAAAATCCAAAAATTTCTGAAAATTTGCAAAACCTTTAGGAATTTTTTTTCCAATAATTCCTTAAAAGTTTCCCTTAAAAGTTTAATTTAAAAAAATCCCCTTAATTTAGCAAGAAAATTCTTGTAAATATTACAAAAAGATGAAAAATCTTGCAAAAAAAATTCAAAAAACATCTAAAGTGATTGCATATGTATCAGTAAAACTTATAGTATTTTCTTTAAGGACATTTATTTTTTTAAAAATGAGCAAACATCCAGCAAATTTTGCTGGATTTTGGTTCATTTTATTTCTACATGTTCATAAGGAAACATTTTCTTTTTTTCCCACCAAAAAATGCTCAAAAATTTCTCAAAAATGTTAAAAATGTGGACATCAGAAGTTTCACTGTGAGTGTGAAAGGCTCTAAGCACAATACAGTCATTTGGAGTAATGTTCCCCATGTTGGCTGTTAATGTGCCAAATCTGACATCAGTCCTGACATAAGCTGCTCCGGCTCCCTGAGACTTTTTTTTAAATAAAATGAGCTTCAAACACAGAGGATTAATTTTAAAGCATCTCATTAAATGACCTGTCAAACACAGACGGGCTTAATACCGATAATACTGGCTGCCTTCAGCTGAACATTGACCAGCTCCAGCTCTGTGTGTTGTGTCGTCGTTGACATTATTAGTCTTTAGCAGCTGTGACAAGAGGCTGCCGTGATTAAAGTCGTGTTTAAGAAGAAGTGGCTCCGCAGTGTTTTTTTTTACCATCCAAGTAATTTTGGTGTAACAGTTCTCCCTGTGTGATCATTAACACTGATGATTTGTAAATAACATTTAGCGAGTTTATGCGACTGTCACACATTTTGATCTTTGATATAGTGTCAGTCAGGTCGTTCTTTCAATGAATATCTCTAAAATTTTCACTCAAGCTTTTGAGAAAGCTCCTAAAAACTCATCTTTCTGTATGAAAATGACTTTGTAAAAAAAGATTTAATGCAAACGATTAATTCCAGCCTCAAAATAGCCTACATTTAACAATATCTTTAACTCTAAACTGTTGCTTCCTCTAGAATGTGCAGATCTATGAAGCATTGCTGCAGCTCAGCACACCAGCTCACCTACGACTCTTCTCAAACGCAGTAAAAAATACTCTCTTCTCTACAATGGCAAGTTCTTCAAACATATGTTTAAAGTGGAAACTGGTAGACAGGACTGGCTCATTAGGTTTGTTTTATATTTTCAGACCGTCATTGGGAAGCTTTAGCTTCAAGATGGAATTGCTTATTATTTCACTCGTAATTCAATCCAATTCAGTTTTACTAATATGCCGCCAATTCACAACATCTATCATCTCATAGAACTTCATGTAATAACATGAGGAGCTTATAAATGTTAAACAGAGAAGCTAACAAACCAAAGTTCCCTTTGAGGAACAACTTGGCAACAATTATCCGCTCTACCAGGAAGGAAAAAAAACCTCTAGAGAACCAGGCTCAGTATTACAAAAAATACCATACTCACATATAATCTAGGTAAAAATATTTACATTAATTAAAATATCGATTTTCAGCAGAGGTTCTATAAAATGTTCTATTTTTGACCTCTTACAAAAATCCATTCCTAATCTCAGTGGGACTTTTTTGTGGTTAAACCAAAAGGAATAATTACACAGTCTACTTCTCAAACATCTGTTCAACAGACTCACAATGTTGCACAAAAGCTTTTTCAAAGAACTACAATACGGTATGTGCAGTTGTGCACCTCCGCGTCTGCTAGCAAACCTTTTCCACAGCAGACATTTTGACTTGCTATAGCAGGAGAACAGCTGTTACTAATAACTTTTCAGGTGGTTTCCTTCTATTACGGTGTCCCAGAAGTCTGGTTTGTTCTTCAAACCTGTGCTTCCTGACACGTCAAAATGCCTTCGGTTTGTGAGATCGGGGTTAGAATAAAATCTTCTCTGGTGTTATTTAAAAGAAGACGTGAATCCGTTGTTTTTTCTTTTGAATTTTTTAATTAAAATCGAATACTGAGCATTACTATCTCGCTCCCACACCACCTAAAGTCAACTGTACGCGCTGAGAAATAAGAGCTGCTCTTGTTGCCGTCTCTACATATAACACAGGTCTGATCTATCACAAAAAAGATGCGACAAATGAATACATGATTGTAGTTTTTTTGAGAACACCATGCAGAGAATTTCTTAACTCACACATAGCAGGCAGTTTTATAAACAGGATGTTATGTATGTAACATACCATTACAAGGATAAAGGCAGTCTGCACAGTTTCTCTCCTCAACACACACACTTAATACTTTTAAAGCTTCACATTTACTCAAACATACCCACACAGATTCACAAAAACAAACGGAAAAACATTGATGACGAGACAAACGGATCAGATTTGGTCCCAAACAACCAGACGGCTGCCATCACTGGCACACAAGTCACTATATACTGTATGAGAACCAGGAAGTATTCAGTACCGAAAACAAGGAAAAAACTAAATAAAGGCATATGGATACGTTTCAATGATGCCTTTCTGATAAAACATCAATTAAAAAGATATAATGTGAACATATTTCAGCGAAAACAGAGTCTATAGTCTCAGTTTGATGTCACCAAACAACCTCAGATTACAGGGATTGTACACTGCACTTCAGTTTCTTTTGATTTTCTTCTATTCTTTGACAACTTCAAAGTGGGGACCGAACAATTTATTCCCTTTGCTCAGAGCTGACTTATATGAAATGTAAAAGAAAGAAGAAAAACTTGAAGCTTGAAAACCAAAGGTGTATCTTTTTACACATTCTCACACAAGATTTCATGTCTGGAGTAAAAACACACAAAGACACGTTCATTTATGGTATTTTACATATTTAAAATGTGACGGTAACTGTTTTTTCCATACAAGAAAAAAATCTTTCCATCAAAAAGATTAACAATTGCACATAATTGTTGGCTAAAGTATTTTAGTGACACATGGAAACATAAAAAAAATGGCACTGGTATTAAAAATAAGTCAATATATAAACAAAATTGTACATTTGCCTTTCTCAGTCTTCTACAAAATGACACCATGATTTTATTTTTTTGATGGAATAAAAAACAAAACACAAACGAGCTGCTGAGAATGATAAAAACAAAACAAAAAAGAAACCGAATGATGTGTTTTTAAAACAGATTCTTGCTTTTCTTCAGATTCTTTTGCTTCCAGTTTGGCAGGGCGTTGAACTCAACTCGGCTCATCTCAAGAAGTGACTGGAAGGCATGAAAGGAAGAAGACAAATAAAAGTCAGTGGAAGCTGATTATGTGTTGTGGTTGAGCTGGGACACGTACAGAAATAACTTTGTATGCGCAGGCCAGTCACGGGTTATAGAACGGCTGCACAATTATTCAGATAGTAATCATGGGTTTGGCTTCCCAACAGTAAAATGAACATGATTTGGTGTGATTGTGAAATTTAAAATGTGTGTTCTGCTTATAGAAAACTCCGTAGCCCATGTAGATAAAATCACTTGGTTTCAGTTTATGTTAATCTGCTGGATTTCACTCTTTGCTATTTAATTGTTGGTCCAACACTCTGTCTGAACGTAGCAGAGAGACTACAGGCTTCTCTGTAGGTAGCACCTACTGTAGCCCGCATGTGAGGTGTTAATGGATCATCCATATATTATATAGTCTATGAATAAAAAAGATGTTAAACAAATGAGGCATACTGGTACACATTCATTCATATTTTGCCTTTAGGTGATTCTCTGAAATCACATACAGAAGAACCTTCTTTTCAGACTTATTTTAATGACACTTGTACATCAGCAGAAGTGAAGCCCAGCATGGGGGTGAAAGCAGGACTGGTTACTGATGGGAAACTGCAGTAAAAATTCCTTAAATGTCCCTTAAATCAATGAATGATCATAAAAAAATAATCACGATTTCAATATTCATCATCTATGTTATGTTTTCTTTGATCATGACTCTCTATTATTTTATCTCTCACATAATTAACCCTCTTGTCGTATTCATTTACAGGCACCAAAACTATAGTTTTCTTGTCTGAAAAAAACAAAAAATCAGCAAAAAAAAAAATTCCCCAAATTTCTGAAAATTTGCAAAACCTTCAGGAAGAAAATTCCAATAATTTCTTAAATTAAAAAATAATAAATCCCCTAAATTTGGCAAGAAAATTATTTTAAATATTTTCAAAAAATTATTAAAAGTCTTCCAAAAAAAATCCTAAAAATATTTAAAGTGATTACATATTTATATCAGTTAAACTTAACCAATATTTTCTTTAAGAATATTCACTAAAACATCGACCAAAATCCAGTGAATTTCACTTGATTTTTTTATTTATTTATTTTTGTGAATGTTCTTAAGAAACATTTTTTTACTTAACAATACACAGATCAGGAGTCACTCGGCGTGTCCTACCTTAAAGTCCTGGTCAGACAGGTAATCCTCCAGACGTAGAGGGTCCACTCCCTCCGGCAGTGGCTTCCCGGTCAGCTCCTCGATGGAGTACTGCTGCTTACTGAGCTTGGACAGCGCCTCCTTCACCAAGGTCACCTTGTTCTTGGAGTTCTCGGCCTGTGAACGCACAAAAATGACGGTACATGAGCAGATACATCGCTGAAAAACTGTTACAACACACAAAATCTGTATCATCGTTTTCGCACTCAGATGCCACCCACCTTTGTGATACTGGTGTCCTTCTCCCAGTAAGGGAAGATGTTGGTGAAGGTCAGGGGTTCACAGCCTGCTAGGACCAGATAGGCCAGAGGGGGGCGCCGAGGGTTCTTCTCTGTGAATCAGACAATCGGAAATGGATGAAAAATATGCATTTAAGCTAAAAAAAAAAGAAAAAGCAAGAACATTTTTATCTTGAGGACTAGCTTAGCAAGAACTAGGTATCAGCGACTTAAGATAGCTGAATATGAAATTAGCACATAATGAAAACACAAAGGATTATTTAGATTAAAGAGTAACAAAGAAAATAATACTGGAACCTTGATTTCAGATGCAAATAAATAAGCCACAGCCTGACGGATTATGTCCTTAATTTGAGGCAATGAGACTCAGGATCCTATTCCTCATTCTGGTACATTTAAAGGTGCCATACAAAATAAAAACTGTACGCATGTGCACCATAGATGACCACTTTGGAGAGAAAATACGGGACATATCTTTCAGCTGTCGTAGGCTGCTTGGTTAAAATGCTCCAACCTTTGCAGTACTGCAGCACAGTCTCCATGGCGCACTTCCTCTCGTTGTCCCAGCGCATCTTTGCAGATCCGGTGCTCTGGGTGTCTTCAGGCTGCCAGCCCTGCCACAGATACACCTCCATGCGGTTGTCCAGCAGAAACAGGGCTGGAGAAGGAATAACACGGGCATTAGAAAAGATGGCATTGTAGTTACTGCAAAGGAGGGAAAGCTCCACATTAAAATCCAACAATAAAGCAGAATCCATCTACAGAGAAGCCCGAGGGAGAGTCTATTAAACACTTGTAATGTAGGTGTTCTGAGCTCCAGACGGGCAGCAATGTCCAGCTCAGTGAGATCGGTAAATTCAAATTTAACTACAATGCAAGAGGTCACAGTTGAGAGCTGGTATTCTTCCTCTGCCCATCCAGGTTGGTATATGTGCAAGAAATTAGGAGAAAATGCTGGTGCGAGCTGCAAGACACGGCTTTACTCTGATTTTTATGTATCTTTAGGTATTACTGTGTGAGGGATTTCTGAGTTTTGTTGAAAATGAATGTTCCAGGATGTCATTTTTGGAGCTATTGATTCATCTAGTAACACTCTACTGGCTTGCATCTTTTTCATCCTTCTTCAAACATCTTCTACATGCTGAAGTCACATTTCTCATATGTAAAAACCTGCCTGATTCAGAGCTTCAGACCTCTGTGACGCTGTGATGAATACAAATTGGAATCTGTGTGGGTGTGTGTTACCTGGCTGTGGTGCAGAGTAGAGGTTCTCCTGCAGGAAAGGCATCGCCATGACTCCCTCCGTCACCCTGCTGGGATACAGCTGCTCCTCCCCTTCAAACACTCCAGAGCTGGCGCTCAGCCCGAAGAGCCGGGGCGTGTAGTTGTACTTCCCCGGATCTGCACAGAACACACGCACACTCGGTGATGATCTCTCGCTACTTCCTGCTGTGGGTTTAAGAAGCCGGTGTGTGACGTTCCCCACCTTGCAGCATGCAGTCGTAAGCCTTCTTATCCTGCGAGCCCAGAGCCTTCACAAACTCAGCAGGTTCAGATCCTTCCTCCACCTCCTCCACTCTCACACTGCTGGAGCTGCTCAGACCCAACTCTGAGGGGCACCTTGAAGAAACAGAAAACTGTTGTTCCACCCGCATGTCCATCAATCCCACACTTACTTACCCATCTGCCTATGCCGTACCTCTGGGTTAGTTTGTCCACAGCCCTTTTGGCCACCTGCTTGGCACCTGCGTGTGCTTTACATCCGTGCCACAAGTAGAGTTTTCCTTTCTGAGCGTTAAGCAGCACCAAGCTGGCACGAGAGCGCAGACTGGCCCGCTGGCAGACCACCTCCACCAGTGAGGCCTCTACCTCAGCCTCACCACGGACACAGAACAACCTCCAGTCTCCTGTAGACATGAAGAGAACATGATATGTGTTAGTGTGTTTATTTGACAAAAAAAGGCAACACATTCTCAATCCACCCTTGTGTTAAAATCAGTTAAGTCTCACCAGTAATACAGATTAAACAATAAACAGGTTGGCCAATAATATCTGCCCATATTGGGATATATGTTGCGTGAAAACTGAAATTTTCTGCACAGAATAAAAAGAATCTTATATTTATGTTGCTGTAGGAGCCTGAGTGTGTGATGCTTAATAATTAAAATGCACTGACTTAAGTTAATGGTCAATCAAGAGCAATTTTCATTGATTAAAGAGGATTTAAAAGAAGCATTTAGAAATATATAGTAAGATAACTTTATTTCTTGCACTTGAGGTGTGTGGTTGATTTAAATTATTACACGATTTCATTCATATAATTGTGTAATATGTGGAAAAAGGTGCCTGTGATCATTGCTTCCCAGTAACAGTTAAAGCACCTTTAGTTGCTTCTTGAGTGAGCAGGGGGTCTGAGTGTGGCTAGCAAGGTCAGGCATTGAGAGTGGAGTGACCTCTAGTGTCTTGCACTATTTTCAAAAATCTGAGCATTATGTTTTTTTACACAGTATTTTTGTTGTGCGTGAGCTTAAGTAAACAGTTTATTTGTATAAAGTGGTCGTGTGGGTTTTTCCTACAATGTAGATTAAAAGAGAGGAATTTTTTGAGCGTCAAGGTGACGGCTTCATTGCTGGAATTTACTGTTGTCATCATACAGCTTGCATTGCAGAGCAGCTCCAGCTCCATTTTTTACAAGTCTGTCAGCGCTGTTTGCAGCACATGTAGCAGAGTATCACAGATGATGGAGTCATGTGGTGTCTCACCGTAAGCTGCTAGCTTGTTGGTGAAATACATCGCTTGAAAGTTAATAAACAATGATCCAATCACTTCCCCTTTTTAATATTACTATAGCATATAGATGTATAGATAAATGCATTAGTATTTTGTCTGATATGTCAATATTAGATTTTTTTTTTTTACTCTAATCTGAACCAGCATTGGCCCCAAAAATACAGCATTAATGAGGCTCTAATAATGAGTTTAGATGAAAGCCTCAACATTAATTAGTAGTGCAAAGCTTTTAATCAGTTCTACCTGTGTTGTTGGCACTGTCATCTCTGCTGCCTTTGTGGATGATCAAACCTCCCTGGAAGAGTTGCAAGAAGCACGGCGGCTCTTTTCCTTGACTCACCAACATCTGCACAGAAACAGACGAAAAAAGACATACTCAAGATTAACTGCTACCAAAAAACACGTGCATGAATGTTTGTATATTGATGGAAATAATGAAGCAATGGGTGGACAAAGCATTTGCCACGGTAACTGAACTTTATCTTAATGCTAAAGTTTCTTCTAATGTCTATTATTGATTGTGTGAGTCCATAATAAACTGATACTCACCTGTGAGCCCCTGTGGCTGCCCAGCTCCACTGTCATTAGAGCTGAGGTTCCTTTCTCACTGGCGCTGGAGTGGCGGCCCTGCCAGAAGAAACAAGCCGTCCTCTCTCTTCCAGGAGCTCCAGCACTCAGCTCACCAGGCTTCTGCCGCTTCCCCACTGACAGAACAGAACCACAGTAAATCCAGTGGAAGAAATCAAGACTGTGGCTCTCACTTCTGTTAAAAGGCAAAGCTAAAGCTTGTGTTCTTAAACCCTTGCCGAGCACATTTGCCTCTTTCCAAACATTTTCAATCACACAACTGTCTCCTGTCATAAATGCACTTTTCACAGTTTGTCCAACACACTATCCCACTTTTTTTAATGCAGTTGCACTTCACTAAAGATAAAAATCCTTCTGCCATTAATCTTCTCAAGTTTTCACGATTTTTTCATTGCATGTGAACCTCCTCTGTCAGTTCACCGTTTATTCTACAAGCCCCTCTGTGCCAACAACATGACTCACCCAGTGTGGTGATAGAGTACTTCCAGCGGATGATATAGGCGTCACACTCGTGCAGTTGACCCAGGCTCTCTTCGGGCAGTTCCTCTTCACCGTGCTCTCTGATGTGCCAGGCCTCTACAGCCACTGTGGCCAACTCCGCCTGTCTTCCATCCTCTGTCCTCACCGCACCGTGGCCCCGCTGGACATCAACCCCCTCCAGAACTGTCTTCACCGGCTTCGGCTCGTTGTCCAGCAGGGCTTTGGCGTCACATGGCTGCAGGTCCAAGTCAAGCGGGGAGCGTACGGTGGAGTGGACGGGGCTCTGAGCAAACAAACAACACTTTAAGTTAGTTTATAAAATGTGACACAACTGACAACAACCACAAATGAACCAAAAGATATTTATGAAAGCTGTCACTGGTGATAAGTTCAAAACACAAACCCTACATCTAATCTTATCTACCTTGATTTCCTCAGTTTGAGCTGCTTCCTCTTTCTTCCTCTCGGCCCAGTCCAGGAACTTCTCTTTGAACAGGGACGTCTCGTTGTGCTCCGACAAACGGCCAAACAGAGTCCAGCTTGGACGACTTTCTCCCTGCCTGGATGTTTCACATATTGTGTCAATAATAAAAAAATGAAAAAGTTTCATCTGTGCAGCTGCACTGGCAGAGAAAAACCACTAGAGGCTGCAATAACACAAAGAGTAATGTAACAAATGCAGCTTGTCCCACTTTTTTGTGAAGCACAAAGCAGGAAAGCCCTACAACACAAGCTAAACATTCATCAAAGCATTCCTTTAGCAAAAGTGTCAGTTGATATAAAAAGGGGAAGATTTAACAGATCACACTCACTGAGGCACATCCTTATTTGTGCAGGAGGCATCTAAAGGGTTGACTCTGCAGTTGCTGTAGTCATAGCTGCCACTGTAGAGCTGTTTGCCCAGTTTGACGGCTACTTTTCTGTCACTCAGGGGCACGTCTTTCCCATGCCACACGTATATTTCACCGCCAAAGTCAAACACTAAGACCTGACGTTAGCAGCAGAGGAGAAAGACAAAGTTCAGATAGTTATTACAGCAATAGAAATAATTATAAATATGTATTGTTTTGTGTATTTGGACTATTATGGATGCTTTATGAACACCTCTAGCCTTTGGGTTAACCATCCTTGCAAGATTTGTACATAACTAGATTTTCATGGTGTGAAATGGATCAAATTTGATTTCTACATTTATCAAAACTTCCCAGACATACAGTATGACTCTTGTTACCTCTTTAGAGTCGAGCAAGGACACGCTTGGGATGGAGGCCCAGGCATCTTCATGAGGCACCAGTTTGTCTCCTTGAAGTCTGTACACCCCGTTAGAATCTACCACCCCACTCTCATACAGCTCATCCTCCTCTGGCTCCCCTGCCCCTAAAACACACACAGTTTGCAGAAATTAGGGTAGGCATACAGCATTTGTAGGTGTGTGGTGGGACAGACAGTCATTCAAATGGTAAACTAGTTCTCAAAACTCTGTGCTACAAAGGATCAGTGCAGCTGAAGAGTTCTGTGGGAAAAAAAGAGAATACTACTGGTACCAATTACCATTAACAGAGGCACAAACCATGTGGAGCTGAACTGAGGCCAACTTCTTCCTCTGTGTTTCTTTTCACTTAACATAATGAAGTGTGTGTATGTACCTCTGTATTTGGTTTTTCCACCCAGCAGGCTCCAGAACTCTTTGGCCCATCGACTCTCAGTGTTGATGCCCTCCTCCAGCACCGTGACCTGGGGGGCTTTACAGCCGAGGTCCCTCTTGGCTTGGACGAACGACGCCATCTCTGACGCCTGATCACACAAAGCACATTTTACACCCATATGCAAGTGGAAAGTTTAACGCTGAAAAAAAGGGCCTTTAGACTGGGTCACAACGACGACTGTGTAGGTTTTATTGTGCAAGATGGGACAGATAAAATCAGTCTCAATCTGAGTCAGACCAGTGGCAATAAAGAGTATGAGATGAGGGCCATAACATCAGCTAATTTCCTCCACCTCTGCTGCTCTCTAGTTTTAAAAATGCAGCTCCACAGTGCTTTTTAATTTGCAACCAAGCAGTCACACCTGGTCCTAAACTTCTTATGCCTTCTCCATTTTCAGCAGGTTGTTTGTGGTCATCAAAGGTCCAAATCAACCATAGATAAATGTTTCTCAGAGTGACAGAGGACGACTGGGACAACCACAGGTCAAACAGTGTAAAGGGAGCTTTATATTAGAGGTCTTGATTTAGTTCGACAAATTGGTTAAAAGTTGGTTTTAATGTTACAACGTATTCATCAGGGTGGAAATAGGAAAAAAAAATTTTTTACATCCCATAAACAAAACCCCGGAAATGAAAATTCTTGCATCACATCATGAAATAAAGAGATACAGAGAAAACAAATAGTGAGATTAAAACATTAATAACAAATAAGAACACAAAATGGCCACACAAAAGTTGGCACACTGTATGATGCGGTCTCATCAACAGAATTAATTAATCCAGTTTATAAACTATTACTTTGTTCAGAACCAGAACATCAAATTTAACAAATCCAGCAGGTTTCTCTCTGCAGCAGTTTTTTTTGGTTTGTTTTAAATAAGATATACCAGCACCAGCCTAAACATCACAGTCCTAGTTCTGGAGCCTTTCTTTGAAGTATCCCAGTGTGAAGCCCGTTATTCTGTGTAATGTTCCCTACCTTAGCTTTCTCGATGACGTTGGCAAACTCTCCACTCCACATAAAGCAGTGTTTTGGCGTTATAAGAAGGAAGCAGTCGCCGCTGTTTAGAGAGTGAGCTGTGGGTTCCACCAAGCGCACCTGGATGTGTCTCCGACCTGCAGACAATGAAGCAGCTTTCACTTCCTTGCACCGTTAATTAACGACACAGATCTGAAACTAAATATTCTTTCCTGTGATTTATTTACACATTTGCTCCTCATTGTAAACAGTTATTTGCAGTAGATCACAATTAATTACTCCTGCATTCAACAAGCTGTAGAAAACAAACAGTCAACTCTTGTGTGTTTTCTGACCTTTGATGCGAATAAGCATGAGCTTGTTGAACGGCAGCGCGCTGTTGTTGGTCACGACTTCGGTGGACTTGACGCTGCGCAGGCTGACCTTGCGGAAGTTCTCCTTGCTGGCAAGACCCGCCAAGGCCACGTCAGCCAGGTTGGAGTGTTTTGCCACTGGGTGTGAGAGAAATCACCAGAGACACAATTATCTACCACGTGAATGCTGAACTGATAGTCTGTTTAACTGACTCACAATGTTTTGACTGATTTCTGTTCCTTAATCTGACATGTCAAAGAGCATCACAAAGCTTTAGCAGAGATGGTAAGAGGCAAGGCGTGTTTGTTAATCACTTCTTTCATGTGAGCAATACATAGACAGCACAAATGCAGCTGTGGTGCTGACTTCCTCTTGTGTAGACTGAAAAGATCAACTGAGGTCAGTCTAGTCTGAAGAGTATCTATAGAGGGGAAGTGAATATAGGGGAAAAAGCAGCAGCTAAAGTGGAAATGCAGTTTATGAGTATCAGGTGAAGCTAACAAGTATATTTGCTTTTACTTTGAAAACATATAGAACAACTAACTGGTTTACAACTCCAGCCATTTTTTTAATATAAAATACATGCAATGTGCTAACTTTGTAAGCACTATTTCCTATGTGAGGTGATGGCAAACTAAGGGCACAAGAATTTATTGACTGTAAACCAACTTTTCCCTGTTTTTTTATATACATTTCAAAATTAAACATTCGATGATACTTTGGTGATGCTTTAGCTATAAAATCTTTAAAAAAAACTGCATGTTTGAATGGTGTGTTGTCTTTACAAAGGGGACTTTTAGGCTGAACTGCAGGCTGTGTTTACAGTTGTTAAGTTGCAAAATATCTACAGTGTATAGAGTCATCATTTTTCAGTATTGGTAACATATGTAAGCACTTGGAAAAATGTTATACACATCTTTTTTTTTTCTTTTTTTAAATACTTTCATGGTATTACAACTTTGTTTAACACACAGAAAACATTTCTGAGTTCTATCTACTTCTAAGCTATGGTTATGCTGTTTCTACAGAGGAGCAGGACTTTATGCTGCAGTAAGAAATGAACCCACGCTGACTAAAAATGTGACAAGTGCAGAAAATAGTTGGAGTACAGAGGGTTTTAAGTATTTTAAGAACTACTGAAATAACGTTAGCAGTGCTACAGTGGGTAAGTTTAGACAGACTTACTCCTCTCCACTTGGATCCTCTTGGTCTCCACTTTGGCCACATTCAGCCTCTGTTCGGTGTAGCCTTGCCGGATGTCATTGCGGGCAGCCAGAGCCCGCAGAGGGTTCCTGGAGCCTTGATTCCTCCTGGCTGGTCGCACTGCTCGCTTGTGCTCTGCTACAGCAGACGTGAGCCTAATGGCATAATTACACAAAAGAGTCTCATTTATGAATTTCAGCAACCGATGATAAAAACAACTATCATATCCTAAGTAAAAATATGCTATAAGTCATGCATCAATGCTGTAAAACGCTCACAAACTGCACACTTCTAGCAGGAAAGTGCTTAAAATATACAAGAAAAAATGCAACAAAAATGTTTAATGTTGTGTCATTTATGATTATTATAAACTAACTTTGGTGTATCGGCCTGGATCTGGCTGAAGGCCTCCTCAGTCACAACCACATTGGAGTCCTGGAGTGTTGAGGGTGAGATGGGCTTGTAGAAGTTGCCAAATGTCTCGTCGTCATCCAGCGTCATCACTTCTTTTTCCGTCTCTGCCGTCACCTCGATGGTGGATACTTTGCTTTTGCTCACGCCTGACGTCCCCCAACCACACCAGGAAACAGGAAGGATGGAAGAAGAGGTTTAACACTGAACACTTATCGGGCTAATGACACCTTTTTGCTGAATTGTGTTTTCAATGAACAGGACAAAGAAAAGGTCACGGTGGGTGATTCAGATATGCATTACACGTGCTGGATATTCTGGAAACTTTCTGAATGTTTTGTTAACGACTCCTGTCTGTGTAGTTTTGTCTCTAATCTGCTTGTCTGTATTGTTTGATACACATTAGCGCCATGCTGCAGTGAAAGCAGAGCATGCGACATTGATTTTACTCCTAAAATGGAGAACACTGTACCTTTATTGTGAAGCTTGTCCAGGAAGGACTCCAGCTTGTCGAGACGCTTATCTCCTTCCACCTGAACACCCGTCCTACTGGAAATTTCTGTCCAACAGAAATGAACACAATTTAAGTCAGTTTTGGCTTTACATGCATTTCAGTGCAACTTAGCATTATGCTACTTTAAAATTTACCAATATCTTTTCAAATAGTAAGAATTATAAAAAATGGTTTGAGTTAAATCTTTGTGATGTTGAATGAGGTCCCAGCTGGAGGAACACAACAACAGGAATACAGTTCAACTATTTTTTTTTTCAAATGCTTATCTTCTGTGCTAATACACACATCACATTAATTTAGCTAAATTAAATTCAATTGGGAATGAATAACATAATACAAATATTAGCCTGACTAACAGACCATACCTTCATGTGGTTTCACAGGTGTGGCATGAGACTTCTTGAGAGAGACTATAGGTGACTCTGCATCTGACACGAGACCTGATAGAACACAACAGGAGAATCAGGGCTGCAGCTAACAATTGCTTTCAGCGTTGATTAGGCTTTCAGGTACAAGCAAGACAAGCAGCACATCTGACATTACAGCAATTACAAGTTAATTAAAAAAAAAAAAAAAACACCGTCAGAGAATCAAATTGATTGCCTAAAGAGATCCCATCCTGTCTAATGTGCTTTGTGTAAAACACTGAATGCCGAGTCTGTGTGTATGGAGGCTTGAGTTTCTGTATATGCTGGTAAATGAGCTACAATTATTGTTTTATACGACATAATATTTAATTAGCTGTTCATTCTTTTTGAGAACTTAACATCTGCTTATCATTTATCTCAAAAAAACAACAACAAAACAAGTCAAAGTGAAGTTTAAGATCTGTCACGGCAGAACAATGATCTTATTTGGGCACACTTAAAGAAAGCACACTGGATATTCACCTCTCTTGGCCATACGTCCAGCCACCGTGAACTGGACCGAGTCATTGGCTGCTCCTTTGCCTTTGCTCTTCCACTGCTCCTCCTTGTCCTTGAGGATCTTCATCCTCTCAGCTAGCGACATTTTGGGCTCCACATCCATATTGGATTTCTGTTGGAACATCGATTCAAATGTAATTCCACTTTTGATGCACTGGTGATGGTTTACCAACATAAAGGGCGCAGACCACACGCTCTCATACACCGTGGGTTTGATTTCATACAGGAGCAGACAGTTCTAAAATGTTACACGAGGATAAGAAGCACTCTGGTGACAGTGAAAGAAGGATACAGAAGCAAATACACAGGCAGAAATTAATCTAACAGGGAGTTAAGGAAAATCCCATGACTTTATGCAGAAGCTTGGCTCTTTCCAAAAGTAACTGCTTCCTGGGGTTTTAATGTGTAATTCAAACTTTATTTTTACAACACAAAACATGAGGAATGTTGAGTCCCGAAACTAAAACACCAAAAATCCCCTTTTATATACCGAGGACATCCATCACCCACTATTCAGCAGAACATTCCTCGTGATTTACTCCTGCTGCCATATTTGCACCTGAACTCGACCATTAAAAATGAATTGGCGGTGGTTTACTGGGGCTCCCTGTCCCACTGGAACGCAGGAGCTACAGCAATTAATGCTATTCCACTCCTAAATATTTGAAGCGTTTTATGGCCCTGTGTGGGGTTTTACTTCCACCCCGTCTTCCTTCACTAATAATGAGCAATTCACCGTGTATAATGGACCGTGAGAGGTGACTTCCTTAGATTACATACAGCTCAGTCTATTCCCCACATAATTTTTGATGATTAAAGATGAAGATACCGATTTACAGTGTGCACATTTTATCAAAACTTAATTGCAGAAAACATCAGGTCTATTCTGTAGTGGAATAAATATATAAAAGACAACTGTGAACAAAACTGCCAGTTAAAAAAGTCAGAAAATCTACTGGTTTTTGCATTCATTTATAGTGCATTTTTGTGTCGCTTGTCATGTATGACATACAGCATTCATTCACATGAAGCCAACAGCAGCGCACTCAGTTTGAACTGCATTAAATTAAAGCAAAAGACGAACAAATAACTGGGATTCCCAAAAACCAAATAGCTTGTTAGAGTCGTGGAGGAACGTTCTTTGTGGATGAGTGATGATCTTTGTGATCTGCTGACTGTCATTCTGTAACTCATAGCATCATATTTACTGTAAGCTCTGCACAGTCCACTTAAACATTTACAGATGGCAGTGGCTTTAAAAAGAAAAAGATGCTTGGCTGCAACAGTGGGGGACTGCAGTTTGGCATCAGAAGCTACAACAGGAAGAGTTTCCTTGCAAAGTAAGTTGTCCATCTTAAAATCTTTTAGGTCAAAACAAAAATGTCTATTTTAAACTTTTCAATACATTTCTGCATGGGTGGCTTGCAAAATGCTAAACAAGATAACTAACAATCAAACGCATACAGAGATAACGTACTAAAGGTCCAGGGTTCTTACTGTCAGAGTTTTCCTTTACAAAGCCAACCCATCTTTGACTTTAAGACAACTGTTTATTTTATTAAACAATGAGTTGCCTTCCTTCTAATTATATTTCCAGAGCTATCGGTGACGTCACCCATTTGTTAGTTTTATTCAGTCAAAAAGCACAAACTCAATAATATCAAAAAGTTAAATAGATATTTTCGCCTGTTTTGGCAAAAAAAGGGAAGCTTTTTTTGTTGCCATTTACAGCAACAAATTTCTTTTTAAATCATAATTTGATCCAAGAAAATGGAAAAACACCAAGTGTGTTGACACTCTCAACCACCTGTACACTCAGGCG
Source organism: Acanthochromis polyacanthus (assembly GCF_021347895.1). Classification (NCBI taxonomy): domain Eukaryota; kingdom Metazoa; phylum Chordata; class Actinopteri; family Pomacentridae; genus Acanthochromis; species Acanthochromis polyacanthus. Next base: position 12,202,826 of record NC_067131.1, on the reverse strand, counting down.
AACCACACACTCTCTTTCTTCATCCGTCTCATGCGGTCAAACATTAACTTGACGTGAGACAAAAGCTCAAAGACATACATTTAATCACGCTGCTATGCACACAGAGACAGTTGGATCGACTGCACTTGTAGAGCACTGTTCGTCTTTAACAGAAAAATGTTGTCACTTTCACACACACACATTCACCAATGGGAACAAAGCTGAAATTATATACAAAGTACCTGGAATTTTCAGTTTGTGCTCAGTAACATGGGACTGCCTGCCTCTTCTAATTTCTATATTACTAAGCCGCAAAAGCCCACAGTATAAGTGTAAAAGGTTCCCTAGATAATTTGCGATATTTGAAGTGTGTGTTATCAAGGACATACGGTGTCAATATCAGTAGGATCTGATCAGGTGCAAAGCAAAAAGCAGAACAAAAAAATTAGGACCACCTTAATGAAACCTTTCTTTTACAGAACACAATACAAAAGAGGATGCTTCAAGTAATTTATAAAATGTCATCACATAGTTTGTGCAGCAGAGCAGTTCCAACTCCATTAGTTACAATCCTCCCAGAGTTGTTTGCAGCACATGTAACAGAGCAGACAGTGGTGTGAAGGTGGTGCGAAGTTGAATTTTGTCTTCATGCTAAGTTGCTGTGCAGTTTGTGACATACGTTGCCGGAAAGATAATTAACAGCGACCCTATCATTTTCCCTTGTCAGTGTAACTCAAACATTTATCAGCCAAAAATCCAGTATCCGGTATCGGTTGGTCTCTAGTAGTACCGAAAAGGTTGAAAGAGACTGCTGCAAATGCTCAACTAAAGAGAAATGTTCAATGTTGTTAGCATGTTGAACTTTCAGACTGCACTTCTTCCCAAGCAGGGGCTTTTTGGGGAGGAAATAATTTCCCTGGAACTTCATTTAGACACAAACATACCTAGTCCCTGGAGAGAGTTCCTGTGGTTGAAATGTGGCTTTACTTAAGATCACTTCAATGTGACACTTTGAACAAGCACATCCAGGGATTAACCCATTCTAACTCCTGAGCCACAGCCACCCCAACATACTGGAGAAGGACATTAAACTAAACTCTTGCTGATTTGATAAGAGCGTTGTCTAATTTCTTTAGAAGGAGAGATAATGATGCTATTATGGCCAAGAAACAACTCTGAACACTAACAAGATTAATTTCTGTACTACAGAATGGAGCAAATCTTGTTTTTTCCACCATTAGATAGTTATAAACACCACTCCTATTCCTTTTCATAGCCTATTATGGCCTTTTAATGTAATAATACTCGTACAGCCATGCAAAAACACAAACTGTCTAATCGCAGTCCAAAAGTACTCTCACACACTGGCATAGCCTGCCTCTGGAGTCAATCAGAGAGGGGAAATACCTTGGCCTGACAGGACCCCAGAGAGAGGGGAGGAGAGGAGAGGAAAGGGCCTCAAACCCCCACAGGAAACCATTTTTCTCAGCCTTGCCTTACTGTATGGTGTAGGAAACCCTTTGGCCAAACCACTAACACAGATATCGACCACCTGTGGATAAGCAAACCACATTCATGTGGCACCAGCAAGTATGTCGACTTCTCAGAGGGAATCAGAGGGTTGAGAGGTTGACCAGTTGAGAAATAAGAGCAAAACATTAAGTAAACAAGCCTATACTAAGAGGACACACACACACACTCACCTGAAGGGATGAGGAAAGGTTGACAGGCAGGTGTCAAAGTCAAAGAAAGGGGTAGAGTCTGCAGGACAGGACAAAGGCCATAGGAACAGAGAGGAGAAAGGGAACTGGAAAGAAGGATAAAAGGAGGAGGGAAGTAAGAAGAGGAGAAAAAGAATGCAAAATTGTAACAGGAGAATGGAGAAGAAGCAGGGCAACATTAGACTGCAGCAGCTGGAGTTAGAAAGACTTAGAATGGGAGTCTAAAGAAGAGACATGGGTCATTTGTCTGGCATAAAGTGGGTCAGGGTGGGACTGTTGATAAGAGTGCACTGGGAGACAGCAGAGCTTACAAAGTGACAGTACAATGTGCCCATATGAGTCACTAGTCTTTACAATGGTATAAAACTAGCTTCTGGATTTAGCTTTATTTAGTGTTTCCCCTCGTGGATATGATGCCAAAAAAAGGGATTCCTTTGATTTCTTTGAAGCTATAAATATGTCTAAGTTCTTAACAGCAGATACTATTTGTGTCCAAGACAAATCTCCTCTGGAACAATAAAATCTATCTTATCTCATGTTATTTTGATCCAACACACTTGTGATGTGTTGGAGATCGTAAACTCAATTTATGACTATCCAACCAAAAGTGCCTCCCGCTGGTTCAGAACTCAGCAGCTTGGTTTCTTACTGGTTTTAGCAGACGACATTACATCACCCCAAACCCGGCTTCTCTCGACTGGCTCGCTGTTTGTTTTGGAGTTGATTTTCAGATTGTGCTGATTAATTTTAAAGCACATCGGGGTCTGTCCTTAAGCTACATAACAGGAACGCTGACCTAATATGAACCAGCTTGCAGCCATAACACCTCAAGTAGGGCCTTTCTGGCTGTATCAAGGTCGAGGCTTAAATCTAAAGATGGCCGTTCTTTTGTCAATTTCACCTTAATTCTGCTTTGCTTTATGGTAGCTCGCTGTCTGGCTGCCTGTTATTTTGCCTTCTCGGTATCCTCCTTTCGCTTTGTCTGTCAAAGAGCTTTGTAAGCCCTTGCTATATAAATAAAGTTATTATTATTATTGCTATTATCATCATTGTCATCTGTAATACATTTTCCTGGAATCAACATACTGAGGGCAATATCTGCAACTGATAATTAGTCTTAATGCATTTAAGTATCTCTGTGGGAGCTGCAGTGTCAGTGTTTTGGATTTTGGGGAGATGTCCAACTAGTCTTTGTTGAGTCATCAGCTGAATATGAAACCCGGGCATTTAGCAAATCCTGGAGGATTTGAAGGCAAACTCTGCACTTCAAATATTCTTCTAAGGACTGTCTAGATGATGTGGAGATTTAAAAACTGCAACTTAGTGCTATACCAGAACAGCATTCAGACTTACAAAGCAGTGTTTCTTTGTGTTGGATACTATTAATCATTAACTGGAGGCATGCTGCCATCGGTCAGTGCAACTTATGACTTAAAGTCTTCAAGCCACAACAGACTTTCTTTAAATTAAATTTACAACACTATCATTTTACAACACCATGGTGCACAGGACAGCTTAGCAAACAGGAAACATCTGGAGCTGGCCATGGCCTGTACCATGCATGACACATTCTCTGGTCTTCCACATGTCAGCCGAAGAGCAAAAACATCTGATCCAGCTTGGCAGCGTATCAGGTAAAAGAACATGTCTAAACATTAAACTAGTGGCCTTTTCTCAAGAGATAGATGGAAATGTAACAAGTCACATCCAAGTAAATGTCCCATAGCTAATGCAGACATGGCATCAATGCCATAATCTAACCAAACCACATATTATCTGCATCTGTGACATAAGTTAGTTTCCCTGAGCTCCACAGTAGCAGCCGCAGCAAACAGCAGGTTTCAATTCACAAGAAATAACTTCAGACACAATTAAAGAAAGAAATCCACAGACTCTGGACACCAGCTTGGCAGTGCTTCATGCATTGGGCTGTTGAGAACGCAGTTTTTGTGCCGTTCAAGGAAATACACTAAACGTTTATGGACTTTGCATTGATTTATCATACTGAGGACAAAGCACACAAGTATAAAATGATATCATTTTTCAGTATTTGACTGGGGATTCGCTCTGATTCTGGCCGGCTGTACTTACTTATAAAGTAGCTTTTTCCAGACTTGGCGTGGATTTATTCTAACGTTAGCTCATCTTTGGATGAAGCATGAACGCAAACCAGAAAATCCCTCAAGAGGATCACTGATCTTGACATACCTCCAGCTGAAAGATGTTCAGAATAAATAAACATGACATCACCTCTCTCGTAGAGTATAACCGGCTCTTTTGGGGATGTCCATGGGGTTTATATTCCACTGGTGCAGTACGATCCTGTACTTCCACCATCCATGGAATAGTTTAGTGTTGTTTTTCCACTTCAGTACTGACTGGCACTGGTGGTCTTGTTTATATAGAAGAGAAGACCATGTAGGTAACCTGCATAAACTTCCATCACCACCAAGTACAGTAGGTCCGCTGTCTTAGCATGTGTCTGCTAAATGCTCTATGCTGACATGTGCAATACTGTTTGTCCTGGATGTTTATATACCTTTATGATAAGTGAAAGAACACTACGAGGAACACAAAAGCTTGCTTATGAAGGAAATTATTTTTCTAACTTTGAGGAGAAAAGAAAAGAGGAGAGAGCAAAAGCCGACAAAGGAAGGAAGCATTAGCTTGGAGGGTTTGCAGGTGTTTGGTCATGGTGTAGGATTTTGTTTTTACAAGGGCTAGGAGGCGTGTCCGTTTTTCTCTTTGGGAGGCGAGCTGAACCCTGGATCTCTGGCTTTGGCATCACCACTCCCAAATCTGCTGTAACCCCAAGCCCTCATAACCTCACACTCTCTTGGCAGCAACTCAGGGAAATAAGCTGATTCAGCAGAGGGAGAAATGTGTCCATAGCCAACTTTGTCTTTGCCTGCACAGAAAGCTGAAGGGAAGCTGCAACATATGGCCGTTTTTGTTCAGTACAGCTGCTTTTCCCAGCCCAAGACAGTGACAACTCTTTAGATGATGCTGTCATAAAATGTCAAGCAATGTACCCCTAATGTTAAAGAAGTCTTGAGGAGGCATGGTTTAACTGATCAATTTGTGACCCAAGAACAAAAGCGTTACAAAACCTTACCTTTTTCTTCCAGTTATTTTCAGCATCGTGGAGCTGGCTGAAGCGATCAGCCAGTGATGTCTGGATCAGGTCAGATGGTTTTGGCTTCTTCAGTCTGTCCTTCTTCTCAACGTCTCCACTATTGAACTCCGCCAGTCTGAAAAAAAGTGAAAGATTTATTTGTTCTTATTCTTGACTGTTTTGAAGGTAGCAATAAAATGAACTGCGTAGTTTACGTTTACTTTGCATTTTGGAAGAATGGAACCCTCTGAACCCCAAAGTCAGCCAGCAGGTTTGAAAGGCATGTTTTCTTCTAAAATAATAGCCAAAACCACACTATTTATCAGAGCCAATGAGTGTAAAGATAGAAAGGACGATTAAGAATGACAAAGAACTTCATTCTGCATATCACCGTTAAAAATATGATAAAAATAAAATTGTTGGACTAAATGCATTCTGTTTATTACAAAAAACTCTGTGTCCTACTACATTATAAAATTCAGAGACTTTTCAGCTGAACAGTGGGCAGTGCTTACCCAGAGCAGATAGAAGACAAGTATAGAAACAAATACAAATGTAAGCAGTTAAACATCTATAGCATAGAGAACCTTGGTGACACTTGTAGGCACTTGGACAAATATTGTATTTGTTAATTTCATGTTTTTTCATTTTTTGTAAAAGAAGTAAATCGAAGAAACTCAACCACTTTTCTATCATAACTGCACATACTGCATAGAAGACATTTTTGAGTTCTCACTACTTCTAGCCATGACTCGAACACAACCAGAACACTTGATAAAATGAGAAAATTGCCCAAATACTACTTGGTGTTTAGAGAGTATTATAGATATCTAAAAGTTGAATTTGCCGGCTTACTTGCTGTATTGTTCATTGCAACAATTTCCCTACTGTAAATGAAGGAATTTGCAATATCAAACTTGCTCTTTTCGTCTGTAGCAGCGCTGACAATATTCATGTATTAGGAGTTTTGGCCTTTTGGCTCAATTAAAAATGAGTCCAAACTAGAGACGTAATAGAGGAGAACTATTTCCTATCGAAAGTTAACAGACTAGGTTTTAAAATTGATCATATGTACACTGAAGACCAAACTCTAGCATTAATTATCATGAAGTATAAAATGTTTCTCACTAATGTTCATACTCGTCTGTGATATTTCAGATGTCAGGCCACATACTGCATCATTATGTGCATGTCGGAGTACATTCTCACCTCTGTTTGAGTGACGAGCCCACACTTCCTTCCAGGCTGCTCTCCAGCTCCTCGACATCCTCCGACACTGTGGAGGTCTTCTCCAGGCTCTCATCGGGCGAAGGACTCCGCATCTCCTCAAAGCTCCCTCTGCTGCTGCCGTTGCTGCCCTGACTCTGCTGTCTGTCGATGCTCAAGCACTGTCCGTCCGTGATATCATCAGCGAATGACTCATCCTCATTCTCTCCATTGACCTCTTCCTCCATCTCATCCTCTTCCTCCTCCTCCTCCTCCTCCTCCTCTTCTTCGCTCTCAGGGTGGCTCAGGGTGACACTGCTCTGTCTGGCTGGCACTCGTTCCGGCATCGAAGCGTCGCTGTGGTCCGACTCCACGCTGGTAGAGCGGCTTTTCTTTAGGATTCCCTTAATGCCCTGTGGCCCCGAGTCTTGGCGCTGCAGCGAGGAGGCAGACTGGCAGGGAGGACTGGGAGGGGGAGAGGCGTCTCTGGTCTTGCTGAGGGGGAGAGCTCTGTCAGAGAGGAGACTGGAAGACTGGTGTGGAGTGGAGGAAAGAGAGAGGGGAAGTTGTTTTTACTACCAGTCATTACATTAAAAATATATGGAAAAGAGTATTAAAATTGTAGAACAACTTGCAGTGTATTCTATGGTTTTGGACATTTTCCAGTTACAACTGCTCTGTAGTTTCCACATAAACAGTGAAAACCCATCTTATTATTCCTTGTCTGAAAGACTATACAGCACAAAACCATCATCAAAAACACATACTCCCATTCCAATTACTACTGTCTCTGCTTTCAGTGACCAGCTGCTACTATCAAGAGAGTCTGGGTTAGTGTGTCAGATAAGCATTATGATGGGTTAGAGGGACGGAAAGTGAGAATAAGCAAAAAAAGAAAACAAAGGGATTGGGAGAGGAGGAACAGTGGCGGCTAGAAACAGGGATCAAGTGTAAATTAAAGAGTTATGAGGTGAAATAAAAAAAAAAACATGTGTAAAGAAGAACTGGGAAGGATTTCTACTTCAAATCTACAAGACTTGATTGGGACGGCACACATTTGTTGTGTCATTAAAATGTAAAATAACGTGACAAGGCCAAGTTATCTGAAAATACATTAAAAATTTTGAAGCACCAACACTTCTTTCAAAATCGGGAAGGAACGATGCATGTTTTGTGTGTGTGTGTGTGTGTGTTCAAATGTTATCAATTAAGCGGCACAACAGCAGCTGAAACAACAGCAGACGTCCTACTGACAAGTCAGAAGTTATGAGGGCGTGCTGATTTAGGAGGAGATGAAGGAAGGAGCAGACTGTGAGGCCAGCTGGGTGTGAAAGTGCAATGCTAACGTGGTGGTCTGCTTTAATGAACACCAGAGTGCGTGACGTGTGTGGGCATTTGTGTGTGGAAGCATGTGTACATGGTTTTATCACTTGTGAGGATCAGATCTGGTTGACTGAATAACACGATGTCCAAATGTGTTTCAGAATGAGAGTCCAACTGCACATCAGCGACATGAATTATAATCTGCACGTCAACCTCAAAAACAAAGCTTTAATCTAAACCAGACCAGAGGAAAATAGAGCCAAAGTTAAGGTGAGTAACGGTTTTGGAATTGGTTTGCATGTGGAGGTAACTTTTTTCAGAAGTGCAGCAGCAGTGATCAAAAATAGGATTTTTCAGAACACAATTCACAAAGATGGCTTTTGTATTTGAGCATTCTGACTGATGAAAAACATTTTTTTAAAGTTTCTGTAAAGTGTTACAATATCTTAGTAGCTTTTGTTATAAAAAGAAAACTGACCTTTGTTTCCTCTGCACATTCGTGTCGATCCTTCCAAGAAGGCTTATCTGTAGACTCCTTCTCTTCCATCACTTTGCTTTTATCAGTTTTAAGGAGGCTGAATATATCAACAGAAATGGACACACATGGTAGAAACAGACAGAAAGAGAGGAAAAATGTAAAAAGTTTACGCAAAAACACTTGACCTAGAAAGAGCTGGCAGCAAGGTAATTCAAAACACAAAATGAGTCATGTAACAATCATTATGTTGCCATCATGACAATCTCCTTGTGTTATGAATATATTACCTGTGGTTTAGGATATAATTACCATTTGAATTTATATGATTTATATCTGAGTAAAGCTTGTATCACAGTTCTACTCCACACAACTGCAGATGGTTTTGCAAACACAAATGGAGCTGTAAAAATCAATAGCCAGTCACTAAACTGGTGTTTTCCAAGCGATGCAGGCTCTGTTCCAGCATAATGATAGACACTGAATGTGGAATTCTCTAATACACCACAATAAACTCTGGCAAGCTCAGCCACGAGTTCATAATGATCTCATCTGATCTCGTTTTGACCTTTGAAAGGTAATGCTGTTAACAAACCTTTGCTTTTACATTCTGTGTCAGGTCTTTTCTGCACATAACACTTTTGATTTTGTAATTAGCTTGTTAAAATTATTGATTACATTTTGCATACATTATATTGTGTGCAATTTAATGAAGCTTTGCTAAGTAGGCCAGTGGAAAGGTTCAGCTGGAAGCGATTCCTGACTTGGGAGGAAACTGAGAAAAGCTCTGTTTAAACTCCTTACAGACAGCAAAGTGGCAGGAGTTAATTGAGTTTTGTCTTTAACCTATCTAATCAGAATGCACTCCAGTGGTTACAGTGCTAAGTACAGTCTGGCTCTCACTGCTGCAGCTCTTAGCTTCAATCTGGTTTACATCACCATGGTTACCATAGACCCCTCAGTGTTTGCGTGTTCATGCATGTACGTGTGTGTGTGTATGTGTGTGTGTCTGTGTGTGTGGTATTAAAGGCAAGCTCTTCAGGTTTATCTGGTTTATCTCTGCAGCTGTTTACAACATTAGACAGCCTTTCAATTGGCCTGTAATTACTCCTTTGCTTCAGCCTGTGCCTGTTTGTATGACGTGTTTTTAAGGTATCTCCACCTAACGACAAGTGCCGTACCATCTATAATGCACCACAGCTGGCAAAGACATTCAAAGTTTTAATGTAGCAAGTCCAATGAAACAGTGCAACTATGTTGGTATTAAAATCAGTTGAATTGCTCACCTGGTCGAGCCTTCCTCTTCGTCACTGATGATTTTCTGATGTGTTACTCTGTCATCAGCACGCCGACTGCTGCCTCCATCCTCCGTCCCCTCCAGTTCCTGCAGGTAAACAAGACGGGGCCGGAGCCAAAATGTCAGGTTCAAGTTTAAAAGAAATACTGCTCAAGTCCTAAAGCTGCTGTAAGGAATATCTAGATAAAGGAAGTGAATGAATGGATAAGACTCCACCCATCCACTTTAGAAAACTAGTTAACCCCTGCCATGCTCCAGCTGACTTGCTTAAAGGTCAGCGTTGTAATTTGCGCGCGAGTACGAGACGTCTACCCACCCTGAGTACATACAGTTAAAACTAAAGCAGAAAGGGATGAGCGTGGCCGGGGCTACTTTTTCCACATTAAAGCAAAGCCTCCTCAAGGGAATCATTGTGGTTTGTTTTTATTACTTTTAACCATCTCCATGGTCAAATATTGCTTCAGTGGGAATGCTGACTCCGGCTTGGCTCTTTTTAGGGAAAACAAAACCCACCAATGAACACCTCTTAATCTTTTTAATGCTTTTTTTACTGTTTGTTTTTGTACAGACTTAACAAATGAGATATTATGTGTCTATTCTATAACATAAGGGGTGTTTTGTTACCTTCAGAGAAAGACAGGCTACCCGTTTTCCTATGTTCCCAAGTCTTTAAGCTGAAGTTTTCATCCAGCTCTTTTTAAGAAAGTGGAATGGCCCACTTCCCATATATTCCTTGCAAAGAAAAAGGATTTCTGCACCTCATTATATCAAAACTATTTTTCACGGTCTACTAGTCAGATTCTTTCTAACTTATACTAAGTGTGAACTGTGCAGGTGTGTCAGTAAACACTTTACTAAGCGCCTGCGGTGACCTGGTAAGAATAAGTGGATCTCCAGCTGTGAAGAAAAACAGCACAAACCAAATTCCCCTGAATTAGAGAACACTTACAAACTAATTGAAGCTCACTGATTATAAAGAAGGAACATATTTTCCATTCGAAAGGATGCACTGCCTTCTGCAAAACAGATTCTTCCACATGCATGGAACTCCAAATATAAATGAGCTGTATCTCTCTCCAGGAGTCTCCATGTACATATTTTATTTCCTCCATCTGTGCTGGAAAGCAGACATGCTGTAACTCTGTCTCTTGTGATGGAGACACTGACTCACCGGTTTTCATCAGTGAAATATGGAGGAGAAGTGAGTGATAAGGAAAAAGTGAAGACAGAAAAGAGGTATCTGTCACTGCTGATGACGGTCAAGTGAGACACCTTAAAACAACAGATTTGGGTCAGGACAAAGAATGGAGGAGGTAGTGGGGGTTAGCAGTGAAATTTTAGGATAGCCTCTTTGTGGGAGCCTGTTTTCCCAGCAAGTTTTTTGGTTGGAGCAACTTGCTGCCATCTGGGTTCACTTGGCCAACCTTGGCACTGCTCCTGGTCTGTAAAGGCCAAGTTAGAACAGCTATTTACATCAAACGTCATGAAACCTAACCACTTCTGAAACCTAAGCAGCCTGGGAAAGCCCCATACTCAGTTCATTCTTAAGCACACATGCAAAGAGCTCCCTTAGGATTGAGGACGTTATCAAAGCTTTGTTCCTGAGTGCATCTTTTAGCCTGCTACACTTTTCTTCCCACTGCTGCTCCAAGACCCTGATGGACTATGTGAGTTGAAGTCATGACTTTGGCCAAGTGTGCATCCAGGTGCAGAACAGCTCAGTGCTGTACGGACCGGCTCAATTTGTTATTAATGGAGCTGACTTCCAGAGGGGATTTGAAGTGCACACCAGCTGCAGTGGAAAAAGCTGTGAGTAAATCAGCGAGGGAAATTAGAAGAAATAACCATAGACTCAAAAAATTTACATCCAGCAACTGTGACATCACCTGTAAGTTTATAAATTAATGTTTTGAACCTTGGCTTTGGTTTTGCTGTCATTTTTGCAGCTACTAAATTTAAATTTGGGGAAAAAAGAGGATACAGCTTAGATGCAGCTGGGGTGTGAAAGTGCTTCCTCAGGCTACATCAGGCAAACTGGACCTCACACATGTGCAAGGAAATGTTTGACACACAATAGATTGTGTGCTATAGACTCAGTCATAAATGTTTCTATCATTTCAGAGACATCATATTGGGCTGCATTCATTTCCTAGAGACTTATTCTAACCCCAAACTGGAACAAAAATCTAAACTTACTCTAACCTTAAGCCAAGTCTTCCTATCGAAATTGAATGATTTATGTTAAAGCTGCTGTCCGGAGTTTGAATCGCAGCGTCTCCCAGAACACTGGTGGTCCCAGCCTCCCTCCCTCTGATTTCGCCCCTTTATTTGTGCACGGGCGCAGTACATGAGAGAAGTGCCCGGAGTGCTGCAGCATCTCGCCTGTTTTGCTGATTTCCCCTCTTCTACATTTAGTACATTTAGTAAATAATAAAGGAATTACGTTAGAATGCTGTATTGAGTCTAACCTGTCCTAATACCAAAATAACATGAATCTGCTAGGACGAACGAGTAAAGTTTCAATATGTGATTACACTCGTGCATCCCTCTCGATGACGTTGTTTATCAGACTTAGTGCATTTACGCGTGTATATGTGTTAGATTGTTTATTTATTTCTATCTAGAGTTCAGAATTGCATGACTCCTCTGACGAAGAGTATGTCCCAGACGCCCCAACATCTTCCTCCAGAGGTCGGGCATCTAAACGAAGCCGTCAGGCGGGCTATGGAGGCCGTGGTCGGGGAGCGACGCGAGCACCCCGAGCCAAAAAACGTCCTGCAGTCTCTTGGCCTGACAAGCCGTGGGATTGGCAACTTTTCTGGAAGTTGCTGAGCCCTGATGCTCTCTCCTCCACAAGCAAAACAAATGTGCACGTGGTTGCGTAGTGCGTAGCTCGCCCACCTCAGCATGGGCTTGCTTGCTGTGCGCGTAACCGTTGATTGACAGCATGACAAAGCTGAAGCTCGAACTTGATTGGTCGGCAGCAACCGGCGCTTTTTGGAATAACATGGGGGTCTATGAGAGGAAGGCGGAGCTCAGGAATAAATTTTCATATCGCGTTATTCAAACTTTATATTATAGTATGGAACTAGACTAACACATTTAAGCTTTGTTAAAAAATGATACATAGATTGAAAACAAACGGAAACTCCGGACAGCAGCTTTAAGTGGAGTTGTTTTTTGCTCGTAAAAAGGAGGAGGGTCCCCACAATGTGTCTGTGGAAACAGTTTTATTTCCCCACAACAGGTACACAAAGTCCAAAAACGTTACAAAAAGGGAGACAGAGAGCAAACCAAAACACCGTACCTTAAAAAGAGACATCTTGGAAGCTACACTCCTCTTGGCTGAGTCCAGAGGCTTCTCATCAACTGAAAAGGAACACACACATACGTAAGGGTGACCGTGAACACAACAGTGAGAATTCATTTATTCAAACGGCGCAAATGCTTCAGTCAGGGTGTCACCTTGAGATATAGTTTCCAGATTGACAGCATGTGTTTTGTATCCACAACATAATGTGTTGTTGGAGCATAAACACACAAAGACAGACTTAACAGGTATTTTATAGCATGCAGGCACGAACATAGTCGCACAAATTCCCTACACACTGATATCTCTTCCTGTTGAAAATAAGCAGCACGAAAAAGGTCGATGAGCTGTGTGCACACACGCACCAAAGGTTTTTGGGTCAAATGGAAGTTTTTCTCACTCGGGTAAAGTGGACAAAAGGAAACTGAAAATCATATTGGTTTCACCAGTGCTTCTAAAATGTCTTTGCACCACAAAAGTAAATGAAAAAAGCCGCTGACCTCAAATTTAGTCTGAAAAGTCTTTTGGCATCCATGGATTCTGTGAGTCTTTCAGTAATGCAAGAGATATCTGACTTTTTTTTTAAAGAAGGGCAATACATTTACTTTGTGTTTGTGCATATGTTGTTAGAGAGAACAAGGCCTGCCTAATCAAAAGCAGCCCTGAGAATGTAACCTTCTGATCTGAACAAAAGAAACCTATTAAATTTAATGGTATTCCAAAACAATACAAATTTCTTAAGTCAGCACACTTAAATCCACTCTTCCACTCACTCTAAATCTGTTTTTATTGCCTTGACAATGTGACATTTCTAGTCCAAATAATAGCACTTCTCTGACAAACTCAAGGTTTCCAAGGGAAAGCTGCGGTTTTGATTTATGTTTCCAGGCTCCCCTGTAGTCCAGATCTTAGAATGATTTAAGTCAGATGATGAAACATTAAGCATTGCAGAGTGGTGACTCCACTCAGACTACACTCTTATAGTTTTGACTTTAGTCCAATCTTTTTTAACATCATCATCAGCCATCCAAAGTCCAAAGTAGATACAGAGAGAGAGAGAGAGAGAGAAAAGAAAAGAAAAACTCAAGAGACGGAAAAACTTCCACTTAAGTTTACAGACTTTTCTGTAAGTGTTTTCATCCATCTTACAAGCCTGCTCACTTACAGTCGTTGAGAGGTTATTGGATGGTCCTTTGACCTAAGAGTATCTAATAGAACATATATAAACACTAGCCAGAAGGAGCTGAAGAATAGTTCATTACAACATCACATTTGCATATTATAACTTATGGCCAAGCTTACATTCTTCAGTCACCGAAAAAAGTCAAAACAGAGAGTATTTACTGTAAACATGCTGCAGCTGACATAGACACTACATGCACAATGGGCACTGTCACCTACTGTGCACAAGACAATGATAATGTCGGGACCAGTCCCACTGCGACTTGGTGAGGAGTTCATTAGAAAGCAGTTGAATGTTTGTATGCTTTTATCACTGACTTGCAGAAAAGCTGAAGGGTCGGGGAACCCCTTGATGCGATCATGAGAGGCATTTTGGCTCAGAACGCCGACTCCTCTGCCAGCTCGGACAGGAAGCTCTATCAGCCGTATGAATGCGCTGCCAATGGCCTCTCAGACACACAAACACATCTTGTCTCCTAACCAGAAAAACACATTGGTCTTTTTCTCCTCTAAGCAGCACATCTAAAAGTCTGGCTAGACAGACAATAAATGATTACTATTGTATCCTGTTTGCCAAATTAATCAAGTCCTCATCACAAAATCATAACCATGAATCACTGAATGCACTTTATTTTCTAATTTCATAAAACAGATTAATTCTAAAAGATTCAAGAGATCTGAATTAAATGTGGATTTATGTTTACACAATGTGATGTAAAATGTAAGTATTTAAAAAAAAATAGTAAAGCCATTTGGTGCACATTCAGTTAACAATGAAATATAGTAAATCAATGTTATGTTGAAAGAACAAGGAAGCCACTTAATGTGAAAATATATATGGCCATGTATGACAGTCTGCAGAAGAGTGTTTGTTCATTTCTGTCTTTGTGTTGTGTTTTAAATTTCACACCCTCTCAGAATCGCTTTACCAAGAAGAAGATACAGTCACTGCTGCTGTAAGTGAATAAGAGCCTCCGTCAAGTACACTAATCAGTGTTTGGATAAAGCCTGTGATTTGTTTACACATGGATACCTCACTGAGTCACTTACAGTTTATGCTTGCTGTGCACGTACGTGGAGAAAACCGAGCTGAAAAAAGTGTCAGATTAGAGAACTAGCATACAATATGTATACGTATATTTGTCTGTGGATGCCAGGGCCATTGTCGAAGCTGTGGTCTGCTCGGGCAAAAGCCTGACAGTGGATGACAACAACACGCTTATTCAGAAGGCCTGCTCAGCCCTGGAGGTGGATCTGGACAATCTATATGATGCAGCTGAAAAGAGGAAGTTGTCAAAACTTTTTTTCCATCATGGACAATATCTCCCATCCTCTACAAGGTCTCCTGGCTAACCAGAGAAGCACATATGGCCTTAAACTCATAATAATATTCCACTGAAAGGCCATTAAGTCATCAAATAATTCCTCTTTCTTCTAAATTTATTTAATTTAAAATGTTTTTACATTGGTAAAATTCAGTAGCTATTACAAAACAATGTGCCTGCGGGGATTATTGAAGTTCTTCTCATTCTCATAATGAAACCGCAACATAATTGCTTCCATTCTGACACATAACCTGTAATTCACTGCAGCTTTAACTCCATCGTCTCAACGCGCAATTAGGAAATAAACTGTGATTAAATATGAAAATAATTTAGACTTCTGGATTAACTTCATTACTGTGCTGCTACACAATGTTGCTTCATGTTCCCTGAAATTGTGAAATAACTGTCCTTTTGCTTGCCTTCCTATCACCTCTCTTTGTTTCCACCTTTCTGCTTTTACGCACACACATCACTGACTGGCAAGTACACAAACACAAAGCGAGGCAGGCAAATATGTAAGCACAGGAACATACAATTAGGCTAACCAACGAATAAAGAGGCAGAAGGTCAATGACAAGGACTGACAGACGCTCAGGCTGTGGGCTCAGGTGGCTGAATGTCATCAGGAAAAAGCAGCTAAAGTTCCATATGCAAACATGGCATTTTCTTCTTTTTATAGCAGAAGCCGGCTGGTTGAAACAAGCCTCTAATGTAACTGCACATAATGTAATCTAATATAAGTCTTTGAACAAAACATCTGCAAGCACGTGCCAAATAATATCTCTTTTATTTTCTGAAATAGAAAACCATCCCCTAAGGGTAAAACATTCACTTTAAATCATACATCAGCAGTACAACTGAGCCAAGCACATCAGATTTATATTCCTTTACTCCTCCTCAGTGGAAGAGTGTTAAAAGACCAACATCTTTAAAGCTGGTAGGTAATCTGACATCAGCAATGAGCTCAGTATTACTTTCACACTGAGTAATGGACAGAATTGAATGAGTGAAGAGGTACAACTGTCTGTGGAACAATAGAGATGTGAGTGCAGTGAAAGTGGAGAGTTCATCTTACCCTTTGGGTCTCTGGTGTCACCACTTTCCAGCAGCCTAGGAGACAGCAAGAGAGAGAGAGACAAATGAGGTCATTCTAACATAATAAAGTGATGACAGGAATTACATGTGTGGTAACACTGACGCTTGCAAACGAGGAAGAAAATAAATCTTACATACATTACTAGAATCCACAAATGTGCACTCAAGTCAGACGGGAAAACAGATCATCCAACATGTGCTAGCCAAAAACAGTAAGCCACTTACTGTGCCTCATATCATATGCAGCGTACAGCATTTACTCGTGTTGCTCTTCCAGTCCCATGTTGGAAATGATATAACAGCAATGCCCAAGTAGCAACTGAAGGTGGCCATTCATGTCTAAGTAATGGGCGTTAAAAATGGATGGGGACAGCAGCTGCCTGTGGGGTAGCAGCGATGATGTAACAGGAGGAGGGGGAAAGACTGCTTTTAACACAATAGAGAATCGTAGTGGACATCTGGGAGGGGTCAAAGGCTAGTGGAGAAGGGGAGACAGACTCCAGCTGCATGATCGAAATCAGGAACAATTTGGCATTTTTAGCTGATTTTGACATTCCTGTCTCTACATGCTATAGAAAATACCAAAGGAAATTGTATCAAATATTACGGTAAACAACAGTGACGTGTTTTCAAGTCTCGTAATAAGTCAACAGAGTTTATAGCTGTTCTGCTGCCATAGTCAAAAGCAATGAAAAGCTGGTCATTGTAGAGAGGCAGGAGATACAGGATTATGTAAATGTATGGGCATGGTGGAAATTTGCAGTCTGCCTTTCCTGGAGGAAACTGATAGTGTGATAATGTTTACATGACAACAGACAAAATAAGAAGAATCATTATGAACATATTACACTGTCAGTCACAGCTCTGCCTCTGATAATAGAAAGATATGGGGAGGGGGTTTCAAAGTCATCCTGTCACAGAAGAAGCTGTTGTTGCTTTAGTTGGACTTTACACCTGTATTGTGCCAAAAATCTCACTAATAATTCAGAAGCACGTGTATATGTGTCATTTTTTCATGTTTCCCCAATCACCCTGTCTGCTTCACGCTTTCTACGTGTGTTGTTCGGGATGCAAATGAGCACAGTGTCAAGTGTGAAGTTGTTTGGATGAGTTGCTCTTCAGAAACATGAAGCCTGATTAGACAATTCATTGATTTCATAAATGCAATATGTTATAGGTTTTTTTTTATACATAGCATAAAGGTAAAAAAAAAAACGATCTATGCAGTTTTATCTTCACTTTAAATGCCAAGAGTTTTGTGGCTCCCAGTGCTTTCTTTCTGTAGGAAATGGTTCCAAACGGCTCTTTGAGTGTTTAAAGTTGCTCTCTGATTCTATGTGTGCAGAGTTTGAAAGCAGACAGCGGATGGGCGTGTAGTTTTGTCCACACTACGATAAGCATGTGTCAGGTCGCAATGTCCCTCACATCGAGAACAGACAAACGTTGCGCTTTAGTACCATGTCAAAATAATTATATAAAAAATAATTATATCAAGGTGCTCTGACCATAGTGGTCGTACACAGCACAGGATTTCAGGAGAATTTAGAACTCCCCAGTATGTTTTGGCATCACTGACGGAAAACACGTACAAATGAAAGAATTTCCAAATTGTGGATAGAGAGGATTTCCTTGTACAGTCACTCCTTATAATAAGCAAGAACCACCCTCCCCAACCTGCAGGACGTTTACAACAAACGCTGCAGGTTAAAGGCCAGGAAGATTGCGAGTGAACCCACCCACCCCGGCCACAGACTGTTCTCTCTGCTGCCGTCAGGGCGGCGTTGCCGCTGCCTGAAGGCAAACATGGAGAGGTTGAGGAGGAGCTTCTGCCCACAGGCTGTCCGCCTGCTGAACCTGGAATACCAGGGTAAATAGACAATCAACCTGTAAATCCTATCCACTATACTGTTTACACTTCACCTTGTATATCTATCTATCTATCTACACTCAACAAAAATATAAACGCAACACTTTTGTTTTTGCTCCCATTTTTTATGAGATGAACTCAAAGATCTAAAACTTTTTCCACATACACAATATCACCATTTCTCTCAAATATTGTTCCAAAATCTGTCTAAATCTGTGATAGTGAGCACTTCTCCTTTGCTGAGATAATCCATCCCACCTCACAGGTGTGCCATATCAAGATGCTGATTAGACACCATGATTAGTGCACAGGTGTGCCTTGGACTGCCCACAATTAAAGGCCACTCTGAAAGGTGAAGTTTTATCACACAGTGGTTGGTCTCAGACGATCTTGGAGGTGAACATGCTGGATGTGGAGGTCCTGGGCTGGTGTGGTTACACGTGGTCTGCAGTTGTGAGGCTGGTTGGATGTACTGCTAAATTCTCTGAAACGCCTTTGGAGACGGCTTATGGTAGAGAAATGAACATTCAATACACCAGCAACAGCTCTGGTTGACATTCCTGCTGTCAGCATGTCAATTGCACGCTCCCTCAAATCTTCCCACATCTGTGGCATTGTGCTGTGTGATAAAACTGCACCTTTCAGAGTGGCCTTTTATTGTGGGCAGCCTAAGGCACACCTGTGCACTAATCATGGTGTCTAATCAGCATCTTGATATGGCACACCTGTGAGGTGGGATGGATTATCTCAGCAAAGGAGAAGTGCTCACTATCACAGATTTAGACAGATTTTTGAACAATATTTGAGAGAAATGGTGATAGCGTGCATGTGGAAAAAGTTTTAGATCTTTGAGTTCATCTCAAAAAATGGGAGCAAAAACAAAAGTGTTGCGTTTGTATTTTTGTTGAGTGTATCTATAGTGTGTTTTATTCTTTACTCTTATTATTCTTAGTGTTTCGGTCTTGAACAGGTGAACAATACATTTCACTGCACACTATATTATGTATAATTGTGTTTGTGATTAAGGTCTTGAAATCATTTCTATAAGCCCCACTGGTTTTCCTGCCGTATGTGTAGACTCTTGTCTATTGTCATGAATTGGAGTGGGGGTATTTTAGACAGAGACCCAGCGATGTGGTGCTCTGCAAGAACTGTGAATTGGAAATGGATTACAAAACCAGTGACAAACGCAATGCATGATCACTTGAAGTGAAAGTATCTCAGAGCACCTTGTCGAGGCTGCAGCGACAAATGACACCATCCTGCCAAACAGGCAAATTCCAAATGGGAACTACAGTATCATATTTAAATGGTGGATCTGACTCATTACTGTCTGACTTTTTCTTGGAGTGATGTCATGTTAGAGCCCTAAAACATTGTTGAAAAGTAGTTTTTACTGCAGTGTACTTTTAAGAGTAATTCTGGAATCGAGTTTGCTTGTAGTGGAAAGTTTTGTTAGTTTTGGGCTGGATCGCCTCCATACAGCTTTGTGATGTAGTGGAAATCAGAATGTGCATGCCCGAGATATTTAAGGCATGTGAATATGATGTAGTTGGAGATGGTAAGAAATGTGATGGTAGATAACGAATGCAGGTGTTGCAGTATTCAAGCAATGCAAAATGCGCTAATCTCTGGCTGCAACACTGATGAAACTATGTACCCTTTAAGGCTCAGTGAAAATGTGCTTGAACATCTTGATGATGTTGTTTGATTCCATCTGGTTCTAAGACACTTAAACCTTCCTTTGCAAACACAGGACTCAGTGACACTTCACCTACCCCGCCCACACTTTGACAGTCAGCTAAAGGTGAGGCACGACATGCATCGGGTCTACGCTGCCAAAACTAACCAGAGAAGAAGAATGAAACGTGAGGAAAAGAAGTTAAGGAGAAACAAGTTAAACACACATTCAAATCAAGGCAGCTGCTTCATTAATCAAACACTTAGAGCAAACTTCTTCATTCTTTCTCCATTAAATTATGCCATACACACAAAGCCTTAAGTGAGACAATGAAACAGGGAGCGAGAGGATGAAACGAGGATAAAAATGTCGTGTTGCGCGCTTAATTTTAAGAAAGCTGAGTTATTCATTTTGGAGGTTCTTCAAATCTGTAAAGGTTGAGCCATGTCAACAGTAATTAGCCCCAATCCCATTCTGTCTTGTTTCTAATCCAAGGCGACTGGCTCACCCCACTGAGCCAGTAACACAATGACTGGTGTTTACTACACATGCTTAAGAACACCCAGAATATCCGACCCAAAATACTACGTAATAACACTCCCACTCATGTGTAGGAAATTTCTCGGAGAGTTGTGTTCAGCTAATGTTAAATCTTTCCTACTCCGATTATCTTCGGTAAGTCATATTTTGTGCAATAATGCTGCTTTATAATAAACACACACTTGCCAAGTCTCTCTACTTATTAGCTCGCAGACTGATAGACAGACAAAGCAGCAGTGCACTTATGTGTGGGCTATTGTTCAGCTGATAACATTAGCTAACAAACCAAGAAGCATAACGTCACTGTGTTAACTATTAAATTAGAATAAAGCAACTAAAAGGCTGAGATCACATGCACATGGACAAATAAAAAGTTAAGTAGTGGGGCATGACAGAATCTGTATTTCTTGGCTTAAACTGTTCATTGTAAATGTCAAAATGCAGTATTCAGGAATGTCGCTTTTCAAGTGTGACTTTACACGCAAAGGATTCCTGTCTGCGGGAGATAAACCTGTTGACAGTTTTCATTATCACTGCGACAGCTGAGCTCCGGCTTCCTTTATGCTATTTCTGTAACAGTCACTCAGACATGCTGATCATGAAGGGTCACTGATTATCTGAGAAGCTCTAACTGTTTAGCAAATGTAAGTCAATCTGGAATTTTTGATAAATTGCGTTAATATAGAATTTAGAAAGATCTGCAAGGAAAACACCATCAAACTCCGATCATGAGCTACAAGTTGGTATAAACATAATATACAAATAAACCAGGTATATATGGAAATCTGCTGATGAGTTATTAGCTGACAACAACGCCATCTATGCGACCTCTTTCGTATGGTGCATAGGTGTGCCTGTACACAAGACTACACAGCTGGACTGTGACACGCAGCAAACGTAACGACAAAACTGACGGGATTAGTAGTTAACGTGATAGGCATGCAAGACAAACACATCAACATGTCAACTCGTCTCTGTGTGCTCTGTAATTAAAAACACAGTCCATAACTTTGTGAGTGACTTTGCTCTGTGTTTTGCCAAATATTCTTTCTCTGATGCGGTAAACCAACACACAAAGCAAAGTTTCTTTCACATTTCATAATCTGGAAAACAAAAATCTACTCCAAATCTAACCATAATACTAGATTTTATGTTGAGATCACATCTTGACATTAGCACGGCCATTAAAAAGAGGAAACAATAATAATAATCAAGCCAAAGCTTTGCTGTGAAAGATGATCTTGGCAGCTTAGCTTAGATTTGCTGAAACATGTCATGTTGTATTTCTCAACTTTATTACACAAGACATGGTTTTCCAGATTTTATTAAATGACTGGTATATAATATCGAACAGTCAATCAATCACAGCTATCTACATAACTTGCTTCATTAAACACATGGCATGAAAGCTTGGCAGAGCTCAATAAGTCTGCACCCGCAAGCCCCAAACTCTGACATTATCTCACTATTCTATCCATTTAAGTTCTTCTCTCTCAGTCGTCACTCCCTCGGGCAGTTGTTTCAGGAACAGACAAGTCCGGCTATGTGCACACAGCAGAATCCCCAGCTTGATTACAGCTCAAACATCCCCAGACCCACGACTGGACATGTTTAACTCCATCTGTGTATAGTTCTCAGAAGTGCATTCCTGGCAGCCAGTGAGAAAACTTCTTCCAAATATCCTGCTGACAATACTGGTTCATTATTTGCAGACTTGTTAAATATGTGTGAACCCCTATAGGAACGCACAGTGAACCAAAACAAGAAGCTTGTGTGTAATCACAGCAAAACATACCAAAATAAATGTGGCAGTTCACTGCTTTGCACACATGGCCAATTTTGGAAATGCGAGCAGTCGTGTTTACTTCAAACAGAAGATAGCACTAATGTGCCAATTTGTTGCCTCCTCTTCAGTTACTGAGAGCCAGTAAACCCTTTTACAGTCATCAACTAGCTGTCTTTACTACCTAAGCTGCAAGTTCTCCAAATTAAGACATATCTCTAAAAGCAATACATAATTCAACTGCAACAGAATTACATGCAAGTCTGGATGTAAATCTGCTGCTACACACAAGAAGATCTAATTTCAATTTAATTAAATACATTGCAAGGTTTTCCTGAGAAGATCCACTTGTACTAGCCAGGGTCTCTCTGACCTGGCAGCGTTGTATTTCATGTCTCTGGTCAATTTTATATCGACACTGTAACTAGTCTTGCATAAACAATGGTCAGGATAGTTGTGCATTTGTCTTTAGCTTGTGACAATATGAATAAACTCACCTGGAATGAGACGATATCTTCAAGGAGGAGACAAACTCTGACTTTGAGGATGAAATGGTGTCTGTTTTGAGGAGAGTAGTGGCCTCTTTCTCCTGGACTGGCTCATCATCAGCATGCTCCACAGGTTCTGCTACTTTATTCCTGAGGCCTCTCCTGGTATATGTTTGCTCTGGTCCATTATCCTCATATTTTTCTTTCTCCTTGGTTGCTGAAGACGCTGTTTCGGATGCGTCGTCAATTTTCCTCTCTCTTCGGACGTATTTGGAGGTGAATTCCTCCGTGTTGCCGTAGCGTTCGGCCAGTTCCCTCCTTCGTTCTGCCTTGTAGCGAGCGATTCGCTCAGCCTTGGTCTCTGGGGCTGAGCTCTGCAAGGTGTCTATTCCATCCATTGTGCTTTTTGAATCGGTTTGAGTGTTGCGTCTTTTCTTCAGATGATACGGCGCCCAACTGCTTTTGAAGATCTCCCGAGACAGCAATGTCTCACTCCATCAAAATCATCCCAGTGCTGCAAACAGGAAAGAAAAACATCATTAGTGCATAATGGCTACAGAGCGCAGTCTCAGATGACTGGTTCTCTGAAGTTGTATAATACTGGATACACCAGGATGTACACTTCTCCAGCTTTCATAGGAAACTGGCTCAGCTGCAGATCTCCAAGCTCTGCCCTGCCCTGCCCTATCCACCCCCTCCATGCCCTCCCCACCCCCGATGAAAATGATGTCAGCCAGCTCAAAAGCAACCGACCACCGCAGTGAGAGTCTCACATAACCTCTATTCCATCGACTCACTTCACACAGAATGTAAGGAGTGCCCATCAAATAACATCTTTATCCCATTTTTTTCATTCCTCCGAGCTGAGGCTTTGCACCCAGGCTATCATCTCTCAGAAACTACCCCCCTCCTCATGACTAAAGAGAATGCATGAGTAAATCTAAACTGCCTGTAAGCGAACTTGTTTTTCAGTCTACATATATTACCTCTGTGATAGACTTGCAATCTATGCACGGTGACTGTGACCTCTCACACACTTCATGTCAGGACAGGTTTCAGGTATCTGTGTCTGTGGTAAGGATAATCTGTTTAACATCTATCCGAACCACATCTTTTAGCACAAGAAAAGCTGCACCGTTTGATCTCCTGCGATTTTTCAGTACCTCGTCAGCTGCCGTTATGAAGCTGAAAATAAGAAGTTTGACTTGAACTGAGTTTGTTCCATTAAGAATTTCACAGCGCAGGAAACCACACGTGGCTTGGAGTGCCTTGAAAACTGCAGTCACTTAAATGCATCGCCAGCTGACAACAGCAATAATCATTATGTGTGCGCTGTTTCTGGTGGCTCCACACCAAGCACAGGGGCTTTTCCACAGACATTTCTCACAGCACAAGTATGCCTGCCTGTGATGCTCTGGGGCAGTCAAGGATAAGAGAAAAAGGGAGATGAATAAACTGAGCCATATTCGTGCTAAGGAGAGGCATGGGTAGTCCCTTGGTCTCCTTCTAGTTATAGAGCATGAGTTCATTTAGTGTATAGGATCCCTAAATTGATAGGGATAAGGGAAAATATAATTGAGAGTGCTGTGTCTGGACAATGTTAGTAGGAAGAGAATGAATGGTCATGGCAAGATGGAAAATAGAGGCGAGTCAGGTCACGAGGTGGAATAAATGAACTGACTCCAAGAGCCTATTCTGTAATGATGACAAGCTTGAACAAATTTCGAGCGCAGCCCTTATGGCCTCTGACCACCTGCTGGTTTATGAATACCAACCCAGAATCAGGACTCTTGGTCTCCTTAAAAAAAATACAGCTTTGAAATATTACACAGGAAATCGGTGTATATATATGTCAAGGAATATGTGCCTGTGTGTAAGTGCAAGCGAGTATGTGTGTGTCCGTCTTCACCTTGTCCTCTCCCGTCCCACCTCCACCTAACATAACAGTGCTTGGTTAAACACCGAGATACCACAGTGCCTCCCTTGTGTACATTTAAAATGCAGTTTCAACATAAACTGTGACTCTAGTGGACAATTACGCGCTGTCTGCTCATTCTTATAAGCCTGGAGATGTCCAAGACACCTACAATCTAGGAAATGTGTGCTGTATATTATGTAGAAAGATATCCACCATCTGTTTGATGCATTAACAAACCAGCACAGTTCACTTCTATTCCACTTAGTCCACTAACAGGCATATATAGCCGACTACAGTTAGCCAGAACAGAAACAAGAACAGATCCTATGTATGTACTCAGGCTCAGATGAGGCTAAAGCTTTTTAAATGGAGTTTACTGCACAATATGGAAAGCAAATGGCCTATTAAATATGCAGATCTAATCAATTGGTAGCACTGAATCCACTAAAACCAAGCCTGAAGCTCTAAGAGCTCCACAGCTCAATAGGAAAAGGATGTTAGGGGAGTTGTATTACATTTCAATTACCCTTGAAGGTTACAGTTCAGCATCTCAAAATAAGGTCTAGTTTGGTGGTACAGTCTGTGAAAAAAACATCCTAAAATTGCCAGAACATGTAAAATTCAGGCAGCAGAGCAATGGGAGGCTCCTTGACAAAAAGCTACTGAAGATATCTTCAACTCCACTTTCCTTTTGGGTTGGAAATGACTGAATGTTACTTCAGCCTGTGAATTGCCTTATGAAGGCAAAAGGACCCTGAGTTTGGATGTTGATTTCAGGACTATGCACACACTTACATAATTCACCTAGGTCACTACCTATAAAAGGAGTGCTACACAGCACACTAAAGCTTGTCCATGGAGACCGAGAACATCGAGGCTGCTTTGTTTGGAAGCTGGCTGTGTTATTTTAAGCAACAAAAGGGACTGAAAACACAGTTGTGAGTCATAGATTAAAAATCATCACTCCTATCAGCAAAACATGGACTCACCCAGAATATTTGTTTTGCTAGGTGACTTAAACCACCAAAGCACTGCATGGTGTCTTTACCTATTTATGGTTATTTCTTCTGAAGCACAGGTCAAAAAAACACTAACACTCTGAATAAATACTATCAGGAATAACACAGCAAGGTGATAGACGGTTTTGGAGGAAGCTAACTAGCTAACGGTTCAGTCTGACTCTCCAAAAGGCCTCCAGGATAGCATTTATTACCACAATCGAGTTTTTTTCTTTTAATAAGACAGTGAAAAACATCTGAGAACATAATTGGCCTTCGTGTCACTTGCGACAGTGCGTCTGTCTGGCTCAATATGTAGTCATACCAGTCCTACCTGCTAATTCATGTGCGATATTATATCTGCTCCTCTAGGGCATGTAAACAAACTGAATTCTCAGCTTCCAGCCACTGTAGTGCTCTCTGACCTTTCTCTGCCCATCGGGAGTTGTCACTGGCTACAAGAGGAAGATCTGTCTCAACAAAGGCCAAGTGTGTCACTTCCTAACCATGGCCCACATCCTTCTTCATAAAAGCTCGATTAAATGGGAAATATTTCTCAAACCTGGTAGAGCTCCAGTGCACTCTCGAGAGATGGGATGGCTAAAGGCAGTAAGAAAACAGAATGGCAGCTCCTTTGCACTCAAAACAGTTTGGGATTAAGTGACATTGTTTTCTCTAATAGCACCACGTGAAAGTCACAATTTTTAAATATTTACTTCCCTGTTAAGACATCCAATCATTACAACTGGTTACTTTAGATTACATAACCCCCGTTTAAGGCCTAACATCTGCAATATACTACAAATGCAGAAGTTACAACAACCAAGATGACTTCAAACATGTGAGGAGAGTTTCTGCTCTTTTTAGTAATTGCCCATGAATCCATTTTGGTCAGATGTACCCCTAAAGCTCCACTGCATAAACTCAATTACCCCTTCACAATCAACAGCCTTTGTGTGAAACTGGATGTCATCGAACACTATTCATAATAAAACAAGAATACAAGTGAACAGGTAGTGTGTCACAGACTGGTCATTTTTGATAAGCTGAGTCAACTTAAGCACCTGAAGACAGTCTAGTCAAATTTTGTTTATGTCACTGTTACTCACAGCCTGATGTCATTATAAGCAAGCAATGGGAAGCAGGTGCTCTATGGGAAATGAATACCTGCCTCAGAGATCCATAGAAAGGACACATAAATGTTAACTGTGAATGTTTCTAAGATAAGGGCCAGACAATAAGTCGCCTCAAAGGCAAACGCTGACCTGTAGCCCACCAGACTGTGTATTCATTCAGAAATCACATGTCCACACAAGAGGACAGAGCAGGAATGCAGCCGACACCCTGCTCATAAACAGTGGATTTACATGGGGAAGGCAGGGGGATTTTGGCTGTATCAAATTATCAGGGCCTTTCTTATAACGTGAGAAACAGCCAACCTGACGTTTGAAGACGCAAAGTGACAAACTGACAGTGTGAAATCAAGAAAACTGCATGCAAGCGCTGTTTAGCAAACAATTAGGCTATTGTGACATACAGTCAGTCTTTAACCACAAAACCCACATCTCTCTATAAGTCATCTGATTACTGATGGAAGTCACAGCACTACAGCAACCAAAGGCAGATACAAACATGCCCATTTTTTAGCATTGCGTCTGTTCAGCTTCACTGGAATTCCCACGAGTCTTCTATCTCTATCTTTTCATTGAAACCGTTACTTAACACCACAGAAATGTACACCTGAAACTGCCAGCATTTTGACAGTTATTAGGTTTAAAATACACACTTCTGCAAAGTTGCACTCACACTTAAAATAGATACTACACTAGGTAAATGTTGTTTTTATGTTGACAGCATTTTGCCACTGTAAACCTTCGGGAATCCACATAAAGTCACCACAAGCATCAGAGAGACATTTAGACATCACTTTTCTACTGTACAAAAAGAGAGAGGAGGCAGTTTACGATGGAGGCAGCTGCCGACACACTTTCTTCCTGAGGGTGGAGAGCGGAAAGTTTGCTCCGCCGAGAAAACCAGGTGCCAGTGCAAAAACAGACTGGCGGTCAATTTCTGAGAAGGATTTTCAGCTGGAACCATAAAGGGGCAAAACAAAAGATGGAAGTATCCCACTCACTCTTCGGTGGAGAGGCAAGCGACGATCTCAATGCACAGGATGTCTGAGGGAATTACTAAAGTACTGCTTCCTTGCTTTGAAGTTTGGGGAATTAGATGACTCTCTAAATACCTAAATGTTACTGTCTGTATTCCAGTTTGAGGAGAGCAATAATTAAATTCTTCTTTAGTGTTAAAGGAATATCAAATCTTACCTTTACCCTGTTCGATATGCATCTAGAAAAAGTGGCACACCATGCTACAGTTGACAAATCAAACAGAATATTGCCTGGAGGTGTAAAAAGTCACTTGTCCTGTGATTTGTTCAGTATACAGGATGTTGCATGTTTCTCTGCATGGGTGTATGACAGCAATCAGGTCACATGACCAACTATTGAAAGCAGATAGGCTTGAGTCCCTAAACTGGCCTCTCGTGAATTTGTTCACCCAAACAAATGCATCACAAAACGGGTGAAGAAGGGGACAGATGCAGGGTGTGTCACACTTTTTTTAAGCCACCCTCATACAATCAACCACATACTGAGTGGCAAATGTGTTTCTCATTAAAAAGGAATCTCTCTGCACTTAAAGCGGTTTAAGTACCTTGCCTGCAACAACTGGAGAATGAAGTTATAATTGCAATCACAGAGGTCTGCAATGCTTTATCTTGTTTAAAATGAGCCTCTGCTAATATAGAGCTTCAAAGGACGATTCTGACAAGAGGGTGTGTTTGTCTAACAAGACACAGGCACTTCACTGACATGACTCAACTCTCCCCCTGACTTTGAGCTGCAAAGGAAAAGCCGGACGGGGGGTGTGTGTGTGTGTGTGTGTGTGGGGGGGGGGGGGGGGGGGGTTTCAGAGAGAGGAAGGAAAAGCAGCTGAATGTGGAAGAAGAGTACGGAGGATACAAACAAAAAGGGGAGGATGAAAAGAGGAGAAGAAAGGGTCCATACATCAGCAGAATAAGGAAAAGTGAAGAGGTCAGAGCAGGGGGAAAGAGGAAAGAAGTAGGGAAAGAAAGCTGGAGAGAATGGGCTTTTGTGGGGGTGGATGTGATGGCTTTGTGGGGCATGTGTTTCCAGGGTGCCAAGAGGCCTCAGTCTGGTGATATTGGGGGGGGGGGACAAGATCTGCAGCTGTAGAAGAGGAGGAGGATGGGGCAGAAACGGGGCTTGAGACTAATCCATCTCTCCCTCTCCCTCCCTCTCTCCCCTCTCTGTCACACAAAGACACAAACTCCCTCAAATCCCTTTTACCAGAAGTCCTACTGACTGTAGCCAGTCACCCAAGAGGCAGTTGACATAACACCCCCCTGGGTACTCATGCCTGCGCTCTGCTTTGCCATCGTAACTGTCACTGTATAAATGAACTGACCAGCTTGAGATGGAGCTACCTTGGTCACCAGCAAGACAAAGAAAGTGTGCTGCTTCCCTCTCCTCGAAATCTTCGTCAAAGACGACAACAGCTTGTGCCATTCAAACTCACTAAAGCTTCAGCCTTAAACACAGGACAGCATGTGTGTGTTTTCTTCTATTTACAGGCTAGCTCTTTGTCCAAGTCTTCCGGCTTTCCAATCGCTGCATTCAGAGGAGCCATTAAATGTGACGTATGGGAAAGCAAACGAACAAATGCACTCACAAACACACTGACACACAATAAGAGAATCTGGAAAAAGGCCAAAAGAAACACATACACTAGCTCTCCAGCAAGGCTGCAATCATGGAAGCTGGAGTGGTGAGTAGGAAGGGTGGGGTTTAGGGTGTTTTATCTAGCCAGGGGATCACATGATTGCATGCACGCACACATGCATAACACGTAAAGTTGGACTCCACTCAAAGACTCACTTCATGTAGGCCAGAAGCAAACACCCACGCAGATTTTTATCAGGCATATGTACTGTAGTAGCTGCAGTTGGAGCGCTCACCCTCATTTCAAACTCTACGCCTGTTGCATGCTGACATACAGAAACAACTACTGCACTCCAGCAACACCTCCAGTGCTTAGGTTTTGCCAATTTTTGATGGAAAGTGTGCAAATTGACTAGGACTGGATCAAAGCTGTGCCAACCAGCACAGAAACCTGAACTCGGCCGGTTACTCTGAGAACTGCTGTTAGGTTTAATTTATCTTTTCTCTTCCGTGCGCACTTCCACTATTTACTTGAGGAGTTCCTGACAACACATTCAATTAAATACGCACTGACAAATATGGCTATAAAATCCCCTTTTTAAAAAAAATGCCAGCAAAGGGAAAGCTTGACAAACAAATGAGGTTAGACAAGAACTACAGTGGTTAGAAAATGCATGATGTCATGTTACTTTTCAGTAAAAGTAAATGTGTTACAGGTGGGGAATGATTATGACACAGATGATAATAACTACTAGTAACTATCAGTGCTTGAATCCCAACTTGTATATATATATATTGTGATTGCTCAAGTCATGACATTGACTATTTCTACAATTAGTCTTTGTCGGATACTGAAATCTGTGATTTCTACTCTCATTCTGTCTGACAGTTCACTGCAGAGCTGTTGCCCCCTTGAAGCCATCGTGACATTTTTCCACTTGCCAACAACTTATCAGCATGGACTTCATCCCCAGAATGGCGGCCTGTGAGACACAGACAAGACTGGACTGAGAGAGAAGAGGCAACTTAAGGCGAGGGGGGAGATCAGTGGGTGGAATGTCTCATCCGAAGTATCCTGCTGGTGGGGTTTCTCCCTCTCAGCTCTGTGGTGTCCGCTGTGTGGAGCAGACACCATCTGGCTAGCTGGAATGCTACCGAGCAGGGGGTGGAGGGGTTAAGGGGTCTCCTATCTTGCAGGGGGATGGGTTATGGCTGAGAGATGGAGTATTAACAGTAGGGCTATTAACCCTTTAATGCCAGATGATCTAACCTCTTAAAAGTGACAAATAACGCATGTAGTCACGGAAGTACAACGTGGTAGATCAAACAAATATTTCACAAAATGTTATTCTAGTTTAAATGTTAATTGTGTGAAGCTTGCAGCAATTATGTTTTGTGGTTGACGTTGCAGGAGGCTAATGATATTCTAATTTATAATGAAAAATAAACTAAACATTTACACTGAGAGATATTCACATGGAAGCAAACTTGAACACACAACTTATTCCTCAATGTATTAGGAACTTGGCTTTTTAATGACACTATGAGAGCAACGTTACTGATTTTGAAGCTGTAATACAATATGCAGAATTCATGCACATTCATCTTCAGATCCACACTGGACTTTTGGGGCCGATACTAATCTTGGGAAGAAGGAAATTCTGGTATTGACACATCGGCAGATATTGTCTATATACATGTTAAAGTTATCTAGAAAAAACAAATTGATTGGGTTGTTTTTTTTGCACTTTCAAACAACATATTTCACAAACTATTCCGCAACTTAGCATAAAAACAAAGCTCGACTCTGCACCACCTTCTGCTCAGCTGCAATATATACTCTGCTACATGTGCTGCCACTGCTGTAAACAATAGAGTTTGAGCTGCTTGGCAACACAAACTAATTGATACCACAAATTGTAAATAGCCCCCAATAGAGGGCTGTAAAAGGCAGTTTTCATAACAGCAGTATATCAAACTGCATATATTCCAATGATGATATATCTGTTAATGGTGCAAGATCAGCAAATAACATCAGCTAGCTTATATGCTGGGTTCAAGTAATGGCACTAACACTGTCAAGTTTAAGATGAAACAGAGCATTTGGATTTGCTTTGTAAACTCGTGCCATTAAGATAAATACAATGCAGCCATTAAATCCCCTTTTTCAGTTTGCATTGACTGAAGTGCTGCTGTCTTTAAACACAACCCGTACATATGGTTTACCAATGACACATTAGATTGTGCATGTTTTATTCATGGGTGTCTCATGGCAGCATCTGTCACTCACATGTGCATAAAGGCAGTAAAACCCTGTTTGACAGGAACAGAAAATGTTGGCTCTAAACTCACTTGTTTTTTAACGCAGATTCAAAACACTCTGACATTTCGTTCGAAGGCTTTGTTTTCAGTTGATGATGGTGTCAGATGAAATTGTGTTCTGGCACAGAGCTAAAACAAAGTCAAATGCGGTATGGAGAAAGGCTTTGTGTTGCCCCTACGCATGGAAACTATTACGCGTGTGTGCAAATCAAATGAAAGTCTGAAGCATAACCATATGTTTATGTGCCATGCAAATATTAAAACGGCTAATAGGTGTCACTGAAGTGGGCCTTGGTGGTGGAGCTGCTGACCAAATACAGTTAGCATCTCAGTGTTGAAGCTGGAAGCATTCCACTCTTAACTGCTAGCTCGGTTTATAAATATGTCTTAGTGGGGATTAGCCTGAGGGTAACCCCTAGCACTCTTCCCTGTGGAGTTTCTATCACAAACACTGTCACATCCCTTCTGCTTTATCTAAATATTTGTAATGCATAACTTCTTGGCTGTGCAGCTGACATCAAACCCCGATGAGAAGTGAGGAAGGGAGGACAGGTCAGACCAAAAAGAGGGGAGGGATCTGCTTGAGTGGATGGATCTTGTGCCTGATTTTCTGCAGCCAACTTTTACAGTTCAGCTGCTTTACTGTATGTTATTTAACCATTGAGTAACACAGACAAGTACTGTACAGATCAAGACTGAGAAATACTCATAATTCTTACGTCTTGTTGACCAGATGAAACAGTACCTACTGTGTTAAATAAACACTGTCTTATTAGCATGTATTATGTTCAACTTTTACAAAAGAGC
The DNA here is from genome assembly GCF_021347895.1 of Acanthochromis polyacanthus. Lineage (NCBI taxonomy): Eukaryota > Metazoa > Chordata > Actinopteri > Pomacentridae > Acanthochromis > Acanthochromis polyacanthus. The sequence continues at coordinate 12,170,651 of NC_067131.1, read as the reverse complement.
AACAGTGGTATATTTGATTGATAGTTCTTCATCAAACTTCAACATTTAATTACTTGATTGTCAACTAATACATTAATTAGCAGCCTTTTCAACCGCTTATTGTTCTAATTTTGTATTTTTGGAAAGAAAAAAGTCTAAAATCTCTAATTCCTTTTTCTTAAATTTAAATATTGTCTCATCGTTTTATTGCTCTATAGCGCTAAACTCAAAATTGTTGAGTTGTGAGCAAAACAAGACATTTAAGGTTGTCATCTTTTACTTGGAAAGTACTACTGGACAATTTTTACCCTTTTATAAAACTGTGTAAACCAAACAACCAGCTGTGTAGTTCTGAAAATAACTGAGAGATTAATCAACAACACAACATGATTAATAGAGTTGCAGCCCTAATTCTTTGTAGACCCCAACCGATATATCCATCGGTCAATATTATCAGCCAATATCGGCCCATCACAGATATACTGTGAAAACATTTTAACATATGAAATCCCAGCTTTTCCCAGTGTGTAATACAGAAAATGATACTTGTGGTAATTTAGAAAGTTCACATATTTGGTTCAGCAGAGTGGCTCTGACTCCGTCTACACTACTTCCAGCACTGTGTGCAGCACATGCAGCAGAGTACGCATCACAGCTGAGCAGACAGTGGTGTGGTGTCTTCACAGTAAGTAGCTAGTTTGGTTTGATATAGGTTAATAGAAAATCAATGAATCACTGTTAAAAATGCAATTGATTAAAAACATAATGATCAATAAGGCATAAGATATTGGCCATGCATGCGAGAAAACATATCATGGATTTGCTGTAGTACCTGGATGTTCCACCAGGTGGAGGGTTTTACAGTTTTGTGAGAAGGAAGACTGCTGCTTGTCTGCTGTGTTTAATTCTGTAGCGACCAGACGAGGCAGTGGCTTGGATTCCGGGCAGTTCTGCGTTGGCAATCACAGAGCACCACGGGAATGTTAATGTTAAAATCCAAATTACTAAATGAGAGGTTTTGTGAGTGTTATTTCAGTTGCATCATGTTTGAATTTTGATTGTTTTGGCTGGATAGGTTTAGGTGGTTTTCTGTGTTTGTGTGGTAAAGAGTATTGTTAGGGTTTAGCTAGCAAAAGGTCCATCGTAACAGGGACTTCTGTAGTGGTCAGTGGTTTCCAGTCAGTCATCCACAGTGGTACAGAATCCCTGTAGTCGTATATGAAGAATATCAGCTGATGTCAACATCTGCAGTTTTTTGCTCACTAAAAATCTGCATCAGTCCCTAAAAATCTAGTCAGTGGGGTTCCAATTTTCAAACCTTCTGCATATGATTATAAACGCAGTGCAATCATAAACATAATCACAGAATAGAACAAACAGGCCTAAGAGGCCTCTTTTGCTCTTTCACTCATTCTTTCCAGGTGTAGAAATGCATAAGAGGAGGAGCTTTAATAACAACTCACTAAAGATATTCACCAACAAAATAATGCAGGGAAACATTCCCTTCTATCTATCATTTCGGTGATCCAAAAGAGACTTAAAAGTAGTTAGCTCCTAATTTCAATCGAAAATGAGGCAATCTGGGTGTACTTATTTTGGGCCTTCCTCCTTTAAAGCCTTGTTAAAGTCCTTAATTGCCCAAATAAATCTAACTTTCAATTCTAATTTAACAAGAGGGTTTTTTTTATTTTTTTAAACATCCCTTCAATTACTCTAGAGCTTACAACACTCTTTGGGAGGTACATGCACTCAGTGCACCAAGAAATCTTTTAGCATTTTGACAGCATGCTGGCAAAATTGTAGCACAATATACAGAATAAAGGCCTAATGAGAGCTCTTTAACTCATCTGTCGTATAAAGGGAAAAGGAACAGCAGCCAAAAAAAATACACAGCCACCACGTACCGAGGAAACACTTTGGCCCCACAGCTTTTGATTTGATCATTTGAGGGGACTGGGCTGTGATTCAGAGCCTTGCACACCTTGCTATTGTTTTCTTGTGGTGTTAGTGATCCAGGAATTGAAACTTGATTGCACTCCTGACAATGTGTGCTGAAGGAAAAAGAAAAAAAAAAAGTTGATGTTACAGTACAAAAGAAGACAAGTCTCTGCAGCAAGAGCCCTCATCCACGGCACGCTCCTCCACCTTCCAAAAGGCCTTTTCACCAGAATTGAGTAACAAGATCCCTGCAGGGGCAACGCAACACCACCATCAGACAGACACGAGGCGTTCAGGTGAATGATAATACCGACCACAACCACATAACGCTCACTTCTGCTCGACAACAATGGAGCGTCTGTCTCTTTGTTTGGGGTCTTTACACGGTCCAAAGAAAAGGCAGGTAAAGTGCAGTAAAATGATGTAGGTGGGACAGAAAAAAAAGACACGAGGAGAGCCACTCCCCGTTTTCTGCTCCTGCTGTTCAGCTCTCTGCAAACGCTGGATATTACGCAGTAGCAGCTGTGCATTGTCCTCCAACTTTCTGCAATATTCTAACAAAAAAAAACAACACAAACCAGCATGTTCTGCTAGTAAGGACTGAACAGTCATTTTAACATGTGCTGTCCTGCTCTGTGCCTGACACACAGAAACTATGTCTTATCAAGGCATGTATCGGTTTTTCTTTTTTTGTCTTGCTCAACACCAGCTGGCTCAGGAAGATCCTGGGAAGCCTGTTTTGACACAGGCAACCAAAATGCCTTACAGTGGGAAAATTACAGTCTGGCAAGCCTCAAATACCATAGCCCTTGGATATGAAGCTTCAATGAGCTGCATTGTGTTCATCATTTGAGAAAAAGTAACAGCTACTCTTGAAATGACAGAATAGCACTAAACTGAATGAAACCATAGCTTTTTTTTTTTGGCAAGATAGCAACTAATGTAATGAACTTTAAGATAAATTTTCTCATCCAATTTACATTATTTTCATCATAAACATATGCATTTGCAGCTTGGTGACAGTTTCATGAGCCAGACCCAGTAAAAATCATAGGAACATGCAGACTGAAGAAACATAAGCTGCACCTCACAAAGAGTACAATCACCATCTTTCAAAGCAAATCAAACAAGGCTCGTACACGTCCAAGCAGTCTGCAAGTATTTGCATAGCCATGGCAGTTTGGCACAGATAAACATGACTCTGATTCCAAACTATTTTATGTCAACTTGAATAATCTAGCTTGCACTGACATTAATGTAACCATTTCCACCACATCATAACAGGAAACATGATGTGTACAGTAACAGTCGGTCCTCCAGCGATTCCAGCTTTATCACACTTTTTCATCACTTTGTTTTCACAGGTGGTTTTGCACACAACAGCCCCAAATGCTCACTTCTCTGTGTTTGCAAAGGGACTGCCCTGGGTTAGGTCACTGCTGTGGAAAGAGAGCAGGAGAACTGCACTCAGCAAGACTCTGTCGACCAATTTGCCAAGTCCAAAGTAAGGTGAAAGAGCAAAACCAGCTGGCTTGGATGTGCCGTCACTTGATATGTCACATAGGAAGAGACTTAAGAGGGGGAAAAAGCCTGGATCTAGTGTAGTATTGAATGTTGCTCTCTTTATAGGATAGTTATCTGAAAGGCTTAGCAAATAGGTGCAAATCAGGGTTTTCAAATGCATCAAAGTGCAGTTTCCTCTAGTGTTTACTATCATTGTGAGAATGAGGTTAATGACAAAGGAAGGAAACTGCACTGACTAACGCAATGACGGCTGTTGGGTGTATGACAGCGTTACGACACCAAACAATGCATCACATCCTTGAATGTCACAGATTGCAACGACATTGATGACTGATATTTCCTTGAACACATCACTTAACTTCGAATAGGAAGCGCAGGGTTTATGCTAATGCCTCCAAACAAAACACAGAACTAAAGTTACACTGCAGGAACATTATAAAAACATGATCTGACGATTTTTACTGTGTCATAACATACCTGTAATCCTTCCTGGAAGTCTCCTCAGGCTTGAGCACACACTGAGATATAACTATAAGAGCAATGTGAGGCAGCTATTCAAACACTTCTAACTGCACACCAGCAATGTGTTTTGGAAAGTTCGTGGCAGAGCTAACGTTAACCTGAGCACGTCGCTGCGAGGCGGTACTTAACCGGCAGGAGAGAGGAGTCCTCGACGAAACAAAACAGAGAAGTTGATAAACACCTCTTTAGAAGACAGTCTGGCTTTTCATACTCACCCTCCACCGAAATTGACGGGTGGGGGGACACGGCTCAGTCCAGTCCGAACAGTATGCACAGACAGCGAGCAGAGCTGCTGGCAGGTCCGGGCTCTTCAAACTTAAAATGCCTTCTCGCTTCTGATTGGTCCAAACTCAGCGCTGTGCTGCGTTCATTCGCCTCTAGTAAACGCCCCTTTCTCTGACTGTGAAGTGTAATTACACACACTATTTATGGTAAGTTAGAACTTATTGGTGTTTTGCAGAAGTACTGTTAGGGAATAAAGTATGTGCAAAAATAAAAGTTAAGTTAGGAAACGCTCTCTCTGCTAAAATACTTCCAGGCACTTAAAATTTCTTGTTTCTGTCACTTTTTACTTGTATTCATTGTAGTGTAGAAATTTCCGCGCTAATTTTAAAAAGCTTATAAAGGTACAGTATTGACGTTTTTGCGTCAATATGTCTAAAGAAGGACCAGCTAAAGTTATATTTGTTTACCTGTTTGCCTGTATTATCCGAAATGTTTCCAACAGTATTGAAAACAGAGAAATCTGTAATTTTATTCAGTGTAATGGTGCATTTCATGAATAATGTGAAAGAAAGATGAAGTTAGCAAACAAGCTAGCTAGCTAGCGCTTTTGTTTCTTCATTCTATTGTTTGTATCGCTTACAATTATTTTTAATATGATTGTTTAAGCTATGAACAACAGCACAAGTGAATTCAATACATAATGTTAGCTACAGTAGCCATATGGATAGTCGACACCCTAATTTGTTCAAATTCATTGAGGTAATATGAATGCAAGTGACTAAATGTGACAAATGTTATGTTAGGTCATCTGTGAACATGCTGTTTGTCTAAATGAAGTCAACGAACTGTATTTAAAGATGTCACATTGCAAAGATGCACAGTGACTCGCTGGTTAGCACCGTTGCCTTGCAGCTAGAAGATCCCCGGTTCACGTCTCGGCCTGGGCCGGGGATCTTTCTGCATGGAGTTTGCATGTTCTCGCTGTGCTTATGTGGGTTTTGTCCAGGTACTCCAGCTTCCTCCCACAGTCCAAAAATATGCTGAGGTTAATTGGTGATTCTAAATTGTCCGTAGGTGTGAGTATGCTTGTTTGTCTCTATGTGTAGCCCTGTGAAAAAACTGGTGACCTCTCTGACCTTCGCCCTAAGCCAGGGGGTATAGGCTCCAGGTCCCCTGCAACCATAATGAAGATTAGGCGATGTATAGATGATAGGGGGAAGGACGTTGGAAAGAGTTTCATCGACAACAGTCTTAATGACAACAACTCTCATGTTTCCACCTTACGCCTTGGTGATAAAACGCTGTTGATATGTAATGGTGATAGACACGTAATTAATAGCAATATGAAAGTTGTTCATTAGAATGTTCTACAGCTTCACCTTATTGCATTAGATGCAAACCACCATGAGAGCACATAAGAAGGATGGAAAGTTTGGTTGCTTGAACAAACTTGAACTACTCCATGTCTGGTTAATAAACATTAATTCATAGATCTGTGTAGATTCTCAGCTATTCACAAGGTTTACAGGAATTTTCCAGGCTCTATTTGGAAGGAACTGGTCTTCTTTTTGGTTCTTTTTGGAAGGTGTTTCACCACACGCTGACTAATAATGCTGTCATCTCACAGGTGGAAGGTGCTTTGATCAAATCGTGGGTAGGGCCTCTAAGTGGGGAGGTTGGCTATTTTCCTCATTCTTGTATGGAATTTTACTGGATCCTCAGGCTTTGTCCTTCAGTTAATCAGGTTAGTTGGTAACTTTACTTTCACTTTAAAAATATTTTGGTCAGTTCAAATAAAGCACTTTCCTCTGCTGGTCTTTTATCAAAAAATATGTCATTAAAATTACCAATAGTTCGCTATACAGACTTAAACATTTTATTATGATTAATTTTTTTAACTAGATTGCACTGCCCACAACTTCAGGATTGTTTTGATTGCGAGACCCCTAGTGGCAAAAGCGACATACTGCACATTTAAATTCATGAAAAACAATAGCTTGCACCTATAGATTCCAGACATTTGGCTTTTGACCCCTTTAAAACACCAATCAGTCATTTTCTACTAATTGTCTCATTAGTTAAATACAGGTAATCCTAGTTAGGGTTTCACACACACAAAAGAGGGGGAAATCCCACAAACCATTAAAATTTATAGAGTAGACCAATGTTTTTTGTCATTAGTGTTTCATTAAAACCCTTCTGACCTACTGTTGCTAGCTGCCCTTGCAATACCCAGCAAAGGGAGTCACCAGCTACATTAATGTACTAGTTTACTTGCTGCTTTAATGAACTGAAAGAGAACACTGCTGACACTTTCTGTTTATTTGATTACTTTTTTGTGTAAGGACTACTATCTATGTACCATGATAATGCTGCTTTACCTATTTTATAGTTGTAAGGTAGTTCTCCTTTTTGCACTATTGCTGTCATAAAATCATAAAATCAAATTTATCAGCATGTTATCTGTCTCTCCTTTGTCTTCATGTGTGCCACTGTACTAACATGCAAACACACACTTCATTAATGGCCGTCATTTTCCTACACATCCAACCTTATAATGCAAAACAGGTGATGTTTGCGTCTACACTCGCTTTGTAACTGCTTACAGTGTAAAAGCTTGTGTTAATGTTGTGTTACAGCACACCCTACTGCTCAGATTAAGACAATGAATGTAGTTTATGTGATTATTATACAGTAGTGTTTTACAGTTGGGTAGTAGTAAGTCTAGTTGTAGTAATCAGTGCTTGGTGTATGGTCTAAATTAAAGGGAAAAAAAACATTTAAATCCTGCTACTTGACTTACTTTGAAAATACAATACAGTGGGTTCAGTCAATAATTTGCATGTTACGCTGAAAAAAAATGTGATTAATAACAGTTTATTTCTTTTTCTGAAACAACACAAGAAAACATCACAATATCAAACTGTTTTATAGCCTTAATCTTTGGTCTCTGCACTGCAGCTTTGTATGTGGAACATCCATGAGGGGTTAAATCCACTGTAACACGCTGTCAGCAAGACTTATATTCCTACAATATCTTGTCTGGATGAGATCTAGCTCAATTGCATTTGCACCTGACATTACACATCCACTGCATGTACACTGACACTGGATTGTTCGGGCCTCGAGAATGATTAATGATCTCGTCTTCTAATTTTTGTTCTGGTCGGACAAAAATTGAGTGTCATGCCACCAAAGATTATGTGAATTGCTTGCAGAGACTAATATGCGTCAGCGTGCACGCTCACAAACTGGTATTAGAGTGTCAGGAGTGAATCTTCAGAATTTATTAATTCAATTCTCCATCATGTAATAGATTATATTTTTCTGTCATGGAAACACTGAACTCAGTAAATAACTGATATTCAGATGATAAATGCACTCACAAATACAATTTCTTTCCTTGGTCTGTGAGGGAGTGTGCTTTGTGGTGTATTTTTTTGTAACCAAATTCATGTTTATTAATGCTGATGCAGTTTGACCTCCACCGTCCTGCCACTCACTCTGTTCCTCTCATCTTCACTTCTGCCTTCTTTCAGTAGCAGGTTAGCTGGGCAACACCAAGCCCACCTGTAAAACACAAACCCGTTTATATAAATAACATTTACTGACAGCTTTGGTCTGCTGGACTCGAAATTATTCCTAAATCCTAAGTGTTTCAACAGTGAATGTTAAATGCACTGAGTGACAGTGATGCCTCCTGACAGGTGGTGATATTCCTGCACTGAATACCTTGTCTGGGCTCATATTAGGGCACATCCAGTTGTACAGGTAGTAATGAACCACCCTGTCGCCGATGCTGAACTTGAGCTTCTCCAGGAAGCCCTCGTTATCCATCACATCGAGGGCACAGAAGATGTCAAAACCTTTCTATTAGTGAGAAAAAAAGAACAGATAAGAGACTAAATAAAGCCTGAGAAAAGGTTTAGGTCAACAATCCTGTTAAAGCTTTGCAGTCTGTTGATCATTTAGCTGGATAATGTATGTAGTATGAGGAAAAGTAATGCAGAATTAATGGCAGGTCATTCATCCAGGTGACGTTGTGTGAATATATATATAAGTTCAAGTGGATTAAATTACACACTAAGGCACGAAAGAAGTTAATTAGTAATATGCAATCTATTTGTAGCCTCTGTGAGACGGCATTGATCGTGCTCTTGTTCGAACACACTCACAGCTTTAGCCAGGACCAGGGCGTCCTCCATCAGGTCGGTCATCTCGGTGGCAGCAGAGGCGACGTAAAGGAGATGAGCTGCTCTGAGGCCGGAGTGAACCAGGTGATTCAGCGCTCTGGAGGAGACGCTATAGAAACTCACCACATCTGTCAGGGCACCGTCATCATCCTGTGTGGGAGGGGAGGAGGTAAATCAGTGTTTAGCAACTGCACCATACTATCAGTTTTTTTTTTTTTTAATTACAAAAGGATGAGAAGACACAGAAAAGTCCGACCTCCACCACGTAGGTGTCAACCACATTCTCCCTCGGCAGCAACCAATGCTCTACTTCCTGCAGAGACAGGAGGGGGCTGAGCTGAAACTTGCAGAGGTTTTTCTGGAGCAGTGACTGTATCCCTGGAGCATCTTCTTTTGTCATGGGGCGCAGACCTTGTACCTTTGTCACCTTAGAAAGGCAAAAATGAAGTAAGGCATAGGAGAGAGTGATATGAGGATGGACATTACACAAATTCAATTCAAAAATCAATACTGAACCGAGGCAGTAATCACTTTTTGCCTCTAGATGGCAGCGCGGACTAACCTCTGGTAGGCGGTTCAACTTGAGCGCTCTCTGCAGGGTCGTCTTCTGCCTCAGACCTGGGTAGTTGACCTCCATCAGCTTACGGGGATTCAGAGGGCGATGCCAGACTCTAAAACAATTAGATTGTTTGGCAGAGACACTGAAGGTAAACATTGTTTCATAGGGGAAATACCACAGACGTATAGTAACGGGTGCTTATTTGTAGACGCAAGAAACAGCATTTGGGTCAGTATATAATTGAGGGACTTCTTGTAACATAGTTGACAGGTATCATGGTTGACTTTTTTACTGTTTTCAGGCCTATAAATCAACATGGCCGCCTATAACTAAACACCACATGGCATTTTTAGAGAAAGATTCTTTAGAACATTACATATACAAGTGAGTAAAATTGAAATTGAAAGTTATTTATAAAGATATTGTAGTAAACCTGTTGACATGTGATGAATCCACCCTTGACTCACACATTATTTTGTATTAGATAACTCAAAAAGTCTTGGAGTCTTGTCAGTCTTTTCTTCAGGAGGAAATGACATCACATGGAGCAGGTCATGTGATCTGAAATTAACACACTTCCTTGAGAGGTGTTCTTGTAATGGGTAACTTAGTTGAAAGTGATTTCTCATACACAGATACAAGTAGCTTTGTTTGATATAAAATCTGATATATTGCCAAAAAAGAAATGCCTGTCATGATTATCTCAACTTAATAAAAAGAGCACAATCAAAACTATTTTTGAATGAGCTCATTTTATTATTGTTCAGCGCTAATTAGAAAGTGGTTGTTGTTAAATTCGGATGATTATTTAGTTGACATTTTAGTGATATCCAGTCATGTTTTTATTAATAAGTGATTGTTTCCATAATAAATAATCGTGGAATTTTTTGAAGACATGATCGTAATGAACATAAAAAACATTATTTTTTAAAATAATAAACGTATGCAAGATATATCCCATGGACTTCAAAAGTCCCTCAATTATACATTGACCTATATGTGTACTGAAAAACAAAGACTGCATATTTGTTTTTTTTTTCAGGGAGCAGAAACTTGTACTCACTTTTTATTGTACTAAAATTTACTGAAGTGGGTTTGCTTTGCCTTTAAATGTAATTTATCTGAACCATGTAAGGCAGCTGAAGTACCTGCAGGAGCTTATTGGTGTGGGCAGCACTGTGCCGGCCGTGTAGAGCGCCTGGTAGAGGCCCTGCTGGTTCACCCGTCTCGTGAGCTCTCGGATCAGAACTGGAGTCATCCGCTTCAAGCGTAGTTTCTTATGAACACATAAGAGTTTGACCTGCACCGCCCGCTTCTCCCTGCACATTTTTAAGCCTTAGCTTCAAGACATGCACTAGAAAATTACCACAGTTTTGTGTTCGGAATACTAACATTATTCGTCAGATTGCAGAAAACACATAAATTCGCTTTTAGTTGTAGAGCTACCCACGTCTCATAAATGCGAACATCTGCAGGAACGGCAGCAATGAAGCCGACTAACTTCTGATTGGTGTCCACTCTCACACCGCAGTGCCACTGGGCCAGCCAGTTTGGAGGCTGTAAAGCCCTGAAGAGAAAATGAATGAGACTGTCTTCAGTATAACAATACGAGTAGTTCAATAAACTCAGATTAATCACATTTCCACAAGAAGAATTGACACAACTACACTAAATTAACCTCAGGGCCAAAGCCTGTGGCGGTTCCTGGAAAGCAAATGTTGATTATTTCTTTCAAAGTAAAAAGTTTTGATGTAAGGGTCCCTGAAGGTGGCAGTAACACTTATAGAGATCACCGAGTATAAAGGCAGCAGTAATGAGATCAGAGTAGCTGGTTTGTTTCTGACATGATGTGTTGAGTCAGATCGGAAAGTCGAGTGGGGAAAATTACGCCGTTCTTTTAAGACAGACGCTTTAATTCAGTACAACGCAGAGACTAAAAAGCAATGCAGCGGGATTAAACTCAGCAGTTTCCAGCTGTGAATCTGTGAAACTCTGTGAACATTAACCCCGACTGAGCTGAAGAAAGTGAGTGCTTCCTCATTACATGAATGAAAAGTTTAAAAAAGCTATTAATACTGGAATTTTTGAAATCAGAACTGATTTAATACATGTGCTTGGGGCTTACCACTCCAGATACTCCAGAGAGAAGTCAAGTCTGATGGTGTTGTCATCGTCTTCAGTGTAGTTCTCATTTAGTAGACTGCAGAGTTCTTTTAGCTGAAATGATGGGAAAGCAGTAAATTTGATTAACGGGCTTCGAATAACACTAAGACACCAAGAAGGAGTTCCATGCTTCTATGTGTGAAGTGCTTTTTTTATACATATAGTACCACTGTACCTACCACTGGAGGGCTGCTCAGGTCCAGAGTATCCCAGGAGAAACCCTGAGGTAGAGAGTAGGGCTCCTCTCGGACACTAACTTCACCCTCAGCTATTGGGCCATGAGTTGTAATAGTGTCATCTGATCACATATACATAAGAAAGAAAAACTTAAGGTGCACAAAGCTTGACTCTGAATATTTTGATGATAGGGAGCAATGCATTTACTACTGAGCATTTCAGGGCTTTTTGCACAAAAGCAGAACTTAATGGTAAATGAACATTAAAAATCTAAACAACCGAGAATTTCAATCTAATTTTATAAACGCTGTGTAATTACGATGCAATGTTACTCAGATGTGATAAGTTGTGGAAATAAATATTTTTAATTGCAATGTTTTGAGGCTTAGGTCCCACATGGTTTGTATCCACACATACATTTGTTTGTTTGTTTTTTTTGCTGTAAAAAGTAGATATTTGATATGTGCACATAAAATGTTAGAAGAAGATGCTAGTTTCAAATATTGATAGATTTGTAGTGGTTTTTAGCTTTGATTATTTCTGCACATTTTGGTAAATTGTCAAATTCCCTTTCTGCAAGCAATGACTGACATTGATATCACTCTCGTATTTGTCCATTCAAGGTAAAACCAAAGTGTTTCAAAGTGTTTGTCCCACTATTCCGGGCCGGCCCTAGGACTTTGGTGGCCCTAAGCAAGATTTTTTTTTTGTGGCCCCAAAACATGCACAGGGCAACTACCAAATCACGTGCACAGCTTGTAATTGGGTTAAAACACACATGCACATGATTAACAGCAAATATTTATTTTTTTTAAAAATGTATCCTGGACAGGGACAAAATGCGAATCACACACTTATTGTGGTGTGGCCCCCTCTAGTGGATGTGGCGATAAACAACGGCATAGAGTGTTTATGCCAGCGGCCAGCCCTGCCACTATTACTCTCCAAAAGACGCAGAGTTATGTGACAATTGGCGTCTGTCTGTCTGTCTGTCTGTTTGCAACACCACTCAAAAACGGATTAACGGATTTGGCTGAAAATTTCAGGGAAGGTCAGAAATGAAACACAGACCAACTGATTCGATTTTTGGCAGTGATGCGGCTTATACTCTGGATCCACGGATTTTGAAAAGATTTCTGTATCCTTGATAGCGACACAGTGTCACTGTATCTATGACAACAAGTGACAGCTACGTCAGCTGCCTGCTAATGATCACATGATTCCGATCCTACTACAAATGGACCGCTACAGACTTATTGGGACTTATCTGTCGGAATTGATACAAGTAATGAGCGGCCTTGGTGGATTACACAGCTCTCTGAGTGATTTTCTAGGTTTTGCTAAGCTAAGCTAACAGGCTGCTGTCAGAAGTCTCACATTTAACGGACATACCTGAGGCTTCTCAAATAGTTCAAAATGTCAGTCTTTTGCTGTTATCATAAGTTAGAATCTGGTATGTATATTTGAGTATTTACAATATAGCAGGGAGATGAATTACTTCTTACCCAGTTTGGGGACAGGCTGTGTGTTCCAGAAGCGGTAGGTGTGCTTCTTGGCCTGCTGCAGGGTTTTAGGTGTAGTTGGGGCCAAGGAGAAGAGGTGAAGGGCTCTCTGGATTTCCTGCTGCTTCTTCTCTGGCAGAGTGTCCAGCTGGTGCAGGACAAGACAGGGAAAGGGCAGGTTACCGTGTTAATCCGCTGAAGTGAGAAGAAACTTAAGTCTGACTGTCACACAGCAGCATCAACCTGCCTGAGTGTAAACGCCTATACAGTGAAATGATAACCATATTATTTTGGAGGGCAAACATACCTGGTTTGAATGTAGCCAAACACATTAATACTGCATGTAAGCACTCAAAGACACAAACCAGTGCAAACGGGTCTCTGGGTCCCTCTGGTCTCCAGGCATCTTCCTTCTTTTGCTTCTTTTTGCTCTTTTTAAGGCTGCTGCTCTCACCATCTGTTGGCTTCTTATCACTTAAAAACATATTTATACACTGAAGTTCCTGTGTACTCATGTATCAATACTCTCAGTTCAGATATTCAGTCAATTTTACTGCAAACAGTGAGTACTGGTGTACTTTGCAAAGAATACTTACTTTGAATCAGTCATTGTAAATGTGTGACTCTGCGAGGTTGAGGGTGAACTGGGGGAGTTTTATGGCACATTTGCGGTTTTTCAGCTCTTATCTCGTCGAGCAGCGAGGGGAGGAGAGCGACCGCCTCAGCCACCCAACCCAACTCCCACCCAGCTGATAGATAACTGAGAACAATACCGACAATTAACTATAACTTCTCACGGTCTTCACGTCAGACAGCTGCTGAATGGAGCTTAAGGTTCACAGTGGCTTGATCCAGGTATCGAATTTAATTGGTTGAAGTTGCCTAATTGCAGAGTTCCCCAACAATCCTGCAACTAAAATCCTGCAGTTTTTCCAGAACTTTATGTCTCCTAAGGACTTGATGATTACTGTGCATGCTCAGTTTAATGTGAGTTAACATTGCCACAGTGATTTGACCAAGTAATGTTAGAGTAGTTGAGGATTTTTCTGCACAAAATACACAGTAACATTTAGATTTAGTTGTTAATTGTTGTTGATGTCTTGAAGAGATTTCAAGACTGCATTGTAAGCACCAGATAAGTGATGTCATAGGCCCTCTATTCTGTTTAAAGATGCTTCCTTTACCTCTCTGTCCAGAATGTAAGTATTGCTGGTCATATTGCTGTCCTAAGAAGAAAATCTTTCATCATTTATAAAAAGATAATATACATCAAGTTCTTTGAAATACCATATTTTGGATGTCTGACAATCTGCACACATATACTGTACACATGTAGGTATTTTCCCTGAAATGACCTCTCTTCACATTAGTAATTTAGCCAAACCAGCCTAAAAACACACAATTATTTCATGAAACTTAAGTTCATGCTAGAGTACCAACTTTGAATTTAACTGCATGCTAGGTACTTATCAAAATAAAAGATCGTTACCAAAATAAAAGCGGTAAGGAGTTGTTCAGTAGAACAAAACACAAATGCCAACCTTTGACCACTTTCTCAGATGCGTACACAAACTTTCATGAAAATCGATTTCCTCACTGGATATAAAGGCCAGAGATCAAGTCCAATAGTTAGTTGTTGACCCTGTGCCACTGTGCTCCAGGAAAGAAAGGAAAGAAGGAAAGTTATGTATTTTTATTCTTTGTCAGACTAGTGCAGTCTAACTGGTTTCAGGAGCATTTCAAATCGGGCGGCTGTGACTCAGGTGGTAGAGCGGGTTGTCCAATGATTGAAGGGTCGGCAGTTCAATTCCTGCTCCCGCTAGTCATGTGCTGTTGTGTCCTTGGGCAAGACACTTTACCCGCCTTGCCTCCAGTGCTGCTCTCACTCTGGTGTATGAATGTTGGTGGTGGTCAGAGGGGCCATAGGCACGGATTGGCATTTCTTCTGTCAGTCTGCCCCAGGGCAGCTGTGGCTACAAATGTAGCTTATCACCACCAGAGTGAGAATGTGTGAGTGAATGAATAATGGATCCATTGTGAAGTGCTTTGAGTGGCCAAAAAAGTGCTAATCCATTATTATTAAATCCCAGACTTGTGCTGTTTCATTCTCACATTTGACCCTCATTTTAATAAATCAATTTAAAAATATCAATTTAAAGAGATGCTTTTTTGTTCTTGTCGCAGTGTTGGAATCCGTCGGCAACTGCAGACCTTTCCCCTCACTATAATATTATTTATGAAGCTGTATTTTCATTTGTCTGCAAGTTTGGTGTTCGTCAGGCAGCTGATTATTGCACACAGTCCCAGTTACATTCAAACAAGTCATTTAGCTGGCCCAAACAGCGCAACAGTCCACACTTGCTTCCTGCTGATCATTCATGTAACTTTTATTACCACCATTTGTGACATCTCTTGCAATGTGTATGATGAATGTTGTCCTCTGTAAAACCCCGAGGGAGCTTTAGATCAGTCCCTGCAGAGTCGGCCGCTCACTGCTTCATCTGGTGAACATCCTCATGAGCGCTGAGCTCAGTCCATCTGCATTACCATTTTTCTGCTGTAAATGGTCCACTCTGCTTTGATCCAAGTGTTTTTTTTAACTAAAATATACATGTAAAATAGAGGCACCCTGCTGCTTTTATTTATTTAATTACTTTTTTTATTTTTATTTTTAAAAGTAGAGCCTGGAGCTATTTTTCTCCATGCATCATGCTTCTACTGTGTTATTATCAAGCCACTCAGAGTCAACTGCCGAGGATGCTCCTAACACCTGCCACCATTCAGGGTGAGTTAGCAGAGTTAGTGCAAAGTTCATAAACAGCTGGTGATTTGATAACAAAGAGGGAGGGTGCAGGAGAAGCCAGAGGAGCATGCCTCTGTTGAGTTTCAGCTGTTTCAACATAACACAACACTTTATGCCTACCAATTACTGGTGGCTGCTGCACTTTTCTTTCCATGCAGCGCCATGTTGGAGAGGAAGCGCAGGGTCTTGGTATGCAGACAGGATGACCTCAGCGGTGACACAGCTGCAAACCCTGGAGGCACAAGAACAAGACGAGATGAAATTTTCAGCCGAACGCCAGACAAAGCGTCTCTGGTGAGCTGATAAAGCCGCCAATACATTTCATATCTAAGTTCATCTCTATATCTCGCATTCAGTTTTGTTTTGTTTTGCTTTGTTCTACTTGTGTCCCATTTCTGTTTGAAAATCTGATCCATTTCCTCCAAAACTCATTAAAATATAACTCCATAACAGAGCAGTGGCCCTCTCAAGTAGTTACTAAAGGAGTCATGTGGAAAATAATTCAACTGTTCTGTCAACACGGGAGGTAAGTAAAGTGGAATGTTTTAATAATTTCAGGCGATCGGTGGTAATTAGTCATATTTCATGTCTATCTATGTCACAGAAACTAATTAGGACCTTCACAGCATCAACTTAGATATTGTGTATCGAACGCACTCAAAACTGTGCTCAACTAAACATGATGTCTGGAGAATTACAGTGCAGATTGAATTCTGGCATCACGCAAGAGAGCCAGTGTTTCAGGACAAGACACATCTGCATTTAAAGGATAATAAGGGCACTCCTTTTATGACTGTGACATCTATCATCCATATTTGGGCAGATGAGAAGACACGCAGTTTGAGAGAAAGCCATCTATGTGGGACATCCATCTCTAAACAGGGGATACCACTTATCAGGTACTTATAATGCAGTCTTGAGTAAACTGAAAGGGCAGTTTGACAGCCATTCACACCTTGATGCATCTAAAGGTCAATCATTATCCATTAGCCATGTGGTTTAAGAGTGAAAACATATATTTAGGAGTTCACAACAGTCACTCAGAACCGGAGAAGCCTCTTCTGTGAAATACCCTCAAGAACCCAAAAAACAGAAGTCGAGTTGTCTTCGATTTAGGATTACAGGCTGAAAACTAATTTAGAGGTGTCACTGTAGTTATTAATTAAACACCACAATACTGTAGATGTGATAAAAATATGAATGTACTTGGTGACTAGTTCCAGGTAGAATTTGGAGAGTTCATTTGCAAAAACAGATAACTCCGTTTTGATAAATTTTCAGAAAGCTTTTTTTATTTTTCACTTGAGATAATATCAAACTGAAGTTGAGTGGATTTGACTCAGTAGAAAAATACATGACAAAATGGAGAAAAAATAAATTTTTAGTGTTATTATTTATTTTCTCAAGTAAACAATAAAAAAAATGAGTTTTCTGAAAATGGAGTCACCTGTTTTTGCAAACATTAAATGGTCCTTTAAGGCTGCTTCACCAAGTAAAAACAATTCCACTGAGTTTAATTTAGGTCACAGAACAGGGAAAATGTTGCAGAGTCTCAAGGGCAATCAATTTTTGGCAGATGATCACATTCAGACTTCAAGTTTTCAGACATGAGAAGGAGACTGACAGGACAGGAGGAATTCTGTTTGTAGTACTCCAGCATATTTACACTTCTGATTTACGTCTGATCTATTTACTAAAGCACATATCTTAAAAAGGACAAATAAATATCTTAAACCCTCTAAAAATAAAACTCAGTGTCCTGTATGCAGATGTTCGCCTCTAGATGGCGTTAAAGCACCTACAACCTGGTATACAGCAATAAATAAACTGCAGTGTGTCAATTTGTTGCTCTCTGCTCAGGGAATGTGAGGATAACCAGGCAAAGGTATGTTTGCTGTGTGTGTGTGTGAGTGTGTGAGTGTGTAGGCATGTGGGTGTGTGCGCACTTGTATATGTGTGTGACATTGTTGGTGCCTGCAATACAAACACACACACATAGAGACACACACAGCCAGAACCATTACTAATCTGCAAATAGATCTGTATTGCTGTGATCTCTCTGCCGAACAAGATCTGCCTCGCTTTGTCTCGCTTTCTCTTCTTCTTCCCCGTCTCCCTCGTCTGTCTCAGTGTCTGTGACGCTGTTGTTTGCAAGACTGGATGAATGAGCAACAATCTCTTCATCTCTCTTTCTCTGCTGACTCTTGTCTTTCAGCCTCTCTGACTCACTGTCTTTCAGATTTCTTTTTCAGCTTGTTGTTCTGCCCTTGTCTCATTCTCTCTCTCTCACTTATGCATGTGTTTTTTTTTATTATTATTATTCGTTACTGTTGTCTCAGCTCAGTTCTTCTTGGCAGCAGTGACTGTCGAATAAGCCATCACGATCTCCACATATACAGCATGTGCTTCTTTTTTTAAAAGGAAGTGATGATGGCCTTAAAAGTCGGTTTATCTTGTTGCTTTCAGTATAAATAATCGCTCGACGGCATCAAGATTGCAAGAAGTGGTTGGTCTGCTTTTTTTTTTTAACAAGACAAAGATGCAGTCTTGTGACAAAATAAGTAATTTTTAAGATATTTAGACCAGCACACATTTGATCTTTTTGAATGCAGTCATATATTTGAACACCACAAGGAAAATAAGCTTTTTTCAGTCATTTTATCAACAAGAAAATCAATAGATGATCAGTAGTGGCCTCAGAAGTTAGTATTCCCCCCTTTATCATTGCATAATTGTTTGCTGAAATGTTTGACTGCTCATCCATGCAAAAATCCTTCAGCTGCAAGATGTTTGAGGCTTTTCTTGCATGTGTTGCCCATTAAAAAAACAACAACAAAAAAACAACTCTATTACATTTTAACTTGATCCAAAAATCTGGGATTAGAGTCCAACGTGAGTCAGCTCTTGGTCGTTTTCTTATGTACTTAGGATCATTATGCTGTTGAAAGGTCTCTTTCCAGTTCAAATTTCTAGAACAGATGGCCTCAAATGATCTTTTTTGATATCATGCATTGTTAAACTCATCTCAGTCCCTGACATGACAAAGCAACCTCAAACTATAATGCTTCCACCTCTGTGCTTTAAAGCTGGTATCAGGCTCTTCTCTGGAAAAGCTGCCTTTATTTGGAGCCACACGTCCGCTGTCATTGTGGCTGTCTGCCTTTGATTCATCTGTCCACAGCACGTTACTCCAAAATCCCTGCTATTTGCCCATATGCTTACTGGTAAATCGCTACAATGTTCTTTTTTGGACAGAAAAAAAAAAGGCTTTTTACAATACCTTGACACCAACAGTCGCGAGAGTTACCTACAGGTTCTGTGATTTGTCTTTTCTTTCTTTTGATTTTTTCCCCCCAAAATGGTAGTCTAGAAGATGTTCCTCACTATGAAATGATTGATTATGAATGATTTGCATCACTTTAAATCTTTTGCCAGACTCATTGGCATTTCTAGTCTTTTCTTTTTTCTGACCACCTTAGAACCTTTTAAATCTTGGCATAGCATCCCACATTTCATTAGCAAAAACAACACCCGACCCTGGATGTCCAAGGTGTTCTTACTTCAAAAAAAAAAAAAAACAACCTAAAATTACTACAAAATGTCAGTTTTATGTCTCATTTGGAGTGGCCTATACCACCTTTACCTGTAGGCACTGTTTCAAAAAGTGCTGAGTCATTTAAATATGTTCAAAAAGCCAACTACTACGTATACAGGAACTCTTTTCATGGTTGCACGTGACAGAACATATCGAAACATTAGTGTAAAGAAAAGCCAACAATCTGACTAATGATGTTAGCCTAGCCGCGCTAGACCCATGTTCTGAAGGCACAAGGGTCTAGGATCGCTCGACAGGGAGGGATGCAGGCTAAAAGGTTGTCTTTCAAATCACTCTGCAGCAATTGGGTAGGTATACAACCAATCAGCGCAATGAATAGGCTGACGGAGTTCCTAGAACACCGGCGGATTGTGGCTAAGTCCCATTAGCTTCCCAACCAGCGGAGCTAACTGGTATATTAAGGATTTGCCATATCCCGTCGCCGTAAGTCCAAATACGTCTTTCTTCTCAATGAAACACTTCAGTGCTGTCCTTTGTTTATCTTTCAAGTTGAATTTTAGCTTCAAATCTTTAAGGGCTGAGGCCAAAGCCGAGTCGAAAGATAACTGTTTATTGTGCGCCGGTTGTTTCTGTCAGAATCGTCGCGCCTCTGTCGTCACTTAGTTACGCCCGCCTTCTGACTCTACACTTCATGGTGATTCGTCCGGCCAGTTTTAGGAGAATCCAGCCTCGAGCCTTATGGAGGATAACTCGACCCACCCTGGCAGAGAATTAAATTCGTTGCCGTGGGTTGTCTAGCGCGGCGAGGCTATAATGATGTTAGCTGTTCAGCACAATGTGTACAGCAATATCTACCCAAGGTTTGCTAAGATTAGGGATTTTAAGTTAATGGTCACGCCTGATCAACAAAACTCCATTGCAATGAATGGCACAAATATATCCTTTATTACATGCCTTAAGCTAAACTTTCTGTCTATAAGAGTAAGAATGTGCGGTTTCTTCTTTTACAACTTTAGGAAAATATGATGTCAACTATATTTTCATTACATTTACCCAAAGTTCACGCTAAACTGTATCTTCAATGTTGTTTTTTTGATAGAATGAAGGACAAAAGTCATTATGTCAAAAAATAACCCGTCCTTCAGATACATAAATACAGTTTATTTCATTGTCATTGTGCTGCGCTTTGCTGCAAAGTGCTTGCAGTTTACAGTATGAAGCCTTTAATCAGAGCTTTAATCTTACTGTCACCTGGTTTAATTACTGTAATCATTAACTACCACTGGGAACACCAGAACCTGTTTATCAAATTCTACACAAAGTGCTTCTAATCATCCTCATTTTAAATTCATTCAGCTCTAAAGTGAAATATTGCACCGAAAAAAGAGTATAAAAATAACATTTTGCAACTGAATGAGATAAAATTGAAATGTCTCAGCTTGAAAGTGAGATAAAGGTGAAATATTGCCCCTAAAATTGAGCTAAAAATGAAATATTGAACCTGATAAATGCGATGCAAATGAAATATGGCATTTAAAAATGAAATTAAAATGAAATGTTGCACCTGAAAAATACAAGTGAAAAATTTCACCTTATTATTATATATAGGTGAAATATTGTAATTGGAATTTAAAAAAAAAAATGAAGTATTGTACCTAAACATGAAAGAAATACAAAATATTGCAATTGGAAAAGTAGATAAAAAATGAACCATTGCACCTAAAAATGAGAGAAAAATTAAGTATTACAACAGAACAAATGAGACGAAGTGATATATTTCACCTAAAAATTTGATAGAAATTAAAATTTGCACCTAATAATGAAATATTGCAATGGAAAAATTATAAAAAAGTGAAATATTGCACCTGAAAATTTAGATAACAGTGAAATATTGCAACTGAATGAGATAAAATTGAAATATTATGGCGAGAAAGTGAGATAAAGCCAAATATTGCACCTAAAAGTGAGATAACAATGAAATATTGCCCCTAAAATGAGATAAAAGTGAAATATTTTATCAGTAAAATGAGAATAAAAAGTGACAATTAGTCAATGTAAAATATTGCACCTAAAAATAAAATAGAAATGAAATATTGCAACTGTGTAATGAGCATAGACTGTATGGTAATGAGATTTGAAAACTGGATAAAAGTTAAATATTGCACCTTGAAATGAGATAAAAGTGAAATATTAACGTGAAAAGTAAGCATAAAAATTTGCACTATTTTAAGTATGTTAGGACAACTTGAGTAATTATTGACAGTTTTTGATCATTTTGAGAATACTTTTGAGACATTTTGGGCAAATATTGAATTATTTTACGCAAGTTTCAACGCAGTCTGAGCAGTTTTGAGTCTATTTGTACAAAATTTGGTTTGTTTCGGCCAAATTTTGAACCATTTTGTCAATGGTTTTGACAAACATCGGAATAATACTGAGTCATTTTGCACAATTTTTGAGTCATTCTGAAGAGTTTTAAGTCTATCTGGACACATTTTAAAATATTTTTTGTCTTTATGATTGGACATTAAATAATCTTTCATCAGATTTGTCAGCTAATCACAGACAAATCTCAGACTGTGATAATGAAAATAATAAAAAACAGATAAATAAAATAAAAACTTATTCCTGATAACAGGACGTGTGGCACAAGAAAACATTTCATAGAAACCGACATGTATTTTGTTGTTGTTTTTTTTTTCAATTTTTTATTTTGAGTTCATTTTTTGATTTTTTTCTCAATTTTAAAAAAAAATTGTTTTAATTTTTTTGAACTAAAAAAGCTCAAAGATTAAAAACACACTAAAAACACGTTAAAACACTAAAAGCACATTAACACACTAAAAACACGTTAAAACACTAAAAACACATTAAAACACTATAAACACTTTAAAACACACTAAAAACACGTTAACACACTAAAAACACGTTAAAACACTAAAAACACATTAACACACTAAAAACACGTTAAAACACTAAAAACACATTAAATCATTACAATCGCATTAAAACACTATAAACATATTAAAACACACTATAAACACATTAACACACTAAAAAAGCTCAAACAAATTTCTATGATTTTTTTTAACTTTTAAAGTTTTTTGTAAAAGTTTTTTCTAACTTTTAAACAGGACTTGTTTTCTCTCAGAGCTCATGTTGGCAATCTGAGCAGAAAAGTGACAAATGATTTTTGAATTTGCATGCTTTGGGTTTTACCTTTTTGCTGTTGATGTGAAGCTTATTTTTAATAATTATTGATGACTTATTGGTTTTGGTGATTCACACGTGCTGTGTCTGTTCATCTAACTAGTCTTTCATTTTTAAGGAAACACGTTTTCGACGCTTCTTTTTTTTCCCTTCAAACTGGTGATGGTCATTTCATTCAACATTTGAAGGGTCTTCTGAAGGCTCTTCCCATTGCTGAGAAGAACCTGGCGACTGCAGATTTCTTTTTTTGGATGAGCAATCGCATCCAGATGCATTCTGAAAATATCCACAACAATGTCATCAAAAGACAGATCTTCTGGTGTTATTGCTGCTTCTATCAGGTCGTCTGCTGAGCCAAACGCCGTGTGAAGATCTTTCACCATGGCTTTGGGTATTCTGTCTATCTTCATGATTCTTCTGTCGACGGGGATGTTGATGTCGTCTAGCAGCAGCTCCGACAGGCGCTTCATGACGGCCTGGAGGTCCAGTATGGATAACGTCTTTTTGCATTTGTTCAGGGATAAAGTGATCACCTTACAGAGCAGCACGCTGATGACAGGACAAAGATTTGACGTTTCAGCCTCAACCTCAGACTGAAGATCTGATGTTTCAGACTTAGGTTGAGGAGCAGTGATGAGGTCGGTCATTGGTTCTGACTCTTCATGCACTGGTATCAAACTGCAGAGAGACTCTGAGGGTCTCAGGGCTACAACTGGTGTACAAACAACAGCCTCATCATCCCTGCAGATGGATGCAGAACCTACAGCATCACTGGGACCTGGACCAGGACTCCATTGGGCTGCAGCAATCTGTGGTTCTTCAGGTGGCGTCGTGACTGTGATAGCCGCCTCCAGCTCTTCATGTTCTGTTTGTGCCTGCAACTGTTCTCCGATCAGGTTTGAGATTTTAACACACAGAGTTTCAGTGTGTTAAAATCTCTTCAGTTCAAGGTGTCGCAGAGATTATTGGCCTTTTCCTTTTCAGCCTTCAGAGTTTCAGTCGTGGTGTTCAAGCTGTCGACTAACTTCTGCAGGTCTGAATTCTGCTGCTGCAGCTCCTGTTGCGCCAGCAGGTCTGTGTTTTGCTGCTCGTCCAGATTCTCTATCTCCTTCTGGAGTTTTTTGCTTTCATTCTGGAAGTTTATCGTTGTGTTGCTCAGTTCTGCAGAGAGAGTTTCCGTCAGGCTCTTGAGTCTCAGGATTTCTTCCTCCTTGCCCTGGTTGAACTGTTCGTTCTTTAGTTTCTCTGTCTTCATCGCCGCCTCCAGCTCTTCACGTTCTCTCTGTGCCTGCAACTGTTCTCCGATCAGCTTCGAGATTTTAACACGCAGAGTTTCAGTCGCCATGTTCAAGGTGTCGCAGAGATTATTAACATTTTTCTTTTCAGCCTTCAGAGTTTCAGAACACTGCTGAGAAGAACTTGGCGACTCCAGACTTCAAATTGTCTGGTCGAGGGGTGATTTTTAAATTAATGTTCAAAGCCAACACCACAGCTTCATCAAAAGATGGATCTTGTACATTCATCGCTGCCTTCAGCAACTTTTCTGCAGAGCCAAACATTTTTTAAAGGCCCTTCAACATGGCCTTCGACATTTTGTCCATCTTCTGGGTTATTTGAGTTGTTTGTTTCGGTGACATGTGGATGTCATCCAGCAGGCCCAACAGGGGATGGCCTGGATGGTTTGGATGTCCTGTGTGGTGAACAACACCCTGGATTCATATATGGATTTTGATATCACCTTCATCAGCAGAGTACTGACGGCATCCATGTTTTGGTGGGAACTCTGGACATGAAAAAGTGTTGTTCCGACCTGAGGTTCAGCAGAAGCGATGAGTTCAGGAGCATCAACAAGTTCTGGAGCAGTGACCAGTTCAGTTGTTGGGTCCTCATAAGAGGATCTCTCATGGGGCTCAGACTCTTCATGGACTGACACCAAACTTTCGAGAGACTTTCGAGACTCCCAAGATCTGAACGCTACAACTGGCGTGGAGAATTTGTCAGTTGCACCCTCATCAGAACCCTCATCGTCCCTGCTGGTAGGTCAGGAAACTACATCAATATCAATGGGTGGCATCACCCACCCATTGATGTTGGGTGGTTCTCTTCCACTGGAGAACTCTTCCATGTTCTCCAGTGGAAGAGGATTCTGCGCTGGAGAACATTTGTGTCTGGCACAGGGACCTCCGGCTCCACGATGGTTTCTGCAGTTTCAGACGGTTCAGACTCTTCGTGGTCTGACACCAAACTACAGACAGACTCTGGGCATCTGTGGACCTCAGCCTGTATGGAAAACGTGGCTGCCGGAGACTCATGCAAATCCTTGCCATCACTGCAAATCGGTTCAGAAACTGCAGGAACCTCCGGCTCCACGATGACGTTCTCTTCTGCAGACGGGGTCACCATCTTTGTGATGAGGTCTTGGATGTCTGTCAGAGCCCCAGAAACCTCCTCGGTTTGAGCATACAGTGACTCCTCGCCACAGACCAGCAGCTTCTGCACAAACTGTCCCACTGCTTCCTCAATCACTGTGTACAGGACTTCATCTTCTAGCTGACACTTCCTGGTCTTCGAAAGGATGGAGTCTGACGGATTTCTTTTAAGCGGAACAAGGGAAAGCTGAGAAGTTGGAGTGCGAGTAATCATGAGGTGATTGTAAATTTTATCAGTAAGTTCCCTTGAAAACTTACTAATAAGTAAGTTGAGTTTTTCACTCAACCTGATATTTTCCAGAGTTTTATGTTTGCTCAGGTAATCTAACTGGTGAATAGCAGGAGCAGACAGAAGTAGAGTGAAATTCATTTTCATATCTCACATTTGGCAAAAATGCGTATGTTCTAAAATGCTGAACACACTTTTAAATAAATACATTAATACGTTTTTGTTATCAGTGCATGTGAATATGCTAAATTTAAAGTATTTAAGAGTAACTTTGCAAAAAGCAGACAAAAAGTGTTGAGCTGTTGGAGGAATGTTAAACATGTCCAGCTCCTTTATTTCCAGGCCTAGTCCTGAGTCAGTGAATTGATTTGTGCACTGCTTGCTTTTAGCAGCTGAACTGAAATTCTTCTCCAGGTCTGAAAGTGACTGGCAGAGCTGATATGAGGATTATAATGATGTGACAGCTAAGAATACATTTTTAAACAGTGAGTTTTAAATGTGTTTTCAAGTGAAACCTGCACTTGAAGTCACAACAAAGTGTATTTCTATCTACTGTACTGACTTCTGTATTTAGGGAAGTTTCTGCTTGTGTGCCTAAAGGAACAACAATGGCTTGTCTTAACACTGCTCTCATCTAACTGTCTTTTTCTGTTCTGCTTGACAAATTTGGACCTAGAAGAAGTAAACCACACATTCATTTACTGTACAAACACGGTGATGTACTGTGCTTTGATTTATTATGGCCTCTTTCTTGGCAATGATTTTTTTTATTTTCTCTCTTTTTTTTTGGGTAAAAGATGCACGCTAGTTGTTTTGCAGCTGTCAGGGAGGCAGAGCCAGAGGGTTTAAAGTGATGAGCCGCATAAGAGAGTATGAACACAAGGCTTTATACAACAAAGCTCAGAGTCAGCGCCGTGCAACATGGTGAGATGAATCACCTGATGCTGAAAGATTGCCCTGTCCCATCTACTAACTCCCTCTATTTAGACAGTCTTCATTAATGTTTCAAACTTAAGAAACAATGACATCCACCATTGCCACAGCTCCAAAAAGGTATGGATAACATCTTTAGTAAAATGCATGTCAGATGATATAATCTGGGGTTTGGTAATCACACAAAACATTGTTGAATACCGTGACAGGCTAATAATAATGAAACTACTGCTTTGAATTCGAGCCAAATACAGATATTTACATAATTCCGTAGAGGCTTAAAGCAGTACTTAAAGTGTAAAGCTTTAACAGTAACAAATACATGCCTAACCAAATCAGAACACAAATTTTTTTAGCAAACACCATGTCTTAACCTTAGAGTTGTATAGTTTTGCCTTTTGAGAATGGGATTTTTGTGTCAAATATGTGTTAAGTTACAGGGGTCAACAGCACAAAACATTTTTCTAAAAAAGCTTAAAAGTGTGAAATGCACTTGTTTTTTTAGAGGCTATTTTCTACTTGACCATCCTCGATGTATCTACAATTTGTATAGCATAAAAAAAATCAACATAGGTAAAGATATTTGGGAAATTTTAGCTTGATGTATGAAATACTTTGAGATCCTTTTTTTAATGCTGCCCATCGACTCAATTTACCCATAATCACAAATTATTTGATCTGCTTGACCAATGTTGCAGATTTTGAAACAATGAAATACTGAGAAATGACAGTAAAAAATTCTGACTCATATTGTTGTTCGAACATCCTCAAATTTAAAGGGGAAAAAAAGTGACTGAAATTGCAGCGAAGTGTAGAAATAATACAAAAAGCTCACCTGTTATACAATGTGAAATCTGTGACTCGTGTCATGACAACAGGTCAATAGAAAACAGAAAAATACACCACAAACCATAGGCATCTCACAGTTGACAACACGTTTTATGCTGTTGACCAGCATAGCTAGTGCACATATTTGCCTGAGACTACACTGCTATTTCACAATGTGAATAACATACAAACACTGCAGTGCTTTCCTTCTTTCCAAAGAGGACATTGTGCAGTAGAAAAGAAATCAAGTTAAAATCCCGGATGTTGGAGATGAATGGAATCCAACCTGCAACCAGACTGTGGGTTCTGGAGAGGCTGTGCTGCACAAACAAGCCTGAAGTCTGAATGTAAACCCACACATCTTTATAGGCAAATATCTACTGTATGTTTTTGTCTGTTACTGAGTTTCACGATGCCTGCCAACATTTTAAGAGATTGGCTCAGTGAAATTGCAGAAGAGCACACATCCAGACAGGTGAAGTGTGTCTGTTCCATTTTCTGTCTCATTCCCTTGCTGGTACAGATAAAACAAGAATCGTCCTCGATGCCCTTGAACAGGACACTGCATCCTTTTCATCACTTTTAGCCACGTTTAGCCATAATGGCAGCTGCTTTCCCAAAATGTGAGACGGCTGAAGGTGTGCAGACATGACAAGTTGCCAATAACTCTGCTGGCCAGCTTTAATATTGAAAGCGAGACCTCTTTCTACAGCAGTTTTCAGCCCAGAGCTCAGGATGAATGCTAATGTTGTCCGGTTGAGTCATCAAGGCCGAGAACATGGGCTAATAACATTAACAAACAAGGCTCTGTGATTGCATGAGTTAAGAAGGAGGATCCTCTAATCAGAACTAAATCAAGCTTCTGATTTTCTCAGTTGTTGGCAACATCATAGCATCCTGGACTGTGTGATGAAAAGATGTTGATTAGAATCCAAAAGCCAGGCCGGCACTAATTCCACTGATAGAGAAGAGACAGGTGCTGCCTTCTCCAATTTAACTGCAGAATTTTTGAAACTGGTGTTTGGTTGAACGGCTGAAGTTTTTAAATTTGAATGATTTGATCCTTGTTTCCTTTTTTTTGTCTTGAATGCAACATGTGAGACTCACAGTTTGAGCAAAACGATTCAATATTTACGCAATATATCTCAAAATTATTCTAAAATAATGTTAAAATGCCCATAATTAGTCAAAACCTGTCCAAATAGACTCAAATCTGGTCAGGATAATTCAGAACTTGAGCAAAATGATTCAATATTTGTCCAAAATGGCTTTTTTCAAACTATTCCAAAATTATTTTAAAATGTCTAATTGCTCAAAAACCTGCCCAAAGCAACAAAAATTGCCCTAATAGACCCAAATAGACTCAAAACTGTTCAGAAGGACTCAAAATTTGTCCAAAATTTCTCAAAGCTGTTGACCAAATAACAAAAAAAATCAAGATTTTCCCAAAAAAACAAAAAATGTGTCCAAATAGACTCAAAACTGTTCAGAATGTCTCAAAATATTGTGCAAAATGATTCAGTATTATGATTCAGTGATTCAGTATTGAATCACAGAATGATTCAGTATTATTCAGTATTATCATCAGTATGATGATGTGGTGTTAGATGATTATCATCATCTAACACACAGCTTTGTTGGATGATGTTTATCATCGTACAGTCTGAAAAATCGTATGAATTTTCATAATGAAGCCTTTGTCAAAAAAATTATATATCCTAAAATACTGATAACATAATTGTGTCAACCTAAAACATAGAGCCAGTTTTTTAGGTTAAAATTTTTAACCTAAAAATTAAAGATAATACCATTCTTACGTCTGTCTACTACAGCTACTACTAGTTAGCTTAGCTTAGCATAGCAGAGAGACATAAAAGTAGTATGAATTTTCTTATCTAACCCTTTGCCTAGAAAAAGTATATATCCTAAAATACTGATAAAATAAATTGTGTTAACCTAAAACACAAATCTAGCTTTATAGGCTAACACTTTTAGCCCAGGGTATACGATTAATATCATTGACTGTCTGCTACAGCTACTACTGGCTAGCTTAGCTTAGCATAGAGATATGAAAGTAGCATGAATTTTCTCATCTATCCTTTCACCTAAAAAGTATATTTCCTAAAATACTGATGGCATACACTACCAGTGAAAAATTTGGACACACCTTCTCACTTAATGTTTTTTTCTTTATTTTCATGACTATTAACATTGTAGATTCTCACTGGAGGCATCAGAACTATGAATGAACACATGTGGAATTATGTAGTAAACAAAAAAGTGTGAAATAAGTCAAAACATGTTTTACATTTTAGATTCTTCAAAATAGCCACCCTTTGCTTTGATTACCGCTTTGTACTCTCTTGGCATTCTCTGGATCAGTTTTAACCTGAAATGGTTTTCCAACAGTCTTGAAGGAGTTCCCAGACATGCTGAGCCCTTGTTGGCCCTTTTGCCTTCACTCTGCAGTCCATCTCATCCCAAACCCTCTAGATTGGGATTAATTCAGGGGACTGTGGAGGCCAAGTCATCTGACGCACCACTCCATCCCTCTCTTTCTTGGTCAAACAGCCCTTACACAGCCTGGAGATGTGTTTGGGGTTACTATCCTGTTGAAAAATCAATGATGGTCCGACTAAACGCAAACCGGATAGGATGGCATGCCGCTGCAGGATGCTGTGGTAGCCATGCTGGTTCAGTGTGCTTTAAATTTTGAATAAATCCTCAACAGTGAGAATCTACAGTGTAAATAGTCATGAAAATAAAGAAAAACCATTAAGTGAGAAGGTGCGTCCAAGCTTTTGACCGGTAGTGCATCCTTGATCAAGAATTATTCCCTTCACCTGTTCTTTAGTGTAAATGACTGAATTACTTTTTCATTACTGTGTGATGGATTTAATGGTAACAAACTCCATCTGACCTTTCTACTCTATTCTACATACAGCTTTCTTTCTTCATGAAATTTTCATTGTGGTTACACTTTGTCATCTGTTACTATGGGAACTAATCTACCAGCATGTATGTGCTTTGTCTATTCAAACTACTCTATAAACTTCCTTTCCTTCTCGATTACATTCTGAGCAGAAAACAAATCTTCTTTTGGACTTTGTCCACAGTGGTGTGTTAAATTCCAAAATTCATCCGTCATTTCTATTATTCTAGCAGCCAAACTAATTTTGTGCTTTAACTGAACCTCCATATGCTGGTTTGGACACCTGCCATAGTGGTGAAGTACACACAGCGTAACAACCTCAGTCACAATTTATTAGCATTTATTGGCTGTTGCTCATATTACTTTCCCCATGCTGATTGTACGTGATGCACTGAGATAGAATTGGAATGAATATGAAAAAAGACACTTCATACAACTTCACTATGCAAACTAAAATTTGCCAACAAGCTGCTGTCATTTCTTTTTCTGTTTTGTTCTATTTCTTATCTATCTTGTTTTTTCCTCCTTTTACCTGCATTTATTATCCTTTCTTCTTTGTGACAAGCCTGTTTATGAAAAGGACTTTATAAATACATTTGTCTGACACCAATATCTCCAGAATAATTTAGTAACCCATTTAAATCAGCTAGTGACCTAACTCTGAATGCTGCACCAGTTTTCGAGGAGGGCCAAAGCTGAACAGTTGGAGGAAAACAACTCTGACTCTGACAGCAGCTGTAGCTGCCTTAGGGTCAGACAGATAGCTGCTTTAGTTCAGGAAACAGTTTGACTCCATTTGGGACATTATTTCATCCCAATTTCATCACAAATCATCATGACAGAAGATGCAATGTTAAGACATACCTCTTATTCTCTATTATTTCCATGTTCTCTGCTTTGGTTTAAAATTCAGACCATCCTGCAGATCATCGCAATGAATCCCCTTCTTTCAAAGATTTACTGTAATCCTATCAATTTGTGTTTGGACAAAATCTGGTATTATACCAACTTTCAAATCCAATTTCAAAACTGAATATGATAATAACATAGTCATCAGGGTCAGAAGTGTGTTTCTTTTGACGACCTGGGGTTGATTTAGCTCAGATTTCTACGTTCTTTCATCTGAGTTTCACCAGAAATGACAGAAGGCAGAATAGACACATGAACTGGCTGAATAAAAGGACAAGTGATTAGAGGAGAGGAAGAGACAGGAGAGAATTTATAAAACAGGAGCCGTGCTATTGGGAGTGTCAGACTGTTAGTGACTCATCCTAGGAGCCTCCCAAATCACTTAGCTTGGAAAATGATAAGATAATTCATTTGTGTGTCATGCATGGACGAATTTGTGTACATACAGGTCTGTACACTGGATTTAACATGCTTTACTGTAAACAGAATAACTGTAAATTCATAAATTTAGCTTTTCAGGAAGAGAAAGAAATGTTTCAAGACAATAAATGTGTCATTAGTACTGTACTCGCTTTCTTTAGTCTACATTTTTCATTGCTGCCATGACCTGAAATGAACCCTGCTAGAGTACGTGTGTTTGCACATCCCAAAATACTTCTCCTTCAACGTGAAACTCTGAATTCTCCATGAAAGCACTCAGAAAACAGTTTTTATTGTTCACATGTGCATGAACACTTACTGTAATGGTGGGAAAACATTTGTCACTGAGAGTGAGCATGTGATCTTTGCACAGGTGTGTGTGTGTGCTTTCCTCTGTGTGTGCGTGCCATACAGATTAGCTTCTGATCCCTTCGCAAACCAGAAATCAATAGGTCTCAGTCTGTATTCAGACGGTTAGACAGACAGTTCTGCTTCAAAACATCCAAACATCACCTCTACTCCACATTCAGAGCACACAAATGTCTTTCTGACACCTGTGAAAGACAGAGAGAGAGGGGAAGAGATAGGCAAGGGAGAGCAAAAAAGGAAAAAAGAAACGTGAACGGGTCTATTTTTGACATTGCTAAAAGATGTGGCGCAACGTGGAGACAGACAGACAGGGAGTGATGGAGCAGGAGACAGCAGTTCTGTTTTCCTCATTGGATAATAGAAACAGAGAAAGATGGAAGGGGTAAAAAAAAAACTGAAAAAAAACACAGATGCCTAGAGTAGAGGAGTTTTTGACATCTATAAAGACACAGATTGCCCTTTCAAGCTGTAACCCCAGTTGACAGAGAGGGAGAGGAAGAGACAGAAGGGTCAGAGGAAAGACAACTGAGCCGTTTGCTGTGCTGCACAATTGAAACTCCAAGGGTATAATAAAATGTAGGCGGCATTTTCATGCAGATTTCCATCCATGCATACATTTGTTTCTGCTTATTTAGGTTTGGGACCTGGTGGCAGCAGGCCAAGCAGGATATTCCAGATGTCCTTCTCCCCAGCAACAGCTTTCAGATCAGTGAGATATGTTCTCCCTCCAGCAAATTCTGGGTTTACCTATCCCAGTTGGGCATGTTTAGAAAACCTCCAAAGGAGGAATCCTACTCAGATGCTCAATTCACCCCAATAGGCTGTTTTTGATACAAAGATTAAGTGATTCTACTTTGAGCTCCCTCCAGATGTCCAGCCTCCTCATCCCATCTCTAAGGCTGATTCCAGCCATCCTATGGAGGAAACCCAGTTTGGCTGCTTGTATTTACAATCTTATTCTTTTGGTCACTACCCAGAGTGCATGACGACAGGTGACGATTGGTGCAAGAACCGACTGAAAAAAAAATCAAGAGCTTTGCCTTCCAGCTCAGTTAATTTTTAGCCACAACAGTCCAATAAAACACTCACAGTATTGAAGATGCTGCCCATATCCGTCAGTCATCTCTCCTTAAATTTTCCTCTTAAGACAGCAACTCATCCCAAACCAGACGGAGCAGTCCATTTTTTCTGGCAGAGACCTTGGCCTCAGATTTGGAGTTGCTGACTTTCATCCCATTACTTCACCCTCTGACGCAAGCTGTGCCGATGCATGCTGAAAGTCACGGTCTGATGATGCCAACGGAACCATATCATCTGCAAAAAGGCAAAAACGAGGCACCCTCCTCAATGTGGCTGCACCTTGCAATCCTGTCCACGAACATCACAAACGGGATCGGAGACATGGGCAACCTTGGTTGAATCTTATGCGGACAGAAAACATTTTTGACTTCCTGCAGATAATAACTGCCATGTTGCATTGACGTGCCACAATAGTATTTCATGGTATGTTTTCAGTGATGGTTGTCTGTCTCTTTTTAACTATGAATACATATGAAACTACTAAGTGTGGATACACTTTGTGTAAATTGCAAGACACTGCAATGGCTTTGGTAGAAGATTGTGCACTCTAAGTGCCCCTTTAGTTACTATAAAAAGCAACAGTGCCACTAAAGGTGTATTTCACACTGTGATGTCTAAACTTTGCAAATATGTGGACGGGGATCTGTATGGATCATAGATCAACTGTGGTCCATTACACCACTTGTAGCTCCACTTTACAGCAAGTGTCTGGTGGAAAGCAACAATACTCTGCAGTCAGCTAGCAGTTCAGTTAACACTTCAAGATCAAGAGTGTATTAAAAGAGGTAAAAAACAGGTAAAAGTCACTAAAAATTCCACCGAGACTATTTAAATTGCAGGATAAGTTACTCATATTTTGCATTTTAAGTACATAACTGTACATCCCACAAGATACAATAGTATTCTTCATTTTCGATTTTTACATGATGGCAACAATATAGTTTGATTGCTCACTGCTATTTACCAAAAGCCAGAAAACTCTGCTTTCGTTGAGAGGAAAGTAGAGATATAAAGCAGTGGAAAACACCAATTAGCATGTTTGAATGTGATAAGAGGCCTCTCAATCATGCAAACATTCTTCTAAAACTTATCTTTGAGATGTAAATTCTCCTTAATGTAGCAATGGAACCACAATCCAGTTCCCTGTTAGACAACTAAACCATTTTTTTATTTCAGGGGTGGTCAACAAAAGATGCTCCTCTGTCTTATTAAATCAATATTGGTACAAGCATGTCAGTAATGTATCACCACACAATGTGTCACAGTACTGATTTAAGTACACACGTGGACAAAATTGTTGGTACCCCTCAGTTAAATGAAGCCGGGTTAAATCAGACACCAATACTTCAAATTAAATTTGTGGGGGTTCTTTGTTTCCCAATTTATTTTACATATAATACAAAGTACTCAATGAAAGGTGGTTCACAAAACCTGTGGCGCAATATTATAAGAACCAGTACCATAAACAGTACTACAACCATAAAAGAATAGAAGCCTACAAGAAACATACAGCTGTGGCACCTAGCGGATAAATAAAACACACAGTTACCACATTGCCCTGTATAAACTCCTGTGCTCAACACATGCTGCAGTAACAACAAGCAGTTAGAAATATCTCATTAACCGACACAAAAATACAATGCATATAACAATACAGTCAGATTTCATGGAACTAAGAACATAAAATGATACACTGGAAGTCTCCTACCTAGCACACGGATGATTAGCACCAGCGGCACACGTGCAGTGTTCTCATTCTCTAAGCATCTGTACTCCTAAGCACAGTAAACAGACATAAAGTGGATTTTCAATGCAAATAACAAACAATTTACCACTCTGTCACTGTATTTCACATTGCAGTCTTTCAAATCACGGTATTATTTACATTTTCTTACTCTCCCGATCCACGACTGTCTCTGTTACCACAACTTCCGGTATCATACACTTTGACCTCAGAACTACCGCCAGTAAAACAATCACAATACGCCCCCTGCTGTCCAAACCAAAAATCAGCAGAAGAGCCACAAACAGGGATTTCAGTGGGTTTCAGTTCATTTGAATGTCTCTGTTTATCACCTGGTTACATAAAGAAGGAAAAACCCACAATTCTCACTGAAATCACTTGAAACTCACAAAAGTAACAATAAATAAAAATTTATTGAAAATTAAATAATCAAAAACAGCCATTACTTTAACTGAGGGGTACCAACAATTTTGTCCACGTGTGTATATCAATAATTTATCAGCAGAGTATAAATGATGACTTGAGCGTGGCGCAGGCGGGAAGGTAGTAGTAGTAGTAGTAGTAGTAGTTTATTGGGTCAGCAAGGAAAAAAGTAAAGATTGTAACAATTGTGTACTTATGATAGCATCACCATCATCATCATCGTTGTACACATACACACGTGGACAAAATTGTTGGTACCCCTCAGTTAAAGAAGGAAAAACCCACAATTCTCACTGAAATCACTTGAAACTCACAAAAGTAACAATAAATAAAAATTTATTGAAAATTAAATAATCAAAATCAGCCATCACTTTTGAATTGTTGATTAACATAATTATTTTAAAAAACAAACTAATGAAATAGGGCTGGACAAAAATGATGGTACCCATAACTTAATATTTTGTTGCACAACCTTTTGAGGCAATCACTGCAATTAAACGATTTCTGTATTTGTCAATGAGCGTTCTGCAGCTGTCAACAGGTATTTTGGCCCACTCCTCATGAGCAAACAGCTCCAGTTGTCTCAGGTTTGATGGGTGTCTTCTCCAAATGGCATGTTTCAGCTCCTTCCACATATGTTCAATGGGATTCAGATCTGAGCTCATAGAAGGCCACTTTAGAATAGTCCAACGCTTTTCTCTCAGCCATTCTTGGGTGTTTTTGGCTGTGTGTTTTGGATCGTTGTCCTGTTGGAAGACCCATGACCTGCGACTGAGACCAAGCTTTCTGACACTAGGCAGCACATTTCTCTCCAGAATGCCTTGATAGTCTTCAGATTTCATCGTACCTTGCACATTTTCAAGACACCCTGTGCCAGATGCAGCAAAGCAGCCCCAAAACATTACTGAGCCTCCTCCATGTTTCACCGTAGGGACAGTGTTCTTTTCTTCGTATGCTTGGTTTTTGAGTCTATGAACATAGAGTTGATGTGCCTTACCAAAAAGCTCCAGTTTGGTCTCATCTGTCCAAAGGACATTCTCCCAGAAGCTTTGTGGCTTGTCAACATGCATTTTTGCAAATTCCAGTCTGGCTTTTTTATGAGTTTTTTTCAGCAGTGGTGTCCTCCTTGGTCGTCTCCCATGAAGTCCATTTTGGCTCAAACAACGACGAATGGTGCGATCTGACACTGATGTACCTTGGCCTTGGAGTTCACCTTTAATTTCTTTGGAGGTTGCTCTGGGCTCTTTGGATACAATTCGAACGATCCGTCTCTTCAATTTGTCATCAATTTTCCTCTTGCGGCCACGTCCAGGGAGGTTGGCTACTGTCCCGTGGGTCTTGAACTTCTGAATAATATGAGCCACTGTTGTCACAGGAACTTCAAGCTGTTTAGAGATGGTCTTATAGCCTTTACCTTTAAGATGTTTGTCTATCATTTTTTTTTCGGATGTCCTGGGACAATTCTCTCCTTCGCTTTCTGTTGTCCATGTTCATTGTGGTACACACCTTTTCACCAAACAGCAGGGTGACTACTTGTCTCCCTTTAAATAGGCAGACTGACTGATTATGAGTTTGGAAACACCTGTGATGTCAATTAAATGACACACCTGAGTTAATCATGTCACTCTGGTCAAATAGTTTTCAATCTTTTATAGAGGTACCATCATTTTTGTCCAGGCCTGTTTCATTAGTTTGTTTTTTTAAATAATTATGTTAATCAACAATTCAAAAGTAATGGCTGTTTTTGATTATTTAATTTTCAATAAATTTTTATTTATTGTTACTTTTGTGAGTTTCAAGTGATTTCAGTGAGAATTGTGGGTTTTTCCTTCTTTAACTGAGGGGTACCAACAATTTTGTCCACGTGTGTAAATTGTCGTTGTCAATAAGATCATTGTCATCATCGTCAACATCATCAACAAGATCAACATCAACATCATCATCCAGTGACCGAAGGGTTTAGGCTGAAGTCGAAACTTATTTTGCCTAACCTTTTTCAACCAAAACGAAAAGTTTCTACATTTCGTAGAAGAAAAAAGGAAAAAAAAAAACAACAACTAATATTCACAGTTATCATTAACAAGATAAGAGGAGTCCATACAAAATAATTTTAGTTACTTTTAGTTAATTGTTCCTGGGATTGATATTTTTCAAGAGTTAATCTTTTCAACTGCTTTTTGAGTGTTTTCAAAGTCTTGCATGTTTTTATTCCCTCATCAAGTTTATTCCACTTGGTAACTCCTAGTACTGAGATACATTTACGTTTTTTATTTGTTCTTACCCTATTTTGTTTTTTTTAAAATACAAGAACCCCTAAGATTATAACAGCTTTTTCTGTGTTCAAACATATTTTGAATACAATTAGGAAGATTATTATAATATGCTTTATACATGACAGCTAATGTATTGAGATCAATAATGTCATATATTTTTAATGTTTTTAGCGCAACAAAAATGGGATTGGATGGTGCATAAAAATCAGCATGACTAACAATTCTAACTGCCTTTTTTTGAAGTAAAAATATAGGGTCAATATTGACGCTATAATAATTTCCCCATATTTCCGCTCCATAACTAAAATATGGAAGGACAAGTGAATTGTATAATAACATAAGTAAGTTTTTATTTAATACAGATTTCATTTTTCCTATTACCCCAACATTTTTTGCTAATTTTGACTTCATAATATTTATATGCTGTTTCCAGCAGAGTTTTTCATCAATTGTAATTCCCAGAAAATTACTGGCTTGCACAAGCTCGATTGTTGATTCATTGATTTTTAGATTGATGTGGTTCTTTATTGTCTTATTTCCAAAAATAATGTATTTGGTTTTACTCAGATTCATGGACAACTTATTATTGTCAA
Source organism: Acanthochromis polyacanthus (assembly GCF_021347895.1). Classification (NCBI taxonomy): domain Eukaryota; kingdom Metazoa; phylum Chordata; class Actinopteri; family Pomacentridae; genus Acanthochromis; species Acanthochromis polyacanthus. Next base: position 12,133,138 of record NC_067131.1, on the reverse strand, counting down.
AACATTCTTTAAGGAGTGTGAGCTCATGTTCCATTGTGGCCATGAGCCTGTGCAGGTCATTACCTGAGCAATAGAGACTAGTGTCATCAGCATACAATAAGCACTTAACATTATTTAATACATCAGGCACATCATTTATGTACATATTAAACAATTTGGGCCCCAATAAAGAACCTTGCGGAACTCCATGTGTCATAAGTTGTTTTATAGAGTTAACGTTGTTATAATGTACATATTGTTCTCTATTACTGAGATAACTATTCAACCATGTGGCAGCTGTGCCCCAATACCGTATCTTTGAAGCTTTTCCATGAGTAATACATGATCGATAGTGTCGAAAGCTTTACTTATATCAATAAAAACACCTACAGTGTATTCTTTGTTGTCAATTGTGGTTTCAATGTCTTCAACAAGAGCCATGACTGCCATTAGGGTTGACCTATTAGATCGAAATCCAAATTGATGATCACTGAGAAGACAGTATTTTTCAACAAATTTATCCATCCTATTAACAAATAATTTCTCGAGGATTTTAGAGAATTGGGACAATAGGGAAATAGGTCTGTAGTTTGTGAATGAGTGTTTATCGCCATTTTTATATGTAGGGATTACTTTAGCTATTTTCATTTTTTGTGGAAAAATACCAGTGAGAAAAGATTGATTACAAATATAGGTAAATGGTTTAACTACAAAATGAATTATATCTTTTATAAATGTCATATCTATACCACAGTAATCAGTTGATTTTTTATTCTTAAATTTATTTACAATACCTATTATTTCCAATTCATCCACATCTCTTAGAAAAAGAGAGTTTAAAGTCTGTTTTTTAGTATTTCTGGTTTCTACTTGTGCATTCTTAGACTGTTTGATTTTGTCCGCTAATGAGGGTCCTACATTTGCAAAAAAATCATTAAAACCATTAGCAATGTCTTTGGAGTCTGTTAGTTCATTATTATTATTAATAAAATAATAGGGAAATTCATTTCTTTTCTTACCATTTTTGATTATACTGTTTAATATTTTCCATGTTCCTTGGACATCATTTTGATGCTGCTCTAACAACTTATGATAATATGATTTCTTGTTGATTCTAATTATATTGATTAACTTATTTTTGTATGTTTTATACCTCTGTTCAGCAGCTTTAGTTCTGTGTTTTATGTATTGTCCATAGAGATAATTTTTTTTCTTACAAGCATTCGCTATGCCTCGTGTGATCCATGGCTTTTCTGATTCGACTTTATTTTTGACAATATGTTTTTTTAATGGACAGTGTTTATCATATAGGTTAATTAGAGTAGATAAAAAAACGTCATATGCTTGGTCAGGGTGAGGGGTAGCATAGACCTCCTCCCATGTTTGAGCATGTAGGTCTGCCTGAAGGGCAGCCATGGCTTCAGGTGTTCTATGTCTAAATAGATTTTGAGTTGCAGTTTCAGAGGGGCATCAATGTTAACGTGATTCTTTTTGTGGGAGGTGGGAAATTGTTCATGACAATCTGCACTTTCGAAAATGAGATATAATATGGATAAAGCTGACAGTTTGCCCTGCAGATGGTGCTAGAGGGGAGGTTGTTGGATGACTGAAACACAAAGGATGGATCCTCAGGGGAGCATGGATCCTTGTAATATCAGTTCATTTCATGTGTTTCGAGGTATACGACTACAGCTGTGAATTCCAGCTTAACATCATGCTAATGTAAAGTTTAGCAGGCGACCAAAGTCAATCAGATTCACCTTCACCTGGTATAAATAGGCAGTAAAATGAATGGGAAGTTGGTTCTTGTTTTACTACAGGTGTTCTCTCATGAACTGAAGTGCCTTCAAGTGGATATTATGACACAAGCTGAAAGTCACATTCTAATGACCCGGGTCGTTGGGGTTTGACCGCTGGTGCTATGAATTTTTAATGAAAATCAAGCAGTTTTTTTCCTTCTTTTTTTCCCCACACTGGACCAAAGGGAACTGATGAACTGCCAGGCCAACTAACTGGGCCAGTTGACAAAGCTGCCCCCCCTCCCCAATAACAAAAGGAAGAAAAACAGGCACAGTGTCATCGTCTGAAAATTTGTCTCTGGGCCAAAAAATTTGCAGTCACGCTCTCGCGAACATGAACCAACAGGGAATCTCGGGGAAAACGATATGAGATGGCATGCACCTACACTCGTGCACATGTCTGCACGCAAACAGGTAGTGGAGTGCCATTTGCACACACATACACAGGCTATACGCTACATGCAGGGATCTTGTATGCTGAGCCAGCGCTGGCACAGAGGGACTGGCAATGCTTGGTTGACTCGCTGGCAGAGACGGAGGGATTGGCATAAGGTGATTGAATGAATCCATTGGAGTAACAATGAGAATGTGATTTTCAGGCATTATTTTTTTTTGGGGGGGGAACGCACATAATACTGTGAACCTGGTTTAACTTTTTCAACTCCAGCTGAACTAAACTCCAACTTTCCTGCTGAGTAAAATGAGCAGAACAAACGAAGGACCACATTTTGTGAAGTACAAAATAGCGTATTTTACATTTCTGTCAGGCCGCCAGCGTTTTGTGAATTCATTACTTTTTGTGTGTTTCGAGATTGATGTGCTGCCTTCAAAACAATAATTGGGCTCCCTTCGTCTCCACAAATGCCCGAGACAATAACTAGTCAATCGATGCTTTGTCACCGTCGTGCTTTATTTTTAATATGCTGCACTATACAGTTAGAAATTCTCTTTTTTTTGATGCATCTGGAGATGTTAAAAGATTTGGTATTCATTTCAAACCTGTAAATTCATGTGATCACATCACTTCCTGCGTAATGGCCGATTAAAAACAAATGGACGCAATGGAAAAACAATAATAGGTTATTTTATCATTCAAAGAAATTTCATCTGTATTTGTTAAAGGTGAGAGCAGTCCTACTGGTTCAGCAGAGTAGAGTTTTACCAACATGGCTCAATTATTTAAAACTCCTGCGGCTCACTATGCCTGCAGAGCCATAAAATCCTTGTGTGGTTGATATACTTAAAGCAGAAATTTAAAAAAATCTATGTATATCACCTTGGAAATGTATAAAAATTAAGCAAATGTAATGTACCGTTTTCTGTATAGTTTATGGAATAAACTAAGAGTTGGTTTTGGTCTCTTCAAGGGAGTAGTAAATAATAAAATAAAGTAAAATAAGGCAAGAATCATGCAATAAGGGGAAAGTTCTCTGGTAAGATTTTGAAAGTGTACGGTACAGCTGGATTTGAATTGGTTTTATGGCTCCTTTGAGGGCATGGATATGGGACCTTGTGAAGTTTGAACTGAAGCAGTAACACAAAAACCGGAGCTTTAGAAGGTTTTGTGGCAACAGCACACATATTCTCCTGTGATAAAAGCTACCTCTTACCGAGAGGAGAGCGAGGATCCTTGAGTTGCTAGAAGATTTACTACTTCCCTGGCTGCCAGCTGATTTATTCAGCACAAACATTACGAGAAGGAAGGAGTACAACAGGATGAGACAGCATGCAATCGGGTAAGACACACACACACACACACACACACACACACACACACACACACACACACACGCTAACACACATGCTGGCACATGCAGAATAAGCAAAGTGTATGGACAGGCCAAGAAAACAGTACTGTGCTGGCACTACAAGTAAAATGTTTACAAAAAATATCTCAATGAGCAGATTTTTACCTCTGATTACCTTCAAAAAAGTGCAGTAGGCATAAAAAACCCCTCCAAATCTAATCACCCGATGCCTTTAAAATGCCACCAATCCTCCAAGGTACACTTGCACAGTTTTTCAAGGTACTTGGCAAATTTTTTCGAGCATCTTGGAGAACTCGCCACAGTTCTCCTGGAGATTTAGGCTGTCTCAGTGTCTGCCGTCTCTTCAAGTAATCCCAGACTGACTTAATGATGTTGAGATCAGGACTCTGTGGGGACTGCACCATCTGCTGCAGGACTCTGGGCTGTATGTTCGGGGTCACTGTCACTGCTGCAGAATGAATTTGGGGCCGATCAGACACCTTCCCTGATGGTATTGTGTGAGGACTACACACTGACACACACACACACACACACTGAGGGAAATGGTTGATTTGCCAGTGGCCGTGCAATCCAGCATCATGTCATCCAACTAGCGAGAAACTGGCCCAGGAACTGTCAACATGCACACACACATGGCCATGTTTTCGTCACCTCACAGGACCTTACGCTGACTTACATTCATTTCCTGGAGACTTGGCTGATCCAGACCTCAACTTTTAACTCAGTCTTCACCTTAAAATGTAATGATTTCTTGCTCAAAATTAAAGAATATCCTCCTAATGCGATTGTGTAAATAAATTTAGGTTACCGCAGCACGTGCAGCTAATTAATTCACAGTTGTGTTTGTGTGTGCGAGACTCACATGGGTGGCAAGAAAAACAGAGGGAGAAATGTGTTTACAGCATATGGATTTTTTTTCCTTCAGAGTATCTGCTCTTGAGACCACAGCAGAGGGATTTCAAACTGATTTTTTTCCCCCTTCAAATGTCGTATATCCTCCTTTCCATGAAATAGACCCACTATTGTGAATCCAGGTCACAGCGATGAACCCAAATTGACTCTGCCCATTGACTCCATAGCATTCATAAAGGGAGAGATGCAGACCAGGCAGAATCGTTACAGAAAGATTTTGAAGGCCTTAAGGTATGTTCATAGTGAAAATGAGATGAATTTTAGGAAAAGCACTTTTGCAGATGAAGTCACAGGGAAGATGTGAACAAGGCACAGGTTTTTGCTCCAGGCAGCGCAAACTGAGTCATGATGCATCTGTACAAGAAGACATTTCTAGAGGGAAATGCTTCTCCCTGCACTGCATGACTGTCGCACAACCACGCATTGAGATGATGTGTTCTGTTGCAGCCAGAACCCACTTATGTGCTGCACTGGATGCTTCAGTAAACATTGGCTGGAATGGCGTCATTTTGAGGAAGTTGCAGACTCACAGGGCATCTGCTTTGTGCCAGTACAGCAGAGTGGAGGCACCTTAAAGGATGTTAGGGGTGCATAAAGGTATAATCAGCCACACGGACAGAGAATCAACAGGTCAGAGAAACAGTCGATTCATTGTGGGCGAGTGAGCCTTCGGTCAGAGTTGTGCTTTTTCAAAAATAAAAGTGGCAAAAATCTTACAAAGCATCCAAGTATTAAACAACAATCCATCTACTAGAGAAAAAGCATTGCAGACATAATCTGCTATCGTGTCCGTGACCAGAGAGACGATGAGGATGATTCATCCTCAATTTTACCAAACAAAACAGCAAAGCAATGGCTGGTCCAAAGGGTCTTCAGTTATTCTCAACAAGCAGTTATGAGCGAGAGCAGACGGCAGGAAAAGACGGAAACCGTCATTTCAGCAAGTGACCCCAAACAGCATATAGTTACATTCAAGTATGAAAATCCTGCGGCATCCACGGTAATCATAACCCTTGTCCATGGGGCGTTGCTACTCAGATGACATTATGGCAGAGCGACACAGTCTGTATAGGGAGGAGGTTGTTGTGAGTTATTGGGACTATGAGACATCAGACTTTACCACTGTGGCGAGATGTTTTAACACTCTTTCGATCCAAAACACCTAATTTTTAGATATACATATTGAATATTTCCCCATGAGAAAGGATCTCACTTTTGCCATTCACGAATATTGGATTTCTCATTACTACAATTCAGTTGCAGATACCTGAAACTCAGCGGTGACCAGTATTAATTCTAGTTTCAGATATCTACAGTTCAATTCTGACTAGTCATAATTCTAGTTCAAGATAACTTTTACTCCCCACAACTCAAGATATCTCCTTTTTCCATTTTTGGACATCTTACATTAAATCTCAACTAGTCAGAATGATGTTGTGGATACACTGATCTGGAATTATGACTCGTCAAAATGTAGTTACAAATACCCTGAATTCGAATTTTGACTGTCGGTGAAATGACGTTGCAGATAATTGCAGTTTAGTCAGAAGCTACGCCAAGTTGAAGGCATCTTACTTTTCAGACATTCTACGGCACTGTAACAGTAACAGCATGTGATAAGCTGTTTCAATCCTAGTCAGAGCAGCCTTCTAGTTAATTTCGACTGCAAGTCTCAAATAAGGAAAGCTTGTGTTCTCCACAAACTGCTTGCTGAAAAGTTCTCCCTATTTCACAACATTTCCTAACGATCTTACACACCACAGCAACTTCCATTATTTTTGCCAACACTGTTTAAATGCTTTGTTGGACCAGCATCCATTGGGAAGCCTCGAATGAGCAGCGTCATGTACAACAATTCAGATTAGCCTCAAAGATGTTTGACGTATCTTCACCGATTATTATGACTAGAATCAACTCAGTGAGAGATATCTCTCACTAGCATTTTGTCTGGTCAGAATATAGTCGTAGATATCAGGAATAAAAACCCTCACTAGTCACAGTGTAAATACAACATGTCAAAATGTTGTCATATCTATAATGTTAATTCTGGATGGTCAAATTTTTCTATTAAGTGTTAAAATGGCTTGCTGTATAAGCCAAGAGATGGTTTTTGATTACTTGTGTAAAACCAACAATGTTGTTTTGTTAAACCATTCCCACAATCATTGCCAAACTACATGCTTGTTACGGGCACCACAGTGTCACTTGCATTGTGGTTGCATCATACCATCATTCCGTTTAAATCAATCAGTCGTTGTAGGCGGAGCTAAGCGAAGGATGTAGTTTTGGTGTTCGATCAAAATAGTGACGGGTGGAATTGTTGTGGGGAAACATTTGCATGCAAGGAGACGAGCACTGTTATGAAAGTGGATTATTTACTGAAAACTAGCAGGGCTGCATTACTGCATTCATAGTAAAGTGGGTTTTGAAAATGATAAAACGCAGATAGTGAAAGGAAAGGAGAAAATCGCCTGAAATTCAGATCAGTGGCGGGCTTGTACCTGCATCTTACATCTGCTGAGTCAAATATGGCCACTTTAACTGGCTGGCCACTTGAAGAATCCTGAACTGAAATCTGTGGGAGACTTCTACAACACCAAAAATGAACCAGAGAAAACCAGTTGTCTGCTTCAGCCGAACTGGTAAACACTAAGCCAGTTGTGTTGTTGCAACTGACACAAGTCGTGACACGAACCTGTATACATAGAAGTAAAAAAATAGAATAAAAACATGCTTTTTCAAATTTGTTTTAGGGAACGCTCACCAACCTTTTTAAGTGGTGATTATCAGATTTGACTGGTGGTGCACAACCATTGAAATGCCGTAATGGCTCTCTCTGCATTCATTTACCGTACATATGGAGCTGGTCTTGTTAGCCTGAAATAACTGCCGGGGATGTTACCAGGGCAGCTGGGGAGTTGAGAGACTTGGTTTTGAGGATGGTGTTTTAACTCATACCAACAGTTGTTGACGAACAAAAAGCCTTGTTAGACCAAGTTGTGATATTTCACTAAATCTTACATTAGCTGTGTTTGTGTCTGAACCTACCCAAAGCTTAGCCATAGCCATTTCCATCAGTGATTTGGGGCAGTTCTGGAAAGCACAGAGGAATTAATGTCATCCTGTTGCTCGTAGCATCGGATCACAAAATGTTTTGTATTGCTTTAAAGGTCAGACAGTAGAGAAGGATTTTAAATTGAGGGCAAAGCAGGCTCAACACTCAGTTCTTTAGCTTAGCTCCACTGTGCGAGAACTCTTTTCCTCTGACCTTAGTATTGTATTGATGGCCTTAACATCAGTACACACACATCTGCACAATCGACGTCTCTCTGGCACAGTACAGGTCATATCAGGAAAACTGAGAATCTAAAAGAACACGGCGGTCAAAAAAGTGTGATGAAAATTCACTTGCATTCAGGCTGAACATTTCAGACAACTATGACGTCCAGCGTGCTCGAAATGGTAGCGCTCAGTAAAAGCCAGGTGAGTCTCTTCGTAAATTTTACATCAGCTTGTGTGAAGCGAGGTGGAGATGATAGCGGCGAGGGAATGAGGAAGAAGAAGAGGATGTTTGGCTCTGACAGAGTGATGTCGGCCTTTGATGATGGATTGAGTTTACGCTGAAACATCCTCGGCGGAGTCCGTTTGATTTACAAGGAGGAGAATGGGTGATGATGGTGTGGTGAGGTGACTCAGGGACTTTCAACAGATGGCCGAATGTAATGAGCAGGGCAACATTTGTGAAACTGGCAAAGGACAAGTTTTACAATTGAATAGTTGTTGGACATGATTGGTTTTTCCCACCACGGGGTAAAATAGGTTTGGTGAGCTGTGAAACGCGTGCACTGCTGTGAGGGAACTATCTGCAGACTGTGTGAATCACTTTTCCCCAAACTTTCAGTCATGAATTCTGCGTGTTACACCCTCACTACGTGGTTGTTGATGCAGGAAAGGAGGTCAGGGATGGCTCATTTTTTCTCTCTCCTCTACTAATTGACTGTCTATCCTCTCCTCTCTGTCCTCTTTCTCTTGACATTTCACTCCCAGAGCACTTACTCACAAACACATGCAGAAAAGCAAATTATTTGTACAACTGATTTACACTTTATATCCACCTGATTCCCTCTGAGGTGACTAAAGGGGAACTAGGAACTAATTTATGCCAAATCTTGCTGGCAGAGGATGCTGAACCTGTCACTTCTGCACCACCTGTGCTCCCGAGTCATTTTGCATTGATCTGGCATGTTTTGAAATCCAGCCAGACACTTCAGTGGCAAGAAAGCTAGTTTCTAGATAATGCTGGCTCCATTGGCAGCATGTCTCAGATTTACATGTAGTCTGACGTTAATGTTACCGATGGAACATTTAGCGAAATGTCAAGAAAAATGTCTCAAGAAATTAAAACTGAGCTGCTCAGGAAAAGTCAGGACTGGCTGCAAAACACGCTGGGAGATTTGGATTCAAGAGGACTGAAGAAAACAAGCCTCGAAACTAAACGATGAAGGAACACGGCTTGATTAATTGAGGAAAATCAATTTCTAATACTCCAAAAATTGTTTCTTGGTCTGACTCATCTATTTTGCAACAAATTGAACAAGACATTGGTGTAGTCAGTTAATAGGAGTAATTGTCATTTGAAAAAAATGTAACAGACAAAAATATTGGAAACGATTAAGCAGAAAGAAAATCAGTGGGAAACAATTCTGATACGACGTTAATTAGTCATTTTTTTTAAAAAAAGTCGAAGTCAAACAAATATCCTCAAAGTTAAAGAAAACTGTGGTGTGATCTCTCTGCACGTTATAAAAGATAGATCCATTGATTAATGCCTCAAATAACACCCGTCAAAGAATAATTCACATAATATTGTTGGCTCATGTGACCACAAAATAAAACATTTGTGTTTGGTTCTTGTTTATCACATGATGGTGAGCCTGTGTTTCTGAGCTGTCAGCAGACAAGAAGAATACAAGAAGTTAGTGAAGTAAATTAAGGTTTAACTCCGGGTTACGCTGCTGATTCTTACTGGAGCAGGTTATGTACGAGATTAGAGATCAGCACATAGTATACAAGCATCACCTACTGACCAATCAGTTCTCTTGGAAAATGGCATAAAAGACAGACATATGATGTTTGTCGAGCTTCAAGTAATTTCAAAGTCATTTCATTGTTCTGTATGGTTTTCCATGGAGATATAATCCTAAATATAGAACCTCATTAAAAACCTAAAGCCTTACAAGCCAGTTGTTTGTCCTATGAGATGACCAGTCTGCCTACTTACTAATTTGAATTATAGTCTTATATTTGTTCTTAAAGAGTCATCATCCTACACACTTTACCAAGAAAAAAAGATTTAGATGACTTGATCATCTGCTGCATTAAAGGAGCTACAGCTGTATTTTTCTTCACACATTCTCCTTATGCATGATGATAATATACTAGGATAAGAAACCTACATCAGTGCAACCTACACACAATTTTAGGCAAATTGTAGCCAGTGCTACTCATGGGACAGTTATACTGATAAGCCTGTTAACTTATACTTTCACACTGCCGATTTTTTTATTTTATTTTTAATTTTTTTTGCAAGCTTACCTTCCTGTTTTGGCTGCTTTAACAATGTTGTTTTAAGCTGTATTGTATCAAATAACTCCCCATATTGGTTTAGGATTACATTTTTTTGTAGGAACCTGTCTCTACACATGCACAGGTTTGCAAATTTTAATCACGTGCCAGCACTGCTTCTTTCATTAAAACACACAATTCAGAAAGTCTGGGCTGACTTACCAAGCTGACAACCAGCTGTTGGCTGATGTCATCGTCCAGGAGCCAATCACAGGCCGGCAGCTGATCCACCCATCACCTCTTCATATCTACACAAGCTAATTAGCATACAGATGCACAGATACACACGTGGCGCACGTCCATAACACCAAGAAAGTACGACTGCACTTAAAACACTCAGCACAATAGCCTGGAGAGAAAGAAAACAACAGTTTAGTCGCTTCTTTCGAAAGTTTTTCCAAAGGTTTCTGCGCTGTTTCCCCAGTTAGTCAGTAAGATGACAGGCGGCTAATTGTCGCTCAGAAACAACTTGTTACCATCGGCTGCGCTGCTGCTAACTACACAGCTCACAAAATGGAAACTTTACACCACATGTGTCCCGGGATTTAATACCTCCATGACCGCAAACTCATCTGTCTGGACATTATAGTTGAGGACGTTAAAGGTAAGCAATTTAAGCGTGTTTATGTGCCATATTTTCGATATAAACCTGTGCATAATTAAGTATGGAGTATATTCAGGATGCACCGTAGATCTAAGAGTGTAGCTTCTCCTGTCAGGTATGTAATTTGGCTGCCATGCAAAGCTGTTCCACCGTTGTTTGAGGTTTGCTGATTGTGTTTTTTTCATTGTTATTATTACATTTGCAGCTGCCTGGACTTCTCATGTATGTGTCTGTGTGTATTTGTTGATTGATTTTGCTGCATCTGCCAGCTGTGTGTGTGACTGTGTTTTAGGCAGGTAGTGTTTTTGCGCCTTAAACCTGAAATTGTATTTGTCAGTTTATTAAATTTACAATTTAGTGCATAAACTCTCATACAATGTTAGCGAAAGTATTAGTATTTATTTTTTTTAAAGAAATTAAACAGATTTCAAAGTAAATATGAGTAAAATCAGGTAGCAATATATTGTTTAAGCCAATATATTTAGAGGCAATACATTTAAAATGGGCTATGACTTGTTGCTGGAGCACTAAATGTAAAAAAAAAAAAGCATTTTCGTTGGGTCATGGTAAAGACACCCCAAAGATGACTCTTACCTCACTAGTCATTTTGATTAATGTAAACTTGGTGCTTGTGCATAACTTTTCTTTTGTTGTCGCTCTTAGTTTACCTGTGCCATAAATGTTCGAAAAAACAAAGAAGTTATTTTAGATAGTTTTTTTTAACGAATCAGTGACGTCATCTTCTCAGTGCTGTTCATTTCAGAGCCTCGGGCCCCTGAAACCGACAGCAGACCTCTGCTGACACATGTCAAAGTGTGTGACTGTGCATATGATACCGAAAGTTCATGAAGAGCATTACAAGGAATCCGTAAAATCTTAAGTTTGTCCTAAAACATACCGGAAGCCAGTGCCAAGAGGACAAAATGGACGTAATGTGATTGCGTCTCTTGGTTCTTGTTAAAACCCTGGCAGCTGTGCAGTCTGGAGTCGATCAATAGATTATGAAGGTTACAATGTTGGGCTTTAGTTGAGACTGTTTAGTTGTTAAGCTGAAAGGTTATTTTGGAAGTTTGTAGTACTGTCGAAATGTATTCCATAATAAATAACTGTTTTTTATTCTACTGCCATTGATTTTTCTCTTGGCTCACGTACAGTAGTGCTGCTGTCCGGCTGTGCTACTGTTCTAAAAACCGCTTACTGCAGGATGAGGCCACTAATTTGAATAGTGTCATAAATCTGACAAGATAATGTACTGGAGATTTATATCCTAAATTTATGAAGACTGAACTGCTCCTGGAATTATTCACCATTATTTGTCTGCAGTAGATAAAGTTAAGTAAATGCCAACTCTTATATTTTTAAGTGCAAGAATAGAGTGGTGGCTCGGCCATTTTCCCAAATATAAAAATCTGACATCGGTCAGAGATGCTTGATCGGTCGAGGTATGTAAGCCATCAGTCATTTTTTAATGCTGATGAACAGGTAGCGGGCACTTTTTAGAGCATCCAGCCAAAAGTGAATGGAGCAGAAAGAGCACAGAGTTTTTTAAAAAATGTAGCTGGTGGTGCTGGTTACTGCTGTGTGTGGGTGCCATCACGTTTCAAAATAGTGGAGACAGGATTGGAGAGGGGGGGAGAAACCTCCATTAGGAGAATTTCAAAAGCTGCAGCAGAAGATCCCTGCTGAGGTGGCGTTACTAATAAATCTATTCCGGACTTGCATTGCACGTATCACGTCCCATGCCTTTTCCAACACCACGGACATCAAGTGTGATTCACAGCCAGAATTATTCATGCTTTCTCTTAAGCCTCAGAAAAGAGAATGTAGCGTTATTGGAACACACAAAACCCTCTCTGGGGAAATTAGGGTGCTCATTGCCATGTTGGAGTTCAGTGACACCCTGAACTCAGCCAGCAGGGAACAGAGGAGAATACCATTGTGTAGCAGTCAGCAGAGGAAAATCCAAAATTAAATACTTAATTCAGAAAGGACTTTGGCATGTAGAAACTAAGAGGATCTCATATTTAAGCCAGAAAACCATTGCAAAGGCAGTGCGGCTTTATCTTAAAATGGATCAGATTTACACCTTGATCCGTGCCCCGCTACACATTTCCACCATATCATTACTAATCTCTCTGAAATCCTAGAGCTCACACTTATTTATTTTCATCTTTAGGTAATGATAACACTGCAGGACACCCTGCTGCTATACCAAATCTGGTCAGAAGGTTATGAGGTCAGGCTCAATCTCTGGTGGTACAAAAATAATCGAAGTATACATTCAGGTTCTTTTAGACATTACAGGCTTCTTCTTGCAATATGATTTACATAAATGTATACAGATTGAATGCAAAAACAGTATAACAAATAGAAAAATGTTCCTTCAACTCACTGCAGAAACAAAGTGAAGACACTTTGATATATTTCATTTTAGCTCTTTTTCTTCACTGCCTCATTTTTTCCCTGAAGATCAATAAAGTTCATCTTATCTTATCAGCGTGGTTTAGGGATGTTTAAGGGGAACAAAAGAAAATGAATGAAAAATGAGATGGAACTACAGAGGCAGAACAAAATTTCACCAGTTCGGGCGTGGAAGAAAAAGCGCACAAACACATGCACACACTCTCTGAAATGGCAGCTGTGAGAATGGTTTATTGATTCGTGATCATGCCAGCAGTGGCATTTCAATCCTTTTTAACCAACAGAGGAAATTCCACCAAGCCATTTATTAAAAATGACACGACTATTGCTGGGTGTAAGTGTGTAGGCATGCAGGTGCTCGGCTGCTGCCTCATGAAAGTGTGTGCAAACTTCTGGAGTTTGTGCGTGACCGTAGATGTCTGTTTTTGTGTGTAGAAGTTGCATGCAGGTGAAAATATGACGACGGCGTACGAGCGCGCCCGCCACCCATCCTGCAGGGAGTTTCAGTGAAGGTTCAGACAAGCGTACTACAATCAGCACGAGTAACGGAGTGAACAGGAGGGAGAAGAGCAATCTCAATGGAGACAGATGGAGAGGGAAAAGAAAGGAAGAGAATAGAGTTAAAGAAGAAGAAAAGAAATTGAGAGAGTTGGGGGGGGAAAAAAATCTGTCAAGCGAGAGAAGCAGAGGGAGAGTCAGCAGCAGGCATGAAACGAGGTGTACTACAGAACAGAGAGCTGAGACATAATACATGCAAGGAGACTCTGGTTCTAAATATTCTCTTTGTGTTTAATTGTTAGCCCAATTCTTTCATTCTTTATTTTTAAAGATTTATTTTCAGTTGCATTTTCTTTGATTATCTGATGCTTGGGGAGCAACAAATTAGCTGCCAACAAATGTAATTGTCAATTAGTTGCTGACCTCAGTGTGTGTTTTTCACCTTCACTCTAAATACTCTGACGTGAAGACTGACTGACTGCTGAGTAGAATGAAGTGAGCCAATGCGATTTTATAAAACCATGAACCACCTTCTCACGTTGTCAAAAATGCATGATTTTTAATTGTAGTTTTCTGAACAATTTAGTGTTATTTACAGATTCTCTGTTTTGGTAAATTACAGATAACTTGTAAAATCACAGGACAAAAATAACCATTTGCACATTAACAGCAAAACAGCAGGCCAAAACTGTATGTACATCAAAATTATATATTTTTTTAGTATTCTTTTTACTTTTTAATGTACACATTTTCCCTGTTACAAATAACACCCAGTATAGTCACAGAAATAAAGGCAAAACAGCATTTGACTGTAAAATTGCACTGTAAAAATATTAAAATTTGACATATCTGTAAAATCTTCCATTTATATAATTTTAGAGACACACACATTAACAATTTCACAGGTTCTAGAAATATTTTTTTTAAGTAGCCTTGAGCCAAATTTAAAAGCTGCCAGCTAAATAAGAGCTATTGGGTAATTTGACAATTGATAATCCAGGTAGTCAAATAATATCAAAATAGCATACTGCACTGCAGCTGTATAGTGAATTATAATCTTCGTTTTGGAGTGTTTAAGTGTGGTATTGTAAAAAAAAATTTTTTCTTTCACTTGACTGTATCCAATCTAATGTTGCCATGCCTACAGCGCAAATTTGAAAAAGTCCTGCTTTCCACTGGTACGCAGAACAGAGTCATTGTTCATTTTATGAGTAACACATACATTTTAGCTACTATGACAAGTAAAAACGGCCCATGTCTGCCTGATAATTATCCTGATAAATGTAAGGGATCATGACTGAGCAGTGGCTCCAACAATTTCCAGTTTTTATCCTGCAAAGGGTGTCATAGTGGAAAACGAACGGTGTTGTATCTGAGAAGCTTCACAGTGTCCTGACAACAGTCATCCGAGTCAATCAAAATGAATGACGAAAGGTCTTTTCTGATCTGACACCCCTGTCAGCGGAATGAAATTATTTGTCATGCCAGATTCTTTTTCGTTCACTTGACGAGTTGGACAACTTCCTTGCCGTTACCCAATAGAAGCTGGGAGCAGTTTTGCACATGTCTGTAAGCACGGCTAAGTGAAAAGAATGATGCTTTTTTTTATTATGAAGTGAGCGTCTAAAACGTGACTGTTTCTGTTGCTTCAGGACTTTCACTGAAAGAAGTGGGAACAAAATGTTCTGTGCCGAGTGGTGCTCAGTGGTGGCAATGCCAACCAGTTCCTGTGCTGGTTCACTTTATATATATATATATATATATATATATATATATATATATGTATGTATATAAAGCTATTATATACATACTAAATGAAAAAAAATATTACTGGTGAACAGTAAAGTTGTCACATTTACAATCACCTTTTGTATGTTGTAGTTACAATGATCATCTCACAATACAAAAATATTCTATAGTCTGACCTTGACTTCCCATTTGTATTAATACAAAGACTTTGTCATTGTAATTTGTCATTTTAAGTAAAAAATTGTGAAGGAGGTACAGCGAGTGACATAAGATGGGTGATAATCCTCCTGTTTTTATGTGAAATTTTCTGATTTGTGACTTTCTTTGACGCTTCTGCTAAGCTGAAGAGATGAAAAACTAATCACAGATGAAATCAATACATAAAACAAACCTAAATGCCATATTTCCATAATGTTTCTGACATAGTTTCGTTGTTTAGAGGTTGACCGGTGCTCTTTTAATTACATAATCTTGTAGTACTGCCTTTGTCTGCACTGATTTAATGGGACCCTACTACAAAATTAGCACCGCCAGCTGTTTGTCTTGACCAGCCAATTCATGATATTTGCATAACAGAAGTGGATGGATCTGATTTAACATTTCCTTTTGCTTGTTTCTCTATATTTGCGACAAATTGGGACCGAAACCTTGCTATAGAAAGAGAAGGAAAAAGAGCAGGATGACAGGAAGGCCGCAGGACTTCACAACAATAAGAGAAGAAAGAAAGACAATTTCAAAAGGCTGGGAAGAATAACGGTTTCTGTGTCGCCTTCAAATGCATTTTATACAATATAATTGCATGACGAGAACCAAAAGTAGTCTCCACTGAATTTCTGATGTCACCGTCCTTTTACATTCTGGAGCCGTGAGAGGACATCTAAGAAAAGCCCTGATTCATGGTATGTTGCAACAGGCAAAATATCTGAGTAATAGAGAAAAAAATTGAACTTCTTACTGAAATACATAGAAACCTGGACATGGTTGGAGGGTAAGAAAAGCACAGACAGAGGGAGAAAAAGGGAATGCTGTCAGAGGAGTGGAGACCAACTAATTTTAAGTTTCTGTACATAATAAATGGATATTAGCAGGCTTGTTCAGTCAAGTCTTATTGGTGTAATTGTAGCTTAGTTGACGCCATGAATAAAGTAACAACTAGTTTAAGCAGTCTTTTAAACTTTTGGTTTGGCCTTTTCATGTGAAAGATAAAAAGAAAACACCCCAAACCCGTGGGTGCTGCTTAACAAGGTTTATGGATCGAGTCAAACCAGGTGACTTCAAAGCAACACTCACACCTTTGTGGTCAATTTAAAGGGTGTGTGTCTTCTCTTTGTAGTATTTAATTATAAAAAACACTTGTTGACAATTTATGTTTGTCGCTTCTCCTTCCTCGTCTTTCAGTAACTCTTCCTCTCTCCTCCTTCGCTGTTTTTACTGACATAAATCATTGCTGACAGTCAATAAGCCCCTTGTCTAAAAGTTTTAAGCGGCCACCAAAAGGTCAGAATGTCTGAAATACCTTAGAGAGATGCATAAGAGCCCAGATACAGACTATCTGCTGTCTAAGCAGCCAGGCCAATGACAGTGATCCAGCACTCCACGGACTGCGGCTGGGTCTTTGCCTTCAAGATACAGAATGTATCTGGATCAAACGCTCAGACGATAAATGACAGAGTCAGAAATGTCTTCAGTCCAATAAATCACATTGCTGAGACACAAAATGTATGAAAATTAAACTTTAATTAAATCTAGGGCACCACAGATATCATGAGGATTCAGCCTCAGGGTGTCATGAAAGGCTCTTTAAAAATTTCATCGCAATCCATCCTACATTTACAGAGGCATTTCACCAAAAAACTAAAATGTCAACCTAATGAAGTCCCAGCAGATAAAGTCAGGGGATCACAAAAAGTCAGTAGGCTTCTTCCTCTGAGGACCACGAATGCAGCATGTTGGGGTTGCAACAGTATGAGACAATCAAGAGCAGTCAGTAACAGTCTCAAAACAGTAGTGAAGTGGAATTTTGCAGTGGAATATGAAGGAAAGACGAGAACAAAAACCTCAAATTTGTATTTAAGTAAGGTAGTTGAGTAAATGTACTGAACTCTTTACTCTTGCATGGTGAATCAACTACCAAATGAAAAATAACGGGAAGCTTTAAAAAATCCTGTCCTATATGCTACTGTCTGTAACTTTAAGTCACACAGATGATTATGTCAACCCCCCTGAGCTTGAAAAGTTTGTGTGTGTGTGTGTGTTTCTCTATGGGGTCAGATCGAGGTCAGTGTGTGTGTTTGTAAATCGGAGGTAACCAAACGGGTAGACGACACAGATGGAAGCAGGGATGTGGAAAATGATTTTGATGGTGCATTTTATGGACCACGTATAAACATTTGCATGTTTTCTTTTGGGATTAAAGTGAGAAATGGGATACATACCTTCATGTGCATGTAGGGATAGTGTCCTGCAAGATAGACAAACATGCTTGATGTGATTCCTTCTATTACAGCCATTTTGTGTCCACATATTTTACAAACTGGATATCTGTCCTCAGGGACAACCCCTGGTTCGTTTTTGGGCAATCCAAAGTAATCCCACGCTGCTGATTTTTAATTTCCTTTCCTGCTGGGAATGAAGATTGGCGATATCAGCTTCGCTTCTCTCCGGCATTTTTCTTTGCTGCATGTGTCAGAAGTTGTGGAGTCTGACAGGCAACTGAGTTGGAAAGGAGATGCACATGCAGGTGAGATTCTCTGCCCTGCTGCATTTTTTTTTAAAATCCAGTATCGGAGATAAGCAAATGTAGACAACAAGATAACTGTCAGATTTCATACCATGGAACCCAGTCTATCACTGCAACACTACAGTCTATCTGTAATTGAGATGGATCAGATTAGACCAAAGTGGTGCATTGACCAAGATTGCCATCCATAGTCACCACTAATAACAAACTTTATCTGATTGTCTTTGATGTTGGTGAAGTGACCAGATGCTTAGATTGTGTTTTTGTTGTTGTTTCTTTGCAATGCAGAGTTTTAGTTTGGTGTCTGGAGGGCTTTGACACTCTGTGTGCAGACGGCGCGTTCGCGTTTTCAGTCTGTTTTGTTTCTCATCACCTGTGACAGCCGATTTCCTCCCTGCTTGTTATGAATTCATTTCCTCCATAGGTGCAGAACAACAAACACTTTCCGTGCCGATTACCTCAGAAAGATTCACTATTAATACACTGAATTGAATTGCTAGCCCAACAACATTAAGGCTACAAATACAACTTTCAAGTCCTCCATTGAAAAACTATTTCTGAACACCTAATTGTCTTGGTCCACATTGTATGACAGCCTCGGCTTTTATCCAGGCCAATACGATACCTTTCTCTTCAGAGTGGTAGCGAATTCTTAACACAGTTTTTCTCTTCATTTGACTGCTGAAGTGCTATTCTTAAGTTCTATAATAGCTGTGAAAACCCTGAAAGTGTTACACAATTCTACTGAGTCTTAGATGAATTTGTGAGCAATTTCCTTAGACAAAATTGAGACAGACTGAATTGTTTCATATGCTCTTATTTCACAAATTAAGACTTCATTTGGACCACAGGTCAAACAGATTGTGTATTTGTGTGCAGGAAAACATATTGCACGTGTGCAATTTAGAGTTTTAAGACAGATGGTGAAGTGGAAAAAATCTATAAACTCATCTTCTTTTGACTTCAAGGGAAACAGGTTTCATATGTTCTGTTTTGATTTTGTTGCTTCTAGACAAATGCTCGTCCACGAGAACGCGCTCTCACAGTAGAGTTGTCCGTCTGTTTATCCTCTGCTCAGTCTGTCTGCCTCTAAAACTCAAAGTTAACCTTGTCTGAACCACAAGCAGTTTCAAGGCACTTTTTGCGTCTGACACGTTTTCAGTCACTGTGGGCTCATTTTTCACTGCAAAGTGAAGTCCTAGACCTCTATGGAAAGGTAACAGCCATGGCTAGAAGCAGAGAGAACTGAAACATGTCTCCATCCATCCATTCGCTATACACCGCTTTATCTTCACTAGGGTCTCGGGGGGTGCTGGAGTCTATCCCAGCTGACTCAGGCGAAGGCAGGGGACACCCTGGACAGGTCACCAGTCTGTCGCAGGGCTACATATACAGACAAACAATCACTCTCACATTCACACCTACGGGCAATTTAGAGTAACCAATTAACCTCAGCATATTTTTGGACTGTGGGAGGAAGCCGGAGAAAACCCACACATGCACAGGGAGAACATGTAAACTCCATGCAGAAAGATCCCAGGCCCACCCCGGGATTTGAACCGGGGATCTTCTTGCTGCAAGGCGAAAGTGCTAACCACTACTGCACTGTGCAGCCCTGAAACATGTCTTCAGTGCAGAATATCAAAGCTATTTATCTATAAATCATAAAAAAAAATAAACGAAAGTGAAATTTCTTTATTTTTACAAAAAACACCTACAGATATTTTAGTTCTTATATTTGTAATTTATTTCCATATTTGTCTTCTAACTACTCTGTTTAAACACAGCCTGCTGTTCAGACCAAAAGTCAATGAATTTTGTCACATCACTGTTCATTGCTGCTGTCAGTAGTGGTCTCTTGATTGTGCCATGTTTCTGGTTACTGTTAATGGTTACCCACCAGTAAGTTTTAGGATTCAAAGGGTTTGACTGAGCCAAGTTATAATGTCCGGCTCTTCTGAAGGGTCACTTAATATTGTTGCACGCAAGAGTTTTTATTTATATTATTTTGGTTGTTTTGCACTTTTAGATGTTTTAATTATTGTCAGGGAACTGATCTGTTAAACACATTTAATAGGTAAATTTGTAATTGTGTAAATGTTCATTCCATGCAGGGGTGATTTTTATGGAGGTATTTCAGGTGCAAAATGTTTGAGCACCTGTAACATCGAATTTGTAGTTGTGTACATTGAATTTGTATGTGTACATTGAATTTGTATGTGTATCAGCAAATCTGATTTCCCACACTCTGAGTTGTGTACTTGTAAAATAATTTTTTGTATGTGTCGATTTTTTTTCTTCCCACAAATACAACACAAAAATACACTTTCACAAATCGTAATTACAGGTGCACAAATCACATTTACAGGTGCACAAATCATATTTACAGGTGTACAAATCCTTCTCTACAAGTCACATATTTCAACACTGACACGCTCACATTTTGCACCTATTGTTGCAGCACACTAAGTGCAAAACATACTTGTGCACCTGTATTGTACAAAGTGAAGTTGAGGTGAGAATTTGAATATGTGCAAATCTGAATGTGAACTTGTGCAATAAGTATGTGAAATAATTTACCACCAAAATACACAAATTGCTACTTACAACCACTCGAATCCTCCCCACGAGTCACACGTTCTCTGTTTTCTACAGGTGCAAATCCAAAATCTACAGGTGCAAATCCGAAATGTACAGGTGCAAATCCGAAATGTACAGGTGCAAATCCGAAATCTACAGGTGCAAATCAGAACTCGTACTTCCGGTCCCGCTGAGATATTTGGTGCAAAACTACAAAACGATCCGATCTGTGTATAAATTCTATGCTCTGAGATTGACAGACTTATCGGCCAGTCAGGGAGACGCTTTGCCCGCCCAGCCAATCAGAGGTTTTTATTCCGTCTGAGGTCGCTTTACCGACTTCCGGGTGTGGAATTTCACGATGGAGAGAGTGTAGGCCAGGGGTCGGCAAGTAGATGTGGCTTCGGGCCAAAATGTTTGTAAACAATCGAACAGCGGGCCAACCTGCGGGCGGGTGCGCTCCGATTCCGCGAGCGGCGGAGCTTCTACAGCTGATCGCCGCTGCTTGGGACACACGTCTCTGATCACAGATGTATTGAAAATGACTCCCGAGACACACACGTTTTGCACACACTGTTGCTCAGTGAAATCTGGCTGGTACAACCGTGTCCGACCAGTAGTGCAAACGCGGAAATGCCCGGCAGCAGCCGACAACACGAGTTTCGTGTTGCGGTGACGGACCGGCTTGGCTCCGTGCCAAATCAAATTTTCAAAATCATCTGGCGGGCCAGATATTATTCCTGAAGGGCCAGTTTTGGCCCGCAGGTCGCCAGTCGCCAACCACTGGTATAGGCTTTGATTTCAATATACTAAGAGGAATGGATAAGTTATTTGAGTCATTGGGAAATGCGCATTATAGAGATTAGAGCAGACCAGCCGTCCAAAACAAGAACTCCCTACACTCTCTCCATCGTGAAATTCCACACCCGGAAGTCGGTAAAGCGACCTCAGACGGAATAAAAACCTCTGATTGGCTGGGCGGGCAAAGCGTCTCCCTGACTGGCCGATAAGTCTGTCAATCTCAGAGCATAGAATTTATACACAGATCGGATCGTTTTGTAGTTTTGCACCAAATATCTCAGCGGGACCGGAAGTACGATTTCTGATTTGCACCTGTACATTTCGGATTTGCACCTGTACATTTCGGATTTGCACCTGTAGATTTTGGATTTGCACCTGTAGAAAACAGAGAACGTGTGACTCGTGGGGAGGATTCGAGTGGTTGTAAGTAGCAATTTGTGTATTTTGGTGGTAAATTATTTCACATACTTATTGCACAAGTTCACATTCAGATTTGCACATATTCAAATTCTCACCTCAACTTCACTTTGTACAATACAGGTGCACAAGTATGTTTTGCACTTAGTGTGCTGCAACAATAGGTGCAAAATGTGAGCGTGTCAGTGTTGAAATATGTGACTTGTAGAGAAGGATTTGTACACCTGTAAATATGATTTGTGCACCTGTAAATGTGATTTGTGCACCTGTAATTACGATTTGTGAAAGTGTATTTTTGTGTTGTATTTGTGGGAAGAAAAAAAATCGACACATACAAAAAATTATTTTACAAGTACACAACTCATAGAGTGTGGGAAATCAGATTTGCTGATACACAAACAAATTCAATGTACACATACAAATTCAATGTACACAACTACAAATTCGATGTTACAGGTGCTCAAACATTTTGCACCTGAAATACCTCCATAGATTTTGATGTTAGATTCATAATTTAGCAATTTATACCATATGGCGATTTGATGTAAACATCACAGCCTTGTCACTAGGTGGTGCTACTGAGCAATTAAGGGAGAAGAAGAAGAAAAGCTTTCCTACCTGAATATTGTTTAGCATGGCCGTTAGAAAAAGTGTGCTGTAAACCAACGCATACTGCTGTCTGTTGTAGTTGTGAAGGATAGAAGTAACAACATTTTAAGTTGTCTAAAATGTCCTGGTGTCCACAAGTCCCTTCTGACTGCAACATGTGATAGTGACTAATTGCTTCTTATAGTCAAGTGGTGACAGAAAAAGAAAAGAATGTCCTAGCATAGTTTGTGAACAACAAAGATTACATAGTGGAACGATTATGTCATTGTAAAAAATGTGCGTGTGTAGTACTGTATAATCTATACTGTGTAGTAATGTATATAATGAGTCAGTGCCTCTGAATGAATGTAATGATTCAAACCTAAAACGACATATTCTGTGACACAGATGGATAAATGTTGATGTTGACAAGAATACAAATTTAGAGATGCGGATAGGTACTTAATGCTTCTTTCTGCCCTTGTTTTTCGATACATGTATGGAAAGTAAAAGCAGATAAGAGCAGTAAATGCTTTATTATTAGTTTACCCTTGAGAGCAGAATAGAGCCACTTAAGGTGAGAAACTGTGAATGCAGTCAAGGGTTCTAGTAGTGGGTAAACTGCCTGAATAACTCTAAATACAAAAGCAGATAATAACCTGTACCTTCCTGGAAAATTAAATTCCATAATCTATAATGATCTAAATAGGTGTGCCTATTATGATGGATAAACCAATTTATAAGATTCGCAATTATAAACCCGTCCTGCTGCAAGGAGAATCACACTGTGTCAGTTTGGGCTATTCATCAAATTAGCAAAATGAGTCTCACTAACTTGAAGTTACAATAACTGACTTTTGTGACTCCTGGGGCGAAACGGAAACATTCTGAAAGCACAACACTATCGAGTTGATATGATGAGCTTGGTAGCAATGAGTTGCCTATTTACACATTCGGCTGACGTCGAGCGTCATTAGCATTCATTTGGAATTATGTTTTCGTATGCACATCCAGTATTCACACTCTTTTACCTCTGTTTCTGGTCTCCACAAACCCCTGAGGGAAATATGTTTGCTGCTAAACAAAAACTCCTGTTTAGCATTTTGTGTCCTGTTTGATGCCAAGCACGTTCCACAGTAGCTATTTCAGTGAAAACAGCTGCCTGACACCGTTATAGCAAAAGAACACCGTACAGTTGTGGTCACTATGTAACCGAAAAGGTGAAAGATACTATAAAGTCCTGTAAAAGTGCTGGGAAGGACCTGTATAACATCAGTGCAACTCCTACTAAGGTGCTCTCCAATAAGGCACTATGTTATCCCAGAAACAGTGTGATCCTACACAAAATGTTTTGAGTTTTGGAATTTGCCAGAGTGATAGTGTAGAGTGTAAAGCCCTATTTGACACATACTGTAGATCAAATTCACCTGCAGTGCCTCTTCCTTGCCCAACCACAGGGCATTAGGGGTAAATTTGATCTATAATATGTATCAAATGAAAGATCTTGAGGAAATCTGTTTATCAGTGCCTCAAGCACCTCATCATTTGTGTGTTTATGTGACAGCATCATCATCACACATATTTACAGCTGTTTAGGTCCAATTTTTTGCTTTGCCTCTCTTATATGGTTCTCATTCTTCTGGCTCCCAGCCCTCGAAGCACTCTGAGTCAAACTACCAGCGGTAAATAAAGGTGATGATGATAAATGATGTACAGTTACTGAGGGAATATTTTTTTATTTAGCCTTTCTAGAAAAGCAGCATCAGTGTAAGAGCTGGCTGTCAACTTCAGAGAGACCACATCTTTGGGGCGATGCCATGTTTTCATCAGGGAACTGACAAGCGTGCACACACACGTACAAATTCACATTCAGTGTATCTTAAGCATGCTCTTTTTCGATCTCTATTTCCTTCTTTTTAACTTGCTCCTTCTACCACCATCCACACATGCACACAAGACACACACAGTTGCCTCACATATTTGTATGTGATGAATTTTTACATATGGCATCTGGACTCAGGCGTTCCTGTTTGAATACTTAGCAGGCTGGCCTCATTGCAGAAGGTACACTGAGACGGAAAAATGTCCAACTGGATAGAAAAACAGATTTTTTTTTTGTTCAAAAAACCTGTGAATTATGCGATGAACCCAGATCCAGTGGTTTTATGATTGTTGTTGTATTAGCAAACTCTGCTCACTGGGACACAGACAGAAAATTTCAGATCATAATACGAAGCATTAATGTTACAGTTTAAATTAGTATTCCATTTTATTATTTAAATTATGTCCTCTTATTTTAGGTCATTTTTTTTGCTGTCATGGTAACTCATCTCCAATATTCACATATGCTCTAATAGAATAAAATTAGATTTTAAGTACTTTACTGTTGTACCTGAGTCTCATAAATATGTCCTTTTTTTTTAACATTTTGTCAGTGTATTTCAAGTTTTACAAACTGTTCTCCCTAACACAATGGATAATTATAACATTTTTGAGTGGTGCACTTTAAATTTGTTAAATGGTCTGTCAAAATTAAAATTTTACTTTTTCTTTTCCTCTGAATGAATACTAAAACAGAAAAAATGACTGATTTCTAAAAAATCCACACTGATTTTGAATAGTAGGAAACATGAGGTGCAGATGAGTCATTCCTCTCTCAACGGGTCGTTCATTTTCATATTCTGCACCAGAAATGTAATCATGAGCCAACAGTACCCAAGAGCTGGGAAATGATGAATGCAATTTGGCGTATGTTTTTGTATGCTTACATTTTTCATCACTTTAAAGCTGAAAATACCGCTGTGACATGCATTGTGCTCCAGTGCTCTGTCGAAATGTAATCAGTAATGCAGTGCCAATTTTAATTTTCATCATGTGGAGAAATTACATGTCGAGAGATCGACAGACGACAAATTATTGGACTCCTAAACCAAGAGGGTCAAGGCGTTTTTCGTAGGCGGGTTGGGGGGGGGGGATTTTGCAATTATGCTTTAAGGCCATTTGTCCCCTTGAGAGAAGGGTCACTGCAAATCAATACAAAGTTGCTCTAAAGTAATCTGCTTTATGAAATGAGGAAACATTTCTGTCCTGATGGGAGCTGTCTCTGCCAGAATGCTGATGCCCCAATACACGTGGTACAAGGAGCTATGACTGGTTTGATGATTATGAAAATGACATAAATCATTTCCTACAGCAATATGGTATAAAACACTCCCCACCACCAATATCAAAACAACAAATGAGCAAATATCTTTTAGAAGAAAGGTGTTTCATTCCTCCAGTAGAGTTCCAGAGACTTGGAGAATCAATATCCAAGTTGAACCAGAGGGCTCTCTACTCCTGCCTTAAGTAACACAGCACCTTAGATGCCTGATGATAACTTAACTCAGTAGTCTGGTCTCTGAGACAGACGGTGTGTTAAGAACACACTATCAGTGTGATTCAGTGCATCAGTTTTGGGCAAGTTGGTGTAGAGAAGTTCATGATGCTAACCATTCTTGAACTCCAGATTGATTCTATTCAGGAATGCAGACAGCCGTCCTCAATGCAGGAAAAGGTCAACGACAGCCATTCCTCCCACGTACGGTCACGTTTTGATTCAGACTGTGCATGGAGGGGAGGGACTCTGTTCAGATGGGACTGTTGTCAGTATGTTTGTGAGTAAGAGCAAAACAAAACTCTGTAACGAAATAAGAGGTTCCCATTTTAAATTGTAACAAAATCAATGTGTCAGTCATTGTTGGTTTTGTGGCTGGCCACCACAAATAAATCAATTTATGGGAAACGACTTGTATTTCTGTAATAGCTAATTCACGTGTTCAGAGCATTTGCCATTCTGTTTAATTCTCTTTTTTCCCCTCTCTTTTGTTTCAATAGTTTGTTTTTCTCAAGACTCCCTTTCAATATGCCTGACTTTCAGCCCGTCTTTCAAATCCCTCCCTGCATTCATTCATTTCCTCAACCTCCCCTCGATTTCTATTCACCCGCTGAATTAAAGCTAGTTTTATAGGAGTGAATCAGCCGTGTTATCATCAGCAGCGCTGACTAATGTCCCTTAACACAAGCATTGTAATGCAACAATCAATTTGAGACTTTAATTATTAAGCGAGTATTGGTGTGCAGTCTGTATTAGCGGTGCCAGAGACTCATAAATGATTAAAGATATTCAGTCTGACCCAGCATTATGTGCATGTTTGTGTGTGTGTGTGTGTCTGAAAGGGAAAGGGAGAAAGCAATATATAGAAATATACAGCTTTGTTGACTTACAGAAATCTGTTGACTCTGTTGTATAAGTGAAAATGGTATTGGTGGTAAATACTCACATATACTACCAATAAATGTGCAGTAAAAACATGTTTTCATAAGAACGCAGAGTGAAACAAGGTTCCAGCTTTACCCCCAACATCTATATATACAGTTGGCTATAAACCAGAGCAATGAAACTGTGTCCCAAAGTCCTTGAAAAAGAAGTGAAATGTACCCATTGATTACTATACCTGTTCAAGGTCTTACTGAAGGTTTCTAAAGCTTTCGTACACTGATAAGACAGAAAAACCTGTGACAAAGGCAGAATGCCTGTGAAACCGTGAAATAGTGGTATTTGAGTTGATTTAAATACAAACTAACTGTATTTTTCTTATGCTCATTTGTGAAACTGATTTGTCTGATTTTTAGTAGATAAAAATGAACTTTTTCTATCGTTGACAAGCTTGTTTTTTTATTCCAAACAATGTCAAACATCTAAGTATTGGCATCACTGCTGCTTTAAATATAGTAAAAGATTGTGTAATTCCTACAGTCAAATGTTATGAAAGAACTATTTACCATTTGTAATATCACAGATTTTTTTTAATGTTTATGTTTGCAGATATGGCCTGTTTTTTTTTCTCATGTGAAAATTTCAAATTTTTTGTTTGCCATTCTATTAGTTATTATCTGTAATTTACCAAAACAGGCAGGCTTTGTAGAATCACGACATTTATCAAACTTTAATTTACAGTGTATCACATGGGCTTTATCAGCAAACTAAGTTTTCTTCATTGACATGAAGATTGAGTTGTTTACACATTAGCTTAGTGTTTACATTATCAATTAAACTTACAGCTATCTTCTCAATCTATTAATTCTTTTAATCTTCTGGTTTGTCAAATGTCAGCAAACTGTGAAAAGTGCACATCACAGTCAAGTCTTAGGAGTTAGAAAATACATGAGAACAGCAAATCAACACATTTGGGATTCAGGGAAAAGTAAGAATGTTTGATATTTTTTGCTTGGATGATGACTGAACGCTTAAGAATTGACAGTTTTCTGTGAATCAATAAATAGCTGTCTTGCGGGACTATTTCAGCTTTTCAATTCATAGCACTTTTTGGAATCATCATCTGTGTTGGCTTAAGTTAACTATGAAGGTGAAATTAGTAGACTGAGAAAGCAATAGAGTATAAAGCAGCAACCCCATAATGTTTGTCCAATATGCTACAAGTTTCAATTGACAAAACATAATAGTGAGGAGAACAGCAAACCTCGGTGGGCCATATAGCATGATGCCAGTCAACTACAATGCATACTCTGCTGCATCGCACAGGTATAACATGTACAAAACCATATGAAAGTACCGTCTTAAACTCGGTTGAAGACACTTCATAGAGGGCAGCGATGGTCATATTCTAGATGTGGAAGACGTGGTTTCCGTCTGTATCTAAGTGAAACAACCATCTCTAAACAGATGTATTACCAGGTAGTGATAATGCAGCCTTCATATCTCTCCCCAGAAAACTTCACTGCCAATAATATCTTGAGTCCTCGCTGACCTGGCAATTTCACAACCACTCACCCCTCAAGGCATGTTCCTCGGGGGTCACGAATGGGCCATTATGGTAATCGCCATCAGTCTGTCAGAACTGAAGAAACCGCTTGGGTAAGAGGTTAACTGTCTTCAAGAACCAAGAAAAAAAAAAGGCTAGTTGCTTTTAACTGAAGCTTTTGGGCTTATTAGTTGAAAGAGAAAATGTCGTGCTACAGCTTTGGTGTTAAAATAGAATCATGTTTGTGGTAATCTGAGTATTCTTGTTGAGACCAGACAAATGCATGGAAATCCCACTGTAGTGCTTAAGCAACTCTGTAGGACATTATTTCAAAATGATGCATTTAGTTTGTCCAATCCTGGCGTACACCTGCTGTAATGTGTGAGAAGAGGTAGTACAAGAGAGCGGATGTTAAGATGAGGGCTGTTGACGACGTACATTTTAAATCAAATCATCTTTTTTTAATTTCTTTGCTGTGTTAAGAGTCTCCACCTGGATCTTTACATCCAGTCAAGCATCTGTGCAGTGTGTTTATGTGTGCACGCATATGCACAATGTGTACATTTCCACTGACATCTGACTGCATGAGCATGCATACATACTTAGTTGCAGTGATGTGCAGGGTCGTTTCTTTTTTGGAGAGCCTTTGAAATCCAATAAAGTGAATCTTGTCACTCTATGCCTACGGTCTCAAGAAAATCAAGACGAAAAGTGTGAACAGCATGGGTTGTTCAGGTGTAAAGCTTTGTAGTTATAAGGTCTTTGATATTTGGCAACCTTTTAAAGTCAAGTCAGACAGGCTGTTCAGGTAGGAGCGAGAGCAATTAACTGACTCAGAGCTGATGGAGCATTGGAGCACGTAAGGATTAATATGAACTCCTATGAAGAGTCACAAATGTCCTCATTAATCTTTTACATTCTGTTTTGTGTTCACGGTACTTTTATTGGATTGTTATTTTTCTGTCTTTTAAATAGTTGTGCAGCTTTCACCCAGGTTGCCTCTTAGAATTACAAGTGTTCCTTTAAGTCAGGGCTTGGCAATTAGATGTGGCTTTGGGCCAAAATTTGTGTAAACAATCGAACAGCGGGCCAACCTGCGAGGGTGGGTGGGTTACGCTCCGATGCTGCGAGCGGGGGGGGGGGGTTCCGCGGAGCTTCTACAGCTGATCGCTGCTGCTTGGGACACACGTCTCAATTCTGATCACAGATGTATTAAAAATGACTCCCGAGACACACACATGTTTTGCACACACTGCTGCTCAGTGAAATCTGGCTGGTACAACCGTGTCTGACCAGTAGCGCGAGCGCGGAAATGCCCGGCAGCAGCCAACCACGAGAGTTTCGTGTTGCGGTGACGGACTGGCTTGGCTCCCTGCCAGTGGAAACGCAAACTGGTTTTTTGCTCCTGGAGCCAGTGGGTGGAAACACGGTATATGGGTGCGATCGATTTTTCATTTTTAATAATCTCAAACATTGAAAAAATAAATCGAATTGTCAAAATCATCTGGCGGCCCAGATATTATTCCTGACCGGCCAGTTTTGGCCCGCTGGCCACCAATTGCCGACCACTGCTTTAAGTAAATATTTTATATCAGTGGATAACAAGGTCAAAGACAGGACTCTATAGAGGTTTCTACTAAACAGACACACATTGCTTTTGTGTTCAGGGTAGTGTCAAAGTCATCTGTGTTTTCATATCGTCTTGTTGTCACCAATACACGTTCAACTCCCTCTGATTGCAGGTTGAGCTGAGAAGTAACTCATTATAGCTGCTATATCTCTCAGCACAGCTGCTTCCATTAACCTGCATTTTTGTTCGCTGTTGTGATCATAAAATAATACCTTTGTCTGCAGCAGCAGCAGCAGCTTGGGTCTCCTGAATAGAGATTTCTCCCTTCATTCTTCTCTGTTTGTGTGTGTCTATATGTGTCTCTCTCCAATCATGCTCACAAAATCAGATTTGCTGAATGTGTCTTAAGACAAAGTCAGTGAGAAATTGAATCTCTAACTGAAAAGGCCCTTTTTGAAGTCAAGCCTGACAGGAATAGATGCAGCACATAAACATAAAGGAGCAGAGAAAAGGGCTGGAATCATGTGTAGCTTATGGGACCCAGTGGACGCACTTTCAGGCTGGAATCAAGCAGCCGCAGTCGTATGGAGAATGGAGATACAGGGTTTTGTCAGACTGCACAGCACACTTGTCAAGATTGGCAGTTGGAAAAAGGAGAGAAAACTGGTTTCCTCAAGCTGAGTCACTTGTGCTGATTAATGCTGCAGATTGGGTCAAAAAAAGCCTATTGGTGTTTGTGTCTTCAGTTGCTGGCAGGAAATCTGATCCCCACTTGGCATAAGCCTAAATCAGCATTACTCAACAAAACTGAAGGAGTGCATCCTTGAGCTCTAACAAATGTGTTGAATTCATTTCCTGCCTCTCACAACATTTTCAAATCAGATTTTTAGACATTTTAAATTCAGAAATGTCTGCATGCAGGAAGCATTTTTGTTTTCTTTGCTGCTGCCTGTGATTGAGCATAAAAGTCTGAAACTATCTGTTGAATGATGAACAATGTGAACAAAATAATTGGACACACT
Organism: Acanthochromis polyacanthus; assembly: GCF_021347895.1. Classification (NCBI taxonomy): domain Eukaryota; kingdom Metazoa; phylum Chordata; class Actinopteri; family Pomacentridae; genus Acanthochromis; species Acanthochromis polyacanthus. The sequence goes on along the minus strand of NC_067131.1, from coordinate 12,102,260 downwards.
TACGGAAAATAACAAAATTCATGTTTGAAAACTCCAGACTGTGAAATGAAATGTTATGGGCTTTTTCAGTTTGAAGTCATTGTCAAATACTATTGGTACCAATTCATCACAAAAAAAACACTGTCACCATGCTTTAAATAACGCCGAGGTCAGAAGTCATTTCTGTAAAACGAGTGATGCGAAATGGAATCAAAATATTCTGTGACCATGCTTCTAAAAAAGAAAAACTATATCTGATTTAGATTTAGCCGTCGTCCTCTTCAAAGTCGACTTTGCTGTGTTCACTGCAACAGGAACAGTCTTGGAATTTTTTGATTGCACCTCATAAGTAAATTGAGGTGAATATGCAAGAGAGTACTAGCCTAGCCGCGGTAGACAACCCACGGCAACGAATTTAATTCTCTGCCAGGGTGGGTCTAGTTACCCTCCATAAGGCTCGAGGCTGGATTCTCCTAAAACTGGCCGGACCAATCACCATGAAGTGTAGAGTCAGAAGGCGGGCGTAACTAAGTGACGACAGAGGCGCGACGATTCTGACAGAAACAACCGTCGCAAAATAAACGGTTATCTTTCGACTCGGCTTTGGCCGCAGCCCTTAAAGATTTGAAGCTAAAATTCAACTTGAAAGATAAACAAAGGACGGCACTGAAGTGTTTCATTGAGAAGAAAGACGTATTTGGACTTATGCTGATGGGATATGGCAAATCCTTAATATACCAGTTGGCTCCGCTGGTTGGGAAGCTAATGGGACTTAGCCACAATCCGCCGGTGCTCTACGAGCTACATCAGCCTATTCGTTGCACTGATTGGTTGTATACCTACCCAATTGCTGCAGAGTGATTTGAAAGACAACCTTTTAGCCCGCCTCCCTCCCTGTCAAGCGGTCCTAGACCCTTGTGCCTTCAGAACATGGGTCTAGCGCGGCTAGGCTAAGAGAGTACACTAATAAAGAAAATAATACAGGCTTAATTTACCATATTGTGCTTTAATGCCTACTTTTAAAATCCATTTTTTGTGTACACACTAACCACTGGAAGACTGCAAGGTTTAGTTGTGCATCTCGTGTGGTGTTTAAACTGTAATGAAGTAATGATAATCCAAGCATGTTCCCTCTAAATTTGTGAGTGTTTAGTGAGTCAGATTGTGGCTGTGAAAATGGAGCTTCAGCGTGTGTGTTTATTTGCACGTGCTCATGCATGCATGTGTGGGACTGGCAATTATAATCTTGCGCGAAGGCAGCCAGTGCTTACAAAGATCTTTATCCAAACAGTCAATCGGTACATTACCCATTCAGTTTACAGAGCTGCAATGTGTGAGTAGATGTTCAACAGACCTTCTAAATCTTGTCAGAGTTTGATGAGGATGGAAAAGAATTTAGCATTTGACAACATGCACGTCAGTTCAACACTGACTCACACTTTACTGAGCATTTAGGAGCAAGAAGACTCATGTGAGGAACGGAGCAGGTTTCTACCAGCAATGCTCTGTGCACTTGAGAGCGTAGTTTTAGTGTTCAGACGTCTAAGTGCTGCAATTTAAAAGAAGATTTTTTTTAAACGCAACGCGAATGAGTGCCAAATCGTCCAGGTGTTTAATAGTTTCATTGCGACGGCAGCAGCAGTGCATACCTAATGGTTGTCCAACTAACTTTCCACCTCTCGACTGAAGTACATAGACACCACCAAGCTGTCACATTATGTCTCTTCCCTCATCACTTGAGACATCATTCTCCACCATACCAGCTATTCAGTTTATCTAAATGTTCATTGTCTGCTTGCTATGTGCCCTCCTCCTCCTCCTGCTCAGATCGTTTAGGAACCAAACCTGCCACAGTTTACCTGCTCATTTGCTTTTGATTTAATTGGCTGAATGGTTCCCAGAAGGCAGAGTTTAGGCTGTCCACTGCTAAAGAGACAAAGGCAGCTGAAGAAGCAACTGTTGGCTGTTATTAGGCTATTTACTGCTCCATTTGTGGTTTTATGGCTGACGTGATGCTCTCAGAAAATGAGTTTCAAAATGCTTTGTTGGCGGGCAGAGGATTATGAGATTGGGGTCCCAGAAATAGTTTGGCTGCACAGCGGGGTACTGAAACTCAGTAATTACAAAATCTCTCCTGTTTCCAGAGTTGTTGCTGTCCCTTTCTTCCTTCAGACTTGCAGTCGGAGGGCTGTACTATGAAGCAAGATTAGTGTGTTAGCAAGTACGTTGAGACTAAAACCAGAGTTTTCAGTGTCATGGAAGTGACTCTTTTAACCTGCTTGATCCCCATGCTACAGAGCTAAGCTGGTCCAGAGCTGGTTATGTTCAGAGTTTAGGATTAAATTGGGAAAAAGAACTTTTTTCCCTTTCCCTCAAATATTTACTGATGATTTTCTGAGTGGTGTAGATTCTCAGCTGTGGGAATATGTTGTGTGTAAGTATGTTGAGCTGTATGTTACTGGTATCACTGAATAAAGCTGTGTAGTTACAATATCACATGCTGTATGCATCGCTTTACCATGGGAAACTGACATGTATTCAGCTGGTGATGCAGAAATTGCATATATATGTTTTTTTTTTTTTTTGTTTGATCCTGATTTGCTGCCAAGCCCGTTTACACTGCTGGTACTGCAGCTGACAGAACATGGATTAGAAAATGGATTATTCTATTAGTACTTATTTCACTAACATTGCTTTCACTTTGATTTTCCCCAAAATTAAAGTGCTGTCCTGCAATATAGGACAATGAAACCTAAATGCACTTCAATACAATATCATGTTTAAACCATAGACTGTATATATAGTGGACGTAGCATCTGGCTCCAGAATTGAAGCCAACCCGGAAGTGTCAAAAACTTGCAATATCACGCCGTCCACTAGGGTTGGCTCCATAAAGCTTTTTCTCCATAGACCCCAATTCATTTTTGGAAAAAATAAAATTTGATAGTCTGATTTTCTACAGCTCAGGATTTTTTTCCCGTTAGTTTTCATGGTCAAAATGAGAGATCAGGTGGCCGATCTTAAAATAAATCAATACTGAATTTTAAATAAAACGTTAAAGTTGGTGGAGCCAGGGGGCGTGGCTATACTTGATAGACAGCAACAGAAGCGTCTGCGGTAAAATGTGGGCGGAATAAGAGAGTCCTCAGCCAATCCTGCCCCTAGTTGCTCTCCGGTCCAGCCTGTTTGATGACGCTTTTTACATCACTGGCTCCAAAAAATCCAAAACGGCGACCAGGAAGTAGCAAAATCCGGGCTTCATTTTCTCGGCGTTGAAACCAACGGGTGACGTCACGGTTAGTTTACGCCTGGTTTAAATATATGAAGTTTGAAGTTCAGCAGCTATAGACTGTCATTTATAAATAAGAAGCTGCATGTACCAATAAAATAAATTTATCAACAGCTTTACTTGTTGCTGAGCCAAATGACACAAGCAAAGCCTGACTGTGTCCAACTTGTTTCATTGTACAGCCCTCTGCTAGCATCTTGGTGCCTGATACCGCATGACATCTTCAGAGATGTTGTTGATGCTTTGATAGGTGAGAGCTATTATGTGACATGACAGGAACCTACAATATTAGGCAGTAATTTTTAAGGTTATAGCTGATAGCTGCATATAATGCCTACATATATTCTGCGGCATTAAATGTGACTAAAGTGTGTTGGTGGGACGCTTAATCCACAGCTTTGGTCCAGACTATAAAGCTTCAGCAGCTATTGGGTGGATGGAAATATCAATGGTCAAATCAAGTGATTTTGGTGGCACTGTCAGATTTTTAATGTAATAGAAGCAGCAATTCAGTGTCTGAATTCATTGTCGCCAGGTGATGTGTTCAGTCAAATTTAATAATCCACCATGAGGTTGACATTTGTACTTTTTACTGAAATGTCTCCAAGATTGCTTTGAGTTTTGCTCTTTGTGCTTTTGGGATGGCCTGGAGTAACTTTGTTGATCTCTGTTTTTCACCTAACAATCATCACCTCTGATTTTTATTTTGTATTATAATTTTTGAAGCAAACACCTGAAAAAGAGGTGCAGACAAACATTACAATCTAGCTCAAACCACAGTTCCCAGGTGTTGCTGATGTATAGATTTATTTATTTTTCGAATTTTCGGTTTCCCTAAGCTATTCTTTTATTTCACCTTTAAATTCTAATCTACCAAAATGAACATTTGTATTAAAATTTATGAAGGCATTCCTCATGCTGATGGTCCACTCTTTTGACCCTTCGTTCTACTGAGGTCCCGACACCGGCCCAAACTTTGATATAGTGCATGTCTACTGAGTTCAAATATTTCACACAAGTTCAGATTCGCAGCCCGATTTGCATTCAGATCACTGTAAAAGTGGAGTTTGTGTATAATTTGACAGTCAGGCTATGACATGAGTTTAAAAAGAAAATTGCAACACCATTTTATGCTGATTTCAACCTGCATGAAGCATTTCAATCTACATAATGTCCTTATCACATAGTGCCACAGGGGCAGCTTGGCTCCGTCTCTTTTCTTTCGTTTACTGTTCCTCTCACTCGCCCTGTTCCCTCTTTGCATTTTACACAGTTCATAGTTCTTTTCTATCCTTAAGTTTCTGTCACTTTCTGTCTGAGTCTCTGGCTTCAATAACGGAGTACGAATTTAATCGACAGCTTATCGGAGAAGTTCCTTTTATTAGAAATAATGTCATCAAAATCCCCACTGGCAGACAGAGAAGTGGTGTGTGGTCAGATAGATAAGAAAATGATTATTAAGATATCATGTGGCTAGATACATGACACAATGAATGGAAAATTTAAATGCTAATTAAAGTTGTTCTGTTCTGAAATAGTCTGGATTTTTTTTTGGCTTATTCCGGGAATTATTTATCATACATTCAATGTGTTTTTTTTCCTGTCAAACAAATCCACAAAGGCACTCAAATACATGTGTATATGATTGTGTCTGATAGACGTACACAAACACATGGTCCCGTTTGTCTTGTGTAGCTTTTTTGACAGTGGCCACAGGATTTAATTGAGTTCCTGTCAGAAATATCAATTGTTCAATTTCTCATCTGTCACAAGGTTGGCGAGAGAGAAGTGAGAGGTAGGAGGATTTTCACCCTCATTGTATCAACAAACTGTCAGTGGAAAGGCTGTAGTAGGAAAGAATCGGCCCAAATTGAAATAGAAAAAGTGGAAAGAGAAGCAAATGCATCAGATCCTGAACCACCAAGGTGACGTCTAATATGTTCTCATCTGTTTTAATATCATTCAAATAAATTGCCCTTTGCTGTGTCTCATAATTTAAAGACCCCTGTTTTTTTCCTTAAAGAACTATTTTTTTAATAGATTTTTCTTTTCTTATTTTTTTTTTTGAAATAGTAAATCACTGTCAATTTGTGCACTTACCTGTGGCTGCGTCTTCAAAGGTCAAGAAAGCATCAGAGGACTCGTTGTCTGTTTCCCAACATCTGGTGTGCTGATCATTTCAAGAACCCTTAAGATTCTTAATCCTGTGTCTTCAGGTAGATTCTTAGTGTAATTTGAATAACTTAATGAACACAAACCCGCTTCCATGTCACAGCGAATACCTTTTGGTCTTCAGAGAAAATGTAGAAATGTGGAATATGAAGAAGGGGCTGGTTGATTAGGGGACCCCAGTGTGATTAAGCAAGCATCAGAAAATGGTTTAGTATGGATGATCTGCTTTTTCCAACATCTATGATAGTTCCTTTTTAGTGTTATCGTTAAAAAAAAAACAGAGCTTTTTAGCTCCATTTCTAATCATAGTGTTGACATCTATCTAGAAAAGTGTGGGGTGTTTTAGTATTCTCGCCAATCAAAAAACCTAAGACTCCAGATCTTACCCTTTGACAGGTTTATGTCTCTGCTGATATACTGTGAGAAGCTGCTTTAAAGCCATTTCAAACCATTTTTTATCTCTGGAGGTCACAGTATCTCATTGGAAGTGTTCACCTGTCATGTGTATTTTCGTTAAAGAGGGAGAGGTTTCAGTAAAGGCTTCGATGTAATTGTTGCACCTTCTCTAATCTCATACTTGTTTAAAATGCAGGAGCTGGGGTGTACCAGAGATCAAGGTTTTACCATCCTTATCTGTCACTTTCTGAATAATGTTCTTAAGAACTTTTTCCTTTGCCAACTTTCAAGGCATTTCACAGGCCTTGGGTCAAACAATTGTAGAGTAAAGAAACCTCTGATATTGTAAAATCAGCAAAAACAAAAAATATCTTGTCCAAAATTAGAACTTCAACTACTGTGGCAAATGCACAGTAACTTGGCAGAGGTAGGGTTGGTACACGGCGAATAGCCAAATTTGATTATTATTGTAATCTAAAGACCAAAACTTACCTCTTCTTCAGCGGATAAGTTCATTAAAGTCACCAGCCTCAAAAAGCGTAAATTAACAGCACCTTAAATTAGAACCCAGATAAGTTCTTCACAGAGTTCAAGTAGCAGACACATCTCTACATTAACTGTTTGGAGGAGACCGCGTGAATCAGGCCTTCAAAGTCGAATTGCTGCGAAGAGAAGTCATTACTGAGGATGAAGAACAAGAAAAAGAGATTTGTTTAGGGCTAGAAACACAAAGAATGGACATTAGACCAGTGGAAATCTGTCCTTTAGTATGATGAGTCTGAATTTGAGATTTTTGGTTCCAACCACCATGTCTTTGTGCGACGCAGAAAACCATTAGAAGATGGTTTCTGCCTGCATGGTTCCCACTGTGAAGCATGGAGGAGGTGGCGTGATGGTGTGGGGGTCAGTGAGTTATTCAAAATTCAAGGCACACTCCTTAAAATATATAAAAGCCATTGATTGAGAAGGTGTATCCAAACTTTTGACTTGTAAGGTATGTTTATTAAACGGTCAGAAATGACAGGAAAGTGGATGAATTTCTTTCAAGTATGGTAACGCGGGGGCTGCACAGTGGGGTAGTGGTTAGCACTTTCGCCTTGCAGCAAGAAGATCCCCGGCCTGAGCCTGGGATCTTTCTGCATGGAGTTTGCATGTTCTCCCTGAGCATGCATGGGTTTTCTCCGGGCACTCCGGCTTCCTCCCACAGTCCAAAAATATGCTGAGGCTAATTGGTTACTCTAAATTGCCCGTAGGTGTGAATGTGAGAGTGATTGTTTGTCTGTATATGTAGCCCTGCGACAGACTGGCGACCTGTCCAGGGTGTCCCCTGCCTTCGCCCGAGTCAGCTGGGATAGGCTCTAGCACCCCCCACGACCCTAGTGAGGATAAAGCGGTGTATAGAGAATGGATGGATGGATGGATGGTAACGCGGACTCATTGCTTTTCCTGTGTACCAATCATGCTTTCTGTGCATAATCACCCCCCAGAGGCTCATTGTAAGCCAGTAAAAACCCCAGGATTTTATGTACTGTGATGTTTCTCAATTTGGAGTGTTTCTGTATTTAAAACTGATGACCCTCTTGATAGTATACATAGAATCTTAGCATTCATTAACTCATTCACTCTAGGGTCTTGGTCTTGAGTCCAATAAAATCACCAAAGCAGTATAAAAGCTGCTATTAGGTTATTGATATTGGTGTATAATGTTATGTAATTAGCAACTAATGATACAGAAATTCCTAACTCATTTTGAAGTAATTTCAAAAACAAAACTCTGCAGATTTATAATTATCTGATTTTCTTTCAATAGTCCCTAATAATATTATTGGTTTGGGTCTCAAAAATCCAATGTCAGATGAGTCTTCCTCAGCGTCCCCCCAAAATGCCAAATGCCTCATTAGCAGTACTTAACAAGAAGTGCTAGATACTCCACCATGTTAACCAGGCAGTTTCTGTCTTTGTCCATCAGCTGTTTAATGCTGTACCTGCTGCAGAAAAAAACAATGCTTTTGAGAGCAGAGACTGTGAACCAAAAGAGGAATGTTGCAGGTCAAAAAGGGCGATTCTTTAATCTCTTCTTAGAGCCAACTCTTTAAGTCTCCTGTCGTTTCTGGCAGTGAGCAATGATCTTTGACTTGTGATCTTTGATGCCATCATTGCATGCAGGACAGAAAGGGATTTTTTTTTTTTGGCATTGAGACTTTTCAGGCAGTGTAGGGACAAACAGCAGGAGTTTTATCCATTGAGCTCTTGTACTCCTTATGCGGCAGGTGAGCTGCCAGACTGCATTGTTGGCAGCCGTGTGTTGAATAAAGAAGCTCATTCTCAATGTTTTGTCCTTAATCCAATGATTGTACATTATTTAACATATGAAATAGGTTCCTTGTAAATCTTCCATTTTTTGATACTTTTATGTTTTTGTGTTTTTTTTGTTTTGTTTTTTTGCATTCGCTGCTTCCAAACACTGACCAGCTCCAGTCGCTTCACTAACCCTCCTCCATGTTCCACTATATTTTATTGACTAAGAGATGCACTGCAGTTATCTGAGCCAAAGGGATTTTCTTTGATGTTCCTGCCACAATGTGAGCTTGGTAATGACAAGCTGCAATCGAATTTCTGCTTTCAAAGTTTCCCTTTGATTTTAATGGTGTACAGTAGGACAGCGAGTGTGTCTAATTGGCTGTGAGAAATCTCAGGGGAGATGCAGACATGCAAAAGTGTAGTGGCTTATGCTTGTGAACACACTGTTAGACACACACACACACAAATGTATATGTGCACTAAAATCCAGCCAATAAATCTGTTGATCAGTCATATTACAGATTGTTCGATATAAGTGCATATTTCATCCGACCTACTCCAATGTGAAAACATTGTTTTACAGAGCACGGTAGGATTTAGAAACTGTCATCTTATAGTTTCTCCAGCAGCTCAGGCTCTGTATTCCATCGACTGTCAGTAATGCGATGAATCGAGTAATCGTGTGTCTCCGTCTCCATTTTGCATTCCGTGCTTGGCATGTATGATATGACATTAAAAGTGGAAATGAGCGAGCTGTATTGTGCATATATAGTATATAATGGGTTAAATGAAGCCTCAGGGCAGATAGTTTTGCATCAAAGCATTTTCGTAATAAAGTTGCTCGAATCATTTCAGCCCTAATCTCAGTTCTGTCTTCTGCAGCGCATGTAGCAGAGTACACATCACAGCTGAGTAGAGAGGGTTGTGAAGTCAAGCTATGTCTTCATCTTAAGTTGCTAACTAGGTTGTGAAGCATATTGCTGGAAGGTTAATAAACAATGCCCCTATTATTTCCCCTTTTTAATATGACAAACATATATATATATATCCCTGCAACCCTAGTGAGGATAAAGCGGTGTATAGAGAATGGGTTGATGGATATATATATATATATATATATATATATAAAACAATATCGGCTGATAGATAGAAATAGTATTGTTAAGATCTTAAAAGTAGCATTATTCTTTAGTTTCATTTAGTTTTTTTTTTAAATTTAGTTAGATGGGGAATTCTGTTTGGTTTTATTTGGTTCTTTGATTTAGCGACACCCACCAGCCCTGTTTTCCTACGTTTGATCACTTTTATGGTAATTTCATCACTGAGCAGTAAATTGCTTTACCTAACCAATGCAACCTGGTTGTTTTTCTTACACCCAGCTGACTCTAATGGCTGGATCGTAACACCAGTATTCAGTTAAAGAAATGGTGAAAATCAAGCAAGACTATTTGCCTGCAGCCCCCACATCAATGAATCTGCCTCGTTTGGTGTGCCGTAAAACTGAAAGTACATTTCTAATAGACTGTTAAACTATTTTAGACTGAATTCACAACCAAATCGGTTGGCCAATGTTACCTTTGACCTTTAATTCATGTTTGTATATTTAGTTAACTCCCTGTGCAGGTTAGTGAGGTATGAGCTACGAGCTCAGCAGTCATACTGTGCATTTCTTTGCCAATATATAGACATATGCAGATGTAACTTTCACTAGATGTTTCGACAGCTGCCTCTTTTGCTTGTTTCTGCTTACGTGGAAATGCCTTGTTACTGTTGTGGCAATGAGCAAAAATCAAGCAAGACTATTTGCCTGCAGCCCCCACATCAATGAATCTGCCTCGTTTGGTGTGCCGTAAAACTGAAAGTACATTTCTAATAGACTGTTAAACTATTTTAGACTGAATTCACAACCAAATCGGTTGGCCAATGTTACCTTTGACCTTTAATTCATGTTTGTATATTTAGTTAACTCCCTGTGCAGGTTAGTGAGGTATGAGCTACGAGCTCAGCAGTCATACTGTGCATTTCTTTGCCAATATATAGACATATGCAGATGTAACTTTCACTAGATGTTTCGACAGCTGCCTCTTTTGCTTGTTTCTGCTTACGTGGAAATGCCTTGTTACTGTTGTGGCAATGAGCATCATCTGCAATCATACTTTAGAACGTTTACTTCTCTGCTCCATCAACCCTAAGCAGAGTTTCTGCATTAGACTGCAGGTGAATGACAGAGCTGCTCCGTCCCTCATACAGCTCTTGCAGAGAGAAACTCTCCTTGATTTGGAAAGAGAAAATACATCATAGATAAATATCTTATAGTGATGAGATAGAATGGCCAACGCAACGTTCTTCTTATTCTCTGGTATACGGATAGCAGAATCGTTGACGCTGGAGCTTATCGATCCTCCAGTACTTAAAAAATTTGCCCCCAGGACTACCAAGGCTCGGTACCCATCCTTAATAATATATCAATATCAGAATTTCTTACTCTTCAGAAGTGGTATCTACCACAAAAGTCCAGCATCAATTGGGCTCTAATTTGCACACATGCAAGAGATGCATGCTGGCTTTTGGTTTCAACCCCAGTAAACATCTGGTGGAGTTGGCTTCTTTTGTATAATATTTCTGTCTTTCTGTCACGCGCACGCATACACAGCACACCGTATTGCAAATTAGTCCCCTCATAAATATTCTTTATGGACAGAACGGGTTTGCTTAAGGTAAGGCACAGTGAATTATTAAAGCAGAAAAGTTTTGTGAGATTCAACAGTGACTTAAATCTAAATAAAAAAGCAAGGCGAGAATGTAGCCACACACAGACCCACTGCATTCGTCTACAAAGAAGAGTCCATGTACACACTAGCTTTGCATTTGTATAACAAACATATACCCTGCTATTTTCTTCCTTTTACAGTCACACTACATCATATCGCAGTGATGCACATACAGACGTAAATATGCAAAGTCGATCCCATTTTTCATTTTTTAAATCACACCTCACCCCTCTCATTTTGTCATTTCACACTTAAATTCACAGTCAGTGTAGTGTATTATAATTACTTCCGTGCACTGTTGCACAAGCTTGGCAGATCTTATTTAAGTTGCCGTGGTGTTGTCTTGTAGGCCTCCAGTAAGAGAAAGAACAAAGATTTCTGGTGTTGATATGACTAAAATAAGGTCATTAAAATTCCTGTGGTATTGTCTTTGCAGGGCTGCCCAGTGAAAAGTCTTGCAATGAAGGTCACGTTGTAGCTGAAGTTGTTTAAAACTGCTAAAATGACCCATAATGGTCATTCAGTTCCATGCTTTTCCATTACATTTAGTCTACACTCTGACTACAAAGTAGAGGGGGGAGCAGAACACTGATTGCCTTAAACTACTCTTCCTAAACTTAATCTTTTACTCTGTTCAGCTCATTTTCTTCCCTGTATTTTCTCCCAATCTGCTTTTTTGGTCGTTGGTTTTCTTTCCATTTATGTTTATCTGCCACTTTTCTGATTCTGTTTGTTCCTTATCTTATATTTCTCTCTCACACCGTCCTGTTTTCCTGCTCACTGTATCCGTCTGTCATTTATTGCACAATGTGTCTACATCCCAGTCTACTCCCAAGACTTATTCTTCTGCCTTGTGATGTCATGATGAAGCTTTGTCTGTAATCTTCACAGCGGATCATTAGAATATTATATGTTGATACACTGGTGAAAACTGGGCTAAGATTTCCTTTAATTTGCCACTTATATAAACCAAATACGACGCTCAAATCACATAGAAATGGTCCAGTGCTTGCTGTCATCATCTACATCACTCTGCAGAGTTCACTGATTAGTTCTGCTGCCAGCTGCCAGACCCAATTGATTTTCAGTGAATCTTTTCCAGACTAATATCGTGTGAAAACTGAGCTCGCAGGATTCACTCAGGCTTCTGTGAGGGTAATTTTCAATCTGTCTGCGCAGGTATCTCGGAAATTTGGGTTAAGGCATGAGCAGTATAGTGTCACAGCAGGATGCCAGGTAGATGTAAGAGGAAGCGTTCTCGCTGGGATCGACTGTGGCGAGACTGAGGCTCTGCCGTGTTGTGTGCAGTGAGTGGTTTCTTGTCCACAGCTCCTAGCAGGCTTTAGGGGCAGCAGAAAGGGGAGTGCTTTTTGAGTAATGGGCCTCATGCAAAGTTCAGAATGTCTCAAGCAATCGAAGCACGGCTGCTGAAGTGTAAGCACCTGCTATCACGTCTCTCATGCTAGGAGAGGGTGCTAATAATAAACAACTTGGCAGCTGTCTGCCCATGGCATCATGTTTAATGCCCCTTGCAGCTTCCTGGCGGTGTTTCAGAAGAACTTGGTGGATGCTCTCTGGTCTTGGCTTCTTTGACTTGACCGACAAGAAGACGAGTCGGGTGGCAGCTGTCCAGGTTTAGGCAGCACACACCAAGATGCCAAGCTGCTGCATGAGCAGTAAAAGATACTACAGAGGGTAGTTTATCACCAGACTACCAGCTTTTCCTAATGAAGCAGCAGGAGCTCAACACCACAGGCCCCTCAGCTACATCTGGCCTGTCATGTGGTTGGATTGAGAGGAATGAGATGTGGCTTCTATAACCCTGGATTTCCTCAGTGCGATGTGCCAGCTTGGTGGGCTGGACTGAACTCAGCCCCTTTGAGAGCACTAAAATTGTTTATCCAGGAAGGTGCAGTGGAAGATACAGTGGCATGCGATGTATCGATGCCATGTGGAATTAAAGGTGGGATGTGGGAGTGCAACCTGAGTTCCTTACAGGTGTTGGCTGAACCTGGAGGCTCAGAGAGAAAGGAGGGCTGCTGTCACCTATTTGGCTTGGAGCCTGAGGCAGTTTAAACAGACAGCATGTGAAAGAACCTTTTGAAGGGCTGAACTCTGTTTATTCACTGGGGATTTATGTGTAATGATTTTAGCCATGCTCTGTGGCTCTATAAATGCAGTGCTGGTGGGTCGATCTATGCACAACTTTGGCCCAGACTGAAATATGTCAGCAACTCTTGGATTGACTGCCGCTGAGTTTGTGGCTAAATAATGCTACAATTCTAACAAGCTAAATTAAGACGGTGACCAGGGTAAACATTATACCTGCCAAACATCAGCGTGTTGCCATGCTGACGAAAGTATTTTACTGTCAAAGCGCCGCAGTGCTGAAGTACAGCTTCTGAGAGGGGCTGGCATGGCTGTAAACTCTTATTGTAATCCACATTGTTAAAGGGAATTATTGCATGTTATGCTTCACAGAGCAGAAAGAGTTGTACATAAGCATAAAGGAAATGCAGACTCTGCTCACCAAGCATTATGAAAGGAGTCAAGTAAACATTAATCAACGGCAATAATCCAGCACTCTTGGGCGCAAGGAAGTCGCCTGGTGGTTTTCATTGACTTAAATGATAAACTACACATAAATTAAATAAAAACCGCAGCGACATTTATCACTAAGCCCGCTCCCTGACATTTAGCTTTCCATCATGCATGGAATGACAGTCTCTTGAGATGGTCCATCTGAGGGAGTGACAGCCGAAAGTAACTACTGTAAAAGATAACTTTTTCCAATGTATATTTGTTTTAATGAGGAAATGCAGAATATTATAATCTGTTTTTGTAAACTGCTGTCATGAATATGCCCACTCAGAGGACTACGCTATTTTGCGTGACTTTTCATGCATTTTTATGATGTTAATGGTCTGATGTTAGCATTAGTTATCTAATTACGTTTTGTGAGACGGTGTCATCATATTGGTATTTCCAAGAAGTACTGGGTGTAACCAGTATGTTTACTATGTTTCTAGCTTGACCTGGTGTGTCTGAAACTTGTCAGCATTGTAACTAATAATTGTAGCTAAGGCTGTTAAAACATCTTTTTTTCAGATTGGGATGAAACATGTCTGTCCTCATTTCAGTGGTTTCATCCAGGATGACGATGCCCCCTTTAGCAGAGCATGAGGGGTCACTGGGTGATTGATGCACTGAGTATGAAAATGAGCCATATATTATGGCTTTCTCCTTCACCAAATCTCAACCCAGTTGAACACTTGTGTGGGAGATTTTGGACTGATGTATTCAGCTTGCTTTGTACCGTACTGAATGTATGCAGACTGTTAGCTGCAGGCTACACAAGTGGCTTGGTCCATTTGAAGCTATCATACTTGTGCATCATATTCCATGATTTTTTTCCTGATAAATTAATTCAAAAATGTGCGACTTTGACCCTAATATTACCACCTCTCTCCATCCGTAGTCACCACTCTGTGATCCTAAGAAATGTTGCACCCTCAGCAGTATCTGATCGGTTACACATCATGAGTAACAGCTTATCAATACTTCAGGATAAAGGTAGGCGAGTTCTCTTTTAATTATATATATGTAAAACATAAATTAACAAAGGTATTCTAACAAAGCTTTTTGATGACATTTGTTATGTATTTTTATTGTAAATGTGCATCTGTTCTAAATATTAGTTACTTGATGACCAATTATGAGGATCGACCATGAAAAAAAAAAGCACATTAGTGGGCTCTCTCTGTGCTGTTATGGGCACCACAATGCTAGTTAGAAGTGGTGCATCTATGGCTTTGTGTTTGTTTTTTTTCTTGTGCTTCAAACAATAGCGACTGTGCAGGACGTTTTAGAATTAAAGCTAATAAACAATATCTTTTACTGAAATTATTGCAACCCAGTACAAAGAGAAAATGCTGAGTCTATAGACAGATTGGTAGATCTGTTAAAAACAAGAAGAAGGCTACCGTATCAGAACACTGGCTCTTATGTGTGTACTATAAGCAAGTCACATATATTTACACCCTATAACACATTACATTTTGCAAACTAAGTCATTTTAAGCTTGTTTCCCAAACATAGGCTGCAAGGTGCAAACTAAATTCACAGCTGGGTAGCTTAATTTTTAGTAAAAATTACAGATTTTCTTCGATTTTGGGCAATGTGACACAGTATTTACAGGGAGGGAAGAGCATCTCAAGCTTAGAGTTGTAATTCAGTCTGTGTAGGATGCAGGTATTGTAGATATTGATACATTCAATCATGTTTTTGGATTTCAGTGTGGCTGGATAGATGCCTGTATTTTTTTTTTATTAGTAAACATACTTTCCACCTCACATCCTCTGAGTACACGGCTTCCAAATGTGTTCAGAAGTGGAAATAAGAGTGAAAGTTTTTCTATAACTCCCATATCACCTATCTCTACTTGAGAAAAAAAATCTGGTAGAAACATATTTCATTGTGCCAACAGGAAAATGTCTACCTTGACATCACTGACTAAGGTGTAGCCAGAAACTCAAGATGTTTGAGAATGCATCTTAGCATGGTTAAACAAAGAAATGCAATTATGCAGCAGTTTGATGGCATGTTTTTTTAATTACTAAGAAAGAAAAAAAAGGTTTGAGAGAGCTTTATTGTTGGAGCTTTTGAAAGCAAAGTTACCATTGATCCTAACAGGTTCAGGGTTTAAGGTTTTAGAAATACCAAATGTAAGGTAAAAAGATGAATAAAGAAAAACAAAAGAGAAAAGAAGCAAATATCAGAAAAGAGAAATACTTCAACAAATAGAGAAATAGAAATGTTAGATTTGTGAGTAAAACTGTTGTGAAATTGGACCTGTAAACACATTGCGCTACAGCCTGAGATTTAATAATTGTTACTTTGCTTTTAGAAAGACTTTTTACTCATATGTGCATGCTTTAAAATCTGGTACCATAAATGCTGCATTAAACAATATCTTTATCTTAAAACTATGTATGTTAAGTTTAAAAGAAATCAGAAGCTTTAAATTGCTCCATGGAGCCCTCAGTCCGCATGAACCGCAACCAAAAAGTTTTCATAGTTAGCATGTGAATTCTAAGGTTATCGCCAAAAACCTGTCTTGTGAACTCATATTGACCTTTAACCACTAAATTCTGATCAGTTCATCCCTGAGTCCTTGTGGATGTTTGTGCCAGATTCAACAAAATTCCCTCTTGGTGTTCTTGATTTAGTGCACGAGAATGGGATGGATGTGGTGTCACAGTGACAGTGAACCACCACGATCACTTCATCCTCAAGTCCAAGTTCATACTAAAATAGTCACAAGTGACCCTGAGAGATAGCATTCATGACAATAGGGCAGACAGTTGGAGGCTACGAAAATAAAATGCCTCTGGCCATGGCCCAAATAACAAACACTGACGTCAGCTCAGAGGTAGCTAAAGTTACCAGGTTAATTGTGACATGCTCCCTTTAAGGAAGAAGGATGTAGTTCTAAAACTGTCTATTTTAGGTAATTATGTAGATGTTTGTCATCTGGTAATAATTCATTTTCCAGTAAACCCAAATATTTCAACCAAAGTAGCACAGAAAGTGAAGGAAAAGTTTCCAGGTTCAGTGGGTCTCAGTTGTAACTCGAGATTTGCTAGAACTGTTATCCTTGGGGATACTCAGTGGTTCAAGAGAATGTGGTCTTGTCTGGGTTCAAAGAGATACTATTTTTGTTTTTATTTTATTTTCTCCAAACAGTGTGTCATCATCATGACATCATGACTTTTGACATCTCCCAGGCTTCCCTATGTTGAGGACAAAACCCCAACCTCCATTGTCATTCTGGGCACACACATGTACACACACTTACACTTTATTCTTCGAAAAAAACATGCTCTGTCCCACCCCCCATCCCCTCACAGATGCACAACACACACAGTTAAACAGGAAATGGAGACAATGATGAAACCTTGGTGTAATGTTAAGAGCTCAAATATCCAGAAGGACTGACAAACGTCAATCACCCCCTCAGAGCAGATTATCTCCCATTCCTCACTTCAGATTTATGTGTGTGTGTGTGTGAGAGAGAAAGTGGCATGGAGATACAAAGAGGTTGCACTGATAATCTGAAATTGGATCACAAGATCAAAAGACCAGACTGCTTGGCTTTTGTGGACACATGGGACTCAATAGCAGTTGGACAAAGGCAGCTTTGTGTGTTAACACTGAGCGCAATTGTGTGCGTGTGCTCATTTTAACAAACAAAAATAAAGTCAAGATGCCACCTATAGCTTAGTTTTTTTTACAATGACCACAAGAGTGATAGATTCAGTGTCTTTTGAGGTGTTAAGAAGTGTGACGTGCAACTCAATACGCACTGGTAAACAAATTTCAATCGCGATCGAGTTGCTAACTGTAGCTGAAAAGTCCAATTACGTGACCTCAGGACCGCTTCAGAGGTTTTTGCTGATGATGTAGTTTCGCTTGCTTCACCAGACCGTTGCCTATAGAGCACAGCTAGGGGCTTTACAGCTGAGTGTGAGCCTGTGAGGTAGAAAGGTCAGCACCCCCCAAGTCTGAGATCATAGCACGCTACTGGAAAATGATGGATTCCCACTTTAGCGCTGGGAGTGAGTTGCTGCCCTTTGTAATTGTGCAGCAGTATTGCAGGATTTGTACCAGACTATCATGGTGAAGAGGGAGCTCTGAGAAGATGAACCTTTCAGTATATCAATCAACTGCAACCCTCATCTGTGGTCATGAGCCCTCTGTCAAGCAGTTTTCTATTCAGGGTGTCTAGCCTTCGTCTTAGACACAGGATAGACACATGGCTGGGTGGTAAGACCTGGAGTTTTATAATACATATGATAACATTTATTTTTTCATCTTGATCTACATGTGTCATTTGCACAATATATGTTTAATAACATTAATGAGGATGCAAACACATTCAACCTGTCGGAGCTCAAGAACACACTCAATGTGTTTTAGTGTTACACTGTATGTAAACAGGCAAACTGTTGATTTAAAACTCAGTTTTCAGCTCAGGACTGAATCCAAAATAAATAAAATGCCACGGTTTGAAGCCCTCATTTATTTTTTTGTCAATAACTTGATTGTCAATGCAGTCAACAAGCTCTAATCAAAGGCCTTATCGACAAGTCTCCCCACTCAGCAGTCATCATGGCAACAACTCAGTGCAGTCATTTCGGGTTAAGACTCGGCCCTGTAACTGCAGCTTCAATGGGACATAAAACCGGCAAATCTGATCAGAAAGCCTTTAAAGGTTTGCTGACTTTACCTTAAAATTAGGTTTAAAATTTTGCCTCAGGTGATACTTTTGCTATGCATGCACAGAGTTGCATGACACCGTACTTGCATCAGTTTCCTGCTTCAGCTGTTATAAACAGACAAATGGCTTTTTAGCTAGAGAGGTGGGACATGTGTCTTACAAGTTCAATCAGCGGTGTTATTAGGATTGGATTGAGCTAGAGCTGAGCTCCGTCTGCTGATATCCAAATCCTATTTCTTTAGTCTTCTCACATTGGAGCTGTACGAGCATTATCAATGTAATTGTTTTCCTGTTCAAACAGCTGAGCTGCTGCACAGATTTACCGTTTTTACAGTGAAATCTTTCGGAAAAAACTGATCGAGCTCCGGATGAAGCAGCACCATCAAAGCTGCGACTACATTTTTATTGGGGGGGCAAGTATTAAGTACATGAATCCCCAAAGTTTTCAGTTGTGCTGCTAAAATGCAACATTATTTGCAGTAGAGGCATTACTGCACACGTGGAACAATAATAAGACAAAAACAAATGTTCCAGGCAGTTTTTCCTGAAAAATCAATTCAATACAAATGAATCAGAATCTATTTTATAGGCCAAATTTGCACACACACTCAAGGACTTTGACTCTGGTTAATCTTTGCTCTCCGTGTACAGTCATCGGGGAAAAAAACAAAGTACTGAAAATACGGTGAAAGTTGAGGGGTAAAGAAATAAACTATAACAAAAATAAGAGTAATATAAACACTAATCAATAGCAGCATTTACAATGTGTGTGCAAGGTGGCAGGGTTACTGAGGTAGGTGTGTTACATTTAAAGTAGTGGAAATATGCCTGAGTCTCTGACTAGTCAGAGTTCATCAGGGTAAGAGCCTGGGGGAAGACACTGTCTCTGTGTCTGGTGGTTCTGGCACATAATGCTCTGTAGCTCCTTCCAGATGGGAGGAGTTTTAAGGAGTTTGTGTGCGGGATGTGAGGGGTCTGCAGAGATGAAACCTGCCTGATTTCTGACCTTGAACAGGTGTAAGTCCTGGGTGGAGAGCAGGTCAGCCCTCCATTGTTGTGTATTTGGTTTAGGCTTATGTAATTGCGGTGTTGATTCTTGTTTGTTATTTCATAGTGTTTCGCTGACTTTTATTTTCATGTTTTTTAAAACGTCATGTGACATGTTTGTTCATTCAAATTGCTTAAAAGTAAATCTAGCACAGGGACTGAAAAAATGAATTAAAAATGACAATGCTCTGGTGCCTCCCTAGTGGAATCTGACTACGTAGATTTCATTTGAAATCTCATACTGAAATGCAAAAATAGGGGAATTGAATTTAGTTTGTGGTAGAACAACAGCAATTACAAACTAACATTCATTACATTAATCTAAAACATGTCACAAGTGTGTACAGTTTAACTGGAACTGCTGTCTACTTAAGAAATGCTCCCTCTTTCTACTGTCTGCACCATGATCTGTGAGCCTGACTGTGTCCCTTTTTAGCAAATTAATGCTCACACATCCCCACGGTGTTTCTTTCCATTTTTCGGCTCAAAGCACTTCAAAGATGGTACATTTTACATTACTGTGATGGTTTTAACTCTGTTCTAAACAGGCTATTTCAGTCTTTGTAGTCTTAAATGCAGTTGACCTGGTGCTGTCCACACCTACTTCAAGAAGATTTTCTCTGAGTGTATGATTAATAGGAACAGCTAATTGCATGACTGCTGACAGCAGGAACAGAGTGCAAGATCTGGACTTTGTCACTTAGAAGTTTACTCTCTGAAGGATCATTTTATATTGAGTGTTCTTTTGTCTGACTACTGAGACAGGAAATACTTTGTTTGAATTAGTACATGTGAACACAGACAGCAGGAGAGAAGTAAATACACATAAAAGATGACAGCACGCAACAAGAAAACACAGTAACCAACCCAGTCATTTTGACTGATTTCAAATTGGTCTGAAATTTTCAAATAGAGCTCTGGCCTGTTGATATTAAACAAAGCTAATGGTAACGTTAGCCATATTGGATGAACAATGTGCCAATGCTAAAGGTTTTCCTGTGGTTGTGTTGCTATAGAACTAAGTAATTCACTGGGTTTTTAGTTCCTCAGATGCTTGTGTTCACCCTGGCATCCAAAAGCACAACATTTGGTGTGCTTTGCTCATGGCTGAGACGGTTTAGAGTTAGCCAAAGCATCTTGTGCAAGTAAACAAACCTGGTGAAGTGAGAGGCAGCTGCTCGTTCGGAATGGTTCACCTGGCAGGCAGTAAGTCGTGAGTTGGCAGGATCATCCCTAGTTTGAGCTGGATGGATGGTTAGTTAGGTGTGAGGTAGCATCTGGGTCACATTCTTACTGACTTGTAAAGCTGGGAGTCTTATCTAGTTTTGTGGAAGCTTGAGGAATGGCAAAAATAAGTGTCTTTATATCTTCACAACTTTTATATTACGCCTCCAAGTTTATAACAACCACAAAAGATAATACAATGGATTTCCACCATATGTGAAATTCTATATTTTTGGCATTATCTTGAAGGGTTTGGATTTGAAATGAAAAGATGAGTGTGAAATGTGAAAGGAGCGCTTTTTAGCTTTCATTCAGTGTTCTACACATGCATATTAGGGCTGGGCGATATGACGATAGAAATGTCTATCGTTTTATGTGAAGATCCTATCGTTTATATCGCAGCTTTACGGCAGTATTTTACATCACTGATGTGCCTTACGGCAAGCCCAGGCACACGGCAGCGCAGTGTTGCCAACTTAGCGACTTTCTCGCTAAATCTAGCGACTTTCCAAAGCGTCCTAGCGACTTTTTTTGTCAAAAGCGACTAGCGACAAATCTAGCAACTTTTTCTGCCGTTTTGGAGACTCTGACAGGAAAACTCGGATCATTCTGCAGTTACTGTCCTCAACCAGCAGCATGTGCTGCTGTGAGCTTCTCCCTGTCCCAAAGCACAGGCTGTCAGTCCGCAGCAGTCCCAGTGAGGGGAGGAGGAGACGCACTTCACTCCGCGGCCAGACGGCAGATGAATCACGCATGCGCAAAGTCACTACAGATCCCATCCAGACTTACGGAGCGGAATATAAATGAAAATGTTTTCTTCACTGTCATACTAAAATAAACCACAGCATTTAGCCTCGAGTTCAAAAACATATTTTGGGTGTTTTATACTCACTAAGAGGGGGAACTTCTGTCATATGGTGGGGGTTTGGAT
Organism: Acanthochromis polyacanthus; assembly: GCF_021347895.1. Classification (NCBI taxonomy): domain Eukaryota; kingdom Metazoa; phylum Chordata; class Actinopteri; family Pomacentridae; genus Acanthochromis; species Acanthochromis polyacanthus. The sequence continues at coordinate 12,080,871 of NC_067131.1, read as the reverse complement.
TTAAAAAGACAGACAAGGATCAGACTACAGTACTTTGTAAGGTATGCCGCTGCCCGGTCCCATTCATTCATTGAGTTTACCAAAAAATATGCTATATTGGGATATAAAATAAGCTATATCGGGATATAAAATTTTGGTCATATCGCCCAGCCCTAATGCATATATATTTTACTGTTTCAACCAAATGGCTGTGTTGAATTGATTACCCCCACTTTCAGGGGTGCAAATGGAAGTTAAAAACTGACTGACAGGTGTAACTCGCTGCCCAGTGGCTTCTTTTAGTGCTGATTGTTGACAAATAAAAGGGCAGTGGGTGTCTAGCCTTCATTTCAGTCTATCTTTTCATCTGTTGAGATTACAATTTGAGCCAGAAGGCACATGCCAACATGAAGACCAGAGAACTCACCGTGACAGAGAAACAACTGATCTGTAAGAAGAAAGAAAAAAAATGTCATTGGATGCAGCAAATACAGCAGAGGGGAGAAAAAAAGAAACTGCAGATTGACTTCAAAATAAAGTCAGGACAAGTCACCCATAGAAATAACTGCAGCTGACAACAGAAAAATTTACAGGAGGTGTGAAGAGTAGCCTCAAAACAACTATCAGTGACGCTATCGCCAGCCCAGAAAGCACAGGTGTCAGACTATCACAATCCACAGTTCAACAGCAGAATTACAGTCTATACAGAAAGATGTACAGTTCTTATCAGCTGCAAGACATGAAAAATCTAGAGAGGAATATGCTCCAGAACCAGAACCTTTCTGGCTTTTATTTTTCTTTTTTTTTGGGCAAGGTTTTATGGACAGATTGGACTGAAATGAAAAATGAAATGACCTATCTGACCTCCTCGTAAATGTGGATCTTTGGCACAAAGTTACTACAGTGCTAACTAGCTTAAATCTGACTCAACCAGTTTTCTGCAGCTTTAGGTTGATGTTATTTTGATAAAACATTTAAATAACAGCGACACGTTAGGCAACTGGTGCTGGGCAAAATATCTAATAAATACACAATTAATTATTGATCATTTTTATTGACCTGCTTCTATTACTGTCTAGGAGATTAAAATATGTTTTGTTGGAAGTACCATCAACAATGAAAAGCTCGCAAATAAAAAAACTGACAGATCAGTAAATTAAAAGGAATAACGTCATCTTGATACAAAACAAATAAAGCAAGTAAAACCCCAAAAGTGTATGTAGTACGACCAGATTAAGCTGCCATACTGCGTTGTTAGGCTGCCGAACTTTGCGTTTTGTGCTTTCATCGCAATTTGCATCTGATGCATTTTTAATGAAACTGTCGAACCATCGTTCGAACAGTTTCTTCCCATTGATGCATTCACTGTGGCTTTATTGCATTAGCTGATTAAAATACATGAATAAAAAGAGACATTTAAGAAGTTCACATACTATGTAATATAAGCATTATTCTCTGTTAATCTATTAATGTGGATTATGACCATGTTGTCACATTGTTTAGTTTTTGATATTGTACCCATTTTATTGATTTCAGAACCGTGTAAAAAAAAAAAAAAGAATAACTGACTTAGACTTCGCAGAATAAAAACCTCAAAACTGAGCAAAAACAACCTGCTGTTTCTCTTACCTGGGGAAATCAGACAGTGTTGCAGGTGAACTTCATCTTCTGTGGTGAACATCTGTTACATGGAGAATGTGGAGAGTTTCACTCTGATGGAGCCCATGAACAACCATAACATAAATAAATGTAACCCTGTGCAGGAGGATAAATTAATTCCTCTTAAGGCACCATGCAGGGCCGGCCCTAGGACTTTGGTGGCCCTAAGCAAGATTTTTTTTGTGGCCCCAAAACATGCACAGGGCAACTACCAAATCACGTGCACAGCTTGTAATTGGGTTAAAACACACATGCACATGATTAACAGCAAATATTTATTTTTTTTTAAATGTATCCGTAAAACGATAGAGACAATTACCAATAATGACACACCGTGTGGCCCCCTCTAGTGGATGTGGCTATAAACAACGGCATAGAGTGTTTATGCCAGCGGCCGGCACTGGCATCATGCCAGGATCCATTACGGAAAATAAAGTGTAGTTAATTTTCTCATATACCTTTAGTCTTACTTATTGTTAAACAGTTTACATTTCAGGAGCACATAAACATGAATAAATATTTGGCTTTGATATAGTACACCTGATGCAGGTATACAGTCATTTCACTTGTAAATGCTGGAGAACGTTGGTATTTTTTATGCTACATTGCCAGCCATGGACGAATGCCTCTTTTTTTCACCCAGCTATGGCAGTCTGTAAAGATTCATGTTATAAAACTGGTCAGATGTTTGTTCAGACGCAAGCAAAATATAACTGCAAGCTGATGCCCTCCCACTAAACAGAACACATTCTCACTTCTGTTGTATGAGGTATGTTTATGCTCAGCAGACTTGCTACAAACCCACTCTGCAGACTCCTGCAGGGAGCTGTGATTGAGTCCCGTCTAGAAAGGGTCATCACATTAGCAATTGGAAATACATCAGAGATTTATTTTTCTGCCAAACAAACCCTGATCTGTGCTGTCACGAAAATGATAGGTGAAAAGACACTTTTGAAAGAATAACAGCACTCGCTCATTGATGTCAAAATAGAACAGGGAGCACCTTTAACTGAGACGAACAAAAGGTATTAAAAGGATAAAATCAAGAGAATAAAGGTCAGTGAGACAGTTGCAGAAATTTCGTTATTCAGACACTTAGTATTCACTTTGTCAAACCGAACATTTTGCAGGTATTAAAGTGCAACATTACCAAAGTTGAATCTTCTGACCTTTGCATCCAGAATAAAAACATTTGTAACACTGAGATCATGTGATTGCAACTGAAAAAAGCTGACTATGCTGGATTTATCTCTAAATAAGGGTTCAAAAGAGCTCAGGCATTGAGAATTGATATTCAAACAACCGCTGAAGGTGTTACACCAGCACTGTGACTATAATCTAATCTGACGCACAGTATGTGACTAATTTTTTCCAAAGGTATTTCAACAAGGTGGTTTCTCAGCAGTAATGATAAGAATGGATATACTAGAATGTAGATAAATAGTAATAAAGCTCTCAGTAAACGATACACTGAGGGCATTTTGTAAGGTTTTTCACTGTTTTAATCATCTTCATGAACACTCGGATGATTTTTGTTTGTCATTCTTTCACTAATTTACAGTTTATCTTCATTTCCACACTATCTGTTCCGTCTCTCAGGTTATCTGCACTCCAGCCTCCTTTCTTTCGGTCTGTCACGCTATGCTTCCCTCTCTGTGTCCCTCTTTGGTGTATCTTATTGATTTGATCCTGTAGTCTCCCCTAATACTCAGCCCGGCTGGGCGGCAGCACTGGCTTATGATGCAGTGAAATGTCAGGTACCTTTGGGAAGACAAGATTAGACAGCTCAGAGCGATCCATCTGTCTCCGTCCCCTCACTTCTAATCATTTGCTCCTCTCTTCTTTTCTCTCCCCCTTCTTACCTCTCTGTCTCACCCTCCTTGCTGCCTTCCGTTCCTTCCTTCTTATTACTCTTTCCTTCTGCTCTCTGTCTCCCTAATCCTCTCAAGTGCTCGTTTTCTTAAACCATATTAACACAGGGATCATTGTCTCGTTGAATTAAAATAGAACTGAGAGAGATCTGAGTAGTTGCTGCCAAGTTAAAACCTTGTATCTGCAGAGGAATTAAAGTTTCCTTAACACATATGACCCTTATCCCGTTTTTGTTATTGCCAGTGGGGTCATGAACTTTGTGACACACTTCAGGATCATGAAAGAACTTGTATTGTCCAAAATCTCACAATTACAAACCAATCTGATAAGGTGTGCTGCAGCAGGACGAAAGCAAAAAGTACTGTTTATATATATACCGTATATACGGCATTATTGCAGAATGCAGGAGTGACTCTGTAGTGGTCCTTACTGTAGTGGGCTTAAAGAAGCCTCCATCTGAAGACACTTTCCTGTCTGATTAGTAGGTCATGCAGGGGATGTCAAGTATCGTCCATTACGTTGAGCAGTTTGTGCAACATCCTTCTTTCAACAACCAACTCCAGGGGCTCCAGATCAGCACAGAGCTACCCTTCTCTATCAGTTTACTTAGTTTCTTAGTCTGCTAATCTAATCTACAGTCTGGCCTCAGGGACATTTGCTCCATGTATGTTGAGAATTAACAGACAAATGCATTTCATGTTATTTGAATGTTTTAATCAAATGCATGTAATTATATCTTGAGTAATATAATGGGTCTATGACACTTTGCTTGACTATTGTCAGGATGTTGAACATCATATACTGTTAGAACATAATTATATATTAACTGTGTGCAATGTTTTGCTCTTTTTTGTTACATTTGTACTCAGTGTGGGCTGACTTCTCAGTACATTATAAATTATTACACTTCTAGCAAAACAGCTCAACCACAGATAGAAATAGAACTGAAAAAATGCCTTTTGAGCAGTACAATAAAGTAATGATGCCATAAAGAGAGAACTCAAGTTGAATTCCATTCATTACTTATTGGATACAACTTTAAAAAAGTGGCTGCAACTGGAAAAAAAATGGTGACTTTACATATTATAGTTGCATGACTCGAAATATTTTTAATTTGTTTCGATACTTTTTAACATAGACTCTTCTACAAACTGTTTATTTTTTAGCTAGTTTAAAATCAGTCATGAGGAATAAAGTGATTTTGAGGAAATAGCAATATAGTAGTAGAAAACAGCAGAGCTTTGTGTGTATGGTTTGCATTGGTGTATTTGAAGCCAAAGCATGATCTTTTCCCAAACCTAACCAGACGGTATTAATGCCAAAACTAAACCAACTATCTTTGTTGCGTACACAAAAAGAAATGACGTCAGAGAATGACTAACAAATGACAGCGCCAGATGAGACTTGACCTCCTGGACCTGGAAGTCTTGTAATTTATTCCTTCTACACACTTCCAGCCTCCCTAGTGGACTTAGTGGCTTATCTTATGTGACACAGACACATCCCAACAGAAAAAGAAAGGCAAAAAATGTCAACTTTATTTTAACCTTTATTGGAAAAGTCATATGTTTTTGCACTCTGGCCCAACGTAGCATTTACACACGTGAGACTGTGTTGCTTTTCCAGCCCCCTTGAAACCAAATGTCCATGACTGACCTAAAAAACACCAACACTGACTTGTATTAATGTGATTTCACCAGTACTTCGTTTCCTATGCATGCATTTGAAGCACCACTTTTATAAGGTATACTGACAACACACACTTGAGTGAAGAACAGCTTTTTCATCTTGTGTTGTTTTCCTCTGAGCTGCTACGAGGGCTTTTATTTTCTCCGTTCATCGTCAGGAAGAAACCTTTGAAAAGGCCTCGCCAATCGGTTTAGGATGGATCCTCCAGTAAATAAGAATTATTAATTGATTTTGGCATTGTTGGCATGCAGTGGACTTCATTTCTTAGATGTAATGAGAAAGAAAATCGTAGCGGAGGCGGCTACCTGTACTAACTTAAAATAAGTGTCTGTCTGTCACATTCTTGTGATACAGTCAGAAAGAAAGCATGACTCCCACATGCACACGCCTGCCCCTGCCCTCTTTTTAATTTTTTTTTAACAACTTAAATAGAAAGAAAAACAGGAAAAAAGCAAGCTGCTGAATAATAGTTGTCAAAACAAAATCCTGTGGTGCAAAAATAGAAATGATTTAATTCATACCTTAATACAAAGAGCCCGCAGTCAAAAAAAAAGTAAAATAAATAACTCATAAGCACTGTGAACAAGAAAGGAGTAAGAGCTCATCGGGGTCACAGTGTTGTTTACAAATGAGCGAACAGCTGAACAAAGACGATGTGCTTCACATCAGCACTGGTGTGTGCAAAAGGACGGAGTACCATAAAGAGAAAATAGAAAAGGGATCCACAAGGGAGCAAGCATTTCCAGGTAAATTACGTTAAGCACTCTTCAATTCTCGGCTGTTTTTCCCTGTCGGACGATTATAAGGTCAGTGTCATCATAAAAACAAAGAAAAACACAAAACACCACATGTGCTGCATAAATATTGGGTAATATTCTGTACGATAACACTAAGTCTTTCTCTGTAGCTATTTCAAGCTCTACCATTGTAAAAGTAACGACGGCACATGGCTGTCAAAACTCATCATTAAAATTAATTATTACCGCAGTTCCCATCAATCCTGATCCTTTCTCTCGGCAGTGAAGGTTCTCCCCCTCTCTTCACTGAAGATAAATAAACATGTTGGGAGTAAATTATTTCACTTCAGCCTCTCACTTCTTCTGCCATCTGTCATTGTGAGGAGAAGCGAAAGCTCTGCCTCCATTTACACTCCAAAAACGGCACCCTCTCACTCTTTGGTGTTACGCATCAATCTCCTTTAGTGTTACTGTGGTCACAAAATGTCTAAAAATCAATAAGACAGAAGTCTAAAAGAGCCTACTGGCAATCAGCCATGGTGATGAATAGACAACTAGCCACTCAGTCTCAATGGTTTGGAGGTTCTTACCTTGAGAAAAGAAATGATCAACGTCAGAGCGTCTGAGATGTCTTGATTTCTTCCTTTGCTGGTATTTATATGACCTTATACCTCAAGTCACTGATCACTATACAGATATACACACCAAAGAAAACAACTTTAGGCTGGATAAGTGCCATAAAACAAGTTAAAGTGTAATAATAGGTGTCTACAGGCAGTGCAGACGTCATGTGTCAATTCACCCTATACAACATCATGAAGATCAGACCCTTCCTGTCTGAACGTGCAGCACAACTCCTGGTACAGGCTCTTGTATTATCACATATCAAATACTGCAACTCCTTACTGGCAGGCCTCTTCTCAAACCTCTGTAAAAGATCCAGAACGCAGCAGCATGTCTGGCTGTCAACCAGCCAACAACAGCACACGTCACCCTGCTGTTCAGATCGCTTCACTGGCTTCCAGTTGCTGCCCGCATAAAATTCAAAATCTGACACTTGCATTCAAAGCTACACTGAAAACGGCTCCCTCCTACACTCCCTCCCGCTCACTACGCTCGGCCAACAAAAGGCTCCTGATACAGCCACCCCAACAGGGCCGGTCGATAGCTGGACTCTTCTCCTCTGTGGTTCCCCGGTGGTGGAACAAGTTACCAGACTCTGTTCAATCTGCAGAGTCCCTTTCAGTCTTTGAGAAAAGATTAAAAACCCAGCAGCACCATTGGATAGACGGCAAAGAAAAAAACAAAGCCAAGAGTGCGCAAAGTAGTATTTAAAGCAACGAGTGGCTGTTTTGAATGGAAAATATAAAACATGTTCGACTTATTTCACACTTTTTTGTTTGCTCTATAATTCCTTAAGTGTTCGTTCATAGTTTTGATGCCTTCATTGAGAATCTACGATGTAAATAGCCATAAAAGTAAGGACAAACCATTAAATGAGAAGTTCTCTGTGTGCTCTTGGCCATCTAGAATGTATGGACAAAAGAACTCTAAGAACTGTACGCTTTGAAAAATAATCACAGGTTAATGTGAATGTCAAATGTCTATAAATCTGTCCAGGAACTTGCAGATGGTCTTCACAATTTACAGTAAATATACAGTGATTTATTCATTAAGCAAAAAAAAAAAAAAATCGTAAAAGAGATGTACATGTTTAATACCCTCCATGCTTAAACATTTACAACCCTCGACTGGATTTAAGCCCTGCTGCAGCATCACTGACATAGAAATTGAGGAAGATACGAAGAAAAAGGAGAAAGGGGGGAGCAGAAGTAGATGATGAAAAAGGAAATCAAATTTAAGAATGTGCATGACCAGGAAGATGACCATAAGAAGAGCAAGGACAACCAAAGAAGAAAGAATTAGGATTAGAAAAAAGATAACAAAAAAGACATAAGGAAGAAGGTTGCCTGGAAAATCCAGACTGACTTTATACAAATAAAGGCAGTCTGGCATTTTGATGACAGGAGACGATTTCAAAAAGGAGGGGCTAACGAATGCAGCTTGAACGAGAAAGAACCAATCAGTGTAACCCGGATGTGATCCACAAACAAATCGACCTTGAAGTCCATGTAGTCCAAACAACAATAGTATGCAGCCGAGAAAGTGTCGCGGTGAATGATTACTGCCGTTTTTGTCACAAAAATCTCCGAATACATGGGGTACTCTCAAGTACAACACTTATTTTTGAAACGTCTACGCAACAAAAGACTCCTTCCGAACGATTAGCGGTGTTAGGAATAACTTTAAATCGGAGCCAAACCAAGTCGGTGCGTATGTGTAAAAGTTGCTTAAATTTACTCACACGTTTGGAACGGGATTTTCCTCTGTACAAACAATGGCAAGAAGCCGAAAGTAACGAGCCATCCACTGCCTCCTCATCGTCGGAAACGTCAAGTGAAAAGAGGCAACGACTAACGCCATCCAAAACGCCAAGAGACCACAAAAAGATTCGCTTTGGCCCCCCTCCTCCTCCTCCGGCATCATCTTCGAGGCGCTGAAGATGACGCAGCATTAACTCCCGCCTCCCGTGCTATGATTGGTCGTACCAAACTGTACCGGGAGGGAAACGCGATTCAATTTGCCCAATGCCAAACTGACTCTCCTGTATCTCCTAACATGGAGATAGGAGATTACATGGAGATTCAGTTTGGATTTTCCAAGCTAGGAAGAAGGATGAGAAGATACAGAAGAAAAAGGACAAGGAGAAGGAAGACAAGAAGAAGGATGTGAAGGAGGAGGAGATGAAGGTAAAGAAAAAGAAGATGAAGTGGAAGAACATGAAGAAGACAGAAAAGAAGACGAAGGAGAAGGACTTCAAGGTAGCAAAGAAAATTTGACATTGCATATGCTGTACACACAAAACAGTTGCTCAAGCATTGACAAAATGTTAAGCAGCAGTACCAGACATAATAATGGACAAATTATAGGTGTGCAGAAAGAGTGACTGAACGTCATTGTAATTCTGTTTGTTTCACGTTCATCATGCACAACAAATTGCTCCATAGTGGGTTAAAATTTTCTAATGATATCTTCTAACAGACTCAAAACAAAATACTGCCGGCTGCTCCAACTGTGTTTTTGACCAGCCAGACAAATTCTATTTGCATTTTCATGTTTTGCATATTTTTCAAACAAATACTGACAGCATGTACACTTTGGCTAAGCTCTCAGCGGCGGTGTTCGTGTTCATCTGTGTGTGTGTGTGTGCGGTATCCCTGGCGTTGTGTTCCATGGCTGTCTGCGCTGGTTGCGAGGGATGTTTTTTGTGATAGTTTGTGAATTCACAGCATGAGGCCGTACAGTAGGCAAACACATACAGCCAGGGGAGACACATTAGGATTAACACCCACCCACACGCTCTCTCACACACGAAGCGAGCCTCAGAGAGAAACATGCACAGGAATAGAAATGCCAAATGCAGAAACATAAATGGCAAAGAAGCGAAAAATAGCTTCAAATAGTCACCAGCTTCTCCGTCGTCTCTGGTTTGTTGCCAAAAGCAGTTTTTGCTCCAGGCGACTACTGAATAGCTCAAATTAATCAGCTCTAAACACTTAACTGTAGACCATATCAACTTTCCATTTGCCGTTTCTCACTTTCAGCGAGATCGTCAGATATCCTGTCGAAAGCCTCGGCATCGGGTTGGAGATTTTCAGCCGGTAATCCATCTGACGGACTTGTGCTGTATGCTAACTTTTAATGTCAAATATTAATGCGCCTCGACGGGAGTTGACCAGAAACTTGTTAATCAGGTTGTGCAAAAGAAAAATTTGACAGAACTGCACATTTAAAACACACATACAGACACACTTTAAACATGGCCTGTCTTTAGTTTTTCCATTTCTGACAAGTAGATGCAGATTCAAAGTGCATGCACACACATTTACACACTGAATGGATAGTAGCAATTAATTATGAATCAATTAATAATTTAATCGATTAAAAATACATTAACTGGTATAGCAGAAGATGAGTCGTGGTGTGTTTGTTAGATAATTTTTGTAGATGTGCCGTTGGTTCCTGATGAGCAGCTAGGTGAGTCTATATTTAAGGAGAAGGTGCTACAGGTGTGCCAGGTGGTCTGTCTGCATAACCACACCTCCTAGCTGCTGTCAAAGGAAGAAAAAAGTTTTTGATGCTGTGACAGTTGTTTGATGAAAGTATTGCAGCAGCACAGTAGCTGCTTATGCTGCTCATACTGACAGTCTTCTTTATTGGCCCTGAATGTAGATTTAGGTTTAGTGTTTTGACAAAAATCTGTACAGTTGTCCCTCTGAGAAAATCCGTGAAGTAGCCACTTTATATTTATTTTCTTATTTCTATATATATTTTAAGGGTTTATAAACCCGCCCCACACCCTTATAAACCTTTTCAACACCGTTATTAACCTTTCCCACACTATTATAAACACTTCCTATGCCCTTAAACATTTTTCATTCTCTTAAACCTACGTACTTTTAACAACATATTAAATTGTATGTGGGCACTCACCAGTGAATATACTACAACTTAAATGAAGAAGATGATGATGAATTAGCTGTGCAGCACTGAGGAAGATGAGATGAATGCAAAGAAGAGCATTACAGTTCTCCTGAAGCATGCTACACATGGGAGATGGAGGAGACTGATGCTACAGTCGATGAGCCAATCAGCTCATCTTATTTCGATTTAACATTCCTTCAGTATGTTTTAATCATTTAAAAAAAAAAAAAATATTTATAGTGTTTTCATTTTTTAGGCTAGAAAATGCCTATTTTCCTGCAAAAATCATTAATATTTAAATATACCTATATCCTGCAAAATCCCACAATATAGCAAAAATCCGCAATACAAAATTAGATTAATGTAATTTTAAAAATCTGCCATACAGTGAGACTGCAAATATGTTTTCATATGTTTTTATTATTTTTATATATTTATCTATATTATTTAAAAAATTAAAATGATAAATTTATAAAAATACATATATCGCAAAATCCTGCAATATAGCAAAAAATCTGATACAAAATTAGATATACGCAATTAAAAAATCTGCGATACAATGAAACTGCAAATATGTTTTAATGTGTTTTAACTATTATTTTTTATATTGATCTATATTGTTTTCATGTTTTTAGGCGAGAAAATGCCTATTTTACCAAAAAAAAATAATAATAATACATTTGTAAAAAATACACATACACTGCAAAATCCCTTGATATAGCAAAAAATCTGTGATACAAAATTCAATATATACAATTGAACAATCCGCTATACAGTCAGACTACGAAAAATTTACCACAAGGTGAAGGTTCACTCTATTTTTTTTTTTTTTAGTTAAATTTTTGTCCTAAGTTTTGTTAATTTTAATCTGCTTTTTCAGCACATCTTTAAAGCAGTTTAGTCCAGTTTTCATTAGAGAATTTTCTGTTCTTCTATATTCTAAGCATTTACAGCTGTCTCTGTCTTTGTGTACCGTTGCCACAGGTACATGAGTTGTTCTTATCTGTTTGAGGTTAGTGGAAAAGGTGTCTGCTGTGATCCAACAGAAGAAGTCTTCAGTAAATCCATTTAGTGTTATCATTTCCATAACTGAGTTAGCGATGGAAATGCGGCTCCAACCACCTGTTCTCTCCACTACAGCGCATCTCGTTTAGAAAATGATTCAGTCGCTTGTTCACTAAATCACGGTTTCTCTCTCTTTGGCTTGAGAAGAAAACTCAGATTATTGGGAGCATTTATGCAGTGATGTTTTTTCAGCAAACATCTACAGGACTTCAGACTTCCAGCTTGAAAGATATAACTGAAAGTGATGTTAGCATTACATTCACCAGACAAAATTACACTAACTTGCCTTTTTGTAAATGTTGGGTACTGCCTGCATGTGTGTAGTTGGTTTCAGCTGTTCATCTATTAATGGAAGTACAACAGGTCAGCTGCTTCTAAACAACAAATGTTTTGTGTGGAGGAGGAAAATTTAGCTTATCAGGAGCTGCAGTGTGTGATTCCACAAACAATTTGTTGAATAAGGCTTTGCATTAAATTGTTATTTTCAGTCCATTGATTAATTTCCATTTTCTTGTGTTTTGATTGCTGTTGTTTGCTCTTCATATGTCGACGAAAAATGTTAAAAATATTGAAATATTGTTATTGTCTTTAGTATCACTGTTGATAATTGGTTGTCGATGTGTATTTTCACTGTAGCTTTCATTAACAAAATGAATACTGAAGACTGGCAGAACTATAATTACACACACATCCGACACTAAAATGAATGAATGATGATGATGAATTGTATCACCAGCATTCTGCTGCTTTGGGTAGTCGACACAGAAAAAGGTTTTCTACACTGATAAATATAATCAATCTGTTGCAGCTGAGCGGCACTTCCCAGCAGCTGGACCCGCATTACTTGCAGTGACCAAAACATAAGTCACTTCTATCTTATCGACACTAAATACCATTAAGACCAAAGTCTGCAGCAAGGAGACTGGAGTAGCTTAATTTTCCTTAATATTACAGGTTAATGTTGAAAGCTGCAGCCTGCCTTTAAATGAAAAATGGATCAAACTTTGATTTATTTTTAGATGTGTTGAATATATCTAGTCTGGTTTAATTTTTGTCCCTCGCGAAGCCTGGAAGTTGTGCTGCTGTTATATTTAGTATTTTATAGGGTTAGTCATTGAGCAGTGAATGTAAGATATTTACTTTGTGTTCTCCAAACTTACAAAGCACTTTGAGAATGTTGATTTTAATTTTCAACAATTGCCAACTATGATTAAAAAAATAGAAATAAGTCTGATGTCTGTGTAGGTTCGCATTCATCCAGCTCATGGTTATCTAAAGTTGTTTAAATCAATCCACTGGACTCCAACCACCACCAGAACTGAAGAAGCATCTTGAATGAGAGGTGAAACGTCTTCAAGGAACTTTCTTAAAGTCCAGTGGATTGATCTAAACAACTTTGACTTTGATATGATTTGGATGATTTTATTGAAATATTCTCATTAATGGCATACGTTATCAGTCTTAGCATTAAGAGCTCAGATTATAAGTCTGACAGTATATATCCTTTAACATTCCTCAATCCCAGTAGTGGTCATTAGTTTGAAATTGGTGTGCCTTTAGCAATAAATTACTCATAAAATTAATGTGTTTTTTTAAGCCAATTAAACTTAAGTAGAGAGCTGTATTCCAGGACATGTTGTGAAGTGAAACAGCTTCGTAAATATAACATTTAAAATAGATTTTGCCAATTGCAAGATGCAATCTGTAGCCAAAACACTACAGCCTAGTCAACTTTAGGGATCCACCTTGTCCGCTCTTCTCTCTTCACTGTTACGATACCCCTACTTGTATGATCATCTGGCAAAAATGGCAACTTCTCAGTTGAAAATCCTCATTACTGAAGTGCAAAGCAAAAGTCAATTTTGGCTTCAATAACATACTCCTTCTGACAGCTGTTTTAACTGGTGCTTTGAATTTCTCACACAGCTTGGGGGCAACAACTTGAGAAAAATTGCTGGTCGTCAAGTGACCGAATCTTGTTTTAAAATCCTCTCTGGTGGCAGTGTTAATTGGTATCATGTCTTTGGAGAGGTGAGATGCAACCTTTCTCTTACTGGCAAAGGTGTCTGGAAGAGTTTATTGGTTCAGATCTGGCTTTGCACTCATTATGCAGTTCTTTGGTGCTGATACAAGTGCTCAAACATATTAGTTGTTTCAGCGAGCGATGCAAAACACTGCAGACAACCTGTTTTTGTTCAACATCATTCTTTCAAGAGTATCTCCAAAAACCCTTCGATAAGAGCAAATTATGTTCTATTGAAAAGACTTTTCCTGTACCATCCATCGATATCGTACTTCCTCCAATGCTCAATACACACATCGTGACCTTGATGTTGAAACGATATATTTTGCAACAGCAGGATTCGTCTTTAGGTGAACACATTTATAGAAAATTGCCGGTTATCTGAGGAAATAGCAATGTGGTGTTTAGGAGTTTGTGTTTGTGTGTCTCTTTGTGTGTGTGTCAAATGTTTAATTCATTTCAGTGGGCAGCCAAGGACAAGAGGGAGATCTGGGTTTTGGAAATGTCTCCCTGTTTGGGATGTTGGGGTTATCCTGTGTTTGTGTGCGTGTCTGTTTTTGTTTGTTTTCTCTCAATGCCATCTGTTAAGTAATGAGTCACCTGTGAAGTCTGTAACACCGGTGCATGTGCGTCTCTGTGGGGCAGTCGTAATCGCTGTCGGAGAGAATTAAGATCCACCTCATCAGCGGCACGGATACACTCATATCCATATGAAAACATTTTGATTGTTGTCACACTAATCCCAGAGAAATTAGCAAGTTATAATTCCCATTTATCATTCTTTACCTTGATATATTTACTCAGAACTACAGCTACAGCCCAAAGCTTACACATTGCTCTTCTTTTTCCTGCTTGTGTACCAATGTTCCTACTACCTCTAACGGTCATTGTGGCTTAGAGAAGAATCTAAAAGCTTTCTTTGCTCTGTGAGAGGGTGGAAGATGGGATCTAGCCATTAGAGGTCAAATATGACTACAGAAAGGTTATCTCTCGTGTCAAAATTTTCTAAACTGAAACTCTATGTGGAATAATTTACCTCCTCAAGTGGATTCTCTTTCACCATGTTGAATAGCTGGACCTTGATATGCCTGCTTGCCTTTATAGTTGCATCTTTTTTCTACAGCTGTGCTTTCTGTTGGGGTAAGTGTAATATTCACCTTTTAGTCTGGTAAATATCTCTTCCATGCTTGCTTTAGAATACTGATCAAAAAATCTGTGGTTAAAGTTGAAGAGGCTTTTGGTTTTCTCAGTGTCTGAAAGTCTAAACCAAGCAGCAACACCTGGGGACAGAAAAATGAAGCCTTCATACAGTAGAAGTCTTAAAAAGTGCAGTTTGTCAAATGGCCACTAGAGGCTGGCTCCACAAGTGAGTCAATCCCCTATAGACTCCCAAGTTAAATTTGCAGCAGAAATTCACACGTTTATAGCCTCAGACAAGAACAGTTTTGGTCTCTATAGTTAACCTGGCTATTTATGACAACAATATGCAGGGTGTATTTTGTATAGTGCACCCATTTAAATTGCATTAAGGTGTAAATTATGCGTTATGCATAATTAAGCATGTGGCTGCTTTGAGTGGCAAATGGTTCACAGGATAGTACATGACCCAGAGATGCCTGCATGGCAAACCTGAGCTCCATTCCCGCCCCACCTCTTTTACAGCCATTTTTAGAATAGCTGAGAGTCGGGCCATACCGCGATAGTTACAGCTGTGGACGCCACAGTGAGCTTCAAAACCTCCCCTCAGAACACATGTAGGTTTGTCTATCTTTACATACAGTCAGCAAAGTAAATTCTTGTTACTCTCACCTTCAACAGTGAGAAACCAGTGAATCAAAAATATTAAAGCATTAAAGTTTGTGGATAATTACAGCGGACATTGCATTACTCCCACCTGTCTTGCTTCCATTTCAGAGTAGAACATACACAGACAGCAGTGACATGTGTTGGAGTTACTGAAGAGGAAATTATGTCTATTAATCAAAATAATTGTATATGTGTCTGTGTGAACGTGGTTCATTGGTACACAGGATTATGCATGTGCCACAATGAGCAATCTGACTGCGCACATGTGGATGTGTTTGTGTGTCTGCGGTTCATGGCGAGGTCAGCGGCTCTTTCTGACACCAGACTTTCTCAATACTCATTGAAATGCAGCACTAATTATCGCACCGATAATTACAGACACAACCACGCACAAAGAGAGACATGGATGTGGGCATGTGCAAGTGGATGCACATATTTGTCTGAGGTGATTCAACACATAATGAGACAGAGAGAAAGCAAAAGGAGGCACATTAACGCATCACAGGATGACTTGATGAATGTGTAATGAGCAGCTTCGTGAATAAAAATATACTCGCAGAAGAGATGCATCACAGCTACAGTGTGGCAGATGTTTTACCAGCAGAACTGTCATGACATCACAGTGTGAATTTAGTTTGTCTTTGTTTTACTAAACCCATCAGATAATAGTAATGAGATTAAAAAAGACAAATCAACTCTGCCTTCTGTTACATCTCCATATGTGAATAGCTACTACCAGCAAAATGTTTGGACACACCAAATTTTATGGTTTTTCTTTTTTCATGACTATTTACATTGTAGATTCTTTCTGAAGGCATCAAAACTATGAATGAACACATCTGGAATTATGTAGTAAATAAAAAAAAAAGTGTGAAATAAGTCAAAACATGTTTTATATTTTAGAATGTGAGCTGCATGAGGTAATCACCTGAAATTGTTTTCATTTGTGCCTTGTCAAGGTTAATTGGTGGAATTTCTCGCCCTCTTAACGGAGTCGGGGCCATCACTTGTGTTGTGCAGAAGTCAGGTTGGTGCACAATTGACAGCCCTATTTGACAATTATTAGAGTCCATATCATGGCAAGAACCAATCAGCTAAGAAAAGAGAAACGACAGTCCATCTTTACTTTAAGAACTGAAGGTCAGTCAGTCTGGAAAATTGCAAAAATTTTCAATGTATCCTAATGTGCAGTAGCAAAAACCATCAAGCGCTACGATGAAACTGGTTCACATGAGGACCGCCCCAGGAAAGGAAGACCAAGAGTCACCTCTGTTGCTGAGGATGA
Source organism: Acanthochromis polyacanthus (assembly GCF_021347895.1). Lineage (NCBI taxonomy): Eukaryota > Metazoa > Chordata > Actinopteri > Pomacentridae > Acanthochromis > Acanthochromis polyacanthus. The sequence continues at coordinate 12,064,211 of NC_067131.1, read as the reverse complement.
GTTCATCTGAGTCTCCATCCTCAGATATTGCAAGTTAACAGCACCTCAGATTAGAGCCCAGATAAATGCCACATAGAGTTTTAGTAGCAGACACGTCTACATCAACTGTTCAGAGGAGACTGAACAATCAGGCCTTTATGGTCAAATATCTGCTAAGAAACCACTACTAAGGAAAAGCAACAAGCAGAAGAGAATTGTTTGGGCCAAAAAAACACAAGGAATGGACATTACACCAAGGAAATCTGTGCTTTGGTCTGATGAGTCCATATTTGAGATCTTTGGTTCCACCCGCCGTGTCTTCGTGCGATGCGGAAAAGATGAACGGATGGTCTCTACATGCATGGTTCCCACTGTAAAGCATGGAAGAGGAGGTGCAATGGTACAGGGATGCTTTGCTGGTGACACGGTTGGAATTTATTCGAAATTGAGGTCACACTGACCCAGCATGACTTCCACAGCATCCTGCAACAACATGCCATCCCATCCGGTTTGCGTTTAGTTGGATCGTCTTTTATTTTTCAACAGGACAATGACCCCAAACACACCTCCAGGCTGTGTAAGGGCTGTTAGACCGAGGAGGAGAGTGATGGAGTGCTGCATCAGATGACCTGGCCTCCTCAGTCACCTGACCTAAACCCAATTCAGATGGTTTGGGATGAGATGGACCTCAGAGTGAAGGCAAAAAGGCCAACAAGGGCTCAGCATCTCTGGGAACTCCTTTAAGACTGTTGGAAAACCATTTCAGGTGACTACCTCATGAAGCTCATCCGGAGAATGCCAAGAGAGTGCAAAGCAGTAATCAAAGCAAAGGATGGCGATTTTGAAGAATCTAAAATATAAAACATGTTTTGACTTATTTCTCGCTTTTTGTTTACTACATTTTTCCATATATGTTCATTCATAGTTTTGATGCCTTCGGTGAGAATCTACAATGTAAATAGCCATGAAAATAAAGAAAAACCATTAAATTAGAAGATATGTCCAAACTTTTGACCAGTAGTGTAAACTAACAGCTTTATGTCACTTCAACAGCAAGTATGCAGCAAATGGTGTCAATATAGTGACAGAAGAATTGTTTTTCGTAGAACATTTGCACACAGGGAGATGAGCACTGTTATTAAAATGGATATTTTCATTAAATGAATGAAGTACGCCAACAAATCTTCAGCAAAGCCTGACCTATCATGCAAAACCAATGGCATGTACATCAGCAAATGTTTAGTAGATTAGCTGGAGCATCTGATTGTGCCACCAGGTCTAGTGATACACAGGATTACTTTGATGGAAACCTGTTTGTGTTTCATACTGTACTGACCAGACTAAGCAGTCACTCTGATGGTCTGTTTCTACTGGCAAACACAGAGATTTGTGGGAGTTTAGCTGACAGTGGGACACCATGACAGAGACTTGCGTAGCGGTTAATGGCTTCCAGTCAGAGCCAGTCTACTGAAGACAAGCTGACGATTACCAGGACAGTGTTGCTGTGTCTGTGGTTAAAAATGGGACACAGGTACACTCTACTTCATTAATTGAAACGATTAATCGACTATGGATTGATAACATGGCTGATTATCAAATGTTTCTCTTCTGTGTATAATAGCGGTGTCATGATGTGAGCTGTTTTTGGCTCCACTTATAGTCAGTAGAGTTTTAGAAAGTGACAGCTGCAGCAGAATCCAACTTGGTTCCACCAAAGTCCGACACGATCCACTGTACAAAATTTCAAAGTCCTGTGGCTTTGAAGCTACAGAAGTACTTCATATTATCCAAAAACACAAAGGTGGTGTTTGCGCTGTGCAATTTGTCTGTGGCACACACAAGCATGAAGCAGGAGTGCCTGAAGAGAAAAGCTGATATTCTGGAAGACCACCAGAACAGGCAAAACCTTTTGTGTTTGTTCAACCAATCCATGCTGCTATCCATTTATAGGGAGAGCTTTTAATGTCCCTTATCCTTGTAACTGAAAAATATACTCATGAATCAATTGCAGTCAAATGTTTGAAAGTCATTTACATGAAATAGTTTATACTAGTCAATTAATTTATCATTTAATATGCCCTTAGTACTGGTACTTACTATCCAACAGTACATGTTCATCAACAAGAGAAAATATAATCTAGTGAGGTATTGTTTGGTCATGCATGCTACTACAGCTGTCTGGTGGAAATGTGATTTTAACGACACCCATGCAAGCCCAGCACGACTATGAAACTTAATTAAACTTGTAAGGCACTCCTACACATTCACACTTCTCATAGAAATCTAAAAAATATTTTTTTAAAAATAACACCAAAAAATGAAAACGCGCTTCCATGCAGAGAACGTGTAGTAATTGCTACCCACAGAGTTACAGGTTGTTAAGTTGTTGTAGAAGAAAAGATGTATATGCAGGAGATTTGGAACAAAATTCACAGTTATGCTGAAGGTAGCATGAGACCAATACTAAGAGCAGGATCGACTACCGATCTCTCAGTATAATTCTTTTGATGCAATATAGCAGGCAACTGTTGCATTAGTATATACTTAAAAAAAATCCAAATATATCCACATCTAAAATCCTACTCTACCTGAAGCTGTGTGTTTTTTTGTTTTTTTTAGAGAGATTTTTTTACTTGTAGCTGTTCTGTCTTCATCTCCTCATCAGAGCTGCCTGCTCCTCTATCCGCCCGCCAATCCACAGGTCTGTTGGCTTTATGTGAGCATGCCTTTTTTAATTCATCTGTAACCTCCATCTCTCTTTCTGTGTGTCTGTGTTCTCCTTCTCAGAAGTTGCTGAACTTAACAAGATTTGCGTAGCTTACAGCAATATTTAATTGGCATTTCCTCTTGGCACGCCAATCAAAGAGACCAAGAACATAAAATATCATCCCATTTTTTCCTCCCCTCCCCTGGCTACTGAATGAAATGGTTCCTGTGGTGCTGGGATGAGCATGTTCCCATGACGACCATATGAGTTTTTGTTCCCGTGGTGATATGAAACTTATTCAAGTTCTTTGATTTCCCAGCGGACCAGAATGAGGGAGAAAGCGAGAGGGGAGAAGGGGGGGGGAAAGATTCTGATTCTGGAAAGGAGGGGAAAAGAGACATAGAGGAAAAAGATCCATGGAGTGAGAGAATGGAGTGGTAAAGACAGACGGATCAAGAAAAATTGATTTTGAAAGGAGGGGGTGGGTGGGTAGAGACGGCTCAGTTAAAAAAAAGGAGGAAAAGAAAGGTAGAGGGACAACGCTACAGGCATGGCTGGAGGATAAATACAGATTGTTGTTTTTCTGGTTTTCAGGATCAGTGAATTGAACAATCCTGCAGCAATGTTAGGTTTAATGCCGAGGTTTATTGCAATTCCATCCATCCATCCATCCATCCATCCATCCATCCATCCATCCATCCATCCATCCATCCATCCATCCATCCATCCATCCATCCATCCCATTTCCTTTCTTGCTTGCATCTCATGTCTTCATTAACCCAGGACCCTGCAAGGACCACGTCTAGATTTTTTGTTTTGTTTTGTTTTTCAGGCTCAGTGAATCGAACAGGCCTGCAGCAATCTTCTGTTTATCACCCAGTTCCCCTGCAACCCGCTCTCATGAGTAGAATTATCTTCAGACTTTGTTCGTTCGGTCCTTCTTGCTTTCTTCAGGAGGCAGAACAGAAAATCTGACCATTTGTAAAAGGCTTATAAAATAAAATCTAAATATACACAGAAAAAAACAAACAAACCAAAAACGTCAGCGCAAAAGGATATTTGGTGTGGATAACAATTCCTGGATTTGTATTGTAATTCTGTCCAGACGTACACACATTTGTACTCCAAATATGTTCCATTGTCTGTGTACTAAAACATGCCAAAGCATGTTTATTTATATCAACAAACACAAACTTATGTCTGCAAACAGACGCCTTGTCGAGTGCAAAGAGTGAGTGGGAGCAGGAGAGGGTGAAGAGGTGAGACAGATTATTTATATTGAGCAGTTTATATATTAGAGGAAGACACTCACATCTTGTACGTCTTGACCCTTAATCCAGCATGCCATAATTAGCTGAAATTAGGGTGAAATTTCGGTTACATGCGCATTAGTTTCTGCAAAAGTTGAGAGATCCCAAACACTTTTTAATCATTCAGGTTTATTAGATCTCTGCTAAGGCTGAAACCCACAGAGTCCCGGGAAGAGGTCTAATTAGGCAAAATGAGTGGAGGCACTTGTGTAGGTGGACCACGGCTGTATTAGACTATAAAGTCTGTTTTTAAAAAAAGCAGTAGTGAAGTACATGAAATTTGAAGCAGTTATTCTAAAACAGTTTATTTTATTAAGCTGGCACTGGTTTTGCAGTCTACATACCAGCAGACACAGCCATTGGATGTCAAAGCTACAGATCCTATATAGTGTTTATACATTGACTGTATTAGAACAACACAAGGTAAAATATACAGTTTTGATTAACCTTAGTTGTACATGCCAGATCATTCAAGTTGTTGAGAACATGTCTCAGATCATGTTTATTACCACACTTTTATTAATACAAATAGCTAATATAACATACAAAGCTAAAGCACTACAGATTTCAGCTTCGTGTCAAGTCTGGACATGTACAGCTTGTTTGCACCCAATGAAAAAATGACATCAAAATACTTTACTCAAATTGTGACTGACCAGCTCAGCCATGAAATTAAGAATTAGAATCTGTGCTGTCACACCACAGTTACTCTCGTGGAATGTTAGGAGTTACTGTCTTTTAAGTTCCTTCTGAACACTCAGAGAGCCTGTTTTCTAATCATTCTCGCTTAAGATTTGCTTTACTTCGGTATGTAGTGAAGTTAAATCCTCATTTATAACATTCTCAACTGGTCCATGGGCTGTAAATTGTGCCAAAAAAATGTTTCTTCACTTTTCATACTTTAAAGTAACAAGTTGTAGCTACCCCACTATTTTGTTGTTGGTGTAGCTAGTCTGTTTGGTACCGACAAAGACTTTCTCTTTGAGGCATTATGTGCAGAAGCAGAATGTATGGGGTAGGAATGAATGTGTTTCAACACTTGTTCTGTAATTTGAAAAAACTTGGGATGGAGTTTGTTCTCAGACTATAAAAAAGTCTTTATTTTGCCAAGAAATCAATCAATCATTTCTACTGCAATGCTTTACAGGCTCATTTTTCAGTGAAATATAAAGTTCTGCACCTCTATGGAAACACCACAAGCATGGCAGAAAGTGGAGGGAACTCAGAAATGAAAAAACTTGGAATCGTCATGCATAACATTTTTCCAAGTGCCCACAGGTGTTACCAATAATGCAAAAAAAATGTAGCTCCACAGACTGCGGATATTTTGCTATTTTTCTCTTTTTCATTCGTTTCTCCCCTTGTTTCCGATCTAATCTGTTTGAACACTGCCTGCACTTCAGTCGAAAAGTCTGCAAAATTTTTGCCATGTTTCTGTTGCTCACAACCAACTCACTAAAGGCTTTCCAGTTGCGCTCAGGAACACATAATTTTTTTGTTTTGTGCAGAATCTTTTACTGCAAATGGTTGATTGTAGGCAAGCATTTAAATGAGACATCCAATATAAAATGATTTGAATTAAATTCCACAATTTAAAATGTATTTTTGGTGGATTGTCCCAATTGACCCCTATGTCAAACGATTATGTCGAAGACCATCAGACAGTAGAAAATGTGACAATTCTTTTGATTTCTACACTGTCTCACTCTGACATAAATGGTGTAATTTTTAAAAAAACAGTATATTTTTCAAACCCACGGGTCGGTTTCAGGGTTCAGAGGCTTTATATACAACTAAAACTGTCCGACTTCGAATTTTGTTGACGGATCTGGATGTCTTGCTCATGTAAAGTTTGCGGGTTGTATCTCCTCCACTCATTCTAGATGTGACACAGATTGATTTCTGACTGTTGTTCGTTTATAACTGGTTCCTGATCATCAAATTAAACCCCAAACATTCACTCTTTAACACCAAATAACTCTGAAGAGTGGACTTGTTGCACCACCTACATTCTGGAGAAATCACAATATTCTAAGTGAAAAGTCTCATTATTTTACCCTTCAGATGTCCATATAACTTTGGCAATTCATTGCTCAGCCGTTTTTTTTAACCCTGCATTTTGTTAAAAATGTCCTAAACTGGATTCATTTTATCCAATCACGTCCTGGTTTAACAGTCTAGAAGCTATTTGGAGTTTGCCATTCAGATTCCCTCCTCACTTTTCTCAAAGAAAAGATTCCAAATGAGGCTTAGAACAAACTAAACCTCCACCAAAGGCATTTTCTCTTGCCAGGTAATCTCCAGTGCGCGGGTGTATGGGTGCGTCTTGTCTGTCAAGTGTCAGGTATGAGTACATAATTCAGCTCTCTCGCCTGGCATCACACACACACACACACACTGATAATTAGGCTGGTACACACACTTGCACACGTAACACAGACTGATTGGAAGTGTGCTCTTGTATACACCCAAAGGCTCTCGTGCACCTGCTGCTGCAGAAAATGCGAACGCACAGAGAAAATCCGGGCAAATTTTGTGAAAATGCCCACATGCAAGCACACATACGTAACAAACTGGAGATTACGTGGCTGCAGGTTGTTGTTGGCATTTGCTCTATTTGCAGACTTATTTAAAAATGATTATTCCTATAAATTGGTTGCTTCTTTCTTAGCTCAATTTGTTTTAATTCAGTTTGATTGAAAGGACTTTACTAGCATTAAAGTTAATAGAAGTATCAATAAGAGATAAGCATCAAGATTTAAGTACAGCGTTCATTGGTTCTACATGAAGCATGTAAATACACATTGAGTGGATTGTTCTGTGTGTTTTTTTCTTAATCTTTTTAAAATTTTGGAAATATAGGTTGGTCTGTCGATGACATTAGTTCAGTTATCGCCGTTCGGCCCTCGAGGACTCTTAAGAGTAGGATGTGACTTTATGTTAACTGCATTTGACCTTTTTGTGTGCTTGATTTGTGTTTTTGCGACTGTTAAATTCTTTTCTCGTTGTTTGTGTCTAGTATCGGAGGAACAAATCCTCTTCTCTTTTCCACTTGCTTGCTGTTTTATCCTTATAATGCCAAATAGTCCACTTCATGCCAAACACATATGCCATTCTGCAAACACACGAGCAAAGTTTATGTAGTCACTATTTCACAAACTTGAGTACAAAACAAATTGACACCTGTCAGTTGCTGTATTTTTAGATATTTTTTGTGTGTGGTCTTTAGCAGAACTGTTTTTTTAAAAGATACTTTGCATGTTTGAAATTGACTTCAGATTTTCCTGGGTTGTCAGTAATGTTGGCAAAGTGGTTCACGCTTTTATTTGATGAACCGGTGACATTCTGATTTTGTTTTTAGTTTTCTCCACGGCCCTGCGTTTGTCTGTCTTTTGGCAGACTGACAAAACCGTATTTGTTTATTTGTCCTATCTGCTGAGTGATGACAGAAGGTTTTAAAAAACTGAACAAACAGGGTTTGCTCGGTTTAACACAGATTCACCAAAACAGTGAACTGTGTTTCTGTTAAAAGACACCATGAAAGTATGCAAATTACCATCCATTCTCCTCCTAAACTCCTATTGACATATTGGCACCTGCTGCCTGGTGGATGTGCCTGATAGCTTTTTAGGACAGGATCCAAGGTGTTGAATACAGCTTTAACGTAGAAGTAACATGCGTGAAGGACGCTATTTCACACACACCGACAAGAAAAACTTTAGTCAGCAATCTAAGTTCACTGCAGTCAATAACCGTAGAAACTGGGAGTGGGTGAACTGTCACATAGGGTTGGAAGGGTCTTTTATAGATTTCCGTCAGCAACAAAGGCTATAAATAACTAAAACAAGGAAGTTTGTATCATAGAGCTGTAATTACCTTTTAACAGACCACTGATTCAGATGTTAATGCGCTTAAAATATTGAAATGACATGCGTAAAAATTCTCTCAAAATAGAATGACAAAATCAGCCACTGTAGATGATCTTTCCTACCAGTCTGATACCAGCATAAAGTTGTTTTTTTTCTTCCCCTCACAAACAATTTTGGGACAGGAGACAATGGGTTGTATTTTTAACAAGCTTAAAGTCGGTGATGTTTGTCATTTTAACCAGCCGAAGCAACAAGAGGCGCAAACTACAAAGGAGCCTGCTGCTTTTTGCTTTTAGTTATTTAGAAAGATTGAAGAGAAATCAAACATTCGATAGGAAATGTATTCACAGCAGAACTGAGCAGTGGCATTGTTAGGACGTTAGAGGCTTTAGCGTTCAGTCTTTTTTTTTTTAATACAAAAGTAAGAATGATACAAAATAATAGCTCTGGAACTGTTTACTTGACATTCCGTTTCCAGTTGATCAAAAATATTGTGATATTTCATTGTTCATTGTCGACAAGTGTTTTAATACAGATATTTTTTCCATTTCCACGGTCTCATCTCACTTGTGTTTCTGGATATTTGCCCTAACTACATTTAAAACACGATCTCTAATCATTCGAGTAACAAAATATGATCACAGTTAACCTGCTGTCAAGAAACATGTTTAATTGTTTTGTTGTAAGTTGCTGTAGTTAAATATATTATTTCTTGTTTTTGCTAGCTGATTTATTTGGATTATTGATAATTATTTATGTTAGTTTATTGTGTTATGGGACTTAATTTGTGAACTTTTTCCTCATCACCAGCACCTCAACTTCTTCTGCTAGACTCTTCAAGGGCCACCCAGATTACTACTAAATATCACATTTTTTTCATTTAGTTGAATAGTCAAAATGATAAATCTTCCTGCAAAATGACAATTTAATTGAAGTCCATTTCATTTTGACAAGCTGTATGTCCCTGTATAATGCAGCACAGCAAATTCACGGAAGGTCGCCAGGCAACTAGGGGGAGCTGTTCTGATCGGCGTCCCAAGCAACGGTCTGCTAGACAGACGCACGCTAATATTTGCTACGTAAATTTGCTGCTGTTGGATAATACTGTAAGAGACTAGGGACGAGTGTTTAAAAAAGACGTAAGGGAAAACATACCTTTTTATTCTCCTCTCGAAGTGTTTGCAAACTTTCTTATCCCGCTGTCTTCTTTGCAACTTCCTCCTGGGTATTTCCTGTCAGCCCGATCTCACGAGGATTCGTGAAACTGTCACGTAAATTTTTGTTTCGGTTTCGTGCGCACCAACACGATTTCGTCATGTTTTTCGTGCCGCTCACCACGAAATGCGCACCAATGTATTTTAAACGGCGGACTTTTCGTGCCACTCAGAACGTATTTCAAAAGAATGTGTATATTATATTTTTAAAGTAAAACCGCGGCGAATCCAACGCTATATTTTGCATGACATCGTCCCTAAACATAACCCTAACCATAATCCTAACCATAACCTAACCATAACCTAACCATAAGCCGGTGGTACACTTACCAATTTGCATAGGAATTTCAAGAATGTCCGGCGGCCGGCGGCCGCAAACACGATCACACAAGCAGTATACGCCGATGGACAGCTTAGATCGTCATGAATCCGCCGGTATAAACCACTTTCAGATGTGATTACCACAGCGAAAAACATTTCGTGGTGAGCGGCACGAAAAACATGACGAAATCGTGTTGGTGCGCACGAAACCGAAACTAAAACTTACGTGACAGTTTCACGAATCCCCGTGAGACCGGGTTGTTCCTGTCGGTATAAAAGATCAGTCCCTTCCGTATGGTCAGCTCCCCCTAGTGGCCTGGCGACCTTCCGTGAATTTGCAGCGTCTCTGTCTTGCAGTTGTTTCGGGGTTTGTATGCAGCATTTCTCTGTTGCATTTGTTTTATGTGTTTTTGGGTTTGCATCATTGCTGCGTTTGCAGCGTTTTGATCGTTTGTATTGCGTTTTGGCCGTTTGTGTTGCGTTTTTTTGTTTGCGGCGCGTATGCCCTTCTCGGCCACCGTAATTTTAGGTAAAACTATTTAAAACCATGCGTCAGTTTAAAATAGTTACTTTATCCTTATAGATTATGCCGACTTAACGTGGCAGTTACAAGTTGTTACATCCACATGAGCAGCAGCAGAGTAATGTCAGCGTATCTTTTTATAAATGTCAGCTACAGTTGCTGTTTTGCTTCTGTGTCTTTTCATTGAAATTTGAAGTTGAGTTTAGTTGATAAATCTGTTTCTTTTAAGAACAGGTAACATCAGGCAACGCTGCTGACAGACACATAGCAGTTTGCACTTTCTGTTATTTTTTGTTAGCAGTATTCAGCCTTTGTGCTGAGCTAAGCTACCCAGAAACTGAGTGTAGCTTCCCATTTACTGTACAGATATGAAGTGTTTTTATCTGACACTCTGCAAAGGAATGTCAGAACTACTTGCTGGGGTTTGTTCAGACGTTTTACTGCAAACTCAAAAAATCTTCATTCTCAATGAATGCATGAAGTGCATCTAAAAATAGGACAAATTTATCATAATTGAATGCTTTTTGGTATGAATTATTTCTTTCAAATGCAGAATATTATGCAAATATTTAACAAGAAACATGTACGTGTAATAAGAGAGCTTCAGAACATGCAGATTTTAAGCTTAGTTTGAAACGAGCATGAAAAGGCAGCCTGTATGCTTTTACATATAGGTCACGACTGCAAGGTGAGAGAGTACACGTGAGCACTTAGTGTCCGTCTTTTCTTTCAAAAATCATTATGTTAAGAGAGGTATAAGAGGCCATGTGCGAAGAGCAGTATTGCTGTTTTTTTTTCTTTCCTCGCTCATACGCACGCACCTCCATTTTCCATTTCTCTTCTCCGCTATCTCTATCATGGATCATTATCAGGCCTGTATATAGATGATAACAATGAGTGTACAATTTAGGCACTGCAGCACATAATGTTATTTTATTCACATGGCGTGTCTGAAGATAAGCAACTACTCACACACATGCATTCTGTCTCTTATTTAAGAATTATGAGGAAGCATTATAGCATTCAGCGGCTCAGATCAATAACTAATCACAGTATGACCTTCATACACAGGCACAAACATCATGTATATACACACACACAGCTGCAACAGCTTCACAGCATATAGCCCCACCTGGGTATTCCTCGTCACCTGAAGTCAGCATGTGTGGTTCAGGATATTAACGCCTGGAACCCGACAAGGACTTGTGCTTTACTCCCACAAAGCTGCTCACTGTACCTTCTTCCACCCGTGCCTTACCTAGTCTCCAAGTGCTATGTGAAGCATTTAGAGTTCAATAAATCATTACTACATTCCTTTTCAGTAATTAGGATAATTACTGTAAGGGAAGAAGACCATCAGCAGAAGGGATTGGCTTCTATTTCACACAGTACATTTTGGATTTTACATGTGCTCCATTGCTTTACAGTGTCGGTATTCCTGTGTGAACTAAAAGATTACTTTTTCACATATTGTTTTAGAGAGTTGAATTCCAAGAAAAATTGCTATCAGAATTATTTTAGTGTCAAGTGTTAAAGAGACAATATTGTACACTTTCAGAGTTTATTTTATTTTCGACGTCTGCTAGAATTTGTTTACATGCAGCGGTGTTAAAAAAAACACATTATTTTTCAGATATTGTACGTCGCTGGAGCACATATTCTCATCTCCTGTCTGATACAGTCCATTTTAGCTCCTGTCTCTTTAAGGAAAAACACTAATTAAGGGCCCTTTAAAATGAAAATTTATCCCTTGGCTCACATTAATGCTGTCCTTATAGTATTTTATAATTAGTAAAGATTTTTTCTGTGGCAGCAAGGTCCTTTGGGCTTTTGAAGTAACATTTGTAATTCTGGTTGTAGCCAAACATGACAGTAAATAAATAAATAAATAAATAAATCGTACCAAAATGTAAAAAGTAAACTTAAAAACAATAAACTTACAGAAAACAAATTCTGTTCAACGAAGACAAAACAGGGGGAGGCATACATTTGTAACGGAAGCAGCTGAATTTACAGGAAACACATTGTCATTTTCAGAAGCTTAACCCCCAAGCAAACCGTGAGAGACTCCCAACTTGGTTTCATATTTCAGATTTTTCTGTTTGATTGCATCATTTTTCTGTGCTTGACGTGTAATTAGAATATTTCCAAAAGCACTTTAAGGGATCATAATAGCTGCAATAACAAGTGGAATCCTCATGCTGCTGCACATTGATTTCAGCTGAACCGACACTTGTTGCCCTCACAGTCACACTGACTGTCACAAAACAACTGAATCAATCTTTGACTTTTGGTCACATCCACCTCAGGGTGCAGCATATATTTATTTAATTATCCACTTTGGCTGCAGTTTTGTTCTGTCGCTTTTCCATGTTCATTTATTAGTCAGACGCAGTTATAATTAATGCCGAGCACAATCAGCCTATCATTGTCACCCCGGGTTCATGCAAGACAAAATGTAGCAAAGTGAAGTCGACAAGGTGAGGAGGATGAACCAGTGGCATGCTTATTTCCTGGTTTTCATTTTCTGGAAATTCAAAGGCTAATTTCCATCGCTCGCCAGCAAACACAGACAGACGAGTGAACAATCTCTTGTTTGATAAGCTTAGATTCATCAGGGGCGCAGTGTAAAATGCAAAGTGTTACATTTGAATTGAATGTAACACTAATATTACACAAGCTCCCTAAACTGATAATACAAAGTGACAAACTGATTAAAAAGCCGTGTACCCCATTTTATATGCCTAACTGCCATTGGCACCCTGCTAATATTCACAGCAGTTTATTTATAGAACACTTTTTAAAGCAACACATCCTGACCCAAGGGCTTTACAGAGAGGAAAACTTTTGGTATTACTTGACTCATGACTACAGTCTTGAAACAAGAGTAGCCCTCAGAGAGTGCAGTACTCCACCAAGACAGCTCAGTCATTTCCGATGGCTACAATCTTGCAAAAAATTGATGACAGTTATCACGGCTGCATAGAATGTGGCCATTAAAAATAGATATACCCACAAACCAAATGACCTTGCACTGAGCACAGGTGTGTGTTATGCATGTGTACGTTACGTACAGATACCAAATCCCAGGAATTGATGGGACTTGGAAACACCCCCATAATTTCATCAATTGTTCCTTGTATCATTTCGGACGGTAAAGTCCTGTTAAGTCCGCAACAGTCAATCATGCAATTTTATGATCGTCAGCAGGCAGCTGATGTAGTGTTCATTTGTTGCCATAGTTACAGTGACGCCGTGCCGCTATTTCGCAATGACATAGAAATCTTAAACAAATCCGTGGATCCAGACTAAAAGCTGCATCACTGCCAAAATCTAATCAGTTGGTTCTTGTGTCATTTCCGACCTTCCCTGAAAATTTCATTCAAATCCATGAGTCCGTTTTTGAGTTACGTTGTGCACAGACAAACAGACAGACAATTACACGTCGACTGTCACATAACTTCGCCGTTCCTTGTCGAGGTTATAAAAACACAGGAATGATCAAATATTCACAGCCATACAGTACCTATGAAAAGCTTTTAACTTTTATTGCTTTTCAACATTGTCAATTTAATTCATTTGTCCTTTTTTGACAAGAATTTACTAAAACCGGCTCTTTCATGTCAAAATGAAAACGGATTTCTACAAAGTAATGTCAATAAATAAGAAAATGTAAATAAAAAATTGAAGATTGTACTTATCCCCTTTAAAATAACTCACTTGTGTCAGTACAAGTGCATCCAGTTGGTGTGAGAAGTCACACAATTAGTGAAATGGAAATCTTCTGAGTGCAGCGAATGTGTCTAAAGTGATTGTAGTATAAAGACACATGGAGGTGGAGGATCCAGTCACTTGTGAATCAGTCCTACTAGTTTTAAATACACCACGAAGACGACACTCCAGGCAACTCTGTGAAAACACTGAACAGCATTAGTCAGGCGATGGATGCAGGAAAACTATCAAAGCACTAAATATCTCTTGGAGTACAGTTGGATAACACAAAAAAATGGACAGAAATCTGCCAAGAGCACGCTGTTCTCAAACATGGAATGACTGTGCAAGAAAGAAGAGGTGACTCCTCTAAAGGAGTTGCTCATTTCGGCAGCTGAGATGTGAGAAACTGATCATACAGCAACTGTTGCCTGTTCTTCACCAGTCAAAGCTTTATGGGAGAGTGGCAAAGAAAACTGTTGAAAAAAGATGGGAGATAGAAGTCAAGTGGAAGAAGGTGCTTTGGTCTGATGAAACCAAAACTGACTGGACGCCATGTTTGACAGACACTAAGCACATCAACACAAACACGCCATCGGAACCGTGAAGCATGGCGGTGGCAGCATCATGATGTAGGGAAGCTTCTCGACAGCAGGCCTGGAAGGCTTGTAAAGGCAGAGGGTAAAATAAAAGTGGCAGGGACCCGAAGCATACAGCCAAAGCTACAAAGAACTCGTTTCAAGGCAACAAGGTGAATGTTGCGAAGTGAGCCTAGACACACCAAGAATGTGTGTGTGTTTGGACAACATGCAAAAGAACTGTTCGCTCACGGTCCCCACCTGACAGAGCTTTAACAGTTTTGGAAAGAAAATTGGGTCTGATAAAGACCTATTCACACAGGCTCCAAACTGAAATTGCAGAATATGGTACTTCTAGTAAATACTGCGGCTTATTTTGCATTTTGTACTTTTTTTTTAACTAACTCACAATGCTTTTTAGAAATATGTTTTCACTTGGACATGATGGAGTCTTGTTTAGTAAATTTTCATCAAAAGCAAAATTATACTGACAATTTCAAAGTTGAAAAGCACTGAAAGGGGAGTTAATTTTTAAGAATAATTTTTCATAGTAGGATATAACAAAACAGCAAAAAAAATCATTGTGGACATAATCATAAACACAACAGCTGACTGACTTATTGATTCCTGCATAGAGAGAACTGTGAGAGGAAACAATAAGATGAACTATAGCCCCCAAATCTTGAACAGACACTGATTTAGTGGTGGAGGAGGCTTTTGCATGCGAGTTAACACGCATAGACAGAAGCCCAAGAGTATTGACTTTTGTTGCCGAGTATTTTGCCAGGCTGAAGATTAGGACCCCAGTTTTAGCTGCTTTTTTTTTTTTTTCTGCCATTCGGGATTTTACGTTCTCAATGCCTTTCACAAGAGAGGCAACGGAGCATGGATCACCAGGTTTCAGAAGCAGGTCCAGCTGCATAACAACAGGAGACAATGTATTTTCCAAGCATACAGCCCAAATGAAGCATATACTGGATAAATAAAATGGAGCCTTGTCGGACTCCACAGGAGACTGGTGCAGAGGGAAAAGACACATGATCAATTCTAGCAGAGGCTGAGCCGTCTGAGATTTAGCAGACAACAAATCAACAGTATTTTATCTTCAGTCGATCGTGATACCTTCAGTGTGTCGATCAGAATTACCAGTCATTTTTAATTAAACAGCATTAGAAATGGTAATTACAAAGGGACATCCATGTTTTTTTTTTAATACTGATGAGGTTAAAATATTGAAATCCTGTCAACAACTGATGGAAAAGAAACACAAATTATTTTGAGCATAATTTGAATAAAAGCCTACCCTTTATTAAGCATTGCATATTTGGATTAGCAAATAAAATGTGCCCATTTAACTAGTCGTAATATAAAGTTTTATTTCATTTTTCTCTCTCTGTACTACTATAATCCCATGGGAGTCAATTTAGTGGCAAACTGGTCACAGCTTATCACATATTGCTTACTTATTGTTTGTTTACACCACTGGCAACACAGGCAGCATTAAGCTCTTTTGTGTGTGTGTGTGTTTTTATGTATGTGTGTCTGATTGAGAGGGGGAAGTGAGAATAGCAGAGGAGGGTTCATGGGTCTGTCTGTCTATATTAAAAGTTTCCCTTAGATAGGGCCTGTTTTTAATTGTGTCTGGAGGGTGTGTTTGTTTTGGCGTGTGCTGACCTCCCTGAGTGCATGCAGATGGTGCCGTGAACAACCGGGGCCAGCAGGGCTCGCGTCTGCCCGTTCTGGCAGGATTCCTGTTTATCTTCATAGTGTTTAAGTTTACCTATTTAACAGGATTATTTAGATGGCTGCACAAAGCCGTGACTCCAACTGCACCCAGAACCTTTAGGATGAATTGGAACACTGACTGAGAGCCGGGCCTTATCCCCCGACATCAGTGGCCGACCTCATTAGTGTTCCGGTGGGTGAACGAAAGTAAATCCCTGCAGTCAGGTTCCAGGAGGTTTTGGTTTGAAATATGATATTCAACAAGCACTTTCTTCATTTGGCTTTCCGTACACTTTTATTAATACAGTATACTGTAGGCATAGATTCCAAAAATTGCACTCTATACATGTAAACTGCATTCACCAGTGCATTTTGAGGGAAACACATTTTCTGTCCTGTTACTTGTTTGTTCTAATCAACATAAGTTTGCCGTTTCTTTTTGTGCTTTACTGTTCCATCATTTTCAGCAAATAAATGATATATTACATGAGATGCGAAAGTGTGATAACTTCCGAAACCTAACCAAACAGCAACTGAAAACTAAAAAGTAACAATGAGTAAATATAACCTAATAACTTAAGTCTAAGGTCACTGTTCACATAGGCATGAACCCCAGTGGTGTACCTCCATCCTCACTTCTACCTCCTTATGTGGACTTTGTGACTCTAAAAATGGAAACTTTTGCTAAATCAGTCTTACCTTTTTGTATGAAAATATTTCTTCTGAAACAGAAATATGCTTCTTTCAAAAATATAAATGAGAATGCAGTTCAATTGCAAAGGAAACACATGAAAGGATAGCCACAATAACAACAATTTTGCTATTTAATGAAAATTTGAAGCATTTTTCAGGTGTGAATATTTGCAAGTTTTCTCAAATAGATTGCGGTTATTCATTTATGAAACTGATCTGAATACCAAAAACAGGCCAGAGACCTCCGCACGGCTTTTTAAATAGGAGTATAATTTTTGGCACATTTTGAAATCCTTTGCATTACATGATGTGTAATCTTGCACATTCTCAGGTAAATAATGTGCACATTTTTGCACAATCTGTGAATATTTCCACTTCCATTATATATTTCCATGACTTTTTTTGCCCTGTTACTATCATAATTAATTAGATTTTCTTCCCTTATTGTTGATTTCTTCTTATTTTTCATAACAGTTGCTTGCTTTTTTTTAATAAAAAAAATAAAACACCAATGTACCACATCAAAATCCTTGTTTGTGAATACATATTTGGCAAAAAAAAAAAAAAAAAACTAAATCAAAGGATTCTGTTTCTGAGTCTGACCTTCATCTTTTGCACCTAAAAATTCTAATATTAATATCCTTCTGCATATCAGTATACACATGTCATCTCTGGAATTTGGGGCAGGATTTTTGATTTTGAGAAATTATATAGAACTTTTCATATACTAAATATATAGCCATGAAATGACAACTAATGCTGAGGAGAGAGTGATCTGCTGCCAACAGTGAACTTCAACTCTCACGCTATGAAATTAGCGTGAAACATGAATACAATCCTCATTTTAATTGATAATGAAAACAGCAGTCGGTTGGAGTCTTAATAAAAAAATGGATACAAACACACAAATATTCTGCCTTTTATTTTGCATCATTGCACATGTCAGATTGTTTCGTAGACAGGTAGTCTACACATATCTTCTCCATCTGAGTCATCTTCACACACCAAATACATCTTCCTTGTCATTCTATTTGCCTGAACCACTACTTAAAATGTCTTTTTCCTTTGCAAAAAAAAAAAAAAACACAACTTCACTTTGACCGCTCTCTCTGCCGCTTACTCTCTTTGCCTCTTTCTCACTCTGACTGTGAAAGTGTGTGTGTGGATGTGCTGGTAGCAGCGTGTGGTAGAGTGCACCTGACTCTGCAGTTAATAATTGAAAAAATGTCCTCAGGGTTTGGTAAAGCAATGTGAGTTACCGTGCCCCTGAGGAGGACAGTACATTAATGTAAAATAGCATTCAGAGTGACAGCATAAAGATAACGGGCATGAACAAATATGAACGTGCAGGATGAGGCTGCTTTCTTTACACTGTATTTACACAATGCTTGCCTGGTATCAGCTGCTTTTATGCATCTTCCCTTAATGATACATGCATTTATATTTTGCTGTTATCTCTGTTTAGATATGAACATAAAATACTGACATATGCCATAGTGGCAGAGATGCCTCTCCTCTATGAAATCTCATGGTATGAACACTAGATCTTGAAGTTAACATACCGTAGTGGTTATTGTACAGAACCACTGCTCAGATGTCAGTTGCATTGGTTAAGTAATAAACTATTACTTGGGTTGTCTGGGCCTGAGCAAGGAAAAGAGCACACTGACAGGGCTGACAGCTAACTCATAGATTGGACGATTGTGGCAACTGTCATCCTGCATCAAGAGATTTACAGCACATGGACCCACATGGGGGAATCAAGGGGAATCCTAGTGACTGACAGCAAGTCATTAATAGCACTTCCTTGTTTATTTATCGCCTTTGGTGGTCAGAAAAAGCCCACAAAGGTAAAAAAAAACACTGTTATTGGCATTAGTAGTCCAGACTGCAGCTCAATTCTTGTGCAGTATACATGATAATAACATTAAAACCACCTGTGTAGGTCCTCTTTTGCCAGCCTTCACCTGTCAGGACACGCGCTTGGGACATCTGGAGGTGTTCTGTGCTAGTTGACGGTATGATGTTGGCAGCAGATCCTTTGAGTTTTCCGTATTTCAGGGTCTTGCCTCCGGGCTTATGCCGGCACATCCAGTGGATCCTCAGTTGGATAGGAATCTGGAGTATCTAAAGGCAGGGGCTCCTGGTTAAGTTCCTCGAGTCACTCCTTAGCAGTTGTTGTGGTGTGGCGAAGTGCATTTGTCCTGCTGGGAGAGGCTGTTCTTGTTAGAAGGTGTTGCGAAAGGATTGTGCCTAGTCGAAACAATGTTTAGGTGCATAGTAAATGCTAAACGGAACATTAATGTGAATGTGAGGGCCCACGGTTTCCTAGCAGAATACTGCATTGTGATGAGATGATAAGCATTACTTCACGTGTCAGTGGTTGTAATGTTGTGGCTGATGGGCGTATACAACTGATCTGATAACTGCTGAATCTTTTAAGCCATTTTAATGTCAGATATTTTTTGTATGATGGTGTCATTCAGGTCTCTGGATGATTGTGCTGGGCATGCCTCCTGTCCTCTGAAGGTTTGCAAACGACACAATCAAATACATCAAGAAAGAAATTGCATATCAATCCAAAAATAACGACAACAACAAAAAATAGTTCTTGTATAAACATTATTCTCCAGGCAAGGACAGCAAATTTCCAGTGCAGAAGAAGGGCTCTTTTTACACGTTAATGCTTTTGCTAAATAATGGTATAAGTCACAGGAGCCAGTTTATTTGCATTGAGTACAAAAAAGCATTTTATACTATCATGTTACGGACGCTATGTTACACAATTTTTTGCTTACTTTTTATTGGGGAGTTGCTGTGCTACTTACCACAACCATGAGTTTACTCCTTTTTAGTTTCTAATGTACTAGAAATGTGTTACGTTTTGTAGGCCACAGCTACTACAAAGGCTATACTTTGCTTTGGAAAATTGTTTTGTAGCTAGTTCACAATCTGCGGACTATTTTAATTGAAGTTTAACTTTTGAATTTTGTATCTGCCCTGCATAGGTGGTCCACATTTTTCAGGATGTCACAGTGCAGCTTTTCAGTTTGCACCAGAGAGCAATTGCCAGCTTTCAAACAGCTCAAACATACCGAAGTAAATGTGTATCCATCCCGGAGTTTGAGCAAACCAAACTTACTTTATTTACCTTTGACCTCATGTGTTAAACGCCCAGCATAGAGTCCAGCAGCTGACTACCAATCAAGATCCTGTGCTTTGCTGTCGAGTGGTCTTGGACAAAGTGTGTATGCTAGTTAAAGTAAGAATCAGCATTAGCTTGGGTCATTCACTCACCTTTACACACCCACAGCTGTGACAGCTCTGTGTCCTTGACAGCACCGTTCACAAATCGCAACACACTCTAACAAAAGCGTATCTCGTAGCTGATACGTCAAAGAATGCTCCGGAGAATTCACAACAAGAAGCAAATGTATTGCCTGAAGCAAACTGCCGTGAAAAAAGAAGAAATGCGACATGCTCAAAAAAAAATAGTTTAGTAACCAATCAAGTTGCTGTCACAAACAAGCAAGTCAAGAATAATGAACTAGGTGAGTGCGGAACCTCCCATTCATTCCTTTCACAACAAATAAGTTGTCAGAATTGTAATTTTTTTTCCTGTTGCTGTCAGGGATGTGTAACTCCAGCACAGCTTCTCACATAGAGTAGTTAATGTACTGTACGTGTTGCTTTTACCATAATCCTGTGGATAATTTGTAAGTGCTTGCATGACAGAAAGAAAACAAGATTTTTATTTACTCCGTAGCTCCAAAGCTTTTCTATTTTTTTTTTTTGGAAGCCGTCGTCATTTTGTATTATTTTTATTTTGGTTTTGTCACTTAAGCACCCCCAGCTCGTGTTGCTGAGTCTGACAGGCAAATTACATTTTTGTGCAGATTTTTAAAAAATGATGGCATCAGTGGCACC
The DNA here is from genome assembly GCF_021347895.1 of Acanthochromis polyacanthus. Lineage (NCBI taxonomy): Eukaryota > Metazoa > Chordata > Actinopteri > Pomacentridae > Acanthochromis > Acanthochromis polyacanthus. The sequence continues at coordinate 12,043,654 of NC_067131.1, read as the reverse complement.
GCGCAATCATCATGTTGTGGGTTTTATACTGCTTCCGGCTTCCATCCACGTTCCTATTTGTCCACTGTGTGCAATCATAACGCAACGGAAGACTGCGAATCAACAAGGTTAACATTACTGTCCCTTGTCTCTTCTTGTAAGTTGCCACTTATGCTCAGGTGACGACCTGTTGGGGCTTGAAGTGGAAGGTGTCGTCCCTTGAATTTAAATTAATCGTACTCACCGCAAGGTCCTGTGAAAAATTCCTTTAATTGCTGTCAAGTCAAGGTATTGTGAAGGCCACGCGCCTCGACACAGCATGTTTCAGAACCCTCCCTTAATAACACGAAACAGTGCCTCATAGTAGTACCTCATATCACACAAAGAAAGTCTTCAAATAGACTCGATGATCTGCATACATTCGATAGATTTGTTTCGCGCAGTAAGTCACAAAAGGGAAATTGCCTGTGTGAGAAAATAAACCAGGCAGTTATAATGCACCTTGGATTCCAATTTCCATATGTACATGTGTTAAAGTCAACAGATAACCCCGCTTTCCTGGATGATTTTGCAGGTTTCTGCTCGCTGTTTCCTCTTCAGGTTGAAGCATGACGCAAGTAAAATGCAAAAATACTTTAAGACAGTGAAATGGCTCTAACTGCAAAAGAGAAAGCTTCGATTCCAGTTTTGCCAGTGGGCTGTTCCATGCATAATTGCTTTGAAAAATTGCAGAATTATCCCTTTAACTGGAAAGCTATTTTGTGCCCTGCTGTTGGTACGTGGATATATGAGTGTGTGTATGTGTGTGTGACTTCAGTACAGTACGTGCATGCTAATGGATAAATGTGCTTGTGTGCCCGTTTGTGTGACTGAGTGTATGAATTATTTACTAGTAATATCTCATAAGAAGCATATTATACAGACTGCACAAGACAAAGCCCTCCTGAACCCCATCACGGACTATAATCATAGCCTACAGCCACACAGTGGGGGAGACGGAGAGAGCCGGGGAGATGGAAATAAAAGTGTCAGAAGAGAGTTAAAAAAAAAAAAAAAGTAAATGGAGGGAAAAAAGTCTTTCTCCTCACTGTGAGTGTCACTTTGCTCACCTTGTCTTCTCGCCTCTTGTTCTGTTTATTTGTCTGCCTTCCTTTGAAGTATATTTGATTACTTATTCTCTATCAAACCAGACAATTCCACATGTTGAATAACTGATTGAGTCTATCGCATTTAAGTTGCCGATTTTACATCCACGCTGAGAGATTTTTACGTCATCAGGTAGAAAAGAAAAATCTCCCCGTGTCCATCTCTCCGTCTGCCCTGCTATCTGTCACCATCTTTCACGACATTTGACAGTCTCCCTGAGAGAGGAATAATGAGCGTTTCACAGGTCACATCATCCCTTATCGTCCCGAGATGATGACAAACCGGCCTCACGCTAACAACTGATCTGCCTGGCCGACCCCCTCGCTCTTGCGATCGATCAATTAGGGTAATTTCCATTGATCAGATCAGCATTACTGTCCATATTTCACATAATGATGCAAGGCTCAGTGGGAGCTTCCATTTATTTCCATCAGAAGAACCGTCTTAATGTGGCATTTTTCACAGGAAACGTGAACCTCGCATTTTTTTGCCGTTTCGTTCACCTTTTCCCTTCATCTCTCTCTTTCCTATCTGTCAGATAAATACCGTTAAGTGGTTCATCACTCACTGTCCCTGTGCGCCTCTTTACAAAAAAATACTCGCCACACGCCTATGATTGATACCTTGTATATGAATCCTCCTTCACTCCCCCAGCCATCAATCAACTATCAAGCCTGTTTTCATCACTCAGGATCAGCAGTGATCGGCTGCTTTAGGATGGAGACTAGTGTTTAATTTTTGGTGATTGTTGCTGTTGCAGCGTTCTCACCGGTTAATGATCCATGTGGACATAATTAGTAGCAATGTTGCTACATTGCAGGGTGGAGCTGATTAGTCTCAGTATTGCCAAGACTACTGCACTTAAAACATTTTTTTATTCTAGTATATGCCTGCTTGAACAGCTCCCACAGAGAGATAATTTGGACACTGGTTACATTTATACTTTACTTCTAGCATTTTCAAAGAGCGTGTTTTACTTTTAAGGGAAAAGGCTTTGAGAGTAAAGGCTAGTCTCTGAGTTAAGGAAATGTAAAGCAGGGTACATGGTGACAAATTAGGTTTTTGGAATGTGAACTTGTCCAAACTGAATATAGAACAGAAAAGAGTCTCTCTACAGTGAAATGAAGGACAGTTTCCTACATAATGGATGTTTTTGTCTGGAGGTTAGCCAGTTAGCTGGGCATGCTAACCTTTGCAACTTACATTACAGCAGAAAAACATGCTGTTTTATTCACACATTGCACTTATTCTTTTTTTGTTTCCTCTTATATGGGGACAGCATGTTTTAATAGTTTGATTTAAATTATTACACACCTGAACAGTATGACAACGTGACCACTCGGGCTGCTGCAACTAGTTGGCCTAATTAATGTCTGAGCTGAAAATGCATTGAAATCAATGTTTTTCCATTGTTTTAAACTTCTGCTTATTTTAACATGTATTTTAATTTAGTTCTAATACTTAATTGTTGCATCATGATGTCACTTCTTGGCGGTGGCCATGAAGTCTGACTTGGTTTAATTATCACAGAAAAAAAATACTAATATGTAAAATAGTTAGATTATTTGATAGAAAGATAATCTCTAGGGCAGCCTTAGTGACTACACAACCATTGTGGTAAGAAATAACAGCACTCTTTGTTATTAAACCATATTATTATCACTTGAAACACAGCCAGAGAAGCAAAACATGCAGCACATTTATTACTGAGTAAAACTGTAGAAAAGCAGCTCTATTGAACCTTCTAATGTATGCCACAGTGCCTTTGAGGGGAAAAAAGTGGGTAAAAGCACTGATGGGAGATTATCATTCTTATCTTCCTTATCTTCCAAATCTGTTTAAGTCAGCCTAATTGGGTATTAATTTGGCCAAATCAAGATTCTGATTAGAATGATCCCCAATTAACCCATTTAACTCAACTTTAGAGCCTTAGAGAGGAAATCTTGCATTATTTTTGAAGGTTTTCATGGCGTGATCTGATTTTTAAACTCAAAAGGCTTAAGTGTACTAGAGAAATATTGACGTCAGAACTCTCATTGGAGGGAAGTTAGCTCTGATTGCTCCATAAAGAAGTAAAACAAAATCAAACAAAAGGACAAAATCAAAGCATTGTGGGGGTTGCTGCATTTGTTTTGATGCGGAATTTAAACAGACTTAACCTTGAATGAAAGAAATCATAAAAGCACACTTGATGTCAGTCTGGTTTATGATGTAGCTTAAACTGCTGGATATCAGCAAACTAAGTTCCCTTGTGAATACACCATAAACAACCTATTTTGGTGAATCACTTTCTTATAGCCGACAATGTTGTCAGTATGTAACCATCATGCATCACTGGCACCAAGGCGCCGCAACTTTTGTTTCAAGAAGACGCTTCCTTTGAGGCAGACGCTTTGATAACACAGAGCAGGTTCTGCAGTAAGTTGCGTTCAAATCGATGCTGTCAGCAAGAACCACGGTTTCCGTTTGGAAGAGATGCTTGGGTTTTTACTTTAAAAAACCCCATTTAGTTCAGAAGCAATACCACAGAGTGTCCATTCCACTTTGGTCTGTGTGTCTGCTGTATCTGTCTCTCTGCCTCTCTTCAACTGCCAGTTTATCTGTGTCTCTGTCATGCAGTGCAGCTCAGGTTTGAGCTGGGGGATTAGAACCTATGACCATTTCTTCTGCTGTAATAGGATTTGACAGAGAGGGGCCAGTTAGACACCAAAGTCGGTGTGTATGTGTGTTCGTCAGGGTCACCATAGTCACATGACCCAGTCACAGAGTCACACATAACGTCAAGTTTGAAGCCATCAGTATACTAATCCCTCTACGCTGTGTGTGTGCCTTTGAGTGTGTGTGTGTGTGTGTGTGTGTCCCTGTGCATGCTGGTGCTTGTGTGTCCTGTCTAAGACTTTCCATGTCATAATCCTCATGGGATAAACTCTGTGTGTGTGCCTGTTGAAGTGTGTGTGACTGTGGAGGAGGCGAACAGAGTCTGAGACAGTCTCAAGCTCAATCCTCATAGGATATCCTCTAAGAGCATCAAGTGGCAAACAGTAGACATGCTGTGTGAGTGTGCCCCCTTTCACTTTACATACGAATTTGAGAACCCTTCATTTTCTTGAGATATGATTAAAGTTTATTCTAGCTGAAGGTCACTGTTGAACATCTCAGTTAACCCCTTGTTGCAGGGACTAATTACACCTGATTTTTTTTCAGTATTTTTGCATATTTGTAAACTCACTTGAAGCTATAGATTTCTGATTTGTTTCTGATCTTATTGATAAATGTCGCCCAGCACTCACTCATCAGCTTATTGCCGATGGCGGTCCTGAATTCTACATTTTAACCGAAGAAACTCATCACACATCTTTGAAACGACACAGGTGCGCACTAGAGGGATGAACGTATCAAAAAATGTTCATCACACTTCCGCACACCGTTTTAAGATACATTCATTAGCACAGAATTGCGGTGTTAGTTCATTATCAGGCAAAATCTAATCAATATGCCCTTCTAAGTTACACAGTGTCCTGGAGTTTGACAGAGAATTATCAATTTCAACAGCTCTCGTCTCCCTGCATGCAAATGTTCCACACAACAGTCCCCCTGTCAATATTTTGAGGGAACACCAAAGCCACACCCTCCGCAGAGCTTTTCCCCTATAGCGGAATGACGGTATAGTGCAGACAGACCCTTATGTTCTACAGAATGGACTGGCACAGAGTGTGTAGATAATTGTATATGTGCAGCCAACCGTCACTAATGCTCATGTAGCTTCTCACCTACTGAAGCTGTTAATTCTGTTGTTGACGGTGTAATCTGTGGCAACGCTGTAGTTGTAGGGACGGCGACTGTTGATAGTTGTTGAGTTAGCTTGGATATGCCACATGTGGTTTGCTGCAGTTTGGATGGTTGAGGTTAAGTTAGCTCCCCTAATAATAGCAGTTGATGTTGTTGCCATAGCAATGATGATCAATTCACAGGCTAAAGGAATCTAAATAGAAGGTAGAATTAAATTACACCATAAATACATGAACATATGTCATATTTATTACAATTTGTTTTAGTTATTTATAAATATACATGTTATAATAATAATGCTTTTATTCCTTGGGTTCATTTACCATTTATCGTAAAAAATATGTTAAGAATCGTAGCTCAGAGATTGAGTTTGAACGCTTTTTGAAATATTAGAATTTATATTTGTCAATACATACCTATATGGCACTTTTATGTTTTATTGGAATACTGATAGCTTAATGATTTAATTAAAATTATAAAGGTGATGTGTGAAATTTTGTAATACTTCAGTTCTGATATGATAATTTAATTGTTGCTATATATTGAACTTGATTTCTATTTTTTTTATATTAAAGTCACTGAAGACTAGCCAAGTCACGGTTGTTTTATTTCCCAACTAAGTCTGTTTGGTTTGATTCACTGGTGTAGTTACCTTATAAAAAACAGAAAACATAGAATACACAGTTTTTTTTCTTTACAGTAACTCCCATAATTCTTGCTCACACATATCTTGTGTTAATTAGTTGTTGTTTTTTTACAGGACAAAAAATAGAGGAGTTGGGATTTAATTGTTAATAACTTTGACATCTGTATTCATATCTCAAGACCTTATTTTTCATTAATGAGCAAAGCAAAATGTAGACGACAGTGGCTTTGCAGAGAGAGGAAAACCTGTGGGACTATTTTTTTTTCTGTGTTGCTGTCCAAGGTCCTGACTCACTATCAGAGTTGTTTGAGGAAACTGTTCCTCTGATATCCTCACTGTATTAGGGATCCATGTATATAATTCACTGATAAATACAAATTTTGTTTTTGTTCCAGTGTTACAATTTTAATAAGCGTTTGCAAACAAGCTAAAAATAAATTGTATTAGTTAATCCAAGTTAGTATGTTCAGTTAATGGCTTCTGTGGACTCCACTTCTGCTCTGTCATTAGTTCATGTACAGGTTATTACAAACAAGTTATAATTAAAACTTTCTTCATTATGAAGATCATAAAGGCTCTGTAAATAATAGTTGGCAAACTTCGAAAGTGCTTCTGAAAATGTGTCTATTTTAGTTTTCAGATTCTTTTCAGAAAAATGTAATGTCGCTAAAGAATAATATTATAGCAAATAATTCCTAGTTGTTGTTCTTGGCAGCTGCATTTCATCCTTGTCATTTCACAGGTCTGAGTTGCCATCCAAAGTAGATGTTTATCCAATAGGAGTTTAAATACTGAATGATTTAAAAAAAAAAAAAAACTTCTCCCACTAATCTGTCATGACCCCTCTGATTTATATTATTTTGCACTTCAGAGTGGGGAAGCCACAATTTATTTTTTCTAATCTATGAATCTAATATATAATAAAAGAGCAAACCGAACACTTTTACTGTTTGTACTTACATTTTACTGCTACTTTCAACTAAGAAGGAGGAAGACTAAATGTTGTATACTTGTAATGCAGTATTTTTGTATTTCCTTGTTATCATGGCATGTCCATCACAGTCATGAAAAGTGCAGAGACTTGTGCTGATTGGATTTCGAACAAACTTTAAATTTCAATTGCAAATCCAAAGTCTGATCAAATTGACCAACCTTGACCTAAATTTGAGTATGAAAGTGGAAAAGTAAACATCGGATTGTTGTTCTAAATGGTACCCTTAGAGTGCTTATGAAATGTCATAGTTTGCAAAGAAGTTACTTTTTTGTGTACACAAGATGCCATTAGGAAATTGAATGCTGCAGGCTTTACATCAGAATGTGAATTATTATTAGCAGCAGACACACAAAGTGCACCAGCAAGTATATGATTGTTTCTGCTTTCCCAAAAACATGCATGTTATTCTGCTGCTGCCTTCGGATGCTGTTGCCATCTTAATCACTTCCTTTGTGGAATACACCGTATAAGTGGCAAATGTTGTCTTTAGGAGGTAGCAATCAAACAGATGTAATCATGCAGATTAAGATCATGTATATCAAACAGCAGTTGCAAGCTGTTAGGATGAGTGGTTTGTTCGAGGTCAGGGAGCTTGGAAACGGGACTTCGTGTGAAAAGAATGTCTATTTTGTCACCCAAAACAAGAATAGAGATGGATGCATGTAAGGATTTGCTCAATTCAACACAATCTGACTGCAATGACCAACCATCCCCTTGTTGGTGATTTACCCACGTAAGGTGACTCTTTCTCTCACACGTATAAATCATTTTAATAGTCCAAAGTTGATCAAGTCCCACTGCTTGACTCTGTTGACTGGTGCCCTTCTGAGCTACGCTACGCCACATCATTATCCAGACCACCTGCTAGTGGCTCGACAGATGGGAGAGGCTTACCTTGTGCACCCCCGACCGACAGCTCGAGTCTTCCGAGCAGACGTTTGTCAATGACAACCACAACAAACTCTGCATGACACTTGTATGCTCAAACGCATCCCATATGCGGCTCTCTGATGTGCTAACCCATTTGGGCTTCTGTTACTTCAGAGTCAATGAAGTTACGCTGAGAAATGAATGGAACGTAAAGGAACGTTGAGACAGCTTGGGGACTGTATGCACAGTCCCCAAGCACTGAACTTAGTCTGGATCACTGCAACTGGACTGACTAAAGCAAAACTGATAGTTCTTAAAGGTCTACATGCATTGTTATTACAAGAGAAGTAACCAAATTGTGTAGCCCAAACTACACAATAGCTATCTTGACTTCCGTTAACCTTCTAGAAGAAGTGCAAAATGTATTTCACAGCCTCAGGCCCATATACAAATTACAGTGTGACTTTGTAACGGGCAAGCTTCTGTTAAGTCATCTCACGCAAAGTTATTTTTAGCCACAGTGGTAGCATGACTCCGGGGGTCTGTCGTTCTGTCTGTCAGTCCACCACTTTCAGCAGCGATGGATTGCTGCTAGATTTTGTACACTCTCCATAGTCTTAAGAGGATAAAATGTACTGACTTTGGAGATCCTGTGCTGCTTTCTCTAATGCCGCTATCAGTTTTTTTTTTTTTAAAGTAAAATGTCAGGACATGATGTAGATGGATTGCAGTTAAAAAAAAAAATGGGTAGACACATTCCCTACAGGATAAATTACAATGTCATTTGTTGATACTCTGACTTTCCATCTAGTGCTATCTTCAGGTGTGCCCAATAATGCTTAAATCCGAGTACATTATGTTCCTTCATGTAGATTTCTTCCTGTATAAAGCAGCAGAAAAAGATGTGGCATGAGGTATTTGAGTTCATTTTCCTTCACCATGACAATAATGCCCTAAATGGCATATGCACTTTAAATGGAACATTGCTATGCTTCTTTTAAGCTTCAATATACCATTCAAGTGCTACACTTACATATTTATGGCATTTTGATATCATAATGTCCAGAAACGGCACTGATATTGCCTGGAGGCCTGTAGCTTTACATGGAAACAATGAGAGCACACACACAATTTAGGAAATTTCACTGAACTGATCCACATGAGGGCGAACAAAGATGCAAATGTACGTAGCTTCCCACTTGACATCATCAACAGTATTTTCCCGCTTGTCACACAGACCAATAGATCTCTCCCTACATTCTTGTGAAAACTTGCAGAACCAATAATGGTCTCACAAAACTCAATTGTACTTTGTTTGTACTTCTAAGTAGTAGGTTTGTGGATGCCAAAATGCTGAAAAAAGATGCTGAAGTAGCAGCAAAATTGCCACAAATGGTACAGTATGTTAGTGTGTTAGTGTTGAATCCAAAGTGGTGCAAAATTATTTTAACATAAAAGATTGGCTTAAAATTCAGTTTGTTTCCAGCCCCCTCTCTCTTTTTTACCTCTAGGTTTTGGGACTACTTCACAGCGCTGTTGTTTTACCACAGCCCTACTGAGCCACAAGCTGTGCACTTTATTTGTTTTGCCAATTGTCCCATTTATAGTATTTATGTTTTGCAATATTACTGTGAAAACGTATTTAACTGCACGATCCACAGTGTACAGTCTTTTGAGACAGCAGCAGAGCACTGTTAATGTTTGCCCATTTCAGGAAAATGCAAAATTGTATGAGTTGAAATTAGCCATAATGCTGCACAACCGTACGTTTCATGTAAAATTTGATGGTAGCAGAATTGTATCGTAAATCTCGTGTATTAAAATGCATTAAAATCTACAGATTCAGACATGAAGTCCGGATTTGACACTTCTCTGATTGAATGTGCGTCATGTTCCCGTCGCAAATGCCAAGACAGTGTTTTTTCACAGCAGTTTCTAATCAGACTGACTATAACTCCGTATTTTCTGATAATCTGCTCGCATCATAAAATTAAATCGTTACTCAACATCATCTCTGTGTCGGCCTTGGGCTCCGTTAGCAGCAGTAATGCCGAGCTGTCTTCTGTGCGCCTCTGAAATGCTGCTAAAGCTGCTGCTCCCAAACAGGAATGTCACAGGAAATTACTGCTCTTTTTGTGAAGTTGCGAAAATGCTTATGACACTGCTGATATTATGAATGCAGAATAAATCCCGGCACTTTTTGCACCTGAATGCACATTGCCTCTTCGCTAACGGCATTCAAACTGTACAGAATACACTGCTTAGGATGTTTGAGTGCTGTGAGATTTGAGGGACGCAAGTGTGTTTGCACTTCTAAATTCTTTTTTTTTCCTCTGCTGACCTGCTGAAACCATACTGTGCTCTCCGGTCTGGCTGCAGGTTGTTAACTCTTTGACTCTTTCTCACCATGCTTCATAGTTATTACCCTCATCTTGCTGCTTTCTTTCTGCTTCTATTTACAAAACTATGTCTTCCCAAATTCTCCAAGGGCACTACAGATAAAATGTAGACACGCACACACGTGTACAGAGCTTCCACTGTGGCCACCATCCTCCTCCTCACAAACACAAACTATCTCTCACCGTGTCTCTCTGACTTCCAAACTAGCTTTCACAGACTTACTAATGTATACCAAGAGGAAAGCATAATTTTTATTTGCTGAACATCTTTCACTTCCCATTTGCCTTAGGGATAACTGTTTTTGCCTCATGTTCCGTCCTGATAAATGTGCTGTATATAGGGCTGCATGCCTTCATTTTGAATGTACGGGGATAATTAGCAATGGAAAAAAGTTAGACATTAAATTTTTCAATAATTGATGATGTTTCATCTTTGATGTTTTGTTGCTGTTGACGTTTCCTCGTGAAGGCGAGCAGGACTGAGATGGCAGACTCTGAAGTTATCAGCAACCAGGATATTTCTGGTTGTCTTTGTGTGACTTTTTCCACTCAAACTCTGCTGCCGGTCGTGTCCTTTTTATTACGCCGGATGCAGTCAGCGCTTTTTTAATGAACATTGCAGAACATATGGATGAGTGTTATCTGTGTAATTATTTTCATACCGAGTTTGTTTAAGTGGCCTCGCTAAAATCCATACCATGCCCGTCAAAAAACTATTGTCATAATTTTCTTGTATTGTTTCTTCCATTCCTGATTACCACTCTGCTAAAATGGTTCATTTAGTATGTGCGCTTGTATAACAGCCACTTTAATTATCCTCCTCCAAACACCAATTGTAGTGTCACTGCTTACCAACGAAGCACGACAGGCCTGTCAAGCTGTGGCTCTTTTCACATACTTAAGTGGTGTGCGTATAGTTCTGACTGTAATTGCAATCAGCTGAATCAGAAGAAACAGATGTCACAAGATATCAGGAATATCTGACAACGCCAGTATCCCAACATGTGGAAGTAACTGCAGAGCTGTCAACAAACGTCTGGCAGCGCAATACCTCAAAGCCAGCCTTGATTAGCCTAGCCGCGCTAGACAACCCACGGCAACGAATTTAATTCTCTGCCAGGGAGGGTCTAGTTACCCTCCATAAGGCTCGAGGCTGGATTCTCCTAAAACTGGCCGGACCAATCACCATGAAGTGTAGAGTCAGAAGGCGGGCGTAACGAAGTGACGACAGAGGCGTGACGATTCTGACAGAAACAACCGGCGCACAATAAACAGTTATCTTTCGACTCGGCTTTGGCCACAGCCCTTAAAGATTTGAAGCTAAAATTCAACTTGAAAGATAAACAAAGGACGGCACTGAAGTGTTTCATTGAGAAGAAAGACGTATTTGGACTTATGCCGATGGGATATGGCAAATCCTTAATATACCAGTTGGCTCCGCTGGTTGGGAAGCTAATGGGACTTAGCCACAATCCGCCGGTGCTCTCGGAACCACGTCAGCCTATTCGTTGCGTTGATTGGTTGTATACCTACCCAATTGCTGCAGAGGGATTTGATAGACAACCTTTTAGCCCGCCTCCCTCCCTGTTGAGCTTCCCTCGACCCTTGTGCCGTCAGAAACATGGGATCTAGCATGGCTAGGCTAAGCCTTGATGGCAGTTATAGCTAAATGAAATCAGATATTAAAACAGACAAAATTGATTCAGGTAATTTTACAAAGAGAAATCAACTTCTGGTATGTAAAAGGTTACAGTTGTTAAAGCAGATTTTCTAAAATGAATGCAGAACAATTTTTTTTCCTGTCAAAAAAACTTGTTCTGCACTGGGGGGTCGACTGAATATTCGGCTCTCAAGATTAATAGCCGGATACCACCGTCACGACTGAATATTCGGATATTCGGGTCCAGCCCTACTATTTACAATGCAGTCACACACCAAAATGTGCCACTGGCTTAGAGTGCGAAACATATTAGTTTCACATTAAAGGCATCAAAAAAGTGAGATGCCTCGATGTATTTATTTATTTTTTGGCTTATTCCTTTCTATTGGCCTGCACAAGTTTCTCACCACTCTTGAATTTCATTCATTTTGCACATAAAAAAAAGTAACACATTCTGCATTAGGAGAATGGATTTGGAGAGTAGACATTAATGGGACTTTAAGCCAGCAGACTGGATTTTGAGTCCCATGTGAGCTCATTTTTTTCCATATTCTTTTTACACTCAGTTGATGATGTTTTCAGTTTGAAGCTGCTATTTTCTTTAGACTGTGCCACAAAACTACGTTTTTCTTTTACCAAATTTACCTGACTGAAGAAAGTTATCTTTCATTTTGCCAGGGTGACAAAAACTACCACAAAAATAGCCCCTAAGAATAGCTAGCATCCGACAGTTTTGTAGTCATTTTTGTGATGTCTTTTTACTTAGACCATTTGGTTTTATCCTCAGTCTTGTAGCATCATAAAGAAACATGAAAATATTTGCTTAGTTAACAAGGTAGATGCAGCATAAAATCTGTTAGCAACAGGTCTGGGAACCCATTTTTTACTGAATTTCAGTCCAAACTGCATAAATGCAGAGTGAGAATGGAAAGCTTGACGAGATATCAAGAGCATGACTTGATAAGAAATCACTTGGATGCCTGTGAAAGAATAAGTGTTTTGAAACATAAATTTTGAACATTAGATCAGGCCTTGGTGATGTAGCCAATAAATTTATCACCATAAAATGTTTCATGTTAGTTTATATCAACAATTATTGATGTGTAATGACGGTTGTTTTTTTTTTTTAAAGACTGGGAAGATAACAGTATAATTTGAGTAAAACCACTTTAGCCTGCTTGTCAGGGTACACAGGCTATAATTTAAGGCTAGCACAACAATGATGAAGACACAAATAAATACATTTACATCTTTAAATATAAATAAGTAAGGACAAAAGGGATTGTAAGTAAAATCTGGTGGTAAGTGGAGTATAATCAGGGTATACTGGCAGCACTGCGCTGAAGTTGAGGTTTCTAGTGGCTGGCCTGGACCAGGTCTTAATTAGACACACATCCCTCAGCCCACAGAGCAGGCCACCAGGAGGGTTTTGCTTCGGTGGAGATGGTGGGGACATAAGGTTTGGTTCCCTCTGGCCACAGCCTCCACCAGGGGAGGCCCAGGCAGCAGCAGACTAGCCTGCCTCAGGAGACCTGCACGAAAGCTTAGGAGAGAGTGATGGAGGGCGAAGGGTTTTGTTGTGGCATTTCAGTATTGGAAAAAAATGTTAAACCTAGGTGAATAGGATGTTTAAATCTGATTTTAGTGTGAACAATGATAAGTCTGGAAAAACTAACATGTCAACTGAATTTATGTATACACTAAATAATACTGTGAAGAAGCCCATATAAGACAACAAAGCCAGAAGTACAAGCGCTCTCTCTCTCTCTCTCTCTCTCTCTCTCTCTCTCTATATATATATATATATATATATATATATATATATATATATATATATATATATATATATATATATATATATATATATATATATATATATCTATTATCTATCTATCTATCTATCTATCTATCTATCTATCTATCTATCTATCTATCTATCTATCTATCTATCTATCTATCTATCTATCTATCTATCTATCTATCTATCTATCTATCTATCTATCTATCTATCTATCTATCTATCTATCTATCTATCTATCTATCTATCTATCTATCTATCTATCTATCTATCTATCTATCTATCTATCTATCTATCTATCTATCTATCTATCTATCTATCTATCTATCTATCTATCTATCTATCTATCTATCTATCTATCTATCTATCTATCTATCTATCTATCTATCTATCTATCTATCTATCTATCTATCTATCTATCTATCTATCTATCTATCTATCTATCTATCTATCTATCTATCTATCTATCTATCTATCTATCTATCTATCTATCTATCTATCTATCTATCTATCTATCTATCTATCTATCTATCTATCTATCTATCTATCTATCTATCTATCTATCTATCTATCTATCTATCTATCTATCTATCTATCTATCTATCTATCTATCTATCTATCTATCTATCTATCTATCTATCTATCTATCTATCTATCTATCTATCTATCTATCTATCTATCTATCTATCTATCTATCTATCTATCTATCTATCTATCTATCTATCTATCTATCTATCTATCTATCTATCTATCTATCTATCTATCTATCTATCTATCTATCTATCTATCTATCTATCTATCTATCTATCTATCTATCTATCTATCTATCTATCTATCTATCTATCTATCTATCTATCTATCTATCTATCTATCTATCTATCTATCTATCTATCTATCTATCTATCTATCTATCTATCTATCTATCTATCTATCTATCTATCTATCTATCTATCTATCTATCTATCTATCTATCTATCTATCTATCTATCTATCTATCTATCTATCTATCTATCTATCTATCTATCTATCTATCTATCTATCTATCTATCTATCTATCTATCTATCTATCTATCTATCTATCTATCTATCTATCTATCTATCTATCTATCTATCTATCTATCTATCTATCTATCTATCTATCTATCTATCTATCTATCTATCTATCTATCTATCTATCTATCTATCTATCTATCTATCTATCTATCTATCTATCTATCTATCTATCTATCTATCTATCTACATGAGTTGAAACTAAGGGCACGCTGAGCTAGGCAGAAATAATCCTGACCTAGCAGAAATACACAAGAGGAGGCGGTTAAACTTTTGGTGTGATTACGTCATACACATCCTGAATGGGTTAAGATGATGGCTTGTATCTTTCCAGAACATGAAAGGAAGTTTGCAAAAATATGAGATGATGTAACGCTTTGTGTAGTCAGTTAAAATCTCGGGATTTTGCTTGCTTGTTCTTACAGTCTCTGTATTGAATAGGCATTATTAGCATCAGACTCCACAGACTGCTTGAAGACTCCAACTTTAGATCCAGAATTGATTTTTGACTGCATGTTTAACAAAGCTGCCTGATCATCACTGACCTCTAGCAGACAACAGTTCCTTTATGAAGGCATTAGCACACATGCGGTTTGTTCATTCAACCAAACGTTGTATTTTGATTTGCATCAAATACATTTACATGAAACCCTCAGACATTCTATGATCAGTTTTTCCCTCAGCTATACATAAAATATCTATTGTAGATACATATTAGGACCGTCTACAGTAGATGTGATTGACAGAAATAAATTCCCAGCTTGTGGGAAACAGAGAATATGACCTCCTAGCACTCCCTACACCATCAATATATTTTTGATGCGCATGAATTGTGCACTATACTGCACAGTTCAGCTCAGCAGCTGCCTCAGTTGACTGTCACTCTCAGAGGTTCCTATTGAAAAGTTGCAGGGCAGGTCACAAGGACTGAAGCCTGAGGCAGGAGGATGATGATGAAATGACTGACACCACAAAGTGCAGTGCTAAAATCGAAAATGTGATAAAGAAAGCACAGTCATAGTTCTTATTAGAGGTGTTATTTTTCTGAAGGGAGCTGTTGGTAATGTTAGGTTTCCTGTATATTTATGTTCTGGATGTCAAATGAATCCTTCTGATCTGGCGAGGAGTGGAGGGAGGGGAGTAGAAGATGTTCAGCCTTCCACATCAGCACCATCCTAATGACCTCAGCTGTTGATTTGTTTGTTTGATGTGTTCTAGTTTAAATTCAAAGACTGATATCTTATCCACGCACTGATTATATGATTACTAAATCTAACGAGCTCATTAATTGCTCAGAGGCATTTTAATGAAGGTTCTAATTGAAAAGCATCCAGTGCTGATGGAGAGAGGAGACCCCGGAGAAATGCAACGCTGAAGAGGGACAATTCAGACAGGGGAAATATTTCATTATTTTTCTCCTGTCAGTTAATTAGTTTTCAATTATGGTTGGCTCATGAACCAACTTGGTCAGAAATGGAATTGATCAGAGATGGACATTAATATTTTATCGTAGGGGTAGTTTTAGGTAATCGTCCTCCTGCATGCATTGGCTTCTTTGTGCATCCCAAACCAAACATGGAGCTTAATTTTCAGAATGTGAAGGAAAAAAATAACCTTCTAGTAAAGTTCAAAGCTTGGGGCTAATATATTAAGGTCTTGTCATTTTGTCCCTTTTAAATTTTACATTTTCTCTTTTCTCCTGTTTTTTTTTTTTTCAATAATTGCTGAATGTCAAAGAAAAATATTAAGATTTAACCTGTGAATTCCTTGCATGCATTTTAAAAATGTTCCCCTTATCTGCCTCTTTGTTTCCCAGCTCCTCACATTCATACTTCCTCTCCTTCTTTCTCCCTGCTTTTTCCCTCCTTCATAACAATACTTGAACTATCCATCCATAATCAAGATTATCATCGCAGCTACCATGCCGGTAATGACCTCAACAACAGATGAATGGCAAATCAATAAGCACAGACCTTGCCGCATAATTGGACTGGGCCCTCTCTCGTTCATACAGCAATAACTTCATTATAGAGAGAGACAACCGAAGTAATGGAGGTGTTCTTTTATGAAATTATACACATGAAAGAGATGTGGATTTTGGTGGCGTGGCAGTGCTGTTGCCTGCTAAGGGAAAGAGATTGATCTTTAACTGGAAGGCTGAGGTTCAAGCTCGGTTAGCAGAAATGATTTACCAAGCTCCAGTGTCCTCGAGCAATCCTCAGGTCTCCAGTTGGTATTTTTAAAGTCTTTGAGCCGGCACTGTTCGCTATAATTTATTGTGTACCTGTTTTTCTCCATGAACATTGTGAGTCCCGTTTGTGCCTCAGCCATCATTAAGTCACCATTAAAAATCTCCGAACCAGAGAAGGGTATGTGGACTTGAGCACACCAACCGTCCCAGTGGAGCTGTGGAGACTAAAGAGTCTGAAAGAGAAGCAGAAAGCTGAATTAGGAAGAGGTTTTCTTACTTTATTTCTGCTTGAGCAATAAGAAGTTAATAAGGCTAAGATTCTGCAGTCATAGCAGCTCTGTGAGGATGTTCTTTAGGACGGCGTTGCTTTGATTATGTCAGTATGATGAGAAGCCATGCTGATGTTGACCAGGTACAGTAATGTTCACTAAACAGTGGTCCTCGACTTCCGTTGGGTTCTGTTCCTACAGATTGCTGCAAGTCGATTTTTGCTGTAAGTTGGAACTCTGGAGAAAATGTAAACAAAGCCATTACGTCCATCACGATATTGATCAGTTGTTCATGAAAGTCATGAACAACAATGACTTCCAAGTAGGGCTGCAACTAACGACGCGTCGACTAATCGTCTGAGCACGATACGTCATCAAAAGCGGAAGTGAGCGCGCAATGCAACAGAAATCGGCGTCCGACCGGAGCGCGGAACACGGACAGACGTCGGCGCTGCATTGTGCATGTATTATGTATGCACGATCCCCCAGTTTTGGAGCATTTTAAAAATCTTCAGTTTGCCATTTGGCCTTTCCCATCTTCGCTTTTGGACGGGACTCTCACTAAGAATTCAAGGACACTTTGCAAGCCATTATGGTTTCAACATGTCAATTAAAACTTAGCCGCACTGTAAAACTCACTCAACTTTAATGTCTATTCCACGTTAAATGAAACCATAATTTGCTAAATACACATTTTGTTGTTTTAAAGGAGACTTGAAACTAGCGGTCGTAACCATAAACTGATTAGGACAGTGTTTACTGAGGTTACAAATCGAGAAAGAAGTTGGGTCACTTTATCATTGCCTTCTGTGCAATCAGATCTTTTACAACCAGAAGAGTTGCCCCCTGCAGCCCATGAGAAAAAATGCAGGTTTCACACTTTTGCATTAACTTCTCATGGCCTGGTTGACACCCAACATTTATATACAATTTGTGGGCTTATCATTCTGACAGAAAACCCTGTGGCATAATCAAAATTCACTGAAATGACTTAAAAGTGTGATTGTTGCTATTTTCAGAGCCAAGAAGACATTTTGCGTCGCGGCTTCCCTGAGCATTTTGACCAATTTCCCATTCAGTGGAAAATATGAATTGTTCTCAGTGTAACCTTGCGGCTGTCTGCTAAATATAAGATGTTTGGAAAATGATGCTTATTTGTTGTGAACCAGGAAGACATTCTATGCAGCTACAAAGTGCCACAAGTTACTCACCTCTGAATTTTTGACCTGATCTTGCCGTCTTCGTTTCATATATATAATTTGCCAGAGGAAAAAAAACACACCCACCAACAGAAAAAAGAGAGAAACTAAAACAGCTTTGTTTACCAATGATATCATAATGGCTCCATTAGAACACCTGAGCCACGACAATAAAGTGAACTAATAGAGATAATTGAATTTTGTATCGCCCTCAGTTACAATTTCACCTTCACTACCTTCATTTTCTATCTACCTCCCAGCAAAGGTGTGAATTTAATGATTTGTCTTTCTTTCTGAGTTGCTTAATCTCCTTCTTTCCCTCCCTCTGGTATTCTTCCCTCCTCCTTTTGCCCTTCTGTCTCCGTCTTCTGTTTTTTTTTTTTTGTTAACTCCACAGCCTCTCTTTCCCCTTTCTTGCCTTTATGTACATTTGTCGTGTTTTCTTCTTACACAATGTTCCCTGATGCTTTGAAAGCTGTGCTCACAAGTACATACAAATGGATGAAGACACGCCTGCAGAAAGAGGTCTTCAAACATATGTGCACACATATCGATGTATTCAGTTTAGCGAGGCACACATATGAGCACACACGTAAACACACAAGACTGTAACACTAAATGATGGATGCTGGGGCAGTTACTCCATGTCCGACTGCCTGATTGATCTTGTTGTGAAGGGGGAAGTGGTGCTGCTTCGTGTGTGTTTTCTCCAGCAGAAGATACACAGCGTCAGTCGAGTCAGTATGGTGCGCCATTTGGGACATACTGTCCACAGCAAATAGCACTTTTGTTTCCAAAGTAAGCAGCTGAGGGCAAATTGTTATTCTGTGTCACGTTTCTCAAACTATTACTCTGCTTTATTGAATTTAAGTAACTGCAAGGCATTTTACTGAGTCAAGTGTATTTCTCAAATTTCAACAATAATGTCCACTTCAATATCACCAGGCTTTGTTAACCATTAAACTATTATTAGGTGTGTGGGGTGCTATTAAGGACTAATGCTGTGTCCGGACAGTGTAAATTGAAAACGGAATGAATGAAATAAAGGCAAACCAGTGAAAAAACATTAGTGTGAAGCCATTAGTGGTTATCCTGCATGCAGCTTGCAGTACATGTTAAGATGAATGCTGCTTACAAGCTCACTGCTGTTCCACTAGCTTCTGTTTCAGTTATTATTAATAGCTTCCTTCAGTCTGACTGAAATAGTGAAACATATTTCTTGAGTTTTGATCCAAGAAAAATAAGTATCTGCAAAACTTATTTAAAGTTTAAACCATACCACAAGGTATCACACCTTTTGAGCCACCGTTTGGCAATTTCGTAAAAGCTACCAGAACAAATTTCATGAGACTTGATGGACAAGTGGAGCAGAGTTGATTACATTTTGCTACAGATCCCGATCACTTTCTGTAAAATCGCAAGATGGGGCATCGGCCTTGACGGAGAGCGACGCTTTCCAAATGCCCTTCTAGTTACTTCAAAATGTATCAGCGGCAGTAAAACTGTATTTCACACTATGATGGTTAAACTTTGCAATCAATCTGGGGTTCATATGCATGCAGAACTGTGGGTGGGGACCTGTACGGATCGCAGACCATCTATGCTCCATTACACCACTGCTGTCTATCATGATTCCTGCCTTCGTTGTGTCCTTTTCTGCATCAACCCTGTCATTTTCCATTCATCTATCCGGTCCACTACCTGACTCCTCCATCCACTTGCCCCGAAGCAATCCTGCACTCATGATATTCCCCTTTCACTAGCACAGCTGTTCCCATTATCCCATCTTCTGTTTGGTTTGCAGTTTTCCTCTGGGAAAATCGGGCCCTTGTATTTATTGTATTGTATTATTTTGCCATGTTCCACCCATTGTTTCAGACCAAAACACAATCCTTTATGTCAACAGTACAGTACTCCCAGACTGCAGCAGCGTCACTCCCTCCACAATGCATATACTGGAACACTGGAATAATTTGAGAAAAATGACAGTCTAAAACCTTAACTTGTTCTCTTACCTGCCTATATCCTAATTTGTTTAAATATCTGCAGGATACGCTGGAACAAGCTCAGTCATGGGAGCCAAATAATCCACTACCTATTTCCGAGGGTCAGACAGCATAAGACACCCTGAGAGGTCCCACAACCCTGAGGTCTTATGTGAAGTGGTGTTCAGAAACATTAAAAAAACGATGTTATGTTGCTTTCATACAAAGAAGCATTGGTATCCCTGTCAATGCACAGTGCCTAAGATTATGCAGCAGTGCTGCAAATACAAACATTATTATTTTTATTGTGTTTCAACAGAGTCTTTTAATAGAACCTGGAAGTGTAAGTTCTGATTGCTTTGTGTAGGTGCACTCTGCATGGGATATGTGATGGACCAAAGGTTAGCTGTTTTACTATACAACATGGAAGCAGACAGGAATTTAAAAACTTTGGACATGGTAAAATGCTGAATGTCTTCCCTTTTACAAAAAAACATGACTTAAACTAAAACACAAAACGAGACATAGGAACACCTATGAAAGGCAGAGAGCAGGACGAGTGTGGAGGATAGAGATGAAAGTGCGGGATGGCTGAGGGTGAGAAATGAGACGAGAAGAGGACGATGAGTGGACCAGGATCTGAGAAGAGAGAGGCAGTGAGAAAGTGGTGATTGATGGGAGAAGCGACAGGAAGAGAGGATGAGAAAGAGAAAGTGTGGGAGACATTCAAAGACAGAAAAGGGGATTTTAAGTCCTTACAAATCCACACAAGTCAGAAAGAACTTCCTATCAATGCATATTTGAAATTTAATGAGTGAAAAGTTACTAAAAACAATGAACATTCCCTGAAATAGAGTTCCAATTTTGTGGTTTAGTTTCCTGTAAGTTTTTCTGAAAACTCTTCTTAATAAGAGATTGTTCTGATAGGAATTTTATTTTAGCGCAGGTAGTACATGTGCAGTGATGCACCTGACATTCTTTAAATTAAGAAAATAAAGTGTCTGAAATGCTCATTACTTTGCTGTCTGCTGTCACATGACCTTCAGTAGTTCCCTCCTCTACCCTTTTCTCCCTGAATGTCTCTAAGGTTCCCCTTTAGGTGTTTACTCAACTCTTGCTGTGGCAAGCCGCCTCCACAGTAATGAAAACCTTGAAATAGAAATGCAGCAATGCCACACTCCACCACCACTTTTTAGACCTATGGTAACCTGCCTTGTTAGCTAATTATTTAACTGCCCCTACCACTGTAAGTGCTACAGCTATTTTTAATGTGTGTTTTCTTTCTTCAAACATGAATCTGATGCCTTCGAACATACAAATACAGCATATATATGTTACAGTAGCTACTCTCTCTCTTTCTCCCACACACATACAGTCTTTTTGTCGTCCTCTCAAAGTTATCTCTCCGCTGCTCCTCCTTTATCGCCGACCTCAGCTGTCACATTATCACAGGAATTGAGGAGAAATTGCAAGTGTGTGCGGCAGAGAGTAGAAATGGTTCTTTGTCATTACATGTCCAAGGGGGCTCTTTAACTTTTCAGTCCATTTTGTGCTTGGATCCAACAAAGATTTTTTTGTCTTTTATGCCAGAGTACAGGCTAATATTAACCTAGATCTTTGGGAGACTGAAAAACAAAGTGTCAGCACTTGTAATTTGTCAGGAGGAGTTTTAGTTCTATGCATTGGCCCAGGTCCTAACCACAGCGGCAGAAAATGAAAAAAATGCTGTGTTTAGTTTTTGATGGATTGTTTCAGGATGCTTTGGTCATCTATATCAACTGTCTAATCATATATGATGTGTTATTCTCGTATACAGTTATAGATTTTTTGCACAACAAAACAGAGAAACTTTTTTGCTATATAATCTCAGCAGGTGCCATTGATCAGCTCTCTGACTCATTCTCTCTGCTTTCTGGTGCTTGAGACGATGGCAGGAGATCGCCATCTGACTCTTTCTGTTAGGTGAGTTTGGTTCTCTTGCTGTTGTTTCCCCAGCATGGGGGTTTTTACAAGGTGGGGTAACTAGCTTTCTACTCAGCCTTCCTCCTTTATCATCTGGGCTTAGGATCGCCAATTTATTGATCAAAGAATCTGATCATATTTTGTGTCACACTGGATATATAGTGTCTATTTTCATCCTTCTTGGATTATTGCTTTTCAGTATTGAATCATCGTCTGTTTTGTTTGGCTTTTTTGACATGAATGCACACAAAGTACTCAACATGAAAACAGTTTCTACAAAGTAATCGCAAATAATTTAAAATAACAAGTGGGAAAAAATATATGACATTCACCGCCTTCAAGAGAGTTTTTAGTGGATGCACCATTGAGCCTTCTACTTTGCACAACAGCTAAAGCTCTGTCAGATTGCGAGGGGCTCATAAGTGAACAACCCTTTTCAAGTCCAGTCACAAAGTCTCAATTGAATTGAGGTCTGGATCCTGCTTTGAGTCATTTTGTTGACCAAAAAAAAATCTTCTGCCATGTTGCAGTTCCCTTGCAGACTGCATCAGGTTGTCCTCCAGGATTTCTTTGTACTTAGCTGTATTCATTTTATGTTCAGCCTTCACAAGCCTGCTGCTGAGAAGCATTTCTACATCATGATGCTCCCACCACCATGCTTCGTGGTGGGGATAGTGTGTTTGTGATGATGTGCAGTTTTTGGTGTCAGCCGATGGCCAAAGAACTTTCTTCTTGTTGACTTTAGTGTTTCCCATATGCTTTCTGGTGAACTGTAGTTGAGATTTATTCTGGCCTTTTTTTGACAGTGGCTTCTCTTTGCCACTCTCCTATATAGCTTTGATTGTTGTAGAATACAGGGAACAGGTGTGTGGCCAGTCTGTCCCATCTTAGCTGGTGAAACTTGTGACTTCTTCAGAGGAGTCATAGGTGCTCACTAGTCTTTCTTGCATTGGAGCCTGCTCTTGACAGATGCACATGTGCCATATTATGTCCAATTAATATGTTTTAGTGTTTTGTTGTTGTTGATGTTGTTGTCTTCATGTTGCAGTTTTAGCTAGGAGTACTGAATTACCAGTGACTGGAGCTTCCAGATGCAGGTCTCTTTATATTACAATCACTTGAGACACATTCACTGCACTACACTGTTGTTGTACAACTGGTTGCTCCTGTGTTTAATTATTTGTGTCACTTTAAAAGGGTGAATACCTATGCAGTCTCTTTTTTACATTTCACACTATTTTGTAGAAATCAGTTTTTACTTTGTCATGAGAGTCATTTTTCATATAAATTCTTCCTTAAAGGCCAAATCAAACTGACCATGATACAATATTAAAAAGCAATAAAAGGAGAAAGCTTCCACAAAGGGGATAAATAGAGTTTATTGACACTGTAGATAAACATGCTTTGATTTGCTCTTGGCACCAAAGCAGCAACTTGTGCTTTCTCTTATCCACAGCACACTGATTCATTGTCTTCCATTTAGGTTGGTCCACACTCACAGATAACACCTGGCTGGTGTTTATTAAAATTAGCCAGCCAGTTTAAAGTTTAGTCTGTTAAATTTTACATGCCCACTAATGTTCCTGCTCTGAGTCTCTGCTTTTTGTGGACAGTTGATTGCACAGTCTCATCCTGGAATGGGTCCTTCACGGTTTAACACATGGGAAAAGGATCTCCGCTGGCTCTTCCCCATCTGCACAATCCAATCTGTTCCCAGATTCTCTCTTCCTGATGGACAGCACGGTGGATATGTGGAGGTAGATGAGTCTCTTCTCCAACCGGATTGGCAGCTGCTTACAGTCACAATTTTCGATGTGGAGTACCATAATCTGCACAGATGCACAGTCCAGACTGTTTGAACTGAGTCTAGGCACTGTGTAAGCTGTCAGTGCTGTAATGCTTCTGAGGACAACCTGCCAGTTTGGAGGAGAGCACTCTAAAACTTTATTATAACAGCTTTCCCTACACAATACATATGTGGTACTGACACATTTCAAACTGAGCGTATTTGTTAGAGTTGAAAGTTGAATTTACATGATTATTGAAGTTTTATTAATTTATGGACACTTGTGAAACAGACCTATAATCCTGAAATGGCCATAATTCTATGACTGCAATGACAGGTTTAAAAATTATACATATAGCCTTTAGATAACAAGGTCTAATATATATATATATATATATATATATATATATATATATATATATATATACATGATAAGCAGGATTGAAGTATTTGTTGTTAAAAGAACTGAGAAAAACCTATTTAAAATACTGATGGCAGAAGAGAAGGAAAAGTATTTTGTGTAAGTTTGTCTGTGTGTTGTATTCTTTGCTATAAGTGTTGGTCTTTCTTAGTCGCCCTATTTACAATAGAGAGAACAAGAGTGGAGGATTGGATGTATAACTTAATCAAGAAAATGTCATTTTGTCAGTCTGTCAGTCTCTTCGACATCTCAGCATCGACTGAATGTACTGGCACAAATTCCATCCATTCTCTATACACCGCTTTATCCTCACTAGGGTCGCGGGCACAAATTTCCGAAGACATTATAATAGTTCCCACAAGATGAATCATCATGACTTTGATCTTTGACTTTTGCTCCAGCACCAATGGTTTATAGACTTGTCTCTGCTCTGGCCCAAGGTTCTCTGTGTCTAACAGTGTTGACCATTGTGATTGTAAGTGAAATCTCATGGATTTCATGCCTTAAAATTTGGTACATAGTTTGATGTACACCTTAGGATGAGATGTTTGCATGACTTTTCATTATTTCTTTTTCAAAGAGCCTAAAGTGATGTCTTCAGATGTATTTTTTTGTCCAAGCAACGGTCCAATTTTCAAAGGGATTCAGTTTTTACGACCACATTGCAGAAAGAAAGTTGAAAGTCTTTATTTCTCAGAAGTGGTCAGTAGCAGAGGTTTGAATTGCTTTTGGTTTAAAAGGGGAAAAAAATTCCATTATCAAAATGTTCTATTACTTTTTTGTTTAAAAGGCATGTCATCTTTTGAAAATTTCCAAAATTGCATCATTCATCGGAGCCAGATTTTCAACTTTTGAACACTCCTTGAACTATTGAGATATTACATCACAATCACTTTGTTCTACAGGTTTTATTTTAAAATTGTAAAAAAACAACAACAAACTAATAGCTTTAACCAGATTCTGTACAAAAAAATTACAAAAACAAAAATATCTGCTCAACCAAGAAGCCATTCGTAACAAAAATCAGCTGAAAATACTGGCTATGTTTAACACCTAAAAATTGAAGTAAACTATTTATAATATGTAGAGACACCTTTTTTACCCACTAGTGGTAACGCTTTTGGGTATTCGAAAAAAAGGTATATATGTTGATTCCAGATTTTTTTTTTGTAATAATCAAAGAAATTCAACTTTTGTTTTTAACTTTTTCATACTGCACAAAAGACATTTTGAGTCCCCTCTGCCTCCATCCATGGTTTTGATATTTCCTTAGAGGTTATGGACTTCATCTTGCAGTGAAATTGAGCCTACAGTGAGCAAAAAATGTGACAGGAGCAGTAAACACAGGCTTGGGGTAAAATTAGTGACATGCTTTGTTAATATTTCTTATCATCAAAGTTACCTTGATAGACTAAAGTACCAACATGCTTCATTTTAACTGGGAAATTGAAATTTAAGAGGTCTCAGTTGGAAATTTCTAAATTAAAAAACCCCACCTGTAATCAGATTTCCAGAGGTTAGAAAAACTACACCAAATTGGGCCTTAAAAACCAAGATGGCTGAGCAGCACATTAAGAATGGTGGAAGTTGAAGTAATGTGATGTTTATTAATACGTCCATCTAATTTGTGTTTTTTTAAAGCAGTAGCATGCAATTTTTATCTGTGGACATGCTGCTACAGTGACTGTATGTGTAAAATACCACGTGATGTGTTGCTATCAACTGGTATTGCTAACAGTGGCTAACCTGATAACAAAGATTTGGACTTGGTTTCGACTCAGGTGTGATGTCATTCCCAGTTCTGAACGTAGTACATATTACATAGCAGGCTAACATATGACTGTGTTAATATGCTAGTATTTGGATTTAGCTCAAGTCATTGCTGCAGGTCATGTGCAACCTCAAAAAGCCTCTATTCCTTAACCCTCAAGCGACCAAGCTATTTTAGCGACTAAAATGACCGACTTCTAAAATAATCTTCTTTATTATCCATGGATTTTAATCATTTTTGACTCAGCTAAAGTAAAACCATATGAACAATATGATGCATTGTAAGAACGCAATAACATTTATTTAGACATGCTTTGTCTGCCACTTCTTTTAAAATTTTATTCCTTTTGTTTCCTCAATAGTAAATCAAAAGTACATAAAAATAAAATCTACACAAACATCTTGTCTGTATGTGTGCAATGTAACATGCAGAGAAGTATTTAGATTAGGGGCGGCTGTGGCTCAGGTGGCAGAGCCCTTCGTCCAATACAAGACACTTTACTCACCTTACCTCCAGTGCAGCCACTTACACTGGTGTATGAATGTGTATGCTGTGTAATGTTGGTGGTGGTCAGAGGGGTTGTAGGAGTGGATTGGCAGCCAGTCAGTCTGCCCCAGGGCAGCTGTGGCTAAAAATGTAGGTCTACCAGCTACAGTGCACTGCAAAACACTAAATTATAGTTATTAGAGGTAAAAATAAATAAATAAAACTAAGGCCTACAATAGTGAAAAACCTATACATCTTTCTGGGATCATAAGTGACCCCAGACAAGTTTCCATTATCCTTGTCACACCAGTTGGCCGATTTCTACAAAAAACTATGAGCAGCTGTAGGACAAGTAAATTGACAAATTCATGGTAGGAAACATTTTTTAGATAAAAGATTTAAAAACGGCAAATATAATTATATGGCTGGGGTCATAAATGACCCCACTCGGTCGCTTGAGGGTTAAAAGAAAATTATATGCATGCATTTACACAAAAACATACACATATACTGACCTGTATAGAAATAAAAAAAATACACTCAAATGTACACATGTGCCCTCTCACATACCAACTCTTTGCTCATTCATACACTCATGCATCATTTCGTTGTGTAATCCGTCTCACACACATTCTGCATCCCTTTCCATTTCCCCGCATCCCTCTCCCAAAAATACACACACATGCACTCATACACACCTCCACATGCACATCTTAGCTGCCACGGTGACTAATGAGAGTATGTGACAGCGCTGGCGCTAAGTGAGACAGAGAGAAAGTGGAATCGAAGGACACCTGAATTTGTCATTGAGGAAATGAAGGGTTACAGGGTTCAGTGCTTTCAACTTCCTCCTGCCTAACCAATGGCTGATGACTAGTTAGAATAGGCAGAGAAGACCACATCTGAAAGACTCAGCTATGAATGTGACCTCTGTCTCTTCTGTATTCACTTATCTTTATCCGGCTTGCTTTGCCGCACATCTATCTCTTGTCTTGGTATGGGTCTTCCTTCCTTTCTGCCTATTTCAACAGCTTGCTTTCCCTCATCTCAATCATTCCTTGCCTTCCCCTCCCCCTTTGCTATTCATTTACTGTCCCTTCTTCATCACTCTCACTCTGTTTGTCTCTGCACCATCTCTGTCTCAGCCCCCTGCTCTATTATCATCTGTTCTCCCGTCCGTCTTCCTATTTCCCCTACTCATCTCGCCCCTTTCTTTTTATCCGCACTCTCATATTTCTCTGTCTATCCATTTCTGCGTCTCTCTTTCTCAGGTGGCAGCGCAGATTAGTGGTTAGCGAGACCATCCTATTACTGTAAGGTTACAGATTCAATCTCGGAGGCAGACAGTGTGCGCATCAACCGGCGTGTGTCCTGTCAAAATGTCCTTGAGCAAGATGCTGAATATACACCTGCACAGTCATTTGAAGTCACTCCTGATAAAAGATGACTGCCAAAAATGTAAAATTTTGCTGCCAGTGCCGTTTACGTTATCCGGGATGCATTCATTCTGTACTTTCACCTTCACCCGTCATAAACACTGTCATTAAACTAAACCAGTATCTCCTACACTTAGGCCTCGTATCCTTTTCTTCTAAGTTTTTACATCTAATGAGAAAACACTGCCATTTAGGGCTGCGATTAATGATCGTTTTCATTATAGTTATTTTAGTAATTAAGTGATAAATCATTTGGTTCTTGTCGAGTATAGAAAATGTCCTCGGTGACATCGTGATATGTCTTGTTCAGTCCCCATTCCCCAAAGTATTTAGGTTACAGTGATGTGAAACAGGAAAATGCTGAAAACTGTCACACTGGAGAGACTATCACTAGAGAATTCTGGATGCTTTTGCTTAAAAATACATTTAAACAGTTAATTACCTGTCAAAATAGCTACCAAGGAAGTTTCTGTTAATTAGTCATTATTGCATCCCTAATATGTCTCAGTTTTTTTTCAACTCTCTGATTGAACGGGCAAATTGTGCAGATGTGTAATCTAAATCAGCATTTGCATCTGGTGATGGACCGTCTTTCTGATTAGGTGGTAATTTTTGGAGAATACCTGTATTCCGTCTGAGAACGTTGGAGATGAGCTGCACAAAACTTCAATCAGTGAGATATGCAATCAGATTTTGCAGGATTTCTGGAAGTGGATAGACTGCAGACAATTTTCTTGATGGCCTTGTGTCTCAGTGCCACAGAGGTCATATAGTTTTGCAACCTATTAAAAGAATGTGCACATAATCAAACAGAAACATCAGTATTTGTTGGGGGAAGTTATGGTTTTGCTTTATTCAACCATTTTGGAGTCACATTTTGGTGGGTGTTCTGTAAAAAGTTGTACAAGAAGAAAAATGCAACATATTGATAATGACCTACAATGAACAATTTAATTACAAAATAATACTGATAGTAGAGATAGCAGTTGGATTAATAATGGTTTGATCTGAGAGTGCTTCTGCATCTAAAGGCTGCAAAGAAACAGAAAATGTGCAAGCTGAACAATGTGATACACCATCTTCATCCAATCAGCCATTGCTGTTGTGGTTAGTTTAGGACCCTGACACTTTTTTGCAAGCAGCTGATGTGAAAGAAGCAGAAGGATCTTCCAGCTCCTGTATGTCATTTGCCCTCGCCGAAGTGTGACTCAATCAGATGCCACAAATATTGAGCTAAGCTTAGCATAGCATGTAGCTAACTTGCTAATGGCTTATAGCCTAAGATTTCTGGGTGGAACTAAGGCTTGTGAAATTTGGTTGTTGAATACATTCAGAAACCTTTGTACCAGACATTCTCCATGACTACACGCAACGAACCCTAACTTGACAGTTTAGGACTACGACACATTTGACAATTCTTTCGGGTAATCCCAACATGCTATTTATTACATTTTATGACGATTGTATTGGTTCTAGGTGCAACGAGTCCATATGATGGAATATCACATTGCAGATATGTGGTTCTTTAGAAGAATTTTACTTGAATGAGGTATATACAGAACAAACAATGCATGATGCTAATTTCTGTACATTTATTGGTATTTACTAACTGGTAGAATGACAGTCGACAACACATTAAGACCTCTGTGTTGTCTTTCATCTGAATTTCTAATTTTTAATGGAAGGCATCATTTCATGAAATTTAAAGGGATGCTGTTCATGGAGTCTTTAATAAAACTAAATCATTGTGTTAGACAGTTCAGGATGATGATTGAGATATCACTGCCAACACAATAAATTAATGATATGGAGGCTCTAAGTAGTTCTAGCTGTGTGCAGTGCTTCCATGTGATGGAATGACAACTGCTCTGATTCCATTTTAGAATTGCATCTTCTTCTTTCCTGTTTTTTTCACTGACAGGTATAACAAGTAGTAGAGCAGGTGGATTTTTTATTTTTTTTGCTATAAAAATGGTCAATTTTCGGGTGTTTATGTCGTTTTATATGTAAAGGTGTGAGACTCATACACTTGTGCTCAGTCCCACAAAGAGTAAGATATATGAAGTGGAGCATGTGCAGCTGTATTCATCTGGAAAAACTGGCAATTTCACTCTCTGTGCATAAACAAAGCTATTATTTTGTGTTTATGTGCACAGTTTAGTAGATCTAATTCTGAGAGTTGCTAACTCCACCAGAATTGTTCTCACTTGTTCCAACATCTGACTTAAAGTTTTCAGGTAGTTTTTAACCTGCCAACGTATAGGCCTAGTTCCCATGAAGTGGGCCTTTAATAAAGAGACTGGCATGTGTCCCAACTTTGACATTAACCACGTTAAGATGTAAGCATGTAGTGTCTGTAGACAACTGTGGTGGCACCTTGATTTGATTTGCCCTCATAAGTGAGATTGCTTTTATTTAGAAGAAAAATATCCTCTTCCGCATCCCTATCATCTTACCATATCAAACAAATACCAAATATTCTTGTAAACTAAGAACAAAAGGAGGTTTTCTCTTCTCTCTGCCAAACGTCCTAGAAGACCATTTGTCACATCCTTCTTATCTGGCTTTCAAAGGTTTATCTATTGGAGAGAAAATATCTTTTTTGAGGGGGGATGAAAGGTAGTATTGTCAAAAAAGGCTTTGATTGTATGAAGGCTCCTTAGAAGCGTCTGTCAAGTACTTAGGGTCTGAAGAAACAGCTTTGAAGAAGAATGTTATTTATTTTTTTGATAATTATAAATAGATGTTTGTGAGTGGTCAGCATCTTCGCTTTTGGCAACATTTCATCACATCAGACACGTGTGTGTAAGCGCTCTGGATGTATGTACTCAACCTAAATGTGTTCATGTGCTCCAAGGCAACTGCTTTAATTAAAAAAACCTTTCAGTCCGCTTTGATAAGGGTCATTTATTGTGTGAATCGCACACAAACCGGCTCAAACAGAAAAAAAGCAGTGTAATTGCTCTAATCGTGGATAATTTAATGAATCTCTCTGCATGTGAACCACTCTGTCAAACAGTGTCTCAACCTGGAAACCAGCTCTATCGTTCGGTGACAAATCTGAGCTTTCATGCTTCAAGCTTTAGGAAGAGATTTGTTCTTGTCACAAATCAAAGCTGTGCTGTCCAACATTGCAGGAACAGCACAAGTGTTCCTTTGAAGTGTGTCACATAGGCAAGGCTGTCTCCCTTACTCACTGTACGCTCTGAACACAAAGTACTTTAGAACAAAATCCCTCAAGTGGAATCATCTTTTTTGAGACTGAACATTGACTTTTTTGCAGAGAAGTTAAATAGCTTCATTGATTCACATGAAACACACATGGATGGGATGCATAAATAAAAGCAGTATATTGAATAAGTGCATGTGCAGGTTTGATGTGCATGTTAAGCACATTTTACATACATTTGTTTGTCCTAGTGTGTCCCTGTTTGTCTGTTTGTGTGTATGTGCTTGTGTGTTGCCCTCCTGAGTCGATGATTGGAGCTTTCTCGGTCTAACCTCTACCTCTCACCAGTCAATATTACAACAATTACCACCAAAGCATAAAATGTCAATATATGACATTTTCAGGGGTCAGACTAGAATTTTGTTGCCCCGAGAACCCACACTGACATGAGCCGCCTGACAACATTCGATCTTGAGTGAACTGTTAAGTCAGACTTTAATAGTCATTGATTTTATAATGCAATCATTTGGGAAGAATTAAAGGTGCACAAAACTTACTTTGTCAATCACCTTGTTACTACAAGTGATGAGCATGCAGTTTAAAAGTTAAAAGTTGGAACAATTTCAGCTATTTTACTAGCCTAGCCGCGCTAGACCCAGGTCTGAAGACGCAAGGGTCTAGGAACTCTCGACAGGGAGGGAGGCGGGCTAAAAGGTTGTCTTTCAAATCACTCTGCAGCAATTGGGTGGGTATACAACCAATCAGCGCAACAAATAGGCTGACGTAGTTCCTAGAGCGCCGGAAATCAGAGGATGCGGTAGTTTGGTGAAGCCTTATTTATTCAGTCAATGGGTGAAGCTCAAGTATATTACAGACATGTTAACAGAAAGATTATTCAGAGTCGGTGCTAATGGAGCTCAACGACTGTTGTCAACCCTGACAGAGAATTAAATTTGTTGCCGTGGATTGTCTAGCACGGCTAGGCTAGTTGTTTCTGTCAGAATCGTCACGCTTCTGTCGTCATTTAGTTACACCCGCCTTCTGACTCTACACTTCATGGTGATTCGTCCGGCCAGTTTTAGGAGCATCCAACCTCGAGGCTTACCGAGGATAACTCGACCGACCCTGGCAGAGAATTAAATTCATTGCCGTGGATTGTCTAGCGCGGCTAGGGTACTATTTTACAACACTTGTGTGTTTTTTTTTTTGGTGTGCTCTTCTCACTGGTTTAACTAAGGGGGCCTCGGTCATGTCAACATTGAGATCAGAATGCATGGAAGTTTTGAGGGGATTCCTACAAATGAGCAAATGAGCTGACCAGTTTCAGTGGACTTTATCATTCTTCTGTATTGTTGGGCCCGTAGAGCATATGCATCAACATCCATCTAGTGAGCAGCACTGGAGCACCGCATGTTTTATTGTCCTTTCTTTTCACCTTGCATACATCAGACTTCAGGTACAGGTCACAGTCATTTGCAGATAGTTTATTTTTTTATGATGGCAGGATACATACATAGAGATGGACAGTTTTGACTTGAATGTGTCTTACCATCTTAAGGACTGATGTGGAGGCTATTTTGTAAAATTGAACTAGTTGCTGAACACAGAAGCTGTTTTCACCAACATCCGATGTTGACTTAATTCACTAAGGAGGCTCAGGTTCTTTATCATCTGCAGGACCATGTTACACATGTTCTATCACTTGGGGGTGGAGAGTGTGGTCTTTTATTTGGTGTTGTGATGTTTAATAGGGCTGATTCTGTCTTTAGAGCAGAGCTAAAGACTCCGGTGGACGTCCCTAAGAGGAGGGTGCATAAGAAACTTTCCAGCATCATGCACAGTTCCTGCCTCAACTGGTGAAACGTCAGAGCACACAAAGCCAAAGACGAACTGCCCCCAAGAGAAAGACTTAATTCAACAGGAGATCTTTTGTCCCTGTGGTTATTAACCTTTATAGGTCCACTAATTTCTGCAAGGTCACACCTAAACTTGGCATGTACAATATGCAAGTGTTGTCTGCATACAATATTTTATGGAGTTTTATATTACTAGTTTTGCAATTATTTATTAACCATGGTGGTTTTATTGCGTGGAATTATTGGACAGACCAAAGCAAATGGATAAAAATCAAGAAATCATACACCTTTATTGGACCAAATGAATTAAATATAAGATAATGAGACATTCTA
Organism: Acanthochromis polyacanthus; assembly: GCF_021347895.1. Taxonomy (NCBI): domain Eukaryota; kingdom Metazoa; phylum Chordata; class Actinopteri; family Pomacentridae; genus Acanthochromis; species Acanthochromis polyacanthus. Next base: position 12,010,459 of record NC_067131.1, on the reverse strand, counting down.
TGAGATCTGTCACACTCTGGAAAATGTATTCACTATTTTACAGCTGCTCCTCTGTCAGTGATTTTGTATGGGGAAAAATCATTTTTTGTGCCGCCTTGAAAGGGGTTCAGTTACTACATCAGCATTGTTGCACAGCCTAGTGCTGTTACTGGGTGTTGGATGACATTGGTGGCTTGTTTGGTCACTGTCAATTTGCAGTTGTTAAGTGTTGAATTACAAATAAGTAAAAAATGGTGTTTTCTTAACTTTGCTCCTTTAACATGAATATTTAATGCTTTTGAGAGTGTTACAGCCCTTGGGCATTTCACGTCTTTCTTCCCTTTAATGGCATTGTATTTTTTCACGTTGTATATGTAAATGTACATTGTAAATGTTAAAACAGCGTGCAATAAGTGGGAGCCAGCGGGATGGCAAAACTAGCTCAATATCAACAATCTTTTATCCGAATCGCAGACTTTAAATAATAGGAAGATGTTTTATCCTTCTAAGGCTGAATTTTAATCTCCACTTCAAAGTCTCTTGACCACAAGCACATTCAGCACAGCCATCAAAAAGAGGAAACTGAAGCTCTTAACACTGAATAACTCTAAAACAATCCGCCATCAATACATTCATCTCTCTTTCTCCTCTTTCAGACGGACAGCTCTTTAGCTTCTCTGTAGTGGAAAACTGTCTTTGTTCTTGTGTATTTCTCTCAATGAAGCTAGATCAAATGCTTCACAGCAGGGGGCCCACCATAATTTTAGTACTTCGCAGAGAGGGGCAGGGTGAGAGATGGTTTGTATCTCGGTGTGTTGGCATTATCTGTTTGTACAGAGAGACATAAACATAGCAGCATCCGCACTGACCAACACAATGGGAACGGGATTGTGATGGTTATCGCAAACCGAGCTCTTTGTGTTAGTGGGTCTGCGAGACAGACAAACAGACCTGTGTAAATGATGTTGCTGCGAAATTACTGCTCTGAAATGAAGGTCACCGTTTTAGCATATCTTATTGTGCTGCCTGAAACGACTGCGGAATACAGATGCATGAATAATGCATCCGGAGATAAAGTTATCATGTTTGATGCTGTTGAGCTCAAGTGCAACTTCTTATTTCAGGAGGTGACTGACAGATGATAATGACAAGTGGTGTCATGGATTGGTTGTTTGATGTCATTCCTTTGATGTTTGGCTAAAAAAGGAAGATCCAACATAAACAAATATGGATGCGCAACAGCAGAACAAAAAAAAAAGACAGTTTTTCTCTGGCAGTTAACTTTTTGAAGCTTGTTTAAAGGAGCAGTTTGATGTAATATTTGGTCAAATCTGTATCTTATCTGGATTAATTTGATATAAAACACAAAACAACGACATTTTTACACAAATTTTTGCCCCACTTAAGTAGACTTTCAACTTTTTTTTCCAACAGTACTCCTTGCAAATTCTCTCTCTCGCACACCATGACATCCTGAGTTAAATGCTCCCAGCTAAGCCGGCTAAAGAAGTGTGTGTTTACCTTGTCAACAAGAAAAACAGGCACAGTGCCTGTAGCAACTATTTAGGAGCGTTAACGCTCCTGTCAGAGCTGGAGCAAGTGTTTCTGCTCGCTTGACAAATGTGCAAACACAGTATTGAATGTAGCACAACAATACACGTCAAGAAAACAAATAATGTCTTCATACAGTTAAAGTCTTTGTATTAGTTCCATTAGCTGCTCTTTTTTTTCTAACGGAAGCTATTCTAAGCGCATTTGACAGCCACAGAGCTCTCAGTCACCGGCATTATAAAAACAACACTGTTTCAAGCTTCAGAATTGCTACACATCTCTATATTATATTTCCTGCATATGGAGGAAAATATGATGTTTTAAGGTGATCTCTAAAAACATGTAAATCTCATGTGTGTGATCCCACATTTTGCATAAATGACTGACTTTGATTAATCCACTCCAGTTGCAATCCTTTTCAGATGTCAGTCGGGGTTGATTTGGTGACACCCGTGGTTACCGTGGTAACCGAGTGGGGCTTAATACTACAACAAAAACACCAAGTGAGTGGCTGCTTTGTTAGAAATACAAGAAAGGGGCAACTGCTGTTTCTATTTGCATGAGAACCAAACAAATGCATTGTTTTAAGAAATAAATCCAGGAATGCTAATTGACTCATAGTTGATGTATAAACCCAAATAGTTTATAAGATCTCCATTTTGTAAAGGTTCTCAGTTTGGTCAAATGCCTCACTGTCTTCGTCTCATTTAGCCATGTCATTGTGAAGAACATAACAACCTCACTGCGCCTTCATATCATTCTGCTGTCGTGGGAAAAAAACACTCTGGCTTGCTTGCATTTCTTTAAACAATCACAGTTGACATTGGCAGAGCTCAGCGAAGGACGTGGCTTCGGTGTCCCCTCAAAATAGTGGCAGATGGAATAGATGTGGTGCAACTTTTGCACGCAGAGAAACGAGAACTGTGACCAAAGTGGAGAATCTTTTGACAAAACTTGAAATTTTCAGTGTGGTAGGTTGCTAGCCTGGAGGTTGTTGTTGTTTCCTGCAGCGAAGCGGACTTTTAAAGCAGTAACATGCAGATAGTAGAAATAGATTAGAAATCAGACTGACATGGGCAGCAATTGGCAGGCTTATGTGAACATCCTGCCTTTGGTGAGTCAGACTCCAACTGTCTTACCAGGTTGTTTTAGCAACAAAATGTCCAACATAAATGTAGCTTTAATATGTTTTGTATTTTACGGCTCTAGAATTTGCATCTGACCAATATCTGGTTAATTCTCCCGTGATACAGATATTATCAAACCATTAGTATCTGAAGTACTAAAAGGCTTCATTGGCATATACAGCAATAAACATGTTAATAGTGCAGTGAAATTCTTAGTTCGCTCTCGCTCTACTTTGTGCGGTGATAAACCTATTTACCAATTACACTTATTTAGACCACACATTACTGGCAGTTACTCATTCATACTGAAGTAATAGATATGAATATGCAAGAACAGTGTATAAATGGTTCAATATGTACGATACAGAAAGGTTAAAATGTCCTCATGTGCACTCTCATCACATGCGAACGTTTGGGCAAGCAAACATCCTCTACCCTCTAGCTGATTAAACATTAGCAAGCTCTGGCTGTGAATAAGCGCATATAAAATCTGTAGTTAAGTTGTTACCCTGAAAATGTGCATATGGGGTTTTGTAGCATGTGGGAAATGTAGCAACAGGAAGTATTTTTGGTGCCTAAGCTTAACAAAACTTTCACTCGATACGCAAGCAAACACAGAGGGATAAACAGCAAATGAAACCAAAACTCAAAATGAGACTTAAGTCCAAAAAAATAAACCTTAGAAAATGGTCCAAAGCAGGAGAATTACCAACCTAATATCGCACCAATCTCCTAATTTGGACTTTTGCTTCTTTGCAAAATCATGACTGCCCTGCCATTAATTTAGGTGACTATGTAACATCATTAAATGGGCTAATAACTACCTACTGAGCCTACAACAAGTGGAAAAGGCCTTTAAGTGTGACAGTGACCCACAATCATGTCACTTACTGACTGGTGTGATAGCACAAGGTGGGCAAATTTGCTTCTCCTTGCTTAGAAGTTGGAGTTTTGCAGCCTGTTGCTTTTCATCTAACAGCTCACTGTAGCTGCTACATCTCGATCTATCAGTCGATTGTGAAAAAAATTATCAGCTGTCAAATTGCACGTCTTGTTTTTTTTAGACACTCATCTCTCATCTCAGCCACGGTGACAAATGTAAGTTCTTCTGTGGCTGTTTCACACCGCTAAAAAAAGGCCACCCTGTGTTTCGTGCCCGTTGAATGCAGCAGCAATAGGAAATGTTCCGTTTGCATTAGCAGCAAATGAATCTAACTCTGACATGGTATAAAGAGTGCAAACAGTAAACAGAGGGGCTGTTATCGGCAAAATAAAATTAAACTGGATTACATGCCTCGTTTCCTGTGATTGCCCAGTGCAGGAATGGCGTACTCCACCACTAACACTACCACACAGAAATGTAATTTCTGAATGTGAATACACCAAATGCCTCCTGTAGAAAAACGCTGAGCACAAAAACAGTGTTTGGTTGAATTAAAGTCTTTATTTGGATTAAAAAACATTATTAGTGAGAAAATTCCATTTGACTGTTATGAGAAAAGGCCTTGTAAAATATAAAGTGGGCTAAAGACCGCCTTTTATATATATATTTGGATAAATAAAAATACAGCTTTCTTTCAAGAGCTTGAATGATTAAATATTTAAAATGTCTTGTCCAACCACACTGTGGGTTCTGAGTCTTTGTTTTTTTTGTCAGTCATTTCCTCTCAGCGTCTCTTTATCAACTGCCCCACATGCTGCTGAACTCCCCACAGTCGCCCTCTTCCCGATTCCTTGTTTTTCTTTCTCTCCCACCCGGTAAAAGGAGAGATGTATTGTGAGGTTGTCAACATGACTTCTTATTATGGGGCTAAGTAAGTATAAAATTGACTTTCGGCCAGAATGTGACAACTCACTGAAACCAATTGTGGTTTGAGTCTGCAGGGTTGCGTATCATTGTGTGTCTCTGTGTGTGTGTGTGTACATGTTTGTGAAAGAGAGAGAGCGAACATGGCTTGCATATCCCTGTTCCAGTTGTCTGCTGTGAACGACATGAGAGCAAGTGTGAAAATCGGTACCAAATTTGCCTTTCAAGTCGGTAGATCTAATGGGTAAAGGAGAATATAATTTTACCCTTTGGGCTTCCTATTGAGGAGTGTGCCAGCCCTTATATTGCAAAACAAATTGTGCAGAGACATAATAAGTTCTCACTCAATTAGGCACCCTTCACTATTAAATATATAAATTTGCAAATTAATATCCCACCTCCCTCTTGACCTTGTTGTTCATTTAGGCGAAATGGGACCTGACGGTGCTTTTGTATAATGCCGAGTGTTTGCAGATTTCCATCTCTTCGCCCACATTTATTTATTTACATAAACATTATTCAGAACCTTTTCTGAGTGAATCATGTGGAATATTTTTGCAGATGTGTAGGCGCTCGTCCTCTTACCTTCTGATAATTGCCTATCAGCATTAATTACTAGCACCAGGGCCGCAAACACACATTGGCCAGTAATATCCGAGCTCTTGTTTCTCAGTAGAGCTGCAGTTCTCTCCTCAATGACGTGCACTGTTCAGGCGTGTGCTCAAGGCAAGCACGGTTCAATCAGTTTGAACTTTCACCCCGCTTACCGATGGCCTTTCTAAGACCAGCCTATGAGCTTACACAAGCTGACATGAGAGGCAAGTAAGGTTGAGAAGAAATGCAGCACCTCTATGGGAAAACCAACGTCCTATCTGTGGTACTGAGTTTCCAGTGCAATGTAAGTATTGAAAAGTCCACTTATTTTTGTTTTCCAGCACAGAAAGACATGTACAGATGCCACACAATCTCTAATTAGCCACCAGTCATCAAGCTCAAAACTTCCATAAACCGGCACCCTCACTGAATGCCACTAATGAGATGAGACATTTCTCAAGAGCAGCAGAATTCAATTTTATTCATATAGCGACAATTACAGATCAAATTGTCTCAAGACGCTTTACAGAACCCATATGCCTGAACCCCCAGAGCAAGCCCTAAGGCGACAGTGGCAAGAAAAATACCCTTTTTAAACAGGGAAGAAACCTTGAGCAGAACCTGGCTCTTTATGTGGGGGGACCCATCTGCCTGCTGGCAGGCAGGTTGAGAGGGGCAAGAAAGGCAAGGATGGGAGAAGAGGAGGGTGGGGAACAAGGAACATATAACACACAACTGGATACATGCGTGATAAGATAGATGATATGTACAATGTACAAGCTAGCATTGAAATTGATTCATAGTTTACTGTTATGGTGTACAGCTCTGGCATGAAATATACTACATATATAGCTGGTAGTAAAACTGTTGTCTTCAAGAGTGAACTCAATAGTCTTCACATGAGGAATCTAGTGAATTGCTTTTACTATTGATGGCAATGTTCCATCAGCAATAGTAAAAGTACATCCTGAGTGTTGGCATGCTGTGCAGCTAATGTGGCTAACGTTACCGTTAGCTTTGGTCGTATGCAAATAAGTCTGTGGCCATTTTAACCTGGAAGGACTTCCAACAAATGGTGGAAACTTAAAGCTGCTGTCCGGAGTTTGAATCGCAGCATCTCCCAAAACACTGTTGGTCCCACCCTCCCTCCCTCTGATTTCGCCCCTTTATTTGTGCACGCGCGCAGTACATGAGAGGAGTGCCCGGAGTGCTGCAGCATCTCGCCTGTTTTGCTGTTTTCCCCTCTTCTACATTTAGTACATTTAGTAAATAATAAAGGAATTACGTTAGAATGCTGTATTGAGTCTAACTTGTCCTAATACCAAAATAACATGAATCTGCTAGGACGAACGAGTAAAGTTTCAATATGTGATTACACTCGTGTATCCCTCTCATTGACGTTGTTTATCAAACTTAGTGCATTTACGCGTGTATATGTGTTACATTGTTCATTTATTTCTATCTAGAGTTCAGAATTGCATGACTCCTCTGACGAAGAGTATGTCCCAGACGCCCCAACATCTTCCTCCAGAGGTCGGGCATCTAAACGAAGCCATCAGGCGGGCTATGGAGGGCCGTGGTCGGGGAGCGACGCGAGCACCCCGAGCCAAAAAACGTCCTGCAGTCTCTTGGCCTGACAAGCCGTGGGATTGGTAACTTTTCTGGAAGTTGCTGATCCCTGATGCTCTCTCCTCCACAAGCAAAACAAATGTGCGCGCGGTTGCGTAGTGCGTAGCTCGCCCACCTCTGCATGGGCTTGCTTGCTGTGCGCGTAACCGTTGATTGACAGCATGACAAAGCTGAAGCTCGAACTTGATTGGTCGGCAGCAACCGGCGCTTTTTGGAATAACATGGGGGTCTATGAGAGGAAGGCGGAGCTCAGGAATAAATTTTCATATCGCGTTATACTAACTTTATATTATAGTATCGAACTAGACTAACACATTTAAGCTTTGTTAAAAAATGATACATAAATTGAAAACAAACGGAAACTCCGGACAGCAGCTTTAAAGACTGATTTGAAAATGAAAAACAGTTACTGGGTGGGTCACTGTGTTTTCATGTCACCAGTCTGCTTCATTGCAACCTAAGCTTAGCTAGATCTGTCTGCTTCTCTCCTGCTCCCTGTGCTCACACATAATGCATTTTAACGGAGGCGAATTCTCAACTAAGCTCTTTTCGTTTGCATGCTTACTTGTTTGACATTGTGGTTCTGTCACGTGTGCTTTAAAAAGTAAACAGGAATTGAACAACAGGCTGTGACTTGATTGTTTCCACTTATTTAAATGCAGGATACAGAAAGTTTTAGTATATTCGGTATTTTGCTGACAACGCGTTTGCTGTATTCCTGTCATTTATTCTGAAAGCAAAATTCATTTTCTGAGCTCTTGCTTCAAAATTTCCCCTAAACTGTGCACTCAGCAAACTACATGCAGTCTGCCCACACAGTTTGTTGAACCTGACTGAACCAGTGTCACTGCGTTGAATAAACACGAGAAATAACCCAAGATATTTGCATTTACTTTCCTGATATTGCTTGAATAGCTTTTCCTAATGTTTCAAAAAGTACTTCTACATTTTGTTTTCCTCAAACTTTTGGTTGTAATAGGAAACTGCCGACATCCTGTTTTTTTTTTTTGTGCGTGTGTCACGATCAGGCAGCTGATAAAAACAGCAGTTGATGTCATGTGTGCTTCTCTGAAAAAGGTCAGCTTTTTTCTGCTTTTGAATACGCTCTGCTCAGCCAAAAAAACAGCAGCTTGGTACGGAGCTTTTTTTAAAGGGCAGCCACATTCTGAGCATCTGATTGTTTCTTATATAAAAACAAGAGATGCACGCACACACCCTGCTCCAGTCTGCGACACACAAGTGAGATGGATGTGCGTATTAGAGTGGAGAGAGTGGAAAACGTGGAGAGAGAATAACAGAGAAAATAGGAGGAAGATGAGTAGAGAGATAGAGAATCGAGCAAGGGGCAGATGTATAAACCCAGAAAGACAGAATGTAAGAGAAAGAGAAAGCGGCTCTTGAGTTCTGAATAGTTTAACCAAGTGAGTGAAGCAAACAGAGTTGGACAGAGAAAGCAAGATTGCAGATGTCATGTTGACAGATGGGCTGACATTTCCCCTACCCTCACTAATGCCGTCTCACTGCTGACTCTGCTACTGTACATGCACACAGAAAACCCACTTTTAAAGTTTTATCTTTGTTGAATCTTTCTCACATTTACTTGAACAAAAACGTGGTTTGCTGCACTCATTTGCAGTCCCTCGCGATCTTCAACACAGCTGTCCTCCCGTGTTGTTTTCTGCTTTCAGCGCAGAAACGGAGCAGAGAGATATCGTCTGTATTTGCAGGTATCGGTGTCTAAAATCTAAGCTGGAACAAGTAGGAGCTTGTTGTAAAAGTTCCACAGATGCGGTTTAGATTGTCTCCGAGTTTGTTTGTTTTTTGCTTTAAGACAGAGACAGATCTACAATGTTGCGTCTCACATTTAACAATCTGCCGGCTAAATAAATTGGACAAAAGTAAATGTGTAATCAATCTGAACTGATTTTTAGTGCGACATTTCATCAAAATTAGGTCTGCAACTCAATTTGTGTTGAAACCAGCAGCGAGGCTCTATTTAATTATGCTTCACAATTACCTGTCAGCTGCCTCCTTTTTCTTTCCTTGTTTGTGATGCATCCTTCACTGCAGATCACATCCAGATAAAAGCTGTCTACATGAGACTTTGTTATTGCATTAAACAGTGTTTTCCTCAGGAGGATTTAATGCATATTTTTTTAATTCTGATGTTATAATACAAATTTTGCAGCAGGGTTATTTGTGTAGTACTTTTAAAACATGAGACGATTCAAAATGGTAAAACATGAATTAAAATGCAGTTTAAAGGGAAATTAAATATATTGAGATAGAATACAATCTTTTAAAGTAAAATAATGATGCAGTCACAGGGCAATCAAAAGAAAAAGTAAAAGAAAGTGATAAATAATGCTCAAAGTTGTTTGAAATATGTTTTATGAAGAAGGTTGCACTTAAAACATCTTATGGAAGTTGTTGCTATTTGGAAACAGTCATGGCCTACTCGTGAGTTTTTCGATGTCTGATGCCAAAGACAGTTACAATAACATGAATATAAGAAATAAAACGGGGGAAAAGGCTCATAAAATAATGCCAATATCCCGTTGTTGGTTTCAGCAGCTATGACACAGCTAGTACAGTGTAAAGTCGGTTTAACACTAATAAGAAACAAAATTCCACTGTGAAGGTAAATGTGATAAATGTTTTATAACCATGATTCTGCAAGAGTAGTAGTGGAGGGTGTGGACACTAATGCAATAATTTATCGAGGCCTATATGCTAGTTAAGCTGGTTAAATCTTTTCTTTTAACAGATGTGACGCTTCTCACCGACAGACCAGAATTAGTCTAATTATACAGGCAGTAAAAGTTGTATATGCTGTTGAGTTTGGTCTGTTAAATTCTGTCCTGGGAGATAGGAATTTAGGTGCATTTTCTTCTATTCCATAACACCAACTGCCACTGCATTCTTTTCTTTGGTTACCAGCCATGTGAAATAATTGGCAGCCGATACCGATTATCTCAAAATGGTATGTAATTGCCAATTGCATAGTTAGTTTTCAAAGAATTGGACTCAACTTCGGCAATTAATCTTTGCTGTTGTTGCGGAGTCGGATTATATGGTTTGTCAGATCCATCCATAACATTTTTACTTAGAACAAAAGATGTAGTAGTGCCTGCACAGCGCTGTTAACATTTCACAATAGAGCCGGGCTCTAATCAAATAAAGTAGTTGATTCACTGATCTGTGATTTCAACAATGGGTCAAAACTTCTTTTATTCAACCAATCGTCAGCTGGCATGTGTTTGCCTTTTTATTAACGTTCATTCACACGCAGCGAGACAGATGCAGTTTGAACGTGCCCTCCTGGCAATTTAAAAGGATGCAACTCAAAAACGAGAGAGATGGGTGCAGTAAAAATCAGGCCAATGTTGAAGAAATAGAGCCAGTCGCTGGTGCAGATGAGGAAGAATTGCTACAAATCAATAAAAACTATGATGGTCATGTTGTGTTCTGTTGCTGCATGCAAACGCTACACGAGAAACGGTTGCCGCTCGGAATTAAAAGAACACAACCAATTCATTTCAGCATCTTAAAAACAGCCATTTCACAGAATATGCTGAGTGCAATTCCAAGAACAACAGCGGAAAATCGCATACCTAACCCGGGGATGTGAGACACAGCAGGTCTTTGCTAACAAAATGATTTAACTTGGTAAGCACCTTCTGAGGGAATGCAAAGGCCTGCAGTATAGTATTTAATTTCTGACTTCTTGAAGTAGCCAGAAATGTGACAACAAAAATGTAGTTTTTCCTTTATTTCAGAAAATGCTTGACCTGGGTCTGAACCCGTAAATATGACGTGATGTATTTAAGTCGGTGGAGAATTAGAGTTTAAATTTTGCATGTTAAAAGAACCAGAATAATAAAAGGCTAAAATTTTCAGACAATTGAATAAATAAATGCTCCTTTGGGGATCCAAATCTATAATTGTGAGTCTATTGTGCAGTCCAATAATTCAAAAAATTCCAACTGTTAGGATAGATTTTATGCACAAATTGTAAATTAATTAGCTAAGTTTCATGTGAAGACTAAAAATACACTCAATTAAGAGGTGCTACTTCTATTGTCTATCTATAAATCTCCTCTACTGCCATTATTATCCCCCGCCTCCAGGAAGTGGAAAAGGGGATATAGGTTTGGCCTCCGTCCGTCCGTCTGTCCGTCTGTCCGTCCGTCCGTCCGTCCAACATGAAGGGGACAGCTTTTTTCGGAAACTATTACAGCAAGGATTATGAAATTTAGTGTGTAGCTTCACACCATGGACACCTTGATCAAGTTCGAAAATGAGACCTGTGCGATAATATTTAACAGAGTTATGGCCCTTGATCACTATTTTGGATATAGACTCATAGACATCACATGTGGCGGGGGATATTGATGACCATGTCGTCTTGTTTTTCATGGTTGTATTTGTGTTTCACTGCAAAATAAGTAATTCAGGGAGCTGGAAGCAGTCTATCTAATGAAGGTTTTTTTAAGAGTTCCACAGTGATTACAAAATATATTACTTTCATGAAACCGAAAAAACATGCTTTTGTGTCTTAGCTCTCAAAGAAGAGTAATGCAAGGTAAATTCAGGTAGGACTTGTATACTCCTCCTAAAAATGTTCCATTAAATGTTAAATGAAATTCTCTTTTTGTGCCTTTGAAGTTGTGTAGGCTATGATCAAAGGCAGGGCTGCGAGCCGTATTTCTGCCGTCATGAAGAATCCACCCGACTCCAAGCTGTTTTCTGTGTGTGTGTGGGTCCGTTTCACTTGAAGGAAAAGTTTATGATCTTCTGTATTTAAATTTGATGACCCAAGGGCCGACAAAATTTACTTTTACATCGTTTTAGAAAATAAAAATGCACAGCTGTCCGTCTGAAAATATACTTCCATTTACTTGATTTGCCTGATCATGCAGCCATATTACACCGTGTCCCATAAAAAACACAACATAAATTGGCATGTGGAGCTTAATGTTCCACTATGCTGCAAAAACAATCAATAAGATATGCCCTGTTTGTTTTGATGCCGAAACTGAACAATCTTGGACCGTTTTATTTTGTTGGAGAGTCGTGGGAAGCAAATGAGGGAGAATTAGTCCCGTGGGTCATGTCATTGGAGGACTCTAAATCCTTGTTGTCTTAATTAAAGCTCAGTGAATAGACAAAAATTAGCATGGCCCAAAGCCTCTGTGCGCAACACCACAGGGGAAAGAAAGTTTTCAAGCTAATAATTATGTTGATTGTGCTTTTTAGTGTGAACAAAGCTTTCTGAGAGTACAAAGCGTAACAAGCCATTACAAGCATCATCGGGGGAGAAGCCAAACTCTTGATGGAGCCATCAGTACCTTCTAATTTAGAAATGGTTCGCAACTCAGATGTAATATTTAAACAAATATCACAGGTAAAGAAAGGTACGTAGCTGCTTCCTGAGCACTTGTTCTTGTGTCTCCTTTATGATCATGGAGCGAATACAATGAATGAGTAATTTTAAAGAGAAAAGTCTTACGTAAACAAGTGTTGTTCAAGTATTTGGGCTGTGTAGCAACTATAAGGCTTTATTAAGGCAATTGGTCAATAATCCCAATGGTAGAATTAGCCGCTCATCTGTCAGGTTCAAACAGAGCTGTGGAATACACAACATACTAAAATCACAGTATTGTTGGTTATTTTCTTGTTGTGACAACTTGTTAAGACACCATCAAACTGAGAGCCTTTCCAGATTGAATATTTGAATCTTTAATTCAGATTCAGAAAACGTTATTTGTCCCCAGGGGGGCAAATTAAAAAGGCCGCCTAAATCAGCATTTACAACCTTCTGTTGTACTCTCATCTCTACAGTTTCAAGCAAAGTTGGTCCAAAGTACTGCAGTCTCCTGATGAGGACAAAGAAAACGCACCACACTCTTCCCATTTTTAGCTCAACTTCAGTGGCTCCGCTTTTCAGTTTAGAATTGATTTTAAAATCTTATCGATCACATTCAAGGTACAGTTTGGGCTTGTGCCCAGCCAAAGCTCCCTCAGCAGCACTCTTCAGTCATGTCACATTTGAGGCTGAGGACTAATGCTGACCTTACTGAACATTATAACTGGAGCTATATCAAAGTTTGAGGCTCTTAAATAAAATTAGAACAGATACTTTTGAGTTCCTGTAGTGAAAGTGTTGGAGATCAGAGTTGCTAATAAGAGCCACAGAGGCATCCAATACATCAAGCAGTATCACTGTTTTGATAGAATAAATGCATGTTTTGGTATAATTCATAGTTTTTCTCATTGCACATTTGCAGATGTTGGTTCTGAATTCCTCCACAGATTTTTACCTGTTTTTTTTATATGTCTCCTTATTAATGGAAGCAGCTGATTAAGCAGTTGGAATCAGTCATGGCTGTCATCTGAGTTTCTTTGATCAGCTTCTTGGAAAAGAATGAAATGCAAGTAGTATGCGAACACATTTCCACTTTTTTCTTACTTCTGTTTGTTATTGCTGGGTATTTTAAAATGTGTAGTTTGGCTCATTTGATCTGGCCTGGGGGAAAATATGACATATTGTTGCATCTCAGCTCTGGTCTTGTTCACAGTGGTTTGACTGACAGCAGGTTAGTGTGCACTTTAATGCCTCCTATGTGTGTGTTTATGTTCTCTGCTGGCACACAGAGCTCACAGAGAAATAACTGATTATGCACACTATTAGTGGCTTATTAATGCAGTATGCACATCGACCACATGTTATGAATAATAACAAACAGGTAGAGACGAGGTGTCTTGTACAGCAATATTCTGGGATGTTTACTGAGGGATGACTCTGTATTTTTTAATAGAGTTAATGAACTGAGAGTCCACAGAGGATACGGGCACACCAGGCTGCAGTTTAAACTGCTTTGGACCGTCTGATCGAGATACTATCCCAGCGGTCACCTGCTGGTGCGTGTACGTTACCATGGTTACCACATTATTCACATTACGTCACTGGTGCAGACAAATTATGGAAACAGTGTTCTGAACATTTCCCATACAGCAAATGGATTTAATAGTAGTATAACTATAAATTGTATGGATTAGCATCACTGCTGAGAGTTTACAAAAAAACACAAGATGTAAATGTGTACCAATCAAATAGTAAAGCATGCTTTATATTCAAACTGCCTTTGTGTTACTTTATTTTGGTGTTAATTTTGATAATAGTCTTCAACACTCGCATTTCACATTTTGTAATTCTCACACAAAGATGATTTGGGTATTAGTTGGGTGCTCCACTGTATAATGGGCTTCGCTGCTGGGTAACCCCATCAAGGCTCCAACTCGGTACACTGAGACAGATCTTTGTTCTCACTGCACTGCATCATGGGTGGTGATCATCCCGGTGCATACGCAGCTCCTCCTCCTTTTCCACTCAGCCACTCCGAGACTGATCTACAGCATCTACGGATGTCTGCCGCTGGTCTTGGAGAATGACTTCAAGCAGGTCTAGAGAAGAGAAAATGGATGACATCTAGCTGCTGGTAACTTTGGACTCTTGCCCTGACTGGAACCACCGGGCCGTGTCCCTTGCCAGCGTTGCACAGGGAAGCACGAATGGCAGCAGTGGCAATTCCTAGAGTTGAATTCACACGTTCCAAGGCAGAGTTTACCACCCTGAGGCGACTATGTTACTTTAGCAATACCCCAGCTGCACAGACATAACAGGAGGGACTATGAATACTGATCAAGACAACAACTGGGATATGAATAAATGGCCTGCATGTTGTCTAATTGAGTTGTTTCCTTATTGTGATTGAACATGAAACTTCAAAGTCAATCAGTGAATAATTTTCTAATTTGGATTTTTGTTATTGTTGAACATTTGTAAGTCCTCCCTGCCAACCAAATGTTCTTTTATCTGAGCTGCAAAGAAGTAATCTGCTTCACAGGGTTCGAACAAAAAAAAACCCCAAAACATGCATCAGTATGGAAATTCGGCAATGCAGTGCTTACTGAGACAATTGGGACCGGATTAATTAGGGTGAGTGTGCTTTGCGGCAAAACTCTTCAGAAGTCGCATCACGGAGCACTTTGTAGAACCTAGCTAAGGCTCAAAACTACTACATAAGCATGTTTACCACTTCTAAACATCTAAAAACACCTTCAATCCAGCTTCTAAAGCTAATTGGCTTTACGCCCAGTGATACCTGGTTCTGGCCGGTCACTCTGAATCATCACTGTCCTGTAGTGCAGCAGCCCTAGTTGTCTTTCATGCCCTTTTGTAATGTACTTACTTTCTTGATTTTATATGTATGAAGGTGAGATCAATCCTTTATCCTATTTGTGTTTATCCATTGTTTTGTATATGCATGTACATAAATACCTTGATAAATAGGCTTAAGGTGATTATATTAAAAGTAAGATCCTTAAATTAAATTAAATTTAATAAACCGGTTTCTCTTGGCATTTAAAAAATATCCAAAAAAGATCAGTGGTTATCGATTGTATCAACTGAAATAGCACCTTTTATTTTGACAGACTTTTCAGCTATACCACTCACACACAGACAAACTCATGTCAGTGCTGTCATACTGTCTGTACAGATCACATATGAGGAAAGAATCACTTGTAATCCTACGAAAGGTCTGTTTTTGTGCACACATGTACATCTTTTTCTCACCCACATTCAGTGTTGGATGTGTTAAGTATTGTGTTTCCCTCTATTGGCTGTTGTGTGACAGCTAATTAAACCCTTCAGTAACATCCTCTGGTGCTGTGCAACAGAAAGGCATTAGTCACTCTTATCTTCACACAAATGCCAAGTGCGCACATATGCACACACAGTCCTGTTTCCATCACTTCAGAGGACCTAACAGCAACCATACAACTTGTTTAACTTAAACCTAACGTCACATTGACCTTAATACTCAAACTTAACATTTTACACTATGTTTTTTATTTTTATTTCAGTCCCTATAGAATAAACGGATCCCTACAGTATGACTGTGTAAACAGATTTATGTCTCCACAACGTGCATATTACAAGGACACACACACTTTTCAGACAAACATACACACACACGTATACCTTTGCAGAGTCATTTTGCACACACAAACACTATTTTATGCGGTGTCAAAAAGCTACCGCGTGTCCTCAGAATATATTTTACCTCATTCTAGCTGTGAACAAAAACACACACACACACAGACACACACACAGACGCAAACACAGACTCTCATTCATCACCCCTTTCTTCATGCATGTAGAAGTGCACATTCTCTCTCCATCACTTCTCCAATGCTGAGAGGTCACTGTCTGTGTGTGCTAGATAATAATGAATTATGGTTTTCTGTACACACACACAGATACATTCTGGGGGGGGGGGCACATTTAAATGACTTTGTCTATGATTGTCTTTGTGCATGTGTGTGTGCGTGAGTGTGTAATCTGCTGATGTCCACTGCTCATTTGACAGCCCATAAAGATAGATATCTTCCCATTACCTTCTTAATCACATGACCTTTAAGAAGTCAGTCAAAATGGGTTCATGTTTTTTTTTCTTTCCTTCCATAAGCCTTTGAGCCAGTGACAGTGTCATAAGATGGGGAGTTGTTTTAATTTTTGAATGCGCATTTCACATCTTTGCTGTGCCGTTTTCATCGCATAATTACATCTAATATGTTAACAGTGAACGTGTCCTGTTCTAACTTGATGGGAGTCTTTTGAACTCTGCATAAATCTTCTCCGGCAGACTGAGATTGGTTCATGCATTTTAAAATGTCCGAATCTGATGTTTAAATCCACAGAAATCTTTAAACTTTCAGACACTGGGTCTGAAACAGGACACACTGTAAAACAACAACAACAACAAAAAAAAAAACACAGGAAGTCCACTTATCAATATAAACTTCACACATGGAGTCATGCCGATTTAGATTAATGCAGAGTTGTCCTCTCGGCTGCTGTGATCTAAACTCAGAGTATGTGATCAGATTGCTAAAATTCTTCTTCTGTGTAAGTTTCAGGGCTTGGGAATGTGTTGCATTATCTTAGCTATGTGTTCACATCTAAAAAATATCCTGTCTCCAGAGTTTCCTTGAGTTCTGTCCTTATTTCCCATTACATAACCTCAGAAACATTCTACCCCAGGGAATGTACATATTTGTGTTTTTTTGCGATCCACTCGTATAATATTTTAATTTTAGTTTTGGCTTAATGACACACTCATGTTCATGCGTTTCTTCTTTGAATGTTTCTGTCCCAGATCCTCACACCCTCTTTGTCAGATTTCATTTTTCCTCAAGGGAATACATATCCAACTTTTATATTCCTCTCTTAATGAAGATATATTTAGGAAGGCAGCTGAACAGAGTTACAGACTTGTCACTTGAATAACTCCTTTATCCTAATTTGTAGAAGCATACCAGCATATACAGTGTTGGGTTTTTCTCACGGGGATTAGGCTTTTCACCTTTTATTAGGTTGTATTTTTATATTTAAGATTGCATTTTGGAAATGAAATTCCAGGCGTGTCTTTTAAATGTAACACCTTCCAGCCACAGAAAGCTTGTTCTGCTCTTGGGATGTTTTTTTTTTTTTTTTGGAGATTATGATCAACTTTTATTCACTTTTTCAGTTACAGTCACCAGTCTGTCCAGTCTTTGCCACGAATCCTCTATCTTCATGTATACTTTGTTTGTAAGAGGGATAACTTCTTAAATATCAGCTGTTAAATATGGACTGATTGTTACTTTTTTCTCCAAAGATGCACATGTGTTCTTAAGGTGAAACATTTAAGAGCACAAGGGTGCAGTAAAAATATATCAAATAATGTGTTTTTCCTTAGTTATAGATAAGAGGAGACATTAAAAAGCAAATTGATTTAGTTTATATTAATGCAAAAAGTACAATAAGCTCTAAATTATTCCTACTTCAAAAGATGGGGGAAAACATAACAAACAAGGCAGCGTTACTTTACAGTTAGCTATCTTGTAACTCGTATTTGCATTCATTACTTTATATAAAGAAACATTTTATTTGATTTTGATATCTGTATTTTTCTGTCTGTGTCTGCTTTAAGCACCAAGGATAAGTCAGTTTTCTGCTTCTGGCCAAACATGTGTATTTATGGTTATTTGCATTGATTCCAGCAAGACATTTCTCCATAGATTCTGCCTTCAGACACAAATGGCTGCCAATATCTTTGTTTGTTTTTACATTTTCACTGGAGCCATTTCATTTTAATTCTATCCAGCCGGAACTCATGTTAAGTGTGTGGAGTTTTTTTTTTTTTTTTTATATTCCAGACACAAAACAGAAGTGGCATCAGTTGAATCAGACTCAGCATCGGAGGGTTTTAGAACCCAGTCCCACTTGATGCTGGTTGGTTTAAGATGATACTCACTGTGGCAGACCCAATATGCAATTAAACAGGGTGAGAGTATGTAAGGCAAGACTGTGAAACAGAAACAGAACTGAGCCGGATTCGTGAAGTGTTTTTTTTTGGCTGATGAGTGGATCGTGTCATTTGTTTGTTTTCAATGAGCAATATTGTTTCAGTGCGGTATATTTTGTAACTCCTTTTTTCCCCACACACATGCTCCTAAATACCTTCTAGAGTTAGTACACGTCCATTTCAATGCTAAGGCTCCATTGCTGAGCCCTGGTAAAGCTGCCAGTTTTATTGAATTCTTAATGGGAAATCGTGTGAGTAAAGTGTGTGTAATGACTTGATTATATTGAAGATTCTCATATTGGTCGAGAGCAAGTTTTTTTCATATTACTTCTGTATATGAGTGCATCTCAAACAGAATTTCAAGAATTTAATTTAAAAAGGTAAACATTGATATATTTGATATTAGTTCACCACAAGGTCAATATTTGAAGCCTTTTTTAATTCTTTTAATTCATATCGTGAAAATCAGAAATCCAATATCTTAGCTTGTAGCTTGTTAGAATAAGAATATATATGAACATGACAGTTCTTCAGACAGTTCAGTGTTAATTAAAGACTCAAGTGCAAATACATGCTCAGCTTCATTGCTCTTTCACAAACAAATTCTCTTGTAAACCAAACCTCAACCAAATTAAAAATGACGTTTCATTTCAAATGTGCACCCCTCAGTGATCTCAGCCGGCAACGAGTGAATTTATTAGCTCATGTGTTGCTGGTTCTTCAACCAAGGTTGCTTAAAGCATCAAAAGAAGTTCCACACAGGATCAGTGTAACATGACTTATTTTCCTGTACACTGGCATCCGGTGCCTTGGGTATAAATGTATTATTTTAATCCTAAAATGAGTTTTGAAACAAATCTATGGAACGTCTTTGGTCTCTTAAGTTGAAGTGATCTTACTGTGAAGAGTTTTTTGACTGGAGTGCCCCTCCTCAACTCTGAGGCGGGGGAGGTGTTTGAGTAACACTCACCCTCTTCACCAACAAACCTCTCCGGTGGTGCCCTCGACAAAAGCACTTAACCCCACCTGCTCCATGCTGAGCTGCACTGTAGCTGTATCGAGCAACTCCCTGAAGTCACTTTGTGTAATTGAATGAGTGTGATACGGGTGGTATTGAAAAAGTGTTCCCACTGGTCTTTGGCAAACAAAAGGTTTGGAAAAAAAAAAGACTGGATGCTATGACTGTGCAGCTTTGTGTTGTTTATGTTTTGCCTGCTCTGATTGAAATAAAGGCCTGATTTTAAGAATCTGGCCGACTTAGCTTCTGCTTGTCTGAGTCATTCAACACTACGGGTATAGGCCAACTTGAAGCTACTCTCCGTTTTCCTTATAAGAAGTATATGTATTTTTCTTCAGATTATATCAAATGAAATGTCCTCAATTTCCTGTGTTCATTCGTTTTTTTTCTTCCAGTGTCTTTTACACTCTGATTAGACCACTGATTTTATATTTCACCATGTGTTTAAATTAATCAAACCATAACAATGATTTTTCTTTTTTTTGCAAGCCACCTTGAAAGCTGAGTCACTGGGTAACTAAAAGCAGTGTGGCTGTTAAGGGTCTGTGTGGAATTGAACCTTGATTATCTGTACAAAAATTCATGCAGTGGAAGTTGAGATATTTGACAGAATAAGTGTCCTGCTGCTGCCGTTAGAGTTTAGGTCTCCTTTGGGGACAATGAATGTCCGAACTGACCGAAGTTTGCCCTTCCGCTAGCATGAAATTGCATCATAATTTAGATGGATTGAACTGGTTTTCACATCACATACGTTAAATAGACCTTTTTAAAGGCAGTGCTCGTCTCATGGATTCGTTTTTGGTTAAATAAACAAAAAAATTGCCAAAACTTCAGCTTCAGTTCATTTAAAACCAAAATGAGACAACAGCAGAGATGATTTTTTTTTTCTGTCAATTATGCCTCCAACCAAAGCTGTTCAGATGAGTAAGTAACTAATTAGTGGCATCACTGTATAGCATCAGCTGTCTAACTGGCTGACTAATGGACTGAGACACCGCTTCACTCATGCTGCCCGACGCATTGACTGACGTGACTGATGCTTTGTGTGACTGCCTCAATGGCCATCTGACAGAGCAGCTAACTGACTGATTGACTGACTAAACAACCGTGGATCTGGAAGAGCGAGCGGCTGTGAGGGCAGCTGATGGACTGTCAGTATATTCTTAATGCGAGGCATGCAGCCATGTGTGTCCGTGTCATGAGAAGGTTGAGTGACCGGTGGGCTAATAGCATGACCTCCTCGCTAATACTAGAAGAGGAGGAGGTGGCAGTGCTGGGGAGAGAGTGAGAGATGGTGACAGAGAGAAGGTGAGGATATGCACGAGGAGAAGAAGAGAAGGAGAAAGGTGTTTTTTTTTTTTTAACACAGAAGAAGAAGATGGAACGACATAAATGTGCGTGCAGCAAGATGAGAGTCCACACTTCTTGTATTAGAGGACAAAGAGAACAGAATGGTGAGAATGGGAGACTGAGAAGGTAAAATGAAAACGATTTGTTCTAATGTATAACAGAAAGGGGGGAAAGAGGCAAGATAAGGGAAGAAGACAGGAAAAAATGATGGCTTCTATTTCAGTTTGGGGCAACAGAATATGGTTCGTATGTGTGGTCTCATTTTGGAATTTGTGTTCATGAAGCTGTGTGTCGAGGTGTTTGTGCACTTTGCATTAAGAGTGCACGGCCAGACATTCATTGTGTATGCCTGAGTGTGTTTTTGTGCGTGTCTCCTTGTCCCCTCAAGCAACACAGAGTTTCCTAGAGGGCAAAAACAACGACGTCTACTATTGGATCCGCTAGTGTTCTCATACCAATGATGTGTTTTTAGTTTGGGCCGGGGGGAATGCTGAGGATACATCTGAGACCGGGTATGAATAAACCACTTATAGGTTGTAATTATATTTTCTAAACCTAAATCTAAAACACAAAAAAAAGAAAGAAAAATTTGCAGGAGTAAAGACAAAGCAGTACAATTGATAAAAAAAGGAATATTTATCCTGCAACGAGCTCAGCTTCTAACTAGGTCACAGCACAATGGAGGAAATTTTAAATACAGGCTTAATATGTGACAGCAAACCTAGAATTTACATTTGAAAATGTGCCAAGAACCAGAGTATAAATATGCATGAGACTAGATGCAACCTCACTCCTACTGCTGGACACTGTGTCTCTTTTTTTTCATGTGTGTTTTTATGATTTTGGATTATTTTAATGATGAAATGTTGTTTTTTTCCTGCACGCATTGATTTGTCTGCTTCTCTTAATTTCAAACTGAAGTGACAACATCACCCCTCAGCTTCTCCATGCATAAGTAAACTGAATCCTAAGTGGTGAATTGACACTTTTGATATTGTTTTTCCCATTTCTTGTCTAGTTGTATTGCCAGTACAGAAGGCTGATGTTGGACAATTTGCCTGAATTTATGTTCAATTACAACCTCCTTAATGTGTGAATAAAAGTACTTCCGATCTACTGGATTGCTAATATTATGTTTATCACAAGACGTCTTTGTTTCAGCAATGACGTCTAAATCACGCAGTCTCTATTTAACTATCATTTTTAGCAATACTGGGCTGGTAAAACAGCCCACGTGTTCCTGAGCCGTTGTGGCAAAATCTGTGACAGTTGGTGACACTCATGTATCCTTGGCAGAACAGATGGGGATGAAATGGATATGTGAGACCAAAATAATTCAGAATAAAACTCTCAAAACACACCAAGTTTATGCATCAAGATATCAGTGTCAATGCCACAAAGTTAGAGAACAAAATATGTTTTATTTATCAAGCATATTATCAGTAAATGGCAGGTTTCCCGTATCAAAGATCAAGTGCTTTGCTTTACCAATTAACCACTCGGTAAACAAACAGGAGGAAATCTTTTTTATTTCCCCCCACTGACCATAACTTCAATGCATAATGCAACCAGGAGACATTTTCAGTTAGAGGTGCTGCTTCCTTCAAATTGAAAATAATTTTGCCCTCATACTAAAAGTTCCCTCTGAGTCATTCCATGTCAATTCAACAAATGCTTGTTGCACCACTTTCTCAGATCCTCCCAAAAATTTTTTTGGGCTTTATTTGGGTAATTTTATGAACAAATGCAAAGTATTATGGTTATAAACATACAGTATAAGCAGTAATGATCTAATCTAATACCCATAGTCAGTCCAAACTTAATCCTCGCCTATGATTTTAGGGTTTTAAACTACTAAAAAAAGCAATTTATACTCCTTTTACATGGTCAGAATTTTTTCCCCTTCCAAAACTTTTACCCTTCTGGTGAGAAAAGTATAGAAATGAATGAAAATAAAAAAATACTGGACTGTGGAATTTCCCAAAATATCCTTATTATTTCATGGGCGACTTTATTTTGGGTTTTTCATGCCTCTATTTTAGGACTTATTCTTGTGAAAAGACATTGAAAGAATGAATTTTCTTCTTTACTAATGAAAGTTGCATAAGGTAAAAGTTTTAAAACATTAAAATAAAGCTTATTTATTGATTTATAGGCTGTTGAACTCAGGTGTAGACCCAAAATAGCCTAACTTTAGGCATTAAAAAGTGCATGTGGGATACATGGTACGCGGTTCAAATTTTTTTTGGAGGAACTAGTATGTGTGAAGTATGTGTGAACTTACTTTCATATTTGTTTCTTGTGCCAAAGATGAGCAACTGCTGAATCAATTTACTATACATTTTGATCCTCGTTTTTGTTTTTAGGAACCATTTACATGACCAACTAAAGATGAAAGATGAATCTGAAGCATCAGCATCGTAGTATAAGTTACAAAGGGCATATCTGAAGTTAATTATTATATAGACATTGTTTTTTCTTTCATACAGTAACTGAATAAGAAGAAATGGCATCACTCCCAGACTGCATTCTCAGGACAGCCTCGGTATCGTATTTGACTTATCAGCTGAATTTGAAGATTTGCAAGTGAAATTCATGCACCCAAAAGGTCCCAGCAAGAAGTTCACATGGCCTAGAAAGGATGACGTAGTGTGGGTGCCTACAGCCCACATCCTCTGTCCAATCACTGCTCCTTCAACACGCCGTGGTGGACAGTACCACATATCTGGTGCAGATGATGGCCTGATTTCAGAGAAATTCAAGCAGTTCAAAGGACAGAAATAGTGGTGTGATAAGTTGGGGACAAATTACATGTTTTACATGGGACCTAAGGCAATATAACTCATTTTAACTGCAATATATTAGTTAGAATTCCTAAAAAAACGCCTATAAAACATAGTGCATTTCTTGGTTAAATTGGCCATGAAGGATTCAAGAAACAATGTTGATACTTCAGATATCAATTATTCGGATGTTTATTGTTATACAGACAAAGTTTCATGTTTCTACTCCATGTCCCACATTGGTTTCTGTGCCAATATATGTATGGTGTTTTTCAGTCTGTTTCATAAATAGGCATCGTTTTGAGGTCTAAGGAGACTAGCTAGCTCTTGGATATTTTTAGGTTAGAGAGAACTTTTAAGGTACTTTGAGATTTTTATAACATATGAACCTTGTTACTTATTAAAATTTGTGAAAAAAATGCCTAAATTCTTGAAAAATGCCATTTTCGCCAAATTTTTAAATTGCCCTGTACCACAGAGAAATGGGTATATTCATTCCAAATTTTTTTTTCCTGCTCTATTGTTAAGGTGTTTGAACCCTTCAGATCACTTGTAAGTCTATATCATCAGTCAGTTCCCAGTATTATCTTCCTAAATCAAGCCTTTCTACCTAACATATCAATTTCCGAGTGGAAAAATAGGGATTTAAATATTTTATAACTTAGCAAATAGCAATCATATGATGTTAAAACTTTGCAAGTAATCTATTCTTATGTTGGGATAGTTAAAAAAAAAGTTTGGAGATGATCAGAGGAGGTCATGCAACAAAATTTCCTCAGATTTGTTGAAATGAGATGGAATGACTCCTCTGTAACATTCAGAAAGCACTTAGTATTGACGCCAGTGGTGCTTAGGTGAACTGCAGTCTGCATCCAGTTCATTGGTAATACTCTGTAAGAGGGTGTTTGCCAAAACAGTGATGTGAAATACGTAAAACTGAACCTGACTCGATGACATCGTGTTACAGATACAGTGTTGTTTGAGTTTGACTGTGAGCTACGAGAGCCAAAAAAAAAGTTCTCTGCCTTGTCTGAAAACATCACAGGAGAGAGATTGTTCTTGCTTTATTTTTCAACATAGTCTCCTTTAACTTCAGTGCCCTGATGTTTGAGCCTCGCTGTCTCTTTGCAGAAGACGGTCACATCTTGAGCCCTCAGATGTTCCTCAACAGCATGTATGACTTCGTTCTCACTCTGAAAATGGCGGTTATACAATTGGGATTTCACTTTGGAAATGGATAGAAGTCAGAGGGTACAAGTTGGGTGAGTAAGGTACATGGGACAACAGTTCAAACCCACATTTAGCTGCTTCTACCGCCTGTTTTGTGTGGACGAGCACAATGTCCAGCAGCAACGGCACACCAGCCGCATATATTTGAGACTGTAAGCTATGTTTGACTCTCCGGCACTGGCACATGGATAAAATAAAATGTGGAGAATAGTTCTAGCTATGTAGATACAACTATCCTTTGTTTTTTTGAATACTTGTTTAGTTTGTGTTGCCGTTTTTGTATACTCCCTTTCTAAACTAGCATTAACTAGTGTTATTTGCCATTGGTGCTGTTGACGAGCAGAAGAGAGGCATAGAGGCCTTTAGATTTTCATTAATCAAATATTCCCAAGTCTTTCACATAGAAATCAGTCTACAGGCCGCCAAGTGAGAGAATCAGGGAACGTCGCCTTTTTTAAGTTACAATCCGTTCACACATTGGTGATTAAGAAAAGCGATTAATACGTGCATAACCTTGAAATGAACCAGATTTGAGTCAATGACTGCCGAAATGTATTCAGTGAGAAAAAAGAAGTCAAGAAAGCTAAAATCCGGATATATTCCAATGTTGAAATGACTCTATTTGACCATTTGATGCGAGTCATTTTTACTCTAATAAATTTGATATGATGAAAACCTCGGGTTTATACACTACTTATACTGAATGGTGCATTCTAAACTGAGGGTAGCATTGTTGTTTTCTGGTCTGTTAATGATTGATCAACATTAACTGTGAGAGGGAGCTCCTGTTTTCCTGTGCTGCCTGATCAGTTGGAATATCACATAAAGAAGTTAAGTTGGTTGACTTGTATTCGATATTATTGTGTTTATGATAAAACTACATGGGAAAGCCCAAGCATATGCTAATAATATGTTTTAATGAGGTAATATACATTGTCTGAAATGTGTGATCCATGAAAGAACTGAGTGTTTTTACAGCTGTAGTATAAATTGTCCTATATTACATAAATTTGCTTGTATTTTTGTGCTTCTATAGATTAACAAAATCAACATCAATGCTTTTTAAAGAGGTTCTCATATTGCTTGTATCTTGTCTTTGTGTTACTTGACTCACTTTTGAGCATATAAATGAAATACCTCAGTGAATGCGGACCTAAATCTAAGCTTTCACAGATTTTATGACTTCTTGCCCTCAAACAGAGGTGTTCATCCTCTTCCATTTCATTTTATGTTTTTTGTATTTAATGCGCCGGTTACCTGAAACCTACAGCCTCAAATCAGTGTCACTGTCCCATCATGCATATTCAGCACCATAAAATCCCTTTAAACCACTGCTGCTCGTCATCTTCAACTTATTACTGTTTGCAGGTGAACAGACTCACTTCAGCACATGGGTATTATGGACCTCACTCAAGTGGATGGCAGGTGCAGAGGGAGGTCAGAGTGCTGCACATTCAGAAGTCTAGATCTTTCCATCTGGTGAGATTCAGCCACACACACAAACACACATAACAATGACAACACTCTCCAACATGCTCCATCTTGAATATGCATATTCTCTTTAAATTTCATTAACAGTGGGCCTTTAAATTCAAAAAGTAGCTTGCGCATTGAAGTAAATCGTAGCATGCTCCTTTAAATACACATATTTAAGTCTTTCCCGTATGTTACACACAATCTGACACCCTAAACATTAATTCACAACCATCCTGATTGCAGCCGGTGTCTCTGTCATCGTCTGTGTCCTTGACTGACTTATTGTCTGTCTCTTTTTAAAATGTATTTATTTATTTTCATCATTGAAGGACTGCCCTCACTTCTTCAATGAGATGCTGTTGTGCTATTAGTGAGGCACACACACACACACACAAACACACACACACACATGCACAGACATCTTGAGTGAGCAAGAATGTGAGGGAAAGCACAGGCTGATGGATGTAAATTTTCCATCATCACCTCTTCCCTCTTTCAGCTTTTCTTTATAAACTCGTCCTCCATTTGCCCTCCCAGAACTCCTGTAGAATTTGCTGTTTTCTTTTATTTATTTGTTTTTCTCGGTGTACAATTCAGGGGTGCTGGAGTCCTTTCGAGCAAACCAAAGGTAGAAAGCGAAGTATGCGCTGGACAAGTCACACTACTGTATGTCTACATACAGTGTCTGTATATGGTTGTACTTTTACTGTGTCGTATTTGCTTTCAGTGAGTGCGCATAACCTGGAAGGCTGACTGTCAGATCTTTGAGAGTTTTCCTGCAATTCTTGAGATCGATTCTCTGCTGCTAATTATCCTAATAAGGGTTACACAAGTCAGAGTAGTAAATACAAACCCTGCAGCAACCAGACATTAAAAATGAGTCGTTCTTTAAATGTTAATGTACTGTTACCTTGTTACTATGTCACGTCAGAGCTTCATTAACTCATTAGCTCTTAGTCATTAGCTCGAAGGCAAGTCAAGAACTGTCAATAGGTGTCATCAGTTAAAATGAACTGTGAAAGATTTAGAAGACAAAGACACTTTTCGAATGATACTGCTGGGTAAAGGCAAAGCAAAACTGTCATAAGACTGCAAACGAGCTGCAGGAAGATTTAGCTGATGCAGGAGTGTCGGTGCACAAACAGACATAGAAGAATCATAAGGAGCAGACTTTACCTGCAGCGTCTACAAAGCAGCATCTGGGCAAGCTCGAGCGGTTTCGAGAGACGAATGCGGTGTCCAGATGAAGTGCAAATGGAACCCAACATAGGAAGTTCTTTGAGAAAAGGAGCAGAATTTGATGTAAAGTGTACTTGGCTAACTGCTACACATGTGGATATGGACAGCCAGTGGCACAGGAAGCACTGCACAGACGGGAGAATAGATTGGCAATTTTTCATTGTGGCTGCAAATGTCATGGAGTCAATCTGGAAGTGAAATAAGGCCAGATTCTACTATAGAGCAGTGATTCACAGCATACTTTGAAATCCACAATCAGCCACTTCAAGGAGCACAAGCAGAAGCTTTTTGAATGGAAAATGTCGATTTCGGTTTTGAAAGATCCTCTCCAGGTCAACCAGTCATCGCAAAATTGTAATCCTATACAACTCAACAGCATTTTCATTTATGTTCAGAAAGAAACATACTTTGGTTTTGAAACTAACAAAACTACCATATGATATGGTAGGAAAGGCTATTAGTTTGAAAGAACCACAGCATCTGCATACGAAGGTAGGGGGAGTTGATGGAGACTTTCATCGAGGAGCATCCTGTGTAGGACCATCAGTCTGGTTTCACTTGCTGCTTGGTCAGATTTAAGCACCAAAGCTACATGGTTGGTTATGGGAAAATATCAAATTCTGGTTATTACTTTCACAATGACAAAGACATGTTAAAGACTTGGTTTTGGTACCCAAATTATTTGATTGAGGTTAGAAAAATATGGTTTGAGTCAAAATACGATCTTTTCACTGCATGTTGGAAGTCTTACCTCATCTAATATATAAATGGTTGGCTGAAAATGAAAGATGTTAAGGCAATAAAATAAATAGCAATACTATATTAATTTGAAATGGATTTGTGGTACATCGCAAATAAAAATAATCTGACAGATAAAGACATAGTGGAGAAAGCAGTTTAGCTGTACAGAGATGTAATTTTGAAGACAGGATTGCTTCTTACATTTCAAACATGTCAGAAATCTTAAAATTACAAATTCTTCTCATTGAATAATCCTGAATCAAAGATTCAAACATTTTTCTTTTCAAAAATTTACGACTGGGCCGATAATGTGTGCTGCGTCACACAAAAGTCCTTTCTTAGTGAAAGTACACTCAAAATTTTAGGTTACTTCGTCTTTAACCGTCCTGTTGTCCTCATATATGGGCACCAAAAAATATTGTTCCCTTGTCTGGAAAAATATCCAAAACTTCAGCAAAAAAATCCCCCAAATTTATTAAAATTTGCAAAATTTTCAGGAAGAAAATTTCAAAAATTCCTTAGAAGTTTCCCTTAAAAGTTTTATTTTTTTTAAAAAAAACAAACTCAAATTTAGCAAGAAACAAAAATCTTTTTTTTTTAAATATTTTCAAAAAAAATGAATAAAAATCTTTCAAATAAACCTAAAAATGTCTAAAGGGATTACATGTACATCACTAAAATTTCAAATGTTTTCTTAAAGAACATTCAGGAAAAAACAACCAATTTTGTTTTTTCCTGAATGTTCTTAAAGAAACATTTTTGTAAACATTTCTCTTTTTTCCATCAAAAAATGTGGAAGTTTTCACTGTGAAAATCTTTTTTTTTTTTCACAGAAAAATCCGCAGAACGACATGAGGGTTAAACATGCTGTCTATGTAAGACAAATGAAACTCTGAGAGGCTCAAGGGATCTACAAGGAAGAGCGATAGTCCAAGCCTTTGCATATATCTAATTATTTGAAATCAGATCACTTGGTGAAAATTCACAATATTTTCTGTACATGTGAGAGAGGGAAATTATGAGCCAGTTTTTGGGTATTTCTCTACTTGTTATATTTAATATTTGAAAATAGTAAGTAATTCCATTTTGGAATCCCATCACTAGGAAACAGTTTGTGTATAAGATTTTATTTTTTTTTAACATCCATATGTTTATGCTTATTTATCTAAGAGAGTCTGTGGAAGCTCAGTGATCTGTTGTTGTGATGGGGTTAATCTGAACATCTAAATACCTGCTGTTGCTGGACAGACCTTTAGACCTGAGCATGTACGGCCCTCCAGTCGATCTGTCGTTTAACAATATGCGCTGTCTTGCAGGTAGTACCATGTTTCTGTAGTTTGTTAGCTTGACAGCAAGTGAACTTGTGGTGTTTTCTTCCTTGTTTTGTGGTCATAAGTGTGCCATTTTTGATAGAAGATCCAATTTCAATAGGAAAGTGTTATTCTTAGCTCACCTATGCTTCTCAGTAATGAAATTTTGACAAAATTTCGCATGTCAAGTACTGTGAATGCTAACAAATGCCTGCTGAATTGTCTATGCGCTATCATAAACCTTCCACAATGTGGTATTGAATAGAACACTCAATAACAGAGTGTAAAAGCATTTGATAAATAGAAAATACTGAGTCAAAGAGCTCAAGGAGATTCCTCATTTTTCTGCTTCAGAGCATAAAATGTAATGAACGAGCGCTGACTGCAGTGCATTGCCTAAAAAACCTGGTTGATAGCTTTTGGAAGCAGATATATAAATTCCAATATTTCAACTCATGCTTTATTGGCTACAATTGCTTCATTTGTGGTTCAGGTGCGCTGTCCCAGGTACCCAGAAGTGGCCTGCGCCCTTTAAGCATGAACGCAGACAACAAGTACCTGAGTCGCTCTCTGCGTCTCTGTAACAACAAGATCACCAGCGTCGAAGGCCTCCAGCTCACACTCAGCCACTTTCTGGCTCAACCGTCGAAACTCGGCTGGTTGGACTTGTCCTTCAACAAACTCACATGCATAGACCGAGTGAGGCTTGTCTCCTTCTCTTAAGGGCTTTTGCATGTTTGCTTCTTCTGTTTCTTGCCTTACTCTCTTTTCTTCCTTCCTTCTAGTTTCCTCTTCTGCTTTTTGACCGATTGTAAATATTGTCACTGCACATCTGTTCATCTGTATTTATACTTCATTAAATGTATATAGAGTGGTATTTATTTAAGTTTCTCTATCAAGGATCCTGCAATTTCAAGTCCTTCTTAAATTAACCCTCTACCACTGTTAGACTTGTATTACTTTCCTGGTTTAAAATGGGCATCAGTTCGTATCTGCTGGTATTATTTATAGATGTACACATTATTGGTTTTAACTTTAGATCTTAGCTGTATGATTTGTGTCTGTGTTCCAGGTTTTGTGCGAGCTGCGAGAACTGCGTGTTCTGTACCTTCACGGCAACAGAATCTGGAATCTGTCGGGCGTAGACAAGCTGGTAGAGCTGCAGCATCTGCACACCATCACGCTACATGGAAATGCCATAGAAAACTACAAAGGCTACAGGTGGAGGCCTCATTTTCTTAACCTTTCGACAGTTTTCCTTGCACTTTGCCGACACAGACATTGTACTGATAACACACAAGGATTTTATACTTGTTGCTTGTGACAGTGGAGCAAATTTAAACTTCTTTGCGTCTAATTCGTTCAGAAGTTTCCAAACTGAAGGGCTACAGGGCCAAACATGAGATACTTAAAAGAAATAAAGAAGAAAGGCAAAGTTCTGCGATGAAATTTATATTTTTTGCCCTTTTTTAAATCAATCTTTTTGCTTTCTTGTGAAATCTTTAATTCTTTAGAATTTTACTTTTACTTTTTAGTCCTGGAACAGACGTTTGAATGAAACTGTGTGACAATTTTAGAGTTGAGCTATCTCTTCAGTAGAACTGCTAATGACTTGTAGACATTGGAAATGTGACAAGGAACCCAGACTCTGCATTTTCATAAGTTGTCACAAACCACACATTTGATCTTACGCAACTTAAATAATAATTAAAAAAAATTTCCAACAAGTGAGCCGAACTGTGAATGAATGTAAATGCAGTGATGTAAAAAGAATATTTTATTCTGAAGCATAAAATAGCTTAGCCTGAAAATATTCAAGTAAAGAATAATGCCTCAAAATTGCACTTAAGCGCAGTACTCGTACATACTAATGTGCTTAATTTCTTTCCTTACTAAGCATCCTTTACAGGCTGAAGCTCATATTGCCGTTGATATCCTGCGTAACATCAACAGATACAGACACACAGAAAGGTCACCCTACACTGGATCAATATCACATGCTTCCAGCTTCTTGATGCAATTTTCACCTCATTTCATACTATCATTGATGCAAAATAATAGGAAAAGTACAGGTAAAGTCTACTTTGCATAGACTGAAAGATATCCCCTTATACAATATTCAGTGTGAATTCATTCTGTGGAAACACACATAATGTCCACAAAGCCCCTGAATTCACAGCTAACTTAGCATGTGTGCATTTGTGTGTGTTTAGGCGTCATGTGATTTCTGCCCTCCCTCAGTTAAAGAGGATGGACTTCAGCGCTGTGACTCGTCAGGAGCGAGTTATGGCAAATGTTCGGCGTCGCTGCACCGGCTGTAGCATAAACACCAAGGAAGCTGAAGATCATTAAGTTATTGTTTCTGATTAAATGTTTTCTTGCTTCCAAAACCTGTATTTTTCTTTTCATTTTCTTGAATTGATTCTTCCATTGATTCAGTCGTGCTCGGTAAAGTGAACCACTGAATATCTATTGTGATTCTTGGGAGTCCAAAGCCTTTCCTAAAGTGCCAGCGTTCAACTAAATCTATTTTCATTTGTGGCTGGTGGGTTACATCTCTCTGTTAGTGTTGATACACTATAGTCTGAAAAACAGTGAATCATCATGAAATTATTGTTAGGCCTCTCCTGAGCTTAATGCGACAACTGGGGCCAAATTATAGGAACTTTACACTGATCTGTGTGGGTACATCCCTGTGCACTGCTCTTCATTTCCATACATTGTCAAGCAGAAACCTGGAACATAAATCAATAAAATGTTACATATTGCACTGGTCTGTCTTGGTTTAGCCCAACTTTATTTAACTTTTGCAGTGGCCAGATGTCAATTACCCTCATAGACGTCTTCACATGTTATAGATATTAAATGATTCGAATCAGACAATTAAAAAATAAACAAACAAAACACTTAATTTGGGCATCCTACTAGAAGTTGTAATATCCAGTTCATATTTGACATACAAAATTGGTAAATGCATGTTATGTGTATTAACTGTATTACTGCTTTTTTACTGTTTTGCTAAAAAAAAATTTAAACAAATATTTCTAATGCAAGTCTGTGCTTGGTCTGCAAGCATGTTTCCGTACGTATCAGCATTCACTTTAATACGAGGACACAAGGTTTCCCAGGAAAACATTGCACCAATGATAAATGTTTGTTCGTCTGTCACAAATACCAGTGTTATATGTTCAGTTTACATTGTAAACCACTTTGGGTCTCTGCTATAGTGCCTTGTCTTGTTATAGAAGAAATGCGCACCATATATCAGCCGCGGTGCTGATTTAACTGGCTGTCATCCAGGCTGTGTTTGGTGCAGAATCAGTGTATTTGTGTCTCTGCCTCAAAAATCTTAGGAGATGGGGGGGATGTCCCTGAATCAGCACACAGATCACGTGACACAAAAGCTGACCACTCAAGCCAATGCTAATTCAATTGATAGTTAATTTAGACCTTCTGGAACTAAACACTGAAACTGGTACTTCTGTGAAGAAATGCTGCATGGCAGAATCTTGACCTTGGTTTCCTTTGAAACCTGCACTTACATGGTTCTTTTGAAACCGCTTTTAGACCATGTGTCAAACTGTGCAGAGAAGCCAATATCAATGAATATCTTTCAGTCAGGATGGCAGCTGCTCCCAGCAGGATGGCCTGCTTTGCACAGTGCTTGAGGAAGCACTTACATGCACTTTGGAGATTACAACCTCTGATTATCTACTGTACATGTGCTTTAGTTGTTTTGTCATGTGTCAGAACGGCTGTATATAGTAGAATACTGTCCATGATGTGGTATATTGTGAGATAGCAGCAATATGAAGCTGTAGGGTCTGAATGAGTAGACATGCAGCTGTAATTTTGATGTGCCATTTGTACTCTGTATCACAGTATTATGGCTTCGAAGAAGACCAATGCAACGTTTCACTTTCACTTAGCTTACTAATTAATGTCCACGAGTGGACTGTGAACAGTGGGACATGTAGTGCACTTATTTTTATGTAATATGTCAAGCACCATCTGTGATAAGGGCTGAATCTCTTAAATCTCTCCAATCTATCTAATTTTACGGAGAAAAAAGTCATCACAGGGACCCAAATCTTGGAAGTAGGACAGGTGGGTTGCAACAGTTGCATTGCTGTGGCTACAAAAACAATGCATTAACACTGTGCTGTGGCCAAATAGCACAATGAAGTGCCCACATGCCGTCTTTTGCACCGAAGGTTCTCCCTCAAACGCCTCAGGGTGTTACAGTAAAACTCTGCCCTGACAGTCCGACCCTGGGGGAATCGTTACGGTTGTCCGGTTTTGGAAACTGCAGGCTCTTCTGCTTTGAAACCTGCTGTGTCTTCTCCTGGGGTTAACTGCAGACTCACATTTCATCACCAGTGATGATCCTTGACATGAACCTTGTCTCGTCCCAAGTTGCTGACAGACACAAGATGCGACGTCTTTTCGGCTCAAGTTTGAGGTCCATAGAGAAATTACTCCATGGCTTATGACAGTTACTGCTTGGACATGTTGCGTATGCGCTCAGTTTACATGCACCCTGGTCAGTCCTGGAACTTTTTGATCATCCCTTTTAAAATAGTGTTTAACCACAGGGTTAACTTACCTCCAGGAAAATAAAGAAAGAGGCAGCCTAGAGACACATGCATCTCCCTGTGGCCTCATGCATTTTTTTAGTGCTTGAAGTTGTATTTTTTTTATGCCTCTGGGGCACTTAGTGAACCAAAATCTCAAGCAGCTGTTTAAGTCTCACCTACCTTCTGTAGCTGACGAGTTAATGAATCCATACAACACTGCTGTTTTTGTCTTGCTCGGTTTACATGAAACCTACTTTTATCCACTTATTGTGCTGTCAGTCAACCTGGTAAAGAAACTTTGTCCAGGTTCTCTGCTCTCAGCTCTTCTGTGCTGCTGACTGACAGCTGGTTCTGAGGACCGAAGTGCCGAAGTTCCTGTGGATTGAATGAATTGAATGCTTGGGTAGTGCTTACATGCTCACTTCTAAAGTGGTTTCCCAGCTAGCCTGCAGACTACTTTCCATAGTAGTGCTGTTAAGTCTGCACTTTTTAGCTCAGGTTTTCATTCACCGGAGAGGACAGACAGCTCCTGGCAAAATTGACATTACCTTAGTGAAGAATGGGCTCTATTCTGTTTTATGAGGGACAAAGATCTAACTGTTTGGAATATTCACATAGGCCTGTTCTAAAGGTCAATACCCTGCTCACATTTAAACAGACAGCCTGAGGCCTAACGTCTGTAGTGGTGTTGTTAAATCTACGTGGACGAACTTCTCTCCAGAGAAGACGATCCAGCTTTTGGCTAAAGTTAAACTTAACCTGCCTCATGGTATGTTACCTTTTGTTTTTATATCAGAGATAGAGAGGAAGCTGGCTGACTGTGGGGTGGAGTTTTTTGGTTGGAATGCACTTTAAATAAATAACACGTTTAAACAAGATTTACTGTAGTCACTGACAAACCTCCATGTTTGACCTCAAAGGCATTAAAGCCTCACTTGCTTTCATTGTTATTTCTTTGCACATTTCCTTTTATATCACTGAGTTTACATAAATATGGCCTAATAGTTCTATCATTTTCACGACATCATTTACAGATGAATGGTTTCCTCTTTAAAAAGAGCTAATTTAAGGATTTCTTCAAAATACTTCAGTTAGTGTGTCGTGAGGAAAAAAGAATGTCAGACATAAGGCTGACAGCTTGTAGTCAGTTTTTTCTTCTTCTTCTTATACATGAATGAAACAGAGGAACAGTATACTTACAAGATGCACCCTGATGACAGTTTTGCCAGTTTTAATTGAATTATTTGCAGTACTCGTAAATGAAACTGATGCTGTCACAGGCGGTGAAGCAAACCAGATTTGATAGATTCCTGTGAAATAGAAGGCTTCAGTACAATATTATCATAGCAAACCGCACAGATAACACTACTGTAATACATCACCTGGACATTGGTGACATCATCAGACTAAAATCTGGGTAGAGCAGTTTATCATTTAATTAGAAATTTTGCAGTCATGAGGTGGTTTCTTGTGTTTATTTTCCCAGCTGCAGCAGAAGTACAATGATCAGCGACAACATTATCACTACCTGCCGAACATTGCCTTATTTGTGTTGCCAAAACAGCTCTGACCTGCTTAGACATGCACTCCACAGACCACTGAAGGTGTCTTGTGGCATCAGATCCTTTAAGTCCTGGAGGTTGCAAGATGGAGCCTCTGTGAATTTAACTTTTTTCCCCCAGCACATCCCACATACATTCAATCTGAGGCAACACTTTGAACCTTTTGTCGTGTAGCTCAGTCCATTTCTGAACAGCTTTTGTTGTGTCGCAGGGCGCATTATCCCGCTGAAAGATGCCACTGCAATCAGTGAAGGCCATGAAGGGATGTATGTTGTCTATAAAGACATTTACCTTTGTGGTTGTGTCAAATAAAAACAGCCACATCAGTGTCAAGGTTTTGCAGCAGGAGTTTGACAAAAGCGTCACGCTGCCTCCACCGTTTCGCACATTTCCCATAGTGCATCCTATGCTCTGTGGGAAGAATGAATCAACACGCACACATTCAGTCGTCCACAAGTTAACAAAGAAACCATGATTAGTCAAACCAGGCCTTCTCCTTTCATTGCTCCTTGGTCTAGGTCTGACGCCCCTGTGTCCATTGTACTGAGTGGTGGACAGAGGTCAGTATGGGCACGCTGTGCAATGTACGGTGTGTTCTGACACTTTTTTATCTTAGAAAACATCAAGGTTTTCAGTAATTTGTACTCCAGTGGCTTTTTCTGAGGGATCAGACCACACAGGTCAGCCTTCACTCTCTACTTGCATCAGTAAGTCGTGGGCAACCGTGACTCTGTCTCGGTTCAGCGGTTGTCCTTGCTTGGTGGCGACTAACTACTGCATAGAGTGAACAACCCACAAGACCTGCAGTTGTGGACATGCTCAGACCCAGTCGTCTGATTGTCAATATTTGGCCCCGAGTTAAAGTTATTTAGATATTTTTCCTGCTTCTAATATCTCAACTTCACGAACTGACTTTTCATATGTCTAATATATTCCACCCTTTCTCAGGTGTCATTGTTTTTTACTTTACCTGTCAGTGGCATTAAGGTTGAAGCTGAAGGACTACAGATTATAGAACACTACATTTAACTTTTACCAATAAAGTTTACTTATTATTTTATGTAACTCTCTGCCTACCGTGTTAAAATAAAATAAAAATCACAATAGACAGTAAAAAATAAGCAGATTGTTAAATGTTTTAAGAAGGACAGAACGGTTTTAGACAAAGGTTTGGACAGACATTCCATTTTTAGAACACAACCAAAGAAGATGCTATTTTTTCTGTTAATTGGCAAATGCCAAACAATTGTTTGATGACACCTGAGTCCACTGTTTCACCACTGCTACATGCAAAGGGTGAATAGCATGTTTACACAGGTCACAACATATTTTAAGAAAAAAAAGTCAGCAGCTACTGTTAGCCACAGCCAATCAAATTACCTGCATTCCTCTGTTTTAAACAACACACTGTGTGCCATGGCAGTGTGACAACATTGTAGTGCAAATAAAAGAGCCCAAAAATGTCTGGCAAACACCTAATATCCTTGTCCTGGAGCTGCAAAAACAGCTACAACAACAAATACACGTCGTCCAAAACTGAATCCAACACGTGGCCTGCCCTGTCCAGGAGGAGCTCATCGCCCAGCGTGGGAAACAGTTCATGGAAATCAGACGAACAGGAGCTGTGACCGCTGGAGGAAAGGTGGCCACTTGTCAGCCTGTGATAATGTATAAACTAATTGACCACACATCACCCTCCAGGCTCAGCTCATCCACTCTCACAGAAGCCACACACACTGCGGGATGGAAAAAGGTGCGTCTTCTTTCCTCCTGCGTGAGGGGAAATATCAAAGTCGGCGCTATCATCCCTGAAAGGCCGGAGCGGAGCTGCACCTAGCGCCATGCGGCTTTGATGTGGTCTGAGCAGGCAGGCGACATGCACAAATCCCAGTAATCCTCGACACTAAAACTGTACGGCATTGCTTGATCGTCGCTGACACACCTCCCGCTGGGCCTCTCCTCCCACTAGGTGCTGTTGTTCGCTGCTGCCTTCTGGCGATATGACATCACTCCAGGACACAGACAGTATTTATAAGAGATTCTGTTCATCAAAAGCTCGAGCTGCACCAGACAGTTAGATTCTCAGGGCTGGGAGGGAATCCAGCGAGGGAGTCATAAAGGACAGAGTCCGGAGAGTGTTATTTTATGGGCCCAGATGTGTTTAATAAATCATTTTTCCCCAGACCTAATTAAACACTTACTGCCTAGCCCTGTTAAGCTATTAACATCTGCTGTACCAAATGAACTAGGAAGAGCTCCAGCACTAGATGGATTTAGTGGTGGCAGGCTGAATAAATATAGTGTTCTTTCATGTTGATCTTCCGTTTGCCATTTCCTCCGCTTCTCCCTCATTTCACTGCGTTCATTCCTCACTTTCTGTCTTAGCATCTGCCGCTATTGCTTCACATTTTTAAGTTTTAAAAGCTGTGATGGATTTTGTTTCCTCCGTTTTTTTGTTTTTTTTTCTCTTGCAGACATTCAGTCTTAGCCTTTTAAAATCCATGTAAAGCCGTCATAAATATGTGTTCTGAGTTTGTCACCAGGAAAGCTGTTATTAACCACACGGCCAGATTCGAATGATTGTGTTAAAAATTGGCAAGTTTGTAAAATTAGGGCTGAAGTTTATGAAAAAAATCTGCAATATTCTGTGCCCTGAAATGCTGGGGGTGTGTCCACTGGAGGCACCGGTTGAGGGCTTTCATAGTAGCTCAAATGAACCCTGAACACACCAAATCATAAACGCAGACTGTACAGAGTGAACATTTGTGAACTAAATTACCTCCCCTGTAATAAACCGACCAAGCATGTGCTGCTCATGATTCCACCAGATGTAGGTGGGATGGGAGGAATGAGGACAGGGGAGACAGATTCACCAGTAATTGATTATTCATGGATCTGTGGATGTGTTAGGAAGTTTCTAAAAG
This sequence comes from Acanthochromis polyacanthus, assembly GCF_021347895.1. Lineage (NCBI taxonomy): Eukaryota > Metazoa > Chordata > Actinopteri > Pomacentridae > Acanthochromis > Acanthochromis polyacanthus. Next base: position 11,972,145 of record NC_067131.1, on the reverse strand, counting down.
CATTCGGTGTAAAACGGTCGCTGCAGAGGCGTGTGTTGGTGGTGGTCCTCTGTTGTACATCAGAAAACCATCCGAATTGTATTTGTAGGATGAAGGCATAACCAACAAACTGTAGGCTGAAGTAAGTCACAGTTAAGAGAACCACTGGTGCCATTGTACCCTTGTTTGTATATCAGTATAGTATTAGGGTAAGAGGTCATGCTAATGGATTCTTGGCGCACAAAATTCTTTTTTAAAAAAAAAAGACAATTTAACAGTCTCAACTTCACAACTGAGCACTCAACAGTTCAATCTTTTCCATTTTTCAGCGTTCTTTTCTTACTAGAGTTTTAAATGTTTCATCACAGGTTCGGCTAAGAAGGAATAATGATATTCAACTTTTATTATAGGTCGTGATACCTTTTGCTCTCAACACCCACATAATAAAACACGGGGGACTCATTTACATGAATCATTTCAAACACTTTTGTGAAATTAAACACAAATCAGTCCTGGGGTTAGTTACTTCTATCCAACCACGTTGTTTATTTGGAAAAGCTTCGGAGCTTCTGCTTCTCGCCCCAATGTACACGGTTTTGCAACATCCCAAATCCAAATATACACAAATTTAAACTGAAGAAGAGTTGAAAAATATAAAAAAACCTCTCTTTTCAGACTGTCTTTAGTTCCAAAGCTTGAAACGTGTGTGTCTGTGCAGTAAATGCTCACCTAAGACGTTTTGTTTCTTAAGTGTTTGTCATATTTCTTGCCACATTAAACATTGAAGGCCATTTTCTTGATAATTTAAATCAAATATTGTATCCATCCAGCCTTCCTTCTCCTTCAGTGCCTTTGCAGCAACATCAGTATGTGTCTTTGTGAGTTATTACATCAAACTGTTGCTCTGCCGAATTTGTATTCACTCTCTGCAGTTGTCCTCATATTTGTGCACAATCCAAACAAAAGGGGGAGACAGTGCTGCCGGTGGTCCGATCCTCCACTGGGTGCCTTTAAGTGCTCTCTGCAACCAAGAGGCAGAAAGGACAGAAAGTTTAATTGGAACTGATTGAAAGATTATTCAGTGTTCACGTTATTTTTAACCTTTGGCTTGCATTAGTGTTAGTGCAGACGATAGCACATCCACAAATTAAGTTACTGTCATGTCACATTAATTTAAAGAAATATGAATAAGTTAAAGTTTGACCCAACAGACTGAATAAAATGTTCTCTCTGAGAAAAAAGGCAGATATTCTAAAAGTGTTAAATCTGTGTAAATGTATTTAAAAAAGCACAGGATTAAATTAAGAGGCAGCATTTTGTTTTTCTCCGATGAATTTATAAGTTACATCTCTCGGTCTGTTTGTAATTCTACACTGCAGCAGCTTTGCTTCCCAGAGACTAACAAGTGGAAACAGAATTTCACCTTTATGGATCAGTAATATATGATCAGCTGTGTGATGCTATCTTTATCCAGCAGGCTCTCCCGCTTTGCCGCACCACCCCTTTAGTTCCATAATGGTGTTATCACATATTCAGCATGACATCTACTAATTGTACCGACTCAGATAAGCTTTAATAATCTCTGAAAGATAATTCCTTTTTTTTTTTTTTTATCCACCTTGTGCTTTTAAACTTCTCTTGTGCTGCTGGTTTGTCATGATTGGTTCGGGCCTGCTGATCTTGGCTGCCGTCCCCTGAGCTCAATAGGATTTGGTGTAATCCCACAGAGCAGAGCGGAGCAGATGGACACACAGGTAAGATCACAGTGGTATAGGGGCTATAATTGGCCTGGCTCTCTGCCTGCAAACCCCCTTTTACTGGTAGTAATTTCAATCTCTTAATTATGTCATCAGATTCCAAATTAAAGCAACTCTGACTGTTTGTCATTGACTTGATCAAGTCTTTTTCTAATGTCGTTTAGGGGATCCTTTCACCCTGAGCTGCTGCAGTCATTGTTGGATGGTGGATCAGTGACTGTGCACAGACACAGCCACTATGCTGTAATCCTGCAGGGCAGATGGACAGTCGGTCAGTCACACAGGAGCACGATCAGGTCCGTCGCATCTATCATAACTGGACTTTGTCGTCAAATTAAACAAAATAAAAGTAATTACTGGATGCACTGTAACATAATTGAGCAGATGGCTGTATTGTGGCTATCACACTTCCTTATTCGTAGTTTTATTAGCAAGATATGAAGCAGTGAATCAGATCAGTTGTATGTACAATGCTTCCTGCACAGCACTTTCAAATACATTTTGAATTTGTAATAATGAGACTGTCCTTTTTTCTTTTTCCTATATGCAGGTGAAACTGTTAAAAGTGAGAAGAGACAGCAGGATTGCGTCACAAATGTAGCCTCGTTAAACCAAATCAAGGTAGTTCCAAGCCTCGAGCAACAACATTCAACTTATATTGAACATAAAGCACAAACCTAACATAAGTTTTTGTCTTTCCTCTTCCAGATTGCTGAGTAAATGAGGATGAAGATTTAAGAAAATGCATTAAAGTTATTTGTTGACAGGATTCGCCAGTTGTAATCAGTTTAAATTCTTACTGCAGCTAGATTTGTCTTAAACAATGTGTCATTTGTCTTTTTTTTGTTTAGAGTTTGCTCACAGTTAACCCTAAATCCTAAATACCTCAGCTCTATGCAATCAAATACATGTTTCAGTAAAGGAGGATTACATTTGTGTGACAAAAGGGGCAGAGGATTATTCAATTTAAGATCCCCTTCCTTTAAAATACTGTATTTTCCCAACCAGATGAGCCAACAGACTTGAGTAAATTAAGTCAGTGTTAACCGTTCTTGTTGTCTTGTAGCTTATTTCCGCTGCTACGTTGTTATGTTTCCTTTTTTAAGTGCCGATGTGTAGTTTGGGATAGTAGAATGACTCACAAAATAAATAACCCTTTGCAATTGCCTAGAAAGTAATGTCTTTTCAAAAACAAACAGCGAACGGATCAGCAGACTGAGTAAAAAAAAAAAAAAAAAAAAAAAATCACAGAAAGATGTTGAAAACTGCAGAATGGGGGACTTAAAAAGTTTTCTACAGAGACTTTGCAGACTGATTAAGCCACAAAGAAGATGCATTATTAAATTCTTCCAGATATTTTGCAGGAACTCAGCTTTGTTCTATTAAATCTGCTTATTCAAAGTAATTATTTTTAAAAGGCGCAAGCTGTGAAGCTTCTTTACCCAGCGTGCGTGCTGCGTTTCCCCCTGTGCAAATAGATTGATTCCAACTTCCGACTTATTTGTCGAAATGCTTAATGTTATGTAATATTGTTAAGGAAGAATAATTATTCAAAAAGTTTAGTAGTAGGTGTGGTAGTTTGTGGATGCTGTTACACTCACTGGCTCTTAAAAGTTCTACAGCCTGCAGTGGAAAGTGAATGTGTTTACTCAAGCGTTGTAATTAAAGGTGAGCTCCACAAATTTTAACCATAAAAGTGTGTTTACAGGTCTTGGGAAGCACATGTGGAAAAAAGCTGCATGGAGCCTTTTATGGTTTTAGAGTGAGCTGCACAAAATGCTTCAAGCGGTGAGGCTGAAGACTGCAAGTTTGAAAGTGGAGGAAGAAAAAAAAAGTGAGGGTCTGGGTGAAGAAATGAGATTACAGGACCTCTGCAGCTTTGCTCCTCACCTCTGCTTGGAGCTAGTAGCTTTAGGCTGCACCTTAAGCCCCTTTCAGACGCTCCTTTATGTTAATCCCACGGCAACAGAACTCATGTTTGAATGAGCATCACGCTTATTTATCCATAAATGTCGCAGTCTTTCTAGGATGGACTTCATTTTCAGCTCTGCATAAATCTAAACTTCCTGTCATCGCTTTATTAGATAAAAGCGTTATGCTTCCAGCTGGTTTTAGGAATCTTTCCTCTGAGTTTATTACATATGTATTGATTCAAACTGGACCCAAATAACCGTCTCTAAAGGAAACACAGTTTTGCATGTGTATTCATGTGGATCAACAGAAGAAGCTTCATTAAATAGCTATAATCATAAAATATCCCTGATATGGAGACAGTTTTTTTATTGGGATCTAATGATAAGTCACACTGTACTTTTCATCACATCAGACAGGTGAAACAGCCACATTTGTCAGCTGTAGCCAAATTATAGCAAGCAATAGCCTTTTTTTTGTCCATTATTATGCGTAGTGTCCTAATATGTGGTCTGGTTTTGCATGTGTGGCCATAAAGCTGTGAAGAACAATAACATTAAGACAGCTTATGTCAGAATGATAGAATGCAGTCACTTTAACAGATTTGCAAAGCAGAAATGTTATGTATTCCTAACTGTATATACATTCCATGGGCTACATCATGTGAATCTGTGACCAAACTGTTGGTGGCCAAGTTGCATTGTGGGTATTCTAAGCAGCAGATTTTGACAAAGAAGAATGCATGGAATATAAAAGATTCTGCTGCATCAGTCCTGACCTCTCTACACCTGCATCTCATAGTCTATGTTTTAAAAATGCAGTGCTAAATAGAGGGAGTACAATTTTGAGGTACTTTTACTAATATGCTTTCATTTTCTACTTCTTCATGCTCTCAATTTCCAAAATGTGAGCTTTTGCTTTACTACATTTAACTCACTTGTACTGAATACTTACATTTTATGATTTTACACACAAAACGTGATCATTTAATAATTGTCTCCTTTTTTTTTGCCTTGGATTAGACCACAGTATTACACCTCAAGCACTACAAAATAAGCTCCTATGTCTAGAATTCTTGCATCATAACACAAGACCATGTAATGTCTGTATAATGAATATTTAGAATTCAGAATTTTCAAGTACATTTAGCTGATCTGCACTTTATTTACATGATTATGGCTATAAATTTTACACTCTTTTTTTGTAGCAGGCTGTTTTAAAGATCAGACTTCCTCCTTCTCCATTGACAGCTGGGATTTCCTCCAGACTCCCATCCCTGGACAGTCTTCACTCTCATGTGAATCCACTGACCTTTCAGCTTCTCACACATCTCACATCACAGTAAACCTCTAACAGCCAGCACTGCTGCGGGTTTTTATAGCCCATTTATAATCTCCCTCCTTTGAGTCATTAGAGCTTTAGGTTCCTAAATGTATTACAGGATTACTATTTTAAAGTGCTGCCATTAAGATACCTGAAGTATCTCAGACTGGTGTCCACTTTTGGCAGTTAAAGGGAGAAGTATGAGGAGACGTATCAGGTTTCTGGCAAAGAGGCTGATGGTCTTGAAAATATTGCGAGGAGCTCACATGAGCAGTTAATCCCAAATAAATAGGGAGGGATACTTTGCAGCTCCAAAGAAGCATGAAATCCGAGTATTAACAGCACACTGGCTTCTTTGAGAATTAAAATTCACCTGGCCGCGCACCTTTCTGCAGCTGAATGGTGCACTTGTAGCAGAATCTTGGCCACATCTGCATAGAAAAAAAACCCTTTGTGCCATTTGTCATTGCGCATTCGGATCTTTTACGCAAAGACAGGGTAATTAGTTTGATTTCATTTTAATCTTCTGGGTGTGGGGAGGACACTGAAGAGTTAAAAAATTTGATAACACAGTGCTCCTGTGCGTTGCCTCTCCGCCATGGGGCGCAAAGACCAGAGCAGGAGCGCAACAGAGCGGAGCAGCCAGCCGGTAATCCGTGCGCCTTTTTGCCGTGGACATAATTAGATTACGGGGCACCGACATAGTGCTCGCTCCTCCTGCAGTAAATGTGTGGCTACCTTAAGACAAAACCTCGCTTTTTCTGACTCTGCGTCGCCTCTTTCTCTCTCTCTGTCTCCCTGTCTCCCCCTCCCTCCCTCTCCGTCTCTCTCTCTCTCTGGCTGAGAAAGCAAAGAGGGGGGAACACTAGAGCACATATACTGTTACTCTCCTACAGAGCTCGTAGTTCCTCTTTGCAAGTCCCACACTGGAGACTCCAACTAAACAAGACAAGGGGAGATATATCGTTTTTTTCTGCCTCTTTTGGTGACTTCCTCGTCTTGAAGGCAGCGGAATTTCCTGCATCCCCTCTTCCTTTCTCCCCTAAAAGAACCCCCCCAAAAAGTGGGGTCGGCCCTTTTTTGTTGTTTTTTAAGCGGTTGGATGAGTTGTGTGGATGCTATTTCGTGGATTTCCACCCCGGGCTGTGTCGTTCATCGGCCCCGGAGACAGCAACAGTGTGTGGAAAAGTAGATTTGTGCGTTAAAACATATGGCTTCAACGAGGATAACGCGGTGAGTCGCACAATGTCGCTCGATTTCCTCACTGAAATATCTCCATTTCTCACTTTAGTGACCCAAGCCACATTTATATTCGTTCCATGTCTTTTTTCCGGCTCATGTCCACATCCCGTCCCCCTTTTTCGTACAAATTACGCATGTGTGTGGAGGAAAAAACTCATTATGTCAGTCTGGATAGCAGCACTTTGGATAGTTTGTCGCTGTCCGTGGTGCTGAAACCGACTCGTGAGATTATTGCTGTGCTGGTTTTAGGGAAACTGGCGTCGACTTGCATGAATCCAAGTCAGCGCATTTATATTCAATGCGCAGGCTTTAATTCACCCCTCCAGCTATTGATTATCACTGATGCTGCCTGATCGCAGCGATACAAGGTTCGATCAAACCTGAACTTCACCTCTTCTGCTCTTGTAACCTGCACCATCCTTGCCTTGACATGGGGATTTTTATCTAAATGAAGTTGCATTTTTGTGTAATCCACGTGGTTTCTAAGTCTTCTAAGTGATCATGTGAAACTGCCAAGGTTTTATTTTCAACAAGTAGACAGTCCGAGCCTTCTTGCTCCACTATGTGGTCCCGTCAGAAGCAGGTTACCTCACAGCAGCCTCGGATTATGAAGAGAGAGAGTCATCCGATTACTTTAATTTACGGCAAGCTGTCGCCTCCTTCAACACAGAGCAGAAACCAGGGGGAGAACGTCAGAGGTGAAGTCAGGAGGAGGGGGTGAAATATGGGTAACAGGTTAAAGATGTTGCATTTTTCTGGTATTTTTCTTGCTTCTGATGCTCCTGTAACAGCCCGTGTTTGTTATGAGATTAGTCTTGGACTGGGTTTTCCACACAGGAGGCTTCATATGAAGCTGCTCAGTCATGTGTGAAAGTGGCTTGTAACTATTAAGTGCTAAATAATCAGTAATGACTGGAGCTATATGTTGCAGCCCGGGTGCCTTATGGTGAGGTACAGTGTCCAAGTACCCAGTGGATTAAGTGGCAGTGCTTTCTACCTGTGTGTGGGCGGGTAGGATTGTGTGTGTGGGTGTGTGTGTGGGTGTGTGTGTGGGCTTCTGCACATGCAAGCTTGTGTGGGTGTGTGCAGAGGGGGGGTCAGACAGACAGAATGTGTTTTGTGAACCTGGGACCTGTCCATTCCTCACCATGTCAAATCCTGTTAGTCACGCTGGATGACAGAGGCACCAGCACTTCGATTTAAATAACTGCGGTTAAGTCCCTGCCTTTCAATGGGAGCTTTTCTATGAAGTCATGTTTCACTGTGCTTAAACTTTAATTTTTTATTTTTCTTACTTTAGTTATTAGTCGAGAGGAAGTGCCATTTCCGCTTTCTTGTGCTTGTTTAATTATGTACCTTGGTTTAATGGGCTAATTTGACATTCTTGTACCAAATGTAATTACCCAGGCAAAATCAACCCAAAAAAAAAATCATGAAAAACAACAACATTTTAAAGGTTACAGAAGGTTTCCCCAGCTTCTTTAAAGACTCTGAGTTCAGCTAATTCAATTCAGCACTCATAATTGATTTGAAAAACCATCATGTAATGAGTTTTTGATGTGTGGAAGAAACTCTTCCTACACTTAAAAAATGATGTTTGGGCTCAACAACAACAAAAGAATAACACAAAGGTTTGCATCAGTCTGTGTGTATCGTGACGACTTCTAATGAAGCTATGCTCAAATAACAAACTATATTAAATTACAGAAATTAGCATTTTCTTTATAACCCGGGGGATTTTGATAAACCACGCTTAACTGTCTGTCCAGGCATGTTGACAGAGGAGAGGACTGAACTTAAGGTGAAGAAAAGTCAAGTTATCAAGCTAATTTTATTAAGTTACCTCACCTTCATTTTATCTTTAATTTAACTAATGGAGAAATTGAATTTTAAATTACTCATAATATTAAGTTAATGCAATTACCAACATTATTATGGAAACCTTCACCATATTATTAGCCGCTAAGAAGGTTCATCTAAATGTGTAAAATGTTATTGTTTTTAATCTTGCATTTCATTTAGAAAAATGATGGGCAAAGTTCCCTTGAGTTAGTTTTTAGAGTGTATGTCTAAACCAGATGGAGCACTGCTAAATGAATGATTATCATCCTAAATGAGACAATAATTAACTGATAATTGTGGTTGCTCTTTGAGTAAATTCAAACCGACTCCCTGGCAGAGTAACGCCAGCTAATATGGCTCCCAAAATTCACCATATGGAAACAATGCTTTTTCTGTGCCGTTTTATTTAGAAATTTATCCAAGTTTTATCTACTGCAAGAGCATCACGGTGCTTTTAGACTGTCTCTCTTGTGGTTAAATTCTTCCAAGGTTTTTTTCCCCTCAGTTTTGGACAATATAATACATTACAATAAAGAGAATGGCCCACACTATTAAAATGCATTAAATGTCAAAGGTCTGCGTGTAGCTATTAGAAAATCAATATGTAGTGTTTCCTAATGTGCCCAGATGTGTTTCCCAAGTGAAGCAACAGAAAGCATAGTAGAAACAAATGGATCTTGAGAACATGGAGGGATGCAGTTTCACATTTTAAGCAAAATGTTTGGTTCGGTTTGGGCCAACCAAAGCTTTGTACTGCCTTCTAGCCTCTGTAGTAAGTTACAGGCAACGAAAAATAGTCGTAAGTGGCTATTTATTGCTAAATTCGGATGTCTTTGTAGCTAAAATAAGATCATTTGACAGTATTTGTTGCTTGGTTGAGGTTAGGATTATGTAATGCTGCACCATGTGTGGCACAAGGAGGAAATTGTAGCATTGGAATGGTTCTTTTACTCTCTGTGAACTCTCATCTTCAAAGTAGCAAGCGTTAGCCGCACAATTCAAAAAAAAAAAGTTTACAGCCTCAGTATTAATATCGGCCGACTATATTGCTGTGATTTTCCCCTTTCTAGCAGCTGTGAGTGCTGTAGCTTCCTCTCAGGCGGAGTTACTGATTAGCCGGGTTTCCACAGAACTTGGCATAGCTGCTGGAGCCCTACTCAAATTCCATTACTGTCACCTGGAGCTGCCCCGCTGACAGTGGTGGAAATCTGTGACAATGATGGCACACGCATTCAAAAATCCTCTCACCTCCTTGGCAGCTGTCTGAAATTCCCTCCTCCGCTGTAGCTGCGGTCAAAAGTTGAAGAATAGCGACTCAAAGTTCCTCTGATGATCCAGTAGAAAGGCTTCAGCATTGGAACATTTTGACCTAAGAACATGTAGACCCTAGTTATGCGGAGTTTGATGGACTGAACCGTCACGTTTAGCGTTGAAAGACAGTAGCGGCTTTGTTTATCTTCCCAATGCTGGGAGAAAACTTTTCTGTCCGTCTAAATCATGTTTCTTTGTTTCTGAAATTTTATTTATTTATTTTTTTTAATTCCTGAGGCGTGCCTTAAAATCTTATGTTTCACTTCGGTTGTTAAAGTTTAACAGCCTTCTAGTTGTAATTACAAACAGAAAAAAAGCACCAAACACCATGTGACCTAAGATAATGACAGAAACTCTTCTTTTTCATGCAGCGTTTAATTAGTAAAGGTTAAGACCGATTTTCTTACTTTTTATTTTAACACCCGAAGTGATTGCAGTGAGCTGTGACATTGAGTTTTTGTACCTTTTTCAAACAATCTCCAAACTAGATGCTAATTCTTACATGAATACATCTATTCGTCTCAACAGAGACGGGGCTATTGTGCGAGACAGTCGCTGTCACTGCATCATGATTTGAGCCTCTCTTTGATCGTAACTGACATAAATTCCGGTGTGACGTAACATCTGGTTCAGCTCTGATTTCCATACAGATTGTCTTTGGTTTGCTCGGGTTTTATCTTCATTACTAGTGAATATTTGAAGGTCCAGAGGATTCTTCTTCTTCTTTTACTGCCTCTGTTTAATTCCACCAACAGATCCTACTGTACAAACAAACCATTATTGTAGCTTTATTTACCTTTACTTCCCTCACACCTGTGATGTTCTCTGCATCCGTTCCCATCTCCTGCAGTAGCCACACTACCTATTAGAAAGATGTCATATTGAATTAGCCACACTCACGTAAGCACCGCTAACTTTTCTTATTGCTGAGTTCTTCAGTTTTCTATCTGAGTGCAGAAATATGTTCCGTCCTCGGAGGTTTTGGCCAATTCTGGGAACATAAGCAGCATGTGTTCTCTATCTGATCTTATTAAAGTTTTTGCAAATGTGCTTTCTCCAACTTCTGTGCATTTACAGTAGACCAGAGCCTATTTTACAGCTACAAATTCCTGATTTTTCTTTAACCTTTTGTTTCTTTTGCTCGACAGAACTCATATTTCTGAATAATTCTGTCTACATTTTCCAACTGAAGCTTTGCTGGGAGGTATATATGTTCTGGCTTAAAGCTCACAACAAACAGCCTTACAGATGTTCTATTGCTTTAGATCATAACATAAAATATATTGTTTGGTGTTATAAGCAAGTTTGAGTGGCTTTTATGTTGTTTTTGTACGCATCTAGAAAGGGAGCTGCTAATTTCAAGGTTCCTTAGTTGACACCCAAACAACAATATACCATTTTTTTGGCACACTTGAAATAAGTGTTAATAATTTCATATCTTCTAACAGATCTGCAAGCATTAATAGGAGTTTGCGTCATTATTACACCGTGCAACTTATGTAGAAAACCGCACACTGCAGTAGGTTAATGAAGAAATCCAACTTGGTGCCCAACATGATAAAATGCATATTAGATTCCAGTCTTCTCTGTGATTGTTTTCTTTCCTCACAGCAATAAAGACGGAGATGAGAGGGAGAGTTTGCTTTGGTATATTTACTTTATTTTTCTGTGCTCAGTTCACTCGGGGTGAAGTTTTAGAGGACTAACTATTCAGAAGTGACACTTTGTGCAGTTTTTGAATGCTTCTGTGTGAGGGATTGAGTTTACATTCAACAATACAACCGAGTTAATTGTTCCTAACGAGATTATCTGCCTGCTGGCCAAAACGCCGACTGGAATCTGCATATCTGGCAACCCAGGCAGGAGGAAACAAAGAAGGCAAATTAGCAAAAGCTGCCTAACTTACTTTCTTTGTGACCAATTTTTTTTTTTTATTCTGTTCATTATTTCTGAAAGGCATTAGGAATTTGATTGAATTGGGAGTAAACGCTTTATATAATTCCAACAGGCAAACCTGAAGTAAACACTGAAGAAGGCAAACAGGTGAAAAATAAAAGAAACTAGACTGAGCAGTTTGTTGTTATACTCTCCTTAACGAACCATCCTAGATTTGAATACAACCTGTGGTTCCTAAAACTGGGGTGAAAATTAGTTTTTGGTTGTTTATGGTGGATCCTCATACAAGGAGAAGTTTACTAGTATGTCCCAGGGTGAGATTAAATGAACTCAATTTTAATCCTGTGTGATAAAAGTTCTGAGAACCCCCTGCCCCAGTTTAATACCCTAAGTAGCTTTCTATCTGATCAGGGGCTCCTAAACCTCTTCAGTCCTGGACCAGTATGAGAAAGAATTACTCAGTGAGACTTAGACATAGTAGAACTGTGTAGATTCATCGTCTCCACTGTGGATGCTTACTCATAATTTGACATATTGAGGTAATGACACATGGCCACCGATGGTTAGTTCAATGACAATCTGTTTAGTGTGACTGGGACTGTAAAAGTGGGACATAACCAATGGGCACTGAGCTAATGAAGTTGCAGGCTTTCAGCCATGTTGCAGTCACCTAAGACATCCTTATTTATTTTTGCCACTAAACACAGATGAAGCGGTTATTTTGGGACAGAAACTGCTTTCATTTCTATAGTATGTACAGGCACCACGATAGGAATAGGATTATATTGTAACTGGAGGTTCTTTCGACCTAAATGGACATCAGGTGGACACGATTGTGTTGTAAACAAAAGTCAGTGGTCACGGATCTATTCAGCTTTAAATTAACCAATTGTTTTGAGTTTTCACACTTTTCATTTGCATCGTGGTTCACTTTCACCCACAGCAAGTCTAGCAGCAGCAGATAGCAATTTTTGGTTAATGAATTCTTAAAAGAAACTGTCATATGTACTCGGCACCGCAAGGCAGGAAAATTCGCTTCCCAGGTAAACAAAGTGAAGCATTTGCTAATGAGCCAGGTGTTTTTCTCAGAAGGTGGTGGAGACGAAAAGTGAGCAAAAATGAAATTTAATAATTAAATTTGACACATCCCCTGTGCTATAATTGCACTTTTAAAGCTTCTGTGTCTGCTGGATATAAAAAAATTGCATCACCTTTTCACTTAAAAAGCCCATAATATATCAAATTATCGGTGATTTTAGATTATTGTCTTAAGTAAAGAAAAAATAAAACTGCTATGACTATTTTTTTTCATCTCTGTCTGTCCCCCTTCGTCACTCCACAGTTATTTACACATCCAGCAGCTACAGAGCGACATGAGGAGAAGACCTGATTTGGCTCCACGTTTGGTCTCTCCCACCTCCTGAGGGAAATATCTAGCTGTTTAGCTGTTAAATGCTCCGCTGTGTTCACCAGCTAATTACCTACTGTGTCTGTCTGCCATTTGGTGCTGAGCAGGTTTTTTCAAAGGTTCACGCAGAAAACATCTGCGTGCTGCAGCTGAAAATAACACTGCGAGGCTGCTGACAGGAACAGTAGAGTCAGACGGTTAAACAGCGACGCTTTAAATATTGTCTTCTGGCCTAAGCAGCGTTTTCTTTTTTACCTTTAAGTGCAAGGTGGCCATAAAATCCTGAATATATTGAGATAAATAATGCATCAACTGTGCATTGCTGTCATAAATATGTGCATCCTTTAACATTTCAGCTGTTACTGAGTGATGGGCAGAATATCATGAATGTGAACCATAGTTCAGTTTTTGCAGGAAAGTGTCTTTTTGTTCAGTTACAGTATGTCTTATTGCTATTATTGCTTACTATCTATATCAAAGTGGACACTTTACTCAAGCACCTGACTTTAGGATGGAATTTTGAACATTTTTGGAGTCACAGACGACTGTGCCTGGAAGTTAGCATGTCTGATTCAAGACCTGAGGATGCTCTGACACTTTTAGCTAAACACACATGCACTCACACACAGCTGTCAGCATACATTTCCATTACAGATGGCATAAATGAATTAAAAAAGCAAGTAAGAGTTGCCATTATTATTGTGTTTGTGCTAATTTGTTTTCTGTGCACGGGGCACAAGATGCACCCAACAATGCAGGAATGTTGGAGTGTGTGTGTGTGTGTTTGTGTGTTAGCGGCCACATGCTAAGCCACATAAGGTTGCTAGTGTGAAGTCTTGCCTCTGGCTCAGTGTGTGTGTGTGTGAAAGAGGGAGGGAGAGGGAGGGAGATTACAGTGGCTATTGCCAACTTCAAAGTGTCTGCTGGTGTTGTGCCAGGTCAGCATGTTTACACAGGAGAATTGGTGTTGGGGGACACACGCGCACACTTATTGTCGCACACACACCCTCCTGCATGCACATGTGTAGACACACCTTATCGCCTGTTTGGGCTACTGGACATAGGCCACACACACACACACACACACACACACACACACACACACACACACACACACACACACACACACACACACGTTGCCCAGAGAGCATCCGTCTTATCAGTGGTTCCTGTGAGTTCGGGGAGGCATTTAATCAGGGTCAACGTGCAGCTCTTGGCATCAAACTGATTCCACCATCTCTCTCTCCCTCTCTCTCTCTCTCTCTCCCTCTCTCTCTCTCTCTCTCTCTCTCTCTCTCTCCCCCCCCCTCTCTCCCTCCCTCCATGTCTTTCTTTCACTTTCCCTCCACACTGAGAAGTCTACTCGGCTAAATATTGCCCAGCAACAAAATTTTGTTCCAGAAAAGTTAAAACTGGATCACTGCAGGCTTAAAATAGTTTCACACTCATAGATTTAGTTTCGTAGATTAACTTTCTCCAGCTACTTTTGGGATGGAGTGCACAAGTGTCGCCAGCTCTGCAATATATAAGTCGCCTTGTGGTAAATGTGGTTTCAGTGGCAGTTGTGAGACCAGTGTGAAGGATTAATTGAACAGAATAGAGGCTTCATAATTCCACTTTAATTGGTGCATAATCATCTGTAACCATGAATTGTTGTGTTTTTGTTAGCTTACACAGGGCTCGTCATGTCAGGTCACCTTGTTTCTACAGTAGCCCAGGATGGACAAACCAAACACTGGCTCTAGAGAGTTTTTTTCGTCCGTGTTTTTACACTAGAATGGCAGCATAGACTTTCCTACATGACTGGAAAAGGGCACGCGAGGAAGGGCTAGTCAGTTGGTCGCAACCTCAAAGCTCACTGCTCGATGTTGCTGAATTTTGCATACTGTAACGGCCTTTAACAAGTAGTCTGACATTCAGGAAATGCATGTGTTTGATAAGATTGAGAACAACAGGACACAAGTAGCCAAGATCTGTCCAACAGTTACAGAACCGCTGCACAGCACCTCTAAAATTCTGTGAAGTAGGAAACACTGTGGTGTGCTTTTGTCCAGTAATGTCATCGTTAATTGACCTGAATCTACTTCATTTTTTTTATATACAGTCCTTTTTTTTTCTTTTTTTTTTTTAGCTGTGAGTCTGTGACACAGCAGGTGAAACAGACATACATGAACTGGAGCAAATCAGATGAAACAGAGTGAAGGTGAATCAGAGAACAGCAGTAAAACACAAGCAGAAACTGCTGGAGGGTCAAAAGAATGACAGAAAATCAAAGTAGAAATCCCCATTTTTTTATTATTGTATCTGTCAGCAGACACTATCCAGACAGCTGCTGACAGTGAAACGCCAGTGTCACTCTAGTTTTATATTATTCTTTACTCATAAAACCTTGTGTCTGACATGATGTAGCAGTTATGATTGACATGATGACACAATATGTAATATATAATTTAAAAACGAATCTTATCCAATTCATCGCAGCAGAGCAAATCAAGGTTTGTTACATAAACTTGGCAGCTCGTTTTTGCTAGAGGAAGTCCTTGGTTGTTATTTCATTAGCTCAAGCATATAGTTATGACTGTGTGAGAGGCAACACGTGAGTATATAAAGTGATGGGGACGTAGTAACACTTATAAGCTGCAATACTAATGTTAACCACTTTTCTAATCCTACAGGACTCTCGTATGTGTTTATCTTAATAATACACACTACGTTAAACATGGTTGCACTGAAAACAGCATGTAGAACCACAAGTATCAAAGCAGTGCCTGATTTTTAAGCAAAACTAGAAACAGCCTTAAGAATCAGTAATATGTAGAATGAAATTTTAAAAAAAAACTGGACAAGGAGGAGCTTCAGTATTTGGAGTTCTGTTGGCGACCATGTGGATTTCCACATTTACGTATTTAGGTTGAGGATTTTCTTTGGCCACTGATCGACCTTTAGGGGGAGAAAGATAAAGCTTAGAGTCCCCTGATTAGACTTATCCCATCCTTACGGGAAAAGTGTTTAAGTCCTCTTTAGATGTCAGTTATAGTGACACTTTTTCCCCCTCCTTGTAACATTTTACCCGCCTTAAATGTGACGCAACATCTAAAAAAAACGTGCAGTTTCAAGACTGCAGACGATGTTGTTTTTGCTAGCAGCGTGGCTTTAGGGAAGCGATGCCAGCCGAAGATGCCTCCTTTAGATTTTAATTATCTGTACATAGTAATGTAATGAGCAGCTCCGACTGGGATTCATTCCGACTTTTCTTGAAAGCAAATGTAGCACAACCGAAATCCTTGACAAGCAGCACGATTTTAGTGGGATCAGTAGACTGTTATCTGAACCGTGTTGTCAGCTGTGTCATGTCAAAGTAGGCCAATGCTGGCTTTGTTTTCATGGTGGTTCACGATATAAGAACATAGTAGATTTTTCTTTTTTTAGGGCACGAAGGACTCAATGTTCTCTGACGCGCACAAGTTGATGTATGTTTTATGAACATGCTGAGACTACGGCTAATTGAAAACGCAACCATTTGTTATGTCATCTATTTATCATAACCCTCAACTTTCTCTTGACTCGTCTGTTTTCTTCTCCTCTGCGTGTCTCCAGCTCCCTTCCCGCAATGTAAAAGCCGCCTTTAAAACTTTACGTCCAATTATTTTCACCGCTTCACCACAATCCTCTCCCCCTGTCCGTTGTTCAGTCTCCTCGCTTTTGTTAATGTTTAACAAAGCTGCCAGTTTTGAGGTTATTGAAGATGGTAAGTGTTTCTCAGAATACCCACGGCTTTGGATTTCTAGGGAAGGTTCATTCAAGATAGCATGCTTCTCGGTAATGCTTTTGGAGATAAGAAAAGAAATTTCCCAATGTGTAAGACATTGAGGGTATTCTCATATTTATTTAACATCTTGGCTCCAAGGTGGAAAAAAGCGCTTCTGAATCTTCTCCTATCACAGACTCTGATCCAAGCAGTGCAGTTTTTTTTTGCATTGTTTAGAGATTCTGTCATTCATTTGGTGATTTACCCAATCAGTGCTTTGCTGGTTTTATCAAATAACAGTTGCGATCTTTAAAGAGGAGCTTTGCGCGGAAGCCCTGTGCGTGCGGATCGGTGCTCTGCAGATCATTGGATCAGCAGCTTTGCAGCCAGACTCCGATGATGGCATTTAAGCAGCGTTGGCAGCTGTGAGCCGCATGCAAACCCTGCTGCCTGTTCCAGGGCAGTGTGTCAGGCCTGCAGAGTGAGCGTAGGAATTAGTTCACTGGAGGGGCAGAAGCAAGTTTTATAAGTCTGACAGTTTTATGCAGAGGATTCATTGAGAGCGGAGGCTGCTGGTTGGAGCTGGCAGGGTTAGATTCAGCTGTCAGGCACATGCAAAGAAAATGTGTTCGAAAATGTGTAGTTGCATAAATGCCTGCTTTTACCAAATTGGCCCAAATTAACCTCAGCGTGAATGGTTTGAATTTGCAGGGAAATTTGGGGTTTGCTTTAGAATTTTTCTTTGCTCGCTATGAAACTCCAGCCTACACTTTTTCTCTCTTCACTGCCATCTGTCATGACCTGCTAGACAGTTGCTGGGGACAGATGTCACTCCGATGCGCGCCCTGCTATAAATGAGTGGCAGTACAGGTTAATTCCCTTAGACATTAAAATATCGTTCCACAACTAGCCTGAATGAATATCTTTGGGTTTCTTGCCAGTTTTTGAGCAAGAAAAATATGGTGGGAAATCAGAAAATGTCAAGTTTCTCCCAACCTCTTTACCACAATCCATTTCTGAATACACTCCAGGCATGAGAAATTACACACAGGTGCAGACTCGTGCTTTGAATAAATCTATATGGTACAATCTCCATAGTTTTCTGACCAACAATCTGTTTGGTTCATACAGTTTTTTTGCAACTTGAATATTATTGCAGAAACCGATCCTGTGATGCAGTTTAGTCATGCAAGAATAGAATAAAGCATGTATTCATTTATATATGGAAAATCAGAAACATCTGCAATGCCTTTCCTCTATCAGCATTGCTTAAAATTGACATTCTGACTAGGGGCAACAACACCTGCAAAAAAGGCTGCAATGAGATGGCGCTTTTCTGAATATTGGACGCCTCATTTTGGAACACATTTCTCCAATTAGACGAAAACAGAAGAGCGAGTGCTTGTCCATGTGTGGCTTCTGTTGGATAATCTTCGGGGCCAAACTATTGACAGTTGACTGCTACTAGCTCACTTATTGTTAGCTGGACTTCTTCCACAAAATAAAAGAGAAATAAAAAAGTATCAGACAAATTGAAATTGGAGCTGTCATGACATTAGAGGTGAAACCAAGCGCACGAAATAAGAAGTGAGATTTATTGCCATCCGCGCAGTTATGTGACTGTGAAATAATTGAGGCGCAGAGGGGTGAAGGCTATCTGACTGATCAGCCATGGTCACCATTGGCAGCTCAATCTGTCATAGTTAACACCTACTTACAACATGTTAACCGCTGGGCCCGCCTCATTGTTCACTCTGCCACGTATGAATGGAAACGTGAACACCGCGGCTCATCTGCGCTTCACGTACACATCCATACCGAACCAGCTCCATTGTGTGAGACGCAGAATATCTCTCGAACGTTGTGACACCTGCCAGCGGAGCGATCTGCTCCGGAAGAGGATGGGAAATGAGTCATCAGGGCTTAATGGAGGACAGGAAATAGATGGTCAGAGCTTAACTGTGTTATCCTGGCTCATTAACTACAAAGTGAGTGAAATGGGCTATGTGTTCACCTGGGTGTGCTGCTTCGTAAACTGACCTCCACTAGGAGAAAGTGTTCTTTTCAGGGTTTGTTTTGTTTGTAAAGCTGGATTTCTAATATGCAGAAAATACACCTTAACTATCAACTTTATATGCTAGCTTTGTATTCCCTCTCCTCACACAATAACTTCTAACATGCAGCCGAGTCGCCAAACCGAGTGTTTTTCTGTTGAATATGCTACAAAATACAACTGAAGGTGTGGTTAATATGAGGAAAAGATTGTTGTGTTCTTAGAGAAAAGGCAGAATATTGATTTGTTGGTCTTAAAGTTAAAGAATTATGAGTGGGTGGATTTCCAGCTGGAATGAAATGGAACAAAACCCAATCCTTTGGTGTCTTCGCTCTGCGGTACCTTCATACTCTGCAATGTGGGGCAGTTGCTTATTTGGATATTTTTATTTAATTTGCATTGCATTTACTTTCAGCCTTATCTCCACAAAATTCAGTTTCTATAAGACTAAATTGCATTCTCAATTATGTTGTGGGGGAAAATGTATTTTCCGCTGGATTATGCTTATTTCTAACATATTGCAACTAAGTTTCTAATCAACATACCTATTTTATTGCTTCACTGTTGCTCCTATTCAAATATTAGGTGGGTGGGAGTCATCATTGTAAACCAGAAAATTGAGGAAAAGCTTCAAACTTGTTATGAAAGTGTCATATTTGCACCCAAGGCAGGATATTTTCCATCACAGAGCGCAGGCCCTGATCTGTGAACCTAAATGAAAATGCCCTTTAGTTGTATAGGATTGTAATTTCGTGCGGACAGGGTGGCTAACAGATCAGTCCAATATTCATTCATTATTCATTTCAGCTGTGATCTGGTTTCTGCCAACTCCTGAGGGATACATTTGTCACTTTACAGCTAAGTGCTCCACTACGATAGCTGGATACTGGTCGCTGTTTGGTGCTATGCAGGTGGTGCAATCTGAGCTTTTTCTGAACAAAGTTGCTCTTGGCTGTGAAAATGAGGGTGATTAGAGTGGTGAGGGTGGAAAACGACAACATTGTGAGTTGAAGAGGAAACTGCAAAGTCATGTGCTAACTGTTTTTAAGTAAGTCATGACAACGTAGACATTCACAAATGCAAAGTGTTTTGATCCGTTTGTTGCCCTCTGGATATGTTTGAAATGCATGTTGCCTTTTTTTTTTTTTTAAATATAAAATTACACTATTATCAAACCCAAAACTTCAAAAAATACAAAAATATTGTTGGATTTTAAACTTTCCGACTGTTCTTGTACTACTTGTGTTGACTTTGACACACATCTCCATCAAAAAAAAGGTCACTAATCTAAGCTTTAAATAGTGATATTTCATCAAATTTACTTTATTTTGCATATCTTATTTAAACTCTTGCCAAAAATTCTGTGAATGTTTGGGCAACTTTGAAGTAATTAGTGGGTCAGCTGTCACCAAAAGTCACATGACAATCATTTAGGGACTTTTGGGCTGAACTGCAGGCAGTGTTTACAGTGGACTGATAAGAGACATTAGTAAAAATATCTATAGTATGTACGGTGATCATGTTTTAAAGCAGATGTTAATTCCATTGTTTGGTTTGACAAATAATCTTGCTGTTTTGCCATTTCCATGGAGTTATTTTATGTTACAGTGAAAAATGAGCCCACAGTGAGCAAAAATGTAAAAGAAAACACAATAACGAGATAGAGTACAGAGTGTTGATATAAAGAAATATTGCCTATTGCAGCTTTAAAACTGTTCTTTTAAACAACTGAATGCACAGATGGCACAGAGACCTTCCTAAAGACGTGACTTTGGTTGGAAGCTGGATTGTACCTTGAGTATTTCATTTCTCCTGGAGAGGTTGTCCAAACTGTCCTGTCACAGCAGGAAAATCCAATTACTATGGGCCACTACCCTAAATACCAAACTATCACAACAGCTTCCAGTGCTCGCATTAATTAATTAAAAAGATATTGCACCTGGTCATCGCCAGCACCTTTACTTTCCACCGTGATGTCTGGAAATAGATAGTTTCCTTCTTGGGCAGGTATTAAGCAGACAGAGAGTCGAGATTTCATTTCGTGTTCATCACTGTCAGCCCTGACGTGTTCAAGATTATTAATTTTAATACTGAGTAAAGTTTGAATTAAGTTTTTGTACATCCAGCCTTGAGATGCTTCCCTATTCAAACAGTGATAAAAAAAAAAAAACTGCGCCGAAGGAGTTCATATGATTAAAAGGCCTTAAATGAAGCTAGACCTTCAAGTCTTTGACAAATATACTTGGTAGATTCTCATATTAGGAATAAATACATTCACAATGCTGCTGAGGGCTGCACATTGGAGTAGTGGGTAGCACTTTTGCCTTGCAGCAAGAAGATCCCCGGTTCAAATCCCGGCCTGGGCCTGGGATCTTTCTGCATGGAGTCTGCATGTTCTCCCTGTGCATGCGTGGGTTTTCTCTGGGCACTCTGGCTTCCTCCCACAGTCCAAAAATATGCTGAGGTTAATTGATCACTCTAAATTGCACATAGGTGTGAGTGTGATTGTTCATCTGTATATGTAGCCCTGCAACAGACTGGCGACCTGTCCAGGGTGTCCCCTGCCTTCGCCCGAGTCAGCTGGGATAGGCTCCAGCGACCCTAGTGAGGATAAAGCGGTGTATAGAGAATGGATGGATGGACAATGCTGCTGAACTGTCCTCAACTGACCCAACTTCATGTCTTTGTGTGTCGTCATTTCTGTTAATTTAAATGTCTCTTGCTCCCTCGGCCCTGGTTTGAATTTAAATCCTTGCACAAAGCAACATTGCTGTAAAAAAAAATAATTTAAAAGTGTGAATAAAACAAACAGTCATGTTTACTCCCCAGTGCGTTTCACTGCTTGATTGTAATCACTGAGCGTATCAAATGCATATTCTCTGATATTTATGCTGTGTCTTTTACCATAACTTTCATTCTGTGTTCCTCCAACCACTCTTCATTATTTACTTTGTCATCAGTCTTTCCTCTTTTCTCAAGTCCTTTCTGTCTTTTCCTTTTCTTCTCTTTCCTCTTACAGCCTCACTCTCTGATTTAGCTATTTTGGTGTGTGTTCCCAAAATTTCTCATATCCTTCTTTTTGTGTCTGGCGTGATGCAAGTGATCAATAGCATGTGCTTCCCAAATTTCGTCTTATTGAACCCTCCATGGGCTCAGTAATAATAATAGAGTGATTCCATTTTGGAAAAATTGATGCCCTCTGAGGCAGATGTGAGCAAATCCCACAAATTGCTGCATTTATTTGGTAGCATACTAAGTGTCAGTTTTGTTGACAAGACTGCGTGGCGGCGTAATGTTGCTACTTAGTATTCTGACTTTAATCCTGCTTTCGAGTGGCGGGTGAAAATATGAAAATTTTGACTTGAGTGCAATTGGATGGCTTAACGAGGAGATATTGTGGTCAGAGCGGGGTTGTTCTGTAACGATGCTCAAGATGTTCCGATGTGGCACTAAGAGGGCATGAAGACATCTCACTGCCATACAGACAATTAGCTCCCTTTGCTTTGATCTGTCTGTGCCTTCTGTTATTTCTTTTTCTTTTCTGACATTCTTTTAGTTACTGCTGGTGGCCGTGAGAGTGTTCTTATGGAAATCACTGAACAATGGCCAATTGGCAGAAGGAGCAAAATTATCAGGGGCGACGGGTGGTAGCAGACGTGCCTCTAGAAACTTTTCAAAAGGGCGGCCAGATGGGGCCACTGAAGATCTTTGGGTGGCAAAAACAAAAATCCGAAAGCCTTGACGGAATTTCAATCATTTGAATAAGACTGAAGAAAATCCAATACTGGTACACTCTGATTATTCATTTTACAGTTAATGTTACTAAATATCTGATGTGTGATGACTGATGTGGGTGCAGACAGCAATGTGGTTATGAATTTTAGCACTTCTCAAATTAACCATGGAAAAGCCATCCATCCCTCCCTCCATCCATCCATCCCTCCATCCATCCATCCATCCATCCATCCATCCATCACCTTCTTATCCAGTAGAGCAGGGATGTCAAACTCATTTTAGTTCAGGGACCACATTCAGCCCAATTTGATCTCAAATGGGGTGGACCAGTAAAATCAGAGCCTAATAACCTATAAATAACCACAACTCCAAAGTTTTTATCTATTTTAGTGCAAAAAAAGCATGTTCTGACAATAATCACATTTAAGGAATTGCCTTTTTACAAAACATTATGAACAACCTGAAATTTCTTAAGAAAAATAAATTCAGTTTCAACATTATTGTGCCCCACTTACACAGTTACACATGAGTCATCATAGAGTATCTACAAAGACACAAAACAACTAGTCACAGGAATCTGGAACTAAATAATATAGTATTTTGCTTTATGATCAAAATGACAAAAGTCAAACAAAAATGACAACAAAAACAAGACAAAATATTACAAAAATGAGACACAAAATGGCTAAAGAACAATGAGCACTATAGCATTGTAGTTTATGATCCAAACAACTAGTCATAGTCTAGATTTTTTTGTTAAATTTATACTTTTACTAATTTGCAATTTGCAGTTAGTGTCTTCTCTGTAGTTTTTGAAGTTGTCAGAGAGCCGAATTGGACCCTCTGGTAGACCAGTTTTGGAACACGGGCCGCGTGTTTGACACCCCTGCAGCAGAGCGTTGCAGGTTGAGTACGGATTCTGTGGTGCATTTGAGGGGGAAATTTGATAGCTGTGGCTCAGGTGGTAGAGCAGGTTGTCCACTGATCGCAAGGTCAGTGGTTTGATCCCTGTCCACTAGAAGACTTCCTTAGCAAGACACTGAACCTCAAGTTGCTCTCAAATGGCATCTTGCATCGTCTTTGGGGTGTATGTGTGAATGGGAAACAATGTGAAGTGCTAAGGCAGAAGACCATTTTGAAATTTACCAAAAAAGTTCACCCATAGGCAAAACATCTGTTGATATTTTTGATTTCAATGTTGACAATTCTGCCCATGTGTGACAGCAAATGTGTTGTCGTTTTACCCTATTGATTAGAAAAGTCAAATCCATCCAACATTCTGCTCTGAAAAATCTCACTATTGATAGAATTAAAAGGGAACTTCGTTTTTTTTCAACCTGGGGTCTGTTTTCAAATGTCATTTCATACATGTGAGTGATGGAGAAATGAATTTTCGACATAGCTCCAGTATTTAGCCAGGCAGGCATCTTAGCAGCTCAGCTAGCAGCTCGGCTAGCGAAATGTATGGGGCAACTTGCCCCCCCCCCGCGTCAAAATCCGCCCTAACGTGCTTTTTCCCCCACACTGACCGGCTCAGATAGTCTCAATGAGTGTCCCACAACATACTAGAGATGAGAAGTGAACGAAAACCTCCACATTACTTGGCGATCGGTCTTTGTTGTGGTCTGTATACAAATCTCAGGACGCTAGAAAGCAAATCTTGTT
Source organism: Acanthochromis polyacanthus (assembly GCF_021347895.1). Classification (NCBI taxonomy): domain Eukaryota; kingdom Metazoa; phylum Chordata; class Actinopteri; family Pomacentridae; genus Acanthochromis; species Acanthochromis polyacanthus. Next base: position 11,948,275 of record NC_067131.1, on the reverse strand, counting down.
CCGAAATCGCGCAATAGCTCGCGCCAAGGTTTTCGTTCACTTCTCATCTCTAGAAAGTTGTGGGACACTCATTGAGACTATCCGAGCCGGTCAGTGTGGGGAAAAAAAGCACGTTAGGGTGGGCTTTGACGCGGGGGGGCAAGTTACCCCATACTTTTCGCTAGCCGAGCTGCTAGCTGAGCTGCTAGCTGAGCTGGTAAGCTGCCTGCCTGGCTAAATACTGGAGCTATGTCGAAATTTCATTTCTCCATCACTCACATGTATGAAATGACATATGAAAACAGACCCCAGGTTGAAAAAAACCGAAGTTCCCCTTTAATGGAAAAAAAATCTTGCTTTAGTACATGGATCAGATGTTCACTGTTACATAATATGAACTGTGAGAATGACATAGTAATTTACAGTTAGATTGTGAGTAGTCTTGTCTCCATGGCACGGATGATTTGCCAATATAAGCAATTAATCCAGTTATCAATGAGGTCTCTTTTGGAGATCTTCAGATGGATCCTGCTGCAGGTATTCAATTAACTCAGAGGAAAAACTCCTCCACACAGCTGGAAGCAACAAACAAAATTTTGAGTTATGTTTGTCCATCACGGTCAGGCTCTTAAAGGCTGTTAAGAGTTATTTCGTGGTGCTTTCACTTACACTTGACACCAGAGTTGCATTCTTTGAAATGTGGACATCAGTAAATGAACTTGATCAGTGAGATTTCAGGGGTAGTGACTCTATCCCCTCTTACTTCACTGTGTAGGCGCCATCTGAAAGCAGCTTAGATAGATTAGTGCACAATATGTCAGATTTTGAATGTATTTGTCACTTTCTTAAATTAGGCTCGATGTCTAGTTGTCAAGTTTTCACGGCAAGTCGGCTGCGAGAGAAGCGTGTATCAGGCCAGTTGTGGTTGTCTGTTCTAGTTTTATCGCTACTTTAATTTTTTTTTTTACAATCTGTTCCTGTTTCTCTCCTCCTATCTTTTTTTTTTCAAAGTTTCTGCTTCAGAACCTGCTTCGCTTTTTTTCCTCTGTTATTGAAAAATTTGTGGTCTGAGATGCAGAACTCGAGCATTAAGACCAGAGGCTCAAAAAAAACCTCTTTTATAATTTATGCTTACTTCCCATCCCTCACTTACTGTCTTTCTCTATGTGTGCCTTTCTGTTTTCCCTTCTGTTCAATGCTTGTGTGCAATCAGGGAAATTGTGTGCTTTCGGATGCTTCCTCTTCACACTCCTAGGTGCTGACTGTCTCTGTGACACTCAGTGAGATTGGCACAACGAGGTGAGAAAACATGGCCCCCACCATTAGCTTATTAGAAAGCATGGTCAACACAGCTGTGCGGGCAGACGAGTGCGTTTGTGCTTTTTGATGCTGCCAAGTGGAGGCGATTTTGTCCTCAATCAGCGTGTCGCAAACCTATTCAAACTACAGAAACTTCAAATGCAGCGATACTTAAATCTGCAAATACAGTTCGCTCTAACCTGAATGCATCACGTAATTCATTCTGACAGCATTTTGCGAGCTGTTTGTCACATTAAGGCGCACAAAGCCGATTGAAAATGTTTAGCTCGACACTCGTCTGCTTGTACTTGACTGTTTGCAACCGTTGCTGTATTTTGTGTTTCAAAGGCTGCTCACCTTGAATCATAATTTCTAAGAAAATGAAAAGGTGAGATTCTGTGGGGAAAATGGGGAGTAAGTGGATGATGCTGAGCGGCCGTTTTGCCTTTCTGTCAGCGTGGCTCCATTACAGATTGTCCTGTGTGAAAAGAGACACTTCACTTCGCTCTCTGTCCTGGCCACTCGAACGAGACAATGAACCTCACATCGTAAGTTGCTCTGCATAAAGCTGTCAGCCATCTGTCTGAAATGGGGAAATAAAAAAGGAAAAAGAAAATATTCCAGTCTTGTTTTGGCAGCCTAGCAGCTCTGAAAGATACAAAGCAGACAGACATTGACAAACAGGCAGACAGACAGACACAAAGGCAATGCAAACAGGCAAACAGACGGACTGACAGAGAAGAAATAGACAGATGTCGGCTGTGACAGTACAAGGAATATTAAAAAAGGAGGATATATTTGTTGTATTTTCCAGCACACATGCATAACACAGTCGGTTCGAGTTACAGTTACAAGGTCTTATCAGTCACATGCAATGACAGGGAGCTGATCACAAACAGCCAAAGAAGTGAACAACTTAAAACAACATGTCAGCATCTCTCACTTCCACTTAAATCTCCACGTTGTTCCCGAGCCTCTTTATTTCACTATTTTTAACACACGCAGACACATATTCTCTATCAATATCTCATCTATTTAAAGGTCAAAGTTTGGTTGCTTTCCAAAGCTGCTCGTCTGATTTGTTTGTTTTTCTCGAGTGCCCTTCTCTTACTTTTCAATCTGTTCTCTCTTTGGCAGTTTGTTTCCTTCCCGTCACATCCTCATGTGGCCTCTTCTCAATTCTCTCCTTGCGACTGTACATCAATGAAAGGTTGCTGATGCTTAATAAAACCAGTGGCCTGTGCAGGTCACAAACTCTGCCTCTGTCTGTCTGGAATTTTCTGGTCTCACTTTTTGGTTTCTCCTTTTTTCTAATCTCTTGTTGTTGTTGTTGTTTTTTATCTTACCCGTTTCCCTTATTGTTCCCTCTTCTCCATCCTTTTCTGTGTTTCCCCCCTTCTTCTGTTTCCACTGCATTTCCATGTTTCTCTCTCTCCTCCTCATTTCCTTTGTGTGAGAGTCTCTCTCTCTCTCTCTCTCCCTCTCCCTGTCGAGTGTATTTTCGCTCCTCTCTGGAGGAATGAAACTTTTTGAAGTTCTACCAGAGGAGAAGCGCCTTCAGCCCTAATACACTTCATCCTGGTTACTGACGCTTACAGCATGGCCTACTATTGTCTGCCACAGCGCTCTGTCAACTTTAACAGGGAATTAAACATGAGGCGGCAGCTCTGCCCAACTCACACTCAGTCTGAGAGCTGTGACCCAGAACTGGTTCTGACTGGGACCAGTTCACTAATGATAGCAATGGGGGATTCTTGGGGAGTCATGTTTATTGATACATTACTCTTGACTTCCTGAGATTCTATATTACTGCTGGCTGGTGTCAAATAGCGCAATAATGCTGAAATGTCCAATTATACCAAAAGCAGAAGTATTATCGAACTCTATATCGTTTGATTTCCTCTCTGCTTTAGATAATTAATGAAAAAGTGTCTAGTAGTCTGGTGGCTAATGCTATCTGCAGCTATTTTGGTTGCAATAATAATGTTTGTTTTGGGACACATTTCCCTAATTTACTGCTACTGTGTCTTGCTCTTAAATCTTTAATTACATCAGTTTTCACATCACTGGCAGCCCCCAACTAAGGACCACACAAGCACAAAATGAGCTTCCAGCTACGTGTTAAAGCTGCCTCTAATGACTACTTTTCTGTCGATTAATCTTTTAAATATTTTTGCTGTTTATTCAGTTAATCTAAGCGAATTATTTTCCTCCAAAAAAAAGCAAATGAACTTTTATTCAAGTTCATTTTATTTTGACAAACTGTCCGTTAACAATGTTGACAGCGATTTATACAATGAAGTGCAAAACTGTAGGATTAAGATTCCTGCTACGACGTGATAAAAAGCATTTAAAACAAAGAGAACTTATTATTTCAGTCAGTAGTGTAACTCCAAGCTCTGTAGATACGGCAAAGTGCAACATGAAAATGGTAAATATGGATGAGCATGAAGCAGCAAAAGCAAATCTTTTTCTTGCTTTTGTGTTATTGTTAGCTGTCTTTAGTAGTAGCCTCCAAATCTATTAAAATGTCCAGAAATTCACAGCAGTTGTATTTAACTCGTGTGTGGAGAGTTTGTCAGAAAACACTGCGATTTTAGCAGTGCAGACCAGCAGACTGGGGGTGACTACTGGTTCAGATTTCCTCCTAAGAGCCGCATTTCAGTCTCTACTTTAAACTCACTGAAAAAGATGTGAATCAGAACAGCTTTATTGGGAATTTGGCTATATTAAAACACAGCATATGTGAGCACAGAGAGCAGGAGAGAAGCTAACAGATATAAATCCTTCGAATAACAGCTGTATGTTTCGCTTCAGATGTTTGTGCGTTGTGCTAGTGTCACTGTGGTCTGCCATCCAACTCGACACAAATCACCTTTTTGTTTTGGGATCATTTGAAGTATCCCCATTGTTTGGAAGCTTTGAGTATTTGAAACCTTTCACCCTGAACCGAGTTGGGCTTTAGTGCAGCCATCATTGTCCAAAGCTGCAGCACGGCAAAAGTGAGATGCAACAGTCACCCAGTGATGCTGAAAAAGACTGAACGGAATGAACGGAGTGAAAAATCTAAATATTGATAGTGATACGTTTTCGGTGGCTGGGTCATCAATTATACCAACTAACGTGTGATTCGATATACACATGTATTCAGAATGTTCTGTTTTTAAAAAATTTACTACACTTTTGGTTGAGTGATGTGAAAATAATGTCAGTAGTGGTTATCTGGTTTTGCAAGTAAAAAAAGATAGAATTTGACATATGCAACAGGTAGAACTCATGTAGAACAAGACACTATAGTAGCTGTAGATTACTGTGTAATTTTATTTTACTTTTTGTTTTGCCAATAGAACAAGACTTTCTGTTTTTCTGATTAGTTGATTTATGACAAACATGTGAAAGCTTGTTTAGTTTTAACCTTATGGAGGACTGTATCTCTAGTTTAGCAGTTTAGCAAAAGTTTTGCTGACATCAAATTCAAGTTTTACGAGAGTGTCTTAGTGAACACAGGCAGCATATGGACGAACAAAATAACACAGATAATATGAAATATGCCTCCTAATGAGGCTGACCAGACATGTTTGTGTAATCGTTTAAATCTCCAGAATTAGCTTTTGGCAGCAGCTCGTATGGAAATAAATGCCAGTGCTGCCAGCAGAGTGTAAAACATAAATTTTACCTCCTTAAATGTAGAAGCTGGACTATACACAATATGTGGGACACCTTAACTTTATTAACATTATGAAGACGTTGCTTTATAATGACTTGCAGCCCTATTTTCAGCCTCTCAATTTTCTCCAGCTTAATAATTCTAATGTGCTATAATGGTCTGACTTCTCTTTATCTCCATTTCCCCCCTGTGATTGGTCTACATTTAATAAGAATAATCAGTTATCTGGGGTCACATAGTTTGGCAGAAGCAAACTACAATAAGAGAAATATTCATTTATTGAGCCTAGCTTGCATTCAGGGACTCATCTTAGTGTGTAGATAAACATCAGTGGATGTCTTTAGGCAAATCATATAAGGTTGAGAGAGCAGACGGCGAGAGTCTGCAAAAATTCTGCTTTGGATCAATGTATTTTTGAACATAGTCTCATAATTCAAGGATGCTTTGCTTTCCCATTTAAGCAAAAGTATCTGGCAGTATAATTTGGTAATAAAGGGAGCTGTCAGTTTTTGATACAATAGTACACTTTTGATTTCTGCTCTAAGGTCAATTGTGAGCAGAGGCGCACATGCCTGTCTTTGTTTTTCTGTTCATCGCTGTCAAAAATCAATCTGGCTTTGTGTCGCCTCGTTACAACAGGCTACTGAGCTCCTCTGAGAGCGGGTCATTGCCTGAAACAAGTCTGTTTTGGATTTGTTGTCATTGGTTTGACAAATTCCGATTATGAAAAAAGGAAAAGTTCAACCCTTGAGGGAGTTTCACAGTTTGAGTCAGTGGGTTTGAACAGAATGTATGTTGAGTCGGCATGTATTTAACAATGGGGACGGCCTTCACCCTGCTATTTTTCTTTTCTGAGCTGAAACTGCTTTCCTTTTATTGTAACAGTAATGCTACATTTCATTCTATACTTGTTGTGGAATGTTTGCAATATGTTCCAGTTCAAAGACGCAGCATTACTGCAAATATACGGTTGCATTGTCTGCAAAAATCATTCATCCATCTAGGAAGTTTTCCCCTTATATTGCTTTTCAACATTGAATCATGGTCAGTTTAATTGTGCTTGTTTGACAAGAGTTTGCAACAAAAAAAATCTTCATTGTCAAAATGAAACAGATGTCTTCAAAGCATTGTCAATTAATTATAATATATAAACATATAAAACTTATATTAAGTGACTGTTCAAGTATTCCCCCTTTTCAAGTCAGTGGTTCATAGCCACGATTAAAGCAGTGATAGGTTTAAATCAGCTTTGCAAATCACTGCAGTTTTATCCTTCTTTGCACAATTGCTCAAGCTCTGTCAGGTTGCACAGGGATGGACATTAAACATTGGACTTTTTTTTTAAGTTCGGCCACAAATTCTCAATTGGATGGGAGCTGCCCCTTCAGAACATTCTCCTGGTTGTGTTTAAACCACCTCTGTGTAGCTTTGGCTGTATGTCTCAGGTCAGTGCCCATGTTTCTACTGCTGGTGAGACACATCACCATATCATGACGCTGCCACCACCATGCTTCATATCATGACGCTGCCACCACCATGGCAACTTGGAAACTTTTTTGTACTCCTCTCCTGACTTACACTGTTCAAAAACGTCTTCACAAAGTTGCTTGGTGTGTTATTTTGCCTTCATGGTTTAGTTAAATCCAGGAGTACTGATCCACCAGTGACTGGACCCTCCTGATACATGTTTATTCATACTACAGTTGCATTCACTGCACTCAGATGATCTCCATTTAAGTACTTGTGTAATTTCTAGCACCAATTGACTGCACCTGTGTTAAATCAGGCGAGTTACTTTAAAGGAGATGAATATTTATGCAATCACTTATTTCATGTCTGACTAATTGACGTTACTTTGTAGAAATCTGTTTTCACTTTGACATGAAAGAGTCTTTTGTTTTGCTGCAAAAAAAGATCGAAAAAGCAAAAATAATTTGACAGTGATTCAATGTTGAAAAGCAACAAAAGGGGCTAACTTCCAAGGGGTCAGATTGATACTTTTTATAGTAACTCTATATGTATATTCTTTTTGTAAAACAATAAAAATGTTTTGATGTTAGGAAATTAAATATCAATGATAACAAAAATTTTAGTCAAGTTAGAATCTCTCTAATTGCAATTTGCAATCAAAAAATAGTTTCTGTTTGAGTTATCCACGATTTATTTTCAAGTTAGAGTCACAGTAACATCACAATCTGAATACAAAGCTAATGCTTAAGTACCACATTTTTATTAATCAAAATGACTTGAGAGGTAACATTCCCCTGGAGACTTTCTTTTGTCGAGGAAGATGCCCTTCTACAGGATTTTCAGTTAAGTTTTATGAAAATAAAGTTGTCGTCAGCTATAATTTAATTACTCTCTAAAGCTGCCCACTTAAGCATCGCTCTTGCCTACGTAGAATATTAATATTCAATATATGCATATATATTTTTAAAAAATAGACCTTGTTTGTAGAGAGTGTCTCACCCCAGTTAACTCTATATTCATATTTCTGGCCTTGCAACATTCCTGCTCACATAATAAAGTTTTAAAGTTTGACAGAGTGTATCCGTGTTTGGAGCTTTTAATGTTATCTTAAATGCACTGACAAGCCAGCATATATGCCCGTGGTGCAAACTCAGCCTCATGTGTCCATTAGTTTCTTGCCAGTATCATAATATGACTAGCAAGGGTTCCGCACTTAGATTAGATGCCTGGGGACTCAGCCTTATTTTAAAAAAAAACCTACCAGAATTATTTATAAAACTCATCAACGGGACTAGCAGAACTGGAAGTTTTGAATTCATAAACATTTAGTGTCCCTGGTGATTCATAAAAATCAGCGCCACTGAAAAAACCCATCTGCTTCCCTGTTGAGATGGAGTATCTCTGCAATGTCAGCGGTGTTATCAGTTTCCCCTGCAGGCTTCCTCTGACACTCTGCTACATCTTGATTACTGTCCACCGCATGCACTTGCACACCATGATGAATAGATGGCAAGTTTATTATGTTAGACCCAGTTAAAAGCACGGCGCCATTGTGAGTCTAAAGAGTGTCCTTCCAATGAAGCCGCTCCTGGTTCAAGTCCCCGTGACTGTTGGATTTCACCTCTGGGGTTTGGTTGAATATCACAATTACATTTTCATTATCAGCCGGCTTCATCTCCATTCAGAGGGTAGGGCAATAGTAATCTGACTCTGTCACAGTAATCTCTGCCACGGGAGCTTCATAAATCAGTCCTAATTAAACAGGCGGCAGATTTTCCGTGACGGGAAGCAGTTAATGTTGTCCTTACTGAATAAGCCTAGCTGAGTTTAGTCTCAGTTAAAGTCCTACTAAGGATAATCTTTTGTTTAGGGTAAATAATATTCTCAGCATTACCGTGGAAATGAGCTAATGAGGACGGGAACGAAGCAGTTGTCAAGGGGTTAAGGTGTCTGCAAGCCACGGTGCTGTATCTTGAATAATTCAGGTAATTGAATTTAAAGAAGAATTTCTTTTGGATATTATGAACCTGAAAGTCAAAACGGTTTTTAAAATGCTGAAATGTTTTCCTGAATGTGACAAATCATCATCCACTGCAGAAGTAGTGAGTAAATAAATAAAACCTTCACGATTTGAATGATTATTCGTGAGTGCAGAAATCACTACAGCTGCCATGAATAAACTACAAGCACAGCAGACCGGTTTCTTGATTTAATTTTGTCCACAGCTGTAAAACTCACCAACGCTCTCCTCCAAAATCACTTTTCAAACTTTACTGGACAGCCTCCCCTTTGGTCTGGCTGTGACATTTAGTCTGCAAATGTCTGGGCAGGGGTTCTCAAACTTATTACTCCGAGGTCCGCATCTGATTTTTATTCTAAGTCAGTGGTTTGGAATGAATGGTAATTGCCAAAGGACAAGTTCAAGACACACAAAACAGTCAAAACACATTCAAGTCCAGTGTTTACCTGCACTCCGTGGCATCAGTGTGACCTCTGCTCTACATAAATGAAGAGGAAAAAAACATGTAAAACACACATTAACATCCCCTTTGAGTGTGTACGCCCAAAAGATCTTCTCTCTTGTACTTTATTTGAACTTTAAATTTGATATTTCTTCTGAGTAAATGTGGGACATTGATTCGAAGCTATTCAAAGCAATGAAATACCAAATTATAGACATGTACACAGAGGCTCAGACAGTAGAGTATGTTTCTGTAACTTTTACTTCAAAGAAAACCTCTTCTCCCTTCAGCTGCATGTTCTCCCTATAACATGTAATTAATCTCATCTTAAGCGACGTGCACACGGAAAAGCTACACACACAAACAAACAGACATGCACATCAGCTTAATGTATTTCTCTCTCTCTCTCTCTCTCTCTCTTCTGTATAGCATTTCAAATGTGGCAAATTTTCCACTGCAAGATCTGAGATGTTGTTGGCACCGCCGGCGTTTTACATTGCACAAAATATTTCCTTCTCTATCATCATCCACAGGTTTCTATATTTTCCATTGAGTCGGCAATCCCCGTGAAACAATCATTTACTTTGATGCATGAGCACAAAGATTGATCAAACATTTTAGATTGCGGCGGAGTAGCTGTGAGGTGCAGCCACAAAATGAATATTAAATGCCATCTGAGCTTCAGACTGTGAGGGCATCTCACCTCGGGGATGTATTTGCACTGTCAACATGGAAAACATCTTTTCATTCAAGGGTTTCTTCTGTGGAGATGATGAGTGCAGATTTTGGGTGAAGTTAAGTATATTCTCCCTTGCCTTAATCTGAACCCAACTAGTTCTCGCTGCTTCCCTGAATGTTCACCAAACCCTGTACGGCTGCTATCTTTCAGTAGCAGATGTCGTTTTGTATGTTAGCATCTACTTCCACATCATGTTCCGTAAAAGCCTCGGCACAGGTGACGGCACTCAAAGAGGCAGAACCTGCAATTACTGCACTTCAGTTTGTTTTTTCTTCTATTAGCGGACATTGCCGACCGAGGCCACCAGATGTTTTTGTCCTGCTGCTTTCACCGTTGCACGTGGCTCCACTGAATATGAGGTTAATGATTGTGACTAACCTTCGTTCCTGTGTTCCCTTCTCCCTCACTGTCCTCACAGCTGGATGCTTGGTGAAGCATGGTGGTGAAGATGGCTAGAATGCGCTTCATGGGGCCGTTGTCATGGGACCGGGTCAAATGGCCAAATGTAATGGGAGCAGGAGTCCTTTGTCTGCTGCTGCTGTCAACCTGTCTCGGCCAAGACACAGAAGGTAAAGGAAGTCTTTCATCGCGTTTGCTCCTTCCTCTACACTTTGCCTTCATCTTTTTTTTTTTTTTTTTTTTGCTCTGTCTCATAATTCAGAGGCGCATCAAGGATGCTCAGCAGGGATTTAATATCAGAATTGTGCACGTAGCGTCTTTTTGACTTGGGGCTTATCTCAGATAGTAAGCCGCAGTATGTTCCAGGATTTTTCTGGTTCATAATTGAACTGTGTGATATCTAAGATGAATAGTAAATTGTCTTGCAACATATATTGTCAGAGCCTGTTGAGCACTATCATCAGGTTTGCTTTTTATTATACCATTTACTACAGACTTTTACGTTTGTTCCTTTTCACATCCGTTTTTCCCCCAAACACTTTACCATTTATGCTTGCTGCTTGAGCCACAATCACTACGTAAGTGATTCTAATTCTAATAAGCTGAAAATGTACATGCAGAGTGCCATGTAGTCCTCACTGGTCATTAACAAATACATTTTCTCTCTGTTCTGCATAGTCTGTAGTAAGTTACTAAGGCTTGAAAGTGGAGTTCGACTGATACTGGATATTTTTCTGTCCGATACTGATTTTAAAGAGAAAAGAAATTGTGATATTGTTTATGTGCACTACCAGTCAAAAGTTTGGACACACCTTCTCATTCAGGGCCTTTTATTTATTTGTATTATTTTCCACATTGCAGATTAATACTGAAGATTAACACTTTTGTATTCTTTTATAGTTCTGATGTATTCAGTATTAATCTACAATGTACAAAATTATTAAATACAACCATTGAATGAGAAGGTGTGTCCAGACTTTTGGTGCTGTATATATACATTTGAGTCATGTTTAAAAGAGAAATTGGTGGGAATATTGTGTTGTCTTAATGTTGCAGCAATGTATTTTATGAACTAGTTAGCATCTTACCATGAAAACTGAGCTTGACTCCGCACCACCGTCTGCTCAGCTGCATACTCTGCTGCATGTGCTGCAGACAGTGCTGGCAGTATTGTAAACAATGGACTTGGAGCTGCTCCAATGAACAAACTATGTGATTGTGCCGTTTCTGCATTACCTGGAGCATTTTTTTTTTCTGCTTTATGTTTTGTCGTAGAAAGATATAGGTGCTTAATATTGGCCGATAATCTAAATCTCCCGGTCTTGGTCTCTAACAGTAAGATTTGTAGTGCCAGTGTCTGTGCAGATTCTTAGTCATCGAGGTCATGGTAATCCTGGGTAATTCAGAAGGCATTTTTAGCCACATCAGCTCCAGGGCTCAAGCAATGTCAATGTTTGCCCAGCTCTTTGACCCAGATTGAGATCTCAGCTGTTGAAGAGTGCCATGTTTGAGGCACTGAAGGTATGCCAAGAATAGTTGTTACGATATTTATCGGTTCCCTTAATAGAATCATTTTTAAAACTCACATTTGGTGTGCATTTAAGTACGCTTGCATGCAGGTTTTCAAAGCACTTGGCAGGGAAACAAACACATTGTAGAAGTTTCCACAGTTTGTCTTAGTTGCTTCCATCCATTCATTCAGTCCCAGCCTGACTTGATGAAGCTGAGATCAGGACTCTGTGGGGGCCTTCCCATCTGTTGCAGGACTCCCCCTTGTCTCTGAAGATAATTCTTTATGGCCCCAGCTGCATGTGTGGGGCCGTTGTCATGCTGCAGAAAATGAATTTAGGATTGATCAGACACCTCCCTGGTGGTACTGCATGATGGATAAGAATCTAAAAGTTCCTTTACCACCGTGCTGTACCTCTAAGCACCGCTGTGCCTGTGTGCAGCCTCGCATAGCTGCTGGAATAGCTGGAGACTCTTAGTCTTGTTACCCTGATCTGACAGACCAGACAAAATTGTACACCAAATTATAGGGAGATTAATGAAAGGATGTGTCTCCTTTAATGAATGTTGTGTCTTTTTTCTATTTAATCTGTAATACACAATTAGAACCTAATATATTAGTCATATAAGTCTACTTGGCTCAAGGTTTGATGATCGGTTCAATATAAATGTTTAGGTTGATGTCACCATGGTGAAATCTGCAGCTTTAGCCTCCTCTCTCTCTTCACGACATTTGACAGTCGCAATAATTGATGGGAAAAAACTGTGGCGATGATATTTTTATGTTGAAAAAGCATCCACGTCCATATATCCCTGAACTGGGGGCATACTGAGGCAAGGTAAAACAGAAATGAAGTCATCACCGGTGGGAGAGCTCAGCGTAATACTCTCTTGACTTTCTGCTCGATTTATCGGAATATTAATATTCCATTTAACTCTTAGTCCTTGAGATTTATCCGGTTGGCATTTAGCTGACGGGGGGGATGTAGCGAGAGGTGAACGCCCGCGAGTGTGTAGTTGTCTGTGCAGAGCCAGAAGCGGATCACACGTTAGCATGTCTGTAAGTGGGAACATGTAGGTGCTTTGTGAATTCAGTCAACTATGCATTTCTAAACAAGCCTTTAATTCAGATCCCCTCGAGGCCATCTTTTAGTCCTCATCACATGCATTCGTTTACACCTGTGCTACCACTGACAGGGTCTCGCAAACGGGATTGCAGGCATTGCACTGGTGGATCTGCACATAACAAGAATAGCATATTTTAATGAGCCTGGCTTTCCACTTGACAGACAATGTTTTACTCACTTTTGGTCCCCTCATGACATGAGTGCTGGTGTGTTTTTAATGAGCTCTAGTCCCAGGACCAGCGGTTGATTTTACTTGTTTGGACCCCCGCGTGACAGGGGTACTAGTATGTTTTAATTAGCCTGGCTCCCTTGGTAAGGCTGTATTTGCTTACTTTTGGTTTCCCACATGAGAAGACTATCAGTATATTTTTAATGAGCCTCAATCCCAGGGTGAAAGAACGCGCAATGTGTCATATCAGGCTTTTGGGTATGAAATTTAACAGCTCCAAACACTTTAAAAAAAATTACACCTGTTTGTTTTCTTCCCTAGAAACTTGTGATAACTTGTGATTAAGATCATACTGTTTTAATACTCATTACTGAAATTAATTTGTGCTTAGGGGACAGAAATAGCTTCCTTTAGCTGCTGTCATCACATTCGTGCTTCACGTTTCTCAGTGTGACAGAGCCGAGTGAAAAACAGCGAGCTGAAATGCAAACCCTGAGCTCGGCTGAATTTCTATACTTGAGTTGACTCTGATTATGAATAAAGCTGAAGCCAGTACTGTGTGTAGGTTGTGCTTCAATGGTTGTTTTAATTGAATGTGACTTATCTGTGGATGTGAACAAGACGCAACAGAAGGGATTGAAAGAGTTCTGCTTGGGTTGTCATATATTGAGTGTTATGTGTGTGGATCTCTGTGTTCTGGATGCTCTTCTCTAAAGCCTAAATGCTGGTGAGTGCAGTTATTGTCTATGAGAGTTCCTGTATGACAGTAAAGCTGCCGGATTGTGTATATGTGTGAATATACGCCTGTGGTTCTGTGATTCACAATTTTAAATTCTTCCCTTTTTTTCTCCCTCCTATCATCTAATTGTCACTTTCTCTGGCCAGCCAGCTTTCGACAACATCTCCTAGAGAAAGAGCATGACTCTGTAAATGTCAGTAGCATGACTATGGCCCTTTCCCAAACTAATTCTCCCTCACTAACTCTTCACCGCTCTGAATGGACACACAATTTTATGGTTGCTACCAAGGACATCTATACTGTACATACTGAAAAACAATTTTCAGCCTGCTCTGCATCAACTATTGTCTTATATCATGGCCAAACATTCAGCATTCGCCATGATATAGACAGTTCCTTATGCCTACCTCCATGAGGATGCAGTTTAAATACCTTTTCTTCCTCATGAATAATTTACAAAGCTTTTTCTAAATTGTTCATGAATGTGTTAACTAGCTGGCTCTTCTTAGCTGCACTTTGCTAGTGTGTTGCTAATTCTCTCAGAAGATGGCATGACACCTCACCTCACCTGTGTGACATCATCGTGGGTCTGCTAATGAATAACAAGCTGTAAATGAAATGGAACGGGCTCATTAAAACTTTGCTCGATAGCACTGCTAGCGAGGGAAAACTTGTTAGTTTTCCTTTAATTAATTTTGGTTAAAAAAAAGGGCCTTTAATGTGATGAGCCCACCACAGGAATGGGAAAACAGAAGCGACACGGCAGGGAGGCGTTGGAGCCAGACTGGCACTAAGCCTATACGGTATGGATTGCTTGTCCATCACTTGCTACATGGCACTAAACCAAATTATATTTTCCTCCAAAAACCCTGCACTGCATGATTCCAGACGTCTGAACCCACATCCTTTTTTGTGTTAATCAAATGGAAAAAGCTAAATCCAGAATGCTGCAATTATAATTTTATAGACCACCTAATAATATCTAATTAATGCTGGAAAGTTTTTTCATTTTTCTGGCTGCCATTTCAGCAGCTTCTGTCATTTTGTCCTGTCTGTGTGACTGTATCACATTGTGTAGGTGTTGGTGACATTGGGTCCATCCACTGTATGGCTGTGCGATTCAGGAGGATGATATTCCTGCTGGACTCGTGAAACAACACCCACAATGTCAATTTGTCAACAGCTGTGTTACTGTGATGCATTTTTCTGCGCATTTTGAAGTATCCATCCATCCATCCATCCTCTATACACCGCTTTATCCTCACTAGGGTCGCGGGGGGTGCTGGAGCCTATCCCAGCTGACTCGGGCGAAGGCAGGGGACACACTGGACAGGTCACATTTTGAAGTATTTTATTAGAAAAAATAATGAAAAGAGCAAAATCTTAAAAAAAAAGGCACTATTTTTGCTTTGATTTGAATGTATTCACATTTGCTGTATGTTTTTTCTGACTTTTTCCAAAAGAAGAGGGAATATGCATTATGGAAACACCTTTTATCATAAGATCTGACATAGCAAACATTTAATTCACATCAAGTCATTTTTACTTTCTCACCAAACGGCATGAAATATGTCAAATGCCAGCTGATATTACAGGATATTTACAACATTCCTAACTGAAAACAGTTCCTGAGGACTTCTATCCATTTCCCTTTTGCTAATTCCAAAAATCTTTCTCCCCCCCCCCCCCCCCACTTCTTCATGTTTTTTTTTTTGCCAGTGGTAAGCAACTGGTTTTGTTTTTAGCTTCCTCCACTCTGTTAATTAAAGCCATGCAAAACGTAGCAACACGATGCAGCCCAATTTGTTCGCTCCAAAGCCGTTAATAGAAACAAGCTTGATTTTCATTTTCTTTTTTGTAACATTTCAAAGGTTCCCTTTAAATTTGTTTGCCAGTTTTATAGAGGCACAATTGGTGTGGTGGACTGCAACTTCAGACTCATTGCATATTTTGTGCCACTGTGTGTCAGTGTGGGTGAAGGAGAAGTTTCCAGGGTGGTTTAAAAATTTGTTCGTGCTTCTTTTTGTTATTAGATGTTTCATCTGAAAGGAATGTCTTTCGTGGTATGTGTTACCTTCTCTTCTCTGTTCTTGTCCATCTCACCTTTTATTCCCACCATTTCTTCTCATCCATCCTTGCCATCCCATCTCGAAACTCGATTGTTTGCTTCTGGAACTCACCTCATTCACTTTCTCTCCATCCTTGTAAATTCTTTCACACCAACTCACCTTCTATTCATTGAAAATATTTTTTACCAGTACTTTTACTTTTAATGCACACCTACTGTGCTTTGGAGTAACTCAGTCTGTTTAAGCAGTGCACTGCTGAAGGACACAGTCCTTTCCCACTGAATAGGAAGAGCTCAAAGTTCAGATGAAAAGGCTAAGAATGGAATCAACACAGCAAACAGGGCAGAAGAAAAGCTAAAAGATAATAAATGGCTTCAAAGAAATACATTTATTTATTTCCAACGGTGTTGGTACATGAATTGCAGAGCTGGTGTCAGGAAGTGTTCAGCCCAGCTTAGCATTAGCACCTAACATGGTCTTATTTACAGAATGCATCTTTCTGTCAAGTTTGGGATGACAAATACTTTCCGCATCTGCCCAGTTTGTACAAAACTAAAGCCTCTCTTAAAAATACTGAACCTGTGCTTGTATTGTTGTTCCTCATGGCCATTTCACTGCTTCACACAGCCGAAAAGAGAATGTTCTACTCGTATGGAGATTTTCTTCCCACTTGGGGTCACTCAACCTCATCATGACCACTCTATCCCACCAATCATCACTGTGCATCTTCATCCACCACTATTTCCTGTCATTCTCGTCTCCCTTTAAGGACATGGATAAGCCAAAGCCACAATGCAATGTTTGTATTTAATAGGGCTAATCCTGCTATAAGCCAGAGTGGCCTCATTTTCAGTAAACACAGTCAAATTAATTTAAAGTTTGGCTTACACTTGCAGGAAGATCAGATTAAATTCCTGGTTTGTGTTCTAAACATCAAAAGCGTCCGAGCAAAAAGTGCACAGTAATCAGCATATCAGTATTTATCATGTATAAGAAGATGTGAATGACCAGATTTCACCTTATAAATGCCATATTCTGAATTTGATCAAAGCTGTGATGAGTCTAAAAAGTGGGACACTAGTTCATGTGTCAACACAATCACTGAGATAGCAAGATTTTGGAAGTTTTTCCAATCACTGTGCGAACAGCTCCGATGTAGCCCTCATGCTAAGCTAGCTTAAACACATCCAGACTGTAGCTTGATAAAGGTTTACATTTAGATAGAAAAATATAAAATAATATTTAGATTTGCTGTTTCTCACTAAATACAGAAGTTAATTGAAAATATCTATTGCATCACTCATAATATTTAATACGCTCTTGGGCACAGAACTGTAGCAACAACTGTGCACTGGTAGTAGCAGTCACGTAGTACTTAAAATAGGATAAAATAATTAGACTTAAAAGTTAAAAATGGAATATGCTGAGAAAATAATAAAGTAAAACACAGTGTTGACAACAAATAATGTTCAGAGGTGCAAAGTGAGTATATGAATTTAGCTGCATGGTTAAATGAGGAACAAAAACTCCACATAGTGCCTTTGAGATCCACACACTCCTTTTAATTTAAAAAAAAAAGTTTCCCAAAATCTTGAACTAGTCCTTCAAGCCTTTTCTGAGTCCACTCGTCCTTATGGAACAGTCGACATCCAGTCTACACCCTCATACAGCACTCTGGATGCTACAGTTGGCAGGCCGCCGCAGGAGCATCTGAGGTTACTGTACTGGATTGGTGTTTATGTATTTCCACCATGTGTCTCCTGAACAACTGCTGTCTGATTACCACCACTACTGCTGTCAGCTGTGTTCAGCACTGCACCGTCTGGGAGCAGACCCGACATACTGAGGCAGAGAGAGGGAGAGAGTCCGGATAATGGATAAGCCAGCACAGTGACAAAGTGGTGATCCCTACAGCATTGAGCCCGAGTGTACATCAATCTAACACAAGGTCACACTGTCTCTCTTCGACAATCCTCTCCTTTTACTCCTCTCCTCTTCCTCTCCTCTCATCACAACTCCCCATCCATCCGCTCATCACACCTCCGCTCCACTCCACCTCCCGCCACCGTCCTCTCCTCTTCCTCGCTCATTTCAATCTGTCCTCCTCTGCTGACTCTCCCTTCGGTTTCTCTCCTCTGTCCCCCTCAAATTGTCTCCTCTCTCCTCACCAATTTCGTCCCCTCTGTTCCTTCTCCGTCCTCTATGGATGACTGGATCAGAGGAGAGGATGGATAGATGAACGGGTGATGGATGAATGGCTGGCCGGTGGGGTAGGGGAGGGAAGACAGAGAGGAATCAGACCCCTGGGAGGTGTGTAGATTGGTGTACCTGCTGATGGAGGCTTTAAAAAGGACATGACACATGAGAACTTTTAGAAGGAAAAAACACTCTTTCTCCACTCTGTCTTTCCCCGTATTTCAGCCTTTTACTACCGTGTCTCTCAATTCACTTGTTTGAAAGATTGTGCGGTGTATTTTTAGAAGTCAAGCCTGTCAGCCATCCACTCTGTTCTGTAGCAATATTTGATGTATGTCTTGAGCTGTGCTGCAGACCAGAAACCATGACATCAGATAGAAAAAAATTAAGAAAATTACTACTGTAGCTTCACTTTTAACACTTTCAGTTTAAATAATGTGCTTTTAACAGTTAAATTAACTTGAAATGGGATTCTGCATGTTAAGTAAGGTATATATCAAAAATGCCCAATGTGTAATTAACTTACATACCCAGTGAAACTATTACTGGATAAACGCCTACACTCTCAGTGGGATTGCTGCACACATACAGTATTGCTCAAAATATTAATTCACTGAGATGCCATTAATCCTCATTAATTCCATTGTATGCTCTTATTAGAGAAACCAATATGATATTTTTTCTTCAGATTTTGTTGCAGCTTTTTTAAGGCTGTTCTAAAAGTTTCAATGACATCTTAAGATATCACTTGATGCAGCTCCACACTGAAAACCACACTTTTCCATCTCATCTCTTGTTACATTATCCATTTCACTTCAATTTTGCTCATCAGAGTGGACAGCTTCATCATAAAATGTTTACTTTGCCATTTTTTGAGTGTGCCAGATCGAAATTATGTAGCCATCAATCAAGCCGTGGAAGACGATGAAAAAAAGAAGCTTTTTTTCAACCTCCTCTCTCTGCTTTAAGAGATAAATCCGATACCGAGACAGGCGTCTCTTGAGATAGTGCCCGTTTATTTCCACAGTGTGCTCACATATCACTCCGGCATATTTTGGAGTTCACCATCATTGGGTTTTCCCATTCGCGATCGAGACTCCAGGCAAAGTAGCCAAGCAAATATGTAACAGATGGTAACAAGCAGAATGCAGTCAAGTACAACTTGCTCAAATGAGCTCAAATTTTTCACAATATGGCACGGTAAAAAAGACTGATTAAAAAGCTCTGGAAACTTTTTTGAACTCGGGAACAAAATGTTTAGCCTGAAATCAGAAAGTTAGTAGCTGCTATACAGCTTTTCAGATATAATCTCTTTTTTTTTTTTTTTTTTTTTTGCCATTAATCTGATGCATGTCTCTGTTTAACCTTCTTGCTGGATATTGTGTCAATATCCACTACCGTTCGAATGTTTGGGGTCACCAGGCAAATTCATGTTTTCCATGAACATACACACTTTTATTCATGTGCTAACATAATTGCATAGGGGTTTTCTTATCATCAATTAGCCTTTCTACAGGATTAGATAACACAATGTAGCATTAGAACACAGGAGTGATGGTTGCTGGAAGTGGTCCTCTGTACTCCTATGCAGATATTCCATAAAAAAAAATCAGCCTTTTTTAGCTAGAATAATCATTTACCACATTAACAATGTCCAGACTGTATTTCTGATTAATTTAATGTTATCTTTACTGGAAAAAAATGCTTTTCTTTCAAAAATAAGGACATTTCTAAATGAACCCAAATTTTCGAACGGCAGTGTACATTGTTAGATATTAAATGCCAGAATATACATTACCATCCCTATCCTCATATAATAACTACTGAGCTTGGTGCTGTCAGGTGAACTTTGTATCTTGGGACAGATCTAGACTACCTGTTTTCCTTTCCTCTGCTAAGCTAAGCTAACTTCTGACAGTCCTTAAAAGACTGCCTGCTACTTTTCCCCTCCTGTAAAGTATGACTCACTGTGCATCACTCACAGTCCCAATCTGAACCATCATCTGATGAAATGAGTCAATTATTTCAGTGGAAGCAGGCCAGGGTGACGGCTCCAAAGGATCAGGGATGCCTGTGGTGTTCTTCACTGTCATTCGGGAAGAAAGCATCCTTGGCTGGGCAATCCGTCATGCTACTCTGTGCCATCAGATTGTTGTGCCATTAGAGGATACGTCAACAGACACACTGCTAATTTCTCCTTGGATTATATGTACTGAAGCTATGATTAGTTTTCTTTTTTGCTTTCCAATATTTCCCCAGTATGTCCCATTGCTGCACTGTACATATGTTACGTGACTCTTCCTAAATATACTATATTTATTCAGAAACACTTGTTTGTTTTTTTGGAATTAGCACGGATTCCCTTTTTTTTTTTTTTTTTTTTTGCAAATTGGAGCACAAACATTTGCATGATTTGCCACCTCTGCAAGTGCTGCAGGATAAGACTTTAGATTGTAAAATCACACAAAGGCTCCTATTTTTGTCGAAAATTCCAAATGTTAAAGTATCCCACCATCATGGTTCTGCTGATGCCAGATTGCAGACATTATCCCTTATATTTTTAGGAAAAGATACCTTCACAACAAAACAAAATGTAATAATATATGATGTTTGTTTTCCTTGTTACAGCGGCAAATGTAAAAAAAAAAAAAATTATCATATCAAGTGATATGGATAGCTTAGAAAATATAACATGTAGACCTTGTATGACTTGATCTGATAATAACTAAGATATCAGATTAAACAGAGGAAATGAAGTTATCTTGAAAACAGTGTTACATCGTTAAGAAATGCCAAACTATTCCTTTAATTTGGTGAAATTAACACAATATTATAGACTCTATAGGACTCTTCTGTGTGTAGAGTGACTCATTCCTGCCTCAATATACACACAAGATCACCACTGACCAGGTGCCCCACTGAGTCACAACCCAGTCATGTATATTTGATGGTAACTCTAGCATGTGTGAGCGTGCGAGGGCAGACATGCATATGGGCTCGATTGTGCAAACTATGTAAAGTGGTGTGAATGTGCACATGGAGTCGTGTGAAATGGTACCTAAGCACTGTGAATATATGCGTGTATCTAGGAGATAGTTGCGAAGCTGTGTGTTTTGAGCACAGGGTTTGTTTTCCACGAGCTAAAACCTGCTTGGCTTCTCGGGTGACTGTTATTGTCTGCAGTCAAAGTCACTTCTCTCCCTCTTTTTCTCCTTCCTCAGCTCTGTTCTTAATGGGAACATTTTTATTCCTGCCATCATTGGCAACCCGTACCTGCTTACTCCTCCTGCCAAATTTAGATGGGCCGAATTTGAATAGTAAATAAAGAAGTTATTGATTGAAACACTCCCGGTTTAAATGAAGAGCCGTTTTGAAGGATGATAAATCTGAAATGGAGCCAGCTTATTTCATTCACTGCCTGTGATATTGTCTGAATGAAGAGGTCTATTTTAAAGCCTTAAGTATATTTTTCTTCCTTTTTATTTTTTTATTTTTTATGAACTCCACACCTTGAATGCTTCACCCTCATTCTCCTCACACAGCTCTCCGTGGAGCCTTTCATCAGCTTGACAGAAACCTGGCATTAGATGGATTTATTCACTTGCTCATTCACAAAGTCATTTCGGTGATTATTTTCCTCCGAAAACTTTGAAAGAGGCGAGCGCAAGTGTATGCTTAACGGAGTGAGTGCTTACAGGAAGACAAGCACATATCAATGAAGAAATCCACAAGTAAACTTTTAAAGGTGAGCGTGAGTAGACACTGAAGGGGCATAAGCACCTGCATACAAAAGAACGCTAACTGTGCTATAAGGGCCCCTTTATTGGGTGAAGAAATAAGCCTGTGACCTAGTGATAGAAGTGCAGGGCATTTGCATTTCTATGCAGTTAACTCTTCATCCTGAATTGCTCCGTGTCTTGCAGGGAGAAAGAGAATTACCCTATCACATGATTAAATTTAGAAACTGCTAACAGCATGGCGACTGAATTGATTTCATCTTCACTTTGCACAAATACTTGGAAGCATTTGTTTTAATCAGGATTTAACTCAAAAGAAGTGTCTGCAATTTCTCCAAATTTGCCATAGACACACACACACACAGAGACTTTAAATTGCCTGTCTTTCTTTTTTTTTCTCAACAGATTTAGTTCATTCCGCGTTGAAATCGCACCGTGTTCGTGTGCCACTTTAAGTTACAACCTGGGCCGTTTACTGTTTCATATTATTTAATTTTCATTGTTTGAGGGATGAAATCAGTCTGACAGGTAGAGAAGAGAGAGGCACAGGAGACGAGACACGGGAGGGAAGAAACCGAGGGGAGAGAAAAAGGGAGAGACAGAGATGCCCCACAGAGAACAAATGGCTGGTTAGTAATATATGAGGGGCATCAGCTTACACTGAAGGATAAAAAGGCAGTCAAGCAGGGGATACACATCTGTCATCTGCTGTTCACACACACACACACACACACACACACACACACACACACACACACACACACACACACACACACACACACACACACACACACACACACACACACACACACACACACACAGGCCAGCTGGTAGTGAGTGATGTAACTAGTGACTATTGTTCCATGGCTCATGCATCTTTCTGGACTGCTAACCTGAGATGCACCCTTAGAAAAGCTTCAGGAAGGTGATGGGGTCAAATTTTGGCCCATCAACTTCCTGACAACATCGACAAAAATTCAGAACGCATCCGCTTTGTGAAAGTAGAATTTCTGGCTGAGCTGTTGTGCTGAATTGCATTGGCGTGCACAGTAAGTGCAGATCTCATATACATATCATCCAAAATGCTAGTTGTGTTTTTGCAGTGGAATGAGGAAACACTGTGTCTGCAAAACGCTCTGGCAATTAAAGCATAAATAGCATTTTTGTGAATATGTTTAGACAACTGAAATCACTTGGGCGGAGAGAGAGAGAGATTGTTGTCTTTGTTAAGTATTAAAATATTAAAAGGCTGACATGAGGCAAAAATGTGAAGAGCTTGACACCCAGTGTATTTTCCAAGGGTTCCATGAGCAGATCAAAACATATCATGTATAGAGCTTTGCTAAGCCTTTAGACTAAAGAAATTAAAATAGCAGTACCGGCAAATGAGTGTATTTACCAGAATGCCTACATATTCCTCTAATATTTAACCAAATTGTTATCTTTTTAGCAATTATTAGGCTATACATAGCAATGTTTGATGTGCAGAAAATAAATATTGGTATTTGATGTCAAACCCCTGCGCTTTGTAAGTTAGCCTCCCTATGACTTTAATTTACTGCGGTTCAATTTGGTTTTCTTTATGAAGTACAAATTCACAACATAAGCCATTTCAAAGCACTGATATAGAGAGAGACCCAAATAATCAAACAATTCACTTTGAGCAAACACTTATTGTGACCTCCGGCAGAATCGGGTCCGTTGAGGGGAGCCGTCTGCCTCGACCTGTCGGGGTAAAGGGAGAGGGGAGAGAGAAAAGGATAAGGAGAAACAGACAATAAAAAGAAGACACTGGGGATGTTGGTGGGGCCATTAACCTCAAATCAGAAATGTGCAACTCTGGAACCAGTAATACCTGGAGAAAGGACAAAACAAAAACCACAGAAAGGAAGGACACAAAGTTAATGGCATGCACTTTCATAAATGTATTGAAGGAATAAGAGGGGCTCAGTACATCATCGGAGATCCCAGTGGCCAAAGCCTATAGTGGCATCAGTAAGGGATGGGCCAGGGTCACCTTAGCTAGTCCTTTCTATAAACTTGATCAAAAAAGAACATTTTAAGCCTAATTTTAGAAGTAGAGATTATATCTGCCTCCCAAATGAGGGACTAGTTCCACAGAACCGCCTAATAGCTAAAGGCTTTGCTTCCCATTCTACTTTTAGAAACTACTGGAACCACAAGTTCTAATTCCAATGCTAAGTCCTCCATTAGGCTAATAGATTGGATTTTGGTGCAGTAAAAGATTGTCAGATGTCCTGTGAAGAAACTGTGAGGAAAGTAGTTGAGGTAGTGGTTATCAAAAAGGTATTTCACAAAGCAAACTGGAAACGAACATTTAGCATGGTCAGGCTGCTAACTGGTTAGCAGGAACAAGAACAACAATGTGCTGGGAATTTTGATGAAAATTGGGTTTTTAAATTCTAAGAATTTTGTTTAAAAAAGAAGAATGTTAAAGGCATTATTGGATAAACTAGTTTTAGCTACAGTTTGAACTTATTCATTTATCCTGTGGTGCTAGCAGATCAAATATCTCATAATGCCAGCTAGAACAACAGTTTTCTAGCCTATTAATGTTCACCAGGGGACAAATTAACAAGGAGCTAATATTTCAACTGTGCAGATTGGTATTGTTGAGCAGATTTGCCACCAAATGTCCTATACATTTAAGAGAGTGAAAGGTAAACTGAAGGGGTTTATGTGTGAACAAGGAACATGTCTCCTTAGAAAACCAATCATTTTCAGCACTAAAATAAGCTCATTTGTCGGTCTCGGACAGCTTAACTAGTATTTCAGGACTTTCTCTACCATCTTCTACTACAAAAGAGGTGAGAAACAATACCAATGAACCTCGAGATAATCTGTAATGTCGCACAGCTGTAATGCTTTATCGTGGCGTGGAAGGCAGAGAGAGACAGACTGAGAGAGGGAGAAAGTGTGATCATTGTTCCATGAAGTCTATTTTCTAGGTGAGCAGATATATCTTTCAGCCTTCCTCCGGGATTTTCCCAACCATCCTCGAGAGCTGTACAATAACGTTAGCCTGCGAATGTGGGTGTTCTTGTTTTCCTGTATCCTGGCAAGGACAGAGGGATGAGAGAAAATGCTTGAATGTCGGTGGTGGTGTTTTTTCTGGCTGAATAGGACCATTTTAAGCCTCCAGACAGGGTTAAAATACTTTCTCCTCATAGTAACACAGAAAGTGTGGGTGGCGGATGTGAAAGAAGGTGGAAAGGCTGGTCGAGATTAATACACTTGTGTACTGAACATCCAAATAATGCTCATACTCGCCTATCCTTTTCAAAACTTTAAAACCTGCTTAACTGCATTTCAAGTTTGACTCCTCTTGTTTCTGCTGGTTGCTCTGGTGGTTCTTTCATGGATATTCTCTCTTCTGCTTTTTCCTTCTTCCTATCCTTTCTTGATTGCTACCCTCTGCCCTCCTTCCTGGTGGGTTGTGGCTGTCTTCTTTCTGCAGATTGGCAATACGAGGGTAAGAACAATCTCATTTCTCTTCCTCTGTTAACTGTGTGTTCAGTCACTGTGTTAGTGTATTAACCCCCGCTGGCTCTAGGGAGGAGGTTGTAGGGGGTTACGTTTGTCGTTTAAAAAATGGGCATTAGCTTCTCTTCTGTGCCAGCTCTTCCCTCCCTTACCTCACTTCTTTTTCTACTACATTTCCTTCCAATAATTCGTCTGCTCTTTTGCTACCCAGTCCATTTCCTCTCACCACTGAGTGAAGAATGAAGTTTCTGAGCTATAGGCTAGATCATGTCTGCCAAGCTTATCTTTTATTTATCTCCACTCATTTATTGCTCTTGTACTTCCAGCATTTCTTAGTCATGGCACCAAAACTCATTCAAAGGCACTGGAAATACTATTTTTTCTGAAGCGATCACTTGCAGACTTCAGAGTAAAGATTCATATTTCAAGATTTTCAAAAATGGATGTGTGCAACCCTGAATGAATCAATGCCAACTTTAAGTTTTTTTCTTTTTCTCTTTCGCCTCTCCAGAATGTAAACTCTCACGGTCGGGTCCTCCTGCTACCATCGTTGCCATAGATGAAGAAAGCCCCAATGGTAAAGTATTCACCTTTTGCCTTCTTCATTCTAAGATTTAAACAAAGTTCTGTACTGAAGATGGGACAAGTGAGCTCTTTGTTAAAATTAACAGTTTTAATACAATCATCACGTTTTACCTTATGACAAACAAACACTGTTAGATGATCTTGGCCTTTTACACACGTGGACAAAATTGTTGGTACCCCTCAGTTAAAGAAGGAAAAACCCACAATTCTCACTGAAATCACTTGAAACTCACAAAAGTAACAATAAATAAAAATTTATTGAAAATTAAATAATCAAAAACAGCCATTACTTTTGAATTGTTGATTAACATAATTATTTAAAAAAACAAACTAATGAAACAGGCCTGGACAAAAATGATGGTACCTCTATAAAAGATTGAAAACTATTTGACCAGAGTGACATGATTAACTCAGGTGTGTCATTTAATTGACATCACAGGTGTTTCCAAACTCATAATCAGTCAGTCTGCCTATTTAAAGGGAGACAAGTAGTCACCCTGCTGTTTGGTGAAAAGGTGTGTACCACACTGAACATGGACAACAGAAAGCGAAGGAGAGAATTGTCCCAGGACATCCGAAAAAAAATTATAGACAAACATCTTAAAGGTAAAGGCTATAAGACCATCTCTAAACAGCTTGAAGTTCCTGTGACAACAGTGGCTCATATTATTCAGAAGTTCGAGACCCACGGGACAGTAGCCAACCTCCCTGGACGTGGCCGCAAGAGGAAAATTGACGACAAATTGAAGAGACGGATCGTTGGAATTGTATCCAAAGAGCCCAGAGCAACCTCCAAAGAAATTAAAGGTGAACTCCAAGGCCAAGGTACATCAGTGTCAGATCGCACCATTCGTCATTGTTTGAGCCAAAGTGGACTTCATGGGAGACGACCAAGGAGGACACCACTGCTGAAAAAAACTCATAAAAAAGCCAGACTGGAATTTGCAAAAATGCATGTTGACAAGCCACAAAGCTTCTGGGAGAATGTCCTTTGGACAGATGAGACCAAACTGGAGCTTTTTGGTAAGGCACATCAACTCTATGTTCATAGACTCAAAAACCAAGCATACGAAGAAAAGAACACTGTCCCTACGGTGAAACATGGAGGAGGCTCAGTAATGTTTTGGGGCTGCTTTGCTGCATCTGGCACAGGGTGTCTTGAAAGTGTGCAAGGTACGATGAAATCTGAAGACTATCAAGACATTCTGGAGAGAAATGTGCTGCCTAGTGTCAGAAAGCTTGGTCTCAGTCGCAGGTCATGGGTCTTCCAACAGGACAACGATCCAAAACACACAGCCAAAAACACCCAAGAATGGCTGAGAGAAAAGCGTTGGACTATTCTGAATCCCATTGAACATATGTGGAAGGAGCTGAAACATGCCATTTGGAGAAGACACCCATCAAACCTGAGACAACTGGAGCTGTTTGCTCATGAGGAGTGGGCCAAAATACCTGTTGACAGCTGCAGAACGCTCATTGACAAATACAGAAATCGTTGCAGTGATTGCCTCAAAAGGTTGTGCAACAAAATATTAAGTTATGGGTACCATCATTTTTGTCCAGGCCTGTTTCATTAGTTTGTTTTTTTAAATAATTATGTTAATCAACAATTCAAAAGTGATGGCTGATTTTGATTATTTAATTTTCAATAAATTTTTATTTATTGTTACTTTTGTGAGTTTCAAGTGATTTCAGTGAGAATTGTGGGTTTTTCCTTCTTTAACTGAGGGGTACCAACAATTTTGTCCATGTGTGTAGCAGAGGCTGATTGGCATGGCATGTAGCCTACACTCATAAATATTCATTATGACTGTGTCACAGCTGAAGTCTGATCTCTGTTGCAGAAGATTAGGACATTAGGCCATTGGGTTTGAGCTACAATCACTGAGTACGAGCTTGAAACTCAGAGAAACCATATGAATGTCATTGCATCTGTCTATGTATGCAGGGATTATGGGTTGTTTTCTGGTAAGGCACAATGACTTCCTGGCATCTCTACTAGTTGTCAGGCAACTTCACGGTGTCAACAACACCCTGGTTTTTGAGTTGTAGCGTGTTAATTATTGAGCTTTGGAGGTGCTGGCTGGTGGATTTTGTTTCAAGACCTTATGTCATGCTAAGCTAGCAGCTGCTGGCTGTAGTGTCGAGTTAAACGGATTGATATTTAAGAGGTACATCTTCTCTCAGAAAATACACATATTTCTCAAGAAGTTTACTTTAATATAAGTTGCAACAACAACTAAGTTTTTTTTGGATTCAGTTCAGTCATTTTGTTCTCCCAGATGTGAAATTGGCTTACAATAAGAAGCACAAGCTAAAAAAAAATCACCACAAATAGAAGAAGACAAACATTCCAAAACATAAAGTACAGAATGTTTCCCCATGACTTACAGAGAACAACAATACAACAAAACTTTCTTTTAAAATTACATGCGGGGCTATGCGCTCCTTGAACCACAGTGCTCTGAAGCTCCAGCCTGAAAGAAGAGCTGCAAACTCAAGGAGAAAAAGTTTTTCATACAGGCTGACTTAGATCTGGCCTTTTCGGAGAATCTGCTGGTCAATGAAAAGAGAAGAGACAAGTAATTGGGTTGAAATGGGCTTTATTGGGGGTTTAAGCTGTGTTTTGATGCCTGTTGTGATGATTTTGTCAGTCATTTTTCCAATTATATGTGGTTTAAATCCAAGTTAATACTTATTTTTAGAGAAATGTATAAGTAATTGGTTTCTCAGACCCTGATGCTTTTTGTTTTTTTCTCTTCTCTTCTCTTCTCTTCTCTTCTCTTCTCTTCTCTTCTCTTCTCTTCTCTTCTCTTCTCTTCTCTTCTCTTCTCTTCTCTTCTCTTCTCTTCTCTTCTCTTCTTCTCTTCTCCTCGCCTCTCTTTGCCTCTCTTCGCTTCTCTTCACGTTGCTTTCAAAAACCTTTTCATCTGAACACCAAAGGAGATGTCTTCAGTGTATTTTTTTTTTGTCTCCAGCCTGAGCTCAAAGTTTTTAAGACCTCCTTACCTCATTAGTGGCTCCTGGTTTGATCCTGGGGCCATTTAAACTTTACAGAGGCGTAGCAACAAACACCAAAGTCTACTTCAGGGTGTGTTTCATCGCAGGCTTGTGTGTCTTCTGTGTCTATATTAACATCATTTTTGTGTAAAGAGGAGGTGGTTACTTGTGGATGGATTTCATTTTAGTTGGTTATTTTAATCCCTATGTTGATTATGAGTTAATTAAGGCCTATGCTGGCCTGAAAGGAGGATCACTAATTTTTAGAAGGAAATGTACAGACAGACAAGTACAGTGGTGGAAAAAAGTTTTCGGACTCCCTTAAAATTTTACACAATCTCAAACACTATCATGAAATATTTGTGGAAAAATCTTTTTCGTGTTTCAAAAGGTGTGGCTGCATTAGAAAAACGCAAAGAAATACAAATGATCTATTTTTTTGTTTATTGTTGACCAGAAAAACTAACAAAACTAAATTCTTGACAGTTTCAGTATGCCAGTTCTCAACATTGTCAGTATCAAAGTCAACAGATGACAAAGAATGTGTTCAAATCTGAATAAAAAATAAATAAACCATCATATCGTTAAATTAATACTTAGTAGTCCTGCCATTAGCACGCAGTAGAGCTCTAATCCTGGCTGGCATGTTCCCCACGAGCCTGTCACACTGTTGAGGAGTAATCTTGTCCCATTCTTCTTGAATTACTGCTTTTAATTCTTCTAAATTCTTTGCTTTACGCTTTGAAACAGACCTTTTGATAATCTACCACAGGTTTTCATTGTTGTTCATGTCCGGGGATAGAGCTGGCCACTCTAAGATCTGGATACTGAGCTCCTGCAGTCAAATTCTCCTGGTCCTGGATGTGTTTAAGGGGCATTATCTTGTTGAAACACAAAGTTTTGACCTTGATGGAACAGTGCATGCGTAGAAGGAAATGCAGGAAGAATCTAAAGCTGGAAAATAGACTCATCTGAACGTAGAATCTTCTTCCAGTTCTTGTGTGCTTGGGCCCAACAACGCTGGGCTAAGCTCTGTCTCTCATTGATCAGGGGCTTCTGGACACCCTTGTAGGACCTTAAACCATGATCTAAACAGTGTGGGTGGAACACTGGACATCAGTTTGGTTTGACCACTGCTGCTGAACCTCCTCTGATGTCATTCCTGCACATACAGATCAGGGCGCGATCATTTCTTGCTGAAGAAACCCTTGGATGCCCAGATCTTGGTTTGTCTTCCAAGTTGTTGGTTCGTCTGTGTTTCTGCAGAGTGTATTCAATTGCTGAAGGTCTGCATTGCACTTCCTGGCTATCTGGAATCTGTATCTGTTGCCTTCCCAGCTGAGAATCTGTATCTTCAGATGTGTTTCCTGCATTAAGTTCCTTTTATTTAGCCATTTTTGTCTCTGAAGAACTTTCAAATGGGCTGGCTTTATATAGACACGAAGCACGGCTACAAAAATGATGTCTTTTAATAAAAAGCATGACCTTCATTAGTGGATCACTGGTACCAAAATGGCCCAATACTCAAAATTTCTCATGTATTTTTAAGGAACCAATCAATTTTAAGTTTTTAAAGGCATTTTAGGATGTGATTAGTATTTTGACTGTGACTGTACTAAAAGAAATTACACTCGAAGACGTAAGAGTGATTCCTAATGCAGTATTTCACAAATGCGTGGGGTGTCCGAAAACTTTTTTCCACCACTGTTTGCAAGCTTAAGTCACTCTCTTATCTCCTGTCTATAGATTACCGCTCAAAGACCTGTCATAATATTTGCCATGTCTGCTTTTCCACCAAGTTTTTAAATGGTGAGACCTGATCACAGTAATCCTAACTGACATAAATAGAGATTAGCATAGCAACACCAGACAGAGAAGAGAGCTGGCATGTCTGTATCTGTTAATGGCTTAATGCGTTCTTCGTAGCTATCTATCCTCTTATTTCTAATATTTCCTTTATACTGTGTTCTTCTGATCTTAAGCGAACGTTAGTGCACATCAGCCTTGAAGTACTCATTACATCTTGGGCTTTGATTTGCATTTCTTCCTTGCCACCAATGTTGGCAGTTCATGACAATACCAAGAAGATTCATTAGTTATTTCCGGTGCTTACAATATGATGTGAAGAGCTCAAGGACGCCTCAAATTAAATTACTTATAAAAATGCCACATGAATATTATATTACATGCAATATTCCACCTCTCCTTCACTCATTTAACATTGACACAAGGGTGAAGTTTGCTTGCGTAATTGCGGGAGACATAAAATAGCAGCAAAATCCCTCTTTTAAACCCCCTGAGCCGCAAAACCTGAACAGATTTGACAGGTATGTCTTTTTAAAAAAAGCCAAAATTGCACCATTTATCAGAGCCAGAATCTGTGAAAACATGAGGATGATCAGATTTTCAATTTTCTAACAGTTCTGAAACAAGTCTGTTGTGAAAATTCATCAAAACTAGATGTAAAAATGTAATATCTCATTGAAATCACTTCATTCTATGTGTCTCCAAGCCATTCGCCAAATAATTTAACTAAATACTCTAACCAGGTTCCGTGAAAACCTAAAAAAAAAATTAAGTTCTGTTTACTTCTAGTTATGGTCTGCTGTTTCTATGAAGGTGCAGAACTTTATATTGCATTATAAAATTAATCCACGGTTAGTAAAAGTGTAACAGGAGCCAAAATCTCAGAAGCTGCTTGGATTTTAAAAGGGAGGTTAAATTATGAAAAGAATGCATCTTAATTCCAACATGTTAAATATTTAGACCTGTGGATGACTGTTTATAACACAGCTCCTGATTTAATGTGTATTTTTTTGTATGAATCGGGTAACAGTTGCCTACTTTTTTGTTGGTAAATTGGATGTAAGAAAATGTATGTGGAACAAGGAGTTATTTTAGATGAAAGTAGAAAGAAATAATACGTTTACCAAAGTATTTTGTACATAGGTCTCCATGGGGCACAGTGCTGGGAAATAAAACTGAGGTTAGTAATAACAGCAGTGATAATTTACAGAATATATAAAGTACTAATGTGGTTGTTAGCGCTATTGTCTCATAGAGGGCTCAGGGGGCTGGAACCTTTCTTTGCTGAGTGTGCAGGCCTGTATGGCTTTTCTCTGAGTGCACAGTTCAAAGACGTGCACGCCAGGTTGACTGGTGACTCCAAATTTACTGTGTAGCTGTGAATGTGAGACACAGGAGGCAGCAGTTGTTTCTTGCTGGAGTCAACATCGTTTCTTTTAATAATTACTGTAGCCATGACAATGAAGATCCGCTCTATGCCCATCTGTATCACGCAATAGAAAAATCCATAGAAAATTTGTAGGATCTGTGAATGGGAGCAAAATGTACGACATATTGACACTTTGTTATTAAAAATATGCATACTATGAGGTGTGTTTGATGCAAAGGGAAATTTTAAATCCAAACTGCAGCAGAGGAGGATACATCAAACAGAGACTTGACCACACTTAAAATGTTTGTGCGTCTCAAATTCGATGCTGTGACAATACAGCGAGAAAAATCTACGGTTTTATGTACACTTTCATAAGCAATTTAAATGGGAGAAAACATGTTCAGTGTACAGACTTTTTTTATACGTTGACAGATATGTGTAACCTGAGCATTAAAGCCCAAATCACATCTTTTCTTAAACCTAACCAAGTTGTTTTTGCGCCAAAGTCTGACCAAACCTTTTCCACAAAATTGTCTCATCCTAAAAGGGTGAATTATTTTTCAGTGATTTTCTACCAGTCACCTGTGAAATATCACCTTCCACTGGTACATTCCAGTGGGTGTTATCAGAAGGTCAGAACAGCCTTCACAACACTAAGCTTGTTGTTCTACACTATCCTTCGTTATTCAAAGATCTGACCTCCTTTTCTTTGCATTTCTCACTGCAAAAGTACATCGCTATACTGTGACATTGGTGGGCTTTGGGTCATCTTTTTGTGAACTCATAACCCATTATGTTCTTTAGTAATATCTGACATTTGAGATTTTATTTCCCTACATCCCTAAAGTCTAGTTTTCATCCACTCTTTATGCATTAACTACCTGTAGGAAACAGCAGTGGTAGTACTTTATTGTTGTCAGAATCACACTACAAAATATTCCAGTGTGACCTAATAATATCGATCTCAGGAACAACTTGGTGTTATTAAATTTGTCATCAACATGAAAGACATGAAAGCATATGCTGATACATAACAAAGACGATGCTGTAGGGTTGGAGTTTAAGTGTCGGTGTAGGCGGTGCTTAATAAAATGAAGCAATTGTACAGAAACTCAGATGTGAAATGATGGTACAAGGGTGTATAAAGACAGGGATGAGTGGTGTGTTGAGTGTTCTGGCCTTAGGTTGTCTCATTTGCGCAATTACTGTGCTCATCCGACTGCAGATATTCATGCCTGTGGTGATGGGAAGGTTTCAGCTCGCCCTTACAAAGCTAATCAGCAGGAGCTGTGTTTCATAGTGCAGCTCAGTCCTGTCTTTCACCGCAGCTGTTAGCTTTTCCATATTTTCATGGTCTGATAACAGGTGGTCAGGTAAAATTTAACTTTCCGGTTTAGTGAGATCTCATCTTTTGGTGAATATTAAAGGCATTATTTCAAACTTTTTATAGCTGGTTTTCACAGAGCCGGGCGCAGCTAGATGGATAGTGCAATTGAAAATGCTGAGGCCAGAGACCAGTGAGAGCTTCTTGATGACGTCTGAGTAGAATGTGCGTGATTGCAAGCCGTTTTTTTTTCTTTGGAAACCTGGAAATAACAGTGGTATGGTGTTGATTGTGAACATGGGATTGTGTCAAAGTGGTTTTAGAGTGGCTTTCTACCATGCTAGCAAGATTGTACTCACAGTTTGGTTTTTGAAGTACCGATGTGTTTTTATAGTTTCATCAATAAGTACTAAGTCTTAAAGTGGGAGTGGTGAGGGACTGGGGAGTTTCCGTGTCGTGTTTCCAATAGAATGCTGTGATTAACCTGTCGGGATTCGGGATCATTCAGAAGAAATAAACCCATTCTGGCTGTATGGTCAATTTAATGGGTGCAGTGCAGTATACAGTGCACAGTGCTGGATTGCTCCATCTATTTAGGCCATCTTCAGTATTTCTTAAAACATTGGCAAAGGTTGAAATTGAGAGATAGAAGCACTCATAGATTGGATGAGACATGAATACCTAAATATTTAATTCAATTGGTGAATTTAAAAGAAGGCTTTCTCTTCCCAGCATCTGAAAGGGAACTCTTTCAGAAGTTGGGATTTAGTCTGGCTCTTGTAGTATCCTCAAATTTTGGTATTTGATAGTCTGTGGACATGACATAGCACGGGTTGTGGATCTGTACGGTTCAGCAGGATATCATGTATGAGATTTGAAACCAAGGATGTTGCCTGCCAGTATATACATATATGAACTGTTCAGATATCAGAGTTGAGAGTGCACACACTTGTCTTGTGCTTCAGGAATAGAGAAGGATGTGAAATTTGAACATTAATTCTTGGTTAGGCTACCAGTGACTTATCAAGCCCCTACTTGCAGTAAGAGTAATTGCACAGATCATGACATGCATCATCGCTGTTTAACGCTTTGTTTTTGAGACTGAAATATTGATCATCACAAACCTTTCTTGGAAGCTTTCAATGGTAGAAACAGGCAAAAGGTGAGTGCATCAGTGGATAAAAAGAAGTATGACGGGTGCTCTTCAGGATCTAGTGGAAAAAAATCCATTCACACAGCAGTTATTAAAGGACTTTTAGGTACTCGGAGTGCCTCGGACCTCTCTGCTTTTTGCTGTTTTCTTGGAAGCAGTTGGGGTTTTTCCACCATAGACTCTGCCACTATGGTTGATCACCTTTCCATCTCTAACAAAGCACTGCTGGATAACGCTGGGCTTGATTGAAAACTTCAGCCTACTCCAAAATACATGCTAATAGGCCTAATGGGCACTGCATGTACTCATTTGGCCAAGGCTTGAATATAACAGACATTTATATGTAAAAGTCCTGCACTGTAGCTTTAAGGATTTTATAACGTGCTGAAATTGGGTCCAATAACAAGCTGCTTTTATACTGCAAAAAGATATGTCCAATTTCCCCCATTTATCATCATCTTTTATTCAGCAATAGTGAGTACTAAGAGATGGTGCAGTATTTAGCTTTTGCATGAGAATGAATAGTATATATGTGTTTTCTGAAAATTGCTTCTTAATGAATCCATTTTGCTAAAAACATTTCAACTGCTGAATGACGGTTTTTAATCTAAGTGAAAGGGACTTGCTGACACTTTGAACATTTGCATTCAAATCGTGAATAATAATGAGATGTAATTAGCACATTTTGTTGGTTCTTTGTCAGGATATAATTTAACAGAAGCTAGCTTAGTATACATGTGTTTAGGCTTTATTAAATATATTATGTCGCATTCTAAAGAATAAAAGCCCGGAATTATTTTGAATGTTTAGCAGTGAATCCATGTTATGTTTAATATCAGACTTGTTTGCAGTTGTAGGATTTGTTAGATATAGAATTAGAATTAGATATAAGAATTAGGTATCCTTATCTAAGAGTTAGATAAGAATTAACAGAAGTTCAGTCAGTATATAATCTGTATTGTAAGTGGCCTGAGAGGTGAACCAGTGGACAAAATATTTCCTGCACATTATTCACTGCTGCTCATTCACCTTATTGCTGTAGAGGAACATAACATAAGGCTACTTATATGAACAAATCTACCTTTTTATTCCCACTCATCTCAATTTCCACTAGACAGGATTTTGAAGTAAGATCCCTTGTGGTGATTAAATTTAGCGGTACCAGCTGAAAAGATAGAAGTGGGTGGATTTAAAAAAAAACAAGGGGTAATCCTAAATTGTAGCTTTCCAGCGCTGCATTGTCTTTAAACAGTGAAGTTGTAACCCTTCCTACAATTTAAGATATAATTCAAGTTTGTTTGACACACAATTTTTTGGCCATTTGAGTCATTAAAGGAATAGATTTGGTTCTAATAGTGATTTGTCAGAGTTTTGTGCAATCAAACAATATCACATTACCAACAACGGCAGCTGCAATGTGTGTATGGACACGTGCATATCTTTGTACACACTGTACATGAGCGTTTGTGTCATCGTCATATTGTTTAACGACCATGTGTGTGACTCACAACTTATCCCTCCATGTGTACATACCATATATACAAGTGTGCGTCTCCGCTTGTTTGTGCAGTAATCTTCCTAACAGGGCTGTCGAGGAATAATTTAGTCCTGAAATCGTTTGTATGCATAATGCCTTGTATTGCTGTATGGCTGTGAAATAGTGTAACGGATTTAATAGCGATTCTAGCTTTAGGGTGATTATCTTGGGCTGTTGTTAGCAGAAGGGACAGAGACTCAAAGAAAGGCAAGAGAGGGAGAGTAGCAAGATGCAAGTTGGAGAATTTTTTGCCCAGAGAAATGTCATGAAAGAAAGAAATATTGAAGTTTGGAGCATGGTTTTATTAATATCTAATACAATAGTGATTAGTATAGGTGGGGTTTGGATAGTCAGACACACACTTGTATTTCACATGTACATGCACAGAAGAACACACACATTTAGCACAGGCTTCCTCACAATAATATATATCCACAGTAGCGTTTCTGTGATGCATTAAATGTATCATTTAGCCAATAATTCAAGCTGTATCTGTATACAAGTCGCAAGTAGCGACATATAATCGTCTTTTCTCACTGCTCTAATATTATTAGCGTGCTCCTGTAAATATCCTCAGCTTTGCTAATATAGCTTGACCAGTTATAATGCTGTAGCTGTAGGAGAAATAAAATCATTATTATTTCATACAATACATGAGTAGCAGTCAAATATGACAGCTTAGGGTTTAACGAAGGTTCTGTTACAGTTGATGTGCGACAGCCTCGCTGGGGTTACGGTAATCTTGGAAATGCTTTTTAATAAGCAAGGCATCAGCGTCATCGTCACCATTCTGATGACAAACATACACAAATAAATAGAAAATCTTGCATCTGGCCATGAAGACTTTATAACACAGTCTGTCAAAGGCAACAGAAGTACGATAAAAAAAGTAATACATTTAAAAAACACACTTGAGGTCTCTTCTTTACACTTTTCGGTTCATTAAACAAATCGTGAAAAGCCCTTGAGCCACATTGTATCACTACTGCTACTTGTTATGTTTACTTTCACCTATGCAGCATAAAATAGACGTTTATAATGCTTGTGTGTAGTAACAAGACAAGTGCCTCTCATATGGGTTATCAATGGCAAGCACTCAGAGTATGAGCCATTTATTGACTTCTTTGTCCCTCATCCCCAGACTGCAAATGCAGCATCACACAAGAGTCCTAACCAAGTGATGTGGCCGTAAATTAAACCAGAATAATAGACAAATCTACCCTGACAGGCCTGGTTTTATTGGGGCGCAGAAGAATGCATTTATGCACCCTCAGTTGAAATCTGAATAATAAATGTGTCGTCATTTATTTGTGGGTGGTGAGTAGGACGAAGCATCTTTCAATGCAATCCTGTCTCAGTAATGTTACATTCCCTTTACAGCTACACTGCATTCTCAATTCTGGTCTTGGGGAAGCATAGTCTTGTCTTGAGCCCAATGTATTTCCCCCCGTGTGACGCTGTAAGAAAAGCTTCCATTTAGAAAGAGCCACACAGTCTCTTTAGGGAGGCAGGAGGGGAAGTTGGAGGCATAATTCGGCGTAACATGGCTCTTATGGTACACAGGGCACAGGGACTATTTTAGACGCAAGAGATTGCGCTGCTTCCCAGTATTGGACACTTGATGGGTGTACAACATAGGTAGTGTCACCATGTTGGACAAATGTTCTTCAACACCCTCCTGCAGTCACACAAACATCGGCTGCTCCTGATTGGATGAAAGCGTCACTTGTGGGCTTCTGTCTGCTTCTAGATTTCAAACTAGACTAACATGGTGGCTTATTTTGAAACTTTTTCTTATGTGTTTTGCAATACATTTGAGGTGAGGAATAATCTATGCTGTCTCTGAACCTTAGACCGACAATGGTAAGCTTAAAGTTTTTCCAGAATTTCCAGAGGCATTGAATGACAGACCTCAACTTTCTGAAAATATTGTTCAGGACCCCGTCTCTCCAAGTGTATTGCAACACGACCAGAATGCACAGCATGGCTGTTTATATAGATGATAAATGGGAAAGAAGAATGCCAGGAAACCGGGGTTCACACCTGTGTGAGATTATTATTCTTAGACTAAAGTTTTGTTTTCCCTTCCTGTTTGCTTTCACTTGTCACTGACTGTTGTATTAGGTTTAGGCACCAAAAGTGTTGCGTTAGATTTATGGAATATATCACACTTTGGGTAACGCTTTCACAAGGACAACTACACATTGGAAGTTTTTTTGTAGGTTTTAGCACCAAAAATACTTGGTTAGGTTTGTGAACGTAGGATGGTCTTGGGTAAAATACGACCCTCTCACTACAAGTGTCAAGCCCCTAATCCATTTTCCGGGTTGCCAGGGTGATGATTGGTTGACAAACAAAAAGCAACAGTAAAGCAATACAACAAATGGCAAAGATATGATAATTAGGAGTGGATTCATAATATGTCACTAACAAACATAATCCAGCAGAAAATGTATTTCAGTCAAAATGTAATTGAAAATGTAATATTGTGGAGAAGGTTGTGTTCTGCGTAATGTAAAATACAGATTGAAATTGTCTAGCTCTGTTGCATCATGTTGATCTGCACAACTATACTAGACTTCCGTTCACCCATACTAGAAAAGATTTCCTAGTGTTTGCTAACTGTAATTGTACAAATATCGTGGTTCTTCTAAAATGATTGGAAAGGTTGAAGTTGAAAATCTCCACAGCTGCAGACACCAACACCGACAACAGTAACGTTATAAGCAGCAAAGTCTTTAGAAAGACTCGTCCATGTGCCTCAAATTTACTCTTACTACCACCAGCTCACTCTCATCACATGATTTGCCCCACACATTGGGCTGCAACTTCAACAAGTGTCAGAGAGCTCGGTAAATAAAAATCTGTGCCGGTGTGTCTAAAAAAAAAAATACCCAACTTACCTATACAATGAGGTAAAATGTTCATTTTGTAACTCATAGTTTAAAAAAAACAGACGAGATTAGAATATTCTTGCAAAGACACTTTGCTTTCAGAAATTAGCCATGATCTCGCTGAGGTCCAGACTTTAAGGATGCCATTCTTACTCATAAAATAAACTATTGCTGAAATGGAACAACACACTTTACTCATTTAGTACTCTTTAAAACTTTTCCAGCTTTGTTCCAGTATAATCTCTTCACTGGGGACCACGCTCTGTGCCCATAACACACATTTTTTTATTACTGTCGCCACTGCTATTTAATACACAATTACCCATCTGGAAGCTGAACGAGTATATTTTACGTATCAAATCATAAACACGTTGGAAACAAACAGCACAATAGTATTGCCTCTCATCAAATAAATGCCATTCATGACTACAATATAAACTAAACACTTCTTAAATTTGTTTATTTGGTAACGACAAATGTTAAAGTTTCAAAAAAACACATCTTTGCTATTGATGGAGGTAAAAATGTGTGCATTAGCATGTTATGTTTGATTCAGATAAAAGAAACTGTAGACGTACATGAACTGGGACATAATCGGTCACAACAATCATTTAAAAGTGTCCTTAATAGTGTGCATTCTGTTCAGATGTGCTCTAAGTATTTTGTTCTGGAACCAGGCCCGTACACTGCAGTAAGCAAGTCAACACAGAAGAGTAGA
Source organism: Acanthochromis polyacanthus (assembly GCF_021347895.1). Classification (NCBI taxonomy): domain Eukaryota; kingdom Metazoa; phylum Chordata; class Actinopteri; family Pomacentridae; genus Acanthochromis; species Acanthochromis polyacanthus. The sequence goes on along the minus strand of NC_067131.1, from coordinate 11,908,821 downwards.
ACCAATTTTGAAGCTCTTGCATATTCTGCATATTCTCTGTTTGCCTGTCATCAGAGTATCTCATGTTAAATGGGAGATAAACAGAGCGAATCTCGGCTTACATTCATTTCTTCTGCTGTCCCATCCATCCACTGCTGTTTACCTTGAATCCCTCTTTCCTCCCCCACCAAGAGCCGAAGGAGGAGGCAGATGTGATGATTGCTTTTCCCCCCAGGCCTTGCACCTGGATGGCACTCCAGCAGTGTAGCCGCATTCAGTTAAGCTAATGTCCTGTAAAAATTCTATTAATGCACTGCCACAATGCTCATTTTCTCTCCATTTTCTCCTAATACTCCCTTTATTCTTTATTTCTATCACCCTCTCATTCAACCCAATCTTTTCTTGCCTCTCCTTTTCTTCTGCTCTCTCCCCCCCTTAGTTCTCTAATTGCCCTTTGTGCCTCTTTTTCTTGGACAATTCCTTCGCTCGGCTCTCTGTGCTGCGACGCACTCACAGCTTCACGTGGTTCTGCCTGTATGCTTTAACACATGGGTCAATTTAATCAGGTGCTGCTGAGTGCAGTATTCAGTCACACATCCTAGAAAGTGAGGTCACAGTGAAAAGAGCCCATTTATATTAGATGGTCTGCCGTATTAAATTAGACACAGCCACTTTGTAGGCACTATCTTTCTCTTTCTTCTTTGCCCGTGCTTGTGTTTTTTTCGTTCATTTTGCAAGACAGAAGCAAAAAAATAATAATCAGAAGAGAGATAGCCATGAGATGGTAAGGAATGAAACTCCCCTAATGAATTCCATTTTCTATCCCATTTCCCATATAAAGAAACCAATTTCATTGAATTTCCTCGTTTATTCGGAATCAGCAAATCACAGCAAAGCATTTGACATGGTTTCCATGGCAGCACAGAAGGCCATGACCCAATTTTATGTCTGGCAGATCAGATATGAGACCGTTCAGTGCGCGTGTGTTTACATTGTTGGACGTGCTCAGATGCTGGCGTGCACGTGGACGGTAAATATGAAGTTTTCTAGATGTACACACACCCATGAGCAAACCAACACAATCCTCCCTGCTTCTCCACTTTTCTCCCCATCTGGTCTGTCTTTATCTCACATTTCTAAGTTTTCAAACGTTGTGTCCGTTTCTTTTTCTCTTACACACACACAAACTCACGCAGACTCGCAGATTTATAATTTTGTGTCAAATATTGCTATGCAGGTGTTCTGATTTTATGTGTTATTGTGTGCTAAAGGTCAGATATCCGTTGGTCTTTATTCACTAATCTATTCAGGCTACACATGTATACACACAAAGAAAACTGTGCCTGCAGTGTTCAATAATGTGCTCAAGGATGGGACACAATAGTGTTTTTGATTAATAATGCATTGTGTAGGGCCTGGTAATGGGCCTCTTGTGATTTGGAGCTGTACTGAGTCAAGTAGTTAAACTTTTTGCTTTTCTACAGACCTTTTCCTTCTACATCCCTTCCTATCCAGTTATAATAGTGCCAAACAAACTTGAAAAACGACCCTTGATGTGTGATGGCTGATTATTTTCGCACCAGTGAGCTTGAAAGCTTGAACAAGTACATCTAAAAATACATTAAGACTAACTCTAAATATGTAGTTGAAATCCCAAACTATGTTTAACCACATTATGGACCTGTGATGGAGTTTTAATTATGCAGCTACTAATGCAAACAATTTGAAAACTGTGTAAAGATTAACAGCCTGTGTGGTTTTTTTACTAACAATGTCCAATTAGTAATTAAGTCAGGACATTTCTGTGATGATCTGCTTTCATCTCTTCTATATGTTTTCTCGGATTTGTGCTAAATGAGAGACAATGTGCCTAAAATCATTCACCTCACTGCTACTGTTCAAGCTGTCTTGTTTCCTCAGTTTGTATTTCTCTGACTCTGCCTTTGTCTTGAAATACTCCACTCTTTCCCAAATCGCTTCACCGCCCACAGTTGACTGTCTTAAATGAATCAAGTTTTATTCCATCTGCCCCATCTGTCTTATTAAAATGTTTATTTTTCATTTATTCCGAGGGTGTTTTATTAAATCCATGCAGATGAAAGCACCAGCGTCATTAGAAAGTGTGTTGTTTTCTAGCAGACTGTTTCTCTCTTTTTCTTAATGTTTTTTTTTCATTTATCTTGTGTTGTAGTTGGTCTTCAGCGTTCCAGGTACTGGTGTAGCGAAAGCAAACCGAGTTACCCCAGTATCCACTCTGCTTCACGTCATTAAATCTTACTGATTTCCATGTGCTTTTTACTCTCCTTGCCTTTTTGCCCTTGACTTGGGCATAACCTACATATAGATTGCAGGTGTATAATTAATGGAGAACATGAAGACGAACGGAGGGCTCTGCTTGAAATGTCCCTGTTTCCTTTTCTTTTACTAATAAGTGTAGGTCTAGGACCAAACCATTTTTCTGTCTGCTTCAATTTAGCCACAAAAGTTAATTGAATCATACTCTACTTCCAGGAACTCTGTGCCTGTCCCTCTGCCCGTTCAGTTATTACACTTTTTTTTTTTTTTTTTTTGCTGTTTTCTTCCAGGAACATTGTTGGTAGAGAACATGCAGATAAATGGAGTGGCCGAGGGCCCGAACCGTACCATCTCTCTCTCTCTAAGGGACAACCACGACTACTGGGTGATCCTTGACTCTTCCAAACAAGCCCTTTACCTAAACAGCACTGGACGGGTTCTGGATAGAGATGTAAGGCAACTGGACTATTTAATTTCACCACTTGTTTGTGTTCATAAGATGCTTTTTTTTGACATTGACAGAAGTGTCGTACGACTTTGCACTTTCCTGGAACAGGTAGTAGCACCCTCTTTCCAATTAAGAGTGCACTGATTCAACATTATGTTTTCAGCAGATGTTGTTTTTGGTTCAATTTTTCTTTCTTTTTCCACTCGACAACAAAGAATAAACACAATATAATTACAGTTTCATGGTTTTCTCGCATTTACCAGTGTTTGCTGTTGCGTGAAACCCAGAAAGTTTTAGCTCCATCCAGCAGTCCTGCTGTTTTGTTTTGTAAAGTAATCCATAGCCGCTTTTTGAAAGTCTGATTTGGCACAAGAAGTTAAGTCTTTTGGTAGTGTTCTCTGCAGCAGTTTTTAATTTTTCTTTTACGGTTAATGATTCATTTGCTTCTGTACAATTGTACCATTTCTCATTCTAACAGTCTGTCTATTCCTCTGTATCTCTTTCCCAGCCTCCATCGTATATTCAGTCCATTGTGGTCCAGGTTCAGTGCACCAACGAGCTGATAGGCCATGTGATTTTGCACGAGGTGCGCATTGTTGTTCGAGATCGCAATGACAATGCGCCGCGTTTCCAGCAGCCGAGATACTATGTCTCCATCAGTGAGGTAAAACACTCACATATGCACACAGTGCCATGCACAGAGACATGCGTAACCCCTGACTATAAAGTAAAGTCAGAAATATTCCATAAAACTCAGCTAGGCAGACTTACCTTACTGTCTTTCTCTGAGATCAAACGCCATTTATTGGCCTTCTCCTGCAGTGCTGCTGTCTATTATGACGGCAGGTACTGGACTCTGGTGGGCGCCTGGAGGCCATAGAGAGTTACAGTTCAGTCCAGCACGAGTGCAGTAGATCAATTGTACTGTGCCAAGAGTTCCTGTGGGTCATGTGTCAACGTTAAAGAAAATGTAGCCTGTCATAGGTGCATGCTGCAATGCATTTAAAATACAAACCTCCGCTAGTCTTGTGTGTGGGCTTTTGGTGTCAGACTAGAGTTACTAGAGGTGGAAAAAGCAGAGGTTTTGGGGCAGCCACAGCAAGGATTTGAATCTGTTATTCTGAGGCTTCCGGAATAATCTTTAAGATGCCAATCCCGCAGTTAGTTTGTCCTCCAGAGTCGGGGGAAGCAGAATTTAACTAGAGAAAGTTCAAACTTAAACTGGACAAGGATACATGTAGCTTGCTGCCAGCACGGACCTAGGCGGACCCAGCAGAATATCTCATTATACAGTCTTCCACAGTCTGTCCAACTCAATCTGTCTTCTCAACCTCTTTCTTTCTCTCTCTTGGCCTTTCTTGTGTTTTTGCAGCACTCCTGTTCCTCCCTCACACCGACACACTTGTGCCCCCACACCACTCCCAGCTCTTCATTATGTCACCTTTTCTCAGCCTCTCCACCTTTCCTCTGCCACACTCCATATATTTCTGGTTGCCTTTTCCTCCCCCTCCTCCCCGTCCAACCCTGCCACCTCTCACACCTCTCCAGTTTCTCATTACTCCCACTAAAATAATTTACTCCATTCAATAACAGTGACCACCGTACCATTTAGGAGATGCATCGTAAAAAATATGACTCCTGTGCCAGGCCAAGGTAAACTCAGTCAGTTTGGTGGTGATATATATATTTTTTTTTTAGAAAATGGAGACATTTATTCATATGCAGGCAATAACTCAAAAGCGGGACCAGATTTATTCAGGTTTTAGTGCAAATCTGCTCATTAGGCAGACAGCTATTGTGTAATTCACTTCTATTGCCCCCAGAACTCCAAACACTCTAATGCAATACATTTAGTATAGAGAAGAGTTCATTCAGCTGCATCTGCACTAAAAGCTGGTATAATGGAACCTGCTCTTAGTTGTCTGTTACTGAAACATATTGACTTCAAGAAACTGAAGCAGACAGAACGCGCACACAAAGACACAATGGTTATTTATAAGAATGTCTCGGACACAATTTATGAGCTCACTGTGAAAGTTTTTCAGCACAAGGTGATCCCTGTGGCTGATTTCATGAGTTGGTGCCGGTGCCCAAGTCTGGAGCGGTTTCATTAGAGCTGTATCCGAAAGTGGGCAAATTGACAGCATGAGACGTTCTGAAGACCATTGTTAGATCTGTGGGAGGCAGAGATAACCCTGTTGAGGGAAATGATGTAACAAATCATTGGTGCGGCAGCTAAATTAAACTTAATCTCAAATGTTTCTCGTGCTGTCTGGAGATTAGACTTCTGTTTTGACACCTAATCACAGATCCCTAGGCGCATGGCTGGAAAAATATAGCACGGCAATTTATTGTTGGCAAACTTCTCGCCTTTCATGTGCTGTGGCAAGTGTTCAGCTCTCATGTTAAGAATTTCTCTCACAAAATTTGAATCAAACTGAATATCTTTCTGAAGATCTGTCTTCGCTTTTCCCGACTAAAAAGAGAGTCATCTTGCTCTGCAAGTGCAGGGAGAGGGAAATGAAATAAAAAATGGATTGAAAAATGTTTCCCCTGGTTCATAAACCACATTATCCTAGAGGCCAGTATTTAATCTTCAGTTTATTTACATGTCACGGACAGTAGGTATCCTATATTGTGCATACTATATATATATATACATATATGGACTGCATACAAGGTTACATTGGTTGAGATTTTTTAATGTGTTTTCTACTAGCTTTGAAATTAAAACGTTGGGAAACAATAACATTAGTAATAACAATAAATGTTATTTATATAGCACTTTTCAAAACAGATGTTGAACAAAGTGCTTCACACTGGCAGCAAATGAGTCATTAAGTTTAAAAGGCAGAAAAAAACAGATTTGCATAAAAAAAGCAGTGCAGGATATGAAAGATAAAAAGATATAACAAATAAAAAACCTATCAAATACATTTCCAGGGTAGGATGGTAAAAAGATTAAATGAATAAAATAAAGGACAGTTTAAGAAAATTAAAACTCTCTTTAAATATGTTTAAAGAAGGGATTTAAAAGACATCACTGACTTGGCTGATCTGATGTCCTCAGGCAGATCATTCCATAGAAATAACATTAGATCATAGATTTAACCTAAAATCAACATAGGATATAACCACAGTCCATGTCTGAATACTGTCTGCAGCTAATAGAACACTGGTTAGCTTAGCAACTGTGCAAATAGATAGATTGTTTTTATGAGTGTTCCTTGTGACAGGACAGATTAAATGCCATTTTCATATAATTGCATTGATCACCAATAACTTCAGGAGGCCAGTAAACTAAAATGAAGCGTCTGCAGCAGAAGCAGCCTTGTCACTGTGGTCCTGTTAAAGCAGCAGGAAACAGGCTGTTACCTGAGAAACAAAACACTGACAGATGGAGTCCGAGCATTCGAAGTTCAATACACTTATTTGTCCGCTCTTAATCACATTTGCTTTCTGTATAATTAGATTAGTTGTGGTTTTTTGGTACAAAACATTACATTAGTTGGGAATTGTCATGTACAAGCTGTCAACCAGCTACAATAGGTTACAGGGTTCAAAAAAATATTGCATGGGCATCCCCAGTTTCACCTCTACTCGTCAGGGCTGTGAGATTTGTCGTCTGGGATGGTTGAAGGATGGCACGTGTAACTTTGAACCTCAGATCACTTAAACATTCACATATCTCTTCCTGATTGGCTTTACTGGGGATTGGTTCATGTGTTGCTACACTGTAATAAACTGATATCAGCATCATACATTGGCCATTGGCCGACCGGCTCTCTAAGTAATTGGAAAACCCATATCATTTGGCCATTTCTTTATGCTACTGTACGTTGTTTAGCAACAACTTAGCGATTACAAGAGTGATGCTGACAAGTAAAAATTTCAGATTTAATGAAAACACTCTTCCTGTAGCCCATACGTTAGATTAGTTTGAGCTGAATAACAACATTGGTGAGCAATAATTCGCATGGGCATTGTGAAAAAGAATAATATTAATTTGAAAGCTGCTTGCGTAGCTGGCAAACTGCTCACATGCTGGTTGCAAAAGTTGGCTGCAAAGTCCGCTGCTTTTGAAATGACTTTATCACTCGAAATATACATACCGAAGCCAATTTTTTAAAATGTATTCATGTATTTCAAAGGCAAACTAACATTAATGTCAAAGTAACAAAGAAAGAGGAGGTTCAGCAACACATTGCAGCATATTAGATTGAATTATTTGTAGTTTGCTCATTTATTTTCTTAACTATATACTGTGAAAGGAGTAGGTGTGAAAAGCACGGAATTCTGCCTACAGCTCTTTTGGTCAGTGCTGTAATGCGCTTTGACACTGACTCATTATTTCATAACTGTGAGCATTTGGACCACCCGATTTTCGACTGTTTCTTGAGCTGGAACGATGAATTGCAGCAAATATTCCCACTAGTGAGAAAGACTGAGGCGCGGACTCCAGACAGACAGAACACTGTGTTAAACTGCGCTGCCTGCGTTTCATTTATTTCCAGTGTAACTGAAGGCACACAACCAGCTGCCAGCTCATCTTCCTCCTCAAGCCCCGTCTGAGAACAATAAAGCTAAAACTGCAAGTCATTTTCTGTTTGTTTTGTGGAGACAGTGGGGTATCGAGATCCCTTATAGCCAGATGCGTGTTCACTTTTTAATGCGTCCTGCCCTCATCTCTGCACACAGCAGATGTTTGCATGGCGCTGTCAGGAAGACGAGGCTCGGAGTACAGGATAGAAGCTGTTTAATGTCAGTGGTACAGTGAGTTTGAGAGTGTTTGACATCATGTGCTGAGAGATTGCAGACAAAGATGCTGGAGAAGTTCTCTGTTGTGTTTTTCAGCTGACACCGGTCGGAACTACCATCTTCTCTGGCTTCTCCGGGAACAATGGGGCAGCAGACATTGATGACGGACCCAACGGACAGATAGAGTACACCATCCAGTACAACCCTAAAGACCCGGTAGGTTATCCATCTCCCTGTTCATCTCTGTCAAACTAACCTAGCCAGATTATGAGCTCATTATAGGCTAGTGGTTTAACCTCAGTCCTATGACAGTTAACCAGAATTTAATTTCAGAAAAAAAGAGCAAGAATTGAGCAAAAATCAAACACAATTCACACAGAAGTACTTCTATTTCCATATTTATTGCTTAAAATTGAGATCATAGCAGCATTTGGGCTCAATATTCTATTAGTAGTAGTAAAAAATAGGCTACTTTTGATTAGGATTTTGACTCTAATTGCAATTACCGACCTCATATCACATCATTCCAGAGCTTCGGTTTCTCCACAAAAATATTGCGAAAACATGTGAAGGTTTGGACTCTTTGCATAAGTTACAACTGACCTCAGGAAACAGACGGACTAGGTCTTCATTCTTCAAGGATTCGTTCATTATTAGCAACATTTGCATAATTTACTTTCTTCACAAAATCAGATTCAAGACACTTTCTCTAATCTATCATTCTCTGTGTTCCCAAGAAGTTTTAATGACACGAGAAGACCTTGAGTAATTGTGAGAGCACATAGTAGTCTGTTAGTTTGAATCTCAGCTCTCACTCACTTCTGTTTGTTTTACTGGACTCCATTCTACAGTTTGTCTGTATTTCTTTGTACTACATTTCTTTTGTTCTAGTATCACCCTGCTAATCAGACCATTATTCTTTCGATAAAGAAATAGCCTATTTACTGTAATTTGATACACTTACAGTCACTTCTACAGTGATGCAGCTGTAATTTCTATACTTAGTGCACATCTAGAACTCTAAAAATGTGACAAGCAAACTGTTTGCTCTGGAGGCTTCTGATGGTGTTTGTAATGTGTCTGTATGTGTTTCAGACAGCCAACAGAACCTTTGACATCCCGCTGACATTATTTGGCTCCGTGGTTCTCAGAGAGAGACTCAACTACGAGGACATAACACGATATCTGGTCATCATACAAGCAAATGTGAGTGGCTTGTTTTTATGTTCCTGCTTTTGTATTCATGCACCTCTCTGTGCAGCAATTTAGGGAAAGGGAGGCTTTTCTTCTCAGACCTGTTATAAAGGATGACTGCAGAAAATAAACCCTTTTCTGACTGAGTGGGAATATAGTCTGCAGCCCAGAGTGTTGTTACTTTTATGTAGATTTTTATCATCGTGGTGACTTTAATGTGCCTCAGCCTTTCTGACTATTTCTGCCGTGTTGGGTCAGCCTTAAGGGATCTGTAAGAGCATCCTTAATTATCACTAATGGTTTTTTTTGTTTTTAATTTAATTGTTTTCCTTCTCTTTCCCAGCACTCTGTATTTTTTATTTATAAAAGTGGTTTATAATATGGTTGATTCACTCAAAAGGGGAGGCACACTCATGGCTGGTAAAGTTTGAAGGATCTGAAACTGAGGCATGACAGAAAATTGTTTGCGTTGCCAGTTGCGCCATTAAGGCTTTTTTGTTTTGACAGGAAAAACCTTGCTTACAAAAGCTTTAGTTCTCAACAAAGGATTCTGACAAATATTCATATGTCTCAAGGCCCATTTACCCTAAAAGCATTATTAAAAGTCAACAGTACACTGAAAGATTAATGTGTTTCTGGCTGCTTGAAAGGCTGACATATTCACTGTTCATCTGAATGCAATATTAAGAGTGTTTGAGTGGCTGGGAATTTGCTGAATATTTATTGTTACCGAGGAGTTCGGCTCGCAGACCGTGTGCAACCAGTGAAAAAACAAAACAAAACACTGAAATGTATATGGCTGACCTTTTAGCTTCACTGTTACAGGAGGCAAATAAATGAAAACGGAGATAGTTTTGAGCTACGTAAACTTGTGTCCTTAAATAATTTATCTAAATTACAAAATCTGTTTAATTTTTTACTATTAGGTATTTCATCATATGGCTTATGTTTCACAGCTTTAAATGCAAATGCTAATGATTAGAAGAGAAATAAATGCCTCGGTGTTTTGGGAAATATGCTGTTAGCGTTCTTTATGAGATATGGATGAGAATCTCAATGACACTCTTATCTCTTTATGATAAATACAAAGCTAGAACCAGCAGCAAGAGAACCTGATTTAGCCTGCAAGTGAAGTGTTGCTAGTTCTGTTTAAAGCTAGCAAAATCTATTTATCAGTACTTCTAATTCTCACTAATTGACAGAATCTATTCAGATGTTTATGCTAAGCTAGGCTAACAAAGTTTGGTTGTAGATTTACATTGGACAGATGTGAAATCCTCAGCAATAAAAAATAAGTCCCCGAATGTCAAGCTGGAGTCAAATCAAAAAGTGCTGAACTTTTTTATTTTCTTCCTGTGACAAACAACAAATGTGGTGATGAAATAATCTACAGCTTGCAGTTTGGGCTTAGTTTGAATGAGGGGCCTTTCTTTACTGTGAAGACTGTGGCTTTCTAGTTAACATATCCCCAATTATACTGCAGCACATGGGATATATAATTAGATTATTTCTGGTTTTAGTTGCTGCTTGGGATTAACTGCTTTCCTGCATGGTTATGAAAGATGCCCTGCAAAAACATCCTGCAATAAGACGTGTGACGTAGCATGTTTTAAAGAGATTTCACTGTCAGGTGAGCATACTGTAATGCAGTGATGTCATATCACCATATGAGCGTTTCTTAGGTGTAGTTAAATAATAGTAAATCAGACACTTCAGGAAGACGTACTCAAGGTTTTATTCTTAAAGTTTGTGGAACCTTTGAAAGAGTGGCAGAAAGTTCATTTTATCTGAAGAGGAACAAGCACTACCTGATATGCAGAGACACACACATCTAGACGACTTGCACAAACGTGAAATAGCAGATATTATCTGCAGAGGGCTTTCTCCCTCTGAAGTAAAGCAAGTAAAGGGTGGATATGTGATGGTTCCATTGATTATTCAGCTGTAGAGAGTTTGAGATTCCTGTAGTTTCCCTGATTTGGCTATTTTGTTTGGAGAACTTTACAAAATGAAAAGTGGTTGTTGTATATCTTCATTATCTTTAAATGGAAAAAAAAACAAAAAACAAAACTGAAAACACAGCAGTTACATCGACCTTTCAGATGAATAGGAGTGTTAACTGTTTCCTGTGAATTTGCTGAGCAGCTCCCTTTGTAATTGGACGCCGGATACTTCACCACGAGCAGATCAACAAGTGGACAACAGCACTGGATTTAAAAATGTGTGCACACACAAAATAAGATGATGGCGCTTGGCCTAAGGAGAAACAAAAGTTTGGGAGAAGCTTTACTTGCAGTTTCTAAACAGAACTCCGTGCTTCTTATGAGCTAGTTATATTGATATTTTATAAGGGCCTCGCTGAAGCCCGGCTATTAGTGCTTCAGGTCTGTTGAAGGTCTTCTTCTGAGTAAAAACTTAATAGTGTGTGAGGCTATCCATTTTGTATGTAACAAGGTCATAAATTTTGGTTTAGTGTTTTTTTTCTCAGGCCTTAAATTGCTACATAATGCGCATTTACAAGTGCTCGCTTATTCAGAGAAAACAAGAGCTGCATGTACATATTTGTTCGAAAAAGCCGTTATTCATGTAGTTTTTAACTGATATCTGCGTGCTACAAATATTTTGATTTCATTGTGTTACTATTATGGAGACTTTTGTGTGCCACCAATACATGTAAGAGTACTGCAAATGAAATTAACCAATAACCCCTTGAATAAACGCAGTTTACAGTTCAAGCTAACATAGATTTTTGAAACTGACAGTTTGGAAAATGAGGGCAGAGTGGTGTAAAGAAGAGAGTCAAACCTTGCACTGTGTGTGGTTTGGGGTCAAAGCAAAACTGGCTTCAGTTTCAAGATAATTAACTGGCGATGTCAGAAGGTCATTAAAGGATTCCGCTGTTCAGACAATATTTTCAGAATCCTCAAAGACTCTCCCACCCATCCGGATGGAAAAATAATTTCAAACATTGCTGGTTAATTAACCTTGAGAGAAAGCGATAGTTTTACTTTTGAAATATATGCTTATACCTGAGGGTATTCCATGTAAGCGCACAAGGAAAACGAAAGCAAACCATAATTTTACCGCCATATAGGAGCTTTCGGTTAGAACGACATGTTCTATTAGAGCAAGAAAAGTTACTTTTAGCAGCTTAGAGTGAAATGTTCAAGAAATGTTTCTCATAAAATAAGGTATTATGAAAGAAAATATGTAAAAAAAAAAAGTATGAAAAAGAACTGAAGTATTTAATTTGTCATGATGTTATCTGTATGTAATCAACAGGTGTGAGAATACAAACAATTATAATAAAACATTGTTTTTGTGACTAACACAGAAAATCTGGTCTTTAAAATCAGATAATTAGTATGTTTGTTATTTTTAAATTGAATTACACAAGTAAAATACAGCTGTTGAAATTTTGGAGACTCGTACATCTCACTGAAATACAAGAAAAATGGTTCATTATCATCTATTTAATATCTATTAAAGCCCTGTAAGCCTGGAACACCTGAAAGGGGATAAATATTATTTGCTAATCATTATTGTTTTCTGAATTATATTGGCCCTCACAAGCAGCGACAGATGGGAGTGGGAGCACTGTGATGTTATGATTTCCAAATTGTCATTCAAACTTTATACTTTAATTAGAATTTATTTAATCTGCCGCTTCAGTGTCTGTTTTTCTTGAGTTTTGCTCGTGCCAGTTTAAAAGATATAATGGAGTCCATTACAGTGTATTAACGGACTTGCTCATCATCATTTCTTTGCTCTTGATGAGCTGTAAATGGAGATGAATGTGGTACATATTCAAATAGCCATCAGCTTTTTTTTAAGGCTGAGAGTTCCCTCACAGTATGCTCATCTGACTTTCTGAAACTGCTCCAAGGTCGTGGTCACTTTCGTTTCCAGCCGCAATTCAAGTATCCAAATAAGAGTGTGCAGTCTCAGCCAAAAATACAATAAAAGTTCTCTCTCCATCTAGGATCGAGCGCCGTATCCAAGCAAGCGCCGCACAGCCACCACCACCCTCACTGTGGATGTTACGGATGGGGATGACCTGGGTCCCATGTTTCTACCGTGTACGCTTGTGGGAAACACCCGTGACTGTAGTCCTATCACGTACAGAGCTAATGTGCTCGAGCTGACAGACCCGGTAAGTGTGTGCCTCTTATGTGCTCATCCTTTATATTGTATTGGAGTTGTGCATATGGTGCAGAGGGCAGATTTCTATGTGTGCTTTGCTGCATTACTCACTAACCTTCAGTGGAGTGTGCAGCATGTATGCTGCTCTCGATTCTACACTTTTGCACTTTTGTGACATGGAATATTTTCGGCACTCTTCACAATTTTACGCTTAGATGAGGGTTGACAGTCAGACCTACTCTCATAGGAATCATCCTTACAGTTTTGCTCTTGTCTGCCAGTTTATGCATATCAATATTTAACTGTTCAGAATTTCAAGACCACAAAGAACTGATGTTACTCCTGTGTATCCACTCACTTTAGTAATATTTCACGTTATTTGTCAGCCCATTGGAATCCAGTGAAATTGAATTCTCTTGGCAGTTTGCAAATGGATTAGAAACTTCGGGGAAATCATCCAACTTTATTCTGGCGACTCTCATATTGCTCGACTGCGTCACCGCGGATATCTGCTTTTTTTAAAATCTCTGAGCTTTCAAGCAAGGTACAGCAGTTCAGATAGCAATATGAAACATTTATTTAGTCAGTTTTAATACGCAGCTAAGTAATGAGAACAGATGCTAAAATTATCCATGTGGCCTCAAAAAATATGCGTTTTTGTTCTGTGTGTGAACTCCGGCAGAAGCTATGTCATGTTTTCACAAAGCAATTTATTCAATTTTATTTATTTTGCGTGGATAACAACTGAACCTGTCTCAAGATGCTTGTCTTAGAAGGAAGCAGATGAACTCCTACATGCATCAGAATAACATATTACCATACATGCAGCGTCTATACACAATGTATACTAGATGACTTTATGCATACAGATGGTGCATGATGCATGCAAGATGGATGGAATAAAGAGGAGGTAGCACTGGAAGAATTAATTGTACGCCAGCTTAGTGGGTATACAGAGCGCTCATGAGGTTACTGATATGAGGATAAGCAGAGCAATGAGGCAGAAAACGATGTCAATGATAATTGTTGTTTATATTACCATTCGGTGGCCTGGCACACAGTATGTATATTAGATGTATCATAAGCAGAGAAGAGATTGTGCAGAACGGTTTGGCTGGAATAGGCAGCGGTGGGTTTTTGCAAGTGGATCAGATGAAAGCAGCAGCATCCCACTGTGGATATGTACTGGGGTGGGAGGAGAAGAAAGCAGACGGAGAGAGTGGGCCGAGCTAAGCTGACTGATATGTAATGATAGGTTATGGTGAGTTAGCGGAGGTCAAACTGAGTGGCAGAGGACACAGACAGGTTGATATACGGCAAGGTAACAGACAAATAAAGAGCTTAACATGCATAAGTCAGTGTCTTTAGCCAGATATCTCACTTGATACACAGAGAAAAAAGAGGTTAAGGGTTGACTGGCATGTTGTGTGGGAGTTACAGTGCTATGGGTGTGGGATCTTGATTTGTTAACTATAGGATGCACACAAAAGCAGTATTTTTAGACGGCTTGATAGTTTGTCTCCTTTCATGATTTTTACAAGAAGATTATTCCACAGGACGAGGGCTCCGTCTCCTGTCGCGATTTATAGCGTCATTTGAAACGAAAGCAATGATATTTTAATGATAAGAAGTTTTTAGTAGTCACATAATGTGGTCTGTGGATTGATGAACTTCATAAGAAAGATTTTATTGTGTCTGTACAAGTGAGGGATGGAAAGTGTTCTTTTTTTATTGTTTTGAAAATGTCTTGTTTTGGCTTCTGAGATAACACTTTCTGCTCATGTAACATTTTTACTCATCTCCAGAGAGAACTGAAAATCTCTTTCATTGCAGTGTAACAAGCTTATAATGCCGTACATCACTTTTAATGATTAATAATCTTGCAAAAATGCAGGAAAAAAAATGCGATTCACATGTACAACATTTTTTCGAAGTGAACACGTGTTACCAATGCTGGAGAAAAAGGTTGCTTTGCATGCCGTAGATGATACTGTTTGCGTTTTTAAAGGATTTTCATACGTGTCTCCTCTCTGCATTGTGTAAACACAGCCTGCAGGTCAACCCAGTTCAGCCATAAAGTCCCAGAAGTTTTGTCACATTGCTGTCATTGGATGCTGAGTTACTAATTACTTCATGGTTGCACCGAGCAGCGCTGAAGATTTTGTTCAGGAACGAATCTGGTTCGATCAAATGGTTTCTTTTTGGTGATTTTTAAAAAATTAAACGTAGAATGAAGTGATTTTTTTTTAAAGCTGTGATTTGGTTAGGTTATTGATGGAACAGCATGCCACAAAATAATAGCTTAAAGACTAATGGAAAGCTTAAATACTAATTTACAATTTCTTTCTCTGATTAATAGTGTAATTTTGGTAACTTTTTTAAAAAATAAGGTGTGTTACAAACCCGCAAGCGAGCTTTGCACTTCAGGGGGTCCTGCTGGTAAAATTCTGTGTTACATTTCTGACAGATCGAGCTGTAAATCTCTTGTGTATGAACAAGTGTCATTAGATCGAGTCGGCAACACTGTGGTACATGTTTATGCTTACACAGCTCTATGCACTTTAGCATTTGTATCTTTGGCATTTAGCTGATGCTGTTATCCACAGCAACTTACAACACCACTTTGTAAACGAGACAAAGTTGCTGCAGGGAAAATCCTCAACTCTGACAAGTCAGCAGTGCATTCATCCCTTGCCACACACAGACACACATGCACACACACACCCTTGATGGTGACAAGCTAGCAGTGCGCTCATGCCTTAACACCCCCCATCCATCTACACACACACACACACACACACACCCGCAACAGTGTCAACCCAGCAGAGCAGTCATGCCTAACTGGACATTGTCTACTTCATCTCTTTATTTATACTGAGATCTTTGTCACATGCACACACACACACACATATGCTCACTTTACTCCCGACACACTGCCTTCAGACCTTTATTTTCCCCATCTTCCCTCACTCACACATTCAGTCTTACAGTCATTCACTCACACACAGTCCCAGGCAAGAGAGACATGCTGAGGAACGAGAGGAGTAAATCAACTTTACACCTCGTGGTTTGGAGAGGGAGCAAGTGCGCGCAGACAAGGACAGGCTTTAAAATGGAGAGGTAGTGAGAGGGGATGATATGGAGGGGGAGGGAGGGGTTAAACATGGAGAAAGATAGCGGGGAGGCAGACTCGCAGAAAGAAAGTTGTGCTGGGAAAATTCTTGAGGGGCTTTAAAAATCTGAAGTGATGTATAAACCACGCCGCATCAAACACAAAGATTCTCTCTCGCTTGTCAATTTGCTCCCAATACAGAACTGCTGCTGACTCCAGCTACTTCTCTGATTCCAGCTTTTATGATCTCACACCGTCACGGCAATAAAAATAAATTTAAAAAAGTGGAGTCGTACAGACAAAGTGCGGTTGCTGCCCTCTGCTTTCTGTACGTTCAGTTTTCAGTGGCCATTGATGATTTTTTTTTTTTCACACTGTGATCTCTGTTCACTTCGGAGGCCAAGATCTGTGCAGATGTAATATTAATGCTCATATTCAGGAATCCATTTTCATAATAGATATTTTGATATAGCAGGAAAAATACAAAGACGAGATGCCATGCAGTTCTGCTAGTGTCACAATCTTTGTGTGCCGACTCACTGGTTGGGTTTACCAATCCTTTCCATGGCTGTTATTTTAAACCCAATTATTTTACCCAATCTTACAGGCTTGCTTTTATGTGATGTCATCCATTTCTTTTTTTCTTTTTTTAAGCATTTTTTTAATTGTGCGATTGTTTTTTAACTTTATTTTTTAGATTCTTCATTTTATTGTCTTTTACACTTTATTTATCTACATATGTATTTACTTATATATTATTACCACTATTATTATATTTTTTTTTTATCATTGTGTTTATGGTTTTACCCTCTCTTTTTCCTTCATTTTACTTGGATGTGGAATTCTATTATCTGGCGTTGCACTAATACATTTTGAAAATCTTTTACCATTCTTGTACTGACTAGTCTTCTCTTGCTCAATGTCCTTTATGAATATCTTTCTTTTCTTCTTTCCTTGGTCTATAAAGCACCTTGTAAACTCTGCTTTTAAAAGGTGTTACATAAAGAACAATCCAATCAAAAAAAGTTGCACACTCTGACATATTGTTGGACTGTCTTTAGCTTTGAGTATGGCACACATTCACTGTGGCATTATTTCGATAAGCTTCTGCAATATCACAGCATTTGCTCCTGTCCAGAGTTGGATTCATTTTCTGTCCAGATCTTGTATTGATGATGGGAGAGTCGGACGGCTGCAGAAAATCTTCTCTGACACACCATACTCCCACTCATTCACAATGTGAGCCCCATGAATCCTGTCATTTTTATCTTAGAACATGCCCATGCCATCAGGGAAGAAACACTTAATTGATAGAAAGACCTGGTCATTCAGTATATTCCAATAGTCAGGTGACCTCATTTTTTGGGCACATAATGTTGCTGAACCTAGACCAGACCAACTGTAGCAACCCCAGATCATAACCCTAACCCCCACAGGCTGGTAGGCACTAGGCATGATGAGTGCATCATTTCATCTGCCTCTCTTCTAACCCTGATGTGCCCATCACTCTGGAACAGGGTAAATCTGGACTCATCAGACCAAATGGCCATCCAATCTTTATGCGCCATAGCAAATTGAAGCCTTTTTTCCCCCCCTGATAAGCCTCACTGATCAGTGTTTTCTTTACTACACAGCTGTTCAGTCCTAATCCCTGAAGTTCACTTTGCATTGTGCATGTGGAAATGCTCTTACTTAGACTATTAAACCTTCTTATATGATTTCACTAAATGTTTAAGCGATCTCCAGTCATGATCATCCAAGTGTTTGTTCCAACAACATTTGCTCCTCAAAGATGATGGTTCACCCCCTGTCCTTCAGGTTTTACTAATGTGTTGGGCAGTTCTTAACCTGATTTTAGCAGTTTCAGAAATCTACTTGGTTGTTTTCTTGGCTTGATGCAGGCGAATAATTTCACCCTTCTGAGACAGATAAACATCCTTTCCGTGACCACAGGATTTGTCTTCCGACAGGGTTGTTTACGAAATGAGAAGCTCCTCACCCCATCAGCTGGAGTTAAATAAGTTGTTGCCTGCTGAAATATATTCATGAATGCAGTAATTATCCAACAGAAGACTCTTATTACCTTACCCATTTGCTTAGTTAAATCTAGGTGGAAACATTTCTTTTGGACAGGCAGCGTATTATTATGATTAAAAGGCCTATCATATGCACATTTTCAAAGGGCTACTAGAATATGTTTACATGCTTAATTTCCCAGTGATTTCGCTCATGCTGTCCATATCTGCAAGCCTCACAAAAGTGAGACAATGTTCGGTATGCACTGTAACCCCATTTCTATGAATACAGAGAGAGATATAGCCCTACCAGAAGTGGCACAGCTAAGGAGTAATTTAGACAGTGAGGAAGCTGCATATTCTTTGTTTGAGAGCCAAACTAGCTGATAGACAGGCACTATGCAAATGTACTACATGGTGATGTAGATAAGTAAGGGAAGGAAAGCCTGGACTTCAAATAAGACGCTTCGAGAAGCCGTGTTTTCTATGCTAGACAAAAAACTCTCTGCCCTTTTTTTTGTTTTGCAGACCTTTTACATTCATAAAAAAGCACTAAGCACACTGAAGGAAAAAGCACCAGAAACCAGCAAGCATGATATTGGCTCTTTAAGGAAACCATTGGTGAACTTTGGTCTTTGAGTTGCTTCACGGGAAACACAGAAGCAAGTGCTTTTGGATCTTGATTTTACTGAAGACTAATATTCATCAGTTTTTACCATAGTGTTTTTTTTTTTTTCAAACATAGACTAATTATTTTTTTACTTAATTTTGATGCTTTTCATAGTAGTATTATTAATAGCAGAGATCTACACAAAAACGTGTGCCAGTGAGGTCCACAGCTCAGTGATGCAACTTGCATTTTTCATTACATACCTACTGTAGAATCCTCAAAACATGTGTGATTCTTTTCATATCATGTGTCTCTGAGCCCCTGGACCATTTCTTCATGCTTGCCTTCTTGTTTTCTGTTAAGAAAACTTTTACAGGATGTCTTGCTCATACTGTACATTATTATGTATGCATCACATTTCCTAAATATAGCGCCACACAGGACCAGGGTAATGCATCTAGCCTAATATCATTGTCAATTCTCCCCATGAATCATCCTAATATTTTCTCATTTTCAAACATTCCCAGAATGCATGAGAGTGATCTACATTTTTCTCACCACACATCCCCCAGCGTGACAGTTGTGTAGATGAATATCTACTCCCTACTCTTAGGACTAATGAAAAATCTGACAATATTTTTCCAACGTATTTCCTTCCATAGCCTGGAGCTGGTGCTTGTTTGCGGTACCTTACATACACTGAGCCAGTCATCTGCAGATATTTTGAGTGCTATTCCCTATTTATCTCTAATGTGCAGCGTCGAGGTTCTTCTTATCGACACTAACGCTCAGTAGAACACTGCAATCAACTCTGCCAGCAGTGTTCTTGTACGCTTTGCACAATGTCACAATCGCCCGCTTGATTTCATTATTTCTCTTGAAAGTTCACGTCAGCAGTAATTGCCTGCTCCACAGTGCCGCACCGTATGCAGCACTAAACATGGAATGCGCATTTGCACAGACTTGACTCATAAAAAGTAGAGTGACCCCACATTTCCCCATCCCCCCCTACGGCCCTGTGATTCGCTTACTGCCAATGTAGAGTTCTCATTAGAATGAATGAGTTGGCTGTGTGTTTTGAGGGCAGTAATTGGTGTGCGCAGCTCCATAGGAGGTAGCTGCACTTCGAATGGTATCAGAAGTCCAAGAACTAAGAAGCTGGAATATGCAGCAACTAGCATATCCGTCAAGAGAAGAAAAAGCACTCTCTCAAAAGGAAAGAACTGGCCGTGCTAATTGTGAAATGCACCACACAAGAAAAAGTGTTTTCTTGAACAATCATTTCAGATCATTTAAGTTAATGTGCACTCATCTATTCAAAGCAGCTGTCTGTCATTTTGATAGCTAGACACACAGATAGGAAGGTAGGTGCATGGGAGAGACAGAAATATGGCATGAATGGAGAGGACAGCAAGGAGCTGCTGTTCCTGTTGTATGTATGAGAAAGATGGGGAGGTGAAGTGAGGAGAGGAGCGAGCGAGGAGGAGAGTCAAGGCACTATAATAGCGTGAGTCCTAATCAGACTGATAAGATATGACAACCTCAGAGCCTTAGAGCCAACGTAACTGTTCTCCCTCTGTGTCTCACTGCCTCACATACACACCGAGCTGCCGGTCGTTTATGCCGAGGAGTCGGCTGTCAGGCCATGTTCACACATACGCTTCAAAAAACGCTGCTGCCTCTGCAACTCCGAAATTTATAGCCGTGAGAGAAAAACGGATTATTGAGCAGCATCGTAAACAACTCGCCCAGGACCTGACCGGTCATTTAGTTTATCATTACGTAATGCTGGCAATTGATTGCCTACAAGTAGCACGAACAAAGCCTCAAAGGCCACAACTTTATTTCGCTGCTCTTCTCTGCACTCACTACAACTTTCCACTGCAGTGCACTACCTTGTGAAATGGCCATCTGTTATTTTTTCATGTGATAGGGGAGCGTCGTATCTCTGATGCACTCACGAATGTCTTGCCATGCACTTTTCGTGGAGCCCTGCACTTGACACGAGGGCTCACCTGACCAAACAACCTCCGGGTTTTTTTTTTTCTGCCTCCTCTATTGATCTCTTCTCTGCTCCTGGGATCAGCCACCTGCCAGCACAGCTGCTGCTCATTTGCTCATTAGCTCCTCCACTATATATAAAAGGCAGTTTGGCAGCCGTTGTTGCAGTGTCTGAACCATTAATGTCTCCTTGATACCTGTTGATGCAAGTGCGAATGCTGATTCGGCAGCATTTGCTTCCTCGATTGTGTCGCCCGCGCGATACCAAGAGTAAACCTTTGAAAGTCCAGCACATCAAAAGCCTTTCAGTGTTGCCTGCCCTAGTTGCTGTATCATCTCGGGGATCTTCATACTCAGCTTGCATGATTATGTGAGTTCAGCTGTGTCATCCTCTCCTTGACTGATCTGGTTTTACTATACTAAAGACAGAGACGGAGAAAGACTGAAAGATAGATGGAAAGAAAGCTTGGTAGTTTGCTTATTTGAACCCCTGTTGTGAACATAGAAGAAGCTGAAAACAACGATATAAAAATTTACATTTTCTGCTAAAACAGGTCATTAGAATACACAACCTGTCTTTGGCAATTGAATTTCTGCAGATAATGTGTATAATCATTAGCTGAACTCCTAAGTCAAGTAGGGTATGTGAGTCAGTAAGTACAATAGTAGGGCTCTGACAAAGCCAAATACACTTCAGTCAGAATATCCTTTGTGCTGTCTCTCATAATGAATAGCCATGAGCTATACAGCACAAAGTAATACAATTACTGCGTGCATAGCTGTAGACAAAAACTACAGTTAGTACAATGTGTGTCCAATCTGAAGGTTGTCTAAAAGTTCATTAAACATGCTAATAACTTAATGACTGAAGTGCTATACAGTCAAAAGCCCTCTTTGAAATCGTCTTCAGTGTGAAGTGCTTTGCTTTTAGTGCTTTCTGGAAAAACAGCACAACCATATTTTCTCCACAACGGTTGAACCTTTAGAAACAGTTACAAGTGTCAAGTAGCCTCATTTACATTGCTTTTTTTTTTTTTTTTTTTTTTAGCAGTAAGGAAGGTTAAACCCCTAATGGTGTGGATAATGAAGGATCAAAAGAGTGCATGGCAGGATTATGAAGAAATGTGTTATATTAAAGTCTTTTGTGCTGGCCAACTTTGTCAAATTTTCTTTACCAAAGGCAACCACAGTTAAAGGCATTAGAGGAGATTTAATTTCCTACGACTTTGAACGTAGCATGCGCATGCGCACATACAACCTCTCCCTCACCCCCCTCTAACCTCCCCCCTCTTAACATTTACGAAGAAACGCCCCCCTCCAGAAACTTGCGTAGCACTCCTGAAGTTGTCTTTTACGGCTGGGTCCCCCTGGATCTTTATCTGCCATTATGTAAAAAAAGATGAGCAAAACAAGTCGCCAGCTAACTACGAAGCTATACCAAAGCAACACATACAGAAAACACGTAAGTCCAAGGCGTACGTAATCTACGTAACTAGGCTTCAGCCGGAAGATTTTTGATTGACAGGAAAGGGAGCAAACCAAACGCCTCGGTCCGAGCGCATTGATTGGCTGATGTTTTTCAGGTCCTGCCATGTCCACAGTTATTTTATTTTATTTTTTAAATTCTTTTAGAGACCATACATACAAGTCCACTAAAGGTCAGTATATTCATTTTATGTGAATCAGACAAATTAAACAAAAAAAAAACATCCTCCATAATGCCTTTAATCTGACAGAAGCATTTCACCATCTCTACTGGCTAGAAGTAGAGAAAAATGTCTTCTGTGTAGCATGACACAGTTTGGATGTCATAAGTTTCCAAAATACAAAAAAAACTAAGTTGAATTTATGTTTTTAGTAATTTTTACAAAAATGTTTAAAACCTGAAATTAACATCATTTATCTATATGCCCACAGATGTTACCAATACAAAAAAATGTGACTGTACATACTATGTATATTTTATATGACTACTTTGTTCAAATTATTTCCACACTTTGTCTGCTTTGTGGAAACGAAGCCTGTGTTCAACCCAGTCTCGGAGAAAAGTCACAGAATTTTTGTCATATGACTTCACTAGTAGGTTCCTAGTCTTCAGTTTGCACATTTTATTTTTTGTTTATTTAGAGGGGATCTAATTTGTGAAAATGGCAATATATATATATATATATACATATAGACAAAAGTCATTTTGATGACATATAACAATTTTAGGTTGAAATGTGGTTATTTTTCCTGAGAAATTCAATAGTCACGCATGATTAATTCACGTTAAAGTCGAAAACCTCTTGGTTGTCTCTGTTTTCACAGTTCCTACTTCTAATAAATGGTGTATTTTTTAAATTTGATTCCATCAAGCCTTGGGATTCAGAGGGTTAGAGAACTGTTGTTGATCCATCTTGAAAAAGCGATCAGCGGTTGTCAGAAACATAGGTACTAGCACTCCTACTGTCACTTGCAAATTGCATTTTCCTGATTCTTACACTGCTTTTGTGTCACTACATACTTTTCTTTTTTATCCATCTTGAGGCGTAGCGTAAAATGTTGTCAATAACAGAAAGTGTAGTGATACTATCGCAGTGTTCTCAGTGACCCAACTGTCTTTCTCAAACGCCCCCCCTTTCTTCTTCTGCTGCATTTACACCTCTCTCTCCTCCCTGTTTGCCCTCAACTCCTGGCAGATTCATCTCCTTTCTATACATTTACATCCTCTTTTATTGCACTTCATTACTCGCCACAGGAGAGATAGCTCAGTGATTTCTTGTAGATTGTAGAAGTGTAAAGTATTGTATCGTAGCAGGTGTAGGAGCGTACAATCGTGCAAAGGTGCGAACGTGTTTCAATGGGAGAGCGCTCAGTGCTGCTGTGTACAATTAGAAGCCGGTGCTGTCTCGCTGCTTGTGCTTCGTTGTACATTTTATATGTTTACCGACAGTGCTTTTTATTCTATAGATATTTTTCTCTTGCCCTTATACAGGCCATAGCATATTGCACTGTTATAAGTCAACATTATAGCCTGACCACTTCGCATACAGATGGAGTCCCACTTGCAAGCTGTGTGTGTGTGTATATATGTGCAGTAGATACACATACAAACAGGTACAATATGCTGCATATGCACAATAGAAATAGATCCTAATTTTTATTGTGGGCGATGACTTTAATTACTGCGATAATTCCTCGTCTTTCCGGCGTAGACGTGCGTGTGAGCCCTTCATGTGATTTAAAGTGTACTTGAGTGTGTTTTTGCTAACAATTGATTTTGCTGTTTTGCTGTTGAACTCTCACTTGCTTTGGCTGGCGTGCTCACAGCTTGTTGTTACATCAATAAACAGCAAGGCTTTTTTTTTTCTTTATACCTTAGAACAACTGAGTTGGACAGACAACTGAGGATAATCTTTTAAAATTTTATATGGACCTTTCATATTCCTTCCTGTTTTAGCCGTCAGTTGAAGCAGCGGCTGTTTTTGTTGCACTTGTTTGTTTTAAACTAAGATTAAGATCTCTTATCCCACAAATTAAAGCTGGCAGTGCATGGTAGGAAGTTGAAAGTGTTCCAAGTTTGCTTGTTTGTCCTGTTTTTGCTTCTGTCCTTTCTTGTTTTTGTTTTTTTTTTTACACAGGAAATGGAGATGCACATAAAACGAATACACTGTCGGTTTGATGTCAGTTGTTAAGAACCGTGTCCCATTGTTCCCAGCGGTTTACTACAACTCCTCTGGTTTGTCATATTTGCAGGATATGATTATAAGCTGTTCAACTCTAATGCTGTAACTGGTTTTGTCTCCAGATTAAGGTGAATCCCCTCAATGTGACTCCAACCATACAAGCTGTGGACCAAGACCGAAACATACAACCTCCCTCTGACAGACCAGGGATCTTATACTCCATCCTCATTGGTAGGTTGAACAGTCATGGGGTTTCAATTTTTTTTGCCAGTCAGATATTATATACAGAAATATGGTATGTATTTGTCCACCAGCTACAGAACTGACTGATTTGTTGCATGGGTGTGCAACCCGTAATGGTTTGTCAGTGATTATGGCTATGAAGCAGAGAGAAGTGCCGTAATCATGAAAAAAGTGAATAAAAACAGACGTTTAACCTGTATATATAGATATTATAGATATTTAGCTACTTATATTTTAAGTTCGTTTCCACACCTGTCTCCTATTTGCTTTCTGAAAACACAGGCTGCAGTTAAGTTTTAAAAAAGTCTTAATTTTTGTCAGGTGACTGTTTGTCCCACATGACTCACTCATGGTTTTACAGTTGCACTAGGGAGCACAGATTTTTAGTTGATACAAGGTGTTTTTGGCAAAATTCTGAATGAGACAACTATAATAAAGTGATTTTGATTTGTTTGGAGTCAAAACCAGATCTTCCTCTTCTTTCTATTTTTTTTTACAAGCTATTTTTTAAATAATTTGTCCGGACTTGTATAATATTGCAATAAAATGACGTGGGATTTTTAAAATGTATTCATTTACTTGATCACTATTACAGAAGCATACACATTCTCCCTGCTAAGCAAGGGGCTATTACATTTAATTAATTTTAACAAACACCAAGCAAAATCTTTGTTAAAAAAAATGAAATACTTGTATTTGAATGTGTGAACAAAAGTAAAACAGAGTCCCAAATTCTGTCTCTTTAATTTTAATCTGATTTGTGACTCATTAAATAAAACATTATATTTAACAGATTGTTTACAAAGAACAAAAAAAAAAATACTATACTGCACCAGCAGCAAGGTCTATATTTGTTCACATTGGCCTTCATGGAATCAGATTTTGTCAAATGCAGGTCTGTGGTCCAACTGTTAATTGTTTGATTAGGTTTCTAAGGCTTGGATGGAGCCACTTAAATGTGTGGATGTAGGATTAACTCGTCAGATTAAAATGTGAAGCAATTAACAGGATAGTTGATGCCAGTCTGCAAAGGATAAGATGCTTCAAAAATTACAGAGATGGAATTATCTGCGCATTAATGCCTCGTAAGTAGTTAAGTTGTAAGGGGTTTAGAAGGACAGTAGTTGCTGCAAGATGTCTTGATTACTGTTGGATGCAGAGTCACAGAATGTGTGTAGTCTGTAGAAATCTACTGACATGACTTGGCACAAGCTTGATTGCATTTCCTAGACTCCTCCTGTGAAACTAATCTCCGTCTGAGTAAGGAATATTAGTATGACAAATGGCCAAAAAAAAAAAAAAAATCTGTTAGAACTTTGCATCTCATGCAGTGTTTCTGATTATAAAGTGAGTAAATGAATAAAAATAGCAAAACCTCTGATGGTCAGTTGAGGAAGATTTAATATGAAATGCAGTGGTACTAGTTCCACTTCATCAGACTGTTGAGACGACAGTGTTCTACAGCGAATTATCCCATTATTTTAGACTGCTTGGATGCCCTACTAGCCTAAAGGTCACAGTAGAAACCGTTTAACTGCAATTACCATGTTTGACCTTTTGTAGCACGTCATGCCCAACTCACTCTTTCTGCATTTCTTCTCTACCTGCACTACCGCTATCAATAAAGGCACAAATGACAAATAAAATAGCATTAAAAGAAATGTTCCAAGTAGAAGATGGAACAATTCACAAGATAGTGGAAGAATTTGCACTAACATCCATAACGACAGCAATCCTCAGTCGGAGCCGACCAATCAATACAAGCTATGGGAATGTTACATACATATACGAAAATGCACACTTGTGACCTGTGTTGCTGCTTCTCTCACCAGAACTTGATTTCCCCTCTGAACAATGCAGCATCTCATGCATGTGTGTGCGTCACTATTTGTCAAAAGTAATGATGAGAAAACAGAGCATTAGCCATACCTTTACCCCCTCCTCCCTTCCTTTTTGTTCTTTCTCCCATGACGTACACCAAACAAACATATATTGATTCTTAAACCAATTACTGATGTTTCCACCTCTCTCTCACACGCAAGCTGATTTTGGTTTACGTAAGTGTTTTGTTTTTGCTTTGTTCTTACCGTTTGCTGCCTGCTCTCTCTCTCAGGCAAACCAGACTCCTATGCAGAATATTTCAGCTTGAACAGAACCACAGCGGAGCTCCTGCTACTAAAGCCCATCGACAGAGAACTCTACCGCCGATTTGATCTGGTTATCAAGGTGAGAAGCGCTGTAGCCGCAAACGCGACAGTTTTAACGCGATTTTCTTCCAGCGTGTTTCTTATAGAAGCGCAGAAGCAATCTGTCACACCACTGTGCCACTCTTAAAAAACAAGCAAAAAAATTGAATAAACCAGCAGTCTTTAACCCTCAGGTATCCATGAAGCTGTAAAACAAACCTGTAAGCGTAAATGAAGACTGAGTGTTCCTCTTTAGCTTGTTTATTTGCTGCTTCCTGGTATTCGGCAATTACAAGTAGCCTGCCCTGAACATATTAAAAGGCGCTAATTGTGAAGCATTAGAACTACCCCATGCTGTAGGTGTTTTTGTCTCAGTGAGGCCAGTAAATGGAATTACACCACCAAACCTACATTAGGTTCCACTCTACTGAAATTGAAAATGGAATTTCTCCTCTGTGGGATGTTTCTTGCTCTATTTGTTAACGTCGAGTGTTGTGCTGATCCACCCATCCACCCCAACCTATGCAATTTTGTGGCCTTACACCTACACTCACTGGCCGCTTTACTAGGTCCACCTACGAAATCTAATGCAGTCCAATGCAACAGCTCAGTCCTTAATCGTGATTGTTCGTAAGGCATGTGGCATAACTCTACTTTTTGTTTGTTATTTAGCTCATAGTCGATGGTGGTGCCAAAGTGGACTGCTTTGCGTTTTTTTCCCCACACCATTAAAGGTATTATGGAGGATGGTTTTTTTGTTTAATTTGTCTGATTCACATAAAATGAATATACTGACTTTTAGTGGACTTCTATGTATGGTCTCTAAAAGAATAAAAAATTTAAAAAAGTAACTGTGGACATGGCAGGACCTGAAAAACATCAGCCAATCAATGCGCTCGGACCGAGGCGTTTGGTTTGCTCCCTTTCCTGTCAATCAAAAATCTTCCGGCTCAGGCCTAGTTACGTAGATTACGTACGCCTTGGACTTACGTGTTTTCTGTATGTGTTGCTTTGGTATAGCTTCGTAGTTAGCTGGCGACTTGTTTTGCTCATCTTTTTTTACATAATGGCAGATAAAGATCCAGGGGGACCCAGCCGTAAAAGACAACTTCAGGAGTGCTACGCAAGTTTCTGGAGGGGGGCTTTTCTTCGTAAATGTTAAGAGGGGGAAGGTTAGAGGGGGGTGAGGGAGAGGTTGTATGTGCGCATGCGCATTCTACGTTCATAGTCGTAGGAAATTAAATCTCCTCTAATGCCTTTAACATACGTGAAGCAGACAGAATTCATGACAGAGCTGCTGTATTGGACCACATTCCATTTTATGGGCGCGCCTACAAAAGTGTCTCTTGATGTGCACGTCAAATCATCTCCTTCCCTACTTCCCGCTGTGATTATTACAGCCACAAGAGGGCACTGTCTGGGTGAAATGTGTGTAGATCTGGAGAAGCTGCTAACACCAGTGAGTTAGGGGTGTATTTTTGTGTGTGCATTGTCATGTTTTTCAGATTACACACAGGGAGGTTGGGAATAAAATATTCACTGCGTTTGTAATAGGCACGGACATTCCTCAGAACAAAGCTGAAAGAGAAAGCCAAAAGCCTTCCCGAGGCTTAGAGGGAGAGACGTGAGGCAAAAATACTGTGTGATGTATTTCAGTCAAAAATCATTCTCCTTTTCAAAGTGAAAACTCAGTCAAATCTGGGCCCATGGACATGAAACGTTTAATGACATCATTCAGTGTGACTCACAGACACCATTATTTCAGCTGTCCATTGCAAATAAATGTCTGTAAATCTACCTGGACATCGTGGGAAGAAGTCGCTCTATTTCATGTTTTTAAGATTTCAGTGTCAAAATATGCAATCATAAGTGTCTGTATGAGGTGCGATCAAAAAGTTCAGAGACAAAACTCTGATTTAAATTTCAAAGTTCTTACTGTGTGCAGCATCTGCCCACTCCCAGCACTTTCGCTACGATTGAAAATCTCGCCGGAAGTCCCCCTTTGTAAGTGTGTTCAGCACCATCTATGAAGTGCACTGGATCTTCTCCACTGTGTCAAAATGGCAGTTGCATTGAGCCACATTTGGCAAGTAGAGCGGCGTGGGGAACGGCAATAGTGTTGTTGCATGCAAACAAAAAAGCAATGTTTTCAGTCTCGCATGAGCGTTGTCATGATGGAGCACCCAACTGCCATCACACCACAGTTCAGGTTGTTGGTACCAAGTGTTCTCCTTCAGACCCCTCAAGACATTGCAGTAGAACTCGGCCAGTCAGAGACACGTGGATGAATTCATGGTGCACAACACTGTGAATGTCGAAGAAAACAACAAGCATGTTCTCGGTGCACTCCATTATTCAGGGTCTTTTGCCTGCCCGTTGATGGGTCTCTGGGTTGGAGAAATAGATCAGATCTCGTCACCTGTGATGATCCTCAAAATAAAGGCTGGTTCAATCTGGGCCCGTTGACAGAGATTCACTCAGACTTCAACATAGTGCTGCTTTTAGAAGTGGCCACAAACAGTTGTGCTGTGTAACATCCTGTAGAATCCTGCATGCGCTCTATTCATGAACACGACATACGTCAGTGGCTACATTGCAAACAGAAACTGTTAATCGCTGACAACGCTGATCAGTTTACCAGGATCTCGACACGTATAGCCTGAATAAACGGGGCTGAAATGAGAATTTGCACAGTTTTCAAACTTGAGAAGACCTATGATCTCTATTTTTGGCTCAATGTATAAGCAACTGATCATAATCAGAAGATTAGCAGATGATTGGCATAAATATATAATAACCTAAGCTTACAATGAATTTTATTTTCCCAATGCATATTTGTTTTATTATGCCCAAGATGTCAAACTGTCAGCATCTGCTCCATCTCAGTGTATTATTTTGTGAAGCATTGTAAAGAAATACCACCTTAGCAACAGGATATGTGGCTGGTAAGAAGCCTTTCAAAAGGTCTCCAGCTAAGATTAACAGATATTTTCTCTCCCCACTAGGCAGAACAGGACAACGGCCACCCCCTGCCGACTTTTGCCGACCTCCAAATCGAAGTTCTGGATGAAAACAACCAGGCACCCTACTTCCTGGAGACCAGTTACCATGGCTACATCAGCGAGGCATCACCAGTCGGCACCACCATAGCGACCAGCACCAGCCTGTCTGCACCACTGGCCATCGTAGCTCTGGATAACGATGTGGAGGAGGTGAGAATAAATTGACAATGACAGGGTGTGAGCTGCTGCGTGCTCATGTTACCGACAAATCAAGCTATAGCAAAAACCACATTAACAATGCAGAAGTTCCCTTTTGCAACATTTTTCCGGTATTATTTACCATAGTTTATGGCTTTGTTACTTGCAATATTTGATTTTGTTTTGCATCTACTTCCATTATAGATGACATCCGGTGATACACCTGTAGGTATCAGCTGAGTTTTTTCCTTCTGTCTTTACCTCTATTTCTTGAATTCTCTAAATCTTGAGCTGCTTGATATTAACAAGGACTGTGCTGCTGACATGAAACACACAAATCAGTTAAGTACAGATATTAATACACACCGGTTAGTTTGATGGCTGTGCAACAATCTACTGTGAGAAGTGTAAATTGACTCTAATCGGCTTGACTGTTGATAGGCCTGTGAAGCTTTGCGTTCTGTCACGTATGCAGTTTGCAATATTTGATGCTAAGAAATAATGTCAGTTGTTAGATTAGTAGTGAAGGAAACCAGGCTTCATTCTTCTAGAATATTACAACTGTAGCTGGCAGTTTTGGGCTGTTTTCTTTGATCTTGTCACATTTCAAGTCCTTAATTAGCTTCTTGGTTATGCCAAAGAACACAGAATCTGGTTAAAGTAAAGGGTTTTTTCATTGAGCTATGCAGAATGAAGTACATAAAGTGTGATGAAATATCATGATTTTAAGCCTACATTTGGTTAAGAGTCCAGACCAAACTATCACGTGATTAGTTTCAGGATGGTTGGAAAGCTCGAAATCCAGCTGTTATATTGCTGAAGGATAGTGTAAATAAACCACAAGTGTCAAACCTGTCAATGGACTTTGAGGTTCAGAGACATGATCCTTGAAGTTCTATGGATGTCCTGAACTGTCTTGTACTGCTTGACAGGCCTATCGTAGAGTTTCAAAGCTACGACTGGACAATCGCTGGTTAAAGGAGGCTTTAAGCTCCCTATACACTGTGCTGGTATATCCATAATTTCCGGCTTAATAGGAAGAAGCAGTTTTGCTCCCTGTTTTACTTTAGCAATAAAAAATCCAGGTCTCAGTTGTGTAAATGGTCCAGCTCTCGCTTCAAAACAAAATTAAACCATCATATCAACAAAGCTAGCAGCGTGGTGACAGTGCTTAAACATAGCATACAGAAATGAGGGATCGGTCAATTCAAGTGTCCATTTCCATCCTCCTTTTCGCTCTGCTGAATCTCTTCTTTGTGCCTTGCTTGCAGTGTGTGAAGTGCCCTATCTAATTTCCCTGGGAATCTGTATAGTAAAACCATTTCCCTCTTAAATTGCCTCTCAGTAATAATGTAAGAATTTACAGCGCTGCAACATTGTTATCGCCGATGCATTCCCGAGAGCTTAGTTTGTTTAAGATGTAGCTTAGGCATTTTGACAAAAACAAGCTTTGGTTCATTGCTTTCTAAAAGACCCCAACAGCAGGGAATGGGTTTAGGGCGGATAATGTGTGTGTGTGTGTGTTCTGTGTATGGTTCTAAGTCTTTGCATTTGTGGCGGTTGATATACATTGAGCTATTTTTAATATCGCCAACCCTGGTGTTTCCTCCAGCATTAAGCAGCGACAATGATGATTAGTCCTAATTGGTTTTATGTGCCGTCCATCACTTTTATTTATGTGTGTGCATCTGGTTGTGTCTCTGACTCTGGTGTGTGTGTGTGTGTGTGTGTGTGTGTGTGTGTGTGTGTGTGTGTGTGTGTGTGTGTGTGTGTGTGTGTGTGTGTGTGTGTGTGTGTGTGTGTGTGTGTGTGTGTGTGTGTGTGTGTGTGTGTGTGTACATGCTTATTTATGACTCAATATCCACACCGGCTACTTCGACAATATTATCAGCCCTCCTACCCTGCTGAGCCAGCCTTATCTGGAATGAGAGCTCCCTCACACGCACACACACATACACACTCATGTACACTCATAGAAGAGATGACTGTGTAGGTAATGCCAGAGGAGGGCTTGGATGAGGATTGCCTCTCCATCACTGCACACATACACGCACACACACCAACATACAAACACGGTGCCCTGTTTCAAGAATTTTTCTGTCCAGAAAACATGTGAGATGTTTTTCCTTCATGTTCTGTCTTCCAAGCAGTTTTCTGATCTCAGCTGTTCTGCTTATGAAGACTTTGTGATGTTTCTCCACTGATTTCTACCTTTTTCCCCCCCCTTAAATTTGTAATATAAAATACTTTTAAAATGATGATGAAATATTGACATGGGAGAAGAAAAAGTTAAACACCTGATTCTTGCCGACTTTCATTCATTCATCAAGGACTCCAAACACTGTGTATTCATTTAACGGATGCATTTTTACAGATTTAGCTCCGTTGCAGCTAAATTGATGCGCATGCCACGGGTAGCTAAGCTCAATTATTCCTCCAATGGGTGATTAAATCATAAAAAATGAAAATGTGACTGTTGTGGTGCCTTCTTCTTAACCTCTCGATGTTTCTATCTCTTCATCAGACCCGGGATCCTCAGCTCCTCTTCTCACTGGACAGTTACTCTCATGTTTTCTCTGTATCTGCCACCGGAATCAGAAGATATCTCACCCTGGTGCAGCCACTGGACAGAGAGACGCAAGACTCCTACACATTCACGGTACTCCAGAGCCTTGATATTTTGTGCGTCTTATATCCGAAATGTTTGCACAAGAGGGGGATGGTGATAGATGTGCATCTGAATGCAGCTGAATAACGCTTCTCTCGACCTCTGATAAAACCGGTAGTATTGAAAAATGGCTTTTATCTAAAGAAGAGATGAATACTGGAAGCAAAAATGGAGCAGAGAATTGAAAAAAGCAAGGCAAGAGAGAGATATACAAGAGAGAATTGTGGGCATTTTTAACCTTGTACCTTAGGTTGACTTTATGCTATTTTACCAGTAAGAAGAAAGAAGAAGCGAGACAAAAGTGAAGTGGGGATGTGAGTAAAAGTGAAGCAGAGAAAGCAGATTTAGAAATAACAGAGCGGGAAATTACAGAGAGCACGAACAACAGATAGACTGAAGATGGAGGAAAGAACAAAGATGGGATGACCTGTGCATTGTATTTGTGTACTTTTTATAAACACGCAGAGTCTAAGATTTCACTTACCTCCCCTGCTTTTCAATATTGGATTGAATTTTATGTCATCACACTAAATTAGTTTGGCATGACAAGCAGCGCCTTCATTAATGATTGGATTGTTCTCAGCATTCAAGCCATTGCTCAGAAATAGACACTGAAAACAAGACTTATTAGAGTGTCCTTCTGTACCTCCATCAGTTATTCTGCTTCTGTCTGACTCATTTCTTCTGTCTCATTGTACACTTTCTCTCTTTTTATTCTTTTCTTGTTGTTCTGCCCCTTTTTTCATTCTCTATCTCGGCTTCTTTATTGGTAGGGCACAGTGAGACTGCCCATTGCCAAGCACATTATCTCAATTGATGTACAACAATGTTTGCTCCATACAGCCTTCTGTTATCTGACACGTTCAGCCTGGCAACACTGGCCCTGTGTGTGTTTTGTGCAACATAATGTGGTTTGGTGTGTCCTTGAGTGTGCGCTCAGCAATTTGGTAGTTAAAAGATAAATAAAAGCAGAAGGTCTGCTGTACTGATTGAAAGGCAGAGGTGTACAGTAATCATCATGAAAGCCTTGAAGGTGAAATTAAACTCGATGAAGAGAGTGAGAGGAAGCGATGAGAAATGGAGGGGGATTTTCATTTGATGGAGTCAATCAGCATCATGGCAGATGGTTTTGTGGAGAGAATTGGTATCAGTGAAGAAGCTTCTTTTCTCTTCATATTCACTGTGTTTGAAATCCCAAACTAGGGACAATACATGCTTTTGTTTATTTTGGCAGTATAATGTCCTTTGCGGGAGACTGGAAGTAGCCGTTGGAAGAGACGGAAAAGAATGCAGTCACAGAAGTCACAAAGCAAAACATGTTCAGCACAACAGCCTGCTTTACTAACATGTTATCTGTCTGAATCACAAGCAGTTTCAGGGCAACTTTTGTTCCTGTAGCATTTTTGCTTACTGTGGGCTTGTTTTCCCAATGCAATGCAAAGTCCTGCAGCTCAATTTGAACATCACAACTACGGCGAGAAACTCAGAAACTCAAATGACTTCTGTGTGACCAAACTATTGTCTACATAGTATCGATATTTAATTATTAACGTTTTAAATTTTATACTGTAATAGTTTCATATCTGCTGTATGCAAATGCAGCCTGCAGTTCAGCTGAGAAGTTCCTGAATTTTTGTCACGTGACTGTTGGTCCCAGGCGAGTCACTAATAGCTTCACAGTTGCGCCGAGGACTTTATCTTTTTTTTTCTTTTTTTTGCAGAATGTGGTCAGAGATGAAAGTTCTGTTTTAGCACATTTTTAAATCAGATGTGTAGAATAGCGTGATTTTGATGCCATATCACGATTTCAAGCTTAGATTTTAATTAATTACCTCGATGGAACATCTTGTTCCCGATAAGCAACTTGAGGACTTTTTTTTGTTTTTATAGTTTGTGGCTCTGTTAAATGACATGATATTTATTTATTATTAATTCTAAAAGTTTTTAAAATGCATTTTTAACGTAGGTTGACTGACAAACTAAATCACCTTAGGCACCCTGATTACTTTCTTAATGTTCGAAATTTGTCTACAGCTCCACTATTTCATTTAGCTTTTGTCCAAAGTGACGCACATCTGAGAGAAGATACAACACAAGCATGAATGTAGTCAAGAGAAAAGAACCTGAATAAGTGCCATGAAGCATCATGATTACTGATGTGAAGACACTTTGAAACATTTCAAAATTATCCAAATGGTGCAGTGGGTAGTTTAAGATTGAGGAAAGGAGTAAACTGTTTCGCTTAAAGGAATAGCTCAGCATTTTTGGAAAACGGACTTTTATGGTTTCTGGCCAAGACTTGGAGAAGAAAATCGACCCTCCTCCCATGTCTGTATGCTAAATAATAAGAGTGAGCCTGCAGGGGGCTCGCTTCATATTTAGTGTATGGAGTTGTTTGTGAGAAAGCGAGTAGGAATATTCCCAAATGTTAATGTTAAAGAGTTTTAAGTTGCTCCCACAAAAACACAGTAAACCCCAGAACTCGGATTTAGGGTGAAAAAGCACAAAGCTGTTGTATCTCAAAGGAAACGAGGAAACAAACAGACAGTATCAAGATGTCAAGGACGTATTCAGTACACAGTCCGCCCACCTTTTCCCCACAACCCCACCAGGATGCTCTAAATCATAGCTCTTCTACAAGATAGGACGTTTTATGCCTTTGCTCTGTTTATATTGTTCTTTTTTCCTTTCTGTGTGCGTGTCTCTTCAGCTTTTAGCATCAGACGGCGTCCAGCAGAGCCTCCCCGTCACCGTGACGATAACAGTGTTGGATGCTAATGACAACACTCCAACTTTTCCCAATGTCTCTTATAATGTCAATCTGTTCACTGATATGATGCCTGGAGAAACTGTGTTACAGGTAAACACCGTCAAACACACAGGTTACTAACACAATTAACCCTCCTGTTGTCCTCATTTACGGGCACCAAAAAATGTTGTTTCCTTGTCTGAAAAAAAAAAATTCAAAAATTCAGCAAAAAAATTCCTCAAATTTCTGAAAATGTGCAAAACCTTCAGGAAGAAAATTCCAATAATTTCTTAAAAGTTTTCCTTAAAAGTTTAATTTTAAAAATATTCCCCTAATTTCACAAGAAAATTCTTGTAAATATTTTTTAAAAATGGTAAAATTCTTAAGATATCTAAAATAATTACATCTATATCAGTAAAATTTCTAATACTTTCTTTAAAAACTCACAAAAAACAACCAAAATCCATTGAAATTCACTGGATTTTGGTTGTTTTTTTGTGAATATTCTTAAGAAACATTTTTAACATTTCATTTTTTCCACCAAAAAATGTTTAAAGATTTCCCAAAAATATTCACCATGAAAATATATTTTTTTCCCACATTTTCAAACGTTAAAATGGGTCAATTTGACCCGCAGGATGACACGAGGGCTAAGGTAGTAGCAGCAAGATGCTTGACTAAAGCATGTATAGGCATATTTGTGCGACTGTTCTGACTCTTGGAGGTTTTGTCTCTGTGTTTTTTTTTTTAATTTACTCCCCAGTTGTCAGCGGTTGATTCTGATGCCGGTCCAAATGGTCAGGTCTCCTATCGGATCTTGGCTGGTGACCAGGCACAATTTCTTATAAACAACAGGTAAATAGATCACTGACATTTGCCATCATTTGGATCTTTTATTGCAGTGCTGAAAGAATAGTTTGACATTTGGTAATTACGCTTGAGTTACAAAAAAAACCACATACTACAGTCAGTAGTTGGCTCAGCATGAAGACTGTAAACGGGGAACAGCTTGATTGCCTTCATTTAACGGTTAAAAAAGGGGCAGTGTCAAAGTGTAAAAGTGGCAATTTGTGGTTTTACAGGGGAGTTATGTAAAAGACTATTTCTCTGTCACCTCCTGGAATCTTGTCTTGACCTTAAGGTTGCCAGGCAACCGGCGGAGACCGACTCTTGGCAAGAAAGTGCATCAGCATATTTGCTAAAATGTCAGACTATTTCCTAAACTAATTTTACAAATCCACTTGCAAAGCTACACAGAGTGCCTCAGGTAAATGAATTTAATGATTGTGTGCTTGTGTGTGTGTGTTTGGGCATGTTATTGTAGGAACACCCATATATGTTTGTTATGTCGTTCAGACTATCATGTTAATTAATTGCCATATTTGAAAAGGGCATTCGTGAGATAGTTGGTGGTCTAAATCGTGGGAGGTTTTTGTGGAGAAGCCAAGGTGATGAGAAAACAAACAAATTGTGGTGTGAAAGCATGGTGAGCGTTCATAATGGTGTACAATTAACCGTTTTCACAGCACTGGGGTCATTACTGTGGCGCCGGGTGTCGAGCTCGCGGTTGGACGCAGCTACGCTTTGACCATAGAAGCCATGGACAATGGGCCTGTACTTCACAGAAGGTAGGAAGCCTTTCTCTCTGTCTGCTTCCTCTGTCTTTTTCCTCTCATTCTGTCTGGAGCTGAGGCTTGAAAGGTCATCATCTTTCCAGCTCTCACGCTCATTGTCAGACATACCACAGCACTGTCTATCACCCCCTCTTTGTTACTCCTTCCTTGCTACTCTCTCCATCTGTTCGCCATTTTCAGGTTTCCATTTTTTTTTTTCCTTTTTGGAAAGTATCATGAATTCTAGCTTAAAAATTGGAAAGTGGCTGTAAAGGAGTCCTAGAGGAAAATGG
The DNA here is from genome assembly GCF_021347895.1 of Acanthochromis polyacanthus. Lineage (NCBI taxonomy): Eukaryota > Metazoa > Chordata > Actinopteri > Pomacentridae > Acanthochromis > Acanthochromis polyacanthus. The sequence continues at coordinate 11,871,646 of NC_067131.1, read as the reverse complement.
ACTGAGGTGTGAGAATGGAGGAAGTCAGACAGAGTGACATAAAAGTTTGCCTCCAATCAGATACCCTCCTCTTGAGAACAGAAAGAAAAGTATACATCTGTATTTCAGAAAAGGGACAAATGCAGACACATGTAGCATCAAAATATAACACCACGGAGAGTAAAATAAACACAGTGCATTGTGGCCTGTTGTATTGTCAAGAATAGAAAGGACTGATTCGATAAGGTGACACTTCATTTATTTTTTGTTTTCCCCTGCCTCCTGTCTAATGCTGTCTGCCCTTCTATCTCGACTTTATGAATTAAATCAATAAGGAGCCGTAACTTTGAGCGTCTCGCAATTTCAGCCTGCTCCCCCAACTCGTGTTATTTCATGCAAAAAGCAGCTGCCCCTGCTATTTTTGTAAACTCTCTGTGTATTGATTGGGTTGCAAAAGTCTGAGCAGAGAGCACATTTCAGTTTTTAGGAGTAGCCATGCAATATCTGAGAACAGAAGCAAATCCAGCAATCGAACCCCCTGAAACACGGTCAACCTACATTGTGTCACAGATTGATGTAGCAGCTGCACTAGCGAGGACTTTGATTCCTTGGGTGTTTTTTTTCCGCAGCGCCGGGCCCCAAGTTGACTCGAAAAACATCATAGAAAAGGGACTCACTGGGGACAAACCGTGAGCTTCTGCAGGTTGCAGTCCAGCAGACAGCTTTTGATGCATGCTGTTTCATTCTCTGCTTTCTGTTGTCTTGTCTTGTTGTATATCATCAAACACTGAAGCACCATGAAGAAAACATGCGAGAGACCGGCGTCGATGGGAAAGCCAGCCTGAGCAGCAGCCTGATGTTTTCCGATACTCAAAGCACGCTTGGGGTGCAGCTTCTTTGTGTTTTGCACTCGGCAACAGCTCAACAAAAAGGAGAAATTAACACTGCAACGTCCTTGCAGAAAGGACAAACAAGATAAACAAGTCTTTGCTCCACACACAGGACGCACAGAACAAAAGCGGCAATCGGTTGCAGACACGCGAGCACATTTAATCAAGGTTTTTTTTTTTTTTTTTTAATTAAAACAGTCTGAGAAAAAGGCACGAGGCAGTACTGAGGTGATGACCACTTGCTAGGTAGGTCTGTGTGAAAGGAAGCCAATTTTATAAGTTGATATAGACTGAGCAGGTCAATAGGGAGTATTTCTTCGTCACCCTGTCATTATATTGAAATACACTCGAGAATGTCACCGAGCAGTTAATTTGAGCCGTCAGTGGCCAGTGGTGGAGGTTTCTCCTCTGTTCAGTGTACTGGCAAAAATGTAATCACTAAACTCCCCTGACACCTGATTAAATGTTGAAATATAGAAAAACGAAGCATGGACATTTTGCATATAGCGTTGGGCACTCTGGATAAGTGTTCATGCCGACATGTAAATATGAAGCTCTTACAGCCGGCTGTACTCATTCATGCTGGATATTAAGAAATGCCATCTCCATGCCGTTTCAATGAAATTGTTGAGAGACCCACAGTTCTCATTCTGTGCAAATAAACAGTGCATTTTCAAGGTTATCTGAAGTTAATACAAAGCTGCAGCAGTCGGAGTTAGATAGTTCAAGTGGGTAACTTCCGAAGCAATAGTTTCTTCAGGGTTTCCACAATGAATTGTGGTGGAGGAGCAACAACACAAAGAGGGATTTATGTTCTGTACGAATACATTTTACCAGACGTGTGGACTTGAGCTATGTGGCTGAAAAGTAATTTAATGCCTGGAAATCTGCTCAATTACTCTGAATGCAGGCAAGGCGTATGATTTAAGAATGCGTTCCTTAAAGTTACAGCGGGTGCTTTCATGAATTTCGCTCGCTCGTGTCATCACTCCCTGCTCATTTGCAGCAGGCAAAGGTGGAAGTGAAAAAGCAAAGTGAGGCTGCACTAATTGGGTGACTAAATTCGTCGCCAAACAAACAGTTTAAGAGCTGACTGCTTTTACCCTAATTCAGCATTTTAATTTACCAAATAGCCAGCAGAAAATGCCCATAGGGCTGGAGTCAAAAGCTTGTGTGGATTTTCAGACATGGAAACTGGCAACACTGGTCAGTGGTCAACTCTGTGTGTCTTTAGAGCTTTAATGTAGAATTTAAACTGATTTTTAATTGGGTACATTTTGCTTCGTGTTTGAATTTTATCAGTAGTTATGAAAACTAATCATTAAACGTTCTGAAACTTTCCAGAATCTCAGGCAATCAAATGTTCTAAGTTTATGAAGTGACACAAATTAAGTTTTCTGTAACAGCTGATGCACGTACTGTCCTCAAATGTTCCCAAATTAAATCAACCTTCACTGTCTAATAAATTAATCTAATTAAACAACACAGATAGCATCTTGTCTGTGCAGCAAATGCCCATTGCTTACATTGAACCCTTTAAATTATAAAATATATATTTGTAGTTGTCATTATTGCACTAGATTGCTTTTTCCAGCAGTATGTGTCAGTCATCACAAAAACCAGAATCCTCTCTCCACCTGCACTTGGTTCCAGCAATGTAGCTGCCAAATCAATACAGAATGTGAACCACTACAGATTGAGGTGGTTCCAGTGATTGGCTCACAGATTGTCCCCAAATTTCCCCAGACCCCCTGTTTATCTCAGCTGAAAACATAACCTGGATAACAAATCGATATCCATCTTTGCTACCTGATTTGTTAAAACCATGGGTCAGTACCACAGATGAGCTGTGTCGCTCTCCTGGAGGGCGCCAACAGAACATTACAGACAGCATATTTTTTTAATGAGCTTGAATTTGCACTTTTGACTATTACATCTCCATGTTCGGGGGGTCTGGGACTTTCCAAGAACCCTTGATGTACATGTATCGTTCAGCTTCCCAGCGCTTCTGCATGGCCTAGATAGATGCACCCCCGAATACTGACAACAGCTTATGCTCAGGGGTCTCATTTATACTTTCATCAAACTGGAGGGTAAGAGAGAAAAGAGGGCACCACCAGAGAGGAGAGATAAGATGCTAGATCAGTAGCCAGATGGCAGAAAGAAAAGAAATCACTTTCACGCCACCTTACGAGGCTTGTAGTGTATTATGGAGGTGATTCAAAGTCGCGATTTGAGAAAAATATTATTACTTTATGTTACTTTACTTTCGTTACTTGGCCAGGCAGAGGACAATGTTTTTTTTCCTTTTGCTAAAGAGGCTTCTGCGCCTACAAGCCAGCGCATCCAACAATAATCTTTTCACTTAATGTAGTAATGACGGATTACTGGGATCAGTAACTGTAATGTCATTACTGAATTTCAAACTGTATTTTCTTTAGCTGGGCAACACAGTATGCATCAGGGTTGGCTTTAGCTCTGTTTTTCTCAGAACTGGATCTAATTTGAGTTGAAGACAAAAACCATATGTTTTAATTCTACATGGCTGCATATTAACAGCCCAGTAAGCTTCACTGCAATTTTGTGCATAGATTGGAAGGAAAAAGACTTGAAGAATAGCGTTAGGCAGCTGTAGATGAATTTATTGATTGAAATTTATATGTATGTTCATCAGACAGTCATTAGAAAAATGTATGATAAACACAGCTGGAAAGCATCCAGGGAAACCAGGAATCTTTGACAATGTGAAGAGCAACGCTTTAATGCCGAGAGTTCAGAAAAACACAAATATGATGGTAAAGTGCGCTCAGCATCAGAGCCTTTTCACCGACAACTCACTGAACCCAATGATAATTTTGCTTGACCACAAAATAACTTTAAAAGACTGAGGAGAAGACGATTGTTTATGCATGTGAATGGTGGCTTAGAGTTGATGTGACCTAGCCTAGCCGCGCTAGACAACCCACAGCAACGAATTTAATTCTCTGCCAGGGTGGGTCTAGTTACCCTCCATAAGGCTCGAGATTGGATTCTCCTAAAACTGGCCGGACGAATCACCATGAAGTGTAGAGTCAGAAGGCGGGCGTAACTAAGTGACGACAGAGGCGCGACGATTCTGACAGAAACAACCGGAAACAACTAGCCTAGCCGCGCTAGACAACCCACGGCAACAGGACAAACGACAACAGTCGTTGAGCTCCATTAGCACCCACTCTGAATAATCTTTCTGTTAAAATGTCTGTAATATACCTGAGTTTCACCCATTGACTGTATAAATAAGGCTTCACCGAACTACTGCATCCTCTGATTTCCGGCGCTCAAGGAGCCTGTTCGTTGCGCTGATTGGTTGTATACCTACCCAATTGCTGCAGAGTGATTTGAAAGACAACCTTTTAGCCCGCCTCCCTCCCTGTCGAGCGGTCCGAGACCCTTGTGCCTTTAGAAACATGGGTCTAGCGCGGCTAGGCTAGATGTGAACAGCAAATGCTCAAAAATGCAAGCCTGTTGGACTTTAGACTAAACAACTTCATTCTTTCTAAATTTGTCTCTACAAGAGTTTGATGTACAGATACATGATTGTACGTGCAGCTTTTGTGGGTTTCTGTTTGCGTGCATGTACAGTACAAGGAGGAACAGCTGTACACAGCCATGTCTGTGAAATTGATGATAAATATTAAATAAGAAACACATAAAAATGTTTTTAGAGAAACAGAAGGAGAAATAGGCTACAGCAGAAACCACGACTGACTAATCTCCAGTCAATCGGTTTTCATCAATAATGCCATCTGAATTGTTTTAATACAACACTGGCTTTCACTCTCTCTGGCGGCTTACATTTTTCCAGCCTTTATCTGTTTGTTTGTTTATTTATTTATTGTTGTGCACGTAAACAGATTTTGTGGGCTATTGTTTAGACCCGAGGTTCTTTGGCTTCTTCAGTCGATGATCCAGTTTGAGTGGAGTTAATCTCTCCCTTCTCACTCCCCCCGCTGAAGCTCGGCACTCTCACCAAAGTAGGAACACAAAACCAAATCCCCGCGGTTTCGTACTCCGGAATTCATGGTGGATAAAACTTTTTTTTTTTAATCAAAACTATCAAATGGGAATAATCAAGCTTTTTCCAACCAGTTGATGAAAAGCTAATAATAACAGATTTTTGGGGATCTTCTGTAAGCCATGTCTGACACTGGACCTGTTAATGCCAACTCATGATGTGCAGATAAAAACTGTCCAATCTCAAACTAGGAATCACAAATTTTTTCTAAGATTCTAAATTTGGATGAGTTTTGGGAACCGTGAGATACTCAGAATTTTTAATGGCTGTTGATTGCTTTAAAAAAGGTAACGCCTAAGATATTTCACTCCATTTAAACACTATAAAGCCTCATGTAAGAGTCTTATAAACACCACTGAATGAGATTTTCCCAATTTTAAAACAAATTAAGACAAAATTGGATTAAAAAAATGTTAGTATTAAATAAAGATTTGATGTTTTGGTGTAAAAACTGCAGCATTTTTAGGAGGTCTTAGTGCATATCTGCTGATTTTATTTATCCTAATTCATTTTAGTTCTCTTTCCTTTTACCAAAGCAAATTTGTGTACCATCCCCTCTCTTAATTGCTCCACCTTTCCCTTGTTAATTTATTCCTGTTTGTTGAATAATTCATACAGGTATCTACTAAGCCTGAAAAACAGACAGACACACAGCAAACTGATCGCTCATAAAATGAAGAAAAAGGAAAGCAAAGTGGGGGAAAAAAACGACACACTAATTATCAATGTTGTTATAGTAGTCGTGTGATATGCAAAACGTGGCTTTAAAACGCACAAACTTCTTGGTGCACGTTGACCAATGGAGAAGAAAAACAACCCCTGAAAACTTCATTTAATAGCCTCACCTCGTATAACCTGGAATTTTGGTACCACGAAGTAGCTAGAACCTTCGCATCTTGTTATTTTGTGTTCAGGATCATAACTTTAAACAGAAATACCAAAGTAGGTGGTGCCACTGAATACTGTCGTCCTCCACACAAATGATTCATGGAATCAAATCTTTTCACAAAGACAAACTGGGACACAAGGACACAAGCTGTTTTATAGGAGTGTGAACAAGCATCCCTGTCTATCGTAGGTCATTACCGTGACATAGTGTTCTTGTATGTCTTGTGATTAAAAAATGTGTGAATGCAGCTTGTTGAACACCAAATGCTGTTTATCAGACACTGTGTAATTAAAGCTTCATTTTATAAAGCGACACAATCTACAGTCAGATGCTACTCTCTGTGCTTTATAAATTACAAACACAACGTAGTTCACTGTTTTTTCCTTCCCTTAATTTTCTTTTCGGCCTATTTGCGATATTTCATTCGTGACATTTTCTATTGAGCCCTTATTTATGGAATTCATTCTTCCGACGTTGTAATTATGTTTGCACAGTTAGTTTAATTAACCTTATTATACATGTGTGCCGCCGTTCCATTTATCTTTAAATACAGTTCTCAACATGCAACAAAAACCCCTGAACAGCATAAATTCTATTAGTGTATTAAAGTTATGTGTTCGAGTGCAGGAGGTTTAGCTTTAAGTAAAAGTTGAGGTTCTGAAGGTCAGATATGCCACAGTGCATAATAAGGTACATTATACTGCATAATAAAGGGCACTGTAAAGGATGATTTAATATTGCCCTAATAAGATAGTGTCACCCTGTGCAGATGCACTTTTATTGAAATGAATGCGGTGAAAAAATAAGCAGTTTCTCTCAGGAAAATGCAGCCTACCTCGATGTGAATGAGCCCAGTTAGTTTGTCCGAATGCACAACGGAAACCTTGAGCCCAGCAAAAAGATGGCTGTAAAAGCCCCACAGAGGAGCACTACCTGGTGTCTTTGTCACTCAGACAGTTGTTGACTTTACGCTCATATTGATTAGTTAAACACGGCATGAAGTGCAAAGAAACAAACATCGGCCAGCCACTTTTAGCTTAAATAATAGCCCATTCACCCTCACGGATACGCATCTCCTCCCCGCCGTCCTCACATGCCTCCCTCCAACTCCCCTCCTCTTCCTTTTCGCCTCCACAACATTCCTCTGCCGCGCTATCTGCTTCTACCTTACCGACTATTTTGCAATCTGTCCTCGTTGCTTCATCCTGCTCTCTTTTGCCTTCTCCTGCTTTCTCTTTAGGTCATCCATTACCACGGTCTATATTGAAGTTTTGCCCCCAAACAACCAGAGCCCTCCCCGTTTCCAGCGGCAACAATACAACCTGGAGATCAGTGAAGCTGTGAGGACTGGAGCTACTCTGCTTAATCTGCAGGTTCACACACACACACACACACACACACACACACACACACACACACACACACACACACACTATCTACTGTATACTGGTGGTTATCAACCTGTTTTGTCAGCCGTTATCACTGCAGCACCTCGAAGATGAACTCAAGTAAGTGTCCCTTCATCACCACCACCAGTTAGGGTCAAACTGTGTAGCCTGCTAATTATAGAAAGCCTTGTGTGGTCAAAATTATTTCATAATAGTTAACTGTTACAGTTCCAATGTCCAGATAGCAGACAGTGGATGTTATAAATGTTCCATCACAATACTGAGGTGACATTTTCATTGTTTTCATTACTTTTTGCTACGGCGACCATTTCAACACTGCTAAATGGTTTCCCTAGCCTAGCCGCGCTAGACCCAGCTCTTAAGACACAAGGGTCTAGGAACGCTCGACAGGGAGGGAGGCGGGCTTAAAGGTTGTCTTTCAAGTCACTCTGCAGCAATTAGGTAGGTATACAACCAATCAGCGCAACAAATAGGCTGACATAGTTCCTAGAGCGCCAGATTGTGGCTAAGTCCCATTAGCTTCCCAACCAGCAGAGCCAACTGGTATATTAAGGATTTGCCATATCCCATTGGCTTAAGTCCAAATACGTCTTTCTTCTCAATGAAACACTTCAGTGCCGTCCTTTGTTTATCTTTCAAGTTGAATTTTAGCTTCAAATCTTTAAGGGCTGTGGCCAAAGCTGAGTCGAAAGATAACTGTTTATTGTGCGCCGGTTGTTTCTGTCAGAATCGTCACGCCTCTGTCGTCACTTCGTTACGCCCGCCTTCTGACTCTACACTTCATGGTGATTGGTCCGGCCAGTTTTAGGAGCATCCAACCTCGAGCCTTATGGAGGGTAACTAGACCCACCCTGGCAGAGAATTAAATTCGTTGCCGTGGGTTGTCTAGCGCGGCTAGGCTATGGTTTCCCCACTACTTTAAGCTTCCTCAGTCATTTTATAAATTACTCTTAGCGAACAAATTCAACATTTTATCCGTTACTTTTAACTAACTAGTTGAAGAGTTTATTCAGTTTAGCTCATTGTTCAAACGTAAAAGTTTCAGAAAGCTCGACAGCTCATTGTACCAACAATGGCCCATTCAAACATGTTCACAAAGATAACACTCAACCATATTAATCCATCCTCAAGTGTTCACTTCTAGCAGGACACGAGTGCCATCAGAAATGTGGCTCTTCAACTGAATTAGTAATAATTTATAATAATAGATTCTTATATTAATATATTACAGATACTAAAATGCTTAAGTGAAAACACTACTACCAAGAACAAAATTACCATGCATGATGAAAGCAGGACAAATGAACATATTTCTAAATGGACATGCTATTAACCCACCCAAAGAGAAACTACTTTAGAGCTGGGACCACACACTGCATAATACTATGATGATAAGGTACACAGAAAGCCCACTTCAAACTAATGAATGTGAAGGCGAACACCTAAAAGCCACTCATTATACTGTAGTACAATAGCTGTGGTCACCTTAATGTGGGAGTTTGACAGCTTACACTAATATTAGCTGGTTAGTAGTCCTCCCAAACAAGTCTTATTAATAAAATATAATGATAAATCGAAATAAAAGATTAACAGGTGCCCTGAATAAGAAAATTAGCAGCAGTCCAAACATAAAAATAAAAATAAAGCCATAACCAGGCAGAGCAGCATTGGCAGTCTTTGCTTTTAGGTGTACACAACACTCCTGTCCTTTGTCTTGAATGTGTTTTTCAGATTTATTGAGCTACTCTTTCCACATACCCTCAGGACACTGCAGATTTCCAGAGTTGCTTATACCCTTTGTTTGGAATCACCACTGTATTCTTCATATCTACAAGGAGATTTGTGGAAAATAAAGTCATATGTGTGAGTGAATGCAGATGTCTGTCTGTCTATTTTTTAAGGCAGTGGATCGTGAGAGAGACCCAATAACCTACAAAATCTACAGCGGAGACGTCCAGGGACATTTTGCGCTCCAGCAGAAGTAAGTTTGCACAAAATTCTGACATCATCATGTTTGATCAAAAATTGTGGAGCTTGTTGAAGTTAATATTTACAGAAACTGAAGCCATGAACTTTTTCTTACTAGTGTAAATATCTTAAGTATATGTATGTGTTTGTATATAAAATTATCATCTATGAAAACCCCCTGTGTGCTCGCTGTACTTAGAAATATGTGGGTATAGTTTATGTGTAGGGGAGGGATTGCACTTGAAAGCGGTCTAAATTATATCTTTCAAGACTTGGACGTCTCTGCACTGAGGGGAGTCACATCCATACTCTTTCCCGCATGCACCACATTCACCACGCACACATGCATACAGACTCTGAGGGCTTTTGTTGTATTTATTCATTTATTGCTCATTAAAAATGCATTTCTGTGCTGGGGTAAGATCCTATCTACATTTCTACAGGGAGGAAAAGAGAGAGAGAGAGAGAGAAACAAAGGGAAAGTATGGTGAAAGACTGCAAGAGAAGGGGCCAGCATTATAGGGACGGGGAAGAAAGGAGGTAGAGGATGAGAGTGAAGGGTTGCAAAAGAAGGAGATAAGAGAGCAAACCAGGAGCTGGGAAGGAAACAATGAACAAGGGCGACAGACAAATGAGGATTTCAAAACACACACTAAAAGGAGTAAAGTGAAGGAGCCAGAGAAATCCATAGTAGCACCGATTAGAACCAACTGAAGGGCTTTTTATTTGTGCATTCTAGGAATATTTGATGGGTTGTGTGTGACACTGTAAAATCATCCGATACGTGCCAAAGTATTTCAGGGCCTCAGCTGTGTTTTCTGCATTACGGCGCTATAGCGACAAGCCAAGTTGTCCTCTTTCCACTACACAAATGCAACACGCCATGCAGCTTACACTGGCACAAGATGGGGAGCTTCATTTTCGTTGCTTTTGTGCAGAATTTGGCTCAGTGTTGCAGCATTAGAGCACCAAAACAGACATAATTTGCATATTGCTTATTAGTGGTGCTTTTTGGATAAATAATTTAGGCCATTTTTAGTTCACCCTGCACATTGGGATTTGTTGTAGGTCCCAGACACAAGCCATAGCCGAAGTTTGTTTTGAGAGCAGCAAGGATGTGAAGAAAATGTGTCAAATTTGTGGCGTAAATTAGAAAACAACTATGTGTCTGTGCACGCCCGCATGAGCGCAGATCATCTTTTAGTTTGTTTAAAACAGCTTCACATCTTTCCCTCAGCGGACCACTTAACATCTGTGCAAAGACAGACAGTTTTTTGGTTTTTTTTTGCACATCAGCACTCACATCCCTTCACACACTGCCGACAGATGAAGGGTATGGGCATCTCAGATGGTTTGTAATTCATGAAAGTAGCTTAAATTAAAAACACTTCAATCATTATGCAAATCGTCACTGGAAAATATTTAAAAAAGCTGTAGTCAATCAAGGCTAACATCAAAGATTTTAGTTTTTAATTGGTCAGAAGTCCCAGACAGGCTGTACTGAAGCTGTTGATCTTCTCGACAACGTTTTTACTGATGCTATAACCATTTGCCCTTTAATTACACGTTTCTCTTTGCTTCTGGTTGGTCATTTTGATTATTGAATTGTGTTCATTGAGTAGCTTGAGCTTATAAAGCATTTTAAAAATTCATGTCCTGTGCTCTAATGAAAATTCATCATGGATCTTTCAGCTCTCCACTTGCTTAGTGGGCATGTTGGGCTTGAATATTATTATTACATACCAGTAGATCTATATGTTGATGCTGTGAGGCATTTTTTTCTCCATCCATCTAGTGGAATTTAATGTATTTAATGTGAAATAAATCAATATCAAGATGTAGAGAATATCTTGCTGTCATTTTGAGGCATTTTGTCTCCAATTTCGTGAAAGGACTGTTACCTAAGAATAGTGTGTTTAATGACGCATCACTGTCTGAGCCATTACAGCAACAGCACCCAAGAGGATGTTCCTTAATGCCATTGTGGGTGAAGTGATGGGCATGAGGTGCCATCCGCAAAGTGCCCATAATTGCAGTAAAGCTTTTATGCAGTGGAACCGTCTGAAAAGTTGTCCCCAAAGTTGCGTATTAAGAGGAATATACATTGTGATAGAAGAAGCTGGTTTCCAATTTATTCCTATTTTATAGTGTTAGCATACAAAGTGCTGACAGATGGCTTCAGATATCAGCGTAGGAGTGAGTGACACGATCGGCAAACAATGTTCTTAATTACACCTCTCACGCAATCGGTGTTTTAAGGTTTGACAGCAAAAGTGTACAACGCTATAGTGTTTGTATGTTTTTTTATTGTGTTCCATTGCCTTTACTTTGCTCTTTTGATTTATTTTTTAAGCTTTTGTTAACCAGAACTCTGTGTGTGTTTGCTCTTTCCAGTTCAGGGTATTTGGTTCTGGACAATCCTCTGGACAGGGAGTCTTTGGATTACTATACCCTGCTGGTCACAGCCTCAGACGGACACCCAGATGGAGTAAGAAACTCAGCTGTACCACACAGATATTAACTGGTTGTCTTTACTTGAGTTGTTTCACATCCCCAGTGGAATTAAAGCAAGTGGCTGCCAGAAGGGATTCTAAATCCTTCCCGGTGAAATGTCACAAACAACTAGCCTAGCCATGCTACACCCATGTTTCTGACGGCACAAGGGTCTAGGGAAGCTCGACAGGGAGGGAGGCGGGCTAAAAGGTTGTCTATCAAATCCCTCTGCAGCAATTGGGTAGGTATACAACCAATCAACGCAACGAATAGGCTGACGTAGTTCCGAGAGCACCGGCGGATTGTGGCTAAGTCCCATTAGCTTCCCAACCAGCGGAGCCGCGGAGCCAACTGGTATATTAAGGATTTGCCATATCCCGTCGGCTTAAGTCCAAATACGTCTTTCTTCTCAATGAAACACTTCAGTGCCGTCCTTTGTTTATCTTTCAAGTTGAATTTTAGCTTCAAATCTTTAAGGGCTGTGGCCAAAGCCGAGTCGAAAGATAACTGTTTATTGTGCGCCGGTTGTTTCTGTCAGAATCGTCACGCCTCTGTCGTCACTTCGTTACGCCTGACTCTACACTTCATTGTGATTGGTCCGGCCAGTTTTAGGAGAATCCAGCCTCGAGTCTTATGGAGGGTAACTCGACCCACCCTGGCAGAGAATTAAATTCGTTGCCGTGGGTTGTCTAGCGCGGCTAGGCTAACAAACAACAACTGTGGGGTTGTGTTAAAAGCAGAATAATAGGGGCAGCTTTTGGAAATACTTCAATAATAATTACCATCAATCATTAATCACAATAAAATGCTGAATATTATATCATGAACAAGTCTGGATGTATAATATTGGACAAAACAGGCAGAAGCCCCAACAAATGTGAAAAGAACAAAATGGACGGCTTAAGTAGGGCTCAGAAGTTATCCGCTGACTCACACTTTTTAACTGGCCAGCAGCTTTTATCATACAGACTAGTTTTATTGCACTGTCTCATATGAAACAACTGGGATTACACTGACACTAAGATGGATAAATCTGTCTTAACCAGCGTTTTTTTCCCACTCAAAAAGAAGCTCATCAGGGACACCCTCCAAAGGGGATAAATCCAAAAATGTCAGTGTGATGTAGCTGACACTTGGTCAGGACCTCTTGGCGTCACATTTCAATGCACTGGGTATTCCTTTTGCGTCAGTTTTCAGCATGCAGTGTTCTCTTCGTGGAAGAGTTGCTTTTAAGACCAAGAAATTCCTTGTTTGGAGGCAGAAAGGGTGGTGCAGGCACAAATCAAACACACAATGATTTTTTTTTCATTTTCTTTAGACTTTTTAGTCATTTATTTGAAGCTATTTTAAGCTGTTCTTTGGTTAGGCTTCTGAATTGATCACATTTTGTTTTAAAATGGACTGTGTTTACATGTTCAAGGTCAAATTTCTCCTTTTCACAGCAAGCTTCTCCTGTGTTTTAGTACTTACCTCTGTGACAAATCGAACACCATCTAATATATAATTTGCTGCCTGAAAAATAGCCAACCCTGGGGTTTATTTTCAACCTTGAAGAAGTTCTGCAAGTTCTATTAAACTATCCTACATGTATAAAAGTACAAGGGCATTCAATGTGTTGAAATGTGACGCAGAGGAGTTTGTGTGTAATGAGTTGGGTGTGCGTTTTGTTGCCTTTGCAAGGAGCTTTTCAAAAATGATAACAGCTGTCTTTCTTGTATTTGCTGCTCCACAGACCCCAGATGCCACGGGGCAGTTGGGGGCTGTGGAGCAGTAAATTTAAGAAAGACGTTTTCTGTCACCTGTAAACCCCTTTCTGTCATTTAACAAGTCATCGTAGCCGATTGCAAGTGTTGTTGTCATTGAGGGGGAACATAACACCCGATAAAAATCACCTCCAGTGGTTTTCAAAATCTTATTTTGCCATTCGCAGTGGCGTACGGGTGTGTTGTGGGTTGTAGCTACAGGCGCAAACCAAACACTGTTCTGACTTCACCCATCAGGGACAGTAGGTATGGTCAGAAATGAAATATCCTGTAAACTGAAGAGGGCATTCGATGTGAAGTTAGGTTAAAGCTGTTTTTATGTTTGGACAACTCCATGATTGTCCATTAGTTTTGGGAGATTCCAGCGTATCGATGGGATAATAATTGCTGTATCCTTAGTTCAAACATGGTCTGCAACATTTTTTTTGCTTGTCATACATACCTGGCACACTTTTACTTTCATAGGACAAAGGTAGTTTTTTTGTCAATATCAACATAATGTTGTTGTTTTTTTTAAGATATGTTTACAGCAGTTTTACAGCAAAAACAGAAAAAAAGAATGTTATTCTTGGCTGAGACCTTTTGACCTTTAGAGGGTGACTTTCAGTACATTCAGTGTACTTTGCATTATGGAACAGAAATATATGGATTTTTCTGTCATTTCTGGCCATTTGATAGAAAATGCTTGACTTTATCATTTTGCCACTGGTGATTTTTCTGTGTTTTCTATGCAGGAAGACCTCTGAATGCATAAATTTGTTGGATAACAAGACTGCATCTGTCACCACGTGTGAATACTGTGATGAAAAATCCTGCACACTGATAGTCTAGCTAAACCTTCACCAGGTTACTTTCTTCTTTAACGATCCTAGTTTATGGTCTAACTCTCCCAAGTGAAAAGTCTTTATTTTCCAACTGAAAGGAGACAAAGAAGAAGAGACCAAAATGTTTCTTTTGACACTTCAGTACAAATGGGAAACACTTAAATGATCTACAGTAAATCTAAGCCATTTACACACATGAACTGTATCTACAGATTTAACTGACTTAACTCGGATTTATAGTCTGTATGACCCGCAAACCATCTCCTCTCACATCTGTCTGACGATGGATAGTGGGTGTCCTCATTGCATTATCTTAACTTTCTGAAATTGAAAATCTCAGCCAGGTTCTGCACATGCAATTTCAGGTTCTCCCTTTTTTTAATTTGCTTTTCAACTACTTTACGGCACTTGTCATGTGTAAAACCAAATGCAACATCATCAATTTGTCCTTGGAAATATTGTCTGATTATGTTGAATTTGCGTGCCGTTATTCCTGTTTTAATACCATCGCATCTCCTCTATCTCTGCATGTCAGCAGCCTTTTTACTCTGCCCCCTCGTCTCTTTGTGGAAACCTGAATGAATGTGTGCCATTTATTTACTCTTATTTACAGGAGCTTTTCTTGCAGGAATGAAGGCATGTGTGCCCTTTGCTCATTTTATCACTAATCTAATTGATCACCAGAATCACTTTCTCAGCCACTCTCTTTGTGTTGCGTCTAGTTCTCTCACATTTGCCTTCAGCCACTCTCACATAAAAGTCAAATGAGGACACTAAATGCTCTCGCCTCTCTGCTCCTTTGACTTTCATCAGCTTGCCTTTCTCCTCGCTCTTCTCCCTCTTCTCCTTTCTTCCCCTCTCCATCCATTAGCCTAGCATTAAAACCGTCCTCCTCCCCCAATAACCCCCTTCCCCCACATGCCAATTAAAACAAAAGGTAAAGTTTAAGATCCCTCTGAGGAGACAAAACGCTGATTATAATGCTGTGACCTTCTCTTACGCACAGCCTCGCACGCAATATGGAGAGAGGCAGCGAGTGGGAGGAAGTTAGAGGGAGGGAGAGCGATGAGGGAGGTGTTGAAGGGGCCATTATTACCTTAGCAATTGTACTGTGTGTTCATACACAAGCCTTGATACATACACACTCACACATGCACGCACATACTTAGTCAATTGCTCTCTGGACCTTGACAATTAGCGTATTATCTTTGTGCCCCAAGGGTCTCCAAGTCAGAAAATGGCTAAAAGTAGTTTGGACATTTTTCTGCTTGACACTCCATTATATTTCGAAGGAGAAAGGAGGGAAAAAGAATAGAGTATTGTGACTAGAGAGAGAGAGAAAAGAGGGTTTACAAGAGAGGAATGGAATCAGCTACAGAGAGACGTAAGGGAAGACAAGGAAAGAAAGAAATAGAAAAAGGAGAAGAGAAGATTGGAGTGTAGTTGCCTTATACGGGCCCATTAATCAGCATCACCCGAAAGGCCTTGGGTTGTCTTCATATGTGCACACACACACATACACACACGTCTGTGTCCCATATTATTAAATGTCCTGTTGTGAGAGTGTCAGACTACAAAGTGCCTAATTGGCTATTTGGCCAGTGAATCCATCATTCTGCCACAGATTGAGGACCCTACAAGTTGGTGCAGTAAACCGGCTCCACTGTAAGGACAATGTGCGTTGTAGGATGCAATTTAAACTTTGGTGCAGAACAGTATGCTGTCGTCAGATGGGTTGTATTGTAACTGTATGGTGGCATCAGTTAAGGAACCTGCTTCCACAAAATGTAAAAATGCCTTTATTCAACAATTACATGTTAGCAAATCCTTCAAAATGACTTCTTCTCATTCTTCTGACAACATTTCTAAATGCACATAGGATGAGCATAGCGGTGATGGTATTCTGCTGTGGGGCTGCTTTGCTGCAAGTGGAACTGGTGCTTTACAAAATGCAAATAGAGTGATTAAGGAGGAGGATTACCTCCACATTTTTCAGGAAAAGTTGAAGTCAGAAAGTTAGGTATTGAAAGCAGTTGGGGTTTCCAACAAGACAGTGACCCAAAGCACACATCAAAAGTGGTAAAGAAATCGCTAAATCAGGTCAGAATTAAGGTTTTAGACTGATCTCCCCCAAAGTCCAGACTGAAGCCACATCAAAAAGTTGTGGACTGTGCGGAAAAAGCAAGTCTGTGTCAGAAAGCTAACAAATTTAGTGTAACAGCACCAATTCTGTCAATAGGAGCAGTCAATAAATGTCAGAAGGCTGTGGACGGCTAATAAAAGTATCTAGTTGGCATGAAAGTTGCCAAAGGACATTTAACTACATTTTAGAATTGCTGTATGTACCTTTTTACACATCAGATTTAGTCATTTTTTTTCAAAAGACCTATAATAAAAAAAACAAAATGCATGATTGAAAACACGTGTTCAATTATAGAAAAATAAATGTCACAGGAGTCACTAAACACAAGAAAGCATGGAATAAATGGTCTTCACAAGTGTATGTAAGCTTTTGTTCACGGCTACATGTACATATTTTGGTTGTTGTTGTGTCAGTCTTAAAAAAAGCTAGATTTCCTTTGAATCTATGAGATTAACATAATCAGATTTCAGCTGTGACACTCCATATCGGGGCATCTCTCAAAGTAATACAGCTAAACCCTTCAAAATATGGTGACTCCAGGAAGGTGGGTGTTGAATTCTGGCAGCTGGCCACAGTATCTACGAGATAATAAACTCTGAGGTGTGCGACTATTGAAAAGTGATGTGTTAAGAGCCCCCAACGCAAAATGGAGCTGACTCTATCTCAGCCTTTTGTGTCTGTCTTGCGTGTGTGTTTGCCAGTGTTGCTCACCGCCTGCCTCTTCATTATATCAGAGCTCATTCTACTTTACATATATTGGCATTCAGATAAACCGTTCTGTCAACTGTGAGCTCTTAACCTCAAATTACTTGCATCACCGTGTGCCCTGCCAACCTCAATAGCCTGTTGTCGCCTCTGTGATTGTCACTCTCCCACACACACGCTGCTTTTCTCTCTTTCCATCCCACTGTTGTAAATCGGTTAGCTCTCCTTCATTTTCCTCCTCCTCCCAGTTTCCTTCTTTAAAAGTCAATTCTTGGATGACTCTCTGTGCTCCACTCATGAAAGTGAAATTAAGAAATTGGTGACCTCCTAGAAGCTTCCCTCTCTTTCCCGCTCTTCCGTTCGGGCTTGGTGACATTTACTGGAAAACAAAGTAGTGACATTTTCTGAAAGAAAAAAACTTTTTTAATGGATCTCCTCCAAATCTTTACAAACATGATTCAAGGCTTCAGGTCGTCCGTTGAGTTGGCTCGATTCCTCATCTTTGTTGACAGACGTTTTCAGGTTTTATGAAGCAGTTTCCTAAGAATGAGCATCTAACTCCTGTCATTCCTCCTCCCCCCCCCCCCGAGACAAAGCTGAGTATGTTAGTGAAGCCAAACCCCCGGAGTGAAAGCAGTCGTCAAGAGTTTAGCATTTTTTTCCATGCAGCACTAAAGGCTAAAATCAGTGTAAACACAGGCTCTCTTTGACCCTTGACTGCCCTGCTTAAGTATTTATAATTTATTTAAGTAGTAGAAAGCTACAGTAAAGACAGACTGCAAACATGGGGATAGAGAGCAGAGCACTGACATGCAGGGACTCTCCACTGATGGCTTCTCTGCTGTCGGGATGGCCATAAGTAATTTTAACAATTTTCTTAATTATTCATACCTTAAAACCCCTTGAACACTCACCAACCCAAATGCAGGCCAGGAGAAAATTCTGGAAAGTGTATTTGAAATACCATCGGCCCATTTTGAGTCATGCTTTGAAAGCACAAATCCTTGCTTTTCAAATGGTGTAAATCATTTTCAGATACCAATATCACAGCAACAATAGCAGCCTTACTGTGTAGCAAGAGTTTGTACACAGTAAAACCATGGTTCACTACCAATTTTTTTTTTCCAGCTTTACTTTTATTGTTTTGTTTTTTTCTCAAGAACAACAGCAGGGATAGCAAATAGGGTCTAGTGAAATGCTTGGTAATGTGCTAACAGCAAATTAAGGGCAGCTGCTTTAAACTGCAAGGTCAAGGTCTGTGGGTATTTTAATGCCAGTGTCATACTTACTGCATCCACAAGGTCAACTGGGTCAGAGTAATGTTAGCTTGCTGCCCAGTTCGCAAGAGTCCACTCGAACCCTCTGTGAACTTATGTGGACAGCCCATAATTAGGCTGGTACTCTACAATAGTGTGCATTCAGATATAAGCGTAGATAACGATCAACTGCGTACTCATCTTTTCTTATATAATATGTGCAATGTGCCCTCCAAATACAGGCCAGTTGCACTAGAAAGTAGTAGAACAGCCATGTGGGCCTCCTCAAGGGAGCATAAAGGCCAGTTAATGCTTTCTGTGGGTGCCAATAGATGCAGACTTTAAAACTGGACATGAGTGCAGAATTGTTGCTCTGCTCTATAGACAGTCACGCTGACCTTCCACAAAAAGGTTTTACCAGTCAAATTGACCCTTAACCCTCAAATGAAAAGTCAAATTTCTTAACTAGATCCTTAACAAGACACGAGTTGCACACTTCACACAAAAGCTGCCACAGAATCCCGGGTTGACAGATCTTTTAAAGTCAGGTGTGGGCTTGATTGGAGGCAGGGAGCTGGGTCTGGGCCAATCAGCTGTCAGCACCAGAGTAACGTAGGCAGCACATCGAAGGCAGACCTACCAATCAGAGCGCCAACAGGGGGTCTCATCCAACATCCAACTCTTGTGGACTTTGGTGGATGATGAAATTTACATCACGTGCGGAGCATGAATTAGCCTTTATCAAAGCTTACCTTTTCTATCATCTATAAAGTGAAAATGTTGAACCACTATGTGCTGCACTTTTCTTCATAAGAGTCCAACAAATATGGGGTGAATGCTACAGGGTTAACACAGTCATAACTTTAAGCACAGGAACAGAAAGTGCACCAACAGTGAGGAGTTTTTCCAGTGTATTTTTCGAGCAAATGTTTTTTACATGCATGGAGCGATGAGGGAGCCAGGACCAGAGTACAGCTAATTAGCAAGCGAAATGGGCTCTTTAGTTTGTTATATAAGGTAGAAATGGATGGTGAAATTAGACCTCTTTGAAGTTTGAAAACAGATCCATCCTGCATGTTTTGATAGTCTGTCACAGAAAAAGCAAAACTTTGTGACACCAGTCGGAGGCTTTCTGAAATGACAAGAAAAGTAACGCGAACTTCTCTCTCTCTGTGTATGTGTGTGTGTGTGTAGACCTCCACTGCGACGGTGAACATTGTGGTGACAGATGTTAATGACAATGACCCGTTGTTCAATTCTTCACTGCCTGTGAACCTCACTGTCACCGAGGAGCAGGATCACGCCTACGTTGGACAGGTCAAGGTAGGAAGATGAACACACACGAATACATATTCACACTCTAAATCATGCACAGACAAGCAGCCACCACAAAAAAAATCTCCTCACCTCACTGCACAGTCTGTTTTAAATAGGTTTTGTTGTCTTCGAAAGCCTGCTTGGTCTGTGTGAACATGTATGATTGTACTATGTACCAATATGCTAATGCATTCATTATGCAGACGTGCATGACTCTTCCTTTCACTAATCCTTTGTTATGATGATTAGTCAGGACCAAAAATGTCAGATAAGATTACAGTTTATCTCATTCTATCAATAAGTCCCTGATTGCACATGTGCAATTAAAAAGCCCAACACAGCAGGATCTAAAAACTGGTAACACAACTTTTGTTATTGCGGCACAAGCCTTGTTTCTGCAATATTGGTGTAAGGGGTCACCGCCATGAGAGACAAATCGCTTCTCCAGAACTATATCGGAAGCTTTCAGAATTCATCGTTCATTGATTTCTTTGTCCTTCACCTTAAATGGTCATAATTTACGTTATGGGGGCTTGCTTTGTGTCCCCAGCTGGGATGCAGGTTTCTGCAATGTGTCTGTGTAAACAGATTAATGTCTCCACGACACAAGTAATGCTCGCACACAAACACACACACACACACACACACAGCACAGCACACAAAGATTCACAGAGGCTCTAATTAAATTCGGCTCTTATAATCTTTCACAATGGGGACCAAAGATCACTAACATAACTCTGTAAACTGTGGTAGCTTTGTAATTAGGACAGTATGTTATTATGCTCAGAGGACGTTGGGTACTTACTGAAGGTAGACAGGATGCAAGGATTTTAGAAGTCCATGCAACACTTATGCGTGAGTTAGGGAGTTGTCTTAATAGGGTTGAATGTTTCCTTATGATGCTAAAATTGCTGCTTCTTGAGAATGTAGTCATATCTTCCAGGAAACTGATCCCCTCATAGTCGCTGTAAGCATGGATCTGCTGATAATTACCATTAAAATATGCTTATTTTCAATTCATTTTTATTTTGTCTGTCATATCTGTAGATAATACAAGAATAACCTTTAGTAAAGCAAGTACTTCTGAGATGGAAAAAGCAAATTGTTACCAAAATGGAATTGTTTCATCCGTTGTTTTTCAACCTATTAGGTCTTCAACTTATAACTTTAGTTGGAGGAAACTACTGCACCTGAAATTAGACATGCAGCTACAAAGCAACATTTCAAAGTTAAACTTAAGTATTTGTTTGCAGTACAGTACAGCTTTGGGGATACGAGGGCTTTTTGGAGGCATTTTCATTGAAAAGGGTTTTTCTTCATAAACTCCTGGTTACATTCTCTGTATTCAGTCCTGCATCTGCGGAAAAAGCCGTAAATATGAGAGGGGGAGAGATAAATAAGACCGCATATGGCACAAAATAAATCTAAAACTGAAATGAAAGCACTAAAAAAAGCAAAAATCAAAATTTGTGGGATATTTTTGCACCTGCGTCAGCACCTTCTTCTTCATGTAGCACAAAGACTGCTGGACTTGCTCCAGACCCAATAACTGACTTATGTATTCCCCAGACAGGGGCCATGGCTAAGTCTGACACTTTGATAGGCTCTGATCTTTAAAGATGCTCCCTCGGTTGCATGCTTGCTTGGATTTGCTCCAAGCTTAATTCATAGCCTTTACACACCAGTGTCAGGGGGTCTTTGATCAGTCTGACACTTTGCCAGGTTCTAAATGTTAATCATGCTTCTTTAGTTCGTACTAGGACTCCTCCTAAGATAAATATATGGCCCTCACACACCCTTGTCCAGCATTTTTGAACAAATCATACTTTTAACAGGTTACAAACTTAAAGGTTCAATACCTTTTCTTGTTTGGACCATTTGGCACAATTCCAAACTTGTAAATCCACCCTTCTCCAAAAAGCAGATATTTCTTTCCAAGCATTCCAAATTTTAACTCTCGCTCAGATCTTTGGGCTGAAGCCAAATTCAATGTCCAAAAACCCACCTTAATCTGGAGAGAGGGCACTTGAACGTATTCCAATCCTGAACTCCCTACCTTTCAAGGACCCTTGGATATTTTCCAAACCAAAACAGACGGTGTGATCCCTCAGCAGGCTGAGCAAGGCACGACTCTGGGCCTCCTTCCAAACTGGGGTCCGTACCTGTAGCTAGTAAACAGATTTCCAAAAGAATGAATGGGGCTGACCTTGGTTTGCTGATGCTGGTGAGGTAGAGAGAGAGATATGGAAAGAAGGGCGGAAAAGCGACATGCTTGAGTGGCGGAGAGAAACGGAGGAAAGACGTTGGAGAGGTGTAGAGAGAGAAGAGGGGTGATGACAGAGCTGAGGGAGTATGGCGGCATTCTCAATCTGACTTTCATGAGTTTAAGACATGGTTTCTTTTTTAAATATAGAAATAAGGCATAAGAGGTGAATTCACAGAGAGAGGTCATGTTTAACCATCAATATATACTTATATAGTTGTTAAAAAACAATAAATGTATAAATTGTTAAATAAATCAAAAATAATGCTATAACCATGAGCACTGAATAATTCTGATTGGTTGGAAGATTTTATAATTTTTTAGAACAGGCAGTTTTACCAGATTTCTGTGTCGCAGGTGTTTGTTATAGATTAATAAGCCTGTATTAAAATACTTTCAATGCAACAGCTGAGCCTTAAAGTGCTTTGAGCTATGATTAAACAGGACCTGAATGTGGGGAACAAAGTATTATTAATATTAGCTGGTAGCCTGAGTGTGAGGAACAGCTGTAGCAGAAACAGGAGAGAACATTTGACAGGAAAACTGACCCAAACATCACTGTATATAAAAAGATGTGGTGAAATCACAGGTGAGAGCGAGAGAGAGGGGAGGACAGGACAGTTTGTATATATGTGAGAGCTTATCTGCAATGGACAGACAGTTTGAAAATAATATTGTGTAGAAAGCACTGCTACTCTGTTCTTGAAATTGACAGAAATCAGTGAAAACTTATTTTAGGATTATAAAGCTCTGGGCCAAGCCCTAAGCCCCTTCCTGTTTAGCTACATGTTGCCTAGCAACACAACCACTTTCTGTTGTGACTTTTTAAAAAAAAAAAATTAATCCATGGAGTTCTATATTTGTGAAACTTTTCCAGGGCCGAGAAACTTGAGTTTTATTCCTATGACATCACCATGTAAATTCTACCAGACTGGATCACTCAGGTGGGCTAGACGGGAAATAATGAAATGCATTTGGAAGCAAACCTAGACACTAGAAATTGTTTTTGGCTCATGCGCCAGTTCAGCCAATCCATTCATTTTTATTTAAACACAGAATCAACTCAGGAAGCATCAGTGCAATAATATAATGTTCTGATGGGAGCATCGCTGGGGTGTTTTTGTTTTTTTTGTTTTTTGCTCATGAGTAATTTTCTCCAATTCTTTTTTTCCTTTTTCTTTTCATGAGCCTTCTCTCAACTCTCCTGGCTTTCTAAATTCCAAGATCACTTGTTGGCATGTGCATTGATTTTCACAAAAAATGCATTATTTGTACATTATTGTCACGTCAGCCTCTGGTAACACTGCAGTGGAGGTATTTTCACCTGAGGGAAAAGCGCACACATTATTTTCGACATTATTTCCGTGTGATATGAAGATTTTCAAACACTAAAAGTAATTCATGAGAACATCAGTAATTTCCTCTGATCTTTTAGCCATTTTTTTGACTCATCTTCCTTAAAGACCAAAGAAACAGATCATAGTTGGCAGAGAGAATGATCATTATACATTTCAAATCATATATATAAATATAAATAATCATGTATACAAATATGAAAAAATCATAGATACAACTCTGCTGCAAGTAAAAGTCCAGCGCAACTTCTGAGCGTTTATGTATACTACCAGTTAAAAGCTTGGACACCTTCTATTTCAATACTTTGTATTTTATACATTGTGAACTACTACTGAAGATGAACACTTTTTTCTTTACAACATGTGTTCCTTCATAGTTTTGATGTCTTCAGTATTAATCTGCAATGTCGAAAATAATTAAATAAAAACCACTGAATGAGAAGGTGTGTCCAAACCTATAACTGACAGTGTATATGTACCTGCCAGGTGAGGAAATCTCATTCAACTCAGTGGACAATATCAGTTCTCCTTAATATATTCATGATATTTTTCTCAACATAATGCACAGCTCCACATTGGTTTTTGTTGTATATCAATATCCAGACTATCATACTATATATAGCAGGCCAGAAAAAGATTTAGTATGGCCCAATATGTACTACGTCAAATATAGTGTGCCAAACATACCAGGATGTTCGAAGACATACAGTCTGATTTTGCAGCATTCGAGCCAGCGTAATTTTCTCTCCAGTCTGACCCACAATCCTCTGCACAGTTGCATCACAGTATGTCGTGAGAGCATAAACAAGCCCCAGCCGCTGAGAGCACACAGACAGACGGCAGCTTGTTTCACACTGCAGATTGTGATAGTCAAAGTTTAAGGCACGTAATTACGAGGAAATAGTGCGTCCCTGTTGCATGCACGCTGGGATAAATAGGACGGGCACGGCTTTAGCACATACTTAAATAAAAAGGAAAAGTATGCAGTTTGGAACACAGGTGAGTTCATTGGGGGTTGCATTTGAATGTGCCTCATCTAAATCTATTTTTTAAAACAGGTGAATTCTTTGTTTGCACTGTGAAGTAGGAAATGGGGGCAAATGTGTCAGAATATTTGTAGCAGGATGATTGATTACTTTCAAGTGTTTTTGCTGTAATGTTGACAGATGACACTCCGTCACTGAGCCTGCAGTTGTACCACTTGCCCTTGATGCTTTTCTGATGATATTTGTGCTGACTCAATAGGACATTATGTCATGCATAGCTTGAAAATCAAACACTATATATCAAACTAGCGGCACACCAACATACAGTACCTCTTGATCGGTTATCAGTTTGCTTTATCCCCCAGCTGCAGGGTTAAGCGGTCATGTGTCACTGAGGACTGAGAGGCTTGTCTTCCCTTCCAAAAAACACACTCGACGATTTTGCTGATTTTCACGCCTTCAATCCCAGAGAGGGGAGTGAATCAGTGAAATTGTCTGCTGCAGTTAAAAAAAAAAAAAAAAAAAGGGGCTGACTGTTTGTGGCATGATTGCCTGTCCCTACAACATGGCTGATAACTTTCAGTGTACTGTAAGTTGAAAGATGCTGCGCAAAAGCGGCTTTAAAATTTTAATTTTTTTTGGTAAATGGTTTTGAATTGATTCATAAACACTTCAAAAAGAAAATAGTTTTGGAAAGTCGACTACTACATCGATCACTCTTCATGCTGCTGTTGAAACCCTCTTCATACAAATAGTGTGGTGAATCATGCTTCCATTTTTCAATACGGTGTTTTACTATAGAAAATGTATTCTGATTAGGAAGAAAGCCTGAGCAAACAAATAGTTTCGTGGAGCATAAATATCTCCTTCATTACCATTCTGTTCATCATCTCGCAGCCTCTCGGATTTATCTGGTAACTACTTATGGAGTTCTCAGCTCCAGATATTAGAGCAACTACTTGAAATCATGCACAAATACATCATGCATTTATGTAGGTGTGTGTGTATGTCTTCCTCCTGCAGATAAGTATATTTTATGATGACCAAATTATCATTTTCGAGCGTAGTATGTTGCCTGATGGGAAATGAGGCTGAAAAGAAGAAGTAGCAAATAGAAAAGCAATCACACGAGCATGAACACAAAATATAGGAGTAAGATTATTACTTTCTGTGTGTAACTTGCTTAGAAAAGACCCCCACACCACTGTAATACCTGACTATGTGATTTTATTAGTGCAGCAAGGAAAGAAAAGTGCACCGCGACAGGTGATAAAAAACTCTATAATTTAGTTTCAGTTGCAGATACTTCGCTTACCATATCTAAGAACTAAATTGGAGGTGGAGGTGTGAAAGTGATGAAAAAGAGAAGACACTAAAAGGGAGGGAAACTGAAGGAAAAAGGGTTTGAGCACCTGAGCACGAAAAGCAGATCTCATGATTGTAGAGATAGTGTGTATTACAGTCTCCAAGCTGCTTTTTTTTTTTTTTTTTTTTGCCAGTGTGTGTTGAAAAGCCACAGATGTAAGGCAGCCGAGACATTAATTCTGTTGTGTTCCTGGCTTTTAGCTGTCTGGCAGTGTAATTATGCTAAGGGGAACTGTGAGAAAGACAGTGAGGGAGGGATAAGACCCAAGCAGGAAGAACAGAATAGACGGAGGAGGATAAAGGCTGAGAGAAAGTCATGCGCATGTACGCTCAGTCTGCACAGTCCCTAACCCCGGGAACTGCAGTCATCAATATGTTTGACATCAGGTGATTAATCCACCCTTCTATGCAAAGGATTTAATCCAGTTCCTAAAATGCAGTGCTATGACAACTTTACAGTAGGCAGTTCGAAGTGAAGTTTTATGGAAAATAACATCTCGCTGTCATATATCAAATATCCACCCTTTTCATATATTTTATTTTTATGTGACAGGAGAAAATTGCCGACCGTTTATCTTTTTTTTTCTTTTTTTTCCCCCGTCAGTTCAGTCGGCTGACGTCACGGAGGGAAATTTTTCATGTCAAAAATAAACCGAGAAAATTACAGTACTTTTTACTGTGTTACTCGGCTATTTCATTTTCAGATTCATGCGAAAGCTGTCAAGGGTACTGATTATCCCAAATCTATATTCAGTGCAGCTGACAGCTGGGAAAATGTGTCCCTTAAAGAAGTGATTGAACATTTTTTGTGTAAATACTTGCTTTCTTGCATTTGTCCAGCAAATAGAAAGGTGCAGTCAGATTCCAGATAGCAGAGCTTTGCATAAAAACAGGAAAAACAGGGAAACAGCAAGTCTGGCTCTGTCCAAACAGCAAAATTTGTCCTTTAAAACTCCCTAATTAACGCTGTATGTCTCGTTCATTTAGGCTATGCAAAAGCGGAAAAAAATGACAATTAGGAGCAAAGTGGTTGTATGTGTCAGATTATAGCTCTGTTTGTGTCCCCTGTTCAAGTAATCAGAAGGCTCTAAATGGAGATTTCGGACTCTTCCTAATCATCATTTTTGGGTCGACATCATCATTAGCTGTTGAGCCATTTTGGCATCCGTAAAACACGGCAGAGTACTTGGAGGGATTGTTAGCAGAAACTAGTGTACATGCCATGGACTGTTAGTTGTCTGGAAACTGTTCCGGCTGAAAAACAGCCTTGTAAGGCACCCAAAAATAGCCTGTTGCTGATTTAATGTGTAAATTAGGGAGCTTTTTCTGTAGGCCATGTCCATATCATGTCGGAATTGTTGTAATTACAGGTTTTACACTTTCGGTTAGAATTCACACCAGTGTCCAAGTTATAATTATTAGTGGAGATTTTGTAAAAGCTTTAATTATATCTGACTGAGCAAATATAAATACAGCATATGGCCCAAAAACATGTCGTTTAATATAATTAAACTAGGACTTAATGGATTTGGTGCGATATTGTTAGCGTTTTTAGAGCAGTTGTTTCCTCAAATATTCCAATTATTCAACATTATATAACATGAGCATGCTACTCGTTTCCCACTATTTGGAGTCATTATGCTAAGCTAAACTGTTTGTCGCTTTAGCTTCATATTTGAGAAAGCAGTCTCAGTCGTCTCATCTATTTCTCTGCTTCATTCGGTTTCAACACAGCACAAACGGTTACAACAGCACATTGAACAAACACACGCAATATGCTTGTTTCTCTTTTAGTTCAGCTGGTTTCCTTCACCTCAAAATATATTTATTTCTCTCCAGCTTCACGCATTTCTTAATTTCCCCCTCTTTCCCTCACTCTTTCTCTTATTGTTCACGTTTCATTCGTTCTCTCTCGTCTCCAAACAACCTCGCGATAATCATCCAAAAAGCTGGATGCCCCATTAAATTTGGTAACACAGTTTTATCCCCAGATAGCGATGAATCACTGAATACAAATCGCATCAAGAGGACTTCGTTTCTCTTTCTTTGTCTACGCAAAGCTGGCAAGATGGAGTTTGATTTCCATTATTTCTAATAGTCACTGTGTGAGATAAGATGAAACTTTAATGATCCAAAATTGGCGAAACGGGCTAAAATGGGTCACTGCAACAGCAAGTAGTGACAGCAGAACAGCGAAAACAAAAAGTGGAATGTAAATATGCCTCATGTAATAAGGTTAGACAAACAAATTCAGCTGACAATGTTGACAATTTAACTGCCAAATTTACATGCAGCGTCTACATAGACACCATTATTCTGCCAAGGAATGCAGTGGAGTTATGTGACAATCTGCGTTGGTTTGTCTGTCTGTTAGTAACATTACTCAAAAACAGACTCACGGATTTGGATGAAATTGTCAGGGAAGATCAGAAAGGACACAAAGACCACCTGATTTGATTGTGGCAGTGATGCAGCTTATAGTCTGGATCCACAGGTTTGTTAAAGAGTTTTGTATCATTGCAATTTGGCGGCACAGTGTCACTAACTATGACAAATGAACGCTGTGTCAGCTGCCTGCTGAAGATCACGATTGTGATCCAACTGCGAATCCACCGCTGCAGACTTACTGGGACTTATCCATCGGAGATGATACAAGGAACAATTATTTGAATTGTGGAGGTGTTTCCAAGTCTCATCAATTCCCAGCACTCGCTACATATTTAGGTCACGCAATTTGGTATCCGTACATAACATAGACATGCATAACCCGAGGTGGGTAGTAACGAGTTACATTTACTCCGTTACATTTACTTAAGTAACTTTTCGACAAAAATGTGCTTCTGAGAGTAGTTTTTCTCTGCCATCCATTTAACTTTTGCTTCAGTAGATTTGTGAAGAAGAAACGCCACTCTTACTCTGTTACACTGGGCAACACTCGACTCTTTACTTTTTTATTTACCAGCCCTAGTTGTAATGTTATTTTCTCTCTACTGAGCCTGTGCCATTTGGAGGGAAGTGAAATGCAGTATATCTTGTCACTGGAAGTAGTTTTCACTGTTCAAACATAAAAATGTTACCTTACTGCAGGTATTTGTTTAAAAGCTTTATGTTGTGAAACACAGATTTGCACATTTGTGTTTCTTGTGCCTTAACTTGTCGTTTTGTAAAGATGTTTTTTGTTTTTGCTGTTTTATTATTTGGAAATACCAGAATTTGCACATTGTTTTACATTTTTGTCTGTCTGATCGCATCATTTCTAAAAACAATAAATCGGTCATTCTAATCAAACAGTTACTCAGTCGTCATTTCATCAAATACTTTTTTACTCTTAAGTGATTTTTTGGATGACTACTTTTTATTTCAACTTGAGTAATAATATTTTGAAGTAACGTTACTTGTCCTTGAGTACAATTTTTGGCTGCTCTACCCACCTGTGTGCATATCACACACCTATGCTGAGCACAAGGTCATTTTGTTTGTGGGAACATCTGTATTAAATGACCGCATTTTATGGTGCTATGATTCTGCCACCAAATATTTCAAGATTTCAGGTGTCGGTAGTGATACGACTGAGCAGCCTTGGCAAAGTACTGCGCTCTCTGAGTGCTGTTCTTGTTAGTTAAGAGATAACATCTCCTCATGCTGCGGTCCACTTACATGCTTCTGAAGGAACCTTCAGCCACTTCTTAAAGGCATTATGGAGGATGTTTTTTTTTTGTTTAATTTGTCTGATTCACATAAAATGAATATACTGACCTTTAGTGGACTTGTATGTATGGTCTCTAAAAGAATAAAAAAAATAAAAATAACTGTGGACATGGCAGGACCTGAAAAAACATCAGCCAATCAAAGCGCTCGGACCGAGGCGTTTGCTTTGCTCCCTTTCCTGTCAATCAAAAATCTTCCGGCTCAGGCCTAGTTACGTAGATTACGTACGCCTTGGACTTATGCGTTTTCTGTATGTGTTGCTTTGGTATAGCTTCGTAGTTAGCTGGCGACTTGTTTTGCTCATCATTTTTTTACATGATGGCAGATAAAGATCCAGGGGGACACAGCCGTAAAAGACAACTTCAGGAGTGCTACGCAAGTTTCTGGAGGGGGGCGTTTCTTCGTAAATGTTAAGAGGGGGGAGGTTAGAGGGGGATGAGGGAGAGGTTGTATGTGCGCATGCGCATGCTACGTTCAAAGTCGTAGGAAATTAAATCTCCTCTAATACCTTTAAGGTCTTCATCCATAGATTAATTACAGTACAGTTAGGATTTTCTTTTGTCAAAAGACTGTTTCTAAGCTCATGAATAACCTTTCACACTTAAATGAATGCATTTATTCCTGTTACATGTCGTTTTGTTCCCCGTCATTTCCGTGATTCACTATTAATTTTTTTTCTGCATTTTCATACATTCACATTAATGTCACAATTGAGCTGACATCACTCACTGTTGCAGAAGTATCACTCACTCTTTTCAGTTGATGATTTTTTTCTTCATTGTGTTAAATCTGGTCAGAGTCCTCCCATCTGCAACCTGCACTCAGTCTTCTATTCAAATGGGTTGTTGAGGAAGTGCACTCAGATCCTTTCGTCTTTCTTCTTTATCGCCCGTCGTGCTTTCGCTAAATTGTCGACATGAGAGTTTCATGCAATGCTAAATATGCTCGCTTTAGAGATCCCACATTGTTCCCCTTTTCAGCAAATTAATGACAGTATCACATATCTCAAGAGTGTGTCTTTCAGATCATCAGCTCAAAATTCCACATAAATGGTTCAATTTACCATGACTCTATAAATCCTGGTTTTACCGCTGTTCAAAATGAGCTGTTTGTAGCTTTAAATGTAGCTGAGCTGCTGCTGTACACACCCCCTTCAGGAAGAAGACTCTCTCTGCTTCTGTAGTTGACAGCACATAGCAAAACGGCAGCCATTACAGACACTAATCAGTATGTGAGACCACACTTCTATGGCTTCTAACTTTGCCTCTAATTCGACATGGAAGAATTGCCAAATTCACACCTCAGCCATTGTTTTTGGCTTCTGCATAGTAAGTTTGTCAGACCGTGTCATTGTAATGGAGTGAATAATTTCTTATCATATTAATCATATACTTGTGAAACTGTATGTTACCATTGTTGCTTTGAGGATGTCAGCATACTCTTGATAGCTTTTAGCTCAAAGTACTGTTAAATTACAATCAAACAAAACAGGTAGATGACTGTAAACTGCTTGCACTTCTATAGCACTTTTCTACTAAAACTCCCGTTTATTCTGTTTTCCTATTCACATACACGCTCAGATAGCAGTAGCAACAAGAGCTACTTTGGATTTAGTGTCTTTCCCAAGGACACCAGCATGTGGAGGGGCTAACGTTGGAACCGCTGTTGTTTCACAGTGTTTTTTGTTTTTTCTTAATTACGTTAGCTTGATTTTAAATTGATTTTGTCATAATTTTTTTTATCCCTGGTGAGCAGTACATCTTTGCTAATGTCACCTTGTTGTCAGAGTAATATCTTTAGCCAAAGAGAATGTGTGGTCATGATTTTATTGACAAAATTAACACTGAACCATAAAACCAAGCCTTCGCCCTCAAGCAACTCTTTGAAATTGTATCAGAAATCAAGGACTGGCCAAAATGTCCTCACTACTTCCCGAGGTCCAAAACTCAAATTGGTCTTCACAAAGGCAAACACACAAGTACGTGCACACAATCTTCCCACAACTAAGAACAGGTGGGGAGCAATTACTTTTAACACTTGCTGCTATATCCCAAATTATATTTTTCTTTTGGAGACTTTGTTCAATAGCAATTTAAGCAAACCCCAGCCCCCTGCACACTCAAATACATGCACACAAACCATGTTAATATTTCTTCTGTTCAGCCTTCCTCTGCCCTGCTCTCATCTATTTTAATGCGGTCAGAATGCTGATTGGACAGGATGAACGTTCAGACAGGGTGAAAGGAACACCGGCTAGCAATTTGTCACCTTCTCAGCACCTTATTTTAATAGTTGGAAGAGATGATTGTGGAGAAGGAGCCGGTGTTTGACTGCAGAACAGCCACAGGATAGTCAGATGAAAGAGGTGCGACAAAGGGAAGAAGACTCCGTGCTCCTCGTTTCCAAGTGAAAATTGAGACCCCTGTCTCATTAAGCCTGGAAAAGTTTAACAATTGCTGCTGGTAGAAAACTAAGTTCAAGTCGTCTGGACAAGTTGCAATAAGGGGAAGAAGCGATCTGATACCCGGGGAAATATGAAACCGAGAGACAGATAGAGAACCGATCTCTAAGGTCTGTCTTTATCACCTTGTCAAATCAGTGCCTACAAAAAGGGAATTTCTGTGTGAAACCTAAAGACAGGAGCAATAACATGAAGACAGAAGTAAGACAGGGTGGGAATAAAGGACATAAGGGAAAGAAACTGACTGTTTTTTCCTTGTAACTATGAACCTCTTGGCGGAAATTTAATTAAGAAGGTGGATTAAATATTGTTGGGTTAACAGTACAAAATCAAAAGGTAATAGCTAGTAAAAATGAACAGTGGATACATTCCACTTTAAATAAAGGTCCCTGAGTGAAACTGTTAGGCAGAAAATGCTACTGATAATTCTCCTCTGAGTCATTCTGCTTTATCTCTCCTTCACATAGGCACGCACAGTCACTCAACCACTTGTAAATATCTTTTATTCCAAAAGAAAGGCAATGAAAATGTTAGCAAAATTGAAAGGGGTTAGAGTTTTACCACTTATGTACACTTACAGCGCTTGCATTGATTTGCACATTTAGTTTGATTTGAGGGGAAGTTTTAAAAATACCTTGCCTAAAAGGCACCCTGAAGATCTGCATGCATTACAAAACAACTGATAAAACCCTTTACTTCTGCTTTCTTATTGATTGTGTGCATTTGTGTTTTTTTTTTTTCTGTCTTGGTTTTAGGCTACAGATCCAGATCTTGGGGCGAGCGGCCAGGTCCATTATCGGCTCATCAACCACCAGAAGCTGTTTTCCATCAATGCCACCGGAGCTATCAGAACTGCTGTGCCGTTGGACAGAGAGGTCAGAGGAAGACGTAGATTTGTTCCACACGAATGTCAGCTTGTCGCATGCAATACAAAACAGACAAGAGAAAACAGTGGTGACGATGACAGTATAAATGTTTGATGCAGCTCCAGTTTTGATGTGTGATCATGAATCTCTATTATTCTAAAGGTGAAAGGTCACTATTTTCTCATCGTTGAAGCCTGGGACGGCGCAGTGGACCCACGACGGTCCAGATTAACGCTCTCTGTCACCGTTTTGGATGTTGACGACAACAGCCCAGTATTCACCCAACAAACTTACAATGTCAATCTTCCGGAGAACAGCCCAAAGGATACGGTCATATTAAAGTTAACGGTGAGTGTATGGATAGATGGATAGGTCAGTTTGCAAGTGATGTTGGACTTAGATTTGTAGCTCTTTCAGTCGTTCATTGCAATACACTGTAAAGGTTTTCTAGACAAATGCCTGATGTGGTGTAAGTTAGCCCTTTCATCTACCAAGGTCTTACCATAACAGTAGATCATGACAAATATATTGTCTGTGTGACGTATTGATTGGTTTTATCTCGAAGCAGATGTGCCTCTATTAAGTGATGAACAGTACAAACGCATATTTTTTAGGAGAAAGGCTACATTATATAGATTGTCCACCAGACAATAGAGTCTGACAAATAGATTTTTCAACTGAAAAAGGTTCCCCTTAATACAAAGGCCAGTCACACTTCTATTAAAAAAACAACAATTTGAAGAGGTTCATATAGGCACTGCTGTACTTTGTTAATATATTTATATTAAAATTACCTTACTGGCAATACACTGTTATTGAAATGTTGTATTTACTCTGCTGTAATATCAATATTGGTATTGGCATTACAAATCTTGTATAAGACAAGCTATATTAACCCTCCTGTTGTCTTCATTTACGGACACCACAAAATATTGTTTCCTTGTCTGAAAAAATACAAAAATTCAGCAAAAAAAATTCCCAAAATTTCTGAAAATTTGCAGAACCTTCAGAAAATTCCAATAATTCCTTAAAAGTTTCCCTTAAAACTTTTATCATAAAAAAACACCCCAAATTTACTAAATATTTTAAACATTTTTTAAAAATGAGAAAAAACACACTCACAAAAAAATCAACCAAAATCTTGCGAATTTGACTGGATTTTGGGTGATTTTTTTGTGAATGTTCTTAAAGAAAGATTTTATTTATTTTTTTAATAATTTTTTGAAAATGTGGACATCAGAAGTTTCACTGTAAAAAAAAAATGTTTTTTTTACACATTTTCAAACTTCGAAACGGGTCAATTTGACCCGCAGGACAACACGAGGGTTAAACATTCATCAGTACACAATTATTTGACTTTGTCTATGGTTTCAATCTGAGGTTATTTAGAAGTCCTGTATTGTTGTGCCCCTTTTCAACACATTAGCGAAAGCCTCACATGTACCCAGAATGTGTATTTCGATCTTTCAACTCAAAATACTAGAAAGGTGGTTCATTTTACCTTGACGCTATAGCCTCTGGTTTTAGTCCTGTTCTAGAAAAGCTTTCAGTGTCTCTAGCTTTATATACATTTGAGTTGCTGCTGTCTTTGCCGCTTCTGCATGAAGATTCACTTGTGTCTTTCATCAGCTATGCAGTGTGTAAGTCACTATTTACTATTTTCTCCATTGTGTGACTACAGAAACAGAAATACGTGTAAATGAGACCAGTTTTATTGGGGTTTTAGCTGTATTAAAATGCAGCATATGTGAGCACAGAGAGCAGGAGAGAAGCAAACAGATGTAAACACCAACAGAGTTTAGGTCTCACTGAAGTACAACAGATGACAAGAAAACATTGTAAGCTAGTCTTGTTTATTGGTTTCCACCTAATTTGTCTCAGGTTTACAAGTTCCTCCGACCTCTGACTTCTGGGCATGTGATTGAAATTAAAGTTGTAATGTAAGCCACATTAGCTTCACAAAATGCTAATATTAAATATTTTACTATTATAGTATTGACATTGCCATCAAAAATGAAATTATTTCACTGGATTTTCAGGTCCTCAGATGCTGGGAGTACGTAAAGAGTTTTGTGTTCACTCTTGCAGCCAACAACAGGACATTTAGTGTGCTTTGCTCATAGCTATAACATTTTAGAGTTAGCAGATGCAGCTCTTGAATGTAAGCAAACTTTGTGGACTGAGAGGTAGCTCCTCATTCTGAAGGACTCACCTTAGAAGCAGTAGGGGGGGCAGGATTATGCACATTTTCAGCTGAATGACAGTTGGTTCTCAGTTTTCTACCTATCACCTGGACTAAATTCTAAATGCCTTGTCAAGCAGCGAGGCCTCAATTTGAGCAGTGAAGGGTACAGGAACACACAAAGCATAATCTCAATAGAAGGCAGCAATTTTACTGTCCACAGCAACTTGGGCCTTGTGTCACATGTGCTACAGCTAAATAATGTAGTACCATTCACCCTCTTTGATGCACAACATGGGTCAAAAGGGACCCAAAACCAATGAAAAAAGGGTATCCACTGACCCACGCTGCGCATCAAAGGGTTAACTTTAGGATATTGAATCAAGGCCACAAACAACAATGAGAGAAAAATGTAATTCCTACTTCAAATTGTCCCTTCAACACAAGTTACCAATACATAGTGGAAGTCTGTGTGACTCGGCAGTTAATTTACCAGCCGAGTAAAGCAGATGCTGTCACTTTCCTTTGAGATGTCGAGCTAATGGCTAAAAAACTAGAAAGCCCCGATTCTTTCTTGCAACCTTTTATTTCACAAAGTTCCCTACTACGACTAAAAGCCCGTCCGAGATTTAGTCTTGTCTGGCTCCTTCCTTGGTCACTCTCTTTTTTCTCTTCAGCTTCTTCCACCAACATCATTTGGGTCTCTGCCTCTGCCATAATGTTCGCATTGAGAATTTTCTTCTTTTTCAGTTTTATAGCGAATGGCATCCAGCATTAAGGTGATGTCCCTACAGAGAATACACAGCTTGCTTTTTCTTATAGCTAGCTGAAGACCCATAATTGCTGGTGTGTGACATAGTACTGCAAAGCGTTCCCTGTACACCAAAGTGCAAGAACGGGAGTTTGAGGTGTCAGAGAGCTGCCATTCTCCCTTTTACAAATCAGCGTACAGTCAAAATGATTTTGAAGCTGTGATTTGAAGGTAAAATAGTTGCATAACGTTGCTTTAACAGAATTGCCAAAACATAATGGACTAACAAGGGTGCAATCCACTGAGTTCTTTTATTATATACAAAAGGGTTATCAGTTGAAGGTATTTATGACAGTATAAGAAGGATATTAGATTGACCTTTTGCAGCACATTTTGTATCGTCACTGCCAACATGTGAAGAATATCTGAAAGCAGCTTTGTAATCCTTCACAAAAGGTTTTAACAAAGGCATGAATGAAAAGGGCCGTTTCATAGTTACTTGATATACAAAATTGTTAGACTGGGAAAATGTACTGAGTTATTTAGCCATGTCTCCTCTGAAATGTTTCATTGTAAAGTCCAGTTAGTAACAAAGGTGCCTCACAAAGTCCACATTATTTGTGCTCAGAGACTTGTAGAAGAATGTGCACTTGAAAGAAGAACTTTTTCATTGAAGCCGCACAGTAAAGTACTTGCAAAAGAACAAGTAAGATGTAGACCAGCAGCTCGACTACAAAGGTTGCCACCGCAGGCAATTCAGACACACCAGTTCAACACAGACCCACTGAAAGTATTGTGGCCTTTTACTTGCTCCAGCCAATGTAGATTCTTCCCCTTCTGGCAAATATAAAAAATGTATTCATAATATTACTTTCTTTCCCATTTTTTGCCTTTCTCCCCGCTCTTTTCTGTAGGCAATAGACACTGACCAGAGCTCCAACATCACGTATCGAATCAGAACTGAAGGCTTGGACCAGGAGATCACTCGGCTTTTCCACATCAACCCCATAACGGGGGAGCTGTCAGTTCTCAAGGTTCTGGACTTTGAGGCTCTGACTGACTCAGAACCTACGTACACGTTCACCGTAGAGGCCTTCGACACCGAGGGAATCATGCCTCCTGGACTCGCCTCTGTTACTGTCAGAATAATGGTAAGCGTGTGGGCGTGTGTTGATGAGATGGTTTCTCTGTCTAAGCATGAGGAGCAGAAGTGAGGTCAATATGTCACTCTTTTAGTTAAGTGTCTTTTAGATTTGAAGGAGCATAAATTGGCATTGTTGCATAGCAGCGCAGGACTGACCACTGCAAAAGGGAGATTTAACGAGATAGGAAGCTTAGTCTTGGCCTGTTATGCCGCAGAAAAACAACTAAAGGAATGTGTTGTTAATGCAGTGTCTGTATTTCAGCTTCTGTTTGCTCTCTTCTTCCAATCTTTAAGAATACAACAAAGTGCTGCTGGACACGTTGTCAAAACAAACTAGATTTTCAATAGCTTGCATGCCCCGACTACGACCGCTGAGGGAGGGAGCGGTGGAGACGATGACTCAAAATTTATTTGCTTTGAATGTGTCTGCGCCATTAGGTAGTATTGAGCAGTTACAGTAACCACATTGCGATTCACTGCCAGAGTCAGATTCAGATTTTAAAGTCGATAGGTTTTTAATACCATTTTATAAGCTGTTTGAAATGTTTCCTTTGTGGTCCAATGTAGCACATTCCTAAAACTCACTAGGAGCTTGACTTATTGAATGTCTGACTAACCTCTCAGTTAATTAAGCTGATGAGTAAAAACACAAGGGTCAGAGGTCACTAGCAAGTAAAACTGTGCTAATTAAATAAGGACGCTCAAGGATCTGTGAATCAATATGTGAAAATATTTAGTGTTCCGCATAGAAGATGGCAACGTTACTAAGTAAGACAAGGTTGTTTTATATGACTTGTAAGAAGAAGCTGTGTGACTGTAGAATAACTAATTTGAGGACTCACTGTCTGACTGACAGTGTGGGTCGCTCAGCTCTTCCCTTAATGTTTGCCCATTACCTTTGCCTTATGTTTTCTCTCAACTTTTTCTTTCTAATATTAGAATGCACCTTTCTCGCAAAGGAAAACGAAATCAAACTCCCTTTGCTGTTACTTTACCTAAGAATTCTCTGTAATTAAAACTGTGTTCAGAGCTGTAATTTAGTTCACCTTTTCCCTTCCAAGTACCCATAGTGACTATTTTACTGCTCATGTAAAATTATGAGTTTTTTAATATTGCACTGCTAGTTGTAAGGTTTATTGCCTTATCACCAATCTTATAGTACAGGAGGTCCTTTATTCTCTAATAAAACTCTTTTTGATGGAAATTGCGTTTCACAGGTAGTTCTAACAGATTTGTTTAGGTCTTAATAGATGTACAGTGTGTTAGTATGAGTATTAAAACACAACGGATGTATTGCCTTAAATTTGTTTAAACTTTATAAATACCGCTGCTGATCTCACGCGTTCTTTTTCACATTTCCTAAAGTTGGTATGGTTCACTGACCTCATGTTGGACAGTTCTGACATCAGAGTACTCAAAGTTGTAGAAAAATAAACCGCTACTTTCTGTCCCTTTTGGAACATCTTTGTTGACTTGTGTTTTTTAATTCTTTTGTGAGTCTGTCAACTGTGACACAAGATCTGAAATCCATAATTTAGCCAACCTATGGGAAAATTGAAGTTACTACTGCTCAAAGTCATGGATGTTTCCCTGTACTGCCGACCCCTGCTGTCATTAAAACCCCGCAAGTTTTCATGACCGCCTCCCCTTTTTTTCTACTCCTAAACTGCTATTTTTTTTTAACTCAATCCAAAGTCAAACAAAGCTCTCAAAGATTCTTTTAAGTCTGTGTAAGCATTAGCATAATGGACTCAGGCGTTATATTACCAGGTTTATGTGTTGTTACCCTGTTGTTCATTGCATTGTTCTCACTTGTGGAGACCAGATGTTCCCAAACATATGAGGAATCCACTATAGGAGAGAGAAATTTAGGAATTATAGTCAGAGCAAAGTTAGTTTGCAGATATTTCTGCCTTTCATTTTTAAAAATATGTAGAGTTTTATGCATTTAATGGGGAAAAAAACAGCTTGGTGTATTGTATGTTTACAATGCTAATGTCATGCTGTGTGTGTTACATCTCTCTCCAGGACATGAATGACTTTTCTCCGGTATTCAGCCAGTCAATGTACCGAGGCATGGTCGCCCCTAATGCTGTCAAGGGAACCATCGTAACCACAGTGATGGCCAATGACTCTGACCCTGTGGTGAGCATTTCCAGCTGCTGCTATTCAATCAAACTGTTTTTCACAGCCTGTTCCTCAAATTGTGTACCGGAATGATGCAAGATAATGACGCTTGTCTCTAGTCAGCGTGCGTGGTTTGAATGTGTTTGCACTTCTTTCTCCAGTGCAGCCATTTTTTTCATCCCAGCGTAGCGCTTAGTGATACCTCAGCTGGGCTTTTAATGCAAAACATCTTTGCAATATTGGCCGGTTCATTCTGCTTGTTGTATAATGAAGGTTAGCTCACTTTAGAGTGTTCCACTGTGAGCCATCAGATAGTCTGGTGCCGTTAACCCCCGGTTTAAGAGGTGGTAACACGCTCACAAAGAGCACTGATCGCAGTGTGAGAGAATACCTTATGAGGATTTGCTGAGTCACACAGCGCTTTGTTTAGATGCACATCTGAAATGCAGCGGTTCTCTGAGAAATAGCTCTAATTTTTTAGTGGAAACAGAAAACAACCAACTGGTAAATTTGCAATTTTACTTACCAAATAAATATTTATGAAAAGGCCAGAAACACAAAAGTATCTTTATTTTGCATTACTGCTCAAGAAGCCGTGAGCTTATTTCTCACTCCCCATCTCTATGCAAGATCTTCTACACCAGCAGCGGTCCCCCATAAGCCTCTTTAAAAGCCTCATGTTCCTTTGAATAATATGCTTGCTGTCTCCTATATCAGCTGAATTGATTCAGACTTCAGGTTTAAGCATCAAAGTAGTTTCTCTTGGGTCAAAAAGCAACATTATGCTGTCCAAGCTATATGCTATAAAGGTGCTCCCAGTGCTCAGACAAGGTACTAAATAGCACCTTAACAGCCTCGGATATATATATCTCTGGGTGTGAGTGTCATTTATGCCCCCTGATTCAAAATTTACCTGTAAAGTAGAAATCCTTTCAAGAATTTGTCACAGTCAAGTTTTGCTGACTCACTTTGAGCAGTTATGTAATGAAATGTTAGATTGGAGCAGACAGCTCTGATTTACTGCTCAACTGCAGCACTTCTAGAAAAAGAAAAAAAACTCATTTCAGAAGAAATGATGGTTAGATTGCAAATGACTTTTTACATTATATTAAACAAAAATCTACATTTTACAAGTATGTGTTGAATGCAGATTTTTTTTTAGCTGTCTTTATACTGACACTGTAACCTTAAGCCAGTGATGTAAAACACAAGTCTTTCTAGTTATTGGCAATAGGGTTTTGCTGCAACTGTTCCAATATTATAAAGCAATCAAAACATATAGCAAGATTCACTCATGATGAAGAGGAAGCAGAGTACAGAGATGTACTGATGGGTGACAAATTAAAGGAAAAACCAACATAAGGAAGATGTTGCACCACAATGTGTTGTCGAACGGCTTCTGTGCACCTTGGTGTTGCTTTTAAAAGTTTGTGGATTTCCTAAAAGGATGGCACACAAGATATTTCCTCATTTCTTGTTTAGCTGATGGTGGTGAACAGTACTGTTTAACATGTCAGTGCAAAATCTCATAGGTGTCCAGTTAGGTTGAGGTGTGGTGACTGCAAAGGTCACAGTGTACGATTGGTATTATTTTCCTAAAACCACTCAGTGACTCATTGTGCACCGTAGATGAGGGCTTTGTCATCATGAATACCACTTCCATCAGGATAGAAATGTTCCATCGTCATAAAGTTGGTCACTCAGAACAACTTTCTATTGATTTGCAGTGACTCTTGCCTTTTTAAGAGAACAAGTGGACCTGAAACATGCCAGCAAAATGCTCTCCTCATCATAATGGAGCCACCAGATCATCTCCCTGTAGGGCATTCAGTACATGGGCGTGCACTGGGCAGGAATAGGGTGAAGGATGACTCATCTGACAATATCACATTTTTCCACTCTTTCTCTGTGGACCAGCGACTATGATTTTTGCACCACTGAACTCCCAAATGGGCTTCCATCTTCGTAATGAGGGGTTTATGCACTGAAACCTCACTGTAATTTCCCTCTCTATGTAATTGTCGATAGACTGTTCTTGCAGACAGTCTGATTGTTCCACCTAAGAAAAAAAGTTGCCCTTCTGTTTTTCCTTGCATATGGCACTACTCCATCAAATGTGCAGTCAGTGCTGACCAGTTTTTGACTGCATTTACTGATGTTTTTCCCATAAATTCAAATGCAGGTGTCACTTTAGTGCCTGTTTCCGTCTCTTTTTCTTGCCAACTTGATACAAATGTAAAAGCATGATTAAATAGAAATGGATTAATTGTGCAGTGCACCTGTGTGAAACCATCTGTTGTTTCTCTACTCATTTATTCAATTTTTTTTTTTTTTTTTACTTCATTTGTCACCCATCTGTAATTTTAAGGCAAGAGAACAGTTGTAATAGCAATCCAGGTTGTCCTACAGATTATCCGATGCACTGTCAACACTTTAGATAAACATTGTCACTAAATATGCTCTATAGACAGCCATACTGTCAGCTGGTCACCTACAAATACTTACCTCAGCTCTCAAATGTAGTGTCAAAATAGCCAGTCCTTTCAAATATACTGCCCACA
This sequence comes from Acanthochromis polyacanthus, assembly GCF_021347895.1. NCBI lineage: Eukaryota > Metazoa > Chordata > Actinopteri > Pomacentridae > Acanthochromis > Acanthochromis polyacanthus. The sequence continues at coordinate 11,830,187 of NC_067131.1, read as the reverse complement.
CCAAATGTAGATGAGAATTACTGACATAAACAATATATAGGGCACAACAGGGATCCATCTTTCGTCTTCCTTTGAAGCACTTTCTTCTTTGAAAAGCGTTGCATTAGTGAAAAGCCTACATTATAAAGCGCTGTGAGTAGCGCAAAGGTTGAAAAGCGCTATACGGGCAGACTATTTACCATTCTTTAAGAGTAAACGAATGAAGCCGTTCTGCAGCTGTTGACATGGTTTTAGACTTCCAGTTCCATTTCCTGATATAAAAGAGAGGTGAATTGACTTTTTCCATCCATATATTTTCCGTTTCTGTGCAATAATATGGCAGAGACACCGGGCTTTCTGCCTTTTTAGCACACAGTTAACAAGCAATTTTCAAACTTCTACTGACCTTAACTTGTCCGTGCCCCCAAATTGCTCCTCAGAGGGAGGTTTAAATGTAGAGGTCTAATTTCTTGAGACAGGTGCAAGTAAACCTTTCCTCCCTAGAAGTAAGTACAGTTCTTATTTTTTTTTCACTTCCTGAACTTAAACTCCTTACAGAATACTGAGAAACTGTAGTATTGAGCAAAAACATATTGCCGCATATTGTCAAAAATCCTGCAATTAAATAGATTTCCTGACATTTGGAGTCATTCTGATAGTCATTAATTATCAGCAACACTTAAGAGGTTAATTCATGGCCATTAGAACTCGGGCCGCAGTGGTGATTTGTGTGTTTTTAGCCCTTCATAAGTGTTTGGATACACAGACACTGTTTGACATTTGGCTCCAAACTAATTGCTTGGATATTAAATATTGTACAAGTCATTACTCACTCATTACTACACTGTGTTTTAATTTGAGGCTGCTGGGCAAAAATAATCCAAAAATGTCAGTCTTCCAGAAACCATATGAGACACTTGATTCTGTGACGCAAGATGCAATTAAATGTGTGACCTTAATGCTCAAGCTTGCCTTATTTTGTCCTTATCACAGGGCACTCCAGCGGGTCTGTTGCGCTACAGGGTGGACCAGGAGGCATTTCCGTACTCCGCCAGCATTTTTGACGTAGAAGAACAGACGGGGCACGTGGTTACCAGAGTAAACCTCAATGAGGAGCCCAACTTGAAGTTCAGTGTAAGTATTCAAACAGTTTAACTTCCAGGTCAACATTTGTCCACAAAGTGCACTACATTGTTTGCTCGTGATTCCCATCCCTGGCTTGGCGCTCCCACAAAGGTCACATGATGATTCTGAAGGCTTGTGAGAGGAGGAAGCAATATTACCTTTCTTTTTTGACTCTGTGAGTTGAATATTTTGCTTTTTTAGCCAAGCTTGCAGCAGCGATCTATCAGTCGGCCAATTTGATGGATTGCCATTGTACAGACGCTCATGGCGCAAAGTATGAATTTTAATGACTTTGCTGATCAACTGAATTTTCTTCCACTGATGCTGTGGAATATCACAGTGTACAGATTGGATTTGGACAAACCTTGGTACAGATGTCCATGGGTTCTGTGAAGGCCTCTGATTTTACTTTTGTTGGCATTTGTGGTTTTGACTGAAACGACAATTGTATAGATTACCATCAAGTTTGTTTTTGTTCAGGAGGAAATACAAGCTAACATGCCAAACAGATGTGGGGAACATTGTAAAAATGAAACCTACTGCACATCAACATGTCGACATTATCATTATGAACATAGCTGTATGCTCTCGTGGCTAAAATCCGATGCATAACATATGCCGACTGCTCTCAGAACAGATGTTGCAACTCTGAACTTGCATTTTAAATGAATGAAAGCGGCTACCGCAGGTGTGTGAGCAGAGCACTAGGTCCTGAATTCTCCATATTTTTAAAAATGTAACTGTCAATATACAGGAAATGTTTTCCAATAGCAGCTGATGGTTTATTAAATTGCTGCCTTATCGAGTCCACTGTAATCTGTAGATATCAACTTACCCATATTACACAAACACAGGAAAAAAGTGAAACTTTCGAAGCACTACGCTGGGCCGAGAAACTGCGTTTATCTATGCATTCTTCCACTTATCTTGGGTCGGGTTGCTTTGGCAGGAGACTCAGCAGGTCATTCCAGACCTCGTTCTCCCCAGCAACGCTTTCCAGCTCGTTCTGGGGGATCCTGAGGTATTTCCAGACCAAACGAGATATGTAGTCCCTCCAGCGAGTTCTGGGTCAACCTCGGGGTCTCCTCCAGTTGGACGTGCCCAAACATCCCCCAAAGGAAAGCGCCCGCCCAGGAGGCATCCAAATCAGATAGCCGAACGGCCTCACCTGGCTCTTTTCGAAGTGACTAAAGACAGAAAAAATAAAAGCTCACTGTCTTGTTTTGCCACAACCCTACACTGTATGTGCGCTGTAGGTGTAGCCACTAAAAAGATACTTTCAGGTTCACGTATGCTCCGTGAGCAGTGTGCATACGTTATGCATTCATCAGCCAAGATTAATACAGTCTTGTTTTTAGTGAAAGTCTGTACTAGATCCTGTGAGGTTTTTTTTTGTCAAATCACTATTTTCAAGCTGACAAAGTGAACCCTGATATACTGTATAGTTTCACCTGTTCAGTAACCCGTAAAATTTTACGTCTGAGAAGGAAAAAAAATCTGTCTTTGACTGAACCGCCAACAATTATGCTCCCTCTGACAGAGGGTCACGTTGTGAACCTCTGTGGTTTGTAGCTTTGTGATTCGACTGCATTTACCTGTCACCAATCAGAAATGGATGTCTTTTGCAGTATTTTTGTTTTGTGTTTTGTTTTTTTTTTTTAAATTTTGGCCCTCATTTGAAAGTTAACACCTGGAAAGCACCAAAATTCTATTATTTTTTTTCTAGGTTTTTACATTGCCATCACTGGAGCAATAAGAATTCACCAAATGGAGGAACTATTATTTCCATCGTAGTAATGCCTTCAATGCAACAAATGCAAACAAATAGTCTTGAGTCTTTCAAACACAGTATGTAGCATTGCTCAGTGTAATTCCTTATCATTCATACCAGCTTCTTGTAAGTGTAAAGATGATTACTGAGGCTGTAGTTCAATAGAAACATCATTACTGGTTAAGATGCATCTGATTCGTCCCTGTCTCACTTTACCTTCTGCCTTATTATATTAAGTGCTTGGAGGTTTGGGACGACATCACATGAAATGAGTCATTAAAGATTAATTTGATCATCACTTTCAGATGTTACTTGCTTACTTGTGATGTTTTTGTCCATAAAGGTATGTTTGCACAGAGCACTCCCTGTCCCTCAGTATACTGCAGTAGCTTATTAGTTTCAAAACTGCCTTTTTCCCTGCTGCATTCCTCAATGGGGCTTTGAGCCGTGCTAATTTCATCTTTTCATTGGGCTTTAATTAACACAACAAGGATTCAGCGTCCTCTGAAGATGTCACTCTGGGGACTAATTCTACCTCATTTGCTCCCAATAACTCAAACAAAACGAACCAAACCAACACTGTGTACAATTTTTGGATTATGACTGAGATAAAAAGCAAGCTATCGATAGTGGACAGATGTCATCGACTACATAACTCTCTTGCCTAAAGGCGCTGCACCTTTTTTTCAAAAAGCCTCTTTGGGGCAGTTCAGCCTTCTTCAACAGTTGTGCCAAGCGCCCAATTCAAATATTCATTCATTAAGCTGGAAAAGAAGTTGTTATGAGACTGAACAAGGCACTTAACTACCGCATGTTCCAAGTTCACAAGTTCCCAGCTGTGAAAGAGTTATTTATGCGTTTAGCAGTTTCCTGGTTGAAGCACGAGTCACTGCCTGAATACAAAGAAGGGCAGTGCAGCATCAGCAACAATTATCCTGACTAAATAAGAGGGAGGAAACGCAATATTTCACTGTCTTGATATTTAAGGCTGGCCCTCATTAAGATTCCTTTGGGTCTGATTAACAGTGGTTACCCCCCAATTAAATGAAGAAGAAAGACTTAGCAAGAAATATTAAGCACACCAGTGGGATCTGCGCTCATTCTGCTCTCTGGTTCCCATGCAAATAATGTGCATTTAAACTGCAGGCAACAAAAAAGATGTAGACATTTATTGTAGTTTATTATAGGCCTGTCATGCATTAGCTGCATTTAGCTGCTCTCGCTGTAAGAAATGTTGTTAACAGATATATTTGCATTGTTAGAAGGCGTAAATAGGAGCTAATGTTTTGCAATCGTGGACATGTGTGGTTTGTAGTGATGTGACTCAGTCTTTCCCTGTGTGACAGCTGGTGGTGGTGGCCTACGATCACGGCGAGCCTGTAAAGGAGAATACAACTCTAGTGGAGATCACAGTGCTTCAGCCATCTGTTATTCCAGTGTTCACTCAGGAGGAATACAGGTACGCACACACACGCAAAAGAGCGTATACTTGCTGTCTAAATGTAGAAATGCAGCCCTTTAGTTGCTGCAAGGATGGCAATCCTGCGGAAAATCATCTCGGTTTCACAAACTTAAAATATCGGATGATACCCAGTCGCTCTTCCTCACGAAGACAAAGGATTTGTTTTTCACCAGGCAAATTATGGTTTTAAAATAGGTGTAATTAAAATATGGAGAAGAATTACAATGCAGTGAACTGAATTTATTGTTATAAACTTTCCTTTGATGAGGTTTATCCAAAGAGCACTTCATATAAATCCACCGCATCTCAGCAAACAGTATTATAAATAAGGACACGGCTGTGCAAAAATAACATTACAGGAAATTTAATAACTCTTTTTTTTGACAACTGTTTTCTTAGCTCAGACGCTCTGCCACATAATAACGCAGAAGGTGCTAAGTCTGAACAGCATGACTGATGTTTGCCTCTATAATTCACTTTTGATTACCTCTCAAATGATGTGCTTTGGTGTACGGAGATTCCCGAAAAGAATAAAAATTAAAATGTACGAACTTTGGCAAAGTTTGCAAGAAGACCAATCCCACAGCAAATATGTGCAGTTGCATGAACTCCCTTGGCAGCTTCTTCTGCAAATTCTGTAAAAGCTCACCTGTACTGGGGCAAACGCCATACGGTGCACGATGATCATGTAATTTTATTTGCTCGGGAACATTCTTATCCGTTTAATAAAAGTGTATAAGACTGTACTCATAAGTGTTAGCCTGCTGTATTGTCTTATATCATAGATCAATCATGAAACAATAGTGTGAAGCTGTTTTTCTGTTCAAAAGAAGTTCTTTCCTCCACTCTATAAGTACATAAATGCCTCTCCACTGACACACACTACACACTGTGTTTTGTCCTGCCAATAAACCCAGCGGTCACACACTACAAAACTCAGCTACCATTAATTAATTACTGTACACTTTTACCTCATGTGCAGACCGATACACACTCCCTCTCAAGTCAAGTTCAGCTGCTGCCTGCGTTACGAGGTCACGCGCTCACCTCAGGTTTTTTATCCTCTGTGATTGTCTGTGTCAGATGTGAAACTGCCCTATAATCTTTCTTGCTATTAACTCTTTTTTTTAAATCTTCATCTGTCATTCTTTCTATGTATTTTTCACTGAATATAAAATTGTTCTCTGTTATCCTGGTTTCTATCAGCCTTTCTGTATGCCTGGAGTTAGTGAACTGGTCTCCTTACATTTGTTTTTTTTGTTATGTTGTCTATCAGACACTATTGGAGATCTCAAGTTCCGATAAAAATTGCAGAAAACAATGCTTTTAAATATTACATTTTGAAAACACATTGGACGTTACCCGCACTATTCGGTTTGTTGCAGTTTTTCTTTACTTTCAGCTGCTTTATTTCCTTTTTCTCCGTTTTTGTCACCTTCCATCACACACCAAAGCGATCTACAGTTTTATATGCAGAATATGCTTAGGCATTTACTTTCATATAGTTGATATGCTGTCTCGCCATGCATCAAAATTGCTGCCTCTGCGACAGCTCGGCATTCAATATCAAATTCGACAAAAAAAAATGGCACCTTTGACGCAGGTTTCACAGAAGTACGTCTACGTTGACATTACAGCTCCTTTAAGCCTGCTCGGTTTCTTTACCCCGCCACCTGACCACCATTAGCTCCAAGCTAATGAGCGGGGCTGGGAGGACGGTAATTGCAACTTCAGTGTCGATTACAGACATATTTTCCCTCTATTGCAGACCAGATTTTAAGATGTCAAGGTTTGTCTTTCACTCGGCGCAGTAAAGCTCCCCTCTATTTTTAGGAAAAGGGTTTGCGGCAATAGAGAGAGAGAGAGAGAGAGCGAGAGATGTCAGCCAGCCATATAATACTGCATTTATGAATATGTAACATAGCTTCCAGCTACAAGAGCGTGTGTCTATGTGAGTGTGCACTTTTTGGAATTTGTATATTTTTTTGTATTTGCTAATCATCACACAATTCACATTTATGCATACATGCACACATTTTTACATTTGCACGCTGTGAATGTCCTTTTCTGAGGGCATTGCCTGTTGTGCTGTGGGTTGTGAGTGTCTCTTTGGATGTGTATGCCTTATGTTTAACATTTTCATCCCTGTAGCCTAATGTGTGTCTGTGTATAAGGCGGAGTGTTTTGTGCGTGTGTGCTCTTCTAATTCCATGTTGTATTCACAGAGTACAGTGGACCAGCTTTGAATGAATTATCCCGGCTTTATTGAATAAAAGCTAACCATTGTACCAGTGTGGCTTTAAGAGCTTACTAATGCAGCTTAATGATTTTGTATGGTTTCAGCAGACAGGCTTGTAGCCATGGGGAAGTCTGAATTAGTAATATTGATTCCTATAATGAAAAGGAGGATAACACTGAAACAGGGGAGGTGGTGAATGTTTTGTTGGTATTTTTTATGGATTTGTAAACTTTAGATATTGAATCGCTCCAGCATTAATGTTTTTGGTAGGAGACCCCATCAAAAAAGACAGTGGATTACCATGAAAAAACAAACAAAAGGTTGGATTGATTTGATCATAAATAAAGTGATTTTGGTGAAATATCACAAATTCATGCCTACATTTTGTTAGGTTTCCCAGCAGAGTGGCGCAGAACAGATTCTTTCTGTTTTTACAATTTCTGACTTGGATAAACGGTGTAATTTTGGCTTTTTTTCCTTTTTTTTTTTAGAGATAGCATGCCCTTCCAGCCCACCAGCTGGTTTTGGGGTTCAGTCTGGTTGTAATGTATTCGATAACTGTGAAAACTTGAGTGATAGGCTTTTTTGTTGTCTTGGCTCTGTCTCCAGCAAACAGCATTTCCAATGAAACAGCTAAGGTTAAAGTCCTGACTTTCAGCTTCAAGTGTGTTTTGGATTGTTCGCATCCATCCTGGGTGAGCAGTGTAGGACTTGTAGCTCATATTTTTGCTCCCAGGGCTTTGAACAGAAAGGTCTACAATTTCCTGCAAATTTTTGACAAATAACAACCTTCTATTGTCAGTGTTTCATCCAGTGTATATTTTTACTGTTTTACCATTTCTTACTATCTTTATTATCGAGTACTTGCACCTTTCGTGACTTTTTGCACCCCTCTGTTTGTTCCTAAGAGCTCTGTAACGATAAATTTCTCCTTTGTGAGATCAATAAAGTCTATCTTATCTCGTCTCGTCTCGTCTCGTCTCGTCTCGTCTCGTCTCGTCTCGTCTCGTCTCGTCTCGTCTCGTTCAAATCTACGAAGGTGGATAATAGATCCAGACTATAACTGCCATCTACATAGGGACCATAGAAAGAGAAGTTGCAGTATTGGAAATTGTTAATATATAATACAACTTTTCTACATGGCGGGTCAAATTCACAGAAGGTGTGATTTTTATCTACCTCTTTAATAATATAAGAAGCTATATCACACAGTCAACAGAAGATTTCATGCGCAGGAGACAGCCTTTATAAATTTTGATTCATGAATAATTTCGAACTTTGTCTTCATGCTCATCGACATGAAACAAGTTTTGTGTGCTTGGGGTGTAATGAAAGGAATATTTCCGGGATACGGCTGCAGTCCTGCATACATGCAAACGCACATTTCTCACCTTAAACTGAGCCTGAACGACAGTGAAACACTGCTTGCTGACTGTGCATTTTCACCCCATGGGTTCCTCCTCTAGTAAAACAGTTAACAAGCTCAGATTGTACATTTGTTAAATCACTGTAACAACTGTGAACAGAATTTCTCTCACCCTCCCCCTCTCTCTCTCTCTTTCCTTCACTGTAGTGGCATCCCTGCACCTGCAGAATTAGTATGCAGTAGGTATCACATACACATGAAGAGTTATCAGCACTCAGTGGCAATTATCAGCATGAGGTTAAATAAACAGAAAGAAAAATTTGCCTTTTCAAAGACTCCTCAGATCACTCCCAATACTTTTTTTTTCTTGTGTAGCATTGGAATATGTGTTTCTGTGCATGTGATTGTGTATCTCTGAATTCAGGCACAGGATCCTCCCTTCTCCCATGCTGTCAAAATGCCTCATAGCTTCTTACTTTGTTCATGAATCCAATTAGAAAGTGCTGAGAGAGTTGAGAGCCAAAACATCATCAAAGCTTTGTTTTTAATTGAGAACTTGTGTGATCAAAGATGGCAATATGTTGCTTTGTCTTACGTCATCACAGAGATGGAGATAACACGGCAACACGATGGCAGGAGATGTAGATAAATCTGCCTGTTATCTATCAGCTTGTCGCCGTGGATATACAGTACACACTCTGTTCAAGAATCACAGGCAGCCAGACGGGAGGTCACAGCTTTTATCGCTATCTGCCAGCTGGACAATTGCAAACCAAGAGGTGTCGGCTTCCCTTTGAAAGGAAGTGATCCCATTTGTCTGCCATCAAAGCAACTGAAATAACACGAAATTTACTTTTAGTCAGCTTCTTTATGCGGCGTAAGGAGGTGGTAGCTGTGGTCGGATGCATTGTGTTTCTGGGCTGTTCATCTGTTCCATTCTTGTGAAATCTCATAAGAAGATATCTTCAAATTTGGCACAAACATCCACTTGGACTGATTGGATTTTATTGGTCAGAAGTCACTGTGACCTCACAAAACACACTTTTTGGCCACAACTCGGGACCAGAAGGGGAGTTTGTGACCATATTTCACATTTGATTGACTTGGTGACACCTTGAAACTGTGCCGATTGTAAAGATCTTCTGCGCTGCTGGATTGATAATTTGTGTGAAGCGTCCACACTTGTAGCTCGTTTGCAGCAACATCTATGTTTTCACATTGCCTGTCACGGCTACAGCTTTGTGTTTTGGCAGAATCGGCTTTGTTGGCCAAGCTTGTGCACACATACAAGGGATTTGATATTGTTGGAATCTGGAGAGTTGCAAGTGGACTGATTGGCAGAGCTATTTAGCCGCAAGGTGGTAATTCTGTTTTGTGTTTTGTTTTTTCTTTTAAGAAAATATGGAGTTTTAATAGATGCATACATTAACTTTCTTGTAAACTGATCTGGAGTTTCAGCAGTATAACTGCAAGACTAAATTTTTAATCTTGTGCTGGGAACAGACAGAATAATTTTGTCTGCTGGCAATACTTCTTCACATAATGCTCGCAGCTGTGATTTATACACAGCCAGGCTTTTTATTGTCTTGTTTTGTAGAGCTGATGATCTAAATTTAAAGATTTGGCTCTTCTGATACTAGAATGAATTAATCAGGCTTTTTTTGTGTGGCATCTGACGTGTTTATTAGTGAAATTCCAACTGCATTACACGTTTCTAGCAAGCTGATAATCAGTACTGATCATAAGGTGGTACAAATGTAAAAAGTAAAATAATGTGACAATGTAAAGGTTGATTTATGGTTGTTCTTTTAACATAATGTCTAACGCAAGTATTCTCCTGTGAATTTGTGTGGATTTATTTCTCCCTCTCTGCGTTTTTCAAGCAGCCCCATGTTTCTGAGTTCACTGTTGTTGAGATTCTTTCCCATTTGTGATGAGGCATTGTGATTTGCTATTGTTAATTTGCTGAATACTTGAGCTATACAAATCTCGTCACTCATCAGAAATGTTTTTTCTGCAAACAGTCGTGCAACGCTGAATCAACAAGGAAAAGAATTCTCACTCCGATTTTATTATAGTGCGAAACAAACACAACAATAACAAGAACAGAGCTTTGAGCAGCTCAATGCTTCACTGTTACAAGCTGCTCCTAGTGTCTTGTAATTCCTATTTTAACAGCTTTTGCATCCTACTTATTTCTGGAGGATTGTTACATGTCTTTCCAGCCAGCTGTAAGTTGTTTTTTTTTAACTACTTGGAGTGCTTGAACCAGTCCATTTAATTATATATGACACTGGATACTACGAAAAACTCAACTTGTATGGAAATGAATGGGATAAACCATCCACCAATCACCAGTAATCATGTAAAATCAATGTCTCCAAAAAGGTCATATTTTACCTAACGGTATTATGTGATTTTTCAAAGTTCCTAAAACATGAGTCTGTCAATAACCTTAACCAACTGTAGCTGTTGTGTTTTATCCTATAAGGCAACTTCAAAAAGTACAAAACAGCTTGCGCAGATAAGTGTATCTGTGTGTCATTATAAAGGCATGCTTGCTTTGAATACACTGATGTAGAGTGCACTGTAATTCATATTATTATTCCATAAGGAAAAACTGTTTAATATCAGTGTAAATGAGACCTGTTTTAAGGGTTTATTTAACTAGTAAATCCAAGAATCCATGTGCGTATACTTCACATATCTTAACAAACGTACATCTGAATCGCATCAAACATATTGTAGGTTTATTGCTCAAGACTTGAGGAAGTCCAATGTCGAGTTTCAAACAGATTAGATGAATGTGAATTTTGGACCTTTTGTGATCTTTCGGGGTCCTCAGGTTGGCCTGTGGCTGCCAGTATTGACTGACCATGTCACCAAAGGCAAATGAACAGTATCACTTCTTGACAGCAGGCACTGCGCAAGTTAAAGCTGATTTTGGTCTTCTACATGAGGATGTTTGCTATATTGTATGATGTCTCTGATAAATGCTGTTTAGTATGTTGACAGCTTTACGTTAACAAGGACCAGGGCACTCACTTCATCAGATTCACGAGCTGAACTGGAAGCTGCGGAGTCTTTAGCGGAAGCTTTTTCTCACATACGGGACATCATTTCACAGCCATCAAACACTGAATCATTTCTAAATTCATTGGACGTCATCATGTCAAGGATAGAAGAGTGCAGAGCCAGTAGGGTAAGATGTTCCAACCAGGAAGCACTTGACACGTTTTATTCAGCGCTGCACTGACACTCAAAGCTACTTTTCTTTTAACATGTATTCGTACTTTTGCCAAAAGCAACAGCACATGCAGTTGGTTTCCTGAAGTCAATAGCCAGATTAAATTTGCGACCATTTATACGTCAGTATGGTAATAATTAAAAGCTATTTTGTGTTTTTAGTCAGGTTGATACATGAATGACTAACTGAATCCCTCATATGTGCTGTTTATGTTTTGCTGTTTTGTCAATTCTATGAGATATTACCTGCTTTGTGATACACAAATGTACTCATGTATTTCTTCAAAACTATTTTGGACAGGGATATCAAAGAAGTCTAGAAGACATGAGAAGAAAAATGGAGGTGAAGGTGATGGACTAAACATTGAGAACTGCACCAAAGATTACGATCCTGAAGAAGAGGGTGCTTGAAAAAATGCATGAGAATAAAAGCTTGCAAAAAAGCGGACACTGAACATCAAAACTGACAGCTAAATGCCAACCTCCAACAAGGAGGTTGATATTGGAAAGAAGTGGCAGGAGAAAGTCAGCATCCTTGAAGAGGTCTTCTAAGAAGAAGACAAACTGATAAGCAGGGTCAACCAAAACGACGCTGAAGCTGAATGAAGTGGAATCGGTTCTGAAAAAGAGGAAATTGGAAGGTGAAGCTCTTGTGGAAAGACTCTGGCAGAGAGAGAGAAGTGGCATTAGAAGGAGCTCCAACAGAACAAGCAGTGCTTCCAGAATTAGCCCTCTGATAAATTAGTTTAATGCCAGAAAGGAGCTTTTCCAAAAGTGTTGGGAGAAGGCGACGCAGCATATGAAGGAGACAAAAAAAAACCTAGAAGAGATCTTGCTGGCCAAGAAAAAGTTTTGACTCCACCAAAAATCAGAGTTGAATGAGGAGAAAACATCCAGCTTCAGGTATGTAGTTTAAATTTTTGATTTAAACAAGACATTTCTGATGAAATTAGACCTCTTGATGTGAAATAAAAGCATGCTGCCTTTCTTTTTTCAGAAGCTCAAAGTGCAGAAGAAGCAGAAGAAAAGCTTCTGAAGTTTCTTCCATCTTTCCCCTTGCCCCATTTACCCTTCCTACCCTTTACTCTTCTCACACCATCCCTCGTCCCACTCATCTTTTGTCATTACAAAGACATAAACAAACGATAAGTTCCACAGGGTAGCGTCATGGGTCCACTTCTTGTTTTCTTTTTACTTTGAAGTCAGCTGTGATGTTTTATTATGCAGATGGCTATGTTGTACTTGTATTTCATGAAGAAAAAACAGTCACAGAATCAGGAAAGGTCTTTTTAATATGAGTATTTGGTTCCTTCTGCCTTTGAAAAACACCTAACAATGATATATTTAATCAGCACAACTCGCCAATAAATATGCAGAAAATGCATTAAATCAGGTAGCACCTATTTTAACTTCATCATGAGTTATTACTGTAAGCTGTGTGACCTCCAAACAAAGCTTTTACCGTACACTGTGTACAATTTAAGTTGTTTGTTTTGGAACAGAATAAAATCAAAATTCTTTACAATTTCATTAAAATGTAAATGAAATCCATTGCTCAGTGAAATCATCAATAAACAAAGCTTCAAAAGAAAATTCTGTTTGGTTTCCTTACTGTGTTTCCAGTAATGTTTGGCTTTGTTCTATTGATTCTTGTTGCCGCTAGTTTGAGGTTTACAAAGGGTCCAGAAAAAATGATGTCCAAGCAAGGCTTTATATTTCAACAGTATTGTGCCTCTTTGAAAATTGCCAGTCAAATTTTGCAGTGATGTCTTTTCTCCTCCAACCAACAAGTAGAAAACATTATAATAACACCCAAAACACCAAAAAAGAAAACGGGACAAGTCTGAGCATGTGACCAAACATTAGAAGTCAAATTTGTATTTTGCACTAAATTGTACAGAATCTGCGCCACAGCACCACAAATTCTCTCAAGTGCTGTGATCACATTGGTGATGTTGAGTTACGAGGGTGACATTTACTGATACATCATGTGGTAAATTTAGAGTTATGCTCTGTTTCTTCCTGAAGAGAATCATGGGCCATTTATCAAATATTCTGTGGGATGATTCTGTGGGATCATTTGCAGCAGCCAGTAGATGGAAATCTTTGGTAGTTTTATTTGCAAGTTAAGACACTGTATTGGTTGTACAGGCAATATGATCAGCCAAGACTGTGACACAAGGCCGATGCTTTCATCTAATGAACTGTGTCAGTGGTGAGATGGAAGTTTTCTCATTTCTGAAGGCGATATATACAAACGCTCCTCAGATATCTGCACCGTAAGAGTATGTCAAAAGAAAAACGTCCAAGCCGCAGTTCTATAAAGCTGATATAAGCCTAACCGATTCTGTTGAAGGCTACCTTGTTTTGTTGATGCACACAAACAGGCAGGTGCACACGGAGCGCTCTTGGCAATGTTACAAGTGCAGCAACAAATGGCAAACAACCGCGGCGCTGTTATTTATACGATCGCTTGCAGTTGGGTGACAGCAAGGCAGGGAGGGGTTGAGGCTAGAGAGAGTGAGGAGACTGGAAGGAAGAACTACAGATCGTGGAAGATGCTGGGAGAGGATAGCGGGGAGAAGCGGTTGGCATGAGTTTCAGATAGAGAAAGTTGAAGTGAAAGAGAGGAGTTTGGGGGGGGGGACCCGCTGAGGGAGAGGACAGGGGGATATACTACAATAAAAGTTTGAGGCAGAGAGAAAACAAGTGACAGTGCTGCCAGAATATACCATTTCAAAAACACACTGAAGTTGACAGGCAGAAAGGCAGACACACATGCACAAACGGATCAACATACAGGCAGAATAGTCTTTAAAGTGGCAGATGAGCTGACAGGCTGACAGATTGAAGTAGATTGAAGCAAACAAGTAGGCAAAGACTCGAATAGAGAAACGCTGAGACGCAGATGGACAAGATGATATTCAGACAGTCAAATTGACAGGCAGGCAGACTGACACTCAAAATATTCCACTAGCTGTATAGATAATGCTCAGAGTCAGCACTCAGTCAGGTAGACAGTCATCTGTATGGTTATGTATTGCGGATATACTGACACTTTCTTCTGCTCTTTGTTCTTATTCTTGTGGCTTTAAAAGTGCATTTACATTTTGCTTCATTTCATCCCTCAAAACGTGTGCATATGCACATAATTCCAAACAAAAACATATAAAAAAAAACAGTGCATCTATAGGATGATATTGGACGAGACACAGCAGGTGAATAGCTCTCTTTATTAGATCAGAACAGATGGAGAATACAACATCCATCGGCTTGTGTCTGAAATATAATGAACCCGATATGAAAGTTTTAAAGCCTGAAAAATAAGAACCGTGGCATGAATGCACAAGTTCTCGTTTCTGCGGGCTTCGATGACCTTAAAGCAACACCAGAGGGTCACATGTGAAACTCTTGAAAAGGATGGTAAGGCGCAGTCGGGCAGATTCAGCCTCCTTCATGTCCTCCCTTTTGAATAGGCTGATGTCGTTCTGCTGGGTGCAGGTTATTTTACGGCTCTCTTTAACAGCTGTACAGACAATTTTCTTGGCTTTGACACCCAGATTACCAAACCAAAAGATCAAAGAAAACCCTTAAAACGGGCTCACTGTAAAACCCCAAATTTGGACAGTTCCTTTAAACTGAAAATCTGTTGCTGACAGCGTTAGACTGCATATCTGCATCGCGCTGAAAGGTCAGCTACTGTCAATTTCCATGTTACAGCTTGAAATTACCTTGATCTGTGGTTTCTGAAATATAGCTGCATTGCAGTAAGAATACGAGAACAGAGGGCAGAAAATTATGATTCAGAATTTGCTTTGAGCCCGCAAAAAGCACAATATGGCTATTGTTTCCCAGATCCTTCGATAAGATGTGTTTTGTGCGATCAGAGTGTTGAGGGAATTGCACGATTATTGTCTTCTGCTGAGATTTTCTGGCACAGATACTCATTTATTAATATTCTTCATGTCTGCATCGAGTTAGACTGTAGTTTAGAATTGCAAACGTGATCCTTAGTGCCCTTTCTGTGGGCTACTTTTCAGTCATAACGCTCGATGAAGGCTAGTCTCCTTCCCCAGCAAGGATAAATAGTATAAAATCTAAGATATTTAACAAGTGATGGTCAAATATTCAAAGGAGGACAGACACTAGCACACAAACCCAATGCCAGCACATACTCTCAAAGCAAGAGGAAGATAAAATGACACCGATACTGAAATTAATGGACATACGGAACAATCTGGCCAAAAAGAATAAATGACACAATCGAACAATGCATTATGTGCAATTCTGTGTGATTGCATACTTATGTAAATGTGGGAGATAATCTAACCTTGGGAGGCAATTAATAATAATCTTCCTCCTTATCAGCCTCGGGCATTTAGCAGCTGATTGCGTAACAATCAAGAGTTCAGGGAAGATACAATGAGGATGGCCAAAAAGCTGGCAGCTTGTAAACAAAAAGTTGGCAGCTTTTAAATGATAGTAATTTAGTTTGCCTGGATAGCGTCTGGTAGAAACTACATGTCAAGTGATTGGTCAAGGAAACAGAACAGACTCTTTTTAAGCTGCAGATTAAAGGCTTGGGAAGATGTAGCAAATCTTTGCCTCCTAGCATTGTATTATATATTGTATTTTGTGTATGTATATAAAACGCAAGTTTATTTGTATAGCACAATTCACACACAAGGCAATTCAAAGTGCTTTACAATGCCAGAGAAATACATTTAGAACTATGATTTAAAGGTAGACATGCTCTAAAATCATAAGTAAAACATAAAAGCAGACATGACGATCATAAAAGTGCAATAAAAGGCGAGAAAACAGATTGAGCATCTAAGAGAAAGCTGCAGTCAACAATGTGGTTTTCAGGCCTGATTTAAAAGAGCAGACCTCAGATGTTCAAGAAGTTTGTTTCACAGATGAAGAGCAAAAAACTGAATGCCGCTTCACTATTTTTAGTTCAGATTCTTGGAACACACAGTAAACCTGTCCCTGATGACCTGAGGGCTCTGGATGCTTCATATGGAGCGGATAAGTCCAGGATGTATTTTGGTTCATGACCATTCTGTGCTTTTTAAGATTTTCTGATAGTTTTTTTTGTGTCTTTTCAGTTTGTTTGTTGATGTGTTTGCAACTGTCAAGCGCCTCAGAGCTGGAGACAAAAGATAATTAATCGAGAGGCAGGTAGACTCATGAGATGGCGTCAATAAACTTGGTTTTGATTAATGACAATCACAAGCAATGATTCCCATTTACTTGCAGTATATGTCTGTACTGTCTTTAGCTCGCTTTCACAGACAAAGCTGCGAAATTAAAGTTCCACAAAACAAGTTTTTAATTAATACTCCTTATAATGCAAAATGACGCAAGGCAGCACTCAAAGCTGCAAAAAGACGAATAATTTAACTTGGAGTTTGTTTTTGGTTATTTCTTTTTTAAAATTTATTTAATGCGAGATTTAGAAATGCAGATGAAAGAACTATATACCATGAAAAACAACTCTCCTTGGCATTCCAGATTCCCAACAAAGACAGCAACAATTTAAGCAGCACTCCGAGAGGATTCTTTGGCATTTTTAAGGAGATTAATACATTTTTAAACATTTATTTCTTGTGACTTTTGAGCAGATGTTGTGTTGTGTCTATCCTGTGTCCTACCAAGAAGCTGTTTTTGTTCCAGTCTACCTGTAACCAGGACTTTTTTGGATAACTTCTGGTACAATACATTGTTTTAGTTGCTCAAACCTGAACCTTCTCAAAGATTTGAGCATCTTATGGGGTAAAGCTAATTTTCTAACACTATCAAAATTTGTTGTCTTGCAGATGAAGACAACAGAAGGGGGGACTAGGAAGCAAATTCAGCATAGCTCGACAAAACCCAAAGCCCCAATATGATCAAATGGAACCACACTGATGGTTGTCATACGTCTATGTAAAGACAGGCCTTTTTCATTAGGCTCTAGAGCTCAATTGAGTCTTCTTCTGCACAAAGTGGACCAATCATGCGCTGCCTACTTCAATCAGAAAGAACAGTTTGTTATACTGGAGAGCTGTAAAGAATCTGAAAATCTAAGAAATGGTAAAAAGCACTGCAAGGCAAGTGATTCAAGTGAGAAATAGTGGTAGAAAATTGTTACTCGTACAAGTTAATAGATTTATTTTAGCACTCTCAATGCAGCCGCTTACTTGTAACATAACAGTTGCACATTGGATACTCAAGAGGTGCATTTAGGTCTAACACCGTCCCATAATGTCCTATAAGCTTGAATATACATGTGCACAGACATTTGCAGTTAAAGCCATACTTTTACCATTTAGCTGAATAGAAATGTGATCCTTGACAATATGTTATACGGTGTAATATATTCAACCGAAGCAGTACAAGTCAGGGTTTCTTGTCATTCGTTAGCCTTAACAGTTTCACATATAGTTTTCCTGCAATTATCTATACAAGTGGCTGAAGTTGTGAGCTTGTATGCTTCTCAATTTAGGGAAAAAGATGGCAACATGCTTGAAACACTCGCAGACGTACATATAGGCTGGACAAAATCCTTTTTAGCAGTGCTGTGCAAAATTTCAAAAATTCTTGTTGCAGCACACAGGCATATGTTTTATATTTCCTCTAGCCTCGTTCATTTTCCCCATTTCTTCCCTCTCATGGCATATCTCTTCTTCTCCGTATCGCCTGTCATTGATTCCTGTGCATATGTTTTATGTATTGGTGCTTGAACATTGCTCTGCTCAGGTTCAGGCTGTCTGAGAGGCGCTAAACCATTTGACTCTCAGTTGACAATTGCGACAAGACTCTAAAGTGAGAGGAGGACCGGGGAAAGCGAAAAAGAAATGCAGAGGCTCTTGCTGACGGAATACTGAAAAGAGAGAATCAGTTGCGGAGAGAGAGAGAGAGAGAGAGAGAGAGAGAGAGAGAGAGAGAGAGAGAGAGAGAGAGAGAGAGAGAGAGAGAGAGAGAGAGAGAGAGAGAGAGAGAGAGAGAGAGAGAGAGAGAGAGAGAGAGAGAGAGAGAGAGAGAGAGAGAGAGAGAGAGAGAGAGAGAGAGAGAGAGAGAGAGAGAGAGAGAGAGCTGCAAGACCGGAGAAAGAGTGATTGACGGGAAGAAGGAGTGACGAAAAGGGAGAGGCCGCTTGTGAACCAGTACAGCCGAATGGAGGGAGGTAGGAGAGAGAGAGATGTGGGATTAGAGAAAGGAGGAGAGTGCCAGAGGGCACAGAAAATGAATTTTTATTATTCAGACAGCACTGAGCAGAAATAAGAAACAGAAAAAAAATAAAATAGATAGGTTACATGCCCTGGCAACTGTAATAAAATCACCAGTTTTGACTCACTAGCACAGTATTTAAAGTACTTGTTCTAATGTTGAGGTCTACTCAGTCTATTTAAAAGTTTGATTTAAACACCCTTTTTATCAGAAAGCTGTTATTTCAACTGTCATGCTCTCTAAGTTGTAAGAACATGTGAACTGAAAGTGGAAATGTTCCAAGTACTAAAAAGTGGTCACAGCATGAGAAGAGCTGATAGAACTGCAGCCAACCTGTAAAGGTTATTACTGCGGGCAGTTAAGACCTCCCCTTCAACAGTCTCCTAATGAAAATCCTGCAGTCACTTTAGCAACCCTCTGAAAAGAAAAAAGGAACAGGAAGGCAAGGTGAAAGATGTAAGTTGTCTTTTTGAAGCTGGTGGTTGTGTAGCTTGTACCTCAGGCTGCTGACCGCTAATACTCCGAGTAAAAGAGCATCTTATTGGTTATCTGGCTTTTTGTACCGGGATGATATCAAAGCACTTGTGAAAAGAGAAGTAATTTATCCGTCCAAATTGGCACATATGTGGGATCATTTACCAAAGAAAGTCCATAAACAAGTGACACTAACAACATAGATGGATGCATATAATGTTGACTTACAGCATCCAGTTCTGATAAGCTCCTTGACTTGACAGCCATGTTTGGACCATTTATTATCGCCTCACCCTGCCATTAGCTGACAGAGAAAATGGCAATTAGGGAGCTTGAGGTGTCAACAGAAGTACAGCCATATTCCAACTCATAAATTATTATTGTGCTTTGCTGCATCGTGTGGCCATTATAGAACAGCTAAGAATGGTTTTGCCTTTAGATGATGTTGATTTTGAAACTGGATCATGGCTAAGGTGCCAGCTGGTCTGTTAACTATTTTCCAAGGCCTAGTGTGGATATTTTCCCGCTTCATTTAAAAAAATGAAGGAATTCAGTCCACTCATTCACATCAGATACCATACCAGACAGGACTGTCATTTCATCATGTCTGAAAACTTTAAACCACAGATACTGTTCTAAAGTAATATTGACGAAGTAGATGCAGAAGGTTTGGCATGCCGTTGAAGTGGTGCAGCAATGCAGTATTAAGTTATAAACCTGCAACTGCTAGCACTAACCAAATGTAAAGAAACTGGTATATCTGTTTTAGGCACAAACTCATCTCACAGAGCAAAAATGGGCATCTAAAAATGACATGTCACACTGTTGTTTACCAAATGCTTTCTTTTGCATGTACACATGGAAATACGCAAACCAGATTTTATCAAAAGCTTCGCTTTGAAATGTCGCCCATCACCGAAAACGCTATTTGCTTGCAAATGAGAGACCCAAATGTAGAGGACAATTTGGCAAAATGTACATATAAATGTAGAAAAGACCTAATTCACAGTGAAACATAAATTGATTTACGATGAAAGGTATTGAATCATTTCCGTTGTCTCTTAATTTGAAAATAGGTCATTTCAGGTCATTATAATGTCGTGTCTGATAAATACTACTGTTTTATGTAATGTCTCCTGGCCTTTTTGAGCACTTTAAAACCTTATTTCAATCCCGCTTTAATCATCTCCACCTAATTCACAAAATTCTGCTGTCTGATATTGCTATTCAGTGTGAGAAGGGTCACAATGTCTGGTTAGTTTCCTGAACAATTAAGGAGCCCATTGTTTGACACATCGATTTTTTTTGTGTGTGTGTTACATTGTCTTGCAGTTTGAACAGTTTCACTTTGTACTATCTGATTTCCCGCAGGGCTGCTCTCAAAAGATCCTTAATGAACCTGTAATGAGCTTGCTTTAATATTATTATAGTGATATTTAACATATTTCGGCTCACTATAGTCTCGCCTGAGGCTGTGCTGTGAAATAAATAAAACTGAACTTTGCTACAAAGGAGACCACATTGCGTGCATCTTTCTAGCTATCAGCATGTACCCAGGCATGGCCTCCCACACGTTGTATAGTATGTGATACAGTAGATCAAACATGACTGTCGTCTACAAGAAGAAAAAAAAGCCTTTGTGAAGTGTCGTTGGCTCAGCCCCACAGAACCAAAGCGACGCTTGGCACCGAGCATATTGCAGTTTGCTTTTGGACAAAGACACACCGAGAGAAAGAAAGAGATCATCAGAAGTGACAGAACAAGAATTGCAGTGGAGAAAGGGAGAAATGAAAAGGAGCGGCGTGAGGAGGGACGGAAAGAATAATGACAAGAGGGCGGATGATGATGCATCATAAGGCAATGGGAGCTGAAAGAGACAGGATAGAAAGTGTGTGTGTGTGTGTGTGTGTGGGGGGGGGGGGGGGGGGGGCTGTAATGAGTGAGACAAACGGATGACAGTGGCTTTGAGAGAAAGACCCACAAAGAGAAGGGTATCATTGCCAACATCTATCACTATCCTCATTATTCTGTCTCTCCTTTCACACTGCAGAAACTCTGAACGTGGCTCTGAAAGGCTATGATGTCCTGCAGCTGACATTCAGTCTGAACGTGTGTCTATTTATTTTAAGGTGAAGACCACGGAGCTGGTTGTAGGGTTAATGTTACACTTATGATGGCACTGCAGTTAGAGCAAGAGTGAATGGATGTCAATACGCTGTCCCTGTAAGTATAGCAGTGCAAGTGTGTGTGCGCGTGTGTTTCTGTTATCAGTATCAGCCCAGCTTGCAGTAGTCAGGACAGAAGTGATTAGAGAGCGTGGGAGGGGGGGTGCACTCTTGATAATGACCTGTATGTGCACTTTTATCTGTTCTCCGACATGTCCAACACATGCAGCCTGGTGTACATTTTTGCATCCGTATGACTGTACTGTACAAGTGTGCATAGTCCAGTGCATCGGCTTTCGTGTGTTTCTGTGCGCTCTTTATCCATACCAAGTAGCCGTTGTGGAGGAGTGGGAGCAAGAAAGGACAGTAAATAAGCAGAAGTAGCTTCTGGGATGTTGGTCGGAAGCAGAAGCCGGAGGGAAAAAGGAAAGGAGGGGGAGGGTGGCGATAAAATGCAGAAGGAGAAATGTAGATGGCCATGAAGGGAATGTAAGTAGGAAATTGAGGTTTTAGAGAGGAAGCGGTGGTGAAAGAGGGACAGCGTGAATAGGAGTGGGAGGATGAGCAAAATAATACAGCAAGAGGAGTAAAATAATTTCATGTTTAGCTATTAGACTGCACAAAAGTACATATTTAGTGTGTATGCCTGAATTACCATTGTGTGGCATAGAGTAGTTTCACTCAGCTGGTGAGTCATTTTAGGGTAGGAAAAGACTGTTTTCCTGGAAAAAAAACTTAATTAAATGTAACTTTGACACATGGGGATGAGTTTTTAGGGCTCAAATCAATGATTGCAGAGACTTTAACCCTCTGAATCCCAGCCATTTGGGCAAATTTTTACTGACTGTACAATATAAAGTCCTGCATTGCTCTAAAAATGACAGCACAACCATGGTGAGAAGTCGAAGCGGCTCAATAATCTGCTTTGTTCTTTATAACACAGTTATAATGCCATAAATCAGAAAGTTAAATTCCTTTATTTTACAAGAATTGGGGGGAAAAAGGCTGGAATCAATATGTAGAACATTCGTCCAAGTGCCCAGAGATGTTATTAATACTGGGGGGAAAAGATGACTCTACAAACTATACATATTTAAATAATTAACTAAAATAATTATTTATGTTCTCTGTATAAGCACAGCCTGATGTTTTATCCAAAAAAGCTTTAGTCCCTCAGTTTTTTCATGTGACTGTCAGTAATGACTTCTCGATTTCTGGCTCTGATAAATGGTGTAATTTTGGTGAATTTTAAAAAAAAATATTATACTTTTTATACCTGCTGGTGGGTTTTAAGCTTCAGAGGAAAAAGTACAAAGTTGTAAAGTATGAATAGGCTATTTTCTTCTTCTTCTTCTTCTGAATATTAGTGTCTGTAATTTTATTTCATGCCGTATGAAGAATATTCCTTGCATGTGGTACAGGTGAAATTCTACCCTGCTGTTCGGTCGTACAGGGATTACAGAAGAAAATGCAAGATTTCAGAAGCATGCAACCAAAAAAAATGGATTGTCTCATTTTTTTCCAGTCTGGCCAGGAGCCATTGTTAAACTTTCCCTCTTTTCGTCTTCACTTTTTACTTGCTGTACACTGTGTAATAGAGAGGGGGGAAAAAATACTTCAAATGTATCTAAAAGGACATTTCGGCCATTGCTAAATTAACAGCAGTCTGGGGCTGCGTTGTCGACAAAATAGGCCTTTTTTTCACAGAGGACATTTTGACATCTCACAGTGGAAAGAAAGGTGTGAATAATGAAATGAATAATGGCTGAATTTAATTTGGACGCTTCAGTTTCAGGGTTTTGCTATTGTGCATGATGGCTCACTGTCACAGCTAGATGTAGCAGATCAGAGCCATCACGACTTTCATTAATAACACCAGGGCTTTTTTTTTTTTTTTTGTGGCGAACAGGTCAGTGTGCCAGCTGCTGAAAAGTCCTACATATTAAACAGCTGAACTTGTATTTCCCAACACACTTCTTCATTTAAATCAATATCCATTCGACGAGCCTAATATATATTTGCTTAGTGGAGTGCTTGTGGGGAGCAGGTGGTTAGAGAAGCAGCTGACTGGACTGGAAGTTAGAATCTACACAAACGCACTCACCGCACACTCGCACACAATCCCCCCGCCCCTCTCGCTCTCCAACAGTCCCATTTATCACGTAGCGATGACTTGATAGCTTAGCCAGTTGGTAGCCCATGTTATAATGTTTAGCCAGCTGTGACGGTTGGCCTAATGACTGGACTGGGCTTATTTAATGGAGCGAAACCTGCTGGAAATTTGAGACTTGCCAGATTTGAAGAAAATCTGTCAGGGTTGTAAGCGGCGGAAAAGTGCCCACCATGCGCAATCAGAGGCAGGTGGACGAAAACACAAGACCGTGCACAAGCTCACTTTAAAAGCCATTGATGGGTTTAATTGCACTGCTTGGCTCTGGCTGGTAATAAGGCCTGTCAGACAACCTGTTCCGAATGTGCTGTACGAGAGCAAATTTCGTCCAGACATATTGTATACTGACTTACTTTTTTGTTTCGGACCAATTACATAAGTGACAACTGCAGATAGATTACTCAGATACTGATTTGTTTAATAATCCACTAGCTGATCAATAGCTATCTATTCATAGCATTATGATATTTTACTTTAATAACCCTCTTTTTGAATTTATTTGGTTTTAATACCTGTTTCTGGAAGTTTCAGTTCTTGAAGCATCTTTGATAGGCATTTATACATGAACAATAACTAAATACAGTGTGAAAACAACCTAAAAACCTGAAACAAGTCACTCAGAGTAGCTAAACCTCTCACAATTATCATCTGAGTCAGTGAAAATGTCTCAAATTAATGACGGTCTCGCATGACCCAGAATGTGTCTTACAATTTTTCTGGTCACAACACAGCAAAGATGATTCATTTTACCTTTGTCACCACTGGCTTTAGCTCATTTCTTTGCAGGCTGTTTAGCGTCCTTTAACAATAGCTTTCCCACCCGCTTCAGGAAGAAGACTATCTCTGCATCTTTGATTACCAGCTCAAATGTAATAGTAGATGTAGATTTCGTCTGTGTGATTAGATTTCACTGTTTTCTGGCATTAAGTTGCAAGCTGCTAACCCTAACCTTAATGTGTACCACAACTTGTATTTATGAATTTAATTTTGAACCTCTTTGCTAGACTGGAGTGAACTCCTCACCTCCTTTAGTTTTGCTTACATCTCACGTCATCAATGTGGTTGTTGTGAGCAAAAAAGTGTGGGAACTGTTACAGCAGTTCTTGATTAACATAATTTACATTTTGCCGGACAACAGCGAAGCACTGATGATCGACCTTGTCCAAAATTTTAATTGCATACAACAACAAAACATGGGTTCTGTCGACGATAAAAATGGATTTAACACCTGCATTCAAAAGGCTGTTGCTCAGCAGCCGACTCTTACTTTATCTGTAAACACAATTTTCAAGAACAGCTTTCCTACCTGATTGCTATGCCCTCCAGCTTTCTTAAAATGTGAACACAGCTTGCATATAGTTTATCTCTCCGGGTGAAGTCGAGAAACATAAAGCTGTCAGCGGAAAGGAGGAAAAAGTATCTTGGACATGCTTTACAGATTTAACTCACAGCTGTATTTAACTTGCCAAATTGCAGCTGCCCTTTGAGAGGAAGTGGGCCCACAGTCTACATATACATATTTAATTTTCTTATCACTTGATATTGATTGACTGATCCGTTCCCAGGTTTCTGCCAGTGAGCGAGGAGGCCGCCGTCGGAACCCCGGTGGGAGTCATCATGGCAGCTGCTGTCAATCAAACCATCGTGTACTCCATCATCGAAGGCAACCAGGGAGGTGAGTCTACTCAGAGCTGTTTATACACACGTTTTCCCTGTTGCAGTTTTCACTTGTGGACCAGCTTTTGACACTTACTGAAACTTCTTTTTTGTAAAATGTTCAAAGCACCGAGGGGTCAGACCCTCCCTGTCAGCAGCTCAGGGCGCACTACTTCCCGTTCACTGTGTAAAACTCTTCCCTCTGAGGAAGCCCACTCACTCGCCATTTGCTTTAAACGAGAAATTCAACCCCCTCCTTGCTGTCTTTTGTTATCACCCTGTCTCTTCTTCCCTCCAGGTGTGTTTGCATTAAACGAAACGACAGGGGTGATCTCCACAGCTAAGCCCCTGGACTATGAGGCCAATTCCAGCTACATTCTGAAGGTAGAGGCGGACTCTATGAGAGTGGTGTCCTCAAATCTCCGAGCTCCCTCAAAGAGTAAGTGCACGATGCATTCTAACATTCCTCTCTAAGATTACAGGACTTACTTTTAACATTAGATTGCGCTGCCGACTTCAAAGATTTTCTTCTAATTATACACACAGTGAAACGGCTCATTACCCACTACATGATATTGTTAAGGTAAACTTGCCACAGGCTTTGGCTTTCTTTCTGTTGCACATTTGCTGCATCTCTTTTCTAACTGAGTCACTCACACTCTTTGTCTCTGTGGAGCTCACTCTACTTTTACCTTGTACAAGTTCTCCCCAGCTTGCTGCCTTGTCTATAGAGTTATGTCTCAGAAGACATGTTATATTGGGTCTTGGCTGTTGTTGGTACGTTTTCAAGGAGCTTTTTCCTCTCTTTCAGCTGTCTGTCAGGCCCATACACTATACGAGCTTGTTGTGTTCACTGCTGTAGTTTTTAAAAAAACGCTTGTCTTTTCTTCCCGCTACTCGATGTCGGCCTCATTTGCCGTCACAGGTCTCTGCTCATATGCAATTATATAACAGTTTGGAATTTAATTCTCAAATGTCAGACATGTTTGCAATGATCAAAGTGACCAAATAAGCTGGCGAGCAGTTTGGAAGATTGAAGATCTTTATCTGTAAAGCTGTAACTTTTTTTCCACTCTGTCCCCAACATTGGTACTTACTAATCTGTGCAGGTCAGCTCAGTGTTAAACTGGCTGTAATCTCAATTTTTCCGTCTTTCATTTTCCTTAAACTGCATGCAAGAACAAACATAGACTAAAACAAGTTTTCACGGTTTTAATTGACATTATAACTGAAGTGAAAATGCCTCTAATTAGTTTCAAACTCTTTTTCCTCTTTCTTTCTTCCTGCTTTTTCTTTCTCTCTTCTTCCGTCTCCACTGGTCTCTCTCTCTCTTTCTTTCTGCTACTTCTTTTCAAAGCATATCTGCATTCTTCTTAATTGATGCTCAGCTCCCTGGGTTTCTATTCTCTTCTTTAATTATAGTGTTTACCGCACGCTGTTCTCATTTCATTTAAACTATTTGAATTTCGGAATTCTGCTGGGAATTAAAGCCACGAATCATTGTAGTCATTAGCAAATCCCCTCCAATTCTTTTTCGGTACGCATTTTAATCAGCTAACAAATCAATAGGATTCTCACAATATGTTGATCTTGTGTTCTAACTAAGTGACGGTTTGGTTCGTAACTAGACGGTTAGGATGGTGCCACAAGGATTGCAGTTTTAGATAAGCAGGTTAATGTTTGCATCCGCTTGTTTTTTGTGATTATTTTTTCTCTCCCTTTCTTGGAGTAAAACTTGAGTTGTTGACAATCCTGGGATTTGTTCTTTCTTTCTGACACGATTCACCCCTCTTTGCAGAGTTTGGTTGATGTATTGTGTGGCAGTTTTACGTAGGTGTCATTCAGAATTCCCTGTCTGTGGCCAGATAAGACTGAATGTGAGTCATTCCAAGCTGCAGTCACTGAATACAAATGACAGAAGCTCACTGGCAAAGCATTCTCTCTTATACGGACCAAGCAGCATGGTGGAATGACTGTAGGGGTTGTAATATGTTTGGTCATTCCAATGTGCAATGCATACTACTGTAAGTTGAATCATGAGGCAAAACTTGACATTTTCTTGTTTTGTTTTTTTTTTGGCTTGAATATTATGGAAAGGTCACGATGTCAGCTCTATTGTCAGTAGTCACGATCAGTCAGGTTTCTTGATGCATGCATCTCAAAAAAATGTATCAGATGGCTCAGATCAGGGTCACCTCTCACCTCTTTCCTAAAAAAAACCATCATTAATGCAACACAGCGGCTTTGCTTCCCTATAGACATTCAGATTAGGAACCTAAGCTCATTCTACTACACACTTTTTTTTAATCACTATGTAAACCCTTAAAGCCGCCTTTGTTTAAAGGCTTCTCCCTAATGGAACATTAAAGGCCCCCTCCATAAAAAGGTATTTTTTTTTATCATCTTAACATATCTAAAAATATACATCTGTGGTTTCATCCATAACAAACCTAAGGATCAATCCTGTCAGCTTTTAATATCATTATTGTTCTTCAGAATTGGTTTCCAGTTTGTACATGTGTGGTCAAATTACTCCGATACAACATGCCATTGTGTGGTGTAGAGTAATTTTACAGTGACTGAACAGAGTTGTAGTTTAGCGAGTGAGGACCAGATTTGAGGCAATAGAGAAGCAAGGACTATGTAGATTGTTTGGAGTTAAATCTAAGCCATTTTAAGGGATGAATTGATTATTTCCCTCTAAAAAGCCTCCAAATATGTATCTTTCATTCACAGAGATGAGATTTTGGGGGTTAAATCAATGACCAGAGTGGGGCTTTTTTCTCTGTGCCCTTCTTTATTCATATGGCTCTTAATCGTAACACAAGTCAGCTCAGGGCATTTTATGTAGTTTGGTCAATACTTTTCTCTATTATAAAGAGAGCTGGGAATATTCTACGATTTCTCCTACTTCTGTGCACCAGTGACTTTAGGAACAGAACTGTCTTCACAGTTGCGGGGCTTTTTGCATCACCAAAGCTGCTGATGAAATCTGATCAAACCTCACACGCAGTCCAAATAACACTGATAAGAATAGCTGAGGGGTTAATTTGTTTTTATTTGATTTTACTTTTCAAACTTTTAACTGTAGCCTTTTTAGTCACGCCCGTTTAACTTTGCAGGGAAATTAGATTGGAAATTAGTTTTCAGGCTCTCCGGCTTCTGAAAACGCTGCTCATCAAGTCGTGGAAACAGACTGTAGTAATTTAGCTGCGGATATTTTACTGTCAGACCAGTTTTAGGCATGCAAGTCTGCATAACCTCTAGGAAAGGAAAGCAACAGCACCGGTTCAGACCTGCAATAGACATGTTTGTGTCATCACCTCCAGGCAAAGGTTGTAATAGCTGCCGCAGTTACATTTGTGCCAGCTGCAGGGATTTCAGCTGCAGCAGGCGATGCAGAAATCTGGTTGGCATGTCCATGTATCTGCAGTTTCTTGTCGATATGTGGCACAGGCTGGACTACTGCAGGGACAGGCCTAAGTCCACTGGAGCTCTGAATTAGTGACTCGGATTGTCTGCATTTTTATGGTTGGCTTTGTATCCCTACAGTTTGTTCTCATGGTATAAAACATGCACTGCGTTTCTCTTAAGAAATCCCATATAGTTCAAGCAGCTTAAGACAGCCAGCGGAACACAGAAAATACTACAATCACGTCTTTTTGTCATGCTCAAAGCAGCAGTGTATCATGTGAATTTTGTGTGTCTGTGTTCCAGCTAACACAGCTAAGGTGGTGATTGATGTTCAGGATGAGAACGACCACCCACCAGTGTTCACCAGATCCCTTTACATTGGAGGAGTCGCTGAGGATGCCAAAACCTTCACCTCCGTCTTGCAAGTGCAGGTACAAACACACACAAATATACATACCCAAACACATAAATGTAGTTTTGTGCAGAATATGGCTGCCATCTATTTATCAGTTTGCATCCAACAAGTGAAATTCAACTGTTTTTTTCCCCCCGCTTCTGCTTTTAAGACTTGTAATATTGTATGTACTGCAATGTATCTTAAGGCCCTGCATTTACTTGTCGTCTTTTGTGTTAAAAATGCTCTTTGAAAATATTGGTGGCAAAAAGTGCCAGCTTCCAGTCAATTCTACTTCAATTCATGAAGGTGCTTTGTGTGGATTTGTGAGCTTTTGTTTGTGTTGTTTATATTAAATAGAAAAACTATTCAGTTCAGAAAATAAGATTAACCGCAAAGATAATTCTCTTTTTGTGTTTTTTTTCGCTTTCTTTCTCTGTTGATTGAGAAATCTCTTTGTTCCCATTTCTCTTTACCTATCCGGGAAGAATTTCATATCACTGTAAACATCTTGAGCGACTC
Organism: Acanthochromis polyacanthus; assembly: GCF_021347895.1. NCBI lineage: Eukaryota > Metazoa > Chordata > Actinopteri > Pomacentridae > Acanthochromis > Acanthochromis polyacanthus. Next base: position 11,800,989 of record NC_067131.1, on the reverse strand, counting down.
CCGTATTATTAAAATGTCTTTCAGGGACCCAAAATGGGTCACAGAGTCTATCTCTTTCAGCCTCTATCTTAGAAATAGCAATATGTTTTAATGAGCCTGGATGCCACAAGAGACTCAGGCTGGGTCTCTGGCAGAAAAAGTATGCGCTTTAATATTTTATTACAGTTTTTAAAATCATTCTTATATATTCCTGCTTCATTAGATCATGCACAGTGAGAGTGACAGGGAAGATGAGAGAATAAGGGACAGGCAGCATGCAACACATTTAAAATCACAGCTCCGCAAGTGCGGAAAATGTGTTTTTCTCACTCACGAACCGAGAATTTGAGATTGTTATTCCTCTGCTGCAGGCATTTGAGGTGGTGGGTTTGCATATGGATGTTGTGTATGTTAAAATACATATTTGGTTTACAGTAACTCGATCAACATCTGCCCTGTGTAAATACTCAAACTGATAGGAAGAACGAATGCCCTGCTCGTAGACTCTATCGCCCCAGGGAGAGGCAATAGATCTGGAGGTTGAAGGAAGTGAGAGGATTGATGGTTAGATAAAGATAACTGGCATCCTGCTGAGAGACAAACTGACTGGACAGAAGAAGGCTGGGAAGACATGCATGATTCATGGCTGGATGAATAGATGGAGCAGGGGGAGGATGACTGGAAAGATGGACAGGGATGCTGGCAGCACACTCGCAAACATCGAGATGAAAGAGTGAGTGAGACAAAAGATGGAAGGAAAGTTTGACAAATGAGCATTTTCAATCTCAGTGGTTGCACTCTAGTAAAACTAATTCCATCACATCTGTCTGAAGCATGCACCTTGTTAATTAGTTTTGTGTGTTTGTGTACGGGGCTGCATTTTTTTCGTTATCTGTATGTATTGCTTCATGCAGGGCTGCCATCCCTACAGAGTGTACGTGGTCAAGTGCACGTACAGGAGTTAATCTGTCTTTGTCCCTCAGAGGATGCCATAACACAGATATTGATTAGACTGCAGATGATTCCAAAGAGTCTTTTCTAAGTTCATGGATGCCGTATTTGGTCTTGGAAAGTGGTTCTGTCCTTTTTCCGTCAAAATCAATGCAGCCGTAGAGGTCTAAAGTATAACCTCGTGTTTTTCCTCCAGTAATTAATCCTTCGAGTAATGCAGTGGAATTATGTGACGATCGACGTATGTTTGTCCTTCCGTCTGTTATTCTGTCTGTGCACAACATCGCACAAAAACAGACTAACGGATTTGGGTGAAATTTTCAGGGAAGGTCAGAAATGACACAAGGACCAAGTGATTAGATGTTTGGCAGTGATGCAGCTTATAGTCTGGATCCACAGATTTGTTAAAGATTTCTGTACTGTGAGATAATGGCACGGCGTCGCTGTAACTATGACAACAATTAATTTCTTTCATTACTTTCCGTACTTTGTTTCCTTTCCTCTGTGTAAACACAGTCTACAGTTCAGCCCAGTTCAGCTGACAAGTCCCAGAATTCTTGGTACATGACTGTTGGTTGCTTCTAAGTCACGAATGACTTCACTGTTGCTCTAGGAAGCACAAAACTGATTGTTTTCATTAGAATCTGGTTATCCACGCAATTCATTTTTCACACATTTTTAAAATACAACTGTAGAATAAAGTAATTTGGATCAAATACTATGATCTGATTCAGATTTCCAATCGAACGGCACATCACAGATGATTAGTTCAGAGACTATCAGAAAGTTAAAAATCAGATTGTATGTGTGTGTGTGTTTTTGCAGTTTCTAGCTCTAATAATTCTGGTGATTCTTTTTTTGTTGTTGTTGTAAAAGCTAACATGCCTTTTGAACCTGCTGATGGGTCTTGGGGATTCAGAAGGTTGTTTCAGAAGAATTGTTTTTGGCCAAAAATTGTTTTGAAGCAACGGGTTGTTTTTGGTGCGGTGTTGTTGTTCAAAGTACGGATGAAACGATTATCCATAATGCAGAAAGTCCGGATTTAATAGCACATCAGTGATTTTTCACACTTCACATCGGTACTCATCATGGTGACAATCATTTCAGTATGATTTCAAGGTAAACAGTAGAGTTGCTCCACTCCGTCTGGAATGGGGACTGCTAGATTGCTGGATGACTCCGGCACAATGTTTTTCTTGGTCTGACTGTGGCCTTACTTACCAAGTGATGCAGTCATCTTGTGCAAATGCTTTTGAATAACTCTCAGGTTTGTTGGTGAGTGCTTGCTTTTATTTTGGCTTCCCCATTGATTTCCTGATAGAACGGGTTGAATGGGAAGAGATTTTAAGGCACTGAAATGTCTGCAGCACATGCCCGTGTTACAGAAGTACAACACCAGCGTCTTCATTTGTGAGGATATCTTGAAGATGTTTTATCCTTTACAGGAAGTGAAGCATGTGTAAGGTGCAAACAAAGTTTAGAAAATGACTGCAAAATAAACAGAAATGCCGTTACCTTATGTTTTCTCAGGTGTTCTTGTAGCTGCATCAGTACAATCCACAAATTCTTTATCAGCTATGAGACTCTCCCAGTGTCTTTTATGCACCGCGTCATGGGATAATAAGGTGCATCAAGAGCACACTAAGGGAGAGTCTAAGTATGTTTAGCATGGCTACACTTTGTGATTGAAAACTGCACTGATTAAAGCCAAACTAATACTTAATAAAATTATCAAATTGACTTGCATTGATCAGTTGAAATCTGATTAATTGACCTCCTATTACCAATTTTTAAAAAAAATAACAGTACCACAAAAGATTACTATACACAAACATTTATTAATTAGCGCTACTAGCAAGCTAGCTAATGAAACAGACGAAACAACACAACAAAGACGAAATAAAAGCATGTTTGGTAATAAAAGCGCATCAGGTAGAATAAATGATTGGTGTTATCGTCACTGGAAGCAGTTAGGAAGAGCAGCAATAAATTTAGAACTGAGAAGCTGTTTATAATTTCTAAATTCCCCCATTTAGCAGTAAGAAAATGATCCTTGCATAGCCCTTAAAGTAGCTGCAGGGTCAGCCTGGATTGTCAGGAAAAGGATGGAGAGAGAAAGAGAGAGAGAGACAGCCAGGAGGAAATCTGTTGTCTAAGGGCGATTCAGAAATACAAAATCATGACGGCACTTTTTACATGGTTGCATCGGAAAAGTATGCCAAGGGAAAAGTGGCAAGCACCCAATCCCATAGTTACAAAGAGAGGTTTTTAATGTGCTACTGCTCCTGTGACCATGTGCCTTCCCTACTTCTGATTCCACAACCTGCCAGTCATCTTGGTTGATTAGTGTGGAGCGTCATTCCTTTACTCCCGCCCTCGTTCCTCCTCCTGCATATTTTTGTGACTGATTGATCACCACCCAATTCTGTGCTCCGATCAAGCTGCAGCAATCACTAAATGTGGGTATAGGAGTGCATTCAATTACTCATACTACCAAATTATATAGTGTGCCAGAAGAAGACCCAGTATGGCCCACAATCCTCTGCATCACATACATGACAATGTCTCCAGAGTGTATAAACAAGGTTGAGCCGCTAAGAGTGCACAGAGATGACAGCTGATTTTGCACTACAGACTCGAGCAGTCAAAGCTTAAGGCACAATATTATGCCAAAGTAGTCTGTCCCAGTTGTGTGCATATTGCTTGAAACAGTATGTACTTTATGATGGCAGCTGCTGTACGTACTTACAGTGGAAAGACAGAGTATACAATTTTAGTTGCAACAGAAATAAGCTCCTAACCTGTCGATCTAAGCAGCCGTGATGCAATTTAAACAGTTTGTCTGTGTGTCCCATGTTGTCTTTGTGTTTTCTTTGCAACATTCGATAGCAGCTTTGTGTTTCTCTGTATCTGCTAGTTGGTGGTTACTTGTTTTGTCTGTGTATTCCGTAATGACTTCATACTTGTTACTCAGTTTCTTTGCGCCTTCCGTGGCCTCTTAAAAGTGGTTACTCGTAGCTGAGAGCTTTGTGATTTGTTGTTTTGAGGCATTTGTCTGACTGCCTGGAACCTGATCCAAGCCGGGCTAATTTCACACACCTGCGCACACTCATCACTTGTTCTTTATTAGCTACACCAGGAGCAGAGGTGTTGTCGCCCTCGTATTTCAGTTTCAGTTCTGAGTTGAGTTGAGTTGTTTTCTTTTGTAGTTTACTTTGCAAGTGGAACGATGTTAGCCCTCTTCTGAGTTCATTTGTTTCACTGATTTAGCAACACCCACAGGCCCTGTTTGTCCTTCCTGTTTTGCCTGTTCATAAAGCTACGAAGCAGTGAATGACTTTACTAAACCAAAAACAACTGGTTTAATGTTGCTTCCCTTAAACCTAGCTGAATTTGGATCTAACAAAAGTTAATGAGCTCATGTTAAGAACGAAACAAAACGACTAACAATGCAGACGAGAATTCGAAAGTTAATTTAGAAACGCGCCCACAGTTTAAAAATGGAATACAAAAGCCCTAACAAAGAAGCATACAGCTGCTATGTAACAGAAAATCTTGGAGATCAACATCTCATCAATCATAGATATGTTCACATGCAGGACTGGTGTTGGCCTCCATCTTGATAGATTGTCCATTAATGGCCAGAGCCCAAATATTTGAACTGACTTCAAAATAATGTTCCTGAACATACAGAAATAGCTGTCATGATTACAGATCTGACAACATAATGAGCAAGTGATTGAATGGGGTCAAACATGGTATGTATCTTTTATAGTTCCTGAGGTGATAATAAAAAGGGTAAACATGCATATGAATTGTGAAATTTAATTGTACATAGTCACAAAGTTTTTAGTATAATAGTAACCCTCCACATATAAGAAAAAATTAAGCCTTGAGGCATACATGTTTAGGATAACATCTGTGTTATTTGTGAATGTGACAGAGTGAAGGGGGTGTTCATGGTAGTCTTGTGTTTTTTGGGATTCTAGGGTGTTTTCTTGAAAACTAGTCTGATAACAGTGTGTGCTGGATTATCGAGTCCAGATTTGGGGTCATCACTCCAGTGATGCTGAAGTTCTTTATTTTCAAGTTTTGAAACTGTTTAGTTCAAGTTCTGGGTGTTAAGAAGACAAGAAGCTGCAGTAAAGAATGCAACATTCTTTGCCTAAAAGGTGAGAGTTGGCACAAAAAAAGTGATACTATGAAACCCTTATTAGTTCCTTTTAAAGATAGAGAATGTCCTTTTGTCTCCAAAAAGTCATTAAATTGTGTTTTTGTTGTGACATCTGACCTGTTTGTTATGTGATACACCACTGATCCAGATGTTAAATTTGAATAGAATTCTTGGTTCGCTGTGGTCTTCTACCAAATTCACAACTGTAAGAAAGAATCCTGAAATTTGGTGTGTGGCACATATACATGCTTTGCTTTTCATTGTGAAAACTACACATCTACAATAAACCTGCTTAGATTTTGGACACATCTCTCCCATTTCTAGGTGCAATAGGAATTATTTAGGACCGTACTCCAAGGCTGTGCTGTTGCAGTTTAAACAGGTGGTTGTTACTACAGCACGTATTTATGTGTTGCTGAAAGATATCCCGACTCTGCCATGCACAACTGCAAGTATAACACACCAGAAAAGATCTGTACATCTGTTCTCCCCTCAGTCCTCCCTCCCTGGCTTCTTATCTTGTCTTTCTCCTTTGTTACTTTTATTCTTTCTTTCTTCCATTTCCTTAATCCCTGGCCATAAGAAAAATACTTTTTTATTTTTTATTTTTTAAGTCTCTCTCCATCATAGTGGTGCCTTTGAAGTTTTGGTGTCTCAGAGCTGATTCTGTAGTCTATACTTTCAGCCCTTCTTGTAAGGACCCTGCAATAAATCAATGTCTGTCTGAGTGTGTGTCTGGGTGTGGATGTGAGGTTTTGCATGTATGTGTGAATGAGGGAAAGACTTGAGTTCGCCAGAGTGACAGAATAGATTAATAGACCTGCATATGGCTCAAAGCACCACTTTACCCCCTACTGCTGATTCAGAGTACTACATCAAACACTGCAGGTGCTGGAAGAGTTGGAAACAGGTTTCACCACAGCAGAAAAATGCAGAAAAAGCAACAATAATATGTGACCTTTTGGTAAATGAGACAAATGCACTATATGGCCTGAACACTCAATAAACATGGCAGTTCCTGGTATTGATCAGCTGTTCCAACACCTGGAATCAGATGATGAATATGACGGAGGAGGTTAGAACTAACACAGTTATGATAATCACCGATTATGGAACTGGTTATTACAGTAATGACTTGATCGCAGTGTTGTTTACATGCGTGATGATGACATTTCATGATGACAGTCATTATGATTATGCCGCTGGTGGCGTAATGATGATGATGATGATAATTCCATGTAATGATTCTTATTTTTCCAGGCTCTGGACAAAGACACTGGTAACTACAGCTCTATGATATACCGGCTCATCATCCCACCTCCTGCTGGTAAAGACACTAAAGACAGCAAAGACGGCTTTGTCATCGAGCCGTACAGCGGCGTGGTGAAGACGGCGATCATGTACCGCAACATGAGGAGGTCGTATTTTAAATTCGAGGTGGTTGCTACCGACAACTATGGTCAAGGACACAGCAGCAAGGCAGAGATAGTGGTGTGTATATTATATTCATGATCATTTCTTACAGTATATTATAAATTTACCTAAAACAGACTGGATGGCAGGATTTGACATTCCTGCACTGAGATTTAAGCTTCGAGAATGTCCTTTGTCACAGGCTTGAAGCATAGTTTGATGAGAAATGTTATCCATTCCGCTAGCCAACTTTTTTCTTATTTGCTCTGTTGAAGTTTAGTGAAATGATTTAGAGCCGCCGATGCTGTTTGTAGTTGCGTTTAAATGATCCAGTAAGTTTTATCTGCTTTTTTTTTTTCTGTCGTCCAGGTGTCAGTCGTGAACCAGCTGGACATGCAGGTGGTCGTATCGAACGTTCCTCCAACTTTCGTGGAGAAAAACAAAAACAAGCTGCTCAGGTAATAAATGTATTTACCGTATAATGTGCCCATCATTCAAGTGAACAACTGTCATTTTTAAGATGTGGGCTGATGCTTTTAGCCGCAGAGTGAGCAGCCTGGGTTCAACATCATGTAGCTTCAACACGTCACAAAGCTGTTGATAGACACTTTATCTGTTTAACCACTGAACCTCTGCTTGCTTAATATGCATTACCAGACTTTGATGGACAGACAGTTACCCATTACCCAGTTCTACTTACATTAAAATACTTTTAAACATGTAATTTTGTGAAACGGTGGAGTAAAATATACAAGGAGCCCATCTGGCTGTCAAAATGTATATGTCACTCTTTTGTACCAGCCACTGATAATTCAGAAAAGTCAGTTTTATATAATCGTGCATTAACAGTCGCACAGTATTGAAACTAAGATTAATTTGATGTCATTTTAATTTGAACAGTTATATCAGTTAGTAGATTTCCTGTATTGATTAGGAGCTGTGATGTCTCACAGAGAGGACTTAATTGCTACATGGGGAAATCAACAAGAGGTGATTTAGAGCACAAAGTGTTTTAAAAATAGTGCTTTTATTATAATGAATTGTCCCAGTAAGAATAAAGCTGCAAGTGTTGTTGTTAAACTAGACTCCACAGTGAGACGGTGACAAGGTCAGACTACCACTGACAGCTCAACCACACTCACAAACGCTTGTAATTGTTAATGTCGTGAAGGAAATTTTCTTATTTTTATGTGTTGTCTTTTGTTGATGTGAATTTTGTTATTTTAAGATTCAAAGAGTTTAAAAAGGATGAGGAGATATTTCCACAGTTTTCCACAAAATGAATGTTTGAAATAGAACCTGTTACCAGTCGACTGCTTTGTAATCCTCTCCTACCGTCTCTCCCTTCAAACTGGCCCACACTATTTCAAATACTCCTTGCTTTGCTCAAAACATTTGGAGATCAAGCCCTCAAAAAATGACCTTATCAACACCACAGCGGCAACAAAAATTCACGACACTCTGACTTTGCTACAGCTTGGTTCAGGAACTGGCTTTAGTCATGTAAAATCATCTCCGTCCACACTCTGGGGAAAATGTGTTTTTTTTTCATTCACGAGCACAAAATGCATAATTCATGATATGATATGATATTTCTGCCATATGCACACTCACCAGTGTGCCTTTCTGCACCACCTAACAAACACCGGGGCACAGCACAGTCAGGTTGCTGCTTTGTTTTGCATCGCACGCATAATTTGATAATGACGTTTTAAAGTACTCACCATCTTTGCTGTCTCCGTCGCTCTTACACATGCATGCAGACAAACGCGCACACGCCTAAGTAGGAGCACTCCTGCTGTGAGCAGGTGTTTCTGGGGGACAGAAATCAATATTGCGCAGCACGAGTCTGCCAAGCTGACAGGATTAAAAAAAAAAAGTCTGCTTGGTGTGTGTAGTGTGACTGGAGTCTCATGACTTTGCCTTTCCATGTATGGAAATACATGCTTGTGTTTATAGATCTGGATTTTTCTATACATAGTGTGTGTGGGTGTGTAGGTGGGTGTGTAGATGGGTGGGTGGGTGGGTATACTGCATCAACAATCCCAAACAGACTACATGGTAAATGGACTGCACTTACATAACGCTTTTTCACTCAGACAAAGCATTGAGAAAAGTGAATGTGATGCCATGAATTAAAATCCAATATTTTCAATCCTCAGCATTTTGGAACGCTACGTCCAGGAGCAGATACCTGGAGCAAAGGTTGTCGTGGAAACCATTGGGCCCCATCGCCATGGTGATGGGATGGAGCAAGAGGACTACACCAAGTCGGACCTCATGATTTACGCCATCGACCCGCTGACAAATAGAGCCGTAGCGAGACAAGAACTCTACAAGTGAGAACTTTACCATCAGATCCATGACAAGTAAAATGCCAGCTGTCCAGCGGCCTCATATACTGAACTGAGACAGGACCCAGTATACGATACTTACAGTTACATAATTGCTGAATTCGCTGGCATTATGCTAGTTTTCAAGTGCTGCCATTCACTCAAGTTTTCAGATTTTGTTGAAGGCAATTTAGTACTTCCTGGCAGTCCTGAGTAAGTTTATGAGATTGTAGTTTCAGCAGACGTCAGGAGCACATGATCCATCACTTGCAAAAGTCCCATTAATTGTCTATGTAAGCAGCCATACATTGCGTTGTGGTAGCAGCGGATTGCATTTCCAGAGATGGAGCACCACCCTGGCTGCTCCTTATTTGCATAAAGTTGAAGCCAAGGCTTTTTTATGCAAAACCAACTTGTTGTCTGTGGAGACTCCTGACAGACAAATGACTCATTTCTCACCTCAAATGTTCTCAGAAACACCTGGCGAACCGTTTGTGTAATATTACCGAAAGCTTCCAAATGAGGCGCCATGTTGATCTGGTTTGAAATCCAGGAACAGAAAAATGTGCAGCCAGTTTTTAGAGGATGAGGGTGTAGTTTGTTTTGCTTTCCAGTTAGAGAGCTCCTGCAAAAATTTATCGTGACATCGCCTAGTCGTACACCCATTAAACATCCAATGCTGGGAAGCGACGCCATCCCTTGGGTGTAAAACTGCCCCTATGGACACGTACTATTAGTGACCAATATGCAGCCTGTTATGCATGCATAGCTCATAGTGAATCTTAGCTTTGATCATGTGTGTTGGCACTTATACCTGGCCTCAATCACATTGTGTTTCTCTTGCCAAGGTTTCTTGATGGTAAACTCTTGGATATCAACAAAGAGTTTCAGCCGTTTCTCCCTCCTGGTGGTCGAATTCTGGAGATCAGGACCCCCGAAGTGGTGACCAGCGTAAAGAAAGCTGTGCAGAGTGTAGGCTACACGGAGGGCGCGCTGTTGGCTCTGGCAGTTATTATTATCATCTGCTGCGTTCCCGCCATACTGATTGTCATTATCACTTATAGACAGTAAGTATGATTTGTCTATTTTTGGTAGAAAACTGACACTTCAGTCAAGAACAACTTGTACTTAATGACGTCCCTTTTGATGGGCTCTATTAATACACCAAAACTGACAGCAAACTGATCCAAAGAACAATTATTATTTGAGTTGTCAAATCTATTGAGATGTAGCCTATCACTACATTGTAGACCTTCATAGCTGTCCAAAAATGATTGACAACATGTAATTTAGCCACACTGTTGCACGATAATGAGCTTGGGCACCACAGTTTAGTTGGAGTCAATCCTGGCTACACTGACCTCCTGCTGTGTATTGATCCACAGTAGTCCCAGATAAATGCAGTATTTATTCACGTTTGATGTGCCCAGCCATTTTCAGCACTAAATGAGTCTTTTTTTAAAAGTGAAACTAAATATATTCTGATATTCTGCTGTAAAGTATTGAGAGACAGTGTCAGTTTTTAGCGTATGTCAGCTACCATCAATGAACAACCTTCACCCTTTTTCTAACAACTCATATCCATCAGTCTTCATTTTGGTACCTGACTGTGTTTTAGCTCCACTTAGTCTGCGGAGGAAAATGTGCATTAGTCAGATTTGAGTCATAAGATTATTGCCCATAGGCAGCTATTAAATCTGTCGCATTTCAACGTAACAGCCCAGCCACAAATCCTATAATTTGAAGATTTTAATGCTATTTGTAATGTACTTTCTTCACTGGTTTCTGGGTAAGGTATTCCAGCCATTGGTGTAATTGTGCTTGAAGTGAAACCATCTACTTCAGCATCAATTTGGTGTGACTAAAGGTATGAATTTTGGTGTTCAAAAGTAGCGACTCTCAAAAGGAAAATTTGATTTCCAGTAGAAATGGCAACGAAGACAACAAGCCGTCTAGAAAACTTATGAATTTCAATTAGGGGCAAAGCTGACTGTCTCTCCCACAGGACATCTTTTAGCACTATTCATCATCACCTGGGCCAGACACTTCCCCAGATGATTCAGCATGGCAGCCTGCCTCTCAGTGCCAATTCTAATAGTTTGTTTAGCTAACCACAGTGAAAGGCTATTAATTTCGTCCGTCTCCCAAACACACACAAACAGCCTCACACACACATTTCATCTGGATCGGTGCATTTTCTTAAGAGCTTCTCATCCTGCTGAGAAACGGGCACAAATAAGAGACAGTGGAGAGGGGAGCTGAAGAAAGGAAAACGTAATAGTAATCATTAGCATGATAATCACTTGTATCTGTTGGTAAATGACTTTAATGAAGACCAATTGTCCGACTTTGCTTGTAAATTACAATAAGTAAACTTGGGTAACAAGAGGGACTGTGTGATTTATGGCTCAAATAATCACTAATCTTTCTCTGTCTCTCATCTGCTGCATCTGTCGCCACCAGATTCAAAGAGTGAGTACCGCTTTTATATTCCAGAGATAAAATATGAATGTCATGACTGCCTTAAACACCTCTCACTGTGATTAATCTGTTGACTTTGATTGTACAATAAAATGGATGAGATCAGAAGGGGCTATGAAACGGAGAGGACAGCGGACAATCAAACAAATGAATCCTGAAGAACATGGGATGGAAGTCTAAGAGTGTGTGTGTGTATGTGTATGAGTACACAACTTTAAGAGCTTTCATTCATTTAATGTTTTACCACCAGAGCTGTACTTTGTCTGGTATTCTCAGTGACAGTGTCTGATGTTGGGAAACATTTGCCATATTTTGCAGTGTAATTCACATTAGTAAGTCACTTTGCAGACTTAATGAGTCTCCTCTGATTGTACGTTTTAGCCTGTCACACATTACCATTTCAGTAGATTGGGACATTAGTAAGAGCAGCATGATTTTAATAAGCTGCACCTCACCGAGAAACAGATGTTTGCTGTTTCCAGCTTGTGATCCCACTCCTGAAGTGCGTTCAGGTGTCTTATAATGATGATCAAAGTCAAAGCAGTCTTGGGGGAACAAAGAGAAACTCAATGTGTCACTTTCTGTCCACAATGGACAGAGTATAAAAAGACTATGTAGTTTCAGTATTCAAAATGTCAGGTAGGAAGGCATATTAAAGTGCTTTGTTTCTATAAATCCTATTTTTTATTCTGTGTTTGAAGTCCAAAACTTTTAGGATATCACTGAGTCTACACCAACTCCAGAAACTCTGTAAGGCTGTACTAAATTCTAATTCTAGCATGGCATTACGCTTCCAGTGCCAATGCTACCATGCTAATGTTTACCATCTTCTTTTAGCGTGTTCATATGCAGCTACGGCTCATGCAACATCATTAGTTTTTCAGTTAATGGGCGACAACACAATTGGCAGTAAAGGAAAAAGTAAGCAAGCAGCAGCACTGTTACACTTCATGCTGAGGGGAACATGAACGTATGGACAAAATTTCAATCCATCAAATAGTTGTTGAGACATTCAACTAAAAGCCAGAAATGTCAACCTCATTGTGGTGGTAGAGAGAAAGGTCAGGGGCCCCCAAATTCAATAGGCTACATCCCCAGAGGGATCATGGGTGTGTGTAGAGGAATTGATAGCAATCCGTTGATTAGTTTAGATATGTCGATCTGCACCAAAGTGGCCTCACATGGTTAATAACTCTGCTGTTCTGTCGCAGAATGTGCAGAGTAAAAGTATACACAGATAAATAGAACACAGACTTTAAAAAATTATAAGCCCGTCTGACTGATAATGACTTTCGGAATACTTCTTAAGGTTGTAATTTTGGCCAAACTTTAAAAAACTAACTGCATTTTCCTCTGTGCTGCGTCCAGACGCCAGGCAGAATGTGCCAAAACCGCCCGTATCCAGATGGCACTGCCAACAGGCAAACCTGGGGGAGTCACTGCCAACAACCTGTATGAGGAGCTGGGTGACAACGCCATGTAAGTGAAGTGTGAAAGTGGCATTTACATTGATGAGCCAAAGCAGAGGCATTAGCTCACATTCCGACGGCGGTTAAGCTTCCGACTTTGGCAGCGTGACCGCTTTGAGAGCTTTGTGATGTCCACTCATGGAGTCAGTCCATAACATTACATTTTAACTACTGAAATGAAATATGCTTCTGCTATACTTGTACCCTTCACTATTCACAACGCTGAGGTTAAGTCCCACATTTTAGCAGTTTGGACCCCTGGGGCCTTCTGAACAGCTGCGCTGTCTCATTCAGCACACAACAGGAAGTACTGCAGATGCAACATATAAAGTAATAAGGAAATAAAAATATCAGAAATCCCATAATACACCTATATTACAATGCACAAATATAAAGTGCAGCACCTGCAACCATCAGACCCATATCCTTAAATCAAAATCTTCACAACGGCAAAAAAAACTTGGATCACCGCATGAGGTGCCTGTAGAGGAAGCCAAAATGCACAAGTGCAGAAGTGATGACCATTAATTGAAGCTTAATTACACAATTTCACATCCTCATATTTCATTACTTCTGCTCCTTGTGGGTAAACAAAAACAGTCTTAAGTGGAAAAGTGGAGTCTGCTGGTGTTCTTCAGGTCACTGATCAACACTTATCCACATTATTGCCTGACTTGTTCAGCGGCCAGATTTAAAGTCTTGCCAATCAGAATTTGCAATCGGACTAATTAGTCAAAGTGTGAAGCCAGTTTCCCGTCAGTCTGATGTAGCACTATGGTAGCTGAACATCGAGAAAAGATCATTTTCTCCTAACTAATAATCTAACTAACTGAAATTAAAAGAAAAATCATGAAATTATAAATTTAAAAGAGGCATGCTGAGTGTTTTGGTAATGACAACTCTCCACCAGCCCCTTAACTGAAATGGTACTTGTTGATTCATCACACTTGACTTGCTTTCTTGAACTTTCTCAAATCACTCCTAAGCTGGGAGCCTTTGCAAGGATTTATACGCTCAGTTAAAATAAATGTCCTCAGACTCTTGTGAATGTGGTCTTTCAATCTTTTTTTTTTTTTGTAGACTAGACACATTTCCTTTTCCTTCATTCTGCAGTGACCACAGGCGCTGACTTTATGCAGAGATGATACAATCTTGAATTCATCAAGCAGAGCCTTGTGACCTCACATCAAACTAACCCCAAACAAAGCCCAGATATGTGAATGCATTAACAAACGTAGATGAACCCTGCAATTTTATCGTCTCAGAGATCAGTGACATTCAGCTCTTTCCCAGTCAGTTTTCATCTTGTAATGCATACCAATGTCCTCGCCGTGCGATAGATAAAATGAAGGTCAACCAGCCAGCCCCGGAGAGAAGAATTCCCTTTGAGAGCAGCTTCTCAAGTTCACTTTAAGATTCTCATCCGTCGGGGGCTTTCAATAACTTGTTAATTGCTTTAATCACTAGAAAAACAAACTGTATATTCGAGATGCATTTGTCAAAATGTCCAGGTTTCAGTCAAGTCCTTCAGAATGTATCCTCTGCCCATGACCTTTTAATTCATCAGTCTCTACAGCAGATTGTTTTTGTGAATATTTGCTCTGCAAGACATTTATTTGTGGCGTTGCTAATCATGAGGCCATGGACCATTGACAGTAAATTGAATGAATACGGATAAGCTTTTTGTTGATTATGGTGAAATTGCTTTTACTTTTTATTATTTCCATCCTACGTCTCAGCTCCCATCTGGCCTGAAGGTTATTCATTGCCCATTCTCTCTGTGCAGCTTTAAAAAGTTGCTTTATTTTTATTTATTTTTTGTGCAGTTTAGTCATATTCTCTTTTACCGTAGCTGCTCTGTTGTTGTTTATCTGCCGGCAAATTGTGTTCAATTTATCCTCTTGCCACTTTGTTGGTTTGATACATGTTGATTTGGTTAAACAAGAGTCAAATAGGGACAGTACGTAAAGACGGCGTATTAGCCACACACATACATGCACGCACTCAAGGCAATGCACAGATAGTTAATTTATAATTCCTTACTGGAGCGTTAAGAAGAAGTTGAAAGGAATTTTTATCAGAATTACATGCATCACCGGTTTCCTGTCTGTCCTTGATATGCCTCCACACTCCCATTAACATGAGAGCAATTCATATGCAAGATGGAACTATCTCCAAATGACAACAAGGGATTTCCAACTGTGTGTGTGTGGGTGTGTGTGTGTGTGCACACGCGTGAGATGACTAAAGCCCAAGCGATCTGCTGAAAAATGTGTGCGGAAATGAACTTGGATATGAGATAATTGAAATAAATGCAGCTCGTAATTTATAAAGATCACCCTGGGCGATAATTAATTCTATTGATAAACTGTAGAGCATGTTTAATTGTGGTGGGACGGTCTTCTGTGTGTGCGTGTGTGTGTTCGCAAAACAGGCAATGTGGGATTTCATCTGCGAGACTTCTGTGTGTCTACGTTCTAAATCACTGCCATCTTGTAGGGACTAAATAATTCGTAAAAACTATAAAACTCGGCAAAGTGTAAAAGTTTGCACATTTCTAATTAAGGTCCATTATAAAAGTGCTCAGTAGACTGATTTTCAAGACTTTTTTTTCTTGAGTTTAATTACCTTTGGCTGTTCTCTTGACAGGCGTAGGTTTTAATGTCTGTCTTCAATTACCTGTGAAAAATTAAGTGTTCTGTAACTTATTATTAGCAGCTCATTAAATGAAGCATGATTATTAAATGTTATATTAAAAGTCAAACTGTTTAGTAATACGGCACATCTTCTCCTGAGCTGGGTAAATAACAACGAAAAATATTTTCAATTACTTTAATTACCATTTTAGTTTTAATGACTTCTTCTCTTTGTTCGTCCTCTGGCATGGTTGCTGTAGTTTTTGTGCCTTCCTCAATCTCTTTCACTGTCTCTCGTTGAATTTCAAATGACAGAAAACAGCTTGGAGAGTCAGACTTTCAGCTAAAAGAAAATGTAGAAGAACTGTAACAAAACTTTCAGATAATTTACCTTTATATGCTTACAATGTCTATCTTGAAAACTACCAAAAGAAGCAGAAGATAGTGACTAAATGTTTAGATTTTTACTGTCTGCACTCAGTTCTCTGTTAAAGATGAATATGTGTGGAAAATGGAATATTGTTTTTTAATTTAATCAATTAACAGATACACTGTTTGTGTAAGTTGTTTTTTATTAATATGACTGAAGGCTATGATCACATGGTTTCATAACCTACTCATTGTGGTGTTCTTTTTAGTCAGGAAAATGAACCAAATATAAGCTTAAAATATTTTTTTTCCTCAAAAACACTTACATTTTTATGTCATGTTTTTTTTTTTTTTAAATAAGTAATCAACAACATTTTTATGATTTATGGCAGTAAAATGTATCATACTGCACAGGAGACATTTTTAAGCTCTCTCTGTGCTGTTTCCATAGAGAGTCAGGACTTCATATTGCAGGAAAAAGTTAACTCGCAATGAGTGAAAAAAATGTGAGAAGAGCAAAAAACATCCAGAAACCACTTGTGGTAGGGCTTAAGCAAAGGAAGGAAGTTCTTCAAAAGGCACCTAGTTTATGAATATCTGTTTCCACCAACAACATTAATTGAAACTTAGACAATTTAAATAATGCTTTCCTCTATATTTAACTATGCTTACAATCTTACATCCAAACAAAATATGATCATTTCCCATTCGTCTCCAGTTGCCATCATGCATGCTCCAAATCTTCTGGCTAGCCAACTCTTTATATCTTCCAGTAAACTCAGCAAATCCAGTGTTATTCGCGCTAAAATTACAAGTAGCCCATCTGTTCTTTTGATTTTCATAAAACGGACACTTTTTCAGTTTTATCTCTTGTTGAGTTTCCACTTAAATTCCCTGTGATGTTATACTTATGAGCTTCAGTTTCCACTTTTGCAGAAAACAAAAGATTGCCCGTGATAATCCCAGATAGGCCCTGAAAAATTATTTAGAAAGTGCAAAACGGTGTCCATTCTCAATTTCTGAATTCGTTAAAGGTGCCTATCCCCTCGGGCAGCAGTAGATGGGATAAGGCATCTGTCAGGTGTAAATGTGTACCATAAAACCGACACAAGGTGATGAAGCGAGACAGCACGAATGTTCAACCAGCAATCCCAGAGCACATTGGGTGTGTGGAAGTTGCTTTGTCAAACAGCAGAAAAATAGTCAGTTAATCCTTTTGCTATCATTGATCTTTTCTACTACTGGAGCACTTTGATAGCACACCTTTGACTATTTTAACATCGTTCTGTGATCATTTTATCTTTCTGCTTTTCCTTTTCTCTTCCGTCCATCTTTATCTTCGACTGACAGACAAAAGTGAGTAGGATGTTAAAAACTTCTTCTCATCTGTTTAACATTACGCTGGTAGTATCTTGCTCTCGTTTTGTGTTTGTAAGCTGGGAGCAGATTTGAAGGTTGACTTAGCATAGAAGTAGCCAGTCTTGTGTCATGAGAGTCTGCAGAGTTTCAGCATGATCACCAACTACACCAGTGACTTCCTCTACTGAAATTCCTTCACATAATCAGTCTTTTGTTAAAAGGAAATCTGCACACTCTCAGAACTCCATGACACACAGTTGTGTATCCTTCCCCCGGCAGATGTGGCATTGTTTACAGCGCAGCAGCATCTTTGTGGTGTATTTAAAATCTACTTGTAGTCTTTTCCTTTGTGTTTCAAATCTTTTTTTTAGTGCTCCATTTCATGTCCCTGTGGTAAAAACAGCAGAGAAATAATAAGAAAAAGTTATCTCTTAAGTTCCCTCAACCATTTCTTCTCATTCCATTCTTCATTCATCTCCTAATGTGAAGTCTGTTTTCAGTACATTTATCCAACCTCAGTTCAAGCAGACAGACTGTTGTTTTATCTGCCGTTTATACCATTCTTCCTATATCCTCTTGTTGTCACTGCCTTTTGTAAAACATTTCATTTCATCGTTCAGTGCATTACCACTCTTTCATTTAAATTTCATTCAGTCCTCATCTCAATCTTCCATTTCATTTAACTTTGATTTATATAGTTGCATCTCCCATATTCATTATTGCTCTTTTTCTTCATATTTTATCTGTTTCTTTTCTTAGTTCTCCCTTCATTCCGTTTTCTGTCTCATTTTTTCCATCTATGTACCAGCCACGGCAGTAGTGGCAGAAGTGGTGGCAGTTTGGACGAAAGTGACCGCCAACGTCTGATATCAGACTTTGCCACTCGAGCGATCGCTGCCCATCGTCAGTGCCTCGCTAACGGAGGGGTGATCAACAACCTCCCCAAGTCTGAGTCCAACATCACGTTTCTCTCGGATGAAAACCCCCTCACCATCAAAAATCCCATCTACCACGAGGACGGGACTCTGAGTAGTCCGGAAACTCTTGGAAGGAGCCAGAGAAGAAGGGACCTTCTTGGGAATTTCTCCCCTTCCAGGAAAGGCCTTCGAGACGCCTGGCTGAGGCTCAGCTCTCCTGGATGCGATGTTGGATTCGGTGGATACAGCGGCAGTGATAGCGGATGGGGATCTGGAGGTGGACACAGCTGGACTCTTCCCTCGAGGTTGCATCGCAGAGAGATGTACGACGCTTTGAGGCGGCAGGTGGTTATGGATCCCGTGCAGTGGGAGTTGGAGCTCCTCAAGGCAGAATTCAAAGAGAGTAAAGATGCTGGTCTGGACTCAGGCTTTGACCGTGGACTGGATTCAGATTTGACGGGAAGCCCGAGTCTTGAGCCCAAGCTGACGGTGAAAGAACAAGCCAGACAGTTTGAGCAACAGGCGCTTCAGGAAATGCGACAAAGACAAAACAGAGACTCCCGAGGATCTTTGTCACCTGATATTTTGCTCTCAGTTTTCCCAGAGTCTCCTCAGCACCACAAGCACACCCCCACCCATCATCATGTCCCAACTGCTTACCTTAAAGAAGGTCCCCCAAGCATCATTGTCACCCACAGCGACGGAGGGACGCCTCCACCGAGTCACAAGCCCACTCCTCCTGTTCTGCGCCGCTTTGGGGCCAATTTAACAGGAAATCAGAGCACTGGTGACAGATTTCAGGTCCATTTAGAGGTTATCCCTGATCCTCCTTTAACACCTCCACCGCCACCTCCGTCAGAACCACCACCGCCGCCTCCCACCTCTGCCCCTCCTCCACCCTCAACACCCCCTCCGCATCACCCTCCCTCCCCTCCTCCTCCTCCTTCTGTCCCTCCATCTTTACCCCACTCAGATCATACAGACAACCAAGGCCGTCCACCCCCTCCTCCACCTCCACCTCTCCCACCACCTATGTCGCCGTCACTCTTGAGACCGTCCACGTTCGTCCTCCCGTCGCTGTCGGAGGCGCCCGCCCTGCGACCCGTCTCCCTCAGACCGACGCCACCGCCCCTCCCCGTGGAACCAGAACCTCCCCGGAAAGAGCTGAAAGGAATCTTGAAGAACATCCAAAACATAGCAGACATTGAGAAGTCAGTGGCCAACATGTTCAGTCAGATAGACCAGAAGCAGATCCCGCTCAAAAAGGTCATGAAGAGTCGCGCGTCTATCGATTCCCTGGATTCCCTGGATTCTCTGGATTCAGTGGATGCATTGCCAGCTGGAGTAGCAGAGGGAGGAGAGGGAAGTAAAGAAGGAGCAAAAGGAGAAGGAGGAGGAGAAGGAGGAGAAGATCCTCCACAGGTTCAGCCCAACCCCAACATGAACTCCATCGTGGAAGAGCTTGAGAAACGATTCCCCTCTCAGTCTACAATGCTGTAGCCTTTTCTGTTCCGAGATGGAAAGCCCACAGAGGGGATTTTCTTAACATTTCTTAACATCGTTGTGTAGTTTGCTGTGAAGCTGTCAAGGGACTGATGCTCAAAATAGCTCAGTGGGATGCTATGATGATTTGATGATTTTTTTTTACCGTTGCTACAGCTGTGCTCTTTCAACAAGACTTCCTGTTTTCTATATATAAGAAAAGAAGGAAAAAGAACCAGGCCCAATAAAAACTGTATGGGCAGAAGAAAAATCTTTCTCCTCTCAATTACTCAGAAAGGAGAAAACAATGCAGATGACTAAAAAGTGTTGAAATATTTCCTGGTTAACTTTCACTTTGACTAATGTCATTAACCTTTTATGTCCATGGTGAGTAAATGGCATACTTGTCTACAGCACAGTCAGCTACCGTCAGTGCTGTTCTCAGTGAAACCTGACAAGACACATGGTTGTTGACGGACACTTGCTGTAATGAGAAGCTGATTAGAAGTTCAAGTTGGCTTTCCACTCCATCTGAACCCCTGAACAAGTCGATTACAGATCTATCAGGTGTGAAGAAGAAAATCAAACAGAAGAGAAGAGGACATTGTTAAATCTGCCAACTGGGACTGAACTTTGCTGGGCAGAGAGTCTTTGTATTTTATTTGGATTGGTCGTTTTGCTACAGTTTTCCTGCTGTTACAGAGCTACAGCCACTGCCACATCGAATGTTTTTGCATTTGATCAGTATTCATGGTGACATAGACACCAAGATTGCAGATTCTTTATTCTGTACAATTACACATTCTGTCTGTTCCTATCAGTAGGCTACTATCTGCAAGCATATTTCCAACCTGATTAATTTGAGTCAGTGCACTGTGTGTATCTTTTCCAACCCTGTCTCAGAGGAATTCTATTTCCATATTGCTAAATTGTTTTCCAATTGTGTTGTGCTAACAAATGCTGCGTGATGCTCACAGACAACATTTTTTCAAACCAATCAAGCCCTACATTTGTTATACTCAAATACAATATTTCAGCTGTTCCAGGTCTACATGGAGGTAGTTGGGTTGGATTGCAAGCGTGCAGTACACAAGACCAAGTTTGACTCTTGCTCTGGCTGTTTGGTTAGACTTGGGCAACAGAAGCACTTTGGATGTGGTGAGGACAAGTTTGTGATTTTGGGAAAAATTTGATAATTATGGGAAATTATGATGCTGAAATGGAATTGTGAATAAAAGAGGGACATTACAAGACATGTGAATGCACTCTGCTCACTTACACAATTATTTGGCCATTAAGATCATACTAGAGTATGCATCATAACAGTCTTTCTTGCTGGTCAAACAAGAGAACCTGGTCTGAGTTCTGATACTTACCAAAATGTATTATTTCAGTGTCAGACTTTTTCAAGCTTAAATGACTAAAATGCAAGCATAAGAAAGCACAAAATAATTTCACCTGCATTACATTAAAAACACAACACCTAAAATCCTAAATCAGTGCTAAATATGACAGCTAAATCAGAATAAACAGTAAAAAAAAGTAAAGTTAGGGAACAGAAAAGCTGTGAGGAGTAAATCCACTGGTCCATACTATGTGTTTGCTGCGTGTGAAATGATATGGAGAACTCTGTCAAGTGTTGTAAACTGCTTGAATTGTCTGTCTTCGTGTTACTGCTTCTTTAGTGCTGGTTTACATGCTAACCTACTTATTATTATGTTGTTGTTATTTAAACACCCAAGGATCTGAGATTGCAATCGGACTACATTTTGGTGCCTAATGGTTGAATGAATGGTTCCTAAGTTTAGATTGGCAATGTGAGGAGATGTTTCTTCGAGCTGTTTACAGACTAGATGTTCAAAGCGTTTGATGGGTAAAAGATTTCATGGTTCAGGACCAGGACCACAGTGGAAATGAAGGGTTCCTTTTCTTCTAGGTCCATGTTTCAAGCCATTTTTAGTGGGAATTTTGAGTGTCTCAGTGAACATGGTGCTGATTTTGTAAATTTAAGATCCTGAATTTCTCAGAATTTCAGGAGACTTCTTGATACATGATCATGTTTGACGATTCTCTTGGATTTCCAAGTGTTTGTCACCTTCACCCAGTGCTGTCAGACTTAAACATAACTATAAAAAAGCTTGTTAATACTTGCCTGACATCAGACAGAAACTCTCAGTCAAATCAGTGGAGTGGACGGATTCAAAGATCTGGACCGAGATAATTACATTTCATTCGATTTTGTGTCTTTCCAGGTTAGTTGCTAGAGATTATTATTATAAAACAAAATCCTTACAGCATTGTTTCATTCAAGCATCTATGCAAATTAGTCATATTTAAATACAATTCCTTGGAGACAGGGTTGATCTTTTTTATACTATACTGATACCTAAGAGCATCAACATGCGGCCACAATCTCATGTCTTTTGTTTCTCTTCAGCTTTCTGTCAAATATTCATCTAGTTGTTAGTTTGTGTTCATATATTTAGATGCACACATTCTCCACTAGGTCCCCAGGTTCATTCTTACCTTTTGCTGTTGTTCGTCTAACGCCCATTTTCATTAGTGCCCTTAGTTAATTATATCTTTTCCCTCTGGGCAGGTATTGTCTCTCACTGATCCTGCATTTTCTTTTAATGCTCCACAAGGTCATGTGTTTTTGTTTTTTCCAAGGAGACAAGTGTAATGTGTAAGTGATTAACTCAAGTGAAAGAAAAATGTCAAAACAAAAATGTCTAAAACATTCATGTAGAGTGATATTTTTATTCACAGTACGCACTAACTTTTTACAAATATTTTCTAGAGGGTTTTATTGCCTCATGATTTTCATGAAGCCGACCTTGTTTTGGCTACTTAATATGAAAAATACAAAAAGGTTAAGAACGTGAATTTTCTCAATAAAATATGCGGTGCTACCTGAGAGAGTGCAAGGCTATTTTTGTTTGACGGAAAGTTGAAATGAACTTTGAAAACTATGGTTTAAGAATACAGGATTGGAGAGAGAAATGACATTGTCTACGTTGCTTCATGACTTCAGTATTAGCTCTACTGGTACAGAATCCACATTGGAAACTCCGGCTGTGTATGTTTGTTCTGCGTGATTACTACAGTACTTTTTTCTAACCTTAAAAATAGTCTTAAAGTGGAGCAGAAGCAAAGGAAGAAGGTCCATGTGCAAAGTGGAACATACACTGTGTGATAATGACGTGCTATTGTTTCCTCTTGATGGAGTTGTGCCAGAAAAGCACACAGATGCAGTCGTGTGCATAGAGTCCTACATTTGTAGCATATTACTGAGGCAATACAATGCTTCACTCATCTCTGATATGAGATGCTGCATTTTATGAAGGTCACTAAGACACATTTTCTGGCCCCTAGCTGTAGAATAAAAGACGAAGCATACATCTAAGGGGCTTCACTGCAGACCGAATGCCTGTCTTCTTATAAATTGACACAACATGCATGAAAAATACTTTGAAGTTACGATGTATTGCTGTGACATTTAAAGAAGATGCCCTACCTCCTCCTCATTGGGTGGAACTAAGCTTATGTTGGTGGATTTATTTCACTCCTAACTGGGCTGTTGCTTTCATGTGCATACGTCTTTGCAGGAAAAAAAGAGAATAATTCATGTATAAATCTCATGGCATCTGTATAGCATCATGTAAAAGTTACAAATGGCATGCAGTGTGCTTATCTATTTAACAGTTTGTGCTCTGCAGACCATGCAGAGTAAGCCACTTTCATGAGTGATGACTTTTGCCTCTTTCTACTTGATACAGATTTATTTCATCTTGTACGAATGCAAATGGCACTGAAAGACATTTTGTTTATTCTAATAAAATCTGACTGTCATCTAGTGGGTGAGATTAACAGGGGATTTTTACAAGAAGTGTGAATCTATTGTTCCCTCTCTTTTGATAAAATGCTATACCTGGAAGGAATAACATCCGTCTGCTGTGTTGTGTCTAATTTGGCCACTTATGTACAATAATCCAGCTACAAAAACAAGCAGTTTCACTGATTATATGGAACCAAATTTGGATAACTGTTCCGTCAGTGGTAGATTTAGCAGCCAACAGTTTCAACAAGTGATCCGCAGACACATCTTGTCATTATGAGGTGACACAAGCCCATCTGCCCCACAAGACTAACACCCTACTGGATCAAGTCATGATGCTCAGCCTAGTAAAACAAACACTGATGGTCATATCTCTGACATTACGAGAGGATTTACGCTGTCAAACATCAAACACACACATATCTTGGCGGATCTGTTCTCCAGTGGAATCTGTTTCGCTGTAATTTCACAACAGAGTGAGCAAGAGGTTTTTTTTTTTCTCTTTTCTGCAACGCATTTCCCTTCTCCACACAAAATCAGGCTCAAGCTATGAACCTCATCTCGCCGTGATGCGATTCTATAAAAGGCTCAAAACAACAACGCAAACACACAGGAGCCTCTGCTTGAACGGGAGTGTGAATGTGCGTGCACAAAATTCGCACATGGCAACGTTAAACAGGCTGCAGGCAGCGCTAGTGATGCAGCTGACTGGTTTGGAAATGTTTTATGTCAAGATTAGCTTTTGACCTCAGTCTGCTGGGTGTCATTACATGTACACACACAGGGTATGTTCACTGTCACACAGAATCTGTTTTCGCCCTTTCACTTCTCATTGTGTGCTTTGTGCCGGAGAACAGAAAGGTTCTGACATTGTTGGGAATGTGTATAGTCTTCAACATTTGTTTTAAATTGAATTGATAAACGAAGGCATAAGGCAGGGCGAGAAAGAGGCTGGTGTGATTGTAAAGTCACACCAAAGATTGTCATGGGAAATCTGTACCGTGAAAGCAGCAAATAGCCACTGGATACGAAGGGAGAAATAATGTGTTGATGGAAATAGTCCCCATTTGAACACAATGTGTGTCGAGCTACATCAGTGCAATTCATCATGCTGCACTCCGGACCTTGGGATTGCCGTAATTTCTTTCGACATTAGGAACATTGGGTACACAAAGTTAATTTACTGAGATCTGAGAATGTGGTGGCATTAATAAAAAGAAGTTTGAGAGATCTGTCAGACAGGTAATAAACTGCCAGGTTAGCCACACGGTTTACAGGTCATCTTCCTGATTCTGCTTTGACCCACAGTTCTTGCCATAGAGCTGCAGGTTTATTGGCAAGCCGTCAAATCAGCTCACCGCTCGTTTCTTGCAGCATCACTTTATTTGTGTTTCAAAGCTATTTGGAATGGCCACATCTACAAAAAATGAAAGTGATAAGCTGGGATTCTTTTTAACCGTGTCTTGTATTCTGAGCTACTCAGGATACAAGTGTTACCTGATTAGTTGTAGAAACTCTTTTAGTTGTGATTTGGTGCAAATCTGTTGTGTTTTATCCTGATTTTAGACATCAAGTCAGTCTTCTTGTGCCCGGCAAAGTTAAACAGTTGGTAATCAGAGCTTTGAATGGAGAATTCTGAGGGGGCTAGCTGAGTGGTTATACCTAAAGCAATGGAGGGTGTAAAATAATGTTGGCCTTACAGGTTGTTGTGACTCAATAGTACCAGAAATAATGATACAATAATCAGCAAATTTCCTTCAGGTTACTTTTCCAGAGCTGCATCGTCTACTTTGACGTAAAAGAACATCAGCTAGACAGATATGCCGTTACTACTAATTGGCAGTGTTGTGGTGGTTGTTCCAAAAAAGTACATATAACACATTGTTTTTGTAAAGCAATAATGTGTTACTTACTCCCTGTATAAAGTAGTCTGTTGCATTTTGTTTGCATCACTCTCATATATCTGATCGTCAAATTATTGCCAGTTCAAAAAGTCTCAGTAAACTTCAAATATGTCCAAAATATCTGCACAAATCCCTTTCAAAATAAGGAAAATCCTAACAAGATCTTTCTTTTTTTGCTCTTTCATAAAGTGCTGCCACAAAGCTGACAAAGTTTGATTCAATTTCAGTTCAGTTCAGTTCAGTTCAAAACACTTCATTTGTCCCATGTGGACAATTTAAAGCCCATAGAGCAGTTGGTGAAAACCAACCCAAAAGGAAAATACTGTGGTTAAAAGATGGCTGAAATTCATGTCTGAGAGAATCAAAGTGGCAGCAGGCTAGCATGCCTCCAAAGAAAAATAGTAACTGTAGCCATTAAGTAACTGTGATACATTCTAAATGCGAGATGATTACTTTGTGATGTGCTATAACCGCTACAAGAAATGGGCTAACATGAGCGCAGTGTCAGGATGAAATGAAACATTGAGGAGGATTTAATGTTAAGCTGCCTGTAAGAAATCTGAATGTTTAGAATTCCAAATGAAGTTCTAACTATGATGCTGACTAAAAATATAATATCAAAAAGGGAAAACCATTTATCCAAGACAACGTCCTGCAATGACCCCTATCTCTACCCACATTTACAACACAAAAGAGCTCCTTTTGGCTCTTTCTTCCTGCTGGTTTACTTCCCTTCAGAGAGATTTATTCTGGAAATGTGAGGAGACCTGGTTACTTTTGAAGTTATTTTCTACGTAACATGCAGCCACAATGAGAGAAGGTGCAAAACAATGAGAGAGAGAAATGGATGTGGCGAGGGAGAGAGCGAAAGAGAGGAGGCTGAAATAAGCTGAGAGGGTGAAACAGGTTGGAGGGAAAAGGAGAAAGGATGCAACTAATGAGTGGAGGAGTGATGGTGTAAAAGGGCGAGGAGCTACAGTAGCTCTATGAGAGACACGACAGAGACAAAATGAAGACAGAAAATAGAGAGGAGAAGAAGAGACCGTTATTGGGTGTCATAGTCTGAGTGTGTTCTTTAAGGGCTAATAATATTTCTCCCCTTGTGTTTCTCATACACACCAGAAGACAAGGTGGAGAGGACACAAAGAGCGAGAGTCAATCATGTCAGATGTGTGTGTTTGTGTGTGTTTGGTGGAGATCAGATAGCTGTCTGTGTGTTTTTGTCTCCAGAGGACCTAATAATGTGTCTGTCAGAGCAACAAGGGCGCAATGACAGACTTATCTTCACACACCGACACACACAAACAGATTTTGACTCAACACACAGTGCGAGACACATACTGTTAGCTGCTATAGTCTGGGGAGTCCACACACGCCCATGGTGAATGGGGTCATTTCAACCTGTAAACCAACCAGAAAACATCCTTTCCATCCATGTATTCATTCATTAATCTTTCCATTCAGCCAATATCTGTTCATCCACTCACATGTCCATAAGCGCTAATCCATCCAGCCAGCCTTCGTCACCTTTATTTAACCGATAATCTGGTCCTTCTCCGAGCACAGTCATTCATTTAAAGATGCATTTTGATGCTGAATGAAGGGCTACAATTTCCCCCTGTGCGAATTTCTGATGCGAATTTAATGAAACGCTCAAGTGGCTGAACGCTTTGTGTGTCTGCGTGTGTGCCTGTGTGTGTTCAAATAACAGAAAGGAGAATCTGATGCGTCCTCTGAAATTCTCCATTTGTCGGGCTGTGATACATCTTCATTTTGCCACCTCATTACCTTGGTTTCACACGACAGTACATTCTGAGGCAAAGTAGTTAAGACACACGGACAAAGAGGTTATTGGTTGTTTTTCTTTGTTATTTCGTTCATCGGCTTCTTTTTTTTCCTTTGGCCTTTTCTCCAGGCTTTTTTCTTATTCCCATCAGTGTTTTTCCTTCTTTTTTATGAAGTTTTTCAGATTTTCGGTTGTTTCTCGGTTTGTCTTTACTGACTTTGAAGGGTTTTTTTTTGTCATAACAGTAAGCATTAATTTCACAGCAGCATAAACAATATTAAGCTATTAAGACTGTCATCAACTCTGAAATCAGCTGTATGTTTGTTGACATAGGTAGTATTATTTTCCCTATCAAAAGCTCATTGTCTGCCATAATAAGTGGCTACAGATGGCCAAAAGGTTTATATATACACTACCGTTCAAAAGTTTCATATTACTAAGAAATGTCCTTATTTCTGAAAGAAAATCTATTTTTTTCAAAGACGATATCATTAAATGAATCAGAAATACAGTCTAGACGTTATTAATGTGGTAAAAGACTGTTCTAGCTGGAAACAGCTGATTTTTAATGGAATATCTCCATAGGGGTACAGGGGAGCATTTCCAATAACCATCACTCCTGTGTTCTAATGCTACATTGTGTTAGCTAATGGTGTTGAAAGGCTAATTGATGATTAGAAAACCCTTGTGCAGTTATGTTAACACATGAATAAAACTGGGAGTTTTCATGGAAAACATGAAATTACCTGAGTAACCTCAAACTTTTGAACAGTAGTATTGCTGCAGACAACCTAGCTGACAATTATTATGTCTCTCGGATAAGCATCTTTCGAGCATCTTCCTTGGCTGTGTTTGTTTTTCTGTCTTCACTTGATGTCGAGTGCCTTCTTGGTTATGAAAAATCAGCCAGAACCAGTGAAGGCTCCTCTCACAGGAAATGGTCAAATATTTGGAAAGAATTTCAATGATTTCACAGTTTATTTGAGACAAATCTTCTCTGCTGTGTTCGCATGCAAATGATAAAAATGACTGACATTCATAGCAAAAACAATTTTTGCGAATGCTTAAATATTGATGACGTTACCACATCTTTACTAGTGGAATTTTAATTGTAAATCCTTAAATTATCAATTTAGAGCCATAGTAATGATTTTCCGTGAGGTTTATCAGTTCCAGAAACATTGTGTAAACCTGAACACGGCATCTGTTTGGTACCTTAGTCAAAATGGCCTTCAAGATGCCACTTCCGGGCAGCAAGCTACGCACTGAAAATTTCAACTTTTGTAAAGGATGTAGGTCGTTCAAGGATGCAGGCCTACTTGTTTCTGCTTATTTGCTTTTTTATTGATCTAGTCGTTTTAATGACAGTGCTTGCCTTCCCGTCAGTAACTGTTCCATCAAAACAATGCCAGTAGTCATTATTTTGCAGGAGGCACCGTCACTGCATCCTGGGCTTGACACCACCCAACATGATTATGATTGGTTGAATGAAATACAGAGAAGCCAGATCATTTTTTCACCCTATAGCAGGATTAATATGAGATGTAATCAGACCATTCTTCATCATTACATCAAGCTAAAAAAATGATATTTCTCACATTTTGGCTTTATATAGTTTTTTTTATTACTATTTTAGAGTAACCATTAACTTTTCTTGTATATCTTCGAAATCCAAGCAAAAAAAAAACTTTCTGCGCACAACAAATCTAACTTTTTAAACTTAAGCAAAGAGATAGCCAGAGACCAGACAGTTTTATTGAAGGCAGTTATTGCAGCTATTGTGAGTGGCCCGAGGCTAAATTTGGTTTGAGACCTCTGTCTTCTCAAAAAAGACATCACAAAAGTTGTGATTGGAGTCAGAGGTCTCAGGAGTGGAAGTTTGGGAGAAATTTTCCACACTGATTGACTGATCAACTATTCAGCACACTGGTCAAGATTCTTTTGTGCAGTGCTGCTAAACCTGAACTCACACCAGTTGATATGTGCCAACACAGTGTCTGATCCATGCTGAACACTGAATAACATGCACCGATCTTTCTTAATCTCAGAAATAAAGTCACAAATTACACATTAACTGAAATTGGATTTTATTATTGGTATGGCTAACAAGGACATTGACTGTCAACAGTTTTCTCAACAACAGAATGATCTCATTTGGGTTTGAAATGAGATGTAAATCTTGCATATTTATGATGCTGTAATCAGGATGTTTACCCAAATAAAACAACAAATTACACAGTAAATAACAGTGCTGGGATGCACACAATAGCATACTATTGTTTCTCGGTTTCTATCTATTGTGTTTTGTCCTATTGTCTTTCTGTCTCTCTTAAGCACCTCACTCTCCATTTTTTCTCAACTATCCCATACATACACTAAAACACATCATACTCTTGCTTTCTCTTCTCGGTTAAAGAGGTTCCAAGGTTAAATGTGCAATGTAATCCGCAGTAAATCGCTTGCATCCACTGAAAGCATATCTTTAGTACATCAAGTGTCTTTAACGTAATGACAGGTTTTCTTGGTAATGCTAGGCAAGTGGTCTTACTGTTTCTTTCTTTGATCTTCCAGGCGTGGATATGGCCAACATGAGGTAGGTGTTTTTCACTGCGTGCCTGCTACATTTGCATGTGCATTGTTTTCTTTCTTTATCTTATTTTCTTGTGATGTTCACTTATGCCCTGCTCCGTGTTCTACTCTCTCTCTTTGTTCAGTTTGATGCAACCAAGACAGATTTGCATGCATACAGTGCTTTGTATTTTCAGTTCATTTTACCTACGTAATTGCCTCACATGTGTAAAACCATTTTAGAATCCCAAGAGCTATGTAACCTATTGATGGTGCATATAAAAATGTAAAAGCCAGCCAGCCTATTTATCTTCCAAGAAGTTGGCTTTTGCATTACTTAGCGTCTTCCAAACAGTATATAGCTAGGAAAGCTATTTCACCAGAGGTTCATTGTTCAATATGTATTATATATGTTGCAACTGTATAAACAGTAATTCAGCCACTTGGACAGTTATATACATTTTAAAACTCAATTTCAGTTCCAAAGCGACATCCACTATTTGGAAAAATGTCTGTCCCAACTAATTGATTGGCAATATCAAATGAAAAATATACACAGATTGGATCCTGTGTATTCCAGAGATATTGAATTGGAAGCATCAGGTATTGATTTTCCAAAAATAGATGAATTTCACTGTGGAGGGGAACATTGACCTTCTTCCATTTGTGTTTTCATTCACCACTTTTCTTTCCGCTCTGACAGACACAGCAACTTCTCCGACCTTCTCTGCTCAGGCCAGAGGTAGTCTGTCTCTCTCTTTTCTGAATACTTCTTTCTTCACCATGTTTTTTCTACTCGAATGTGGGTTCATGGAAGTGTGAGTTCAGTCAATGTAATTAATGTGTGCGTGGAAAACTGCTCATAACGTTCTGTCAATCTATCAGGAGTTATCAATGGAGTCTGGCATTGACCCCGGACAGGACTACTACACACAAGACTATTACAACTATGATCACGGGTTAGTACATCTCTGCACATTCTACATATTGCTTTTGCACAAACAAGTTGTATGTCAAAGTTTGCTTCTCTGTCTTCACACATATCAATCCTTTATCTGTCAATGTCAGGGTTTTCAAGCTTTAGATTTCATCACCAAATTAACAGTATTGCAACTGGCAAAAACAGAAGAGCTTCTCTAGAGCTTTCTGTATCACATGAGTTGCAGCGAAAATGTAGATTTTAAAAAATTTCCATTTCTTTTTATGATCACTTAGAGGACGTCTGATCTGCACCATTGAGCCAAAAGATTATAACCATTCGCGGATAAAGTGAATAATGCTGATTATCTCATCACAATGGTGCACGTCAAGGTATGGGATATATTACACAGTAAGTGGATAGTGGGTTCTTGTAATGGGCAGGTGAAAAGACCTGAGTGATTTTTACAAGAGCCAGGCTTGTGTAATGCCTCTGGTCTGCAGCGGTGAGTATGCACAGGAAGGGGAAAATCCACAAACCAGCAACATGGTATTGGGACATCGAAACCAACACATGCTATAAACCCTCTGGTGGACTACTACTTTCTGCAGAAAATGTAGTGATGGATAATTGAAGATTGTGTAAACATAAACTGGAAACAAAAAAAAAAACCCTGCTGCAGGGCAGGTCAGAGGGCTAGTGCTGAGACCTACCCACCATTCAAAAGCCCCAAGCATTGATACCGGATCTTTGACCAAAGAGATAATGGCATGTTCATGCTGTTTACGTGGAGAAGCGATGGCACCAGGATCCTGTGTGGGAACAACAGAACCCAAAGGAGGGAGTGTGGGGCTGAGAATCCCTGTGTCCATGCATTCACTGGACACCAACGTGACACGTGCAACTGATGTAAAGTTATCTGGCTTCCTGGTAATGGTTTCCTCTGAGAAAAAAGGGACACTTTGTAACATAAATAAAATGAATGGTAAATGCATGTTAATTAGAAACGTATGCGTTACATCACAAACATAATCCTGCAGAAGATACATTTCCTTTTTTAGTTGTATATGTAGTTTAGTGTCTATGCGAACCTTGTTGAACCTTGATGCGTTTCAAAAACTTCTGCTTTCATTCCCGTCTGGAATTTGCCTCGTTGAAAGATTTTACTTTTGCCGATAGTTCACAGAAAGACCCAACTGTGCACCAGGGAATTGGCAAAAATAATTAACGAACAAACTATTCAGTTGTTGACTATCACAACAGTCAAAATGTGTAAATGTCTAATTACAGTAGAAACCCATATACGTAATGTAACACACAGAGTACACACTCAGTGTTGTGTCTCACTTAACTGGCTTCATATATGGTAGCAAAACCAGCTCCCTTATTTCTCGCCATGTAATGCTCCATGCACATGTTCCATAAAAGTGGACAATAAAAACTGATAGCATTTGATTGTGCTTAATAAAATGCATTTCATTGCATTGAACACCAGGAGGCACAGCTTATATTATACAGATTAACAAACATAAAGCAAAACTTAGTGGAAAGAAGCTGATACTAATGAGATTCCAAATACAAATGCAACTTTGTAAAACTTCAAAAACTCAGTAGATCTTATCATATTTCAAATGCCCTCAGTTGCAGCTCCATAAGCACAATTCCAGTAGTGGAAAAGTGATGTTTTTGTTTTGTTTTACAAGTTTTTGTATTTTTCCTGAGCAACATAGTGATAATAGAGGTAGAAAACAATGTATCACTGTACATTCCTCATGAACCAATAACGATAGACAGCTGAAAACATAATGCGAGCAGTGAATTCAGGACAACTCCACTGTGTTTCATCTCTGACCTCTGACCTCTAGCAGTGACAGACGGGGTTCACCACAATGCTGGTGAAACACATTTCCACTGACACGAGTTTGGACCTCACTCTGCGCACTTTATCCAGCTGAGCTTCATGTCAGCCGAGTGGCAGCTTCTTTGACATCGAGCTGATCGCATCAGTCGCACAGTATGTTGGCTACTGTGAAGTGTTGGCGCCGCTGACCTGCCTCGTATCAGCCTTTGCACTCACGTATGGTTTGTATATTTTTGATCTACGGGAAGTCGGCAGAGTCGAAGAAAGTGATTCCGTTCAATGTGTGTGTGACTGTGTGTACAGCACGGATTCCTTGATGTTAAAAGAGCAAGAAATACTGTATAGGACTTTCAGTATATTAGACACACACATTAGATCAAAGCGTTCCTGAACGAGCCCGAAGAAGACTCACTGCATCCCTCCCAAGTGTGTGTTATTCTGTACGCTGCCTGCCATCTGTTATGCATTGTGTAATTTTTGTAATTTTAGCTGCAGACTCCCGGGAACTCGATTTTATACACCCACCTACACTCACACATAAACGCTCCGAAAAGGAGACGCGCACACACAAATTCTCTGGCAAACATGTTCATTCACTCACTCATACAATCACTCAGAAGCACTCTCATGCTCCTTCTTTCACACACACACACACACACACACACACACACACACACACACACACACACACACACACACACACACACACACACACACACACAAGCATGCAGCTAATTCTCTCTGCTTAGCTTTGCAATACTGTAGCAGCTAATCAGGCAGCCAGCCGTGGAAGCAGACAATGGGCCAGATGCTGGTGGCTTAGAGCAACATCCACAAACTCATGTCTGACTCTGTACACGCACAGGATCAGGAAATCAGACTTTGTGACCCCGTGGGACTGAGATCTAATCACTTTATTTGTTTCTGTTGTAAATAAAAGATGCAGGTAGTCTCTGCTAACGAATACCAAAGCGCCCCTCGGGGTATAGACAGCATTCTTGAATTTGCAGTGCGAAAACGCAGGCCACAGTTGCTACAGCATTTACCTCCATAGCCATAGTAATCAATCTGGAGTCATGGTGCACAACCTTTTGACCTTCACTTTCATCCGTCTTCAAAAGATGAAAACCAAAATGGGATTTTGTCTGCATGTGGGAATGTAGCCATCTGCCACTGGCATGATTTTGATTGGATTTACACAGATGCAGAAAATAACTTGAACCATTTGTTGCACAGGTTTGTTTTGATGCCTGTGTGAAAGAAAAAAAACAAAACAAAAACAACAAAACAAGCCAAATTTATTTTGCCCTCTAGTCAAGAGTAAAATACTCAGCCCATGCACGGCACGGAGGAATAAGGGATTAAATCTTGCTTTTCCAAAATTGTTACGGGCGTGGGTGATGAGCAGTGTGACTGCTGTGTAGCTGATAGGTGCTGAGTTAGGGCACCCACATAAACAAATGTATCATGAGGACACTGGAAATCTGGCAGGATCAGCTCAGTAAAGACACGCTTTTTATTTTGCAATCACAGGAGGGACAAATGGAACAGTAGAAGTCTGCATGTGCAGCTATTTTTGGAGCAGAGGAGCGGGTAAAGAGGCAGGTTCGTCATAGCCGGGCTTTCTTTGTATAAGCTGGCTAGACAAAACCTCAAACCCCAGTCAGAGGTAATGGGCATCATGACAGTGGTTATTATCTTTCTTTGTTAAGCCAGGTTCATTTCACCAGGTGCTGGTCTCCATAAAAGGGGACATTTGATGCGCCATTTGACTGTTCTTCAAGCACAATGTTGACTGATCGCATGCCAGTTACCTCAGTCAGGAGGAACAGGTTGTTGTAATGAGGAGCTGTGAGGGATGTGAAAAATGTTTTACAGGCAATAGCACTGTTAATTCAAATGATGCAAGAGAGGAATGCTGGGGGAAAACTGTTAATTGTTTCGCTTAATATATTTATTTCACCACTCAGTCATCTTTCAGTGCAACGGCTTATTTCTAGCATGACAGCTGCACATTAGCGCTCTCAGCATGTAAACGTCATATGTCTAAACATGATACTCAAGGAGTACATTTAGGTCTGATATAGACCTAAAATCAAACCTAAAATCAAAAATATGTTGAAATCACTTTAGTTTGCGGCCAAATTAAATTTATAATATTATTGATGACTGAATATTTTCTGTGATAAACACCAACAGACCAATAAATTTACTAATTGTGCTCTATGAATTGCAACACATATTTGTGAGTTTTATGCATCACCAGCTGAATGCATGTAGGTTGTCAAAGCATATAGTTTGCACTTTCAACTGAAAATCTATATCATTCAGAAATAATTTTGTCAGGAAAAGAACTGCTTTTTATAGCAGGTTTGCTATACAGGATAAGTTAATATGGCAGTCTAACAGATTAGAAGACACCCACCTTTGTGACATTAAAAACTCTGGTTTTAGACTCAACATACCTCGCTAACCCACTAATCTCACTTCATAGTACGCCCGTTGGGTGCAAGATGTATCGAGACATTACAAACTGGATAATATATTAAAAGACTGCTTCAACATTTTCAATTATTTTTTTATTTGCTTGTTTCTGTATATTTTAAAGCTCCGCCAGCAGCTAATTAGCTTAGCTTAGCATAGGACTGAAAACAGGAAGATTTAGTGGACTCTACAATAGATCCACCTTATGAAAGTGGTCTCAATCTTTACATTTGACTCAAGAAGACAGATATGTGTTTTTCCCAAAATGCTAAAGTGTGTCTTTAACTGGGGCAACCCAATGACTGAGAGGTTATGGTTCATATCACATGGACTAAATTATACCATCGGCAGCTGAGTCTCGGGTTCAACTCCTGGTCGACTGGACCTTTGCTGCATGCCTGGTCCCTGTTTTCCTGTCTCCAGCGTATTAACATTTCCATACACCTTGCACAGAATTTAAAATAAGCTCAATTCTAGCAGTTGTATTACATTAGCACACAGTTGAGTATGTATGAAACCCCCAACAACTGACATTTTGAATTTTGTCACCCAGGTAAACTTCTTCAAACTCCCTTTGTAGTAAAAGGATAAGCTTCTTTTTATTTTTTCTGCTTTACGTGAAACTAAAGTCACATCTAAACTCCGAAAAAATACAACCAATTGTAGCATTTAATAAAGCAGCTTCTATTTTACTTGTTAATCAAAAAGTGAGTGTTTTTCTGCAGCATACGCTACTGAAGCTCTTTGTCATGTGTTTTCATCTAACTGTATAAATGTGATCACACTTTCCAAGGCTGATCATTTAGCATTTGGCGAGCCACCCAGAACAGGCCAGTGACCCAGTTTGTTTCATTAATTTTTTCTGCAAACGCACGCCTGTGAAAACATGATGAAGTGTTGGCTTGTGATGCCTGATATCCTGGCAACTTTGAACTGCAAGAACCACGCTCAGTTTATTACTGCCCCCTAGTGGTGACATGCAGAGTGAGAAGAGTGATGAAGAAAGGGTGAAAGGAGAGAAAGAAAGAGGATGAATGTAAAAAAGAAATAAAGAGAAGCCTTTAAGTAATTAGACTGTGTGCACACTTCAGTTTGAGTCTGCAGTTTAATATCTGAAATTCCATAATCAGGTTTTAGTGGGAGGTTAAAACTCACTACATTAGCTCATAGAGGTTATGCTGTACAGTTTTTAAATGTGACATTTATGTATCACCTGGTCTTTCTGTTCTGACCCCTCCATTTTTCACTCACTTTTTCCTCTTTTTCTCATATCTTTATTCTTTTAACACATCTCTGCCTCCTTTCTCTCTCACCCACTCCCCTCTGTCATCCACGTGCTGCTTCCATTTGTTTATTACTTGGCTGCTTAATGTAATGGGAGGACAGCTTCTCCCACCGGTTCACTGTAAGCAGAATGATTACACGAAGCGACTTTTTTTCTATGCAACTCTGTTAGCCGTGCCAAAGGACTTACAGCAAATTTGTTACTTTAATCACACTGGGACATATTGTTTTCAGGATAGCATTTGAAAAGATGTGGTTTTTGACCCACTGGCTCTCTGAGTTGCTTGCTGCAGGGCTCTCAGCCCAAGTGGTGATACACAGCACAGTTTTTTTTTTGGCCCGTGGAGTCAGGAAGCGCTCCCGGCAACAGGCAACAAAGGGAGACAAAAGGGAGGAAAATCGATTCCAGTGTTTTCTGCTAGCAAAATGTCTCCTGGCAACAAAATGCTCCTTTTGTGATTAAGGCAGCTTTGCTTAGGCAAATCATTAGACAGTGCTTATCATTGGAGTGAACCACAGCGTTGCCCTATGTGTTATTGCTTTAAGTGGCTGTGGATAAGCATTAGCCAAGTGCACTAGTTTGTTTGTAAGCAGCTTTCTACGCTGTCTTTACTTCTGATTGGCTGAAGCTGCACAATTCTTCAGCTTCCATTAATTTATTTGAACAAACATACAAAAACAACTAAATAATAACTCAAAAAATAATTGCAGTTGCTCTGCACAGGCTCTCACATGTTACAGCTGGCCTGTAATGCCTTCTTTTTATTTTCTCCCTCCCTCTATTTCTCTGTCCAGGTATGACCTTCCTCAGTACGGCAGTCGCAAGAAGCTGATCTCACCCTCCGGCCTCTATGATGAATATGGAGAGGTTGTTGTCGATGACGACGGAAGCTACTACTACAGCCCACAGGAGTCTGACGGAGAGGTAAAGGCAGAAAAACACAACAGAAGGCAACTGAGAAATTGTTTGAAATCATGTAATACATGTCAGTAAGAGTGTCCATAAAAACAAAACAAATTGTTCATGAAACTGCCAGAACTTCCATCCATCTCTTATCTATGTACCACTTAATCCTCATTAGTGTCACAGGGGAGCTGGAGTCTGGAGTCTATCCCACTTGACTTGGGGCGAAGGCAGGGGGCCCTGGACAAGTTGCCAGTCTATCACAGGGCTACATATAAAGACAATGACACTCACGTTCACACCTACGGACAATTTAGAGTTACCAATTAACCTCAGCATACTTTTGGACAGTCCTACGATAGACTGGTGATCTGTCCAGGGTGTTCCCTGCCTTTGCCCTAAGTCAGCTGGGATTGACTCCAGTCCTCCCAAGACCCTAATGAGGATTACGATAACAGATGGATGGATGTTTTTGGACTGTGGGAGGATGTCAGAGTACCTGGATAAAACCCACGCATGCACAGGGAAAACATGCAAACTGTTGACAGAACAGAAAAGTTTTATTTACGGTCCACTTACTAGATGTTTCCTGGAGTAAGTCGGAATTTACTTTCGTATTCCCAAAATCAAACTAGTTTTTAAAATGTTAATCATGCTGCTAGACTGCTATGGAAATAGGGAGAAATCTCAACATTTGTAGAAACAAGATTATTCACTTCCTTGCCAATGGCTGGCTGAGAAGACTGATACCACTTTCAAGAGCCACAAGATTGGAAATCGGTCAACCGACCTTGCTTTGCTCTGTCTAAAGGAAACAAAAAATACTTTATGCGTCCTCATACCTACAAAAACAAAGTGCGTTGCATGACCTTCGTATTTATTCCTCATCCCAGAATGTTCGAATTGTATACTACCTCATCCACTGTACTCATACTATTTTTATGATTGTGCACTTCATTTGAAAATGAAAACAGTGAGCAATGAACACAAGCAGCCTGCGACAGCTAAGTAGCTACTTTACTAAAGATGTGTGTTAAGTGAAGCCTGCTTCTTTTTTCTGAAATGAAAAAAAATGGAAATAGAAAGTGCTGTTAGAAAAGAAAAATGTCTTGGTTATTCTCTTAATAACTTATCTCATTTGTTTTTGGGCTAATATCACCACGGTAACAGGTGAGGAGACAGGTTCAAGGAGACAGATTAGCACCACACCCCTCATACCTTCAACACCATCCTCTACCTGTTCCACCCCCAAGAAAGACCCCAGGACCACCAAAAACCGAGGGTGACAAAAAACGAGAGGGTGGTACGACTGTGAGCTCCAAGCCTAAGAGTTCGAGCGCAGCTGCCAGGTTGAAGGCCGTGATGAGGATAAGTGCTCTACTGTCCTCTGCGGGGAAAACATCCGGACAGCCTCCTGCCGTCCACCCGCCATGGAACAAAGCCAGAATAGGACCGATAGAAGATGAGGGCAGAGGGAGAGAAAGAGTGGAGGAAAGAAAAGTAGAAGGGGAAGAAACAGGCTTTGAGAAAGGAGAAAACAAAAGGGGAGGACGAGTTGAGGCAATGGAGAGAGGGAGAGAAAAGGGAGGAAGAGAAGAAATGGAAGCATGGGGGAGAAGCAACAGAGGTGGCATTATAAACAATGGAATGAGAAATGCAGCTGGAAACAGCATCAGGCCAGAGCACAGGGGAGAACTCCCTGGCTTGTCGTCCTCTGGCCGGGCTTTAAGCCTGGACGGCAGCTTGGTCATCGATGGGAATTATTTCCAGACGTCCATTGAAGCAAGCAAACCCCCAGCAGTAAAACAAAAGCTGAACGAGGCCCTCAGTCTTATCTCCCTAACCAGAAGGCTCCAGGGACCCGCGAGGGTGGGAGATGAACAGTGGAGCGATGGCAAAAGCTGGGACAGGGCTGAGAAGAAAAGTAGGAAGATGCATGGCTCCATAGGAGATATGAGTGTCTCTGCATCAGTGTCGGAGAGAGACCCAGGAGAGGAGAGGAGGAGGTGGGAGTTTGGAGAGGAGAACAGCTCTTATGAGGGTTGGTGGAAAAAAGACAAAAGATTTCACGACGGCGTTGAGCAAAGCGATTCGGAAACGGGAAGCGGTAGCAAAGAGTCTCCATCAGAATTCAGTGTCTCCGATGCAAGCAGCCCCACCTCGTCTGTTACAGCAGAGCCAGACAGAACTGAATCTGATACAGAGACAGAAAAGAATGAATCAGAGACAGAAAAGGAGGAAGGAAGCCAGGATGAGGAAGGAGAGGAGTCTGAGAAGGAGTCGGGGTTAGAGAGTGAAGACGAGGGGAAAAAATCAAGGAGAAGAAGTAGTAGTTCCGCAAGTAGCAGCAAAATTAGCAGTAAAAGTGGAACAAGACGAGAACGGAGAAGCTCCACCAGCAGCAAAGAGACAGACAAGAGCAGCAAATCCAAAAGTTCTAGATATTCAGGTTCCAGTTTCAGGCCGAAAACTTCAAGACACTCTCGTTTTTCACATGAAACAACAGAAGAGGAGAGCGAAGACGACAGCGAAGACGATGAGGAAGAGGTTAAAAGCCTTGGATCGGAGAAGTCCTCGTCAAGCAAGCGAACCTCCAGCCACAGCCAGTCAGACATCAGCTCAGGTGTGATTGACACCTCTGATGACTTGTCACCCATCATCGAGGACACTGAAGAGGAAGAGGAGGAGGAAGACAAAAGCAGCAGCCACGGTGGGGAAGATCAAGGAGATGAAGAAGAAGAGGGGGATTTGGGGAGTGAGTCGGCTGATTGAAATGCAGATGAGGCCTTAGCCCCCACCAAGATTAAATTCTTTGCCACTGAGTAAGGTCTTGGTGAAAATGCCTGGATTGGGTGTGCAGTCATTACCTGAGTGGAATTTATTACTGTAATCTCTCTCTTTTTTCCTAGTTTGGTGTGATTTACATTCAGGGGTTTAAATTGCTGGCATGTCCCCTGCTGCCCTCTCCCAGTATCTCTTCTCGGTTTCTGCTAGCTTCTCTTTTTGCTTGTATCTTTAATCCTCTTTTTCCAATCAGCCCGTCTCTCCGCCCTCTCCTCTGTCTGTCTTGTGAGGCAGTCGTCGGGTTTCCAAGCCGTAGTTTCTTTCCTGAGCTGACTTCGCCTCTTTTTCTCTTTTGTGAAAAGCTTCACTACCAGCTGATTATTTCTGTGCTACTGCTGTTGCTGCTGCTCAAAGATTGTTATGCACTGACCTCTCTTTGGTACACTTAAGATTTTCCTGAAGCTTTATTCATTAGTCATTTCTCTTTCTGTGTCTATCACTCTGTTTCAGTCAGTTCTTCTGGTGAAAAGATGTTTTCTTTGTAATGGAGAATACATTCTTTTCTCTATACAATCAAGGTTAAATGGAAAAACTGTGAGGGTTTCGTTGTGTGATAGCAGATCAGAGTTATTTCCACAGCAGCCCTTTTTCTTCTTGCAAAGTGTGTGTCTGAGTGCGCAGCAGTGTTGGCTCTAACTGAACGAAGAGGATGCTATCCAGTTACATAGTGTTTTATGTTATAAAGGGCTACATCCAATAAGGGGGATCAATACACAGTATATTTTTAAAAGCATTTCCTCAGATGATCCAATGGCTGTTCTGGAGTAAACACTGCTGCACAAGCTTGTCTTGAGTGGGAGTGCTACTTTTTTTTCTGTGCATTTTCTTGTTTTTACAGGACAAACATCCAAATAGGTAGAAGGCAAATAAAACTGGACACAAGTTGCTTTTCAGCTCAAAGAATCTTGTTGAGTCTCCTGACCTCTAGTGGTTAAAATTCTCACCTTGCTGCAGTCAGACACCAGATAAGGTCAGTGAGGAAATGCTTTCAACTTGGTGTTCGAAGGTTAGGTTCACTTTTCTACCAAGTCTGTCTTAAAACCACAATTACATATCCATATATACACTGAGATATTTATTAGATACTTTTTTTTTCTTCAGTCAGACTTGGCTGTGGAGAGATCTCGTCTAAATATAATGGCAGTGTAAGAGACAGAGGACAAACGTCCGGCTGTTATTTCTGTGCCAAAATACACTCCAATGTTTGATTGCAACTGAAACGCTGCCTCAGCCATCACAGTTTGAAATTAAGTAGATGTCCTCTGAAGGGCTTAATTGGTACCAGATTCTTTTTAATCAAGCTTGTGACTGATTCTGGGAATAGCAGTGTCTGGGCAGAGACGCCTCTTTGTAGATTTCCACAGAATAAGTGAACTTTTCGACACCATTATCAACTCGAAATTTAACATTTCTCCATTACTGATGTGGTGTTTAATAAAATACCAGCAAAATTCCCATTGTAACAGCATGTCTGCACCGTATGTAGCCTCACAGAGCTGCTAGCATGACTGTACATGCCTATGCATGATTGTAATTCAGCAAGGAAACGATGCTCATGGAAACAGAGGGAATTGTTTTAATAAAATGTCTTCAGCTAAACTTTAAAAGCTGTTTTGGGACTTGTGAGCCTACCCTTTGACAATAGAATTTTACCACCATTAAACCTTGTACTATTAAACACAGAAAAACAGCGTCAAGGAAACCACTTCAATTTAATCTCAATTTAATACAGTCAATGAAGTCTTTTGCCATGATTGAAAAACATTTTGGTGCACCTACAAATTTTTCAATGGACAAGACTTGGCAAAAAAAAATGCTAATGTGCATTAGCATGAGTTAGCACTTTGAACCCCAAAATCCACTGGCAGGTTTGAAAGGCAATAGCTGGCCTATTCTAAAACTGTAATATTTTATGACAATTTGTGCAAAGAATTGGTAAAATGAAGTCATTTGGACCAGATTCTGTAAAAACCTACGGATTCTGTGGACCTCGGTGCATCTGAAAAGTAATGACTGAGTAAGCTGTAAGCAACAGCCATTACAAAAAAAAATGTAATTGCTTCTAAGATTAACTGCAGGCTGTGTTTATACAGGACAAAGAAGAAATGGCAAGGGGCACTGAGAGAAAAATAGGCTATAATATAATTAATCATTATAATGAATGCAGCATGGCTCAAAAACTACAAACAGTGGAGCAAATTGTCATCAGAAGATTCTGTCAGCATGGTGAAATATCTTACTGAGACTTCTGCCTATAGCACGTTGACCCGTCTGTATCATAAATAATATATGTTGGCACTGAGAAAATGTATATATAAATTAGTTTTTACAATATTTGAAAATAAGTTTAGTGGCTCCATTTTGCCGTTTTTTCTACTTCTAGCCATGGCTGTAATGTTTTCATAGAGGTACAGGACCTTATATTGCAGTTTTTAAAAACTCCACAGTTTAAATGTGACAGGAGCAAAAAATGCCCTGAAGCTGCTTGCAGTTCAGAGGGTTAAACTGTAGAAGACAACCCATGTGTGGCAAAGGATCCAGAAAACAGCCCAGACTTTTTATTTGCCCTCTATCTTTGCTGTGTCTTGCATTTCTCTTGCCTGAACAGAGTCAGAGCAAGTGAAAGAACATTAACAGCACCTTTAAAGGTCAGTAGTCTAATGCCATATTACTTGTGTGTGCTTTTTCCAGCAGGGCAGTAGAAAACGGCGGATCAAGTTGGTGTTCGACCGTGAGTATGAAACCAGCTCCACCGGTGAGGACAGCATGCCGGAAACCCAACGCACCCGCCTAACCTCCACCCACAACAGCCACGTCAACGTTAACGGAAGCATCTACGTGGCCCAGAACGGCTCCATCATCCGAACCCGACGTTCAGTAAACGCTACAGGCCCCACACACACCACCACCACCACCACCACCACGAACAACAACCTCAAAATCACCTCTCCTATCTTCAGCTCCC
Organism: Acanthochromis polyacanthus; assembly: GCF_021347895.1. Classification (NCBI taxonomy): domain Eukaryota; kingdom Metazoa; phylum Chordata; class Actinopteri; family Pomacentridae; genus Acanthochromis; species Acanthochromis polyacanthus. The sequence goes on along the minus strand of NC_067131.1, from coordinate 11,758,069 downwards.
GGCTGGCCAAGCACTTTAAAAAGCTCGACAAAATGGCTGCCACGCTGGAGGAGCGGGTTCCCCTGAACAGCCCCAGAACAGCAGCAGACGGCGGGTGCAAGACGCTTAGCACCTTCCAAAGCTCGGGAACGGCCGCCTCTGCCACGGCCATGTCCACTTTCTCTAACACTGACAACACTAAAACTCTGAATGTGTTTAACACTCGACAATCCAGTGTTTCTTTAGGGTCGACCAGCACCAGCAACACGGGCCTTGAGAGCGTAGCTTCAAAATCAAACCTGCTCAAAGCGGCGCGGGGAATCACGGAGCAGCCTCAGAGCGCAGCGGAGAGGGACGAGTTGAAGGAAGGCGAAAGAGAGTCGAAGGTAGACGGCAGTGATGACGACGGACTGGTTATGAGAGAGCCGCTGGAGTGCCCGAGTGACAGAACACAGTCGGACGAGGAAGAATTGTGGATGGGCCCGTGGAACAGCCTTCACATACCCATGACCAAACTTTGACTGATCCTGATGCCACTGTGCTCATTAATTGTTGCCAAGATCTTTAAAACATCATTTATGTTCATTAGTTGTGGAACTAATGGGGATGCTTCAATCTAAGAAATCTAATTTACAGATTCGGCTAAAGGTGAATTAATTTCGTTCCTTACATAGCAGCTAAGGTAATTTCATTTATTTAAATTCAGAGACAGATGATGGAAAAAAAACTGTCAGAAAGAACACTTTTGCACTTATTGAAATATCTGTTCTGTACCTTCTCAGTATCCAAAACTGTGCGTCCGTTAAGCCCAGTGATCTCAGAGCTGCAACACCTTCAACAAAACTGGACCTACAATGAGAGAACTTGTTATATTTCTATTTTGATAAGAGATAATGAAGGAAAACTTGAAGAATAAAAGCATATGAACTTTTTTTTCTGGCCCTTTAAGCGACTGGTGTCTGTATGGAACTGAGCTTGTTTGATCAGTATTACGGCTACTGGTGCGACTCATCTTGGATTTGCCTGACACATTTCATTGACACATGAAGTCTTGTATTGTTCACACTTGCCTTTTTATCCTTGTCAAGTTGCTTGGCAGACTTTATCCAAATAAAATTTCATCCATTGAAATGTAGAGTTTGGCTCTCTTGGTGATGTTTGCTGTGCCGAACGAAGAAGATGTGACCTTGTGACCTTTCTCTATTCTTATTACGAGTATACTTATTTCCTGAGAGTTAGATGAAATGATCAATACCACTCTCCTGTCCTTTAAATATGAAAGTGCAAGTACTTCATGGCTCACAGCAGGCAAGAAATTGTTTCACACAAACCCCCCGCTAAAACTCCAACTTGTCAATTTTACACTTGATTGGATCAAATATGACAGGGCTTCAGAGATTCTGGTCGATACTGTTTCCATGTGTCTCCAGACTTCAGACTGCAGTCGTGAATAAAAGTTTACATGCACTCGTAAAGACCATGTTAACTAATGCAGTCTTGAGTTTCCAATGAGTCCTATAAATCTTAATTTTCAAGGATGGAATTGATGGAAAAATGACTAAATCTGTTGGGTCAAAAATATACATACAGAAACTTGAATTATCAGTTTGAGTGACTTTGAAAGTTGCGTAATCTAATTTTCTTTGTGGCATGGCCTCTTAAGTGATTCTGAACTACAACAGCTGCTGACTTCTCGGAGCCAATTAAAACAGAACTGAAAGGCATGACCTAAGTTTGCTGCTGATCACATGTACAAAAAAATAGGCCTTCTGGAGAGAGTTTCTGTGGTCAAAGGAAACACAAGGGTCGCTCTTTGGCTGCAATGACTGGAGATACATTTGGAGGAGAGATGGTAAAGCCTTTAACCCCAAGAACTTCAAACCTACCCTCTAGCATGGCGGCGGCAGTATTATGCTTTCAGGCTGTTTTGAACGGGCTGTTTTGTTTGAAATAGAATAATGAAGAAGAAGGCTGGGTCTTGGATTCTAGACTGACCTCCCCAAAGTCCTGACTTAAAACCTACTAAGAACCCGTGGACTGTGCCGAAGAAACAAGTCTGTGTCAGAAAGCCAACACATTTAGTTGAACTGCACTGACTCTCTTCAGAGGAGTGGTTAAGATACAACCAGACGCTTGCCAGAAAGGTTTCCAAAATTGCTGAGTTGATGTCAAAATGGCTACAACATTTAACCAAATGTTAACATAGCTGTTTTTATATTTTTGGTCCAGTGGATTTGAGCGTGTTTCTAGAAGATGGTTGATAAATTTAGGGGGAAAAAACAAAATGCATGAAGACACATCTGTTGTAAAAATTGCTTCATAATAAATTGGTTATCAAAAGTCATTGAAACTCAAGACTGCCTGATATATGGTCTTTGCAAATGTATGTAAACAACTATAAAGCAAGTAGTAAATGTAAGTAAGCATATTTCCAAACATGTAAATTTAATTGTGATTCAAATCTGTGAGATTCAGAGAATTCACACATGCATTTGCTGCTTCTTTGGCTTTACTAGATAATTGCATTTTGGCTTTTGAAGAGATTCTTTTTAATTCCTCTGGGCCCCTGAGATATCCAATTAACAGAAGAATTAACATGGATCCTTCTCTCCCTCGTCAAAGTTCACCATGTTTTAGGTGGGGGGGAACTTCTTAATTGTGAACCACATTACAGTGGATTGTTTAATTTGAAATCTTGAAGAAGACGGACCATTAAGGTGTGGAATTACGAGGTTTTAAAACTCTCACATTTAATTTGACAACTGCATAATTTTGCATTAAGGGACTCAACAGAGGGTGCCGTACCAGTGGTGATATTTGAAACCGAGCGCTGCTTGTTACCTAGAATTAGCGGACTGTACCACAAGAGTCATATTTTAAGCAGCCAATGGAAGGAAGGGCACGTCTGAGCGACTGCTATTGATTCAACCAAATGAGCTGATTATGCCAGTGATTCCTGAGTCCACTGTACTTCACTGGGGGAGAAGACAGACTGAACTTGGCTCATTAAGTTAAGACACGGGCAGAAAAGATTTAATTTGGAGCTGGAATGACATTAAAAATGATTTATTACGTGTGCTTCTTTCTAAATGCAAAGTTTTGCTCAAATTCATTTAATTTGACATGAATCTAACTGACAGGTGGCATTAAGAACAAATGCAGAGTCATAAAAATACACAGGCCTCTTTATTTTCCTCACATGGTGTCATTCATTTGCCAGATAAAGAAAGGAGAAGCTTCAAGATTTTTATGCTAATCACCACTTATGAAGATTTATAGCAGATATTTTTAGTTGTCATAGCAAACCATAGATGTTAATAACGCTGGAACCAAAGCAGCTAAATGGAATTCAGGCATCATTAATTTTATTATTTACATTTGTGCCTCATGTCAAAATGTATTCTGTGATCAAATCTGAGAGGTGTGTAATATGACTTGAACTTCAGACATGAATCTGTTGACTTACATAAAATTAAACAAAATCCTAAGCTGCAGCTTTACTTTGACTATAGCATCAATGATATGAATTGTGAAGCAAATAATAAACACTTTAACTTACTGACAATAGACAAAAGTTAGGAAATTAATATATATATATATATATATATATATATATATATATATATACTAGTATATGTGAGTGCGTATCTGCTATACTGAGTGAAAGGAGGAAAAAAACATCCAGTACACTGTCAGTCACTGTACTGATGTACCTTGTTAAAAAGTTCTGTTTCAAGAACATTTACTGATAAAAGTCTAAAAACTAGATCATTCTCAAGAAAGTTCCAACAAGTAATCAATACATACAGGATTCTTTTTCGGCTCTTCACTCTGTGGGATCCCTGTTTTCAAAGCCAGACTTTTAGCATAAGTAGAGGCTTTTCAAAAATTTACTGTATCAAAAAATCTTTTTTATTTCATTGCTTACTCCACAAGATTTTAGTAAACCGAGTTTTTCTCTGTTTCTTGAATTTGATGCCACCGGCCAACAGAGGCCTGTACAGTAAGATTTGGGGTCAAATGAGGTAACTTCACATTTTACTCTGGGTTTTAAAGGCTATAATAGCTGTTTGCCTCTTACTAGGGTACATTGTCATGGTAAGTTATGCTGCAGATCAAATCTGTGCAGAAGTAGGTTATGTTCCTAGTTGTTGGAACTGCAGGACAGCCTCCACAGCTGCAAGCAAGCTGCGACAGCTTTCAGCAGTCACATTAAAATTTCCCCAGTAAATGCAATCTAATCATTCAGTACACTTTTGTTTATCATAATCCAAAAGCAAAGAGTGATTTAAGCTCTGAAGCATTGCACTTTTAAATATTTTTTATTATTTTTTTAAATCTCTGTTCTTTCTTTGCTCCCAAGACCATTTAGCACCACCAGGGTTGGAGCAGAAAGAAAAAGAAAAGCTGCCAGACAGTGCAGTAGTCCACCAAGGCTGTTCAGTCGTTATATAATTTCTGACAGATGAAATCTTTAATAAAAAAATGACCTTGCAGTGACCATAGGCATGTCTTATGTATGTGTATGAATTACGTGACCTAAATATGTAGCGGGTGGTGGGAATTGATGCGACTCTGAAACACCTCCACAATTTAATCAATTGTTGTCTTGTCATTTTTTCCGACAAATAAATCCAGTTAAGTCCACAGTGGTCATGTGATCATCAGCAGGCAGCTGATGTAGTGTTCACTCGTTGTCATAGTTACAGTGACACCATGCCGCTATCTCACAATGATACAGAAATCTTTAACAAACCTGTAGAGCCACACTATAAGCCGCATCACCGACAAAATCTAATCACTTGATCCTTGTGTCATTTCTGACCTTCCCAGTGAATTTCATCCAAATCCATTGGTTCATTTTTACTCCGCCAAGGAACGGCAGAGTTATGTGACGATTGGCGTACGATTACGATTACTATACAGCTGTGCTTATGCACAGTTTTATATATCAGGGGCGAAGGGCATACGCCCATTTCGGATTTTCGGCCTACGCAAACTTTTAGTATGGATCCTACACAATGTTTTATAAATGAGGCCCCTGCTCTTTAAGTCGTCTTCCTTCTAGTCCATGTAAAAGTCACTCCATCCTTGCCGACTTCAACACCTCTTCATGACAAATTCTTCTGCCTCCGACCTGGTGGAAACTCGGGAAACCTGTCGAGACTCGGATTTTCGAAAAACTCGTCGGGCGGGGGAAGGTGTGGTGGGCAGTTGGGGAGTAGGGGGAACGGAGTTTGACACCCCTGCTTTAGACAGTCTGGGGGCTCTAATTTTCTAAGTCCCACAGTAGTCCTCTGTTAGATTTAACTTTCAGACAGTCCAAGGACTGATATCTTGGAAGTTCCTGAGTAGATCCCTGTTAGTTTGAACCTTTAGACAGTCAAAGGACTGAAATTCAAGAAGTTCCTGAGTAGATGCGTGTTAGTTTGAATTTTGAGACAGTTTAAGGACTGAAATTTTCTAAGTCCCACAGTAGATCTCTGCTAGTTTGAACCTTTAGACAGTCTGAGGGCTGAAGTTTTACAAGATTCTCAGTACTTCTGTTAGTTTGAACTTTGTGGTTAACAGAAGCCTTAAAACTTGTGACCATGAGTCTTGATTTCACATTTAGACCATCTATCTGAGTTCTTCTCAGACCTTCACCTTTGGGTTCTTTTGAAATCCTTAAATTTTGATTCTCTTCAATGAACAGTAAAGTTTGTGTAGATCAAAAGGTAACATTAGTTTGATCAATGCCTTCAACTACTTGTAGACTTTACCTAGAAAGCAGTTTTCTGAGTCAAACCAAGAATATAGAAAGAGGAAATGTTTGAAGAAACAACTTGATGTTTTTATTTCAGGCGAGAAAACACTTTAAGACCCTTATCTGTTTTTGCTCTTTTTGATCGTTTTATTGTCTCTTCTGTTTAATTTGATCTTCTAAAGTCTAACTGGTGTCTTTTCAAATGTTTTGTCTTCAGTTTGATTCTTCTTCAATGTTTAGTTTTGCTCTTTTCTCACCTTTTATTCTTTTATAATGTCTCATTTAATTTTGAAATGTTTTGTCTTTTTAATGTTTGTTGTTTTTTCAAATGTTTTATCGGCTTGTTTGAAAAATTTTGTTTTGTTTCCCAGTGTTTGATGTGTAGAGTAAATCTTTAAGGTTTTTTATTTAAATGTTTTACCACCTTTAATGTTTAATTTTTCTTTTTAAATGCGTCATTGTATTTTTTGTTTAATTCCTATTTAAAGTTTTATTGTCTTTAAGATTTAATTTTCTCAGTAAACATTTAATTTTTTAATGGAATGTCTTTTTAAAGGTCTAATGCTGTAATTAAATGTCTTGTATTTTTTTAATGTTTTATTTTCTTGTTTTATTGTATTTTTTAAATGCTTATCTAAAATATTTCATCTTTAATGTTTAATATTTTTGTCGAAAAAATTTGTGAAATTTCATAATTACATGTTTTGTATCTTCTGTTTCATTATCTAATTAAATATTTTGTCTGTTTAATATAATTTAATTGTATTTTTCTTTACTGCTGGAAGCTGCATGCTAACGAATAAAGAACCAACTAAAGCAACGGAATCAAACCTAGTTCAGTGGTGAAAAGAAGCAGAGGAAATGTTTGATTGTAGCCATAAAGCAGGAAGACACTGAGCTGCTCAGGTGTTCCTGATAACGCCAAGCAGCCACCTGAACAGCCAATAGGAACACAGCTTACTGGGAGTCCAGAGGGCTGGCTTAGTGAAGTAAATTTAGTTTAAACAATGACGTTTTTGTCCATTTTCGGGCAAGAAATTACATTTTTTGTCCATTGTCAGACGACATACTAAACTATGACGGTTTTTTTTATCCATTTTAGGATGGCAAACTAAAATATGGGGTTTTTGTCCATTTTCGGACAAAAAATTACGGTTTTTTGTCCTGTTTTGGACGACATACTGAACTATGACGTTTTTTTGTCCATTTTTGGACGACATAATAAACTATGACGTGTTTTTGTCAATTTTCGGACGACATAATAAACGACGACGTTTTTTTGTCCATTGTCAGACAACATAGTAAACTATGATGTTTTTAGTCCATTTTCAGACGACATACTAAACTATGACTTTTTTGTCCATTTTTGGACATCATACGAAACTCTGACATTTTTTGTCCATTTTCGGACATCATACTAAACTGACATTTTTTGACCAATTTCAGGTGACATACTCAGCTATGACATTTTTTGTCCATTTTCGGACGACATACTAAACTTTGACGTTTATTGTCCATTTTCGGATGACATACTAAACTAAGACGTTTTTTGTCGATTTTCAGACGACATACTCAGCTATGACTTTTTTTGTCCATTTTCGGACATCATACTAAACTATGATGTTTTTTGTCCATTTTCGGACGTCATACGAAACTATGACATTTTTTGTCCAATTTCAGACGACATACTAAACTTTGTCCATTTTTTGTGCATTTTCGGACGACATACTAAACTATGACTTATATTGTCCATTTTTGGATAACATATTAAACTTTGTCCATTTTCGGAGGACATACTAAACTATGACGTTTTTTGTCCATTTTCGGACATCATACTAAACTATGACGTTTTTGTCCATTTTCGGACGACATACTAAACTATGACGTTTTTTTGTCCATTTTTGGACATCATACTAAACTATGATATTTTTTGTCCATTTTCGGACATCATACTAAACTATGACGTTTTTGTCCATTTTCGGGAGAGAAATGACGTTTTTTGTCCATTTTCGGACATCATACTAAACTATGACATTTTTTGTCCATTTTCAGACAACATACTAAACTATGACGTTTTTTGTCCATTTTCGGACGACATACTTTACTGTGACGTTTTTTGTCCATTTCCGGACATCATACTAAACTATGACTTTTTTGTCCATTTTCGGACGTCATGCTAAACTATGACGTTTTTTGTCCATTTCCGGACATCATACTAAACTATGACTTTTTTGTCCATTTTCGGACGTCATACTAAACTATGATGTTTTTTGTCCATTTTCGGACATCATACTAAACTATGATGTTTTTTGTCCATTTTCGTCCGTCATACTAAACTATGACTTTTTTCTCCATCTTGGGACGTCATACTAAACTAGAAAAGCACTCAGAGAGTGCAGACCTCCGCCAAGGATAGAGAGGAAAATAGGAAACCCATGCAGTAAAGGATCATTAGCTGGAATCAAACCTGCGTCTCTGACACAGTTCTGTTTATGAAACATCTTCTTAATCAGTTGAGCTATCCGGACACCTTGCTCCAATTTTTTGGACGACATACTAACCTATGATGTTTTGGTCACATTTTGGACCACATACTAAAACATACTAAGTAAAAAATTCAAAGTGATCCAGAATCCAGGATCCTTTCCGGATTGCCACCAAAATTAAATCAGCTCTTCCTCTTACCATAGTCGACATTCCCTCAAAATTTCATGTGAATCTGCCCAGGCGTTTTTGAGGTAGCTTGCTAACAAACAGACAGACAGACAGACACACAAACAAATGCCGGGTGTCACATAACCTCCTTGGTGGAGGTAATAACGATGAGGTTTTTTTTTCCATTTCCGCATGACATACTATAGATACAAATAAATGTAAAGAAGGTTGTAAAAGAGGTCCCGTATAGCTCATTGGGTTAAGTGAGGGACCCCTGTTCAGGAGTTGGTCTCTGTGGTCTGGGTTCAATTCCTGCCTGTGGCCCTTTACTGCATGTCTTCTTCCCATTTCCTGTCATTTTTCACTGCCACTGTCACAATCAAGGGAAAAAGAAAATACTTTAAAAAAGAAGGCCGTAAAAATCTATGTACGTTTTTGAACAAAAAATGATATTTTTTGTGCATTTCCCGACGACATACTAAAGTATGACGTTTTTTGTCCATTTTCGGACGACATACAAAACTTTGTCCATTTTCAGACGACATACTAAACTATGACGTTTTTTGTCCATTTTCGGACATCATACTAAACTATGACTTTTTGTCCATTTTTGGACGACAAAAATTAACTATGACGTTTCTTGTCCATTTTCGGACGACATACTAAACTATGACTTTTTTGTCCATTTTTGGACGACAGACTAAACTATGACGTTTTTTGTCCATTTTCGGACGACATACTAAACTATGACTTGTTTGTCCATTTTCGGACGACAGACTAAACTATGACGTTTTTTGTCCATTTTCGGATGACATACAAAACTTTGTCCATTTTCGGACGACATACTAAACTATGACGTTTTTTGTCCATTTTCGGACATCATACTAAACTATGACTTTTTGTCCATTTTTGGACGACAAACTAAACTATGACGTTTTTTGTCCATTTTCGGACGACATACTAAACTCTGTCCATTTTCGGACGACATACTAAACTATGACTTTTTTGTCCATTTTTGGACAACAGACTAAACTATGACGTTTTTTGTTCATTTTCGGACATCATACTAAACTATGACTTTTTTGTCCATTTCCCGACGACATACTAAAGTATGACGTTTGTTGTCCATTTTCGGACGACATACAAAACTTTGTCCATTTTCGGATGACATACTAAACTATGACGTTTTTTGTCCATTTTCGGACGACATACAAAACTTTGTCCATTTTCGGATGACATACTAAACTATGACTTTTTGTCCATTTTTGGACGACAAACTAAACTATGACGTTTTTTGTCCATTTTCGGATGACATACTAAACTATGTCCATTTTCGAACGACATACTAAACTATGACTTTTTTGTCCATTTTTGGACGACAAACTAAACTATGACGTTTTTTGTCCATTTTCGGACGTCATTCTAAACTATGATGTTTTTTGTCCATTTTCGGACGACATACTAAACTTTGTCCATTTTCGGGCAACATACTAAACTATGACGCTTTTTGTCTATTTTTGGACGACATACTGAACTATGACGTTTTTGTCCATTTTCTGATGACAGGCTAAAGTATGACTTTTTTTGTCCATTTTCAGATGACATACTAAACTATGATGTTTTTTGTCCATTTCCGGACATCATACTAAACTATGACTTTTTTGTCCATTTTCGGATGTCATACTAAACTATGACGTTTTTTGTCAATTTTCCGACATCATACTAAACTATGACTTTTTTGTCCATTTTCGGACGTCATACTAAACTATGATGTTTTTGCCAATTTTCCGACATCATACTAAACTATGACTTTTTTGTCCATTTTCGGGCAAGAAATGACGTTTTTTGTCCATCGTCGGACGACATACTAAACTATGACTTTTTTGTCCATTTTCGGACATCATACTAAACTATGATGTTTTTTGTCCATTTTCGTCCGTCATACTAAACTATGACTTTTTTCTCCATTTTGGGACGTCATACTAAACTAGAAAAGCACTCAGAGAGTGCAGACCTCCGCCAAGGATAGAGAGGAAAATAGGAAACCCATGCAGTAAAGGATCATTAGCTGGAATCAAACCTGCATCTCTGACACAGTTCTGTTTATGAAACATCTTCTTAATCAGTTGAGCTATCCAGACACCTTGCTCCAACTTTTTGGACGACATACTAACCGATGATGTTTTTGTCACATTTTGGACCACATACTAAAACATACTAAGTAAAAAATTCAAAGTGATCCAGAATGCAGGATCCTTTCCGGATTGCCACCAAAATTAAATCAGCTCTTCCTCTTACCATAGACTACATTCCCTCAAAATTTCATGTGAATCTGCCCAGGCGTTTTTGAGGTAGCTTGCTAACAAACAGACAGACAGACAGACAGACACACAAACAAATGCCGGGTGTCACATAACCTCCTTGGTGGAGGTAATAACGATGAGGTTTTTTTTCCATTTCCACACGACATACTATAGATACAAATAAATGTAAAGAAGGTTGTAAAAGAGGTCCCGTATAGCTCATCGGGTTAAGTGAGGGACTCCTGTTCAGGAGTTGGTCTCCGGGGTCTGGGTTCAATTCCTGCCTGTGGCCCTTTACTGCATGTCTTCTTCCCATTTCCTGTCATTTTTCACTGCTCCTGTCACAATCAAGGGAAAAAGAAAATACTTTAAAAAAGAAGGCCGTAAAAATCTATGTACATTTTTGAACAAAAAATGATATTTTTTGTGCATTTCCCGACGACATACTAAAGTATGACGTTTTTTTTTTCCATTTTCGGACGACATACCAAACTTTGTCCATTTTCGGACGACATACTAAACTATGACTTTTTTGTCCATTTTCGGACGACATACTATACTATGACGTTTTTTGTCCATTTTTGCATGACATACTAAACTTTGTCCATTTTCGGGCGACATACTAAACTATGACCTTTTTTTGTCCATTTTCGGACATCATAATAAATATGACTTTTTGTCCATTTTCGAACGACAAACTAAACTTTGTCCATTTTTGTCCATTTTTGCATGACATACTAAACTTTGTCCATTTTCGGGCGACATACTAAACTATGACCTTTTTTTGTCCATTTTCGGACATCATAATAAATATGACGTTTTTTGTCCATTTTCGGACGACATACTAAACTATGACTTGTTTGTCCATGACGTTTTTGTCCATTTTCAGACGACATACTAAACTTTGTCCATTTTCGGAGGACATGCTAAACTATGACTTTTTTGTCCATTTTTGGACGTCATACTAAACTATGACATTTTTGTCCATTTTCGGGCAAGAAATGACGTTTTTTGTCCATTTTCGGACAACATACTAAACTATGACATTTTTTGTCCATTTTTGGACATCATAATAAATATGACTTTTTTGTCCATTTTCGAACGACAAACTAAACTTTGTCCATTTTTGGGTGACATACTAAACTATGACGTTTTTGTCCATTTTCAGACGACATACTAAACTTTGTCCATTTTCGGAGGACATGCTAAACTATGACATTTTTGTCCATTTTTGGACGTCATACTAAACTATGACATTTTTGTCCATTTTCGGACAAGAAATGATGTCTTTTGTCCATTTTCGGACATCATACTAAACTATGACGTTTTTTCTCCATTTTTGGATGTCATACGAAACTATGACTTTTTTGTCCATTTTCGGGCAACATACTAAACTATGACGCTTTTAGTCTATTTTCGGACGACATACTAAACTATGACTTGTTTGTCCATTTTCGGACGACATACTAAACTATGACGTTTTTTGTCCATTTTCGGACATCATACTAAACTATGACTTTTTGTCCATTTTTGGACGACAAACTAAACTATGACGTTTTTTGTCCATTTTCGGACGACATACTAAACTCTGTCCATTTTCGGACGACATACTAAACTATGACTTTTTTGTCCATTTTTGGACAACAGACTAAACTATGACATTTTTTGTTCATTTTCGGACATCATACTAAACTATGACTTTTTTGTCAATTTCCCGACGACATACTAAAGTATGACGTTTTTTGTAAATTTTCGGACGACATACAAAACTTTGTCCATTTTTGGACGACAAACTAAACTATGACGTTTTTTGTCCATTTTCGGACATCATACTAAACTATGACTTTTTGTCCATTTTTGGACGACAAACTAAACTATGACGTTTTTTGTCCATTTTCGGACGACATACTAAACTATGTCCATTTTCGAACGACATACTAAACTATGACTTTTTTGTCCATTTTTGGACGACAAACTAAACTATGACGTTTTTTGTCCATTTTCGGACGTCATTCTAAACTATGATGTTTTTTGTCCATTTTCGGACGACATACTAAACTTTGTCCATTTTCGGGCAACATACTAAACTATGACGCTTTTTGTCTATTTTTGGACGACATACTGAACTATGACGTTTTTGTCCATTTTCTGATGACAGGCTAAAGTATGACTTTTTTTGTCCATTTTAAGATGACATACTAAACTATGATGTTTTTTGTCCATTTCCGGACATCATACTAAACTATGACTTTTTTGTCCATTTTCGGATGTCATACTAAACTATGACGTTTTTTGTCAATTTTCCGACATCATACTAAACTATGACTTTTTTGTCCATTTTCGGACGTCATACTAAACTATGATGTTTTTTGCCAATTTTCCGACATCATACTAAACTATGACTTTTTTGTCCATTTTCGGGCAAGAAATGACGTTTTTTGTCCATCGTCGGACGACATACTAAACTATGACTTTTTTGTCCATTTTCGGACATCATACTAAACTATGATGTTTTTTGTCCATTTTCGTCCGTCATACTAAACTATGACTTTTTTCTCCATCTTGGGACGTCATACTAAACTAGAAAAGCACTCAGAGAGTGCAGACCTCCGCCAAGGATAGAGAGGAAAATAGGAAACCCATGCAGTAAAGGATCATTAGCTGGAATCAAACCTGCATCTCTGACACAGTTCTGTATACGAAACATCTTCTTAATCAGTTGAGCTATCCGGACACCTTGCTCCAACTTTTTGGACGACATACTAACCTATGATGTTTTGGTCACATTTTGGACCACATACTAAAACATACTAAGTAAAAAATTCAAAGTGATCCAGAATCCAGGATCCTTTCCGGATTGCCACCATAATTAAATCAGCTCTTCCTCTTACCATAGTCGACATTCCCTCAAAATTTCATGTGAATCTGCCCAGGCGTTTTTGAGGTAGCTTGCTAACAAACAGACAGACAGACAGACACACAAACAAATGCCGGGTGTCACATAACCTCCTTGGTGGAGGTAATAACGATGAGGTTTTTTTTTTCCATTTCCGCATGACATACTATAGATACAAATAAATGTAAAGAAGGTTGTAAAAGAGGTCCTGTATAGCTCATTGGGTTAAGTGAGGGACTCCTGTTCAGGAGTTGGTCTCTGTGGTCTGGGTTCAATTCCTGCCTGTGGCCCTTCACTGCATGTCTTCTTCCCATTTCCTGTCATTTTTCACTGCCACTGTCACAATCAAGGGAAAAAGAAAATACTTTAAAAAAGAAGGCCGTAAAAATCTATGTACGTTTTTGAACAAAAAATGATATTTTTTGTGCATTTCCCGACGACATACTAAAGTATGACGTTTTTTGTCCATTTTCGGACGACATACAAAACTTTGTCCATTTTCAGACGACATACTAAACTATGACGTTTTTTGTCCATTTTCGGACATCATACTAAACTATGACTTTTTGTCCATTTTTGGACGACAAAAATTAACTATGACGTTTCTTGTCCATTTTCGGACGACATACTAAACTATGACTTTTTTGTCCATTTTTGGACGACAGACTAAACTATGACGTTTTTTGTCCATTTTCGGACGACATACTAAACTATGACTTGTTTGTCCATTTTCGGACGACAGACTAAACTATGACGTTTTTTGTCCATTTTCGGATGACATACAAAACTTTGTCCATTTTCGGACGACATACTAAACTATGACGTTTTTTGTCCATTTTCGGACATCATACTAAACTATGACTTTTTGTCTATTTTTGGACGACAAACTAAACTATGACGTTTTTTGTCCATTTTCGAACGACATACTAAACTCTGTCCATTTTCGGACGACATACTAAACTATGACTTTTTTGTCCATTTTTGGACAACAGACTAAACTATGACGTTTTTTGTCCATTTTCGGACATCATACTAAACTATGACTTTTTTGTCCATTTCCCGACGACATACTAAAGTATGACGTTTTTTGTCCATTTTCGGACGACATACAAAACTTTGTCCATTTTCGGATGACATACTAAACTATGACGTTTTTTGTCCATTTTCGGACATCATACTAAAGTATGACTTTTTGTCCATTTTTGGACAACAAACTAAACTATGACGTTTTTTGTCCATTTTCGGATGACATACTAAACTATGTCCATTTTCGAACGACATACTAAACTATGACTTTTTTGTCCATTTTTGGACGACAAACTAAACTATGACGTTTTTTGTCCATTTTCGGACGTCATTCTAAACTATGATGTTTTTTGTCCATTTTCGGACGACATACTAAACTTTGTCCATTTTCGGGCAACATACTAAACTATGACGTTTTTTGTCAATTTTCCGACATCATACTAAACTATGACTTTTTTGTCCATTTTCGGACGTCATACTAAACTATGATGTTTTTTGCCAATTTTCCGACATCATACTAAACTATGACTTTTTTGTCCATTTTCGGGCAAGAAATGACGTTTTTTTGTCCATCGTCGGACGACATACTAAACTATGACTCTTTTTGTCCATTTTCGGACATCATACTAAACTATGATGTTTTTTGTCCATTTTCGTCCGTCATACTAAACTATGACTTTTTTCTCCATCTTGGGACGTCATACTAAACTAGAAAAGCACTCAGAGAGTGCAGACCTCCGCCAAGGATAGAGAGGAAAATAGGAAACCCATGCAGTAAAGGATCATTAGCTGGAATCAAACCTGCATCTCTGACACAGTTCTGTATACGAAACATCTTCTTAATCAGTTGAGCTATCCGGACACCTTGCTCCAACTTTTTGGACGACATACTAACCTATGATGTTTTGGTCACATTTTGGACCACATACTAAAACATACTAAGTAAAAAATTCAAAGTGATCCAGAATCCAGGATCCTTTCCGGATTGCCACCATAATTAAATCAGCTCTTCCTCTTACCATAGTCGACATTCCCTCAAAATTTCATGTGAATCTGCCCAGGCGTTTTTGAGGTAGCTTGCTAACAAACAGACAGACAGACAGACACACAAACAAATGCCGGGTGTCACATAACCTCCTTGGTGGAGGTAATAACGATGAGGTTTTTTTTTTCCCATTTCCGCATGACATACTATAGATACAAATAAATGTAAAGAAGGTTGTAAAAGAGGTCCCGTATAGCTCATTGGGTTAAGTGAGGGACCCCTGTTCAGGAGTTGGTCTCTGTGGTCTGGGTTCAATTCCTGCCTGTGGCCCTTCACTGCATGTCTTCTTCCATTTCCTGTCATTTTTCACTGCCACTGTCACAATCAAGGGAAAAAGAAAATACTTTAAAAAAGAAGGCCGTAAAAATCTATGTACGTTTTTGAACAAAAAATGATATTTTTTGTGCATTTCCCGACGACATACTAAAGTATGACGTTTTTTGTCCATTTTCGGACGACATACAAAACTTTGTCCATTTTCAGACGACATACTAAACTATGACGTTTATTGTCCATTTTCGGACATCATACTAAACTATGACTTTTTGTCCATTTTTGGACGACAAAAATTAACTATGACGTTTCTTGTCCATTTTCGGACGACATACTAAACTATGACTTTTTTGTCCATTTTTGGACGACAGACTAAACTATGACGTTTTTTGTCCATTTTCGGACGACATACTAAACTATGACTTGTTTGTCCATTTTCGGACGACAGACTAAACTATGACGTTTTTTGTCCATTTTCGGATGACATACAAAACTTTGTCCATTTTCGGACGACATACTAAACTATGACGTTTTTTGTCCATTTTCGGACATCATACTAAACTATGACTTTTTGTCCATTTTTGGACGACAAACTAAACTATGACGTTTTTTGTCCATTTTCGGACGACATACTAAACTCTGTCCATTTTCGGACGACATACTAAACTATGACTTTTTTGTCCATTTTTGGACAACAGACTAAACTATGACGTTTTTTGTTCATTTTCGGACATCATACTAAACTATGACTTTTTTGTCCATTTCCCGACGACATACTAAAGTATGACGTTTTTTGTCCATTTTCGGACGACATACAAAACTTTGTCCATTTTCGGATGACATACTAAACTATGACGTTTTTGTCCATTTTCGGACATCATACTAAACTATGACTTTTTGTCCATTTTTGGACGACAAACTAAACTATGACGTTTTTTGTCCATTTTCGGACATCATACTAAACTATGACTTTTTGTCCATTTTTGGACGACAAACTAAACTATGACGTTTTTTGTCCATTTTCGGACGACATACTAAACTATGTCCATTTTCGAACGACATACTAAACTATGACTTTTTTGTCCATTTTTGGACGACAAACTAAACTATGACGTTTTTTGTCCATTTTCGGACGTCATTCTAAACTATGATGTTTTTTGTCCATTTTTGGACGACATACTAAACTTTGTCCATTTTCGGGCAACATACTAAACTATGACGCTTTTTGTCTATTTTTGGACGACATACTGAACTATGACGTTTTTGTCCATTTTCTGATGACAGGCTCAAGTATGACTTTTTTTGTCCATTTTCAGATGACATACTAAACTATGATGTTTTTTGTCCATTTCCGGACATCATACTAAACTATGACTTTTTTGTCCATTTTCGGATGTCATACTAAACTATGACGTTTTTTGTCAATTTTCCGACATCATACTAAACTATGACTTTTTTGTCCATTTTCGGACGTCATACTAAACTATGATGTTTTTGCCAATTTTCCGACATCATACTAAACTATGACTTTTTTGTCCATTTTCGGGCAAGAAATGACGTTTTTTGTCCATCGTCGGACGACATACTAAACTATGACTTTTTTTGTCCATTTTGGGACGTCATACTAAACTAGAAAAGCACTCAGAGAGTGCAGACCTCCGCCAAGGATAGAGAGGAAAATAGGAAACCCATGCAGTAAAGGATCATTAGCTGGAATCAAACCTGCATCTCTGACACAGTTCTGTTTATGGAACATCTTCTTAATCAGTTGAGCTATCCGGACACCTTGCTCCAACTTTTTGGACGACATACTAACCGATGATGTTTTTGTCACATTTTGGACCACATACTAAAACATACTAAGTAAAAAATTCAAAGTGATCCAGAATCCAGGATCCTTTCCGGATTGCCACCAAAATTAAATCAGCTCTTCCTCTTACCATAGACTACATTCCCTCAAAATTTCATGTGAATCTGCCCAGGCGTTTTTGAGGTAGCTTGCTAACAAACAGACAGACAGACAGACAGACAGACAGACACACAAACAAATGCCGGGTGTCACATAACCTCCTTGGTGGAGGTAATAACGATGAGGTTTTTTTTTCCATTTCCACACGACATACTATAGATACAAATAAATGTAAAGAAGGTTGTAAAAGAGGTCCTGTATAGCTCATCGGGTTAAGTGAGGGACTCCTGTTCAGGAGTTGGTCTCTGGGGTCTGGGTTCAATTCCTGCCTGTGGCCCTTTACTGCATGTCTTCTTCCCATTTCCTGTCATTTTTCACTGCTCCTGTCACAATCAAGGGAAAAAGAAAATACTTTAAAAAAGAAGGCCGTAAAAATCTATGTACATTTTTGAACAAAAAATGACGTTTTTGTGCATTTCCCGACGACATACTAAAGTATGACGTTTTTTTTTTCCATTTTCGGACGACATACCAAACTTTGTCCATTTTCGGACGACATACTAAACTATGACTTTTTTGTCCATTTTCGGACGACATACTATACTATGACGTTTTTTGTCCATTTTTGCATGACATACTAAACTTTGTCCATTTTCGGGCGACATACTAAACTTTGACCTTTTTTTGTCCATTTTCGGACATCATAATAAATATGACTTTTTGTCCATTTTCGAACGACAAACTAAACTTTGTCCATTTTTGGGTGACATACTAAACTATGACGTTTTTGTCCATTTTCAGACGACATACTAAACTTTGTCCATTTTCGGAGGACATGCTAAACTATGACATTTTTGTCCATTTTTGGACGTCATACTAAACTATGACATTTTTGTCCATTTTCGGGCAAGAAATGACGTTTTTTGTCCATTTTCGGACAACATACTAAACTATGACATTTTTTGTCCATTTTTGGACATCATAATAAATATGACTTTTTTGTCCATTTTCGAACGACAAACTAAACTTTGTCCATTTTTGGGTGACATACTAAACTATGACGTTTTTGTCCATTTTCAGACGACATACTAAACTTTGTCCATTTTCGGAGGACATGCTAAACTATGACATTTTTGTCCATTTTTGGACGTCATACTAAACTATGACATTTTTGTCCATTTTCGGGCAAGAAATGATGTCTTTTGTCCATTTTCGGACATCATACTAAACTATGACGTTTTTTCTCCATTTTTGGATGTCATACGAAACTATGACTTTTTTGTCCATTTTCGGGCAACATACTAAACTATGACTTGTTTGTCCATTTTCGGACGACAGACTAAACTATGACGTTTTTTGTCCATTTTCGGATGACATACAAAACTTTGTCCATTTTCGGACGACATACTAAACTATGACGTTTTTTGTCCATTTTCGGACATCATACTAAACTATGACTTTTTGTCCATTTTTGGACGACAAACTAAACTATGACGTTTTTTGTCCATTTTCGAACGACATACTAAACTCTGTCCATTTTCGGACGACATACTAAACTATGACTTTTTTGTCCATTTTTGGACAACAGACTAAACTATGACATTTTTTGTTCATTTTCGGACATCATACTAAACTATGACTTTTTTGTCCATTTCCCGACGACATACTAAAGTATGACGTTTTTGTCCATTTTCGGACGACATACAAAACTTTGTCCATTTTCGGATGACATACTAAACTATGACGTTTTTTGTCCATTTTCGGACATCATACTAAACTATGACTTTTTGTCCATTTTTGGACGACAAACTAAACTATGACGTTTTTTGTCCATTTTCGGACGACATACTAATCTATGTCCATTTTTTGACGACATACTAAACTATGACTTTTTTGTCCATTTTTGGACGACAAACTAAACTATGACGTTTTTTGTCCATTTTCGGACGTCATTCTAAACTATGATGTTTTTTGTCCATTTTCGGACGACATACTAAACTTTGTCCATTTTCGGGCAACATACTAAACTATGATGCTTTTTGTCTATTTTTGGACGACATACTGAACTATGACGTTTTTGTCCATTTTCTGATGACAGGCTAAAGTATGACTTTTTTTGTCCATTTTCAGATGACATACTAAACTATGATGTTTTTTGTCCATTTCCGGACATCATACTAAACTATGACTTTTTTGTCCATTTTCGGATGTCATACTAAACTATGACGTTTTTTGTCAATTTTCCGACATCATACTAAACTATGACTTTTTTGTCCATTTTCGGACGTCATACTAAACTATGATGTTTTTTGTCAATTTTCCGACATCATACTAAACTATGACTTTTTTGTCCATTTTCGGGCAAGAAATGACGTTTTTTGTCCATCGTCGGACGACATACTAAACTATGACTTTTTTTGTCCATTTTCGGACATCATACTAAACTATGATGTTTTTTGTCCATTTTCGTCCGTCATACTAAACTATGACTTTTTTCTCCATCTTGGGACGTCATACTAAACTAGAAAAGCACTCAGAGAGTGCAGACCTCCGCCAAGGATAGAGAGGAAAATAGGAAACCCATGCAGTAAAGGATCATTAGCTGGAATCAAACCTGCGTCTCTGACACAGTTCTGTTTATGGAACATCTTCTTAATCAGTTGAGCTATCCGGACACCTTGCTCCAACTTTTTGGACGACATACTAACCGATGATGTTTTTGTCACATTTTGGACCACATACTAAAACATACTAAGTAAAAATTCAAAGTGATCCAGAATCCAGGATCCTTTCCGGATTGCCACCAAAATTAAATCAGCTCTTCCTCTTACCATAGACTACATTCCCTCAAAATTTCATGTGAATCTGCCCAGGCGTTTTTGAGGTAGCTTGCTAACAAACAGACAGACAGACAGACAGACAGACACACAAACAAATGCCGGGTGTCACATAACCTCCTTGGTGGAGGTAATAACGATGAGGTTTTTTTTTCCATTTCCGCACGACATACTATAGATACAAATAAATGCAAAGAAGGTTGTAAACGAGGTCCTGTATAGCTCATCGGGTTAAGTGAGGGACTCCTGTTCAGGAGTTGGTCTCTGGGGTCTGGGTTCAATTCCTGCCTGTGGCCCTTTACTGCATGTCTTCTTCCCATTTCCTGTCATTTTTCACTGCTCCTGTCACAATCAAGGGAAAAAGAAAATACTTTAAAAAAGAAGGCCGTAAAAATCTATGTACATTTTTGAACAAAAAATGACGTTTTTTGTGCATTTCCCGACGACATACTAAAGTATGACGTTTTTTTTTTCCATTTTCGGACGACATACCAAACTTTGTCCATTTTCGGACGACATACTAAACTATGACTTTTTTGTCCATTTTCGGACGACATACTATACTATGACGTCTTTTGTCCATTTTCGGACGACATACTATACTATGACGTTTTTTGTCCATTTTTGGATGACATACTAAACTTTGTCCATTTTCGGGCGACATACTAAGCTATGACCTTTTTTTGTCCATTTTCGGACATCATAATAAAATATGACTTTTTTGTCCATTTTCGAACCACAAACTAAACTTTGTCCATTTTTGGGTGACATACTAAACTATGACATTGTTTGTCCATTTTCGGACGACATACTAAACTTTGTCCATTTTCGGACGACATACTAAACTATGACTTTTTTGTCCATTTTAGGATGGCATACAAAAATATGACATTTTTGTCCATCATACTAAACTATGACGTTTTTTGTTCATTTTCGGACATCATACTAAACTATGACTTTTTTGTCCATTTCCCGACGACATACTAAAGTATGACGTTTTTTGTCCATTTTCGGACGGCATACAAAACTTTGTCCATTTTCGGATGACATACTAAACTATGACGTTTTTTGTCCATTTTCGGACATCATACTAAACTATGACTTTTTGTCCATTTTTGGACGACAAACTAAACTATGACGTTTTTTGTCCATTTTCGGACGACATACTAAACTATGTCCATTTTCGGACGGCATACTAAAATATGACTTTTTTTGTCCATTTTAGGATGGCATACAAAAATATGGCATTTTTGTCCATCATACTAAACTATGACGTTTTTTGTTCATTTTCGGACATCATACTAAACTATGACTTTTTTGTCCATTTCCCGACGACATACTAAAGTATGACGTTTTTTGTCCATTTTCGGACGACATACAAAACTTTGTCCATTTTCGGATGACATACTAAACTATGACGTTTTTTGTCCATTTTCGGACGACATACTAAACTATGACTTTTTTGTCCATTTTAGGATGGCATACAAAAATATGACATTTTTGTCCATCATACTAAACTATGACGTTTTTTGTTCATTTTCGGACATCATACTAAACTATGACTTTTTTGTCCATTTCCCGACGACATACTAAAGTATGACGTTTTTTGTCCATTTTCGGACGACATACAAAACTTTGTCCATTTTCGGATGACATACTAAACTATGACGTTTTTTGTCCATTTTCGGACATCATACTAAACTATGACTTTTTGTCCATTTTCGGACGACAAACTAAACTATGACGTTTTTTGTCCATTTTCGGACATCATACTAAACTATGACTTTTTTGTCCATTTCCCGACGACATACTAAAGTATGACGTTTTTTGTCCATTTTCGGACGACATACTAAACTATGTCCATTTTCGGACGGAATACTAAACTATGACTTTTTTGTCCATTTTCGGACGACATACTAAACTATGATAGTTTTTTGTCCATTTTCGGAAAACATATTAAACTTTGTCCATTTTCGGAGCACATACTAAACTATGATGTATTTTGTCCATTTTCGGACGTCATACTAAACTATGACGTTTTTTGTCCATTTTCAGATGACATACTAAACTTTGTCCATTTTCGGGCGACATACTAAACTATGATGTATTTTGTCCATTTTCGGACGTCATACTAAACTATGACGTTTTTTGTCCATTTTCAGATGACATACCAAACTTTGTCCATTTTCGGGCGACATACTAAACGATGACATTTTTTGTCCATTTTTGGACATCATAATAAATATGACTTTTTTGTCCATTTTCGAACGACAAACTAAACTTTGTCCATTTTTGGGTGACATACTAAACTATGACGTTTTTGTCCATTTTCAGACGACATACTAAACTTTGTCCATTTTCGGAGGACATGCTAAACTATGACATTTTTGTACATTTTTGGATGTCATACTAAACTATGACATTTTTGTCCATTTTCGGGCAAGAAATGACGTTTTTTGTCCATTTTCGGACAACATACTAAACTATGACATTTTTTGTCCATTTTTGGACATCATAATAAATATGACTTTTTTGTCCATTTTCGAACGACAAACTAAACTTTGTCCATTTTTGGGTGACATACTAAACTATGACGTTTTTGTCCATTTTCAGACGACATACTAAACTTTGTCCATTTTCGGAGGACATGCTAAACTATGACATTTTTGTCCATTTTTGGACGTCATACTAAACTATGACATTTTTGTCCATTTTCGGGCAAGAAATGATGTCTTTTGTCCATTTTCGGACATCATACTAAACTATGACGTTTTTTCTCCATTTTTGGATGTCATACGAAACTATGACTTTTTTGTCCATTTTCGGGCAACATACTAAACTATGACGCTTTTAGTCTATTTTTGGACGACATACTGAACTATGACGTTTTTGTCCATTTTCTGATGACAGGCTAACGTATGACTTTTTTTGTCCATTTTAGGATGGCATACAAAAATATGACATTTTTGTCCATCATACTAAACTATGACGTTTTTTGTTCATTTTCGGACATCATACTAAACTATGACTTTTTTGTCCATTTCCCGACGACATACTAAAGTATGACGTTTTTTGTCCATTTTCGGACGACATACAAAACTTTGTCCATTTTCGGATGACATACTAAACTATGACATTTTTTGTCCATTTTCGGACATCATACTAAACTGTGACTTTTTGTCCATTTTTGGACGACAAACTAAACTATGACGTTTTTTGTCCATTTTCGGACGACATACTAAACTATGTCCATTTTCGGACGGCATCCTAAACTATGACTTTTTTGTCCATTTTTGGACGACAGACTAAACTATGACGTTTTCTGTTCATTTTCGGACATCATACTAAACTATGACTTTTTTGTCCATTTTTGGACGACAGACTAAACTATGACGTTTTTTGTCCATTTTCGGACGACATACTAAACTCTGATGTTTTTTGTCCATTTTCGGAAAACATATTAAACTTTGTCCATTTTCGGAGCACATACTAAACTATGATGTATTTTGTCCATTTTCGGACGTCATACTAAACTATGACGTTTTTTGTCCATTTTCAGATGACATACTAAACTTTGTCCATTTTCGGGCGACATACTAAACGATGACATTTTTTGTCCATTTTCGGACATCATAATAAATATGACTTTTTTGTCCATTTTCGAACGACAAACTAAACTTTGTCCATTTTTGGGTGACATACTAAACTATGACGTTTTTGTCCATTTTCAGACGACATACTAAACTTTGTCCATTTTCGGAGGACATGCTAAACTATGACATTTTTGTCCATTTTTGGACGTCATATTAAACTATGACATTTTTGTCCATTTTCGGGCAAGAAATGACGTTTTTTGTCCATTTTCGGACAACATACTAAACTATGACGTTTTTTATCCATTTTAGGATGGCATACGAAAACATGACGTTTTTGTCCATTTTTGGACGACATACTAAACTATGACGTTTTTTCTCCATTTTTGGATGTCATACGAAACTATGACTTTTTTGTCCATTTTCGGGCAACATACTAAACTATGACGCTTTTAGTCTATTTTTGGACGACATACTGAACTATGACGTTTTTGTCCATTTTCTGATGACAGGCTAAAGTATGACTTTTTTGTCCATTTCCGGACGTCATACTAAACTATGATGTTTTTTGTCAATTTTCCGACATCATACTATACTGTGACTTTTTTGTCCATTTTCGGGCAAGAAATGACGTTTTTTGTCCATCGTCGGACAACATACTAAACTATGACTGTTTTTGTCCATTTTAGGATGGCATACAAAAACATGACATTTTTGTCCATTTTCGGACGACATACTAAACTATGACGTTTTTTTGTCCATTTTCGGACGTCATACTAAACTATGACGTTTTTTGTCAATTTTTCGACATCATACTAAACTATGACTTTTTTGTCCATTTTCGGACGTCATACTAAACGATGATGTTTTTTGTCAATTTTCCGACATCACACTAAACTATGACTTTTTTGTCCATTTTCGGGCAAGAAATGACGTTTTTTGTCCATCGTCGGACAACATACTAAACTATGACTTTTTTTGTCCATTTTAGGATGGCATACAAAAACATGACATTTTTTTCCATTTTCGGACGACATACTAAACTATGACGTTTTTTGTCCATTTTCGGACGTCATACTAAACTATGATGTTTTTTGTCAATTTTCCGACATCACACTAAACTATGACTTTTTTGTCCATTTTCGGGCAAGAAATGACGTTTTTTGTCCATCGTCGGACAACATACTAAACTATGACTTTTTTTGTCCATTTTAGGATGGCATACAAAAACATGACATTTTTTTCCATTTTCGGACGACATACTAAACTATGACGTTTTTTGTCCATTTTCGGACATCATACTAAACTATGATGTTTTTTGTCCGTCATACTAAACTATGACTTTTTTCTCCATCTTGGGACGTCATACTGAACTCGAAAAGCACTCAGAGAGTGCAGACCTCCGCCAAGGATAGAGAGGAAAACAGGAAACCCATGCAGTACAGGATCATTAGCTGGAATTGAACCTGTGTCTCTGACACAGTTCTGTTTATGAAACATCTTCTTAATCAGTTGAGCTATCCGGACACCTTGCTCCAATTTTTTGGACGACATACTCACCTATGATGTTTTTGTCACATTTTGGACCACATACTAAAACTGCTAAGTAAAAAATTCAAAGTGATCCAGAATCCAGGATCCTTTCCGGATTGCCACCAAAATTAAATCAGCTCTTCCTCTTACCATAGTCTACATTCCTTCAAAATTTCATGTGAGTCTGCCCAGGCGTTCTTGAGGTAGCTTGCTAACAGACAGACAGACGCCGGGTGTCACATAACCTCCTTGGTGGAGGTAATAGCGATGACGTTTTTTTTCCATTTCCACACGACATACTATAGATACAAATAAATGTAAAGAAGGTTGTAAAAGAGGTCCTGTATAGCTCATCGGGTTAAGTGAGGGACCCCTGTTCAGGAGCTGGTCTCTGGGGTCTGGGTTCAATTCCTTCCTGTGGCCATTTATTGCATGTCTTCTTCCCATTTCCTGTCATTTTTCACTGCTACTGTCACAATCAAGGGAAAAACAAAATACTTTAAAAAAGAAGGCCGTAAAAATCTATGTACATTTTTGAACAAAAAATGACGTTTTTTGTGCATTTCCTGACGACATACTAAAGTATGACGTTTTTTTTTTCCATTTTCGGACGACATACCAAACTTTGTCCATTTTCGGACGACATACTAAACTATGACTTTTTTGTCCATTTTCGGACGACATACTATACTATGACGTCTTTTGTCCATTTTCGGACGACATACTATACTATGACGTTTTTTGTCCATTTTTGGATGACATACTAAACTTTGTCCATTTTCAGGCGACATACTAAACTATGACCTTTTTTTGTCCATTTTCGGACATCATAATAAAATATGACTTTTTTGTCCATTTTCGAACGACAAACTAAACTTTGTCCATTTTTGGGCGACATACTAAACTATGACATTGTTTGTCCATTTTCGGACGACATACTAAACTTTGTCCATTTTCGGACGACATACTAAACTTTGTCCATTTTCGGACGACATGCTAAAGTATGACTTTTTTTGTCCATTTTCGGACATCATACTTAACTATGATGTTTTTTGTCCATTTTCGGACGTCATACTAAACTATGATGTTTTTGTCCATTTTCGGGACAAAATGACGTCTGAAAATGGACAAAAAATTCATAGTTTAGTATGTCGTCCGAAAATGGACAAAATAAAAAATGACGTTTTTTGTGTGCATTTCCCGACGACATACTAAACTATGACGTTATTTGTCCATTTTTGGACAACATACATTTTGGTCTGGTTTTGTACAAAAATGACGTTTTTTTTGTCCTGTTCTGGATGACATACTCAACTATGACGCTTTTTGTACATTTTTGGACAACATATATTTTGGTCCGGTTTTGTACAAAAATGACGTTTTTTTGTCCTGTTCTGGATGACATACTCAACTATGACGTTTTTTGTACATTTTTGGACGACAGGCTAAACTATGACGTTTCTTTGTTCATTTTTGGACAACGTATTATAGTTGAAGCAGATAGAATAAACTGATAGATTGGTATGTCTTGCAAAATATGACAAAAACGTCATAGTTTAGTATGTGCTCCAAAATATGACAAAAACATCACAGTTAGTATGTCGTCCAAAATGTCACTAAAACATCATAGTTTAGTATGTCGTCCAAAATGTGACAAAAACATCTCACTTTAGTATGTCGTCCAAAACGTCACTAAAACGTCATAGTATTTTGTCCAAAATGTGGGAAAAAAGTCACAGTTTCATATTTCGCCCAAAATATGACAAAAATGTCATAGTTTAGTATTTTTTTTAATTGTGGGAAAAAACTCATCTTTTAGTATGTCGTCCATAATGTGACAAAACAGTGAGTTTAGTATGTCGTCCAAAATATGACAAAGTCATAATTTAGTGTGTCGTCCAAAATGTGGAAAAAAAACGTCATAGTTTAGTGTGTCATCCAAAATGTCGAAAAAAGGTCATACTTTGTATGCCGTCCAAATTATGATAAAAACGTCATAGTTCAGTATGCCGTCCAAAATGTGGAAAAAAAAACATCATCGTCTTGTATGTCTTCCAAAACGTCATACTTCTGTATGTCGTCCAAAATATGATAAAAACACCATCGTTTAGTGTGTCGTCCAATGATGAAAACATCATAGTTTAGCATGTGGTCCAAAATGTTACAAAAAAACGTTAGTTTAGTATGTCGTCCAAAATGTCACTAAAACATCACAATTTCAAACTTCAAACTTTATTTGTATACCCCTTTAATGCAGAACAACACAAAGTGCTTCACAAGAATTAAAAACAAAGAAGACAATAAATAAATACAATTAAAAATAGAAATAAAAAAATTTACAGTGGTATGCAAAAGTTTGGCCACCCGATAATTTTCAAGATTTTCCTTTATAAATCACTGGCTGTTCGGATCAGCAATTTCAGATACATTTATCTTATAGCAGATGAACACAGTGATATATATGAAGTGAAATGAAGTTTATAGGATTTACAGAAAGTGTGCAATAATTATTTAAGCAAAAATTGGCAGGTGCATAAATTTGGGCACCCCAACAGGAAAATTACATCAATATTTAGTAGAACCTCCTTTTGCAGAAACAACACCCTAAACGCTTCCTATAGCTTCCTATGAGGGTCTGGATTCTGGTTGAAGGTATTTTTGACCATTCTTCTTTACAAAACATCTCCAGTTCAGTCAGATTTGATGGTTTCCGAACATGGACAGCCTGCTTTAAATCAAACCACAGATTTTCAATAATATTCAGGTCTGGGGATTGAGATGGCCATTCCAGAATGTTGTACTTTTTCCTCTGCATGAATGCCTGAGTAGAATTTGAGCAGTGTTTAGGGGCGTTGTCTTGTTGAAGCATCCAGCCCCGGTGCAACTTCAACTTTGTCACTGATTCTTGAACATTGTTCACAAGAATCTGCTGGTACTGACTTAAATCCTTGCGACCTTTAACTTTAACAAGATTGCCAGATTGCTGATATATTTGTTAATGCTCCAAACGAAAAGGCGACTTTAAACACTTTCAACTGCTCCATTTCTGTGTCTGTTGATCTTTGTAACGGTTTCACCCCAACCAGTCGAGGCCTGAGTCTGGTTCTGCCAGAGGTTTTTTTCTTTCCTCCCTGCTAACAAGGAGTTTTTTCCTCCCCATTGTCGCCAAGTGTTTGCTGAAAGGGGATCGAAAGCAAATAACTGATCTGATCAAAATATACAACAGGGCATTTAGGGAGTAGAATTAGAAGTACAATATTTAGGTATTAGGTAGCACAAAACAGGAATACTCATGTACAGTTCTTGAATGAATATACTCAAACACTTTGATTTGCAGCAGCGTTAAGTATTTGCATCTTTATTGTGATCCTGGTATATGACAAGTCCACCAATTATCAACCATTTAAAAATTCAAGTAAATAGACAAATGTTCACTTGACGGTCATGTTAAACACAGATAGTGGGTGTTCAAGGGTATACTGGACATTTTCATGGAGTGCTAAAGATGAAACGCGGCCAACAGGCAGCGAACACGTCATATTCAGTGGATATAATGGATATACACCAAAATGCAAAACAAAGTTGTCAGATTTCGTCCACATTCACGAAAAATAAAAGATGCTGCCGTGTATCTGCAGAATAACATGCCAGAAGTATGAATACAATGCTGAATATTTTACACATAAAGTAAAATATTTCTTTACATATCTAAATAAGTTTGAGTAACATCGGGGCTGTAGACTTCCCCCTTCTCACATACTGAAATAAATTAAAAAAAAAACACACAAAACTACTTACAGAAACGTACACACAAACAACAGATAAATGCCAACCAGGGCTTCACATTAAAATAAATAACTTCCAAACACACATTTGTCTCAGGTTGTCGACACGTTAAGAAATATTACATTCAGAAAATGAGGTCTACAGGTTAGAAAGAAGGAAAAGTAGATGAAGTGACAAAGCAGACAGCTCACAGATTTACAGTTTAAACAGAAAAATGTCCCTTCCTGTGTGGAGTCACACACTTATTTCAGCTGATATCGCTTCTATCCAGGCATGCTGGTTGTAGATAATGAACACTTTATGAAATATTATCGTTTGGCATGCCTCGGTGTTTAAATTCTAATCATCTATAATAACAAAAGCCCGACCGGATAAAAGGATTACAGCTTAATTATCATTGACACAGAGTTGTGGTTTCTGGGATCACAGTCTCATTTACCTTAATTACCATCAGCCTTAGGGACCGTCCTACTGCTGTACCACTGACGGAAGATAATCCGTGTCCGTGAACGATATCAGTTTTGACAAATTTAAACAATTCAAGGTCGACTGTTTAAAAAAAAAAAAATGAGCAGAAGTCAAATCTATCTATAGACGATAAAAAAAATGAAGAGTTGACGTGACAGACCTTCACTATTGCACTCAAATTCAAACTCATTACTTGGCACAGAGCAAAGTTTCACCCAAAGACAAACAAATGTACAAGGACGAAAACCTAAAATCACTTCTGGAGCGTGGCCGCACTTATCAAAATGCCTACAAGTCATGACATTTGGCGTCCTGTTTTCACAAATTTAGTGTTTGCAGTTTCTTTAAACGCACATTTTCAGTCTGTATGTTGGAATGTGGCTTTAAACTGGCCTAATGTACTTCTTTATACCCATGTAACTTTTTTTTAACCAGATTCAATCTAACAGGAATGCGTTCAGAACACTTTTTCAGTTACTCACAAATGTGTGTGTTTTTTCCCCAGGCTTCATTTTAACCATCAACTCACCTAAAAAAAATATCCTGTAGACTCAAACATTTTTAATAGGGCTCCTTATGTTTCAGCAAGGCAACATTAGAGGGAAAATATAGATATCAATAACTAAAATGCCAAATAAGAGGAGAAAAATATCTACATTTTTAAAAAATATTTCTCTGAATATGGAAATGTCACTTGTTAGCAGAGAAAAAGGGGGAAAGTGGCCCCAAATGAATCAAGTTTTACTACATTCTGAAAGAAAGTTGATCCTACAATCTACAATCATTAATGACAATCAATCAATACTAGTAATCTATAAAGATATTGTTTTTAAGAAAATCAAGCACAGTAAATCCAGGCCAGTAAATTAAACAGAAATAAAATTCATTCTGTCGTTAAGAAAGTTATTTTTGCGAGTGAAATTTCAAGTTTGGACTCCAAACCTTGTGTGTCTTGTGCTTTTTTTTCCAACACTAAATTGGGCTGAAATTAAAAGTAATAAATACAATGATCATAATTTAAAAACAAGAAATTCTGACCATCTCATAACAATCGAGTGTCTGTCGTGAGTCGGACAGGAACACAACAAAAAAAAAACCACCGAGACAACAGCAAAAGGAAAAACAAAATGTGCAAAATGCTCTTGGAAGAAGACCAGGCTGTTTTCCAAAAAGGATCTTAGAGCTGAAAATCATCAACTGTTGCTTTCAAACGATGGAAGAAATTGCAGGAAATAGTCAAATGTCTTTCTTTTTTTTTGTATCAAGTCATATCTCATAGAGGGGATATTTTGACATTTGAAAACCTTAAATAAAGAAAGCTCCAATCAAATGTCTGGTCGTAACCTTGTGACTTGATGCAACTGTTTTAGATTAAACTGTAACTGGGCCAGTATTCAGCAACAGTTCTTTCTTCTTGTGATCTAGTGTTGTATCAGGTGTAAAATGTTTTTGACACCATCCTATTTATGAATTGAACTTTTTTTAAGTAACTCAAATAAGAGCTCATCGGTTTGGTTGGAAAGATAAGATGCTAGTCGACATATTGACCTGTGGACAGTGATGGCAGCCCTAAGACACTTTCTGAAACAAAGCAGATCATCCCAGGAGATGCAGCTACAAAAGTTCAAGGCAGTGTTACAACATTTTAAAGCAACGTTGAACAACTTTACCAACAACTGTGATACGAAGTTGTTCCACAGTTGCCCCTGTAGAGGTTAATATTGCACACCTACACTGCTTTAGAATGCTGCTTATGTATTGTCACCTTCAGGGCAGAGACGGTAGTGTCAGAGAAATCGCCTAAAGCCTCGCTGCTTCCGTCACAGAATATTTAGAAAAGAATGGAAACTTGTGAATGGGGTGTCTCACGTTGTTGCCTCTTTGTGTGAGCGTTGCCCACCTGCACTGCCCCCAAAGCATGTGCCCTTACAGTACTGTGAAACTGGAACAGTAAGAAAAGAACCAAACAAGCCAGCTTGCCAGCCTTCACAATGCCCTCAACCAAAAGAGCCCAAACCTCAGAAAGAGAGAGAGGAATTCAGACTCTCCTACTTCCCTCCTTTTTACTTTTTCCAAGCAGATCTCCCTCCATCTACTGGATGCAAAGGGGTAGTTTATGAGTTTACTTTGAACAAAACGCAGCATATAATCATCCAAAACGTGCTGGACCACTTGTGTAGCCAGATTTGTAATTGTCCTTCAAGCCTAAAGGGGATAACAAACAATCAAAATAGTTTGTGGTTCAGTTTCTCAATAAATCCAAAGGCCATTTAGCAGCCAATTCTACTTTTAAAACTAGTTTTTTGTGTCAATTCCTTGCAATAAAAATACTGGCACATCAAAGCAAACTCTACATCCTTTGCATGTGACTCAGGGAAATGTTTATTTTCTACCTCCTGCTCATCAAAAACAGGAGAATGCTATTTTATGTCAATGATGACTTCAATAAAAACAGCTGCCCCTGGTACTCTGGACCCTTACGGAGCCAAACTGCAAGAGCTGGAACTACCGACCCACATGACCACCAGGAGGGATTTCCAACCTCCTGTTCATCATTCAACCAAGCAAAAGGAGCTGAACATCTGTCACCTAAACCCGATAATAGGGCTTGAATCGACTCCTGTCCTCAACTTGCTCAAATAACACAAGGCAGGACGCTTCACGAGAGAATCGTATCCCAGAATTCCACAATTCATCAGAGCCTCACTGAAACATCTCGCCTCTCATGGAAAAAAGGGGGGGGATCCTCCGAGTTTAGAAGTAAGTCAGCGCAAGTCTCTCTCTTTCTCTGGATCTCATTTGTGGATCTTCCAGTTCCTGAGGAGGTGAAGCTTCCAGGTCGGTAGGGTCAGAGAAGAGGTGGGAAGGTGGAGCTGCCCCCTGAAGGATGACGAGGAGGAGGAGGAGGAGGAGGACAGTAAGAACCTTCCTGCCCCAACTCTGCCGTCTGTCACCCAAGCCTTCAGACCTGCGGCTGCAGACAGATACCCTGCAGAGGAGATGTTATTTATTTGCACAATTTCTGGTAGTTTATAATTAAAAAACTAAGTTTGAGTTCAAAGAAAGACAGAGGTACCACATTAATGCATTCAAAACACAGCAAAACACTTAAACCTGAAGTGTGGAAGTTTTGTCTTTCCTTTCGATGCATTTTTATGACATTGGCCTCGAGTGTAATCCTTCATCTGAACACTGAGCTTCTTTATTATGCAGAGCCTTCAAAACTTTTCTTAGAAGGTTTTCTGTCCAAGGCTCCTCCATACTCTTATTTCTTGTAGCTTACATTGTCTCTGTAGCTACAGTTGCTCTTCATTTCAAGCCTTTGCAAACCAACCATTACCCTCATCGACACGCACCAACACTGGTGTGCTACAGAGGAAATAATGGTCAGGGCGATGTGACAATTCTATATGTAGACAGTCTTAACTTGGCGTATGATCTGCTTTTCAGAGCAACTGTCCAAAACTTTTCTAACTCCACATTAATTAATCCAAAGTGTGATTGGAAAGTGTAATTGGTTGTGATCCTGGATGATGCTCATTTACATCCTGGAGGTGTAACTTATTTCTAGACAGATGACAGCATAGTGGCCAATGAACCATCTTCCTTGAAGAAGAGTCAAAGCAGCAGACGTACGAAACACCACTTTGGTCACTTTCAGAATTAAATCAGAGCAAAAATCGGACGCTAAGATTTATAAATTGGACCTTCAGCCTTGAGTTGAAGCAACAGGATTAGTGTCCGGGTAATTGGCTGATCATGTGATCAGGAGTTCGACTAAATCTGTTGTGGTGTAGATCGTAGCGCAGGATTCTACCTCAAAACATCCTCATATTATGTTCACTCATCCCTAAATGTCGCCACAGATACCAGATTTAAAACTCTGCTATACTGCATCAAAAGTCCCACACTCTAGCTCTAATAACAACACACACATGATGTGGTGCTGCCACACAACACAGGTAGACCACTGGTTCTATGTGTAAAGATATTGCTACGTAAATATGGTGATGAATGAAAATAAATTATGTGAACGGACTCTAATCAATTAAAATTCGAAATCATAGCAGGTTGCTTTGATTTGACATACTTCTGTCAAATCCCTCTTTGTCTTGAACGTTCTGCTTCATGTTACATTTTGCTCCACCTGCACTTTGGTGACGAGTTTGTCTCTTCAGAGCTGCTAAATGGCTTTTCAGCTGAAATGTGCCCACCAAGGTGCTGATTACAGACCCCTTTCATAGCTGACAAATTGCACACTTAGCCTAATATGACCTTCCTTTGTGGCAAAGTCTGTAATTAGGATTAATTCACTTCAAAATCCTTTTCCACAATGTCATACAAGAGGGAGGTTTTCCTTGACAAAGGTCTTCTCAGTGTCTTATGGAAACACTCCATTATCTGCACTCTTTATGCCTGTTATTATCTCCGGCCTTAGGTGCTGCTTCAGTCTATTTAAGATATTAAAAATCTAATTCTTCATTAAAGGTACCGTGCGCAAGTTTTGATCACCCGTTGCTCTGTTGAGCATTAAGATCTAAATGATGCAGATTTTAAACTTTAAGCAAAACAGGCATTTGCAAATGTTTCTGAGGAAGAAAGCAGTACACATCTGTTCGATGTAAACAGTACGTGCGAGGTTGAGAAAATTTCTGATGTCACCTTTAACTAAGGGATTTATCTTTATACGGTCCGTCACATTTTTATCACCATATTTCGGACCAAAAATCAGAACTCTTTGTTTTTTGAATACCAGTGTTTCCCATGTGTGACAAAAATGCTTGATCAGAGACATCTCACCAAAACTCCACTCCAATGTTTAACACATCAAATATTTCAAATGTTGCACATGCATCTCTAATCTGTCAACATTTGCTAATGTTCCATCCATAACCTGCCTGTAGTTTGCCAACAAGTCTGGCACCTTAAACTTATTCTGCTAACAGTGAGTTCTCCTTGCATAATGTTAGAGGTTAGAGACAACATACGGTACCTCTGTTGCCTTTCCATGCACAGGCAGCAGGCAGAGTGTGAGCCTCACTCCTGGAGCTCAGTCAGAGCCACACAGCATGCAGCTCGATCATCCTTACTCTGGGCAGGACCGTCCACTCCGCCGCCAGTCGTCATGCTGCGACTGCGACTGGTCAGCTTCTTGAGCTCGCTGGTGAAGGAAATGGCTTTCTTTTTGTTGTCCTCCCGCATCACCACCTGGAAACATGAACGGATTTGTGTTAAGAAAACGCCATAAGACACACGGCGCCAGTCAGTTTTGAGTAGATCTTACAGGCAGATAACAGGCTGAGCAAACATTTGAAAATCAAACCCTAAATAAACAGAGCTGGCAAAATCATTTAACCTTTATTCGGCAAGGCACGGCGGTTAAACACATTATTTTCAAGGCTTCACAGTAAAAGACCTCCAGCGTAAGAGGCTGATGAATAAATAAAATGCTGGCAGAATTAGAATATACAGCATCAACACAAAATTGAATAAATACATTAAAAAATAGTATTACACGACATAAAAAATATGAAAACAAAAACAGACCAGCAGCACAGCACATAAAAGACACTGAAAGCAAATGGAGCAATAAGCAACAGGCAAAAGATACAAGTTGTGTTAAAATACAGAACAGCATATTAGAAAAACAGGCACTGAAGCAGTTCTTTCAAGCACATGCAAAGCTGTTTGATCATGGTTTCGAGCTCATGTTTGCAAATACAAAAGTACCAGGATTAAATTAACACACTTCATGGTAGACTTTTAATCCAACAGTGGTTGTCTCACAAAACTACAACACTAGAAAAGTACAATATGCTTCAAGCAGTAATGCACATGAATGCAGGAAAAATAAATTAAAAACAAACACTAGAAAGTCTCTAGAGCTGGAAATAGGTAATCATGTTTAGAGCTACCTGCTCTTTGAGTTTGAGAATGAACTTTCCGGCGCCCCGCCAGCGGTTCTGAGCCTGGTAGACGCACTCGTGATCCAGCAGCATTCGCTGAACAGGCTTAGTGGCGGAAGATTTCTTAGAGCCGGCATCCTTGGTCACCTCCTCCATCAAGACGTAGTCACAGGGGTTGGGATTAGAAAGGATACTGTAGGAATACTTAGCCTTTGACAGGGTCTGGTCGAAAAGAAACAAGTAGACAGGAAATTAACAGACATAACAAAAGAGAACAAAAACAGAGAAGTACAAAAATGTGCAGCTTCTACTGTATCCAGAAAGTTTGCCTTTATAACATAATATAATATGTATTATTGAAAACTATTTAACTTTAATTATTTTTAACCCTCTGAATCCCAAGCAGCTAGACTTATTTTCCGTCACATTTTTATACACTGCGGGTTCATTTTTCACTGCAATAGAAAGTCCAGCACCCCTTTGGAAACAGCACAAGCATGGCTAGACATAGAGACAACAAAGCTATGTCGTAAATGATATAAAAAGCAAATGTGAAACTAGATTTGTTTCTGATCATTTAATTTACAAAAATTGAAAAAAAAGAGAATGAAATCAACATGTACAATGATTTTTTTCTTGAGGTGTTATCAATACCAGAAAGAAATTTTTGAAATTCTACATTCTATATATATTTTACTATTTTATTTGATTCCATACTAGTTTCCTACGTGTTCTGAGTAAACAGCCTGCAGTTCAGCCCGATTCATTAGAAAAGCCCCTCAATTTTTGTCACAACTGTTAGTTGCAGGTGAGGCACTAATGGCTTCATGGCTGCATCAGGAAGTGCACATTTTTTTTGTTTTTATAAGAAACAAATAAAACAAATGCTATATTTATGGCAAATTCTAAAATGAAACATACAGAATAAAAAGATTTGGTTTAAATATCTCCATTTTAAGCCTAGGTTTGGTAAGTTTTCAGTCAAAACGGCACATAACAGATGACTACTTTAAGGACTGTCCGAAGCTTAAAAGTCCAACATTTTTTTTTTTCTGTTTTTACAGTTTCTGGATGTGATTAATGGTGAAATGTTGGTAATTTAAAGGAAACATGCCTCTGAAGCTTACTGCTAAGGGTTAAAGGGGCTACATTAGGACACTTCCTCCACTCACCTGCTGTATGATGTCCTGAGCAGTGCTGTACCGTGGGGCCTTGATCACAGTGTGAGGCTGTTCTGGTGAAACCTCGTGAACCTGGACAAAAAACATGTCGTCTTCTCCTCCTCCTCCTCCTCCCACGCATCCTCCTGCTCCTTCTCTGCATCCCACAGTCATGTCCTCCTCTCCCTCCAGCACTGTGTTTTTTTCATTTAGGTTCTGCAATCAAAACATATTAGCACTAAAGTTATACATCTGAGCAGAAAACATGACTTGCATGAGAAAACCACAAGGGGGAGCCAGACTCTACATAATAGGACTTACAAAAAAGCTGTTTTTTGTGATAGTAATGACACACTTATTATGATCATAATGTCTACTTTGACATGAGTTCAGATGCTGGTTAAGTGACCAAATCTGCTGAAGGCATTAGTTTGCTTCATGTTCACCTCCTCTCTGGTTTTGAGGCAGATTCTCCCCACATATCCCTCCTCGGTGCTCCAGCTGCAGACCAGCCTGACAACCTCCTCCTCAGGTGCTAGACAGCGAAACTGAGCACAGCGCTTCACCTCGCTGCGCTCCTTCAACAGAGGAACCTTCTCCTCACACAAGAAGCACTCTGACGGGTTTCCTGCTGATGCCAGAACCTGCGGAGACGAGACGAGAGGCGAAACGTAAGGTATGCATGACACATGACTAATACAAATCTCTTAACACAAAACTAAATGTGCACATGAGACTTTCCTCTGCTGGACCTGCAACTACATTATTCAAACATCATAAATCTTTGTCTACAATACTAACCATGTCCAGCAGCTGTTTGGCAGTGGTCTGCTCTGTAACACTGAAAACTGTGAAGGGTTCAGGACCAGGAGCTCCGTGCACTGTCACCCTGTGCTGCTGGGACGCATGCTTGTCTTCTGAAACGAACAGCTGTGTGGAGAGCAGGAGAGGTGCACAGCAGCAGGTCATTATGAAACACACTGACGTGACATTTCTGCTTTATCAGGCAGTCTTTCTTACTTTCTCCTCAGAGAGCCTGATAAAGCGGAGCCAGAGCGAACAGGATTCAAAGTTATGCTGTTGCTGACGGTGCCAGCAGGATTTCTTTTGAACATTCTTGGACTGCCGTCTACCGTGTTTAAATATTAATAAGTGTGTGTCATTGAGAAGGTTTTGAAGTTTTAAAAGTGCAGTTAAGCGATCAAACCTAATCTGAACTCTTGCTACCTCAGCACTTGGTCTGAACGAGGCTTACCATGGATGAGGGTGTAGCGCCCCCTGTGGGACCTTCCTCATTTCTGCGGCTGTAGATAAATAAACTGGACACTTCAAGTGGCTCGTTATGCTGCGTCCTCAACTGGACGTGTCTGTAACCTGAAACACAGACAGCGAAAAACAGATTTAGGATATACCTTATCCATTACCAACTAGTGCTATTATCGTGAAAGCATTTAAGATTCAAATATTTGTTGCACCTTAAGACAGGGTGAGTTGTATATTTGATTTTTGGTGTATTAAATTCCCTTCTACAGGTAAGATCAGACCTTTAATCAGTTTTACACTAGTCTGACTGACTAGATGTAGACTGTGGGTATAAGCCAGCCATTTCTTCTGCACATTTCAAGCAGCATTCTCTTTCACTTTCACTATCTGCGGGCGAATGTTTTCAAAACCCCCTTTGCTATGGAAATCAACAACAACCTTCAACCATCAATGACAGGACTATGGGCCTTAGATATAGCTTATCTATGTATCAGATCTGATTCTACTGAAGTTTCAGAACCAAAACAACTCTTGCAGGACTTGATTAATCCATTTCCTGATTTGCCAGTTGGAGCTGATTTGCCACATCTTTTCACTCTGGCAGCGACACGCTCCAGCGGCACTAACTTGATCGATGTACCTGCCCACACAACTTCACACAAGCTTTTGTCAAATTAGTTTAATAAATTTCTGCAAGTGCCACACAGAGCCAGCAAATCATCTGTGGTTTTAATGAGTACAGTGAGCTCCTCCAGAGCTGAAGCATAGGCAGGCTTCACCTCTAGAGCAACGGTTATCACACAACTATCCATCCATTATCTATACACCGCTTCATCTTCATTAGGGTCATGGGGGTGCTGGAGCCTATCCCGGCTGACTTAAGGTGAAGGCAGATGACACCCTGGACAGGTTGCCAGTCTATCACAGGGCTACACATAAAGACAAACAATCACACTCACATTCACGCCAAAGGACAATTTAGAATGACCAATTACCCTCTGCATGTTCTAGGACTGTGGGAGGAAGTTAGTACTATGGTAGACTAGCCGTACACTATCTGGGATTCTTGCCTGATTTGAGGGCTTTTAGAGGCAGAGTCCTCTGAGCTGTTGTCTGGGAGCTGTTGTTCTCCACCACGGCAAACCTCAGGAAACACATCTCTTCAAAGTGCACAGTGAACTGAAAGTGCTCGCTCCACATGGGGTTGAGGGTGTTGCGGTGGATGGGTTTGGTACGGAAGTGGCAGCTGTCGATGGGCATGCCGAGAACGTCCACCTCGATGCAGGGGCTGCCAGCGCTGTTAGCGGGACAAACATTCTGACCAGAAACAATCTGAGGAGAAAATAAAGACGGCAAACGAATGAGCACCAACATTCACACTATGTCTGAACAACACTTGCAACTGCTCTCTAAATTAAGCTCATCTTTTGCTCGTTTAATGAAAGGCCAGACTTTCCAACAGAATCTGTTTTACCTTATATTAGCTTAATTCCCCTGGTTTCCCCTCAAACACACAGAAACAGGCAGGTTTATAGGTTTAAAGTCATGTGAGATCACTCCTCTACTTGTGATGGAGGTTTCATCACATCAGAGTCAATGTCTTTCCAAATATTAATACAAACTTATTGAGGTTGTTACAGACCAGAATGACTGACCTACGAATCCAGTTAAATGTACATTTACGAGCATGTAACTTCTCTTTTTTCAGTTGCAGTGACGATTATAGTCACAAATGTACTGTGTCAGATCCTCACCCACATTATTGGACCTAATATGAGTACTTAAGGGTCTGCATGTTGCAGATTTTAGCTCCCCTTGCTTGGGGGATTTTTTTATTGTAATGATTATTGTGAATAAAACAACCTAATGATGGTGGCGCCTATTGGGAATTTGAAAGAACAATAATGCTATCATTGAAATTAATTCTGTTTTGCTCTTTTTAGACAATCAAATTACACTAAAAATACCAGCAGAGAAAGATGGAGAGTCTAACACTATAACTTGTACAATTAATAGCACTGGCAATATTATCATCTGTATTACTAATGTTGTATCCATTTTTAACTTTTACAATTTGTATTTTATAGATAGACAGACAGACAGACAGACAGACAGACAGACAGACAGACAGATAGATAATCCTGAGGGAAATTCAAGTATTTAGCAGTTTACATACAACAACAAAAAAATAACAAACAAAAAGACAAAAAAGGTGGATTATTAGTAATCAGATTAACACTAAAGCTTCGTATATACTCTAAAAAATGCTCTACAATACTATAAACAAAACACTTCTAATTGTAAAATCTTTCAAAATACTAAATGTATTAATGGTCAACATACAATATCTGCACATTTCAAGGCACAGTGATAAAAAATTATTTCAAGTGATTTTGACAGGTAGTAGGAAAACAGTTCTTGTACACTCTATAAGGTGAACAGACATTTTACAATCACATTACATAAGTCCTACTGTGAATATGACTGCGACCCTCCCTGACCACTCAGTGATGAGTTGTACAGTCTGATGGCCAGGGGAAAAAAAGAGTTCTTGAGCCTGTTTGCGGAGCAGGTCAGAGAAAGCAACCTGGAGCTGAACACACTCCTCTGCCTGATCAGGCATGATCGAAAAATCATCAAGCATAGAAAAATTGCATTTTCTGTCAACAATTACAAGTATCTATGTTATGTTTCAAGATCATTTCTCTTGAAGGGTAAACTGAGAATGTGAAAGATGTAAGAAGGACAATATACACATAGGCAGGAAACAGTGAGAGTGAAAATTCAGGGAGAAAACGAACAAACATGAAGCGATCATTCTGACTGATCTGTATGTCATACTGACTCACCGTTAAGGAATAAACAGCAGGGCTCATTTTCTCCACATCCCTCTCCATCGGACAGAACTGCTGATAAAGTGGACAACTACGATCCCACAGCACTGCTGGCTTCAATACGTAGCCGCAGCCACCATTGGCCTCAAACAACGCTGTGTTCAACTGCATGGGCAGGTCTGGGATGAAAACAAAGAGAAAGAAAGAATGTTGATTTAGGAACACAAAAATGAAAACCTCGACTCACACCAGTGCTTTTTGTGAGCTTGACTAAAGGAGGTCTAAAAGACAATTATCCAGTTAAGGTATTGTCAACTGAGGTGACTTTTTACCCCCATTTGAGCCACTTTTTGGCAATTAGTTCAACCAACTGGAAAGAGTGTTTTCTACGAGTGCATGACATTTCTTCTTGAACACAACTGGGTGAACTTTAATTCAAAAAAGAGAAAAAATATTTGAGAAGCAGAGGAAGGCAGAGGAAACTCAAAGAGTGAGAGTGGGAGTGAGACAGACCTTAAGAGAGAATAAGAGAGTTGTTTAAATGTGATATGCCTTTTAGAGAAAATAACTTCATCTGTCAGAGTCCAGACAGCAAACACCGACAACAGAGAATTTCTGGGAATGGAAAGGTAGAGACGAAAGTGAGAAAACAAGAAAACCAGAGGGAGACAGAAAGAGAGAGAAGTAAAGAGTTGGTGAAAGACAGATGAAGAGAAAGTGCTGCAGAATTAAGAAGACATGTAGAGTAGAAGAAAAACAAGCGGTGGATAATTTCTCTGTGAAAAATGAGCATCAGTGTACATCGGGGAAACTCAAATAAAAGCCT
Source organism: Acanthochromis polyacanthus (assembly GCF_021347895.1). Taxonomy (NCBI): domain Eukaryota; kingdom Metazoa; phylum Chordata; class Actinopteri; family Pomacentridae; genus Acanthochromis; species Acanthochromis polyacanthus. The sequence goes on along the minus strand of NC_067131.1, from coordinate 11,716,031 downwards.
TTCAGTCCATTTTAAGGCTCTGCAAAGTTGGAAAAAGCTAATATTATCATGCAGAAGGACTGAGGAGTTGTTTTCTATTACAACAAAATGGAGGAAAATGAACATGCAGAATGCATGAGGCATTTTAGTTTTGTTTTTCACTGGCTACTCTTTGGAATTAAGTGATTTTTTTCTTTAAAAAAAGGGAAAAAAACGGGTAATACTTGAGTGCCAAATTCCTAAGAAGTGCTGTCAAAGCTAGACATACTGTTCCCTTGCATATTAGAAAAGAAAAGCATCTCTGTATGTCGTCTGTACCATCAGTTTGATAATTTAGTGCCACCAGCTGGATTCCATGCAGCCAGAACAGCAGAGGGTTGGGGTTAGTTGAGTCAATCCTGGTGGCTGCTGGATACGTCCTCAGCAGCTGGCACACCGTGTGCTGGATCAGCTTCTGAGAGTAACGACGACACAGGCGTTTGGCAGCGTTCTCGTTAACGGAGGAGATGTGGTAGCACTTGGGCGTGCGGATGATGGCGCTGAGAGACGTGGGGGGGTTGAGGACGGGAGACGTCTGCTGCTCCTCCCAGCTCAGCCGCTCAGAGCCACCTTGAGGGAGGACAGAGAGACACTTTGAAAGGCATTGAAAACATGTTTTATGAATCAGGTTTTTTACTTGAAGTGACTTGGTCCCACATGAAGACCTTCAGAGTACGAAATATGCAGTTAGCAGTAACTAAGACCAGTTGGTGACTTTTAAATAAATATTAATACACAAAATCATCCTAAACAGGTTCTTTGTTAAGTACAATAAAATACTTAACAAATGCACCTGAAACAGTGACTTCTTTTAGTGGAGTTAAAAAAGTAATGTGCACATTAGTTCCTTTTAGTGTCCCGATTATTGAAAAGATTCGTTCAATGAATTGCTTAGTGGTTGCCCAGAGCTCTGACTGTGCAGTCCCACTTACTGAACTGAAACCCAGTGGACAGATGATGCCTGGCTTTGGGAACGAGGAAGTACAAATACATTAAAATCTGTTTATTGAGTTTACTGAATATCAGACAGGAGCTCCGATTTTTAATGACTTAAAAGTATTTCTAAATGGTCGATAGTTCAGCATCGTTCTTGAACTTGCTGAGCCTGATTCTGACTACTGGAGCTGCTGACTTAGGCCTCATGTTCACTGTGTTGTATGTTCACATACTTACTGCAAAGGGACAGAGACCTCAGCTGTGCAAAGGAATGAATAGACTGTTGTAACTCTGTCAGTTCAATTAATTCATCAACATTAACATTAATGCAAGAAATTAGCCTAATTTATGACCTGTAAGCCACATGTTACGATTCCCACATGCACACACGCTAACAGTCGCCACTCCTTGGCGCCCTGCTCACCTCTCCCAGGAGTTCGGCTTTGAGTCACGACCTCTCCTGTTGTGCTGCAGCGAGAAGGAGCTGTGCCAAATATGGACTTCCTGCTCTTTCCTCGGTCCTTCCCTCGACCGGAGCCGGCTGGAGACAGCGTGGACAGGCCTGGGTTCAAACACATCATCAAGAAGACAGAAGAGAAAAGATAATAAAGCAAAACATACAGTCACATTAGTCTCTCTCTCTCTCTCTCCTGTTCTTAATCTACATTTGTCTTTCAAAATTCAGATATCATTTTCTCTAAATGCAGTCAATTCATGTCATGAGGAGCAAGTTGGCCCTCCGTCTGTACGGCGTCACTTCAAGTGCATTTGGCTTCAGCACAACTGGATTTGATTATTATTAATGGCACGAGTTCCATAATACTGTTGTTTGAAAAAGAAGCCTCTTTTCATTCTAGTCTTGAATGTTAGTCTCGTAGATTTTGCTTGAGATCTGAAGGACAACATGGAAAAAGGTAGAAAGGTCTTGTTTTTTATGATAAGAAATTAATGTCATTATCATTGGATTTCTATTTTTGCAAAAAAAAGTTTGCATCTAACACATTTAAATGTTAAGAATCTTTTAGTTCTCTACTGTTTCTCATGCGATAAATATTTGCCTGCTTCTTTCTCAAAAACATTAGAGATGAGAAATATCATAAAATATGTTTTATGAGCGTTCAAATTTTAATTTAAAATTTTTGTACACAACTTTTTCCAAGCAGCATGTCCTTCTAAAATAACTCCAGACAACACATGACAGCAACCAGCCTGCCTGCAGTCTGAACTGGGCTACTTGCTCGGCTTCCTCTTTCTCAGATCTCAGGTCCCTGGAATATGTAAACAAATAAAATACCAGTGGAAACACAGGCGGGTTTATAAGGGCAGATGTCCTTTAAAGAAAAGAGGAGACAAACAGAGAAGAGGACACTTGAGGGAGGCAAGAGGTGATAAGAGGTTTGACATTTTAGGACCAACAGAAATATTTGAGATAAGTAGTAGCAAGGAATGAAGTCAGATTCCAATAAATAGGGAATAAAAGATGTTTTATAAGTGTACAGAAAGGAAAGCCAAACATTCAGACCTGCTGAACTAAAATCTCTTTCTGTTTTTTGTGTTATACCAACAGTTTTATTTTACCCATTTTCATTTTTAGCTTATATCAAAGGAGTAAAATGAGGGTAAAAGTGAAGAGTGACATGTGAGAAAGGTCCTGGGTTCAATCTGAACTAAACTAGGCCACCAGGACATCACAAAAACATTTTCATACTGTACAGTAACTTTACTGTTGTTGTGTTGTTTGGGGAATAACAGCACAATTAAGTAACCATATCTTTCCCATAGGGAGAAGATGATTCATCATCTTAGTGGGTGTCCTGTGTGGGATAGGAATGAAGTGTAACACAGGGGTATTAAATGTCTCAGAGAAAAAAAAAATCAAAAACATGGGGAAAGGTTTGACCTCTTAAATATAACATGGGAGTGGATTAGAGTGAGACAAGATAGAAAAAAAGAGAAATCAAACTGACAGCTTCTCAGAAGGAAAAGAAAAAAGGGAGGAAGAAAGATATTAATGGGGAATAAATCAGAATTTACTGGGAAAAGGAGGAGGAGAGTACAAAAAGAGGAGGCCTGTACATGAATACAGGGAAATGTCTATTCAGATAAAAAGTAAAGGAAGAGCAAAAACTAACAGAGAGACAGAAAGATAAAATATTTCCTACCAGGGAATTTCACAGCCTGGCAGTAGATGACAAGGTCAGACAGCTCCTGGGCAATCTGTCGACTCTCTTTCTTGTTCTGAGGAAGGTAGAACTCCTCACCCAGCTCCATGTCAAACACCTACAGGTGTAGATAGACACAGGACATGGAAAACCCTGTTCACACTTTTCCTGCAGAGATAGTGATGTACTGCTGAAGCAGAGTCTGAATTTCATGGACGACCAGACAGAAGAAGATGGGATTAAACTTCTTCCCATGTTCATGTTCAAATTTCATCTTCTGACAGCGCGAACAAAATCAATCTTCATCATGTATTTTCCTTTTTCATGGTGAATTCATACGTTTTCTTTGATAAAACCTGACATAAAATCAATAATTTAAACCATAAATTAAAAATAAACCGCAAAGTAATTATCTCAAACAGCAAAACCACCCAGCAGCTCCTGTTAGTTATAAAGAAAAGTTCTTCTGTCTTCGTTTGTCTTGTTCTCTTTCTGTTTAGAGATTAGGTCAGTTTAACATTCTAAATCTCAAAACCCACTGGTGGGTTTAAAAGACACGTTGTCTTAAAAAAGACAATACTACATCATTTAAACCAGTAAAAGCAGAAAGAATGGTCAGATTTTTAACCTTCAGATGATGCTTGAACTAATCATGTGTGCTGTGAGCTTTGTCAGTATTCCATCAAAATCACTTTATTTTACATTTCATGTTGGCATTTGCCCAAAAAAATGTTTGCATTAACTAGATTCTGTAAAAAACTTTAAAAAATTCTACACTTCTGTGCACAACCAAGAAGCCAATAGTGACTCAGCTGTAACAGTCATGTAACAAAAATTCAGAGTTTTTTTGGTTGAACTGGGTCAAACTGCAGAATGTGTTCCCACAGAGCAAAACAGCGCACAAGTCATAAAACTAATTAGAATTGTAAGCAGTAAAATATATATATATATATATAGTATGTAGAGTCACATTTTTTTCAGTACTGGTAAATCTTGGCGGCACTTGGAAAAAATGGTGCACATGTTGATCCCAGTTGTTTTCAGTATTTGTAAAGCCCAAAAAGAAATTCAACCTTTGCATTTTCATTGATTATGGCATTACAACTGTAATTTGCACAGAAGACATTTTTGTGTTCTCTCCGTTCTAGCTATGGTTGTGCTGTTGCAATAGAGGTGCAGGATTTTATATTGCAGTGAAAACTGCTTGGAGTATTTACCTTTCCTTTGCTCTGTACAGCGTTGTCGGCCTTCTTCATCCTCTTGGGTAATTCATCGACAGGTTGCTCCTCCTTGTCTGCTGAGCTCTTCCCCTCTGGCTTGTCGTCCAGGATGTTATCTATGTAGACAAAACAGGATATCACTGAAACAAAATCTGATACCTGAGCTTCATATTAAACAAACCATGATAACTTGTCACAAAGACGACACTGTAATCATATGAGCACATGACAAATTCTTAGCAATTGTCTCTGTGACATTGCTTCCAAACTGCATGTTAACATGCAGCCACCATAGTTAGTACAACAGAAAAATGTCAGTCAGGCAAGTTAACATCCAAACAGAGTCCTTTTTTCTCCTTAAAGTCAAAATCTATGTATAAAGCTATATTAAAATCTAAGTATACTAAATGTAATTCCTGCACAGCATCCCTAGTCCATATTCTTATGTATAATGTCATAGCAGGCGAGATTAGATCCGGTATATTTAAAGAAACTGAACTGTCATGGATAAAAAATATGCATTGGAGTTGGGGTCCCAGTTGCTCTTGATTTACTGCATGTTAAATCACCAGTAAGGCATATATCAGAAAGACTACGTTTAGCATCTGGGAATCCACTTCTTGTAAAAACAAACTGACTTTGCATTTCAAGTGTGTTTTTCTTGTTCCTTTCATAAAGTCAGAGCACTTTCTGTCCAATAAAAATAGATGCACACCTGCATCCAAACTGGTAGCTGTCACTAGGTTGGAAGTTTCAAGTTCATGATAAATACTTTTCTTTTTGTTTTTTATGTTGTGACCAAATGGACTGATCCAGTAAATTACATTGGCAAGTTCATAAAAAAGGGGGAAATGAGATCACAAGCATGTTTAATCTGTTTTTCATTGTAGAATTGCCACAGAAAGAACAATTCTTTAACTCTACAGTGGTGTAGCATTGTTCCTAACAGGACTTTTAGTTTGGAAGTCTAGCTCCTCTATATGGCATAAATCTCAAACGCAAGGAAGTCTTTGTGCAGGTGGGAAGAATTAGAGAATAATTTTGAAAGAAAAACTACAAGCAGTTATTCGGTAAATCACGGACTACTTGCAGAGCTCATGAGCATGTTTTCAAGCAAAGACCAACAGAGGCAGCTCCTTGCTAATATTCAAAGCAATGTCTCTCAACTGTAAACAGGAGCAACAGTGGGGAGTTGTTCCCTCTGCTCCCATTCCTCCTACACATTAACCGCAGCCAAAACCACAAAAAGAAGCGAATCAGCTTGAAAACGCAGAAGCTTTTTATCACAGAAAACTTGTCTTGATTCTTGACATTTGGAGTCTCCCTCTTTAAAAATGGTTTAGCAACGGAGCTGACCCCTGAATGTCACGCTGTAGACAGCAGTCAGGGAAGTGAGCTGGAACAGAGTGTGACTGGAGGGAGCTACCATTCAACCGGAGATGGTAGCAACTTGGCAGCTTAGCGCTCAAGTGTTTGTATTTGCAGGGCCAGCTGACGTTGAGTAGTAACCGTGCATAGTAAAATGGAGACAGTCAGGGTGGAGTATGTTTTACTTAGTCTGGATGTCTTGTTTGCCAACTGTTAATATTAGCTGGTTAATATTTCACAACTGCAGGTTTCGCACAAGGCACCAGTAGCAAAGCTGAACCAGGCTGCAAGGTTTGGCCTAGAGATGTTTAGGAAAGGTCCATGACCGGTAAGTTCTGTCGACAGGGATTAGGAGAGAGCAGTGGTGGGACTGGGTCTGGGACAGGGTAGTTTCCCCTGGTCTGCTGTTTAGCACGGGGGCAACATAGGGCCTGAGAAACCAGATGGCTTTGTTTTGCTTCCCTGATGAGCCTGCCCAGCCACTGGCGAGGTCACAGACAAATACAGTATGGAGGGAAGGAGGAAGGGAGGTGATGGCGTTTGTGGGAGAAAGAAAAATCATGCTGACAGTAAATGGTTTAAACCCCGAACGTACACGGTTTTCTACACACGCATCAGATTTTGATGTCATTCACAATCACAAGGACAATCAGTATAGAGGCAGACAGCATGTTCCCTTCCTGTCCTGACTAAGCACTGCATGTATACTGCGGAGCTTTTTAAGAAATTATACTTCAAGCTGGTTTCATGGTGAGGCAGATACTCTACCTCACATCATGACTAACTCAAAAAAACCAATATCATTTTGGATGATGGCTGCACATTGTTATTACTTCAACTGAAACATGGCAAAAAAAGCAACCTGGGGGATTGGTATGCTTGGTATTGCTACAATTACATAACAGGGATAAAACAAGTGTACATCATAAGTAGCTATTCCTTGTTAGCCATCTAGTCGTGAAAAATATGCACACGAAAGCATCTTGCTGAGCTTAAATAACCCTGCGTGAATTCGAGCAGCTATAAAGCAGAACATACGCTGAACGTCTGTAGTGTTGTTAAAACACACATGGCTGTCTTTTTTATTAGCTACAGTGGTGGGTGAGGGGGGAATCTCTTGCAATAGGGAGCAGAAGTTCAAGCTGTCAGTGAAAGCAGCACATTAATTATTCCTCATTCAAGCAACACAACTTCCAGAAAATGCTTTACTATCATATACAAGATTAGATGGAATATTTGTTTTACTAGGCTCCAGATATTATGCAATGGTAATTTTTTAACTGCTTGTTACGTTGCAAGATAGTTACAGTCCAGTGGAACGGCACCTCACAAAAAAAGCAGCATATTAGCTCGAAGCTATAATGGTACACAGAAAAATATAGGCATCATTGTGTTGCAAAAATGCAGTTCACAGTGATTCTGCAGACAGGCATAGCAATGAAACTAGGGTCAAGGAACCACATAGTTCCATTTAAACCTAACTGCAGGGTCAATAACTGAATGCGGCCAGAGATTTTATGAAGATTGAAGTTTTTCAAGAACAAAAATGAATGAATGAAAGAACAGCAGCTGTCAGTACACAACAGAAACAGATGGAAATAATGGCACTCAGGGAGCGCTTCATCAGAGCTGTCAATTTACCTTCAAGGCCATACGAGGCAGTAGAGGCTGCGAGGCCATCAGCTAAGAGGAAAACAAGCAGGATAAAACAGGAAAGGAAAGGAGTGAGAATAGAGTGTCAACGTAAAAAGAGACTCAAGTGTTAAAAAGAAAGGAGACAGAAAAACAGTTCTAAACAGAAACTGATTTTAAAGGCGACAAAATCGGAATTTATATGCAAGTTATATTGAATTTAAACCCTCTTGTGTTAGTGTTTCAAATCAAAAAACCCACTGCAGTTCTTCTTACCATCCGATAGAGATTCATAGTCGTAGTCGTACTCGTCTTCTTCTTCTTCCTCTTCCTCGTTGGTGTGGTTGTTGGGTGAAGTGACCCCCGGTGACCCGTTGCTTGCCTGGGCCTGCATGTGAGCCAGTTGGTGAGCCTGAGAAAGGATTATGAAAAAGATTATACCTGCATCTGAAGGATGATATACAACTATCCATTAATTGCAAATACACAAGCTCTTATCTACACACAATCTATAGTGTAGAGCCTATTATTTTCAAATCTATTATTGATGTATAACAGCACTCTAATGATCAGCAGTGCTAAATATTAAATGTGCTGAAGCTACCTGGAAGGGTCTTCAAAGGATACCTTATATTAAACATAAATTATGCACACGTTGATACTTGTGTGTGAGTTCCGGATGTGTTTCTTTTCCACCTTCTGTTTGAGAATGTCCACCGGCGCCTGATGAGCTTTGAGCTTCTTGTTCTTGAGCAGGATCCTCCCACGCAGCTGCAGCGGTGACGGCAGGTGAGGGTCATCGCTGAAGTCGCTTTCAAAAAGGAATCGTGTCACAAGACGTTCACCGAACACCGTCTAATGAAGAAATATTTGAACAGGGCAGACGGCTTCAATACAATCCAATACAATGAAGCGGCAAATTAACAGAGGGGACTAAGAAAAAAAAAAGAAGGCTGCAGGAGAATCCTCAGCTTGAGAAAATGAGTGCGCTTTTATCAATGCAAAACAACATTACAAATAAACAAGACCACGGTGATGTAAGTTGGCCAGAGGCACAGAGCTGTCTGAACATAAAAGACTTTTCTTTATCAAGCTACTCAGAAGTCCCGTCTCCAGGGAGGATGAAATGCTGGGAAGTTTCGTGAGATGAAAGCATGATGATATTCCATGATGTAGCCGTCGTGCCCAGATATGTGTGGCCTTGAGTTTACAGTGCAACTTTTAAAAAAAAAAGTAGAAGAAAGGGACACTTGTAGCCCGAAGATTAGAAAAGCAAGCTTCTGGCTGGGACGTCTGCCAGTTTGAATGCCCAGAGCAGCTGAAATAACGTGGTCAGGGAAAACAAATAAGTGGAGCTCTATTCTTGCTCAAAAAGTCACTGCAGAGAGTATCACCACCTGTTAAACAGTTAAGGGTCATTCAACGAAAAATCGATCAGTGAGTTCCACTTGACCTCCTCAGAATCAACAATTTTGCTTTATATGTACAGTAATTTTAGTATATTGAATGGCTCCATGCAACATTTACCTTCCTACTATGAATTTCAGGCCCTCGAAGTACACCCCGTCAAAAGTTTTGTTCTCATTCAAATGAATGAGAACCCGTCTCAAAACTTTTGACGAGGGATGTACATATAAGTAGGATGGATTTTTCATTTTTAAAATATTTTTTCTGGCATTTTTGAGCTCTCACAATTTCATAAGCAAAGGAGATAGTCATATGGAATATTCAGGAATGAAAAACATATTGTAGTTATGTTTAAAAATGCAGCCAAATCATTTTTATATTCTTTCCAGGTGTCACAAAGTACAACCAGAATCTTGTTTTGCTCAGCTTTTTCTATAACCAATTTTGAGGAATCTTTATTATGAAGTATATCAAAGTTTCAATAGCAAAATTAAGCTATTTTACGGAAGAAAAATCTTCTGATTTGTTGAGGGTCAGGTGTGAAATGTTTTCAGATTTGTTTGATTGTATATGAAATGACCCTTAAATGGAGTAGTGTCTGTACACAAAACTAAAACGTGGAAGTTCTAGATGCACATTCTAAATGATAAGGTAGTGCTTTATATAGGAGCATGTCTGGTGAACTAAACCCTTTCCTTTAAGTTTCCTCAGTTTTAGTTTTGATTTTACAACATAATTAATGTTGATCTAGGTCTCAAAGACACCTTTTGTTCATTGTTTCCATGTTAACATGTCCATATGGTGGTTTCATATGATGGATAATATGTGTGAAATAAGCAGTCAACACCAAGGCTGGGCATTTCTACCTTGAAGCTCTGACACTGTCAAAACACAGGTTCAGACTTCTGGGATTTCATATATAACTAGAAAAGCACTCGGAGAGCGCAGACCTCCGCCAGGCCATCTGTTTGTCTGTCTGTCTGTCTGTCTGTTAACAGCATAACTCAAAAAGTCATGGACGGATTTTCACCAAATTTTTACAGAATGTCCGGAAGAGCAAAAGTAACAATTGATTAGATTTTGGAGGTGATCCGGATCACCGTCTGGATCCAGGATTTGCCATCTCTCAATTGTACAGAGTCCTTCAAAAAAAATCCTGGATCCAGACGGTGATTCGGATCACCTCCAAAATCTAATCAATTGTTACTTTTGCTCTTCCGGACATTCTGTAAAAATTTGGTGAAAATCCGTCCATGACTTTTTGAGTTATGCTGTTAACAGACAAACAGACAAACAGACAAACAAACTCCGATGATTACATAACCTCCTGGCGGAGGTAACAAACTAAAGGAGCCAATTGTGTAAACATGCAAGGCGGGGCTTTCTGTATCATTATTCTTCAGAATCGCTTTCAGGTTCAACATTGTACGGCTGAATTATTCCAATACAACAACTTGCCATTGTGTACTCTGGAGGAGTTTCACAGCGTCTGAGCATAGTCATGGGTGAGCTGGTGTGCTCAAGCTGTAACGAGTGGGGAGGAGTGTATGTTTAGAAAGACAGGGACTACATAGAGCTGCACAATCGAAAGAAACAGTGTAAAGTCATAACTAAGCCGGTTTAAAGCTGCTGTCCGGAGTTTGAATCGCAGCGTCTCCCAGAACACTGTTGGTCCCACCCTCCCTCCCTCTGATTTCGCCCCTTTATTTGTGCACGCGCGCAGTACATGAGAGAAGTGCCCGGAGTGCTGCAGCATCTTGCCTGTTTTGCTGTTTTCCCCTCTTCTACATTTAGTACATTTAGTAAATAATAAAGGAATTACGTTAGAAGCTGTATTGAGTCTAACTTGTCCTAATACCAAAATAACATGAATCTGCTAGGACGAACTAGTAAAGTTTCAATATGTGATTACACTCGTGTATCCCTCTGGATGACGTTGTTTATCAGACTTAGTGCATTTACGCGTGTATATGTGTTAGATTGTTTATTTATTTCTATCTAGAGTTCAGAATTGCATGACTCCTCTGACGAAGAGTATGTCCCAGACGCCCCAACATCTTCCTCCAGAGGTCGGGCATCTAAACGAAGCCGTCAGGCGGGCTTTGGAGGCCGTGGTCGGGGAGCGATGCGAGCACCCCGAGCCAAAAAACGTCCTGCAGTCTCTTGGCCTGACAAGCCGTGGGATTGGTAACTTTTCTGGAAGTTGCTGATCCCTGATGCTCTCTCCTCCACAAGCAAAACAAATGTGCGCGCGGTTGCGTAGTGCGTAGCTCGCCCACCTCTGCATGGGCTTGCTTGCTGTGCGCGTAACCGTTGATTGACAGCATGACAAAGCTGAAGCTCGAACTTGATTGGTCGGCAGCAACCGGCGCTTTTTGGAATAACATGGGGGTCTACGAGAGGAAGGCGGAGCTCAGGAATAAATTTTCATATCGCGTTATTCTAGCTTTATATTATAGTATTGAACTAGACTAACACATTTAAGCTTTGTTAAAAAATGATACATAGATTGAAAACAAACGGAAACTCCGGACAGCAGCTTTAAGGTAGGAAGGGACTACTTTCAAGGGAACATTTTTTTAAAATATGTGACTCTGACACACAGATATGAGCTCTTAGTGGTTAAATTAAGCTGGAAGGCAAACTTTAAACAAAGATAGAAGCTGTTTCCTCCAATGAGGATTTATAGGTGACCTTAAATTGCTAAATCATGGTACTACAGGTGTCAGATGTGTAATTTGACTGAAATCAAGGTTTATCTTTAATCAGCTATATTACTAATCATGGATCAGAAAAAATGAAATACCAGTAACAACAGAAACAAACTAACTACACATAAAAAATGGATATGCTGACAATTTGAGATAGAGCTGCCGTCATACCTTGAAGATTTCAGCCATCTTGCGTTGCTGTGGGAGGGAGCAGTGGTTCTCTATGGACAGGACGACGGGCATGTCAGAATTGACAAATGCGGCCCGGTTAATTGCCTCCACCACATCCTGAAAGTTCATGAGAGTGAATAAATTCTCAGAAACAAGAGCTACAAATCAAACATGGGAACTCAGTGAAAACTAATACAAATCAGATTTTCTAAAAAAGCCCTTAGTCGCAGCTTCAGATTAAATACAGGTGCTGGTCTAAAAATCCAATTACATAATACATAATATGATGCTGAAGGATAGCCAGCTGGTGAACTTAAAAAAATTCCAATATGTTTAGTTTCCTGAAATAAAAGAATTTTTGCCTGGATTTGTCGAGATGAATTCATCAGCTGTGTTTGAAGATAGAGCTCTGTTCTTAAAACTTCCGCCAAGACCATAAAATGAACCATGGAAGTGGAAAGTAATGAGAACGAGTGACTGACTGTTGTTTTGCTGCCAGGGGACATCTCCTTTATGAATTTAATTATTCATGTGCATTTCGAACCTTGAAAGGTATCTTAGTGGTCAGAGTGTGTCCGTGGTAAATAACCGGCATGCCATCATCTCCATCCCAGCAGTCCAACTCGACACTCCTGCAGCCCTGTAGCAACACCTAAGTAACCAGGCATTCACAAACAAGTGTCAGCTTTCTATGAACATGAGCTAAGGATAAAATAATCTGAGCATGCAGGGGAAAGAGATACAAAAAAATATCTGTGCAAACTTACTTGACTGTAAAGCTCAACAGAGGACTCTCCTTTGAGCTGGTGCCCGGTAAGATAGGTGTTATGAGAAGACTCGATGTAGTAGTAGGACAGAGGGTACTGCAGCTCCTCTGGATTCATCTGGGATTCCTCGTTACGAGAAGCAAAGTTCTCCTTGTCCATGAGAAATCTGGTACAGACAATTTTATGGTCAGGTAACGATACATGATGACACACTACAATTAGCAAAACAATCACCAAAGTGTTAAAAAAAAATGTCATACTGTAGAAACATACCAAGCAGAAAGATAAAGTTGGTTAATTTTCACTGTTTTGTGACACAGTATGACATATAGTTGTCTATATGGGTGCGTTTTGCAATATTTAAAGTTTTGCTATACCTTGCGAACCCTTCAAATGACATCCAACCCATTTGTTTCATGGTTGATGAGGGCTCAAATTTCTGCAAGAGAAATCAAATAACTAACATTATTGATAAGAAGGCCCCTTACTTAATTCCATCTCTGGTTTAATTTGTATTCTATTAATACAGATGCAATGAAATTCTCATTTTTTTAAATTCACACATCTCCCACTCTTCATCTACTTCAATGTCATCTTTGCATTTACTCACTCATTTCTCCAGAAGTTACCTGTATAATGCTGAGAATCTCATCATAGCTCAGGTGCTCCCTCTGACAGTTGACTAAAAAGTCATTCAGCTGAGGAATAGCTAATCCCAGGACACCTAATGATGCGTTTTCCACCCCTGTTCCATTGGTCACAATGCTGGCGGCTGCAATGGCATCTGAAATCTGCTTTTGGTTGTCAGACATCTGCTGCCTCGTCCGGATAAACAGGCCAAGATCTGAACCGTTACGGGTTAATAAGTCTGCGGAGGAGAGAAACAGATTAAGAGTAAGGGAGAAAAAGTGCTTGGGAGCATGCTTTTACTGCTGTAACAGTTTGTTCTTTTACCAAGATCTGGTTGGAGCCCTGTGTCTTTGTCATCTATCCTGAGGTTGGTATAAAGAGGAGGCGATTCTGGACTTGAGCGACTGCAGGGGACAGCAAAGGTGTCAAACAGCTCCTTCAGGTCTTTCCTGCTTCGGATACTGTTGACAAAAACAGTCACAGAAGTTAGTTCAATTTCAGCCACCTCAGAATGACCAGCAGCTAATGTTAGGACAGGCTTCTCTATGCAGATAAAGTTACGAGGATAGAAACACTTTGAGCCTTGTGAGCAAAATTAGGCAGATTGTATATTGAATGGATTCATTTAACTGTTGATGACGAACTGATGCAAGAGTCTGAAAAGTCGTTTGAGCATTAGATTTAAAATTAAAACTTTAAAAAGTGTTAATAACAAATCTAATGTAATGGATTTCAGCTACTAACTTTACGTATTAATGGAGGATTGTCGATGCACTGATTTACTGAAATAGTTAAACTGTTCCTTCACGTCTGTAGCTGTGTTACAGCATAATTCCAAATGAGGCTGCTGGGCAGCAGATGAGAGGACATACCGCAATCTAAGAAATGTAGGAGGACTGGTATGAGGATAATCCTTTGCGTCCATTCATTTGACACGGAAAAATTTAATACAAGCTAAATATTATACAGACAAGAATGCTTGGAAAATGTCCAAAGTATGATAACCTCAAAAGGCTGAATTCATTTTATCACACCGTCTTTAGCAGCGACTGATAAGAACATCACAGTTACATAACAAGAGGGAGTGAGATGGCAAAAATGCTGAACAAAAAAATGTACAATACACATATATCAATGCTTCAAGCCACAATTGATTATTGAAGTATTTCATATAACTACAAAAATATGTTTGATCCAGTTTGGCGAGACAAAACAGAATAATTCAAATGCTTAGTACTCTGAATTAAGCCAGCAACATATGTCAAAAAAAAGCAGATCTCATCTAATAATTTACCTGAATGACTTGAAAAGCTCGACAAATTCGATGAAGCTCATTGTGCTGTCAGAAATCATGAGATTCTGGAAGCCTTTGAAGCAGCCTTTACCTCGACCATGCCACGATCTGCTGCTCCAAGCACTGCAACGCAAAAAAAGGGAAATATATTAACTCCGATGAATAAAAAGACAGTTTTAGATATCTGTGAGGCCAAATCACACCTCTGCTGCTTTTTTCCCCCCACATACCCTGGCTGTGACTTTGCAGTTCCTGAAAGGATGGGAGAAGATTGTGGACGTGACTGGTTGGATCCTACCATGCTGGATGAAGAGGAGGAGGAGGAGGAAGAGGCCAGCAATCCAGAGCCCTTGCTGGATGAGAGGGAGAACGGTCCAGGGAAACTGTCTTCTGTAGCGGCAAAGGGGAACAAGAGTAAATAAAAATCGCACAGACAGAATGCACAACACAACAGGACATAATACGACAGTGATGTCCAGTGAAGATTGTTTCATTCTTTAATTTAGGTATTGCGTACTCTTTTGAGGGTACTAAAATATAACACCTTTCCAAGACAGTCCAAATAAATGTATCTGGTCGGGAAACTTCTGCATAATGCATGAGTTTAATATTTAGCTAAATCCTCACTTGGTATGCATCTACATATTTTTGATGCTATCTGTGAATATAAATGGCTCCATAAAAGGTCACCTGGATCTTCTTGGTCGATGCTGTCAGACTCTGGTCCGTTCCGATATAATCCTTCCTTACAGCTTCGGGTTTTCCTGGAAACCATCTCGTCATCAGTGGCATCTCCACTGTCTCCCTGTGTAAGGTGTACAAACAGATGGTAAAAAGGAAGCCGTAGCTATACTATATGAGTAACTATTCAGTAATACGGACAACACCTGTGTGAACAGAACTTGTATTGTTCAAAAAACTGTAGAAAACAGTGGCATTTGTAAGGGCCCTTAGCCTTTCACGCTAATGATGTAATAATAGAAATCAAGTGTGTTGTTGAAGATAACAATGAAACAGATCGGCCTAAATTATTGCTTCTGCTTTACTTGTTCACTCATATTCTATTAGTAACCTCAGCTACATGTGACCATCACAGGCACTACAGACACAGAAGCAGAACTTGTATATTTACTGACCCTGACAAGAACTTTCTTCTTCTTTTTGGACTTATCATTGATGCCCAGAGGGCTGTTTTTCTGGGTGCCGGGTTTCTCCACACCACCTGTACCCATGTTCCACCTCCGCCCACCAAAAAGCTCAATGGCCTGGGCTAGTGTTGGGCCTTCATACCTGCCATCCTCCTACAAGAGATGAACACACAGACATAGAGGATTACAGCGACAGGAATATGGGTTAAAATAGGCTTAGCTGAAGTCAATCTTCACCCTTATATTTAAGTGAAACATGCAACATCCTCCTTTTCATATAAATTGTTATGTTCTGAATTCATATTTAATGATCTTATAAAATACTAATGTTATTATTTAAAACCACATAATCCTCACTTTTGCCCAGCAACATGAGCTAAGGAAAAATAGGCCAAGAAGAGGAACAGTTACATTGATTTTAAGTTGACTTAGGAGCAAGCTCACTGGGGCTTTCAGATTTAAAGAGCAATGAAGAACCTTTTATTGTGATGGATAATGCATAGCTATGCAGCTTTAAAGAATGTATAATGCTGAAAATACACCTATTGTGCTTGGCTTTCACTTTATGAAGCATTCCCTTTGGTGGCCAATTGAAATTCATACATTATTAATTCAGACATTGATTGAAAAGAGTCATATGTGCACAAGCAAATTTACCTGATATAAGCTGACGTATTGCTTTCTCAGCCACTGCAACCTTTGGTCGGGAAACTTCTTCAACTTCCTGGTTGCATTCACCAACTCTGACAGGCCCTTGTGAAGCATTTGTGCCGTGTAATTGGGGGCCACAAAGTGCAGGAGTCTAATGGTGAAAGAATGCTTAAAATATTTAGCAAACAGCAAGACGTGTTCGCAGAGTGCCAGCGCTGCTATGCATAAGTGAATTTCATGGTACTTGCCTGTTGTCCGTGGTACTGACACCATAGAGGAGGCTCAGACCATTCTCCTCCACTGTCATCTGGCACAGCTTGTTTTGCAAACACACAGCATGGACATCGACTCCCTGATGACCCAGAAACACTGCCTGCACATTCAAATAAACACAACGTTATGAGAACATGTCAAGCCATGACTGCCAGGCTTTATTCAAATGTGAAACAAGTCATGGTACTAATCCAGCAAAATTAAATCACTGCACAATATTCAAGAGCTTGAAATTCAATCTAGGCATAAAAACAATACTTCTTTTCACAACAAACCTTCACCACTGATAGGTCCAACAGGCCTTCTGCAAGTCCTGCTACTACAGTCTGTCCTAATCCCGGTGGCTGCTCTGTAGGGGACGCTCCTCCACTTTGAGGTTTACCTGCCATGAATCAATCCATATAAATGTTTGAAATGTAATAAAGGCAGAGGAAATTGAGAAACTCATGCACGGATGCACACATTTGCAACTAGTTTAAATAGTGCGTGTTATGAAAGACATGGGGCAAACTCACCATGGGTAAACACATGCACAGTACTGTATGTTTAAAACATAATAATGATGCAGGATATATCATTTTTCATATCACGAATGCCTGTTCAGCATTTGTTTAAAGAGTAATAATGTGAGAGGAAATGGGGCTTGTCCGCATGGCTGATAAACATATTCATTATGTGTAAAGTACACTGAAGACAAAAAGAAAATGTTCTCCACAATATGGAGAAAAATCTCACAAGCCACGTGAATAATCTTTCGAGAGAACAACAATAAACTGAGTCACCGGCTGCTATTCTATATATTATACAACAGACTGCGTAACACAAACTCCATACAACAAAGCTATATGAAAAATCAAACATTTACATAAGCAGAGTTGTTGAAATGAGAAAAACGACGTACCCCAGGTGAGTGTAGTGTTGTCAGGCTGTAGTCGCAGCAGACAGCGAGCTGTCAGGTGACTGTCCTGGTCGTAATGAATGACTGTAGCGCCCTGCAGCAGAAACTGGTGAACATCTGGCTGAAGTGACAACACATACCTAGAAAACGAGAATAAAAACATTGTAGCGAGTCTGT
Organism: Acanthochromis polyacanthus; assembly: GCF_021347895.1. NCBI lineage: Eukaryota > Metazoa > Chordata > Actinopteri > Pomacentridae > Acanthochromis > Acanthochromis polyacanthus. The sequence continues at coordinate 11,698,568 of NC_067131.1, read as the reverse complement.
TGAGGTGCAGCGGCTGTGTATGTTTGCGTGTGCGAGTGTTTCCTACCAGGGAATGAGCTCCGTGCCGTGGCAAAAAGCTCGGTGTGTCTCCTCAGTCCCCTGAAACTCCACCTCTTTCACGATCGGCTCAAGCGACAGGTCACCCTCCGAATCGGACAAGTCCCCAACCACGAATCTGAAGATGTTCCAAGAGCAGAAATGCAGCACAGGAACAGGAAGAAAGTTTAAAAGATGCAATTTAGTATCTGGATTTCAAGATGATGCCAAAATTTAGTTTGATGATGTAAATCTGCAAATGCTTATGTTTCAATGTTTAATTTAAACAACAGCAGAAAGCATAGTAAGTCTGATATTTTAACACGTCCAAGCAAACCTTATCTTAAGTAAGATTAACAGCAAAAATGCACACTGTCCTGAGGGCATCAGTTGATCAAGCAAAAATAAAAAGGGCCATGCATTTGTTACTGCTCTTTCCCTCATTAAACAAACTTTTATTCAAATGGCAACTTAAACCATGTTGATGTTAGCAAACATTGTTCAGACTCCTGTAACTCTTATTGTACAACCACTTACAAAACACGGTTAGTGTCTGGCGCTGTCCTAAATGAATGGGAACTAGAATGGGAGAAGGAAACAAAGAAGGTGGAGAGGAAGTGTGAGAAGAATAAAAGAGGACACACGATGGTTTTGACAGTCTGAGGTGAGTAAAAGAGGATGCCAGTGGAAACGAAATCCAGAACACAGGAAAAGAAATACTAAACCTCTCTGAGTAAGGTGATATTTATCTGCAACCCTGTCCTGATAGATGAACAGCTGGCCAAAATTAAGTTGAGTTGTTATCCGGAGCGCTAACATGCAATAATATGTCAGAGTCAGAGCAAATGGTCTAAAAACACAGAAGATAATCCAGGTTTCCTTAATACAAATGTCATAGATCAATGCTGGAACTAAGTCAGTTTTCTGCATTGTCAAATTTTCAGCTTGTGTTTTTAGCTACCTGTCACCAGTGTGCTGACATGCAGCAGAACTCTGTTCTTTCCTGGCAGGAAACTCACTTGTTATCTTTTTATGTGAGCGTACCTTAATCGCAACAAAATCTGCAAATGTGCTCCTTCACAAACACATCATCTGTGGCTGGTGTTTATGAAAGAAAACTGTATTTTGAATGCTCCTAAATACAAAATATTGCTGCGTTCTACCACCTAGGTGGAGCATATCAGGCGACAAATTCTGTATTTGTATCACATTGAATGAATTGAAATTTAATTAGGGAGATCTTTGTCATTTAAAACCTAGAAGCATACAGTGGCAAAACAAATCAGACCATCAGATAAGTTTTAGACTTTTGTGCATCATTGTTTAGCACAGTCTTGTTTGTTTTGCAAGAGATTTCAGCAGTTGTACATCTACAAATGCAGCTTTGCAGGCATTGTGTTTTTATTCAGAGGTAAGTGATTACTCATGGCAGTTACTCACAGCATAGTTCTGATAATAACCAGCATATGATAATCTTTAACTTCAGCGAGGAGTTCATCAAAGAGGTTTAATGTGACTTACTCTAAAGAAGCCAGTAAAGTGACAGCATGTGTTATATCATTACAAACCGAGATAATGGTATGGTACCATAGAACATGTCAAACAACGTGAAATCAGCCATAGAAGTTAAACGAAAAGTCACGCTGAAAACAAATAGCTAAGATTGTCATGTTTTAACATTAAACCAAACACAAGATTGAAGAGTAACGTTAAACCTCAGTAAGAAAAAAATGAAAACAACTCCAATATGGAATCAAATCTTGACTCTATATAAATATAATATAAATGAGAAATAATGCAAAAATGGGGACAATAAAGGAACTAACTGATTGCGGCAGCGGTCCCTGAAGGAGTTGTTTCTGGATGTGGGCGATGGGCCAGTAGAAGAAGGGCTGGTGGATGACTCATCAGGATCTTCTGCCTCCAAACTGCGATTACAAGATCTGAGGAGCAGGAAGAGGAAAAGTCAGGCAGATAAAGAACAAAACATTAGAGGGGACAGTGCCAAACACTTCATAGTCTTTACTTTCTTAAAACATGCTTTGAAGGATGCAATGTACCTGATAATCTGAAGGATGTTGCTGACTGTGGCTTCTTTGTCCGGGACGTGCAGTCCGTCTGGGCCCGACCGCGACATGAAATTGTGCTGACCGCTGTAGTCGGACACAAACTGGAGAAAGATCAGACAAAACAGATTAACATGATATCTGATTCTTAACGTTTGGGTCAGTTGTATCAGATGTGTGTATTTGTGCATGCTTGGGGGTGTTTGCTGTACCTCTATTGAGTCCTCTGTGTTATCTGGAGGTGGTTTAAGGCTGATGATGCTTGCTGTGCCATCTAATGCATCACTTAGCTCCTTAAGAAAAACTCCACAGAATGGCACAACCTATAGTGTATGGAGGGAGGAGAAGAAATTATACTGTAGCCAGTCGCAGTTAATGGGTGAAATGCTCAAAGATGATCCAAGAAAACAGAAACCCACCTTGCATCCTGGGATATTGAGTGCTCTGGTCACAACCTTCTTGTACTCAGAGGAAGACTCATGCTGAGCCATGGCATCCTTTAAACTTCTCATGGTCTCGATGTCTGACTGGTCCATAAACTGCCACATTTTCAGCACCTTCCGGGACCTTAAAGACAAAGAAAAAAGTCAGCTATTTCTTAACAAATCCAAAAAAAATTACATAAATGACTTGTGTACACAATATCTGCACATATAATATGTGAGCATATTTAAGTTGTCTGTGTTTCTTAAAACCTGAGTCCAGCCAGGAACTCCATGACACCGTTGTAGTTCCCCATGTTCCAACAGCATTTAGCGACGTGGACCAGATAGGAGAAAACTTCCCTCTTCTCCTCCATGGACCCTGCTGTCAGGATCAGCCACGTCACCCACGAACTCACCTGCATGATCAGAAGTTCATAGATAATAATATTATTATTAGTTACTTTCACACTCAAACTGAGTGTTCTCGCTTCTCTGCTAGAACTGTCATCCAAAACCCAGGAGAGTACAGACAATTTTCCGTGAAACAGTGACAAGCTGTGCCTTGTGAAAGGACATATTATACAAATCTACTTAATGTTTTGAATAACCTGTTTGTTCAAGTTAAGTTTATACAAGTTTTCGATATTCAAACTGAACATATTTTGAGAAAACTAAAAAAGAGCCTTACGTCGTATAAATGAATTCATATACTGGTAGTGGTGCAATATGCTGCACATTTACACGACAACTGCGGACATTGCTGATTGGATCTCCATAACAGGTGGTGTGCCAACCACAGGATGACTTGTAAGTGTGTTAGTGTGTTATTACAAGGCTGTTACTAGATGTGTAAATAAAAACCAGGGAACCTGAGACAGCATTCGCAGCCACCTTATGGTCAGCTGAAATGTTTTATTGTTAATATTGAATGAATTCTGATCTGGAGACCTGCGTCTAAAGTATTCACAGGAGGGTGCTTGGTGACCGCGCACACACACACACACACACACACACACACACACACACACACACACACACACACACACACACACACACACACACACACACACACACACACACACACACACACACACACACACACACACACACACACACGAAAGAAAGAAGAGATCAGATGTCCATCAGCTGTGTGCTCTGTCTGTGCGCTGACTGCCCAAAAGACACGGTGGCAGAACCAGATATGTATCAGGGTCAGCTTCCCTTCACATTCTTGGCAGAGAAGCAGAGAAACACACAAACCCCCAATACAGGAAAAGCCCAGATTTCAATCTGGCTGCTTCTTAGCTCTCTGGTGTTTTTGTCTCTATGCATTAGAGCCTCATGAATGTATTAGCACACGCATAAAAACACACTTGAACTCCCTCACCCCCTTGCAGGTGGTAAAAACATCCCCCCAGTCCAGAGATCTATTACTGGGTTATGTAAGGACTTGTAAAGCCCACCACAATCTGACTTCACAGGAACTAAATAAAGCCACATACATACACACACATACACACTGATTCGAAAATATGTAACATAGTTTCACATGTACTATTGTTTGAAGTCGTTTCCAGTCTGACACTGTCTGACAACTGCTAAAATGTGACTTTTTTCCCATGTCACCACTTACCTCAAGCACAGAAATCATGCATAATGCTTTCAACCAAACCTCATGTTTAGAATACCAGCTTTTAACATTCAGCATGTATAAAACCATGACTACTCATATGTGAACCCAAGGCACAGACATGATTGCTGCAATATTGTTATATAGTGATTCGGAAGCATACTGCTGCATTTTATGCAGTAGATTCGATTTATATGTTGTTGGGTTTTTTTGTGCCTGCCTCTACTTTTACTGTCAGTTAAAGGAAAAAATTCCTCCCCCAAAACTTGAAAGTCATCGTACAGAAATGCAATACTCATTTCTCAGTGGACTTCTTTCTCGGAACATGCCCATTGAGTATTTTTAGTCATTTCATCAAAACAAACTGCACATCTAGGTGTTTTTTTTAAACAGGATCACTGTGTTTAACTATTTTAATACACTGATTTTATTCTACAGTCTTCTCTCATTTGTCAAAATTGTCGCACAGATCAGATACAATGTTCCACAGAATCTCCCCCAGAGTATTCAAAAAAGCAGCGTTACTACATCAATGATGCAGGACCTTGTTGTAGATCATACTGTATATGGCTTACTGACTGAAACCCTGCTGCCCAACAATCTCTTATCTGTTACTCCCCTGCTCTGTGCGTGTCAGGATGTTCGTGTCATGCATGCAAGTCTTGTATCAGTCAGTTCTAGCGTTATGACATAATGCAAAACATGTCAGCATTGGGTTTGAATTACAGTCACCATCTAAACCATTCTGACTGTCTGCAAAGTGGCTTTTGGAAGTGCCACAGATCAAGGGATTGCTCTGCGCTGGCATCTCTTCTGATATTCCAGATAGCAAAAGTGAGGCCACGGTGTTTGTGTGTGACAGACAACAGACAGGATATGAGCAGATGCTATATATAGAGTTAACGTGTAATGGCACAAAAAAATGGCAAAGAGCAAAGAAGAGATGAAGAAAGAGTAAAACAGACTAAAAGTATGTAAAAAGTGTCCTCAAACAACAGCCTCCCTTACATGCACAGCACATGTTTTATCAATAGCAGTTTGATAGAAGTTCAAACACACACAGACACACAAACACACACTCTGAATTGGAGCTGGGTACAAGATGATCTCCCCTTTGATGTTTGTATGTGTCCATCTGTCTGTCCTTCTGTCTGCCTGTCTCCATCCGTGTGTGTGTGTGTGTGTTATTATTTGAACTATGAGGGTCAGTTTCTCCTTGATACAAGAATTACATAACCGAGGTTGATGGAGAACTATTACAAACTCAACGCATGAGCACATACTGCTCCTGTCAACGCTAAACACTCCGGACAGACACGGAGAGGCCCAAACTGCTCACCATTCCCTGCCTCCCAATTTTCTCTTTCCCTGGCTATCCTTTTTCACTGCATAGTGCTTCACTCCCATACATGGCTTGAAAATGAACAGGATCGAAACGATTAGATGCTTTTCATTTCGAATTGCAAAGTCTTGTGTCTAAAGCTAATAAATGACTATCTGAAAACAGGATGGTCCTTGTTTAATCCTAATATCACCCCTCTTATCTCACCATTTTAGTAAATATCTGCTTTTCGGGCATAGCTTGTTTTCAGGCATGCATTTAACAGTTATTTTATTTTCCAACAAGATATGTTTAATGCCAAACCCAAAGATGTCCAGCTTAGTAAAAGCTAAAAACACAACATTAAAAAATGAAACATACGAGCTAAAATCCACGATTTCTTTTACCATTTTAAATTATTTGATTGCCAAAATAGTTGTTAGAATAGATTTGTACATTAACTGATAATTTCAGCTAAAATTATGACAGTGCTAATGAAGGTTTGTTGAAAGGCAAAAATGAATGAATTATAATCTCTATGTGGCAAATGTCTATTTAAGAAGTATTGAAAATGCATCCTTTAGGATTTTTCTTTGGTAAATGTTTGACACTGTACAATGCTGTTAAAAAAATCTCAGGGAATCTTACGCAAACTGTGGTATACAGTCTAGAGTGTCACGACTTGAAGCCACTCCAAGGTCTCATCAGTGTCTTCAGGGGAGAATCACTGTTGTCATTTGCCTCTTGTTTCATTGTGCCCATATATGGCTACGGTGCACATTCAGAAAACTATTTTTCGTGCCTCTCCTCTCACTGACTTAAATGAAAACCAGCTGATGTGAAAGGCACGCAACTTAAAGATGACATCACCATCCCCGATCAATCTCGCTCCCTCTAACACTTTCTCTTTCCCCGCGGTACAGTGTTAGGATTGTTTATTCTCCCAGTCACTCACCGTGAAAGACACGAGGCTCGGGAGTAGAACTTCAGCTAACTCTCACCATCATGAGTGAGTGTGTTGGTGGACATGGAGCGTGTGCTTCAGTCATAAGCCGATAAGCCTGGGCAAATGCAACTGGGCAAAACCAGCCTGAGGACAACACAATTACTGGCTGGCTATTCCTTTCAACCTTTCACATTAATGTCAAACTGCAAAACCTGTATTCTCACAGTCTCTTAATAGAGAGTCACTAAAGGGCACTCACCACATTCGAGTGCAGTTTTTCAGTCAATACCTTCTCAACAGCTGAGAAGTGATATTTGAGGTATAAAATATATCACTAAAAGGTCGTGTTTAAAAGCTTCTCAAGCCACACCATTTGCAGATAGGTATCACGAGTTCTCAAGTGACTGAATCAAGTGGAAAACCCTGAGGTTTGGCAATATAAACTGACTGTGACCATCAAATTTGAAACCGATCTTATCGACTTCAAAAGGTCACACACACACATACACACAAAAAGAAAGCTAAAACATGTACTACTGTAGCATCACACACATTTGCAGATGCCTCACCTCATTGAACCGGGCCACCAGGTCCTCCACAGCGTTGCTTCTCTGAGCACTCTGAGTAGGCATGGTGGGCGCCGACAGCGAGCCCTTGAGGTTTGGGTGACGTTTAACGTGACACTCAGGACTGCCTAAGTCACGAGTAAGGAAGCAGAGGTAGTCCAAGGGGAAGACCTGCAGCGAGATACAGTCTTACTACACCAACTTCTAAAGTGGATTAGTGATCATAGACTGGCATTATAGCTATAGTAGAAACAATCTTGTCTTCTACTATTCTCCACATTCTTTTGCATTCATCTTGCAAGAATCATTTCATCTAATGTCCTTGCAAGTGAATACTATTGTATAACTTCATCAAAATATATTACTTAGCATACATTTTTCTGCTTGTGTCAAGAAAAACCTTCAAACATCAATAGTTTTTTAAAATTCAAATCACCACTTGACAGCACAAGGACGGTTTTTTTAAAACTTCAGTACGTATATTATATAAAATCTTTCCTACCTGCTGGTAAAGCTGCTGCTCTTGCTCAGTGAGGATGCAGGCGATCTCCTCGGGGAACTGAACAAGGTGGCGCAGCTCTGCCAGCTCCTTACTGATCCCACTGACACTGGGAGGAAGAGAGCTGCTGCTGGTCATGCTGTTGGCCAGCTGACGCTCTGGATGAACAGATAGAACAGGTAGGAGAGACAAGATTATGAACTTGAAGCTATCTGTTCAGGCAATATCTACATCCCACTAGCATTTTGTTGAAGAGTAACACCAGACAGATGCATGAAGGTAAAAGAAAGAAGAGAAAAAAGGGTTTAAAAGGAAAGAAACAAAGAGTACTCCTGTTCATACCAGTAAAAAACAAAAATACGGTAGAACAGGAATGAGGATTAAAAGTGAGACATTATCTCCTCTGATGTTTCCCTTTCACCATAAAAGTTAAAAGCCTCAATAAACTGCGCATCTCTTTTATCAGGATTAACCTGGAAGAATCCAGTCTTCTGATCCGTCACTCACTTTTTATCACGCACTCTATTCTGAAGCCCACCAAGTGAACCCCACGTCAACCGTCTGGAAGTAAACAGCAATGATCACCTGCCAGTTCCAGTGTTTGGATTTCAGTTAGCTCCATTAGTCTGTCTGTTTACACATATACGCACGTACACACACAGGCAAGCCTGTCCTCATCTCTACTAACAAAGGACTAATGGACAATTTCTACGCTTGTGCCGTAGCTGCCAGGTAGACATACAGTACATTGTCGGGATGAATGCCACATAAACAGACTTTTTTCACTGCAGGAGCCTTTCCAGGAATCATTTGAGGGACTCTTGGAGGAGTTTTACCTGCAATCAACTTACAGATCCCATTTGACAAATTGTACCTGACCCCAAAGAGCCTGTGTTCCGAAGCAGACTACTGGGATGAGGTTTGTAGCACTGGTGACTAGTGGAGCAAAAGAAAGCAGATGCTACTTCTATTAATACGGCTCACGAAAAAGACTTATGTACGGGTGAGTAAAGTGTTTGTGAAGTGTTTGCCATAGACCTCTCAGTTTAGCAGTTTGATGTGTTGAATTAACGAGCTGTGCGGATAGTAAAAGGCAGGGAGATGTATGTCAAATAAAATGAACACCAGGAATTACACAGACCATCTCTGGTCATTGTCAACTGTCATACACGGAAACCTACCCACCCCCCCCCCCCCCTCCCCTCCCCTCCCACAACTGCGCAGATACAAAACTGTGCATGCACACACATGCAGGCACACACTTAAACGGTGTCCTTGGTAACCATTGAGATGTGCAACAGGTAGGCATGGCAACAGCGGTGACTGCTCTGCAGGAACAAAACTTGCTTATTTACACAGTTTGATTTGTGGATCCGGTGGTGCAGCTTCTGTAATGAACTCACAGCATGGGCATACGTGCATGTGTCTTTGTGTGTGTGTCTGTGTGTGTGTAGGATAAGAACACACACACTAAGCATAAGAGAGACAAAGAGAAAGCCAGGATGAAAGGAGCATGCTTGGAAAACCGGAATTAAGGTCAAAGCAGGAAGAGATTGTTTAAACACGGAAGTTATTGGTGGAGAAAAAATCATACAAGCATAAAAAATGGAAGATAGAGAGGAAAAAAAGTGCATGCTAGAATAGAGATGGGAGGAGAGGAGAGAGATAAGACAGCGAGGAAGGAAGGGAGATGTGGAATAAGTGGAAATTTTGTAGTTTACATTATGCGGCAGGTGTGACTTATCTATCACAGTTAGAGAAGCAGCATAAACCGCTAAATCCTTTACACATCCTACGCGGAAACATACAAGGTATAAATGGTGGCTCATTAAACAGTGCAGGGCAGAGTACATTTTTCCTAGATGCTTTAGCGATAAATGAAACAGAACGAAAAATAAATGTGACTACTGGGGAAAAAAAGGATGGTCTGATACAGTCAGACTACAGAGAATAAAGGAGCTGTAAATAAATACTGAGCAAATCCAAAAATCCAAAGCATTAATGCTGTAGCTCTTTAGCATGGCTTTTTACTACAACAAAAACAGCTGATCCAAAACTGAAGAGCTGAACTATATCATACTAAGCAGTCAAGATGTGAATCTCCACCAGATTTACAACATTTGTCCTCTGTCAGCTCCTCCCTTTCAACTGCGTGCAAGAGGTATGCAAAAAAAAAAAAAAAAAAGAAGCCATAAAATAACTGTAAAGATTGCTTTTTATTCCCAGCTTTCTGGAAAAATACTGATAATTTTCAGGAAAAATTTATCGGGATGAACTAACTTTCAATATCATTTCTTTAATGCGACCTAAAAAAGTTAAACTGGTGTTAAATCATTACGATGCAGTTAAAAAACACACCGGAATTAAATGAAACATGAGTGTTTATCTTTTAAAAAAATGTTGAAAAGAGTTTTTGCAGCTTCAAACAATCTAATCTTGCATCCCCCAAACAATTTTGACAATATCTGCACATCTGTACAGCAGAATTGTTATTACAGGTTTCCCTTGTGAAGTGGAAATTGAGACACCCTCAAATTAGTCATATGAATTTCATGACCATGCAACAGCCTCAGTCATTCATTTATTCATCCTTTAAACGAGTCAAGCACACGGGCAGACAAAGCTGTCGGCCAAGATGCTACACAAAAAAGAAGGTCCTAAGAGATTCTGAGAAATTAATGAAATGCAAATGCGCATTAAAACAGAAACTCCCTACTCGTAAAGCAATGACAATCATTGTCTTGTGGCCAAAGCAAGTTTATTAGATTCAGTCACCGTGCCGCTTTATCATGTGTTAGTCATGTTCCCCTGAAATTCTATTTGCAAAGCTTCACTCAAACTGTGCAATATGACCAGCGATAAACACACTCAGATAAATAAACATTAGGACTGATTAGGGGATAGAACGAGGTTTTGGATTCCAACGTGACAAGTGTATTTAATATAATTTGTTGCGAACTCGTGTGGAAAAGGCCCCTGCACCATTTTAGAGTATAAACACTGATTTGACAAACATTGATGAGTAATATTGAACACGCAGCTATTGAAAGAACATGAACCTGGACTAATTGACCATGATGCCTCTGTGATTTTTATGCATGGGTTTACTCATCTATAATGCATACTGAATACAAACACACTGATATTGTGTGTGGTGTTAATGGAACAGTTTCTAAATGTGGCGGTAGATGTAGCAGATTGGACATCCTTTTCAAGACATTTCTGTGTAAAGAAACACCATACCACTGAGACAGCCAGGAAACAGAGGAGCGTGTGTGGTAGATACATGAAAAATAGCATTTCAGCATTCCATGTTAGTCTCATCAAAAACAGCAGCGAGCCAAAGTTCACATCAACATTAAAAATTCCGTTCATTTTGGAAAAAACTGTGCAATACTGTACATCACAGTAAACTTAAAGCTGATGTTTAAAGCTCACTGAAATGGAGAAAATTCACTTCTTTCGCTGCTAAATTATGTCAAAAACTTATTGTTTGCATTTTTTGTCACATTTTGCCACACCTCTGATTGTAGCAGCAGCACAATGTTTCAGTCACAATCATCACTTCCTTAGTCACCATGTGAGCCAGCACATTTTACATTTAGAGAGGACACGTTTCAAAGGGTTCACCTAACGGCGAGTCCAAAGCAAAATGAGGACAGTCTACTCTGGTTCGTCAAGCACTGATTTTGAGATTGATTTTTGAAGCTGCACACTCAAGAGGAAAGGAAATGCGTGAAATCTGTCACCGCTGCCTTCAGGATTGTTTTGTTGAGCGAATCACAGTTATTTATACCAACCAAAGGAGAGGAACCTTGGACAGCCTTCATTCTTTGGCACACAACCACACACACCGTTCTCACAAGCACGTTTAGAACTGATGACAACTTCCACGCTGGAGTATGTAGGGCACTCAAACAGGTGCAGCACGAACAGCCTGAGATGAAGGACTGTTAACCAAGTAGTCATTTGAACTTATAAATATATTATAATTGCATTCACAACATAATTTTTTATCCAAAACAGTCTTGGCGACCTGAGGGTCAGCATGAACACCAAGTGGGCAAAAGAAGTTCCCTTTACTGGCCCTATTAAAGGCAAAAATGCAGAGGAAAATACCATTTAAAAAGCAAAAAGGCTTATTGTATAAATCCTATAAGCAAAAAGTTCCTCAGTTTAAATGCAGCAGAAAAACATCTGGTGTAAATAGCCCTTACTGACATGTACATGTGCTCTAAAGTACATGCAAGTAAGGTCAGATGAACCCTTATCCAAATAAAAATCAACAAGTAGCAGTAAACAGACTAACACATACGCAGCAGCAAGTGTAAACACACAAGAAAAGCAGTGCAATGATTTAAAAATACATAGGTCACAATGCAGCAGCAGAAGCAATAAACATTGATCTTTCTGACTGCTGACAATACTGACTCATCAGGGAGTTTCCCTTTGGGATCAGATATGTGCACTCTTGCACACACGGAACCAGGTGCAGAAATAAATATAACGTCCAAGTCCTTCTGTCCTTCGTAGTTAAAAGTGAGGTCTGTGACAAAAACCAGGGTAAAGATAAGAAGTGGGGACTAATCAAGTGAACAGTTTCTTCTTCTGACACCAAGAATCATTCAATTTAAATATTTATAATGTAATTATGTTAAGCTATGTTGTGAATGAGGCCCAACTCAACTTAAAAAAATTTGACCATAACTCTGTATAATTACAGTGACTTAATATCAGATTGAACACATGGGTGTTACTGTGTTATCAGGGTCAGAACATATCCATAGCCACGTATGACATTCACAGCATCAACGCAGTGTGACGTTACCCAGAAAACCTGAAGTTCTTCACCGTCATGACATCAGTTTTGTGGTATAGAGACAGTCGAAACGTGTAATATTTTTTAATCGCATAGTTTTCAAGCTTTTGCATCACCAATTGCATATTCAAGCAAAACATTTCCTTTTTTTAATGCTAAATCTATATTTGCTATGGCTATGTAGCTTAGTTTGGATACAGGCAATCGCAGTGGAATGGTGGTCACTATGCCTTCAAATGATGGGTTACCAGCATCCATTTATTCAGATTGCCATATAGAAATCGGACTAAATACAAGGAATCAAAAAGGGAAAAAATTAGTCATGCATCTGTGAGATAAGTACTTGTTTGCCAGTAAGCAATTTGCCACCAAAAACATTAAAAAAGGAAACACAGATTTCAGCAAAACATAAATCCCACTCATAGGTGTATCTCAAAGACCACAAGTGCTGCCAAGACACACACACAGAGCCGACATTTGGCACTGATTGGACAGCAAAAAAGAAAAGGCACTGCGCATGGAATGCACACTCAACAGAACAAGATTCTCCAGTTTTCATAAGTAATAATAAACGTAGGTAATGAACTAAAGTATCAGCATATGTGACCAACATGATCAAAACCTAAGATAATAAATAAAACTTAATCTAATTTTCATCTCACTAAAAGTAACATTTTTTGTTCACTGGCAGCAGAAATAAGATTTCCTGATTACCACGTGCATAAACGGTTCCAATACTGCATGAGTCACGTCTTCTGGATTTCTCATTTCTGCATAACAGCGGACTAACAGCTAACTTGTAACACTCCCTATAGTGTACATAAAAAACACATGATCACACATGCAGTTCAACTTCAATGCACATGTGCACCACTGAATCACTGACAACCAGTTTAAAGTCCCAATTTCCCTTCACAGCTGTGTGGGGAGACCCGCAGCCACACTGTAAGTCACATTTCCTTTACTCACTGATCAGCTTGAAGTCCATTCTGTTGGAGTGCTTCATGGTCGCGGGCTACAGCTGGCCACTCAGCTCAGTGCCGGGGTGACCGAGGTACACTTGCTCACATTTGAGCCGCCAGACCCGACTCTCCTGCAGCTGCTCTCTCTCTCCCTCTCTCCCTCTCGCTCTCTCTGAGTGTCTGTTCTATTTCCCACCCCCCCTTACTCCATTTCTAACTTGGACTCTTTCCAACTTGCACTTTGTCTTCTGCTCTCTTTCACTCACCTAGCTTCTCTCGCTGTCCTCTCAAACAGCAAGCTCGATCTCTCTCGACTACATTCACTATTCCTCTCTCTCTCTGTCTCCCGCCCACTCTTCACTGACACCATACATAGTTCACAGCCGTGCGCTAGAGTTAAACCAGCCAGACCATCCCCTTGTATAAACATACACTGTCATAACTCATGTGTGCATATTAACAGTCAGAAACAAGTAATTCGGTGCAACTAGGCGCCCAAAACAAATCTTCTCTCTCTCTGATTTTGCTTGATTTTGTAGATTACAGTTAAATTCATTCCTCATTATGCAAGATTACTTCTTGTAAGCTGTTTTGGATGTGTTTACAGCATGCCTCACTTCCCTAAAGTGGCATTAACGATTTTATTAGGTAATGACAATTAATAGGTTTGTTTTTTTATTAATCACTTCAGCCATATCTTATGAAGAAACTATAAATATTTTATATTAATCACTGTGAACTGAATTCTCTTTGGATCTTTGTTATAAAGACAAAAGTTAAATAAATAAATCTATTAATCTAAAAGAAAAAGATCAACAGAAGTACAGGAAAAACTGAAAATAGTTGCAGCCTAACATTGCATAAATATGCATTTTAAATGAAATATACTGCCACTTTTAGTTCATTTGAAGATAAACACCTAAATCATTTCAATTACATTGTGGAAAACTTTCATTCTTACTGTATCTGTGCATGTGTGTGGATCCAATACTGGTCACGAAACATTCAGGTGAGCAAATTTAGCAATAATGGCCACATAAACAATGTGTGTACTTGGAATCCTTGAGACTCCCGTTCACTTTGATTCCCAACCACATTTGCTGTCAGTAGGTCTTAAATGCTGGCGTGCAACACAATGTACAATGCCTGACTCAGAGGAAGCGAGAGAACGAAAGAAGGAAAGAAGGAAGAGAAAAGACCCACCAATATTGAGCTGGAAGGATGGCAGCCTGTAACCGAGCTGCCCACTTCCTTTTCAGCAGTGCAGCACTGTAAATTGTGTTATAAAGGAAATGATCTCAAGAAAATCACTTAAAACAGCTCCCGTTTTACAGCTGACATAAATATTGCTAAATCCCAGTGGTTTTCAGCAGATTTTTTTTGTATGTAAATGAGTACTGTGTCTGCTTCAGTAGATACCTACTCAACAGACCTAAAGGATGCATCATTCTATAATTACTATCAAATGTATTGCACATGGATGGTATAGATTCTCTTTTGAAGCTTTAGTACTGCTTTATGTCTTCTTATTCACAGTGATGTTTTGTTTGTGAATTTGGAGTTTCTTCAGCTTTGACTTGCTGCTTAAAGTCCTTTTTTGTCGTATTAAATGGACTGTTTGTGCTGCGGTTGTTCTGTTTTGGGGTTTTTACACCTTGCAACTACAACCCATTGCTTGTTTTTCGGATCAACACTGCAAGCGATGGCCTAAACAGTAAATGTTTGTATATGAGGACCAAAAGAATACTAAATGGTATTTCCTCCTTTCTGCAACATACACATATATTAAAGCAAACATGATGCAAAATATACACAGATTACAAAAACAAAATCACATAAATGGACCCATGAATTAGTATTTCACCCACATTGTGCCTCAGGTAAAATTATTCCAGGTATAACTTAAAACATCAGCAGTGTTTGAGGTGACATAGACTTGACAGGCATCAGGCTTCAAACAAGACGAGTTCTACAAAACATAAATAACTAATGATCACCTATGATTTATGGGCTCACAATGCCTTGGTATATCTACACGTGTTTAAGCAGCACATTTCACTTTGTCCTTGTCCTTCCCAGTTGACAGTTATTGTGCAGCACCAGTACCAGTCTTTATGGGGGTCGGCAGTTTCCGCACAACAAAAGCCTGCCGGACACATGCCATTTCAATTTGTAAAATATATTTTATCATCTTTAATATGTTTCTCCTGACCTGCCTGAAAACGTCATGATTGTTGTTACAAAAGTCGTGCCATTCACGTCACAGAATTCAGCAAAATGCCTTTACATCATAATTGTGACGTGTAGAGAATGTCTAGAAAAACATTCTGCCTCTCATCACTCACAGTAAAACTCTAAGAGTACACCAAGGCCAGTCAGATAGTTGTTCTAGTAAGCCTTTGAAGCACTTGCACCAAAGCCACCAGTTCAGTTTTGCACACTTTATCTAACATCAATTTACAGACTGAAAGCAATACAAAAACCCACTGCATTTTCTGAAAGACAGACTGGAGATGTTTTCTCGAAATCCTGATCTCCATTTGGCATTTTTATGGGAAAATATATGAGAACCACATTTCAAATGCAAATGTAATTATTTCACTACTGCACTGGAAATAAAATAAAACCACTGATACATGCTTGATTCAAAATAAGTTCTATTTTAAAGAATTTCCAGCATTTCTTGCCAGCACAAATACATATAGTATTTCAGTGTGTATTTATTTATTGTTTATTTAATAGGGACCAGTGTATACAATAAACATGTATAACTCTATGACATTTATAGCCAGCGCTAATTTGCAAAGTCCGTCCCTAGAAGGGCTTTTACAAGCTTCGTCAAAATCTCTGGTGGCCCGTACAGGAAAATACGGGCCACCACCTCCTGCCAAATCTAAATTTCTGGTAGCCCGTACAAAAAACTAGTGGCCCATACTTCGCGTTGTTTACATAAAATTAAAAAAAATATATAACTTCTCAGGAAGTCAATTTCTTTTAATGAGCTCTTCTCTTACAACCTGCTTACCATTAGAATCGAAACAAGGCGACATGGTCAATATCCCCCGCCACATGTGATATCTATGAGTCTATATCCAAAATAGTGATCAAGGGCCATAACTCTGTTAAATATTATCGCACAGGTCTCATTTTCAAACTTGATCAAGGTGTCCATGGTGTGAAGCTACACACTAAATTTCGTAATCCTAGCTGTAATAGTTTCCGAGAAAAGCTGTCCCCTTCATGTCGGACGGACGGATGGACAGACGGATGGACGCACGGAAGCACGGACGGATGGACGGACGGAGGCCAAACCTATATCCCCCTTTTCCACTTCGTGGAGGCGGGGGATAATAATCAGTCTCTCATTCCAAAAAAAAATCAGTCTCTATTCATCTTTACAATCACAACGACGACATCTTCCTCAGTCATTTCTGGGTTGAAATCATCCAGAAACCCCTCATCAACATCATCCTTCATGCCTTCATCTTGCCATTGAACTTCCTCCTCCTCCTCCTCCTCCTCATCAATATCTTCCTGAGCAGCTGCCTGCTACTGGACTTCTACTTCCAGCTGCTGGTCTGGTGCTTCCTGAGTCACAGTTGCACTGGGCTGACTGTGGACCACCAGCCTACGCTTTTTTCTCAGTCTCTCCATCAGAGCTGGTCTCCTGGGTGCTTTGGCACCACTAAGCCAGCTGTCTATAGCTTGATCTGGGTCAAACTCTCTGACTGAGGATGTACACATCTGGATTGTCATAATGTTGTCCAGGG
Source organism: Acanthochromis polyacanthus (assembly GCF_021347895.1). Taxonomy (NCBI): domain Eukaryota; kingdom Metazoa; phylum Chordata; class Actinopteri; family Pomacentridae; genus Acanthochromis; species Acanthochromis polyacanthus. The sequence continues at coordinate 11,681,528 of NC_067131.1, read as the reverse complement.
TGTTGTCAACTCCTCAGTAAGGAAAGTCGCTAGAAGTCACTAAATGGCGTCATCGCATAATTGGCATATTTCCCAGTTTGCATGTACCGTAATTGTAATCAACGTTGTAGGAGAGAGGAATAACGTTGTGGAAGAGACCAAAAAGTGATTAGAAAACACCCAAAATATGTTTTTGTACTAGAGGCTAAATGCTGTGGTTTATTTTAGCATGGCAGTGAAGAAACATTTTCATGTACAGTGCCTTGTGAAAGTATTCGGCCCCCTTGAACTTTTCAACCTTTCGCCACATTTCAGGCTTCAAACATAAAGATATAAAATTTTAATTTTTTGTCAAGAATCAACAACAAGTGGGACACAATCGTGAAGTGGAATGAAATTTATTGGATATTTTAAACTTTAAAAAAAATAAAAACCTGAAAAGTGGGGCGTGCAATATTATTCGGCCCCCTTGCATTAATACTTTGTAGCACCACCTTTTGCTGCAATTACAGCTGCAAGTCGCTTGGGGTATGTCTCTATCAGTTTTGCACATCGAGAGACTGAAATTCTTGCCCATTCTTCGTTGCAAAACAGCTCGAGCTCTGTGACATTGGATGGAGAGCATTTGTGAACAGCAGTCTTCAGCTCTGCCCACAGATTCTCGATTGGATTCAGGTCTGGACTTTGCCTTGGCCATTCTAACACCTGGATACGTTTATTTGTGAACCATTCCATTGTAGATTTGGCTTTACGTTTTGGATCATTGTCCTGTTGGAAGATAAATCTCCGTCCCAGTCTCAGATCTTTTGCAGACTCCAACAGGTTTTCTTCCAGAATGGTCCTGCATTTGGCTCCATTCATCTTCCCATCAATTTTAACCATCTTCCCTGTCCCTGCTGAAGAAAAGCAGGCCCAAACCATGAGGCTGCCACCACCATGTTTGACAATGGGGATGGTGTGTTCAGGGTGATGAGCTGTGTTGCTTTTACGCCAAACATATCGTTTTGCATTGTGGCCAAAAAGTTCCATTTTGGTTTCATCTGACCAGAGCACCTTCTTCCACGTTTGGTGTGTCTCCCAGGTGGCTTGTGGCAAACTTTAAATGAGACTTTTATGGAAATCTTTGAGAAATGGCTTTCTTCTTGCCACTCTTCCATAAGGCCAGATTTGTGCAGTGTACGACTGATTGTTGTCCTATGGACAGACTCTCCCACCTCAGCTGTAGATCTCTGCAGTTCATCCAGAGTGATCATGGGCCTCTTGGCTGCATCTCTGATCAGTCTTCTCCTTGTTCGAGGTGAAAGTTTAGAGGGACGGCCGGGTCTTGGTAGATCTGCAGTGGTCTGATACTCCTTCCATTTCAATATGATTGCTTGCACAGTGCTCCTTGAGATGTTTAAAGCTTGGGAAATCTTTTTGTATCCAAATCCGGCTTTAAACTTCTCCACAACAGTATCTCGGACCTGCCTGGTGTGTTTCCTTGGTCTTCGTGATGCTCTCTGCACTTTAAACAGAACCCTGAGACTATCACAGAGCAGGTCCATTTATATGGAGAATTGATTACACACAGGTGGATTCTATTTATCATCATCAGTCATTTAGGACAACATTGGATCATTCAGAGATCCTCACTGAACTTCTGGAGTGAGTTTGCTGCACTGAAAGTAAAGGGGCCGAATAATATCGCACACCCCACTTTTCAGTTTTTTATTTGTTAAAAAAGTTTAAAATATCCAATAAATTTCGTTCCACTTCACGATTGTGTCCCAATTGTTGTTGATTCTTGACAAAAATTTGAATTTTATATCTTTATGTTTGAATCCTGAAATGTGGCAAAAGGTTGAAAAGTTCAAGCGGGCCCAATACTTTCGCAAGGCACTGTATATCCCGTTCCATAAGTCTGGATGGGATCTGCAGTGACTTTGCGCATGCGCGATTCATCTGTCGTCTGGCCGCGGAGTGGACTTGTCCCCTAATCAGACACTGGGACTGCTGCGGGGTTACTGGACTGACAGCCTGTGCTTTGGGACGGGGAGGAGCTCACAGCAGCACCTGCTGCTTGTTGAGGACAGTAACTGCAGAATGATCCGAGTTTTCCTGTCAGAGTCTGCAAAACGGCAGAAAAAGCTGCTAGATTTGTCCGCTAGTCGCTTTTGACAAAAAAGTCACTAGGAAGCTTAGGAAAGTCGCTAGGTGGCAACACTGCCTGCGCAGAACAAAGTGAAAGGTTAGAAATCTTTCAATTTATTTATTTATAAAATGCTTGTCGCCCGGCCGGGCGATGAGAAATGTATAAATTGTATCTGTTTATCGCCCGGTGCATCGTTCTGGTCGCTTCGGGCGACTTGGCGACCGCGAACCTTACACCTTACACTTCAAAAATGAAGGGAAAAGTTAAAAGAAACTTTCAGTGAAAAGTTAAGAAACAAATTAAGAGAAAAATTAAGGGGACAGTTAAAGGAAAACTTAATGGAAACATTAAGTGGAAAGTTGAGGAAGTCACACTCAACACTTGAACGGAAAATTTAAGGGAAACCTTAAGGGGAAGTTAATTGAAATGTTAAGGAAAACATTAGGAGAAAGTTAAGAGAAGGTTAAGGGAAAGGTTGAGGGAAAACTTAAGGAAGCCACACCTGACACTTCCAAGTTAAGGGAAAAGTAATGGGGAAAGTTAAAGGAGAAGTTAAGGGAAAAGTTCAGGGAAAACTGAATGGAAAAGTTCAGAAAGCCACACTCCACACTGCTAAAGTTAAGGGAAACTTAAGGGAAACATTCCACACTCCAAGGTAGTGGAAAATTTCAGGAAAGGTTTAGGAAGACATCCCACATTCCACACACGCTTGAACCCAAGGCCTTCTACTTTAGAGGCAACTGCTCTTACCACTGCACTGCCATGAAAATTGAAATCTTTTCATGCATGCATGCACATAAAATATGAATGAAAAATCCTGATACAAATAAAGGTTGTACATAGATGCATATTTTTGAGAGCAATGGAAAAGTTTGAAGAGTTTAATTTCCTGCCACATTAAAAAAAAATCATGTCATTTTACAGTAGATTGCATAACTCAAATTCAGAAAAGCCATTTTTAACCGAACGCTTAAAGATTAAGAGCATGTTGTTACACTGAATGACTGAAACGCTGAACAATACCAAAATGGTAAGAAAGCAATAACCACACCAACACTATCCAAGTTTGAAACTTAGTCAGATCGTGCCAAAGCTTCAAGATAATGAAATGTCTTTTTTGACAGGATATAATTACTTTAACCTTACTGACAATGTCTTTTGAAAATCTATGCTGCAACAAAATGTGACTTAGAGCAGTCTGTGTTTTACTCAAGGTATATTTAATTTACTTGACCTCATTGGTGCTTTCCAATTGAACAAAAAAAAATGCAGAATTAGTTTATTACAGCTTTTTAAATAACAGCTTGGGCATCTGTTATATGGATGTTATCATTGCAGGAGTCAGACATTGCTCTTTCTGGTACACAAACTGTTTCTCAGTGTGGAAAAGACAGAAATGTCTCACTTTATGAAACACAACAATGTGGGTCTAAGACCTAGAATATTCTGTTCAAGCGTAATGTCCAGTATCTGGGTTGCTTTGGTACTGGGTTACAAAGGCAACGAAAAGTTAGACAGGGAGCCTCTCATGCTATGTGTGTACCAAATGCTAGTCTTGCCAAGACTTCTAAGCTGCTATGTGTGCACGTGTCCAGCTCAATTCTGTTCCTGCAACACCCATTAGAAGAGAACACGGTGTCATGTTAAAGATATGCGCTCTGTGTGTGTCTGTGTGTGCTAGTATATGAGTGTTTGTTGTCTCAACAAGGTAGACTGACAAAAATGAAAGCTTTGCTATTGACATGGCTGATCACGTAACAAGTCGCAGGGAAGCGCACACGGAAATGTATGTTTTTTGTGCGCTTGTGTGCGCATTTGAGTGTGTGTCTCCTTGATCCTAACAGAGACAGCCTGTCCCCTGGCCAGCTGCCAGTGGAATTAACGTCAGGATCAGCTTACATTTAAGTCATACGTAACATCATTGTAGAGAAAGGTGGACAGACAGTTACCAGCTGAGCAAGTGATCAACAAGCGGACTGGCTGGACGATGATGTCATGCGTAGAGAAAGCGAGAGTGAAAGAAAGAGGTGAAATACCATAGGCATGAAGGGATTCAGTTGATTTTCTAGTCTCATTGGGGAGATACGTTTTACAGTTCACTTTTTCAATTTCTTTCTAGCTGCTGCGCTCAAACAAAAAACAAGAATCTATTTTAAGAGCTTGTTACGTCAAAGCGGCAACATAAATAAAGATATATCACCCCTGAGATTCTAAGAGGAGGATGTTTGAAGTGCATATAGCCTCTTTTCGGATGCTTAGATCATCACCTGAAGTGTGTGCATGAGTGCTGAGGGGAACCTGTGATGTCAGGAGGCCTTTTTCTCATTCCCTACACCACTTGAGCATCCTGTTTAAATGAGTGGCTAAATTAGAGAGAAATAAGTCTATGAAGAGTGAGAAAAGGATAGCAAGGGATGTAAAGAGAAAATGAAAGGAGGAAAGGGCAACCACTGGATCAACTACAGACCCTAAGTGACCCAGATCCCACTGTGGATAAGGAACCATGTGGGAAAAACAGCAGAGAGTAAGAGAGAGAGTAGACCACAGGGGAACAGTGAGAACCTTAGTCTGCATAGAATCAAACAAAGTCCATCTTTCACTTGTCATTCGTTTTTGCACGCTGTTTATCACCACTGCTGAATATCATACTACATGTCTAAGTTGCGTGCAATAAACCTTTGCTATACACATGTAGCAACACTAACAACACTCACCTTTCAGCACAGCGTGGCCGTTGGGGCAGCTGGGGCAAAGGGTAAGGTAGAGGAGAACGGGCACCTAGAGCGGCTGTAGCCTCCAGCAGTGCTCCAGTCAGCAGGGAACACACCGATGTCCTCTGGCCACAAGCACGATAAAACCTAGAAATACATTCATCCTTGATTTTATTCAGAATATCTAACATGCATGTTCAGTGTTTCCATATTGTAAATTACTTGTCTGCTTTGCTGTTTTAGTAGAAATAATACAATTGTCTGTTTAGTGTAATTATATACAATTATCATATACCTAAGGATTATCTCTAATGTACAACATCAGAGATTAATATTGACTTTTGGGGTGCTACAAATCGAGCAACTATGGCCGTGCTTTAATATACATACAACACGTAGAGCTTGCAGATGAATTGGAGTGTTTCAGTTAAAACACATGCAGGTTTATCCAACTTTCTAGTAGCCAGTCTCTGAATTAGAAAACAAATCCTAATCGTCACAATTATTTCAGCAATTAAAAATAATAATGTAAAAAATTTTGCTCATCTTTAACTTGGGTCGGTGTGTAACTAAAAATTTGTTGCATTATCAAGCATTCTGCCAGTTTTTCACTCATCTATCCATTGCTCGATAAATAATGGGTAAAAACTTAATCACAAATTAGTCCAAAGTAATGTTACCAATTACCCGTTTTTCTTTACCAGCGGTCCAAAAGGTTAAGATGTTCAATTCATTATTCTTGTTCCAGTGGGTTCACTCATTTTTTAAGCATCTTTTTAGCAATAAGTAGGTCTCTTTCATTTAACACCTAAAAACCTTATGAAGTCAAAGCACCATTTTTTCCTATTTTAATCTTTTTGATTTTTCTAACGTTTAACTGAAATCACAAAAATAACAAATGCATTCCTCGAATTTACACAAACCTTTTGGTTCCAATCTGTTGACTAAATATAAAACTAGCGGACTTATTTTATACAACTGGAAAATTACATCAAATGAGAAAGTAGCCAAACCTGTGTGGATGAGAAGGATGACAACCCCAGGGATGAAGGCAGGAGCTCAGATCAGGTCTGGCTGGGCTGGCGCTGACACCATGTAACTCCTTGAGACAGATACACCCAGGGCAAGACAACAGGAGCTTTTTGGCAGGATGAATCAGGGCGACTTCCTCTCTGTCCTGATCATAGTTGTTAACCTGTTGGAAGAAGCCATTGAAAAATAGGTCATTTGACGGAAACCAACACTGGAACTCTTGAGTTTGAGAGGGTGAAATTACGATTGTGACATTTTGAAATCATCGACCAGCCACAACATTAAAACCACCTGCCTAATACTGTAGATTTGACGTTCGTGCTGCTAAATTGTCCTGAATAGCTGGAGAATGGACACAGGAACTTTGAGGAGTCCTGTGGTGTTTGCAACCAGAACACTGGCAGCAGCTGTGGGCTGCAGGGTGGGGCTCTAATGGATTGGACTCGATCAGATTTGGACCTGGGGAGTTTGCTTTTGGCTCTTTGTTGTGCCCCTCGAGCTATTCTTGAGGAGTTTTTGCTAGTAGACAGGGTGCATTATCCTGGTGAGGGAGGCAACAGCCTTCTGCGAGTGTTGTTGCAATGGAAGGGGGATGTGCTCGGTTTGCAACACTGTTTTGGTTGGTGTCCAATATCATTCACAAGAAAGCCAGGACCAAAGGTTTCCCAGTAGAACATTTTGCTGTTAAGAGACGATCAGTGTCATTTTCTTCACCTGTCAGTGGTTTAAGATGGTACTGCTGCCAAGTGTTTACTCATCTATGTTGTTTGCATACAATAAAATCAGAATAAATAAGAGGAAAGCAACATATGGTTGAAATTTTCAACAAAACACAAAAATTAACTCCATCAACAGGAAGTGAAAGATCACATACTTTGGATTAATCTTACATTCACAGAAAAATACACTCAACAAAATATAAACGCAACACTTTTGTTTTTGCTCCCATTTTTTTATGAGATGAACTCAAAGATCTCAAACTTTTTCCACATACACAATATCACCATTTCTCTCAATATTGTTCACAAATCTGTCAAAATCTGTGATAGTGAGCACTTCTCCTTGGCATTTTATTGATGGCATTTTGAATGCACAGAGATACCGTGACGAGATCCTGAGGCCCATTGTTGTGCCATACATCCAAGAACGTCACCTCGTGTTGCAGCAGGATAATGCACGGCCCCATGTTGCAAGGATCTGTACACAATTCTTGGAAGCTGAAAACGTCCCAGTTCCAGCATACTCACCGGACATGTCACCCACTGAGCATGTTTGGGATGCTCTGGATCGGCGTATACGACAGCGTGTACCAGTTCCCGCCAATATCCAGCAACTTCGCACAGCCATTAGAGAGGAGTGGATCAACATTCCACAGGCCACAATCGACAACATGATCAACTCTATGCCAAGGAGATGTGTTGCACTGCATGAGGCAAATGGCGGTCACACCAGATACTGACTGGTTTTGTGAGTCCCCAGACCCCCCAGGCACAACTGTGCACTAATCATGGTGTCCAATCAGCATCTTGATATGGCACACCTGTGAGGTGGGATGGATTATCTCAGCAAGGAGAAGTGCTCACTATCACAGATTTAGACAGATTTGTGAACAATATTGAGAGAAATGGTGATATTGTGTATGTGGAAAAAGTTTAGATCTTTGAGTTCATCTCATAAAAAATGGGAGCAAAAACACCTAATACAGTGTAAAGCGATGAAGCCAATCGTCATTGCTAACCTTGAAGTAAGCTTTAAAAGAATAACTGAGAAAAAAAAATCCCGTCATCCGGGTGTTATTTCACCTTTCAGAGTATTATAGAACATTTGAATCAGAGGTCATCGTCATCAGCTCCTCTGCTGTGCTTGTTCACAGAAGCAATTTCCTCTCGAAAGAACAGTAATCAAAGCGTGAAAAGAACGAATTAACGGAGAGAAACGCCACTGAGGCACAAAAACAGACAGGAAGCAAGGTGGAAGAAGATTCCAAACAGAGTGAGGAAGACACATACGCACTGGAGGCAAACAGAGAGGGTGAATAATAGGGAGACAGAGAAAAGAAGGTGGGAGGCAGGAGACAAAGGTAAAAAAGAGAATGCAGAGAAATCAGTGAGGAGCTTTAACTGAGTGAACATTTTGACCTTTAAGAACAAAAAACTCCCACTCTTTCAGTTCACACTCTTCTTGGAATCAAATCCATCCAACATAAAAGGAACACTTATCCAAAACGATCAACTTCCTCTTTGTCCTCGAGCGAACCTGCAGATGGGCTCCTCTGGCACAAATTTCAGAGAAAAGCTATTAAGGCAGCATTTTGTGGGACTGTAAGTGGGCACTTGTGCCTTCAGCAGGGATGGAGATTACAAATGGGACAAAATCAATAACGGAGACAGAGTGGGAAATGAACGCAATACAAGTTTAATGAAGAAATACTGCTCAAGTGTAATAATCAGTAACGGGGTCTATCTGCGGCGCTTCATAATAGCGGTGGGAAAAAGGTGACTGAGAGGTATATTCCACTGAATTCTCGTATTAAGCACATGTTGTATTTGTATTAAACACTGACTGGCAATGCCGTGACACAACAGGCACGCAAACACGCACAGTATATAAAGTGCACAGCCAACTAGTTGTCTTAGTGGGATGGGTTTCCTGCATGGGGTGTAGCCTAGCTGTTGTCAGATCTGGGTCATCCCCCGGGAAATGAGATATACCAGGCTGCACGTTTAAAAAGGGAGCGAGTCATAGTTAGAAAGACAAAACAAGGGGGATACGCATTAAAAAATAAACAAAAAAACCCCAGACATACAAGCACAAGCTTCCTTTCTCAGTAAGTAGTTGAACATGAGATAATAAGTAATGACCCTCATTTCCAAAAACAAGCGTATTACAAAAAGGTCAAACTTTCATTAGGAAATTAAAGAAAAAAGACGGAGATTAGACATATATGGACAAATAGCTTGTCAGATTTTTTTTTTTATTTCCTATCCAGAACATTCACTATCTAATACCGCTTGTTAAATACTTTTTTCCCCCCTGGCATTTAGAGATTGTACATATCCACTGCAGAAACACAAAGTCTCCTACATTAACAGGACATTTTTCTGCATTTAACATGCACCTAAAAGCAAAAAGTTGACCTGAGTCAAACATAGTCTTCTGGTCTTTTCGTATCTATTCTGCATTTAGGTGGGGAGAATTTTGGTTAATTTAGAGAGGATTTTCTGTCTCCTGTTGCTACTGAACATTCATGTATACAGAAGATTCTATGCTAGTTAACACTGCATGAGTATGGTGTGACGAACTACCTGTAGAAGTAGCTGCAAACAGCCCGAACAATACATAATATGTACTGTGTTTGTGTAATCAAATAATTGTTTTTGAAGCAAAAATGAAAGCAAATATGCTGATCAAGGCTGTCAAATGTGAGAATTTTCTGCTTCTGTTGGTCTTACATGTACCGTCGTAGTATTACTAGAACTAAATATGTTGAGGCTTTTGGATCTTTGGTCAAAAAAGATATTTGACTGTATTACCAGAACACGGCTTCATTTTCATCAGTAAGAGAGCTATTCATATTTTCTGCCAGTAAAACAATGCCACTAAAGGAACCAGAGATGGCGATGATCAAATCAGGCCTCAGCAAAGCCAGAACAAACACACATTCAACTAAAGTCAGTGATAGTTTACATTTTGTACTCTGTAGATGGGTTATGATGAGTACACCTTACAGGGTGATAAAGACTGACAAGTACCAAATGTTTCCTCTGGGATTTTATCAATCTCATCTACAGCAAAATGAAAGTTTTAAACAATCAATCATAGACTAATCAATTGTTCATAGGTCTAATAGCTGTTCAGGAGAAAAGAACCAAGTCAGTTTAATGTATTCTGTGGTAACCACACGGGGCGAGTTTTGTTTTCCAATCAATCTACTTACTTTAAGTCCGTAAAGCAAGTTCTTCTCTCACGATACTTTCACTTTCTCAATAAACATTTTGGTTCTACTGTGGTACGCACACCCAGACTTTGAAAGAGGAGAGCAATTAAGGAAGAGACACTGTGCATTGGAGTGTAGAGGTGCATAAAAGTGAGCTCGACTCCAAAGAACACTGTGGGGAATGTGGTGCTGCCTTTGATCGACGCAGAGCAGCTGTCTTCACACACACACAAACAAACAACCTCGTTTTCAAACTCCACGCCAACACATGGGACATATAGAGACACTTTGAGTCAAGATCACAAAAACACGTGCTAATGGCAGTTATGCATGTGCATAATTGCTCTTAAATATGACTTAAAATGAAGCCAAAGAAGAATGAGGGAGTGAATGTGTGAAGGGGCAGGGGAGTAAATGAGCAACTATTAACTGGTTTTAACCTCCATTAAAGGGAAATAAATAAATAATTCACTGTAATTGTCCATTTTCGCTAATACTTTTTCCAATCTCAGGATTAAAAAGAGAGAGATCAATCCCAGGCAGGCAGACAAAACAACACAAAGCACTCTTTTCCAAGTAGCCACAGTCACAGCAGACATGGGGACAATAATTGTATTTCAGCTCAATGACATAAGTACAGGTCATCCAATATCAATGTGTCCAGCATGTTCTTCATAGTAAATGACTAACACTGAGCTTACCATTCAGCCAGTTAGCAGAACTGTGGCTATATAGGACCGTTGCCACTAATGCAACATTGTATCTCACATTACAGTGTGTGTGCGGGAAACATTAGAGGCCTAAGCTCAGTATAGAGAAACGCTAGAAGCAGCTGCACTGTTCAGCTCAAATAAATGTTAATTAAATATTATTGTTTTGGCTAATCACCTGATTAATATTAATAGAGAACAGCTTGGAACATGATTTGTGTGCGAGGACATCGTGGAGACATAACCCATATTGTGCTCCAATACTATACACGACACGTTTTAATTTTAGCTATAATATCTCACACAATTCACTCTCGTCTCTCCATCCTTATAAAATTGGAAAATGTAATTTGCTTCTGCCACTATCTGTATGGTGCCATTGTTTTCTCGCAGTTTCGCCACGAAGGTTAGCAAGTGACAGCTCATATTCCTCCATAACAGTTGGTCCAAAGCCATAAAAACTATAAAAAAAACAGCAACTCCTGGGATATTTCTTCCAGTATGTTATTACCCTTCTCTTGGACAAATAGTTTCCTGTTTCACCATGACTGAAAAATCTCAAATGTGACTGTCCAGGGTGGCTTAATGATCCGATGAGCATATTTGTTTGACAGTTACTGACACCTGTAGAGTTAGGAAAGAATTTGCCCTTGTCAAAATCAGGGACTAAGCATGTGGTGTTTAATGACCGGTTCATCAATCAGATTCATGAATTAAAGACAAGAAATAAGTGTAAATTGTAAGATATGACTTTCATAATACTGACAATCAGTCCACGTAACCTACAGTTATGAATGAGTGTGCTATTAAGTCCCATTAGCGCCCCGTTGGGTAATTCCCCTGCCTGGCAACAGCCATTCTAGGAAAGGATTAGCAAGGGCCACTGTGGGGCACCGCACAGACTACTGAACTTTGAGCTGGAATGCGCGTGCACACACAAAGACACGCACATACAAACACATGTGAAAATGCAGACATGCAAACACATTCTGACTCATGCCCCTGCCTTTATGTATACCACACCAGATGCATACATTAAGTATGAGCATGCAGGATGCTGGAAAGGCCGATGCTATCTCCCTGAAATCCAACCACCCACAACTTGAACTCTCTGCTTTGATGTCTCTGACCAACCAAACTCAATCACATACTCTCACGGTGACACCCTCCTCATACTAACAGTCGCTTTCTATCAATTGCACACTCCTCTTCAGTTACTCTGCATATTCGACAGTGTTCCCAGGCTTAGGTACCAAGACACAATATAGCTCAGCTGTCTGCAAAATGTTACGACATCGTATGCTTGTCTCTGTACAGTGAATTCTCCCTCCCACTGTTGCCATTTATGTGCACAAACCCACGCAAGGCCACAAATATTAATTTGGTAATGATATCATGCTGTTAAATGAAGTGATCACATGGGACTATCATTGCAATAGCACCATACCTCCCAGATGTACTCTCCCACGAAGCCGACTTTCAAGGCACAGAAATGCATCATTTCGGTCGACATCTACTTTTAGAAGCATCATGGAGGGTCGAGGTTAGTTGAGGTTAGCGGGGGGTTATTCTGTTATTCTGGTCTGTGCTGTGGAGCTGAAGTCACTGGAGAGATGTCAGTCTTAACTCTTCCCTTGCTTGAACATTTTTCAACCGATTTTAGGATGAGTTCTTGGAGGACAGGAGAAGATTTGGGCATTTGGTTTGAGTATTTTTGTGTTGAAATGTGTACAATTTCATGATACAGTTGACTAAAATCCCGCGTAAAACTTCAAATGTGGCAAATTTCCTGTCCTTATAATCATCAAATGAAATTTGAACCACAGTAAAGACTAGCAGCCAAACAAGCAACTAAGGAGTCAACGAACTTGGCATTTCAAAGACTTCAACTTGACAAATGAGAGATCAAATTATCACCTCTACTGCATAGTACTCCACCATGTTCCAATTGTGCCAAAAAAAAAAAAAGTTTGGCAAAGCAATACGAACTCAATAAACGTCAGCTGAATCTCTCTACCACTTCATTCGTGAAACGCTACAAATCACAAGAAGATTTAGGTCCAAGCCCCATATTCCTGAAATCCTTCATAGCACTTGAACGGTGTGTTTGCGTTAACGCGGTGAAAATGGAGCCGACAAAGCCATCTGAGGAAAAATGAAGAAAATGTGCACCCTGCCCACCCAACGCGACAAGAGAGTTTAAATCAACTGGACCTGGTCTATTTGAAAACTCGTTGGGAAGCCAGGTATGTTCAGCAGCTCTGGTATCTCAGCACCCAGACACTGAAACCCCACCCATCCTGGACAGTGTATACCAAATCAGAGGACATAAACCAAGCACACCCAAACATGCCAAGCGCAGATCCCACCGCTCAGGTTGAACATGCGATAAGGCGCTTCAAATGTGTTCCTTACTCTGCCATTGTTGGATTTATGTGTACTCACACAGCACACCACTCTCTTTATCCCAGCAACTCCTAATCCTGGTTTGCATCACAGAGAAACAGACAACCTCTCTGCACTGTCCTGTTCTGTTCTGTTCTAAGATTTTTCTGCCATTGCAGTCTCCACAAGGTAATGTTTGCTTTCCTGCACCCTGAGTCTGGACTGTCTCACTGCAGGCTGAGTGCAGCACTCATTTGTACAAGCTCATGAGCAAAACAGAAATGTGTGTAGCTACAGTTTATGCAACAGGAGCACTGCATGTTTAGTTGATTTTTGAAGCGAAAAGAAGAAAGTAAAGCTTGTGCAGCAAATAAAAATTCAAAAATTACCCTTCCTTCGCATGGTAATGCACTTTTTCTTTTTTATTTTGTGAACTAAAAATAAAAATATTGCAGCAGGTGCAAATATTAGGACTTACTTATCCCCATTTTTATCAGCTACCACATTTTGTGTCTTTTTTTTCTAATTTTCCTATTCTTGATTTAGGATTTTCAACTACTCTTCCTCGCAGATCTGACATATTCTTATGTTGTCTTTCACATACAGCATGTGTAAAATCTTTTCCACACAAATTTTCAAAGCTTCAGCTTGTTTGAAGTACTTCATGGTAGATTCTGAGGTCTGCTTTTGGTCACTGTCCTGCTGCAAGAAGACAAGCTTTTTCCGTTCCAGTGTCTTGACAAAGTCCAAGACATTTGCATCCAGAATTTGCTGATATTTAGTGCAATCCATTCTTTCCTTTACCAGTGCAATATCTCCAGCATCACAGACTGTAACAATAAAAAAATATACACTCCAGAGCTTTTTATGCAAATTTTTCATTCTGTCAAATTCATTTTCTGCTTCTGTCTGTTTCTCCAAATACAACTTAGGGGAGTTTAGCCAAAAAAAGTCAATTTAACTTCACTTGTTCACCAAATGACTCTTTTTTTTTTGTCACCTCAAGTTTCCCACTGATGACTCCTTTGTTTATCAGCCATCTATGCAGTGATCCGAGCTGAATTTATCAGCTCTGGAAGTGTCATCAGCTGAAAATCTCAACTCGAAGTTTCAACAAGTCAACTGGGGCCTAATAAGTTCAAGGCGCCTCAACTGGAGCACGTGTCACAATCACAGTTTTTTCTATATTACAAAAACTTAATAAATAGAATAAAAAGTAACCGTGGTATGGTAAAAAAAAAAAAGGGGCAGAAAGGTTCACTATTTTGTGACAGCAGTTGTTTCTTTCATTTCAAAATCAACGCCATGTGCCCAGTGATGGCTGTTCAAACGTTTGCATAAAACTGTGTGTGCAGACACTGATGCTGCATGTATACAGGTTTTTAATGTGTGTAATCAGACAGCCTGTGTATACACTTGTATTTACGGCATGCTGTGTGTATATGTGCACTTTTGATCCATGTTTTATCTGAGTGTATATTGGATGAGTGCAGGTGGTCTGTGTCCATGAGGGTCTAGTCTTTTGAGAAATAAGTGTTTGGATTAGAGCAGCCTGATGTCGGAGTCTGAGTATCTGCTCTGAAACACAGACAGTTGAGTCCATACGGTGGGTTATAAAAACAGAGAAACACTTGAGAAACTCTCCCTTTTTAAACACACTAAGACAATGATTATCCAATTAGAAATTAAGTTACACATCCAGCAGATGACTGGAAAGGCCCAGCTGGAATTCATTTACATAATTAAGCAACTATAACACATTAGGGATAAGCACAAATCATTGCCATGGAAAACTGCCCAGAACGTACACAAAGATGAATGCTCATACCCAAAAGCTCCTTTTGATGCACAACTGAATAGGACAGTTTCTCTCCTGATACCCTACTGATATATTAATGGCGGATTTTCAGTGAATTGCCTCGGCCCCAACATTACAAAGCATTATCCTTCTGAGAGACGTGTTCGCAGCTCAAGTTGGCAGCAGCATCCACTGAGTGGACACACAGGCAAGAAACAAGAGAGGAATTGTGCTAAAAAGAATCCTAAACTGGAGAGAAATTAATATAATATAAGAACTGAAAAATAAAATGCCTTCTGTTGTCACATGAGAACCAACAGAGTTTGTTGTTTCGGCAGAGGAAGCCCCTCTCGTCTCACTGTAGATCAGGCTCTTAGTGGTTCAGTGGGTGGATTATGACGCTCACATTTCTAGGGATTAGACTCATGCAATACTGTTCTGAATATGTAATGTGGATGTTGTAAGTGTGTGGGCTTGTGGGAACCCCCAAAAAGGAAAGACAGCTCCTTGGGATTACCAGTGTTTGTACTGGACTACATTGATTGTCACATGAAGAAAGCAGTCCATATTAATACATATACTGAAGTGGAAAAATAAGATAAATTCTAGGTTACAGCAATTATGAGGGTAAACGCAAAAATCTGTATTTCAAAACTTGCCTTTTATAACAGTGCATAATTCATTATAGTGTCTAATACCACTTACGACCTGCTGGCTCAGAGCCTTCCTTACACAATCAGCTTTAAGCCTTCCACACAGCATCTAAAAAGTTGTTTCTAAAAAGGAGCAAATACACAATAGCCGCAATAAAATTGTGAACCAGTCCGGAACAAAACATGAAAAGTAGCTGCAGGCTGCAGGCCCATTTCCAATCACAGGAAATCAAAATGAAATAATGACGGATAAAGACAGAATGAAAAACAGTTGGAATGATAGGAAGGACAAAAAAAAAAAAAAAAAGATCAACAAAGTTTGAGGAAGGTTTGCCAAAACAGGAAGAGAGTTTGAACAGACAGCACGAGGAGAAGCAAAGATGAAGTGGAAGAGGAGGTGAAAAATAGAAGATGAGAGAGAGGAGGGGGGAAATATATGAAAAAGACCAGAGTGGCAGGAAAGACAAAGAGGAGAGGTGAAGAGGGAAAAACACAGGGGAGCACAACAGAGGAAATGGAGAGGGAGGCCAAGGGTGACTTGAATCATAATCCCCTGTTGAATTTCACAAGGAACTGTTTCACCAAAGATCCAGGAGCTGGACCCACCTCCCGAGCACTGCCTCACACCTTTAACAAGCTTAGGGTATTATGGTGTGTACTTTGTGTGCATGTGTGTCAAGAGCGGCACAGAACTGGGAGGTGATGGGCAAGAAGAGAAATGAAAAAACAAAACGCACGCAGTTCTTGAGGATCTCAAAGAAATACTCTGTCAGCTTCAACACAAAATACTGCAGCCTTACAGACACGAAAACAAACTTACAGATAATCAGCTTGTGGTTGCATTTGCTGGTCATCGACCCTGTCTGGAGCCACCAACAACAACAACAACAAAAAAACAACAACACACAAGTAATGAACAAGAGGAAAGCGCAACATAAAATGCACCTACAGAAAAGGACTAAGTAATCTAATCTGCAGAGAGTAAATATGGAGTAGAAAGGGAATCAGAATCAGAATCTGAATTAGCTTATGGCCAAGTATGTACACAACATACAAGGAATTTGGTTTTGGCTGCTGATGTCACCCAAGGAATGAGGAAAGAGAATGCTTAAAAAAAAACTAGAGAAAGAAGGAAAAAATAGTAGCAATGAAATCAAATGGAACACAATATATACAGATATTTACAAAGCTAGAAGAAATATATAAACACAGTAGTGCAAAAGGATAATTGCTAGAGTGACAAGACAGTGCTAAAAGCAGAGCATGCTGTTCTTAGTGCAAAAAATAATGTACATATCCATTGGTATATTGCACATTTGTGGATGAATGACTAAGCTACTTATTATAGTGATGGCAGTGGGAAAGAAGAAGAATGACAAGTTATGTTTGGTCACACTTTAAAGATCGACACGTAGACAGTAGAAAATGTTACTATGTGCACTGTGCAACAGTTTTGAGGAAATCAGATCAAATTATTACTATTACAAGAATCATAGCAGGTCATTCTGAATGAATTCCGTTTAATTACACAGAAGATAAAAGGTAGGTTGAAGGGACTGTTTGTCTTCAGCAAGCCTTGATGTTAAGTAACTGCACCACAGCAATGTCAAAGCAAAATAAGGCACATAGTGATTTCTAAAGGCCTTATTTGAGAATTGAATTTAATCACATCACAGATCTACTTCTTCATCACCATTCTTAAGCATATAGCAACAGAAACAAATCAACATATGCAGCGAGTAGAAAGGAAACATGTAGTGTCCTGCATGTCCGCTATAAGGCCGTGGTGTGTTTCTGCAACAATCACTGCAGTTAAGCGACATACGCAGCCCAGCAACATCAATGGAGGAATCAAAGAAGACAGGAGGTCATGTATGAAGTCTAATTAAGGCACTCAGAGCTATATTAATGGTTGAGTAAATGAGTTAAGGCTTGTAAATGTCCTGCAATGTAGTTGGAAGTGCGTTTTCAGTCCTAACAGATGATTTAACTTTACATTACAAGACAAAAAAAAAAACTCCCAGGTGACAGAAGAAAAAAAAAAAGGCAAGAATGAGACAAAAATCTAGAAGACGAAAGAAAAGAGAAGCGGGAGGTCAGCAGCAGAAGTGTAACAGAAAGGAATATGACAGCGGAGTCGGAGACCGAGTCGGAAAGAGAGGAGGGAAAAAAAACGAGGGGTCATCGTGAGGGCCAAAACAACCTGGAACCCATTACCCAGAGCACCCAGCGGGACCCCTCCAAACCACCACACTCCCCCACTTACAGTTCTCATGATGTCATACTACAGCGAGCCGCCACATTCTCCTCTACATTACAGCGCACAGTCCTGGTCAGACAGCCAGAGATAAGCTTGACGAATGTTTTTTTTTTTTCACCCTTTTGAAAGTGCTAGACATAAATTACTCCTGATATGACAGGCTGCGGAGAAAAGCGTTTTGAAGCACACTTTTACTTGGATGTTCTGGAGACCCACAACATTACTACTACTGTAACGCACTGTACCTTCCTACATTTTCGATGCCAAGTAAATTTCATTTCCCTCATCTTTCTGCACAACTTACTTAGCTTTTTTGCTTTTCACGTTCAAGTGAACACAAGAGCAGATAAGGTCAAATTTATTTGACATAGCGACATTAATACTCCCCCCCCCTCGTTCAACTTTGCATAAGACATTAAGCTAAATTAACTACACAAATTCTCTTGGAGTAACATTCATTAGACAGCAGTATAAATCTCACAGGACAGTTCATTACGGCAACGAGACATAATGAATGAAAAGGTGCTTGAAGCTGAAAGTTTTTCCTCTAAGTACAGCGAGAACTCGTAGTAAACAGTTTACTTACTGTAGCACAGAAAAAGGGTTGATATATTGAAGAGAAAGGAAGAAAAACCACCAAGCTCCAATCCCTCTTAGCCTCTAAGTGAGAGAGGGGAGGCTGGAGCGAGAGAGCATGAGAGGGAGAGAGAGAGAGAGAGAGAGAGGACGAGAGGGTGTGTGAGAGATCTCCACAACAGTACAAACAGCAGAGAAGGGGGAAATAGAGGGGAAGGAAAACGAGAAGAAGGAAGAAGACTTGGAGATCTCTCCCCTGACACAGAGGGCACCCCCATATTAGGTTATGAGGCAACAAGCCCATCACAGGCCAGCAGCAAGAGGGGAGATTTTATCAGAGCTCACTCTAAACACACAAAGACACAGGAGACGCTGGCATACAAGGTTTCGATCGATCCTTCCCTTGGAGCTGGTCCAATGTGTAAACAATGTCAAATAAAGCCTCTGTGTTTTGATTAGGGACGATTACACGGAACCTGAAAATGAACCTTAAAGCTACGTTTCCTCATAACCAACATCAGACATTTGGGCCAAGATTCAGCTTGCACCACAAATGGTCAATTTAAAGTGTGTCGAGTCAATGAATCAAAGACAAAGCGACGTTTATGTCACAATACAGTGCCCTATTCATTTTAGCAATACAACGAGATAACTAGCAGGAAATCAGGAAATTAGACTTAGCAGCAGCCTGCAGCTAAACAGAAAAATATTACTTTGCCAATTCAATTTGTCTTGTGCAAACTAAATATAAGATTAACCACTATCTCCTACAATTTTATTAAACTGTAGTGTGTGTTTGACCTGGGCAACATGTGGTAACGATACGTGAGGCGGTGCATTATGTAATAATTTTTTTTCTGACAGTTATTCTCGCAAATAATTATTGTGCTGATAGAAGTGATGCATTTCAATGACTTTTTTGACTGAACAACAGCCTAAGATAAAAAAAAAAAACCTTTGCTGCCTTTTTCATCCAAAGAAAAGCAGCAAACCATCACTTTCCCCTTCACCATCCTCATCATTTCATACATATTTAGTCAACCTGACCCATATCGAGTAATTGGCTAATTCTGTCATGCTACCACCCCGATAAAAATCCTCTCCTGGGTAAAATCTGTGGCGTAACTGAGCTCAATATAACCTTCAGGACATCTTAATGGCTAAACAATATCCATGTTCCAGCTCAGCTGTTCAGGTGACGCCGTGGGGCCATTAGACCAACAGAGGCTGAGGTGCGGCCACTTGATCCTTGCTATTACCTTTGCTCGGGTGAATGTTTCTATGCCAACCTCTAATTAAAGACCAGAGTTGTGGCTCTTCTGCTGAGGTCAGCCTGCTCATCATAGCTCACAGCCCTTGTGCTTTATTGCAAACAAACCCTATATCATCATTATGTCTATCAACATGCTCTCCGCTGGCACATTAGACACTGTTCACATATAAACAGTGGTGGGGAGTTAATGACAGTGACCTTTAAAACATTAGCAGAAGTATACACTGATTATAGTTACATGGATCTGCAAAGCAAACAAAGTATAAATCAAGGAGATGGTCAATTTCCTTAACAAACAGGATTATGTCCATTAAATATTGGAATTATACTTAATGTTTTAAACTTTACAAGCCATTTATGTTTTGAGAAATTGCTTTTACTGACGTAGAAGCGCTTCATCCTGCTGTTGTACCCTCAAACAAGACACTGAACAGACCCTGACCTCTAATCTTGGATAAGTAAAGCAACAATTCACAAGCATATACAAAATAAATGCTTAGCTACTACCTCTCTGCAGGAGGAAAATGAATTTGTTATTTTGGTAAATATCCAAATCTTGCTCAAATCAAAACCCATCGGGAAGTTTGCATCCTGGCACACATGGACACACATAATCACAGCAGTCACAGGTCTAAATGAATACAGTGTGTCCTATTGCATCTGCCTAATCAAGTGGAAAAATTAATCTGTTTTCATGCCCAGTTGACATCAAAGTGGTTTCCAGAACAAAACAAACAGCTGCCCTGCCCTCCGTCTATGCTTTGCATTTCTTTGATCAATACTCCGCTAATGAGACCGGCCTCCTGAGCCCGTAATAAGGAGTCGGATTCATGTGTTACACTACATTTATTATATTAATTGTCTTTAGAATACACAATGTCACCGATCAATATGAATTAAGGCGATAACATGATGTAGTTTGACATGGTGTTGTCTGTGTCTGTGCAGCAAACGGAGACACCAGCATGCCATCTCTACCCTTTCCCTACATCATAGAGCAACGGTTACAATGTAGCATTAGAAACTGTGCATTTACACACAACCTGTAAGGATAATTCTTCAAAAGAGTCATTTTAAAAAGCATGCTGCCCTCTGGTGGACTAAATGTAGGCACTGAAAACTTGCATCTGAGTACTATTATCTATATAAAAAGCAACTGTCTTCCCATTTTTGATTGTTAGTTGGACAAAAAAAACGCAGTTAAAAGAATTATATGGTTATGAGAAACATATGATTGCCAATATTCACTATTTTTGACATGTAGACCGGATAATTCATCAGCTAATCAGACGAATAGTCAGCAATGATGGTGACATTTCTTGGAGCAACCGAATAAATTCTTGATTATCGCTTCAATTAATTAACAAATCCCTTACTCTGAAAATGTCAGAAAACATTAAAAACAGCAATCCGATTTGCCAGGAGCATCAGGTGCCAAGTTTGACACACACACTAACTGTAGATCAAAGAGCAGCAGGAAGTACAGCTGGTATGCCAACAATTTGTGATGAAACTCAAGCTTCAGCAGTCGCAGGTGTTCAAATTCCAAACGTGTTTATTGAAGTTAATCTGCAGGATTAAATAGAAAAATTTCTCCACTAGATGGCACCAAAGGCTGGTCTATATGCCAATGCTCATACTCATTCAAATCGGCTCTCACTTTATCACAGGTAGCTCCACATAGAGAGAAAATACAGAGTACATTTAAAGCTTAAAGAGTACGTGCACACTGTTGTTAAGCTCTTTAGTGAGCTACATGCTGGTCATTGAGGTTTGATTACTGTACAAACACTCAGAACTAGTCAGACGAGCCTCATCAGTTCAGCTGACGGTATTCAAGTTTGATTGAAATTACACTGAAAGATATTTTGGGCCTCTAAAAAATCCCATTTAGTCATTCATCTCAGTGATGCGGCACAAAACCAAAAGATGCACTCAAAATCCTCACCGCACAGCACCCTGTGAGCTTAAGGGTTTAATTTTGACCAAATCCCCACTGATTGACCTCTTAATTTTAGGCCAAAGAGTTAGGAAAGGGAGGTGGCTGACTATTTTTACACCAATTGTGTTATTCTTTGAGTGCAACAATAACGGCATGACCCACAGCTGATTCTTGCTTTTGGAAATATTGCTGGTTTATTTTCACACAAATGGTTTATCAGTGAACCCAGTAGGTCCAGTATATGTGGTGTTTTGGGTTTATGTTCAACACTAAAAATGTGATTACGTCACTGGAAGAGTACAGAAACTGTGTGACACATGGAGCAGCCATGCAGTCAGAGTGTTGTGAGCAGAGATACTAAATCACATGAAAGTGATGAAACTGGGAGAAGTCAAAAGATCAGAAACTAAGTGTTAGTCACCAAAATACCATGATACATGATTCCACATAATAATGTACTTCCGAGGTTAAAATAAAACATGACACATACAGGCTCTGTAAAGCCCTTTTCAGACAAGGTATATGGAACATTGCTGGCTTCATCAAACTGTTAAAGTATAAAATAGCGTGACGTTAAAACCGACAACTCAATAAGGAAAGCATGGTTTTGAGCTGTTGGTTTAAAAGTAACGCTATTTTACAGTAAGAAACGACAAACTGAACAAAATCCAACTATAAACTGTTAAAGTAACAGCATTATGTTATTCAAACACAGTTAACCTTTTTAATCATGTTCCTCCTGACTTCACTGAGACATGTCCACCGCAGTGTCTGAGAGAGCCAGCACAATATTTGTCATTCATGACAGCTTAGATGATACACCAAATGAAGTATAACGCTAGCCTAGCTGCGCTAGACCCATGTTTCTGAAGACACAAGGGTCTAGGGACGCTCGACAGGGAGGGAGGCGGGCTAAAAGGCTGTCTTTCAAATCCCTCTGCAGCAATTGGGTAGGTATACAACCAATCAGTGCAACGAATAGGCTGACGGAGTTCCTAGAGCGCCGGCGGATTGTGGCTAAGTCCCATTAGCTTCCCAACCAGCGGAGCCAACTGGTATATTAAGGATTTGCCATATCCCGTCGGCATAAGTCCAAATACGTCTTTCTTCTCAATGAAACACTTCAGTGCCGTCCTTTGTTTATCTTTCAAGTTGAATTTTAGCTTCAAATCTTTAAGGGCTGTGGCCAAAGCCGAGTCGAAAGATAACTGTTTATTGTGCGCCGGTTGTTTCTGTCAGAATCGTCGCGGCTCTGTCGTCACTTAGTTACGCCCGCCTTCTGACTCTACACTTCATGGTGATTGGTCCGGCCAGTTTTAGGAGAATCCAGCCTCGAGCCTTATGGAGGGTAACTAGACCCACCCTGGCAGAGAATTAAATTTGTTGCCGTGGGTTGTCTAGCGCGGCTAGGCTAGTATAATGCAATAAAAAAACTAAATCTAAACTAAGAGCAACTTATTAAAGTGTCACTCCTTTCTCCATGTCAGGGATAATCTATAATTATAACCCAAAGCCCTCCTTAAATCACTTCACATAACTCAAGGTATGGTGGCTTGTGCATCTGTTCATGTGACGGTTACAATAACAGTTTGTTTTTGTGACTTGGGTCCCAAAAACACAGTTTAACAATTCATACTTCTAAATCTCTGCAGGGATACTTTAACATTGTGACAGAAGTGTTTCAGCTAAAAATGAAAGGAAAGGTTTACAAAACTGTGGTGAGACCAGCCAAGTTGTTTGGTCTGGAGGCAGTGTCCCTGAGGAAAAGACAGAAGGCAGAGCTGGAGGTAGTAGAACTGAAGATGCTGAGGTTCTCTTTGGGAGTGACCAGGATGGATAGGATCAGGAATGAGTACATCAGAGGGACAGCACATGTTAGAGGCTTTGACGATAAAGTCAGAGAGGCCAGACTGAGATGGTTCGGACATGTCCAGAGGAGAGAGAGTGACTATATTGGTAGAAGGATGCTGAGTTTCCCACTGCCAGGCAGGAGGCCGAGAGGAAGACCAAAGAGGAGGTTTATGGATGTGGTTAAAGAGGACATGAAGGTAGTTGGTGTGAGAGAAGAGGATGCAGCAGACAGGGTTAGATGGAGGCAATTGATTCGCTGTGGCGACCCCTGAAGGGAAAAGCCGAAAGGAAAAGAAGAAGAAGATACTTTAACATTTCTGCAGCAGTGCGAACTTCCAACAATGTCACAGAGACGCAAAAGGCCTAAACGAACAGCAAACGCAGACACACACACACTAACCCAGTGATGCAAAAACACACCCACATGCAGTTTTGACACCTTTCTGTCAGTGCACAAAAACAAACATAAAATGTGCCTCAACAAGAACAAGCGCGGCAGCCACATGTGCTCCCGTGCAGCGAATTCAAGTAAACTTATAAAAAAAGCAACGTAACCGAGTCTCACCATTTTTTAACAGCCCAGAGGTCACATTGTTCGAGCTACTGTCATTGTGGAAAAACAGTACTCCTTACAAAGGTATGCCAGATATTTACAGTCCTACCCCTTTTCTGTGTAAGCAGACATCTGACTAAACAAGAGTGTGTCCCAACATACACCCACACACACAGACACACACACACACACACACACACACACACACACACACACACACACACACACACACACACACACACACACACACACACACACACACACACACACACACACACACACACACACACACACACACTCTCACCCTCTGTAATCTGTGGGTAAGCCATAACACCCAGCTGGGTGAGAAAGTGGCCTGCTCGGCACATACCTTTGTAGTGGCACAACACCCAGAGAGAGGACATAAGAGCAACAAAGACAAGGTTAAATGAGTGTGACATACAAGGAGGATACCAATGTGTGTGTGTGAGTGTGTGTGTGTGAGTGTGGAGAGCGTTTAGATGTGTGTAGGTTTGGGGTCTGATGGCAGGTCTGGTAAAGTCATAATCCACAACTGAAACTGTTCTATGTTGCTCCCTTATCAAGTCATTTTATAGTAGTTCTTTGTTTACTTTATGGAAGTAAGTTATTATATTGTATTATTTCTTATTCAGTGGGATGCTCTTTGCTAATAAAAACTGAGATCTGCGGGAAGATATGTAAGATAAGGAGATTTAAGAGACTGCGTAAAAGCATAGGTCCACCTTTGTATCTCAAATCTGTATCAAAAAAAATACTCAGCTGCTCCTGTGAAAATTGAAACAGGTTTTGTGTCACTGTCATAACACTGGCCATTAAAATATTTCTTCAAAATGAGCTTTGAAATGGAAATGAGAGGAGAAAAATTCCCCAGTCATCACACTACATCAAAATGTATTCCAAAGTTGACGTGAAAGGAATAAGAGGCTTCTCTTCTAACGCTTAACATCAAGTTGAGTATATACGTTTTTGTACAAAATTAGAGGGTTGGATTATAATAGAAGGTGGAAAGACTATTGTTTTAAGACATGCTTAAGGAAGTGTGAATCTATCCATTTGATAAATACAGTTATTTAACCATCTTGTACCACAAAAATCAAGTTATCTGAACATCCTTTTAAAGCCATTTAATTAACTCTCTGCCATGGTATCAATCACCACTATAACTAGAGGAAAATCCTAGCTGGCATTCAGAGACCCTTCAAGTAAAATTTTGCAATAAGTTTGATATGATCAGCATTCATGCCGCAGTACTTAAGTCTACCAATGAGCAAACTTCAACAAAAGGTGCTTAACTGATTTAGACCAACGACACAAAGTGTATAACATAATATAAAATTATACAAAAAATGCATATTTTTAAAATATACTTTCCTTGCTGATTGTAACTGCACATACAAAAAAAACAGAAATCCTGTACTACACTGCAAGCTGCATTGTTTCTGAACTCTTGTTCACCTTGTAAATACGTAAGCACCATTCCCTGACAGTTTTTACAGCCTGGCATTATCTACGTCTTTTTTACTTTTTTATTGTCTTGTACTTTTGTCATCCAAACAGTGTTTCTATGGTGCACTACAGTAAACATACAGTAGGTTAAAAATCCCCGCATTCAAACAGAAAAGGAACACAGTGTACGGGCTACATGTGGGCTAGCTCAGTCTGTGATTGTAATTAAAATTTCAGTCAGTTCAACCCTTTTAATAACCCTACCCTAATTAGTAGAGCATTTAACTGTCGGTGTTTGTGCGCAGGAATCAACATCTCACACTGTAAGCCACAGACTCCCACATCCATTTAACATGGTCATAACAAGAAGAAAAAAATATCTTGTTTTGCATGTATACAGCGCGTGTTGTTATGCCCTTATTATTCCTATGCACTTAAGGAAAACCACTGAGATAAATGATGCTGACTCTCTGATGACCCCAGCAATGAAGCAAACCAGTCTATTTACTAAAACAATTACCTGGCAAGCCAATCAACGCAGTCTCACCTCATGAAAACGTCTGGCGCTGAACGAGCATTTTAAAACCGGATATTTGCTGGATATTTTATCTGGAAACACTGCCTTCCAAACAAGCACTAATTAGCAACCAAGAGGTGGACGTTGTTTACAGAAGCTGTTATCTGAGCTCTTAACAGAACTGTTTGTAATGAGCAAAGGGGTAGAAAGGACACGGCATTCAACAGAGCAAACAAGAGCAAGTATAACAAGAACTTCCATATTTCTAAGGCTCTATTTTAATCTTATTGCTTGGGACAGAAAAGTTAATATTTGCTCACCAGAAATAACCCAGCTAGCCCCAAAGTTAGACACCAACAGCCAGCACTGTAACGCAGTACTGTAAGTCATACTAACATTAGCCATAGGTCTCTGGAAAGTTATCATGTTTGCCCTGATTTGTTCCAGAGAATTAGTGAGAAAAATCCTTTTCAGTCATTATCAGTTAATGCACATACAGAGATTTCATAACAAACTTTAACTTGGTCTACGGCTACTGAGAAAGGCAGAAAATCTGATTTGCTTAGCCTGATATTTCAACAGCTTGTATTCTTCTTTGATACAATGCAGCAATTTACTGAAGAGCCATTCTGAGATTTAGTATAAACAGCATTTAACACACTGATGTCTTCAATTTGCAGGGCATTGAGGGCTATATTTGCAGCTTAGACATGAAATGCAGTGTAATCGTCGCACTTAGCTTAGCTTTTCACCAACAGCAAAGCAAGTCCTAACACAAGAGCTGATAAACTCCTTTCCCCATCTATCAATCCACCCAGGCAGGAAATGATGCACACATTCAAGATTGTCGGTCCCGCGAAACAATCTCGACACCGATTGTTTTTGTTGAACTACTTTTCTCTTTGAGCTTTCTTGCCTACTGTAAAAGTAATCACAACAGACATACAAGAAGTCACAGTTCTGAAAATTGATGCCATGCTGTCGATCAGATAACAGAAAACCTCCAGGGTAATCAACAGTCTATCTGGGTGTGACGTTTCAGTCCCACCTTTCCAGTCACACAGATAAAAGGTGGAATGAAAGTGAGTCAGTCGCTTAGACTGTATAAGGCACTCTGACACAAATTCCTTAATAAGTAGGGATTTCAGAATCAAACAAATGTGTTCAACATGAGAATTCTAAAACATACCAACATGTATCACTGTTCGGTACAAATTTGCTACTGCAGCAGAAGAAAATGTGGTGTGCAAAGAAAGTAAACATGTTGTCACACTTGAATCTTGAAAATTTTGCATTAGAAGGTGTAATCTGGCCTAATGACTGGAGCACTTGAAAGCTGTGAATTGGTCTTTTCTTGGGGGTATCATCAGTGCAAAAGGTTAATGACTGAGTAAGAAAATATCTGGTTCCTGGATCCAAAAAAAAAGTCCAGATAATAAAACTGCATAAAGGAGAGAAGTCCACTTTGACTCCCAAAGAACAATCCAATCACCAAGGTGAGGCTGGATGGGCTAAAGCTAATGAATGCCCTTTGGAGAATACTGATAACACAATGATGACTTTTGAACGTGTTACATGTTAAATTTGCAGGACTGACTGGCTTCTTCCCCACAGCAAGAGGTGAGGCTTATGTTATATTCAGACCAAAATCATGTATCAAGAAGTTATTTTAAGGAGATGCTGAAGTAAATAAGCCGCTGCATTCCAAAAGGCATGTTTTGTTTAAAGAAATCATAAAAATCACACCCTTTATCATATATGGAAATCTGTAAAAAAAAAATCTGTACATTCTCAACTTTCTGTTGGTCACTGAACTCATTTTTGACATGCTTTGCTCAAAAGGTTTGTCCAAACCTAAGCTTAAAATTGAAATATTTAATCAAAATCACCATATTCTACATGTTTCATTTAATTATTCACCAAAAATAAAGCATTTGCACTGACAAGATTGCTCAGCACAACCATGAAGCCATTATTAACTCAGCTGCAACCAGCTGTTACAGGACAAAGGTTCAACGACTTTTCAGCTGAACTGGACTAAATTGTAGGTTGTGTTTGCACAGATAGGAGACATATTCAAGCTATAGTTGTGCTGCCTCCATAGAGGATTGCAGTGAAAAAATGAGCCTATAGTGAGTAAAAATGTGAAAGGAGCAGAGGTTTAAAGCAAATGACCATTAAGTAGACTAATAATTATTTCGTAAAATTAGTTATTACTGTTGGGTTTAAGGTGCTTTGTTAAAGAATACAGTCAGAGCAGCTAATGAAATATAGCAGAATACATTTATATTTGCTTTCCCAACACAGATATTCCTGGATTTGACCTGGCAACCTTCTCGCTGCAAGTCTACTCATGACAAGATATACTGAGGGAAACAGGAAAATACTGGCATCCCCTGAGGGAAGAATTCCTGCTCCTAAAAACTACTTGCATCCCAAGTGATGGGGGGAAAGATATATTTACAAGCATCCATCTCCCATCCCAATTCCCACTCGGCCCAAACTGCTTCTGTTAAAGTATTTAAATGGTCACTAACCACTGAGCCTGACATCATTTTGAGTAAAATGAAAGGACTCAGCAGGGCTCTAATTGGTAGACTCCACTAAGGCAAACAATAAAATGCTTCTGGCTTCAGGGACTGTTTGATCCCTGCGCCAGGTGAGTGTTCACATGAGTGTTTTACCGTCACACCAGCAAAACGTAAGGAAACATCTCCCTATCCTGCCTTAAATTTCCCTCACACTTAATGGTGGAATAATTTTTGAAAACACTGTACTTACGCTGATTAGTGTATCAACAGAATTCACACAGTTATGAAAAAGAATATTACATTTCCTGCATTTCAAAGACTAAACCCAGAAAAGGGCTATCTGGATACATTAAATAAAGCTATATAATAAAGAGGACAATGGAAGTAGCATTCTGAGAAGTTAGCACGACTATAAAGTTGAAAAATATAAGGCATATTGGCACCACACCCTCTGCAATTACTCAACTAGCCCCAGAAGACACATGGCAGCAAATTCAGAAATATATTCTCTACATTCTGTCATTTGCCCTACCCCAAACCTTTTGTGCTGCTCTCAGAAATCACTGTACAATCTTTAAAACAATTAATAACACTTATGTTGTTTATTCAAAAGCAATTGGACCAGCGTTTCTTGGTTATAGGTAGCACAACAAAAGCAACATACACCTAGCACAACGCATAGATTCTCATAAGCTAATTAATTGCACAAAAATGCACACAAAACACTGAAGTTCGACATTTTGCTTTGATCTAAACTTCCTCCTTGCTTCCTCTCTCTATTCCCTCTCAAATAGCCCCCCACCACTCGCATGTTGGCTTCTCTCGTGGCACATTTTCTTCTTTTTCCACTGTTAAAATCTCATTTTCTCCCCCTTTCTCTCCTAGCATGTTACCCCTTCTCCTTACTCTTTCCCTCCCTGTCGCCCTGCTCCAATCCCTCCTCCATATAATCCTGTGTTCCCTGGCTTGCTTCGTTAGTTGTAGCAATAAACAGACACGGCCACAGGATACATCTAGAAAACTCCTCAGCGTGATTACTGCACAGTCAGGCTTAAATCCAACATACAGGGGGGCCCACGTACCATAAAGTGTGACTGTGCATGCCAAAATGCTTGCACGCATCCATGTATAAGCAATCATTTCTAATCTGTGTGTGCAGAACATTGCATACATAATATTATTCTGGCAACTTATCGGCTTCAGTCTGACCACATGGTTCCACGTGAAAGAAACATGCTGTACTTCTTTGGTTTAAACACTGCGTAAGATTTTGACTACAATGTGTATTCTCTAAAGCTCTGCTTGTTGTGACTTTTTCTGTTGCATATGACCATATAAAACAACTGCATGACTGTATGACTCCCATTTGTTTGTAATGGGATTTCTTCATCCTCTTCTCTTCTTTATGATCCTGATGACAACTCTGCTATGACTCCACTCATTCACTGCTGCTCAGTGTTGTCTGAGTTTCTCTGGTGACCCTGTACTGGAGGAGCTGAGATGGTGTTTTGACAAGAGAAGTGCTGGCAACTCCCCCATTTTCAATAGGCTCATTATTAAAGCAGCTCTCCCTGGACTTAACTCAGCCCGTATTTCTGCGACCACAAAGGAGTCATAAAAACACTATGGCAAAGTCAGAAACCACACTGCAGCGTGCACACTGACTCTCAGTATGTGTGTTTTTATGGAGCGAGTGTACGAGCCCCCTTCCACACGTGAGAAACTTTAGACAGTACGGCTCTGTCATGGCTATGCAACACTCCATTAAAAAAAAAGACAAGTACATATCCATCTATATTATGCCTGCAGTGCACATGTCAGAATCCCATCATAAAAAGGCAATTTCAGACAAAATGCACAGTCACATACACGCTCATGTGCCTGAACGAACACTCCTTTGCTTTTAATATCTGTGACGACATGATTTGAATGAAAAGTGCTTTAGAAAAGTGAGTTTGGAGAATCATATTTGTGAGATAACTTTTAACAGCTTGTTACGAGAACATTAAATGCGTTTTAGAATTATGCACAGCCAACTCTCAGCAGGTGGCAGACATTGAGCAAAAGGAGCAAAGCAATTGTTATTAAATATCTAAATAATTAGCATGAAAATTTCTGGCATACTGCATTCTGCAAAAATAATTAAAGACCTGTCACACGGCTACACCTACACAAAGCAGAAAGGTAAATATAATATGCCATTAGGTAGGGAAAATAATAAACTAACTCTTGTACAATTCAGTGGTTGTTATGTGTCTTCAGGGCACTGGGTTTCAGCTTCCATGTGCTTTGAGTTTTTACAGGAAGAGAAAGGATAAGACAAGCAAAAACAACAGGAGAGTATCCTGCATAATGCTGCTTATTCTCCGTCCTCACATAATATTTGCACCTCTACGAATGAAAAGCATGACTTATTAGCTTCTCCTGAAAGACAGGGATAAGCAGCACATTCTCTAACTTGCAGTTGCCAAGGTTGCTGAAGTTAAACAGTTCCTGAGAGAGGTTTTCATGTTTGTAAAACTCTCCTGCTTGGAAACTTGATAATAACAACGAAAGTCCCAGATCTCTCCGTGTGTCACTCAGCCTCTCTTCCCTCCATCTTCTATATCTCTCTGTCTTGCTCATTCAGCCTCCCTCCAATTTCCATGGCTATAACTTTAATGCAGATGCCAACTCTGCTCAGTCTCTATTCACTTGCATGCACACACAGAAGGCTTAGTCATTCAGTCTGTCAGTAATATGGGGAGCAGAACTAACAGAGAATAAATCATTTTTCCGCAGCAGGGGCCGGGGCCGAACAAAGAGCCAGTGTGTATGTGTGTCTGTGTTGCTATATTAACATATTCCTTGAACAAATTATTCATCTTCCTTGCATTACAGGCATAACAGTTCAACCCGAACAGAGGAAAGCAAAAGCCAAGAACCACTTTTTCTTCACTGAGTCAAGAATCAATCCAGTCAAAAATATGCTTGTGAGTATTGCATTTTTTTTTTACTTGTGGCAAAGACAGGATAACTGAAGCAAACCAGATATAAACCCAATATCTCAAGGATTAAAGACACATCAATACGGTGGCGGAGGCCCATTGAGGACATGGATTTCTGCAGGTTTATGCTGCAGAAATCAGAACTGGGTTTTGGGTGGCATTTCTAGTCCGCTGGTATTTCTGAAATTCCATTACAGGACACCAGCACTAATGAAACCAACATCACGTATCCCTGATAAAAACTGAATAGCTTTTTACTGTGACATATTTCCCGAACTCATAAAAAAAAAACCAACTTTGATAACCTTCAGCTTAGAACAGTTACGGAAAATGAGTTTAATTGTTTAAATTAACTCTGCATACTTATCCGAAATCCTTTTCAGACGTTCTGGAACAGCTCTTTATTAATACAAGTGTGGTAACAGTAGCTTGGATGCCAAAGATAAACTATCCAGGACAGCACAAGTTCACTGCACTGCTGTTCTTGTATGACTTTCTCAACAGCTTCTGCAGCACATTTGAATCCATAAAGTCTGGAGTGCTTTTATTGCCCATATGAATATAAGTTTGTCTTATGAAATATATACACAGACACTGCATGCATTCATTCTCTTACCTGCTGCAGCTTAACTCCAACAAAGCGTAGCATCCCTCTGCAGGCTCTGAACCCTTCACCCAGACCCCGCATTAAGACTGGCCATATATCCTTCTTGGTGGGAAACCACAATCTGTGATCAACAACAACCATCCAGACATCCTCTGAGATCCGTCCTGACGGCAGTGTCCTGACAATAGCTCTAGTCCCAGTACACACCGACTTTGTCATCTGACGGAAAGAAGCAAAGGATCTTAGCATTTTTCATTAGTTTGAAGCATAAAGTCAATGAAAAAGACTGTGAATATATTTCCACAGCTATGAAGTCAACAGAAAATTTTTAAAAGTCAAATTTTTCAACAAAAACTGTCCCGTAAATACCTTCTGATTATTCTTGAAGAACCGCCTGACCAGGACAGTGGAACGCTCTTTACGGTTCCTAACAAACTCTGTGTTATCCGGGGGCGCCTCTCCATCCTCCTCATCGGTACTGCTGCCCCTGCCGCACTCCCTGGTCCACTCTGGGGAAGACCTCTCGTCGGTTGCCGTCAGGTTTTCAAGGGACGACCGCCGAAGGAACAGTTTGTCCAGGGAGATTCTGTTACCTCGAGGCCTCCTGTTGAGCCTCTCCAAACTTGAGTACGCGTCTTTGAAGTTGTGCTGGTAGACGTGTCCATTTTTGCGATGCTGCCGGTGGCTGGTGAGGGGGGAGTTGCAGGGAGATGACGTCAAAGAGCTTGGTTCACTGGAGGCACTGCCCTGAGATGAGAGGAAAGGTGATGTCTAGAAGCAAAAAAACATGGAAAAACACAATATTTTCTGATTAATTTGCTCTAAAGCATTACATTTACAGTTTAAACATTGTGATGTGGCGCTTATCTTGCACTAAAAAAACATGGCTAGCATTGCCTTCCTTTACTACCTTGTGGAAAGCCAGCATGGACACAGGGAGGCTGCCACGGCGGATGTGTCTCTTCTTGGGGCAAGCAGGGCTGGAGCTGAGGTGAGGACTGTGAACAGGGCTGGAGCTGGGACTTGGACTGGACCTAGGGCTGTGGCAACAAAACGTGTCTGGACTTGTGTAAACGCTAGACGGGGTACAAGAGCAGTGGGTGCCGCCAGTTTTGTTCCTGCCTGCATCCACGCTGTCTCCAGAAGTGTCCAGCTGGCACACAGATCCCTCTGAACTTTTCCTGGATGCCTGATTTACTCCATTGTTCACGCCGGCTGACAGCTCCGGGTACAGTTTCTCTTCGGCGCTTTCAACTTTTGAGCTGTAATCAAAGCAGTCGTACTCTTCGTCCAGAATTGTCCCTTTCCCGCTGTCACATGACAACTTCCTGTAGAAGAGCAGGGAAGGGCTGCTGCGCTGCTTTGAATGCCACAGGTGGTCAGAGCATCGCCACGCTTCCTGGCCGTCATTTGCATGTTTGGCGTCTCTGCTGGGTCTGCTCCCGGTGGATGCAGGTGAAACATGCTGTGCCAGTACTGCAGGCCCAACTTGTGTCTGAGTCTCTTCTGTGGCCATCGTGTCTCCCTGTGGCGTCCTGTTTGGTCCTTTGTCTCACTGCAGCTTTGAAAAGAAGAAGCACTTGACTGTTGATGACAGCATTAAAGAGAAATTCTGACACTGACTTGTATTTATCTGTTACTAGAGAGGGAAGATCCGGCTGATTGTATGAAAATTAGTCATCAACTATTGATTTTTTTTGTGCCTTTTCTACCATGAGTATCTTTACATTTAGCAAGATACTTGAACATTTTTTCAGGTGTCTCTTGATGTATGGGAAATTATTACAGACAAATAAATAATATTTTTAATAAAAAATCTAGAGATTGATCTATAATCATTATTCGCAACACTGTATATTTTGTAAAGTGACAGCATTCATGTTCACTAACTCAACTGGTTTGGATGACTACTTCTGAAGGGAGTGGAGTACATTCTGTTTTGGCCTATTAACCTATTAATTTACATAATACTCACGCAACTTCAATCATTTCATCAGTAGTCATTAATCCTTAAGATTAAATGTATTACTTTTGAGCCCATGTTAATTGGATAGGTAATTAAAAAGATCCACATCAGGTCATGCTACACAACAGTCCTAAGTCGTGTATTCAGTGACAGTGTGCCATCATGGGCATAGGCCTGTACTGAGGCAAGTAATGCCTTCAGCTTCCAGTGATTTCTTGAGTGGCTAAGACAGCACATCCATACAGAGTCTGCTCTGTCTGTGTGTGTTGTGAAAACAGAAGCTTGTGCAGCTGTACAAACTGGCAGATAGAGAAACCCACCGAGGTGACCCTGGAGGACCGAGGAATTTCCTTGATAGCGTGGTCGCAGTCACAGCTTACAAGCCCGTGTGTGTCCCTGTGCGCAAGAGCTCCGTCTGACCCGAGACTTGTTTACGTGGCATGATTATCCACTCGCAGGCCCTGAGGAACAAAGAGAACACACATGCAGAAAGTATTATTTTCACAGTTGTACATTTTTACTCTTTCAGGCCATTAAAGCATATTTGAACGCGGTATGATGAGGCCGATAAATTAAAAAAAAAAAAAAAACACGACAGAGTCAAAGCAAACCTGAGAGATATGAGAAGCGCACAAAGCAAAAGGCATTTTTCTCAGCTTGAAAGATTCCAGATTTCTTTCATTCCCTACTGCGCTTTCTTCTTTCATCACATCAGCTATTTTATCTATAACTGTTCCACCAAATCACTGCACAGAGCGTAACTCATTGTGACAGAAAAAAAAGAAAAAGGAATTGTTTTTTACACTCATCACAGCTACAATAGGAATACAAATAGTACATTTTACTTTCTTGACACTGAGATGAACTTATTGTTACATTCATGGTACAGCTAAACTCCTGTTTGAGAAACACCGTATTTAGGTAGTTTTTTTTTTCCCCCATTCTTCAATAAAGCAGTGCCTTAGAGAACAGCATGAATTAGGAAAAACACTCTGAATGTCCAACATCATCATCAAAAGTAAGAGAAAGGAAAGTCCCCTCATCCTTAACCACACAAGCTGGTTATCTTTATCGCCATGGTTTCGCCTTGCCACTATCAGGACTCTTTATTCTGACATTGTCCAGCAGTCTTGAAATACAACACTGCTGCCTCGAAATGAAGGCACGTACTGTTTAAAAGAAGCCATTATGCAAACTCAGACGACCGCCAGTAGCTGAAAAGGAAGAAAAAAAGAGTGACTGATGATGTACATCCATAATACTACACAGCATGCCAATGAAACTGAGTTGTCCAGTCGTCTGGCATTCGTCACATAAATAAAGACTGGCGATTCAACAATACTTATTTCACTTCTGTCTACATGAATCTATCACAGCAGTAATCGAGTGCATCAGAGCTGAGCAGGGAATGAAATACATGCTTAACACACATTTACCCACAACATGCACGCATACTAATTTGTGTGGTTCTGGTATCGTGATGGTGGCCAACGATGAATAAATCTCGAAAACTAGTGCCTGGAACCTTATAATTAGAGTGGCCACAGCCCTTAATTTCCTGCCAAAATGTGAGGGCCACGGTTGGGATGTTTTGTGTGTCAGTGTGTGTGTGTTTGGGAGGCGCACACACACACACACATATATCAATGTGCATGTGAATGTCTTCAGACAGTTTTCAAGGCACTGTGCAACATTTACACAGACAGAAATGCAGTCAAAGGGATGAAACAGACAGTTTCCTCATTCATAAACTAACAGTGGCATGAAACTTCCTCGACTGTGCAGCTTTGACGACACTGACTTAATGCCTCAAAAATGATAACCTGTGATGCTGGGACACTAGAAATAGGACTGCCTCATGGCGCTATTTATCAATTGAGTCTTGCACTCCATGAAAGGCAGATGCAAAAACAAAACAGAGCTCCAGTGGTCACTGTTTTGCCATGGCTGCTGAGGAGGGTTTAAAAGAATAAACCACTTCTCATAAAGAGGAAACATGCAAAGATTCAGAACTAATAAAGGCCAGTGAAAATGGATATGTAAAGTGTTCCAATTCAAAATGTTCTTTAGCAATCAGTATAATAAAAATGTATTTTGCATGCAACATGGACAAAAGTATCTGATAGAAAATAGTTTGCTAATTCATTTACAATATTTACAAAGCATTTTTGCAGCACATCAATACTGAAAAGTGAGTGGCAGTGAACACTGTGGAAACTTGCTTTATGGCCCGTCATAAAAGAGATCAGGGTCGACAGAGAATTTTTGTAAAATCTATGTGTGTAACAACGCAACCACCTCTCACACATGTAAACACACACAAAAAAATGCATCTATTGTCAAGTTAATCTTCTCTTATCCCGTCTAATTTAATGGAGTATAATGAAAATCAAAACAAAATGCAAGAAATAAAAATACACGCTTACTTGCCTTGAAAAAAAAAATGTAACAACAAGTCCTCAGGCACATGAGGACATGAACTTCATGTGTGCTGGTTGCACAGTGTACAGTGGAATATCGTGCCGCTAGACTGAAACTGCAACATATGGGAGCTGCTTCCCTGGAGCAACATTGTTATGACATTTGACCCACTGACATGCTGACACGACAGGGAAAGGCAAGGCTTTTCCCCTCAGTTTCTGAATGTTTGTCAGAAAAAGCGTAGCCGCGGTTAAGCTAATCAAAACAAAGTCCATTCGCAAGAGCTCATGTTTTTATCAGCCAGTTTTCATCACGTCAGACCGCATTTTTGGAGCATGCTTTTCTTGGCTGTGGAGAGAACCCACTCCAATCCACGACACTGAGAATCTCACCAGCATGTGTCACAGTTAACCAACAGGTCCAACCAGATTGATCAAAAGCTGGCAAAGAGCATATGCAACCTTAGTTAAGATGTGTGACTGTAAACAGTATCTCTTTCCAGCACTTGTGTTAATTTTTGGCATCAAATCATAATTAGGGACCGATTTACTTATAATTACAACAATGCTGCATCTTTCTGAAAACCTGTATGAACTTGTCTATATTCCCTATTGCTTGAAATCAAGTTTGGTATGTATAATATTGAGAGCAACTGCCATCAAGTTTAGGTGTGGCACAGGCAAGTCATGGCAACAACAACAAATGGAAGAAGAAATGAGAAATGAAAGAGCAAAGAAATACATAATCTAAAACATGTAAAACATTTTTATCATTAGAAACCATCACTGTGTAGCTTGTAGTCATGCTGCGACCACACAGATGTTAGTCGTCTCATTGAAACTAATGTCATGTGAGGACACAAAACATGACACGTTAGAGCATGGACCTGCCCTATTATGGGTCAGGAGGGCAGCACGAGGACAACATTTTGGCTACTCAAGGCAAGAGGTTCCATACTGTGGCTTTAAATCCTGAAGACATGCACTGAGAAGTATGATGCACAGCTGTGTTTTCCATCAAGCTAATTTAAAATCACTCTTAAATTAGCGGCGGGATAGCATTTCCACACAGTGGAAACTTGAAGTTGATGCATGCGTAGGTGAAATGAGGTTTGATATAGATGTGTTGTGCTCCATTTAGTGTCCATCCTATAATTTACAGAATGTGCAAAGAAACGGCCAGAAAAAAAAAAAAAAAGACTTCTCAACACCACAACCACGGCAGATCTGCCATGCGTCTGTCTCAAAAGGTGAGACTTACAAACGCACAAAAGAAACCACCAGTAATCAAAAAGTAAGCAGAGAGTAAGCCTAAAAAACAACCACACACACTTTACACTGTTAAAAGTAGCTCTCATTATCAGCTGAACTGTGACCCTGACTGGCAAAGTAAACGTCTCTTCCAGGCTAAATCTCAGCCTAAGGCTAAAAATGCAGACAGACACACACACACACACTGGAAACCAGGTCACTCAGAGTGACAAGTGCACTGACCAAGATAACACTCAATCACTTCTACTTCACGTGCCTTATTACATACAATATTGTCCAACACATCAGAATTCAATCCCTATTTGAAGGTTTGCTTCTAACACAATTCTTCTATCTAACCTTCTGACGGTACTTACATGTCATCTGGCTTTATGGCTCTATAAAAGTAACACTCCAAGTTTTCCAGGTGGTTCAGGATTCCTGCCAACTATCTTCTCGTAAACTGAGTGAAACAGAGTGTTGGTGAGACAGACAGAGCAAACAGACAACACGAGGGATGGGCCTTCCTCCCCAGGTTCAGCAGCCAATCAAAATGCATTCTGTCTTCAAGTTTGGACATAATTTACTACCAGACATGATCACCTTGACAGTCGCCTGACCGACAATTACAAGACAATACAAAAGTCTGCAGTGACTTATAGTGACCTCCATCCATCCATCCTCTATACACCGCTTTATCCTCATTAGGGTCGCGGGGGGTGCTGGAGCCTATCCCAGCTGACTTGAGCGAAGGCAGGGGACACCCTGGACAGGTCGCCGGTCTGTCACAGGGCTACATATACAGACAGACAAGCACACTCACATTCACACCTATGGGCAATTTAGAGTGATCAATTAACCTCAGCATATTTTTGGACTGTGGGAGGAAGCCGGAGTACCCGGAGAAAACCCACGCATGCACAGGGAGAACATGCAAACTCCATGCAGAAAGATCCCAGGCCCAACCCGGGAGTCGAACCGGGATCTTCTTGCTGCAAGGTGAAAGTGCTAACCACTACGCCGCTGTGCAGCCCCCTTATAGTGACCTAATTTTCTGAAAAATTGCGGCGTCAGTATTCTTGATAACAGTTAGAAGAGAACACTGACACTATTCTTATGTTTGTATTGTAAATATGAAGCTGCGATACAGAAAGTGAGTTGAGCACAAACACTGAAAACATGAGGAAATAACCTCACCCATCCAAAGGTAGTTAAATCGCATTCACTGTTTTGCACATTCATTGCTTCATTATACTGTTTTGTTTTGAAATCCATGAATAAAACAACAATGATATGAAATTTGAAACCGTGCTAAGTTATCACAAGGGCCATTACAAGTCAATATGACTGATAATGGATCAATGATAAGTTGTACTGCCATCATAATATACTGGAGTATCAGTTTCTATTCTTGCTTTCACTTTATAAGCCATGTGATTGGCTGTAATGTGTATTTAATACTTTTTTGTTTCGGGGGGACTTTTTTAAAAGAGTGTTGAAAATGGAGTTTGGTTTCTTCAATTATACCAAAAAGTTCATCCAATCATGATGCAGGACTTTGATTTTGGAAAGAAAGTTCAAAAAGTTATAACCCTATTATACAAACTACAATCAAAATGCATTTAAAGAACAGAAGACATCACATCCTGAAGGCAACCAGCAGAAACTTGTAGCACATATGTCCTTAGTTGTATTTAAAACACAAGCTGGAAATTCAAAACTTCAGATTTATCAAAAAATACTGGAGGCAATGTATTCTCTGAAAAAATGGCAAATGTTTCAAGCAAAAATGGGCATGTATACTGTTTTAGAGAGCTTATATACTTTAATAGAAGCCAAGTATGTCTCATCAGCATCAACCACACCACCACAAAACCTTTCAGAAATAAGAACAGACAGTTGTCTGCGTTTATCTTCGGCCTTCTCTGCTCTCTCCAATGAGACCCAATATTTCTCATGATGCAATAAAATGTAACACATGTTGATGAAAGCAAAGGGGTATGATCTCAGCACCTCTGAAGGGTCCTGAAGAAACTGGATATAATCAGAGTCAGATGGTTAACAAAGAGCTGTGTATATATATTTTTTTTTATTTGGTTGTGCGTCAGTTGTTCCCTCATTTATCTCTAAAGGTTACTTGCATTCTGCCATTCTGTGCACAAGTAGTAGTGAGGATGCTTTCAAAAACAACGCCATGCATGGTTTTGATTATCATTTAAATGTGGCACAGCTACCCCTTTACCCCTTGTCTTCATAACAGCACCCCCTAAGAGGTACTCCTGTGTGCAGTTTTTCAAGACATTTGGCAGGCTGATTGCTCCAAGTACCTTGGATATCAGTTCTGACGACTCAGACCGTTTCTGCTTCTGTCTCTTCATGCGATTCCAAACTGAGTCAGTGATGTTGAGATCAAGGTTCTTTATGGGCAGGAATATCAGTCACTGGATTCCTTATTCTACTTTTCACCGAAGATACCGTAGCTTCTTAGAACTCTGTAACTATTTGAGATCGTTGCAGAACGACTTTGGTACAGATCAAACATGCGCCTGATGGTATTGTGTGATGGATAAAAGAACAAAAACATCTAATAAAGTAGTTGTACTGCTTATTAAAGAAATGAGTATATACCAAGTAATTTGTCACTCAATCACTATGTAGTACAAGTTTTGTGTCACATAAAGGACATCATTCCTATGGCATGTCAGTACCATGATCTTCAGAAGTAGAACAAATGTACTTCATACCCGTGTTTATAATAAAAGGCCAGCATGCTGAAATCACTCTTTGATTCAGCAGTTGGATTATATTTTCAAGTATGGACAGACTGATTATCGGCCTAAACAGAACCAACAGAACAAACAGACAAGAAGCACAAGCTGTTGCCACAAACAAGGAAAATAGTTTCTCTCACAGTGGCTAATGCTACGCTACTGGCTAGTGGATAAGATAGGCAGCCACAAATTACCCTGAAACAGAGTTTTTAAAACAAAAGTGAACTATTAAGAAAATAGAGAAGAGCGGCAGACATAACTGTGGGAGACAAACTGATCAATCTCAGTCGATCCCATATAAACAGAGGAGGGCCTCGTAGGCATAGGTATAGGCCCTAAAAAAAAGTTTTTAAATTAAAAAAAATCCATCAATCCCTAATTTCAAGAAATGTTATACTTGAATGAAACAGGTGGCAAAAAGGAGGACTCTCTGTTAGCCATTAGAAATTGATGAGCAACAGGTAGCTCAGGGCAAAAATTATGGGAATAGGATTAAAATTAGGATTTTTTTTTTTAGGGTGAGGGTTATTTTTTTTTAGACACTCAACCACTCAGCTATGTGGAATAACCTCTTTATTAATAATGGGTATTCAATCATAATAAGTGACAATTTGCTTTAATGAGTTTGTGTCTCAGGACTGGAACAGTGTTTGAACTCCTGGCACTAAATCGCTGTTTATCCCCTCAACACGGGGCCTTTATTCTAACGTCCATTCATTAGGGATTATTTCACAACTCATCCAAACGATGACTCACAGCCCGTTATATGATTGGATCCACCGTCACATGGGGGCACAGGAAAGTAAAGCCCACTTAGTGAGGAAGCAAGCAACAATGCGGTGAAAACCTTCGATTTTTTAGGCTAACTTTAAAGCAAAAGAAAACAAACAGCGTGGAGAAATATCAAAACGAAAGCTGTATTCACACCAAGCTGAAATGCCACTTATCCTGCTGAGCCTCCAAAATACTCCACTAAATACTTCACACTAAGATTTAGCATTGGATCTTGAACATTCCAGTGGCATACTAAGCAGGTCAGGGAGAGAAGGAATCCCCTTTTCTGTTGTGCAGAGATCAGAGAAAATAAAGGCATGCCATGTGAGTACAATAGGGTGACGCTCCTGCTGGTGTCACCAGTGAAAATTTCACATTTCCAGTAGATTATCCCTTTAGTCACAAATACTTTGCTGATGCCAAGAAGACTAGTGACTGTTAGTACTGCAAAGAAAGTGCTGAAATTAAAATTAAAATTAAGAATGCAATGCAACTAGGCATGGACAAACTCCAGGACCAGCAATTTGAGAAAATTAACCTAGATTCAAATACTAACTATTGACAAGTATTTAGTGAAGCATTATCAAAATAACATTCAATTGACACTGGGCCATGAAAACCAGAGTATCCATTAAAAGATATTTTTTTGACAATTCATGCGCCCTGACAGCTACCCAAACCACAAAGTGCATAAACAGATTAGCACATAGTTAAGAGGAATGAAATTCAAAGTAGACATTCAGTGCTGTGGGGCTGCACTGGAATTAAAAATGTCCTATACGGCCATCTCTAAGTTCTAGTAGCACAAAATCCTGCACAGTTCCTTTAAAGTCTTCAGCCTTATAATGCAATCTTCAAGACAAAGAGCCCCCCTCTCTTCAACACAGGGGGTGAGAGAAGAAAAGACGCATCATGTGACTACAATAGAATCACATTCCTTAAAGCTTCCACAGTTGAAAAGAAACGAATAAATGTTACCACGCAGCGCCAAGACCTCAGCATGGACACAGATCAGTGGAGCTGGGAAGTTTAGAGAGATACGTGCTTTTGCAAGATAGAACAAAGATGAGAGCGTTTCTATTTTACAACATATGCAGCATATTTGAATGTTGTTTTGGATTTCTGGGGGCATTATTGTAAGAATGACTGTGGGCAGAGGAATTTTGACCAGGCTGAAAGAAAATCAGACCAGGTGGTAATCAAATAATCAGCACCTGAAAAAATTCCGAACCGCTGCCACAGCTAACGCGTCACAACGCTGTGTGTCTGAATGTGATTAAAAAAAAGAAGTTTTATAATTTAGTTATAGAGTAAGAGCTGTCACACATTAACTAACAAGTTGTGGATTTCTTCAAAAATCAACAGATTAAACAAGTAATTGCGTCACTTCTGTTTACTGTTGTGTTTTTTTTAAAACAGAAACAACTAAAAAAAGCATTTCAGCTATTTAATAAAGACTTGATTTTTCCCCAACTTTAAAAGAAAGCCGGTGGCACCCAACTTTGGGCAGAAAATCAAAGCTCAACTGGGTAAGAACTGATGAAAAACTGCTTTCCACCAGCTGGCCTGAAAATTTCAGTAAATTAACTCAGAAAAATTGTACTTTTTCCAGATATACACGATGGCATGCCCTTTTTTTAGGAGAATTTAAAGCACCAATTATCAATCTTTTGAAGAAAGTCTTATTAAATCTTCGGTTTTGGACGCAAAATGAGTCACTGGTAGGCAACCATATAAAAAGAGAGCTGGTTGTGTTAATCATAGACACATAATTGGTCCAAAATGACAGCAGTTCTTATATTTATACATACAAGCAGCCTAATTTATGCCTCCATTGCAACATGATCCGTTAATAATAAAGACTGATTCATCTGAAGAGGCGACGTAGATCTTCACACACTAAAAATCTTTAACATTGTGATGTCTCCGG
Source organism: Acanthochromis polyacanthus (assembly GCF_021347895.1). Taxonomy (NCBI): domain Eukaryota; kingdom Metazoa; phylum Chordata; class Actinopteri; family Pomacentridae; genus Acanthochromis; species Acanthochromis polyacanthus. Next base: position 11,638,516 of record NC_067131.1, on the reverse strand, counting down.
AGTGATTGAGGCTATGAACTGACACATTTAGATTCAGGAAGATTTTACTCCAACCAGTCACCAGAACAGCTCATAAATACTCCAACAGTGGAAACGCAGGACTGTGAGTGATTTAAGTGAGAGAGAACTGCCATCCCATTACCAATTTATACTGCCGTCAAGTTGACACGGACAGCATCGGTATCAGACGGAGAGGATGCAGCAAAAGAAAAGGGAAAAAAAAAAAACACGGCTAATATGATGATACATGATCATGAAGTCTTTTGCAGGTTACCTTTCGTTCTGAACAAGCGCTCCATCTGTCAGTAACAAAGTGAGAGGCTGGGAGCAGCGCTGCAAACAGAACAGACTTTTCATGCAAAAGGGATCTGGAGAACATATGGCTTTGATTAGAGGGCAGGGCAGAGGGAGACGCCAGTGGAAACTGCACAGAAAGAGAGAGAGAGAGAGAGAGGTGCTCTGCGTGTGCGCATATCTGTTTGTGTGTACATCAGTGCAACAACAGAGCGAGGGGCTGAATCAAGGAGTGACTGTGTTTGCACGGTGGATGAGCGCATGAATGTATGCGGGGTGTACGCGTGCACTCGTCAACAAAGGCAGAATAAAACATGACTCAGAAGGGGGAGACTGCTGAACTGAAACAACACTGTTATTTGTGAGTTTGTGTATCTACAGCAACAGAAAGAGCGCTACAGTGGTGGTGTAACAAGCGTGAGCGGTGCCAAGAGAAATCCTGGTGTGTGTGTGTGTGTCCATATCGCATTTTGCATATGGTGCAAAATTTACGCCGCTGTGATCATCAGTAAAACAGAGCAACATACTTGGTACTGTTAATTAAAATCTACTGAGCAAAGTTTGCACGGTCTCCTCCCAATGCTGTTTTGCATATAGGCTACACACTATGTAAAAATATCATTTAGATGCAGCTACAATCAAGTTTTCAATAAATAATTCACCCAGTGCAGTGCAATCGATAAATTCCCAGTTGTTGCCCAGACAAGACAAATGCAAAATAAGTCTACATCAGACACAGGTCTGAGCAAATGGAAAATTGATTTCAGCACAGAAACATGTTGCGTGGGATCTGTCTTATAAAGCTGAATCATTTTTACAGTAATTGCCATGTTTACCATTTTCGCCTTTGCCTACCATTTGTTCATGTTCACACGTGTCTGAACTATCCCAGACAGCATCAAGTCCATGAGGATACATTACCGTAAACAGGAAAAATGCTCCAACTTCGGTTTGGCAGTTTTTAAGGATATTTCCACTTTTGTGCGCACAAACGCTGCAACGATAAACTTGACATGTCAAACATTTTATACCACTCTCATGTTCAGAAATCAACCGCTTAAAGGCTCCGTTTAAGTTCAAGCAAGTAATTCTTAAAAACAAGTGGAAAAATTCAACTATGCTTGGGCAGTTCCATGGCATGGCACGGTTGAACTACCAGAAATCATTCATCAGATAAGCAGCTGGCAGTGGACAAAGATGGTGGTCAGTGGTAGGGATACAGACCTCCTTAACTGTGTCTGAAGTTATAAGGCAGCCACAACTTATATTTTACATATTCAGTCACCTAGAACCCTAGTTATGAATGACGGCTCCCTGCTATCGCATGCTGATAAAAGATTACAATTCATGTGTATTGGTTCCAAATATATCGGTCAGTCAATAATTTGAAGTAGAATTGCTGTACCGCTGTCACACATTCAGTTCTCAGCCTTTCAAGGACGCGCCTCCTGAATTGAGACACAGCTCGTGTCTGGGAAAATTCCGGATTCGGATGCAATGATACAAGTGAGCCAGCCAACATTTGCTCCAAGAGAAAGTTTTGGCCAAAGCAGGTAACACATCATTCAAGTGCTGTCCAAGGTAGCCTGCAAGTACCTCTGCATCTGTGCTTTAATAAAATATAATATTCAGCACTGCAGAGGAACACAGTCATCGCTCAACATTCCCCCCCAAAACACACTAAGTATCTCCTTGGTAACTAGACATATAGGCGTTAAAATCATAGAATGCCCACGTACTTTTTCTCTGGTTTGTACTCGTAGGCTAGTAGGATATATTTAACCTTTCTTTAAAGATTTTTTTTAATCTAGTTTAGCAACAGTTTCACACCTCACAGTGTAACAATAATATATTCTTGGCTTAAAACAGACATTTTGTGATGGCATATAACTCCAGTCTGGTCATATTGAGCTATTAACAGCATTTTATTCTTATTCGTAATGTATAACAAAAAAGAGGTCAAAAGTATTTAATCCCAACAAAAAGTCAACAGCTGTAAAGAGGAGACCTACAGTTAACCTGTGATGTTTTAATATGAGTGAGTCCCTGTTTTGTTTGTGCCGCTCACCTGCACAGGGATGCACGCCAATGATGCAATACACATTCCTGCCACTTATTTATGGGTATTCCACTGAAGAACAGCTGCTGCTGGTAAGACCTAAACAAACATAGCATTACACCAGCAAACGAGGGGCAGGAGGCAGAATGTGTGCTAGTAAATAATTAAATCTTGGAGAATTTGAAATGTTCCCAAAATAATTGGCTTTGCAAATGCTGCATAATGAAAGCTATGTGTTCAGCATGTATGCGAGAACTCACATATGCAAATTCCAAGAGGCAGCTGTAATTTCAGAGTACAGGTAATCAAAGTGGTATCCAATTAGATTAAAAGTCACTTGTGACTGCAATCCACACTACCCTAAAGTCAGACACTACAAACATTGCGATGGCATTGAGACAAGTCTAGAGCTGCACAACAGCGGAACAAATGGGAAGCACATATTGGGAGTGGAAGCGAGGACACACAGACAACAGTGACTTTGGAAGTGAGTCTAACCAGTCTCCCTATTCTTGTATGCTCCAGATGTTTAATTTCAAGATGCTATCTTCCCTTTCCTTCCTTCATGCCATGACGTTCAAGCACTCACACTGACTGGAAGTTGAACTGGACAAGCCCTCAGTAGATGGCAGAACCACGCTGCCACTGTGCAGCCCCTACCGTCACACATGTAGCTTTCAATTTTGATCATCCTACGTATATCCCTTCCTACCTGATCTGCTGACCTCTAACTCCACAAGTGAGCAGGGGACCTTAGACCGATCGTCAGTGCCAAGTTTGATCATCCTGACTTCAGCACTTGCAGAGATATCTGACCGGACATACATACACACACACCCACATACATACATACATACATACTTACCCAGCCAGCCAGCCAGATACCGAAACGAATGCAGTAACCCCGCTGATGTGTACGTCAGGCGTGGTTAATAAATATGCAAGATGCAAACATCAGCAGTTTGTGAAGAAGTGAAATTATCATGTCAAATACTAAAAAAAAATACTGTTTTAATCGCAATATTATATAACATTGTTTTATTGAACAGTTGCTGAACCCACTATTTAGTTTATAAGCCACCACTTTGTTAAGCTGTGTTAAATGCCTTCTTCTATGAAAGTCATAATGTTCAGTTTTTGTTGAAACCTTCTGGTCATTTCTGATGTTCGTAGTGACATCAAAATGTGTTTCTATTACTTTGCCAACCTCGTCTACATCAAAGAGAATAGACAAGACAGCAGAAATGCGTCTCTACAAATGCAATACTAGTACGTAGCCACCACAAACTCGTGCAACTCCCTAAAATGACAACAATAAACTTTGCTACAAAGGTAGAAGTCAGACTCACCACATACAGGCTGCAGGTTTAACCTTGTCATTGACTGCAAGTTTCACAATCCCCTGATGGGAAGCAACAACAAGACCCTCTAAGCTATTGACCTACCACACTGAAACTTTCAAGTAAATTCTCGCCTCCCTTCAGGCAAATTTAGCACCAAAACAATAAACCTGTCACTATTTTAAGGGAACAATGAATCTACATCCTTTACTGAGCTTCATCCAAGCATTGTTATGGGTTTAAAGAAATACAAAAAAAAAAAAAAAAGCCAATGCGTTTTTTTTTCCTTGTCGCAGAGTTATAATGAGGTGCAGTCAGACCATTCGGTGCTGCACAATAGTCTGGCTAGGCGGGACTATTTTTAAGAAACTGCACTGCTGTATCTTTTACATAACTCAGCAAAAGATGCAGCATAACACAATGGTGTTTGGTTTAAAGAAATAAAACGAGCCAGAATATTCTTCCCTATAGTGGACTGATAATGAGGCGCAGTCAGACCATTCTGTGCTGTAGCATGGTCTGACAGAACAGAATAGAATATCCTTCATTAGCCCTACAAGAATAAAATTTGCAATGTCACAGCAGCAAAGTGACAGTAAGAAAAGCAAGAAAATACGACTCTAATTTAAATAGGTGAGGTATACACACCACATATACAATATAAATAAGAAAAACAGAAGAACACAAGGATACTAAGAACACACATTTAAGAATATTTACATCAATGAATTGCACTTGGGTTTATTGCACATGACAGTTGGCTAACTGTCATTATGTGAGTATGTGTGTGGTCTATTAGGAGCAGTGCTGCTGATTATAAAGTCTGAAACTACTCATGAACTGTTTAATCAACATGACCAAGAGCCAGAGATGGTGATCCACCCTCCAAAATCCACAGATCTCAAGTCAGTGAATCATTTGCAGGATGCTGGATCCATGGAGGCCCTAATCCTGTAAAACCCAAAGGATCCACTGCCAACGCACTGGTGCTTAGACACCACTGGACACAAGTCAAGAGCTGCTTTCGTGGACATCAATCTACCACAAAAAGCTGGTGGTTTGACCGCGTTTTCTCACGTTGCATTGTAAATAAGAGCAGCTTGTCCTCCTTGGATGTGACTGTCAAATGAGCTGCTTATTCTCCCCAAGTTGCCCATGTGTCTCTGCACGACAGACACCAGGCAAAAATTCCTGCCCTTCTGCAAGGCTGCAAGATTCTGATCTGGATTTCATTAATCTGGCAGTGTTTCTCTTTTCATTTCCATTTGGAACAGATGAATGTCTTTTCTTCAGAGCAGCAACATCACAGACAAGCAGGTTAATGGTCACTATTCTCCAGGGATGCCTGGGGGCCCTGCCTATCTAAACAGTCACCTCACCTGTCAGACTAAAAACAACTAGTAGCACATTTCAAAGCGAGTGCATGAGAATCATTGACAAAAACTCAGCTTAGGCAATAAACACAAACAGTAATGACTGTTTTCACATAAAGCAATGCAACTGAAAGCACTTACTTATCGCTTTTAAACGAACAAACGAATAATCAAATTTCGTCTTTATTCACCTCTCCGAGTGCATAAACACAAGTAAAAGCCCCAGCTTTACTATGAAAGCTGTTTTGGGGTGACTTCAGGGTTCACACACACCACTTTTGGTAACCACTAATACAGCGAGCAACTCCACAAACCGTCTTCTCGACCAAAACACACACGAAAAGTTGTCTAAACTCGCCCCGTGGAGTCAGTTTGAGGAAACTGCGGCACAAACTTACCAGCCGGTGTTGTCAAATCCACTCAGCATCCACAGAATCGCCGCATGAGGATTAGTTGAACACGTTCTGCTGAAGTTCTCGTGAACTGAGTCGCTCTGCAGACAGTTGATGCAGCAGCTCGTGCTGTGGTGGGAAACCGCTCAGTGTGCTGCGGTGCGTTCAGGGCTGCTCGGAAAACTGAGCTTCCACTACAGAAACAGGTCTAAGGTGTTAAACTCGCTTTAGTTCAGGAGTTACATACAGCCCAAATTGATCTCAAGTGTGCCGGACCAGTAAAATCATAGCATAATAATTGATGATGATTGATTATTTTTATTTTTATGTCATGCACACAAGCGTGCCCAATTTTCAGCTCATTTGCACAGGAGTGACCACTTGAGATGTTCCAAATAAATATCTATTTTGAGATTCTCTGATTGGGCATCTTCACCAGTCTATTCCAAACACGAAGCATTTGGCATTTATGTCTGACGTTTTTAAGGTTCCCATTCCATAAGTTTCACTTAATTGCTTTGATTTTTTTCGGTCTGTGTGGAACAAGTTCTTCCATTTCTCTTCGATTCACCCAGGTAAGCTTAGATCGTAGGCAGAAAACTCCCACAGGCTGACAATGTGATAACTGCCCAGAATAAATGGCAGTAAGTAAACAAGCATCGGAAGAGAGAACAGCAATAAAGCACCAAGAAATATTAGGTTTTAGCGTAGATAAAGGAAGTTTCTGGGGACTGCAAAAGTTGGTGAACACACCAGGATGTGGTTGTAACAGAAACATACTCACTTATTGTGGTCATTTTTAAGGGACAAAGTAACTACTGTAAGTCACTCAACAATAAACAGCAAAAATGATCTAAAAATTACTTTTTAAAACCTACACTGCCTTGTTTTAACAGTTAACAGCTCCACCAAATACAGATTTTTTTCCCCCAGCTAGACTTCTCACATGGTTTTAGTTCAGTAAATGTTGAAATGATTCAAAATCTCATCAAGGAAAAAAGATCAAAGTTTCAAGAAGAAGTCTGAAAACTGGAGACAGATTTATGCAGCAGAGCTTGTTTTCTTCTGCTTTCCATTAATCATGGGACAACCCCTCACATTTTACTGGTGTCTCTGTATATTTAATTGTGTAGAAAGTAGTACAAACTAGAAGCAGCAGTTAAAACAGTGACATGCTGCCTCATAACCTCCACATGTTCGCTGCATCTCTGTTGTTTATTAGTAACTTGAGTGACTGCAAATGTGTTCAGAAATTTGCACCACTAAAATGCAACAACAGCAGATGTGGGCCCTGTGTCAATCTTGTGTCTTCTGTCTTGTGTGCTAATATGAATGGGAATTTCAAATGACAAGGTAATTAAAACGCACACAGAGGATATAGCACATATGTCAATAACAGGCTGTTTACTTAATATCAAATCAGCCTAATCTGTGAACAGTCCCCTGCTGACCCCCTCAGAATCAACTGATGTCTTTATGTAGAAACAACTTTTGCATATTTAATGAAGCCATTCAAAATTTAACCGTCATTCTATGAATACTTTCCGAGCTACTGGCCCTTGAAGTGCGTGTGGTGGGTTCAAATTTTGAGTTACTTTTTCCAGCATTTTTGAGGCCAACAGCACAAACTGACAGAGGTAGAATGGAGCACTATCAAAGTGGAAATTTGAAAGGCTTTCAAACAAACACCGAATCTCCAAACCTGTTTGATCAATGCGATTCGTCCGAACGATAATATCAAACATGTGAATATCTCAGCGGTGTTTCTCCATTTCACAGCCACAAGTTCGGAAATACGACTGTAATGGAAAATTGCTTTGACACAGAATGAATAATAGCTTGAAGATGAGCCTGCTATCAAAATGTAGGTAAAAATGAGACCATTCATGTGCTGTAGCTAGTTCTGATCAATCAGCTATCCCACTGCCGATATGGCTCTTAGAAGTCCACCAAAGATTTACTTTTTCTTGAGTAAATTTCTAAAAAACAGAAAACACATCCAGGATTGTATCTTTTACTCTGTGCTGTACACATTAAACAAGTGCAGTTTTGGTATTGAAACCATTATATACATGATATTAGCACTCAGAATTGGTTGTAGAAAAAAATCGTGCTGAACAAAAATTACATTTTGGCTTTGGGCTGTGGCAATGGAATAGATTTAAATTGACTTGGTTGTAGCTGTCGACAGTTTGGTTATCTCCTGTGCTTAGGGCTCAAAAATGCTGGAAAAAGTTGTATGAATTTAAAACCTGGGCCTGTAACTCAGAAAAAAAAAATCAGTATGAAGGTAAAAATGTGTATTAATTCAATAAATATACTCAAGTTACTGCAAAAAAACAAGAGCTGATGGGAGGTGGGAGGCACTGATTGAATTTTTATAAGTAACCCAGACATGACATTACTTTTTGAAGTCCTTCGTTGTTTAGTATTGTGTGGTAAATGCAGCATACAGTATATTAAATATTTAATAATGCTTTTATCATTAGTTCAGTGCTAAACCTAATTACAATATATCCAACGGCACCCGAAGGCAACACCGTCTTTGCACGCAGTAGCCAAAAGAGCTGTGGACAGGAGGACAATAACCGCAGCTCAGTAGTTTTTTGTGTGTGTGTACGTCTGTGTGTGTGTCACTACATTGGAATGTCTGGCAACAATTTCTCACCGTAGCCAGTCGTTCCCTTTATGCAGCATGTGCCATACATTGTAGCCTCCAGCCTGGGATGATTCACTACAGCCTTCAGAGTTAATGTTTGCTGTGATATAGACTTAATGCCTATTTGGTTTTACTCAAGTGAGAGCATAGAAATCATTTGACCTGACTACTACAAAGAAGCTGCTCCAGTGAGTGTATATCCAGTGCAGGTCGGCCTCCACTGAGACCCTTTAGTCATCCTCAATCATTGTCACACTTGGATGGTTTCTGGCCCATATAATCTAGAGCCAGACGTGCCTCACCTCAGACAAATCAGTCAGATTTCTTCCTGGAGTGGGTTCAATCGGCAGATGAATAGCATTTTTAACGGAACAAGTCTTGTAACATGTTCATTTCATTGACAAAATGATGCAGGGAGTTATGTCGCTTCTCTCTTAATTGCACGATCATTTATTCTCATTATTGTGAAAGTAGAATAAAAACTCGGTTGCCAAGGTGCAGTTGTTCCTCCCCGGAGACAGCAAAAGCACGTGCCTGAGAGAAAAACCCTTTTCCACTTCACAGCCTATAACTGCATTTATTTCAACTTGGAAAATGAGGGATTATTTTCCAATTCCCTCCAGCTCCACTGATGGGAAGTCTTATGCCATCCGACAAGAATGTGCAACCCTTCCATTCCTACACGTCTCCTCCACCCAGGAGCGAGCAAACCTTTGGGAATCCCCAGCTCCTTTTTCCAGCATTATTTAGCACATTTACATATCAGCACGTGCTTGCAGGGAATTACTCATAGAGCGCTTTGTCACATCTCCTCCCTCCCATCAAGCACTGTGCTGTCATGTATGGGACATTTTTATGATGCCTGCTGGAATTAAATTACATGCATTTAATGTTCCAGCATATATATTTTTTACCACTCCATAAAATCTAATGTAAATAGATGTGCTGTAAAACTACATTCAAAGAAGTACAAATATGACCCCAGACTGGACCAGAGGATCTCCATCTGCCTATATGCATGCATACTGAGTGTATTAAATCATGTTGAAAAGAAGAAGTAGATAAGGAAGAGGCACACACTATAAATTAAGAACTCGCCCTGCTTTCTGTCTTTCTATTCGTTTCAGATATCTCCCGCTGTCAAAAAATATTATAAGATAAAGCAGAGTTTGATGAAATCTTGTGTTCAGCATGTGCACGCTGAGAGATACAAGCTTATCTGAAGACTACAGATTGCATGTGTGCAAGTGATGAGAGTATGAATATAGCGATGACAAAAGTTTTTTTAGAGCCACACACCATTAGCGTAAAATACCTGAGAGTGCAACTTCTATTTCCTCTTCCAGAGCAAGTCACTCAACAATAAAGAGCAAAAATGATCCAAAAATTACTTTTTTTTAAAAACATATATTGCCTTGTTCTCTACTTACATGAATATGCTTGGTTGGCATCTAAATAAATCACACAAATCTGAATGCCCGTTTCACAAGTTTCACTTTACTGCTTTGATATTTTCTGTCTGCATGGGACATTTCTCTTCAATTCATCCAGGTAAGCTTAGATTGTAGGCTGAACGCTCCCACAGGCTGACAATGTCATGACTGCTCAGAATAAATGGCAGTAAGTAAACAAGTGTCGGAAAAGGAACAGCAATAAAGCACCAAGAAATATTAGGTCTGGCGTAGACACAGAAAGCTTCTCTGGACTGCATAAGTTGGCGAATGCACCAGGAAGTGGTTGGAACAGAAGCATATTCACTTATTGTGGTCAGTTTAAAAGCAGCTACTGTATTTGTTACTGCAGGTTGAAGTTTTAAAGCTGCAGCCACAGAACGATGCTCAACCACGTGTTCACCTCCATTTGCGCTACACTGTTGTGAAACACTGTAAATCATCTCTGTTGCTGAATTTATGACTGTGGTGAAGATGCGTTCAAGAGCAGGTCCTTATTTTTGTGCATCCTGCCCTCTGCTGTCAGAAAAAGTTTACTACATATGCATGAAGATAAGCTGTAAAACTCAAGTAGATTACGAAAAGTTCAGCCACAACTGATACAACAATCGACAAAGATAGATATATAGCATCAATTCAGAAATAAAGCTTAAACTAGAAATGACAGCTTTGATTCTCAGATTATTCCGTCCTGCAACACTGTTCTAAATCAGCTATTTCACTCTTTATCACAGCAAGTCTTGAGTTTGTAGCGCCATCTATAGTCCTCTATGGAAAGTACAAGCCTTTTTTCATGCTTTTTTTTTTTTTGCGAGATATGAGGTATACAGTGACACAATCAAGGGCGTAGGTTTGCATAGGGACGGTAGGGACATAACACTACCAACTTTTCAAGAGGGTCAAATTGTCCCCACCAACTTTTAAGCAACCTTATTTGCATTATATAATGAGTTCAGTTATATAGGTAATTTTGATTGTCTTCCCATATGTTGTAAGGATAGAATTGACCCTACCATTATTAAGTGAATTATTTTCATTATGTTCAGACCAGGTTCAGACTTACATTTACCCCTTTTCACTTGCTGAATGTGCCGGTCCAATCAAACGTGCGTTTGATTGGCTGATGACTTGACACCCCCCGCCACCCACACGCACACTCACACAGCCCCGACAGAAATACACAAGAAATAAACATGCCGCCTTCTCCGCCCCATTCGAAGAGGAGGGATATTAGAAGTTTTTTTCGGCCAGCAGCAGCAGCAGACGACACTGTAAGTAATGTAAAAAGACGTCAATGTTGTGGACGTGGGGAACACACCACTAATGTTGCTACTGAAAGTCCGACCTGCATCAGAGTTAGCATAACATAACATAAACTGTGTGAACTTGCTAACCTGCAAAACTCGAGTAGGAAGCTGCTTAGAGAGAATTGTCCTCCTGTATGTGTTTTCTACTGTTAACGTTAATTAAACTGTGAGAAATGTAGTGAACTCTGCTGGAAAATATAGAACCAGAAAAACGTGAGCAAGAAGCTGCTTAGAGAGAGAGGTCCCAGTCTGTGTTCCACAGGAAAGTGTTGACAGTCAAAAAAACCACACATGCTGCTGCTTTTCTTCTTGTAAACGCCTGGTTTAGAAGGAAAGAAGGCTAGAGCATGTTGTGATTTACACTTTTGAAACCAAATACCGTACCTATTAGTGCATTTATTTATTAATTAAATGTATTTAATTACTATCACCTGAACCAATACACATGAAAGTTAGTATAAGTCAATACAGATTTATTTTTGCATTGATCATTTAGCTTATCAATTAATTAGGTTCATATTCGTGAGAAATGTAGCCCTGACCCCCGTTCACCCAATCTGTTTGGTCTATTAATGTCCCGTCCCCAGCAAAAAGTGTACATGCAGGTTATGCTGTTATATCGTCCCTACCAATGTTGAGACCAAACCTACGCCCTTGGACACAATGCAGCACCTTCCTTCACAAATTGTGCTGTTTACAAATAATAAAACAAAGGCACGGTATGGCCACACAAATGCACAATGCCTGGTCCCACTGAGCCAGGCATTATTCGAAGCAGCACCATCGACAGCTACCTGACTCAGTGTTTTGTGAAAAGGTTACGTAGCCACAGCCTGGCTGCTACTCATTGTCACCTTTTGAGTCACTGGTGAAGCTCCGGTGACACCATGAGCTTTCAGACAGTGCTTGTACACGGCTTGGACGAGTTCCAGAGTTTTCAGTCGTGTTTTAGTGATTTTAGGTAATGTATCGAATGAGTTATGGCACAGACAAGTAATGCAGTTAAACACAAATGCTGTAAATCAAGACCCCAGACAGCAAGAGTTATAAATTCAAAAAGAATTTATTATTAAATTACAATATACTAAATATACTCATCACTATGCAGAAACACGTAGATCTTAATATAGAGATGTGCTGATAAAATACCTTACAGATATAGTTAAAAAGTATTAAAGCATAGTATAAAAACCTAAAACAGCTTCAGCAGGTTTATAAGGCTTATAGGTCCTGAGACTGTTTACCTACAGTAACCATTTGATGTAAATACAACACATTGTGCTTCTACTACCAGCGTTCAAGTCAACTAAACTAATATTCTGAGAGAGAGAAAAAAAGTCCAATGTGAAAGCAAATCAAACAAAAGAACAGAAATGAGCATGACATCCCACTGTAACTATGAACAACCATGAATAAATGTTCACAGTTTAATGATACTCGGATCACAAGCGGTGGAGTAATTTCATTATATTCCACACTTGACTGCTGTTGCTCCACATTACTTTAACAGTAATTACACCCCAGTGCTTCTTGTACAGTTTAATCATTTAATTCCACTCTGCTCTTTAAGCCCATGGATGGAATCAATATGGGGATGATAAATTAATTTTAAAAAAAATCTGAAAACCATACTAGCAGTAAAATAGAATTCTTAATAAACTTAACCGGCTCTTTTTTGCAGTGTGCTTGTGCACGGATGAGCTGAATTTCAAACCAACAGCAAATTACACATAAGATAAATTCAAATAAACTCTCAGGTTAGTCTAAGAGAATGTTTTCGCAGCATAAAATGAGGTGCGATGTTTAGTTCAGCTTCAACGTATCGCATCCTTCTGTGCCTTAAAGGACTGGTACATGTCAGTTTGACTTCTTAGAGAAGATAATTAAGGAAACAAGCATTTCTGATTTTTTAGTAGGGCGCGTCACTTTAAATTAAAGCAATAATGTGCAAACTCAATGAAGTGAGTAAAAGGACGAGCTAAAAAGAAACGGCTCTGATCAGGCAGCTGTGCAGGACGGGTGGTGGAACGGGAAAGAAAGGGAGTTTGAGAGAAATGAAAAAGAAAGAGCTTAAGCAGCAGGCTAGCAGCACTGATTTTCTTCCTTTTTGAGCTGTATTGCACCCAATTAAATTGTGTCAAACAGAAAACAGCAGTTGCTTTATGATTTCATCAGTAATTGCAGCGGGAGGCTGCTAAATGCTCAAATTACAATATGATTTACACGAGATACAAACACGGAAACACACACAGAAGGCCCAGGTGGTGGGAACATCAAAGGTTTCCGACTAAATCACAGATCGATAATCATAAGGGACAGTGTGGGCGTGAAAGATACAAGGCAATACAGCTTTCAAGCAAACTCAAATACGCTTTGAAATATATCACATAGCTCGAAATGTTTTACGGACTTTTTAAGTCTTGTTTATTTTTTTGCTGGCAGGCGAAAAAAGAAGAAAAATCAAAAAAACGTTGTGTTTCCAACACCAGAGACTCAACCGCTTTATTGACAATTCAGAATTTGACCACACCCATCCCTCAATTTGGCACAAGGATCACCCGCGACGACTGCTATTAATCACTGAGGACGTCATAACCAAAAACAGGCGGTACTACGAGCGTAACCCTCCAATATCCAGTTTCAAGTTTGCGGACCAAAACTCTGTTTTGCCATTCACAGCAATATGGCAGCATTATACTGGATAAACGGCAGCGTATTATGCAGCTTCAGCCGCTCATCATTCTGCCTCGGTTCTTGAATTAATGAGGGAAGTTATTATCACAAAATGCTTGAAGCCCATCCTTGTGCGCAGCTGTTTTGCAGCTGATTTGTTGGATTATAGTGGCAGCTTACTGACACTCTCTACCTTCTCACAGAGACTAAGTGCAAATAGCATCCCACTCCGAGCATCACAGAAAAGGTACTTTTAGACTGTTGAGGGCACTAATTTGTCAATTTTGTTCCAAGATAACATTAAGTGCTAGTAAAGAATGAGAGAGCTGACTCCTGTGCTGTTGAAGAAATCACTATGATGGGATACAGGTCTTAGGTATATCATTAATTAAATATACTATTAGCACCCGGCTTATGTTAACGGACACGTAAAAGCTTCCCAGCACAAATGGCTGGTTATCGAGTAGCTACACTGAGGGAAGCTGGAGGTTACAGTTCCCACATAAGGCACTTCAAGATAAGATACTGTAAAGGAATGGAAAAAGGATTGTTGCGGGTTAAGACGGCTAGGTTGGATTTAGGTGTTTGGGTTTTATAAACAGGTGAGAAATCCCTGAGAGAATCACAGCATGACCCTGTTTTTAGGTAAAACCATGTAGCCAATTTAGGGATTGTTTTCAACTTTTACACAGTTTTTGTGACTCAAATACTACCAAAGATTTTTAATTTATGCTTCATCTCATAGGTCAGACTTATTTAATATTCCCTAGCAAAACCATAGTAAATAAAAGTTTTTTTTTGTAATGTACTATGACTTTTAAATCATGTAACAGTATGAATAGTCCAAGTGCAATAAAACCTTGTCTTTGGCTATTTCATTCTGGTTAAAGCAAAAGGAAAATGGGACTTTAGAAATCCTTCCTCAAACTCTCATTTTCAAAGTTTCATTTCAACTGAAACTCAAATTTTGGTCCTTTTTATGCTGCATAAATTTTGTAAAGAGGAAATCTGTGTAGTTAGCAAACCGTGTCGGCTCCTTAGAGCAGGATGTGGTTTTGGATAGTCTCTTCTTGCTCCAATTTCACTACAAGATGTGCTCATTTATATTAAAAAAGAACATAAAGGCTTACAGTAAATTACACAGGTTGACTCAAATGAATCAACATGTATAGAGGTACAGAATCCAGCTTTAAATTTCCACCTACAAGTGCAAAACTGAGCCCTAATTGATAGATTTCTGCTTTTAACTCTCCAAGAGCTTCAACCTCCTCACAGGTTTGCATGTAAGTAACAAGTAAAATACAGTAAGTAAATCAAGAACATAACATAGTGAGGGAAAAAAAGATACTTAATAGTATAACTGCAGCATTATACGCTGCTTCTCAAGTCTTGCGCGAGTTGCTACACCACTTCCTAAGTGCGATGCCGCTGGTGCTCGCCACGATGCACAGCGCCCCTCCAAGGCTCCACAGGGTGGGCGCACGATTAAAGAAAATGAACTGGAAGATGAAGGCCAGCACCACATCCACAGTCCTCATCAGGGCCACGGGTGCGGCTTTCTCGATCTGCAGGGCCTTTGTGAGGAAGATCTGGCCGACGACACCCAAGAGGGCGATCAGTATAGCATCCAGCGATCGCGGCCGCAGGATGGGATCTTCCATTCCCCGAGGACGGATACGGTGATGACGCTCTCGACCAAAACCGATGACGGCGTAGTACCAAACGGAGAGGTAGTAGTGGACGCTCTTCCCCATCTTGCGAAGAACAACAAAGGTACAGGCAGCTGCTATTGCTCCTGTAAGTAAATCAAACAATAATGTACAGAATAAACACAACAATCTGTGGAATGGATAAATCCAGACTGAGATTTAAAGGCAAGATATGTCCTATTATTGAATTCCTCATGTAATTACTTGCGTTATTTACATTTTTCACATGAACTCTGTACAGAATTTACTGATGGCCATAATATTCTAAATTCTATAAATAAATCGTAAGTCCTACTTTGGTTATGGTTTGGTTTGGATGAATGAGAACCTACACAGATGTCCTACTTTGGTATTTCTGGCATGGATCAGATATCTACTCAAGGACTCAGGGAATCTGTTTTTGTTGTGCTCTGTGGAGATTTAAAATAGAAGTTATTCAGATATGAAGACATGTGCTTGTGCCATTCCTCAAGCTCCTTGACATCTAGTTAGCCTCCCAGTTCTGCAAGCGATCTAAATGTGACATTTAATTAGCCATCCAGCATAAACTGGGATTGACAGCTCTGACAGTGTCTTCTTCCTGAAGGGGGCGGGAACAGTAGCAGCTCATTGGTTTTCAGAGTGAAACAGCCTGTTTATAACAGCCCTAAAACCAAGAGGTATACAGTCATGATGAAATGAACCATCTTTGCTATATTTTGACTTGCTTTTAATTAACTTACTGAAAGGGGACACAATATGGGACCTTTAAGGATGTGCAAAATATGAACTTTCCTTCATTCTCTACAGTAAAACTTGCCACTTCCCCATCTTGCCAGAATGACAATATATATGTCAGGGTAGAGACTGTGATTTGGTAGAGTTGGAGTTTCTACCAGTAGAGATTGCGATTGGAGTCTACCAGTAGAAACTCCAATCCTACCAGTAGAGATGGAACTTTAAATCTGACCCCTACCCTGGCCCTAACCTTAACTAACCCTGACCTTTAAATCTGACCCCTGCCCTGACCCCTGACCCTAACCTTAAAAGTCTAACCTTAGCCCTGACAAATCTCTACTGGTAGGATTGGAGTTTCTACTGGTAGAGATTGCGATCGCAGTCTCTACTGGTAGAGACTCCAATCGTAATCTCTACTGGTAGAAACTCCAACTCTACCAAATCGCAGTCTCTACCCTGACACACACACACACACACACACATATATATATGTATAGAGAAAGAGATTTTTTTTTTCAGAAAACACAGAAAATCAGGGGAACATACACTGCCATGGCTGCCGTAATGAGCACAGAAAAACACTCCATTGAAAATAGTGAACTCTCTGCACAGTGTTGCTCTCGCACATTTAGTGTGAGCACAGGATTAGCATCAAATGAGAGTTGAAAGGGAGAGAAAACTCAGAATTAACTGTTCTGTAGTCATTTGGGACACACTTTGAGATGCTTGTATGGCACAAAAGAAAAATCAATTAGAACTTCAGAGCCATTCAATTTCTAACTGGGTGTTTTGAGCATTGTATTTACCAAACTGTTTGCGAGTGAGAAACCGGCGAGGGATCAAGACTCTGCAGCTAAACTAACTAGCACTTTCTGTTAAGTGTAAAAATCGAGCTTCGAATCCCAGCAGCTGGAACGTTTCAGTTTCTGATCAGCCACTGCTGTAGAAAGTGTAATCTGCTTGTAAATCTTGAGCACCATGGAGGGGAGAGGATTGCCCCGGAGGAAAATCATGATTAATTAGAAAGAGTGCATCTCCCAGCTGGCCCTCGTGTGCCGGTTGGGGTGTGTGTGTGCTATATTCAGATCTGGTATTTCTGATGGCAACTGTGAACACAATTCTCAACAGCACTCCTCAACTTGAATGATTTTTTTCGATGTATTACCACCAAGCAAATCAAACCTGCAAAGGCCGCAATAGTCCCCTTGATGTGATTTGTGTAGTTGCCCTCGATGCCGCGGACGCGTTCGCCAAACAGGAATGGTGGTCGGGCAATGAGGATGACGCCGGTGAGGGTGAAAACAGTGAAGACACAGTCCCAGATTGTGCATTTCTCCTTCAGGAAGACCCAGGCCAGGAGGGAGGTAAAGACCGGATTACTGAGGGGTCAAGGAAAGAAATGGTTTAACAGAAATCGATGAGGGAAAACTCAATAGACAGCATGCAGTTGAATTAAAAGAGCAGTTGTGAGTGGTGACAAATTATTGTATCAACAGATTTGTCTTGTATGAAGTGTGCAGCTCGATTTTCCATCATGTTTAATGAATAACTGAAAAAGAATATAAGAGAGTCGGGAAGAGCATGTTGAGTAAGGAAAGTGTAAAAAAAAAAGTGAGATAAAAACAACAGACTAAACAGAAAAAGTGACAATTGTTGAGTGTAAGGAGGATGGAATTTATTTGCACTCTTTGTATAATCTCAACTAATCCACAGTGAATTAAGCCTTCAACCGGCTCTCACCTGAACATGATGACAGTAGCATCAGCCAGCGGCATCTGCTGAACTGCATAGAAGAGCAGGATCATGGCATTGGAACCGATGAAACCCCGGAGCACCAGAAATACACGTTTATCTCGGGGACCCAGGAAACCTGTCCTGGAGGAGCAGAGATATGAGGATGATGGATGAATGGATGACTGAACGGATGGATGACTAGACGGCCTGATAGAGGAAGTAATAAACAGGAAATCTGAGGAAAAGGGGACGGATGGAGAGAATGAGCGCGGGATAGAGGGCTGAGGGATGACAAATGAGAGGAGGGAAGAAGAAAGGAATAGATTTAGGTAATGTGGAGATGACAGTGATGAATGGACGCCTGGATGGAGATGAAAAAAGGGAACGGAGGCAGATCTGTGGGTGATGAATTCATGTAAAAATAAAGAGGAACGTAGAGGGTGAAAAGATGGAGAGATGAGTAGGTAGATGAATGAACAGGAGTACTGGTGGTAATCTTTGGGAATACAATTTAATTTCATGCATCTGTCAATGTGATTCTCAAGCTTTATTTCCCCAAGACAGAGTAAATCATAATAAGAGAGCAAAATGAATGATTTCAAGGATCAATATTTTGATCCCCTTCAAAAATGTTCTCATAGTAATTTTGATGTTAGGTTCACTGGTCACATGTTTGTGTACTGTCTAGCCATCAACTAATGTGTTATTTTTATATTATTTGCAGGGCAGATGATTAATAATCAAGGACAATGTCAGACAAATACTCAAAAACCGCCAATGATATACATTTGGGAGTAAAAAGGTGACAATCTTGGTGTTAAAATTTAGAATAACACAAACTCCGAAACAAGAAAAATATTAAAATGCATTTCTTTGTGTAAGTTGTCCACGTGCTCAATTAAAAAAAGAACGTTTCCTCATATTTTCCCTTCAGTGTTGATTGGTTATGAGGCTTGAGAGCTGTAGCCAATCAGATAGTGCTGTGGGCAGGACTTTGAAGGAGACCACAAAGTTTAAATTATTATATTTTAGTAGGAATCTTTTCATTTCTTCAAATATTACTGATAAAAATGCATACTGATAAAATACTGATAAAAAAAATGTTGGCTATCGGATGCAATAATCAGTCAGGTTGATAGTGTGGGTGCTTTCCAACAGCCTGAACTGATCAGTAAAACACCATGAACTGCCTTACAGCTGGCAATAACTGCATTTTTTGTTCATTTTAATGTTGCACTAAAACTCATTTCAACCATTCTCTCATACTCTTATGTAAAGCAGCAGTGTCTCTCTGTTACCAGTTTGGACTTGGTGAAGTGCGTGTGCTCTATTTTGATTTGAAAATACCAGAGTCAGATTCCTTCGATGTGATCACACATGTGACCAACAAAGCTGACACTAATGCAAAGCCTGTTTGTGTGTCCGATGTAACTCGTTACACTTGATTTTGTTGCACCAGGGAACTGATAAAGAGACATGTGGTTCATTAGATAATTTCAGTGTTGTTAGGTGACAGTGGCACAATAAAAAAACAACTGTTTGCCACTTTACAGTAACATCTGTGGGTACATTAAAACCCCATCATAATGTAATGTGGGAACGCGTAGTTCCGAATCTTTCCAACACTGCATTTACATGACATATTTTGTCATCAACATTAGTGAAATGACTCGCACACATCCCTCACAACAATTTGACAACTTCAAGAATAAGCAGTGAAGCCAAGATATTTACCTATGAATAGTGAGAAAAGAAGTGAACACAAAAGCAGGACCTCCCCCAGAGATAAACTACTAGAAGGTGCTACCTCATCGAATTTATGTTCTTAATGTAATGACAATAAATAAATTGCTGGTTTTAAAATAATAAAGATTAGTTGTGAGTTTAACAAAAGCCCTAATTATGTCATATAAACTCCGTGAGAATCTTGAACTCTGCCATTAAAGTGGTGCTTACTTGTGGTAAATGAGTAATGGCGCAATGAAGAGGATCTGGAAGAAGCAGCGAAGGGCGCTGATCTCTATGGCGTGGATTCCCTGGATGGTTTTCACCAAGAGGGTGATGATGGAGAAGAAAACTGTGGCCAGGAAAGCATAGAACAAACCCAGGCCTGAACATTTCTTTGGTTTCTCTGAACCTGTGTAAAAAAAGAAAAGAAAAAGAAAACTGTGAAAGAACATGGCGTGAGTGTAGAGTATCCCTGTTCTATATTTCCATTTACAAAAACATTGCTTATTTTGTTGACACTGTGAGTGCAGGACGGAGCGGTCAAGCCGGGAGCATGATATTAAACTCAGTGTGGACCTGGGAGAAAAAATCAGTTGTGAACAGCACAAACAAAAGATCTGCCAGAGAGTGTGGTGAAGTGTTTGCAAACCCTGCCTGTGGGATAACAAACTGATATGCTTGCAGAGATTACATTTCAACCCGAGTCCACACAGCCATCATTCTCTGCACTCACCATTCTATCTATTACCTACGGCTTTTTGCTTCCTTAACCGCATATCAAGCCGGAAGGCACGGATGAACGGACACCTCTCATATTTAGGCTGCAATATTTGGGGGTGGTGGTGTAAGATTTGTTTACATGGTGACATTTTTGTGGCTATAGTACCTGCATTTTTATTTGGAATCTGATATATGACTCTTTTATCGATTCATAATCCCACATGAAGTCTGTAAACAGTGACAAAGGCAAATCGGCCTTTATACCCAGTGCTTTCTTTGTGACATTGGGATTTGATATGAGGTGCAATAAGGAACTTTCCATAACGCAAAACTGATATGCAGGAGCACTGAGGGCTTTTCTTACTTCCTTAAAAACAACTTGAAAACCCCAGTGTAGCTGAACCAAGGCCAAGAACAAAAGACACCCAGATGTATTACTTGTTTGGATGAAAATGCAAAAGAGAAGCTTATTTATCAGTGCGGTTTCTTAGTTTTGCCAACAGGTAGTAACCCTGATAGTGGGAAAAGTGCACAGTCATCCATCCTGTGGAAGGATGATGTAAACGATAAGCTGGTTTACAGTAGGATTTCCAACCAAGCTGTTGATATTTCCCGGCACAATAACTGTAAAGAGAGTGTGTATTATGCTTTTGGCATCTTTTTTTGGGCACAAAGCACACATTAAGACGGTCACTTTTGGTGAGGATGATCTTCACAAACGGTCACAATCTGAACTGATCACACAAATAACACGTTTTGCTTCACATTCTGCTTCTTTGTGGAGGTGGGTCGTCATTTTTAAGAAAAAATAAAGACGTCTAAACTTTAGAAAAACATGCGTAATGCGCGTTCCTGCGACCACGTCCCGGTTTATAGGCCAAAAGCGCACACGTGACATCTCTGTTATCGCCGGTACATGACGTTGCGCGGTTGTATAACGTGATATTACGCAGGAAGTCGCCACTTCTGTGGCTGTTCACCGCCTCGTTTCTGCATCTTCTCGACATCCTCAAACTTTACTGAGGGTGGTGAGAAATGCAGACACGTTGGTTCCAAGTCTAAAAGCGTGCGCTCCTCTACCTTCACATGCGCCTCCCTCTCTGGATACGGGGTCGCGTCTGACGCAAAACACCGGCGGGCACAGTGTTTTCTCCTCGCTGCCTTCCAGTGAATTTTCGCCTCCTCTCGCCTCCTCCTCCTCCTCCCTCTCCTCCACATCATCGCCATCGCAGTCGCACGAAACGTGACTTCGCAAGAGAATCCTCTCCGCCGTGCGCTCGTCTTCGTCTCCGCCGCGGCTGCTGCGCTCGTCTCGGTCGTGGCGGTTCCTGCTGCCGCTACTGTTGTTGTCATGGCTGTCAACTTTGTGAAACGCCACGGTAACGTCGTCCTCTACGGATAAAGCCCGCTCGTGTGTACAGTGGTTACAGTCGCCCATGGTAAGATGTGGCGGCGGCGCGGCAGCATGCCTCGGAGAGAGTGCCGTGCGCCTTCCCCGGTGTCCTGAGTGACTGAGAAGACAAGGTTAATGACTAATCTTGGTGGCAGGACACAGGCTCCCCATGCGCTGGTTACTTTACCCACAGGGGGGCAGAAGTGAACCCAAACCTACTCTGCTGAGCAACTAAACCATGACCCAACGTTTACGCCCATTTCAGAGGGAGCTGCTGCGATATGAGCCAACCAAAACTCAGCTTGCGCTCATTTGGCTCCACAGACATCCTTATAAAACACACATGAAAAGTTAAGCTACATAATTACAGGAAACAATAAAGTTGCTCAGGCCATAATTGTCGTATCATAATCATCATTATGCTTGGTGACGCTTTTAGCTCAGACATGATGAGATTTTAGGACAAAATGCAAGCTCAGTCATAAGAATGAGCTGTAATTATATCATTTTAAGATCATGTTCTTCAGTGTGTTTTTTTAAATCTGGAATTGGCTTAGAAATATTTTTGGGTAATTAATGGCTTCACTATTCTTTTGAAGCCAAAGTTATTTCATTCTTAAATCATTTCCATTTGGCTCCACACACATAAAACACACATGAAAGTCAGGCAATCTGATTATAAGTGATATTAAAGCTGCATATCATCATTTTCAATCAATACTCAGCCCTATATCATAGTTATTGTTACACCTTGTGATACTTTTAGCTGAGAAATAATGAGATATTAGGGCAAATTACAAATCCAGACATAAGTGTGAGCTCTAATAACAACGTATAAATTTGAGATTAGGATGTTTTTAAGGCATTTTTAAGCTGGAATTAGAAACTTGTTTTCCATACACACATAGATTTTTGGATGAGTAATGGCTTCACTACGCTAATGAAGTCAAAGTTTTTTCATTACCCCCAACACTTTAACATCATTTTTAAATGCCGAATTAATGAGTCACAGCACTACTGTGAGAGAAAAATACACACTTTCATTACGAACTCAAGAAGAAAAGATTATTAAGATGGTTTAAAAAAAAACAGCTGAATATAATCTGGATGGGTAGGAAGTGATGACTGGTTTGATAAATATGTAAGGAAGAACTGAAAAATCAAAGAAAACATCTCTGTTTTAGTGTTTTTAGTGTTTTATTACCACTGTACATAAAACAGAATGATCAAGACGACAAAGGAATGGCTAAAAACCTCTATCTTTACCTAACTACATTAGACTGATACAAGTACGTCCAAACTGTTTTAAAGAAGTAGCACGTTACACTGCATTTAAGGAGGTGATCCATGTTTTGTTTTGTTTTCTTTTTTACTAAATCTGCACTAAAACTACACTACAAAGGCTAAATCTATTAAAAAAAAGAAAACACCAAGTGTGGTCCCCTTCAACATACAAAAAAGTAACATCATAAATTACTTTACACAGTACTGTAAAAACACATTTGGCAAATTGTTTTGTCAGTGAAGTTTGTTAACTGTTATCGATATTCTGTTTCCTTTTGTGTGGGAATAAGAGGACGGTGTGACAGCACAGGTAGCGTGTGCCGCACAGTGGTTGGCTTTTAGTTGCGGAGTAAAGACAACAATGGTTTTTGTCAATCAGGGAGAAAAGGGGCAAGAGTGCAGTGAAAGAGAGAGGGCTGGGTGGCACAGTGGGATGCTTCTAGTTAGTCATTCATCGGAAATCAACACCACCGAGTGTCTGTATCACGCATGCGGTTTTGTTTAACTGAGAGAAAGCAGAACACACGGTGTGTTTTTTTCCTCTAAAGTTTCTCACGGTGTTAAGTGAGATTTTTCACTTTATTATGTGAAATAATTACACAAACCTGCCAAAGAATTGACACAACTCTTTGGAAATAGTCAAATTTTTACCCATATGGGAAGCTCATTGTTCTGTTACTGACAAATTCCTTTAAATATTGCCAACTACATCGCCGCCGCTGTCATTAAACCGAAGTTAGATTCCAGTGTGAGGAGGGTTCTTGCACATTTGTGAGATTGTCTGTCTTCTACAGAGTATCTAATAAACACTCTGAGGAACTCTCACAGTCACAGTATGAGATTTAAATGCCCAGAACTCAAATCAATCAGCAGCCTTGATGGAACATTGATGTTTTAAACTTCAGTTTAGAAAAAAAGCAAATGAGAACAAACCTACAGACCTCTCCAGAGTTTAAAATCCACATACCTAATGATGATCTATTTTACTCTGGAGTTAATTTGTCTAAAAGAAGACTTTAAAATTACAAAACCCTTCTCTCCTCCCTTTTATCACAAAATATCCCGCTATTTAGCAATTAATGAATGGTCATCTGCCAATTCCGAGAACATTCCTATTGAAGTTCTACAAGAGATGGTATGGAGCTGAATAGCATAGGCGTCTTATAAGAATAAAACCTTTGGATTTTAACTATAATCCAAAGAAGCAACTTTATAGCTTGTTTTTTCCTGAAAGGCTTTCCTATATAGTAAGGAATCAAGATGAAAATGCAAGGAATTCATCAAAAATGACCCAGCTGCTGCAGGTTTCCATACTTCAGGGACTGTAGAAAAAATGTTTTCAATCATAATCACAGAAATTATGTCCAGACCTGCCAAAATTAACAAAAATGAACCAATGTAGCAATTACATCCCTAGAATGTCAGCCGAAACTAACCTAGAAGTCCTGATTTATATTTGAAAAACCTCTTTAGATTGATGACTTGAAACTGTTAGTGGTTTGAAATGGGACTGACAAGTTCAGCAAAGTCGCAGAAGAAAGCGTGTGAATGGTAATGTGTCCCAAAACAAGCCACGGGTTTAATTACTCAAATCGATCATGAGATGCTCATATATTTGAGTTTTTCCCTTGAAGCTGGACGCGAGCAGGAACACCCGGTTGTCAATGGCAACCAGGGAAAATGATCGCGGCGCCTGGATATTCAGCTCCTGAGATGGGACAAACTGCCCCCTCTTGGTGTCCCATTGGTAGACCTGTGTCAGTGAATAATCGCTGCCCAAGATGGCGTACTGCCAGTTGCCGATGGAGACGGGCTGGAACACCATGGAGCCGCGGGAAGGAAACGTCTGGACCTCCTTGAACATGGCACCGTCCCAGCGCATCACCTTGGAGTCCCCGATGAATCTTGTCAAGCATATGAACAGATCACCTTTGAAAAGGACAAAGATTCAAGGCGCTGTTTAGTTTACACATTCAAGCTACTAAATCTGGACCTGAAGCAGAGGAGCTCACAAAAGCAGTTTACGTAATTCCAAAATAATTCATTGCTTGTTATCAATAGCTATTCAGGAAGGAGCCGCTAATAGGTGAGGCTGCTCCTTAGGAGAGAAATAATACAGATAATATTATACAGTAGTGATTTATGGGCAGGGTTTATAGCAGGGACGTTGGCTTTTACCACTTTCTAAATGAAAGCCTGTGACATGCCGAGCAAGAAGGTAATAAATTACAACTAAGAGTGTGAGTCATGAATGCTTTATTAAATTAAGCACATGAAGGAAAATGTTGACCCTGGATTGAAGCCCCCATTAAACACACGACACACCCCAGACTGACTGAATTTGAGCTTTAAAAACGGAGCAATGGTATCTAGAGCGCGTGTACTAGGACGAACGTGAGGTGAAAAATCACTTGCAGTGTGCATAAAAATAAACCCCGTGCGTGTACATGCGCTGCTATTGAAGCCGCAAGTCTCACCTTTGACCCGAAAGTGTTTCACAGAGAAGACGTCCTCCATCTCCGGTATGTCAGTCCTACGGTCAAACTGTTTCTGGCTCCTGTTCCACTGGTACACGACAGGCCTCTGAGAGCTGCTGGACAAAATCAGGTGGGGTTTGTTGGAGATCTCCAGATATTCTACATCTGTGTCCCGGTACCACGGGTGCAGGGACTGGTGGGAGTAGAAGCCATTTCCGTTCCACTTGTACACCGTTGTGGAACCAGCCTATGAGAAAAAAAGTCGTTGAAACGTCAACTCAGGTTAAACTTAATTCAAAGCATGTTTCTGGTTTTTGGATTAGAGGCTCAGCAGTGATTTACAGCAGCAGAAAACAATTAAAGACACCAAGATTAAAGAGTGAAATGCAAATTTTAGATTACGGAGCCAAGTGTGTGCACGCCTGAGTGTCCCCAAGCATATGTGTGAGCATATGCGAACATTTGGTAATACCAGGCTAATCAGCAGGAGCAGACACAAGCCGACATGCTGCAGAGAAGGACACCGGGGGAAGGACTGGCTGACACGGTGAGTGGCTATCGGCCATAAAATGTTCCTGTTTATGCTCTGCTCACAAGCTCGAGTACTTTTGAAAGCAGGGAAAAAGAAAAACTGAAGAGGAAAAAGCCCGACCTTGGAGCTGTCGGCGATGACAAAGAACGACTCCCCGTCGATCATGAAGGTCTCGATGTCGTTGGGTTTGCGGATCTTCAGGATGTCGATGTCCTGGATCTTGATGAACTTGTTCGCCGATGTGTCACGCTTGTAAATGTGCGAGCCGCCGAATAGCTGGGCCACGATGACAAAGAGGTGGTTGTCAATGACCATGGGCTTGCAGACGACAGTGGAAGTGCCTAAACAGTAAAATAAAGCAAAAAAAAAGATTATTAAGACTAGATAAATAGTTATTAATATGACAGCAATAGATAGTTTGCTAGCATTTGTTTAGCATCCCTTAAAGAGCATCTTACCACAACTGATGGAGGAAGGGTTCCTTTAATTAAGCAGAAGTATAAATACATTACTGTATTGTGAAATGGCCTCTGTGACTGATATATTATTCAATTACATGAGATTTATCCATAACACTGATGTTATTGTTAATTTGTTTTAAAACTCACTTTCAATGGTGTCATACATTCTGAAGGTCATCTCTACGTGATCCCATTCCAGGAAGCTGCAGGTCCCAGCAAAGGGCTGAGCAAACACAACGTACTGCTCTTTGCCAAAGGTGAAAGCCTCCACCGATATGGACTCAAACTTCAGCGACTGATAGGAGGCGAACTCTGACAAGTATGACACAACAATGATTCATTTTTATGTCCAGGAAATCCATTCAAACTCACAAATTCCTCTGACAGGAATAAAAAGGGCAATGCAGTCAGCTGCGCTACTGCTTGTATGACACCTATATGAGAAGTGGGAGCGATACCAGAAGCTGTTACCTGCCGTCATGCAGTCAAAGGAGTGTGGCAGCAGGTCGTTGATCTTCTTCCCCTGCTGGAGCGGCGGCCCGCTGCAGTAGATCTGGTCCAGGGTGGCGTTGGTGTGATGCATCCACTCCACCAGCCACTTGAGCTTACAGTCACAAATCAGGTTGTTGCCTCGCAGATCCCTGCACGCATGAACGGATGCTCGTGTAAGTGTTACGACATAAAATCATTAATATTTACACTTGAAACATGTATTTTCAGCACAGATTTTGTTATTTCCAGTCACTGCCCAGTGTCTGGCTGCACTTTGGCTTCCCGCTAACAAAGCCACAACAAGTGCCCTATCTCCTGCGGAGTCTCCGCTCATCTCCCACTCTCAGTCTGAACAGCTATTAACTTCTGATGAGTGTATCGAATTCACAGACACAGGCATTATTCCGGTTGATCGTGTCCTAAGTCAGGATCCAGTTCTTTTTCTCTGTAATTGACTTGTTTACCATTCATCCCGACATCCTGGCACCTCAACCCAGCCTTTTCCCTCCTCTCCTCTTTAGATTTCTATCTTCTTTTCATTTTCTCCTTTACAGCAGTAAATGGCCTTTTGTACTGTCTTTTTTTTCTTAGACCATTCTTCTCAACGTTCTCCTCCCCCTTTCTCACTTTTTCATCCTATATCTAGTGCTGAAATTTCTCCGTTCTGCGCCGTGACCTCATAATGTTACTGCGTTTAATCTCACAGTTAAAGAAGAAAAGAGAGCGGGTCCAAGGAAGATTTCGCTCGTTTTACAGTTTCGCCTGTCTAGACTACCCTTCCCCCACAAATTGCTTTGCAGCCTCCAAAATATTACACTTGTGCTCTATTGTTCCACTGTCCTAATTTCAGAATAAAATGCAAATGAAGCCTATTACTAATGCATGATAGTTCGTACAAAAACTTCTTCATTACACACACATTCGCCCACATAAAAGGATGATAAATGAACTACTTGAGCGGAGAAATAATCCTAAATGTACTGAAAGAGTAATCACGTATGAAAGTATTATCACATAATTACATAAATAATATATACAGTTTATGTATGCATGTAAAGGGGGGATTACTGTGAATATACTGTCAGAAATACAGACTCACACTTTGGTCAAAGCATCCATGCCCTTGAACACATCTTTGGGCAGCGTCTCAAGGTTGTTGTAAGCCAGACTCCTAATCAACAAAGAGAGGGGAAAAAATACATCCAGTGATTGGATTAGAAGAAGAATCTCCAGACAGTAGACAGAGCCATTTCCCAATTATGTGCACTTTTGGTTGGTAGCCAGACGTACTTGAGAAAGACAAGAATAAACCGACAAAGTACAAGCCACCCAATACAAACAGTGGACACAACACTGACCATGTAACAGGTGTGGACAACAAAATGTGAATAATTACTTTCCCGAACACTGGTCAAACACTATGCTACTTTTTGACCAACCTAAACAGCACCACCCTTTTTCCAGTGTTGTGTAGAGGACGGCGTCTTTGCCAGCCAATTAGGACCAACTGACACAAGCAGACCCTGCAGAGACATTTCATTTGTGAGCGAGAGGCTCAACTCCAAAACAGAAAGAGAGATGTGAATGAAATGAAATGAAATGTCAGCGTAACTCATGGAGGCTGCATTATTTATTGGAGAGCCGGTCCTCTGGGGGAAGAGAGACCATTTTACTTTGAGTTTGTGCAAGAATGCACTCTCCAAACAGATTGGGTTGGAGCAGAGTGGTCAGGATTGGAACATGGACGTATTGCCTGTTCCCATTAATAATGTATTTACTGTGCGCGATGCATTTAAAATAGCCTGTAATATAACATTTATTCCCTTTTTTTGAGAGGATAAAAGTTTCTCTACTTTGCCGTAAAGCAAGAACAAGGAATGACACAAAAAGATTGAAAATGTTCGATGGCATTTGTGTACACATTTTTGTAGCTTCCAGCTTAATTTGAAAATGATTGTATCGTTGATCAATAAGACTTGACTGCAGGGTGCCCAACAAACGGCATCATGGCCTCTTACATTAACAAAGTTGCAGCTCTGCCATGATCGAAACCATAAGTAGAAACAGCTCCTTGTTTGTTGCTCATGTTGCCAGTGACATTTTCTGTCTACCTTTGCATATCTTCAATGCTTCATTCTGCCACTACTTTATCCAATTTCCTCATTCCAGATTCATTAGAAATTATTAACCATTTTCTCGTCAGATTCACACGACTATCAAATAGGAGCATTACAAGTTTTGGTACAGTGTGAGTCACTAAAACCAGCCACTAAAACTTTCATGCTCAAGTTAACTTTAGCGTGAAAGAAGAATTGCTATTTTTAAAGAACACTAGTTGTCTGGTGGTGACTCAGACCGTGTTAATGCTGTGAGGAGGTTCACTGCTAGTGGCTTACAGTCAATAGATTTTAAATAAATTGTGCTTTGCAGCATGTGGGTGTGCTGCATGCACTCAGATATTAAAAAAAGTCATGATGTGGACTGTTTTATATATATCATGGGTGAACTGATGGCTGAGAAATATAGAAAATATATATATTAAAGTGCATAACAATCTGGGTCAATTGAAGTATGTGTTTACACAGAGTTAATAGGCATGTAGAAATATAAAACACACATTCAGAGGGTTAAAATGCATCAGAAAAGGGTCACAGGCTTGTGACTTAAAGGCATTATGGAGGATGTTTTTTTGTTTAATTTGTCTGATTCACATAAAATGAATATACTGACCTTTAGTGGACTTGTATGTATGGTTTCTAAAAGAATAAAAAAATAAATAACTGTGGACATGGCAGGACCTGAAAAACATCAGCCAATCATTGCGCTCAGACCGAGGCATTTGCTTTGCTCCCTTTCCTGTCAATCAAAAATCTTCCGGCTCAGGCCTAGTTACGTAGATTACGTACACATTGGACTTACGTGTTTTCTGTATGTGTTGCTTTGGTATACACACGTGGACAAAATTGTTGGTACCCCTCAGTTAAAGAAGGAAAAACCCACAATTCTCACTGAAATCACTTGAAACTCACAAAAGTAACAATAAATAAAAATTTATTGAAAATTAAATAATCAAAAACAGCCATTACTTTTGAATTGTTGATTAACATAATTATTTAAAAAAACAAACTAATGAAACAGGCCTGGACAAAAATGATGGTACCTCTATAAAAGATTGAAAACTATTTGACCAGAGTGACATGATTAACTCAGGTGTGTCATTTAATTGACATCACAGGTGTTTCCAAACTCATAATCAGTCAGTCTGCCTATTTAAAGGGAGACAAGTAGTCACCCTGCTGTTTGGTGAAAAGGTGTGTACCACACTGAACATGGACAACAGAAAGCGAAGGAGAGAATTGTCCCAGGACATCCGAAAAAAAATTATAGACAAACATCTTAAAGGTAAAGGCTATAAGACCATCTCTAAACAGCTTGAAGTTCCTGTGACAACAGTGGCGCATATTATTCAGAAGTTCAAGACCCACGGGACAGTAGCCAACCTCCCTGGACGTGGCCGCAAGAGGAAAATTGATGACAAATTGAAGAGACGGGATCGTTGGAATTGTATCCAAAGAGCCCAGAGCAACCTCCAAAGAAATTAAAGGTGAACTCCAAGGCCAAGGTACATCAGTGTCAGATCGCACCATTCGTCGTTGTTTGAGCCAAAGTGGACTTCATGGGAGACGACCAAGGAGGACACCACTGCTGAAAAAAACTCATAAAAAAGCCAGACTGGAATTTGCAAAAATGCATGTTGACAAGCCACAAAGCTTCTGGGAGAATGTCCTTTGGACAGATGAGACCAAACTGGAGCTTTTTGGTAAGGCACATCAACTCTATGTTCATAGACTCAAAAACCAAGCATACGAAGAAAAGAACACTGTCCCTACGGTGAAACATGGAGGAGGCTCAGTAATGTTTTGGGGCTGCTTTGCTGCATCTGGCACAGGGTGTCTTGAAAGTGTGCAAGGTACGATGAAATCTGAAGACTATCAAGGCATTCTGGAGAGAAATGTGCTGCCTAGTGTCAGAAAGCTTGGTCTCAGTCGCAGGTCATGGGTCTTCCAACAGGACAACGATCCAAAACACACAGCCAAAAACACCCAAGAATGGCTGAGAGAAAAGCGTTGGACTATTCTAAAGTGGCCTTCTGTGAGCCCAGATCTGAATCCCATTGAACATATGTGGAAGGAGCTGAAACATGCCATTTGGAGAAGACACCCATCAAACCTGAGACAACTGGAGCGGTTTGCTCATGAGGAGTGGGCCAAAATACCTGTTGACAGCTGCAGAACGCTCATTGACAAATACAGAAATCGTTTAATTACAGTGATTGCCTCAAAAGGTTGTGCAACAAAATATTAAGTTATGGGTACCATCATTTTTGTCCAGCCCTATTTCATTAGTTTGTTTTTTTTAAATAATTATGTTAATCAACAATTCAAAAGTGATGGCTGATTTTGATTATTTAATTTTCAATAAATTTTTATTTATTGTTACTTTTGTGAGTTTCAAGTGATTTCAGTGAGAATTGTGGGTTTTTCCTTCTTTAACTGAGGGGTACCAACAATTTTGTCCACGTGTGTAGCTTCGTAGTTAGCTGGCGACTTGTTTTGCTCATCTTTTTTTTACATAATGGCAGATAAAGATCCAGGGGGACCCAGCCGTAAAAGACAACTTCACGAGTGCTACGCAAGTTTCTGGAAGGGGGCGTTTCTTCGTAAATGTTAAGAGGGGGGAGGTTAGAGGGGGGTGAGGGAGAGGTTGTATGTGCGCATGCGCATGCTACGTTCAAAGTCGTAGGAAATTAAATCTCCTCTAATGCCTTTAACAAGTGAACTGTCAAAGAAAGCTTGTGCGAGATGACACAATAGAAAGGAGATGTTATGAGGTTTGGTGTAAATATGGCGTGCAGTTAATGACACGAGCAAAAAGTCAGGTGCTAATTAATAGTAGTTGCAAAGTTGATGAACTGCATTGTTTAATCAGTTACTCCCAAGGCATAAAAAAAAAAATTCTCTACTTAGTGTGCAATAAACCTGCGAGTGACCAAAGATCACTGATTCTGCTTGTGTTTTTCTCTCGTTCAGAAAACACTCAACAGCAGCACATACAACATGGATTAAAATGCCCTCAGCAGCTGAGTCCTCATTTATTGTTAAACTGCATAAAACAGTTAGCGCTCCTGAATAAATGAAAGCACCCTGAACACTCCGATAAAATGTGTTTTTTGAGGAAAACCCATATGTTTGCGCCACTTCTAATCACTTCTTCTTTATCTAAAGTTTACTTTGTCTCACTTCAATCACATCTGAATAAATGTTGACTGCCTCTCACACTTGGCTTCCTTCCTGCACAGTGCAGTATTTGATTAATACCAACACATGACAGAGCCATTCGTGCATCTGTTTACACATTATGAGGAGGTATGCAAATATTTGGCAGCACTGGGCTGCATGAATGTGCACGGAGCAGCCCGTCAGAGATTCAGATTATAGGTCAGTTGGTTTAACGTTACAGGACAGTTATGTTTAGACTTGACCTACAGGTCACTCACGCTTCAGCTATCTTTAGTTCGGTCAGATTTGCAGTTCATTAAAGGGAAACATTGATTACAAAACCACTGTTTAGAAATTGTTCCTCTGTTTCTTGCAATAAGATTTTGTCTACATTACTTCTGTTTACAGGGGACTCTCTTTTAAGACATCATTCTTCAAATATCATCAACACAGACATGCACTCAATGTGTTTGATTATCACACTCACGTTATATGACAGCAATCTCCAAAAGATCCCACTGGTGGCAATCATCATATTGGTCACATTCGGTTGATTTTGACATAGCTCTAAAAGATACTTAAAGCATTCGTTTTCCATTTTGAAACGGAAAGCCAGAGTTTCATTGAGTACTCTGTTGGTCCGCTAATACAATGAAAAATCCAGATCTGCCCTTCTGCAACCGGATCCAGCTGACACCCCCGCTCACCTTGGGGAAATGACCACTTCTGCCTACCTTTGCATTTTCGACAGTGACAAAGTGATGCAGTGACAGAAAAGGGAAATTGAGGCCCAGTGTATGTTAAAATACCTTGAATACTAATACCCCATTACCTTTTCTGACAATGCTGCCTCAACAGAGTGTGTGTGAAAGTGGCTTTGCAGACTGTTAATGTCAGAGAGGAAAAGTAATAAATCATAACAACTAGGGAGGAAGAAAGGAATGAGATATAGGGAAGCTGTATTAAACAGGAGCAAGGGAGTGGACAAGGACAACAGAGGAGAAAAGAAGAGGAAAAAAGTTAAAGTTTTCATCATCGTCGCTGCAAAAACTAATTACTTACAGATGTATCAGTGTTTTCAGGCCCCTGAAAGCATACGGGGAGATGGATGCGATTTTGTTGTTTTCAATAAATCTGTGAATGAGAAATATTTCATTAGTATTTGGACAGATTACGCTACATTAACACAATAAGAGTAAGCAAATATGACTGTAGCGTCATCGATTGTGACCCTGTTAAATGAAATCCACAACATCCTCTTGCTTTGTGGCTGTGAGACATTATGGAGACTTTTGGGCATAGAAAACTCAGTCCTGATTGCATATTACACTGTTTCCAGTATATTGGAAAAATGTCAAAATACTTTATACCATAACATCCAAACATATGCTTTCATTTATTCTAGATAATTATATTTAGGCGAAAGTTGACTGCAGTGAGGCTGGGAGTGAAATGAGAGCAGCAAACTGTACAAACTAATAAAAATCATCAGGATATACTGTAAATTGCTCTGCCCTAAGCAGGCAATTTAAGTGAAAACATCTCTGTGGGTGATTCATTAGTGTACATAGAGCTTTTAAATGATTTTTGAGTGTGGTATGGAGACACTGTTGTCCCACACTGCAATGCTAAATGGCTGAAAGCGGCAGTAGAATGCAAATTAATAAATTATTAGGGAAGCTGGTTACTACAGTGACATTTTTAGATTGATGTTTGTTTTGTGCCTTGCATCTGCTCCCATTAATATGCGATTAGGACGCAACGTGTATTATGACGCTCCACCACATAGATGTACTGTATATATGAGCCGTCTACAACTTAAAAAGAAATACTTACAGGTATTCAAGATGTGTTAAACCCAGAAATGCATCCTCGTCGATCAGGTCAAAAGAGTTTGCTGTGAACAATCTGTGAAGACAACACAAACAAGACCGTATAACATTGTAAAAAGAATACAGATAAATAGATTTAAATTTCCATAAATGTTCCTTCCAGCTTGTGTTGCATAACTACACTGAGTCGAACTTCAAAAATTCACATTAAAAATTGATTTCTGTGTGCTATTTTGCGCTATCACCAAATCCGCTGGCGTACATTTAACATCCGCTCATTCTTTTTTGACGTAAACGTCCCGATTTCCAGCCGTGATGCTAGCGGCAGTAATTCTGAACCAAAAAAACTGAAAATAAATAAATAAATAAAGAGACAGGGTGTGAGACTGCAACAGACAAGAGACTCTTTCAGCGTTTCCACCCACAGTGTGTGGATAAAGAATGAGCAAAATGAATTAAACAGAGGAATGAGTGCTCGCTCCAGCATATTTTTCATGAAACGAACAAAAGAGAGAAAAGGTTACTTCCTCCCACTTGTTTGTGAGTCACCGGTTAGACCACTACACTTAAGAGCCATGTCCAACAACAGCATATTGTGCACCTCATCTCACATAAAATCACATCATGAAGGGGTATTCAAGCACTTTAAATCCAGTGGAAGCATTTAGATGCTGTAGCGTGAACAACTTTTACCAAAACATCTCTTTAGTATACTACTTTAAGCTACAAATACAGCATTTCAGGCACAAAACATCCTTTAAAAATAAGGTTTCAGCTCATATTTCCCAAAATATGAACATTTTTGGAAATCTAATTGTGGAATTCTGTGACATTTTCTTTCTGTTGGTGATAGGATGCTGAGGAAACCAGTCACAGTGACTTTATACTCCCACAAACTGGTAATGTTGTCCCCGGAGAAGCCCCCACTGATTAGACGGTGCTTCAACAAAGGTTAAGATCGGCCAAATCACCTTGGCAGTAAACAATAACAGATGGGGGCAGAGCCTCTCATTCACTTTCCTCTGTTATATTTATCCTCCTTCTGGTCACGAGCTCGATGCCACCTCCTCCTGCAGAGTTCAGACTGATTCAGTGTCAAGGAACGGATGCCAAGACGAGATATTTAGTTGAATTAAAATGATGCTCTTGGACAGCGTGCTATTATTGTCAGAGCACAGTCGAGCCTGACCTTGCAGTCAATTAGTGCATCTGCAAATTGCTCAGCAGACTCAATCAAGACGCACAAAAATGTCAGATGTGACACTAAGTGAAAGCAGCGTTGGGATAAACTCCACGGTGACGTGTGTGGCCTTTATTGGGCTTTTTCTGCTGGTGAATTCTTGCTCGCTGCTTCCATCTCTCCCACTCTGTCTCTACCAAACACAGTGCTTTTCTCTCTCTCCATCATCCCCTGCTGTTAGTTGCTGTAGCCATGTGGTGTATTGCATAATCCTGACACCATTACAGAGAATCCCCCCCTTTAAATCTGCATATCAGCCTCCATGGAAGACCTCTGGGGAGATACGGCTTCATTGTTTGAGCACTGAAGATGGATAGATAGATAGATAGATAGATAGATAGATAGATAGATAGATAGATAGGCAGGTTTTACTCACAGCAGTTGCAGGGCAGGTGTATGAACAAAGCTTCCTCCTGTGATTTCATTGAATCCAGACTTGACAAAAGATCTGAATAAATTGAGAACATGTGCAATTAAACAGCCAACTAACAAACATTTCACAAAGATGAGACAGTGATAGGGCGCCTCGAGCTTTCTGACAGTGTTTTTGGATGGTATTAGTGG
Source organism: Acanthochromis polyacanthus (assembly GCF_021347895.1). NCBI lineage: Eukaryota > Metazoa > Chordata > Actinopteri > Pomacentridae > Acanthochromis > Acanthochromis polyacanthus. The sequence goes on along the minus strand of NC_067131.1, from coordinate 11,602,806 downwards.
CACAATGAAACCCAGATTACTTACAGTGAAACGACGTCCGATGGGAAAGTGTGAGGCACGGATCGGACATTCTCACACAGGGCATTGTCTTTGGTGCAGGTGCATCCAGCAGGGCATCTGGGCTGCCTCACTCTCCGTCCATCCGCCACCAGCACCAAGCTGACAGCGGCGACCCAAACCAGGAGCGTCCATCCTCTCCATCCTCCTCCTCTCACGGCTCTGCCCGGGTGTCCCATTCCTTCTGTCCCGGTCGGGTACTATCACTCCTGCACATGCAACTTCTTAGGCAAAAAAAAAATTAAAAATCCTCGATGTGTGGTAGTAGTAATCACAGAGAAATCTCACGACCGTGCTCTTTTACTTTCTTTCTTTTCTCGTGCGTAAAAATCGCCGTTTCTGCGTTTTTTCCAAAAGAATTTTGAAGCTGCAGGGGCTCAGATGCAGCCTTGTGTCTATGCTTCTTGCTTCTCAATAGGAAAGGCACCAGTCCAGCGGATTTGTTCTGCAAGGCGCAGGATTACAAATGCGGGACAGACGGGACATGAGAGCAGAAAACATCTCCGATTTAATGCAAAGGAATCATTTCATCCTCCAACAACAACAACAACAAAAGAAGAAGAAGTCGGAGCGCAAAAAAGAGAAATGTTTCTACCTGCCCCCAAAGTCTTGCTGACTAAATGCTGTAGCCACGACAGATAGAAAAGAATCCCGTCAGAGAGAAAGGAAGAAAGAGGGAGATGGAGGGGGGAGAGGCCCCAAGGTGCGCTTTTTTATCAGCTCTGCCAGCTATTATTTATGCGCGCTTCAGAGCCGTGCATGGCTAATGGGAAGCTGCTATTCATGAGCCTCTGAGCAAATGCACCTGCCCCACTCATTCACAGGCTGCCTCCTTTCTTTTCCCCAGCTTTGGCACAATGATGACTGTGAAAATAAGATAATCCATAACACTGGAAGACAACATGCATCCTGTTCACTCATTAAAACTAAGGCTAAAGATCACAAGCAATACTTGCAATTAAATTAAATTATGTTTGGTATTGAGTAAATGGAGAATAAATGAAGGCCCTCAAGCAAAAGGAGTTAGGACCTAAACAAATATACTGAATTGAAATGAAAAACAGAAACTTTTAAATGTGTAAATTGTAGCTAGAAATAAAAAATCGAATGGATTCTATCATGTCAGCGATAATTAAGTTACTGGAAGGGGAAGAGAAAGCTAAGTAAAATGTGGAGTCAGACTAATCTGGTGAGTCAGACTAATCCCTGTTGACTTGTACATCCTAAACATGTCATCAGTCCGTCATGCAAGCACAGAAAAGATCCAGATTCAAGTACTGTGGCTAGAAAATTGGTTGCTGCATTCACAAAAGCGTGCTTTTAATTAAAAAGTGGCTGATTAGATTAGGATGGGTTTACTCAACAGTCTTTCTATTTGTATTTACAGAAACAGAATGCTTGGTTTGTCTAGAATAAGTGAATTTTAGAGCAGTCATTTTTATTTATTATTTACTTGAATAATGTCCACAAAATCAAGGACATTGATATTTAATTTATTTTACTAAGCAGATTTTTAAAAATCTACATGACCACAGACTCACTAATTAGGATACATGGCAAAACCAGCACTGAATTTCATAAATATTTCCGTTTTTCTTGGGACAGCAAATGATGAGAGCATTTCTCTCTCTCTTCCTTTCTGTCTCTCCCACATTAAGTCTTTGTTGAACTCAGATCCTTTGTTGGAAGCCATGAAACACTGAACGTCTGTTTCCAGACTGCGGTGAACTTTGACCCCAGTCATATCTCACTATCCAAGGACTGAATTATACTCAAATAGCATATAATACCCTCTTTATGCTCCATCTACAGATAAACGCCTACATATCCTCTATATTGTCCCTCAGTGGAAATGAGTGAAATGTAGCCTGAACTGGTAATTAATCAGTGTAATTGGCCCATTTGTTCCAAAATAAAAGTCGATGACTGGTGTTGTAGACTACTTTTTGAGTATTTTTCAGTTTCTAGATTATTCATTCGACCACGGCATTACCTCTGATAAATAGGCCATTGGATAAATGGGTAGATAGATGAATTAACGAATTAGGGTAGCAATAAATGCCTCATTAAAGAAATTATTAGAAATGTGGTTTTTATGAGGAACAGAGATGGAGGAAGCACAATTAGGTTACAAAGTAAACACAGACAGAATTAATGTAATATTTACTACTTGGCTTGCATCCACAGCAATCACAATCTGTTTCATCGCCAAGCAGGTTTTCAGAAATGAGGAATATGACTTGGTGTTTTGGTGCATAACAGCAAACACTGATAAGAATAAAAATTTAAAGAGGGATGACAGTTTAAAAAAGCATGTGCTGCAAGTCAAACAAACAGTGAGCTAAGTCTTACAAGGCAATTAACGAAGGAGAATAGCAAATCAAAGCCATAATAAAAGTAATATAAATATTTACAATGTTATTTAAGTGAGACAGCTGCACAGATTGTGCAGAAATGTGCAATTATTCACACAGGGATGTGGAAAATATCACAGTATGCATTGTAAACATCTTGAAATATGAACAAGGATAATGTTAATCACATTTAAAAGCTGTGCTTAATGTAACACACTGAGTCAGTGTCTATGGTGGGGGGTTGGGAAAGAGGCAGTGTCACTGGGGGTCTCTGGCTTTGTTGATGAGACCAGCTGCTGCTGGGGAAAAGCCAGAAAAATCGCTTTTAATATCAGCAGATTCATTTTAAATCACAACATAGCCCACTTTCCGTGTCAACAGAAACGAAAAAAGATATTTATTTCCATTTTCTAAGCAGAATAAAATAATAAAGCTGCTCTAAACGTCAACATACCGAGAGCTGCTGTGTGACGTCATCATTCGGCGACATGGTTTTCATTTTGTAAACATTTCAGAGCTGGAGACTCTAAAGTGAAGAAACTAATGGATAATCTTGTGAAGGTAAACTACACGTCTTAAAGTCAAAAAAGGGTTTTCATGCAGACAAGTCTGGGAGGATATATTGCGGTTGATATTTTCGTTATTCGTTAGTGAGCAGCTAAATTAGCCGCAGAGTTCCTTCTATCTGTACTACTTGCTAGCGTTACTGCCTTGGTTCCTAACTGCTTTCCTAGTTACAATTGCGTTTCAAAGAAAATAAAATACTGGAGTGGATAATATTTGGCTGCAAGTTTAGCTATACACTTTAGCAATGAGTTTCTAACATTGGTAATAGCTAAATAAAATTATTGTGCACTGACCCTTATGCTGATGCCTCTTTCAAAGTACTTACCACTTTTACAACTACGTTAAGTATCAACCAATGGTATCTTCCGCATATTCCGGTTCCTGAAAGCTAACAGTGCAGGGTTTTAAGTTGAGAGTGTGTGTGGTCCTATTCAGGTTTTCACAGCAGTTAAACTATTCCGCTGTATTTTATGTGCCGCAAATGATAACGTCATTTTAAAAAATTAGCTAAGTCAGACGTTTTATACATATTCACTCATATTCAGACTCATTTCCAGTCTGTTTACATAGAAGAAAAATCTGTGAGACTGCTGAGAATACTGTGCAAACAGGTTACAATGCATGTCTGTCTCTGATGTATGCCTGCAGATGCAGAAAGGCTTTTCTGAATATGAATCATTCTGCAAGCTGATATTTTTGTTGTGTGGGAAAGACCTGGGTCTGAATAATTAATCGATTTCAGATTAAAATTAGAGTTTAAAATGCAATTAGCAAACTGCAAAGGCTGCAATTTTGAATGTGCATAATGCACTGTCTGACCCCGGGTTTATTCTTTAGTTTTATGACTTTACTCAACTTTATTGCAGATTGTGCAATACTTAGATGCTGCTTCTGAGTTATGACTTAATTTCCTGTTTCAGTATCAGAGCTTGTTCTCATTGTTGTCTTATAAAAAATGATTCAATTTTTATTATTCTTACTTTATTTATTTACCACAGCACACTCACTGCTTTTGTGATAATTGTTCCATCTCTAAAATGTTTATTACATTAAAAATGTAATAAATGCATATTTGAATCTTCACATTCACATCCTTGCAGTCGAACATAAAGCAGTTACTGCTTTTATTGTGTCTCGTGGTAATGATCCATGCCGTGTTTTAAATCTGCTACACAATTAATATTAAACTGAAACTTAAAGGAATATATTACAAATCACAATATCCGTTGACAAATTTGCAATTACATATTTTCCCTGCATCGTTCAGCGCTAGTAAATAAATCATATTATACTGAATTTGATTCTACAAACACAAATAATTTCCCGTGTTTCTGCAGGTACACGGAGCTGGCGGCTATGACTCTGACTTCAGTGACGATGATGGACAGGGAGAGTCCTCAGAGAGAGGACTTAAGAGGTAAATTTTGTGAAAATTCTACAGAAAGTAACTTCACAAAGAGCAAGTGTCCATCAGAGTTTCTTATTACAATAAACCACGTGTATGAATACAGGACTCATGCCTTGCTAAGACAAAAGCCAAGGGTAGAGATTCACACAACATTTTAAGGGGAAGCTTGGCTCTCATACTCCTCCTATGTCCGGGAAAAATGTTTGAACTGTGTAGTTATATTAATCTTATCAAGGGTAATAGGTTCTGAGTAAACACAAGTTTTCTACCACCTTTACTTTTATCTGGTAGCTGCTATCAGTAACACAAACTTCCATATTTATTTGTACCTCTGACAGGAAACGTGAGGAGGAAATATTGCAGAAACCATTCCACAAAGGTCGCCACTCCAAAGTGGCTCACAGCAGTTTCCACTCTAATGAACTGGACAGGTACGTTACAGTTGCAGTGAAATGTTTAAATCATTTTGTATTTTAATAGCTCATTTAAATAAAGTTCCATTTTTTTTTTCTGGTCACATTGCAATTAATGTCAGTCCTGATAAGAAGTAACACTTATTACTGAAAAATGAAATCATTCAGTCAAATTGCAATTTACCTTGCAGTTTGTGTGCACATGATGTATAACAAGATTACAATGAGAGATATCACATTTTAATTTTCAAAGAAAATTGATTTGTAGGCATTGATTTCTGTTTCTAATTAAACTAAATGGGAACAAACATTAAAAGGCTCAGTTTTACTTATTTAATTTACTGAAAAAATCACTTTAAATGCACCCAAACATTGTTCTTACAAATACACTGTTTGTATTATCTCATCTTTTATATAAATATTCTGCTTTTTGGTGTGTTTTTCCAGAGAGGAAGCCAGGAACAGAAGAGCCCATCTGATATCAATGAATGCTGTATCCATCTTTAGCTTACCTTGTCCTTGAATTGATGAAACTATACGTGTTACATTAATGTACGCGTACTTAAAGACATAACAATCCCAGATGGTGTATTCATTTCATGCTGGTTTTAGTGCTTTGTTGCCTTTATTTGAAGAAAGTTAAACCTTAAGCACATGTCTCTAGTTTGAGCGGCATAAGAAGTTTGTCGGTGACTACATACTGTATTATGGAGGGCAGATGGCCGACTTCAAACGATCTACGTAAGTGTTCTGTCTCACTGTCATTCAGCAGTTGCTCTAAGGTACATTTAATGAGGTAATATATATCCATATCAGGCCATCAGACCACTGGATACACGTTGTTTTGATCCAGTTAAATATTCAATTACAGTTTATTGCAGCAGAAGTGTATCCATTTATATTGACGTATGAACATTTCACTTTTTGTGTCGTGCAGCTCTAAAGACAAGAGAGATCTGGACGTGCTGCGTGAAAATCATCGCTTCCTCTGGAGGGACGAGGACGAGGAAGACATGACATGGTGATAATCCGAAGTCAGCTGTTCCTACAGTCTGCTTTATCATCCCGTTTGTTTTTGATTATTCTGTCCTCTTCTGAAAATCTGTGTGTTGACACTCTGACACCTTAAGCAGCTCGTGTCTGGGGAGAAAAATCGGGTAGTTTAAGATGCCTTTGTTACTCTCTGTCTGCTTATTTGTGGATGTATTCTGTTCCAGGGAAAAAGAACTTGCCAAGAAGTATTATGACAAGCTCTTTAAAGAATACTGCATAGCTGACCTCAGCAGATACAAGGAAAACAAGGTGAGATAAATGGAGTAAATGATTAGGACTGATTTACTATCCACTTTAAACAACAATAAAGCAGAAGGTGAGTAATTTTAATATAGGTACTGTAAACATTTTGAAGTTGTCACATCAGCAGAAATGCTGATACTAGAAGCAAGTTTCAGATAAGAAAGCATAGGTTGCTGTAGTTTATCTGTCATGTTTTGGTTTGTGGTTTTATTGATCTCTCTGAGAAAATTTGGTCGTTGAAGTAGCTGAGGAAAAAGGCATAAGTGAAACACAAGGTCTCTAAAGTTAACTTTCAGAGCCCCAAAACCTGCCAGTCGGTTTTGTCGCAAAGCTGTCTTTAAAATAAATTGTCATAATTACACTCTTTACCAGAGACACAAACTGCGGAAACTGTTAAAATCATCTGAGTTCCAGCTTTAAAGTTGTCCCTGAACTCATCATACCATCTGCAAAAATAACAAATTGTAAGCACTAACTTTGTTTAAAAAGTGCCAAAAAATAAAGCCTTTGTATCAATCTAGAAAAAACAACAAGTTTCTTAGCACAACTGAGATTTCACTACTGATTTAACAGTTGTGTGACAAACATTTAGGGGGTTTTTCCTTTTAACTGCAGGCTGTGCTTTCACAGAATAGAGAAGGGACAAGTATGGAAACGAACTGGAGTGACTGAGAGGAAAATAAAACATAATAAAATCAGAAACAGCATATAGGGGAGCGAGGTGTCAGGAAGTTGTTGGACGATACATTAAGGATGCTGAGAAATCTTTCAAGAATTGATAGATGAGTTTGTGGGGGTTGTAAAAATGTAAATAGTTAAATATGTGTTTAACTATTTACAGGTATTTCTGGTCTTGATAGCAGCTGTGGGAAAGACGTTATATTTCTGTAAAATAATCAGAAGAAATGTAACTGTTGTTTTTCTTTTTTTATAATTTGTATTATTTTACCTGCCATGCTACACAAAATACATTTTGAGTTCTCTCCACTTCTATCCATGAATGTGCTGTTTCTATAGAGGTGCAGGACTTTATTAGCCTAGCCGCGCTAGACAACCCACGGCAACTAATTTAATTCTCTGCCAGGGTGGGTCTAGTTACCCTCCATAAGGCTCGAGGTTGGATGCTCCTAAAACTGGCTGGACCAATCACCATGAAGTGTAGAGTCAGAAGGCGGGCGTAACTAAGTGACGACAGAGGCGCGACGATTCGGACAGAAACAACCGGAAACAACTAGCCTAGCCGCGCTAGACAACCCACGGCAACGATTTTAATTCTCTGCCAGGGTCGACAACAAAAACGACAACAGTCGTTGAGCTCCATTAGCACCGACTCTGAATAATCTTTCTGTTAACATGTCTGTAATATACTTGAGCTTCACCCATTGACTGAATAAATAAGGCTTCACCGAGCTACCGCATCCTCTGATTTCCGGCGCTCTAGGAGCCTATTCGTTGCGCTGATTGGTTGTATACCTACCCAATTGCTGCAGAGTGATTTGATAGACAACCTTTTAGACCGCCTCCCTCCCTGTCGAGCGTGCCCAGACCCTTGCGTCTTCAGAGCATGGGTCTAACGCGGCTAGGCTAGGACTTTATATGACGGTGAAAAATGAACCCACAGTTCACAGCAAAAGCCCAGAAACAGCCAGGGTTAAGCACGAGTTACAACACCTCAGCCATCTCAGACACCACTGCCAGGACATGGCAGAATGATCCCTTATTACACTGAGGTCCAATAATTACACTAATTGTTCCGGTGGTGTTGCCATGTGTAAAGGTTAATATTTTCTAACTTGTACTAATCTCCATCCTAACTGGCCCATTGTAGACCAGAGTTAAGGGTATAATGTACTTTGGCACTGTGCTCTGTCTCTGGTGGCCACTGGACTATTCTGGACGATGGCCAAGCTTTAAAAGTGACAATATGTTAAACTGAAAGGCAGCGCGCATGTGGCCCTGCTCAGTAGCTCTGATGCCTGGGCTCATTAATTTTCTATATTCAGTTTTGTTGTGTGCAATATCTCTAAATTTGCACAGACATCTGAAGAACAGGAAACAGAATATACCCTTATTGACCTACTGTTGTTAGGGACACCGTACATGTGTGTAAACTAATGTGTGTATTTGTACGCACAGTATCTACTGACAAAAAAGCACGACTGAAGTAAAATCAATACAATGTATATACATACAATATTCATATATAAGTATGTGTTTTCACGGTTTAGATTTTCAGAAAGGCTTATTTTTTTAGGTTGATTTTCGTTTCTGCAACTTCTATTTTTAATGTAGTAAAGATGCATTTGCAGCAGTACACTGAATACTTTCACTGAGCCAAATGCAGTAGAAAACAATAAGTAATTACAGACCGGCTAAACACAGAGCTATGGTAGGATTCCTTAAATTAAGGTTTACTGTTTTTTTTTTTTTAGGGGAAAAAAAAAACTGCAATCCATTCTGCATGTCTGCATTTTAATTATAAATGCTTTTGCTAAATTACATGGATCTTTTTCAACCTACCCAACAGTTTGGATTTCGTTGGCGGACTGAGAATGAAGTTGTCTCTGGCAAAGGTAAGGCATACCTCTGTGTTATCCTATTTTAAGTTGTACATTTTTATACGTTTCTGCTTTCGCTGCTGAATTAACCACAATAATATTGACATTTTATTGTGATTTTAATTGCAGAAAAACTCTCACAGTAAAAAGTCACCTTTTCTGTTGAAGGTATTTACTTGTGGCTTCTTCCAAATCCTTCAAAACAAAAAGGTGAAATAATAAATTACTCTCAAACCAAGCAGCAGACATACTAAGTTGTGACCGGTGTATGCTTCTCTTTGAATGGAAGAGCTGCTAACAGGAGGAAACAGTGAAAATAATCTACATCAAAAACATCTTCTAGAAAGATATTGGAAACAGAAAAATGTCATTTTGCTTCTATTTCTAACGCTGTCTTGCAGGAACATTGCAAAGTCACATTTTGGTGGATGCCTGCCAGCTCTGACAATGCACTCTGTACAGTTTTTCATGGTTCAAAAATGCCTTTTTGGGTGAGACTAGGCACAGTGAAAGCAACGAGCCTCTGTTACATTAACTGACAGAAATCTCTGCATTTGCATTTTAATTCTGACCAGTTAATGGACAAAATTATCCATTCTGCTTGAGTAAATGAAACTCCAACTAAAAAAAAAAAAGCAGCTTAAAATTTGCTATTTTTAATCTCACTTCTAATTGTTTTGTCACTGGCTACATTTTTTTTAAATCCTGCAATCCTGCAGTTTGGGACACAGTTAAGGTTTGTCACTCAGCATTCCCAACCTTCTCCACTAGATGGTGACAGAGATAAGACAATTTACACAGCAGTACATACCATAGTTCCCCCTACAAGATACAAAATCCCCAAACAAAATATGCTTGGTACAATTTAATCAAACTTATTGGTTTTCCAGAATAGCAACCAAAACTATTCAGATATTTGACATTTCATCTGACTTTTTAACCTATGACCTATTGGACTATTCATGCCATTCAAGTACCGATTCATCTATTGATTCATAAGTATTCTATTATTGTCTTACATTCTCAGCTTACGTCTGTACAACTTTCATGATCACTGTCTGTTAATTGTTCAGGATTAACATCGCTTCTCCGTGTACTGCTCCTTTGTGTGACCGAATTATGTATTCACCATATTTACCACATCAAAATGTTTAACAGTTTGTTTTCGGAGGACAGTATCAGCAGCTCAGTGAGAGTAAACCTGACTTGACAGCTCATTGATATGCATTGAACCTCACGCAAACGCGCGCACACAAACACATTTTACATTATGTTTACACCGCCGCGACCTCACAAACATACACAGTGTCTGAGAAAGCTGACTAAGCCAATATATTGTTCCAGATTAAGACGGCGTAATCCTGGTCTCTGACAGTTCGCCCCCTGTAGCAATACTCGACAGGAAGTAGGATTAGATTAGGTCAGAGGCGCTTCAGTTAAAGTGTCACGTCTGTGATTGGCGAACATTAATAATTCCCTGAGAAAATACTCCTTAAGTACTGCGGGGCGCTAAACTCGGTCCAGTGAAATCAATACCAATCTAATTCCGTTAGATGGACCCAACGTCCACGTTTAGAGCTGGGAAAGAAACACTGGAGTGCAAATTGAATCTTAAAAGTGTTGCGAGTTAAAGGTGGAATACGTTTTTCTCATGGATTCGATGCAGCAGGAGATTCAGCTGGTTTGCAGTCCTCGTATAGGATGTCAATAAAAAAACAACTCGAATTCAGTATCCTGCAAACAATCCCGCAGGTGAGTTATCAACAAGGAGTTTGGTACATTTAGCAGGGATTCCACCTGATATGAATGTTGCTAGCCCAGGTGATTGAATGCAGTGGCTGCCAAATAGCCAGACTGGATTTGTGTTTACAGATACATTAGACCACACTGAACTTTCCCCAATTAAACTGATCTTACTGCTCCATATAAGGGTAACTGCACTTCCGCTCTGCCAGAAACTCCCTGCTCAGGGCAGGCTGGTATTAGGTAATGCAGACTAGTCTCCACCCACTAAGGTGGATTACAAAGAAAACTGACATTTCCTTTTGTGGTCACGGTGCTGCATGGGAGCCAGAAATGAGTAGAAGTAAAAAGGTTTCTCTCACAAGAGTCCCACGTTTTGCTACAATTGAAAGAACTCTTGAAGAATGACATGTTCTTCCACTTAATTCTGATGCCTTCCTTTTTCTAGTCTGGTGTCATTCAGACTTGTGAAATATTTCACATTAATTCGTCCAGCTGAATAAAAGGGAAAGCTATAGATGCCTCCTCTTAACACATCTTAAAAGGTACCTTTTGTGCAATGTTTTTTAAATGGTATTTTCTTCCTTTTTTTTGCATGCATTCTTTGGGCATGGCTGCCTCGGGTGGAATAGTACAAAATCAATGTCGAGAATGGGTGCAGCATCTTCTGCAGTCAGTATCGGTATACTTCCATGTGCAATTCAAAGAAATGCGGCAAATTGGGTTCATAAAAAGGTTGCTCAAAAATGCTACTAGTGGTAAAAAAAAACCCTCCACATTTCCCCTTTAGGTCATAAAACTATATTTCTTTCAGTCTACTTGCATAAAATATCAGTTTCACATGGAATGAGCATTTAAAATTCGAAAAATATGTCCTGAAATTCTTTTACGGTGGAGCCAACTGAGGCGGTAAAGCATGCAGGGCTTCGTTCCGTGTCATGTTGTTTTCTGGTGGTTTCCCCTTCTGGTATAAATTGAGCGTTAGTCATGCTGTCAGGAGGAGGCCAAAGGACTTGTTTTAGGTGGGCCTCCTGGAGTCTGGTGTTGGCTTGTGTAACTTCTTTAGCTTTAAAAAAAAATAGTCTGAACATGCTCCATGCCACGGCCTTATTTACCGTGGAGGAATCAGGTTTGACCCATCTCTGCTGCCTCTGAGTAACTCACACTAAAAGCATGAGTGTGAGTTGACTTTGAGCCTGCACTGTGACATCATAGTTCTGATAGGTTGTTGACTTGTTGATCTTTGGGTTTTTATTTCATTTTTTGTTGTCACTTTTTTGACATATTGAACATTTTTACCTATTTAAACCTCCTGAATTCCCTTTTGTCAGCCTCTCTATGTGTCTGATCCTAGCTCTACTCCACCCTCACATTTATTTATCAGATTCCTATGAAGTCTCCATCCGACAGTGAATAAAAGGCGACTGCATGCTGGCTCAGGTCACTGACATTTGACTTTATCCAGTGAATGGTAATCATGCTGCCATCTGTCCTGTGGGATATATCCGTCTTGATCTCAGGCTGCGGGCTGGTGGCATTATCGACCATTGACGTAGGAGGACAGGAATTCCCTCTTCTAACAGATTTACTCGCTCGCCCTGGTGTCAGCTTTTTTTCACGGGGCACGTGTGGCTCACGTGAATTCCGTCAACAAAATACAGGAGATAGCTTTTTATTTCCTTCAACACAGACACGATCCTTTCCATAAAACTTATTTTGTGAAGCAGGGATGATCTTCATGACCCTATTTTAAAAATCTGGATTTAGAAAAGAGCACCAGGGACCAGAGTTGTTCTTATTAGCTTTCATGTAGGAAACAGTTTTTGCCTCTGGGCGGAAAACTATCAGAAATAAGTGCAGGATTGTTTCCTGGCCTTGATTATGTTCTGTTTTTGACATTCATTTTGTCAAAAAAAATTGCCTAGAAACGGAGTGATATCGACTCCACTCTGCACGGCTGCGGCTGTGTTTATCTGGAGAGTCGGTTGCATTCTCACTCTCCATGTTGTAACCTTCGAATACATCACATTGTGTTACATTTGACACTGAGCTGCTTCTCTGCAGGAGCAAGGGGATTCAGAACCATGGTGAAGGCCGCTCCGTTTTGTACATGCAAAGCGACCGCTGTAGTATTGTACACACAGAAGCTGTTGTGTATGTGTATACATACTGTAAGTTAAATAAAATAGACTTTTTTGTGTGCATGTGTGTACACAACGCTGTTAGAAGTCATGGCAGATTTCCAATGTGACTGTAGCTGGCGTCACTGGTAAAGCGGGGGAGACAGGATAGGATTCTCTCAGGTCTTTGCGTATCGGTCACCAATCATGGCGTCAAGTTGGCTCCGAGATGAGAAGCTGGGCCTTCACCCAAGTCACACCCATGGACAGTTAGAAAGGAAGAGGATTTGCAGGTATTTTCATCTCCTTCATGTATAAGTAAAAGCAGCTTCTTAAAATGCCATGTATGTATTGTCAAAAACGAAAATCTGCCAGTTGTTACACTTTGGCCACGATAAAGAACTGATTCTAATAATGAGGCTGGAAGTGTGGTAGGGTTAGCTGGTTGATCTGTCTACTATGAGGTTGACATTTTAGTTTTGTTTGTTGACAGATTACTGTATTCCAAACCTAAAAGTCTGACTCTTGAAGTAAGCAGCCAGACAGTTGATACATAGCAAGTATCAGAAAAACATACTATTAAATGTACATGAAAAATACATCTGATTTAAAGACGCACTGGTGTACAGACTATCTACGTCATTTCAGCCCATATTTCTTTCTGCCGTCTTTCACCTAGTTCTATATCGATTCATGCCCTCAAATAAACACCAAGTCAAGGGCATCACAACCCAACACCGAAGCTTTTTTTGCTTGCGTCATAGGGTCTTAATCTAATACAGCACGTGAAGAGAAAGTCTGCCTTATGGCTTAAATGGAGTGAAGCCACGACGCCCAACGTCACTCCACTTCAATGTTGGCAAAGTCTCAGTCGCGGGCAGGTGAGAGAGCAGGCATCACTTTCCTCTCTCAGAGTAAGGCCCTTTCTTGTTCCTCTGCCAAGAATGGACCGCTCTGACGCATTCGCTCCCTCTGCTACAATCTGGAGGAACCCCAGAGACCAGATCAATGCCTGCTTAAGCTCCTCTAGGGATAATAGGCAGGCTGTGCAGAGGCTAGAGGGTGGCCTGAGGGGATGAGGTGAGGTGAAGAAAGGGAGATGAGATGAAGAACTGGGGGATGTGGAGGAAGGGGAGTGGAGGTAGATGGAGGTGGTGAATCAGGGGAGCAGCAGGGTTCGGAGGTTTCCTGACAGAATATGAAATTTTCAGCGATTTTCAGTCTGAATTTCTCAATCCGAAAATAAACGTGTTTTTTCCCCAACTGCCACTCTTTTCTACATGTGTCTTTTCTGCTGTGCTTTTTGAATCCTGTGTTTTTACACAACAAATCTTTTCACACAAGAATATTAGGGTCTTACTTAGTAACTTATGTCCTTCTTAAATAATGCTGATCCGAGACAAGCCACGAAAATATCACGTGAATGTAATCATCAGTGAAATATACAGATTTCATTGTGCATATTATATGAGCTCTCGCATCTTCCAGGTCAGTTCCAATGTGGAAACAAACGCTGTGAGAAGGAGGAAGGCCTAAAAAGCTGGGAGGTCAATTTTGCCTACGTTGAACAAGGGGAGAAGAGGAATGCATTGGTCAAACTCAGTAAGGAAAAGCTAATTATCTCTTCATTTATTTCTGGCTATTCTTTCTACAAAGGTGTGGGGTGTCTATATGTGCGCGACCGCGGGGTGGCCGATGGACCCGGCTCATAATAATCCTCCTTCAGGTATCATAGTGCAGAAAATCCTGTTGAAATAATTGCCCTAATTGGAGGACGTCAAGCAGGGAATGACAGGCTCTTTTAACAAGCCGGTACTGGGTCACTTTCAGACACATTGTTTCTCCTCAACTAACAGTGTTTTCCAATTTGTGCTAATTCAAAATACAATGCTTTGACAGTCCCTAATGTTTCAGCAGTAATGAAAAATGACCTGGCAAACCCGGTGCTTGCACTTGATCTTCTTTACTGGAGAAATGTAATAGATAAGGATGATGCTGAAGTAATTTTAACAGTTAAATGAATAAGTTTTCGAAAAGACATTTACATTTGTTAAAGAGTTCAATCTTACTTCTGCCTACATGAGTAGTTTGTTTCTATAAGCAACATTGCCATTGAGAGTAAAACAGGAGTTCCACAGGGTACTTTCTTTGGTCCCCTCACTTAAGTTTTTGTAAAAATGATGTATTTATATCCTAGAGCAGGTTTGGAAATGTATGCGGACGATACTGTTACATATGAATCGGGTTGAACGGTTACATTTGGGTGCTGCTTTTCAATTCTATCGCAGGCAGCATGAGCTGAAAGCTAAACTTAAACTTTTGTAAAAAAAAATCAAGTTTGTTTCCTTTTACTCTGTTTACATGTCCACATGGAGATTTTTTTTCTTTAATATACTGGAAGTCATATCCTATAGTCAACACCATAGAAGAGCATTTCCACATTGAAGCTGTAGCGCACCAATGACAGTTTAAAAAAACAAAAAAACAAAACATGGATTCAGACTTTTGTAGTTTCATATTTAGCAAATCTAAGGAACCAATCCCATTCACTTGAAGGTTCGGGCTTTCCATAGAATTATTTTTAGATTTTGAGAAACAGTTTTTTGGTTTGAATACGTATGACAAAATAACTTCCGTATTACAACTTGCAATTGTTTAGTGTAAAGTAGTGTAGTGTGGGTGAGCTGGTGTGTTCGAGCTGCAGCAAATAGCAAAGGAGTGGATGGAGAAGGAGGGCAAGACTTTATAAATCTACACATTCTAGAGGAAGCAACAACAGAGTTACATCTAAGGTTATTTTAAGGCAGAAAGGGACTATTTCTATGTAAAAAAAAAAAACAACTACAAAATGTGTAACTTTTGATACACAGAGATGAGTTTTTAGGGGCTTAATTTAGTGGCTGGAGAAAGACTTTAACATGGCAACACAAATAAAATGTGGTTTTCATTTGCAGTAATTTAACAAAAGTTAATCAAACAGAACAGACAGATTCTAAAGAGAACTGTCGATATCTGTTCATCTGTCCATACAGAAATACACACTAAATAAAATAAATTCTTTCCTTAGACGTAGTACTGCTTTTGAGGGCTTGGCAAAGGCTTCGTGATTAAAGAAATGCATTAAACATGTTTTTTTAAAAGAACTTAGATATATATTAACCACATTTAATGGTTGGAATACAGTGACTTCCTTCATGTGCCTGTTCAACGCTACAATTCAACTCTCATAAGAAGTGCTACAGTTCCCACTACAACACCCTCATAAGTGCAGCTGCTACTGTAGAATAGCTTTCACTGATAATGCTGTGTTGTTTCTGTTCTAGGATTATGCCCTGAATGCTCTTTCAAACTCAACTACCATCACAAGTAAGCCCACCTTTGTTTTTATCTTTAACATTAAAAATGTAGACGTATTTACTCATGATGGCTCATTTCTAAGATAGCGGAGAGTGTGTGCTGGTCTGCTAAAAGCAGGGCAGGTCACCATGGACAGTCAGCACGCATTGTTTTGTGGCATTCAGGGTTTTTAGAATTCAAACCACGATTCGTATCTCCTGTGTGACCTTTTTACTAGTCAGAATATCAAGATTTTATCATATTATTTTTCCAGTCTGAATGCATCTGTATATAGTGTAATACTCCAACGGGTTAAGGGTGGGAAAATGAACTGAGATTTTGACAATTTGTGAGCAAAATCAAGTGCTAGATGTACGATGTCACATTTTTTGATCGCTGTTTTGTGAGTCCAGGCACACTGCCACATCAAAATGTATAGAAGGTGTTTGAAAGCTTTAGTGCTCAAGCACTTGTGGGACATGACGGGTTTCATATTATATTTGAAGTTGTTGCTGTTTATGTTGTAAATACAATTTGGTCAACTTGCCATTCTTTTCAGGAGAAAGGAGGTGAAAGCAAAGACAAATACTCAAAGGGAGAATCAGGAGCCACCAAAGAAGAAGAGCAAGAAGAGGAAGAGATCGTCGTCACATTCTAAGAAGCACAAACGCAAGAGGCACAGAGGTACAATCTCTCCGAGCCAAATAAAATGTCTTTTGAGGCAGTAGCCTCAACAGATGGGGAGGCCCTGTGGGAGGAACCCTGTGTACATTTTGTTCTGGGGAAAGATATGATTACATTTTTTCTCTTGAGCTTGACATTAAAATGTTTTAATGACTCCAATTTGATCACAACTTATTGTTCTTTCTGTTTCTCTACAGATCGCTCCACCTCTTCCAGCAGCTCAGAAGAGTCGCAAAACTCGGACAAAGGTAGCATTCATAACTACTACACCAGCACTCTCGCCATTTAAAAACACACACAGACACACTCCCACCCACACTGGACAGTTTGCAACCTCCTCCCCTGCACCTCCAGGCCGTAACACTCCTCCAAACTTCTGGATTGAAAACACCCCAACACCGCTTTTTGGACACATCCATTAGCTCTGTAATGGTAATAGACTGACAGCAGGTCTGCTTTTTCTCAGCTGTCTTTTTGCCTCCTTTCCAGTAGTTTCTTTCTTCTTCTTTTCGTCTTTCACTGCGTTCACCATTTAGTGAAATATGTCTTTGCCCCTCGTGTCCCTGTTCTGTCGATTCCACGGTCTGGTTGGATAAATGGGTGGGTAGGTGGAGGAGCATAAAAAACAAGTTTTTCTGTCCAGATATTATGTCATTGAGTTCATCACACAATGAGAACCTGAGTGACACATTTGAAGCCGTTTTTGAAGGCTGGAGTTTTTTATTCTTCGTCTATCATGTAATTTGTGAGCGATGCATTCAGAGAGAGCAGCGGAGTTTAGGATTATGAAAGCACTTTGTCTGCTAAAACATTATGAAATGCTACATCTTGGCAAGCTAGTGAGGCTAACCCATAATTTATGTGCACTCTGATCTCGTCTGGCTGTAGCTATTAAGAGGAAAAATATACTGCTCTCAACCCTCAATATACCGCCATATGATTAGTGTTTTTGCTTGAATAGCATATTGGCCTTTATTCACCTTTCCTCAGAAATTGCAAGTAATCAATTGAACATTGTTCTCTCCTTCAGCAAACATCAAACAGACCCTTCCCTAATAAACTCCGTAAATGCACCGCTCCCCAGGCTATCACTGGTGTTTGTCTACGACTCTTAAAAAATACATGACCGCTGCAAATTTGTCCTCTCCAAACAATCCACTGAAACTTGTCTCTGAATAAATTTGCAGAGAGAAATAGGCCAGGCTCTTGCAGAAGTTTCCTGTTTACAAGGTGTAAAGCTTGCTTCCTAAACATCAGCTGATGGATCAGATGCATAACAGATGAAGGTGATTCAACCATCAGTTTGTCTTATCTGGGCTACAGCTGAGTTAGGCAGGTGAATTCCTGCCATGCAAGGCTAACAGTTGCGACACTGAACTACAAACTGATCAACTGAAGGTTATTCGTCGACCTATTTTTTTCCTTCCTAGAAGCACAACTTACAGCTCTCTAACACTTTCTTCTTAGGCTCTGAAGCCGAGGATGAGCCGGAGGACCAATCAGAAGCCGACCACTGGCGAGGACCCGCTCCCGCAGTGGAGGAAAAGTCAAGGTAAGGCTAACAGCTAACGTTCATATCGACTGTCACCCATTAAGCTCCGGTAAAACCATAATGGAGAGTCTTGGCCATATAGTGTAGGTGGGTTACTGTCCTCATATAGCCCCTTATGTAGACCCTGCACAAAGCTGTTCTTAACCATCAGGACAGAAAGGTCTCTCTTTTCTCGAAGAAGTATACCATTACTGCAACGAGAGCAAGTATTTATCCAAGCACAAGTGCTGGATGAGCAAAACTCAAGGCAAAACACCTCTGACTGGAAGATAATGGCAGTGTTTCTGATGCATGGCACTACAAATTACAGGTTCTTATGAATTGTGCTTCCATAATAGATATAATTGCAATATCATGTTCTGTATAAATGTAAAAATAGAGCCATCATGGAGAATATTAAGAAATGCTTTCCACAAATAATGCATTCATACATGCTTCGGCTTTCTTGTTTCCTTCCTGTTTGTGTTCCGTATCAGTGTTTGTACTCAGCATCATTTCGCACTGTTTAAAGCACTGACAGACTTATTCAGGGTCCCCCGTATGAAGCATTCGATTGTTTGTGTCAGCGCTCACTGTGCATGACAGGAACTAACATTTCTGTGTTCTGTTTGTTTTATCTGCTCAGGGAGGAGGAGTTCGAAGAGTACTTTGAAGACATGTTTCTTTGAATCTGCTGGTATCAGCAGGAACCCTACTGTGACTACACTTCTCTCTGTGTCCCGCTGACATTAAGCATGGTCTGTGTGTGTGCATGTAAGGTTTATTTCGCTGTATGTTCCATTACTACTACAGAAATAAAAACCATGTTTATCCTCCCTGTACCTGTCAGGACTCTCTTTGCATGTCTGGCATTATCCCTGCTTCACTCCCACCATCATGGCAAGAATACTGTAATTGAGAATAGTTTTTGGCAGCGTGGCTCTAGAGAGGGCCAAGTCCAGCTTACAGCACAGCTTTGATCCAGACTAAAGTGTCGCCATGAATTTTGGATGGATTGCTGTGAAATTTGTTACATCCCTTTGGGATGTGGAACTTTTCATCTCGTGCCAGCACCAAGCTTTTGATTAATGGCAAATATTGTACAACCAGTGACAATCCCATCAGCCTCAGCTACACTTTGTCTTTAATATGAATTACCAAGTGCTAGATAGTACAGATGTTTAACACGTGAAGGATTTTACTTAAAACGTCAGCACGTTAGCATGCTGATGTTGTCACTTGCACTGGCGTCTTTCAGAATTATCTGAATCTTAAGTTATCTATTATTAAGGGAGCAAAAATTCTATGAAAATGTAAAGTAATTAAATGATAAGTGACAGAAGAGAGTCAAATGCTGCTCTCACAAAAAGACAACAAGGATTAGTTTGACATGCCCCTCGGGCCAAGGGCAGATTGAAGCGCCGCCTTGACTTCAACTTTCAGAAAAGGAAACTGCGTGAGGTTTCTGGGAGATTACAGGCCTTGGCTCGAATAAAGACAATTAATTCACCTCTTACTGCACTGTCTGTCTCACTTTAACTTTCCATGCTGCTTTCACAGGAGAGTTTTTACTGTATGATTCATGACAATGAAAAGCTAACAGGTGGTTAAAGACATTACACTGAGGACTAACAGCATGTTGTTTTTGAATGGAGATGAGATGTTCTGCCTTGAGCTGTACTTGTACATCTGGAAGCATTTACAGGTTGATCAATTGTTTTGTCAACATCTGTTGTTTTGCTTTGCTTTTTATAGGGATAAAAATTACACTCTGGCTTGTACAAATATCCTTGCAGGAATTTATACATCTCACATAGCAACAAGATTTTCAAATTAAGAGTTCAAATGTAAAGATAAAAGAGATGTAGATGTGGTTTTTCCACCAAAAAAGTAGACTTGTACCAAGTAAAAAAAAAAATATATATATATATATATATATATATTAAAATTACATACACTTTCTCTCCTTCACTGAAGAATCCGGAATCAGTAAGTATTCCAGTTTGTAAATAAGGGTAACTAGCAGTTTTTACATCACACTTCTGTAACGGTGCATTTTCAAACCAGCTCATACTTGCATGTCTTCAATTTAGACACTTCAACCTAAATTCTTCACACTGAAGTTCAAACATCCAAGTAAAGCAAGAATGAGAAAAACATTTTTGAGTAGAGGGGGTCTTGAACATCAGAGTTATAGGTCCTGTGAAGAGGGCCGACAGAGGAGGGAGCCAGCTCTGCACTCACTGACCCCAAAATAGTTTGGGGAATGAAAGGTCATGTTGATACAGGGGTCGACAAGCTGAAGTGTCCCACTAAATGATAGATTATAGGGCTTGTTTTTTCTTGTCAAGTGTTCCTTCTTGTCAGGGGAGGTCTTCGCAACACCCTGAACTCTGTATACACATGCTGGATTGCACTGTTGCAGCATCATTCTTCTTTTTTTTTTTTTTTTACAATTATTATACTTGTTTGGAGGATGACACAACAGCACACATCCTCCAGTCTTCTGTATGCAGAATCAATCTGCACACAACAGGCCATAGGAGCAGCATTGTATCGGGCAGGGATCAGAACCAATCCAATGATCCTCTTTCCCCAGAGGCTCATCCAGCTTTGGAGCCTCTAAGATCCTGCACGATATATGACTAAGAGCGAGCGCTGTTGCAGCTAAGCCCACGGATTCTTAAGTTCATTCTTTGTTTAACCTTCATGGGCATGAGTCGAGTGCAAACAAAAGATACAGTATCACCTTTGTGTGCTATTCCATTTTCATATTTAGAAACTGTAATTGTCTTTGTTGTTACGCCTTCATAAATTCCTTTATTTGCTTATACACATTACATCTCATGACATATACATACAGTAGAGGTCATTTCATACATCAAACTTTAGATTTCTAATGTCTGAATGACGGCTGATGGGATAAGTAGAAAGTATACAGAGCATTATTTTGCATCTCACAAAGGATTCAGAGGGAAAAAAGAGGGGCCATTTTTATCACCGGAGACAGAACTGGTGGCGAAGACATTCATACAAAATGTGTGCAGAGAGAACAATGAGGTAAATCCCTGGTAAAAATCCTGGAAACGTACCACTCAGGGTTGGATTCAGTGGATGTTTTTTTTTCTTTTTTTGGGGCGCAGTTTTGGCTCCAGCGATTATAACAGCTCCTCACTTTGCCTCTCAAGCAGCAGACAAGGAGTTTCCAGGAAGTCCCAAAGCCATTCTGATAGGATTAAGTGCCTTTGATTGATGCCCCATTGATTAGAGGAGATGCATTGCATAACAGCAAGCTGAGAGCCACAGCTTGCTTTCGCCCCAGAGGGACACCGCTAAAAGTGTTTCAGAAGGTGCACTGGGGGTTGCACTGTGGACCTCAGACTCCTGACAAGATAAGTTCAATGTAGGTTTTACACGGAGAGGTTTACATTGTTCGGATCAGCGAAGGACGAAGCAAGCAACGTTGGCCCGTACCGTCACACAATCAAGGATGCTATAGTTGCATCTTTACAAACACAAGTCACCTGTACATACATATGATAAGGCTTTGGAAGCCTCATTTGTCTCCTTTGTAAGAAGGGTATTTAAAGTCTAAAGCTGTGTGGATCTCAAACACTGGCTGGCGATCAAATCCTATCAAATCTTCTTACAAGAGAGGTAGATCTACTGTACTGTTTGACTGTGACTCTTGGCTGCTTAGAAGAAGCAAAAGTTGCTTTTACAACCTTCAAATCACTTTTGTTTTTACACCTCAGTTATTTAAGTTTACACAATTTACATTTTATCATTTCTATGTCATAAACTATATACAAGTGAAATCATGCATATTTAAAAGACATGTGGGAGATTTTTTTTTGCATTTCTCCCGTCAAAAACACAGCTTAAAGGTGGTGATGAAAGCTGACAACAAATGTTTCTCACATTCAGTTCATCTTCACGATGCCCAAGTAAGATTTCAGCGCAGGTTTGTCACCAGATTCAGAATGCCCTCTTTAAAAGCTCCTCTCAAACTCTCCGTCAACTTCAAGTACAAAATACTCAAAGACGAATCAAAAATATAATTGTATAGTGATAAATTGCATATTAAAATAAATATATCCCTCACATGTTTTGAGGTAACAGAACATGAGCCTTTGTTGATTTTATCGCTGTGGTGTCACTGTTAAAGCGTCAAAAGACCCTTCAAATTGCAGTTCTTGCGCTGAAGGAGTTCATTTTACATCTCATTACATGTTACTTTAACTGTTTACATTCTAATTTTTAACCCCTTCCTCTGGTTCCTGTAGTTATTATAGAAAGGTAGGTAGTTATTTTTCCTGCCTGCTCTCCCTCCCTGTGTTCAGGCCTGCCACTGCTTTAACAGCAGCAGCTAAGTGCATTGTGCAATCTACAGTACTGTGTGGTAACAGACTGCTAATAGGAACACTGTCGGACTGCTACAGCTTTGGCATGTATACACCCCACATGAAGCTCATGCAGAAGCCTACTTCAACTACAAACATGAAGGACTTTTTTCATCGCACGACTTCCATGACTAGCTTATGAGTTTTTCCCCATCACGGTTCCAAACCATGTCAGAAATCTTTGGATTCTCACTACGATAAATGTTTCGCTTTTCAAATGTTCATGGCTGTACGTTGTGGAAAGCAGAGGAAGGAGAAAGGATGAAAGACTTCTTCAGTCAAACATCTTCTCTTGCAGTCAGAGTCCAAACATTCCGATGAAGTTTCCCACTTTTCCTTCCCTCCTTGAAGAATAGTTAGGCTGGTCTGATCCAGACCTGCACTGCAGACCAGATCTGACTACACTTGACTAGTGGGCTACACTGAACCATTCCAGGCCAAAATAGGGCTGGACTGGTCAGCGCCGAAGTGGAAAGCAAATAACCAAAGAACTACACTGGTGCAGATGAGACAAGACCAAGGATAAAATCCAACAAGAAGACTTGTCAGACCAGAACAGACTAGTGTTGTCTAGATTAGTCCTAAACAGACCACATGAGTCCAGATCCAAACACCAGGTGAACTTAACAGATTGTGCAGGTTTTTGACTTCCCTCCTTCACCGCCACCACCACCACCAGCTAAATAAAAAAACAAAACAAAACAAGATGTATTGATACAGGATCAACACTTGCTTGTCTCATACACAGATCAGTGTTTTGGGGTTTTTTTTTTTGTACCTTTCTTGGCTTCTTCTTCTTCTAGCTTCTTCTTCTCGTCCTCAATGGCCTTCATCTTTGCATTGTACACCTCGGCCAGCTCATTCCAGTGCGACCTGTTGTTGTTCAGACCGTCGAACATGGGCGTGATCTCTTTGTGGAACCTCGAGAATTCCTGACAAATGAAGAAAGAAAGAAAAAAAGCACACACACTGAAGGTGAGCATGTGTTATTCATGTGGTGGGATGCTTAGGAGAACAACTGAGAAGAAGGGTGTCTTCGCCTTACAATGATATGATATGCCTCTTTCACCCCCAGTCCACTGGGACACGGACACATGGTCAGTGTTATGGATGGAGCCTATATGTGTGTGTTTTTCTCCAAATACCATCCTGACTGACAAACAGTCAGCTGACATTCCTACTGGGGCCAACAGGGGTTCAACGGGTTCAAGTCTATACATTCTGTTATACAACCCAAGACAGCTGAAGCCAGGTCAACACCTCAATAAAGCGAAGGATATGTGGGAAATAATTTGACTCTGTGGCCTTTTTGTAGTCTGGAGGAATGTTTTTCAGAGCAGCTTTATAGATAAGGTGTACACACTGCTCTATACTCGTAGTAGTTATTCAGCTCCATCACCACAGGGTTGGATCTCCACCTTTCTGACATGGTCTTTTTATATTAAAAATTGACGACATACGCCAGGCTTCACGAGCTCCATGAGTAGAAAACAAATGCTATCGTCTTGAAAATAGAAGTCACACTAGAGGGCCTCGGAGTAAAGTTAATGGCTCAGATTAGTGACTTGCTGGGCTAATACAAAATCAAAGCAGCTCATGGGAAGAATATGTTTGCTCTTTAATGGTGCTTGGCTTCGTTTTTCTGAAAACAAAATCGCAGCTGGATTAAATCGTTACACTCCTGTTTGACTGCGAGTGTGTTTAAATTCCAGCAAAGATGAACTATTGCAACACAGAGATAAACTCCCTGCTTTCTTTGGAACTTCAAGCTTTATCTCGCCTCTGTCCAACTCCCCTTCAGTGTTTATAATGATAAGTTTTGCTTTTTTTTCGGTGACTTTTGGAAAAATGATGAGCCAGTGCAGTGTAAGAGGCGGTTCATTACCTTGTATACAAATGAGCACACGAAGTCGATGAACCCACACTGCATCTTGGGCAGCTGCTCGGCACAGTTTCTGTCCATCATGGGCTGAGAGAGACAGAGCAGACGTTGTCAGGGTTTTTTTTTTTCCAACAATCCAGTGTGACTTAACAAAAAAAAATAATGTGAATATGTCAGAGGATAGCAGAGAGGAAGCGCTTACAATTGGTTGTTGATCCAAAACTGATCTCTCCAAATCACCCTGTTCCCAGAATTCAGCTGCTACCATCAGAGCCACCTGGAGAGAAACAGGCGAACAAATAACACATGGAGGGAGGAGAGGATTGTGAATGAGTAGCGGATAAATGAACATATTTCATATCAAAAGTCTTGTGAGGGTTCTTTTCAGTCCTCAAACTAGGGTATTCACATTCACATATGTCTTCACCACTCCTACCAGCTATATATATAGAACTTAGTATCACTGACCTCATGTAAAACATAAGTGGCTTATTCAAAATTAGACTATTTCAGTTTTTGTTCTGGCTTCGCACTTTCCATTTCTTTACAGCTGCTATCCTGCATTATTTCTAGAAACCATGTGTATTTTTAGACGAGTATTAAAACCGCCTTGAACATTATTTGTTTTGTTTGCTCCTGTGCTTGCTGAGGGTTTTTTAGTTTCTTCTGAACTTCACTTCACTTCGTATTTTTAAAAAAAATCAACCCATGTAAAGGCTGTAAAGGCCACCCACCTTGCTCTGTACCTCCCAGGGCTTGGTGATGGCTGACAAGTCACAACCTGTCATCATCATGGCCCTGTAGGGGGGGGAGGAGAGACAGGCTGTCAGTCAGGGAATGCGAGATGACACTTCGCTAGCGATGCTGATGATTTGCAAGGGCCTGCTGTTTCAGAAATCTGCTCACAAATAACACCTTCAAGTAAACTCGGCAGATTTTTTTTTGTTTTTTTTCCCACAGAAAAGCAGCCTTGTCTTTTGTCTGTATCGGTTACATACATGATAATTTCCTTCCTGATGGGGTTGTTGGAGATATAAGAAATGGCCTCCTTCTCTTCTGCCATTGGCTCTGTGGCATTCACAATGTTTTGGAACATGGTTCTCTTTCTGCATGAGGAAAAACAGATGAGATAGCGAAGGGTCAGTCAGAACAATCGAGCTTAACAAACCGATAACACAGACGAGCAATGATTGGCTGCATCTTTACTCAGCCACGCATTCTTTTACTAGCATGATCTCATGTCTGTCACTTAGAGCTGCCGTTTTCCAGAACACCTACTTGAAATAAAGGGCCAGATCGGTGGCAATGATGCAGACGTCAAACAAGTGCTGCACGGTCTCAAACTGACGCTTCTGGAGGTTGCAGAAGATGTTCAAGCTCTGCAAGAGACGATGGCATTGTGGTCAAAATATTTGCGCCTTCTCTTGACTACCATTTAAATCTGATGTTTCGGTCAGATTTAACGATGGCTCATACCTCCTCTGCCATGAGCGTCTTGCTGTACTCCAAATGGTGCCTCTCCATGATGGAGGAGCCATGAAGTTTGGCCAACGGATGTAGACTCCTGCAGTAAAAAGACAGGTTTCAGTTTCCATACATGTACACATTTCCCTTCCACATATTCAGAAAAGTAATTCTTTCGACTTGCTTCGTCTGGTAGAGGTTGTTGGTCCCTCTGTGGTCGATATCATGGCAGAAAGCAGCAGCCACCATGGCGAAGGCATCTAGATCAGAGTAGTACTTCCTCAGCCTCCCTGTCTGCAGGGGAAGAAAGGGTCAAACCATGGCTTAGTACAATACATGGCAGTACATCTGCATGTACATGGTGGCAACAGACTATCGATGTACTTGCACAGGCATTACCTGAAGTAGACAGAACATGGTGTGGCCCACGTTGAAACCATGCCTCCAGTTGTGGTAGGTGATGGCACGGTAACCCTTCCTCACAGTGTACATCCACTTGGTCAGCGTCTGAGAAGGGAAAAAGGTGGTCATTACATCAAGAAAAAGTCAGAGAAAAGGAGAGACAAAGTGCTCAGGATGGGAAATGATATACTTTCACAGGACCAGTAGGAAATGATAGAGTGATTTAAAAGTGCCCCAGGAAACCCACTCTGCCAGCTGCACCACAGAGTGTCACTCAGATGTGTCAGCGAAAGCATGACATGCTTCGGTAGTTTAATCACATCTCCTTCTCTGTGAGGTAATTAAATCAGTTCCGTATGATTTCACATGATGATCACATGTACGCATGCAATTAAAAGTTAACTTCAAGGTCAGCTAATGGCTGCGACAGCATATGGGGAGACTACAAAAGAACTGCACATCAGCAATTCAAAAATGAGCTTCCATTGGGGATTATTTTAACTCTTTTTAAAGACATATTTTAAATGAACACTGCTAAAATCCTCGATTTGTTAGGGACAAAGCATGAGACACACAATTCTATCCCAGATGACAGCACTATCAAGAACATGCTGTCAGATACATAGAAATTGGTGTCTGACTTCTCTGACTGCATGACTTACCTCTGCGGGAACTTTAAACTTCTCGACAACTCCGAGCTCAAAGAACATGCGGATACCGGCTTTGATAAGGTCGAACTCTGAAACGGGGAAGTCACTGAAGGAGAACAGGTACAGACTCTCTCCATTGACGTTGTCAGCTGGCGGGCAGGTTGCTCTCTGAACAAAACACAAAGCAGTTGAAGCAGAGGGCAGCCATGACTTATACTTTGTTTACTCAATGCAGATTATTTTTTACTTTTTTTTAAATTTGATTTTGATTCAAAAGTTTGAAAAGTAAAGTAGAATAACTGAGTGTGTAGGGAAAAAAAACATACCAATAGCTTGTACATCTCTTTCTGGTCACAGTCTTCAGGTTCTGCATCAAATTTCTCTTTGGTGTTCTGGTTATAAGAGACAACACACAATGATTTCCTTGAACCGGAACAAAAAGTGTACACACAAATATCTCCATTTCATGTTTTTAGACACTTCAGACAAGTGCTCTTAGCAGCAACTTTGTAAACCTCTGTCATCCTCTCAAACGGTAGCTGCCAAGTGGATGCAACATCCAACAGCTCTTCTATAAGTCCTCTAATAGCTGCTAATGCAGGATTGCTACTTAGAAAGCTAATCATGGTGCATTACCCTTTGCCTGCTTTGAAATTCTGCTTTAAATGCCCCTTGAGCAAATGTCGAGAGATCAAAGGTGTGCTTCAGGAGAGAAAAAATGTGGAAGACAGTCAGGTAGGTACTGACCAGAATGGACTGCATCTCATCGTTGGTGCATCTGGTCTGGTACATGAGCATCTCCTGGGCAATGTCTTTCCTGTACTCCATACGGTTCAGCTTGTCATACGTATCACAGTTCAGCACTGACCACCCCAGGAACTGTGTCAGGGCCTGGGAAAAACAAGATCAGGTCAAGAAAGCGTGAGAGACAGAAACAATTCAAACAATAAGCAAGTAAGCCGCGACCATGCACAGCCCGATTTATTTGTAATTGCTGTTACTATCTTGTTAATTAAGCTATTGAATGCACTGAGAGGCAAGATCCATTTTATTAGTTGACATGTGGATGGTTCGACAGCAAAGTCCATATGTCATAGGAATTTGAAGCCCGTTTAAAGGTTTTTTCAGCACTAACATGGAAATTTATGCTGCAACACGCTCAAAAGTCAAAGAGCGATTCGACGCGCATGGAGACCACATGAAATGACACATCATGCTTGTTGGCGACTAGAAAAAGGATGCCGACCTCAGTGATCTGTTCATCGTGCTCATCGAATGGTTTGCCATCTTTCCTGTTGAAGAAAGTTGCGATGCCCACAATTTCTTCCTTCTTGTTGACGATTGGCAGCGACAAGACGTTCTTGATGACGAAACCCGTCTCATCCACGGCCTCTTTCTGAAAGACGGAGACATGCGTGTCAAACCGGGGCTTCATTTTTCTTTCATCAGTACAAATCAAAACATTAGACACTTGTTTGTTTGCCACTTGAAATGTTGCCAAGCATACTTCTAATGTGTCATGTATGTGGAAAAAAGCAAAAGACAGCAAAAGGCAAAATTCTCTGCACCTGGAAAGTGAAGTAGTCGTCTGCAGCCACGTTCATCATGTTGCAAATCTGCAGGGAGTCACATGAACACAGTTATTACATATAATTTACGAAATAACAAACATTTATATGTAGATAAAAGCCTAGCTTTGACTGTTGCTTGTTGATTTTCATATATTAATCGTCATCTTTTCAGTAGGAAGCTCATGAATAATTAGTAATTTTAGAATTAAAACAAGACAGGAGATAAAGCATATAGTAGAAAAATGAGAGACTATAAAGCCTTTGTGTCTATTTCTTTCCCTAAACTGACACATAACTTCACCAGGTCACACATATTCTTTTGTAAAATGATATATTATTTTACTGAATTCTTATGTCGCTAGGAATTCCACAGTTTAGCAGAATTGGTGCAGAAACCCTCCGTTTTTAGTCTGTAATCATCCTAGTATTCCCGATAATGAAGTGCTGCAGCTGCAAGACACTTACAAAGCCGTTCTCTGCAACATAGGTGGGCAGTCCGCTAACCAGAGCCCAGTGATCTGGAGGTGGACCACTGTAGAAGCATGAAAGAAAGAAAGAAACAGAGCTGTGTGAGCTGGAGCGATGAGCTCGTTAAAAAGTGCTGGTTCTCATGCGGATGTTGCCGCCATAAAAACTCAGCTATCAATGCATATTTACGTAGTTATGCTTCATTCATGCAAAAACAACAACAGTAATCTATTGTATAAATAATAGACTGATGCAGAATTAATGCAAGGATGTGGAGAAATGTAACTGTTTTGTATATTCTCAAATATATGGGATATAAATTGGATACCTCCATTTTTGAACTTGACAGTTGGTCTTAAAATGTTAATCTGAGTGTGTCATCAGTGTAAAGTTGGATTTTTATTTGAAGAAATGTACACAGTGTTTTACAATATCTTGATCCCAAGCCACCGAGACAGTTTGGTCTGTTTATAAGGTGTATTTTGGATTGTATTGCTCTGTATGAGTGCATTTATTGCATGTTGGCAGCGTTGCTCACGGTATGACTTTGATTTCTTCTTTGCCTTCCAGGAGGTAGTCAATGATCTTGTAAAAAATGATTTCCTGTATAAAAAAAAAGGAGGCAGAAAAACCACTCAGTATTGTCAAACAAAGTCAGATTTAAGCATGCCACTTGTGAAAAGGCTGATATAACAAACAGAAAAATTAATTTGTTACCCTGCCGTCTGGTGTTTTCGGTCCTTTGTAAGGCTCCACATCTCCGAGTTTAATCGGCCATTCATCGTAAAATTCCTGGAGAAACAAACGGAGAAAATTATTGCTTTCAGGTTGTCTGTAGCCAGAAAATGGAATATCTGTCCCGCAAATCTATTCTGCAAAACCGACCTTCTCTTTGGTCATGTCCAGCAGGCCCACTGAGTATCGTTCACAATGTAGATAGATCCTTACGGTGTAGAGCGCTTTGTGGAACTGTCTCTCAATGTCTGTCAACTCTTCAAACACTTTACTGGCTGACCAGAGCAGCACCTAGAGCCAAAGGAACCAAAGTGAATACTGGGAGAGCATGCAGTGATTATGTTTACATGTACAGTATGAGGCTTGTTCTGTGCATTAGAAACAGGGAGTTAACAGGAGGACACTCACTGAACCTAAACATGGGAGGTTCCAACTAGACAACATCAAGAAGTTTTGACATAAACTTGGGAGTTTTTTGTGTTCAGTTCAGTTTACCTGACTCCTTCTGGACTCCACGTTGAACATGTAGTTTGTGTAATGCTGCAGGGCGATGACTTGAGCAAAGTTCATGTACTTGTGGAAGAGCTAAAGACCAAATAAGATTAGAAGTCTCATCAATACAGCAGCTTTAAGACGGTGGCACATGTGAACCTTTCTTTCCAGTACAGTACAGTTTGCCTACTGTGGTTTATCATATAAAGGGAACAGTATGTAGATAGATTAGGATGGCTAAATCAAGCATGTATCTTCAGTGTGTCACATACACATGATGATATTTTAAAGCAAACTATTCCTTGCTAGTGAATTTTCACAAAGTCTATTTAAAGTTACACATACTTTGTACATGGATTTACATAAATATGCAACACAGAAGGATAAAATTCCTTTCCACTTGGGATCACCAGAGCCTATCCCTTTGATTTTCAAGTAAACATGAGAGTGTTTTTCAGAAAAATTGAAATTTACATTTTTTAAAATGTCATATTTCCACCCAGTATAACTAATATGTAAAGAGAGAGTGAAGTGAGATGACACAGTCTGTTCCTACATCAGATATTTCATTGCTGCTTAGCAGCTAAATCCTTTGCCCTCCACCAACCCTCTCCTTAGATCTCCTCACTCTCTTTTTCAGTTCCTTTGAATCACCACCATAACTGGGGAGTAACTGCAGTGGTCTGTAAAAAAAACACATAATTTCCATCTGACCCAGTTTATTCTTTCTGGAACTGGGCCTCGGTGTGAGTTTGTGGCTTCAGAGGCACTAGTGAATGTTCCCTAATACAGACTCCAGAGACAACACATTCTGTCTTCAATCATTTTGCCTTTTTGCAAGTTTAATGCTCAAAAGCAACCACACCAAGTCAGCCACTCAGGTCTGATTGGCTCCCACTGACATAATGGCAGTGTTTTGCACCCTACTGGCAAGAGATGTAATTACAGCACTGATCTTGCACTGGTTTTTTTTTGGCAGTTGCAGTCAAGCAGCGACACATATGGCGAGCAGAACTTCTTTGTTGAGACGAAAAAGGTGCATTAAAGCAGAAAACATTTCTTCATGTTACACTCTCATGCTAAAAAAACAACAACCAACCAATGTCAGCAACGTTCCCGCCTCACTCTGGATAAGAATGTGCAATGTTTAAGTGTGAATTCTTACCGTCTCGTCCTCTTTAGTGAAGCTATCGGCTCCTATTTTGTTTAGTACCATGACGACTCCAAGGCACTCTTTGTCGGCCATCAGTGGGAACGTGAGCATGCATTTGGTCTTGTACCCAGTCTGTTTGTCCACAAAGTCAGAGAACTTTGGATTCTGGACAAAAGGCAAAAGGAAAGACTTTCATCAGATCTTGTTAAATCCATAAGTGAATATAAAACAACATGCAAAAAACATATTCCCAGCTGCACTGGCCATTTCATTTAATGCACTTCAATGTTCTTTTCACAAGCTCATTGATCACTTTGCATTATGAATATGAATCTATTTATTACTGGCTCTAACTGGCAGCAGAAGACTTTCACTGCTGCATTCACATTAGCCAATGCACAGGATGAGTTTGTTGCTATATCATGGCATACTTCAGCTCACTATTTAGATGATCCAACTAATGCAGAGATTGTTAGACGTTCCAGACATGGATACATGTCATATATTTTAGATACCTTTTCAGTTGTGCCAAAACACATCAACATTTAATGACATTATACAAAATATCCCTGTTTTGTTTTGTTGTTATTCAAGGCTCACTGCTGTAGCAAGCTCTTAGTGGAAACCTCATTATGTAAGTAAGGCTATAAATAAATAGCCTTTAGGTAGACTGAATAAATGTCAGATTTCTCAGGTCAGCAGAGAGTGAAAAACAAGTGAGGCTATAATTTATTATTCTAGCACGTATTTGCAAACGTGATGCTGAGCACAGTTCTGAACTATCTACGGCTTTGTTATGCCCTCTAGAAAGTTATCCAGGAGATCAATTGGCACCAATTAAAGCAGTGTTGATAAAAGATTTAAAAAAAAAAATCTTATTCATTGATTTGGACGAATTTTTTTTAACATGCAAACATTATTTTTGACGGGCTGGGTAGACAAAACAATGTTGGCTCAACTTAATATTGTGAGTTTTAAACATAATTTCTTGCATTACTTCATATAAAACAAAACTTAAGTTCAGGCAACTTAATAAATTTGCCTCGATAACTTAATTTTCTTTAGAATTTTTGGTCCCCTCATGCAGGCTATATTAACGTTTCTGGACCATTTCAGACAGATAAGACTGGCGATTAAAAATACTTTTGATTATAGTGGAAAAATTAATTATCCCAGCTCAATATACCTTGTTGGTTGAACATAATTTCATTAGAAAAAATAAGACAGAGGCAAACTGCTTTTTTTTAAATGTCATATCATAATTTTCGAGAGTTTGGATGCTGATTTGTGTAATTCAGTCCAGCTAATGACCTTTAAGTAGCCTTTAACACTTGTTAGGAGCTTCATTGGAATATAAATTTAATTTTTCTCCAGCTAGAGGTACTTTCAACTTATCCAAATCTCTGAAACAAGTTCACATCTCTGCCATTTCTGACAGCCTTGGCTCTCCAACGCGCGCGTAAATGCGCAACTCTCAACAACTTCTCACCTTTGAGACGTCAGGAACATTTTGCGGCTTTTTGGTCTGCGCGGTGTGACCGACAATCCCCATCTCGAGTGGGAACACAATTTCAGCCTGCGGATCAACCAGGTTCCCTTCGTATTTGGACGTCGGAGTCACGTCAAAGAGGACAGTGGAGAGCTCAGGTATTCCGTTCCTGGCTCGGCACCCGTAGAAGCTGACCCTGTCGGCCTGCAGGATGAGGGCGATCCTCTGCAACACTTTGTGAAGGGACTTCTCCATGGCATCTTGCTTCTGCAGCTCCTGCACCAGCTCGAAGATGAGGGCGGCCTCTTGCACGGAGTTAACATCCTTGAACGAGGCCGTGTCCTTGATGTCGAGGGTAGTGGAAAAGGCGGCGGACAGTGCTTCGGCGCGCACCTTCTTGTCGAAATACTCTTTGGCGAACTGCGGGTTGTTCTCCAGGTATTTCTCCACGCTATCCTTATCTGCCATTTTGACTTGAAAGCAGCGTTTGGACTCACAAAAGCATCACCTGTGGAATTGGGTTTTTTTGGGGGGGGAGGGGGGAGTTTGTGAAGATGGACACAGATGGATCAGATGCCTCCGTCGGAGTGCATTCTCCTGCGCGGTCCCTGATGGAGTCACTGACGCGTCCCGTGTCCAGGCGCACACAGAGGGAATGGGACGGAGTGCAGCTTAGAGACTGAAAGGATCAAAGTGGCCGCTAATTAATGTGACGTCATGACATTAAAACCCCTGCTTTAAGCGTCCTTAACCCGCAAATCCCAACGCAGATCATTTTATGTCGGGCAATCCTCCTCCAGCTCCAGGACGCAGGAGAGAGAGACTGTTGTCAGGTCAGATGCCAGGCTGGAGTCTCCATCAGACAGCAGAGGAAGGGGTGAAATGAAGGAAGGGTGAAGCAAAAGGAAGATTGAAGAGTGGAACCACATTTTTCACTTTCATTTTTCCTCCCATCTCCATCCATGCAGCTTAACACCATTAGAGATCCAAATCACTTGTTTCTTCACTGGAGCTGCTCTGGAAGCTCTAATAGGTGTCCCAGACCCAGGTCCTTTTCCTGTCTAACATTGCCAACACCCCTTAATTATAACCAATCACTAGGCACAGTATCAGCCCTTTTAGTCTGGAATAGCCTCCCTGCTTCAGCAATTACCACTGTTCCCTCTCCTTGTTGTTGCTACAGCAGAGGATGCACAAAAATAATGTCAGCAGCTGGCTCCGATCATGTGTGAGCAAACCCTACCTGTGCTCTAATGAAATCATCAGCATCAGTCCCAGAACTGGATATTGGCCAATTAGTGGGACTTGGATGTCTGAGAACAAGGCCCTAAACAAAGATGGCTTGCTATTATTAACTAAGAGCACTGTCTCTGTTAGCTGCTGGCAAGACAAGGAGTTCCCCCACCTTTTTTTTGTTTGTGTGTGTGTGTTTGTTGTGAGGATTAAGACAAGCTTATCAAGGGAGAGCTACAAAAGGTGTATGTGTGGGTGTGTGTCTGCATGGATTCGAGGTGTTGTGGAAATAAATTAGAGCGGAGGGAGAAAGTGGTTGGGTGTTAGTGTGCGAAACCGCACAGACAGGCAGGCGAGCTAAATGGAACAGCAGGAATATTTCTGAAAGCCAGTAGCAGGGGTTTGTTTTCTCACTCAGTCGTGTGTTTTTGAGTTGATTTTTACCGTTTTTGGGCGCCCATTAAATAGAACTTTTACCAAGCACCGGGGCCACAAGCAGCAATTACAAGCTGATGACATATTGGATTTCCCTCCTCATTTAGTTGCTTCAAACACTCCATCATTAGACGTCCTGAGTGAAAGAGAGTGGACTGAGACCATTTACAAAAAAAAAAAACAGTCTGCAAACTCACTCAGACATGTCGTTTACAGAGAAAAATCCAGGGTGAGTGTTGTTAAAACAGGACACTTTCTAAAAAAAATTGCACTCTGGAGCAATTTAGGGAATAATTGCAATGGGATTCTATAAACATTAACACACAGGAGAGAAAATGAATAAAAATAATCAAGCACACAATTGATGGCTCAATCTCAATATGCCCTTTAAACTGTCAAAATGAGTCATTTTCATTGTCAAAATGGGACATTGTATGCATACAAAAGCAAACACAATGAAAATATGGATGTGCCATTGATATATTTATATGAACCATTAAAACGCTATATGGCTTTTTTTTTTTGGGGGGGGGGGGGGGGGGGGGCTGGTTTCTTTTGAGACTGCATGTATTTTGTGATCTTAGAAATGTTTGTTCTTATCAAAATGACAATGTCCCATTTCAAAAACTGGGAAAAGGGGACAACAGCTATTTTTTCCAATGTTTAAAAGGGTAACAGAAGCATAGAATTGATTCTTAGTCATTCTGACACAAAATTACATGCCATCATAAAATAAATTGCAATCAAACAATAGATATTTTGTGGTTTTAGACCTTTTTAAGGTTAACAATTTTAACACCAGAATGCTATGTCATTTCAGTTTCTATTATGAGTGAAATATTGTAGAGTCATGCACCACTGTTATGGCAGCATATCAATGTGACCTGCTTTGTCTTTAAATGAGATGCCTTTTCAGTAACAAATAGGCACTGGATTTGGGTTATTTTATGAATTACTTGAAAGAAAAGTAATTGCAATGTTCATTGGTCCATTATAACAATACTCACTCTACACATAGAGCATAGGCCAGTGCATGCAGTATTCCAGTTATACAAGAGTCCCATAGGCTTTTAACTTCAACACATCATTTGTCAGAGTAACATAATGCATCTTCAGAGACAACGGGTAAACATGACCTAGAGTTAACTTCATTTTCACTTAATCTGTCATCTAGTGTAGACCCACAATTAAAAACACAAACCGGTTAGCAGGAAAAAGGCCTCAGGTGGTGTAATCAACATGATGTAGTCAGAATTCAATACAACTGCCTAGCAAATAATACTGTCTTTGTCAAACTTGTTGACAATATTGATTCAAGTGTTGGGGGCTTTGGATAGCGCTGGTGTTGGATTGGATCATATTGTATTTGGACGTCACTCTCAGCTTACTCAAAACTGAGGTAAATACACTCGTTCCATGCTGTGCCGTCGCCTTCGTCCAAGCACCACCGTTCAGATGGAAGCTGTGCATTTAGACATGAGGCATTTTGTCGAATCCCGACAGTTTATACAGGATTTTAAGCAACTTCTCATCCGAACAAACCAAGAAACTGACTCCCGCTTTAAGCATGATTTCACCATTTACCAACGCACGGCTCCAAATGTTAAACATGCACAAACCTGGCAGTGAAATGTATAGCGCTTCTTGGCCAATTTCCAACATTATGAAATGCTGCTCTATAGCCTCTGGCAAATTCCAGCTGCTGCTGTTCTTTCTGCTCAAGAGTGATTGCCCTGTTTTTTGGGGTTTTCTTTTTTTCAACTGGCCAGGGCTTTGGTTATGCAAGCTGCAGATGTTTGGCCGCGCTGAGCTCCTTTATTCAACCAAGCCCTCAGAGGACTTGTTATATGATCTCAGTGAAAAATAACAGCATCAATTCATAAAAAAAAACCTGCCACAGCGGATTCAAGTCAGATGAAAAACAGACCTGTGTTAAAGCGTAGAGCATCTATTACTCTTAGCTCGCTCACACTGATGTACATTGTAATCGTGCATACTTGGAACAGCAGAACAAAACAAATGGGAAAAATTACACAAGCTAGTCGACCCTGGTCTCGGGAAACAATAGAGGTTCTTGAATATATATTACATCAATAATATCCTTCAAAATGAGCCATTTGCTTTGGCACAGGAATCAGAAAATAACTTTCTGTAGGGACTTTTTTCACAAGCATGCACAATTCACGTGTGATTGATCCCTTAAAGAGCTTCAAACTGACAAAAAAATGAACATTCATGGTAACACAAGTTACTTTAAATGTGTCGGTGCACGGAAAATTCCAACTAACTTGCACATCTCCTAACATTGTCAAAATGTGTTCGAAACTCCAGACTTTGTGCCTAGAAAATAAGTAATTCCCTTTTTTCTCACATTGATTATTTTCTAACAGTAGACTCTGAATACCATTTATACAAACAGTCCAGGGAGATAAAGCAACAACAGCTGATGCAACAATGCTGATGCCGGTAAGAGGCATACATCAACTACTGTAAGATTTCTCTGGAAAATAACAAAGGCGAAAGGGCTGAATTTAGAGTAGCTTTTCTCCAAAAAAAATAAAAGAGCTATCAGTCCATGTACATGAATGCATTTCACTTTAAAGTTTAGTGAAAGTTTTGTGCCTATACATGTGGGCACGCCGCCGAGGAAACACCTAAGTCTTTTAAACGTCAATCAGCCCCTGTACCAAAGGGTAAAACTCGCCACTTTGTTTTCTCAGAATGGGTGCCTGTGTATACCTTGACAAATGTATGCTGATATCTACACATAGCTTTTTCCAGATGCCGCTCTTGGCTGCGCGAGCAGTTGCTTTCATAAGACCAAGAAAGCCCCAACAGTAAGAGGAAAACACATTTTTTGGGGGGGGTATGGAGGAGTGGTCGACCGAATGTGCAGAACACACAAATCAATCAACTGTGGGGCCTGCAGTTATGTAAATGTTTGTCCAATGGAAGGGAGGCAAGCTGTGGGGAAAGCAGGAGGGGTTCAGGCCTCCGAGAAGTTATTATGCAATAGTAGCCAGCTGTATTTAAGGCCAGACCCAGGCTGAAAAGCAGAGGATCTCTCTGAGCTTTCCACTTCTTTCTGGTAACAAGGTAACATTGATAATGGATTGTTTACTTGTTTTGCTCTCAGATTTGAACTAAATGTTTAACGTGAATGATAATTTGTTCAAAAAGATACTTTTCTCACACGCTAGCATTTGAAAAAAATTGTAAATATTTAATGGAATTTGATTACACTCGACTCAAAGACTTGAATAGGAACAAACTGGCAATGTGGATGACAAATTTCCCTGTCTTCTCTGCTCCTGTTCCCTGTTGTGCCTCCTTTTCTCAAACTGCCTGCACCCGACCTCTTTCTTTCTTTATTCTAACTTTTTTTTCCCCCTCTGAGGTAGAATGCTGCGGTACGTTGTGGCCCTCTGCCTTCTGGCAATGTCCTGGGCACAGGACTGCCAGGTAGCCAACATCCAGGTCATGCAGAACTTTAACAAAAGCAGGGTGAGTTGGAACTATAAAGAGATTTATTAAGCTCTATGAAATATTCATCCTTTTGTGATGCAGTTTTATATTCAGTTTTATGGTTAAAAATGAATGGGAATATCACTTGTGTTTTAAAGGATTTTATATAATACTAATTAGACTGTAGATCAGAGATTTGTTACATCTTACATCATAAAAAGAGTTTGTATCTCTCTTTTCCTGATCATTTTTGAATATTTGGTTCTTAAATGTTTGATTAAAAACACTGAGATCTGTCTTTTAGTATGCAGGGACATGGTATGCTGTGGGAAAGAAGGATCCAGAAGGTTTGTTCCTTCTGGACAACATCGTGGCCAATATCTACATTGGAGAAGATGACAAAATAACTGCCACCGCTGAGGGCAGAGTCATCATCCTCAAGTAGGTTCTGTCATGTCATGTGGTGGCTTTGGAAGCTCACCTTTCCTCCACTTCAAGCAACTCGGAATCTGTGTAATTTACTACATAACAATGCTCCATGCAGAAATGTTTCGTCCTTTCTTTTTAACATCTAGCAACTGGGAAGTGTGTGCCCACATGATGGCCACCTTTGAGGAGACCGCGGACCCTGCCAAGTTCAAGATGAAGTACTGGGGAGCTGCAAACTACCTGCAGACTGGAAGTAAGTTGAAAATCATTTACATCTTTGATTTGGATAAGATCTAACTCGAATTAGCTGGTTTCGGGCCTTGATGACAAAACCATCTAATAATATATAACCAGTATTTGTCAGATGAGTCATTAATATCTTACTGACGTGTATTGTTGACATTAGGTCAAATGTCGATCTAACTTATCATCAACCACAGCTCTTAGGTCCAATCCCAAATCCCTCCCCTTTGGTCCTACCCCTCCATTTTTCATGGTAGGGTAGGGTGTCCTGTCTCTTTTGGTGATTGACTTGCAGTGGTCATCTAGTCCTTCAAACAGAGCCCGGAAAGCCATTTGGAGGGCTAGATGACCACTACCTCTCCCCAAAACAGAATGACAGATACACATCAAAACACCTCTGACACGCTCAGTAAATGCTGAATTAAAACAATTTATATCTGCTTCTTTGGCCTTTAGTTTCATCTCAGTGTCTCAGTTAAGAAGTGTTTCACAAACTGCCAAAGGACGATTTGGCAATGATCTAAACTCTGCCTCCCACTCACTCTCAGATGATGACCACTGGGTTATCGACACCGACTACGACAACTATGCAGTCCACTACTCCTGCAGACTTATAGACTCCGACGGCACTTGCTTAGACAGCTACTCCTTCATCTTCTCCCGTCACCCGAATGGCCTGAGGACAGAGGACCAGGCTATCGTCACCCAGAGGAAGACAGAGCTCTGTTTACTGGGCAAATACAGACGTGCTGCACACTCTGGTGGGTTGAGTTCAGCTAAGCGCTGCTTCATTTATGCTGGGATTTATTGATTCATGTCTTTTGTAAGTTAGTGTCACTCAATAAGGTGAAAGAGCAAGTGAATGATTGACTGAATGAAGCTGTGTAAAGCCTCATGGCCACTGGCTGAGTTGATTTACTGAAAAGATAGACATCATTCAGTAATCAGTAAAGTGTTTCTCTTCTTTGTATTGCAGGCTTCTGTCAGAACAGCGGATCTGTTGACCAATCACAGTAACACTCTGGGACTTCATGAACCCCACCTCTTAGTCGCCTCTACTGTCTCAATCCAAAGAGAGAAAAGCAGACCAGTCTTCCTTAAAATTAAACTAAAAAACATACAACTAGAAGATGTCAAATTTGTTTGACTAAACTGTAAAAAGAAAGAAAGGAAAGATGTCTGTTGTTACTAGTTAACTGTTACTTTCTCTAAATTTCCCCATGAAAAGAGGAGTTAACATTATTCTTATCCTCAACATCTGTTGCATGTTTCTCTTTTTTTTTGTACAGGAACTGCAGAATTGTGTAAAACAATCTTGCTTATGGAAACCAGTGAAACTTTTCCAGACAATCGGTTGTGAAAATTTCTTTTAAAGTGAACCTGAATTCTCAGCAGTGCCGCAGCTCTGGATTGTGACTACCATGTTTACTACAAAACAGGTTCATAAATCACTGGCTTTGCTTTTACACTGAAGGACGCACAATAGTAGCACAAAAGTACATATTGTTAATAAACCTTAACAGATGCACATGTGCGTTTTTTATGTGCTATAAATATAAGCATAGAGTAGCAGTTTGGTTGTTTCTTAATGATATGATGTGTACTTCTTGCTCCAGTTTTTGAAATAAAACATTCATACCGTGCTGGCTCGTCAATTTTTGATTGCCCTTCAAATATTTATCGGGATTCCTGGATTGCAAATGACGAATTCATGTTGTTGCTTTTGGATTCAGTCACTCAAAAGACATGAAAATCCAAGTACATGCAGAATTTTGTGTTTTTCTTTTATCCCTGTGCTACAGTAAACAAATACAAGGGTATGAAATGAACTTCAGACAACAGCTTCCTGTACCACAAACAGCTGGGTTTGATTCTTGGCAGCAGGGCCTCCCACTTGACCAGTTCATTAGCAAACATGTGAGATGGATCAGATTCTGTGACTTTTGTTTTGTTGCTGTATTTGACAAGGTCTAGTATTGTTTTTTTCCTGTAAATGTTAACCGGTTTCACAGGGCCACTTTTTACCCATTTTTACTGATTTCTGAAAATACTTTTCATGTGTAGTTTGACAAACTTTAACTTCTCACTTGTCAATTTCAGATCAACATTTTATTTTTTATTGAGACACGCTGACACTACCTTCCATAGAGCCATGTCGCACACCTTTAAGGATGAGGAGGTTGATCTGTCTCTCAGTTTTTCCTTCACTTTTGACTGAAATATATCCACAATGTGTACCTCTGGTGTCTCAGATAGGCTGACATTTGATATTAAAGTCTTGACAGCTGTTGGACAACAAATTTTGTACAATCATGCATAGCACCTAATGAATCAATCTTAATAACTTTTATGATCTTTTCTGTGAAGTGTTCACTTCTACAAAAAATATATTTTCACGTGATGGATGGATTAGCATACATTTTTTAATTAAAAAAAAAAAAACAGCTCTTGTTGCCAAATCATGCATCAAGAAGAATTTGGCAACCCTTGAGTTTTCCTCCAGTATGACCATGAGGTTGACATTTGAGGCTTTGGATGCACGAAAATCCATTAAATAGATTGCTGTGGAATTTGATCCAAAATTCATGTCAATGTCAAGGTGAACTGTAATGAGTCACTTGTACTTTTCCTGTAGCACTGTTGCCACATTGAAATTTTAATTCAGGGTTTTCGCTGCATAGAGGAATTACTGGGGCTCCCCAGAGGCTATAGGTAAATCACCAACACCAAAAATTATAACATTATAACCATTTTGGGGAACTGGGGCGAAGCAGGAAACGTTTAACAGGAAAATATATTGATTTCTGTCATATAAGGTCACAGCCTCACAGCCTTTATAGTACACGTCATGTTGTGCGCACTCCCTCCCCAAAAGCACACTGTGAGCCAGGAAACACTCTGGAATATGTCCAATACATTATAAATACGTTCCAAACCATCGGCATTCCCATCAACCTCAACTGAACTCTGTTCTTAGGCATCATTAGCAAATGTTCGCATTGGAGCCAAGACAATAAACACTGTAAACATTACCCCTACTAAAGAACAGCATGTTAGCATGCTAAGATTAGCATTAAGCTCAAAGCTCCACTGCTTTTACATGGATCACTGACATGACAAACATCCAGAGAGGGCTGTTGTGTTGGAGGGAGATTTACATCTTTATTGCACATTTGTGTACAGTACAGAGCATGGCAGAACAACTTCAGAGCACATGACTACAATGAAGTAATTAACTTTAAAAAATAGCAAACTAGACAAATGTTGGTAAAGCACTATGATTATCAGATAGCACTGTTCAAAAAGATACTTAGCCCAAGTTAAAACAACGACTGATAAGATGAACAGCAGTAGGCTGTCTGTCTTACTGTAAGTCAATCTAGTCACATTGCCAGGGCTGCAGGAATAAAGACACCTTAACCCCTTTTCCCCTATCACGAGGACCTTTAGTAATCCCTGCCTTAAATAGTTTAGTACAAGGAATTAACTCATGCAATCTCATTGCAGCCTTACAGGTCTGCAGGCTTGAAAAGTCAAGGTGGAAATGGAAATGAGCTTCACTTGAACAGAAAGAATACATGGAAAAGCTGCCAAATGTGACCAGTTAAGCTCTGCACTGTAGTATCTTTCAGGTCTGGTTAAGTTTAGGCGAACAAAACTATGTGGTTAAGGGGAAAAAAAATATCTTGGTCATGGTTATAGTCACATGGTTCAGCAAGGTTTATCCAACTGTTTGCATCATGATAGGCAGAGAAACACTTCAAGACATAGTAATCAGGCACAACCACCAAGGGTATAATAGAGAATACATGGCAGGCAAATCATAATTATCTTTACACATAGCTGAAAACACAAAAAAAGCAAAACATTTTCCCTGTTATTTTGTTCTTCACATCAGTACTGCCAAATGGCAAACGAGCACTACTGATTTTCTAAGATCAATGCAAATATGATGAAGAAAAAAGCCAAATGTGCCGTTACTGAAACTAGGAGTAGATAAATGGTGTGTTTACAGCTGATTTACCAATGGAAGATTTTTGGCAGGTTTGTAAACTTTCATAGACATTAAAATAAGGAAAATCCCTACAATGAAAAAAAAAAAGACAGTAGATCACCCAGGAATAAATACTTAAATGAAATACACACGAAAATAAAAACAATCAGAATTCAGTAAGAGCTTCACAAACACTGTAAAATATAAATACTGGAAGACCTCAGAAATAATCATATGAGAGGATCTTGTTTCTGTAAATGATTTCATCTTTGGCCTCATGACAGTCTAATGGCAAAAAGAACTGGAGTATATAGATGGCATGAATGTGTAAACACTTTTAGCCAGTTTTTTAAATAACTCTAAGGTGATGAAGATATGAAATACGCATTTTTAAATTGTCATTGGAGTCCCTTTTATATAAACATAACATTTTATGAAGTGAAGTATTATTTGGGTCTTGTGGAAGACATCCCTTGGAGCCTAAGGCAGTAATAATGAGATTTTTTTTATGATTTATGGAAACTATATACACAATCCTTCTTGGAAAACAACATGTCTCATTATTTGCATTACTGAATGTGTAAGTTTTCTTCAGCTGATTATTATGACACCACAAGGCATATTTCAAATTTATCATCGTACATGAGAAACACTGCAGGATATTCAGTTCATGGAAATCAAAACAAAATAATACAAAGGTATGCAAGTAGCCTTCTGGGTGAGTTGAAAACTCTCTTACTCACCTTTGTTGCTCACAACAGTGCTGCGTTTATGGAAATCAGTGTCTAAAACTGCCTGTTTGAGGTTTTCAAATTTTTCCCCAGATAGCTGTTCACAATACATTTGAGGGGTTTACATCTTCTGAATGGATCTAACGATCTAGCACAGTGGTTCCCAATCCCATTGGTTTGTGATCTATGCATTATTGCTGCCCTCTTGGGTGAAGGCAGCTTCTGACACCCAGATTGGGAAACACTGGTCTAGAATCTGTGCTAGCTTAGGCGAGGCAGTAGTCAATGTGAGCCAGCAGCTCTCTGTGGCGACTGGTGGGATATGGGGTGCGACACTTTGGGCACTCCAAGAAACTCTCATCCAGCAGGTTGGTGATTTTGGAAGGGGATGTGGGGCCAACAGAGTCATCAATAGTAAGACGCTCAAAGTCAAGCCTGTTGTATGAGCTTGGCTCTGAAAAGCGTGCATTTGGCTGCTTCTGAAATACAGGAACATACATTTATATTAATTTAGCAGCTTTGGAGTAAAGAGACACTGACAGACTAAAGCTAGACTTTCAAAAAATAAAAAAAAATATATATATATGGCTGCGACACCTTAAAACACTTACAGCAGACTCCAGTTTAGAAATCTGATCACGAGCCTTGCGAAGCTCCTTCAGCACCTTATGTAACTGGTGCTGCATGCTCTGACGATCGATTTTTTCATTCTCAAAGTCCTTGGCAGAGAGTTGGATCTTAGGAGGGGCAGAAATATATGAGAAGTTGAGGACACAAGTGGGAACAGTTTGGACTGCACTACTCACTTAAAACTGTTGCAACTCTGTGCGGACAGATTTTCCACTCATAACTGGGCGGTGAGCATTCAGATTGAGCAACCAGTAAAGGCTGATCGAAATGTTGATTTGGAACTCACACACACACAATGTCTAAAATAGCATCAAATTTTCATTGGATTTATTGACAGGTTAAAAATGCCTGTATGTTTGCCAAGTCTTACCTGTTGTTCCAGTGCTGCAATTCTCCTCTGTTCTTCATTTTGGCTCAGAAGAGACTTCTGCAGCATATTTACCTGTGAAAGGGAAATTTTCAAGGCATGGTAAATCTATTCATATAGCACCTTTCA
Source organism: Acanthochromis polyacanthus (assembly GCF_021347895.1). NCBI lineage: Eukaryota > Metazoa > Chordata > Actinopteri > Pomacentridae > Acanthochromis > Acanthochromis polyacanthus. The sequence goes on along the minus strand of NC_067131.1, from coordinate 11,558,374 downwards.
AAAGCAAAGTGCAATGCCATTTTCAATCCTTTTTAATACAGATAAACCTGGAATTACATTTTATTTTAATATGCACAGATATCTATTGTGCTCTTGTGCAGTAAATTATAACCGGTGATGGATGAGATCTTCCTATTCTATCCTACAAAAGCAGACTTCTGCTTATGCATCATGAGTGCTTTAATATACTGAGTGAATGACTTTGATCATATCAGGAAAGTGTGACTACAGGTAATAAAACAAGGTTTGGGAATGTTACCTGCAGTAGAAGCTCAGCGGACCTCTTCCGTTCCTCTTCCAGTCGAATTTCCATATTCTCCAGTTCCGCTCTCATTCTGTCTGCCCGCTCAGATGATACGTGCCTCTCCTCATTCACTGCATGTCTGGATGCAATATTTGTGCAATCCACCAAAAATAAATATCAATAGGATGGTCTTGTTCACCCTTTATCCTGTTTATAGTATTTAAATGGTCAAATAGCACTAGTTTCAAGCCTATAAACAGCATCCTCACTTTGTATTCAACAACCTAGAATCCAAGGTCAGTAAAATATAACCCTATTTTTGGCACCATAAGTGGCCAAACTGCGAATTCAACCACATAAAAATCGATAAATGAACGGTTGTGAAAAGTACACATCGCACTTTTTTTTGTTGTTTTTATGCACTAGTCATATGTTCAGTAACACTGTGAGACTATGACTGTGTGACAGCCACCTTCGTTTGAGACCTACAACCAGAGCAGGCTTGCTTTACCTGTTGCTCAGTCGTTCTGCCTGCAGCTGCATCTTGGCTTCCTCCAGCTCTTTGCTTTTCACATCGTACTTCATCAGAAAGGATGACAATTCGCTGCACTTGCCCTCGTACTTCCTCTGCAGCGCTGACATCTCCTCCTGGACCCTGGTGACCTGCTCCCTCTGAGACTGCAGTGCAACCTGAGCTTTCATAGTCTGCAGAGTGAGGGAAACAAACGTTGCGGGATGGTGTATGTTTTCTGTCAGCTCGTTTATTCTAGCAGAGTTCAACAGAACACTAACAAAGATGTCTGAACGCAAAAGTTATGGGTGTTGGGGGTTAGTCCAGTTACATCCTGTTTTGGTGCTAAATCCATGATAGTGAGACTGCAAGGTTTGTCACTAACATGAGCAGCACAAGTCACAAGGTTCAGAATATAATCATTAATCAGGCAGTAAATCTATGCTGGACAGCAACTCCTGGAAGAAGAATTTAGCCAGAATGAGTAAATGGTGATTAAATGAAATTACCTGCTCCCTCTGCACACTGAGCTCCTGTTGGGTTCTGGAAACTTGATCTTTTTGGTTCTCCAGGTCTTTCTGCAACCCTGATATCAGCTGGTCATAGTGGCTTTTCAGCTGAGATTCCTTTTCTGGACCTTCTGAGTTGGCAGCATCTGAGACAAGAAGTGTCAGTAAGCAAATTAAGAAGCTTGTCAAAAATATTTATGGCAGTCATGTGAAACAACTGGTATTCAGCATTGTCTATCTAAATATTTATGCAATTCTTAATATTTTGTATTCCAGCATTATCACCTATCTAATCTTTTATCACTCATAGCTGGTTGCCTGTTTATTTTTTTATGTTGTAGCTAAAGAATAATTTTAATGAAGCAGCAAACAGCTCCTAACTTCCCTTTTTTGCAGTATATACATGCACCAAAGCACAGAATTCCATGTTTGTTCATTTCATTTTAATACTTCACCAAAAAAACGTTAATGCACTGTGTGAGCATGGGAAACGATGTGAGCATGACAGATATTGTTACCCTCTGAACTGGCCTCCTGTTTGGGTTGCTCCTGCTTTGCCTGAGCCAGCTGCTGCTCCAGCTCCATTGTACGGGCGAGGACAGACTGCACATACGTTTCTCTCTGCTGGTCATATACCAGCCACTGCTGATTCTTCTCCAGAGCCTGTTGGTAAGATGCACAAGCCCTATAATGCCACACTCTTTTCTGCTTATGTGGACATTACAATTGTTAAAATTCAAGGACACTCAAAGGAAAAGAACACTGTGTCTCCATTGTATTTTCCTCTTTGTAGACGACAGTGACAGGAGCTTGGTTATGTGCCCAAACCGAACTACCTAAGTAATAAAAAATGAATCCTAAATATGTTGGAAATATTAAATGATGAAATTCAAAGATTTATCCTTTAGCCTTGAACAGAAGGTAATGCAACTATGACAGTCAAATCTAGTAATTGGTAAGAGATTTTAGTATAAAAACAATGTCTTTAATAGAGGAAATGCATTCACAAAAATACAAACAGGCATGCAAAAACACACAAATTAAACAGCTGACTTTACTCACATCTTTCAGCTGATCTTGTACCAATGCCAAGTCTGCAGGAGATACCTGTCCATTCTGAGGAGGGAAAAACATTCTTTAAAGTATATCCAAGTCTCATATATGTGGTATTTGGCATCAACATTTGTATACAATATAGTTCTCAGAAAGGTCTTACTTGTTTATACTCATTTCTAAATTAAATTTGAACTGAAATAGCAAGTTCTCATTATAAAAACATCAGTGCATCAAACCACAGCGTGCAGCTGCTGTGTGTATCTCAGCCTCCTTGTTATTATACAGTTATCCTAGACATAGCGCTGTTGTAAGGGAACATTCAAAAAAGACTTGCCGTCCGTCCAAGACGAGTGAAGATGTTCTAATAGCAAATCTTGAAACTTGTCATTCTGAAGTATTTCATGTTGTTTTTTTGTCTGTATCTGCTGTTCAGTTTATTCCGTTTTCAGGGGAAAGTCTCAACAGACACTAAATACTGCAGGTCTGCCACGGGCTTAAAAAAAAAAAAAAAAATCACAGCGGCTTGCTGCTTTAAATTATTCATCGTCTTAATTTTTAATAATGCAAGAAAAGAAAAGTCAAGAGCAAGTGATCAATCCAGGCATTACTTTTTCAGAGACTTTGCCACAGGACCTGAGGCGTCAACCCAGAGGGCAAATTCCTCGACATCCATCCCCGGAGGATCGCCGCTCATCTCATAATTCTACCACCTCGACCCTGAGGTCCACACGTCTGAGCCCATCCAACACCTAAGCTGCCGCAAACCCTTTCACAACAATGTTACAGTAAGCATCTAAACGATCATCTATGTGCTAGGGGCTCCGTGAGCTCGCTCTTTACCAGGCTAGCTTGTCAACTTTTCCAGAAGGATTTAAACGTATGTCCCATAAGCTAAGCCTACTAACAGCTTTTGTGAGTCCAGGAAAGCTGAAGGGAAAGGGTGGTGGGGGAGAGGAGGTTCTGGGTCAGATTATTTCTAGGAATGCAAAACAAGATAAACCAAGAGCTTTGAAAGTGGACGGTTTTCCTGGAAATTTACCATCATAACATAAACACGAGGGAATCAAGCATTTGGAACTGAAACACAGTGACATCAAAAAAAAAAAACACGCTGTCTTCAAGAAGTATGTTTTTCTTATATTCATTTCTGTTCTTACTTTCCATTCTAATGCTTCTCATCCTTGGGCCCAAAACTATACTTGAAATGTTAAGAAAACAGCCTAAAAACATTGAAGGATTCTGGTGACCTTTCTGCCTTTAAAAATAAGCTCTATCCTTCTGGTAAAAGTCTCCACTTCACTTTCTTCAAACTCCAATTTTTTCAGCCTGTAGCTTCAACTGATGCAATAATGTAACCACAGTGGGAGCAGGGAGATATAAAAAGAAAAACCTTTTCGATAACACTGTTTAGAGCATCAGTGAATAATGGGCTTAGTGTTCTTTGTAACTGCTTATGATTAGAATATCAAGAAATCAGGAAAAACTGTGCAGAAGGACAACTCCAGGACATAGTGTCCTGACAATTAAAAAAGTGAGTTGCTTTCCTTTATATTACCTCAAACTGAACCTAACTATGGGCCCCAACAGATCCACCCCCCTCCCCCCCTCTCCCCCCCGACAACAAAAGAAGGTATGTGCTGAGCCTTCAGTCATCCAAATTCCTCAAGTCCCTACTTGTGATTTTTTCACTTAAGTTCATATAGAAGCCAAAAAGAATTCTGATGACATCTTGAGTGTGTACAGCAGGAGCAGTTGTACTCAAAGCATCAAAAGGATTCCGTTTGAAATAGGATAATATCCTACAGTTGTGAGTGCAGGGGCAAGTACAGATTCACCAAAAGCTCTTGCACTGATGATTTTGACATTAACATGACTTACACGATCCTGAAGGTGGACAAAGCAGCAGCTTTACCCCTCATAAAGCTACTGTAAGTTGCATGTTGTTGCATGTGTATACAAACTTACAGTATTTCATTTTTAACCACATATTATCTGGAAATTGAACTTTCATTACAGCAAATTAGCAAAGCTGCTCCAGAGAGAAGGAAATGCCAGCAATTGAAGAAAACAATCAGAGGTCACACATTGCCACCTAGTGGACGAAGGATCAGCTACAGAGGCATTTCCAAACAAATCTCCTTTCATGTAGTAGAAGCACAGGGGGAAAATAATATCACTTGAAGCATACAGTGAACCTGGGAAAATGAGCCTGGTAAAAAATAAAATAAAAAATAAATCTTACGCATACTAACTACTGATTGAAACAGAACCTACAACGGTTCAAAAAGCTGACGAGGCAAATATCTCACCAATTATGAATAAGGCATACATAATGAGACCTTAGTGCTCCTTGTGAGTCAAACAATAACTACAATGGATTTATACTTGTGAAAAATACCACAATGTGACAGAAAAATGTGTCCTTTAGATACAGAAGAAAAATCTTAGAAGAGGATATTACAAAGGGAGGCAGCGGACAGAAAGCTGTTGCGGGATTTAATCCTAGGCCAGGGGGAAAATATGCTGTCAGAGGGAGGGATGTCACTACTCAAGCAACCCTTTTTCTGAGTGAGTTGACAAAAAAATGGGGGACTAACTTTTTCCTCGGGTTTTCCAACAATCGCCACCCATTGTTTTTAATTCATTGTGTCGCATTTTAAAACAAAAATTTTAATATCCAATTCCTACATAACTGCAGGAGGTTACTGATTGAGCACTCATCATACTATTCATACTTTTTATTATGTACCAGCACAAATGGCAGGTCAGACACGTGTTAAAGTCAATGATTATTAGGAGAGATTCCCAATAAGGCAACTGGTCATGTGGAAGAGGAGATATTTCTTCTGACTAATTAGAACATCTAGACAGGTATGGAGGCTACAAGGTCAACCGACCACCACCTGGGTTTCGCTGGACTGACATCGGGCAGAAACAGTGGCCAGCTGGTTTTTCAAATTCTCCGTCTCCTGTGACAAGTTCCGGAACAACACGTCCCTCTGCTCTGCCTCTCTCCTGCGCTGCTCCAGCTGGGCTTGCAGCGATGCCACCACCTGAAATACACAACCGTACGAAATCAAGATCAACCAGACTAGGCTCTACAACATACATGTCAGCTAGATTCTTTTTTGTTGAAGCAGAGCCAGCCTGTGAAGATAATTTAATGTTTTCCGAGCAATTATCTTCTTCGTACAACTGACATTACATGGCTGGCAGTCTAGCGGCACTGCACATTCAGCATCTTTGGTTTTCTCACTTTTGTTGCCGGACGTAAACGACAAAGAGGGACGCGCAAATTAATGTCTGAGCAAAACAAAAATGCTGATACTCTATTAACCAGTGTGTCATCTTCAAGTATGGTTGATTTCATTCTGTCTGGCCAAAATTGGAAAACAAGTTCTGCAACAATAGCGATGAGATTTCACGAGGATAAGCAACGGCCGCAAAGAAAAAGCTTGAATTTCTACAGCACTTGCATAAACAGTAACAAGTCGTGAATACCAATACATACACCCATCCATTACAGAGAAAGATAGTTAGTTTATAAATGTCAAGTCAACGGCACAAAACACTGTGGGTGAGTATGCAGTTTCTGCTGGTTGTCTAAACTTCACTGTGCTGAGCTGCTGTCAAGATTGGATAGAAGCTGCTACCCCCCCCCCCCCAACTGTTTTTGTGGCAGTTCATTGAAATTCGAGCATGATTCCCCCCCACACACACACTTTGACAGTTGTCTGCAGCCAACAATACATATGCCACCAATACAATGCCAAAAGTGCAAAAAAATCCTCACAAGTTGAATAGTGCTCTCAAAGACACAGCTGTAGGAAAATCTCCTCCTTCTGAGCATAAAAGTGCTGCCTCAGGGTGTCTGAGTCCATGTTTACAGAGGATTTTGATGGATATATCTATACCAGTCAGCTATACATGTGATTTTTAACCATATATTTCTGCACAGAGCTGTCACGTCATACCTCTCCTCCTCTAGCTGACAGCTGCTGCCTCAGAGTTTCGAGCTCCTGCTCTTTAACCAGCAGCTGCTGATTGTTCCTCTCTCGCAGCGTCTCAAGGGACAGAATCCTCTGAAATGATAAGAATTTCATACAAGGTAAAGCCAAAAGGAGCCAAATGACAGACAGGCATGCAAGTTAACCCTGAAACTCCTTGATGTGACTGTGAAACACTTTATTTACCTCCAGCAGCTTGCTTTTGTCTGATTCAGGTGGTTTGACGTGTCGTTTGGCCAGTTCATCAATCTTCTTTCTCAGGTGGGCGTTCTCCTTCCTGACTTTCTCCAGCTCTGCCTCAGTCTTTGAGGCAGAGCTGCTGGATTTGAAACCCAACTTAGTGACGATGGTCTCTTTGGCTCCTTTAGATGTCATGGCTGCTTTGCTGGTGCTGAGAAACAGAGCAGTCTAGGGAGACAAGTAATTTTACAGAGTGACTGTTTTGATGGGAAATTCACCAGAAGGTATTTTATTTTAATTTGAATGAAGCAATTTGCACAAACACTCATACTGAAGAGGAGCGAGAAACACACCAATAGCTATAAAACAGCCCACAGGAGAATGAAATTAAAAACGGTGGTAGACGTGGTACTGAATATTAACATTAAACTGTGCACAGGTCTTACAGATTAGTAACAGGGCTAGCTTAACTACAAAGAACAATTAGCCTGTGCTTTTAATGTTTATAGGCCCAGTAAACTAATCTATATTACTCACACCTTACGTTGCTACACATTCTAAAAACGTGTCTTTTTAAGAAAACCGCTTAAACAGAAAAACTAAAACTAAATTATCTAATTTAGTTTTAAAAAGCAAGAAAGACAGAAACTGACAGCTAACGTTACACTGGGTTTGTCTTTGCACCTGTCTTTAGTCGCAACCTAACGTGAAATAACAAAACATTGTATAATTTACCAGCTACCCACGTTTGAGTACAAAACAAGCTTACTCTCAAAAATAAATACGAAATATTTTAGACTTACAAGACGAAACAGGCTGAAGAAATCCCCTGAAAACAGTCTGTTTGTGAGGTGACCGTTTTTTAAACGACACTTTCGTTTCCTGAAGTTTGAATTGCAGCGCGTTTACGTCATGTCCGTGACGCGGCACGGCGGGGTGCGTCTGCTCATGTTTTCTGGAGTGTGCCGAAATGTAAACACGTTGGGCGGTGCGGTAAAGAAAAAACAACGATTTCTCAAAATCTCTGCAGATATAATTTAAAATACTGCAAATTAATACTCTTTCACTTTACGTACTAAACCTTTTACACTGAAATCAATTAGAGAGCAGCTTTCTTCTGGTCTTTAACGACGGACTCATTTTAACACCGGGCTGTCCGTTACACTGGATGAAGCGAGCAGACAGATGAAAGTGCTTCAATTCATGTGCACTTCCAGTGTCGTTTCTGATTACAGCAACTACTGGAATCCATCATCAAGGATCATCAAATACTGATGTCTGAAACTGTAAAAAGGACATGTTGAAATGAACTAATTACACTAAACAAAAACTATAAATTCAGGATGCAAATGGTGTTAATTTCTGATTCAGAGAAAATGTTAAGGATCTCATTTTTATGTTTTGGTTACAAAATGGTTTGATTTAGCTAGTTGTGCACAAAAAGTTCACCTCAAAATGCAGCTTTATACAAATGACAGGATGCCACGGATGACAAGAAGAAGACAAGAACAGCTGTTGGAACACTGGATGCTTTCATGTCCTTTAAGACCGTAGCCAAGCACTTGAATGTCCATAACACCCACTCATTTGTCGTCTAAGAAATCATTTCAGACAGCATGGTATGACAGACAATCTGCCACAGTCTGGCTGGACGTGTCCAGCAACATGATCCTCTCCACCAACTTTGCCAAGGCTTTCTGGAAGAGTGGGACTACATTCCGGAAGCAGTATAACATCATTAACTCTATGCACCACAGATATGTGACTGACTTTTGATTTCTGCTCTATGACCCCACTCTCCATCTGCTCATTATCATTTCCAGCGTAGTGTGGTTTTGTGCTGTTCATTCTGTTTTTGAAATGTCACGTGCTGAAACTACAAATGCTTACTTCCCTGTGTTAAAAAGAATGGATTGAATTGAATAAAATATCACATGCTGCTAATTTATTTTGATTCAGTGTGTGTTTTAGCAGAGGCTAGAAATGTAGAAACCCACCAAGCATGAACAGTAAACTACTAATGGAGCATTATGCATAAGAGACCAGCTGTACGTGCAGACTACATTAATCACAAATTTTCTTCCAAGGCTTAGAGAGGAAATCAGCAGGGGTGAAGACACGGGAGGAGCAGTGAAGCAGGGGTGTGGTTTTTTTCTTACCTTTAGGCTAATTATGATGGCATTTACAGTGTAAATACTGTATAAAAACCACCTACAATAATAATAAATAATGCTTGAGAATTGCATGCATTCATTGCTTTGAATTTCTTACTGTCAAGCAGCCCACTGCCTTTCACTTCTTAAGTCAATCTTGATGTGAGAAATACTGGACAGACACAAGATTGTGGACATATTAACAGCAAGTTTGATATTTGCAAAGATGTATTTATCATGGTGTAGCAATTAGCGGTTTTCGATGGGATATGGGCTATATTTGTGTTGCTGGTATGATATTTCTTCCTCTAATTATATGCGCTAATTGTATGTTTTCAAATAAACTCAGCCACATTTTAGCAGCAATGACACTGAAATAGCACTCAATGTTTCAGCTCATGCCTTCATCGGGGTAAACAGATGCACTGAGTCAAAGTCTACGTACAATAATTCATAAATTAATAATACTTGTCACTCATATTCTGCACCAGTTCTTGCAGTCTGTCTCATGCACATGCTTATTGAGTCTTCATGCATTTCATGTAAGAGCAGAGCGGAAGAAAAAAAATATGTTCATTAAATCAGCAGTATCTCTAAAGTGGCTGCAGAAGATATTCTCCTGACCTCTTTCAGGCTTTGTTGTGAGCACAATCAGCCCGTTGCGCCGAGGTTACCCCTTGTTGGGAACTTGTTTTTAAGGTCTCTTGACCTTGCATCAAAACACAAAACACATACTTTGAATCTGTGAGAATGGCTAAGAGCCAACATGTTTGATATTCCTCAGATGAAAGCTGCTTGCAGTCAATAGAGTGTTCCTATCAGTGGACTGGTGTATATAGTGGTTGACAATTGTGAACTGTGTATACTAATTATACTTAACACTGAAATTCACACAAAAAGTAAAAGTTGGGCCAAAGTTTTTCAGATAAACATTGGTTTTTTTCCCCATTAATGACAAACAGTCTTAATTGATGTATTCACCATTCTTTCTAATAAAAATAAGCAAATTGGGGACTGTTTGTGTAAATCATTTAAAGCTGCTTTGTACCCATCACCTGGAAAAGACTTAACTGATTGACTGATTTTATGGGTGTCCAGTCTGCCCTATAATTGCAGCGACAGACATCAATTACCTAACTAGTCATAAAGGTAAACACTGTTTTTGTTTTCAGTGGTTTCACACCATTTATTGGATTTTAGAAGTGAGTTAACTGGGCACATTTATTAAATTATACAACATTTTCATTTAATTATCGCCAGTTCTGGTTGTTTGCTTTCTCTTGCAGTAAATCCCAGCTTAGGAGCAAAAACGTGGATAAGCATGAGATCTTCTCACGGCTCAGCCAATATGCCCTGCATGCGCAAAGAGAACCCTGAGATATATTGCGTTCTATACCATCGAAGTAAGGTGGCTATAGCTCTGCTCCTCGGAGATAAGACGGCGACATGGAGAGTACTCCTCAATATGAAGTGCCAAACCTCCGGGGCCGGATCTGACAGGCTCATGCTGGGAAACTCTTCCCTCCAGGTTTGTTCAGCTAACTAATTCAAGACCGCAGGGAGACAGCAGCATGACGAGGAACATATCTCCAAATCGAGAAATTAGAGTGAACTCTGTTAAAGGACTTTTGTCCGGAAAGTACAATGTTAAAAAAAATGTTGCTTCATTTTTCACCATCTCTCAGTTGATTCACAGAGCTGTCAGACTCTCAATCTGTCCCTCGGTTTCCTCATCAGGTTCCAGGGAGGAGCTTGGCTCATGGATCAGTCTCCTGGTGAGCCATATCCGCGTCATCAGCAGAGCACAGGCAGCTCTACCATTTTGCAGCAGACCTCCTGCCGCCCTGCATCAGTGCCTGGCCTTGCTCCTGTCGTCTGGAGCCGGGTCGCTGACCTGCAAGAGGCTGGCTTCTGCCTCGCCGTCCACCAGTATCTGCATAGCACTGGCAAAGCACACAGTCTTTAAGTGGAGGAGATTTTGTTCCCTGCAGAAAACCATTTTGCTCGAACCAAATCATCTTGATTAGATCAGATCAGATGAAACAAATGAAACTGGGCTGCAGCGGGTAAACAGTATTCCAATGATATATTTGACTCCTGTTTTCAAAACACATAAGGGTCAAAGGGGTTGGGCATTTTCAGCTGTGCGTAGATACGAATGTGGGTATCAGAGTAAACAGGTGGTCCGTGCAGGGTGTTCCCAAGTCTGGCATCCATTTAATGCTGGGAGAGGCAGATGCCCTCTGTGACCCTGAAGAGGATTAAGCTAGGTAATCGAAAATCTACATCCTTCAACCACAAAATCCGACAAAATAAATAAAGTCATGTACAAAATACAGACATTTTTAGCATGAAAAGCATGTGCAAACCTGCAGGAGTAGCAGGCTACAACACACAGAGATTCAGAATATTTCATCAACTTTTGCAGTATGTTGTGGCAAAACAACTAGTGCTCAGAATAAATTCACAGTAACAGCACGACATGCGTGGGTGTGTCTGAGTTAAAAACAATCTTTCATTTTCTTACACTTATATGGAAAAAAAAAAGAGAATGAGATGGTAGACACTGGGCCAGTGTTCTGGAAATAAAGACTAAACCGGCTATTGACTGTGACATCAACACAACTGTGAAAGACTGTGACGAATTTCAAGTTCATTCTGCCACTGAAACCCACCTACAGATCAGCAGGCTGCCTTTCCAGGCTGAAAATGAAAACCATGATACATTTCGAGGCAGGGACATTCGAGTAAATCACTGACGTTTCCTGTCGGCATGACCGAGCATTTTTAACATCTCTCAATTTATTCTTTTTTATTTTTTATTTATAATATGTGTTTATTTTTGCTGTTTGACGGGAACCCACATTTAGAGTTCTTTTTTTTTCTGGGCTCCTGACATACTGGCTGCTTATCACTGCCTAAAAGAAAGAAAGAAAGGGATCTGGGCGGATTCATGGATTGTAAGATTGACATAATTGTGTCTTATACCTTAGAGGTTTGAAACTATGAAGTTCTATGAAGACACTTTTCTGAAGCTTTGTTTTCTTACTTGTGCTCAACTGGCAAAAACTATTCCACGCGCCTTTCAGTAAGAATGGCAGCCGTGAGTTTGTTCCCTTATATTTTCCAGGTCAGTCAAACCTAATGAAGCCACACAGCTGTAATACCTAAATATACATTTTTACAAACTTTCACTCTGACTCTTGTTTATACAGCCTTGCGAATTAAGCATTACAGAAACATACTTTGAAAACTATTCAACTTTCAAAGCCCATTTTAAGGCCCTTGAGATTAATCCAATTCTCGGGCAAAAAAGTGCAATATGTTTCCCCAACAGTGAGCTTTAATGTAAAATTGATTCAAGTAAAAAGTATTACATCGTAAAAGTCACACACAGTCTGATCTACATTTTTTACCACCGCAATGCATAAAGCCTCTTATTTAAGTATGAGAACTACTTAGCTGCGCATTTAAAAGCCAAAGCATAGACATCTTCGCAGACGAATAAAATAACATTCCAACATGTATATTCTGCCTTTTTGTTTTGCATGTTTCATCTGTGACTGATTTATGCAATGTATGTTCCATGTTGTTATGTAATGCCACTAATAACTTTTTAACTCTTAAAACAGGTAGAAGACTAGATATTGACAGGTCTCACGCTATGCATCTGCGCAAATGAATAGTAGTCTTACACGCTGAGGTGCAGTGTCAAATCTGCCATTGAAAATCAGCTGGAACTCCAATGTTCCAAATTCTTAATTAGTGTGGATGTGGAGCTGGATGGATTATGTTTTTTCTATGAAAAGGAAAATATTACCAAATAATTACAATTCAGAGCAGTGAACACTGAATGCATAAGCTTGGCCTTTAGTTATACCTCCAGGCCTTACTGAGCATCAGGCCTACTATAAACGTAATACAAAAGCAATTACACATTAGCAATTACAACTCAATTGCACATGCAACAATTAACTAAACACTCAAACAAATTCAATAAATAGTAACCAGATTAGGTTTATTTATATTTGAAAAGGCCGGAATTTGCATCGGTTATAACTATGTTTACTCTTCGTTTAAAAGGAAAAAGCTGACAGATTTTAAGCGTTTTCAAAACTTCATGGGAGAGCCTCATAATATTCTATGCTGTGTGTGGTGGAAAGGTGTGACTAATATAGCAAATAATAGGTTTTCATTCTTATCACTTCTTCTCCCTTTACTTATTTCAGTCCAGCTTTCTTCCCCTCATCTCTGCCCCCATCACTCTTCCTCCCATCATCACACACTCTGTAATTGCGTTTGCTCTCTTCCCTTTCCCTCCATCTCTCACTCTCATGATGCCTGAGTGACTTTTCAGTGACTAATCACAAAAATGCTCACTGGGCAACATCTCCTGAAAATGCAACGTTAACTGAAACTGTTTCATATAGATATTCTGCGGTCCTTATGGGGGGGATGGAGACCAGTGCCTTTCCCAGCTGATACTGGAAAAGAGCCAGATGACCGAAGCACCAGTCAGGAGGACTACCATTCATGCACACATTCACAGCTATGGCCGATTTAGAGCTAACATGCATGTCTTTGGACTGTGGATGAAGCCAGAGCTCATGAAAACTCCTCACAGAAATGTGTCATGTTTTCACCCAACAACTGTGCTGCTGCCTGCTGCACCGCTGTGCTCCCTGCTATTGAATTAAACATTTAAATTCCATTTCGCCCTTACTATGTTTAACATCTGAAAGAAACATTTGCATCCAAACCTCATTTTGTGTGCGTCCTTGTGAACGCGGCTCCCATTTCAAACCTTCTTGGTTGACTGATTAAATCATTGCTCTTCACCCTTCACGAAACCAGCCACAGCCATGATACGCTACGGCCGACTGTACAACACCAACTAGCCAGTGTGGAAGGAAGCGGACTGAGGAAAAAGCTGGAGAGATTGAGATGTGACTCAGACCATGAGTTTGCAATCAATTAAGGGCCTAATAGATATTCCCAGGGCCTTTATGTTACAAGGAGAAAGAAAACTTATTTTCAAAACCCTGACAGCTTGAGTAAATGTTCCACCCGGTGACATTAGGAAAGGACTGGGATGGATATTTTTGTGTTGCCATAAAATAAGCAGCCATTATCCCTGCAATGTCGTAATAATGTTCAACAGAAATACTCATTACAAAGGGTAATTAATGAACAACCCAATCCTGCCAAGCCCAACTCCGACGGATTCCAGGCTTGATTTCCCCACGCTGTTCCATGGTGGGCAAATTTAACTGAGATAAGGCTAATGAACTGCTCTGCTTTCTACCACAGAAAAACAAAGTGCACACTGTTTGAGACTTTATTATACTTTCGACAGCTGGAGAATGAATTCAAGTGAGTTATACTGTGTCCCTGTGTGTGCACATTTGTGCTGTGTGCATCCTTGAAACAAGTCCCAGTCTGTATCGCCTAGAAGTAAGTCAGAAAATTTCGGTCCAAAATTTTAATCTGAGTGACACATCTTGAAGATATCCTTGCTGGAACAAATTTAAAAACACAACAGAGGATTGCATATTTATGTATAATGAGGTCCAAAGTCTGAGGCAGAGATCTCTATTATGTATTTGTTTGCTTTTCTAATCCCAAATGTTCCAATACAAAATATTTAGTGTAAAAAAGAGTCTAATCTCTGGAAAATGTGTGAAAATGAATTTCAGAACATCTTGGTTTTTGATATGCTCCACATTTTGCTTCAATGACAGCAGGAACTCGACCTGACATGGACTCTCCGGGTTTGTTCAAACCTCATAGCCCATGTAACCCAGCATGATCTGACAATGTTCCAAAGAGCTTTCTGTGATGTCAAGAAGAGTTGGCTTTCTGAGTTTTCAAGTACCTCTGTAAATATTCAGTTGGGTTGAGGTGAATGTGAAGAAAAAGCCTAAGACGGTAAACACTCCTTGACCTTCTTCAAGCAGATCTTTCAAAGCTTTGATGTGTTTTTGTGCTCATCATTACAGTGACGTCAAGATGCCTTAGTTGTCTTGACAACCAAATGTATTATTCTACTCTCCCTGAATGTGAAAAGATCCAGAGCTTGTTCAACTTCAATTTGTGTCTCATATGTCAGTCTAGAGTCAGTCACAGGTAAAATCCACTCGACACAAAATGCCACAGGCAGAATATTGATAGGAAAAAAAGATATTTTTTTCCCCATATTAGCTCCTCTTCATTGGCTTCCTGTAATATACAGAATACAATTTAGATTTCTTCTCCTCACATGCAAAGCCCTGAGGGACCAAGCTCCATCTTACCATAAAGACCTTATAGTACCTTATTATCCCAACAGAGCACTTCCAAAAGTAGAATGGGCAGCAGATGCTTCCCCTATCGGGCTGCTCTCCTGTAAAACCAGCTCCCAGTTTAGTTTGGGTTCAGGCAGTAGATACCGTCTTTACTCTAAGATCAAGCACATAGTTAGGGCTTGCTCAGATGACTCTGAAAAGCCCCATAGTTTTGCTGCTACAGGGCTAGACTGCTGTGGGACTCCCCATGATATACTCAGCACCTTACTTCTACTCTCCCCTCTTGCTCTTTCACATACCACCACTGCACATCATTGACTTTGTGGAGCAACACCAAACCAATCTCCCCAGGATTTATTGCTCTCCTACATGTTATTTGTCCTATTTCTAGCTACGACCCTACCCCAACCAATTAAGGCAGACAGCTGCCCTCCCTGAGCCTGGTTCTGCTGCAGGTTTCTCCTTGCCACTGTTGCCAAAAAGCTTTCTCAAACGAAATCTTTGGATTTCCCGAGTTTCTCTATATAATATATTACTAAAAGCTTGTCAAACACATTGAATGACTTACGTCTATGAATTGGTGCTATTTAAATAAAGCTGAACAGAACAGAATGCAATTATACTGCTGCAGTTTGAATGGAGGTGGAGAGCTGTTTCTCCTTTGTCAGGGTGAAGACACTGCAGACTTGATACACTATGGTGTCGCTCTTTCTCCCATTGGTCTCCTTACATACAGCTTTTTGTGCCTGTCAAAAATCTCAAATTTGGATGCATCATTAAAAGAGCTTTTTTTTGCTGTCATCCCCTGTGAAACGCCTGATGTCTTATCTCACCACAAGCGCTTGGCCTTCTTTCAAAAGCGGTTTAGAGATGCTCCTCGTCCTCAGAGACCATGACTAGACAGCTTTCTTTTCATAGGGCCTCTGTTGATTGGAGTCGTTGGTTTGTTATTGAGTGAATTCTGTATCTGTGATGAAGTTGCTTTTCTATCTGTCAGTGAGCAAAGTTTGATGCATTTATCTTTTGAGGATGTGCTCACTTTTTGTCTGGCCGATTGTGCTTTCGATACAACCGATTCAGTTTTAGAGTGCCATGCACTGCTCACTTAATGAAACCTTCAGTCTGGCCATGGTTTGAGAATTTGCTTTGAATAAAAATTTTACTTCTGAGACTTAGTTCTGAAGCGACATTTCCCATTATCACAATCCTGATTAGTAAGCAGTGTTCTGGAAACTTGAGGCAGAGCCATATTAATAAAGAGGAACAAAAAGGTGATTTACTTGAATCAGCATCTGATGAGTAGATCATCTGAAAGCAAATAATGGAGAATCTGAAACATTTCATTTTCTGTTTTAGATGTATTTTTAGATATTTATAAATCCTCAAACCTTCTGAGTTTACTTGAAAATAAGACACAATCTCATTCCCTCTATGCACAGTGCTCATATTATATTTGGGATGTACGTGTTTTGATATGTTTTCACAGACCCTAAAATATACAGTTTAGTTTATCATTTATGTTGCTGTTTATCAACCAGCTTATCAGATGTGAAATTAAGATAATCTTTAAACAACAACCAGTCAATGCTGAGACAGGAGTCAGACTTGGTGAAAGCCCTCACAAAGCCTCTAATAAAAAGTTTTCCATCCATCCATCCATTCTCTATACACCGTGTTATCCTCACTAGGGTCGCGGGGTGTGCTGGAGCCTATCTCAGCTGACTCTGGCGAAGGCAGGGAACATCTGCCTTTGCCATCAGGAAAATCAATTGTGACAGCCTTGGTGCTTCTTTAGCTATAGATTATTCATCAGTGAATGCATAGATTGCCATTGTCAGTATGTTGTGATTCATTCTGAATAACTGGAAAGAAATTCAAGATGATCTCAGGTGCTATTTAGAAGCATTGAGAACGCAATGCTTCTAAAGCTTCATGGCCCAACATAGTTATAGAAGCATAATTTCTAAGAGACAGGGCCAGAGGGCTAAGCAGCGTTGCACTGATGAGACTGTAAGTACGCAATGACATAAAGAAGAAATGAATGTTATTGGAGTAACTTTCAGCAGCTTCTTTCCTTTCTGACCTTGCATATAGGTAAGGTCATAGTTATAGTTATACCCTGAGCTTCTAGAACAAGGTTGAGGACAAGGAGCTCTTAGTATTTTGAAGGCCGTGAAACTGTGAAAGATGTATGGGACAAAAGAATCACAGTTAGTAATAATTACAAATCAGGAAACTGAGCTGCTATGAACACCAGCAAGACCAAAGACATGAAAGTATTGGGAAAAAATGATTAGTACAGGAACAATGAAGCTGGATTAAAAAAAAAAATATTTAGCCCATAGACAAACTGTCAAGTGCCATAGAAATCGTAATTATCTTGTAGAGTCTGTAAAAATACAGTAAAATACATTACAATTAGACCAACACTAGAGAGACAGTTATTTATATAGTTGAATTAGCAACACAGCAGACTGATGCTGAAAAAATATGTCAATAATCAACAATCACAAACAGCTCAGCTACTTTCGAGATTTAAGATACCTCGAGATAAAGTGACATTAAGGGCAATTGTAGACTAGAAAATGCTGCTTTGAACTGTGGTCATTTGTCACAGCAGTGTCAGTTCACGAAGGTATAATTTCAGACACAAATTTGTACAAAGACAATAAGGAGAGATAATTTGGAAGCAAATAACAACAGTTACTGCAGAAATAAAAGTATACTGGTGGTTAGACTCTGGTGAAAATTATAGAACAGAGCACCAGATGAATGTATTAGAAAGACAGGACCCCTGGAGCCTCGATGTTGGTGGTGATGGAGCAAAGTTAGCAGATGGCTGATGGAGACTGATTGGGACGCCCTGAGCAACCTGGATGATGGAGAAGGAGGGATGCATGATTGATTTTATAGAAGAGAGACTGACAGAATTGGAATGAGCTTTAAGAAGTGAGGTTTGGGGCTGATTGGTTTGGAGATCGCGAGCCGATAGATCATTGGACAGGAGCTGTGACGCTGAAATGGAGAATGAAGCAGTTTTGACAGCGTGGGAAAAGAGAAATGATGAATAGAATAGAACAGCAGGAATAACCCATAGTCAAGAGGAACGGAGACAGAATGTGAGTGAATAAATCTTCATATTGAATTAAAGCATTAGCTTCATTGAATAAACAATTGGATTGCTAAGCAAAAACTTTAGGCAAGTAGGGGGGAAAAACTAAAAGTAGCAGATAAATGCTCAAAGTAGAAAGGTAAATGCTGATAGAGTTAAATAATAAACTTAAAGTAATGACTGGTAAAAATAAATTTTTTTTTTTAATGTTTGAGATAGCTTTTCAGGAAATCAGGAGAGGATCCAAATGCAGAGCCCATGGTGGACAAGGCAGGTACAATCAACAAAACTAAACTTTAATTAAACTGACTGAAATAGTGGAACAAAAGCAGGCAGGACATCCATCCTCTATATACCGCTTTATCCTCACTAGGGTCGCGGGGGGTGCTGGAGCCTATCCCAGCTGACTTGGGTGAAGGCAGGGGACACCCTGGACAGGTCACCAGTCTGTCACAGGCAGGACAACAAACAAAAAAGCGGCTGGAGATCCAGGAACTGAACCAAAGTAACTGAAGAAATCAAATCAAAAGAAACATCATCTGAAAAAAGACACAAGGGGGTCAACAGATGCAGGAATCACTGGTAGGGAAACAGGCAGGCGAACCGGTAGGTAACAAGAGGTAAGCAGGTAGGCAGGTAAACAGAAAAACTGGTGCCTAAAACAAAGAATCAAGAAAATATATATATATTTATAGACACTGTATGTACACACGTGGACAAAATTGTTGGTACCCCTCAGTTCAAGAAGGAAAAACCCACAATTCTCACTGAAATCACTTGAAACTCACAAAAGTAACAATAAATAAAAATTTATTGAAAATTAAATAATCAAAAACAGCCATTACTTTTGAATTGTTGATTAACATAATTATTTAAAAAAAACAAACTAATGAAACAGGCCTGGACAAAAATGATGGTACCTCTATAAAAGATTGAAAACTATTTGACCAGAGTGACATGATTAACTCAGGTGTGTCATTTAATTGACATCACAGGTGTTTCCAAACTCATAATCAGTCAGTCTGCCTATTTAAAGGGAGACAAGTAGTCACCCTGCTGTTTGGTGAAAAGGTGTGTACCACACTGAACATGGACAACAGAAAGCGAAGGAGAGAATTGTCCCAGGACATCCGAAAAAAAATTATAGACAAACATCTTAAAGGTAAAGGCTATAAGACCATCTCTAAACAGCTTGAAGTTCCTGTGACAACAGTGGCTCATATTATTCAGAAGTTCAAGACCCACGGGACAGTAGCCAACCTCCCTGGACGTGGCCGCAAGAGGAAAATTGATGACAAATTGAAGAGACGGATCGTTGGAATTGTATCCAAAGAGCCCAGAGCAACCTCCAAAGAAATTAAAGGTGAACTCCAAGGCCAAGGTACATCAGTGTCAGATGGCACCATTCGTCGTTGTTTGAGCCAAAGTGGACTTCATGGGAGACGACCAAGGAGGACACCACTGCTGAAAAAAACTCATAAAAAAGCGAGACTGGAATTTGCAAAAATGCATGTTGACAAGCCACAAAGCTTCTGGGAGAATGTCCTTTGGACAGATGAGACCAAACTGGAGCTTTTTGGTAAGGCACATCAACTCTATGTTCATAGACTCAAAAACCAAGCATACGAAGAAAAGAACACTGTCCCTACGGTGAAACATGGAGGAGGCTCAGTAATGTTTTGGGGCTGCTTTGCTGCATCTGGCACAGGGTGTCTTGAAAGTGTGCAAGGTACGATGAAATCTGAAGACTATCAAGGCATTCTGGAGAGAAATGTGCTGCCTAGTGTCAGAAAGCTTGGTCTCAGTCGCAGGTCATGGGTCTTCCAACAGGACAACGATCCAAAACACACAGCCAAAAACACCCAAGAATGGCTGAGAGAAAAGCGTTGGACTATTCTAAAGTGGCCTTCTATGAGCCCAGATCTGAATCCCATTGAACATATGTGGAAGGAGCTGAAACATGCCATTTGGAGAAGACACCCATCAAACCTGAGACAACTGGAGCTGTTTGCTCATGAGGAGTGGGCCAAAATACCTGTTGACAGCTGCAGAACGCTCATTGACAAATACAGAAATCGTTTAATTGCAGTGATTGCCTCAAAAGGTTGTGCAACAAAATATTAAGTTATGGGTACCATCATTTTTGTCCAGCCCTATTTCATTAGTTTGTTTTTTTAAATAATTATGTTAATCAACAATTCAAAAGTGATGGCTGATTTTGATTATTTAATTTTCAATACATTTTTATTTATTGTTACTTTTGTGAGTTTCAAGTGATTTCAGTGAGAATTGTGGGTTTTTCCTTCTTGAACTGAGGGGTACCAACAATTTTGTCCACGTGTGTATACACAGAGGGGCTGAAAAGGGATAAATAGGTAAGGAATTCACTGAAAGGGATGGATAAATGCTGAAAAAACACCATTTCAAAGACCTTAAGTGCAATAATGATTGAAATAGAGACTGAAAAGCAGTGAATGGTTAAGTATGAATACAAGTTTGCCCAACCTGACTGACACTAACTGCAAGAAAAAAAAAATGCACTAGTCTGTAGTTGAAGAATAGTTTAAAATCAATTCATATACACACATCTGAAACAGGAAGAAGTCCATCTGACAGGACTCTGGGAGCATATTCTTTAAAAAAAAAGATTGGAAACATCGTTAGCTACAGTGGTATATTACATGTGTTGGACTTCAAAACTTTGGTGTGTATTCTGGATCAGCCAATCAAAAGCCAGCCCTCTTCTTTGCTGTCTATAAATTAATAAGGCTCCGGGTACTAGTTGCTCCTCAACAATTCTTCAGAATTCCTAATGAGTGGCACGCTGAGAAACAAGTGGATGGCATTATGAGATCAGTGCTGTCAGCAGCCAGAAAAGAGGGGTTTACATTGGCACAATTGGCTCACACTCACCACAGAGAAATGTGCTCTTACTGCTGTAGCCTTGCAAAGACAATCACACTCGCTGACACAAATTGGAGTTAAATACCTTGAAATGTGACAAAAGACCAAAGATAAAATATTAAGGAAAAGCTTTTTGCTACAGAGATTACACTCATGAGATTTTCCATCACGTCCATATTTTATTTGATGCATTTTTTCTTTGTGTGAGGTGACATCTAAGGTGAAATAAGGACCTCTGTGGCGCCTTCGGGTCCTTTGTTCCTCTCTTTTTGAACAGCTTGCCATAGAATCTTTCCTTTTTATGACTTTGCAAAGTCATGGTGGATAAACTCATCTCTTATAAATGGTGATCTGTCTTGGGAACTTTCTCAGGCAAAGTTCTGGCTCTCCTAAGAGGATGAAAGATTATTGGAAAAAAATCTTCCCGTAGTGAAGAGAAAGCTTAAGCAGCCAACATCATTAGTATGAAGAATGAACGGCATCTACGTCAGAATGTCACATCTGGTGAGCCGTTGCCTTATCAACAATCACTGAGATTTCTAAGCCCTTTTTTCCCCACCCATCCTCTCCCTCTCTAAGGAAAAAACGCTGGTTGCTGTTTTGACCGTAACTGTAATGGCAAGAAACTCCCAAGATTTCGCATGTACTGACGAAGGTGCGAGCTGTTGTGATAATGCGCACACAGCACTGTACCCAATTACCAACACTTGTCATGCAAATGAGGTTGTTGCAATTTTGAAGCTCTCTGAGGCTGGACTGTGGCTCAAAACACCTCATTAAAAGGAAGAACAAAGTCGAATCGTCATGGAAGGCCTGAAAAGAAATGTAGAGTTCATTATTTCAAAGGTGGACATCTTAATGGCAACTTGTTTGTGCAAATGTGCTTTCTCCAAGTTAGCGGTTGACTCCGTTTTACTCAACGTGCTACATATTGTCATCAGTCCTTTCAAATTAAGGCTCAACTTAAAGTCCATGCCATATTAGCTGGTGTGTGTTGATTAAAAACAGATCATTAATCAGACACTGAAATAACAAAGGCACCAATCAAGGAGATTCACCTCAGCCTCTCTGCAGGTTTTAATGTTTACTCCTTATCTGATTTAACCCGAGGAACAGGCACCTGGTGTCTCATCCACTCCTTATTATGGAAATCAGTGTGCAGTTAGTTATGAATTCATCTCTCTACATCCTCCACCAGGCGAGGAGACTTTGTGATGGGTGGAAATCTGTATATCCTTGAATTGAAGTTGTGTGTACAGACTTACTGTAACTAATTGAGCACCTGCCAGGAGTGGACGGCTGCAGAGTGTCTACATCAGCATGAGTATTATCTGCTGTTTTTTTTTTTTTTGGGGTTATTTTTTTTTCAAGAAAGAGCCAAATAAAATCCACAAAGTGGGATTTTTGTGCCTGCTGTGCAAAGGTGGAACAAGCTGCTCCCTTTTTAAATGAGACTTGGAATGAGCTGATGGGGAAGCTGCTTCATGCTTCCTTTGTAATTCCGGTACACAGCTAATGCGCACACAGCCTTGTTTATCAATGCTGCCGCTTGTCAGAGGGGCTTCGGTATAGACAGACAGCTTCACCGATTATGCTTGAAAGCAAACGCAGGAACAGATTTTGCTCCCTCTTCCTGCTCCTCCCTAACTCCTCTCCTCTGTCTTCTTAGCGTATTGGACATGTTTAAAACATTCTGGAGAGCGGTCCACACTGACACACTTTGGATCTGAAACTTCACTGCTCTGGTTTTAAATGTTTATAGCTGAGCATCCTTGCTGTCAGATGAGCCCATCCCAAAAGGATACAGGAACATGGGCAGTAGAAGAGACATAAAAATTTAAAAGCAGCCTGCCATTAGGAAGCCAAACGAGCATGTATGTGTGTAGTTTGTAAGTCAGGCTTTCAGAATAAAACCGAAGAGACTCTGAAATTACGCGGTTTTAAAATGAACGTGTTTGAGAATTTGCCTAAAGAGCATCAGTAAAGTCAAATTGATGCTGACTTTTTACAGCCACAAAGACTCAGTAGATTAACAGACATATTGATATAATTAGTATGGTGCAATCAGTGGAAAGAGCGCATGGTGCTGGAGTTGGTTCCATTTCAGCGTGGCAAGAGATGGCAGATAAAAACAGAGAACTGCTGTGATCTCTTTTTCTATTTGCTATTAAATTTTTATATCCCTGTGCTCTGGGTATATGTGGTGGTTTGCTGGTGTGCTGTCCAATGTTGTCATTTTTATTTTATATGTTTGTATGTGTTCACAACAAAACTTTAGTCCATGATCATGGAACGTGAGAGGAAGAATGACTCCTGGAATGTTGACTCTTCATTGTGTTGTTCAGACGTTATCGGCTGAAACCTGAAACTGCTTGTTATACTTCCACCATCTGGGTGTTTCATTTTCAAGAGACAGAGAAGCGGAGGTGAATTTTAACTCTTCTATTAAATTCGGTGGCTTCGAGACATATTGAGTTTTAGTGTTTTTGTTTGGTTTTTTTCCCCATTTTGGTGCAAGCAATTAACAAATCTGCACAAAACACCCAGTCAATTCATCCCATCGATAAGCGTGTTGATTAGACATGATGAATGGCAGAACTGACATTTTAACAAGTAATCATCACTTTTCTGGCACCACAATTAAATTGAACTTTTGCACTTCTAACATTATCTAAATGTGAGAGCGCTTGATATCGTGATGTGCTAAAAAAAAAAAAAAGTCATTGTTTGACTCATTCATCACATTCTAACACATTTCTATAGCAATCACTATTATCTAACGATAATTAACGGATATTAATTTTGGAATCCGGATATTGGTATCCCCCCACAGTCGGACGTCACCGGGTAGAAAGAATATGCAGCGTTACTGTCTTCCCTCCGCCTTCGGCCCACATCGGCTCATCTCCTCGTGTGATCACATAAACATATACACATATGTCTATAACATATACACATATGTCAATGTGATCACCCCCTCGCCCCCCCAGACGAAAATATTCGGAGCTCGTCTCTTCCCTGCGCCTTCGGCCCATTTCGGCTCATCCCGCCATGTTCTTCGGCTCATTTCAGGTCTTCCGTTCGTGTTTGTAAACACCACCCGAATGGCCGGGTGGCAGCCGACTCTGACGTCACGCTTCACTTCGTTGCATAAACAGAAGACAAGATGCTGAAGACCGGTATCTGGGAATTCTTCAGTTGAACTAAAGACTAAACTAGGGCAAAATGTGGACCCAGGAGACCAGACGAACGGATCCGACTATTCGAGCCGTCTCCGCCGCCGCTACCGCGCCGCCGCGCCGCCGCACAAACCACAGGAACGGATCCGAATATTCAGGCCGCCCCCCCCCCCGATCGGAAGTTACGGGGCGGAAAGAATATCCGGATATTCGTCTTTAATAGGGCCCGAATATTCGGAGGCCAGAAACCACTATTCGGGCCAGCCCTGGTTGCTTGTGGTTTTTAAAACATCAGAGAAGAAATGAAACCCAGAACTTCACTGTCCCATTGTGGGTGAAGTCTGTTATAATTGATAAATTATTTAGATTACTGCAAACTAAACCAATTTGCTACATAATGTGTAATAAAGAGAGTGGTTTAAAGTGATGTTCAGATCAAGAGGACCCAAATGTACGACACACACAAACTAGTTAGGAGAATAAAAAATGCGCTTCACTTCGAAGCTGGTAAAAGATTAGAAAACACTGGGAGCAGATTTAGGGAGAATCCAAGGCCAGGTGATAGAAAATAATAATAAGATAACAAAACAGAACAAGTGTAGTTAGAGGCCAACCGTGTAGATAAGCTCCAAATAATCGATTACAGTATTAAAATTCATAATATTTGCAGGAAGTGGCACAAAGCACAGTGTAAGTACATGGAATCATACATTTTCTAAGATTCTTACACTTGATACTCTGCCGAGTTATGTGATGATCGTACCTTTGTCCGTCTGTTTGTCTGTCTGACCGTTCGCAGCATTACTCAAAAACAGATTAATGGATTTGGATGAAATTTTCAGGGAAGCTCAGAAATGACAAGGACCAACTGATTAGATTCTGGTAGTGATGGGGCTTATAGTCTGGATCTACGGGAATCATACAACAACTGAGCAGCCTGGAGGGAATACTGTGCTCTCTGAGTGCTTTTCTTGTTTCTTATGCATTTTAGTTGATGACAAAATAAACTGGAAAAACATGATTTTGTTTGTAAGAATACACAAAACTAGTCACTGGGGATCATCAGCACTCTGCAAAGGTTTATCAGTGAGAGTTGATAATTAATTTCTGCCGTTCCATTACTTATCTCGACTCGTTGGGCTAGTGTACACCCACTAATCTCTATAAACTTCATAAATTACATTAAAAAATCAAATCTAATTAGTTGCTAATTAATCACGCTACCCATCATTTACTTGAATGGATTTACACTGAAATACTGCTAGTATGGAGCAAAAAATGTCTGTGTTGTTTTTGTCTCTAGCTGCAGATACACCTGTGTACTCAGTGTTTTGAGATCGGTGGGTATTTCAGGCTTGTTCTGCCCAAATCAAACATTTTTCTCTGGCTTAGTCCTAAACCAAACATTTGGTGAGATCGCATTGATTACACACCTGATTGGCCATCATGAGTCAGAAGATGAGCTATAGGGGTGCACCATCGCAGCTTCGAGGCAGTAATACCTAATCACCTGCTAAATCACCATGTTTTGGCACATTTCTCATGCTTCCTAATCGCTTTCTGCATCTTTTATTTAAACTGCACAATCCCCTTCCTGGGTTGCTCTAATCGGGTTATAAGAGAGAATGGCTGAGGAAGCTTTCAAATTCTCCTGTGGGTTAAATGCCTAATTATACTCTACCCAACACACAACCCACTTCATGAGGAACGCCTGACACATTTAGTAGGAAAAGTGAAACACTTTGAAACTCTTAAAAGGCAGACTGGTTAAGGAGCTGTTACTCAGCAGAACAGCACCTGAAAGTTTTACATTCTCCTGCAGAACATGCTATTAAATTGTGCCTAACCACACAATGTGCCAATGTTATCTCTAATCCAGTAAAATGCAGTATTAAATCCCTGCACAAAATAAGGTCTTTTCATCATTAACACTTCTTCTGGCAAGGTCTACTCCCTTCTCGGTTCACCAGTGGCTTATTCTTTATCAGCATAACTTTGCCATTATTTCAGCATCAATTTCACATTCCTATTTGTCGATACTTAACCTTGTCAGGGTGGAAAAGATCACCAGAGAGGTAACTGCAATTGAATTGCTCAGAGCAATTCTGTTGCAGGCACAAACATATGATATTTCTTGAGATTGGTGGACTTGATTTCACCCAGCAAATGTGTTAATATCTCTTGCATTGGAAGTCTCATTATAGCCATGCTGGGATGAGCCAAGAGACACAGAAAGGAGGTGACTGCCATCATAATCACTGAAGTGAAGCACTGAAGGACCCTAAGAATCTCACTGCTTCTCTTACTTCCGGTGAGTAGCTTATAATGACTGCCGCTTTCAGACTCAGTGGTACTTGTTTCAGGGCCACTGTGTCTCCAGCACAACAGGAAGCAACCACGAGTACAGAGAGGAAGAAATACGACTTTCAGTGATCAGAAGAATCCTGAAGATGTTTGAATCCAGTACAGATTTAATAGAGGTAGACAGGGATTTATCATCCTAAAAAAAAGACTGATTTGTTTTCGTCTGCTTTTCACTTCGCCCGCCAAAACTGTCAATTAAATTAATTTAAGATTCATTTACATAGTGCTATATCATATCCTAAGTTATCGAAAAGCCCTTTGCATGGTAATGTGAAGATTTTACAATATTACATTATAGAGGGAGCAGAAACTCCCCTTTAACAGTCGGAAACCTAAAGCAAAAGCAGGCTTGGGGAAGGCGGGTGTCTGCCTCAGCTGGTTGGGGTGAGGGCAAAGTGGAGAGGAAAAAAAAAGAGCAATAAACATTGTAGAGGTTTGTGAAGCCAGTAACGTCAAAAATAGAAACAAAAATCTGGATATCATTTTCCTACATAGTACACAATTCAAGCATTGTTGATTTACTGTAGTACCTGTTTGGACCACAAGGTGGAGCCTCTTATTGTTTAATATTGTAGCCACCACTGGCAGGTATTTCCTTGTCAGCAAGCACTGTTGGAGTTTAGCTGGAAAAGGAGCACCATGATTAAGACTTCAGTGAGGGTTACTGACCTCAAGCCAGCAAATAAGTGTTAAATTAAACTGGCACAGTAACTAAGGCAGTATTCCAACATATGTAGTAGAAAATCTAACTACTGTTTCTGTGTTTTGTTTTTTGCTTGTATCTGCATGACAAGAGATGTAAACAAACAGTTGGTCATAGGATTATACAAACACTGTCCGTTAAAATTTTCTGCGTTTGGCCTCAATCCCAATCGAAGGATCAGGCTCAGGCTCAGGGCATCCCTAATTATAACATTTGCATTCACTGATATGCAGATGATGCACAGCTCTAGCTCACTATCACTGCTTTTTCTAGTGCTTGTCTAGATGCCTTGAATGATCGACTGCATCTTAACATCTTACACCTGCACAGTAAATAATCATAACCACGTCTGAAACTTAGTCAACCTTTTCTACTGGAGTGATGATGATCCTTTTACCAACAAATATTAAAGGAATCACGCTGTCTTCCTCTCACAGTTCTGATGAATTTAAATCATCTTGCCTGCCTTTCGGTGGATTTGCCCTCAATACCTATTCTGGGAGAAGGAAATGGAATGTGGTGTTATGAGAGAATCAATATTATTAGCTTCATCTGTGAGCGTTCATAATGTTTCGGCTCACCAGTTATACAGGCAACTCAGATGTTGCAGTGCGAAACAGTGGAATGTTTAGGATTGCCTAAATAAATCATGTTTTACTTGCTAAAGACAAGATCAAAGGCAAAAATACTCTAAAACAGGCCGGACTTTGTAGCTGCTGTCAAGATGAAACGGCCCTGAAGAATGTTATTTCAGGCATTAATTTCAACTTTGCCCACGTAAAGCTCTGCTCAGTTGCTGCAAATTAACAAGCAGGGCTGCTCCACACTGATGAATACTGAACATGCTGCGTCGTTCTCAATTTCCCCGACAACTTTATCGAAGAACTTGTGTCCACAGCATTATCGCTGCAAGGCATCATCCCAGTGCAGCTTACATGTAGTGGCAGACGCGACTGAAGCCATACATTCACCTGCAGAGAAGCCCAAATACGTTCAGATGTATCAGCTCTTCTATACGGGGGGGATTCTCGCTATCAGCTCCTCTCTCTCATCTTGTCATCCCTCCTTGCTCAGAGTTCTGCCCTAGCTTGGCGGGCACTTTGCAAAGCTGTAGAAAATTCTCTGTGAAAAATGACCAGCAAAAGGAAATTAAAGAGAAAAAGAAATCACAGAAAGAGGTGAGACAACTGCCTGAGGGGAGCAGATTCATTTGAATTGAAGATTGAGCTGACCAGAGTTTAAGCAGGCAAAGCACACCTGAATTGTGAAGTAGGCGCTATGTGCGAGCATCCCTCGCTGCACCCACCTGCTGTTCAACCCCAAACCCTCTCTGTCTCCCGTGCCAATTTTCTAGATAAGTGCCTTCCTAGCTGAGCACTTTCTCCTTTTATATCTTAGATGAAAAGATGTTTATATTTCACTCCGCACGTCTTCATCAACCATTCAGTCGTGCAACGGAGTTATCCCAGTGAGGCCAGTTAAAAGAAAACTGAGCCAAATGAAAGAGAGCACAAACTGACGGATAAACGTGCAGCCTTAAATTGTCGTGGTTAAGTGTCTACAGTGTAATTCCTCTCCACGGTAAGAGCTACACTCCCTCCAAAGCCAAAACCCAGCAGAGTTCCCTTTGCTGCCCTTCAAGACCTATTTTTTTTTCTTCCACAGGTGACTTTCCTCATATCAGCCCCCCAGCTGACGTGACAGGAAGCGGACAATGTCACTAATAACACGCTGCATCTGCCGAGGGGGGTGGGGAGGAATGTTAAGTGTCCTGAGATCTGCCACTTAATGTGACAAGGGCATTTCAACACCTGACACAGAAAAGGGACTTTAGCCTAAATGATGCTGCACTAAAGGCCATGCTGTGAGCTTTACCTCTAAATGCTCTTCAGTTATCTTTTTATTTTTTTTCCTTTTTTTCTCCTGCGAGTTCTCTATTCAGGCGGAAGAATTAAAAGCTCATTTTAGATACCCTTGCAGCCTGGAGGCTAGTGTGAGAGTAAAATGTAACTCACCAAAATGATGGCATATATAGAACACCGAGTTGTTCTTGTGTTTTTTTGGTTGTTTTTCACTTCATTTTTCCAGTGCTGTCATCCATTTAATAATGTAACATGGTCTGTTACACAAGCAGAAAGTGCAGCACAAATGGGAACCATGAGCAGTTTGTAGCATCACAACTTCTGCCTGAATAACGCCGTAAAACTTTATTGCAACTGCGGCTAAGCTTCTTTGTCACTTTCTCAAGATTTCTCTATAGAAGTAGAGCCAGGTTTCTTGGGCTTCTCTCCACCTGCATTAAGAAAAGATGGCAAACAAATAAAATCTTTCATTAGTAGTAGCATTTTTGTTTTTAGTTTAAAAGCAAAAATAAAACTTTTTCTTTTGTTTTGAAAATCTGGAGACTGTCTTGCAAGTTTTTATAATTTCACATTTTCCAACTGTAATTCTTTTCATGTGAGATTCAGGCAGAGTTTTTAAGTTTTTCTGCACCTAATTTAACATGCAGCACTAGAGAGACACTATATCTTATCTGTAATGTCCTGCCTTTACTAATATCAGTGTAACTTTTATCGTCTTTAAATCCATGCAACACACTTGTGACCACGATTATTAGTGTAATTTAGGGAACATAATTGCAGCACTTTCCTGATAGTACTGGGCCAGATGAATGAAATTCTGACTTTGAAACAAAAGAATCATCACGATTCACTATTTTACACCTGCCTCTTTTCCAGTGATCCAGTGTGAGGAAAAATTATTCCTGGGCCGCTTTCATGCACTGCGATCTAGTTGCAGCATCAGATTTACCAAACAGTCCTGCACTGTTCCTGAGGGGCTTGTCCACTCACCATCCATAAAACCACGACTTGTTTGTTGTTTGCATTAAACAAACAAGATATGAAATATTAATTCATAAGCCTTGGAGGTTTTTGGTAAACAGCCAGGCCAACTGTTTCCTCCAGTTTCCAGCTGTGCTAAGCTAAGCTAATCTGCTGCTGGCTAGACTCATATTAGACACATATGAAAGGGGACGCGCATCAGTCCTCTCATATAAATCTCAGTGATTAATTCTCTTCAGCAAACACAGACAAATCAAAGCTTAGCTACGGAGGCGCAGCGAGGCTGTTTTCCCTAATACGTCCTTCTGTGGATCTGCTGATGCTGAGTATTGATCTGAGTAACTATTAGTCATGCCACCATCTGGCACGTGAGAAAATTTACTGAGAAGGAAGGCCAGTCAGTGGTTTGATATTTAGTGTGCAGGCTCACGCAGTCACTCCCGGTGCTTCCTGTACCTTAAAGGTACTTTGTGTAACAGAGTGTGGGCATGTGTGCTACTTTACGATATCATTTCATTTTATTATGCATTTAAAGTGTCTTATTTATGTTTTGTGAAATAAGTTACATTTAAAACATGCCATCTGGAATTTACCCACCAAGCTGATGTGATGTTTCATGTGAATTTGAATATTGTGAACATTGATTAAAATATGGAAAAGAAATAGAAAAAAGTAAATCAATGTTAATGTTTTATGTTTGTATATTTTATACATTTCCTTGTATGTCTTATAATTGTCTCATACCCTGATTAACTATTGAATACAACCACTTTACAACCTAATTTAAAAAAAAAGTATGTATAATTGCATGCCTACAAGGTCTGGCTTCTGCAATGCATTTTTACAATGTTTTGTCTTCACACATTACAACACGAATGTATAGGGGTTGGATATCACAATGCAAGCCTGCAAATAAACAAGCAATTAGTTATCTAATTAAAAGGGCAACTATGTTGTCCAATATGATTTAATTGGGTTGGAATTTATTAGCCAGTTAAAACCACACTGCAAAAAAAACGAGTAATAGTTACTGTTTTTATTTAGATTTTCTCTGAAATGCACTGTGAATTTACATGTCTACCATATTTGCAAATTTCTCATCATTTCATAAAAAAGCTGTGGAATTCTTGCTTAATACTGTAAATATATTTATTTATTAGATACACTAACAGAAAAAAGGAGTATTGACTCTGTAACTTTATGCAGAGTTGCTTCTTTCTTGAATGGGATATATATCTTGTACAATTTCAGACGCTTTCAACACAAAAATGTTGAATAAATGTGTTTTCACAAACGCAGAATATCTATAAGCATTGGAAAGATGTTAAAATACACTTTTTTTATCATTATACACAGCATAAGTATCATATATCTATATGTATAGCATTATATATATAGTGCTATTATTGAATATTATAGGCCATTTCATTGTTTTTACTCTATAAAAATCTAAAAGCATAAAAAATAAAAAGCTGATGCTACAAAATGTATGGAAAATTACTGTGCTCTTATATAATTGTCATTTTCTGTTATTTCACTGTACTTTTTGGTGCCCCAGATGATGGAATATTACCAATTTTATCATTGTCAAAATGGGAAAATTTAGATTTTGCAACCTTCATAAGACATTTTCTGTAAATGTTAAATTTTTTTATTGAAATTTTATCAGATGCCCTTAAATTGCTTTAGTTTATCATTTTAAATGGATAAATTAACATAATGAAAAGCTCACTGGGTGTTATCCTGACAAAAGGCAGGCATGTTGCAGAACGCACAGTACAGCTGAAAGCAACAGCTGATGCAATGTTACATCATCACATATGCATGTCAATCCTGTTCGATCCAATCTGAAAAAATATGGCCATAATCTTAAATTACTTGGATGACACAGATGGGCTTATCCTTTTTTCTTTGAACAGCAGTGTTGACTGATTTTGAGAAAATGCAAAACTTAGCAAGGCTTTAACACTGAAACGTTGTCACAAGTGTCATAAAATGTCATCTCCGTGTGTTAAGATTTCTTAGCTTTTATGTGTATGTGACATCTCACATATGTTTTGTAAGGTTTTTATACAAAATTTGCAGGATTTCAGTTTCACTAATGGTTCCCAAAATCATATAAGTTTGATATTACACTTACCAGGCAAGGATTGAATGTGGCTTTAATGTCATGTACACTTTTAGTTCCAAAATTACATGAGCTTCATATTAATCAGTATTAAAGAGGATCTTGTATCTGGTCTGACTGTAATATAAACTTAGCAGACACAACATTAAAACCGCTATCAGGTGAAGTGTATACCATTGATATTCTCATTACAATCCACTCCAGTGGGAAACCTTGGGTCCTGGTATTCATGTGGACATGACTTTGACATGTATAACTTTCCTAAACATTGCTGTAAACGGCACTCCCCAGCACATGCAAAGAAATGATGAACTTCACATGAATGGCTCAAGGAACACATACAAGAGCCTCAGGCGTTGACTGGGTCTCCAAACTCCCAATATCCTAATCCCTACTGAATGTGATGTGCTGGAGAAAGTGTGGTGCATGAAAGCCCAATCTATCAACCAACAGGACCCAAAGCATCCCCCAGAAGCCCACTGATCATCGCCCAATAGATCAGGACAGCTGTGGTGCCAAAAGGGAGACCTACACAATACCAGGAAGGTTGTTTTAATCTTGTGGGTCAGCAGTGTATATGGCCCGTTTCATAAAACTTCATAAAATTAAAGCAAGGTCACATTAACATCACATGGGATTTTCTGTGTGGGCCATTATGTGCTACATACTACCAAGTGATAATCTATGTGTGGCCATTCCTCTAATAAGCATCGTCCAGATGGATACAGTATCCATGTATACAGTGCACAGCAGTCCAGCTGGTATGCAGCAGCAGGAATGGAGGCAAAGCAGATTACCTTTCAAAAGGAGACCATGAAGGGCTTCTGACCACTGAATCCGTGCAGTGAGATGTGATGGGTGTGGTATGCTTCTGTCAACGGACATAACTTTGCGTGACTTAGCATTCTGCAAACTCGCTCAGTACGTTTTGGGCCTTCCTGATTTGTCCCTGAATCAGGATTAACCGCGCCACCTAAATGAAATATTGGGCTGGCAGTCCATTTTTGCATACCACACATGCTTTGATGCCCTTCTCATCTGAATTACCATAGGACAGGAATTGAGTTTCCTTTGGAAAATAAGTACATGCTGCTCTCTTTCATGTTTGTCAACAAGCCCTATGGATATTGCAATGGCAGGATATTGCCAGTGTTGGGCCGAGTACTTGGAAAAAGGATTTTGTGCCTGAATACTAAAGACTTCATCTTACATGTGAACAGCGACTGAACCTGCCACAAAAAAGTCACATATTCAGAATACATTTGGGTCACCCTCACAGGGAATGAACGATGCTATTGGAACTCGAAGGGTAACTGTAAAGGCTGGACAAATATCTGACCACCACTGTATGAATAAAATTTCACAAATAGAAAACGAATCATGTTTCTATTATCTTGGCATTACCTGACCAACATTTTATGTTACAGGCTTCAGCAGTGTATTCATGTTGTTTTTATCCCAGGTAAATATACTATAAAGTAGGATCAACCAACCATAAGAACACTGCAAACACCAGAACACATCTGGCTTAAATCAGAGAAACAGCAGGTTATCCTCCCCCTGCTGTGGGCTTTGGATTTCCAAGATGTCCCACAGGGCCAAGACACCAACCAGCACTCCAGACCTGTGTTAGCACAGAAAGGCACCATTATCCAAACAGTAAGCCCGATGCTTCAAAGAAAGAGACCCAGAATTCACACTTTCAACCAAAGGACACAGAATGTGCATTGAGATCACAAGATATCACTATTAGCTCTTGACCATCAGAACCACAAACCTGAAAAGAAAGTGTGGAGGTCATTACCTTTACAGCCACATCAAAAAGAAACTCCAGGAGAGACGATTCAGCCTGGAGTGGAATAAGGGGGCTTCAATCCCTGCTCACATCACCACACCTTGTTTGGACTCAACAGAAATATCAACACTAGAGGTTGCATTAGTCTTTTCACCAACAAACAACACTGAGTTATGAGAATTATCTTTTTAATTCAGTGGTATTATATATATTTTAAACAAACACTTTATTCATGTCCTTGTGGAAATTCAAGGTCTCCAGTAGCTCACACATGTTGCATATAAGAAAAATAAAAAAGATTATGTGCAGAAGAATGTGAAAGAACATACAAATTGTGCTGGCAGAAGAAGAAAACGTGAAAAACATGCTTGTATTTACAATGAAAAAGGGTGTTACATGTCTGATGATTGGTACCAGAAACACAAGTCCTTCAGTTGATTATTCGCAAAAGTTAAATTGTTCCAGCTAGTCTTTCCATATTGTGTCAAGAAAAAAATTTTGTCCGTCACTGATTTCATTCATAGTTCTGAGCAAAGTTTTCAAGTTGGCAAAATTTAAGAAATTAATTTGCTCCAGTGTTGCACGGATGAGTGAAGAGACTTGAAATCCTGACCTCAAAGTGAAAAAAATAGAGTCAGCATTCCAATTTCATTAACTTGAATTTAGTTTTCAGTCCACTAGTGTAGAAATTTTACTTTAAATTTACCGCAAAATTAAGTTGATGAAAGTACTAACATTACTATGCCAACCCAAACCAATTTCTAAGATTTATCTTGTACATTACACTGGAACTTTTATTGTTGCAGCTATGGATTTAATTAAGTGGTGGGAATAGGTCCCTAAAATTACCTTTTAGTGTGCAAAGCTTGACAAAGAACTGAGAACATTTCTTTACATTGTAATAATCATTCTCTTTTCTTGACTTAATTTTGCATAACTTTAAGCCTTAATACAATTCAAATGGGTGTTTAATATAAAAAAAATTACCCTCTGTATTGTTACAAACTGAGAAATTACATTAACAGGCCAAAACGAATTCTTGTATGAGGCTACAAACATGCTTGTTTCTGCCATAAAGTTTTAGCATTTTAACATGGGGCTCTATGGGGATTGACTCGCTTATGGAGACAGCCTCATGTGGCCTTTTGAGGAACTGCAGTTTTTGGCATTCTGCTTCATTGGTTTCAGCAGAAGTTGCCACTTGCATACACCAGAACCTTCCACAGACCTACATATATGTAATTAATTTTAATAATAGCTTTTTCTACCAAATAAATTACTGAGACTTTTATGGGCAACTTTCACAGGTCAGATTTCTAAACTGACTCACTAAACAACTTTCAAAGCTGCGATTGTCACTCTGTACATCATGAATTGATTATAAAGGAATATCTTGACAATTTTTCCTTTCTGCTTTATTTATTTCAAAGCCTACATCAGCAGCCAGAGTACTTCAAAGACAGCAGAAAGCCTCTTGTGAATTCACTTCATCCAAAACATGAAATGTGAATATTAATATTGTTCTTTTCCTGCTGCATCATCAGTTTAGCCAGAATAAAATACACAGCCTCATTTCTAATTACTGGATAAAATTAATAACCTACATTTGGTTCTGGTGATAGGCCAAGTTGCTGTATAAGTGATGATGTGAGGGAAAGAAGCTTATTCTGTATGACATCTGATGTAGTTTTTGCTATGTACATGTCAGTATGTGTTCGGGAGGAAAATTGGACTGAATTTACTTTGAGTGTGTTGTAAATGTGGAGTAGGCAGTAGGAATCTAATTAATTAACCCCCGTGTAGTCCTGCGGGTCAAAATTAACCCGTTTTAAAGTTTGAAAATGTGGGAAAAAAATACTTTCACTGTGAAATTTCTGATGTCCACATTTAACATTTTTGGTAATCTAAATTTTTTTTGTGGAAAAAAATAAATGTAAAAATGTTTCTGAAGAACATTCACAAAAAAAAAAAATCAACCAATAGCCAGCAAATTTCACTAGATTTTGGTTGATTTTTATGTGAATGTTCTTCAAGAAAATATTAACAGTTTTACTGATATATATGTAATCACTTTATATTTTTTTAAAAATATTTTTACTCATTTTTAAAAAAAATATTTACAAGACTTCTCTTGCCAAATTTGGGGGATTTTTTTTAAATGAAACTTTTAAGGGAAACTTTTAAGGAATTATTGGAATTTTCTTCTTGAAGGTTTTGCAATTTTTCAGAAATTTGAGATTTCTTTTTGCGGAATTTTTGGATTTTTTCCAGATAAGGAAACAACATTTTTGGTGTCTGTAAATGAGGACAAAAGGAGGGTTAAAAGAGAGGACTTAAAGTTTCTCCCCGACCACAACAACTTGCTCTAATATGACCTTAACTCTGTTCTTATGTCACGTCGACTAAACCATTTAGATGACAAGTGACAGCACAGTTCCTGGAAAATTCCTAAGCAGTTTTTCCAGTTAGGTTTTAGCTGCAGCTTAATCATTGGGAGGATTATGTTCAGAGGAAACATTTTGAATGATAAGCACCAAATTTATGAACTGCATTGGCTTTATTACAAAGTGGATGATCACATCAGAGATCGAGGTGGTCCACCAGAGTCCTATCTGTGAGGTAAGTCAACAAAAGCACTTTGTTTAAGGAATATTGGTGGTATTACACGAAACTTAATTCAAGGTTTTTGCCCCAAGACATTATTTTTTTCTCAACTTTACCCAATGTTGTTGTAGCCACAGGAAAAGGATATTATACAATGTAATCCAGTCCCAAACATGTTTCCTTCAAAACATGCTGTATTTGCTAGTTAAAACTGAACACCCAGTGAGGACGTTAATGTCCTGTATGTGTAAATATCTTGGGTGGACAAAGTACTCAGAGGCAGAAGTATAAGGTGGCTCAAAAACAGAGTACCATAAATATGTACATAGAGTACATGAGGAAATTTAGTTTCCACCTCTGGCTACATGGTTGATGACTAAACAGAGACCTGACATGGCAATGTAAAACTAAGGTTTGAGAAAACTCTCCAGAAAATCACTAAGACATCAACAGAAACAATTATGCAAAACATTGCAAAGACTGACATTTTATGTATAAGTAGAGCTGGACTGCATCTGTAGACTTGTCATACAGTCAGTTAAACTGGCTTGTTTTTTGTCATTGCTTTGACAGTTTTGCTTGTTTTGTATTGAGATATAGAGCAACGAAAAATCCCCAGTGTTCGCTAAAAGGAGCAGAGGCATCTACTGACCCATTAGAGCTTGGTTCTGTACGGCTATACGTATGAACTGTTCTCTGTGTGTCTGCTGGCACAGCAGTGCTGACAAACCTCACATTGCTCTGGTGACAGAATTTATCAGGCTTCAGCAGAAAAACATCTAAGATGACTGTTGAGGATATGACAGACGTGCTGGTGGAGCAGAACAAAAACAGCGTGAGAGTGCAGCTCCGGGACTTTCAACTTTGAAGACTTTGATGATTCTGATGCCAAGCCTGTTCTCATGCTGGTGTGGGAGGTGAACATGAGGATGAGAGATGCTGGATTTGAAGCCAGAAGGTTGCGCGAGTCACCAGAGGCCAGTCCTCCTTGTTTTCTGCGTTCAAAGATCATTAATGGGGGCTCAGAAGTGTGTCGGGAGCCTGATTGAGGAAAAGCAGGAGGCACTCAGCTGAAATCTGCTTGACTCATGGGAAAAATGATGGAGGTGGTTCCCAAAGTCCAGCATGGTGACTCCTCCAAGAATCTACTTCAACATCATGCTCTCTAAACAGCCCAGTGAATCCCTACTGGGGTCACAAATAGTGTTTGCTGCTTTGTCCACCATTTCCAGCAGGGACAACATGCTCTTGTCTATCCAGGCCAAGGTTAGCCAGGGTTACAGTGGAGCTAGATGTCTCCTGGCAAAGAACGCCTTACAGCAAACAGGCTGACCGACATAGCTGATCTGGGGGACAGGGTAAAATTGTGTGCTGTGTGCAGAGCTTGGTCATCTGAACACCAAAGAGATGGAACAGGATGATTGCACTCAGCCAGCAGAACTGGTAGATGGAGCAGACTGTAAACACCCTTTTTCGGAATATTTGAATGAGGAGTCTGGTCTGCAGGACATAGAGCCAAGCAGACAAACACACTGAGCTGTTCTATCGAGCAGAGGAGCTAAAACCTCCTGCCAAACCTTCCATCCGCTGTGCCTTGCACAAAAGCCTGAATGAAGCAGAGGAACTCAAAGTCCCACCTGAGGAACCTTTAACACATGCCTTAGTCACATGCTTATATAACCTAATTCAAGTAAAATCCTCTCTCATATCATGAAAACACTAGTTCAAAGTCACACTGACTATCTTAGATTATACCACAAAACTGCATTCAAATCACACAGAAATAAAGATATTCATGACCCAAATCCTTTCTTTAAAGTCAGCTTCTGAACATCAAGAGAAGCAACAGATGGAAGTTACTGCTTTAAAATTCCAATTGGTAGCTTCATTCTGATGCAAGCACCAAGAATGAGTGATATATTTAATTTGATCATATTATTTTATTCTACATTTTGGACACAGATTTGCTTTTAAAATTTAAGAACAGAAGGAGGCCTAAAACTTACATTATAACCTTGTAACTTACATTATGATGCCTTAGAGATGTTCTATATAATTCAGGTAATACTGAAAGCCAGTAATTACTGTAAAACCTTTATATCCCTCTGTAAAAAAGGACAATATTAAAGCATTAAATTTGATATATCAAGTACATTAAAGTAATCGATCCACATTTCACATCTGAGTTATGTCCCCTTCGGTTAAAAAAAAAGGGGTAGGGTAAAGTTACATGCCTGAACTTGTGCAGCAGTTGTGACTTCTTGCACAGTGGCAGCCAGCAGTCAGTGGCAATACACTTAACAAGCTGTCAACCTGACAACATATCAGCCTTTCAGTGCAAACAAATATCTTGTAATGCAGTGAGTTGACAATGACTATATTTTTAGAACTCTTGCTTCCAAAAAAAGTACCGAGCCCCGCATTCAAGAATCCGACACACACACACACAGCAGGCAACTGCTTAAGCAAACAATAACAAGAGAAACCAGCAGAGCAAAAGAAGGGAGCTCATTGGTGCTGCTGCATGTGTACTCTGCATCTTTGTTCTGCAAGAGCGAAAAAAAAAAGATGGAAAAATTTAAATTCAGCATTTAAATAATAAAACAGAGAGGACACAAACAGCAGAAGCAAATACTCTTCTCAGATATTCAGCAGTGCCAAATTTCTGTCTCTGAGTTTGTAAGTTACAAATAAGCATTTCAATGTTGCTCTCATCGTTGTTTTTTTTTGTTTTGTTTTGTTTTTGGAACGACCAGAAAAATGAACCAGATTGTGACGAGAGGAAACAACCTTTTCGGAAAAATGTCCTTGAAAATACAAATCACATCACAAAATGTTCGAATTCCGCTGGATAATGGACCTTAAAACTGCTAGCTGTTTGGCTGGGGCTGTGGGGTTTGTGCGTGTCGTACACGCATTATCAATCACACAAAGTGGTGTGACTTGTGCTGCTGTGTTGATGGGCGTGCGGCTCATTCCACAGTAAAGGAAGGGACTCCATGGGAGACAATGCTCCGGCTTGTATTCCATTGTGCCATCTGGCTGGGTTATGTCTGATTGCACTCAGTTCATGCACAGTGGCATCCTATGTTCCCCCTCCTGGACTGATTGATTTGCCGTGACAGCGGCTTTGTAAGCCTAAGAAAAAAAAAAATGAACAGCTCAGGTAGTTCACACAACAGGGCCTCGGTTTGGCTCTTGATTTATTTATGAAGCCAACATATCCTCTTGGTACCCTCTTATTGCATCACATATATTTACATTGCATTTCTTTATTTGTAAAATAAAGGGGGCATTTTAGGAACTCTGTTAAAGCTTTGACATATAGCTCGGAGAAACGCTCAGGATGATGGAGTCTTGTGGAAAAGAAAAATGAGTGACATAGGATATAATTTCCCTTGCTGACAAACAGGAATTTGTTCTATGTGGCACATTGTGTGGCAGCTCACACAACCTTTGCTTTATACAAGCACTGCGAGGTGTGGAGTCCAGGGAATGCAGCAGAGCTTTCACATCCACCTACAATTTGACCAGCATCTGAGCACTCAGCCGTGATTTTTGTCTCCCTTCTTTTGTCATTTTATTTGCTTTCTCTTTCCGTCACTAAAAGCTGCTGCATGTTCTAAAGCAGCAGCATCTATCTTATTGATCCTTCTTAAAGGGATTGAGCGAGAGGCTCATCTGATGAAATTCTGTCAAGACTT
This sequence comes from Acanthochromis polyacanthus, assembly GCF_021347895.1. NCBI lineage: Eukaryota > Metazoa > Chordata > Actinopteri > Pomacentridae > Acanthochromis > Acanthochromis polyacanthus. The sequence continues at coordinate 11,518,094 of NC_067131.1, read as the reverse complement.
GATGAGAGAGGGAGTGTAATGTTGACACACTCAGAACACAAAAAGAGATTGAAAAGTGGTCTAAGAGCTTTCTTCTTCCGTTGACAAATGGAACACTTTCAATTCTTGTTGAACCTTTTTACAAACAGACTGTGTGATATTCAGTCTCGGCTTTCTTGGACCAGAACCCTGCGCACTTCAGGCCGGTCAAAAGGTGACACAAACATGCTCTTGCACACATTTATTCTTTTTCTGATTCCACATAGTAGGAACAAGAGGATCCCTCTTCAGACTACACTAGGACTTTGTCTGACCTACATTAACCATGACGAGTGTAATCGACCACCGAGCCAGATAAAACCCATTTTCAGCAGAGTCCTTTATTTTTTGGAAAAGTGCTTGAAAATGTGTTTGTCAGTACTGAACTCAGTGCCTCTTTTTTCCTGCAGCAAAATCGAAAACGTCATTCAGAGCTGCATTTAGTGTGATGTTCTAACACACTGATGAGCCACAACATTAAAAGTGTCAACAAGTGCCGTGAAAAGCATCAGTCATCTTGTTAGTAGTGTGATGCTGAGCTGGAAAACGTTGGGCAACGGTAGTAACATCATGTGGATGCTACTTCAACAAACACCACTCAGCTAAACATTGCTGCAGACCAAGCACCCCCTCTCCATGTCACTGGCATCAAAAAACACGACACTGCTTCTCTGACACATTGCAAAAATTGCTCAGGAATGGCTCGAAGAACACAATCAAAAGTCCAAAGGTGAACCTCGAAAAGCAGCAAATACATGCGTATATGCTGTGCATCCTTTCGTTCGACATTGTTTTCACATTCTAAATTAGTCAGGGAAGCCACTTCGAGTAATTCAATTCACTTGCTTATCAGAAAAAAGATTAGAATTAAACCAACACAGGATTTTCCCGTATTTACATCACCCTCGCATATTAATTTTCTCCTATGTAATTTGTGCAGAAAACTGATATGAGACTCAATTATTGTTATGTTAGGACCTCACTTTTGCCACTTGTAACCTAATCAAACCAAAATTAAATACTGACAAGGTTTTTAATCATTAGATCCAATTATAGACACGAGGCAGAAGCTGATATTGTGATGAAGGTAGCTTTACTGCTGATTACCTTAAAGCCCCGATGTGTAGGACTGCTATGTAATTCAAGCACTTTCCTCATTTTATTCTGAAATCGGACATTTTTGGTTGCAAAACCACCCAAAATCCAGCAGTGCCTCTCTTTACCCTCAGCCTGTTCATTCTCAGGGTCCCTGTGTCAGATCAGGAGGGGGAGCCACTGCCTGCATTCCTGTTTATCACAGTGTTTTCGATACTACCACAGAGACTCACCCAAATCAGAAATGTTCCTGCAAATGCAGACTCCAAAGCAGATAAGCATGATGGGAAATTGAAGATCAGCAGGTAGCAGAGGGAGATGCACTGAAGAGAATAGAGGTGATGGTTAACTGCAGATGAGAAGTGAGGGAAAACAGATTACCCTCGACCGGGGCACTACTGGAGAAAAGGCTCTGGCGGTTAGTAGTGAGAGCAGGCTGCTGGTAGAGGTGCAGTCACAGGCTGGTTATCAGAAACAGAGCAGGAGATTCACGCTTAGCAGCTCACAGCTAAAACAACAACGGGATTCGACAAACTGACAGCAGTATGTCAGGAGATTTTGCCTTAAATAGACCTGAGTGATTGAGAGCAGCTGGTGAGCAAGCTGAACAATACAGGGCAGGTGCGGTGTAGTTCATCCAGGTAGACTGAAGGGCTATCATGATGAGAGTCCAGCAATGTTCCACTGCCGCAGCCTGGTGCCTGTTTTTTTAAAAATATATTTAACTGCACTTATGAGTAATAGTTTTGACATTCTGAGAAATATGCTTATTTGGTTTTGTAATGAGAGTTAGATGAGATTGACAGCAAGATCGATGCCTCTGTCACATTACCATGGCAACCAGAAGGTCATAGGAGATGGTTTAGCATAAACACTGGACATACTGGAAATAGCCTGGTTCTTTCCAAAGGCAGCACAATCTCACTAAATAACATGCTAAATCTGGTTTGTGAAGTCTGTGTAAAAACTACAGAGGAAAGTGACAAGTTGTGGATTTACTCAGCCATTTCTTGACTGGAAGCCAATTTGAGTTTACTAGATGTAGCTGTTTTCCAATTAATGCTAAACTACCTCCACTGGCTGCTGGTTGTAGCCGTATAATTACTGGACAGAGGTGATTTTGTTAGTCTGCTCCTGCAAATAAGCATATTGTCTAGAATTTCACCTAAATGCTACAAAACAACAACAATTAGGTGACATCTTAAAGACCTTAAGGCATGAACAGTTGTAGAAAAAGTGTATATGAGCAAATTAGATGGGAACAAACCCATACAGCCTCAACCTTAACAAAACTGCGAATAAAATCTTCCAGAAAGGTTCCCGGTCTTTTTCCTCTTACTGGACCTATTCCACTTTGCACCCAGCAGAATACAAAAGCGCGCATCTTGACAGCCCGTGCATAGGGAACATCCTGATTATAGCAGAGACCAAAACAAAGTCTGAGGTCACGGCCACAATCTGTCTTGCAGTCTGACTCGGGAGTCCCAGAGGATCAGAGGGCACCGCAGCCTGTGGATGCCCCAGCAATCACAATCACCCTCAGGGTTTATATGCGTTGTAGGGAATACTTCTAAAAACATGTAGTGTCCCTGTCATTTCTGCGCATCAGCACTACAACGGAGTTTAGAGGATTGCTCTGTGAGGAAAGATGATTTCTCTCGGAGTCTTTAAGGATTTAGGAGTTCGCAGTTTTATTTTTTCATTTCTTTGCTCCACCGTTCTAAAAAATCTGTTTGTGTGTTCCTAAAGTGTGCTTACTTGCGGAAAGCAGATGCAGCTTAAACTGAGCTTGAAGGCTTGTGCTTAAATAATTCCTCTTTCTTGCCAGCAACCTGTGAAGATAATAAAGTAGTCTGATGCCAGTACTAAAAAATATACATGCTATTATGTATTATGGATGAAATGAAATGAAATGAATGCTTAGATGAAGAAGCTTGCAGAGTAAACCACTGGCTCCATCTATGCAATTATGCTAATCAGGAAAACGATCTATCAGTGTATTGATTGAACCTACATGACCAAGTACTGCAGGGATCACATGCACATTCCTGCATGTCAAGTTTCTACACCCGGTCTCTTATTTATTGTTCTACCGTGGCCTTTGACTCACTTTGCACCTATTATTATCACCTGTATAATTACTGTAAACCTCTTTCACCACAGTATTTGCAGGGCATCTGGTCCTCATTATGCTGCATGTCTTTGGCCCGTTGTGTCACAGATGACATGTAAATGCGTGTCATTAAGGTTGGAAAATACACAACAACAGCAAGAGGAGATGCTGAATGCGAACAGTTGGCCTTCTGACAGTTTTTACAGCGAGAGGGGCTCGTATTTGCTCAAGATGCCATTGACAGTGTTTTTCCTGTTTAGTTTTTTTTTTTCACAAACCTGGCCTACAACTTTGACCTAATGAGTCGCTGAAGATTTTGGCAGCTTTTTACAGCACAAACCCTACAAACAGTAAAGAAATATGAGCACCTTTGTATGTCACTTGACTCTTAATGATTATAAAAAAAAGAGCCCAGACTTATAGGTCGCTACTCGTGGCATGAAATTTTCAGTGACCTTATTGTACTCCTTTGCAAGCAGTATATCTAAACTGCCAACCTGCAAGGAAGCACTGCCGTCCCACCGAGCAACTTTTACAGGGCGCTTTTTTAAAAAAAAATTTCTGTGTGGCTGTTTTAATTGGTTCTCCCTCGTCCATATGTCTGGGCTGGTCATTAAGCGCAATGTCAAATTATGTTAGAAGAAATATGTGATATGATTCCCAATGGTGGGCTTAATGATCTGTGCATGTTTCAAGATGCACAGAGCATTTTGCACTGTGGCTTTAGGAAAAAAAAAAAAAAGAAACTCATGAAAAACAAGCCTGCTGGTTCTGTCCTGAAGCTCCAGAGCTTGCGGCAGGTTTGACGCTGGAGTATGATGCTTTGAGTCACACATTCCCAAAGCGCTTCCTTCGAACTGCCGAAAATAGTTTGCAATCAAAAGGTGAGAGCGTTAATGAGAGCAGTGTCTCGTTGCTGGTGCCCAAATGATCAGATAGTCAATTTTTTTTGCCGTGTGTCACTCTGGAGAAGCTGTGTTTGCCAGCTCTGTGAGCAATTTATAGTCTTTCTTGTTAGTAAACATTTGTTTATTGATTCGAGCCCACAATGTCTGGGCAGCATTGTAGCAATGGGGAGCAGATGGACTATTGCTGTTAAGTACCGTTGCATCACAATAACGGCGCTCCACTGATAAACTGCAGCAACTACATGCTAACTGCTGTAATAGAATACAATATGATATGATATACTGCAGCCGTGCCTAATGGAAAAATAATCCCTTGTCTTATTCACATGGATAATTGACCATAAGTATGCTGCGTGTGAGAGACTGAGATATTGCCAGGACAGCCACAGTTTAATAACAAGAAAAAAAGAATCAGTTGTCAGAAACATAATTAGTAAATGTCAGGTCTTGTCAGTTTGCTGAAAGTCAAAGAGGGAGGTCTTCTCTCTCTTCGCCATTTTGCACAATGCAGGGAGGCCCCCTTTTATGTTAACAGCAGCGGCTACAAATGACAATGCAGACAGAAGATTGATTATATTTTGTGAGCCTCTCTTGACTGGTGCTATTTTTCTCCTGGGCTATCTCCACTTACATTTTTAAAAGGTGGGCACAATATTGCCACAAGTTTTATGTTTATATATGAGACATTTTCCCCATCTTCAGCAAGCAATTACACAGTGAATACACAATAAACCTTATTGTGAGAGTCTGCAGCCTTGCTAACATGTGCACAATGCTGATGCTTAGCAGGTGTAATGGTGTAATATGTAGCATGAATGCCAATTAGGAAAAAAACACATCATGTTAGCATGCTAATGTGGGGTAATTTGCACTAAACTACAGCTGGATCTGATAACATTTCCACGTCATAGCATGTATGCCTTCACCTTCACAGGAGGTGCTGTTATGTAGACATAGGTGTAAATGTGAGGGGTATCCATGGCAACATGTGCTATCATGTCCCCAATAAAACCATAGAAGAAGCAAAGAACTTGTTTTTACTTGAATTTTATGTGTCCCTTCGACATTCCCACTATAAATTTATGCAAAAAAGGTAGAAACTGGACACAAAAATGCACCAGAGTACAGGAAAATAGGGTTTAATGCTCAAATTTTCCTGGAAGAGGGCACCCAGACCCATGCTTAATGTGCCGTGCCATGTTCAAATGAAATGCACGCCCATGTGTGCAGAAATACTTACATATTAAAGGATTCTGCAGCTTTATGAATGCATGGAATGAACGGAGATACTGCTTCAGCTACTGAATGTCCTGTATGCTCACTATGTCAGCATCTGTCACACATGAACAAACAAAGCATATCTCATTTTTCAGGAAAGAAACCCGTATTAACACGACCAATGGCCGTGTTAAATATCGCCTGATTTCCCACGTCGAGGGGAGCTGGTGAGAGATGTTAGCAGACATCCACGCTGGTACTGCTGCATTACACATGCTGGCCTGCTGTCCTCATAATCTCTTTGCCATCTGGTGGGGAACTTCACTGTCCCCCTGCACCTCTGGCTCATTAGTATTCCTCTCACACCGAGCGAGAGAGACCAGTGTGAGCGCGACATTCCTCAGAAACATGAAAGAGTCAACACCGGAGAGGATTAATTGAACAGTTGCAGGGCCCACCTCCAACAAACCTGACTCATTCCAGGTAATAGGAACACTTATTTATCCCCCCCCCCTCATTGTTGTCCTTCGCTGTGTGCATCACAGCCTCCTCACAAAGTCAGCATCCTCTCATGTTGTCCACAAATAGGCCCAGGAACTGTAACTTAATGCCTTTATTAAGTGTGGGCAAGGGTGTTCCGCTGATATTGACAAAAGCATAATTCCTTCGGGCAGGTCTTCCCTGGTTCGCTGGCCGCGTTTTTTTTTTTTTTTTTTTAGCAAGAGGACCCTGTCAGCAAACATTGAAGTTGGGACTCCTTCAAAATGATCTTTCAGACAGTGTTTCCAGCATTAAGTGTGAGCTGCGATCAAAGTCTGATCCCTTCTTTTTCGAATCCACATGGCCTCTTATTAGTGCCACACTGCGAGGAGACATCTGACAGGAATCTATTAAAGTATCATCGTTTCCCACTTCGTATTTGACTACAATGTTGAGCTACTGAGAGTGAACGTGTCACCCTTGATTGTGTGTTTTCACACTTCTTAGTATGTGAAGTTATTGTTAAAGAAAGAAGATCAATTAACATCTTTTTACTGAAGATGTCAAACAACAATCGGCTACAATTGGCAGTTTTGCATGAGAACAAATCAGTAATTTTTGGAGCCGAGTGTTGTCTGGAACCACAGCAGGGCGGCTTTTTCAATTGAGCAACTTGTTGAATTCTTAGGAAAGCTACAATGCGCACAAATAAAAACATAAGTTTTCAAAATGACTTTTTGCTTTCAGAAATAAAATTAGGAGACTTTGCACGTGTGATAATAAAATACAGGCAACCAAGGGCATTAAGTGTGGATAAACCTGTTTTAGACAGCTGGCATAATCTGGGACGAGGAAATCCGCACTGCTGGTCACAGACACAAGGCCATTCGATTTATATTCTACAGGTTTCCCCTGTGTGCTCCCAGCATCTGCATTTTATCTCCAGCTTAATGATGAGGATGCATACAAAGTAGCTGTTCCCATAAAAGGTGATGCCTTTGCCTCTTTCCTCCACACTAACATCCTGCACAGATCTTTGTACATACTGCTAACATGCCTTAACATCACGAGCAATAATGCATACATGTGCATCTGAATCATATGGCTACCAAGGGCACAGCATTTACACACACACATATATATATATATATATATATGATTTCCATACTCTTCGAATCGCTTGTGCTCTGTACTGAAATGTTTGCATTAGTGATGCCCCTTTAATTCAGCATTATTTGCACACCTGCCTGTTGTGATCAGTGTCGAGTAAATGCCGAAATATGCAAATTTGTCAACATCTGAAAATTCAGAGGAAAATTGCGCCAAATTCTTTCCAGCCACTGGTGACCATATGTATTTAGAATGCAGAGTATTTTCTATTTATGGTAATTTTATCTTTCCTTTGCAGCTGCCTAGGCTCTATTTCCCTTCGGGGATCAATGAAGTTCATTTTCATCTTCACAAAACCCTTCTTATAGACTGGAGATAGCTTTATTCTGCCGAGAAGTGATGAAGAAATCTCAGTAATACCCATTCGTAAGTCCTGTACTACCTACCTTGCCGGCAGTCATTGCGAAGCTGAAGGGGAGGAAAACTGAGATATACCGAATTTGACGTAAATGAGGCATAAATAAAGAATTGTACTCGGCTTGTATGCCGCTGCGCTTCATTTCCATCCACAAACCTCATGGCCATTGTTAGAATTCAACACAGTGAAGCAGGTCTTCTTTTCTGTTTGCAGCCTATGGATACGGCATAACGTTTATCACGGGAAGGTAATGAACAAAGAATAGAACGCTGTACTCGGCGAGAATATAGATCATTTCTGAAGCACTTCGATCATTCACAGAACTTGAGGCTTCTTTTCTTTCCCCTGCACATGCACACTAGTGGCACCAGCAAACCTTTAGACCATCATCCTCTGTCTTCTTACAATCGTCTATTGTGAGACGATGGTAGGAAACCGGTACGCCCATGCACATGTAAAACAGAGATACTGAAAAATGTGGTAAATATCTGGAACATGAATATATTATACTATACTGTGTGGGTGTGCTTAGAGTTGAGGTATTAGAATAAATCCACATTGAACATGAAATGCAAGCTACAGGTGTCCACGTAGATACTGGGGTAACACAGATAATACATGTCCTATTTTGCATATTTTGTGTTAAAAGTGATGTTAGTGGTATTTATATCGCTTTATTTTGGTACATTAAAGACAGAAAATGGACTGAGATGAACAAAGCCCTTAGTTAACACTGTTATCTTAGTCTTTATTTTGTCACAATTGTATGTCAAATATATATACGTCTATATGACATATATTATATGACATAAATAATTTCATTTCTTTACAATAGAGAAACAACATAGAGATGACACACTATTTTGGTTTCTAAGTAGAAGCTCCTTTTAAATAGTGGCATTTTTTTCAATACACTGTTGAAGTCAAGCTCCCACTCAAGTCACGGTTTTGTTTTCCTTATTGAGTCACATTTATTCACAATGTGTGTTTGTTTGTCTCTTTGTCTTTTGTCATTTCAAGTCTTTAGTGTCAATGTTTTCATTTTTTCCTCTGCAGTTCAATCTGTTCATGTTCCCTCAAAAACTGATGGCCATCTGTTATTGGTCCATGTGGCCACACAGATGGTCCCACCTGCTAACCATCCTGAGCCACCAGCGAAGGTATGCAGTTATTGAGAAACAATGTCTTTGAAGCTTTACAGAGTTAATCCAATCAGCTTGCGGAGGGCTTGGCGTACGCGTTCCCACTTCCTCTGCAACTGGGGCCTTTCGTGGCCACGAAGCTGTTTGCGCCTCCACACACGAGAGATGTCTGACCTTGGCACTGTCCCTGGGCTTCTCTTTGGCCTGCTGTCTTCAAACCTCTGGATGCGCTGCCTGTATGCACAACTCTGGCTGGATACTGGACGCTTTTGCCTTCCGGTGCAACGCCAGCCTCGAGAGTGTTTGTGCCACCGCGGTGGATCTCGCTGTGGGACATTTTCATGGAGCTGGAATGGCTTTTTTGTTTTAATTCCTGCCCAAGTTCCACTGTGATTTCAATGGGGTAGGGTGCTTGCGGGGAGCTGAGGCTCTTCTCCGACCCCAGAGCAGCAGCACTAGTGGTGGTGGTGGCGGAAGGGCTAACGCTGCTGGGCATAACACTGGCGGCTAGGACGACAGTCTCGGAGGGAGGAGAGGAAGAATTGCTAATGGGCAGCCCCATCTTTCCAGCTAGCACTGGGTGCCACTTAAGAAGCCCTGTTTGGTTCCGGTCACTCATGTCCGAATGCCCCGCCTCAAGGTCGCATGCTTGGAGCGACGGGATGATGGGCACGGATCGGGTGCGCAGGGATGGCGGAAGGAAGGTTGTTCCCTTATCTAAGCGGGTGCAAGGGACCTCAGTCCATCCTTTTCTGGCTGTGAAGTGAGAGAGTGAGGTCCTGCTGAGGAGGGCGCTGACCCTTCCAGTGGCAGAATCACACCTTTAGGCAGAAGAAAGAATAGAGATGGCAGGGTGAGAATAAGAGACCAAGTCATTTATGCTGTGACCTTTTCATCCCAGAAAACTCATATCCTAGGAGAAATGAAGGAGAAAGATGAAGAATATAGAGCACAGAGATAAAGCCGTTTTCATGCACCTTTACCATTTCATTTCACTTCCACAAAGGAAAAACATCTCGCACCAAGAAAATGATCATTATTTAGGTATTGTTCTTTCATAATCTTTGTGTAATTATTTATAATCCTTGGCATGAGCAGAGTGTATTGTTGCTGCATGAATGTTTAACTAAGAAATCCCTTCTCTCATGACTGCCTTATCAGAGATTTAAGGCTTCAGAAACACTGCAGCTGCATTCTTGACCCTTGCCTGTGTGGATATGTGGAAACATTATATATTTTTCCCTTCTGCACTGCTTCACGTGCGTTCTAATTTTAGCTCACAAAATGAGACTCACGACACTTTCTCACGGCACACACTTAGTCTGACAGGCCGGTGATGTAACATTTAGGGTAAATCGGAGTGCATACGTGGGTGTGAGAGACTCAGCAAGGACATTTGCTTGATGATGCATCCTGCAAACGCACCGTAGAAGTGAAATGTCACAAACTGGCGCAGACAAGCTCAAAAGGCAGCATGTTCGGGATGAAAAAGAATACTGCAGAACAAGAAACACTTAGCAAGAGTCAAGCAGGTAAGTTTATCTATCCCTTAAATGTGCACAAGAGTTAATATTGTTACTGAAGACTCAATTCACATTTAGACTCACCCCTGCAGCCTTAGGAGACAGCCAATGTCATTGTCAGCCTTCAGAGACTGTTTGTAGCATAACCAAGTTTAAATAATTGAATTACTTTTCCACTCCCCTCTTGGTATTAGAAGGGCGAATGAGAGCTGGAGGTAAATCCGACAGATCAAAACATATCTAAAAATAACTACCATAGCAAATTTGCCTCCAATTCTGTCCCTGTCTGTGTTGGGTAAATGTATGCTTTGACACTGGATAATGAAACTGACAATACTCTGCAGGGATTTGTTGTCACAAAATGGAAAACGCAGATGAGTATTCTCTCGTTTGTTTGCTATTGTTGCGTCTTTTTTTTTCTCCCTTTAACACTTTGCGCCACGCCACACTCTGTGGCCCCATCTTTACTCCTGTGCACTCTCATCATCTCTGCTCTGTCTTCCTCACTTTCCCCTCTCTCTCGTTCTCTCACTCTCCTTTTCCACCTGCCATTTCTCATTTCCAGAGATGAGAGGGTGTATCCATGGCAACACGGGAGACGTGGGGGCTGGAGAAGGAGAAGGAGGGGGCTGCGAGCTCAGTAGCTTGGTGTTGTGTGCGCTTGTAAGTCGAGAAATAGGTCATTTCAGCCTCCTGAAGGCCAGCGAAAAAGCCATATTTGAGTGATGGATGTGTAAGGGAATTATCAATGGCTAATGAGATCTAAATTGTTGAACTGTGCAAATGCACCCTTATCCATTCCCCAAGAAGATGAGAAGCCTTCTTATCCCAACTCTTCGGCTGAACACTTGAGAAAGCTGTGTTCGATTTAATTGCCTATAGCTTACAGATTTTGCCTTTGTGATTTTCAAAAAGAATTCTCATTAGTTTCTTTATTAGTTTGTTTGTTATTCCGCATGAGTGTGTGCGCACTTGTGCACACTTGTGAGTACGTATTAAGAGGGAAACTGCTCCTGGAGGATCTCTCTCCGCACAAGCATTTTGAAAGAACTGCTGAGCTCCATGGAGCTTTGTTTAAAAATGTAAATTATGGAAATAGGTCACATAAAGAGTTTGGCAGCTTGCAGTGTATCTTACAAGCCACTGTAACGCTCAATCGGGTTGGCATGCTAATAGGAACACTGCTAGGCGCTTTTAAGTGTGTGGAATGCACAAGGGACACTACTGCTTTAATGACAGACATATCTGTTAACAGTGCCATCGCTCAAGTTGCACACTCTGACAGCAAATTAGGCTGTTTCTGAGTCATATGCTAAATAGGACTGCTGTATTCAGGCTTAAAGATGCTCTTGTCTGTAAATAAAACCTAAAATAATTTAATGTTTTCAGTGTTACTTCATTAAAGAGGAGATGCTGGTGGAGCTGCTCGACATTATGCATTCATCTATTGAGGAACTTAGTGACCGGTATACGATAAATATTTTCACACAACAATCTGTCTGATTTCTTTTATGATCTGGAAATGTTCAAGGGAAAGGAAAAGTTTTAACTGATGTGAAATAATTCACAACTCAGTGTCTGCATGAATGATTATCTCCTTCCTTCAAGACACTGGACAAACATTTCCTCTTTGATAACAAATGTGTCACAGAGGATTTCACTTCAGGGTATTTTTTTGAAAACTTGCCAGGGAGGATGATCAGACGGTACTTTTAAAATGTGTTTTAAACCCCCGGACAGCCAACTGGTGAGAGATGGCACTGCCAAAAGTCCTTCTTGTCTTTAATGCCTTCTGTAACTGCGCCAGTAGCTGCGCTTCACTTGCGATGGCCGTCAAAATAGGGCGACTCGCTGTCCTCACTTGACACCGGGATGAACATGAGGAGAATTTAAGACGTCTCATTACCTGGAATTAATCCTTTGTAACTTGCAGCCTTGTTCTGGAAGGTTGCAGTCACCCGAGATGACTCCACACTCAGTTTGCAAATTACAGAAAATAAATGATTCCATTGATATGTGAACCACAGAGTTTCCACATAATTCCTCAGCCAAAATCAAACCATTCTGGACAGCTTGAGATTCATGTGAAACCTGTGCATCATATTATAATTAGCTTTGGCACAGTGGTTGGATTTTTTCTTAACCCCGTTAAAACATGCAGATAAAACAAATTTTCATTCACAGCAGCAACCCGGTGACAAGTGCAAGGGAGGATTACACACAGGCTCATATCTTCCTCAGCTCCGTGACACTGTGGAGCAGTTGGGATCAAGTGTTTTTCTCCAAATTAATTGTGACAGTCCCAGCTGAAGGAGGGCACTGCAGATCTCATTTATTTCCCCGGATCAGATTTCATAGGCCAGTTCACGGATTTGAACTGAGAGTATTTCAGTCATGAATTCATTTCTCCCAAAATTATCCCTCTGCCACTCCAACTTAACCTCAGTTAGTCCGGGGGTCTGCATCACTGAACCGGCTATTTGACCTCCGTGTGGGGTGAGGCGGAGAGAATTTCCTCTTTCAGGAGCGAACAAACACGACGCAACTAACAAAACAACGGAAATAGTTTCACCTTCTTATGGACTCCATGTCTGTTGACTCGTCCTCCTGCAAGTGTTTGTATACGTGGCCGACCACTCGGGATCCGTCAATGAGATTCGTCGATATTTTGTGCTTCCCTCTGGAAATGGGTGGGGTCCTGAAGTAATTCGCCTCCCTCCGTTGTTGAGCAGGACTGAGCGAGAGAGAGCTACTCCTGCGACCAGAGTACAAACAGAAAAAGGCGTGTGAAAACCACCATCTGAGCACATAATTTTACAAAAGCTTTATCCATTCACAGCAGACTCACTAATTCATTCATTGCATCAAATGTAGCTTATCTTCTGTGTTTATTGGTGTAAAAGGGATGGGAATGCACTGACCTTTCTGTTTGAGGTTTGAAAAAAAATCATCTTCCACATTCAATTGACTCTGTGCATAAATTATTTTAATACTGAAGTCTAAGCACAAAACTGGGGTATCAAATACATGTGAAAAGAATAGTAATGTGCCAGCGAGCAATAAAATTAACATAAATAATATGTCTTGGCTAAATCAAAGATTGGGGAGGAGGAGTTGTGGTAGAACAGGACTAAATCTGCAGCTATGCTTGTGGCTCTTGGAGGTTGTATTTCTTGTGCTCAGAGCAAAATGGTAATGGAGTTGAGAATTTATTACTGTGTTCTAATTTGGTGAAAACTTCACCGCGTTTAATTTTCTAGTGTTTGTTTTGTGTGCTGCCACCTTTTCATTTGAGATTAATATGCCTTCGTGTATTTTGGTTCTGTGCGAGGCGGGGGGCTAGAATTACTAAGACACACAAAAAGAACCTGGAGGCGTCTTTTCTGCTTTGTCCACCTGTGCACAGGTACTTTTCAAGCACAGCTTTTTCACTGTGTTTTGGCTGTTAGTCGACTGCAGTTTTTGAACACTGAAAAACTGACCTTTTTTGAAAACTCACTGCAGGGAGGAGATATAGAGACACTCTATTGACATGCAGACAAGGAAAACTGAGCTTTTAGCCTGTGATGTCAGAGAGGGTTATCTCCTTAGCTAATCTGTTTGACGTCAAGAGCGTGAACCATTGTCTGCTTTGTTTACATGAGGCAATTTTGTGCAATAGCAGATGTTGCTAAAATAGTACTGGTGCAAACTTTGCTAACAGAACTTTTGACATATCCATGCATAAATCACACCAAAGATTATCTTCACTTCACTATCAGTCTCCTCTTCCTCAATGCATTATTGTTTTTTGCATACCAGAACTGGAGAAAGGTGTTTTCAGGTGTCATATTGTGTGAATCGTGTTTTCACATTATCATTCGGACCGGGGGAAAAAAAAAAAAACAGCCTAGAAAGACTACTTGTGCACATATGGTACAATTGGATCCACTTGTCATGGCAGGTAAACAACTTCGTTAGCGATGTCTCAGTTCCATCAAGTATCCCAGTGAGCCTTTTCAATGAGTCAGCATCCACAACACCAGGAAGGAGCCCACCTGAGTATGATGCAGCTGCTTTTTATGCTATAAATTCCTCCTGTCCTTTCCCTGTGACTACTAGACACAGTATGTGCTGTGAAAAAGGTCTGTTCTAAGCAGCACTGATAAAGTGATGCTCTGTTTTCCCCGCATGTGAATGCAGTGGTATGTGATTATTGTGTTTCTGAGTTTTGCCATTGTTTATGGCGGACAGAAATGACCTTTACCGATGCTTAATTTGACAGAGATTTTGCCTCATTAGCATATATTCTGATGCACAAAAGGGACTGGGAGAGAGGCTGCCACTGCGTGTGTGCTACCTGTGCTCCGTGCTACTGTGGTGTAGGTGTATTATGATCTTCAGGACTGTTTTTCTACATTATTTTTCATGTATTTTTATACTAGAGCTGCAATAATATCATAATACAGAGAAATACCGTGAGTCTTCTGTAGAAAAGTAAAGTTTTCCTCTTTTTCTTCAGGAGGCACACAATTAAGACTTCAGGTTTATACTGACAGTGCGAAGATGCTAACGATTAGCAGGTAATGCTTGAAAAAATAGATTGTGCCATTTTATGTTGCTGAGCTTGACGTATTTCACTGAGTAAATATATGAGTATGCTTGAGAAGATCACCAGTCACTCAAATCAATCATCTGGAGACTTTGTATATCTGCAGAAAATTCCATGATGCTTGATCTAGTACCAGTTTTACCATTTTACTCTTAGCCACAAATGTTAACTTCATTGTAGCTTGAGACAAAAATCTAGGATTACCTAATGTAGTGGGATTTATCTTCTGGGGACCATCAACGTCTGTAGAAAATGTCATCCGTGACACATTGAAAACTCTAAAAATGACTGGATGATGTTGCAGGTGCCAACTGAACTTTAGAAATCCAGTTTTACTTTCTGTATGCTTACTTTGCTTAAGTTTAAATAAAGGTTGATTGAACCAAAGTGTCTGACTGACAATTGAAGTGACATTTCCATCCAAAGAGCCATACCTGTAGTGTGGCTAAATAGTCTTTACAGAACCTAATGCATTTAAAAGAACACATCAATATACTACTGCCAAAGTGCATCTGCCTGTGAACCTTGAAATGCATTTGCTCAGCTATATGCTGGAACATAAAAGGGAGCAGTATGACATCCTGCTGCTAATAATGATTGAAGCAGCTGTCTTTAGAAGCTCTACTTCCTGTGTCGGCACACTGTTCTCAGATTGTTCTGTGGGCAGTAGGTGGTCTACTTCAAAGCAGATCCCTGCATGTCCGCAGCAATAAAGTAATGACATCCAATGTGAATCAAAGTTATACTGCGCTATATTACAAGCTGATGGGTGGGTAGGCATACGGAAGAACAAAAGGCTCAAACCGCACATGTCGGACCATAAAATACAGACAGAAATCATGTACAGTTCATCCGAGTTGATTTCTTAGACTGAATCTTCTGTGATTGACGGAACTGGTACTGTTTTGTGTGTGTGTGATCAATAGGTGATGTGATTGTGCCAGCTAAACGGAATCACAAAAAGTACGGGAGACATGTTATTACTGTTGGGTGAATAACTTCTTGGCGCTGAACACAAATCAATGGCAAGCATCATGAAGTGCTGCCTCAATCAAGAGGTCCAAACTTTAAGATTGTCTGGCGTGCCCTCAGACTGAACCGGGCTCATTTTTAAAAATAGAAAAAAATAAAACTGTGCAGTAAACTAAATAGTCCATTAGATATCTGGTTATTTATCGACAGCTGGCGGGGACACTGAACAATAAAATGTTCAGCTATAATAATTTTCTGATGTCTGTGGCTGTGGAACAATAAGCATCGCTAATGTTGGCTCTAATCTTTGCTGGCATTAGCTGTTGCATCAACTGATGTTGTAAAAAGTTGATATGAATAAAGCTGAATTATGTCAGTTTTGCAGGCTATTAGCAAGCAGATTTTTAATTAGGATTAACTGAGAGCTGGGAGGAAAAAAAATAGATGCGTTTTTGTGGAAAAAAATTACCAGGCTGTTGTAATTATTGAACGTTAAATGTGTAAAATGGAAAGGCAGCTGCTTATCTCTACAATTCACCAAACCTACACAGTGCCCTGATGTTAAATGGGTAAAGCCTGGCTGGAAGGGTAATGCAGCACATACTTTAACCAGCTCCTCTCTCTGTTTATGCCTTCACTGGACGTATTAGAGAGGGACAGAAAAGAGCCTGAGGGGGATGGCATGTGACAAAGGACCTGAGCCGAGTTAAAAACAGTAAGTCACATGTTCAGAGCAAACACCGTGCTCCGCGGAACCAGAAGGATACACCCACACAGCTCACTCAGCTTCACTATGGATACTGACTCTGTTTCCTCCTCAGCAAGCTCACTGACTGAATATGAGGGTATCAGCCCATTTACTACAGTTACCTCATAATCCATGACACAGGTATACTGGTGACTGATTAAATTCCACGATAGCACTAATGAAAATGATGATTGACTTCTGTCAGAGCAATGATGTTATTTCATTCAGATTTTGCTGGCAAAGCAACTCAGAAATATGCCCTAGAAGAGGCAGAGCAGAATGAGCCGCGCTGGTTCGTTTATTCAGAATGTGTCAAATGGAAATGATTAGCTGAAAATGATTGATATCTTCATTTTCCTGTACTGGCGTGTACAACAACCACTGTGCACAAGCAAGACTACTTAGAATTAGAATGTAGATGCATGAACACAATGCTTTTCAGTCAGGCATAAATCTAGGGATGCTGGACTTTAGGTTAGTCCCCAACCTTTGGGCCAGACTGAATTATGTCTACTGGATGGACTGTCAGCTGAATCCCCTGTGGACGAATCCTAATGATGTGATCCTCTGACTTCTCCTCTATTGCCACAAGTAGAATGACATTTGTGGTTTTTAATGAACCGCCTGGACAACAGCAGCCTGGACAGACATTTGGTGCAAACATTCATGTCTACCTGAAGAACAACTGTAATAACATTTGTTGATTATCACCAACTTCCTGCAAGACTCCAAATCCCATGAGCCTTACATGTAGGGCTGCCACTGATAACTATTTTTCTATTGATTATTCTCTCGATTTCTTAAGATGACCATTTTCTTTATGTTAACTTTACACTGACAAGCTGTATATTATTGTAGAATGGAGCACAGTATGACATGTTGACAAAGGTTGACACATTAAAGAGTTAAAGTGGCAACTCTAAAAGAAATAATGACAAAAGATCTCTTATTATTAAAGTCAGTGGTACAACTACAAAATCAATCCAAGTTTCTCAAGTTTCTAATAAGCCCCTAAACAAAGTGAAAAAGCTTTGTGTGGTAATCAAACCCCATGTAACATGGACATGGAGGATATTTTACAACCGTGGAGCAGCTAATGCAATTCATTTTCTCCATTTTTTAATTTATGATTCTGTGACATTGGCAGTAGCTTCAAAATCTATGAAAATGCAGCCAAATTTACAACCCAGTCATTGTTTTAAACCCTATATAGTGAGTTTGCCAGACAATAAATAATAAAATCCGGCTTTTAGCAGAGTAGAGCAGCTGGTTGGACGTGACTCCTGGTTAACATTAATTCTTAATGGGCCACATATCAGTCACTATGTCACACATGTGGTTGTCTGACAACAGAAACAGACGGTTATATCAGTAAGAACAGCTTTATGGGGAAATCGGCTGTATTAAATAAAGTATATGTGAGCACAGAGAGCAGGAGAGAAGCAAACAGATGTGTGTTTTCTCTTTAGGTGTGCCTGCATTCCTTTAGTGTTGCTGATGGTCTGCTATCCAAAACAGCACACAAATTACACTGTATGCTTAGGAAGAACTTGAAGTAATCTACTTTTTTTTTTTTAAATCTTGGGTCTTTGGGAACTTTTACACTGAACCAAGTTGGGCTTTGTTGCAGCCATCACTGTGTGAAACTATATGACTAATTGCAGCTCAAACGACTGACAAAACAATTCTGCAGTGCTATTGAAATAAAAAGTTAGAAGAAATTGTGGTGGTTAATAAAATAAAAACAAAATGCTGATGCGTTTTCAGCATTAGCATCATAAATAAGTCGACGAGTCGCATCAGTTCTGCTTACTTCACATGCACATGATGTATGAGACTGTTGCAAATAAAATCTCTTGAGTGATAAATGTGGTAATGCTAATTAGTAAGCATGTTAACACTAACTAGTGAACACGGTAAACATAACTGCCAATCATTAATTTTAGCACCATCTCTGTTAGCAGCTTTGTAATGCCATTTGTTCAGCCTCACAAAGTGCTAATGTGGCTGTGGTCTGTTACTTCAGCTGGTAACAGAAAAAGGACACAAGTGTGGCTGTTTTACTATTATTGTCATTTATTTTTTTATAAAGATCTGTGTTAGCAAAATCCCAATTCAACAGATACAGTCTGTGCTCAAACAGGTGAATCAATCTGCACATGCTCCTGCCCAGAAATAAAGACGATGATACACCGGTAACCATTTGTAGCATTATTGATGGGCCACATTGACATGCTTTTATGGGGCGTTTCTCCTGAGAGCTCACAGTGTGGTCCAGTTTTCAGGTCAATAGCTGAAAGCATCTCTACATCATCCATCACAGTCTAGTTGTCCCCCGCCTCCTCCCACTCTGCGAACAAGCAGAACAGATGATTGACTGTCAGCTGCCCCTCACGAGACACCTGCATGACACGGCGGAGAGCAAAGAGCCTGGAGGAGTTGGCAAGCGTGCCTGCAGCCACATATGACAACCTTTAGGAAAAACGCTCCTCTGTGACGCAGCACTGGTCCATAAAGAGACAACTGCTGCCACAGCGGGATTTTCACTGTCACCACAGTCAATCAGACATCCAAAAACTCCTCCGTTTGTATACGCACAACCTTTGAATTCACTATTATCTCAACAAACATATAGCGCCATTCAATCCCAGCTAATGCACATAGCAATGTAATGAGGCTTTAAAGAAATGTGTTTTAATGTACAAGTCGTTCCCTATAGCTTGCTATTACACAGTACAGCTTATCCACAGTTGCTTCATCCATCAGATCAAGCAAAAGGTAGACATTTACAAGCAACCAAACATTTTTTAGTCATTTGTATTAGGTGCTGAGGGAAATAAACTTTTCTGAAAGGAGTTCCTGCATGCTGCGTGGCTGACTGTCATTGACTGTCAAAGTGTGCCTGCACCCATATCATTAAAGCAAAGAAGCTTTTCTGTAAACATCCCGGATAGGGCCCTAGTAGCACGCTCTATACCCACATCTCTGTGTTCTTCAGAGGATTTGAAATGGCAGCATTTGATGCTGACTGCTGTGATCACAAAGCACGGTCGCGTCTGAGATCCCTTGTAGCCAAATGTTGTTAATTTTGTTGAATCTTCTATCATTTGAAGGATGGCAAGGAAAGGAATGCGGTTGACTCAGTGTTTCACTGCGCACATTAAAATTCGCTTTTCCTCGGAGGGTGTCTCCTCATCCCTATGTTCCCTCCTATTTGTGTGCAGCTTTCAGAATCTGCCTGAGTGCACATTAAATCACTTTGCACTGTTTACTGGAATTCCGTGCAAATAAAGACAACTACATTCCCAATTATTTTGACAGCCTGTAATTTTGATTTCATCAAACTAGCTACACCAATAATTTGCCTATAAAGTGGCTGATTATAGCCTAGGATTGCACACTGACATGCGCCTTACGGTGTTGGCAATATATCCAAGAAATATATTAGTTACTCGCTTTTATAATCATCATAAATCTTCAAATATATATATTTTACAAATGATCTGTTTATTGTTTGAAGGCCTATATAGTACGCCATATTGCGGGATGATTAAATTTCTCACTTGGCTGCCTCTTATATCTTAATACAGGCTGTCTGAGTGAAAGATAAGAAACAGGGCTGGAAATAAGAGTATGTCACATTTTCACCTGAAGCGTTTCCCTTTCGACAGCGCCTTGCTGAGAATAGGTGGGGCTACTGCTGATGAGCCTGGTGCCACATTGCGGCCCTTAACAGATGATCCATGAGAAGTGCAACTCTGCAAAAAAAGAAAAAGAAAAAGAGAAGAAAAGTACAGTAAGTGACAAAGCATGGATAATGGCTTCACAGAGTATCTTTACTATTATCCTCACACTGCGCAAAGAGATTTAGCGAGTTGATTGGCTTGTTTAAATGACCAAAATCAAAAACAAGATGTTCACGTGTAAGCGGCTATGTAAGTAAACACAGGGAAAAAGCTCAGGGTATAATACATAATGCTGATAATTCTGTCTGTGGCTTAGCAGCGATCCCCAGTCAGGTTGAGGATGTTCTCCCGCTGATGTATCCTCCCTCAGTTGGGCAGAGTGTCTTTAATTACATTCTACATTTTAAAGTGTAGATTAGGAGGGGACACTTTGCGAATAAACTCCACACTGGCCCCTCACAGCACTCCTGCTTCACTCAAGAATTAATCCCACACAAGATTACACTAATGGTTTCCTAAAGAATATCTACCCCCTTCACTTCTTTCCCTTTATTCTTATCAAAATTAACAGCATTATCTTACAACGGGCTCCAGTCGCAGCTGCGGCACAGCGACCGCGAATGCCCCAAGAACACCCCTGTGAAACATTAGGTTGGGAGATAATTCTGTTATTCCAGCTGCAGTACTTTCTGCGCTGCCCTTTCTCTCTGTCTGATTGTACATCATTAAAGCAATTGCATGTGACTTAGAGCTGGTTCAGGGGTTCTATTGCCTGATAAGCCTCTTTTTCTCCCTTACACCCCTAAGTCCCAGAGGGAGCTGTTACTGCTGTTCACGACTCCTGCACGAAAACAGTATCATTTTGGCCACCCTCTTATATACCCTGCAGGTAGAGAACACCTCACTTTCGGAAACAATTGCCATTGCAAACTTTCCTGGAGGATGATATCTATGTCAGAGGATAGAATAAATAGCTTGTGGCTGACAATGGCAGGCCTGCTTGGCGTAACCCATTTTGTTCGTTCCCTCCTATCTCCCCTTTGCCTTGTTTTACGCCACTCATGAAAGCCTTGGATAAACACAGCGCAATGTGGATTTATTTCAAGGGGAGACAAAGGGAAAATACAGGGGAGTAGGTGAAAAAAAACACATCAGTATGTTGACTATCACCTACATAATAAAGAGTGAGGCAAACCTATGCATTCAGAGCAGCTATAATCCTCCTCGGATTACGATCAAATCACAGGTCCTGAACTGTGCATAATGGGATATTTGACCATTCTTCAACGAGGACACAGCAGCACAAACCGCCGCTACAGTAGACGTATTTTACTGCTGAAGTTGAACATGCGTCAACTCTGTGGGTCAAGATGTGACAACTAGCAAACACAATTTTGGCTCTACCTGGTATTAAAATGTTAATCAGTTCTTTTAGAATTATGCGCTGACATGCACACGAGCCCAGACTTTGCAACAGCCGAATACATTATTTAAAATCCGAGCTGCACGGGCTTGTCTTTTTAGCAACCGTGGAGAAACCTGCAGCAGCTGTCAGATCACCCCTTCAGCTGACCCCTTGTTAAAGATGAGACTAACATTCTTAATCCATTTCCTCTTCATACTGGCACCCTGGCTAACTCTAGTTACAAGTACTTTATACTTTCATGCACATGAACTTGTCATGACAAACTTTTTTTATTTGAAAAATCTCCAAAGAAGATCGATCAAGCAGCAATTCACCGACGACTTGCTTATTTTCACCTTTCATTGGGGAGGCAGAAAGGTAATCAATAAACATTACTGATCTACTGCTTATCCACAAAGCTCCTCTCCAGACATTGATTAAACCACCCAAAAATCTCAGCTCTGTATCGAAGTTACATATTTTGAAGAATCTCCCTGTGAAAATAATAGCTTAGATGTAACCCTACATTGTTGCTTCCTTTAGGAAATGTCTGGATCTGGGAAGTCCTTGATTCTCTCCACTATTCTACACAATGTCCGTATGAGCAGAGGGAATCAGCCACACATTTAAAACCCAAAATGGATTCTGAAGAAGAATCATGATACAGAACGCCACATTTCACAAGAAGCCTGTTTTTGAGATCAGGACTGTTTTTGAGTCATGGCTATGCTGCAGTTCCAAGGTAGTAAAGCCCAGCTGTGGTTCTGACTGCTTAGCTCATAATACATCCACATGTTAACAAGGTAAAAATCTAGATTTTAATCTGAGGGAGTCTTTTAAAATGACTCTGGCGATGTGGAGTCAGTGGTTCCTCGGAGAAACTCTTGCCTTCCAGCCAACAAACCACTCTTTCTTTCATAACACATGACAGTCAAGGAACACTTAAACTAACTCTGGTGTGAGTGAACTCAACTCAAAGTACACTAGAGCTTTCAGTTAAATATTCGGAAGTCACATTACTGAAAACTTTGATACACAAGGCTCTGTTCTGGGGCCATTCCCATTCTCCATCCCCATGAAGTATTCATACAGTACATTCATTCCTGGGGGTTACTCTGTCTCTTTTTTGAAAAAGGCTCGACTAGTTAGCACCACTTCAGCTTTGAATTGTTCCGGATGGGAATAGAGTTTTGTCCTGTCCTCCCAGTCTGTGTGGCCCTATTCCTTCACGTTGCTGCATGTCTGTTTCGGCGCAGCACATCTCAAGAGTGTATAGCCCATCTCTTTATATTGGAGACACAATTTTATTACGGCGGAGGTGTTGATTCAAATCTCAGAGGAGGTTGGAGGTGTTTAACTACGTAATTACATCTCCATTCCTCTTTCGAGTTCCTTTCCCTTAAATGCATTTTTTTCCCCGAAAGGAGTTCAATTCACCATCATCTCAAATTTATCTATGTTGAGCAAATTCCAAGCGCAAGCCACCTCAGTGCTTTTCACATCATAAAGTCAAGGCCTTACATACTGTCATTTACAATTCTCAACAGTGTACAACAGTATGTGCAATTCACATGTTGGTTCACAGTCAGAATTACAGATGGCTGGAACATATGCACAGGAATGATCCCAGATGTGCAAATATGTATAAGTATTTGACATCACAGATGGAACAGAAAGACAGAATAACGCTGCCTGTGCCAGGATAGGGGCATAGAGAAGTCATATATAATACTCTGGGGCTGATTTGTACATAAAGTACAAAGGAGGTGCACAACATCCAGAGTTTAGTAACCTGTTTACTTTTGCAGACCTTGAGCATTGCTGCAGACCTCACTGTGGTACAATCATGTCAGTATACAGTGTAGAAGTCTTTGGATTACTACTCAGCACACCTTGAGGGAAAATGTCTCAGTCTATAATGCTCGAGTTCAAGGAGTCAAGGAGCGGGCACGTTTTTGGGGCGCACTGCATCAGTTTATCATAAATTTGGTATGGAAGACAATGACCAAAATGGACTTCATCTTCATCCTCCCCTCTGAACCTGCCTTTCGAGCACCTGTCTTTTGTTTGTAGCTCACTGCACTCACCTCATCCTCCATCCTAGTGCCTCAAACGCATGCACACACACACACACAAAAAAACAAAACAACCCTGTGCTTTGATGCTCAGTTATGCAGCACACAGCAAATGTTTTGAGCCTCTTTAAGAACACTCTGCTCTGTTCTTCCTCGTGGAGTATTTTCATTTTTGTCGGCGTAACTTAAAAGAAAAAAATACAGATCTTGCAGGACTGCACCACCCACAGCACATGTCCTCTCCCTAGATGGATGCAAGCCGAGGGAGTGGGAGGAGAGAAGCGGTGGTCTGGGGTCGCTGTGTCAAATCTGTGGAAAAATAGGTTTCACTTGTTAATCTTCTCTCGGCCTGTTCAGCTCATGCCCTCTCCTGGGTGCTTATAGGCGGTGATCTTTCACATCCCACCTTAAGCTTCCCTCACACTGTTCTATTATAGCTTGTGTTTCTGTGCTGTTGTGTTATTACTGTCCTTTATTTCTGTCTTTGCCTTCCTCCCTGCTTTCCTCCCTGTGTCCGGCACTGAAAGCATTTTGTGGTCGGGCTTTACTGCACGCTGAGCCCTCATACATTCCTGTCACCACAATCTTACTGCTAATATAATAGCCTGCTATTATGATATGGGCCTGCATCAGACCGACATACATTTAAAATGGACTCCGAGACTGGCTTGGCGTCAGAGGAACTCCGACAACATGTTACAATGCTGTGTTCTGCCTGATTTAAACTTTTTTTTTTTTTTTAAATTCTACTTAAACACAGCTACTTAACAGCTTTCTCATTTACATCAAATGTTGTACCACTTTTTCTAGCTGTCAACCGCCCAGAGCCATAATTTCAAATGACAGCCTCAGAAAGCTTTCAGATTGTGCCAACTGCAGTTCCGTGGGTGGGGCTAGCTTCAGGGGTGTTTGTTTCAGTGGGTGACACTAGACGCTGCTGCATTATTAAAGAGCCTCAGTACAGGATAAACATGGGAATGACAGCACAAGGAATTTCAGACAACAACGAAAACAACCTCGGAGTGGCAAGAGCTTGTTGATTATCAATCATACATGATCGAAAGATGCCATCTTGTTGCCATCAGCAAAGTCCGCTCAGTACCTACCTTCAGACAAGCATATTTAAATAAGAGTCCTACAAATTCTAAAAGGTATGAAAGATTTAGGCAAGTTTCTGCGTTTTGTGTGTGAAAGGCTTGGATTATCCTGTCTATAATCCAGCAGTAGCCGCACTGTCGCAGAGATAAGTGATGGAAAAGTAGTGATCAGTAGAACTTTCTCACATAATAAAAGAAAACAAATAATAGCAGATTATTAAAGGAAATACATCCAGGAGGTAGTACTGAATGAACAAAATATGTTCCCATATTTCGAACGCCAAACAAAGAGGGTGCATTCAGGAAAGTGCTAATGCATTGTGACAAGCGATTGCACTCTTTTCATGAGACCTTTACAAGTGTGCATTAGAGTGCAATTACCTTCCTGTGCAGACATCAGCCTTATCAGTGCCATCTACAGCCTCCGCCTGCTTTGCTGTGCATGTCAGGCTTGGTTTTCTGTTCTGCGGTGTCGTCTCCTGCAAACTGTGGCTGCTTGCAATTCATTTTAAGTCCCCCCCCCCCCCCTTACACCCTGCCATTTGTTTTTACTTAACCAAGAGTTTGTGATTTTTATTATGAGAAATAGCTGCCTAAATTAGATTTCCCTCCTTTGACTCATGCAGCTTCTCTCCAAAATGTCGCGGTGCTGTGTTTCTTCATTAATCAATAAATGAATTGTGTAACCTAATTTTTCTCTGCCGCTGGTGTATCCTCCATATTTGCAAAGTGGAAACTTTTTGCAGCAGCAAGTGACTGCACCCACTTTTGGCACTCCTTAGTGTTTTCGCAGCATTGTTGCTGTGCTTGCATGGTGAATTCAGGGTCCTTGACACCACAGCAGATTATAAATTCCAATCTGCAGTTTGTCACAGCAATCTGTCATTGTGAACATGACAAGTAGATTTTTCCTGTATAACGCATGATGCATTTATTTTAAACCATAATTCCCCACTGCCTCTCAGTCCATGTCAGATATGAGTGTGAGGAAAAGGCTTCAGCCAGTAGAGAGATTATTAAGACATACATCATACATCATCCTGTCAAGCCCTCTAAACTCTGTGTCTATAAAGCACTCTATATATATATAAAGATAAAAAAGGCGATAATGATGATTCAGATATGACCCAAAATAAATCTATAATCGACAAAGACTCACCTTTTGGAGCTGAATGCTGTACTGGAGCCTGGGAGTGGATTTGGACATGAGGCCGGAGGCGTTGACACTGCAGTCTCTCAGGCTGCGGCTATCAGAGAAATGAGCCTGGAGTTTTTCCCTTTGTCTCCTGTGGAGGAGAGCATGGGCAGACAGTAAGGATCTTGCACTACTGCAACCTAAACAAATACATAATCCATGAAAATATAAGGTTTGTTGCAATACAGCCTGCAATTAACAAAATAAAAAGCATTTCTAGGCAGAAAAAGCCTCAAATGAGCAGCAAAAAAAAGGGGAAAAATGACCACGGTGGGTCACAGCATCATATTTATTGACCTGTTAGCCTTTTCTTCCAGACGTAGACAGTACATAAGCCTTGAGATAAGCCCTGCCAATAAACTGTCACAGTTGCCTATTCAGGGATGGATGTCACTGTACAACTATTCATTACTAGACATGGGAAATGTCTAGTAACAAATATACGTTTTTGCTACTCACTGACAAACTCTTCCTGACTTCTGAAAGGGTGAGATCTGACAATATTTATCAAAAGCTCTAAATGCACGGGCACATTGAAAGGTCAGAGTGACGATGTGAGCAGCAGTTAAAATACAATCACATGTAGACATTATTTATTTATTTTACCAGAGCTGTGACGAAAGGTTTTATGGTGGGGAAACACGTTTAAAAAAAAAAAAAAAAAAAAAAAAAAAAAAAATTCTTCAAAAATACCATTACGAGAGAAGATATCTAACACAAGTAAAAATTTAATCAAGGCTATGTACCGTGAAACATCCATTACATGCCTTTGTGATAATATTCCAGGAAAAAGTGAGAGAGGTTTTCCAGAATTAACACTGGGGAAAGCAGAGTGTGGATTCTTGCTGTGCAGAGGGAGACTAGGGAGAGAATCTCTCATTTTTTCCCATTCTAATGTATGATAATGTGAATGTACAATAATATATAAGTCGATGAAGTGAAATCTTTCTGGTAAGTGTGAATTTATTCATTTGCATCTGATGACATGAACAGACATTCCAGTTTTCTTTTGCTTCATTTTCAGCTTTCCTGTGAGATTTTTTTTTCATCTACCTATTGCTTCTGATCTTTTCCCTCAACTACAAAAAGCAAGCTCTTATGAACAAACAAAATGTGAGGGAAAAAAGTCAAATTCTGTGCTTTAGCTATGCTAAATAAAAAAAAAAAGATGATAGTGTCCTTTCATTTTGGATTAAACTTTGATTGGATTAAAAATTAATTGACGCTCAAGACTTGTGGATTAAATGTTAATTCACCATTAAATGTTCATTTTAAAATTCTAGGTTGCTAAACTGTCTCTGCAGCTGAGGCGTGTTAAATGTTTCCTGAGCAAAGGACAATGGCAAGAGGTAAAATTGTGTGAAGCAAACGGCAAACTAAACTGAAACTTGTCAGAACTAATACTACTGTCAAAAAAATCTATGAATCAAATTATATGTAGGAAGAGTATGAAAGAGTAAAAGCACTGAGATATGATTCAGATTCATTGTTTTATCTGCTGGGAACAGGCTTAACACATCATCATGTATAACATAATACAGCATTTACTACTTAAGTGCATTTCATAATTAAAGCCATAATAATCATGATACGTGATACGTAGTCCTACTACTGCATCCTCTCTAATTACTACATTTTAAAACCACACATAATTAACCAGGCTTTGATTTCTATTTCTTTGCATCTTTACAAATACAGAAGTAGCTCTTGTTTCTCCTACTCCTTTGTGGAGTCTTCAAACAATATCAAGAATGAAACTGCAGTAATGGCTGATCTTATCTGTGAAGTGCTGATCCTGAAGAACAGAATAAACTTAAGCATTAGGAAGAGGAGAAGCTATTTATCTGAGCCACACTGTCAAACAACATTTTGGGAGAAGAGATTCAATTTAACAAGATTTGTGGGTTCGGATAATTTCCGGTACATTAATTCCTACTGGTGAGCAGTCGGGCCTCTCCGGTCACGTTGACCGATGCACTACTTAGAGAGCTACAGTACTGAAAAATAAAACCCATTTTTGTTTATCAAGACCAATTCAGTCAACCCAACCTCCATTAACTTCCCCCTTTCACACTCTGCCATTACTTCTTTGTCTACATTCCTTTTCTTTCTGCCTCCCTTCAATGATTAATTGACTTTGCCGATGTGCTTTTGTGTTGCCTCTTATCCTGTCACACACGTGTGCACATACACACCGAGGGTCTAGTGTTTTCCTGAACTCGGCCCGGGTCTCGCCCTATCTGTGTATTTTGTTTTCTGTGAAGCATTTTGTGACACACCTGCTCGCGAAAACCACTTTACAAATAAATCTTACATGAGTATCTGTCCCAAATGCATCCTACACAATTTAGATTTGATGCCCTACTAAAACATCCTCTAGCTGACTCACACTTAGAATTTCATTGGGCTCCATGCCATGATAGTAAAGTGCTCTTTCTGCACAGCCAGGGGCATACTCTCCTAATGTGGTTCTGGCTGGCATCACTCACTTGTTGCGGCGGTAGAGAGCCATACATGCCACTCCAAGAAGACAGATCCCCGAGGCGATGCTGAAGATGGACAGCACCTGCCGCTGGTAGGTGTCACCACTCTCTGCAGGAGGAGAGAATACAGTTCAGGCCCCGTGGATTTCCACTGCGACACAGAGGATATGGGTTGCGGCTCCGATTGTATCAAAGA
Source organism: Acanthochromis polyacanthus (assembly GCF_021347895.1). Lineage (NCBI taxonomy): Eukaryota > Metazoa > Chordata > Actinopteri > Pomacentridae > Acanthochromis > Acanthochromis polyacanthus. The sequence continues at coordinate 11,489,621 of NC_067131.1, read as the reverse complement.
ATTAACATACCAAACGCACATAAACGGCGGACTGACATACTCACACAGGCTCACACAAACATCCACCCACAATGTGCATTAGCATAAAGCGACCAATGCTGCTGTCAGTAAATGTCAGCGCTTGAGCATGGGATAGGGACATGGCAGTCCCAGGCAGGGCTCAGTGACATGTGCTAACTGAAGTGTGATAATCATTCCGTTCAGACAAACCCAGCAGGCAACACCGATGGACTGTCTGCACAGCAGGGGCCACAATGACTGTGTGTGCATGAGTGTGTGTGTGTGTGTGTCAGCATTAAGAGACTGATGGCGACAGGGAATTAGCAGCAAATGAATGCTCCCGGAGCTTCTTGTCAGTCCCCTGCACATCAGCAGCAGAAGCTTAAGGTCACAAGCAGCTGGGACAAGTAGCAGTTGATCCATGCAGATATCTGTCTGGCTGAGCAGCTGGATTGCGGCGCAGCGCGACTTACCGCGGAGCATGTTGCGGGGTTGGAGGCTGTGCACGCTTGTCAAAAACCCTGGTGAGAATCAAAATGAGCGCTGTCCACAACCCCGCAACTCGCTCTGCAACACAGTCCCCCGACCTTGCCCAGAGTTGCTCCGTCCCGCTGTCACTCCCGACCTTAAACACGACCTCCCATGGCATTACTCAATCACTCCAAACAATAAAATCCCCTCGCGTTGGATCTCACCGCCTTGACAACTGGAGGGAAGAGTGCAGAAAACATCACCGCAACCTGTTCGTGACCTTTGAGGGCTTGTCTGTGGCTTTTGATGCTGTCAACAGAGAACTGTCCTGGGAGGTCTTCTTCATCCGTGCTTGTCTGCCCAGGTTTATCAACTTCCTTCAGTTCTTGTTTTAGGGGCACAGACACAGGTGGAAAGCTTCCTGCGTTCAAAGCGGACACCGGAGTGCAACCAAGCATTCTGTTTTGCACCATTTTTTCCCCCCCCTATCCCCTCCACTTTCTTCTTCTGCATTACATCAGTGCTGCATCAACACATTTAAGGGAGTAGCATGGTGTAACTGAGTTCAAACTGAGAGGGAAACCTTTTAAATATCAGAATGCTTCTGGCAAAGGATAAAGATAACATCGGAACACTTCCTGGAGTGACAATATATGGATATATATATATATATATATATACACATATATATATACACATCAGAGGTCCAAACTGCCCACTCAGCTCCTGTGGATGGGAGGCAACATGGGTGTGATTTAAAATAGAGCCAATTCAAAGAAATGCTGCAGGAGTAGCCAGCAGTGACACACTATTGCTTTTTGAAGACTGGAAGAATGACAAATAGCTTGTGATCATATTTTGAGCTTAAAAATAGTCAGATACAAAATATAATAATGATCTGAAATGAGGAATTTCAGAATTTCCTTGCTTATTTTGCTGGCTTGTAAACAGCACTTTGTTGTGTGACTAACTGCTTTCAACCAGCACTATATTATAATATAATATACTGTATAATAATAATATTCTGCTTGGTACTAGATTTGTGTTTTGGACACCAAGATGGATATTTGAGAACTTTGAGAATAAAATCCAAATATAACTTCCTGTATTTGTATTGTCTTTGTGAAATGTTGACTTGCATACATTAGACTTGGCTAATAAAGAACAACAAACACTATAGCAGTGTTTCTTGTAATCAATCTGCCATATAACTATACTACATGATGAAGCGATGAACTATTATCAGGCCTGAGGTGTATTTATCTGGCTGCTTTGTGTATTGTAGAACCAATCACACAGTGCTGGAGCTGTCATCAAGTTCTCGACTTGCAGATTCTTGATCCATCCTGCAATTTTCCAGCAGCGCCACAGAAAATTTCTTCAAGCTGCACTTTAAAAATGAGCAACAAAAGCCACCTCTTTTCTCCGTTTATAAATGATGTGTCACTCGTACATGTGTGTCCCCATGAACCCTCCGGCCTTCGCCATCAGCGAAATGGCCTCTTGATGGTTGCATATTTGAAATATATAGGAAATATCGTTGCCGGCTGCTGCATCACCAGCGCTCATGTGGAGCACCACCTGAGACAAGCCTTGCCGTTTTTTGCTTTTTAAAAAAAAAAAAAAAAGACGAAATAAGCTTTTCCAAAATCTGAACACAAAAACAGCTGTCTACAAAGCTCTCCTGAATAGCTGCAAGGAAAAACCGACATGCAGTCTGTACATAAAGCCATTACAGGCCTTTCATGCCTGATGCCTACAAGGCATTCTTGAAATTAGATGCAAGAGCATGTTAAGAAACAGAACAAAATGAGCAGCCTTAGCTATACTGGATAAGCCATGTTATATTGACACAAGTACAAGACAATCCCTTATGGCCAGCTATGCCATTGCAACCACTCTAGACTTGACTAGAATAAAATGCCACAGCATAATGAAGACCATGGTAAAGTATCCATGACAAAATGGGGCATTCAGCCTAAAATACATCACAGTGAACTAGTGAGACACATGGGGCTTCGGCTGCTGGGCTAAAGAATGCAAGAAAATCAAAAGACAAGATCACATTGAGAGCACTCAATCCCACTTCAAACAGGGCTTTGCTGTATTGTGACTGACTGCCTCAGACTGTCACATATTGGGCTTATATAACAGCTATCAAAAGATTCATTGATGAAGCAGAATAGGAAGTCACAATGGAACACAGTAAATATATATCTCGAAAAAGGTTGCATGCTCATTGCTTACTTCGGAGCCAAAAAGAAAAAAACCCTCTGTCTGTCATCTGTCTAGCTATCAATCGATCAATCCTGTTCTCATTTTCTCTAATGCATCCGCCCACCTGCAGTAGCATTCTGAACTAATTTAGTCCCCAGATTAAAATCACTCAACTGAGGAATGTTGTGTGCGGGGCAGGCTTCTCTTCCTGAGCGTCTTCTCCCTCTTTCTATTTCCCGGAGCAACTGTGTGATGTGACAGCAGTGTATGAAGCCATGTTAATGGAAAACTTCATAGCATGCAATGTTGGTTTTTATGTATGCACAAAAGCCAGGCAGGGAGTGAGGAAAAGACGGCAGAAGAGGAAATAAAACACAGTGTGAGTGTGTGTGGGGGGTGAGATTGTATATTCCCTCTAGACAAAGAACAGTGCATCATTATCAAAGGAAGAGGGCCAGATAATTTGTCTTGTAAAGATTTTTTCAGCCACCTGGAAGGCGGAAAAGTCCCTTTAGGAATATCAATGGGAATCCAAAGAGTTTGAATTTGTAAATTCACCGTCTCTCATTTAACGGGTTGACTTTTTGTCTGTCTGTCCTTGCGTTAAACCTGATGTACCATACACACTGTACCATAAAAGACAGACAAAAATGGTGCATAATTTAAATTTAAAGAGCCGCTGCTCAAATGCAAATGACTACAGAGCATGGATTGCTGCCGTCTGTCTTTGCTCCGTCGTCATTACATCACGCGTCTCCCACAGTACTGTTCTTCATGCAGACAGAATACACCTAATTCACCACCACGGTGTTTCCATGGCGACTGGCCCACATTAATTTTCCAAGGTGATCGGCCTTGTTGTGCCGGATTGTGTGTTTTGTATGCGGTATTTCACAGATGTAAGGCACATGAAAAATTGAGCACTCCACACAGTCGGCGGAAAGTTGTCTTACCCATGAACTCAATCCCAAGTTCATCCGCTGTTGCGTCGAAGGGCGGGCAGCGTTGGAAAAAAAAGGGAAGGAAGGGGAGGCAGAGAGAGAAAGAAGGAGAGAGAGAGAGAGCGCAAGAAACAGTTACAACAAGATGCGACTCCATCTTACTCAGAATTCACCTTAGGGAGAGACACATGCTGCAAGTAGACCATGAAGTTGGTTTGACGGCTTCCTCAGACATGGCTTCCCCCCTGTGCAACCAGGTAATGAGCCAGCCAGCCCCAGACGCTTGGAATGCTTTTCCATGATACCCTGAATTCACACAGCCTGCAGTGGCTTCCAGTGAAGAAAGAAAAACAGCAAAGATATGGGGGCTGAGAGGATTACAGGAAGGATCGCGAAAATAAAAGTTGAAAATGACATATCATGTAGCTTTATGCCAGTGACGTTGCTTTGCTCGGGCCCTTTCTTATATTGATTCCAGCCTGAGGCATTGCAGTAATTGTTCTCCGCTGTCTCTGAGCATAGCTTTGAGATGCACCACACATGGGATCACATGCACGTTCACCCATACAGTATGGTATACTCTTGTCTGCGTTTCTTTGTCTCTCTCTCGCATGCACTCTCTTTTTAACTCGCACACAGTCTTTCTTCACGCAGTTAAGTCTTTTCCTTCAATCCCAGTGCTGGGGGAACAGATAAAACGGAGCACTCGTGTTCTTTCCATCCTGACAGTGCCCCCTTTTCATGTCACTGTAATGTAATCTTATTTAAATTAAAATGAAACCCTCACTGGTAATTGCTTTTCTGACAGAGGTGGTCTGAGTTTTAAATAGAATGTCAAGCAATGAAAGATTATGTGGTGGACGCACACACATAAAAAACTGGCTGTAAAGACCAGAAAAAAAAGACATTTTGATTGTACCATGGGGAAATCTGACAGTGCTGTGGCTTTTGTTTGAAGAAAGTTTGAAGGAAAAATAAAAACACCCCTAGGAACGGGAGTGAGATCCAGATAGGCAAAAGACAAATGAACACTCGGATGAACGGATGATAATAATTGCGGAGAGCTATTTCACTCTATTAAGGTGGGCTATTTCAGAAAATGGCTCCTTTTAATGTGAATGAATAAATTTTGAAATACAGTGAGCAAACTTCCATAAATGACATTTGAGGGAAGTTTGCAGAGAGCATACAGACTTGCAAATGTTAAAATAAATTAGCTATTTACTCTACAATTGGCAGACAGACTCCTAACCAGGCATTTTCATGATTACAGTGATAACAAGAGAAAAACAGCTCAAAATAATCAATTTACAAATTAATTTATGCTTGCATTTGACTGGAGGCAGCTGTCATCATATTTTTATTGAACACACAATAGAGTCCAGTTACTCCCTGAAGCTTTGAGGATAATTCAACACATTAGCACTTATTATTAGGTAATATTCACAACCATATATGCTCCTCCTAAATCATCAGCCAGTCTCTTAGCAACTCACAAACTAATGATTGAAACAGCAAAGCCGTCTGATATGTGACTGCATGATCAAGACACTGCCGCCACTTTTGTTCCTAGGTGCTTACTGTCACTGTGGTGCAAACACTTGGCAAGGCCAAAGAAGTGAGTGCAGCATCCCACTGATGTGGCCTGATCTGTATTATCCGTTCAAACCTTTCCCCGTGATTGCCCGTGGCAAGAGCCAACACTTTACCTCCCTAAATCGCCCATACTGTCACAGCCTGTGCAGATGATGTCATTACAACCCTGATACACATCCCTTCCTCTGGCATTGCCTTGTCTGGAGACATTCACCAATCATAATATGCGCAGGCTCCCAATCCTTCGCACTGGCAACTCAAAGCGCCCCGAAGAATCATTTACGGCGTCTTGTGGGAGCCTCGAGTAAGCTCAGAGAATACCTGTGCATCATGTCAGATGCTTCTGGCCCGATTAAGAGGCAAGAATGTGGCGGGGTGGGAGAGACAATGGCGGGAGTGAATCAAATCCTTAATCCCCTCCTTCACTTGGGTGAGCAGGGAACTGAGGAGCCAGGGTAAGTGTGTGCGCGTGTGTGTCCGTGTGTGTTATTCAGCCCAACATCCTGTGTAGCTACTTACTTCAAGCCTAATATCCACAGGAGATAAATAGTTCAAATTAGAGGATTGCCTTCTTTCTCTTTTTGAAACAGCTGGATAAAACCAAAGAAAAGGCCCACCTCCCTCTTCTCTATCCTCAATCTGAAATCAAACATCATTTATGTGCTTTCAAAGGTGCAACTGAATACCATTAGCGGAATACCCTCAACTCTTTCACAACTCAGAAAGAAGCTCATTCAGGTTCTTTTCCAAGTGTAAACTAAACTGCGGTGTTTCTACACCACCACGCCTCCAATTAAGGACCCCACCAATTCCCCACTGTGCACCAATACGTGAGCTCCCCGGCGCATTCTCCCCACCTCATTTCCAAAGCTGGGTTCACAGCAGTACAGCCTGAGTGCTTGGTAGGGAGTCGCTCCCCCCCCCCTTTTGTCCCTGTGCTTCTGTGATGTGGAGGACAGTTTCCACTTCTCCTTCTACCTCTGTACGGATATGTGACTGACAGAGTGCCACTGTGCGCACGCCAGAACAAACTGCTCTTTTGAGTCTTTTTTATTTTTTTTCGGTCAATACCGAGACAAAGGAGAAAGGGCATTGAATGATTTGTGACTGTAAGGTGCACGGAGATTGATTTAAAGAAAAACCTGAGAGCGGAAAAGCGTGCAAGGTAGATGAAACTTTTTTTCCCCCCTCAACCCCAGGGTGTGACTGCTATTTAATGCTGCCATGTCACTGACGCAAAAAGCCCTCGACTTCTGGCTCACATACAGTGAGCAAGAAGACACACATGCGGACTGTCAATTGAATTTCACTGGAGCTGCTCCCACTTGTAGTTGTTGTTGACATGTGCATGTATTTGTGTATGTTATTACATGATTTGGATTTTGAAAGCAGGATAATCCCCCAAACCCTTGGTAATCTGGGTAAATTTGAGATCACTTCATATCAACAGAGATCAAAATAGGCTTCGTTCCTCTTTCAAATATTCCACCGGTATTGGTTATGGCCACTGAAGGGTTGACATCATATTTGTATGCAGCTTTGTATCGCAGCTCCAAATGTTTTGATCAAATGAGGTTTATGGGGGCGTGTTGAAGGCGCAAAATTACTCCTGAAGATTTCTTCAACGTGTTTTGACATGTAATGGTCTTCTTTTGATAGGTATTAGATGGATGTCATATAATGATGTACTACTTTTTCATCCATCTGTCTATTTCACATAAGCACTTCGTAGAAATACTTTGATTTATCATTTATCAAATCCCATTTCTCATCTTGATACATAGAGGACCAGACTTAGTCATGCTTTCTTAAGGTTTCCAGGGACACACAGCACTACTGCAAATACAGATTGATGCATCAGAACTGAATGAAGAAAGTATATAAAAACATGAAGAATGTAATCCCTTCTGTAGTAAAAGCCATAGCTAAATCTGTGCAACTATAGTAAAAATACGACTGAAATGGGATGATTCCGAGCAACAAGAGTTCACGATGAAGTCTTTTGAAAGTGTCTGGAGCTGAATTTAACCAACTATTTGTGATGGGAGGCATTCATACAGTAGCTGTGACACGTGACAAGTTTTCCGACTACAGTGTGAATCCTCTCTGTCTTCTAAAAATAAATATTTCTGTACAACTTAAGTGCATTTTCAGCTATGTCACAAATAAGTCATATTAGCTTATCTTTGCCATTATTGCATTGCTTTACTGTCACTCCTACCCAGAAAATTGAGAGAAAGGCTTCGAACGCGTGATGAAAGAGTCGTATTTTAACGCAAAGGAGTACACAAGAGATTAAAAGTAATGAGAAGTTGTACATAAATGTGATTTATGGAGACAGGGCAGCTCCTACAATAGTGCTGGAGTTATTCAGTAATAATTGCAACATGTGCAGATATATTTATTTGTCTGCATTTTCATTCTCTTGGAATCGTAACTACATCCACTTTTGACTTTTTTTGTATCTGTGAGGACAACACACATTAATCAGCATTTCCGTAAATGTGCCCGAATTAGCCAGCTGGCTAATTTTCAACCGCAATCCTTCCTCTCGCTGGAAGCAAGTATTCTGATTAAAATGCTGAGTAATTTTTATAATTTCCATACTTTTTTTCCCGATGTGTGAATCATAATAATAATAATAATTCAGCGGCAAAAATATCTGCTCAGATTTTTGCTCTAATCATTTCTCTGCTGTGCCTGTTAATGAATAACAGGCCTCTCGAAGCGAATTGAAGAATTCAGAAGACAAGAAAAAGTGAACAGAAACCCGGCTGAGGGTTTTGCCGTTGCGTTTGTTCGAAGGGGTCACGTTTTGAAGAGGTAAACAATCCCTGATTCTAACCAATCTGGCTGCAACTCTCCATTTTTATTACAATAGGAGCAGCAACTGTGCAAATATATCTTTGTAGCTTATAGCGGCTACTGCTGTTGTCTGGGAAATCCTTTCTCTGAAGTGTTGTGTTACCCATATGCTGATCTAACTAATTTACGGGCTTATATGCAACTACTGTAAAAGATGCTGCTACTTGCAACACAGTTTATTGTCTTCTAAATGGTAAGGTGTTAAAACTTGCATTTTTTCCTTTACATTTTGCCTTCCGAGGCTTATCGTCTTATATATTTTTTAATACACACGTGGACAAAATTGTTGGTACCCCTCAGTTAAAGAAGGAAAAACCCACAATTCTCACTGAAATCACTTGAAACTCACAAAAGTAAATAAATAAAAATTTATTGAAAATTAAATAATCCAAAACAGCCATTACTTTTGAATTGTTGATTAACATAATTATTTAAAAAACAAACTAATGAAACAGGCCTGGACAAAAATGATGGTACCTCTATAAAAGATTGAAAACTATTTGACCAGAGTGACATGATTAACTCAGGTGTGTCATTTAATTGACATCACAGGTGTTTCCAAACTCATAATCAGTCAGTCTGCCTATTTAAAGGGAGACAAGTAGTCACCCTGCTGTTTGGTGAAAAGGTGTGTACCACACTGAACATGGACAACAGAAAGCGAAGGAGAGAATTGTCCCAGGACATCCGAAAAAAAAATATAGACAAACATCTTAAAGGTAAAGGCTATAAGACCATCTCTAAACAGCTTGAAGTTCCTGTGACAACAGTGGCTCATATTATTCAGAAGTTCAAGACCCACGGGACAGTAGCCAACCTCCCTGGACGTGGCCGCAAGAGGAAAATTGATGACAAATTGAAGAGACGGATCGTTGGAATTGTATCCAAAGAGCCCAGAGCAACCTCCAAAGAAATTAAAGGTGAACTCCAAGGCCAAGGTACATCAGTGTCAGATCGCACCATTCGTCGTTGTTTGAGCCAAAGTGGACGTCATGGGAGACGACCAAGGAGGACACCACTGCTGAAAAAAACTCATAAAAAAGCGAGACTGGAATTTGCAAAAATGCATGTTGACAAGCCACAAAGCTTCTGGGAGAATGTCCTTTGGACAGATGAGACCAAACTGGAGCTTTTTGGTAAGGCACATCAACTCTATGTTCATAGACTCAAAAACCAAGCATACGAAGAAAAGAACACTGTCCCTACGGTGAAACATGGAGGAGGCTCAGTAATGTTTTGGGGCTGCTTTGCTGCATCTGGCACAGGGTGTCTTGAAAGTGTGCAAGGTACGATGAAATCTGAAGACTATCAAGGCATTCTGGAGAGAAATGTGCTGCCTAGTGTCAGAAAGCTTGGTCTCAGTCGCAGGTCATGGGTCTTCCAACAGGACAACCATCCAAAACACACAGCCAAAAACACCCAAGAATGGCTGAGAGAAAAGCGTTGGACTATTCTAAAGTGGCCTTCTATGAGCCCAGATCTGAATCCCATTGAACATATGTGGAAGGAGCTGAAACATGCCATTTGGAGAAGACACCCATCAAACCTGAGACAACTGGAGCTGTTTGCTCATGAGGAGTGGGCCAAAATACCTGTTGACAGCTGCAGAACGCTCATTGACAAATACAGAAATCGTTTAATTACAGTGATTGCCTCAAAAGGTTGTGCAACAAAATATTAAGTTATGGGTACCATCATTTTTGTCCAGTCCTATTTCATTAGTTTGTTTTTTTTAATAATTATGTTAATCAACAATTCAAAAGTGATGGCTGTTTTTGATTATTTAATTTTCAATAAATTTTTATTTATTGTTACTTTTGTGAGTTTCAAGTGATTTCAGTGAGAATTGTGGGTTTTTCCTTCTTTAACTGAGGGGTACCAACAATTTTGTCCACGTGTGTAAATCAGAGTGCACTACAAATGTGTTGCGATGCATTTATTTCTTTGACTATGGTGCAAAATGCAGCGGGATTCAGCTTATTTTAAAGAGCAACATAAAAATCTCCTGAGCTGGACACTTGCCGGAGAATTGATGTTGCTCCATCACAGATAAGATAAATCCCACTGTGAAAACCGAGTGCCATGTGAGAGCATAAAACCTGCGTCACGACACTGGCTTGTGACCCCATTAACGGACTCTCAGTGACGCCTGGTGGAATCAAACAGAAGGCAATAGGAGGTAAGTTTTCTCCCCGACTCCTGGTGCAAGAGGAGCCAAGTTGCTCCATGAAACAGTGTGAATTTGCAAAGCCGCAGTCTCGTGGGAAAAGCTCGGGGCCTCCAATTTCTCTTCCTTGTACCTCTGACTTTTGCTTTATTTTTTAACTACACCACACAGCTGTCATGGGGATTCAAGGTAGACTTCAGGGGAATTGTTTTTCATGAACAATAGGAAACTGAAGACTTTCCTTCCTTTTGGCTAGACTAAAGTAAAAAAAAAAAAAGTAAGATTAAAGACCATAATAAAAGATACATGAGGTTTTATACATGAGTTTAATTCTAATATCTGTGTGGTGGCATCTATGTAGGCCAATAAAGAAACCTAATCTCATGGTACACATTTTGTCTGGGAACTAAATAATGCTCCTTTTTTTATTGCTTTAATAATTGCTTGCATTCATATTCACATGGAATCCTCAACATTATGACTCTATTAATCAATGCATGATCACCTGTGGCTATATTAAGGTTTAAATAGATAGCAGAGCAACTGAAAACATCTATGGTCTTAATGGTACTGTAACTACAAATTTATGTGTTTTTAGTTGAAAAAAAAATTCTATCCTTTTTGTACTTTTTATATACCAAAGAGTATGTAGAAGAAAAGCATTTTCGTCAATCCTTGACAGTTAAATGCTTCATTTTCTGGGTTATTAGACTCCTCATTTTTTGATATTTTGCTTTTAAGAGCCACCAAAATACTAATACATGTAATATGAATATATTAAAATAATACTAATGCAGTATTACCGGATCAACAGACTGTATAATCCTGCACTGTCAGGGTTAATTTAGGGTCAACCCCACTTTAGTGTTTATCTCCTCGATGAACACAGTATAGTCAGAGAACTGCTCAAGGGCATGTAACATGGGCTTGTTATGAATTTGTTTTCATGTTGTAGATCAATACACCAAGATTGTAGAATAAAAAAAATAAAAAATAGAACAGAGAGCGTACTTGGGTCGGACAAGATAGCATCTGTCTTGGGTACAAACTGGTCGCAGCGTAGTCCATGATAGCCCTCCTTACACCTGCGAGACAGAGAGAAAAAGAAAAAAGGGACAGATTTGAGATGAAAAGGGAAGACAAACCAAGCACGAAGTATCAAAGTACAGCACAAACTATCAGCTGAATAGACTTCGAGATAAGGGGAGGGGGGGAAAAAGTCAAGAATGGGAGTACAGAAGAAGGAACGGATGGTAAAAAGTGTGGACTTGAGGTGCTGGAGGGAGATACACGCAAACTGTGGAGAGGGGTGGGGTTGAGAAGAAAAGAGAGGAAGGGGAAGACAGTTGGGCAGACCCAAGCAGCGCCTGCAGCCACACTGATAGCGCATGACTGACAGGAATGCCAGTTCCCAGTGGAAGAAACGGGGAACTGGGATGGAGAGTACTTGGCGTGATGCAGACGACGCAAGATCTACAGTGGAAGGGAAGCTGCCATATTTGGATCACTCATATAAACAAAGTCCTGGCACAGTGCAAATATTTGCCTTCACCATCAAATAAATATGCCGGCACTGTTGATGCCTGCAGATCTCTCAGCAACTGTCATTGATATATCCACTGAAATTATGACATCTAATGTGTGTGTTGCAATTTTTCAGCCATACCCTTTGTATTCTGTATGAGTATGCACAATTCTTGTGCTGACTGAATAAATAAATGAAGAATATTTTCAGTTTCATGACAAAAAAAACTGTTACAAACCATGATATTATATGAAAAGATAGCAAAAATAAATAAAGCTTGGAGCTACTTCTTCAGCGCCATATTTGACACAATCCTCAATAGTTTTTGTCTCAAAGAGACTTAAGCATCTTCAATAGTGGCTATAGTGCGAGGACATTCAGTGGGCTGATCCATCCCTCTGCTCTTTCAAAGCTTAGGCGAGACAATTGGGGGATTTGCTTTGATGTGTCTGTTTCAACATAAACTTGTACATGAGCAAGCAATATGTCAGAATAGCCTATATTTTCTCCGTTCCATCGGTCGATGATATATTGTTGGCAAACAGCAGGGGCTTTAACGCTCACACATTATCCATCAATATCTGTCCACTGTATTTCCACCAGATCCCACATTCAGCGTAATGTATTGGATGAGTGACAAGCAGAAAAAGGACCGTTCAGTTTGGCTTGACCCGATAGCTTGAAGTAAAATTTAAAAAAAAAAACAAACAAAAAAAAAAAAAACACAAAGTGAGCCATGTAAACCACAGCGAGCAGCAGTGGAGATCAGAAGTTTTTGGTTAGAGATGGGATCAGAGTGAAAACTGTGATAAGATTGTCAGAATCCTTTGTTTTTACATCTCAGCTGCAGTTTTAGCTCCATTTGCTCAGAGTGTCTCAGCTCAGTATGCACAGTTTCTCAGTTCTCTGGTGTTCACTATAATGCAGCAGAACTGCACAATTGATGAAAGATGGAGAAAAAAAAGATGGTTTTCATGCTGGCAGTTTAAAAATCAAAGCTGATTGTTGTGTAAAGGTTGTTGCTATACTGATACTGCATACCTTAGGCTTGAAGCAACAGTCAATACAGAGCATCCCTCCGGTTGAAACCATCTAGCATGCACCTTGTGTTGCCCATTTTTTTAAAATTCCAATCTGCACAAAGCTTGTGGATTCTATGCCTCCAGAGGAACCTTCTCCAGTGGATCAAGTGGCAAATGCAAAGTCGTCTGGCAGATTAGTTGATGAAATGCAACTTCTGCATAAAATTATGCATCACAGATAACCTCTAAACATAGCAGATAGTAAAAGAGGCAAATTCAATTAAGCACTCAGAATTTCTCATACAAGCTTTTCCTCTGCATTAACATCAGCATTTTATCATCTGACATTATAGACTTGATAAGAATTTCCTATTTTCCCCTTTGCAACGATTTAGTCAAAAAAAAAGAGAGATTTTGCACTAATATCTCACAGCAAAATGCTTCACTATGTACAATAGCAAGTCGCTAACTTGGTCTATGTGTCCATTTGCGCTTGAAAAGTTGCCATTTGGTAGAGTTTTTTTTTTGAGAATGATGATGTTGTCTGTGCCGTCTGCTGCTAGAATCGACTGGAAACATGAGTGGAGAAAGTGAATCTAACTATTGCCGACCAGAAAAACCAAAACAAACAAATGCTATACTGTTCATTAGAGTTGAAGGGAATTACAGATTTTGAGTGACAAAGGGTCGTTCACTACAAAACATGCCTTTCATATTAAAAGAACAAGAGCAATCCGAGATTTCTGACCTCCGCCAAGGGAAGATGTGGATGGCAAAGTTGGAAAATCTAAATCCGGATCCAGAATCCAGATCCTTATCTGGATCAACACAAAATTTGAATGGAGTCTTCCCTGGGCCAAGATCCACCTCTGGTGAAAATTTCACGAAGATCCGACAAGTCGTTTCAGAGAAATCCTGTCCACAGACACGCACACAGACAGACAAATAAATAAACGGACCCGATTGCATAACCTCCTTGGCGGAGGTAATTATTTCTTACATGCTATTATTTCTGTCAGATGTCAGTTGTTTCAGAAAAGTGACTCTGAGCAGCATTTGGAGATCTGCATGCCCTTCATGGCGAACATCACCCCTGTGAAGCTGCAGGGTGTGATTGTTGAAACAGCCATTTTGCGTTATGTGGCAGTAAAAATCTCCCTAACTGCACCTTTAAAGAGTTGGACTCATTACTGTTCCAATGATGTGTCAAAAATACCCTTGAATTAAACCCACTAAATCTTAAACCTCCAACTCTTTGTGTCATTTCATTTCCAAAGTAATAAGCAAAAACACACAAAAACCTCCATAGTTTTGTGCTCGGGCAACCAAAGAGGGATAAAGAACTTGAGTCTCTTCTGTCATTGTCTCTCCCACCGCCAGACATCTACCTCTTAATCAGCCTGAAAAATGACTAATGCAAAACCCCCGGTATTCTCCAAACTCTTTTGCAAATCTTTCTTTCATGCACAGAGACAAGATTATGTTGTTTTCGGTTTTGCAGAGCAGGACATGGAGCTAATAACAGACTACACCTGGGCTCAGTATTGCAACATTTGAATATTCTTCACTGAAAACCACAGATACTCAATATATTTTGGGTAAGATGAATATGACGAGGAAACAAATTGAAAGATTGAACAGAAAGATTGATTGTTTGCAAGTTCAGTCAAGAATTGGTTTCATTAATAATTGCATCCTACAAAAATAGCAGTTTAAGATTTCACAATGACCCGGTGTACATTTTGGAGGGAAGAAACAGGCAAAAGCCAACATGATTTAAGTGATCAGAAATAGCCGCTTTAGGAAAGACCGCTAAACTGAATATCCATCTCAAAATGCTCATTAATCTGCATACAGAAAGACCATTAAATCTGATTGAACATTTTACAGTGAAATGGAATATGCAAAGGAACATGACGCGTGATGAGTAAAGCACCAGCCCGAGTGACTAATGCAAATACATCAGATTAATTACCAAACTGAAATTGCTTTGTATGGCGGGAAATAAGTCAGAGCTACAGCGGGAGAGAGGTTTAAATTGAGGAGAGGATGGATGCATTTAATTGCATATTTAATGTTAAAATCTCATGCATGCAATAATTTGGGCATCTCTTCCTGTAAAATACATGCACTGTCCCTTTTTTTAAGTCAGCGGGACAAACACATGGAACAGCCAATGATACACTGCTAAAATCAGGGAGGCACCCAAGACGGCCAGTCAGATTTCAAGGGTAAACCGTCCCTCCTCTCCCATTGCTGGGCTCAGCCATACATCACACCTCCTATCCCTGGGTGTGAGCTAAGATGCCTTGTTAGTATTCTGAATCACAAACCCAAAGGCAGAATGCCTGTCTGGCTATCCGTTTATGTCTGGGCCTGCTTTCTGTTTGTCTATGTCTTCATCTCTCCCCTCCTACCATCTTTGCAGCACTGTGAAATAAGCTCAGCCGTCCCTCAATGAAATGCAAACAATGCTTTGCAAATGTGTTTGCGTGAGCATGGTGTCGAATGTCTGAATGGAGGATAAACAATGCCAGATAATGACGCGCTTTTTGCGTAGTTAGGGTCTGTATCTCCAAAGAGGGAAACGGGGGCACAAGAGTTGCTATTTATGTATGTGTGTTTCAACAGGAAACATCTCAGAATGAACTGTGTTTGTGTGTGGACTGGTGCACGTATGACAGCTATCTCAAGTGTGTTCATACCCTGTAGCTGGTGTTTTTATGAACAGAAGCTACAGACTCGGTGAATGTTTTCCCCCTACTGCTCTAGAGCTGTCTGCGACTACCCAGCTGCTTTTAACACATGTTCCAGTCACAGAGAAAACACACCTCCGAGTCTGGAGGATGACGGAGGGGTGGGGAGCTCTGCCTCACAACTAATCACCACCCTGCCTGGTAATTAGTGTGAAGAAAAATGGAGGATAGTTTGCAGTGCGAGGGGAGGGGAAAAGAGGTTTTCGAGGTGGAGATAAGCAAAGGGAGAGCGATCGTGTCAACCAAACTTTCATTTACCTCCCGACACCTATGCACATCAGCCTCCACATGTCGTCTAAAATAACTCCATATGAGCAGTTACTGATGAGGCAGAGCCGAGGTGCGACAGCTTACTGAGAGTGTTGAGCGCTTATTGACTTGAATAACTCGAGGCCTTGAAACCTTTTTTTGGATGCATAGGATCTTTCTATCAGTGACGGTTTCAATGAGATAAATTGTGAAATACAGACTATAAAAGGGCACACAAGTGGCAAATTAAAGGAAACATCAGCAAAAGGTCTCTTAGTAAGGTGCCAAAAGAGCAGCTTCAGTAGCCGAGACATTGATCCTACAAGTATCTGGAACAACAGTGACGAGACATTCCCTCATTTGGTGTTAGAGAGCGTTGTCTAGCATCGATTTGGTTGAAATCTGGCGACTGCAAAGGCCATAGCGTATGATTCACGCCATTTTCATACTCATCAAGCCAATCTATGACCTCCTTTGTGCCCTTTGGATGGGGCCCTGTCATCCTGGAAGAGACCACTATCATCAGGATAAAAATGCTTCAACAACTTTGTATTGATTTGCAATGACCCTTCTCTCCAAGGGGACAAAGGAACCCAAACCAGGCAAGCAAAATGTCACCCGACAGCAAAACGGAGCCACCAGCTCTCTTCGCTGCGGACGACAAGGGCTCAGGTATTTACCTTAATTTTTCACCTGTCTGGGGATTAATACCAGCAGCTGTGGACCAGTTGCAGTGACTCCAGCAATTCTGTTGCACCGCTTACAGCAGTCTTCCACTGATATTAAAAAGAGTAATTTAAGTTTAGTGCTGCGATTCATTTATGACCTTGGAAGCAGCAGTTACTACGTTTTATGAGCACTTTTCTAAACACTGAGCTCTGCTGAGTCCAGTCTTTATGCTAAGCTAAGCTACACTGAGCAGCTCTTGGTTGATATGGCGCAGACATGACAGCAGTATCAAACCTTTCATCTAACTCTTGGCAAGAGAGCAAATAGGTGTACTGTAGTTCCCAAACGTTAAAGTGTTTCTTTAAGACCATCTGGGAACACTTTTATTGTATGTATGTGCATAAGATAGACATGACACCTTCATACTCATGGCATGACATCTGTTATGAACATGAGAGAGTTTTTGTAAATGTTTAGGGCTGCCACATGCCCTCTGCATCCCAAAATTGGCCCGCAGGTTTGAAAGGCATGTTGTCTTGAAAAATAGTCACTAAAATGCTACCCAAGCTAGAAACTGTAAAAACAAAAAGAATAGTCATATATTCATCCATGTAATAGACTTTGAAACACTTGTCTGCGACTTGTTGTCCTTTAAGGAACATTAATCAAATCTAGGCTTTTAAAGATGATACTTAATCAAAATTACTTTATTTTAAATGTTACCTACAACAGACCTATTGTTCCAATGATTCAGTAAATAATAAAAAATCCAAACCTTTTCGCAACTCAGTGGTGACGTATAGTCAGGCAATAAAAATTCAGGGAGGTTTTGGCTGAACTGCAGGCTGTGACCTCAGAACAGTTCTCGGGAGAAGAACATGGAAACAAATTAGAACTGTTAGAAGTAAAAAATATATATAGTATGAGGGGTCACCCTTTCTTTCCAGAATTGGTATCACCTTTGGACTCACGGAAAGATGTTATACATGGTAATTCCAGGTTATTTCAGTTTAAACAAAAATGACCATGGTTATGCTGTTTCCACCGAAATGCAAGACTTTAAAAGGGGTCACAGAAAGTCCAAATTAGACAGGAGCAAAAGAAAAGCCCAGAACCTGCTTGGGGCACTGAAAGTTAAGGGTCATTCAGTCAATTATGTCATTTTTAATGCAAAGTTTTGACATGTTTGTTACATCTTTGTTACAGCTTCTGAACATTAACCAAGCATTAGGATTAGGGTTATTATTAGTCCAAATGGTACCACTGTAGTTAAAGAAACATTCATAATACAGTTTCATAAGTGTCTCATGACAGAACCAACCACATATGACAGCTTAATTCATTGTAATGTAAACCTACAGAAAAGTTTCTTTAAGTTTGGACAATTATGTGTGCTGTCATTGTTACAGTACGACAGGTTATGCTGTCCAAACACAGACATCACAAACTTTGCTTAAAAAATGACATAATTGATAGATTTACAGTCATTAATATTCGTAAATATGCCTCTGTGATCAACACAGGTGCCCATCCTTTGCCAGTAACGTTATATAAACTTACCATTAATGATCATTTAAACTGACTTAGAGAAAAAGAAATAACATCCATAATCCGTGACAGCTGGGTAAACTACACATGCTGCTCACAATCAGATAATAAACAGACCTTGTGAGGAGAGATTATTTTCTCAGTCGAACGTAGCTTATTTATCAGTGATCCATACACAAACATGCAGTGAAGAAATAATGTGATTAGAACACAACTGTTAAATGTCTTTGTCTTTTGGCTTCTACATCTTAAATATACACCTACTGCTTGTGCACTGGTCACATTATTGAAATTCACACTTTTCCATTAATTCTACCCCAAAAGAACCATAAATGTACTAATTTGAATGAATACTTAATTAATATACATCATTTTGTGCACACAGTCTATGCAGCTTCAAAAGCTATTTAAGCGTAAGAGGCAATATGTTTTTTAATGGTGCCTAATATATTCTGAACTACAGTTAGCTAAAATAAATTAATTTTATAGTTTTCCATGGGGATGCATAGCTGCACTGAAAATTCCATTACCAGTTTCACATCCTGCAGGGTTCAACATTAGGGGTTTTGCAATCTTTCCAGCAGCATGTCGAGATTTTTCAGGGCCGAGTATGTCTTCATATGCCTAAAGCCGACTAACCCTCAAGTGCAGGACTTTACCGGTATCACCATTTAAATGTCAGCTCTGTTTGGCAAAATGAACTGAACGACTTTACATGCCGCATAAATGCTTGATTTGGAAATACTAGTAAACACAAGAGGGAGAGACGCTGCATGCTACTAAAACCCGGCACTTCATCTAAGCTGTTCAGAATGATTGGGAAGCTAACTGGAAGCCTCTGCAAACAATTTGAAACACAGATAATGTTGGACTGAACCAGTTTTTCCTTAATTACCTGACTTCTTGAAAATGACTTTCTTCAGTCCCACTATCAAAGGCAATCATTATTTGGCAGCAGGGGTTCCAAGCACACGCCGTAGACACATTTGTCACACTGCACCAAGTCTTTTGACTCACTGCCACACTTCATATGGCACACCAACTGGTGCAGTCGATGTTAAGTATTACCGAATTGGGCGTTACCCCTCATTTTCATAACTTGACCTGCAATCCATGCATAATAAAATCAAGATTTGCATATGCATTGAAGCACAGAAGCAATATGGCATTATGTTAATTGATAAATATTGAAATAAATTATTAAATTCCATTTACTGAGCGGGTCTAGTTGAATGCTGTGGTATTTTAATTCCTTTTCTGAGACACAGCATCTGCTGCAGTCCATGATGCCCTCCTGTTTTATCAAGTGTATAAATACAGCAAAGAATGAGGCTGAGGGCACGCATCTGATTTAAGCTGCATTTGCTTTCCAGCGCAGTCTAATTTTTACCACTGGGAAGGCCAGGATGACTGACTAAAATCCATTTTTTATGAGCAGAAAAAGAGTGGACCTCCAGTGATCTAATTTCTTTTATAATAAGAAATACACACATAAACATAGCACGTACACACCACACACACACACACACACACACACACACACACACATACTAGCGTGCACAGCCATCCCTGCTTCACTCTCAATATCAAAGCCTAATCAGCGGCTGACACTTCCCTCATTGTTATTGATAGGCGATGAGGAAAGAATAGCTACGAGTTGGCTGCAATCTGTCCCGACCGTTCTAAGTTAAGGAATAAACCACAATACAAGGCCAAAATAGACCAATAAAGACAGTCCTCTGCCTTTATCGCTAGACCCATACGTATTCCCATCTTCCCTTTGCGGCAGTGCGATGCAGCAGGGAAGGTGGAGTGAACATGATTTATGCCTTGAGTGAATTTGATGGATGTCCATTGCAACGCGTGAGCTGTTTACATACACGAGTGATATGCAGCTGCCAGGATGTGTCTATGTTCAAAAACTGAAGATGAGGCCAGAAGAAGCAGCACTCGAGGGGAGGAAGAAACTGAGAAACTTTTCTCTCTGTTAGGATAACTGAGAATATGTGGATATAAATTTAATAGTAGCTGATAATTGGTATAATAAATATAAGCCGACTTAATTACCTTGATGACAAAACAGACTATTATTTAACTATTTCATTTGCTGAGGACATGAAACGTATGATCTATGATATAAAGCATTAAAATGCTGTGATTAAAGTATAGTCAGTCAAAGAGGTCTGGTGTCACATATTGCATATGCAAACACAACTACAGCTAATTACGGCTTCATTACAGTCCTCACTAATGAGCCACATTACTGGTGTAGTAAATACACCGCAAATAAAGTTAAGTAAGGTTATAGCATCCTCATTTCTTTCTCACTCCTTTTTGGATCTTATCCTGAATACATTTTGGTAATCAGTGTTTACAATGTATTGCGTTTTCTTGAGCTGTGCCCTGGTGTAATTGCCGCTGCAAAGTCCCCATTTTGCTGTAGGGATCATTACATTTTCATCAGCTAAGACAGTAAACAAGCCTGCTGCAGTCGCTTCGTTTGTCAAGTAGAGGAAAAACACACAGACAATCTCCTCATCGAGTGTCATCTGAGCAAAAATATTTCAGCAGGCGCATGGGACAAAGGGCGACAGAGCACACAATGTTCTGGTCTGGTGTGTCTTATCCACAATGCTCCAAGAAGTCATTAAGCTCTTGGAGGATGAAGACGTCACGACTTGTTTGCCTTCCACATCAGCGGGGCTGAACGTGAAGCCGGGGAGCTGGCACTGTATCACGCAGGAGTGCACACTACATCATGACGGAGCTCCCAAGCTGCGAGTCTGTAACAGGTGCTGTTTCAAAGGACTAGAGATAACAGAGAGGAAGAAAAGGGTGAGGGGAGACGGACACAGTGAGCGAGGGGGTATGCCGCTGAAGGGGATATATTCCTCTTCATCTTCAGAGATTTCTTTCTCGCTGTCTCGCTCTGGATGTATGTATGTGTGTGCATACAATCGCAGGAAAACACTGGCAGGCTAGGAAATTCTTTTCTGTTTTGAAGAGAATAATACTTTAAGCTACGCTCTTGAGAACTGAGGGCGAGGTTTTTCAGGGGTCCGTATAGGTTAAATATTCGTAAGATTTGCACTTCTAACCCTGTATAAAACTCTACATTATATACTGTTAATCCCTCATTCTCTGCAGGCCCATTTTATTCCGGTGCCATTGCACTTCTGGCGATCCATAATTTAAGAAGTTTACCAGGAAAAATGCTCGAGCGCTTCCACGCTGAGCTAAATTAAAAGAAGCAAGCACACAAACAAACAAAAAGGAGTCCATTGTTTCAGCTGTTCGGAACAAAAGTACGTGTTTCTGCTGGATTTTCTGACGCCACTTGTCTTTGTGGTTAAATATGAATGCAGAACAATTTTGGGCAATTTTTGAAGCAAAATAAACCAGTGGGGGAGAGCTTGTTCTTAGTTAGGTTGGTCATTCATTTAGCTTACAGGGGAGGACATTTTTACAGGCTCAGTGGAGATATTACAGGAGCAAGTTGGGATTGGGATTGCAATTCATTACAACAATTCTGCCACAAAATCTACATTTAGACTTTTTGGTTTGGTAGTGGAGCTGCACAGTAACTTGGTGGTTAGCACTGTCGAATCGCAGCTCGAAGATCCCCGGTTCACATCTCTATCTGGGCCTGGGATCTTTCTGTGTGGAGTTGGCATACGCAGAGGTTAATTGGTGATTTTAAATTGTCTGTAGGCGTGAATGTGAGTGTGATTGTTTGTCTCTCTGTGTGGCCCTGTGACAGACTGGTAATCTGTCCAGAATGTCCCCTGCCTTCACCCTAAGTCAGCTGGGATAGACTCCAGCCCCACTGTGACCCTATGAGGATTAAGCGGTGTATGTAATGTAATTGATGGATGTCTGGTAGTGGTGAACTGGACTGTAATTAATGTAGAAGTGTTCTTAACATTTGGCTCCCCTCAGATTTGTTAATAGTGGGCAAAATGTCAAGAACACTTTTAAATGCAACGGAATCCAGCACCACAGCTCACTATAAGCTCAACAATAAACGCAAAGCAGAATCATCACCTTCTCGTCAACATCAACAAATGGTGAAAATGTAGAAGAATCAGAATAGAACAGAATATCTTCATTGCTATTGTGATTTGCAATGAAATTGGTCAGTCTCCAAGTGCATACTAAATAAAGACAAAGTGTATAGATAATTAGTAGGTAGGTACAGTTCTCTCATCACTCTGGGGTAAAAGCTGTTTTTTTATTGTGTTTGCTTTATGAAAGCAGACTTTATGGCAGATCCGTCATATTGGATTGCATTAGATATCACAGGTGCACATAATAAAGTGGCCACTGAATGTATTTATCAACTTCATTTAGTATGATGCACTAACAGCATTCGAGTAGGACGGGATACAGACGGAAGCTACATAAGTCAATAAAATGTAAATAAAAAATAACATAAATAATTGCAATATTTACTCTATAAACACTACTTGATATTTACATTTATAGGTTTTAGCTGCAGCCTGTTTGATCAGAGCATTTAGGTATAAAACACTAGCTGTGCTGTTTATAGCAGTATATCAAGCTGTATTGTTTATCAAGTGCTCTGTACATACATTGGTACATTGCAAACAGGAACACCTAATGGCTAGCTCAGCATGCATTTAATCCTCTGAGCACTGCTGGCTGCTTAGAAAGGTGAAGAAAATATGATCATTTAAGAGCATCAGAAACTGTAAAAATCGAAAGAATTGTCCGATTTGAACATTTCCCACTGGTCCTTGAATTCATCTTCGACATACTGTTCAGTTGGGAAACCAAATCTAAGTTTAGGGGTGATATTTTATCAAAATCACCTTATTCTACAACCTAAATTTAAAAAAAATCGCCAAGCGTAAAGCATTACCTCTAACCAGATTCTGTTAAATAAAAAATATATCAATAGCTTTATGACTTTGTTGTGCTGCACTGAAGACATTTTTGGAATTCTCTCTACTTATAACCATGGTTGTGTTGTTTCCACAGAGGTGCAAGACTTTATTTATGTGAAAAATGAGCTCACAATGAGTGAAAATGTGACAGGAGCAAAAAAAAAAAAGCCCAGAAACTGCTCAGGGTTCAGAAGAATAATAGTGCCAATTTGCCAAAATGTAAGCAAATATATATATATATATAAAAAAAGCACAATGCTGACTCCACATTCTGCTCCCTGTTGACAAGGACGGCTGTGTTGTGGAGTGAGCCTGCAGTGTCAAGTTATTCTATTTATTTAAGCATGACTTTGTCCTGGTTTGAGGCTGGACACATGCCAACATGAATCAGTTGAGCTGTACATGCTTGTATGGGGCTTCTAAGCTGATAAGAGAGATAAGAGCGCAACTATTTTGACTAAGATCATCCTTGTTACTTTAAAGACACCAAAAGGCTTATGAGAGACATCAAAACAATATCTTCCCGAACCACCAGAGACATTTCTGTGACTTTTATTATTCATTAGGCTTCTTCTCCCTGCAAGCACTGCCAGTACCAGACAGCCACAACACATTCTGTTGGCTGCCTCCACTATGATGCAGCACATTACAAATTTAGCAGGGGTGTTTGAACTGTACCTTGAGAGGACATAATGCGATTATTAAACAGTAATAAGGAAAGATGACGAGAAGAGGGGGGGGGAAACCCCCCAAAGGAGTCCCAGATAGTCGAGGAGTGCAAAAGCTTATCCACTTTGATATCATTTACATGCCCCTTCAGGACTAGTGCCAATGAAAAAGTAATTTAGTTCAACTGCGTTCTTTGAAAGCTCAACAGTCGATGGAAAAATACAGTCACTCAGTGCTTGAGGAGTTAGATTTTTATTTGCAGAAAGCCCATTCCACTCAACTTTAGGTGTCGAGAACTGTAGCAGCATCACCACAGCAGTAGCGAGAGTGGCCTAAATAATTCATCACCTTCTGGTAATGGGGTAGGTGAAGATATATGCAACACCGTAGTCTTGTCGGGAGACATATAAAATAGGGGCTTTTGTCTTTGAGCTGGTGATCCTCGCAGAGTCATGCGGATCACTTGCATTTCGTACGGATGAAACATGACTTGAGTGCATTTAGAACATGTACAGAACTGAAAGAGAACTCATGTACAGACATTTACTTTAAATGCTTTCAAATATGCATGTCTGATAGCAGGCATCTGTCAAAAAGTTACTCGACTGTTTATCTATGTTACATCACTGTAACACAGTGAGTAATTTGCACAAAGAAAAAAAAACAAATCCTACAATTGTGCTCATTCTTTGCTCATGAAATCCCTGCTCTCGTGTCAGTGAGTATTAATCTCCAGTTTGTTGCATTTTTCTTTTAATGCAAGTAGTAATGCTGGTGTGGAATGATAGTGAGATGAAATTACCTTTAAGTGCTTCGGTTTGTAAATAAGCAAAGTAACGTCTCTTGAATATCATAGGGCAGAGGATGTTTTGCTGTAAGACTGGCAATTCCGTCTTTAAGGAAAAGGCATTGCCATTAAAACATGATTACGCTGTGATTATAGGATGAGAGAGTGTGGGGAGGGAAACTGTGATCTTTCTTACATCACACTTGACTTACACTTGACACAAAAATATCAACATTTCTTCAAACATTGTCATTATCGGCCTCACCAGGAGGCTAGACATTAACCTCTGTCATGGAGCCTTAAGTGTGAGATCACCTTTCTTTCATGTGAGATTCCCTGCAAACCGTGAGTGGTTTCATCCTTATTTCCACAGAGACAGGGAGTACCGTTTCTCTTTTTGTAAATTATAGGACTCATTTTTGTTTTTTTTGTTTTTTTTTGCTGTTGGCTGGACAAACAATGTGAGAAGAATATTTCGAAAACATCTCCAAGGAAGATATTTTCACTGTATTCCAAACAAATTAACAGTGAATCAAGGGAGTGATCAGCAGATTATTCGATAATGGCAATATTTAGCAGGATATTTCACTGCTCATGTGACAAATTCACTGTGTGACTGTAGTCATGTGCCATGCTCAATGATTTTTACATAAGAAATGGCTGCAAAAAAGTAACCGCAGATGTCCTCAAGAGCTGCAAGTAAATGCTACTATCATGTGCAGGATTATGCAGTGGTTTCCTCCATAAACATCAATGAAATTTGTTATGCCCATTTTCCCGTTCCTCGCCTTGCCCTACATAGTACAAATCTGGCTCTGGTTTTCATGTATCTGGGGGATCAGTCTGCTCTGTGATGCATAACAGAGTGCAAAAGCCACGCAGCCACGCAGCTCCAGGTGTTAACACAGATCTGCATTCGTATCAGGAGCTCATCAAACAGGTCGAGCTGAGTTAACTTTTTTATCTGCCAGTAGCTGAGCTGTTCCGTTTTATTCCTTACTTCTGTGCAGGATCACTGCAGTTTTTTTTCTCTCTCTCATTTTTTTTTTTTCCGCTTTTGGAAAATGATTTTCTGTAAAGAAAGAAGTCACTGCTGCCTTTTGTGCCCAGTGTTTTGGATGCTGCTGACATCTGCCTCGACAACCCTAATCCCTTCGGCTACATCCAGCATGATTGAGTTCAAATCGTTGCAAATGCTAATGGACTGTACGCACACACATGCGTGTGCACGCGCGTAAACGCGGACGCAATTACAAGTACCCTACCGCACACAAAGAGTGCACAACACAGTCAAGGCAGAGCTTTGTCTGTAGATGAACTGTCTTGAAGCCAAACCCTCTGGCTCAGCTACAGTATCAGCTGCAAAAGACGGATTAGGGTGCTCTATAGCTACTCTCACACTGAGGCACAGTGTAATAAGGCGAACGTGTATGTGTGCGTGGGTGTGCCAGAGAGGAGAGGGCACGTCTTAAAGTGACTGCACACAGCCACGGTGCCTCCTGTGCGTCGGATGCGGTATGTTTACCTCTGCTAGCTGCCTAAAAGTGTGAGAGGTTTAGAGGAGTGTGCTCTGATAGAGGCGACTGGAACAGCTTACACTGCTCTCTAACAGAACCCAAACAAGTGTCTAGGGGAAAAAAAGAGATTGCTCCCATTGTGATCAATCTGCCTTAGCCAACCAGCCTTGAATAGATGATCACATTTCTTCACCCTTGCAGGCACGACGCAATACACCGTCATACACAATGAAGGACATCTTAGAAGGGCTTAAAATCTGTTATTAAACTCCTATTGTGCTTGGTGTCTTTGTAATTATGTCCGCACAATATCTCACTCTAGAATACTGGCTGAATGCATCCTAGATTCATCCAAATGTGTGTAAGTAAACGATGCTGCTCGTAAGATCTGGATTTTTTCGCTGACCTGTGTTTACCTGGTGAAAACTGTCAAACTCCAGTGACTGATTGAATCAGGGTTACCACAAACGGTGACCTTCCAGAGGTGTCACAGCAGCTTTAAGCTTTAAAAGCCTTGACAGAGTAAACAGGGTCGACTCTAAAAGGTCCTTTGGAGACATTTTTATTTTTTGAAATTCATAAAAAAAAGAATAGAATAGCATTATCTGTCTGATGTGGGTTTTCTTCATTGTCCTTTTGCATTCAGAAACATGGGCTCTATGAATATGGACGCGTTGGACACAAAATGTCTCCGAATTCGCTGAAAACTGATTCTGCACTGCACAGCAACATTTCTATAAGATAATGCTGCTGACTGTATTCAACATATACATTACTGGGTAATGTATCTTACTTATTTATGAATTTCCAAATCACTGCATATCTCTGTGGACACACCGATTCCTTCCATTTATTATAATTTCGGCCCATGTGAACCTGCAATTAAGTCACATCAATAGTTCCTATTATCAGTTGAACAACAGGTACACAAATACAGATGACATAAGGACCACTGCATGCAGCAGCAGTTTGAATATGCAGGTGGTGTTGCAGCTACAGCATGGATCTAAAAGTAACAATGTGAATCTTGTCAAGCCAACCTAAAAGCTGAGAGATCTTTTTGAGATGACAGGTGTAGCTGCCGCCGAGTCCCATCTCCCCATTTCACGTGTGCCGTTTAGCATTTTAGCATCATGCTATGAGCTCATTCAGCATTCGGTTTGAAAGAGCAGATCCCAGATAAATAGTTTATAGCCACAATACGCTCATGTGGTTAAAATTAACCACACTATAAGGAGGTCAATGCTTTGGCACAGCAAAAAATCTGAGTCCCGAGATCCAGCTGGAACACATAACAAATAACTGTCCTTAGGCAATGAGAAAACAAAATCCCCCTAAAAGATTTAAGAAATGGATTTCATTCACATTTGGAAATGAAAAACGAGGCAGCAGAGCAAAATTATAGCTGCAATGCTAACTGGGAGAAAATTGAGCCGGAGAAATAACCTCACAGTCTCACCGCAGATGTCAAGGGTATGGATTTTTCTGTGCGGACAGTGATCTATATTTACTATACACTCTAAATACACCAATATTTTATGATTTACCTATTGGTGAGTTTTTGTGGGAGTAAAGGCTATTTTTTAGCTCGTGGACAGCTATGAATTGGTATTGATTAAATTCTAATTCAATTCCCCTCGTTTTGCTGTTATTGCCAGCAGAAGCCGAGATGTACCGCCTGTCCAGGCAAATGTAGCTCCAGCACAGAAATAGATGACCTCTGTTGCTTTAATTACCCTTGATCCCATGCTGCTTGGTCAGTGAGGTCTTTATGACTTGCTGGACTGTATTATTTACATTCATTAGCATTACGGATGAGGAGCTGGCATATTAAACTGCAAAAAAAAAGAAGAAGAAGAAAAAAAAGCGTACTTGTTTCCAGCACAGATACAACAAATGACACTTTACAACTAGTGGATGACTCACAGCTGATTTGAGGTTATATATATATATATATATATATATATATATATATACATATGTATTACTGTATTTTTTTAAGGGAAATTACAACTTTTTAGAGCAGGGCCAACTACTGCAGATGATTCACTGCTCATTTGTTTCACCGTCTAAAAGCACAAGCAAAATACGAGCAAATCCAGCATCTGTCTGAGGCAAGCTGAGCTCCAACTATGCAGCTGTCAGTGGAAGTGCTTCCACGTTTAGCCTTTGGTTAAATTCAGTATATCTATCTCAGTCACAGTTTGGAATCGTGGCTAAAAGGATGAACATGAAAATGATGGGCTAAAGAACTGAAAATGAAGGCTGGGTGACTCTGGGAATTATAAGAGGGAAACCGTCAACGTGGAGTGCATCAATGTCAGTCAAGCCCCATCCCCAATGATGGTGGCTAATTAGATTTTCCTATGCTCAACAAATCATGCTGATAGGGAGAAACATTTTGCAACTCAATAGCCGGCTGACATGTACTGATAGCATTGTCAGCAGAGTCAACTGTGCTGCCTGCTAACATGGTTCGAGTGGAGGATTATGGTTGATACTACGGATGCATGTTCTGTTTACATGCACCGGCAGCTTCTACAGAGGGAAAATCAGCTATGATTAGAAGTGAATTAATCAATGGATGAATTACCACGAGAAATTACACATATGCAAGCCTGGTTTCACCCACAACTTATCACATGCTGCTGCTTTGTCAGGCCCCCATGGCGTCACATTTGAATGCAGCGGTTACCATTTAGCATCGTTTTTCTATGTGCCACGCGGAACAAAAGACTTGTAAGACTCAGTGAATGTCAGAAATAGAAGCATGAATCCATAGCCAGATGTTCTTTGAGAGTGGCACAGTTGCTCCATTTCGGATAAGGAGATGTTTGATGTCGTGAAAGGCAGTATTTACAGCCAAATATGGTCTTTCCTCACTTAAACCTCATTGTTTTGGTGCCCAAACGTATCCAAACTGCAAAACTCTGAACCCCAAAACATGCTGGTAGGTTTGCAAAGAACACAAATAAGTAAATAAATAAATAAAATCCAAAATTAAACCATGAATCACAAACTGTGAATGAATCATAGGAATATCAACTTGACAAGGGTCCTTGAACTACCTGACTGTGATGTGTTGGTCCATTGGAAAGAGACGCTAAATCTAAGGAAAAAAATCACGATATTTAATTAAAATCACATTTTTTCACGTCTTGTTTTAAAATCTCCTCAAAATAAATCATTTCCATGAAGCATTTGTTGTAAAAAAATAAAAATTCTGTGCTCATAAACACAACTGTGAAGCCGTGAGTGACTGAGCTGTAACCAAGAGTCACATGACAAAAATTGAAGGACTCTTGAGAAAAAAAAACTTGGCTGAACTGCACAACATAAACATGTAAGCAGTAAAAATATCCACAGTACATAGAATCTTTTCAAGCATTGGTAATACTTGTGGGCACTTTGAAAAAATTTTGCACATGCCTATTCCAGGTATTTTTTTTTAAAGTTTTTGCAAAATATAGAGTCAAAGAGATTCAATTTGTTAGTTCAGAACATTTTTCAGCAGCATAACATTATCATTCTGCGCAAAAGACATTTCAGAGTTGTCTGTACATCTAGCCAGACTTTCCATTGATGTGTAGGACTTCATATTGCAGTAAAAAATGAGCGTTTGATGAAAAAAATGTGACAGATGCAAAGAAAAAAAATGCTCAGAAACTTTTTGATCTGGAAAAATACAATTTGTCTATCAACATAGAACACCGATGAAGGTGGCATTGACACCAAAGGACATCTAGAGTGAATCCATCTATCTATCTATCTATACAACGTTCAAAATGGCTGCTCTTTGTCCTACATTATTCATCTCCTCACTAATCACAGCCTTGTTTGACCTTGGTGCTGCACACAGTGTTTTAAATGTTTTAAAGGAATTCAGTGAAAATGAGCTCCAAAGCCTTTAATAATCTGTCATGCTGGATGCACTGCATGCTGTTGCTCAACAGCCTCACTTACAGCCTTTCAGCCAATCGAAAGCAGTGCATTGTGAAGCGGCTAAAAATCGTCAATTGTAGTCCTCTTGGCATGGACCGAATTTTCATTTGGAATCCAAGATGCAACACTTCACAGCAGTTACTTGACCTGTTCATTATAGTTGCATTAATGAGGACAAATAAGAATAACAGACACTGAAATGGGAAAATTCAAATACGGCAAAATGAACCAAAAACTCGTGAAAGGAGGAGATGTTTAGCAGCATATATTCCAACACCAGTATTTATTTCATAGCTAATAGTATTTGACAGCGATGGCCCTTTGCAGTAAAGGGCTGCATTTTTCATTTTCACCTGTAACTGTCAATATTATGCACATATTTTCTCCTCCAACTGCCTCAGCTTGCATGTGAGGTGCTGCTTTAGCTACTAATTACTTTCTTACGCGCTGCTGATTAGCTTTGCCCGGAGCCCACAGCTTCTGGTGTGTGTGTGCATATTTACAAGGACCCTAATCACTTCTGTTTCCACTAAAATAACATGTCTGCAAAATCAATTTGATTGCACCCGCTAAGTAACCATTTTTCATGAGGATGAGGAAAAAAAAAAATCAAGGTTTGTTTTTCAGCAGTGAAGCAAGCAGTCCTTGATGCATGACCATGTGCGATTTCAGGCTAACTGATCATGCAGCTGCTGAATTAGCAAGAGGTGCCTCAAAATCCCCTCACTCTGTCCTTTCGCTTTGAAGTGGCAATGATGAGATTACATCGTGGAGTGATCAAGGATAACCTTCAGTGTTTTATCTCTACAGATCCACCTGTTTGTCCGCATCTCTGGCAATGACTTTTTCACCTGGAACCGAGCACTGCCAGGTGTCGGAGCTTATTAGCACCCAAACCACTTCCAAGTCCTTTCCGCTGTCTGATTTGTGTTCGCTGTTTATTTCTCTCATATAAGTGAAACAATTTCTCTGCTTCACAACTGCCACTACATTTGCTATGGTGAGGTATGCATTTAAGAGAAGGCTTTAAGCAGATTATCTCGCCCTTGTAGGCTACCTTCCACGCTGGGAGAGTTGCCAAATAATACTCCTGGTGAAGTAAAATCACTGACAAATTTATTGGAAAATCAAATCTCGAAAAAAGCCAGCTTCATTTAGGATCTGCAGCAGTTCTGCCTACCGAAAGCAAATGTTGTATTCCCTTTGCAGTTCCTCTTTCACATATGCACCTATGTGTCATAATTTTTACAATCATTTCTAGACATAGCCCGTTATGGTCTAACTTTCTTTTGGTTTTGTGCTCCAGAAGCTAAACCGCTATATGTGTAAAAGTAATAACTGTAAAATTGTCTTTTACAGGCTCTGCTGCATTTCTTCTAACCACCAAATCGGACAAATATGTTATACAGTCTTCTTTTACTTGCTAAAACATCCCTTGCAAATAAATGCAGGTATATTATTCTACATAGCAATGCCATTTTATTTTCTTTATCAGCCCTTAGAGAGGCCTAGACTCCCTCTCAGAACTCTCACAAACCAGTTAGGCACATTGCAAAATTCTGAAATCAGAGATCCAAATACACTTTTGTGGCATTTTGAAGACGCAGTGATGTGTAAACTCCACTGTCGACACCAGTCACGGACATAAAGCTCATGAACATCTGATATTTACCCCCGATAATGGAGGGGTTTGTGAAAAATAATGTGATGTTTCTAAGCAAATCTCTTTAAATTAGGGCGTATCACGCCGACACAAATAATGCTGGGGCTGTTAAAGAGAGTCCAGGGTCTGCTGGGTAACAAGCAGAATATTACCCATAAGGTGGGGGGGGGGGAAACAAGGTCGCAATGGAAAACAAAAAAATCTCTATCACGGAGACACATGATTATATCAGAGTGTATCCAACCACGTTATTACCTGCATGATAGCCTCCGTTAAACAGGTAAGCAGAAATAACAAAGAATGAGTTTTATCCAGGCAATTATCTGAGCCGAACTGCGCTGCTGAATGTATTCCACTCTTGACTTCTCTTTGATGAAAGCAGCAGGAGCCTTCTCACTCCCTCCTTCTTATCACACTGTCGAGCCAGCTTGCCTGCTCCCACACTGCGCTTGCCAGCAGAAAGGGCACTGCTCGTTAATGCCAGTGAGCTGGAAATGAGTCACAGCACCTTGTCACGTGGCCGATCTGTACCCCGACGGCGCCCTCTGCTCAGGAACTAAAGAACATGGCTTTCCCCGCTCGTTTTTTGTCCCCCCTCCTACATTCGCCGGCGCTATCATGACTGCTGTTCTCATCCAATTGAGGGGAAAGAGTGAATGCGCACATTGAATAAGACATGCTGAACGGAACTGCAGGCTTTGCATTGTGGATACTGGATCCTCTGGTGGCAGCAGGGTTTAGAGTGTGTTTCATGTCTTATAGGCTCCTGCAGTATCTGCTCCTCTGCATACTGGCATTATTGTAGCTACTGTATCTTAAACATGCAATAATAAAGTGTAAAGGGCAAAAAATAAACACTTTTTTTTTTTTCGCTTGCGCATGGTACAAACACCGGGGAGTCGTGCAACATAACTTTAGTTGTGCGTTGGTGTGCTGAGATTATATAAACATGCGTTCTCTCACAGTTGATTTGTTTCAACCGGCTGCGTGTTTTCATGTGGGGGTTTGGGAAATATTTGATATAATCAGGTTATATTCCGCATTTTTCCAGCGCTTTGTGTGGAAGACTGAGATAGTTTTTGAAGAGACTTTTCAATGGGGATTTATCGAGGCCCAGCATATACGCAGCCGTGGTGGGCCTTTAAAGTCATCCAGCTGTCGCGTCTGTGTGGATCACTGAATCAACAAAAGCATGCGCCCCGTAGCATTTATCATTCTAATCTGGAATGAAATTAATGAAATCTCCTACCCCTTTTGTAGTTAATATCTTGTACTTACTGTGTAACAGCTGTATTTCTGCTGCAAGTCTTTATTCAAACTCTGAACATCGAGCGGTTTGTGGTCAGATTCTTCTTATGTCACACAGCGGTTTAGTGGTTCGTTTTCTAACTGCAGTATTAAGTCCTGCATCTCCCTGAAAGCTGAAATCCAGAATCAGAAAGAACTCAGAAATGCCTTCTATGCAACAGAACAAAGCTATAAATCCATAAATTGTATTAAAAAATGAAAGTGATTACATTTCTTTCTGAACATGTGCTCCATTTTTCCAAGTGTTCATAAGCCAAGTACCAACATTTGAAAAGAAAACGCTCACTTCACATATTACAGACATTTTGCTACTCTATTTTACATTTTAATTTACTTTCATACTTCCGTCCTATCTGCTCTGTGTAAGTCCAGCCTGCAATTCAGTAGAGTTCAGCCAAAGAGTCACAGAATTTTTGTCACTTGACTGTTAGTCGCAGCTGAGTCACTCATGGCTTTTGGGTTGTGCTGAGGAGCACAGATTTTTTGGGGGCTGATTAATCTGGTCAGAACAAACAGTTTGTTTTTAGCTATTTTTTAAAAAATGAGCCATGTAGAATCAAGCGATTTTGAGGAAATATCGTCGGGTTGAGGCACAAACGACTCGTTTACAAACTGTCAAAATGTCAAAATATGATGATTCTCTCGGTTATTGCAGTTTCTGGCTGTGATAAATGGAGTAGCTTTGTCGTTTTTTTTAAAAGCCAACATGCTTTTCAAACCCACTGGTGGAGTGTTTAACCCTGAGCATAAGACAAAGGTGGAAAGTCATCCTATTCTGGTTCATACGCTGAACAAAAGAAAATTTCTGTATTACTGTAGTTCAGAATAAAAGACAGCCAAAAAAGGCTTCACTGGAATCATGTGCATCAGCAGCATCATTAAACTTTAGAAACCTAAAGGCACAGGCCAAGTATTTCCATCAAACAGACAGAATTAAAGCAGAAATCTCCAGATTAGGCTTTGCTATAACTTTCAAGGTGACTGACTGGTCTTAACAACGGATTCATGTAAAATAATAACTAAGTCTGAGATACCAAAGTTCCCAAAGTTGAAAAAGAGAGAAACATTGTGGACTGATTATAAAATATAATTACACAGGTTATTTGGCATTGCTGTTCCAAATTTATCTCAGTGTGAGCTACTTAAAATTAAAATCAACACCTCTGTGAGCTCAGCTGGTCCGACATTCTCACCAACTTAAGATGATGCAGCTGATTTGTTTACTGTGACTGTTTCTCTACTTGAACACAATATTTCTCATTAACGGCAAACTAAATATTGTGATATTAGCTGAGCAGTAATGCTGCATGCCAATATAACTTCTAAAACACTGCGAGCAGAAACTTTTCCCTCAGCTTCTTCCTTTTTGCTGCTTTTCTTGATCATCCAACCGAATTTTACCCGCTTACGGATTTAATGACATGATGATTTTCACCTTTAGTCCTCATCATCAGTATTACCTTTTTGGAGTCCAATTATTTTTGTTCACCCTCTTGCAAGGAGAAATTTTTTTTTAAACACCTTTCATAAGCCCAATTATTGCCTTAGATACAGGGAAAGGTCTGACAAATAATGTTTTTGGTCAAAAA
Source organism: Acanthochromis polyacanthus (assembly GCF_021347895.1). NCBI lineage: Eukaryota > Metazoa > Chordata > Actinopteri > Pomacentridae > Acanthochromis > Acanthochromis polyacanthus. The sequence continues at coordinate 11,455,213 of NC_067131.1, read as the reverse complement.
TAATAACATACTCATTGTGCTATTAAGTTAAATGTCAAATTACAGATGAAACAATATTTGAATTCCAGGGTTTGTAGGGGGTCCTGGAAACATATTTCCACTGCTCCCTACAATAAATTATCCCTGGTTTCACATTCTCATATTGTCATTACAGAAATGTCATGTCTTCAGAAAAAAAAAATGCTTGGGTAGTCTCAAATATTACAAGCGGATAAGAGATGCTAATCAGCCTAATAAACAATTATTTACACAAAGGAGTGATAAATGTGTTGTTGGTTTTAAGAAGTTCCTGTAATTTGGGGTGAAATGTACTTTTTTTTGCATGTTCTTCTGATTTCAGTCTACTTCGTTAGGTTTGCATGTTTAAAGTATGTGCATGCTAATAACTGGTAATTAGCACTAATCTCAAAATACAGTTGGAGCGAATGGAAATTTTGGTTTAGAATTTGGTCTTAAAACTGTTTGGTTTCATTATCATCACCGAACTGAAGCCAAATTTATCCGGTCGGAGAGAGGAGACAGAATGTCTGTATCAGATTTTACAGCGATCCATCTAGTAGTTATTGAGACATTTCAGTCCAGAGCGAAGTGGTGGACAGCTGATGGACAGACTGACAGCATCATCCCTGGAGACATGCTTGCTGCATGGCTAAATCACACCCACATCTTTTTCCAGCCTTACAACAACAGCAAAATGGAAACTATTGTTTTCTCAGCTCCTCAGTGGTCCCTCCAGCTTTGGTCCTCAGAAAAGTATGAGCCCTGGCTGTGTTTTAGCACCGCTTCCATTTTTCAAGATTGACTTAGCCTGTGTTCTTTCCCACTTTCCCTTGTTTTTCTTTGAAATAACCGTACTACATGCAGCAGATGAAATATAGAAAGCACAAAGGGCCTTCCGTAAGTGAATTGTTATGAGGAATAATACTTACTTTTCCCACTTGAGCGGCTTATTGGTTTAGGCCGGGAAATACATTTTTTGTTATAAGATACAGCATATATTGTAACTTTTAGAGTTGAAGTCTGGTCATAAAGACTGGAAGAGACTCATAAATATAATTTTCGATCTGCCTGAATGTACATATTCTCAAATGGAATTTCACGATCTTCAGAGACGTTACATAGCGGAGCTGGATCAAAATCAATGAGAAAGCACAGAGAAACTTAGAGAAATCTTTCACCTGTTTCATGTCCAGTTTTTTTTTTTTTTAAAACACCAAACAAACACCAGGAGCTGTTTAAAAGATAAGCCAAGGAGGGGTAATTTGGCAAGCCTTGTCTTCCAAATTGATTTTACATAGTGCCATCACTCAAAGCAGCAGCCTTAATGAAGTTGTGTGTCCACAGCCAGGCCTAATGGAATGATTGAAGGATGAAGATGTTGAAATCTGAAAGGGCTGTTTGTTCGAAACAAATTCTACGCTCATGGTTAAAGCGAGCCGCTTGGCTTAGTTCATTATGGCCTCCATTTATTATCTGTAGCACCTGAAAAATGCCAGTTCTAGAATACTGGTGTGCACTAAAAGCTTAGACAGGGTGCTAGATTTGGTGCACTGAAAGTCATCAAATGTAACCATGCTATATTTATTACCACTACTTTGAGGACCGATGTTTGTCATTTTTTGCTTCATGTCAAAACAAAGCACATATAATTTCAGTTTGTACTCATTTTATGAGAAAATACTTTATTTCTTCACTTTTTAAAATGGAAACACAGTCCTGATGAATTCAATTTTACAATATCAATATATGCTGCTTCTTATTCTACAAACTGTAGCTGAATTATGTCAAAAGATGTTGATGTGAGATGTAAGAATGTAATCATTTAAAAACACACTGGTAAACCGGACAGAAAATGCTGCACAACGTGAATGGTGTCTTGATTGTCTGGAATGAGTCAAACTTTTCCTGTGTCCAAAATGAACTGCGAGGAATTTAGAAAATCTGTTATTTGTCCTTGTATTATTATTTATTCATCTAAAATACTGTTCAAGATGAAGTAGGAAGTGCAAAATGAAGGAATAACATAATTGAATTATACTGATATAAGACTATTTTATGACTCCTATGAAAAAATGTGGCTGGTATGTTTCCCTCCATTCTTATTTAACTGATACTGTTCAGCTCTAGCAGACGGGGATTAATGCTTTGCTATTTCAATTTTTTTCTTTTTGAGGAACAAAAGAAACCATACACGTCCCCTTCTACTGCACATTTTCTTTTCCGACCCAAACAACCGGTGAAAAGGCGCAAAATGTGAACAGGTCTTTGTAGTCATTGTGTTTCCAACCAAGAGGTCAGGAAAGTGAGAAACTGAGAGAAATAGCACTAATCGAAACACAGGACCATGTAACCATGGTGTTACTGCAACACAGCAACAGCACTCCGTACTACGATCGTTTCTGACAACTGCAGAGTGACTAAGCAACCAATAAAATTGAGAGCTAACTACTAAATATGTTGCGTTTCCTTGACTGCAAGCAGAAGTTATTTCTTTAGCATAAAAAACCCGTCTAACCATGCTGCTTTGGTAAGAGCCAACAAAGCACGCACACACGCCCCGCACATCATTAACACTGCTGGGCTCCTAACAGAAAGCCTGCAAGACTGTTTACAAAGCTAATATGCAAATCCCTAAAGCACCTAAACCTGCATTCACAGTCCAAGACGGACTGTTTCCAAGTTTAATTGGTCAGTGACCAAAATAGATCTACGTTGGGTAATGAAGCAGGTACCCTTTTCTGACTGTAATACACACTGATCAGACACAACATTAAAACCACCTGCCTGATATTTTTAAGTCCCCCTCGTGCTACTAAAATAGCTCAGGACTGTCAGTGCCTGGATGTGTGACCCCTGAGGGTGTCCTGTGGCGTCTGGGACCCCGACGTTGGCTGCAAATCCTTTGGGTTCGGTGGGTAGCAGGGTGGGGCCTCCGTGGATGGGTGTTGTTTTAATGCATCCTGCAGATGCCCGATTGGATTGACATTTAGGGAGTTTAGGGGTCGCATCTGTGCCTTAGGCTCTGCTCTTTTCTGGAGCAATTTTTGCAGTGTGGGGCTGTGGGTTGTCTTGCTGGGTTCATTGGTTAGTGCAGCTGCCACGGGGCGGTGTGCATGATCTGGAACAATGTTTAAGTAGGTGGTACACGTCAAAGTAACATCCACATGGATACCAGGATCCGAGGTTTACTCAGCAGAATATGGCACTGGAGCAAAAACATGAATGTTTGTAGTCATAATATTGTGGCTAGTTGGTGTACATAGACACATACACAGAGCTGCTTATTACAAGCTTTCCTTTACGTCACAAAGAATAAATAAAGCCCGTCCAAAGATGCAAAAAAGAATACCATTTAAGGGATAAGTGGTAGCCTGACATTTAGATTAACTCAATGACTTCACTGAGCTATTTTCTAAAATGAAACAAATTCAATAGCTCTCTGTGGGAGTTCATGTCTTGTCCTGTCAGGATACACTGCCTTAACAATCAGATTCATGCGTTCACAGGCATCCAGTCCCACACTTATGACAAGTGAATTGCCTAAGAAAGACCACATGAAATCAAATGTCGACTGAGAGTTAAGATTTGATTGAGATTATTTTGCAATGTAGCATGTCAACAACACATTTCAATGAGCAAAGTCAAGTTGAAATGTCCAGTAATTACATCAGATCCATATTTGAGCAGCATCCGAGATTATAAGCAAAGTTAGCCATGGGAAGGAATTAAGTGCTTGATCAACGTTACATGTCCGTAAATGGAAATGAGCTTTGTGGAAATTAGTTGTGTTAAGTTTTCTGAGCTGCTAATGATCAGATTAATAGATGCAAACTGGGGATCCCTATGGCATGGTTTAAAAGCCTAGGGATTGGTCACATGAAAGTAGATTAAACCTCATTTAAGCAGTGAGGCGATTATTTATGGGTTAACTTAGCTTAATGTAATGCAAGCAAATAATGCTCATACTTTCAGCTAATTCAGATGACCCAAAATATCCTCCTATACACATGTGAATAGCCAAACTGGGTTAACACAACAAAAAAGAAACTCAGAGAACAAGATACAGACTATTTATAACAATTGTTTTTTGTGTCTAACAAAACTACACACCAAAGAGCTATTGTAGTGCAGCACTGCATTTAGTTTTAAAGCGAGTATTTCAGAATCTCAGAAAAACATGAATAAAATACAGGTTTATAGGTTTATCTTCCACTCAGGTTTTCATTATTGTGGAATTAAAAATTACACAATAAAAGACGCAATAGAAATTTAACAATTAGCTGCCTGTGGACTTCAGTGTTGTTATACATGAGATTACACACTGTGAAAAGTAGCCACATGGGTTTATTATTTTGTTAAAGCTGCACTGATCAGCAGTTTTATATGAACACTGAATGAAATTACAAGATGATGTGTGTATTAATGCTCAACAGTGCCAAACCCACAAAAATTATCACCTGAATCCACAATCGCCCTCAGCTCTAAGGAGAGTTTTAGCATCGCTTTGTTTCTTATTACTGTTTTTATTTATGACTTGCATCCTTACATTTACTTTCTCATCAAACCCTGTTCCAGCTACAATGGTCAGAAAACCAGAAGCCTGTGAAAAGTCAAGTATGTAGCAAATTAAAGGGCCACATACTTTTACTGAGAGTTGAAGAGGAAGGCGGAGACCAAAACTGGAGCTAAAAGAGAAGCAGATAGGGCTGGGCATCAGGACCCAGCTCCAACTTGGTACCAATTTCAAAGTTTAGATTCTAAAGGAATTCTAAAAAGAAAGTTAGATTCCAATTCTCTTCATTGGTTCTAAAACAAATTTCACTGTTTATGTGCTTTGCAAACACCAACTGCATATCTACTGCTATATATCCATTATCTGTCTGTTTGCAAAGATGGGATTTGACTGCACATAGTACAGCAAAGTAGCCAAGATAAACATAACACACACACACACACACACACACACACACACACACACACACACACACACACACACACACACACACACACACACACACACACACACACACACACACACACACACACACACACACACACACACACACACACACACACACACACACACAAAACTCAATTTATATATAAACTGTTAAAAGAAACCTTTGTTGCTATGGTTACAATTACTCTATCTAGCTCTGTGTTTCCACAGCTAATAGATGTCCGTTGTAATGTGGTTTGTGCTGTGAAGAATGCAGGGAAACATCAGAGGGACATCATATCAACAGAGACTCTATATTTCTCCTCTGTCATCACTGTCCCTTATAGCAACACTTTTCTGTCACTGCAGCAGTGTGCAGGTTTATTTCTCTCACAAGGAAGGGAATGCGCAATTAGGCTGTGGGTGTACCAACCTCACTTGTTAAAGAACATAGTAACTATATGAATTCATACAGTTGTGAAGTGTTTGTTTACCTTGAAAGACTTAGATGCACTAATGCCACACTGTAATAATCCTGCTTTTACAATGTTACTCATCTTGTGTGACTGTTACTCCACAATCCAATCCAATATATCATTAAGTCACTGTTTGTAGTTGTTTGAACTACCTGAACCTCAAAGAATTGCAATAGAGAATAGCTAAACACAGGAATGGATGAGCAGAATCAAAATCTGTTAAAATGCCAATAAACTGCTAACAGGTAAGCCAGATCAGTTCTACAGATCTGTTATATAAAGAGATGCCTATTTAATCTTGCTTTTCAATTCTGCACAAAAACAGCACCTAAACAAAAGAACAACAAAAGACTGAGTCACGCAGCCTTAATGCATAAACCAGATGGGGATCCTCGTGTCTTTCCTCATGTTTTTCATGGCCTTTAAAACACACTATTTCCAAAAACAGCTCTCTCGGCTGAGTGAGTCACTACTACGGTTTTAAAACTTTGACTTTTAAAGTGGAAAATCACAAAGGAGGTTCTTCTTGTGTTTGACACATACTCATTATGCTAATAACAATGGCAAGATTGGTGAAACACCAGCGCAGCAGCATCCCATCTTGAAAAATCTGTGACCTGATAATTAGATCTGATGTATGAGGTTACCATGGCAACTTCATGATCCACACAGGTATCTCCATTCAGAGGCACTGCGCAGGTGACAGCCAAAAAAATAAAAATAATGAAATTCTGTGCTGCATATTTAACACCCACCCAACTCATTTCCTGTGCACCTGACTGAGTCAAACGAACTGCCTTGAAGTAAAGAAAAATAAAAACATCTTGCCTCAAAAGTCATTTGTTAAAACAGGTGCTGAAGAAACAATTTGAAAATGGAAGTGTGCATGGCAGACCATATGGCTTCAGTGGGAAAAAAAAAAATTAAACACAATTCAAAATACAGAAACAAGTTCTTTTTTTTCTGACAGGCAAGTTGAAAAAGCAGTAAAAATGAAAGCTTCCAAGTACAATCAGGACTCCCTCCCCATAGGTTGGAGGATGTGAAGGAAAATTAATGAGATAACAGGAAACCTTATTAAGTACAAAGCCAGTGGAGAGTGTCAGGGGATTGTCTGGTATCTCAACAAAATATTTGTTCCATGTCTCCAGGCCTTGACTGTATCTTTAATATACTGTCTATGCCTTCAGGTCACAGCTTGTAAAATGTTTTGTTTTATCCTGACAGAGTGATAGTATTGATGTGATGTCCACAGTTTGGAATGCTGGTTTACTTTCCTAATTTTGTCTTGATGTGAGAACACAAGCAAGACCTCAGATAACTCCTGTTGTTCAGGAGGTGACACAAATACCTCTTCCATCAACTCAATGGGCAAAGGGTGTCCCAGGTAGCTCTTATCAGCATCCTAACATCCCCTTGCCAGCCTGAACTATGGATGCAAACCCCTCAGTCACCTTACCACGCATGGCACGCTGCCCAAAGGCTCGGTGAACAACCCGAGCAGCATCCAACACAGACAGCAAACTCACAGGCAGAGGCCAAGAAACAATCATTTGTCTAACTGGCTAATAACGGATAACAATAGGCAAGATTAATGCTGCTACTTCAGTGATTTAAACACAAACTCTAATGAACTTGTGTGGACTCAAAGACAGCACCAGTGCTTGAAAATGGCATGAAACAGAATGGTGAATAACTTGAACAAGAAGTGGAAGAAAAGTTATTTTTTAAACAATTTATCAAATGTGGGAGTGATGATTAATTAGTAGATCAATAAAAGTATGAAAAATGAAGCCTTGGGGTCCTCCGTAATGAAAAGAATGTGTACTGCCGACTCTATCTAAACTTAATGTTGCATAAAATTTAATAATTAGATGAAGAGTTTTGTGTTCTTCTCAGAGACTATATAAATGATGAATATAGCTACCACGATGTCACCTACTGGTTAGTCGACTACAGCTTTGAAGCCTCAAGTGTAGCACGCTGGGTGGCACTATTTTGGACTTTTAAAACCTAAGGTTACAAATAAGGGATGGATCTATATTAGATTTTGGGGACACTACGGCAATACGCCAAGAACCTGTCACTCAGGTTATTATCCCCCACTTTGTCCTTTTTTAAAAAAAATTAATTGAACCAGAATTTACAAAATGAACACCATGTTGTATTGAAACAAACTTGAAACTACCTATTGAGACCACAAACTCATTAGGAAAATGTTAATTGAGGTACATAATTAGGTAAGAAGTAGGTTCATTTTCTCATAGGCTTCTATACAACTGACTTCATTATGTAATAATCAGAGGTGTCACCCCCTGCTGGCCATTACAAAAAATGAAGGATTAAGGAACTTCTTTGTTGGTTTTACTTTTTTAGAATTGCAGGCCACAATCATCCTTTATCTACAGTCTGTGGTTCTTCTTGAAAATGACATGTAAACATCATTTTATGTACTGTATATTGGCTATTACAACACTATAAACACATAAGTGTAACCATAAAGTGCATATTGTGAAACAAAGCATCTTCCAAATGCTGTAAATCCACATGCTGCCCTTGCTTTTTTATGTTTGAGTTTGTAGAACAGGAAAAAAAGCAAAAATATTAGTAAATTGTAGGTACATTTGGTGATATTTCATAAGATCTATTGCCAATCAGTCTTGAAAAAACATGCTAACAGGTCCCAGATTACAAAGACAACTCCCCCGTTATTTAGTTTGAGTCTCTAAGACATAAACTTTCCTGTTTCTGTAAATGCTCTTAAAAAATAAATGATGATAATCATGGCTGATAACAATTCCCCAATAAATGCATTGTTTACTCCTGTTTCAGAAACATTAGCTAAAAAAATACAGCTGCGTTTAGATATTAATTAGTATTTTTTTTAACAATAGTGTGCATTTTTGACCCATGATGGCTTTAATTTGATTTGCTGACAAAAAAAAACCCTCCAAAACAAAACAACACCAGGCTTCTCTAGTAAGCCCTAATATCATCAAATCAAAATGAATAATTTACATTGACAACTACATGAAAAAAAATGATTAAAAACACAAGCTGCAAAAAAAAAAATGAATAATTACACATGACTACACATGATTGACTGACTGACTGATTTATAATTCATTTCTTCTCCATGTGTCCAGCAAACCACATCCCAAAAAATGCATGAGAAAACATTTTAGGCCAAAAAATATCACAAGATAATTCACGTTGCAGCCCTGTATTCTTGCTTTAATGTGTATTTGCTGCTGCCAGGCTTAAAATGTGTTCACGCAAGTTACTTTGTGCTTGTTTATTTCTGTATGCTGATGTGCCAGCCCGATCTCACGAGGATTCGTGAAACTGTCACGTAAGTTTTAGTTTCGGTTTCGTGCGCACCAACACGATTTCGTCATGTTTTTCGTGCCGCTCACCACGAAATGCGCACCAATGTATTTTAAACGGCGGACTTTTCGTGCCACCCAGAACGTATTTCAAACGAATGTGTGTATTATATTTTTAATGTAAAACCATGGCGAATCCAACGCTATATTTTGCATGACATCGTCCCTAACCATAACCCTAACCATAACCATAACCCGGTGGTACACTTACCTTTTTTTTTTTTTTTTTTTTTTTTTTTTTTTTTTCCCCAATTTGCATAGGAATTTCAAGAATGTCCGGCGGCCGGCGGCCGCAAACGCGATCACACAAGCAGTATACGCCGATGGACAGCTTAGATCGTCATGAATCCGCTGGTATAAACCACTTTCAGCTGTGATTACCACAGCGGGTTTCGTTGTGAGCAACACGAAAAACATTTCGTGGTGAGCAGCACGAAAAACATGACGAAATCGTGTTGGTGCGCACGAAAAAGAAACAAAAAATTTACGTAACAGTTTCACGAATCCCCGTGAGACCGTGTTGGATGTGCACATGCCCATCATGACTGATCTCTTCCTTTTTCGCCACCTCTCTTTCACTGGCAGACAAACTGCTAATGAATAATTTACACCGCCGCTAACGTCCTCAGATTAGACAGAGAAAATTGTTTCGGGAACACATGAATGTTTAAAGACGAGTCGCTGAACCTCTGTGGCGTCTGGAGGGGCCTCACTGGTGTCATTAATTTGTGCCCAAAGTGCTATCAGAAGGTTGAAGCGACAGCGTGAGGCTCCATGCAAATTCAGCAGAAGAAAAAAAAAAGCCCCTTTGATTTGGCGTGAGGAATCATTTGTTTCTGTGCTGATACCTTGCCAGACTGATACAAATGAGTGAGAAGCTTTACATTTCAGAGCGAAATGCCAGGCTGCTGTCATCTTCAGGGCGGAGGGGTGGGTAGGCGGGTGAATTTTTAAGCCACCTCTTAGCATTGTTGGCAATGTATCCGCACACTTTGGCAACGTTCCCTGTAAGCTCTGCATACAAGGCTTCATCGTGCATGTCCATGAAAACACAAACTTTTATCTCTGCCACAGTGCCACGCAGGGTATTTAGGTCAACCAAATGAAATGAGAAACAAAAATGAGAGAATAAATGTCTCCGGGAATGTTGTCATCCGTCATATTCTGACATGGCGTATACAGTGTCTTGATGATGAATCAGAATGTTTTTCACGCATGATACATTTTGTCTTTCAAGGTAGGCTGCCTGTTATTTCAAAAAAATAGCTTAATATAAATCAGATTTTTCATTCGAGAAGGGAAATGTTATTCTGTTGGACATGAAGCAGAAAGCCAGTGCTAAACTTTTCTATTTTTCAGAAGAGAAGCGCTCTGCTGGCTCTCACAGCCCCACCAAACACCAATGCAAAATCATTTTACACTTGTTCTGCATTATTCTGCTAACATCTGTAAACACACTATTTAAAATCCATGCATAGCATAATCTCATTTTATCTCATTTCAGACCGTTTCTTATTAACAGTCGGGCTTGTTGGGTTTTCATGTAACATTTTTCCATCACTGGAGAAAAGCTTTAGCCTCTTCTTTCCAAATATTTGAGCTTTCGGTCTTTGCCTTCAGAACTCTTGAAATGGAGCTTTTTGCAATTTCCTCGGCACAAAGTATCCCACCAGGGTCTCATTTCCTGATAGCATTTTAGAGCTGAGATGATCTTAAATCCCAGTGCATCTTGTAAGATTTTTAGGGTGTCCATCATAAATAAATGAGTGTCTCCTGTCTACCCACTCACAGAAGGTGGAGCCTCTTAGAAAGCCAAATCTCTTGCAGAAGGAACTCAGAAAAAATGAAAATCCTTCTTGTTCGGGCTTATTATATACTACATTTTTAGCTTTTTTTTTAAACTTTCTAAAAGGATGCTATTTGTAAATGCAGTGTTTGAAGAAATATAACCCAGGATGCTTAAGCATCTTACATAACAAAAAGAATAAGTGGAGGCATAAACAAAGAGAAAAAAACCCCACCTTGAGTCGAAATATTTTGAAGCCTTAAAAAAAGTAACCTTGTTGGTTTGCTTCAGTCATGTGTTTACTGATTTACAGCCATTTCTGTTGCTCTCCTCCTCCACTTTCCATCATGTAAAGGTGCTCTGATTGCACAGCAATGATGTACAGCAGAGCCATCACAGTAATGAATGCACGGCACTTTGATATAGAGGAAAAACACACCATTTTTTGTTGAAGCTGGTGTATATTTTATCTTAACGAGAGCAGCTTTTAATTAAAATCTTTCCATATGTAACTCAAATATCAAACTCCTCTCTCCTAAAGTGCTGCTACTCCTACATAGTTCTTTTCCATTTTGGTCAAGTGAGTAGTTATTTTTCCTCTTGAACTGTAGCCCTAACCCTGCTTGAGAGCATTCATTGAAAAACTCTAAGGGAACACTTGACATTGAAACACTCTCAACCTCACAGATCAACCTTTGGCACTCTGATATAAAGGGCAACCACTGTCCAGATGTTGACTGCCTGTCTCATTTACACCTATGCTTTTTTTCCTCTCTTCCTGTGAGTAAGCACTGACTGGAAATTCACTCTACATAATAACATGGGCAAAACGACGGAGCAGCAATAAAACTGTAGTCATTCTTCTTCTGTACTTCACACTGTGCCAAGAAAACCTCTGCTAAAAAAAAACCCCACTCTGTGATCTTACAGGCATGTTTGTTCACCGTCATTTTCATTTTAAACCAAATCATACTGATTATTTCCTGTTGTGACAGATAATGGCGAATACGTGCCTGAATGCAAAAACACTCACATCAATGGACTAATTCACAGCAGTTTCACAAACCTGCTCTCTTCTTTGTAGCTCTATTGGTTTTAGCAAAGTCCTTCTTGATACAGTCTGACAGCACCTCCCTCCTATTTATTGCTATATTCTTGGCATATAGACAACTATTCATTAGTGCTGTAATTACTCTAAGGATGGAGGATTGTACAAAAACTCTTCGCCTACTTGTACAAGATTATTAAATTCTCTCCTCTAACATGGTGTGATGCGACGTTGTTTACTCCACACAATAATGGAAAGGAATTCCATCTGACCATGGTCCCCTTCTAAAATTAAATTCTTCACTATATTGCATTTGGTTGCAGTTAAAATATTTATCATGGGGCACCCAGGGAGCTCAGCTTACTGAGAGGGTGACCCATAAACAGGGGCTATAGTACCTGAGGCAGTGGTCAAGGGTTCGAATCCAGCCCATAACCATTTAATGCATGCCATTTCCCTACTCTTCTGCCTGCGTTTCCTGTCTCTCTCTCCTTTCCTATGAATAGAAAAGGCCAACAAAAAATTCATCATGAGCGAATATCCCAATGATATCTTTTCTGGCTTTGATTTTTGCAGTGAGCGTCAACTGCAATAAATCTCTGTAATAGCAGCTTTCTCTGTCAGACACATAATCACGTCCTCAGATATGAATATGTATGAAAGCACTGTTGTTCTTGTTGTTGTTGTTGCTCCTGTTGTTGAATATGATCCGTGATTTTAACCAACTGTTTAAAATAGTTCCTGATTCGATATATCGTAGTCGACATGAAATTTGTGATGTATTTCTGAGTTGCATATTTTGAGGCAGCGTGTGTGTGTGTGTGTGTGTGTGTGTGTGTGTGTGTGTGTGTGTGTGTGTGTGTGTGTGTGATTTCTGCTTTTCAAAACACTGGCCTAAACATCATTAAGCAGGATGGGCACAAACAGGCGACTCACTAATGATGTTGTGTTAGTATACTATAAGATCGAGAAAAACATTTTTCCCCATCAGCAAATACTCCTCAGTCTTTGTTGTAAAACTACACCAGGACTGAGTATTTGGTCTATCAGTTTGGATACTTCCATATAGAAATACCAATGATTTAGACGGAAACGGTAGCTGGACTTTTGAGCAATCTACTCACTGCATGTCATCTCGACTCTTTTTAAAAGCCAAAATCCCAAAGCAATCCCATTTGTTGCTAAGAGGATGATTCTGGATGCTATTGTAGTTGCACAGTTATATTTGGTCTTTCTGTGTAAACCAGATAAAGGAAACATGATATAAAATGTAGATAAGCGACTGAAAATAGCCGACAAGTAAACGCATTCATCTAAGTTAGTCACAGTTTAGAACCTCGTTATTTAAAGAGGAAATTTTCAAGACCATGAGTATTTAACAGAGTAGTTCATGTGGAAAATGATTTTTTACAATAAGAACACTCATGTTAACATAAATATAAGACCTTCTGTGGCCATCAGCTAGACAAACTCAGTCGTTTAAAATTAAAAAGCCATTCAGCAAATGAAATGATGACGGCCGAGAGCTAAAAGTAGCAATTATCATGTCAGTGTAAAGGGTTACTCATCCATCACACTTTAGTAATGGTTTGGTCATGACTCATTCAAGTGGTTTTTTTGGGTCCTAATACTGAGGCTACACATTTAGGCTCTGAATCCCTGCGGATGAATGCAGACAAAGGGCAAAATTCTAACAAAATCGGCAAAAAACCTTCAAAAAAAATCCTTAATTTATTAAGTAGAAAGATTGAAATACTGCTATGCAATACACTGTGTTTTGTATTTTGTGCAAAATGTTAAAAGCTCAAAAAGATCACTTCAAGGGTGTTTACTGAAAGCAGAAGTTGGCTGTACTTTGAGTTTGCTGCTTCATTGTCTGGCACATTTAGTTCTGGCTTTTTGTTATCAAAACAAACTGGGCTCTATGAACTCTAACAGATTTCAGCAGTTCACAATACACAACTTGAACTTGAAATACTCAGAAGTATGAGTATGTATTTTGTGTGATTGACTTTTGTTTTTTCAGACTGCAGAGGCGGCATTGCAGATACATCATATAGCACCAGACTAAATTTAAATTAAAAAATTCAACTCACACATAAATACTAGGTTGGAGAGTGCAAAGATGACCATCTGCTTCCCACTAGATAGTCCAAAAACATGTTTTGCTGGTCATAAAGAAGGCCTACAAGCTGTCAAGTAAAGGGGGTAAATATAATTAGAAGCACCATTTCCTTGTGTCCGTTTGAAAGTCGAGCAAATCTGCCGAAAGCATGGAAATGTCACTGAGGGACAGTTTGAAAGATGGTATTTTAAAATCCAAACAGTTGTCATGTGGAGGGGGCTTGTGGTGTCTAATTATACAACAAAAAGGCAAATTATACAGCACTCTCACTGTCTACATTGTGCCCATTTGGAAGATATTTACATATACACAGATAAAAATCCCACTCTGCTGAATTACAGCGGATGAATCATTAAAACTTTCAGATGCTTTCATCTCTAGTGTGATAATATTTCAACAGATCCATCAGGTGACACATACAGTCGGCTCCTCCATCCAAAGGAAGCACTCGGCAGCTGCAGTGTCTGTACTCTGCACTCCATGCTACATTCAGAGCACAGTGTCTTGTCAGTAGCATTTGAGCGGAAGCAGAAAGAGGGAGACTACAGGACAAGGATAAGTGGGTTCCAGGAGGAAGGCCCCTGCCAGATTACATAACAACAGAGGATGAGCTCTGGCAAGGAAGTCGTGTGAAGAGCTTCGCCCGAGATGAACATTGCACGTGAAGAAGATATTGTTTTTTTTGTTTTGAAGATCCCCCTCCAGCACAAGCTTGGTGCCTCAGCCCCTGTGATCGCGCCAGTCGAGGGAAATAAGCCGAGCGTCATTGTCGCAGTGACGTGCCACTGTGTAATTCTGCTCAGTTGTACTACAAAGGGATCCTGTCACAAATGTGACTTTGGAGCTATAGATTTTTGGGTCAATTTTCAATGCAGTCGGAAACTCTGCTCTACTTTAATACTTCCTCACAGCAGATTAAGATAAGCATCTTCATTCGTGTCCTAAATTCAATGAGATGACAGCCCCTACTGTGCCCCTGATTCTGACAAGAGAGAAAAGCCAGGCTGTGATATGTCTTGTTTCAGCACACCACCGCTGAATTTTCAATAAGTTTGACCTGGGTCAGACTTTGCTAAGCCTAGCCTCAAACCCAGACTTTAAAGCACATAAAAGAAAAACCCAGCTGAATAAGCTCAACGGGATAATTTGGATGGCTGGGACTGCTATCTTCTTTTCACAGTGGCTTCACTTGCATAGCCCTGTCAAGATGCCTCTGTTCTGTCTGCTTCAATCCAGGAACAATGCACACACTGGTACGATGTATACTGGGAGGGAGAGGATGAAAAAGTACAGATGTAAAGGCACACCATGGAGGGGGGGAAGCTCCAGTGCGAACTAATATCTTCAGAAAGAGTTATCCAAAATCACATAGAACTGAAATATTATTCAGTGGTTTTAGAGGGTGCAGTGAACAGTGTCAACCTCTCCACGTCACACAAATTTTATGGCAAGAATCAAGCAGCTCTCCGAGGCCAATTCAAACTCCCCTGCATCGTATTGATCTGCCACTGACATGGCTGTAATGCAGGACGGTGCTGCTAATGGAGGGTGATAAAGTAACTATAAACCGGGTGCAACTCGCCAGTGCATCACTGCAAAGACTGATAGCAGCAAACAACAGCAGCGGATGCAAGAAGGCTAACAAACAGGATCTCTACATCTTTATATATTTTTTAAAATTTTTTTTTTATATACTCCCATCTGAAACACAAAGAGAGCTTTTATGGGTTCTTTGTGAGGATGACAATAAGAGAGCATTTCACCACAGAGAGCAACAAATGTAAAGTGTAGAATTTGGGGCTCTTTTATGATCTTCTGAGACTGTAAGCCTCGATGTAGTGGTTACTTTCCACTTGAGCCTTAAATATGCATGTGCTGAGAGCTTGCTAGGGAAAAATAGCTGGCCTTTTTGTTTGTTTACCATGTCTCACGGGAATTTCTGCAAAATGGCTGAAGAAAGCTAATTGCCTTTTTTGTTACTCCTAACCTTTCACATTTGAATGCATGTAACTTCTTGCAATTACACAGCGTGCCAAAGGATATGTGATTTTCCCATTAGATTTCAGTAATCTGCTCCCCTTCAGACTAAACCTACAGTTATGTGCCACACACAAGCCCAGCAGTACTATACAATTAAACAAAACTGTAATCTGAAATGCTGTTTTTTTTTTCTCCTTTGCACAATCTTATAGCTGTGAGGTTTGAATTACCATCACCCATCAAACATGTCACTGGCAATATTGTAGTGTAATTATTATTGATTGTCACGGACGAAGTGAAATTCCAGATTCATTCGCTTGCTGCGGGGATCGACTCTTGTTAAAGGATGCATCAGCTCGTTTGTCCAGTTGAACAATCATCTCGCTGACCCTCTGGCTAGCCTATATAAACATGACCACATTTTACTGCTTGTATGAGATCCATTTACAAGGACATATTGTATGCCTCTGTTATAAAGCTGAGGGAATGGACAGGAAACGCATGAACCATTCTCGGCCGACAGTCGTGAAACTGTAACATCTAGTAATCTATTTCTGACTGAATGTACACAAAAACTACAGTCTCTCAACTGTATTATTACGACAAGACGGCCTAAGTTCAAACAACATTGCTTTTTTAACAGTAATGCAGAAATAATTTATATCAATTTATAGCTACGGTTTTAACTAGTGAAACTCAATTGTTTTTATTGTGCTGTATCAAACTGTTTCATGCCACTAAAAATTCACTGTTTTAAAAGATGCTTTTTTTTTGTTAATGAATAGACAGTTCCTAAAAGTCTCAATTTTGATGAAATAAAATGAATAAAGCAAAGCTATTTGTGAAGATGCTCAGACTGCATCTTCACAAAGTCCTCCAAGAACCAAAAAAAATAAAGAAAAATCAATCATTCACGTTGGTTTAAAGAGCAGAAAAAAATACATCGGTACTATCTGTGCTTACTTTAAAGGAGGTTAAAAGAAGAATGGTCAAACTGAGGCAGCATTGGCAAGAACATCCTGATGCGAAGCTCCATAAACATATGATGCAACCTGATAGCATTCTCAGTCTCCCAAATGCCCTGTTCAACTAGACCAGTTTGCAACATAAGCTTTTAATTCAGTATTTAAGATCTTAAGTGAATGTCAAGGTATCAGATACCTTTCAAGGAAATCACCTGAGTTTCTTGCAATAAAGATGAGATATCTAAGTTTTCAGAGGCTGTGAAGCACTGTTCAAGGTGTACAACTGGTGGAATGTTCTTGAAAAACTCCACAATATGTACTGAAATATAGTATTATCAAGCTGATATAAGGTCTTTACTCAAGGTTAATCAGACCATAACAACAGGAAAGCAGTTTCATCAGTTGCTACCTTCTTTTTTTCTCGAAAAAGAAAGTTCTGGCTCTGGATACAACAGATAAATTCAAAGACATTATCAAGCAATTACTCCAAACAGGAAATAGTACAATCAAAGTGCGTTGGTTTTACATTCTGTTAAAAAGTGAAGCAGGCATTGAGAAAAAAACAAAACAAAAAAAAACGGTGAATTTGTTTGGTAATCTCAGGATTTCTCAGCAGTTTTTTAATGCTGTAAGCAGAATTTCATTTTTAAAAGAGCGATAATTTGTTTCAGGCTATCTCTAACAATCCATAGCATTCACAAGTTACAGTTCTTCACATAGCATCTGTGCAGCAGGAATGAATGGTGTCCTTCAAGCATAGTTCTTAACAGGAAGGGTCTTTTGTGGCGAACATTTCTTCACGCTGACTGACGGCTGAATTACAATTAGTGCTGTCATTGGTTGTTTAGAGGCATAGTCATTGCTAGAGAGCTTAGATACAAGTCTACATCTGCAGTAGCTCACAGTGAAAAGACAGCATTGGACTAATGCATATGTTCAATGGGCAAGATACTGAAGTTATTTAACCCCGTCCAAATTAGTAAGATTCTCCAGCAGTTATACATCTATTTTGACGCATACTGCTTGACATCTTCATTCTTCAGATTCATATTTTTGCACAATGTATCTCACAGTTTTGGGTAAATGGTAGCTGTGCAGTTGATGCTGACTGAAAAAAAAAAGCTTTTGAACCTCAAACATCGATTGAGCTGCACTTGAGCATAGAAATAACATATGAATCCTTAAATTGACTGCTATTCCCTCTTTCTGCAGTGCTATCGATAGTCCCCATTTTGTTGTGGACTTTCTGCAGCGTTAAATGGATGGTTGCTATAGATTTCTATTAAGATGGTGTAGCAAATTTTATTTTTACTCCCAGGTTTTCTGTCAGACTCTTTCACAGCGTTCAATACTGTGTCTATTTTTTGTTCCATTTAACTTCTAAGATGCTTAGACTCAATATACATCATGCTTCACACTATCATCACCTGGCAAAATAGCCAGTAGCATAGTTCCATCCCTCTTGCTCATCCTCCTCTCATTTCTACCACTTGACACGCTTTTTGTGAACCGACTGCACTAAATCCATATCTGCCCCTCCACCGCTTTTGACCTTCTCTGTTCACTTTCTTCTTCACTTTCCCTGTCAATCCAGCAGCCTCTTTGCTGTCTGCAGCCTTGCAAATTGAGTGAACACAAGTTCCGGTTTGCTTGAAGAAAACGGCTCAAATCTGGCTTGTCTGATGACCTGTCTCACTTTCAGCAGCGCCTCACCTTCTTATCAACGTTTATTTCAGCTTCTAACTCGACCCTCTTCGTCTAATTCCAATTCTGTGCTCCTAACCTCGGCAAATAATTCCCTGTATCTCTCCTCACCCCTATCCTCTCACTGGCTCTTGACTCTCTTAATCCTGAGGGTTGCGTCATCTGCCTTCGCAAGAACTCTGAAGATATCTGAGGCTTTTTCTTAACTACCCACTAACCCTGTCCTCAGTTCCCCCCCAACTACTTCCTCTGTTGACCTTACTGACTTTGGTGTAAATTATCTTTCTCCTTTCTCCACAGATGAGGTCCTGAAACTGATCTACAGTCTTGCCACTTTTACTGATTGCTATCATCAGCACCTCTCTGATGGCGGACCGATTACAATCTGCCTTCAAGTCAATTGAAGTGCTACTATGGGAACACTTCACAATAATGGAACTTCACAAGCTTGGAGAAAAGTTAATCAATATCAATAATGTGTTACTTATAATAACACAAAATGTGTAGCAGCACATCAACACTAATGAGACTTTAGAGGAGAAGCATTGATGGTACATCATTTATAGGGTACGCCATTATTTAGTTTGATTTTCACATATGCATCGAGCTATTTGTCTTTAGGAACACGGAAAGTTTGAAATAATTTACTCGTCATACACAAATATCCATCACATGTGAGATGCTAGCTCCAGCAGCCCTGTCTCTGAAAATTTATGTTCCGAAACAACTAAACTGCATTGTCAATTATGCTCTTAAGGAAACAGATTTTCTCCCAGATTACATTTGTTTGTGATGGACTACCATTTCTAACCAACAGATCTTCACCATGAATTTTATTGCTTTGCTGCTGTTCCTTTTTAGCCAACCGATCACGTATTAAATGGGACATTTTGTCACCTCCACAACCTGGAAGATGCAGTGAAGAGTGTATTTTAACCCCAATTGTGATATTTTCTAAAACCTCACCAGCCTGTAGTTTTGGTACCCAAACCGAACCAAATAGTGAGTGGAAACAAAACTTAATAATGCCCCCATATGGGCATGAACCCAAGTCTCCTAAGAAGAGTCCTTTTGTAGACTTATGGCTCCACTTCCTGTCTAAACTTCTAATGCAGACTTTGAGCCTAATGGTGCACTCTGTTGTCATGTTTATTTTAACTTGTATTCCAGCATCTGAACACATTAAACCACCTTTTTCAGAAGAAACTATACATAGTCCTGAAGATTT
This sequence comes from Acanthochromis polyacanthus, assembly GCF_021347895.1. NCBI lineage: Eukaryota > Metazoa > Chordata > Actinopteri > Pomacentridae > Acanthochromis > Acanthochromis polyacanthus. The sequence goes on along the minus strand of NC_067131.1, from coordinate 11,435,576 downwards.
ATAGAATACATACATGATGCTTTGCTAAACACAATGTAAAACTTGTGAAACTGATTAAAAAAACACAACACACACACACACACAACACCTCAATGAGACGAATAAATGTATCACTTTGAATTTGAAGGCAAGAATGTTGTCTTATTTTGGAGGAATCTGCATGTTGTCTCAGAGTTTCCTCCCCCATGTGGCTCTTATCTCTAATCAGCAATTGCTATTAGTCCAACATCAATGAGTTTCTGTATCTTCTGAGCAATGACTGAATCCTTTAAGTGGTCGCTAAGTGCTTGAGGGTCTTTCTACATTTGCTCAGTGCAGTTTAGTTGAACAGGAACATAGCTTTTGTGAGACAAAATGTCATTATCTGCCGCACCACTTTACCGTCGTTAGCTTAAAAAACAGTTACATGCAGAAAAAAATTCTACTTTTCTTGCTGACAATTATGCTTGCTCATAGTTTCTTTTGTCCGGTGTTGCCGATGCAAACCATCGTAAGCAATTATTAAGCAAATATTTTGTAAATTTTGCAAGATGGCACAGTAGACTGACTTCCATATTAAAGCTTAATGTATGTCTGCTACAATAAAACAATACTTCTGTTTCAGCTGAAGACCTCAGATTAGTTTAGGAGACAAAGCTCTAAAATGGGATGACACATCAATATAGACTTACATTAACACTCAAAAATAAACACCGCTTTTGAACACTGTAAGCTTCATCGAGGTGCTATTTATTGCATAGGAGTTGCATTAGATTGCATTATGCATTATGGCTTCAGGTGTGTGTTCGTCTATCTGTGCCACTTAACGTTAATGGCTCCCCTCTGTGAAAGACTCACAGAGCGCATAATTCATCAGTTTCAATCGCATATAGCTTCAGATATGCTTTTAAAAGGTTATATTATTACTAACCATTTGTGCAGGCATATAAACTGCCATAGCAAAGGATAAAATGTTTTGAGAATAATCTAAATATTTGCTCGTGCTTCCAAAGGAGGAAACATGCTTGAAATTGACATCATTTTAAGAGCCAGCTGAAAAATTTATGAAAACATATGTAGAGAAGGTGGGTTGAGGTTGATCAGGCTGTTTTTAAACAGCTGATCTCAGCATTGAAATGCGTTAGACAGACAAGAAGAAACACTGCTTATATAAGACGAGATGAGCAAATCATCCACTCATCCCAGCAGAAGACGACAGGGAATGTCAGTGGCCTACGGTAAACATGGGCCAAACCATAAGCAACCAACTGTAACAACGAACACCAGGAGCAAGTGGTGCCAGTTCGCTGTATATCAATGCTCCTTTTCACCCACTCTGTATTCAGCTGCATGATGGGAAAAACAATCAATGATGGGAAAAACAATCATTAGGAAAACAATTCAGCCATCTGATAACAGACGCTGCAGCCATTTATAGGCAAACAACGTACAGCACAGAGCCTAAAGATACTCAAGCATGCATGCAAGTTCATCCTCATTATCAAACTGCGTGCAACTACGCAGATCAGCGACAACATTAAAACAACACGGAGATCAACTCCAAGTTCTGATCACGTCAGGCATGGACTCCACAAGAATTCTGAAGACGCCACAGCAGATCCTTTGACTCCTGCAAGCTGAAATCTGGATTCTTAATGTATCAGACATATTTCCCATCAATGCTCCATTACATTTAGATCTGAGGAATTCGAAGTGAACACTATGAAGTCTTTGACAAGTCTCTCAAAGCATGCATTTTCACAGTGAGGCAGGGTGCAAAATCCTAAAAAGCTACTGATATAGCCGGATGTATGAGGTCTGCAACAATGTTTAGGTAGGTGGTACATGTCGTGGTAACATCCACATGAATGGCAAGGTTTCCCAGTTAAACGCTGCCAAGACCATTACAGTGCTTCTGCTGGGTTACCTTCTTTTCATACTGCAATCTCCTGCCAACTCTTTGTCAAGGCAAACAATGCACACACACCCGGCCAGCCACATTATGTAAAAGCAAATGGGATTTATCAGACCAGGCCACCTCCTTCCATGACTCCACAGTTCGATTCTGGCACTCAAATGCAATACAATTTTTCAGTAGTTTCTGCTGCAGTAGCTCTTCTAAGGCTCCAAACCACAAGGCACGGGTTTAATTCCCCATATGCATCCTTCCTTGGTGCACTTTTGGTAGGTACAATGATTGCATACCAGGAACACACAATACCTGCTGATTTGAAGAGGATCTGACCCATTTATGTTTAGCCACAATAGCTTTAGCTTCAGTCCTTACCGTTGCCCATATTTCCTGCTTTGAACATATGAATTTCCACAACCGACCGTTTACTTGCTGCCTAATATATCTCAGCCATTGTAATTAGATGATCAATATTATTCACTTCATCTGTCTTTTCATTGAATGTCTTCATGTTGTAGGTGTTCCGTATGCAATCCATATAAAGGATTTTTAATTACAGTCGTTTCAGTCATTCACATTTGTATCATGTTACATTAATTGTGCTTTTAATGAACGATCACCCACCATATGTGGTTATCCAGTGCAACTGTATCTTTTGGATTCGGTTAGAAGAGTGATGCATTTTAAAGTCATATGGGTTTTTGTTGTGTCATCTGGAGTTATTGCTAATTTGTTTCTCATGTCTGACACGATGATCATATTTCCATGAGTTTGGTTCATCTGCACATATGTTGGGTACTGAACTGAATGTGACTAATTGGACGTCAGAGAACAGATAGGTATTTACGTACTTCTGACATTTTTAAGTGCTGTCTTGAAACAACATGATTGTCACATGTGCATAAAAAAGTAAACGGAACAAATATACAACAAGCACCAACAATCTGGGCCTGAGCCAAGTGTCTGTATCCATGAGAGCTGTATGTGTGCACTGCACTGAGCAATACCGGGACCATCTGTAGTGGCAACTGAAAGATACACTGCATGGCAGTGGATAAAAGAGACTAGCTGACAAGGTAGGAGTTAAGGTGGGTTTTATGCTGTGCTGAATAAATGGAGTCTGCACTTAAATACTGAGGCACCATCTGGTTTCCTAACACTGGTGGGAAGCTTGTCCATATCCAGGGGTTCCTTTTGTCAGAGGGTTTTGCTCCCAAGTTGTTTCTTTGTGTCAAATGCAGGCATGAGTAATCCTGCAAGGCCATAATCGATATGTGCATTTGCACAAAGTCAGTGAAGAGAGACAAAGAGCAACTGTATTATTCTTGTGTTTTCTGGTTTGTGTAGATATTACAGCTGCGTATTTGTGCATGGCTGATTTGGGTGTATGGAGTTGAGGAGGCCTTTGCGGTGCAGCAGTTAATTCTCTGGGATTCAGCTTCTGAAGAAAAAGATAGAATAAGTAATTCAGATTACTTCAAATGTAAATAGACTTTCTCTGGATGAACACTCAGTTGGCAAACAGTCACCCTTTAGGGCAACATGTTATGAAAAGTGTTCCGGCAAGCTTTAATGTGGCGTGATGTACCACCATTACAATAAAAGGGAACTGTAATCATATATAATGTGTAGTGTGTGTGCGACTGAAGGGAAAGTCTTGCACAACAGACAAAAACTAAACTTTTGGATCTGAATTTTAATCTGCAGTTCCTATATAAAAGTGATTTATTTGACAGGTTTTAGCAAAAGCAGCTGAAGACAGGAAGGTAGATGCCAACAAGCTGAAGGTTCCCGGGACCATCAGCATCAAAGGTTGCACTTGAGTGAAAGAAAACAAGGACTAATGCAGAGCCCTGGTCAAAATAGCAGCCCATTTGTTACTTTCATTAGAGCTGTCTCAGTGCTACTGTACACTGCAGTCTGAGGCAGATTCATGGAGGTGATAGATACTGAGAAAGTAAGTGGGCTCAAGATTGGAAATTGGTCCGTCATTTTTCAGACTTCAGCATTGCTGATGAGCGTTTTTTAAAACACTTGCTTTAAAACTGCTACACTGTCAAATAAGAAGCTCAAAATACAAAGAAAATAGAACTATTCAGAATACTAAGACTTTTTGCTGAGAGGAGGGAATCGTTTCCTCTGGTACATTTTGGGGGATGGTATCAATACAGGGTGGACTATTTTAAAGTCACGATTCAGATATATCCTGAGAGAAATGGAATGAATCCTCAAAATCTTAAGAGTGTGGCATTGACACAATGTGTATTTTTCAGACTTTTTACAGGATAAAGATCGGAGGAGAGACATTAGACGAGGTGGATGAGACAACTTTGGTCCTTCATAACATTTCACTCTGAAATATTGCTGAAATAAAGCAAAAACGTCTTGAGTCTGTGAGGCTGGGACACTTATTAGGACTGCTCAGCCAATTATAAATGATATGGGTGTCACAAGTGAGTGGTCCAAGTTGGACTGGCTCTGTGCTGCCAGAGTTGATGGTGATGGGTAACATAAGAGTCATACAGTGGGCGATATGTAAAGCCTCCAATCTGAAGTCTTGAGATCCAGTTTCTTCTCATAATGATTTTTAAAAACATGACAGATATTTGAGACTGACACCAGCAACCGATGACATCGCTTATATGACATCCAAGGGAGTCCATTTCTTTGTACAGGGAACATAACTTGACAAACCTCTATATCAAGGATTTCAACACTTTTTTGACTTGTTTCCTGGCGTTTTTAGTTCAAATGTTCATTCTTGGCATCTACTTTTACTTTGGTACAAGAATATGCAACACTTGGCAAGATTTACAAGGTTATCTACCACGAGAACTCCAGTGGGTACTGAGCAGCAGTTCACAGTGTCATTTAATGTATTTCCCTAATGGTTCGTCCTGACTGTCAAAGACTAAACAATCTTGTTTCCACCAATATGTAGTTTGTGAAGTATTTAAAAGTTTTAGTTTGTCTTCAGTTATTTCTCCAAGCTTAAATGGCAGATGGTATATCAAGGAGTTCATTTTGGAGGATTTTTTTTTTGCTGCAACATATTTTATTTTTTCTGGAGAGAATTATCATCTCACCAGTATGTCTTCTATAACTCATGAACAAATGAAACGTATATTTGAATTGATTTCATAGAGCTTGTTAGACTGCAGAGAGCTCGGCTCCAAGGCAGATGTCTGTGCTCATAAGAGGGCTATGAGATCCTCCTTTTCCTTGTCGCTGCCAATTGACACTCCACACTGCAACGGCTGCTTTTGTCTCCGCAGTCCAAAGATGACATTTCAGCCATAGAAGGGATGTTCTACTGCCATTTAATTGGTAACTACAGATGGGCACAAACTGGAGCGTCACTGTGCCAACATCTACCAGATTTATCCGTCCCAACAATCAAATGTGAAATCCCCATTAGGGGCTTGGTTGGGAGTGACGGTTAGGACAGATTATCTGGTAGAATGGAAGCTTTACAGATTTATCCATCCATCTTAATCACTCTAATTGACCTGTGGACTGTTCTGAGCCATCCTGATAATATGAGAACTGTTGGGTATCAGCAACAGAAAGGGTGCTTTAAATAGGATCTATGTTCCTCACCTGGCAAGGGAAATTCTGATGTGTTGGTTTTTCTTTTATCGCTGCATGTTAATATGCATATTAATGCACATGTCACCACACCGGATGGTGAGAGATTAGAGGTCTTGACATTGGTGCATCTGTGACATATCAGGAGTCTGGAGGATCATCTCTACTACACCGCTGCACGTGCAATGCTGACGTTTCCTCATCGTGTAGCGTGCAAAGGAGTGTGACAGAAAAAGAAGTGTGAATTTTGCGACATGATTCATTTTCAAAATGGATTTTCAAATTTCACTCATGTGGCCCCAGTATTTGAAAAGCATCTGTTTTTCTCAATCTACCATGAAATTATATGCAGTCTCTCTATGCGTCTGCTCTCCCTCTTTTAATGTAGAGCCATTATTCATCTTATCACTCATTTTGCCACACAGTTACTAATTGTTTTGTTTTACAAGCAAAGTTTTATTAAAGTTGTTAACTGCTGCAAAATGGATTAGTTTGCCATCTTTCTTCACACTATCTATGGATTCATGTGTCAGCTAAGGTAATTGGATCATTGATCTGTTCATTCATCCCTGTATTTGTCTTGCCACATGTAGTAAAACCGTTCTCAATGGAAAGTTTTGCTGCAATTGTCTGTTTTGTGTAATTACGCTCAGCCTTAACAGGTTAAAGCTCAAGTTCACACCTTCCCCATCACAGATTGATTATCACTACAACTCAGCATGATTTTAGACTTTATTGCTCTTATTTTTTTGTGTGACTACCAATTTCATTCTGATTTTTCCCCACTGATGACGTATTGATCACAAATATTTTACGATCCAACATTAAATGCGGAAAGCAGAACACATTTGTTGAGTAAGGACTAACAGCACTACACATGTTCTTGCAGAGTTCTGTACAATCTGGTTTAGTTACCCCTGATTTGGACTAGTCCTAACTGTGTTAAAAAAAAACATTCAAACTTGCCCAAACTTTCACTATTTATAGACAAACAGCAGCCCCGCAATTCACTCGGCTTCAAGTATTCAGCGAGAGTTTTAGGGGGTGGGTGCACACTCATTTGCACACATTTGCATGTCATTAGCACTTCAAACCTACAAACTTGAAAGGCTTTCCTTGTCAAGACACTCTAATCTTCCTCTCTCTCTCCGTCTCCCTCTCGTTTTCTGTCGTACTCTTTCCCAGGTCTGCGCTCTCTCACACAAGCAGTGATTAAGAAGCTCAGGACATCAATTAGAAAGTTTAACCTTCTGTTCACACTTATGACAGTTTTTGAGATATTGACACGTGCTTGTGTTTTGTTCTCGCTGTACTGCGGATTAGAGACACCCAAAACTCAAAAATAAAGACAATTGAATCTCAGTTGCCCAGTCTTTCAGCTGATCTAACCATTAAGTAGCTCAAAAGTTTACTTCATAGGAGTAAATGCTACTAGATCTAATGATGTTGCAGTGTTTTTTTGCTTGTTTTTTTTTTTGTTGCTATTTTTAATGTTCTTCATACCACACGTAGTTATTCTGAAAAACTTGTCTAAATTTATTCAAAAGCTACTCTTTCCTTGTGTCTGTGTCTGTGTGTGCAGTTTGCTTTTTCTAAAAAACATCTTTGCGCTTCATCGATGTTCATAAGCTACTACTAAAATTCAGAATGGGGCGCTTTAGGTAACCTGTTTTTGAGTAATTTTTTGCATTCAACAGGCTCATGCAACTCTGATTAACTCCTTCGACAGTCTTAACACAGTATTAAATTAATGAAACCACTCTGTTTAACCCTTTCAACTTCAATTAATGCTCAGTGTCTTGTATACATTGTATATCTATCCATCTAGATAGACACATGGAGAAAGAGACAGAAAGACTATTGCACATTGGCCCCTCATCAAAAATGGAATCAGGACAGATGTAATCTACTATTGATTAATTATACAACTTAAGACCATGAGCGCACTTGTGTGAAATTTATTAAGTCTGATATGGCTGTGGATACAAGTAAGTTGAGAGATGTAAAAGCCCTGCTACTCTGCAATGCCCTTTTCAAAAAGTATACGTCATAATATTATCCAAGCTTTTCTTGTTGAAACAATGACAACATCTAATTAGAGATGGCAGGACCCTTCATGAGCAGAGTTACACTGAGATTTGTAGAAACAGCAGTGGCATATGGTCGACCGGCACACTCGCAAAGAAAAAAAAAATCAACAAAGCTTCAACTCCATCAACATCCAAAAAACCCCAAAGGCATTTCAAAACGTAATCATTGTCATGCTTTCCTGTACATTGTTCATTTCCACTGAACTGCTTGAAAGATGCAGGCTTTGACAACACTACCCCATTTGTTGTCACAAGTTTAGACAGCTTCCTCAACTGAAAGTAACTTATTGTTGTAGGCAAAAAGCAAATCTATCAAGGACTGTCTGTGGCTTCACCTAAAAACACAAAAACATTCCGGTAACCATTACATATTTTGAGACATTTTCTTGAGTTTGAAATAAACGTTGATTTGATTTCATCTCTAGTCACAGAAACCAGAATGATAATGATATGTAGGTGGCAGTAAGTATTTTAAATGGCTGACAATTGATACTTACATTGCTTCTTATTCAGTAAAACATAATAGGATTAGCTTTCCATGCTTTTATTGTGTTACTTTCAATATAATTGAAATGATATGCACAAATTGAGTAATACATGACGCACTTTGGAAGGATCAAAGTGCTTGAGATGTCCTTATTTGTGCTAAGATGACGTGACATTACAGTTAGTGACAAGGAGTTCAATGTCTTTTCACATCTAGCTCAAGGAAATTTGGGAGACACTCTGCGATAGATACTGCAGTATTCCCAAAGCAACGGAAAGAAGCTTGCGGCTCACCGCACATACTAAATTAAGCTGAAATAACACAATCACCAATAAAAACCAAAAACATACTGACAGGTAACCAGTGCAGGGCAGTCCCAGAGATGCAGAGGAAGTCCCTCAGTTCATTATTTACCATGTACAGAGGTCAAGCAGGGCACGGACCATTAACTACAGGTAACTGACCTGCGATGAATTCTGAGCTTCTTGTTATTGATGAAGTTGCGCAGAATTCCCCACTTTCCACGTGCATAATTACCATAAAGGTGCACTTTGAGTCAAAACCCTATCATGGGAGGTGAGTTTTCTTTATTTCCATTTAATGATCCAATGTCAAACAACATGTCGTAGCTTTCAGAGGGGGGACAGCATATTTTTGGCATCACTGTGCAAAAAAAGAAAAGAGAAACTAGACTTCTTTCCCTCCTTTTGGCTATATTTTCAGGCTTTAAAAAAACAAGACAATGACAGGAGACCTTAGTCAATCACAGGACTTTTACCAAGAGTAAGATGTGGTGGTATAGTGGTTTAGACGAAGGACTTTCAAGCAGAAAAGCGTGGCTTCCAGGAAATCCCAGGTGAAGCCACCAATGAACGTTGACTTCCAGCCTCAATACTGCTGCACATTTTAAGTGCGAGATTGTGTAGGGGCTTAGAATAGAGAGGGGAGATATTTTCCCAGATATCTGCCTACTAAACTGTAAACTCAACATATTATCACATAAACAAGTCTGTCTGTTTTTCATACACTCCTAAGTTTATCTTCCAAAGTCTCATGCTTTTACTTCAATCACCATCTTACTTTACTAAAGTCTCTTGGCAAAAACTGTACAATTTAAAGTTTCTGGCGCTCATATGTTGCCAAGATAAACAATTGACAGCTCACTAAAGTCACACCCCATGTTACTAGAAATAGTGCTACATTTGCCTGAGGGGATTAGTTTGCAACAACATGTACACATGGCTCAGCTGGTGAGGATGCTGTCGTTCTGACAGAGACAAGACTTTAATCTCTGTCTTTAAGCACACTGTCATGTGTGCAGTCATAAAGTGCATATTTAGGCCGCCTTTGACAAGGCTGTCACTTAAACATGAGTCACTTAGCAACAGTATTTTCGACTAATGCACATGGCTAATGGCATCTTCATAACCTATGGCTGATCAGATCTGCAGGTGACAGTCAGTGTGACTCACCGGATGTAGGATGCAGGAATAATGCATTGATCATTTCAGTTGGCTTTCTTCCTCCTTCTGCTATCTGTGTGGTGTTCATCACAGGAAACAACAATCTCTTAGCAACAAGCAACCACACAGAAAAATTCAAGTTTTGCAGCAGATTTAAGTTGTGCAGTGAGGCAGCCATGACAATTTTTTTTGCTGACACCAAAGGAGCATCCTTCGCTTAGCCCCATGATACTGTTATTGGTTTAAGGAAATATTAACCAACCACAGTGTTTGTTTCCCCCTATAGCAGAATGATAGCGTGACGCTGCCAGACATTATGTATAACAGAAAGGGCTTGTGGTAAGACTATTGTCAGTTGAGAAGAGGAGCCTACTTTTGTCATCCTCTGTCAACAATCAAGAACAAGTTGTTTCAAATATAACAAAACTATAAAGGATTAATCTGCTACTGCTATCGTTGTAAACACTTTTTATACTGGGAAAGAACGGAAAGCTCGACTGACGAAAGTGACAAAGAAAAACTGTTCTACGTCAATGTTTCTCCCATTTTGTTAACTCCAATGTCAAGAGAGGAAGTGTTTACTACTATTGATTACCTATATGAAAGCACCAAAGAGCTTTAGAAGATATGTTTCCCCATAAACTCACTATAAACAAAAGCCTGACAAATACTACCCAAGGCCAATACGGATTTTTAGCGGATGAGAAAATTCAGATGTCATTCCAATATAGGTGCTTTTATTTTACAAAGTGAAAACGATGAGGCCTCTGTCTGCTCCGCTGTGATGCGTGCTCTGCTACATGTGCTGCAGACAGGACTGAGAGTAGTGGAAGCAATTAAGTCCGCACCATTCCATTATGAAATGGCAATATTTTGAAATTACCACAAGCATCTTTTTCGCCGTATGTTCTGTAGAAAAAACAAAATCCGAACAATGCATATGAGAAAACATACACACCACCGCTCATACACAATGATAGGCCAACATCGGCCGGTACAGATTTATCGGTTAAGCTGTGCTACACACCACCACTTCCGTCAAGTACTCTGCCATGACACACAAAAATACATAAATTGCATTGGTTTCTAAGAAGAGCTTCCCGAAAGTCAGTAACAAGTGACATTTGCATATAGATGATGGCTTAGCTTGGAACTGAGCGCACACATGGCAGGCTGATGTGCTTCATTCATATTCACTGTGGTTACATCAGATGTGGGTGAATCAGAAGTCTTGGCCGCGGGGTTGCAAGGCCCATGTAATCATTGTCATGCATGCTACATATGAATAAAAAAAGCCGAACTCTACAAGCTACAACAATGAGCATTATTCATTTAAAAATACTGGCAGCCATTAAAGCTGTTCACAACCTAATGGTGCCTCTGGATGAGTTTACAAAAAGCTGCCGCAGTACTATTATGTGGTGTTCACATAAAACATTCCTTTCGAGGGTTTTAATCCAAAAAAAAACTAAATCGTAATTGAAAAATAATAATTAATTCTGAATGTATTAAATAAGCAAAACACGTTTAAATCAGGTTAGAATATTAGTGCTTCTAAAAAATGTTGATTTTGTCATTTGTTTTCATTCTTCTTTTGCCATTTTTCTGGTAAAAGGCAAGAGAATCTATGTGGAATCACTAAAATTTCTTGTTTAAAGACATAAAATTAGCTTTAATGTTTTTAACTGGTCTTTCAGCTTTAAGAGAATCCCCTCTTCCATCTTAACTCTAGTCAACATCTATTTGTATTGACAAATGAATATTTATCCCCAGCCCACTTGTTGTTTTCCAGAGGACATGGATTAAACTAGTCTGTTGCTTGATAATTGATCTCAGCCTGAGACAGGTTGAGGTGGAACAATGGGATTTCTTTCTCTCACCGTCTCCTTTCATTTGTGACTTTACTTAATTAAATTCAAATGCAATTCAATTCACTGTTCTATCAATAAACATGGACAGTTCTCCCGGCGCAATACCAAAAGCAAATCCTCTTGTGAGAACGAATGTATCAGGAAAAATAAAGATTCCCGTCAGATCATCTGATGATGAAATATCACCTTGCTTTGCACTTCTGCTTTTTTTAAATTTTCTCGGTCCTACATTTTTTCTCCTTTTCTTTTCTTTTGCTCAGTCTTCTGCCTTGTATTTCCCATCTAACTGATCTGTTTATCCTATCTGACATCCTTCTGAGGATGAAATGTACAAGCTGCAGCTCAGTTAAAGCCCGTAAAGATGCTACAAAGAGGACTACACTTTACTTCAGACGGAGAGAAACGAAAAGAGGCACACAAGGGAGAACGCTTTAGGAAATAGCGGTTGAGCTTGGCAAAATTATAGAAGGACAACAGATGCTCATTATTTTTAATTCGTCCTGCTAAAGATTATTAACTCACAAATCTTTCAAGGAAAAAAATTGTTATGATATTGGAAACACAAACATGGGGATATTACCATCTTGGAATTAATACCTCCTAACCAATACCTGGAAGCAACCAAATACTTCAAAGCATAATACAATGAGGCTGCATGTAAAAACGTCTCTTTTCCCATGTCTTTTCTACCTGTAATAATGAAATCGGTGGAGCTCCCTCTGGTGGATCCTTAGCACAGATGGAGTGTGTTTCAAGCCTGCACTGCACCTGAATCCTGATTTAAGAGATTCTAACCATCTGGTGCCCCTGAGCTGAGAGGAAGCTACATACTTACCCTACACTTTTTCCTCTATTAATAGAAGAATGCAACACATGTAATTATCACACAGCACATAGCGCCCGTCCCTCTTCATTTCCTCTTCCGGGTGGTTATCTAATCCTTATGACAAACACACAGGCGGTCCTTGAGAAAACTGTGTGTTCTTCATGCTTAAACATAATGGTGCAGCTATATGTACTCTATGCTGTGTCCACTGCTGAAAAACAATCACTTAGTCTTAAACATCAGTAATGAGAAGCAGCTGTTATCCTTCATCAGCTGAGCTCGCAATGAAATAAGTAAAGTGCTGCATGCAACCAACTAGTACTGCCGGCTTCAAATCCGATGCAGACTCTTCGGAGTGGTTACAATCAAATACTCTGTAATCACTTTATCAAAAGTCTTACGGTGCATTTGAAGTGGGAATGAGAAAATGGAGAGTGATGCTGTGGAGATTGTCATGTTGTCTGTGATTTCCGAAATCACTTGAAATGCAGTTGTGCACAGTTTTCTCCAGAGATATGATTTGGCAAGTGAAACATAGGGTAGCAATATGTTCAACAAGCTACGGCAGATAATAAAAGAGAATGCTTTGGATTTCATTTCGCTTTTCAGGACGGTGAATATGAAAAGAAATAATTATTCTTTTTTTTTTTTTTTTGCCTTTTTGTTATTTTCAAGGTCAACATGGTAGTGATGAAGACACCTGTATTTATGTTTGGATTTTGGGGAAAATGTTTTGAACTTTAGAATAGCATTACTTTTTAAACGACATCTGACTCAGGACAAGATGATTTTTGCCTTGCTGACATGTCTCAATGTGTTGTATGTGTGTGTTGTGTTGTGTGATATACCTGTTTCTCCAGTGTATGTCATCATACATCAGATGACGCTCCGAGGAAGACCGCAGACATGGTTGAAACATGTCAGCAAGGTAAAAACAATCTTTTCCTTACTCAGTTGGCGGTTAAAAAGTAACGCTATTCTAAAGAAAGAAATGACAAAATGAACATAATCCATCTATGTTTTGAACTTGAAGGGAAATTTGAAATACTGCTTTTCTACTGCATCAACTGTGCATGCTTTGTATCCCCAAAGGATAATCAACGCATAGACTACTGCTGCAAATGGGGCATTTTGCAAAGGTTTCTTTTACAAAAATTGTCCAACAATCTTCCACTTTGTCCTGCCTACTCAGCTTTTATACGCTCCCAAACTACCTACCAGCTGTAGAAATGGAAGCATATACAACCCGAAAATGTGGTAAAAATCACTTGAATGAAATTTAGCTTGGAGCAGCGCAGGTGGTAACTGACGGGTACTGGATCATGTTTTCCCCTTTGAACTTACCATAGCTTCAATGCAGCGTTACTGACATCAGTAAAACATGTGCACCCGTGCACTCGACTCGAGCTAATGCCGATAGCAGCTCTTATACATGCTCATTTTCCCTCACTGCAGCCTATATGCCGAAGAATATCAAACAGACTACCTACACTTCAAGCACTAGAGTCATGCAGTAGACTTTGTTTGCTTTGAAGACTGTGGTTATTAGTCAGGATTTCTACTACTCAAGTATTTCGTGGACAGCCTGCTGCTGTTTGGTGCTAGTGAATGTTAAAATTGCATGCAGCTTTGAGTACTTTACATTTAACATGTATATGAGAATAGACAATTGTGTTTATTAACTGTAAATGCACACATGTAGCATCAGCACAATTAGCACAAATAGTAAAATTGGACTAGACTGAATATATACTGTAATGATTACACTACCGTATTAATATATGTGGTACCAGACATCTATAAGAATACTAATCATCATTGCAAGATAATTAAGAACGTATGTATATGTATATGATGAGTGAGAAGACTTAATTACTGCCAGCAAGAAAGATTTTTTTTCTCACGAGTAGCGGACGTATTAGTGTTCTCTAATATTGTACTAAAGAAAACTGTGTAGCTTGACAATGAAATTGGGGGGAAAAAAGTCTTTGAATGTATTATTTAACTAAGCTGAAAATGCAAAACAGCAAATCATTGACAAACACCTTGTGAAAGCTGCAGGCATGGTGAATTTTCTTGACAACACGTCTGTCCCATGCTCATTAAGTCTTGTAGCTCAGAAAAAAAATAAAAACAACAACAAGCCTTTGTTAGCTGAATATGGACATGGGAGCCTTTCATCTGCAGTGGTGGTGATGGGCCTGCAGAATGTAAAATGTAATACAGAAAGAAGCAAGACAGAAGCATGGATGGAAAAATTTGTCATGTGTATTATGCATGCATTCACGCACATGCATGTGTAAGGACTAATGCCTTACTTGCACATGTACTACAGTGTTTAGGAAGACGTCACAGATACTGTATTCTTGTTGCTGATCAGAAAAGGGAGGACGCAACACTTGAATCTGTTTAGCTGACTGGAATCTAGGGCTTTTCCATGATGAAGGATTTTCAGATTTGACTTTCTTGTTTTCTAAAACTATGGCGTGTCATTACTGATGCTCTCATGTAGCTACGCATGATGATCCAAGTCCTCCTCCTTCGCAGGACGGAGAGGGCAGCTAGCCTTTCATAAATTACAACGAATAAAGGTGTAAAATATGTTGATCTACCGCCTTTTGTCAATTTAGACAGCTTGCCGGCCAGCATGCATATAAGATGCTTACTCTAGGCATTCGCAAGGATACTTCATTCGGATATCATGTGGTCAGTTGCACAATATCGAGGTGGGAGGTAAGCGAGTCGGCTGAGAAACAGAAAGACGAGTCAGGGCTTTTCCAACTGACAACTCAGGAATCAATCACAAACTTAATGTACCAACTGGGCTAATTTCCGTGGCCAGGTGACGGTTCTGTCAAGGAATGTTGCCAACAGGTAAAGTCTGCTCCCATGTTTGCAATTGTGTTGCTTTCATACAGCAGCTGGGTGGGGAAGAGTGGGACATGGCCCATTGGCTTTAAGCCTGGAGAACGTCCTCCCTAGCAGGATGGATCAGCAGAGGAGCGACAGCATCGTGGATTAGTGCAGCCTGTCAAGGTCTGACGGTGCAGTGACAATTTAATCGCCGAACTGGCTCCCCATAGAAAAAGGAAGGATGAGAGGAGGAAAAGCAGGAAAGGGAAGTTAAGAGGCTGTGGTCTTCATTTATATGAATCATTTTGTCATATCAGATTCTGTTAATACTGCTCTCAACGTCTCCTGGGTCCTGGGAAAAACATAAACAGGCTCGGAGAGACAGACAAACATACACAGGCACTCTCAGCCTGTCCTTAAGCTTAACCCTACAGCAAACTACCAATAAAAATAGATATTTTCCTCATGGGGAACAGAGAAATTGCAGAGATTGTCTCCAGTTTCTTTTGCGAGATTTCTTGTGCTTCCTCATCAGGATATATGAGCACGTCCCCTACGGCATTTAGATGAACACACACACGCACACACATGCACTTTCCTTATGTAATATTAGTTTTACTAGTTATCCGTCTGCACAGATGTGTTTCGAAGGAACAGACACAAAGCAAATCAATGCACACTTAAATATGATCTAATGTCTTATGTCAGCACATCTTTGGATGAATTAATCAAATGTGCAAATTTTTGTCATGCATTATTCATGACAGCAGTCATTCATGGCATTAGGTGGCGATTATTTTACTGTCCGATCAATCAGAATCAATGCAGAGACTTTACTGCAGACAACACTGGAGCATTTGAATGTAACTGCCACAGCAGTCACACTACAAGTGAGTCAACAACTATTTTTTTCCAGCTCCTGGCTTCACACTAATGAGAGAAGAAGTTACCATGGTAATAGTAGATATGAGCTACCTTTCCTTGCCAGGCTTTTAACACACATACACACACACACACACACGCACACACACAAGTGTGAGCAGAAGACACACAAGGACTCCATCGTCCAAGCTGAAAAGAATAAAAGCGAAACCTTTAAATACATACTAATTTTCAAAGGCGTGGTAAAACATACAAGCGTGGGCAATTTTTCATCTGTGATCATCATTATAAATAGCAGCAATGAATCTCTTTTGTCTGTTCAGTGTTTATCAACCAAATTTAATTTGACTTGATTTTAACACGACATATAATTAATGATAGATAAGCACTGACCATACGTTTTTTTGATTTGATCAAAACTAAACACCCATCACTACATGATCAATGTGTTTGCATTTAAACCTTTCAATAATGGCTGGATGTTTTGGAACCTTCTTTAAATAACCTTTCTAAATCCTTCATATGAGAAATTTCCTCACTTAAATATATCAACATTGTTCACATCACCTATTAAAATGCAAAATGCACTATGTTTAGTTCCCTCCTCTCAATGTAGGTCAGGCACAGTAATTTTTCACTTTTATGTTATCATTATGGATTAGCATATCAATAAGAATGAAAAATATTAAAAAGCTATAATAATGGATTACTGTTTTTGTTTTTAACTTTGACAATAGAGACAACGCAAAGTCCAATCCATAATTTCCTCCTTATGTTGGTAAGGCACTAACATCAAGCTGTTTCCACTATAAAGCTAACTTGCAGCAGCTTTGCATCATCTGTGCAACACAAGCCAGTCTCTGTGTAGTGTGTTGTTGATACAATGCCTCTACAACTTAGGAAACATTCTGTTGAAGGGAGACTATTTTTCCTACTGATTTTTGCAAAAGATAGCTTCTATTAAAGTCGAGAAAAAAAGAGAGAGAAAAAGATTTTGCAGCGCTGACGCCGAGGATGCAGAAATGAGTGCATGTTTGACAAAACGGATGAAGTGGATGCAAGCAAACACATTTTGTGTACTTTGTGACAAGTGAAAAGAAAGAAGAGCACTCGCTTCATGCACATACACAGACACAAATAATTCACATGTTATTGCATGCTCTGAGGAAATCATGCACAGCTTCTCAATCCCTGAATGATATTGCAACTGCTTGTGAGTCACCAAAATAAGACACAATGCTGCAGGTGGTGGCCAGAGAGCTGTAGTGCCCCTGCAGTGCAACTAATATATTCTACAATGCCCTCCAACCAAACTCTCTGTCCATGTATTTTTAAAATATATACATCTGCTGTGAGTGTGTGTGTATGTATGTACATATATATAAATATATACACACTATATATGTACGATATATATACACATATGCATATAAGAGAGACAGAGAGATGCAGCATTATTGATCAAGTGACGGACGTGGGGGTAACTATACCTGTCAAACTGTGGCAGGTCCATGTTGCACTGCATAGCTCAAGCGTCCCTGCAGTCTGCCGTAGGTTCTATTTGCCTCTCCATGTACTAAAATTGAATTCTTAAACTGCAACATTTCTTGTACAATCACAGGAACATCATCTCTTTTGAGTGTTAATTAAATTTAAGGTATATTTGCCCATGGCGGCTGTCTACCTCAAACACTGTGCTTTCATGGTGGTTTTACTCCAGACTCACCTGTCTGAGTGCCGTGCTGCTGAGTCTAAGAAGAGGGAAAACAGGCGACATGATTGGGTATGACGGCCAGTTCTACTACACCTCTTGATAATGTATTCCTCCACCTTCATATCTTCACAGCATATATGCTCTCTACTTTTGTGCACTTAGTGAGCTTGACATCTCGGGGCAAAAATGAAAGTATGTCATCATCTTGCTATCAGATGTGCACATCAAAATTGTGTTTCTCCTCCTCCCAAAGGCAGATACGATACGAATCTGAATCCACACTGTGCAATATTGAGATTCATGATTCTTAATGATTGGCACCGCATGTGACAAGTCATGCTTCGAAAACGTTAATATTTCACATGACGCCTGCTTTTTATTCTGAATCTGACGCATACTGCACCACTAATGGAGACTTTGTATTCAATAACTGCCATATAATTTCACTTTTACCTTGGTAAAGTTTAACAACTAATATGGGCATTCAAAATTGGTTTAAATGGCATTTCAGAAATGTTAACAGTCCAAAAAAATTGTAACACAGTGTGGTGTATCTGGCATTTGTCTTGTTTAATTTTTTGGCTCTCTTAGTGCAAAAAAAACTTTGATCACCTCTGATCTAAATGCCAAATCTGGTTTGATTTGATCTGTGCATTCTACCATTTGTTACTAATCGAAGACAGATAACCTTTCAGCAAGGAATTTGGCAGTCGACTGAAGTGATGGCTTGGTTTAAAATTCCTTAATCAACAATGTGCTATAATTGCTTGTTATCTCCACTGTGGCAATCCTGATGGAGAAATCCCGTGTTGAGCCCTACACACTACAAGACCTTTGAATTCTTGTGCTTTTAATGTACAAAAGCCACGGCACTGATGTGGAAGTAGGTCTTAAACTCACATTTGCATGTTTATTTTGGGAACCTTATTAGCATTGGCAAACATCCGGCAGAGGGTTTGGGGGGGGGGGGGGGGGGGGGGGGAATGGCAAGGAGGAGGGGAGCAAAGGAAATGTTTCATAACAACATAAATTGATTCCCAAGTTCAAAACTGTGTTCTCATGCAATGATTCAAGTGTTTAAAGATTATTCTGACATCTTTACTTGTTTCTTGTTGGACAATATCCAATCATCTATTAAGCTCAGGGGCCCCGAGGAGACGGTGACGTCAAACCAAGCAGCAACGATTAAACCTTATCTGCTTCTCTTCTTCAGAACGGGACTCAAGAGGTCAGCAGTTCTTGGATCTGGACACTGATCTAGCCTTGCTCGGAGCTATGATTGATCAACAGCAGTGTGTCTTGCACCCTAAAACCTGAACCACTGGTCTGTTCTATTACATTCCTCTCTTTTTTTTTTTTTCTTGTTTTCAGAAATGTAGATGGGCAATAGCTGGGTTTGTCTTCATGCACTATGTATCTGGCAAGAAGACGAGCAGAGTATAATATTGTGCTCAGTGTAGCATGGATAGCATAATGGCACAGCAGCAAATGTACAGCTATTTGTAGCTTTCAACTCATTGTTTTTGGTTTGTTAGTCCATATGGTTGAATCGCCAAAAAACAAAACTGCAGGCAGCCATTTTCAGCAAATGAGCTGACACAAGCCGACCATATACTGCGCACTCAGCGTGAAATGGTGGAGATTTGAAGTAAACAAATGGGAAAAAGTTCCCGTAGAAAGCCAAAATGGACCACATTATTTTCTCAGGAACTGGTACACCAAACAAGTGTGAAAATATTGCCGATAAATTTGGCAGGTAGTCACAAATAAAATAAATATCTCTTCATTATTTTTAACAGAATTTGAATTGGAAATGTTCAAGCTTGTACTCACTGTGGGTTAATTTTCTACTGCGATATGAAGTCCTGCAACTCGACGGAAACAGCAAAACAATCAGTGAAAGTAGAGAAAACTCCATAATAGCTTTTGAGCTGTATGACAAAGTTATAATGCCAGAAATTATATAAAAAAAGGAAGAAATAATATGGCAAGAGTTCTAATTTTGTGATTTCTTATTTTACCAAAATTAAAACTAATTTGGAATCAATATGTACCAAATTTTCCCAAGTAGCCACAGGTGTTACCAATACTGGAGAAAAAAAGGTGGCCTGACATACTGTACATACGTTACATCACACATTTTTAATAGGTTTGCATCATAATCTCCTATCTGCTCTCTGTGTATATACAGCCTGCAGTTCAGGCAAAAATGCTTTTTGTCATGGGATTGCCGACCACAACCGACGCAGTCACTGCTTTCCAGTTATGCTGATGACTAATTTTTGTAACGGTTTTCAAATGGAACAGCACATCACAGACAAGTCTTTCAAGGACCGTCAGAAAGTTCAAAATGCATCACTTCTATCCGTTTCCTCTTCTGATAAATGCCTCACGACATGCCTTTCAAATCCAACTGGCGGGTTGTGGGATTCAGAGGGTTAATACAGATTATAGGTTTTCATGGATTCCAAATTTGTTCCTGCAAATTTGGTTTTGACTTCAACTGCGGAGTTCACCCCTAGTGGCAATGTCATTAAACAAAATCCACACCACAGCGATTCTTGAGTTAAATGATCATATTTTTCTGACTTACTACTCAGACATCTCTCGAGCAAAAGAAACAACCTTTCAGTAAAAGTACTCGCAAACCTGTAATCATTCTTTCTCACAACGGGCTCTCAGCTCAACAGAAACTGTCAGACAGTGTCTAGGTGAGACTCTCCAGTCTTCCCCAAGTCCCATATTCAGTCATTCAGCTGTCGCTAATTATAGCCCAGAGTGTAGTTGCTGCAAGTCTTCAGGGTTTCTTGATGCTGTCGCACAGGTGACACACTCAAGATTTTTGCGCCTGCCACCATAATATGATATGAAACACACACTGCATCTTGCTCCTATCATTTCATTATTGCCAGTCTTAGCTGTCTGTATTCAGTGCAGTGATAAGTGACTGCATTATCAAATACACAAGTGTCGGTAATATGACTACTCATATCAATATCGTTTTGTGTTACACTCACACACAAAAAGAACACTACGAGTTTACATTTTTTTTCACGGTCATTGCTTTGTGCCAGATTTAAGGCTTTGCAAATAAGCTTTACACAATATACAGTATTTATCTCGCCTGCATACATATTATCTGTATATAGTAATAGTAAATTGTGCTGCTGTTTAAAGTTTTTATTTAAATACAGCCACTTCCTGATCCTTTCCAACTTTCTTTTGCTCAGTGTTGGCTTTTCTAAGGGGTCTGACTTGTGCTCTTGTGTCATTTATAATGCATCAGTTTTGTTTTTTTCAGATGAAAATTTAGCCCCTTCAATTCCAGGTAGGTGCACTAATGAGCTGTTTTTTAATTCAGCGCCATTCAGCACAACTCTTCCCTCGGAGAAAATTTCTTATCATGTATTTTTAAAGTGATGTATTTTTAAAGTGATATATCAGAGAGATTTGAGAGTTGAAGTGGATATAAGCAATGGGCCGTGAGGGCCGACAGACATGCAGGAACATACAAAGAAGGGAGAAGCTGAAAGTCCAAAGCGCTGGCACTGTGTAATTACTGGAGGGTGTATGCACATGAATGCGCATACAATTGCATGTGTGAAAAGAAAACTTTTTCATGTGTGTGGTTTTCTATATTCCTCCTCCTCCTTTCTCCTTCCTATAAAGTGTCATCTGTCCTGAATGCTGCATAAACAAATGCTGCTTGACTTCTATCACAAATATGAAGAAACGTAATTAGATGGCATGACTGAGAGACATTATAGGCTTTCTAATGTGGGCAAATAAGCTGTCAAAGGCATTGAAAACAGCATGGGACTGCATTGGTTTCCTCAACAAATTCAATTTGGTTAATTGACAGCATTTTAGCTATGCCTGCCGCATTACATGATGTGTCAAAGTACACCCAGGGGGTATTTACTCGAGTTACTTCTATTTTTTCTCCGGGGCAGACACGCTGCGAGTAAAATAAAAGGCATAAAGGACAGATATTAAATAACCCCACCTCTAAAGAAAAAAAATAAATAAATAAAAATCTTAAGCGAGATCAAAGAAGGCTCTTGCAAGCGCTCCTTCTTTACACCTTCCATTAAAATGCACTGCAGACAGAAGAGGTCATAATCAGACAAGACTTATCCCAAGGTTAATACATGACGAGAAAGCCATTTTAGAGGACTGGTATCATTATTAAAACTTTTGTCAGACCAAAGTGAAGACAGAGGTTTCATCACAGTTGCTCCCCACATGCTCCCTAGTTGAATTTGCATGGAAATCTTTCTTTGCACAGTTTGGTTGTGCAGCTCAGAGAATCAGCTGTATCTAATGCAACCAAAGTGTCTCTGATGTCTCGCTGAGCAGTTTGGGTGATTGCAGATCTTCCGCGCATTTTAGGTACAACTGCACAATGATTTTCCACTCTCATGTGTTTCACCACTCTAAGAACACAGGCAGTCAGACTGGAGAGAACAAAAAAATACAAATAAAACAAGGTAGCAAGCATGAATGAGAATGACCCAGGGTTAGTGGCTGGGGGAGGGGGGCAAAGTGAGGAAATGTCAGTGCTAAGGGAGAAGCAAAATGTCTCGTTCATTCATCCAACAGCCTCACACTCACCTGCAGTGTCTGTGAACTCCAGCCACGGTCTCAATGATGGAACACTCTCCCTCATTCAGGCAGAAGGCGAGGTCCTTGTCTTCCACACATGGCTTGAAGACCTCTGAACGTAGACTAGGAAGTGTCGGGGCCAATGCTGGAGACAGAGACAAAAAGAAACCAATGTAGTTAGCTTTGGAAAGAAAATAAGTTTTTCTCATCATTTTAAATCATAGCTCATCAGAAAAGGAACCTTCCCGTTTTTAATTCCTTTGATGTGCTACTGCACACGGTGTGCTGTGGGTTTTATTTTTCCTTTTTTGGTACTGAAATGACCACTCACTTTAAATTGGAAGAGAAGACTTCATTCCTTTCTGATTTCTGAACTCTAAGGGCTAAAGGCAGGATCACTGTGGGAACAACTTCTTCATTAAGGCATGATTGAAATTAGCGTTTTCGGCTTGAGGGTTTCTGACTTCACCCGGTTTAAAACAAATAAAGCAAAGTAATGGTGTTTCTGACTGCAACAGCATGCTTAGTATTATTGTAATCACTATTTAGGTGTATGTGTTCTTTTAATTATTATACGTATTGAGCATATGCTCCCCATTTCTGTGTTTGCCATTTGTTTCAAATTAAGCAGTTGAACCGCAATTCCTCAGTGGAATCATTGGTGCTGCTTTTAGTAGACAGAAGAAAGACACGCAAATGAATCATAGAGGCAAAGAAGTGAGACAATCGCATGTTAGTAGTTTGCTACGAGGAGACAGAACAGAGAGCGATGGACCCGGTGATGTAGCTTTAATTCTCTTCTTCTAGTCTGACCCTGAGCTGCTCTCACATAAAGAGTGCGGCTGCCATGTACAAGCACCGCAATGCAGGGTTCTCCACCCTGTGAAATATGCACAGCTGTCAACATGTTATCACAGACACACATAAATACTGTGCACTAGCACGCGCAACCACACACTAAATGTGCATGTGTGTGCTCGTGCATGGATCAAAGTCATCCATGCACGAGCACACACATGCTAAATACACATACATATATAAAATGACACAGAAATGATCACTCAGGAGCTCTCTCTCACTCCGCCACACAGTCAAGCACTGAAAATTGGATTGACTTGTATTATGCCCAATACTTTGCCAATACAATTGGATTAGACATAAGATTCTGCTGTCATCCATTTATATTGCGCGCACAGATATTTTTTTTTTATCACGCACACTCACATACACACACCCTATTCTGGTAATTGTCATTGCTTTTGTGTGAATCTACCACATCTTTTTTTTTTATGCCTGATCTGCTTTGGTTGGCATACTCTTCGCCGGCCAATGGCCTTTTTCAGGCCGAGGCTCCAGTGACCAATCGCATGCGGCGGAACAAAAAACTCTAATCCGTTTGTTGTGCCCCAGTGTCCAGTTCAATCTATGTTTTGTTTATGGCTATTGATCGATAAATCTGGGGCTCTTGATGTAAGACCCAAGAGATGATGAGAGATCAGAGAGAACACAAAAAGAGATATGTGTTGCTCTTGGGGCACGCCAAAGATCTACTCTGCGAGAACAAAAACTTTGGAAGATGTCATTTAAACCAGTTACTGCAGTCGCTCAAATGATACAAACACACTGGTGTCGCTTCGTCACGTTAAAATGCATTGATATTTGGGAAGGTAAGACATTTCTATGCTGAATCTGTTGCTCATATTTGATTGCTACTTAGAATATTTTTTGGATCAGCTCTTATTTATAAGCCCCGAGCGTGTGGTGTGTGTGAAAGTAGGTCTCAAACCCAAGCTGACTCCTTCACTCTCTAGGCTTTAAAGACACCGGATTAAATGTTGTATTATTAATTCCACAAATTCCCAGAGTGGGATGTTCAAAAGGTTATCTATTCCAAGATGCAACTTTATTAATAGAAAATAGAACACAACGTCCCCTTGCGGTATGCACATCCCTTGCAATAGTTGTCGTGGCCCTTAAACTCCCTTGCATCTTTTATGCAGACAGCAGCAGAGACTCAAGTGAAAAATGACACAATTGTTATTCTAAGACGACATCTGATGTGTCAGGTCAGTGATTCTGGTCGAAGCACATGAGGCTGAGCTTTTCCTGACAAAAGAGGGGATTGATTTTGCACTGTAAGCCTAACTCTTGATGTAGTTACGTTAGAAAAGCCAAGGTCATGCAGATCCCAAACACCAGTTTAGCACCCAGTAATCTTATCTGTGCTAAAACATTTCAACAAACTTTCATCTTTAAACTAGTCCCCTTATCTTCAGTCGGCGCAGACGGCTTCTCCTGATCTGTCATCATCTCTGTTATGTTCTGCATGGAAAGTGGCTCAAGTACAGCATCATTTCATTTGTCACATGTTGTTGACAGGGCAGAGGGATAGGATGTGAACAGCACAAGGTCACTGTAGTACCAATGACACAGCACTTTGGGAATCGATGATGATGTATGATGTCTCTATATCCCCCCCCCGACAAGGGAGAAAGCTCCTACAAAACTCCGAGACACATTACATTGCAGCGCTTTTTGGTTTTGATATTGGTTCAGGCAGAAAATGTGCCAGTTTCACACCCAGAGGAAGAGCGGCTGACATTAGCAAGTTCAATTAAACATGTTAAGGAATAATTTAAAAGTGCAAAACATTACTAGAATAGCCCATCTTTGAAAGTTACTGTGGCCTGCATGATTGCACCTAAGCCAATGTCCAATGATTCATTTGAACAGTGAAATGTGTGAAAGTGAATTTACACATTTCGGCATGCCATTTCCTCAAGTCTTTTACCTGTCATTCTAGAAAATAAAGGCTGTGCTATTCTTCACAATGTGCAAGGTCTACAAACAGCCGGTACTCATTACCTCTAAAGAATCTGCAAAAAAATAACCCCCACCCCCCACTTAAGTCTTAAAGATTACCCCCACTCTTTTAGCCCCGTTTGCCACGTCAAAGAACAAGACATCTTCAGGTATGTTTGTCCTTGAGCAATACGGGCTGTCAATTTCTTATGGGTTTCCATTTCATCACTGTGACAGCTGAGAAACAGTAAAAAATCTGCAGCACAGCAAGCACAACTCAGGCACTTTTGAATGAGCACCTGCCAAACTAGAAAACCATGTTGAAATGCTGCATTCTTTTCATGTTTTCCTGTCAGAGATCACAGCAAAGTTAATACGGCAATTAGAGCGATTCTTGATCGTATCAGAGCAGGAACGTGATCACGTGGGTGAGATTTTTGATGTGTGTTGTCGTTTCTCGACTGTCAAGGGACCAACCTTGAATAAATCAGTGCAAACCCTGCGACTAAACCAAGCAGTCAAACCAGTTGAAGCTATTTTTCAATCTCAAACCAGTAGTGAAAGCACATCACACAGTTTTTTTTCTTCTCCAAATTAATCTTCATCTTCATTATAGAGGTAACGGCTGATAAATGATGTGTCCCTTGCTCTTCGCTTTTATTAAGAAGTAATGTCATGACTAATTATGACAAACATACTGGTTGCTATTAGGTTCATTTATCAACACTTTTGTACTGAGGCCTTTTTACAAAATAAAATCCTCACAATGCAAGCCTCAAGCAAATTCTATGAACAAATCAGTCCGGTAGGTAACTGTGAAAACTATGCCGGAAAATGTGCTAATAAATGGCAGCTGCAGTGGGAGCGTGATTCATCCTGGACTCTTTGAAATCATTTTCACGTCTCTCACTCTCCCCATTGCACAAAGGCAATCCAGATTGCCGATTCCCATGGTAACTTTCAAGGAATCTACTGGCTGGGGATCACAGATTCAGATGATGCTTGAGAGATCACAGTTATCTGGGAGGACTAGAGAGGCTAGTACTTTCCTCCCTGCCATTGTATCGCTTTCAATCAATATCTTTAATAAGTCCAACATCTTAAACTATATGGATGATTTTTATTCTCACTTTGGAATGCACACTCTTTTCTGACTGAGGGAACATCACTACATGAAAGTCTGTTATTGTAACATAAGGGTTACAGTAACTCCACAGCAAATGCAAAGCCCCAGGAGTTAAAAACTAAAACTAGCACATCAAAATTAAACCGAATGTGCTTTTACATTTGGCGGAATGCATGTTGGCATTACAAGAACTTATAATTATTATTGAAAAGGACACATGGGACGCAGACTTAGTACTTTATGTTCCTCTCTATAAATGCAGGCAGCCAATCAAAAATGCAGCAAAACTGGGACAGTGTCCACAGTCAGATATTACTCTGTAGAGAACAACATGTATTTAAGATTTAAGATATTTTAATGTTTGCTGGGTCATTTTATACGATGTAACTGATGGAAAAAAAATGACAGAACGTAATATTCATGAAGTAAGCATCAATTTTATCCAACACAAATGCACTGATGTGAAAATGCGAGTCTGTTTTTCAGGCAGGTAGGATTGTTATGCATCACTTCTTTATGCCCTGTGATTATCTTAAATGGAATAAATAGTGAATACTCCATTTGTAATGGCTTACTACTGTTATTGTCAGTGGCACATGTCACCTCAGTATCGCAGTCCCACTTTCACTTTTGAGCTCCAATGCTTGATTACCTTCAAATGTTAATTATAGAGTGACTGAAAGCGGTGGTTAGATTACAGTTTTTGCCGCCTCAAATCAAGCTAGTTTTTAGCAATCCTGCTTTATGCTTTCATGAAGAAACATGCTTATATGTCAGTGTGCTATGGTTGCTCCCTTATTCTTTATGTACCCTGCACACATTTGCACAGGCATACAGTATGGATGCAGTGGAACGCATAAACATACTCCTACTCGAGACAGAGCATCCCTGCTATAGACAACACAAGAGACAATTCCATTTACAACTGTAGCGTTTTCCTTCTATGGCTTCCTTCTAATGTGCTCATTAGTGTTCTTGTGCTGAGCTTCATCCCTCAGGAGACAGTGGTCGGGAGAGAACTGACTGTGTTTACTGCAGCACACATCAAAGAGAGCCTTACTACGTAAAGGAAAAGTCCTAAGAGAGCTTGCTGATTGCTTACCCATCATGCACTGCTGCCTTTTGGACAGAACCATATTCAGACATGTATACGGTGCTGTGGATATGGACAGCACACT
The DNA here is from genome assembly GCF_021347895.1 of Acanthochromis polyacanthus. NCBI lineage: Eukaryota > Metazoa > Chordata > Actinopteri > Pomacentridae > Acanthochromis > Acanthochromis polyacanthus. Next base: position 11,408,200 of record NC_067131.1, on the reverse strand, counting down.
GGCCTTGACAAAGCTGTCCGTCACAATGGTTCAGAAATGGCTTGAAACTTTTCTTTTTTGCTCTGGAACCTCTGCCGCAGTAATCGAGAAATAGTCAATTAGTGACCTTCCTATTACAAAGCGGAGAATAAATAAGTCATTCATGTGCACCATGCTTTCCGCCATTTCAAAAATCCAATTTTTGCACCTGTTGAGACAGTTGAAGCACATCTTCTGCTTCACATCATACGAAAATGTACCAAAAATATGGTTTTCATATGCTAATTCCACTAGATTAAACAGCTTTGGCACACAGTTGTGCCTTCTAGTAGTGCAGACAACTGCAGCTACACTACTGGTAGTGTTTGCTTGATATTTTTTGTTTTATTTACATTCTCTTAGACCACTACTGTGCTTTGCGATCACTAGAGATTAACTGAAGGTCTATACAAATAGATATACCCAAGCACATTACATCAATTATTCCTTCAACTTTTATAAATTTGTAATATGGACGGAAATAGAGGTTGACGTGTTTGTTAAACCACTTGCCGGTGGGTGGATCAACTATACTGCATGCTACGACCTCAAACAAGCAGTAGCTTAACATCACTTTTGGCATTTCTTAAGCCAATCTTGGTGAAATCCTTCTTTATGTATATGAAGTAACATCAATGGCAAATTTTGTTTCAGGCAACATGGCACAGACATAGCCTTTTTGGCTGAATAACCTTCATGAAAGTAATTTATTCCAAATAAACCATGTACAAAAAATCATGTCATATTGTGAATGAATAGAAGACATTGAAAGATAAAGGTGTGCACATACAAAAGAGGAAGGAAAAGTACTCGCGGCAAGCACATCTTTTTTTAGCCTTGACTAACCAATGCTGACAGAAAGCCCTGGTCAATATGTATACAGTTCAGTTGGAACATGTAGTATAACCTTGTGAGGTTTGTTTGTCAGATGTCACACACACACACACACACACACACACACACACACACACACACACACACACACACTATTCTGTACTGTGTATCTTGCATGATCATCAAGGCGTTGAGCCTTGGGGGACCTTCTGTCCCTGACATGGCACAAACAAATAGCAGCTGACCCTTAGGATGGTTGCTTAAAGGTGGCAGTTGCTGCCTGTGAGCAGGGTTACAGTACACATGACCTTGTCCGCCATGGCAACCCAATGACAGGCAGTTGGTGGGACATTTGTTGAAGGCACTTTAGTTGTCCTTCACTCCAATCCAACTTGTGGCATTCTTTATTTAGAGCATCTGAACTGTTTGATGGATGTTGAATCAAGCAAGTTGTTAGGAAGCAAATTTGCCATTTGTGGGTATGAGACATTTTGAAATTTTTGGCATAGAAAAAAATCGGTTTTTAATTAAAATTTCCATTGTAGGTGCATCAAGGAGTTTAAAGAACTGTTTTTTCTTCTTGGTCACTGAGACACTTTTGGCTCTAGTCATTATCTAATCATTATTAAATGAACTAAAAGGGGTTTCGAAAGTTGCACACAGTGACAGGCCCAAAGCAGCAGGTTAATAAAGTAGACCCCAGAAGACAGCGCGCATGCATTAAACCTTGAGGGAACAATTCACCCCCTAATGAAACGCTTTAATTATCTACATTATCTCCCGACCCTGTGTCAGATGAATCTTGATTAAAGTTTGGATGACCACCGTATACACAACACATCCAAGCCTCCCTTTCGTTCTCCCAAACAGGTCGTAAAGTGACCGTGAAAACATTTTCCATCCACAACCCACGCAACACAGAGCTGGTGTTTTTTCAGCCAGTGCACTAGAAGTCCAAATTGCCTGCCCTGTGCTCAGCCAGAAGGCTCAGCTTGCTTGCTGTCTGTGCGCTATAGCTCTATTGGAGTTGCCCTGTGTCTGCACTGTCAGACACAACCTCTGCAAACAGAAGGTGTACAATTAAATAAAAAAAGTCTTTGCACAAGAAAGAAAAGATATGAAAGCTTTAGTCTCTGTCCTCACCACAGCTTTAAGAGCAACGCAATCACAATGGAAGTGTACATAATTTCTTCACAGACATGATTTACTCTATTCTTCATCTCATTATGTAAATGGAAGCGATGCTATGGTGACCTTGGACCGACTGCTGTTCACGCTACAAATGAAGAATTACAAAAAAAAAAGAAAGAAAGAGAAAGGAGCATGACTTTATTGAATTTTTCGGAAATTACCAGATTATCAGAACCAAAAACTCCACCCATGTCGCTCTATAGGCTTTTATAGCTTTAAAAGATAATTTGCCGCCTCGATTGCACAGTTCCTCTGAGTCAGTAGCAGCTATGAAGCCGCAATGCCTACCTACGAATGTGCATCATATCCGTGGCGGCAATGACTCTACTTCCTTTGGCCCGCACATCCTCCTGTAGCAGTTTGTAAATACAATCTGCCAAATGTTACTGACTCCCAGTTTAAGACTGGAATTAGTAATGATGTTTATAAGAATGCTCAAACACAGAACAATGTTATTAGACGCAATTTCTCCTGTGCTAATTTGTCTTCACAACCCATACGCAGTAAAATGGAACTAGATAGATAATTTATCCTGATTCATTGATTGTAATTTGTGTTGCAATTAACATAATATACCACCAGGAGGGACAAAATGATGTTACTGCCTATGATCTCATCAAATGAAACAAACATGTAATTTGCCTCAGTGGATCTGGTGCCTATTATTACAATATTTCTGTAATGTGTTTAGGTTTTCGCCATATTTCTTTAGTTTGTGACAGAATTGTATGGGTTTTTTGAGTGGCGTTGCTATCTGAGATGATTTATGTTTTGGCGATATGTCCCACACATCACATTTATTAAACTACTATGAGGTAAATGCCAATGCAGCCATGAGCTTACATCCATTCAGTTCAGGGAAAGCTCATAAAAGCTGTTAAGAATGGAATGTGTGCTTCCACCTTACATTTAACAGTGAAAGACGTACTTTAATGTCATTATCTCCATTACTTACAGAGCAAATAACAGGGGAAAAAAACAGCAACTGGAGAAATAAATCTGAATCTGTCAAATGTATATTTAATGAGCGTGGTTGCTTTAATGCTTTTGCCAAAGCAATGACATTAAATTTGAATTTGGACTCCAGGACAGGACACGCGAGCTTGTTGGAGTTTTGTTGAAATATACAAACTCATGGTGTTGCTTGAGGAAGGACAGAGAAATTAATAATTCATCGCTGTTTACAAAGGGTATATCATGAATTAGCCTGGGAAACAAATGAAAAACACAATGCGCTCACATGAATGTGAAAGAAGCCATGATATCCAAAATATTCCGAGTTATTATCCATTAGAGACTATTCATTACAAAAAAGTTATTCAAATACAGCCCTAAAAATCTCCACAATCCCCTAAATATGTTGCTCAAATAAAAAAACCAACATAATTAGCTTTAGTTATTTCCACAAAGCACTAATTAACCCATCCATCAAAATATTTTGTTTATTTCCATGGAAAAGTCTTTTTTTGTTCTTCAATACAATTTAATCACAACGCTAACAAGCCATTTATCAAATGCGGCAGATTTGGCTTGCCTGTTAATGTGCAGTTAACTGTTACCACACTGCTGATAGCACACTTGGTCCTGTCTTGGCAGTGTCTGTCTCCATCTGCCTTTTTTAAAGGCTATATTTAAAATGATAGCATAAAAATTTAATCCAGGGGGTTCTAGAGGATTATGCCGTGCCAGCAGAAACTGGCAGAGAGACTGAGAGGTGCAGTCGGACGAGTACCTAATTGTGGCTTCATTTGCTAACTGTAACATCTTCACTGACATGATGACTGAAGCTAGAGAATGTAGATTTTTTCTTGTTCATGCTGATGAGCCGAGGTGCAGCGTTATCAGTGTTGTGATCATCGCACAGTCGTGTTAAAATACTCCACTGCGAAAAACAGCCATTTTCATTTCCCTTCCATGGGTATTCAACATGCCATCTCTTTATCCCCAACAAACATATTTGAATTGGAAATGACTCAAAATACTGTTTCAAGCAGCGCTCATCTCCAGATGCGGTTTTGCACATGCAACCAGATCAAACTCAAGGAAAGGATGAAAAGCGAGACAGGCAAAGTTGTGAAGCCTGATTTCCTCTTGCTATGTAAAGCATTAAAGATTTAAGAGTCATTGCCATCACATGATACTGATGCCACTTTTCTGTCTTTTTTCATTTCTCTTTTTCTGGTTGATCCAACAAGATGCAAGCAATTATTCACACCTGAGCGGACAACAGGGAAGGAGGAGCTGTATGCAAAGCACGAGAATCTGAAAAAGGAAAAACAAGCCTGACGCCATTGGAAATGTTTGTATTTTTAAAAGGCACAGCAGTATTTTTTCCCCTCCCTCCTTGGCCTTATCACAATATTGCACTCTTTCCCTGCCACTCAGCCACCTCAAGGGAACCCTAGTTGCGCTAAAGAAATGCAACATCAACATACATCCTCATCTCAGCAGGAAGGGGAGTAAGAGGAAAGCAGTTGAATGATTCCCCAACGTAGAGCAGAGAGTGGCTTCCTGTCAGTGCAGTTGATTAAAATTCCTGGGACCAAGAACGCAGGGTGTGATGTACGACGAGCAGGTGGTGTGGGTTTAATATGCATGAGCGGACAGCTCCTGCATCTGCAGATTGGCAGTCACTGAGCTTGCCTGTCCACTCCCTTGGCAGCTCTCTTGGCATATGGAGCTACTGAGGGCATACATGAGCATAGCAGGGGGCTGGTCTTAGCACCCACTGATACAAGTTTCTCTTTTTGTGACTCCCGAGATCAGTGGGATGGCTACCGGTTTCCTTTTTAGTGGCTCAAAGTAGCCAAAATGAAGGTGGTGGAGAGCATTTCCCCCCCTGTATATTTAATTGATTTTATACAAACAGCAGGAAACATCAAAAGGGAGAAGGATTAGAGAAGCCAGTGTATAAATTGAGTGAGATGCGGTTCGGGATTTAGGCTTACTCGAGAGAAGATGTGATTAGCCTCTGCGCCATCTCAACTGGTGATTCTGTTGATATGAAAAAAGCAAGCACAGTCCTACTCCACATTCTGAGGAGAAGAGAAACACGAGCTTAGTTACTGCTGCCTTGCACTGTATTTGACACATAAACTGTGACTTGGAAAGGTTTAGCTGGGTAAGTATTTCAGGCAGCTGTATAAAATCAGATTCACAGGGTTCTATGTTTGTGTAGGCACATTGCAAAGTGCTATTTTTCTCTCAGCTTTTTTTCTCTCTCTCTCTCTCACTCTCTCTCTCTCTCCCTCTCTTTCCCTGCGGTCTGTTTGTTATGTTGGTGATTTGATGTGTGCTCCAGTGGGAGGGTAGGTGCAGTAGGGGGTGCGTCACTTGCAATCCAGCAGTGCACTGCAATTTTAATGTCAAGTTTGTACAAGTTTTTGTCATCTGCTGCCTGACTGGAGGTCAGCATGGCACTAAACATGCCACACCCATGTTCTGGTACTTTTTTTTTTACATCTAAATTACAGACCTGTCCAAAATCTTAAAATGACTTGAACCCATTTTATTCGAGTTTTACACCTTTGCTATGCAGTATATGATTAAAAAGAATCATGCAATGTTGGAAATAAACAAATAAAAAAACATTTTTTTGACGCTTTGTGATCATTTTCTGCATCTGTGGTCGTTTTGTGTCTCTTTCTGGTTGTTCTGTGGTCATTTTTTGTCTCTTTGAGGTTGTGTTGTGTCTCTTGGTGGTCTTTTGTGTCTCTATGTGGTCATTTTGTCACTCTCTATGATCATTGTTTGTCTTTGTGGTCATTTCGTGACTCTTTGTGATCATTCCGTGTCTATTTGTAGTCATTTTGTGTCTCTTTGTGCTTATTGTGAGTCCCTTTATAGTTGTTTCTAGCAGCAATAATGCAGGCAATATTAATACCTAAATCTTAAAATAATTTCTCACTAGTGTTTGAGGCAGGAATGCCTGGAGTCCTATCTGGCTTTACCTGTCAGTCAGAGTTTGACTGCCATCAAATCATCTCATATATCTGACTGGAAAATGATGTGCGCAGCAACATTTATTGACTCACAGACAGTCGGTTGGTCTGGATGCATTCCTCACTAACTGAACTCTGCGACACTACCAACAGTTTATCATGTACTTTAGCTACCTCCCACTCAACATACATATAAAGTACAAAGATGAGAAGCCTGTTGGCAGCTTTGATTCTGCCCTTGATTTTAGGGGTGCTGTCGGGCGCAGGGAGGTTGGAGAGAGACACAGTTGCAGTGATGCGCCCCCGTCTCATACATAGCAGATAGCAAGCTATAAGAAGGTTTTCCCTTTGAGCAGATCAACTCTCTTTTCATCGACGTATAGATGGCAAGTTTTCCTCTGCACACGGTTTGAGTGATGTGCAGTGTTATAGCATGATGAAACTTGTCGGATTCTTTCTGGTTACTGCACAAAGCAGGCTTGCAAAATGAACAACCTATGTGTCACTGTGTTCCTAAAGGTCCTTTTAAGGTCATCGATTTAACCCCTAAAAACCTGTCTTGATGTATCAAAGTTACATACTTAGGAGTTTTTTTTTCAGAAAAATAATCCTCTCCTACCCTTAAATGGCTTAGATGCAACTACACCGTTGCTTCCTCTGAAATGTCCAGACCTTTAAGTCGCTGCCTCTCTGTCTACTCATCCTTTCCTACTCATGGTAGCTTAAGCTCACTAAGCTAATCTACAATACTGGCTCAGACACTAAAAATACCCCACACTACATTATGGCATGGGAAACTACAGCCCATAAGTTCACATATTGGTTCCTTAGGCTCTTTACGTATGAAACCCTAGAGGTCTGATGACATGTTTCTGAGACTGTCATTGGCAGCTGCTGCAGTTTTAAAGTGTAAATACTCAGCCATGCCACTGGTTGCTTATTTACTCATGATATGTATTCTAGCATATAAAAGCGCCATATGGAGACTAATAAGGTAATGAACTTGATTTACACCGCAGGGGATCTTAAGTTGTTTGGTTGTCCTATTAAGGGAAATTACTGCATCAGCTGTTTCAGTCAAAACATTTACTGAATTGCAACTGACATAGCTCCTTAAGGTTCACAGATGGAGGAGGTCAGGGCCGATGGGTGGGTCAACGAAACAGCAGACTTTAACAGGAGAGACTGCTGTTTGTTTCCCTGCAAACATCCAGCAGCCAAGATGCTTCTGTGTGCTTATGTTTTTAAGTATTTGTCTGAACTCTAATTATTCTCTTTCAGTTAGACAAACCTAGTTAGAATGGCGTCCTGTCAATCGCAGAGTCACATCAGAAAAGACTTTGATGTATCATCGCAGAAATCATGGGCAAACAACAAATTTTGTTATTAAATAGGAAGGACTTGCCAAAACACACAGTATTTTGCTCAGTGCATACAATGCAGCAGTCATGAGCTGGGCAATAGTTTAAAAGCAGATTTATTATGCTAAATACAATATTTATTTAAGCATGCAAAGTGGTATTTTCAAAAGATAGACACGTACAGATAAAAAGTAAACAAAGAAAAACATGATTAATATTACACCAATCTGAGCCTGGCATATGGAATTAAGTGTATCAAGTGAATCTGTTCAAGATAACAGCTTCGACATTAAGTACACCTGCAATGAGTTATTTAGAGACAAATCTCTGAACACAAAGAAAACATACTAATTGGATTACATTAATGATAACTAGCTTGGAAAAAACTCACCAGGGGACAACAGTTAATCCCAATTATAAATCCCTCTAACTGTGTGTCTCATGGACAAAGCCCTGATGAGTTATATTTTCATTTAAACAAGGCAGTTTCCCCCTGCTGTCCAATTCTGCTCGACACAGCTATCCATAACTTGGAGGTGTCTTTCTTTCTCTTTTTCTGACACACAAGCGTAACAAAAAAAAAAGAGGGGGGGGGGGGGGGGGGGGGGGAGAGAGAAAGAAAAAACAGTCACAGGAAATTTGCCCTGACATTATCACCCCAAAGCTCTACGAAAATAAACACAGGTAGAACCACGGAGAAACACTTTCACCCGCAAACGCCTGCTGCTCTCAATGGAGCAGTGGCAACCGGATTACATGCCTTTCAGACTGCTCACTCGCAGCAGAAAGACACAGCTCTGATCCAATCATGGTGACACATGCAGAAACAAGGAAAAGGTTCTGGCTTGGCCTCCCTCAGGAGCAAACCTGACATCGGTATTACTTGACGAGACGGAGAGCCGATTGACAAAACACTGATAATGGGGGAGATTTAGCAAAAGGTACATGGGAGGGGGCATGTTTGGGTGTAAAGGTAAAGTAGTGAGTTTTACTAGCACATATGTAACTACAGGCAATACCCTAAAGCAAAGTTGCCAAACACACACCGTGTGGCATGTCCAAGTGCATAGAAATGCCAGACTGGCACTAGCGGTTCACTGGGTATGCACTAGGACTGGCAGCATTGGCCCTGACGCTGGATCAGTAAAATCCTGTTTAGCCCCCCTGGCCTTCAGGGAGTGTCTGCCATCTAATTTGAGCCAAATCATGGCCTGTTTAACACCTCGCCACCTGCTACGTTTATTTGCATGTGTGTTTGTGTGTGTGGGAGAGAAAAAGAGAACCAGTGTGAGCACGTGTGTGTGTGTGTTTTCAGCGCTGACAAGACTGACCTCATTCTCTAAGACGAAGCATGGCTGCAGGAGACACACACACACACATTGATAACAATGTAGTCTGTTAATTGTATGGCTTCAGAATGACCAACACAGGGATTTATTCATTTGATTTTAATGCAAGTCATCGATCGCATGAAGTGATTAATGGTGATGATTTCACCTGTCACACAGAAGCTGGTAAAATCCCTGTAAAACATATTACTTCCCCAAAATATTCTTCTTCATTCTCCTCCATGGCCTCCATCAAAGGACGCATGAAAACATTAAACCTGACGGACAAAAATGTTGTGCGTGAGTGATGGTTGTGTTTTCAGAAAGTGGTTCTCTGCGGTGCATAGCATTTCCTAACAGACATATTAATCAAAGAAGTTTCGCTTAGAGCCATTTGGGGATAAATACACACAGTACCCTCATTCCTCCACACAACAACGTTGCCTCTGCTTGATGTGTCACACCAAATGAAAGCCACAGGCAAATATATTTTAACGACTGGATGCCTGTCTTCAAATTACTCCAAAAGACTTTCTCTTGAGGAAACAAAGGTAGAGAAGTCTGACTTTGTGGACAATGCGCGGAATGCTGTTGCTTTTTTGCATTTTTTGTTTGTTTGTTTGTTTTTGTGTCGCTGCCGAATTTGGCACATTAGGAGCTGAATATAGTGCAGGTTGCTCAAAGCTGAGAACAGAAAAGTCCCAAGCTGAAGCACAAGATAAAGTGCTTTGAATGGCAAACAAACAGAGCTTTGGTAGAGAATGGCTGGGGATGAATCGATGTAGGAAATGGCAGTGGTTTGTGGCGACAGTTGCTCCCGACGTTCCCAGTCACCTTAAACTATGACCAGGAACAGAAAAATGCTTCAAACGTTACAGCAATCTACTGCCACGATCTGGATTTTTCATCCTGAGATCACAACATTTATAGCCACACATGAAAAGAATTGTGATCCTATTTATGAAAGCATTCCAACATTACATTTCCTCTACAGCACGTGTTAACTGCCTCGCCATATTACCATTAATGTGCTTTAACAAGTTTTATTATTTTATGCACTAAATTCTTAATACCCAGTAAAGTAGGTTGCATCTGCTGTGTGCATTTTGCTGTTATAAAGAAAAATAAAACTGAAATGATCAATGTAGGGAGACATTCCAAGCAATATTATGGTACAGGAAGTGAAAAGTAGAGTGTAAGATGGGAAATGTCACACTCAAATTTTGGTGCTTTATTACAAAAAAAAAATCTAATTGATTACACTACAACATATTCCATTTGTGGTTTTCATTACTAACTAATAAAATAATGTCAACACTGCACGGCTCAATCTCAGAGTCACTATTGACAAAAAGGACGTCTGGAGAGCTTAAGAAATGACAAATTGTGCAGCATACCTTAATCCAGTTACACCACAACAGCGGCTGACATTACCGCCCTCGCTGTGACATAAAGTAGCAGCTTACTTATTCCTCCTTTGTGCCTCCAGACCAAATGGAACCATTTTGGTGGAAAAAGAGCCATTCAAAAAAATAAAGCTCCCTGTAAATAAGCTGTCAAAACTGATGCTGATTTTAGTTAATGGTTAATGTGGCCTTTTTCGCTTGACAAGATGACTGCTCTGCTGTGACACCCCGACCAGCCTGCAGTCTTTATTCTTGCAAAATGGGGTGTTTCAGCAAAAAGATTTAAAAAAAAATTGGAACTTCTGCCACATTCTCTACTTGTCATGTTTACTATATTCAATCGAGTAGAAGGAAAGGCCAAGTACAAGTGTAGCATGTGCAGATGTGAGGGTATGGATGCGCACTGGATGGCACCAACCATCTGCAATGACTTTCAAAGATGCCACTGATGTTTTATTTACTGGATAACTACTAGTGATGGGGAGCAGACTATAAAAACATGAAAAAAAAAAAGATCACTCACAACATAGCGGCGGTATTTATATATCTTGTATGAGTAAATAGGCAGCCGTACCTTTATTTTGTAAGACTATGGAGGCTTGTTTGAAAGCAGATACATGGAACAAAAGAGGATTACAACCCACCAACACATTGCAACACTGTGCCTTCTCAAGCTCAAACAAACAAATACCCATCAAGTGTTGGTGGTGGTAGTCGATTCTCCTGCTCCAGTGCTCCAAATCATTATTGGGTAGATTTCAGTGGAATCAGAAACCTTGACAGTTGTAGCGTATAGAGCAGAGTAAATATTCAGCAGGCAGGCAAAGGACCGGTGCTGTGTTTTTGATGAGGAACATGTCTAGGGATGGTTGGCTGCTACAGTGCTAACAATTTTGACCGATTACTTTCGACAGTCACGGTTACGAAATGATTAAAAGTGTTTCCTTCTCGCTTGTGCTTAAATTGGCCATTATAGTCATCCACTAAATAACCGATTTCTTATTTTTGATATTATGAGGAGAACATACACTGTTTTGTTCAATCGACAGGATTTCATAGCATGGAAAGCTTTGCAAAAAAGTCTGTGCTTTCACTTGAAGTTGCCGACTTCCTGTCAACCACTGTTACCATCTATGACAGCCATCCTCAGCTAAGCATAAGTAAGACAGAGCAGTCAGCAGAGGATGTCGAACAAACCCACTGACACCTATCACCACAAAGCATGAGAAAAGGCTGATGGTACGCGTAAATAAACTGGTTCGACGGAGTGGACTGATAACATGGAAGCAACAGAAGACAGAGGGCAGAGAGGAATGTTCTGCTTGGAAGGCTCTGGCTTTCTTAGTGAGTATACAACGCTCGAGACTGTCAAATTCTGGCAGCCTCTGCCCCCGGAAGTCGTGTACTAGGAATGCAGCATGAAATTGCAGGTCACGGGAATGTTTGCCAAACTCTGGAAAGGAGGTTCTGCATACGGTTGGTGAGATTACTGAACTGTGAGAAAAGGCAGGGCATAGGTGGGCTTATTTCCGAAAAACAGTCTCGCTACAGTATGTCGGAACACTGCAGAGCGTTGGCCCCACCGTTCAGGGTGCAACGCAGAGCATATTAGGTGCAGATTTGAGTTGACAGAAATCAGACCGTGCAAGGGTTCCAACCCAAACAGCCGCGGATTCGGCCAATTAACAGGGTTCTGAGGCAGGAGGCTTTCACTGCCCTTATGAACTATTCAGGATATTTTCCAAGCTCATATTCTCCCAATCAGCATATCATTTCTTGGCCTAAGCCTAAAAAAATTATGCTTGCCTTGCAACACATGTAAAGACCACATATTTTACATTCAAGTATTCCAGTTTTTGGCACTTTACACGTATGGTTCTTATTCATCAAGCGATACCAACATTGAGGCGTCTGATCTCACCAGAGCTCATTTAGAAGCATGAAAATCTCAAACATATAGTCATTACAGTTGGCATTAAAAGTCTTGCGACAGAGAAAATGGCATTTTACTTTATTATTCTTGGGCAAAATATTAATAACCTGTGTGGCAAGCCCTCATACGACATAATATTCATGGTACACAGTGCTTCTCACTACAATTAATGCAATCTTCTGGGCTATCACTAATACCGTAAAAGAATTAGGGATGTTTTTTTTTAATAAAGCTGTAATTTAATGAATTTAGCTTGGCTAAATGAGGTACGAAAGGCAGAGTGTGAAAAACACTTTCTGAGAATGTCAGCAATAAGCACGATAAGAGATTATCTCATACAATTTGGCCCATTTGAGTGAGCTAATTAACAACTGGGAAGGGTGCTACGTGATAAGCCCTGCAGCAGAAACCGTAGCTGCCATCATATTACTGAGTAAAACAGGTGGCTGACCAGTCAGTGGAAGCAAAAATGACACCATGCATCAATATCTTCACAGAATGCTCACTTCAGAATTCAATTCATTATTTATACATTGCCAATTGACAACATACACACGTGGACAAAATTGTTGGTACCCCTCAGTTAAAGAAGGAAAAACCCACAATTCTCACTGAAATCACTTGAAACTCACAAAAGTAACAATAAATAAAAATTTATTGAAAATCAAATAATCAAAATCAGCCATTACTTTTGAATTGTTGATTAACATAATTATTTAAAAAAACAAACTAATGAAACAGGCCTGGACAAAAATGATGGTACCTCTATAAAAGATTGAAAACTATTTGACCAGAGTGACATGATTAACTCAGGTGTGTCATTTAATTGACATCACAGGTGTTTCCAAACTCATAATCAGTCAGTCTGCCTATTTAAAGGGAGACAAGTAGTCACCCTGCTGTTTGGTGAAAAGGTGTGTACCACACTGAACATGGACAACAGAAAGCGAAGGAGAGAATTGTCCCAGGACATCCGAAAAAAAAATGATAGACAAACATCTTAAAGGTAAAGGCTATAAGACCATCTCTAAACAGCTTGAAGTTCCTGTGACAACAGTGGCTCATATTATTCAGAAGTTCAAGACCCACGGGACAGTAGCCAACCTCCCTGGACGTGGCCGCAAGAGGAAAATTGATGACAAATTGAAGAGACGGATCGTTGGAATTGTATCCAAAGAGCCCAGAGCAACCTCCAAAGAAATTAAAGGTGAACTCCAAGGCCAAGGTACATCAGTGTCAGATCGCACCATTCGTCGTTGTTTGAGCCAAAGTGGACTTCATGGGAGACGACCAAGGAGGACACCACTGCTGAAAAAAACTCATAAAAAAGCCAGACTGGAATTTGCAAAAATGCATGTTGACAAGCCACAAAGCTTCTGGGAGAATGTCTTTTGGACAGATGAGACCAAACTGGAGCTTTTTGGTAAGGCACATCAACTCTATGTTCATAGACTCAAAAACCAAGCATACGAAGAAAAGAACACTGTCCCTACGGTGAAACATGGAGGAGGCTCAGTAATGTTTTGGGGCTGCTTTGCTGCATCTGGCACAGGGTGTCTTGAAAGTGTGCAAGGTACGATGAAATCTGAAGACTATCAAGGCATTCTGGAGAGAAATGTGCTGCCTAGTGTCAGAAAGCTTGGTCTCAGTCGCAGGTCATGGGTCTTCCAACAGGACAACGATCCAGAACACACAGCCAAAAACACCCAAGAATGGCTGAGAGAAAAGCGTTGGACTGTTCTAAAGTGGCCTTCTATGAGCCCAGATCTGAATCCCATTGAACATATGTGGAAGGAGCTGAAACATGCCATTTGGAGAAGACACCCATCAAACCTGAGACAACTGGAGCTGTTTGCTCATGAGGAGTGGGCCAAAATACCTGTTGACAGCTGCAGAACGCTCATTGACAAATACAGAAATCGTTTAATTGCAGTGATTGCCTCAAAAGGTTGTGCAACAAAATATTAAGTTATGGGTACCATCATTTTTGTCCAGCCCTATTTCATTAGTTTGTTTTTTAAATAATTATGTTAATCAACAATTCAAAAGTGATGGCTGATTTTGATTATTTGATTTTCAATAAATTTTTATTTATTGTTACTTTTGTGAGTTTCAAGTGATTTCAGTGAGAATTGTGGGTTTTTCCTTCTTTAACTGAGGGGTACCAACAATTTTGTCCACGTGTGTAAGTGATTTCAAGGGATTTTTACATAGGAAGGTGAAGATACCATATAGGCAACCCAACGAATCCAACGATTTCTTCTGTGCAAGCTTTTTAGCAACAGTGGGAAGAAATAATTGTCCTCTAACAGACAAAAACCTCGAACAGAAGAAGGCTCAAGGAGGGTGGACATCTGCCTTGACCAGTTGGGGTGAGGATAAAAGAGTGAAGGTAAAAGACAACAGATAGAAAACAAGCAAACAACACACAGGACAACGATAAACACTACAGAGCTCTAGATGTTAAATGGGAACAAATGTTGAAAAAAAAGAAACCCTCCGCAACAAAAGGGAATGTCTCAAGTGCCAACGATAAAGGCAGTGAGGCAGTTCAGACGGTGATGAACATGGACAGAAATTACACAAAAGTATTTTCTGCTTTGTGCATTTCTCTTTTGTCAGGTATATAATAGGAAAACTATTTGTTGCCATCACTGCTTTTTTATGTTTATGACAGATTATGCAGCTAGATGTGTCTGTGATGAAGAAAAACAACACTCTTAGTGTCATCTTATGCAAACCCGTATCTTATAATGGTACTAAATGCATCTAGTTAGCTGCTACAGGAGCTTAATCCTACGTTAACAAGCTTGCAAACCAAAATCCATGCCTGAAAATGTCTCTCTGAGGCCACATTCACAACATGCTATCAGATGATATGCATTATTTTGACTACCAGCTGGTTTTAAAATAAACAGGGATAATATGCGGTATGTACACAGCTCAGCTAGAAAAACCACACAGAAACGTGCAGGAACGTGGCAGTGAATCACCAGAATGTCATTTACATCTTGCTTATGGCTGTTCTTGTAATGCAACGCATATCTGTCAGAGCTAGACACAGTTTCTAAATCACAGGGAATACACCCTACAGTAAAGCTGTGTGTCGCTTTAAGTGAACCAGAACCCTACACACACACACACACACACACACACACACACACACACACACACACACACACACACACACACACACACACACACACACACACACACACACACACACACACACACACACACACACACACACACACACACAGAGTCGCCCGGCCTTCTGCAGCCATCAATTCACAGCAGTGAAGCAGACTGCAGCCTGCTCCTCTCTCTCTTCCCCTGTACCAGAATTAATTTCTCCCCAGAGCTGATAGGCTACGCTCTACTGCAGCCAATCCATATAATTAGGCCGTCAGCAATGTAAACCCCTGGCTCAGACTTCAAGTCCATTTCAATATTAGGTGCAGACATGACAATGGCTTCATCAAATGTGAGTTTTCCCTGCATTAATTTGACAAATAGTTTTTTCTTATCCCTCTGTGTGGCTTATCGCTGCCCACAACTGTCTAATGTTGCAGTTCAGTTGCACTGGCTCCTCTTTTAGGGCTAAGGGGGAATGGTTCTCTTCTTCTACTACACAGAATGCTAGATGTGTCCTGTCTCCCTTTGGGTTTTATGATGCATTTAGTTTCTCATTACTAATGAATCACTCGCAAGTGTTTAAATGGGCATTTAATATTGGCGGATGCAGAGACCAAAGTGTCCGCCCTCACGACTTTCTCCCTCCCCTTTCTCAGCCTGATTACGTAAGTATTTTTCCTCCCTGAGCCAATTATGTGGGTTTTGACGGCTGATCTCACTCCATATGGCGACAGCTCTGTTAATCGCCACCTCCAAGAGAACTGCTGCATGACAGCCTACGCGTCAAAATCACCAGCAAAACGGTGAGGCGTGGAAAGGGGAGGGCGGGTGATGAATGAGATGTGTGTCTATGCATGTGCACGTGTGCGAGCGTGTTATTTTTTTTGGGGGGGGGGGTGACAGGAGGCGGGCAGCGAGGAGAAAGGAAAAATTAGCCAGAGAAAACAAAGTCAATGAGGCATGAAGGAGGCTTCCCTCTCCCGTGTTTAGTCGAGGTAGTCATGCCTCCTCGTTCACTGCTACCACTACGCCAGGGGAAAGGGGAGAAATCTACAGCCTCGAGATTCGGGCTGGTGGAAAAAGCACTGAGGCAATAAGAGGATTCCGCTTGGGTTCTACCTGGTCTGGTTACGGTTGCTGACTGAAGCAACACTTGACTGTACAGCCCTCCAATCCTCTGTTTGAGCAGACATTAACTTGTAGCATGCATTTGCATTCCCCCCAAGTCAAATGGGATCTCCTTGGATTGAAAAAGGACCTTTGGGATGAGGTGTCAAGAGGGCATGTCGTACACAACACAACAATATCAAGGTTCGAAGCTATTACAATCACAATGACTCGCTTTGTGCACTGACTGATTACCGCTGGGGATGAGGGAAATAGCCTGCATCAGCCTGAATCCCCTTCTAACACATATTTACTTGTAGAAACATATGATAATAGCTACGTGATCCTTAGCGGACAAAGGACATGCAGACACATCCATTTGCTGTGAAATAGATGCAACATCCTCACATTAAAAGCAAAACAGCCAATAATGAATGCTACAGTATATATTAGGAGAGACAGACACTAAATCCACTGCAGCTGCATTTAACGGATGCAAAATATTGTAGGCTTCTGGTGTTTTTATTTTTTTTAATTGTTTTAATTTAATTAGACAAGATCCACTATTCAGCTTTTTTGGCTGTTCATTTCCCTTGAGAAAAAGTGTCCAATATAGACTGCATTTTAAGAGATTGCAAAATCAATACTTTCCTGCATTTGTACTCCTCCGCAATTCCCAATAGACTTTCTAAATTATGACATAATTATCCATATCATAGTGATATCTCCTTATTATCATTAAAAGGAAACACACAAACATGTGCATAATTAGCTCAGCGGGAAGCTGACTGGTGTTTGTTGCTTCCTTTCCAAGTTATGTATCGCTGGCAGGGATGCTGATTCGGGAGATGAAGAGGGGAGGGGTTCCCCACATATACAAAAATAAGATGGTAATTTATCAGTCTTCTAATTATCATTACTGTTTTGATAAGTCTAACCTTTAGAGGCAGGTGGCAAAAGACAAGCTTAATTATATATCTACTGGCACAGCAGGGCGACATGCCGTTTTAAAAAAGTGATTTAAGGAAGAAATTATTTTAATTTTTTTCCCCCACTTTTCTCTTACTGTGTGTTAATATTAGCGTGCATATATTAGCATGTGAGATGTTGAATATGCATATGAAGAATTAAGGGTGTCTCGAGCGGTTGTGCAAAATCGAGATCCGACCTGGGTTTAGAGGAGCGGGATCAGCGTACAGAGAATCAGCTCCATTCGAATCGTTTGCTGTCTGTAATCCGCTGGGCTGCTCTAACTCCGTCTCGGAAATACATGCTCTGCTAAAACACAGTCAACCTATTACTAAAGCTCAGCATTGCCAGCAAGTGAGGTGTAAAGAACATGAACAAATACATGTTCTAATGTAAAGTGTGCAGTTTCAATATCCACAGCACAGGGGTTCCCCTCAGGATTGGTTAATGGGGGTGGAAGGCGATGCTCCATTGGTTGCCCGGAAACCTCACAGTGACCACGGGAATCATGGAAGTCAGGTCCAACGGCACAGAGCAGTAGAATTTATTGGAACTAGTTTGGCATATAGCACCAGCTTATTGTTGTCAAGCTTCAGGGGTTTTTTTGGAGGAGGGATTAAACAAATGAAATATGACATGAATTATTGAGGTTAACCGGTGCTTGGAGACAGATTTCGTTTTGGAGAAGAGCCAGATCTTTTCATCTACCTCTATGCAGGAGAGCAAAGAAGTGTATTAACCAAAGATTTACGACTGACAGGTCTAAATAATTAGCCTCAAAATGGCAAAGATTGTGTTTTATGACAAATTCTGCAATTTTTTTGGAGGAGAAAATGGTTGTAAGTGCTGTCTGATTTAGCCTACATTAATTACCAATGTCAAATATTATTTGAATTATAATATTATAATTAAAATCATCTAAAAAAAAGAGAGAAAACAAAACAAAAACACAAACATGGAGAATATCAGAATATTTCTAAAGGTTAAAAAGTGCATGTTTAATAAAAATAAACAAAGATAAAATGCAAATTAGATTGAAAAATGTCATTTATGTTTTATAAAGAGGAAAATTAAAAACTGGTGAAATGTTTTTGTACAGTAGCAGTCTAAAGACCACATTCCTCCAGTCACTTCATTCTTTGCCAACTGCTTGTGGGGATTTCCATCTTTAGGTTGTTTGAACATGACTACTAATTATCTCCGAGCCGTGTCCAGCACCACTGTTCTGATTCTATGAGTTAAGTTCACAAAAAGAAATAACCCAAGAGCTGCTCAGTGATGTGAACATTTTGAATGCTAGGTCAGCACAAAGTACATGACACTGTTTAGTCAGTGTGCGCTGAGGGTTAAAGCCGGACTGAGTCACTCTGGCTCATGTCAGAAGGCTTTAGACTTTGCCACCTCACACAACACACACGCGTACGGTCAGTGTCTGTGCCCTGCCAAGTGCTGACCTTTGATCAGTTAGAGGAGTGCTAAAAACTGCCCAAAGGTCTTTCAGACTGGGGGAAGGAAAGGACAACGACAACAGCCTTTAACTATTCCGGGAAGACTTTCCCTTTGCCTGGAAGAACATTACCATGCTTTGTCAACATACAGTAGTGCTCTGAAGCAAAGGACAACATGAGCCCAATGCCAAATTCTTCGGAGGCAGCGGAGATATGCGACTGCAGAAACACTGCAGCAGGAAATTGAGCGAGATGCAATTTAGGCCGCAGACATATCAGTTTCCTATCATATATATCACACACTGCAAAAAACATTTCCTTTTGATAACTCTGCAATGCACTGTCAAACGAAAAATGATTCACGGTGCCAAGATTATGCTGGCTATTGTGAAGATTTGATTTATTTATGTTTTGATTGCACTTCCTTTAGAAGTGTTTAGTCCCCAGGCCCCAACACAGTGGGGCCCCTACAAAGAAACTGCTGGTTGGAAACAGAGGCGTATCTGTTTCACCTCAGATGTTGGTATCCGCCGTTATCGCATGTTCAGCAACAAGCAGGGAGGTCCGATATTTCTCCACCACGAAGAGCCAAAAGGAACATTTACAAGCATTTTCAAGTGTCTTTTGCACTCATTTGATTCATTTAGTCTTATTAGTTTCACACCTTTAAAGATTTTATTTGATTATGTCACGACCAAAAGCTTCAAATCCACGCACCCCTGTTCCAGTGAACATGAGGAATATTTGGAAATAGCTGTGGAATCGCATGAACTGAGTTATTGCAGTGGAGAAAAAGGTCAAGAGCGGTTATCAGGAATAAAGCATCAGCCAAATTATATTTGAAAGAGCCAGGCTCACATTAAGCATCACAGTTCAGCATGCCAAGTTGTCAATACAAAACTGGATCTCCTTCATCTCTCATATTAATTATTATTTGCGGCTTCAAAGTGTTCTGTGTTGTGCTTTTGCTGTTTACTGCTGCTGACTAGACACCAATCAAGCTCAACTCTCCAGTGCTGCTATCAGAAGCCTGTCTTGGCCAATCAAAACTCCTGGCTGTTTACACTAAAGTGGTGTAGGAAGCAAAAGTCAGCATTTCCTGCTGCGAGTTATTTTTAGACTCCATCGGAGCATCGGAGAGGAGGAGGGGGGGAAGAAAAAGACCAGAAGAATGCATGTGATATTACATTTCCGTCTTGCATGGAGAGTGGGTGAGGAGGATGGAAAAAAAAGGGAGGGGAAGGAGAGACATTGATGTGCAGGAGAGGCATAGGGAGCAAAGCAGAGAAAATGGAGAGGAAAAAAAGGAGAGATGAGAGAGAAAGAACGCAAGAGGGAGAGACAGTCACACTTGGTTTGCCTCATCTCTGGGCGTATCATCTGGCTTGCAGGGGGAAAATTGCTGTACCAGTCCCCCAAGGGCCAGAGTGACTTCCTTAACCACTTTAATAAACTGGAAGAGTGTGATTGCCCAGACAGTGCTGCTGTCAGCGTGTTAATTAGACACAGTGCTTTATCAGAGCTGGCCACTCATGAACCCACCAAGCATATTACCATAAATGGTTTACTATCAGCCTCCATAGGAAAGCAAACTTAAAGCATATAATCTAAATCCATTGTCATTTGGCTAAATCGTATGTTACTTGCAGTGTAAGGAGTGTTAAAATCCCACGGCCCGATATAACTCGGCTCAGCTGTCGACTTATTAAACAATAAATAAACATGCAAAATTTAAACTGCATTTGCTGTGAAGAGCGCATTTCAAATGGAACGCGGCCTTTGAAACGTTCCGTATTTTGCAGACCTCATTTCCAAACCAGCCCCCTCCGCCTCATTATACATTGGATGCCAATTACACGTTGGCAAATTCTGTTTGCTGCTGCTTTTTTTTCACCTACAATGTTTTTCACCCCGCCACACATGCTTATCAGCATATTTTTAATCCTCATATTATCATCTCTCTAATTTCAGAGTGTAATTCGGAATTGTATAAGCAAGCGCGGGCTGCTTATTGTCCTCTGATCAGCTGTTGTAATTAGAACTTTGGTTTATGATGAGCACATGGAAGGCATGAAAAACAACTGTAGGACTTGTGAGTCTTAGATGCAGTTACATTAAAAAGCACAAATAGGCAAAAATATTAACTTTATTTACCGACTGAATTCGGTGGATGATGCAAAAGTCTACACAATTTTAACTGAAGCATCTCTGCAAAATGCTGACTTTAAAGCCTGATCTGCAGGATGCTATTTTAAGCCTTTAATATAGGCTTTTCGTTTAGCCAAAGGCAAAAAAAAAAAAAAGAGATAATATCAAATTAGATAAGATCAGACTAATTAGCCAATATAATCAACCAGCTCTATAGGTCCACGTTTGATAAATAATCCTAAATTTAGATCGAAAAGGATAAGCCCCCCCCCCAACTCCAAATAAACAAGCAAACCCCAAAGCTGCATGGTCATCTCTCCACTTCTACACATCTGAAATCACACCACAGAGCAAGTAAACACAGCTCGCAGCTACTTCATATTGTAGCTGATATATTCATCCTCTTCAAGCCCAAGAATTATACAGTGGAAGGGGGGGGGGGGGAAGTAAAAGCAACAGTGTTTATTCACCCTGAAGACAGTAGATATAATAATCACTTCTAGCCCAAGTTTTTTGCTCCAAAAAAAAAAAAGAAAAGAAACTAGGCTGTTGAATAATTCATGAGCACTGAGTGTGTGTCACCAACTCAGCATTTAGCTTCAGGAAACCATGGGAAAACTCTGCAAGGGATACTATTGTTCCCCTTTCATCTCTTCTGTGGAACTCTGTACTTGGTGTATTTAAAATGCACATCTTCATAATGAGGAAAAAAAGCTTCCATCCCAAATGTGTTTCACTTGGGACGCGTGTGTCATTGACATAACTACATATGTCCTAAAAAAAAATCCTAGCTTACTTATTACTTTCAAACATATCTGATGGAAACACGTGGAATATGTCTGCCCCTGTCATCATCTCATTTTACAGATACTATTTATGGTCTGTACTGTCCAGAAATAGCCATTTGATGCATTTGCGTTTGGTGATTTTTGTTCAAGATGTATGAAGTTGCTTCTTGTGCAAATTTCTTACTACTGGTGTTCCACATAAGGAGTTCAACTTGGAAGCCACAGGAAATGGAGTGTACTTGTCTCTGCTGGTTTTTTTTTTTTTTTTTTTTTTGTTGAGCACAATTTAAATCTGACAGTGGCTGCAAATACGACAAACAATGGGAATTTCTTCTAATTGCGCAATAAATAGACACACTGGTTGCTCTTTTGCTATATTTCTGACAAACATGTTCATCAAGAAGTGGTAGCTCCCTCCAGAAAAGCCTGATTTTACCCTGGTAACCACAGGTGTCATCAAATCAACCAGAGCAATATCAGCTCCTACAGTATACACAAACAATGCAACAATTAGTGACACCATTGTGGCTTTTTTCCAACAGGCTTAAATTGTGCAGTAAAAGCAGTTGCATGCATAAATAAACACAATGCATGTGGGCCTATTTGTAATTGCTCGGCAAAATTAGATATTGTAGATTGCACGTTCCCTAAAGGAAAACGGTGCAAGAGCTGCAGAATGGATGAAACAAAACACACAGAGATTTGACATCGTGAAGAAGTGGCCTGGGAAATGAAAGGGAAAATGAATCCCACTGAAGTGGGGAGAGTAGGTAGAGGGGAGGGTGTGCCGGGCATGTCTTAATCTATTTCCAGAAGCTTTTGCCTGACTGCTCGCCCTTGAGCCCATTATTTCCCTTGCTGTGGGTGAAAATGGAAGATAACAGGTCATGAGCAAGATACCCGATTGTGTAGGAAGGCAAACGAGCATCTCTCCCCACCGTCCTCCTCTGAGTAAACATTCTGTATGCAAAACAGGGAGATCTTAAAAGAATGGAAATGAATATACTGTAAATCGCGCGCCGAGATGATTTGGAAATGAGTCCCGTTTCAAATGGAGTAGCCACAGAAAGGCACAGCAATTCAAAGCCTCCCTTATATTTCCCCTGATGTTTCAGTCATGGCTTTTCAGCGTTCACTTACCTGGTTTCTCAGCAACTAAATTTGAAATCATTTATCCAAGTCAAGAGGCAACATAAATAAATCTAAGTAAAAAATGAAAAACAGCATGCTAAACCAAATCTAAAATAAGACAATGACTAATGAACCTTATGAGAAAAGTATTATATTGACTTAGGGCGATCATAAATATATCAGAGGATGGAAACTAGAAGAATGGGGCACATTTAACAAATTTAACAGAGACTGGGAGGTAGGAATATTCTATGCATATGAGGTACCAGAGTCAAGAATATAAACATGAAGCGGTGCAAATATTTGCAGAAGACAGACAGTCTGAGGATAAGAGATAGTAAACTTCAGTCTGAGAGCAGTGCCCGAGGATGTGGAGTCACACAACAGGCTTTTTTTTTTCTCTCCTTGCAGATTCAATCGACTTAAGTAGGGTTCGAAATGAAAACTGTCTCTTCCTATTTGTTCACATGTGCCAAAGTCAGAGAAAAATAGAACCTTGGACAGCCAGGACACTCCACAGATCTTTATCCATCCTCTCTGCTCCGAGTTGCTTTGCTGTAAAAATTATACATTTGTTTAGATTTTTTTTTCTAAGAGGCACCACAAACAACAAAAGAACGCAGACCAGTGAAACGTGGGTGTCTGGTCAAGAGGTGGAAAGTCAGAAGAGTGTGAACTGGCTGGTGGCGGAGGTATATACACTCAATTAACCCTTCTTGAAATCTAGCCCCGTCTCAGTGGGTTCTGGCAAATGAACTATGGAGACACAAAGTGATTAGATTAAGCGTGAAGAGGCAGAGGAGACTGAAGAGGAATGTTATTCTATAGCACCACAGGATGGGAGGACTGTGAGTTTCCCTTTTAGTGTTTTGTATTTTATTGGTGCTGAGTAAAAGATACACAACAGATGAAGCAAATTTCCTGTGTCCTTGTTTTTTTTGGAGACAGAGCAGCTGCTGTTAATGGCAGATACATTAAATTAAAGGAAATATCTGATCCCTTGAGTCCTACATTGAGGGGATCAGGTGGCTCTGTTGTACTGTAAGGGGTATTTTTCTGGCATGGTTTGGGTCCACTTGTCCCCTTAGAGGGACGGGTCACTGCAAATCAATACCGAGTCATTCTGCGCGATCACTTTTCTCCTATTACGAAACATTTCTATCCTTGTGGGAGTGGTCTCCTCCAGGATGACAGCGTCTCCATGCACAGGGCAGAAGGGGTCAGTGGATGGTTCGAGGAGTATGAAAACGGTGTGAATTGTATGCTCTGCCCTTTGCAGTCACAAGATGTCAACCCAATTGAACACCTATGGGAGATACGGAGCCGGTGTGTTAGAAAGCAATCTATGAAAAAGATAAAACACCAAATGGGAGAATATCTTTAGAAGAATGGTTCCATCCTTCTAGTAGATTTCCAGAAATGTGTAGAAGCATTGCCAAGGCACATTAAAGCTCTTTTGTGTCACCGAGCTGGGGTTTCTGAACTTTACAGACTGTAGTCGTAGCCTGATTTCCTTTCTTTCCTCCTGCATACATTCATATGTGCGGTGTAACTTTGTCTCCTCTCTCTCCTGTAGTTTGTGTTTTGTCCTCCCTGCAGGTATCTCTGTCTCTGGATCTCCATGTTTCTGATCTGCTGTTACTGCCTCCACCGGCCTCCCTGGTGTTTATTGTTCCCTTATGCGCTGTTTGTGTGCTTTCTATCTGCTATCCTTTTCCCACCGCCCCAACCAGTCGAGCCAGATGAGGCTTCTTTTTGTTACAGTGGAGGTTTTGTCCCCCACAAGAGCTTGCTCGAAGGGAGTTTTTAGATTTTATAGTTTTCTCTCCACATGGAATATTGTAAAGGCCTCATTTTACTTTGTAAAGCGCCTTGAGGTGACTTATGTAGCGAACTGGCACCATATGAATAAAATACAATTGAATGGAATTGAATAGTTTTGCATTGTCCACCTGAGGGTTAGGCTTCTGTGGCACTAAATGTATCAAACTCTGTTGTAAGATTGAATGTAAAACAGTAAATCCAGCAGAAGTTTGAAAGGAAAAAGTTCTGATAAAAACAGCAAAAAGAACTTACAAACTAACCCAACGACATGCCTTGTCGAGGAGAAAGGAGCAGAGCAGAGTCCATTTATCTGGTTTGACATACGCAAAAGGGTTAAATTAATTTCAAATCCACGCTTTGGATCTGTGTTAATGACAAGAATAATTTAATTTGTTTGCTAAAGCGAACTATGCACTACGTACGATAAATCTGTCTGGGAGACGCTCATTCAAGCGAGCCATTCGTTTTGGTAAATCTGACTCTATTACAGCCTCTGAAAATAGGCATTATCATCAGTGTGCAGGCATAAAATGTATTGCAGAATCCCAGCCTCTGATGGATTTCACTAATTAATGAAGTGTAATGGCACCAATACTTACAAATATATTGAAACTGAGTATGATACTGGGCTTCCATGGCTGCCCTTATACAATTTCAAAGCACTTCTGATCAAGCTGACTTCAGCCACACAGGCATATGGCGAGCGGATTTCTTAATCGATGCAAAAAATGTCCTTCACAACATAATCAAACAATCAAATAGTAATTACAAAGTGTGGCAATGGCAAGACAATGCTTTGTCTTTACGACCCTTAAACAAACATCACGCTCAATGTTCCATGAAACAATAAGCCACACTTCAATTCCTAATCAGTCATAAACATTAATTGTAGCATCTTTCGTTTGGCATAAACTGTAATTGAGCATAGAAATAACTTCATGTTAAGGAGCTGGGAGGGAGGTAGGGAGAGAGACGGAAGGGTTATGCAGCTTCTCCTTTCTGACGGGCTTGTTTTCTCAGTTGGCGCTCTCGCGACCATGAAGATGTAAGAGTCGAGAAAAACACGGAGCCCCTTCTGGTGTCAAATCAGCATCACTGCTGTCTTTGATTCCCTGACTGACAGAATCTGCGGCTCGTCGCATCAGCCGGGCCGGTCGCGCTGCATGCAAGCGATGCCGCCGCCGTCTCTGCCCTTTCAAATCTCAGAGCACGCCCCCCCCCCCCCCCCCAAAAGCTCTCCCACACTCTTCTCAAGTGCGATAGCTGCTCGCGGGGTGGGTGGATGAGACATGATCTCACTCCGGTAGGCGATCACATTGACAGGAGCAGCCAGTCACTCGGATTTGTTTGAACAGAGTTGAAGTGGAGGGTTATCTCTGGCTGGGGGTGGGGTGATGGTGGGTCGGTAGTGGCGGGGGCGAGAGGTCGACGATCCTCTGGACAAGTCAGGACAAACATGTCCACTTATGCCCCGATGATGCGATGTGATGCCTCCCTCCGGGCCGTGTGGACAGAACATGCAGAGTCATGACCTGGATTCACACCCCTGGGCGACAGTGAGCTCGACAGTGTTTATCATAATTTGCCACTGTTTGCACAGTCATATCCATTGAACCTGTACTTGCTTATATATACACACTTGCCACTGCCAACATTTAACTTGATTCAAATTGACTTGTAGTATGAATAGATTTTAATTTCAGATTTGTGCCCAAGGGCATAAAAAAAGAATAGTGCCTTGATAACTCACTCCAAAAAAAAAAGCAAGAAAGAAAAAAAAAAGAAGGCGGCAGGCTACCTTTTCCTCAAACTGTTTCAATTAATTTTTCTATATGGGTCGCAGCAACAGATTTCAAAATTAATCTAAACTAATAGGGCTTAGAGAGAACAAAGTCTAGGTTGATGGCTGCAGGCGCTCGAGAAATATCCTTAAGATAAAACAAAAGTAAGCTCCCGTATTTGCGTTATAATGAGTGAGAAAACCTTCAAATGATTAAAAAAGACATTTTATTAGGCTTGAAATTGGCTATTTGAATGCTTCGTGAACCTTCTACCTGTTAATATTCATTCAAAGCAGGGCTATGCAAACCGGTGCAATGCTCAGTGAAAAGCATTCCCTGGCGTACCACAAATGATAATTGTCTTAGATTCTGCTGTAGGTCGAGGAAATTTGCACCTTTTTTTTTTTAGAAATGCATCACATTTGTTTTTTGGCTGTTCTGTTTTATTTACTGCATCTAAAACCCCACAGTTAAAAGAACATGCTGCTCCTAGGAGAGCATTACTGAGAGGCTACACATAGAAATGCAATTTCTGTGGGTCTTCTTTCTGCCCAGAGGATCTGATGTGTAACTGCTGGGCCTGGGTTGGCATGATTTTACAAAATTGGAGAGTAAGCATAATCCTGCAGGGCTAATAAAAGGGAAACAAATTTGAGAAGCACAGACCAGATATGAAATGCACTTGGACGGACAAGAGTGTGTTCTTTCACAGAGGCAGCTATTTTTAAACCATGACGTCTACCAGTGAGCAGTAGGTAGCTTTCTTTTCTGACAGTCTTTTTTTTTTTTTTTCGACTGGAGTCAGCACCTCTGCTTCAGATCACATGGATTAGAGGCCAAGAACGAACAATGTGTGCAGAGCTCTGGCACACACAAGCGTCAGTACTGCCAGCACACTTCATCAGACCGTCTATCATTCACACTCTGCGGTAGGCCCACATCTTCCAAACATATCACCAAAACAGAGATTACTTTTGGAGGCATGATACTACACAAGAGGCCACACAGGAACTGAGCAAACCGAGCATGAACACCCGCAAATCCACATTTAGCTTCGCTGATCACTTCCACGGTTCTGTCAACAAATCCACTGGCATCGTCATCCCCAGAAATTTCTGACAGCGCACCATGCAGCTAGCCAGTACGCTCCTACCAATAGCCACTTCAGACCTCGCTATTGCAGGGTGAAGTGTCACTTGACTCCTCTGAGAATCCATTGTCCATTTTTTTCCCTCCCCCTCTCTCTCTCTCTCTCTCTCTCTCATTTGCGGCAATGTTTTAATGGAACCAGCACAAAGGTTGGAACACATGCAAGTCAAATTAGCGCGCTGTCTCTACAACCTTATTTGACCATTACCGTCTCCTTCGCAGTTACTATCAGTACTACATAATTTGGTGCTTACATTTCCTGTGGGTTCCCCTGTGTTCTCATTATCTCCCTCTTCATAGGATGCAATTCGGCGGCTCAGCAGCAAACAAATTCACTGAGCATGTAATAAATACAGGCGAGTTAAGTTTTGATAGGAAAGAGGGATGCGTTCTGTGGTTTTGGCCAAAGGGATCGCAAAATTGTTATTTCATGATTTGCCTCCAAAATGCATGAGTTTGTGTGTTTACCAATGTCGGAAATGTGGTGAATATTACATGAATCTGTGGGACTGTTACCTGATGATGGTAAGCAAACGCACAACAGAGTGGTACAGCAGAAAACATATTTCTAATATGTTTCACTGCATAATCACATTTGAAGCTGGGTGTTTTATGGAGGCACAAAGAAATTATTGGCATATTCTGAATATTAGCATATTCTGTGCTTTTTTGCAGGTTTGTCTTCCTGCATGCCCAAATTTATGTGCGAGAGAAAAGTATGAATTATGAAGTTTTACACAGATTTGAGGTCTTCAAATTCGGGTTGTGTTTTTTCTTTATTCCTGCAAGAAAATGCAGATCAGTGTATTAAGCCAAATGTAGTGAAAACACACTGCACCCTTTAATAAGCAAAAATCCCCAATTTAAGCAGATTTATGAAAAGCTTTTTTTGAGCCAATTTACAGCTTTTTAAACATTCAACAGTTTCCAGATTTAGCCTTTCAAATATCTGACCCCCACACGCTTTATTTATCAAAGGACACCGCTGAAC
Organism: Acanthochromis polyacanthus; assembly: GCF_021347895.1. Lineage (NCBI taxonomy): Eukaryota > Metazoa > Chordata > Actinopteri > Pomacentridae > Acanthochromis > Acanthochromis polyacanthus. The sequence continues at coordinate 11,379,717 of NC_067131.1, read as the reverse complement.
TATATGCATCCTGTCTGCTGGTTAATGTGAAAGTCCACATTTTTCTGCAGCTGAATATATCTGACAGAAGCAGGCGAGTTTTCCCTTCCGTATCACCGGCGTTCTACTTGACACTTAGTTCCCTGTCCAGTAACTGCACTCAAGAAATCTCCACATCCTTTTCTCTTCATCACGACCGCCTGCCCACTGTTTGAAACACCTCGCTTCTTGCATCAGCTCATCTGCCCTCTTAGAGCACCGACTCCTACATATCATATGAGATGAAAAGATCACAAAAGAGGTACAGAACAAGTTGCAAGTTGCTCTAAAAGAAAAGATAACAAAAGATAAATCACTGGAATCTTAACCAGTGGACCTATTTTCCAACACTCTCTTGGGCGTGTCACTGTTCAGGAGCTCATCCTTGATGATGGATGACTATTATTATCTCTATAAAACCTGCCATTTATGTTATCTGGCTTCATATCACAGGTTCACTCCTATTACTTGCATTCATTTATACCGTGACAGTGTGAACTGAGTGTGTTATTGTTGCGGGTTAAATGCAAGCGAGTGCACATATGTGAATGTGGCTGAGAGGTTTCAGAAACCAACCATTACAAATAACCAAAGGGACAGCCATAAAGAAGGAACCAATGGGTTTCTTGATGTAAGAAGACATAAGTCTTATAAAATATACATTCCAAGGGTCTGTTCTATCTAGGGTGACATATATTATAAACTATACATGGCAAGAAAACGCTTTCAACCTCACTCTAGGCATCACGATCCTGAGTTCCCTTCTAGAATAAATCGGTGTGATTAACTCTGATTCTGTGTTATTGTACTACACGATTAAATGCTGGAAAAAACAGGGAATTCATTCCAGAGGATTTTAACTCTGTTTTGTTTTAACAAGCAGAATTACTTACAATAAAACCCATTCGCTTCATGAGCAAAAGACTATTGATACTGAGTTGGTTTGCGGGCTCAAAGACTCATTCTTGCATGACAAAAAGTTGTTTTTGAACATTCAGTAATGATTTTGTTCAGCCGTCCTTTTGTGAAACGCCGCTGTGCCCCCATCCAGACTTGAGTATTTCCTATCAAGGTTCGGTGAATAATGCCGAGCAAAATTACTCTGTCAATAGCACGGACATTTCTTTCATCTGTGAGAGCACACAGGAATATGTCTAAGCACTCTCTGAAGCCCTGGCTGACGGCTGTGATTAATTGACAAGTTGACTGACAACTCAAATGCCAGAGACTGTCATTACTTTCAGTATTCACCTGCATGCAGGGAGACATCTCTCCTTGCCTTTCAGTGGACAGAAATACACTTGACAGAGTGGTTTTGCTTGACTGTTTTCGACATCATATTATCCCTCATTCTTCCCCCACGAGAGTTCAAATCTAATCAAATCTTCTAAAACAAATTAACACTTCTGTCACAAACACATCATACAGGTATTGTGTCTCAAAGGAGTTCAGGAAGAAAACACAGCCTTCTGAGGTAAAGGCCATAGTGTTTTGAAACACGCTAAAAGCCAAAACCTGTAATGTCTTTTTCAAAGGAAGGGGAAAAAAACAAAAAACTTATTCTCTTTCTTAAAGGGAGTCAGATAAGAAGAAGGAATACTACACTCTCATGCCTGTTCAGTAAATATGTACCTAGAGCCAACAACCAGTTTACTTAGCATAAAGACTTGACACAGGAACAAACAGGCAGCTTGGCTCTGTCCTAAATAAATAGATCTGCCAACCGGCACCTCTCAGGCGCACCAATTAAGACATTATAGCTCATTTACTGAATTCATACCGAAAAACCCAATGTAAATGTAATAATTTATGTATTTGGGTGTGCTACCTTTAAACAGAGCCAGGTTCGCTGTTTCCCATAAGCTAACCATCTGATTTTTTATATTTACACAAACTTCAGATTGCTGCTGTTCTTTGTAACTCCTGGTGTATTTTTATAATGTGACTGGTACATTGTAAATATATAGGATCTATACAATGATCTGTACAAATGGTGAATACAAAATTGAGATGATGCTTAGCAACAGTTTCCATCTCGTCTCTAAATACTGTTTACATTTATGTTACATGGGTCAGTGGTGCTTTGACTGCATAGAAAATTGTTAAACATCTTTAATCATGCAACAAATCTAGTCGTGGCTTATAATTTAACTCTCACAGCAAAAATGTTAAGTAGCCATCAGCAGGAGGGCTGAAAAAATCATTTATTTCAAACAATGTAATTAGGAAATGGCTAAGGCTGCAATTGAGAATATACAAAGTGTGGCTATTAAATAATGACACTAATGCTGCAATTCAGTTTTATTGATTTCAAGGGTTGTTTTGCTCACCCATTAATTAGTGTGGACTACATGAACCAGGCGTGCACGCTGTGGTTTGACTGATTGGGGCCTGGTCTCATTATTTAACAACCACGCCTTGTACGTTTTGCGGCGCATCTGAACCTTTATGTCATTGCTTTTACAAATTCATGTCGTCCCCTTTGTGCAGCAGTCAGCATTTTGGTGGTACCTCGTCTGATAATGCTCCATCGCATTTTAACTCTGCTCTCGCTTTCTGTTCGAAGCCCCTCCCACGAGATCAACATGTGATTCAAATGCACAAAGACAATCAAGCTAAAAGTCATTTATTTGTGGCTTCATTCAGGATTAAAACCCTCCAAGTTAAACCTGTCTATCTAACTCGCATCCTATTGGTTTTTGTAGTATTTCATCAGATCAGTGAAAAACTCCTGTGATTGTCTGAAATCTCCCAGCATGAGTTTGATTTTTGTAAAGCCTGAAATGGAGCCAAGAGGAGGAGTAGAAGTCCAGTTTGTAGCTTCTCAAACTGCATAAATTACAATATGCTGAAAGGTTAGTGTGTATTTTTTGTCAATGATGCCAAAAAAGTACTGCCTACCCCAGTTTTAACTGAAAATCCACTGAAAAAAATTATTTTGCAAATCAAATCCCAATTACTACATCTTCATTAAAATGAAAGATTTTATTGTTTTTTAGATATTTCCACAAAATTGCAGTAGCTCGACCTTCAGAGAGGAAGACTAGCATCAAGTTGCTCAGTGTGAATATGTTGCAAAAATATAAATAAAAACTATAAACTCTTCAAAGAAATCCACAATTGGAAGCTGTGAAAGAGGACTATTATGAGAATCTGTGTTCGAAAAGACAAAAGGATGCGCATACATATAATTTTAGATTTTCCCGAAATAGATATTACAGCCACTTCAAGATAACTCCCTGCTTGCTTTCTGGAAGAGCATCACTCGGAAGGCTAAGACAGTACTACTTTTCCGCTGCAGGGCAAATTTCAGATGTCATTTTTAAAAGCTATGATTGTCCATTTGATGTTGATGTTTTGTTTCAACGCCGACATGAAACGTCTACATAAACATGCCAAGGACGGCGTGTCATGAGGCGGCGATGAAAGCAGACATATTGCTTAATGCTACATTTCTGAATATCACTTCAAAGTCGCCGAACATGCATTCTTACACCGAGTTCCTGACATAAAATATGAAAGGTTTATTCTCAAAAGCAAACGCTTATTTACAAGTACACCGTGGGGCCCTCGGTTGGCGAGCGCCATTTAGACCTGAAGTGCTTGTCGTCACAGAATTCTGACTGGAGCTGCATTTATTTTTTCTTTTTAAAGACCACCATCAAACTCTCTGTGGCATCAGTGTCGACCAAAGCAGAAAAAAAAAAGACAGAGTGATAGATGACAAAGAACGGGACACAAAACAGACAGCAGAGAGAGAGGCAGATTAAAATAGGAGAGAAGGGGAGCCAGGAGCTTAATCTTTTTTAATAAGAGGATTCAGGTTTAATTTTTGAATTTCACATTGCTGCACCCCAGGCAGTCGAGCCATCCCTGTTTTCATGTGTAATGTTTTTTTTATTTGCCTTTTTTTTTTTTTTTGGTGCATGAACGGATCACTCGGATGGAAGGAATTTTGCGCCGCAAGAGTCACCTAAGGGATAGTTTTGTCGGTTAAGAGCTTTTGACTCATATCAACTTATGCTACGACAGTGCACCGCTGTCCCATTAGTCGAGGGCAGGTTGGCACAACATCCAACTACGGAGATGGCGTACAAATCCACCCGTGTTCTCCAGACAGTGATAATCCCCACTGATCTCCTCTTTGCCTCCCCCCACCTTCCATCCTCCCCGACCATCAGACAATGAGAAGGGCGGGGGAGACGGAGAGAGACTGACAGGGGGAAATACAGAGTAAGGAAACAGAGTCGAATGAGAGACAAGCAGAGATGATAGCGAAGACAGCATGCGGGAGAGAGAAGAGACGGAGAGGAATATGGACTAAGCAGCGTCACGTCAGCGTCCCTCCATGATGTCACAAAGGCTCACTGTGCTGCCATGATGCACATGATATGCTGGAGAGGATTAAGCAGTAATCACAGGGGTTTGGCTGTCCTCACGAGGGAGTATCTAAATCCCTCCTCTCTCCCACCAGCGGTTGAGCCCTCTGCTGGCTTCTCTGAGGGATGTACCTGGGCAAACAGTCAATGGTTTTGCAGGATTTAAAAACACTTCGAGGAAGATTTTTGAGGGCCCTAAATCACAAACACAGTAAGTGGTTTGTCCTCAACAACAGGAAACGCCTCCAAGCTTGCATAAACAACAAAAGCCAGAGAGAACTTTAAAGCTGTTAGTTGACGGTTTAAACTGATTCTGAGTTTAACCCTATTATCTGGACTTATATTAGGAGAACGAGCACAACTGAAATGATCTTTTTTTTCCAACTTGTGTGGGCACATGAGTGTATCTAATTCAGTCCAGTTTAATTAAACTCAGGAAATTGCTTGATTTGTCGCACAACTTCAATCACAACACATGGCTTGTGTTAACCATTTTATCCAAAACACTTCATTGGAAGGAAAAATGAATGTGAAGGTTATAAGGGTACTTGTTCAACCCCCCCCCGATTACTTTTATTGCTTGGCAAAATAGAGTCCACAGTATTATTTAGTCCATTTATCATTTAGTGCTTCATATTGCCATATTATCTGGCAAATAATGTTTCATCTGGAAAGAAAAAATACTAAAAAAGCTTCAGCTGTCATTAGTTTTTGAAATACTATGTTAAGTGCTAGCACAGGACAGTAAAATGTGACTTCACATCAGCGTCTACATTTTAAAATGTGACTGCCAAGGCATATTTAACAAGTATTCCATAATTTATTATTCCGTCTAAAATCATCAGGGTCATTTTGCTCGAAAATCTCTCATGTGGTCAGAGGTGGGGCTTCAGTTTTTTTTCCACATTTCAAGCCACCCATAATCAGAGACTATTTTACCTACTTTTCCAAATTTCAGATCCAATTCCATATTCAGAATTAATGTCACGATGAAAGAATGTAGGAGAAAAGTAGTGTGGTTCAAACACAGTGTCAAAGTTCACTGTGTAAAAAATATGCCAAAAGTGGCTTGGCAGGCAGTTTCCTTTTGCTTAATTATCTTGTAAAGTATTTGATAAATCATGCCATTTTTTTAAACAGATATTTCTAGAAATATTCATAGTTTATGACAAAAAAAATCTGGCGAAATAGTCACGGTCGAGCAAAAATCTTTCCAAAAAATTTGACGATTTAAGATGGAGTGACACACTATAATTATAACAGACTGTGACGATGCCCATCTGAATAATGTTTTAAATGGAGATTCAACATAAGATGCACGTCAATGGTATGGACTGGCAATGCAAGGAATTGTATATCAGTTGAGTAATGAGTTAAAAATATGGAGCTTTTAATGGTGCAACTCCTTGGAATGTGTTTGTGGCTCCATTCCATATCAGATTTTTACTGTTGGTTAAATGAAATGACTGTTTTTTTTTTTTCTCTCTTTTTTTTTTTAAAGCTGACTGAGTTTACGAAAAACATCTTCACAGGACGTAATCTGAGGTTCCGCACTAAATTGATGTGCTTCATGTCAAGTGGTTTGCAGCTGCAGCAAAGCCCACCAAGCCTGTCTGATCCTTTTTGCAACAACAAACTGTATTTCTTTGTTTTAGTCCTTGAACAGCATGAAATATCACAAAATCACGGCTTGAAATTAGCACCATCCTTTCAGCCAATTGCGGGCAAATTGACTGCTGAGACCAGCTCCTCTCTGTGTATTGTATCTGGCACCTGGTCGAGTGGTGTTTTCTTCGCTTCAGTCCTTGAATGAATTCCAAATATCTCCAGTGCAGGCATTTTCATCATTGTGACCTGTTTCCTCTCATTTCCATTCTTCTTTGTTTGCTCTCTATCCACAAGCCAACCATATCCTCTGTTGTTTTATTCACGAGAGGAAAAGTCTTCGTTCTTTTCAGTTGCGCAGCATGACACAGTGTGGAATAGTGAGAACCAGACAGCCCAAACTTTTCATTTTTGTGTGACATCCAGGTGAAACGCACAGCATTCGAGCAAAAGATTGAAAGAAGAGACTTCAAGGATGGCTACAATTTGATGGAAAGACTTGTGTTTTTTTTCTTTTCTATTCCTCACAACGGTGCATTGATCATAGCAGCTATAAGGAAGCCCTCAAACTCCGAAGAGCTAAAGAGGACATACACTCCTGAACAGTGATCCTTCACATCCTCAGCTCATCATCTCGCATTTATGCCTGCAAAGAGCTGACAGGTGTGAAGAAAAAAAATGTGCACGACACATGCTGCGATATGAATTAAAATACTATTAATTGGCGTGAAAACCAGAGCAAACACAGCTCTGTATTTATTGGCTTTCTCTGCTGCGCCAATTCTTTAAATTTGCTGGACATTTGCTTGTACTTTTATGAGAGCAAGAGGTGTCTCTATCCTAAGCCACCGAGTAAGTTGTCTGGGGCAGGACAGCTGGCAGATCCAACCCCAGCGACACTGGCTTAATCTCTGATCCCTGGCTGCTGACATGCCCTCTTTACTGCCAGTCCTCCTAATTCCCAACTTTCAATTCTGCACTCTCAACTTCTCTTTGTTCTTTTCACTTAACCCTTTGGTACACAACATGGGCGAAGAAATACCCATTTTACACTGAATATGGGTCATTTTGACCCCCGCTGTGCATCAAAGGGGTAGAAATTTCCCTATAAAATTTAAAAAATGTCAAAGAATATGACAGTATACTCAAAAAAAACTTCAAGAAGAAGGCAGAAAATGATCCTAGGAAAACAGAAATGGCTAAACAAACATAAAATATACCCGTATGAACCACATTATCAAACTACTGAAGCAGTCTAGCTAGAAATCTGTAAGGATATTCTTTGTTTGGTACCTTATGAATATTTTTCTCTATCAAATCATACTGCTTTTTTTAAAAAAAAATACTGTCAGACCACAGTTTGTTCACTTTTCTTCATGACATGACAAGATTTTTTTTTTTTTTTTTTGTGGATCAAAGGCATTTCTGCTGTATATTGAGAGGAGTAGCTGCAAAAACCTGATATACAATTCCAGCACAGGCTTCAGTATGTGCTTTCTTAAATAACCTTATATACAGGTATCACTTTAAATATCACTTCATAATACACAGAGCTGTCTTTACTTACACTACTTCTCTTCAGAAACAGGAGCCTCCCTCAAGACAGTCTGGAAATTAAAGTGGAAAATTCCTTATGCATCCTTTGCCACCCTCCTGGTAAAATGACTCAAGATGTATTTTTAATCGTGGTACTTCTCTTCCACGTCATTCCTGCAAGAAGTCATATACAAATCGGAAGCCAAGTGAGAGCCATTCGAGCATAATGAATCAGGTAGATGACTTAGGTCTTTGGTTCACGAACCATCCCGTCACATTCACACCCGTGAATGGATTTTGACAGCTCGGGGGGATTGATGCTTTTCACAAGTGCGCTGTGCAATTTTCTAAATTACACAACAATAACGGGACAAAAAGGGAGGTCTGAGCGGCTGAGGCAGGTATTGCATCCTTTTGTGGAAGAAAATGAGCTTACCGTTCTCTCTGTTTGATGCGGTTTGGAGGAAGGCGGGAAAGAAACAGCACCGAGAATCACCGTACAACGCAACATTTTAGGGTGAAGCAACACACAAGTTAGGAGGAAGAACTGATAATAATGGTGCAACACAGATAGGCATTAGATAGACTGTCTGAGGAAAAACATGTCGCTCGCTGATTTTACTTTCGAATACTCTTGTTTGGCCTCCAGAAAATGCAAGAAAGGCATGCACCGAGGGGTTAAGGTGACAGATGGTGGACGAAAACTCTTCTTCGGTTTATCATTATGGGAGAAATAGCAGGAATATGAAAATAGAAGGCTGAACTCTGTCCATTGGGAGGAGTACCGGGGAGGAAATAATGAGCCAGACCAGGGAAGAATAGTGAGGCTTAATGTGCCTCACTAAGACACGGCTACACCGAAATACATCAGACTCTGCAACAGCTCTGGAAGCCCTCCAGAGAATGCAGGCTGACAGAAAGAATGAGACTGGCAAGGGAAAAGCAATGTGGTCTTGCCTTTTTTTTTGACAACAACAGATGTTGTAATCCCAGCTGTATAACAGTGAAGGCACATATCTGTAGTCAGGATTTTGAACTGCTGGCCAGGGGTTTAAAGCAACACTACTTTCACAAGCCACTGCTCTCATTGTTAGCGTTCTGCAGGCAGCTCATGCAGATGCTCCATGTAATGTTGCGCACTCAGTAATCGCAGGATTACAACTACTGTAAACCAAGTGCCATCGTGGGTTCAATCATGCCTCCCACTTACTCACTCTCCTTTAACTTCCACGCGCACATTTGCTTTCAGAATCTTAACCTGCAAATTTCACACCAGAGGGATGTAGCATTGATATTTGCACTGCCGCTCTACAAATCCAGTAACGTCCACGACCAACAACGCATACGCATATTATTCTCCATATATGTTGTCAAACTACTGTATTCATGACATGCACCCTATTTATTTCTGTCCTACTTTTCTGCTGCAGTGACTCAATATTCCCTGCTGGGGCCATCCTAATTTTACTGTTGCTTTTGTCTGGGTATGGAGTTAAATCGTGTGTGTGTGTGTGTGTGTGTGGGGGGGGGGGGGGGGGGGGGGGGGGTCGCACATGAGAAAGGAAAGAGAGGAGCACCAAAAGACAGAGCGACACAAAGGCAGAGAGAGAGAGGAAGCATGATTTCTGGCAGCCTCTCCAAGCCTCCCCGTCAGTCACTCTCATTACCATCCAATTGTGGGAGAAGGGGCTACTCCATCCGGCATAGTGGAACACAACCTGGCAGCTGCAGCACCGTAGGACAAGCCAGGACTCCTCCACCGAGCCAGGGCCGCGCTTTTAGCCCCCTTCTCTTCTCCTACCTAAGCTGCTGTGGCGCCTAAAAATGTAATTTCACACCGATCTGTATTCACAATTTTCATTACCCGCGACTTAATTTGCATCAAATGACAGCTGCCCCATTTTAATTCCAGTTCACCTCTATTATGTTATCAATGTCTGCAACTTAAGACCCATTTAAATGCTTTTCACACTTTCCAATTTAGTTTACTGTTGGCAGCTGCGAGAAAATATTTACTCTCAGCAACGCCTTGTTTCTCTGACCACTTCTGACCTACACTGAGCTTGTGTGGGCTTAAGACAAACTCTATGGCAGTTTTAAAATTCACCAACTCATAATTACAGGGCTGCTTTTCTTCTCAAAGAAGCAGGGGCGATTCAAATTTAAGTTATTTTAGTTTGAAAGTGCCAACCAGTGACTAAATTATTGTTTTTGCACAATAAATGTAGGATATTTTGCTTTTATTTCAATAGAATGGGCCTCAATTAGCATACCCAGCACTAGAAAATGTGATAACAGTAAAATGGGTTCAGCACACATGAATCGACTTCAGAGACCTCAGAATTTCACAGCGCCAAGAAAAGTAAATGAGATATACTCTTAGATATACTCTTACATGTCTTGACAACACTGAGAAGCCCCTGAGTGAGCTATTTAACCTTGAGCTGCTTCACTGGAGCCGCTCAGTGGCCGATCCGAGGAGGCTTGATTTGAACTAGGCCCCACTCCTATATGAATAAAAAGCAGGACGGTGTTTTTAAGCTCCCACTGAGCGCGAAAGAAAACTTCGACTCAAAGATGATTTTATCCATTATTGAATAAGGAGGCTCGGCTAATTTTTCCTCCAGAGGAAGCTCGAGAGTTTTCAAATGCATAATGAAAAATAGTGTGTGAAACAGTTGGTATATAAAAAAGGAGGGTTCTCATGTTTTCTGCAGCTCTTCCCATTCATGTGCAAAAAGAAAACCCCACATGTGATCACTTAAAAGGAAATCTGCATTACTAGCATGCCTGTAGCTGACAGTCAAGCAAATAAAAAGCTTGAGACAGACGTGAGTCACCAAAGGTAATGTGATCGTAGCACTGTGTGAGTCAAAAGCTTACTTTGCATCTGCGTTTTGGAGCATCATTACCCATTGTCTCTTATCCTTGCGTTCTGAGCGTAAGAGATACCGCAACGCTTTGGCTTTTCATCGTCCCAGCCTTACTGATACCCAACATGACATCAGCTGTCTGCGCTTGTTAAATCTTCACTGGTAATAGCGGTGAGCAGCAGAGGCAAACATGAGTGCGAGAGACGGCACGTAGCGAGAGACCCGTGAACGTGTACTTTGCATGGGAGCGCGAAGAGCGACAAATAACCAGAAACCATGCGAGCTCAATTGCCAGTGATTACACCTGCCGTCAAGAGAATTGTTTAGGGCATTACAAAGACGACAGGAAAAAAAAAAAAAAAAAAACGCTGCTAGGTTGCAATGACTTAGGTGCAATAAGCTCCAAACTCACATGCCATCCGATCTGAGAGCGTAAAACATCCACTGGCAGGCACGTGCGCGCCATCATCAAAATAAGAGGAAATCTACCACATGATTACTGCGCCGCACACATGAAAAGACGGCCTCACATTTGAAATTCAAACACGGCATGTGTGAGTCAAGGTGATGAAAGCAGAATTTGAGGAATAAGGCCTTTTGCAACTGTCACTTCATCATCATGTGCCAAAGAGAAAAGTGATAAAAGAGGGTGGACCCCCAGCCCCTCCTTTGCTCTAGTGTTTCACAAGTCCTATTTTAATTTGCATGACATTTTTGAAGCCTCTGCAAGGCATGCTGTGGTATAAAAAAAATACATACACTGGTTTTTATCTGTTTTTTAATTGATTTTTTTTATAGTTAGGCAAGAAATGAACCAATTTGAGAATAGCTGCAATAATAATTCAAACTTGATTACATTTTCGCAAAAAAATACTTTTTCATTTCGACCAGGGCTTCAAAAAGAAAACACTATTTTTTTTTTATTTATTTTTTTGCTTTCTAACCCAAAGCAATCCCACTCTTTGAGCTGTTCATTTATTCCTTACACAAACAGGATGAGTGCCCTGCAACACTACTACACAAATCAAGGGAAGAAAATGCTATCCAAGGATCTCTGACTGGGTCTGAACTGATTAAACCTGAAGATGTAGCCTCTTAATGAAGCACCATTCCGCTCCAGAAGCTTGTAACCTGATAAATAAAGAAATTGGTATGTGTGCCAGTTTCAATTCAGTGGAAGGTCATTGTGTGGGTGCGCACTTTTTTTTTTTCTCATTTAGTTTGTCTGTGCACATGTTTGTTATCTCATCTCTGAATTCCCTCTGTGAATAAGTCATTCATCTAAAAGGAGTCTCATTGTAATGGAAATTGAATTATATATATTATGTAGATTTCCATATTAAATGTCAAATGGGAACACGCTGAATCCCTATGTTTGAAAACAAATAAAAAGGGTTTAAAAAACACAATTTATGTGAATGCCAGGGATAAAGCGGACCCTCAACAGAACACTTACTGATAGTTTCCAAGAACTCACACGGCATTAAATTAGCTCTAACGACTGCATTGCCCCCTAGAAGCGAAACACTGAGTGAAATTTGGTACTTAAACATAGTGCAGCTTATTTCTCAGCACATTTTAGAGCTGGATCTGCACAACTAAGCAACTGTTTGCAGTTCACACAGACTGTCTTCTCTAAAACCAGTCATTGAGATATTTCCCCTCTTTGTTTTGCACAATCTACAAGTGAGATTAAGCTAAATGCATATGGGTGCATTTGCAAATGCTGGAACCAGACAGAAAAGGCATTACTGGAATGCAGTATCAGGATGAGAAATGCAGAAAGGTTTACTTTACATTCAGTTTCACAAACTATACCCTCCAAGCGACATAGTTTCTCTAATTGTTGGATGCACAATCTGCCAAAAATAATCTTCTCGCTCATTCTGCAACTGAGGAAGACCTTAGTTGGAAAAAAATCTAATTACACGTGCTACAGGGTTTGTTCTAAGCGTCTAATATTCATTCTAAAAACTGTGAAACTGTCAGGCCAATCCATCTGTGATCAGCTGAACATCATTTCTTGAATCCTCCTAAGCATACACTTTATCTGATCCCTCTCCTGCTTGACATCTAAAAGGATTGAGATTTCATCCTCGACAATCAAATTAGAACAAAAAGCCAGTCATTGACATCCTGCTGTGCGGTGTAAAATAGTCACAATGATGTTTTTTATGTCTAGAGGCGTGCGCTAACATTTTCGGCCGCAGCATAACTAATCCTAAATTAGCTATGCCAGGTTACTGACCAGGTCACAATGGATTTTGATGAAAAAGGTAATAACCTGTCTTTAAATCAATAACTGCTGTAATTGCAGTGCACCGTTTTAATCAGATGAAGGAGAGAGTGTGCAAGCAACCAATCATGCAGTCACCATTCAGCACATTGAACTGTACAGCATCGCGTATTTTACGTTTTTTCTCTCTGCATAAATAGGTAATTCTTTTACTGTAGCCTTAAAATGACATGGTTTTTTACGCTCCCAAGTACCTAAACACAATATGAAAGCATATACTACAGTACCTTTTTTGCAAATATGGCAAATAAATCTACCATTATAGACTCCCTTCAGTCCACTCCATTTCCAAAATGTGTGGTTCCTAGCTGGATTCAACTGGATTTACTTTTCTGTTCTGCATGCCAAGTGTGTTAAGAGTGTGGCAGAGCCTATGAGACAGGTAAAGAGATCTTGTAATGGTAATACTGTGCATGCTCTGCATTTAAACAAGCACTGGTAAGGCCTTTTCCAGCCGTATAGGATCTTGCGTGGTGAATAATAATATTGCATTCACATCGACCCTTCAAAATTGTGTGAAGAAACCAGAAGCACATGACGCAAAGGTGGCATTGACTCGGCCATAGATGCTGAACTGTCTCTGGTAAAGGTACTAACATTCTCTACTAAGACAATCAGCACCGAGAGTGGTGGGAATGATCATCCAAGTCCAAATTCATCTGTTTTCTAAAGCTAATTCTGGATGAACTCCAGTCATCACATCACACTTTCAATCTTTCAGTCAGAGTTCTCCCTGTTTTTCAGTGCAAGGTTGGGATGTGTCATTTTAATTTCTCACAGTGTGGGTGAAGGGAAGCTATTTGAGGCAGTAAGGGTAACAAAAAGGTTGAAATAAAAAAATTCTAAATGTGAATTTGGTCCTGATTGTCCAATAAAGAAACACACATACTTGCATTTGCTTTTGGGGTCCATATCCCAGAAATATATCAACATACAGCTGTACAGCTGTGTGTAGATGATAGAATATTATCTGCAGTACTTACTTTTCTCTATTAGGAGTCTTGTTTTAACCGACCGCTTCATCTAAATTTCTAAACACCAATATTTCATGTTTATACATCATATGAGAAGGCTGGTACCACTCTCGTGTCTGCATGCTAAATCTGAAGCTAAAGGCAAAAATAAAATAGATGTACCATAATGTATTAATTAGTTCGCTTTGTTAGGGCTGGGTGGTTTAGTTTGAGACAAAGACAGTTGTTTCCTGCTTTTCGCTCCAGCATTAAGCTATCTGACTGCTGACATAGGTACTTCTGAGTGGCCTTAAAAAACCACTGTGCAGATCTAAACACCGATTAGTTAAACTCCAAGAATACAAGTGTTGATTGGCTAAACTCAGAGAGTGCAGTAATCAAAATTTTTCTGCCTTTGCCATCTTCAACGTAAAAACCACCATATATACTCATATAACTAACTTGCATTGCTTTATTCACTACTTGCTCATAGAATTGGAGTTAGTTGGTAATAGCAGTTTTGGGGCTCTGGGAGTTAATGTAGCTTTTGAAGCGGTCGAATCTCATACCACAAGGGAAACAAAAAGGCCAAAGGGCAGCTTACGAGCCGGTTTTGTAAATGTTCACACCACTTTGCGACTGCCCCAAGTTGAGCACCTAAGGATACCCATCTGAGTAATACTGGACCTATAACGGTTTGAAATGGTTAACTCTGCAGAAGAAACTTACACTAGAGAGCATCATGCCCTAGAAAGATTTTATGAATGAGGCCGACTGGGAAGTGAGAAAGCAAGTAAGACAGCATGAAGGCGGCAAAAATTCATGAGAGAGAGCACTAAAAGCGAGGTGGGACAGAGTGCAGCAGTACACTGCAGCGTTGTGTTAATGGTGTGTTTACAGCTCTTGCTCCAGGCGCTGTCTCGGCTACTCTACAAAGCAGGTAATGAGTCTACTTCCTAATTTACTCACCTCAAGCCATCTTAACAACGTATGAGATGGCCTCGAAGTTTGCCTACAGTGTGGCCAAAATTCACCTTGTATTTACAGGATGGGCTGTGCTTTGTGGTTTGTTTTTCACTTTCACCAGAAAGGTGGGCTTGGATTTTTTGTTGTTGTGAGCAAGTGCACGGCAACAGGAAAACACTGCGACAAGCGTGTGACTGTGTTCTATCCCAGTGATTCTTTAAGCTTTAAAACATGCCCGCTGGACAAGGCAGGAAAGATGCGGAATAAAAATCTTGTAGCAAACAGATGCAGTAACATTACATTTTATAAACCGATTCAGGTGCTTTTAACAGGAAAAAAAACACACTTAGCAACGTTTGTATTCAACAGACTTGCAAATATATTCATGTTTGGTGAACACCTGTCTCTGAGTCCATTTACAGCATCAGTAATGCAGCCAAACATTCTAATGCAAATTTCAAATATTCATGCGAAATAGGGTGATGAAAGCTTTGAAAAGCTCCCACACTTTCACCATTTGTCTGGCATTTGAAATGCAATATTTTTTTTATAAATCTATAAATCCTTGTGTTGTTTTTTTTTTTTAACATACTATGCAGATTGTCCGTTTCTTATTTCGCTATTTCTGTGTGGCATTTTCAAAACCAAACTCAAAACGTGCATGACAGGCTTTCTATAAACTGTTGTTGGACGTTTAGGTAATACGCTTTCGTTGTAGACCCACCGGCAGTGGGACTTACTTTTAGCCTGGAGTCAAACAATGTAGAATAGCCCACTGATGTACAGGGAGGAAACAGCCTGTGGCACAGGCAAAAGTTATTTCTGATGCTCTCAGTAGTTGACTAGCTCCATTTAGTATACTCATACTGCTTTTATGGTGTGACTTGAGACCATTTATAAAATATCAGTTTTCACATTGTTGACTATAGCGCTTGATTCACTTTAGGAGCCAGCTTCAAGTGGCCATTCAGGGAGCTGCAGTAGTTGGCACTTTGCCTTGGTTTCAGTTTTCAACCTAAAAGACTGATTCTTACTCATACATTGATAATTTAAGACCACAACTCAGCAAATAAATGTTTGGCTGAGTGAGTAGAATATGACATTTTGTAAGTATCAACATAATCCTTTCTGTGTAAAACAAGTCTTTTAGGGTCGGAGATCCTCTTTAAGCATCAGTAAGAAAAACAACATGTCACTATACAGACACCAGTAATCACTTAATGAGTCACGATGCAAAATAACTGTGCAGTTAGACCACATCAGAGTTTCCTGCAAACTGTTTTTCTGAACACTTCAGTTCTAAATGGCAATGTAATGAAACATCCAAGCAAAATTAAATGACATAACAAGAGTCAACACACATACACCAAATAGATATATATTTGTTCATAATTAAATCAACACCTCAGGGCAAAACAGATTTTTCTTCTTAAAGCCATCAAACCTTTAAGTGAATATGTGCTCTCTGAAGCGAAATGGGCAGCATGCCCCCAAATCCACGCCTCTGGCCATATTACTCTGCCAACTGTACATGCACAGTAGCCATTCCCTGCTAAGCCAGCAGTGTTCACCCAAGCATATCAGGGCTGGCTGTGATGTAATTAAGACCTGCTGGAAGGGACTTTCACCTGCCTCTTCAATGATGCTACTGTATAAGGCCATTATCACACCACAGGGAGTTTACTCTTCATTATCCTTATGAGTCACATGTACTCTTCCTCATCCCACATGTATGGACAAGTCAAGCTGCTGTGTATATACACAACCAGTCAAAATTTTACATACATCTTCTCATTTCATGTTTTTTTCTTTATTTTCATTGTCACATTTATGTTGTATACTCTCACTGAAGGCATCAAAACTATGAATGAACACATGTGAGACAAGAAAAGCACACAGAGAGCGCAGTACTCCCCCAGGACTGTTCATTCCCCCATAGGGCATTGTCAAAAATGCAGCATATTTTTTGTAGAAATGCAGCATTTTTTATTAGTTATTGATAATCAGAACTCATGG
This sequence comes from Acanthochromis polyacanthus, assembly GCF_021347895.1. Taxonomy (NCBI): domain Eukaryota; kingdom Metazoa; phylum Chordata; class Actinopteri; family Pomacentridae; genus Acanthochromis; species Acanthochromis polyacanthus. The sequence goes on along the minus strand of NC_067131.1, from coordinate 11,363,075 downwards.
CAACAAAGAATGTGGCCATTTAATATGGATGTACCCTGACAAAATGACCTTGCGTTGAGCACAGGCATGTCTTATGCATGTATACATTATGTACGGATACCAAATTGTGTGACCTATATATGTAGCAGGCGGTGGGTATTGATGGGACTCAGAAACACCCCCACAGTTTAATCAATTGTTCCTTGTATCATTTCCGATAAATCCGTAGCGGTGGATTTGTAGTACGATCTTAATCATGTGATCGTCAGCAGGCAGCTGAGTAGTGTTCACTCGTTGGCATAGTTACAGTGATGCCGAGCTGCTATCTTGCAATGATACAGAAATCTTTAACAAATGCGTGGATCCAGACTACAAGCTACCACGCTGCCAAAATCTAATGAGGTTGTCCTTGTGTCATTTCTGAACTTCCATTAAAATTTCATCCAAATCTGTTATTTTAGGTGACTACCTCATGAAGCTCATCCAGAGAATGCCAAGAGTGTGCAAAGCAGTAATCAAAGCGAAGGGTGGCCATTTTGAAGAATCTAAAATATAAAACATGTTTTGACTTATTTCACATGTTTTTGTTTTCTACATAATTCCATATATGTTCATTCATAGTTTTTATGCCTTCAGTGAGAATCTACAATGTAAATAAGTCATGAAAATAAAGAAAAAACATTAAATGAGAAGGTGTGTCCAAACTTTTGACTGGTAGAGTATGTATAAACCAACACAAATGACGACATACAAGCAACCCCAGACCCGCAGCTGCAGCCACACAAAATAATATTCAATAACGTACTGAGACATAACACGAATGTGCAAATACAACCACAAAACCATCAGCCTACACACACAGTGCTACAGCCGCAGGCTTCATACACCCAGGGACTCCAGCTGCGCTCAGAAGATTCCTCCCTCCCTCTCAATCACGCCACACTGATTTTAAGGACCTGCCGCTTGGCAGCTTTTCATTTCAGGCAATTACGTCTGAAAGCACTGCTTATTTCTGCTAAGCTTGAGTCACAACTGAGTAAACATTTTGTTCCTGCTGCATGACGATCATCATATGCTGCTTGATATGTCATATGACCGTTGTAGTGGCATGTACGATACATAATTTGCACATGGTCTTTTTTTTTTTTTTTTTTTTTTTCTCCAGCTCAATGCAGATAAGACTGAAGTGATTGTATTTGGCCCTAAAAATGAAAGGTCAAAATCAGTGCTCTCCTTGACTCCATGTCACTAAAAGTTCCAAATCAAGCCAGAAACCTTGGTGTCATTATTGGCTCAGACCTGAATTTTAACAACCACTTGAAAGCTGTTACTAAGTCTGCCTATTATCACCTGAAGAACACTGCTAGAATCAACGGTTTCCTGTCTAGAGAAAACACAGAGAAACTTGTTCATGCATTTATTTTCAGTAGGTTAGATTATGGTAATGGTATCTTTACAGGTCTTAACAAGAAATCAATCAAGCAGGTGCAGCTGATCCAGAACACTGCTGTGTCGAACTAACACCAGGAAACTGGACCTCATCACACCCTTCCTCAGGTCACTACTCTGGTTTCCTGTTAGTCAAAGACACAGGTCAAAATCTTACTCCTGGTCACTAAATGGTTTTGGATCAAAATACATCCTGGACTTATTCGCTCCATATGAAGCATCCAGAGCCTTCAGGCCATAAGGGACAAGTTAACTTTGTGTTCCCAGAATCAGAACTAAAAATAGTGAAGCAGCATTCAGTCATTACGCCCCTTAGCCGTGGAACAAACTTCCTGAACACATGAGGTCTGCTCAAACTGTTGTAGCTTTTAAATCAGGCCTGACAACCATACTGGGTCATTCCAGGTGAAATGACCAGATATTCCTTGGGGGTGTTGCTGCACCATTTTCACATTAGTCCTAAATTTGCATGCCATTAGATAGTCACAAAAGTACTTTCTATGCAAAATTGTAGGCCTGTAGCCCAAATAGTTTCTGAGTTGTGGGGGTCTGAAATTTTCAGAATTTGGGCTATTAAAAGCCTCGCCAGCGTTTTTTGCATTTTTAAGTGGTTATTTCTCAGCCTCTAGACATACCAGAGAGCTGTGAGTTGGTAAACAAGGCCTCTGCACGTAGCTAGTGCCCCACAAACATCCCCAGGTGTTTTCCTACACTCTGCAGGCCATGGGGGCTTGCTAAAAATGCTAAAAATTAAGAGATACCTACTCGCGTGAGGATTGGGACCTTAAAAGTACTAGAAATACTGCACAGAAGTGTTCTAACACCCCTGGGTTCCATTCTACACAAACCTGTGTGATCATTTAGCAAACTGGAGCTTTCTAGGTACCTCAGTTTGGAAAATATGAGCTCCCAAAGTTGGACGAGATTTTTAATTGGCTATTTTTGGTGGCAAAAATCTCAGTGTGGAACAGGTACCAGAGACCCCAACTTTTTCTACAAGACAGTTCTATCTGTCTTCTATCACTGTACAAAAAAGCAGCAGGGTTATATTTGTAGTTACTGAGATATTCTTACTCAAAATGGCATGGGTGATGTCAAAATGGTTTTTTTGCTTTTCAGTACTTTAAATTGGAATACAAGAATTAGTAGTCATTGCAATGGTAGTATTATGTATGTTTTGTTCTTTTTGAAATGTTAGTTGTTAAAGGTGACTACCTTCAAAAAGTGTAATGCCCTTTTTGTGTCACAAGGTCTAGTTTAGAGCCACCCAATTTAAAGAACTGAAAAGCAAAAAAACGATTTTGACATTACCCATGCCATTTTGAGTAAGAATATCTCAGTAACTACAAATATAACCCTGCTGTTTTTTTGTGCAGTGATAGAAGACAGATGAAACTGTCTTGTAGAAAAATTTGGGGTCTCTGGTACCTGTCCCACGCTGAGATTTTTGCCACCAAAAATAGCCAATTAAAAATCTCGTCCAACTTTGGGAGCTCATATTTTCCAAATTGAGGTACCTAGAAAGCTCCAGTTTGCTAAGTTATCACACAAGTTTGTGTGGAATGGAACCCAGGGGTGTTAGAACACTTCTGTGCAGTATTTCTAGTACTTTTAAGGTCCCAAACCCCACGCGTGAGTAGGTTTTCTTAATTTTTAGCATTTTTAGCAAGCCCCCATGGCCTGCAGAGTGTAGGGAAAAACCTGGGGATGTTTGTGGGGCACTAGCTACATGCAGAGGCCTTGTTTACCAACTCACAGCTCTCTGGTATGTCTAGAGGCTGAGAAATAACACTTAAAAATGCAAAAAAACGCTGGCGGGCTTTTTATAGCCCAAATTCTGAAGATTTCAGACCCCCACAACTCAGAAACTATTTGGGCTACAGGCCTACAATTTTGCATAGAAAGTACTTTTGTGACTATCTAATGGCATACAAATTTAGGACTAATTTGAAAATGGTGTGGCAACCACCATCTGGTGAAACCACACGGAATGACCCTACGGTTTACTGAAGCTTTCTCTTAGATGCTCAATCTATTTCCTTCACATTTAATGCACTTTTACTGCTTGAATATGTTTTATTTCTATGATTTTAATGTTTAATGTCCACTTTTAACGCACTTTCATGATTTTAATGTATGATCTTAATGTATACCTCAAAATCATTTTAGAATTGATATTGAAGTTTTGTGCTGAATGTACTTCTTTGCCATTGTAAAGCACCTTGAATTGCCTTGTGTATGAATTGTGCTGTACAAATAAACTTGCCTTGCTTTCCCATGGTGTATAGAAAACAGACAGTAGAACAAGTGATGCTTCTCTAATGTTTCTGCTGGAGTTTGGGTTCACTCCTGGTTCATCAAAAGTCCAAATTTATACCAAAACTGAAAAATGCCCTGTAACCTGAAAACTGACTGGAACTAACCAAATGAGCCTTAACTATGACCCACACACACCAGAAGTTGCAGGATTTCAAAGCCCATTGCAAACACAATATTAAAAGTTGGACGAAACAACTTTCTACAGTTGAATGAGAATATTGTTTGGCCCCGCAGCTTCTGTCATCACCCAAAGCTTGGATCTGTTATCCGCTGATGTCAGGCCACATGGCAAAAACCTCGGGGTGATATTTGCACTCTGAAATTTGACAAACAGATCAGCTCAGTGAAAAATTTAATCAGACGCTGTCTGTGTCATATCCTCCTAGCTACTGCAATGCACTCTATTTTTATATGAATCATGTATTGATTGTTGTTCGAATGAGGGAAAAAAAAAAAAAAACAGCCTCACATTACACAAATACTAGCCTCTACACTTGTTCCAAACTCAAACATTCTTCTGTTTGTCTTCACACCTCTGCATGTTCTCTGGAAACTTCCCCCACAGCAAACCACAATCCCCCGCAGCACTGCTGGGCCCCTCAGATCCTCCCACTGAGGACTCGATAGGGCTTTCACCATAGCAGCGCTGAAAATGCAGCAGCATCCCAGAATACATAAGGTTGGTCCTCTTGTGTATTGAAATAATCAGTTTTATATATGTCTTGAATTCTTTGCGGTTTGTAATATCTGACCTGAGAGTTTTAGTCCTTACAGTCTTTTTAAACATAGAGGAGACAAAACAGCTACAGTCCATCTTTCAGGCAGTAACAAGCAGCAGTTGTAGATAGGAAATGAAGTTCAGATTCTGAATTTTAGTCTCTCTTTGTTTATCCTTGTGCTTTGTTTTGTTTTCTTGCTTGTGCTCTTCTTCTACGTGCAACACCATACCAGCAGCCTGTCGACACACAGTTTTCTCCTTTGACCTTCTAGCAGTCTCTGAAAAATACAAATCCTTCTTTCACCTCCTTGTAGTTTTTGGACAGCTGGAGGTGATGGTGGAGGTAAGCCGGTATCCCCCACCCAGACTGGCTCAGGGAAACATAGGCAGCATTTTTAAAGCCGCAGAAGGAGACTAGGTGAAAGTTAATTCTATGGAACCTCATTTGACATTTGGGTGAGCTTTACTATTTCTGGACTCATGTTCCCAAACTTAACCTTGGGCAATGCTGATATCCTGCCTTTTAAGTTAACTTATAAAGCATCACAGGATTGAGACTTCACCCCACTCCCACTGTCCTTAAATTTTCCTCTCTAGCCGTCGATACAAAAATATGGAATTTTGCCCCGACGTACATCACATTTATCTAGCTTTAAGAAATTATTCACATCACGGAGACTACACTTGAGACTTTAACGAGTGGTCAAATAATGCCCCTTACATGTGGTCCGACTGGATTTCATCAAAAGAAGCCTCTTTTCAAATGGATTTTCAGAGAAGTTGGTGAAAATGTCTGCTTACTTTTTTTGTAGCTGCATTGTGTCCCCTAGAAGGTGCTATTTAAACAAAGGCTATTAAGGTTACCAAAGTTTATTGCAAGTTTTGCCATCTTTATCTGCTAAATAATAACTTCCGCACATAATAACCTCCTCATAATACAAAATATCTTGGCTTTCTGTAATCAGGGTTGCTTTTGTTATTGTTATCATTGGTTCAAAGTATTAACATTTTTGAGTTGCATATTTTCAACATCATGTCCTTGCCATTTGACAAAAAGTCCTTATATTCAACTGTTTTGATTTCTTCCTTCCTTTTTATGTTTTATTATCAGCTTTTTTTTTTAAAACATTAACCTTCTGAATACCAATCTCGGCCCTCTAGTTCCATGTTTGTATCACAATGTTGCTCTAAATTGCAATCTATTCCACATTCTGATGTGAATATTTGGATTCCGCATGTGGGTATGTCAAAAGAAAACGAATACGTGATGGTTTTTTGATTTTCTAAGGTTCTTTCAATACCGTGGAGGCTAAAGGTATGACAGGACAGTGAAGGTATGAAGAGTGGAGGCAGGAAGTGCAGCTGCAACAAAAGGACTCCTGAGAAGTGTGGAAAAAAAGCCATGAAGAGAGTCGTGTATGGAGTGGGATGAGCATGTGCAAGTTAGGCAACAGAAAACCAGAGTAAAAATGGTGTTTCAGAGCACGTTGAATGCGAAGAGGAAACATTTTGGACTTATCTATGCATCTCAAAGTCATGCATTTGCATCTGTGCTCAGAACTGAATGTGGGTTTAGATGTCGGATTAGGTTCATTTTGTCGTTGTATACTATACAATAGTTTTACTTATTTAAACCGACAATTCGAAAAGAGTTGTTTTTACCTTGCTGACATGTTTCGACAGCTTCTGCTGTCTTCCTCAGAGCGTCATCTGACGTTTAGTGACGTGTCCTTTTTATCACGTGGTCGGCTTGACAGATCCGTCAGAATCCGTCAAACCGACCACGCCTCCCATCATCAACACTGCAGTAAAACCACATACAAAACTCCGGCAGCTATTAGTTCATCCAAAAGACAGAATAGAACCGGACAATAAATGTAACATCATCTATGAAATACCGTGCAAATCATGTAACAAAACATACATTGGTGAAACAGGCAGGTCATTCAAAACAAGAAGAAAGGAACACCCAACAGAATGGACGTCTACTGGACGTCTTACAAGAGCACAAAAAGAAAAAGCCGAACAAGAAAATAAAAAATCAGCCATCACGGATCATTGCAGAAGAGAGAACCACGTTATGGACTGGGAGGGGGGGAGGATCATAACTTCGGAGACTAACAAACAGAGACGATGGATCAAAGAAGCCATTGAGATCAGGAAGCGGGCGGGCCACACTATGAACCGGGACGAGGGGGCCTACATCCTTTCACATACCTGGGACACCATCCTCCAGAGACCACCGGACGGCGGGAGGCGTGGTCGGTTTGACAGATTCTGACGGATCTGTCAAACCGACCACGTGATAAAAAGGACACGTCACCAAACTTCAGATGACGCTCTGAGGAAGACAGCAGAAGTTGTCGAAACATGTCAGCAAGGTAAAAACAACTCTTTTCGAATTGTCAGTTTAATAAGTAAAACTATTGGGTTTAGATGACACTTTTCTACAAAAAAATCTTGTGTAACATTTATGACTGAAAATGCGACCATTACTGTATGTGTATTGCATCCGTTGCATATGTTGTAGCAATGCTTCACAAGCAATGCTCACATAGCTGAACATTGTGTAGTTATAACTTCACTGTCTGTAAACCCACAACATTATATGCAAGTGCGAGTGTTATACCAAAACTCTGACTACAATATATTTGTCTCCATATATTGGTATCAATGCTGCAACAATACTACAGCAAAAACATAACATTCTGACAATGTTTATGCAAGATAGTGGTGAATGTGGGGGTAGGGGGGAAGCACTACAACAGCGGAGAGTAATTTTACCTTAGTGCATTCACACATCTTCATATGTAACGAGAGCTAGAAGAACTCTTCATTAAGACCAACTCTTTCCATGTTTCTCCACCTTCACATGTCACACTGGTGCTTATAAAAGAAAAACCCGTGCAGCGATGAGTGCAACCGTACTTTAATGCACATTTAAAACACCCACTTTCTGCAGGAAGACAGTTGGCCATTATAGGCAGTGTGGTTGATCTGCATACTTCTGAAGATGTCATTTCTAGCAGCTTGCAGTGAGCTGAGTAAACATTACCAGCATGAACGCTGCGTTAACCACATGTAAGCAATGTTGGGAGTTCAGACACGAGCATTTTCACTTTCAGAAACGTTTGCAACAGAAAGTTTTCAGTATTTTGTCAGCACCATGGTGATTCATACAACATGGTCCTTGGTCACACAGCTACATTAACAGAATAAGCTCTTTGATTACAAACCAGTCAATGACCCTTGAGAAAGACCATGGACGAGCTGCCCCCTCAGTGCTTCAGTGACAAATGATGCCGCCACCAACCAAGGCCAACCAGACTCAACATTCATTTAGGCATGTCCGCAGGCAAATGGAGGACATGACACTTTCTGATTACTTTGTATTGACTCTTTTCTTTCAGCCTGGAGAGACGGAGTCCAAAGAGGCCACTCTAACAAAAACTAACACTTCAGGACTTACTGTTAGTCAGAACATTTACCGCAGAAATTGGTACTCCAGCGAAAAGATAACTTTTTCCAAATGTTTTCAACCACCTTTTTCCACAATAGTTGGGTGACTTGAAGCCACAATGTAGCATAACAGGACGTACCCCGGTATGAAAGATATACTGAAGCTATAATATGAGTTGAAACTTATGAGATAATTCCAGATTGTTTGTGCAATAATTAATTACAAAAATGTTCTTACATTTTTAAGTCGTAAAAAATGTGTGGCTCACACTTTGGATAAAAATCAATCTAACTTTGTGTGTGCTGATCACTAATTCCTTATTTAGTCAATAAAAACATTAACACATATCATTACAGCAGTGCTGACTTACAGAATGTGAAAATACACACTATAAAGTATGAAAATATACAGATAAAATTATGATAAAATGCATTTTATCATAATTGCACATAAAGGATTTCATTCTGGGGGGAAAATAATGAGCTGCAAACAAAACTAATTTTCACACAGTACTGAAAAATCTAAAAAAAATTAAAACAGTCTGCAGCAAAAACTGAGACGAAGCAGTGTCAAAATGACTGCAAAGGTATTTTTTTTCACGCTTTGCTAAAGTAAACAATAATCTCATGTCAGAATATAGGCAGATTCTTTGCTAAATTTATTCAGCACTGCAATGCATCTCCATAAACTTGCAAACAGACCGCTGGTTTGCAGGTTTATTGCATGCAAGGACGTACACTCACTGCTCTCCGGTTTTACAGACGTGAAGCACACATTTCTTACTCTGTAAAAGCCCAACACCCCAAGTCTCGAGGATTTATTCTAAGTGGCAACGGTTTGCTCTCCATATATTGCGAGAAAATATTTTATTCTCGAGATTCGCAGCGAGCTACTTCTCACTGACTACAGATGCACCATAATAAAAACATTAAAACTCTGTATCCACTCAAGCAGTCCTAATGCACTGTAGTAAGCATGAACAGGTCTATGATTGTGAGCTCTGACTACATGAGGGTCCACAGGGCCCTCTGGATGCCTTCTCCTCACACCAGCTTTGATTACTGCATATCCAACCTCATGACCCGCTGACACTTTGATCATCCGCGGCGCTAGGATGCTGCACGTGTGCTCCTGCTGCCAATACACATCCACTCCATCACCCTGTCTGACATTAAATTATAGATTATGTTGTGCACGTGTGAGCGCGCGTTGGTGTGCATGTTGAAGAAAGAGTCTCGGGGTTCTTTCACTGGTGGTTAAAGCTGTGAGGGGACATGCTCAAAGAGCATTTCCTCTGCTCTGCATAGCAATTACCCTCAACCTCAGAGCCTTGTGGAGTTCATGCCCATGCTGACTGGAGATGTTCTATTAAATGTGGAGATCAGCATATGCGTGCACATACTGTAAGCTGTACGCTGCGTGACAATTTTATACATTTTGCCCACTAAAAGCAGCAGCGCTATTTTGTTTATCCCCGCATACATCTCATTGCAGCGCTGCCAAGTCATAAACTGTGAAGGACACATTAAAGACGGATGTGCCAGCTGTATGACATGCCTCTCATCAGCGCTGTAAACCCTGCAAATGCCTGGCAAAATCCCACCAAGATTTCAAACAGAATTTACTAGACTTCGCTGAGACTCTCATTGCTGCATACTTAAATAAACACAAATGAATAATCAAGAGGGCATGAAAAATACATCTATGAGTTACATGCTCAGTACCCACAGACGGATATAGAAAAGCTCTTGGCGAAAATAAGCCTGCATAGACAAACACACATAACATGGACTCATGCAGTCTGTCAATTGTTAGATAATCTTAACGTCAAAGACGGAGACAAAGAGCAAGAAAGGAAAATAAACTAAAAATGTAACAAGCTTATGAAGATATTTCCATGCAGTTTAAAGGGACAACACAGAGAGCAGCATGAACATCTTCCAACATCTGGATTACATAACGTGGCAAGTTAATCTCAACCTCGGGCAATTTTTTTCTCATACACTGTGCAAATGGTAGCAGTAATCCTTGACTGATTGCAGCATTTCTACATTTAAACTTTACTTATAGGGCTTTGTTATGGTTTTCAGAAACATTCCATTTAATTATGAGCTGGAATCCTCTTTGGTTCATGTATGCTCAAAGTACTTTTAGCATGATAGCGAAAGGATGATCAAATCACTTAATATGTGTATATATGTGTGTGTGTGTGTGTGTATGTATATATAAAGTAGGTGAATGTTTGCAAATAGATTCTGCACTCAGCATTTCAAAACAATAAGGCAATTGTTATGCGCCGAGACAGATTAGACTGGAGAGCAAAGACCTCTGAGCCTCAAAGGGATCCAGACTGAAAGGCTTCTGTAGGAAACATTCACTGTTTGAGAGATTCATTATCTTATCAGATGCATATATTATGTCACAATGCCCTACTGAGTCATGAATGTGTGTGGGCACTTAGACTGAAAAATAAAGAAATAACAGTTTCTATATGGAGTACCAGAATTGCTCACAGTGGTCCAACCAAGAGCTCAGTTTCCCTGTCAGCATAGCAATAAAACAGATATGACAATGTATAGAGGGAGGCCCACTTGGGGGAATAAGGAAAGAAAAAAGCGGAACACAATCTGAAGCATACATATTTACCTAAACAATATCAGTATCTGTTTATTCACAGGACTATAAGGAAGGAGCACAGAACAAGATTGTAAACACAAGCTGATATTTGTTCAGCCTGTGTTTTTGATGGGCACCCAAAGGATTCCAGGATATCCAAATTGAATTGTTTCCTGGCTTGAAACGAATGCATTAAAATGGAAACAAGTGGGCCACAAATCAAGTAAACTGATTAACAGAAAAAATGACTGTCAACTATTTTGATAATTGACAAACTGCTGGAGTAATTTTTCAAGCAATAACACGGAAAGTTCCCCAGGTCCAGCTTCACTGTTGTGAAATCAGCTTCAATGAATTTCCTTCACCTGTTGCCCTTTGTTTCAATGGATGTGTTTTTTTTATGTATGTACTTTAAGAGCAAAGAAAAATTCCCTATATGTGCACACACATTTAGCCAGTAAAGCTGATTCTGATTCTGAAAATGAGCCACTTTTCTTTATTCTTGGTAATACAATAAAGATTAATACAGATTTTTGAGTGAAAACTGTCTTGGAAGCAGGGTTTTCAAAAAAGAAAAGGGGTTTGATTGCCTACCACTGGGCTTTAGGAAATTGTAATGGACATTTTTCATTCACTTAATTTATTACTTGAGAAAACAGCCAGCAGATCAATTGATAATTAAAATAATTGCTAGTTGCAGCCCTACAATTTATTACATTATTTCTACTCTTGTTCTTGTCAAAAATAAGAGCAAATGAAGACAGAGAATTTTTTAACAGGGAGGCCACATTCTTTGTGGGATCCTATTGTATAGAGTGATTTTTTTTTTCCTCTCTCTACACTAATACTACTGCCCACACCTACATGTTTTGCCATATATTGCCTCAGTATTTCATTGGCTCCAACTGTCTTTCAAAAGCTTTTATGCATTATGCAACATCCCATGTTTGGCAATTGTAACAGCTCACTGCTTTGTTCCAATATTGCACCGCATGCAGCTTACGTTACAGAGCGTTCCTATCACTGTATAATGCAGTTTTTCAATATGACATCTCTCCTACCATTATCCTAACAAATGCACAGTTTATTAGATTTTCTAATGTGAACAGTAACTCTAACTTGGTGAGTAAATCAGACAAATAAAATGGAAATACAAACTGAATTTATTATGAGGGTGTTCCCATAAGAGGGTCTTTATGTTGTTAGTCAGCGACGCTTTATATTGCAAATCACTGTAGTTTCGTTATTTGGAGCAGTAAATAAGAATAGAAATGTGAGAGAGAGATTGTACAGGCACACACTCAGACACAGTCATGTTATTTAGAGGGTATCATACTGACTTACATCCACTTCCTAATCCTCACCTTAACCTTACTTTACCCTAAACTCATCTCTATCTAGCTGCTGGAATGTGTACGGTACCAGCCAAAAGTTTGGACACACTATCTCTTTCAATGTTTTAAATTTATTGGCGTGCCTTGTCAAGGTCAATTTGTGGAATTTCTTGCCTTCTTTATGGGGTTGGGGCCATCATTTGTGTTGTGCAGAAGTCAGGTTGGTACACAGTTGACTGCCCTATTTGACAACTGTTACAATCCATATTATGGCAAGAACTAATCAGGTAAGTAAAGAGAAATGACAGTCCATCATTACTTTAAGAACTGAAGGTCAGTCAGTCCGGAAAATTGCAAAAACTTTGAGTGTGTCCCTAAGTGCAGTCGCAAAAAACATCAATCATCTACGACAAAACTGGCTCAAATGAGGACCGCCTCATGAAAGGAAGACCAAGAGTCACCTCTGCTGCTGAGGATGAGTTCATCCGAGTCACCAGGCACAGAAATTGCAAGCTAACAGCACCTCCGATTACAGCCCAGATATATGCCACACCAAGTTCTAGTAGCAGACACATGTCTACATCAACTGTTCAGAGGAGACTGAACAATCAGGCCTTTATGGTCAAATAGCTGCTAAGAAATCACTACTAAGGAAAAGCAACACGCAGAAGAGAATTGCTTGGGCCAAGAAACATTAGGAATAGACATTAGACCAGTGGAAATCTGTGCTTTGGTCTGATGAGTTTAAATTTGAGATCTTTGGTTCCACCCGCCATGTCTTTGTGAAATGCAGAAAAGGTGAACGGATGGTCTCTACATGCATGGTTCCCACCGTGAAGCATGGAGGAGGAGGTGTGATGGTGCTTTGCTGGTGACACTGTTGGGAGTTCGTCAAATCTGAAGGCACACTGAACCAGCATGGCTGCCACAGCATCCTGCAGCGGCATGCATTTAGTTTGACCATCATTTTTTTTTCAATAGGAAAATGACTTCAAACAAACCTCGAGGCTGCTTAAGGGCTATTTTACCAAGGGGGAGAGTGATGGATTGCTGCGTCAGATGACCTGCTATCAAATCTTATTTTAAACCTTACTGAATAGTCTGTCTAAAATACAACGAGGGACTGAAAACAGCTTTGTGTCCGTGCAGCATGAGTAATGCATGTTGAGAGACATTTCAAGTTTTTATTTTTCCATCCAGTATCACATCAATATGAGAAATTGTTTTTAGATGAACACTCGTGTGATGGAAATCAAAAAAATTAAGGAATTCTTCTTCTACTACTACAAAAAAAAGACAGATTTTAACCTCCTTTTTTATCCTGTATACAAACTGTGTCATCTGCTGTTGTATAATCACTGCACCACGATATGAAGAATGGAAGCATGTGCTGGCCTTTATCGTCGATTCTAACTGTGACAAAAGTGATAGCACTGAAACAGACCTTATGAATAATTAATTCTGGATCATGCAGATGAGGGGCTGACTGCTTGATGACTGCTAGCAAAGTGAACAGATTATTCTCTAAGTCACCTACCGTGAATTCAACAGTCTAAGCTCCCTCTCACATTCAAGGTCATTGTGAGCTCAACACAGCCAACATCTAAAATTCCTCAGATGTCGTCAAAGTATTGACCCTGACCTGCATCTGCATTCAGTCTGCTTCCCAAAACAGGTTTAGTGAAGGAATTTTTTTTGTATAATGTCTGATGAAAAGGCAAAAACAGAATCTATAAAACAGAAATCCTATAACCTTGCAAATTCAACTGGAATTGTGGCCTTGCAGTTGTATGTAGTCAAGTGGCACTTTATACTCATTTAAGAATAGACTGGACATTTGACCTTTAGGATATAAAATGTCATCACTTTATTGTTTCATCATATTAGACATTGGTGTAAATTTTTGTTCTATTTAGCATATTAACTTTTAAAATATGGGCAAAAATGTGACCAGTGAGGTGACAGAAAACTCAAAAACCACCAAAATCAAGTTCATTCTTGACTCCAGGCAGAAATTTCTTCAGGTGTTCAAGAGATATTCCTAAAAGCTAACCTAAGTTACCATGACCTGGTTGACTGAGGATCTACACAGATATGTTGAGGAGATATTGCATTGACGTTGATAAGCCGAAAATATAAAGCCGGCCTCAGCTGTCGCCGGCACGTACGTATAATAAAAATTGGAATGACATCTGTGTCTGGAATGGAAAAGAAAAGACTAACCTGAGACCTCACTGTGGAAATCTACCTGGAACTGACTCACGAGAAATTAAAGAGCACATATAATGCACATTTTCAGGTTTATGATTGTATTCTTGGGCTCTATTACAACATGTGTGCATGCTTTAATACAAAAAAAACATTTTTTTCTCATATTGTACATTGCTGCAGCATCTTTTCTCAAATTCTGTTTAAAACACTCTATTTAAGCTGCTTTTTGAGGTTCGCTCTCACATAAAGCAAAATCTGCTCTGACTGACCTTATAGAGTTCAAGGACATATCCCAAACAGAAGCAGCTCGGGTGAGGAAATAAATCTGAAACGTGAGGAAGCTTTTAATTATTTGTTTGAATGCATTCCAAAGTAACCACTAGGCAGCGTCTTTTGAAAATGTGTTACATGATGACATCACTATGTGACAGAACAAAAGCCTAGACTTTAAATGAAGTGTTTCAGACAAATAAGAAGCAGGGTTTTTAATGGTAGAGAATAATTCCCTTTGTAAGTTTGCAGACATTTTAAATACACAAAAAAAGGTTACATAAACTAAACACTAAAAAAAGTAAAAACTCCAAAAAAAAAAAAAACTAATATGGGCCCTTTAATAAAAATGATTTTATCTTTTGATCAAAAATTTTATTAGTGGAATGTGTCTTTCCTATAATCTAAACAAATCAAAGTTTGAGTCAGAATTTGTCAAAATCTGACTCAAAATTGTTCAAGCTTGCACAGCTGCCTCGAGGCTGTGTTAGAATCTATGTTCTTCTTGTACCTGCATAGATTTTTTTTACCAGCTTCAAGATATACAAAATTGATGGATAGACGGAAGTCGCAGATCAAAGCAGGCGACAATTGCTGAAAGAAAATGTTCAAACAACTCATTCACTATTTTTCTGAACATTGTGTTTTCTCTGCACGTAATTCCTTCTGTGTTTAATGCCCTGCGTAGTCAGTGTAATCTGGTGTCATTGTCTATTATTACTGTAACATTGTTGTGGTTGCATGGCAGCCATTTTGAGAGAGGCTCAGGCATCTGTTGCATAGAGATTAAGGAAGATCAGAAGATCACAAATGCTTTCAATCTAGGCTTCAGGAGGGAATGAAATGAGCTCCCTCCGTGGAACTTTTAGCTCAATCACACATGACGTCTTTATACTACTAGTGGCCTCATTCATCCCTACCCATCCACTCATCTCTCGCGCTCTCTTGCATCCCTGGAGCTCATTTGTTTTAGGGTAGAGTACACAACAGTCTCTCCAAAAAGCCTCTTCAAACAGGAAAATGTGAATAAAGCACATTTAGCTCTACAGTCCTCACTCAGGAGTACTTACCTGTGAATTATTATTATTTCCCCCTGGGAAGCAACAAATATGCCAAAGGTTTTGGTCCATGAAAAATGGGCCATTTTCTTAGCGCTTTTTACATGCAGTATTTTCACAGTTTCTTGGGGTGAACAGGATACTCAAACAAAGGCAATACTAGTAATTTCATCAAAAAGCTGAATACTATGATTAGAACAAATAGCACTCCTAGGACCCTGGCATTTGTTCTACACTGCCTTCATCTGACGTGGAAGTAAAATTTTGCTGGCTTCCTCTAAAACAGACAACAGCAAAGTGGTGGAAGCCAACACTTGGCACGTATTCTGTCATTACAGTTAATCAAGCATTTTGGCTACTGGTTTCATATGAATACATCAACAGAGAAAAGTTTATCAATCCGACTAGGACAAAAGAATTCTGATTCTACTTAAAATAACTCATTTGGCAATAAAAATTCTAAATTTCCTCTGCGTTTTTTGAACCGTCCACATGAAGGTCAGCTGCAGGGCGGGTTGCATAAAGCTGGCAGGGATCAGTGTCTTACTCAAGGATGCTTAAGCAGGGCGAATGCTTCCCAACATGGAAGCTTAAACCCATATCCTGCAGTTGAGGGATGGGGTCCCTTTCACTATGGCATCCTGCCACCTCTAAACACCATGCATCAGGGTCAGCTGCAGTGGCTTTAGTTGAACAGATAATTCTGCTGGTGCATTTGGATGGGGAAAGTCCAGGTTTTCACAGAGAGTGCTGATTGTAAAGTGGAATGATCTTAAACTTGAACTTATACAATCAATTGTAGCTTTTCGGTAGTAATTAGACAGAACTTGATATTTATACTTGTCAGGTACATTTGTCTTATTTCTCTACTGGAAAGCACTTTACCTCAACATATGTTGGTTTAAATGCGCCGTTTTGGTTCATTTAGGTCCATGTAAATTGAGGTGTTTTCTAACATTTCGAATAATCTACATACTACTTTTAAATTGCAGCCTCTGAAACAAATATTCTATTTGAATGGAAGAAATGAACACTCAAAACAAAATCCCTGTTCCCTTCAAACTCCTATTGGCAGTTTCAACATAAGCTACATAATAGTGCGGTGGTGTAAGGTGAGCTGGATAGTAAGATGAACTACTTGCACTCTCACTGAAATTAAAACCACAAATACAACACTGCTTATAGATTTTATCAGTCAGATGACCTTTGTGTAGGACATTTGCTTCAGTATAAAAAAAATACTCCTCAGTACATGGCATACAAAGAACTGTGAAGTGCCTAAAAAGACCAAGAAAAACTGTAAACAGCGAATTCTTTGTGATTTTCTTTGTGCTGTAGGTTGTCTTGCTTTTGTTGCTCGTCAGTATTGAATGGACAGCGCATGTAAAGTGCACTTACATACATCTTCAGTCCGCTGCAGTGTTCTTAGTCATTACTGGTGAAGTGGATTTTACTATCATAAGATTATCACTTAAAATGCTGACTGGAAGAAGGGCCAGTGTTGTCTAATCTAGTCGGCCTGTCATTTATTACTTCCTTGCTCAGTCTTTGCCGTGTTTCATTGACATTTCGAATCACATTCCTCACTCTACTGTGATGTTGGTGTTCTGCGGTGCACCCATGACACTCCTTGGTTGTTGCCAGAAATGCATGGATAATCTCACTCTGCATCGCTCTGTTTGTAAGTTATTTATGGAATGTAACACAAGCCTTGAACCTTTTAAGTTTAGACAACAACAAAAACAAAATGCGGAATGCCTCATTTCTGACATTATTTTTCATTTTGTTTGACATTTTGTTTGACTTTCTATGTTGCCTCTCACGTCCCGCTAAAAGCAAAAAAAAAAAAAAAAAAAAAAAGGCGGGGTGGGAGGGGGAGTTCAACTGTAAACAAAAACGCTGCTACTTTTGCTTCAGGTGGTACAGTTTTGGTGGTGCTATTTATTCTGAGTAGGTTCCACTTGACGTATTTGTCTAAACCTCTTTACTGATGCAAGCTGTTTTCCACGGAGGCTGTCGTTAAACAAAAGTATTGTCATATTTCCATCATTTGATTTCTTCGTTTGAAACATTTTGCTAGTGAATTCTTGGTAGCAATTTTGCGAGACAGCGTTCCTACGACCCCGAACTTTGAACTAAACTCTACTACAAGAACTGTGATACTTTACCAGTTTGGCTTTTATTGTTCACAAAAAAAGTAGATCTGGAATAGCCTCCAGCTTTGTGAAGTCATCACCCAACAGGAGGGAGAGCTTAATGTCCGAGAAAGTGATTTTAAACAAGAAAGGAGAGGGCCACACAAGGGGTTCTGTCCAATTAGCTAATTCATCCAGACCCATTCTCATAATACTATAGTTAATATTATGGCAAATACAAGTGAAATGGGCTCTATTTAAAGTAATGTTCCTGCATAATGAAAGTCATTACAGGGAGCAGGATGAAAACAACATCCCTACTGGAACCAGAGGAGCATCTGCAGCAAAACACTGTTGTTCAGGCTAATCATGCACATATGATGCCATGCTGAATTCATGATATACCACGAATCAGCTTTGTATGTCGACTCGGCATTGAATGGCAGTAGTAGACGCTCTCAACAGCGACTGCAGTTAGTAACAGCTTGTCGTTAGCAGCAGTAGAATGACGTGGAAGAGCCTTTAAGGTGATGTACACCAACACAGTTGTTTTCACCAATCAGACCTCTTTCAAGCCAGAATCTCTGCTGAAAAGGAGACATTTTGTTTTGTTTTTTTAAAGCAGAGAGCAGAAAAAAAAAAAAGTATTTTAATCTTTAGTGGGAGCATACTGATGAGCCAGTTAGATCCCTGATGTTGCTAACAACGAAAGGGAATGCATCCATCATTGATGAAATGCTGAAAAAGATCGACGAGGTCACTTACGCGTGTCCAAACAAGAGTGATAGGAATAACCAAACAGCTAGGTGAGCAAAATGAAAAAAAAACAAAATAGACCCAAGTACGACCTTCAAGGTTCCCTGCCGGCTTTGTGTGCATCTTGTAAACATCTCTACAAGCAAACGGCACACGATTCAGAATTTCTATCTTCTCATCTGACACGAGCCGCTAAGTTACGCAAGATGGTAGCCTCCACAGTGACACACACAAGATGAGTAAAACTGAATACAGAAAGAGAAAGTGAGGGAGATTTTCAATCACAGTCTGCTCACGCACAGTCCTATGAGGAGATCTAATGAGCCAAAATAAGTGAAAACACCTGTGTGGGTGCACCACGGGGGCGTAGGGCCTTTAAATAAATTACATAGGTAAATGTGTGCGTAGGTGTAAAGATTGTATTTAGGGAGATCAGTCAATACTCTGCACTGATATGGATGGCATCAATGACTGTGTTCCAGTCTGAGCCTACGCTATGAGCTCCATTTGTGCTTCCTCATCTACTCACTCCTTCATTCTCCACTCCGTGACCTATGAATCAATCAAAGGCCACCATTACCAAGGATGTTCCAATCAGCTAAATGCGGCTCAGAGGAAATGAGGAGGAAAGAAAGAGGAGGCTTCCAGAGGATCTGAGAGGCAAGATGGACAGTTGCTTCATTTTTTATCACAGAGTAACACCACTACATTCGAAATCTGCTTATTGATCGGTCACTACGGCTCATCGGATTGGACTGTAAAAGGAGTGTGAAAGGCTGATGAAAGACTGACTTTACAAAGCAAGCTGTGAGGACAAGACAACAGCATCGAGCGTGGGTGTTAGATTATTCCCACTTCTCCATTATGAAGTCAAAAGTATTAGATGTGTGTTAATCTGAATCACAAATGAATCATAAAAAAACATTTTCCACCTTCTCTACCTTTTCTTAATTAACCAGACCTCATTAGTCCTATAAAAGACTGTACTGGCATCATTTTGCAAACCAAATACGCCACGGACTTCATTTACAGCTTTACAGCTTTTATAGCTTTTATCGCGTTGCCTTTCCTTTCCGTTACGAAAATGTTTATTTTCCATTTGCGCTCTTTTCATTTAGTCACAGTCTGTGATGCCTGCAATCGATCTACCATCAGTATTGGAGCAGAAACGCATAATCAATCACTGTCAGGCTGAGACACTAACTTTTGATAGAATTTCCCTTTCCTGTATTGGCTTTTCTGTAAATCATTTGTTCAAGGAGCATCTTCAGAATAATCAGGATGAATGCAAATATCTAACATTAAAGAATCAATTACTGCTCCCAATTCTCACAGGTTTCTACATTTAATATGAGAAGTAAATGACTTTCTGATCTTAGAATTTAACCTGCACTATTACCAATTACTCATAGCACCAAGCCCTGCAGTTGATGTGATTGAAAATCGACAACCCCGATGATGGTCAGTGACATTTTTAATGTGTTTAAAGTTTAATCACACAGCACGCCTATTTGAAAAACGTATTGATGGATCGCCAGAAGATGTGTAATCCCTTATTACACAAGGTTGAACACACTAGCATGACATGACTTATTTCATTCACTTCCTCTTATGGCAGTTTATTGTGCATGTATGGATCTATGGCACAATTTTGATGTAAAATAGGATTAATACTTCACACCCCAGTTTCACATCTGCCACGTTTTGTGAGAGAAAATGACTAAGAGAATAAGAGGGAAGCAATAACGTGGCAGAGGAAAGCATCAGTCAGTGCAACAGCGGCTCCGTGTCACATTAGTTTTGCAAAAACAAGCTCTGAGATAACAAAACAAGTGACAGGCGATGCAGCTATGCACCACCGGTGATAGAATATAATGAAGGACGTCGTTCAAAATTATGCTATAGAAAGCAAGGACGCCCCAATTGGTCATTAAAATCCATCCTAGTAAGTAGAAGTAGGTGAAAGAATCTAAGCGGTACATTACCTTCCCCTCTAAGGGCGGATTTTTTCAGCGAAAATAAAGAATGGGGATTTTATTTTACAGTTATAGTGACATTATTCTATTTATGGTGCAACATTTCAGCGTTTCTAATGACTTTTTAAGCATTTTAAAGAGTCATTATAATTATTCAAATGCAAAATTAGACATTTTTTTGGGTCACATAGTCATGCGGAAAAATACAAGATGTTGACAGCCTCTCAGGAGTAAAGGCCACAGGCGATTAAGACCTTGACTGCAGAAATGGCGCAACTGAACCTGATCACTTTCAGTCTCTCTCTCCAAGCAGACCATTATAGATTGCCTCTTAAAGGTCAGGCCATTACTAGTATAAGGACAAGCATTCAGCACCGAATCATGGTTTTATGCGTTATTGTGCTCTCAGATCCCTTTCCCCTTTGACAAATTTGAGGCATTTGTTATTTCCCAGCTGCAGAGGACAGAAAAGTGACAGAGAAAAAAAAAATCACATGCCCACAAACACTGCATTCTAAGTGTTCACTTCTCACTAGAGTAGCCCGCACATTGCTACTGCTAATATGGCTAACTAATGAAGGTAACAGGAGACCTCGATGGCTTCAAGCAATGTTATGGCTAAACTGGCAGGGGCAAAGAGAGAGCTGCCCGGTTCTTTATTCCACATTAATCAGGATTGTGACAGCAGCAATAGATCTGGAAAACCCTGTAGCTGCCCCTTCACAGATGTGATTGAAGGAGCTCTTCATCTTAGTCCAGAGGGGCCCTGCTGGTTTGATTCTAGACTTCTAGTCAGCTGGGATTGGATTATACTTAGGACGGCAGGTGAATGCAATTTACTAGCTCCGAGAATAGAAACCTATTTGAGTTTTGCATGCAGGTGTTCTCTTCCTCTTGAGAATCGTGACTCTTTTTCGCCATGTTACCTTGTGTCTCGGTGTTTACCAACTGGTCAGGCTGGACTACATACTTTGAGCGCAGTGTATGTTTCAAAATGATTTATATAGAAAGACTTGCGTACACAGGTTTAAAAAAAAAAAAAAAAAAAAGCCTGTTCAAAATTATCAATAAAAAAGGAAGCCAATGTCTTGCTTCCAGAAGAGTTCAACACGAGGATCCATACTGTTAAATATCAATTTATCAACAGTAAACTCTTGAGAAAATCATCACCAAATAATCAAATCTACACTGCATAATGCTCTCTATCTTAAAGGTGCAATATGGGAGTATTGGCAGTTCTTCATATCATTCAGCTGTGATTCTCCCTCCACCGTTTTTGGACTGCAGCTGGTGACAGTAGACTGCTATCTCATCACGACTGGATTTTATATCATCCTTGTTCTGCTCTGCAGCCTTGGTGGGACTGACAGCACATGAACCACCTCCCCAGCTGCTGCAGGTTCTGGTTGAAGTGGTCCTCCAGCTTGCGGCCGATCTCCCGCAGAGCAGAACAAGGACGACTGTCGCTAGCTGCAGTCCAAGAGTTGGAGTCTGTCGGTGGAACGAGAGATGGATTGGCGAGGCGGCTGAATGACGCCACGACAGTCACCAACCTGCAGGCAGGGAAGCAAAAAAAAACGGACAGGGCTAGCTCGGTTAGCAGCGAGTGAACTTCCAAAGTAAAACGTCGCTTTCGGTGTCACATTAAATCCAGTCAGGCGTTACAAAATTTAAATCAGCAGTTATATTTCTAGCACACTGGAGCAAATAGCTCTATTACAACGTGTCTTCAGCTGCAGGTGGAATATAAAGATGTGTGCGGATCAGTTCCATCAACACCATCATCCCAGACAGTCATGCATTAAAACAAACCCACTTTCTCAAAGCTGTGATAGAATAATCCTTCACATTTCCACCCAGAGCTTTGAAGTCAGTACGACAAGCCAGCTCCTGGAGTCACCAAACACTATCCATAAAAAATAAAAGCAAGCACACATAGAGACACTTTTCAATAAATGTGATTGTAAAAGAGTCCCCCTTCAAAGATTAGATTTGCTGGGTTTATTTTCTCATGAGCCCACAGTATGTTTCTGACAAATGTCTTGCTGGATGATTCTCTTTCAGTACAGCTACACAGCATCTCGACAGTAAAATACCGCACTGTATTGTATTATACTATCAAGAACTGAGACATGTATGATTTAATACTCATTTAACTTGACTTGTACTTTCCCTCTTGTTTTCATTAGGGAGAATTGATATGAAAGAGCTTCGGAGTATGTCGTTTAAAACATGGTCTTCATTCAGTGCTCAGCCTGTATTCTAATATTGAGAAATGGAGACAAATGAACAGTGACAGAGGGACAATTACCACTGCTGGGCCAAATGGCCATATTAAAATGATAACTGCTTATAATCAAGACATCAGGACGACTGACTGTAAGACAGAAATGCATTGATCATTTACCACATCGCAGCGGTAATAAGATCAAAGATATTGACATGGAGCTCGAGAGCCTCAGAGAACCTCACCACCCAGAATCTGTCCACAACGACAGCAGCAATTTGTCTTTCACACAACAATAGAAGAGGGGGGGGGGGGGGGGGGGGGGGAATCCAAAACGGCAAAGCTCAGAGATAAGGTGCACTTTCCCTGGAGGTGTGGGAGGGTAAATGACCCAGTGTGCTCTCAAATTAAGATGTGCCGAAGTACTTCAGGATGGAAATGAGGCGTAATTGATATGATTTGTAGGGTCACTCCCCGTCTACGGGCCAAAGCAAAGAGCACATCACACGGACACAGCAATCAAAGAGGAGCGGAAAAAAATCTGTTCAAACACCTCTATTATGGTCTCCCATCCAACTCATAAAGCTCATGAGGATCTTGTTAAGGTGTTTGCAGCGAAGGTGAGAGCAAATCTAATCAGAGGTGCGATGTATTTCTGGCGGTGTCAGATGAGAATTAATTCCGTTAGACGAGGCTACAACTGGTGTAAAATGGCAGGACTGAGCAGCTACAATCTATATAAAATGTGAGCCAGCATTAAAGCATCTCTTGTGGTGGAAAAATCAAAGAGAAAGAAGCGCGAAAGAGTTTCCTCAAGCATCTACTGTGTTAATAGAATCACTTTTTTGTAAGACTGCATTGTTTTCAGTTTTCTAATCCTACATTTTTATGCAATTTGTGAAAGGGAGCACCTTGAATTAAACAGAGGATACACCTTATCTGTGCAGTAAGTCCTTCAGTGTCATTATTACCAGTGTTCGAAAGCAAATAATGGAACTTCCATGGGTTCTGCAAAGGCTACAGATGCACCCACACACCCACTTGTAAAAACCTATTTCATTTGAGGTGCGATTTGAAAAAAAAAAAAAAACAACCAAAAACTCATTAAGAAAAATCCTTGACCCATAAGTCCCTTGTTTCACTCCTTTCTCATCCTCCCACGCAAGTAATTCCACCCACTGTGACATATTATTTATTCATCACAGGTAAATATGCACATCTTGCAATTTTTATTTTGAAAATTCTGTATATTTTATGTCAGATTTACAGTAGAGTCAAGTTTGTTAATGAAGGATTCACGGCTGCGCCTTGTTTGCACAGAGTGTGATCGACACTTACGACTGAAATGTGCATTTATGACAGGTTGAAAGTCTCCTAATGGCCTCCACTTCAAAACGACACCACTGTTGCCAATTAAGCAGATATGGAGAGATTTAAAAGCGTTTAAAGGTTCATTGTTTGGGGAGCAACTTTTGGGGAAGATACTAGGTAGACACAGTTGCATTCAGAGACTAAGAGGCCTACAAATTCAAATATAGTGATACAAAAAACGAGAAAAAAATATAAAAACAGAAAGAATTTATAAGGTCCAGTTCTGTTTCTGTTATTTTCCTCATATAATATCTGTTTTATACTATAGGGGCTACTTCTTCTGCTTCATAGTATATCCTGCAAGATGTTATTGCTGTTTGGTTTGCCAGGTCCATGTCCTAACCACCAGTGAAATATTTATAACACATCCACATCAGGATGGTCACCCTGAGTGCAGTACTCATGTGTTTTACGGGAGACTCTGTCGCTGCCGGGGTGAAAGCCTGATGCTGCGCGTTATCGGCCTAATGCGCCTAAACTAAAGACCTTTGTGTTATAAAACATATGCCTGAGTACTTTTGTGCATAAAGAGCTTTGTTTTCCGTTACTTCATTTCATCAGCTCTGTGCACAGTTTGAGTTCGGAGGGTGTAATGAGGCAATTTGAAAAGGTTTTGGCTAACCTAATGGATACAAACACATTTACACCAACGTGCAGTCATTCTTTTAAGCCCACACAGCTTTAAAAAAGAAAGACAGAAAGAAAAAACAAAAAGAAGCCATTAGGAGACTGCACTAGGTCTTCAAATGGACTGATGTAATGTCTTGGCTATAGGCTGCCTTATAGCTGATGTTATGTATTATCAGGCTGTGATGTGCCTCGTATTATCTATTCCAAACCACCTCCTGTAAGATGTCACTGGCTAAATCTGTCCAGAATGATGAGTCTGGTTGCCAAGGAGCATGGCAAATATTTCACCCAGATCCCTCCAGAATATTAATCCCATCCGAATGGGGCAGCTCAGAATAAGAATACAATACAATCCCAATGATTTAGAACCCTCAGGACTGGAAAAGGGACAAGCTTTCAAAAGCACAAAACAGACTGAAGAAACAAAGGAAGAAAATAAAACCTATTAAAGACAATAACCGTGCCACAGCAGCACATGCTAAGGTTTTAATTCCTGGCACACAGAGAGAATAGAAACCATTAGGAAGCAGTTCACTATTAGCAGCAGTGCAGATCAATAGCGGGGATGGAATTAGAAGAAGCAAATACGGCAGCCAGCAACACATGAAGCATGCATGTGTTAAATTGCCTCGCATTCAGATTTAAGTGAATCCTCTTTCAATCCTTAACTGTTCTGTAATGATGAGGTCTGAATGGGCTCATAACCCCTGCGAGCACCTGCTGCAGTCGCTGGACTATTACCATTACCACACCACAACCCTAATGGCTGCCACTCTACATCATTATGAAATTGCCCCCAAATGCACCAATGAATGCCACTAATGTGGTCACAACTTCCTCTTACAAAGTCCGCCGTCATTGTGGTGAGTCAATGAGGGGCTTAGTGGACAGCGATAATTACGGTCTCGCTTATCATGTCTGCTGGAGACACAGATTCTACTGTATACGTTGCATAACAGCCAGTATGATATAGTGACTGCCTTTTGTTTCCACAGCAGACCATCGCTTTTTGTCTTGCCGCCTTGTTAGAGACTCATTGCTGTGCTCCCCAGAGGGTTGGCCCCGGCGTACTAGGCGGAATCCCTTCACTGGAGAGTAATTTAACAGTTAACTCACTCCACCAGGACCCAATTACAGGTGAATCTAATCCTGGATTAGACAATATGCAACAAGTCTTTGTTTACAAGGCACCAGCAAAAAGTGATGCCCGATCTGGAAAGATTCAATTTAAAGGCCCGAGACAGGTCTGCCCTGACTCACCGCTCTGATCGACATCATTCTTTTTGCATTTGCTTTGAGAAATTGGAATATTATTGACTTGCTGGAAGGTGTCAGAAACAGAGAAATAGGTGCAGTGCATTTTTCTGCTTCGCTGCCGCCCGGCTCGGCAATAAGGACACATAACTGATGCATTAAAGCGGCTTGATTTGACTTGTGAAATGTCGTTGGTCCACTGCACTGATCTGTTTTAGCAATTTTTGCATTTGCTGCACCGCATGTCACATTTTGACAGCGCAAAAGACACTTACAGGTATTAAATGTTTTCCTCACATGTGGATACATTAACACTGGGGACTGACTGCTGTGTCTACCGGGTGAATCACTGTCACACTGTGTATCATCATGACTAAGCTTTCCCAAACAATAGCAGGTGTCCTAATAACACGTAGTACTATGCTGTGAGGAGGCACTAAAGGGAAAGTGAGGATGCTTGAAAAACGCATTCCCTAAATCAGTTTAATTTATAAATCAACCCATGCAAAATGTAGTAAACAAGAAAGGAAAACAATCTTTTAACATACAATTCCACATAGTTTTTCAAGGTACTTCGCAGTTAAATAATTTGGTACAATACCTCTGTAGGTTCTGCCTGTCTCATTCAAGACAATTTTTTTGACTACGGTTTTATCTTTGGGGTTGTTATCATACAATAAAGAATGAATTTAAGATTGATCTCCATGATGGATACGAAATTAAACATTTAAAGTAGTTTAATCTTCTACACGGCGTTGCATCCTGCAAGGCAGTCACTAATTTGGAGAGAAAAAGAAACCAATTATCAAACTGATCATTTTTACTAGTGATTAAAGGGAACCAAAATAGAGCTAATTTCAGAAATAACTATAATTCTAAATTCTAAAGCAATCAACAGTATTTTAAGTGTAATAACTTTACATTCCGCTGTCTATGGATGGTAGTTTGACTGAAATCTGAAACATTCCCATTTTTTAAATGCTAGTAAATTGTACCATGTCTTTTGGACTTTTCTTTTCTTGAGCGCCTGCTACAGCATTTTTTTTTCTATCTGCATATTCCTCCCAGTGGTTCCCTTTGTCATACACCAAAAAAAGGCTTGTCAAATTGTCAACAGAGGGAAAGGCGACAGCGTCAATACATTGCAAACCACTCCAGCACACTTCAATCTGGGACAGACGACATCTATGCACCATGAGTGTTTACTCAGCACACAAGGTGACACATGCAAAGACAGCACGGCCTACTATTTAGCATATGCAAAAGAGCACGACAGCACCAAAAAGAAAATCTGTGCAATCGAACAGCAATGCCCAGAAATGCGATGTTTTGCTAAAACACATCAACTGAACAGCGACTGAGGACATTCAAACCCACCCTACTTCATACAAAGCATCTGTCCCTTTCTAATATTTGCAGAAGCCTGTATGTTTTGGGCGGAGTCCATTTTGGCAGCCGCAGCCTCCCTCAATCTTGGACCGCACGCCATCCCTGCTGTATCCCCCCACATGCAATGCATTTGTATCATTTTAAAACACAATCTTGGCAGGATGTTGGACACGAAAACAGCTTCCCCTCCACCTCCATCATACCTCTCCCGACACTCCCCTCGTGAGTTCACAACAAACACACACACACACTCACCAGCGCAGCAGCAGTGTCATCTGGTCCTTTCAGCATCACTTCACTCAAGGATCTTTAGTGGAGGCCAGCGAAGGCCACAGGGAATGGGACGGGTGCTGTCACGCACATCTAAAAATCTTTGATCCCATCCATATGCGTTTAAAATTTCATACGCAACCATTAGCTTGTGGTAAGTTGGCTTTTAAAGGGAACCACACAGGAGGAACCATTAAAGTCAGTCTGGGAGGTCAGGGAATTCTCTGTCATGTGCTTTGAGCATAATTAAATTTCCAGCAACAATAAAATTAGATTAGATTCTGACAGTTTTGATGCTTGAAAGTCGTGCCTGTCAAAGAACTCGAGAACTGAGCAGCATGTGTTTGTTTATGTATGCTGCACCATTCCTTGCCCATCGTCATGAGAGATGTTGATCTGTTGAAGCAAAACATCAGTTTGCATACAGAGATGACTTAAAGATGAGCAGCAGCTACTAGAAATTACCTTTATTATTTGAATGCCATAATACTGGTTCTGTTGAGCCGTTTCATTACAAAAACCGCTATAGTACAAACAAAAATGGGACTCACCTTCTACTATACTCTTAAATCTGACATTTATTCATATTTCCTTTCATATTTCCTATCAGGAAAAGGCATTACTAAGAGTCCTTGTCTTTCAAATTGCAAAATATCGTCCCTAGTTTTCTGGTATTTTCTGTTAAAGTCACTCAAATGCTGCCCTTGATCAGCGATTTTAAGGATTTGCTCCTATTCATTCTGAGCTAAAACGCATGACAACTAATTAAATTTGAGCATTCTTTCAATTAGCGATGACATTCATGTAGCCAGTGGACACAACTTAAGGTTTCATGTTACGCGACTATAATCTTTTCAGTGCCAGGATGGGTTACTGCCGCATTGTATAGCACCCAAAATCCTCTCCGTCCATTTATACTTTAAGTATACCTGATGCTTTTCATCTGACATGACGTGAGTGCAACAGCGAAACAAGCTTAAACCCTTACATCATAAAAACAAAATTACAAGCAGCTAATTAGTGTGGAATACGGTGTGTGTTGAGCCCACGGTACTATCATGTTAGATGAGAATGACAGCGGGAAAATGGAAAAAGGAGTGGGAAAAAGAAATAAGAGGCACAGAGAGAAATAAAGGGGATTTCAGTGTGGGCAGAGGCGAGCGCAATTCACTGGAGAAAAAGGTGACAGTGAACCGCCATTTATCACGGTTGTCAATTAAAGGTTGGTAAGCTTTTTTTCTAAACTGAATTCACTTTCAATTAAATTATACAGAAACTCAAACTGAAACATACAGAAAAAGAATTCCAGTTCAATTTGCTGGATTGTAAAGTGAATTCAGTGTTACCCCTGGTAACAGTTGTTCCGTACACGCATGTAACCGCATACGTACACAAGCTTTTCAGCTCTGTTGAGGGATGCTTGTAGTGGCCTGAAGGTCACATTCAATAATGAATTCAGTGGAATAGTGACAATTATACGGCAAACTGTTCACGCACACTTACACACACGTACACAAAGCACACACTCACGCACATACACACACACACACACATGTCCCTTGACTCCCTTCACTCCAGTGCAATGATGATTGGGTCTCTCCACTGGACTGACTCCACTCCTGCTCTGCCATTCCACTCAGCACAGTGAGAAATCACCTAGTCAGTCTAGGACTATTACAGAGTAATTGGCCTTTTAAAGAGGGGCTCCACCATGTGAAACAGTGTAACTGAGAATGATACTCTTGTTGCTCCATTCCCCATTTTGTCCGCCATTCCTCTACCCTCACATTTCTCTCCTTTTTTCTGGCTTCACCTCTCGCTTTATTCTTCCCCTCTCTGTTTCCTGGCCAGCTGCTCACTGCGTGTCTGTGCGTCTCAACATCATGTTCCTGTTGCACCCCGTCTTCTGCTGACTCTCGCTGACCTCTAAAAGCTCCGTGTTCTGGCTGCCTGGGTTGCCACTTTCAGCACTGGACAGCTCCTCGACTGGACACACCAACTTTATTTTGGAGAAGACAGCACAATAAGGCTGTGGGAGCAGCAATTTTGCCAGCCATGGCAGCAGTATTAAAGATGACCCTGGGCACACGCACACACACAAAAAAAGACTAAACCAACCAAAACAACAACAAGTCACACAGACAGCAGAAATAACTAGAAGTTTATAATAGTCTCAGAGGAGCTGTCACAAAACAGCCAACAGCAAGACTAAGCATCTCCAGCTGTGGTAGTGGTTTAGGGAAGTTGTTAGCTAAATGCTGATCCATTGAGTAGTCCTTTATTTGACTCAAAATCACAAATAGGACCCTTAAAAGTAGAAATACATATAAGATCAGCAGATGACCATTTGGATTCATCTTCTGGGAAAGATGAATGTCACAAAGCGCGAGTGTCAGACACTGACACACCAGCATCCACGGAGCCATGTGTTAACTGCAAGACATGTGCTGCAACGCTAAATAAATCATATATGCCAGAATTAGTTTGACTCTTCCGACAAAGAGCCAACTGGAGATGAAAATATTGTAGCTTTCCTCATGCTGGAAAGTCCTTTGTAAGACGCAACGCAGAGATAATTAATTTACAAAGCATCTAACTGAGGATAGTGCCCAGATGTACAAATACCAGGATGTCAAAACTACTGACACAAAACATAAAAGCTGTGTCGCCTTTGCATTTCAAACACTGCGAAAGAAAGCATCCCAAACAGCTGAAGTATCCACATCCTGGATCTGCTTAAAATCTGATCCCGCTTTAAAAATGGCCGGTAATTAAGACCGCACCTCAGGTTGTCACGACTGGCAATCGTATCTTCATCACTGCCGATTTCATTACGTTTGTCACATCTGTTGTTGTGGCGACCATTTAATTACAGGTAAACAATCGGCATATGATTGCAGCTTCAGAACCGAAGACATGCATGGGTGTGTGCGCAGTCTGTGAGGATGTGTATTCACAGAAATGGAGGAGATCAGGCAGAGAGCTGTGGAAAAAAAAAAAAAGTGATGTGCGGGAAGCAGCGGGAAGAAATAAGGGGAAACAATGGGGGGAGGAGGGGCTCGTGTCAAACACATCAGCACATTAGCACACTGTTTGGCTTAGGAAAAGGCAGGAAACCTCCCAGGAGATGAATTGCAGAGTTGAGTGTGTGTTGGAAGAGAGAGAGAGGAACGGAGAAGAGAGAAAAATGGGGAGATTGAGAGAGACAAAACCTGTGTTTTTTCAATGCATATATGAGCGAGTGTGTGTATTATGAGTGCGAGCATGTGTCTACTTAGGTGTGGACATGTGTTCTTTTGTGTGAATCTCAGGAACTGAGAAGGAAGAGCACTTTTCCAACAAGCCTTAAAAACTGAGTATTATCCAACTGCATGCTTCAGCTAAAGACAAAAAAAAATGCATAATGAATCTGCCAGCACAAGATCGCAATTATACAAACACCGGAGCTGGAGGGTTGGTCTGGGTACCTGTAAGCTCTCCCTTTGGAAGATTCCTAGGCCAGGAGGAGATGGTACTTGGGATCAGGCCTGGGGTCTGGCCCAAGATACACTGCAGGGAATATTAAAGGCTGTGCAAACCCCTCAAGTACAAGGAATAGCATTTCTGATGTGCACATTCAGTAAGGTCTTAAGTGCAATCTAGAGGAGAGAAATTTACTGCAATTGCGCCTTAAATAAGATGAGTGAGGAGGTGAGCATCTATCCAGTTAATGTGTTCTTTTGCAGTGACTCAACATCTTCAAGTCTTCAAGTGCAGCTATTTTTGTATCGTTTGTCACAATGTGTACCCCAGTAAGGCTCAGTATACGCCAAAGAGTACAGCACTGGTGCAATATTTATTTGGTAACTCGTGCATCTATGGCAGCTCAGCATCCTTTACGATCAAACAGCAATGCATAATTAACATATTAAACCAACATCCAGTGTTAATGCAGGAAATAGGTTTGTAATTATGCTTGGAAGCAGAAATCAACCGGCTTTGGTGTGGCGTTAGTTGCCGAACTACAACCATAGCTCTTTTGCCGTTAGAGCTGAAACTATTTGATGATTAGTCAGGCAAGAGGAAACTAACCCTCAAATACTCTAATATTAGATCCATTATATAGGTCATTTTTCATTCACAAAATGCCACATCTTCACTAGGTCAAATGAGAGGATTTTCTGCCCCCCCCTTTCTTTTTAGCTCACTGTAATCTGAATATCAGTGGGTTTTTGACATCAGACAAAATAAGACATTTCTAGGTGCCACCTTACGATGTGCATGACTTGATGTGTACTTTTTACTGGCTTTTGATATTTATAGACTAGACTTCAGCAAGATAATCCTAAATGACAGCCCTATTTGCCATGACCACAATCTTTCCCCACTTTACTCTAACCATAGGGTAGTTTCCGTGCTGGGATACTGCAAAAGAACGATTTTTTTTCCCCCACAAAAAAAACCATTGGCATTGGCTGTCAAAAACTGACATAATCTGAAGTTGGTGCCCACGCTGACTCATCTGACAGAGAATGCTTGTGCTTTGGGTCCAGAAATGTTGGAACCTTTACTTGAAAAGTGTTCAGTTCTTTAAATACATCACTGCGTCAGTCTTTTCTGTGTCTGTTTGGACAAAATTGTAAATGAAGCATTAAAATTCTATAGATTTTCAGGGCTCAACTGAATCTTGATGCATGATCCATGAAGTTTTGTGACATATTCTGTAAGTGTAAGTTCATAAAGCCTGGAGGGTGGTTTGATCACACGCATATGGAGAGGGTTTGTCCGTTTTAATCTTCTTAAAACTGGATTTACTTGCCAGTAGTGGAAACCTATGCATGCTGTAACATATATGTTGAATCTTTAGCCGGGATAAAGGCCATGGGATCAGACGCAATGTAAAAATGTAATCACAATGGATTGTTCTGATGCTTGAAGACAGTGGCCGTCTGTCCGGTGAAGCATCACTGAAGTCCAGAGTTTCTAAGGCAGGTTTTCATGGCAGAATCCTGAGTGACAGAACCCCAAAACTCATCCACAGTGACACACAGATATAAAATGTTACCAAAGATAGACAGTGAGGGTCGGCTTCAAGGTCAGAAGCTTTCAGTGGAAGTGTACCTTTGCACTGACAGACGGATGAGCCCCCACCGCCCACACGTAAACGCATATTCAAGTATTCATTAAGATCTGACTCTTGCTGATCTACCGCTTTTCTGTCACAATGAGTCGAGGAGAAGGCTTTGCACGGGGGGGGAATCTACCCCTCAGCAAAACACATTCATGCTGCTAGCCAGACAGGAAGACGTAAGAGGAGAGCAGGAGAGAGAAAGCAAAATTCAGGCGCCGTTCTCTGAGCCAGCAAGAGAGAGAGAGAGAGAGAGAGAGAGAGGAAAGAGCAAGAGAGCAGTAATACGTTTTCATCTGAAATATTAAAGCCTCTGCATTAATCTGTCTTCACTCTCCCTGGGGTGCTGGTGAAGGCTCTCTCTGTCCTCGAGTTCCCTGGAAAAGGACAGAGGCTGACTAGCGCACCTCCTGCTTCTCTTCAGGCCAGAGCCACCTCTCAACCTCTCCCTCCATAATGGCCATTTAAGTGTTTGTGTGGGAGTGGGCTGTGTGCTGTGGCTTTCTGAAATGGCCGCTACGGGCTGCAAGCATTGTCTGGCCAAATTTGAAAATAAGCGAACAGCTTGATATTTCCATATTCTCCCCCTAGATTTGAAACAAAAGCCTTTAGAAATGATTTGGTCATTAACTGACAAGCAGAGAATTCGCAGAGAGCAACTTTGATGACTTATTAATTTGCAGTCATTCATCAAGCAAACATGTTCCAGTCACTGTAATGTGAGGATTTGCTGATGTGCTCTGGTTTATTATTATTATTTGGAATCAAAAAGATTTGTTGATCTTGAACAATTTCAGTGCTTTAACGGCAGAATCAGAGAAGAGAAATGGGAAAAAAAGAATCACCTTGAACCATTTCAGGAAGGTTTGACTGGCGTGTTGTTACTCATTTTTTCACCTTTTGTACAAATTAATTGGGGAAAATAAACTGTGATAGATTCAAAGAGAGAAAAAAACAGTTTTAGCCTGAATATTAATGGAAATTGATTTTTTTCCCCCATTCATTTTGGACCTTGCATTGGCTTCTCAAAATATGTGATAGTCAGTTGCACAATTTCAATTCTCCAGAGGAATAGCTAATCAATAACAAAACTTGCTGCTCCAGTTGAGTGAATCAGAACTAAAGTTGCCTGAGCGGTACATCAGAGGAATTTTAAGAGATGCCCCAGTGGAGTGGTCAGTTTAACATTCTTCGTTATTCATAATAAAAAGAAAAAGCAGCTCCAAATGAGCGCTCTCTCGGCTGGATGTTTGGGGTCCATCAAAGCCTTTGAGCTTTTAACACCTCCTCTAAATGTTCTGCTGGCACCTCATGAAGGTGGTGGCACCCATCTAGCCTTTATCTAGGCCACCAGATCCGCAGCTGGACCCATCTGGCCCCGCTATCTCCTCTTTCTGTCGCCGCGCATGCACACACGCACGTGGGAACACACATGAAATCCATCACGAATACACACACGCCAGCTGTTGTGGATTACCAAAGAACAAGTGCGGTATTTTTTTTTTTAGTTATGTCCAGTGTTTGATGGCCTTGCCCCGCATGTGACCCAGCACCAAAGCACAGGCTGGTTCATTAATACATACAATAATGCTGCGTGCTTTACTGTAGATGGACAGCGGTGATAATTAATGGGGGGGAAAAATGCTCTTAGTATAAAACGTGGGGGGAAAAAGTGTAGAAATAAGCAGTCGTCAACATTCTTAAACCCGCAGATGTGCAAGTAGAGCTGCTATGATTAATCAAGAAAATCCAAATTCTCTGATTTCAGCCCGTTGCATGTGATTATTTCCAGTTTTCTTTCCTCCTCGGTGACAGTAAAATGAATATCTTTGGATTGTGGACAAAAGAAGAAGACATCTGAGGAGGTGATCTGGTCAACATTTCTCCCCATTTAACGATCATTTACTCAAGAATACTATCAACAGATTTATCAACAACGTAAATATTCCTTCGTTGCAGCCCTTCTTGCAAGTCCTCTGTAGCAACCATGTGATGATTCTGCTGCTTGTGTTGCAAAAATCAAACTTTCCCAAAGCCAGTGCCAAGCAGAAGCCCATGAATTATGCCTTGTGCTTTATTATCTTATCTGATCAGGCGTTGACACGGCCACTCAGAGAAATGTGGCTACTTTTAATCAAGACGGCTTCTGCTTCGGAGAAACAGGAAATCCGTCTGCCCTCACCTTCATCTATCTTAACTTCCCTCCATACATTGATCTAGCACACTGACCCTCCAATCTTCCCACTACCCGATCCCAGCTTAATCTTCATTATTCTCTCTAATGCCACAGACTCTTTCTGGCTGGAGTGTAAGCCTCATCTTTATACTAACCCTTCCAGCCTCTGCCAGTCCCATACCACCCTTATTTGACACACACACTCTTCACAAACTCAAAGGCAAGCGCAGTCCTTTTGTAAAACAGACGGTTTAGGAGTAAAAACATGCAAAATAGTCACTTGGGTACCCAGCTGAGGCTTTAAAGCTTAAGTTATTATGGAGGGGAGAGGGTGAAACCATTGGACTGAGGCAACCCTACCAACTGCTTTCCCACAACTGCAATAAAATATTCCATCATATCCCTGAAGCATCCCCGACTCCAGCTGGGATCAAAGAGTATACTTGATGACTGAGAGAGGAGTGCATATTAGTGCCTACAACAGCAGTGTCTCACTTGCACCGAGCCTTTCATTCCAATCCATTAATAGCAGTCATGGAAAAACACATGATAGGGTTTGGTGTTTCCATTTCCTCAGTAAGTATAGACACATAACAGGAGAAGACACACTGGGGTATAAAAAGCCACTGGATGTCACTCAGATGCTGCTGCTCTTTATATTATACGGGAGTGAATCATGCAGCTAGTTTTTGTTGGTTGCCGGACAATAACTTCGCTTTACAGCTGACAGTATCAGAAATGTGACTTTTAATGCATCCTATCCTGCAGGAAACTTTAACATCCCGCCAAGGTCAAATATGCACCATTATGCCGCATTCTCGCTATTCGCAAAGATCAAAACAGATTCCACATCTCGCAGTGGTTGTATTCCTTTCAGGCAGAGTGTGACAGGTGTTTTATAGGGAGGAGCGCTGTTGTCGTGGATGTCCTATCAATGATTCAATGCAGCACATCAGATGGAAGGCAGAGACTGAGAGAAAGCTGTCTCTGCCTGGATGTTCAGAGGGGAACTTTCAATATATAATTCACTGAGTTGTCTGACAGGCTGAGTGTGAATCTGATGGATGCTCTTTCAGTCTGGTGAAGATTCGCCGTTCTTAAACCTTGGATCTCTTAGGCCACTTTGAGTGTGAACTAAACGCACATGTGTCCTTTTTATGATCTTTTGATCTGCACTCTTTGCTGCTGAAGAACTGATACTCACACAGACACCTGGCAGAAAGGCAAGTCGCTCTCACAACACACTTTTTCCACAAAGATAACCGACAGCTGACTCCTTCAATTAGCTAAGGGCCCCAGCAGGTCGTGCACAGTAAACCTCCACGGGCACCTGCTCCTTCAACTTTCAATGAGCAATCCAGCATCCCCGAGTAATAAAAATACTGTAATATTAGCACTAAATAATGATAAATCATGCCGTAACACTGGAAGGTACTGCTAAACGTATTTACTCCCCATTGATTTTACTGATGATATACTTTACAATAACAACTCTACCTCTACTGAGTGCACATTGCTTCCTTGCAGCTTTTGTCGTTCCATCACATATTTGCAATTGTGTTTACTCAGGCAGAAAAGGGCACTTGATGCAGCAGAGATGGAATAAATGTCATTTCTGTTCGCCATCTATTTTTTATTTATTTTTGGATTAAAAAAAAAAAAGCAACTGTGCAAAGCTACACAGTCCAAAGAGCGTGTGCGTGTTTGTGCTAATCGGGAAACCCGGGCAACAAATCCATAGAACAGAACCATGTAAGATGGCAGATTAGGGGAATATGAAACACACTCTGGAGTGATCGCTAGGCAAGGGCTTTTGTCTTGTTATCTTTGGGAGTGAGTTGACATTATCCCCATGGATAAGGTTTTACCATGCATGGATTACCGCATGAGACAAGCTGTGCACACCCCCAGGAAAATAACATGAGAGGACCTTAGTCGATCCCTGTCTCCATCTCCCTCTCCACTCTCCGCTCCTTCTCTCACGATTCATCATTGCCATGATCAGCACACCTGGGGCCTCTGACACAGTGTTTGGAAATAATGGCATCTGCTGTAGCTTCACAAGGGGCATTGGGCCATCTTTCATTGTATATTGAACAATCAGATAAACAAAATGCCTAAACAAGATGTTGCTTAATCTTCTAAGCTGGAGCAAATCCATATTTCTGGGCAGATGTTTAATTAATAACAATGCAGTATAAGTACAGAGAGAACAATTTGTCAAAATTAGGTAAGCTAAAGTGGAAGTTGAGCGAAACGGGGGAACAATCTAAAACGGTAATATAATCCTAAAAAAAAAAAAGACTTCAAAAATGAAAAGCCTAGATGAAAGCTAATTGCAACTGACATCTTTTAAATTGTCTCACAGAACTTACCTCCCTAATATCCTTGGGAATGTTGTTCCACAGTTTGGGAGCAGAGTTTAAAAATGTTGCATATCCAGCTTTCTTAACCTAGTTTTCAAGATCTAACACAGCAGAGGATCAGACCGATTGTGGAAGAACATGAAACGAAGCAGACTCTGCTATGCAGCCCGCTGCTGAAAGCTTTGTGTACAGTCAAAAGTACTTTAAAGACAGGCCCAAATGATACATGCAGCCAGTGTTCTCCAAAACACACTGCACTGTGTTAGAATATCACTCCACTTCAATTAGGATGATGTGCTGCTTCGTTTCGGTTTTGATCAGAAGTCTAACAGCAGAATGTTGAATATTCTCTAGCCTCTTGAAATATCAAGACAGCTTCTTTATACATAAAATCCCCTTTATGAGATGTATGTGTGAAAACAACTTGGAAAAACATTCAGACAGACTTGCAACAGAACTATATCTGGAATGTTTTATTATGAAGAGTCACTGGGATGTTTTAAAGAGGCAATTTGAGCCTCTAAGTCTAGGTTAGCTTTCAGTAGGAGAGACTTAACAACAGCGGCTCCCTGTCTGGAAAAATCCCATTCTCAAAGGATGTGTTTTTAATTTTCAGAACATTATCTGAGACACTGTTACAGTCACGCTTAAAAAATCTAGTCAAAAGACAGCATAGAGAGGATTTACTTTCAGTTTAAACTTTGAAGAGTTCTTCATAGAAGGGAAAACCAATTTACAAATTCCTGCTTCCTGAAGGACTGAGCGTAGAGGTGGTAATTTATTTTTTTGGTGAGAATATCAGCCTTAGTGTTGCAAATTTATTGTTAGAAGAATTAACTTATTCTTCCACTTGTGCATTTGAGGCATTACATATTGCCATTATGCAACGCTTCACAAAATAACAGATGAATCGGATAATCTATTTGTAATCCTATTTGGCATTTACAGTAAGGTGCAAAAAGATGTGAATGGAAATTATTATGTAAGGCATTGAGCTGTCATGGAAAGCAGTGACTGAGCATGTTGCACCTATGCCGGGCTAAGGTTCTGAGAAAAACCGAAGAATTTCAGAGGGTGTACGTGGAAAAAGCAGCACAACTGATAACAATAATGAAACAGTCTCGCTTCCTTGTCATAATTTCCTAGGGAATTCTTCGGAGGAGGTGGGGACAGTAGCTAATACTGAGTGATGAATGATACTCTTATCTCTTCCGGTACACTCCTGAGATAAGAGAGCTCTCATTGGCTGGTGTTCTTCTTGTCAGCGATGTGAGGTGAATGAAAGAGCTGCGCAAAGAAGAAAAGACGAGTCAGAAGAGAAGAGGCAAGAGTGTGCCTGAAAATAGAGGGCGGGAGGATGAAAATAAAAAAAGGAGAAACTAAGTATAGAGGTATGAATGATAGTGGGAGGGAGGCGAGAGAGAGGTGACCTCCATCTCTACCTACACCTCCACATGCCACAACAACCCTCTCCATCTCAAACAGGGCACCATGGCACATTTCCCGTCACTGGGGGTGGCAGCAGGCCACACATTGCAGTGAATCAATCCGACTGCTGCAACCTCCGCAATCCACACTTTACTGCAGGCTCGTCATGTACCCAGATGCTAGGTGTGAAGCAGGGTAGTGAGAAATCATGTTCTCGACGCTGCGCATACCTCGCTTCAAAGTTGTGACTTAAATAGCGCTCTTTGCTAAAATAATTGTGGCTTAGGTACAGAAAAGTCTGACGAACCGGTTGCAACACTGTCGAAATCACACTTCACAGCTGGAGGTTTATTTTCATACCAACATGAAAAGTGGAAGTTTGAAATTAACACCGAGGCAGACAGTGACTGAGA
Source organism: Acanthochromis polyacanthus (assembly GCF_021347895.1). Lineage (NCBI taxonomy): Eukaryota > Metazoa > Chordata > Actinopteri > Pomacentridae > Acanthochromis > Acanthochromis polyacanthus. The sequence continues at coordinate 11,324,163 of NC_067131.1, read as the reverse complement.
TTACTTTTATATAAACTGTTAATTATCCGTTTTAATTTTAAAATAAATAAGACTAAAAAAACTAAATGTATCACATGGTGCATGTCCTAAAATCTGACATTTTCCCTTAATAACCCCACATACAGCTTTGAAGGATTTTGTGGATCAAAAGAAATGTTTTTCATAATGGTTAATGAAGGCTTTATGGAACCACTACAGCTGTGATCTATCCAGAATGAAACTCATTCATCCAACTGCACAGGGAAGAACTAACCTAAATCGCAAATGACACTGCAGTTGTTCACATGCAGTCCCCTGGACGACAAAAACTGACTGTTACTAGATGCATCACATCCCACCAAAACCTGTCTCAAAGCTGCCACCGCCACCACCAAGAACATGTCCAGCCCCCCGAACCCTTCTTTTCCGCCATATTCGTTTGCAAATTGATAACGGAACCAGAGACCCCACAGGGTCCGTAATTCAATATTGGGATCTAACAGTCTCAGATCAGATATGATGGACTAATCCTCTCTGCACTGCCACATGCACTATCTCAGAGCCCCTTAAGCTACCAGTCAGTCAGTGTGCTCTCTGCACATAAGAATAAATGGATGAAAGGATGCATAAGATAATTCATTAATGAATTAATGAATTATGGGATTTTGAGGATTAAAGGCAAGTCAATAAATGTAGTATCTAAATACCCACTGTGGCAGACTTGTATGGAAGCAGACTCCATGTGACTGAAATGAGAGCCAGTGAGCGCTCCCCCAGCACACACACACATTAACCACCATCACTAAAACGAGCCTTTAAAGTTGGTCTCTACTCCCATTTCTTCCAATCTGAAAAGATATAAAGTGGGGGAGTGATGCTCAGAGACAATAATGATCCCACTGTTTACTTTCAATTAGGATCATTTCTTTCCTTAGGCTAAGACCACCTTTATTTCTTTGTGGAAACATTAGTTACAATTAACTCAGTAGGGGGGAGAAACTGCCACAGTTGTGAACAGAGATGAGCAAAAGCCGGTTGAACGGGAAGTTTCTTGATTCTGTGTGCAGGGACTTCTGATATAATGAAAGGTCACTTATGACTACTGATGCGTTTGCTTCTGAAAGGCAGCCGATGCCGTACGCTAAAATCCTATATTCCCATGTTTCTGCCATTAGACCACCAGACAAAGGACAGCTCAAGCACTTTATGAAAGGGAAGTTTCATCAATTATTCACACCTCTGGCAACACACATTCCACATGTTTCCCTTCCCATACATTAATATTTCAGCCCCCACCCACCTCTACCTCTTCTTCTCTGTGCCACCTCCCGGTGGACATTTTGTCTACATAAATCACACAGTGACATTAAGAAGCCCTAAGATGGCCTCAGTCAGTACTTACAGTAGCAAGTTTCTCCTTCACCAATCTATGAGTCCCTTGACATCTGCCTGGGAGTCAAATATCACTTAAAAGCATCAGACAGACTTCACAAGATATCTGCAGCGGCTGTGGCACAATCATAACTTAAGTGGTGCAAATTGAAGTGAATTAGCACCAAATTTTAGATTTTAGACAGAATTGCACTTGAAGACTGCAGCTGAATTTACAGTAAAATTGAGGTTCTTTCATCCCGTTCTGTTTGAGTGATCAGATCTGTGGTGCGTTTTATTTTTTTGTATCCTTAAGATATTCCCTATACAGGAAGATTGACAAGGACAGAGATGCTGGGGACTTTTGTTTCTCAAAGCAAATTCCCTCCAGAAGCAATTGGTCCCAGGCTTTTTGCCACCCCCAACAAGTTGTGTGTGCTTTACATCATGGCGGGTTAAGGGTTAGGGCCCCGGTCGCAGTTACAGTCTGCCAGTTCAGCTGAAGGAGGCGGAATATGTACACGGGCTGAGAGGAAGTGTTGCTTAAGAGGCTCAGCTCAAGGATCGAATGTCCCTTATGTGAGGGAAGATGACACGCAACGACAATCCAAGGTTGCCATCTCGGACACTGAAGTGGACAACAATCCCGATGTGACACGTGTTGGCAGCAGTTTTGTCTCACTCTGTCTAAACCATGAGCACATTCCTCACATTTACCCATCACTGTCAACTTGATTCTCTCTAGCATGCAATCCTTTGCCTAATGCATTTATAGTAATGCATGATAAATGTTGGACCTTCTATAGCACCGTTTGTTCTAGGACACGATGATTTAAGGCTGCTACTAATGAGTATTTGCAGTGTTTGCTTAATCTGACCATTATTTTCTCAATTATTTGATTAATGATTTTTGAATTTTTCAAGAAAGGTCTAATATCATTCCCCAGACCAGAAGATGATATATTGCTTGTTTTACAATGACACTCAATTTACCATCATACATGACAAAAACATCAAATGGCACGGGGGAACCTTTGTCATCCTTGCTTGAGCAGTGACTGAAGCGACTCATCATTTATATATATATAAAAAAAGATTAATTTCCCATTCATTAATTAATTCAAGTAATTGATTGAACTTCAGAAACTGTTCACGCTGACCAAAACTTAGTGTGGTACATACTTTGCTTGTGTCTAATATCCCACAGGCATTCACACACACATTTACGCTGTCATAAAATGCATGCATAATGCACAATATTATATAAAACACTGACAACTTTCACCGGTTTATACTGCCTGCTGATTCAGTTCACTATAGGATATATCATGCAGACAGTGTGGTGACACGGCTGAAGTGAAATACTTGTAAAATTCAAATATGGATAATACCTTGAGGCCAATCTACATAGAAATGAGAGAGATAATAATAGACCAGGCAGAATGGTGGTCTGAGATATGTAAAATGTCTGGCAAAGGCTCATTCACTCAGCTGTGATGTCTGTATGCTTTTACCTAGCAGCTGGATCCTTACTTCTGGAACATGCTCTTATGGTTTATGACAGTCTTTGACCCAATAAATTCTTTTTTTTTTTCTCCTTTGTATCCAACGTCCTCTATTTCTGTCCTTCCGCTCTTCTATTTCGTTTCTCCCTCTGCCTCTCTCAGCTGTCCTTACTTCGAGGCTTTCTCCCCCTCTTCCTTATTGATTCTTTGAGGTTCACTGGGTAGAGCACAGCACAAGCAAAGGAAAGGGCGTGGGATCAAATCCCACAAAATTTCAAACATTCGCCGGGCTGTCAGTCTAGGATAATTTGTCTGCGGGCTTACCCAAGTGCATACAATGATGTACTCGGCTTAGTAATTGGTGCCCATCAGTGTCAAGTATTTCTGCTATGTTCAAGGCCAACACTGCGGAATGCCGCACTCTTTCATTAATTTGCATGTGCAAAGTATATGCACGCATCCTTTACAGTCTGATGAATCTGAGCTATTCCAACAGTGTAAGGGGAGCTCATGTTGTTTTTTTTTTGTTTTTTTTTAAGAAACCTGTTTGATTAAATACACGCTATGCTAATGGAAGCCATTTAGCATGCAGAGGATTTACATGTACCAGTGGCATGTCTGAGTGCATAGTCTTTGCTGATGCCTATAGTAACATTAACAATTTCTATTTCTGGAGTCTTATCTTTTGTGAGAGCACTTCATAGTAGTCTGAAACAACTCCCCATTGATTTTAAATAATTAAGCTTCTTTAAGAACCTTAAATGACAATTTGATGTACAGTGGCCCATGCATCTGTGTTGTGTCAGTGTGACAAGTATTTCCTTGAAGCAAAATAGCATCCATTGAGGACAACATCACATTAAAAAAACAACTCTTTGAAAGCATTAACTCTGAATTGAACCTGCTTGCTACTCATCTAAAGCGGACTATTGAAGATCCAGTTGACACATGCTGAGAACAACAGTTTGGGCTTAATAACTTTGAGTCTAAAATGATAGAAGCGGAGGCATAAGAGCTTGCCTTCCAACAGATATTTGTAAATTGGTGCAGCTGCACACAGTGAGCAGAAGCAGCGCTGCTTGGGCCAGCCTCAACGAACAAGCAGAGCATGTCTCGGGAGAGACAAGAGAGGCCTCAGAGGCAGCCTGGCAAATCTGAGCCTGACCTCCCTGGAGAGAGAGCGAGAGAGGCAAACTGGATTTATATCTTTGTTTTTAATCCCCCTTACACGCTCCACTGGTCCTACAGTAGTACTTTGTGCAGGCTTCATGTATAGTTGGAAAACACAAAAACAAACAACTTAAAAAAAAAAAAAAAAAAAAAAAAAAAAAGAACCGAAGGGCTTGCGTGTCAGGATAAGAATAAATTTATAGTCTCTTTTTCTGTGACATCAGAGTTGTCAGTGACCCTGTGCTGTGTTTTTCTATCTATCGAGCTAAAAAAACAATCAGTTGTGGCACAGTAACTGACTGGCTTTTGACTTCACAACTGGATGATGCTGGACTTATTCAGACTGAAATGCCATTTTGTTTCTGCCCCAGTAATTTGACACTGGCTTCTTGCTAAGCTTTTGTATTCAGAAGGGAGGGAAGGAGGGAGGGGATTTCACTCCGGTCAATCCCGTAAGTATCGTTCTACTTGATGTCATTTCCAAGTGACAAGGAATCTGCATCAACGGCAGAAAGTCAGCTTTCCATTTATCATTATCAAAGTCATTTATGCAAAATTATTTTGCAACACAAAGAAGTGACAACTAACTTTAGAAGTGCGTTCTGTTGAACAAGTGGCACTAAGCTTCAAAACTAACTAACTACGAACAATTCATTTCCTCAAGTGTCACAGGAGCCAACAGAAAGTAAACCCACAGGGACCTGAAACAACACCTTCAGTGCACAGCTGTTTTCATTGAATAGCTGTTGTTTCAGGCAGCTGATTCACAGCAACCTCAATAGCTGTGTCACTTTCTTTGCATTCTGTCTCTTACAGAGTCAGACAATGTTCCCAAAATCCAAACGTGCCGACGCAAAATGTGGCGCCTCTCGCATACAAAGGTGCTCACTGACTCGGTTCTGTCCCCAACTCAGGAAACAGCCAATGACTCCATTGATGAGCAGTAGTAGCAGGCCTTAGAATTGCTCGAGCAAAATTTAAATGTGGCTGGAATCAGCTAGCGAGATGTGCGTGGAATTACAACCACACTTCACTAAGGAGGAGTTCTTACAACGAGGAAGAGAGTCGAATGGGCCCTCAGCCAGCACAGCGTCCCCATTGGTTCCCCAACAGGCGCTCATTGTGCACTGCTCCATTCGCCTGTTATATCCCTACTTCTGAGCCAATGGGGCTTGTACGTAGAGAGCCGAGTCAGATACATAACACCTCAAATAGAGCAAACCAGATGATAGATGCACGAGTATGGGCACACGCTCACATGCTACATGCTCGTCTTTGTGGCTCATGAGCGTGCCAGTTTTTTTTTTTTTTTTCCTACGACTGCCCATATGCTCATGAATGTGAGCTGAGGAGCTAAAATAAAGGATGGAAAAAGCACAAAAGCAAAGCAAAAATAGATGGTAGAATACAATGACACAGAGACGGGACACAATAACCACAGGGAAAGAGGGAGAGTGGAGGGAGAGAGAAGAGAAAATAAGACAAAAGGACCAGGTAAAATATGTCTTTATCCCCAGCGGACAAAGCTTGTCTCTCTTCCAGGACCAAGAGATTCATTTAGATCCTCACCAAACAGCAGAAGAAACAAAGTGGGAAAGAAAAATAAGGGTACTATGTCCCATGTGCGGTCCAGATTACCTGAAACCTGACTCTGCGTACGATAAATGTATTAGCACACAACTTAGCATAAAGGATGAGATCACTTGGCTGTGGATAAAGAAAACCGCACCTGAAGCCATGTTTTACAGAGCGTTTCATCGTCAGCCGAGACATTTTTTGTGTATCAGTACACTTTAAACATGCTGTATTGCACAACTCCACATAATATTACAATAAGCTTGATGGGGTCACTGCTCTAGTGGGTTACACATTGTACACTGTACTGTACGTGAAGGTTGCGTGAGTAGAAATGAACAGCACAGGGGTTGCTGGAATACACATAATATCCAATAAAGAGCATGCCTTATTATCTCAACCCATAGCAACTATGTCAATACTTGGCACTAAGCAACACGGAATAACGTAGCAACAAGAAGCTATTCTACACAGAGTGCAGCTTTGACTTGATAGAATAAGCCATGGCAGTTGGAGGCATCCACATTAAGCACTTAGCAGCCATTTGCTCTAAAGTTTCTCATTGTTTGAGTTGGCATGATCCAGGGTTTATTGAAATCACTCACGACAATTTAACAATCCACTGCAATACACTGCAATATGCACCGATCAGTCACAACATTAAAACCACGGACAAATGAGGAACATTGATCATCCCGTGGCATTGCAATATTCTGCTGCTTAACCGTGAGTCCTGGTATTCATGCGCATGTTACTATGACGCAAACTACCCACCAAAATGTGAACATATCTCAGAGCATATCTCATGACAACAGCAGTCCTGGATGCACACCACGACACAGCAAAAACTGCTCAAGAGCGGTTTGTGGAACACGACAAAGAGCCCAAGGGGAGTCCAAACTCTCCGGATTTCAATCTAATCGAGCATCTACAGGATGCATTGGATCAAACCTGATTCACAGGGGCCCTATTCCACAATCCAAGGCCCCCAAAAGATCTTTTACCAACCTCCTAGTGTCAAACAACACAAGACATGTCGACAGGTGCCATAACAGTGCCACAAAGGGTCACAGCTGCAGCATTAGGCAGGCGGTTTTAATGTTGTGGCTGATCCGTACCCACCGGTATCAAATGTCTGCAGTTTATTTATTACCATTTAAAGTCTTATTATTGCCATACAGGGATTTGTAATACTTTGTGTTAGATAAGAAGCCATCAGTGAAAGACAATCATTCATGCTCAGATCCTGTGCAATGATAATAAACTCAGCACAATGATTTTACTACCGAGAGAGACCTTACTAAAACATCACATTAGTAAAATGTCAACAGAAAAAGGTGCATCTTGTCAGATTACTGTATCATTATACCTCGGATGGTAAAATAATAAGGATGAAATGTCATCGCATACATTAGGCTATATCATCTAAACCGCCTAAGTACGAGGAATGAGTGTCAGTGCTGACATTCCTGCAAAATGGGAATTATCTGCCTTCAAAATCTGACTTACAATACAATCCCCTTCCGAATTTACACATGCCATGACCGTGATCAACAGCTTTTACTTACTGATAACAATAGCTGCAAGCCTGCTACAACACTCTTGTAATGTATCTAACTGTTAAAAATGATTTTACTCATTGCTTTTAAGATATGAATGATATGAATGCTTTTCAAGAACAGGTAGATGGGTGCGAAACCACAGTATTTCAGATATCACTGTTTTATTTCAGGACAGTTTTTGTCTCTGTAACCAGTGTTATGAATTACTACCTGTGCTTACCAAAGAGCTTCTGAGATGCTTTGGTGATGATTTTGGCAAACACAAAAGCAGCTGAGAGTTTAGACCCTTGTTTAGTTTAGTTTTTTTTTTTTTTTTTTTTGGGGGGGGGGTGTTCTGGTAACATACAAAACACTAAAATACTGGCAAAAAAAAAATCCATCCTCAATTGATTTCAGTGAGCATTGCAGAGTTGTGTTTTGGTGACTGCAAAAAGCCACCTGTTGCCTGACAGATATTTACTAAATGAGAGGACAAATTAAGCGGGGCCAAAATGTCAGGTCGCTCTGCGTGATGTCAAATGTGGGCAAGAGACTCAAAAACATCAGCCTCCAGTAGAAATTATTTCTGTATTTGAAAGGTTTTATGGATGGAGGGCGGCTTTAATAAGTATGCTCTAGCTTTACAGGATTCAAAAACACTTCCAGATGTTCACATGAGGGGGCTGACCTCTTTCTTCATCAAGTGATGTAACTGACGCTGGATTATTCTTGCAGAAGGAGTCTGAGGATTTTCTGTGGCAAATTCTACAGTTTTGTCACCAGTCAGATGCTACGTTTCTGGTCAAATCAGCTGACCGACTTATTAGGTCACCACGTCTGCTCAAGTGCACGCAAAATAGATCCAATTTGATTACCAGCGCCCTACCAGCAATGCTGACAATACTCTGCCCCTGAGGTGAAGAAGAAAATGTCACTTGATCGCCGTTTGTTGCTGGAATCGATGCCAGCAGACGCATCCAGCTGATAAACGAGAAGAAGCCATGTATTCAACCGGAACTGCTGTCCCAACATATGATCCACGGCAGAAATGTGGAGAAATGAAGGTTTCAGTTTTCACACTAACATTCTGTCATTTCCCTCTTTGCACACTTTGCTGAAAGAAGGAACAGGAAACTATTTTATCATTCGCTCCCTTGGTAAATCCACTAAGAGGAAGCTCAGGTGAAAATACATGTGAAAATAGATGAGCAAAGAATGAGCTTTAAATCAAAGCCACAATTAAATACTACATTGTTCCAACAGCACTGTAAAAAAAAAAAATCCCATGAGTTGGAGGGGGAAAAAAATACATTTTTCATAGTCATACCAAGTACTCATGATTACACTCACATCCAGCCCCACCCACATTGGGGAAAAAAAATCTGTGTGATGTTAAAAACACGTCCCTTGTGGAATTAATAATAGTGAAACCTTCCTTCTTTACACAATGTAAAATATGCAAAATTCACAGCTCTCCTACTTTATACCCGCCATCTCCCTCAAGCCTTTCCCTCACTTAGCCCTCTCCATCTGCCATCTCTTTCTTCTCCCACTTTTCATTCCCCTGCTTTGTTATGCTTCCCGCATTCGCTTCCTTCCCTTCGCCATCCTCTTAAACTTTATATTGTTTTTCAAAGTATTTCTCCTCTTTTTTCCCCCCATTTCCTACCTCATCTATTTCCACTTGTCCTCTGAAACCTTATTCTCATCCCTATATCCATCTTATTCCTCTGAGCCTCCTCTCTCTCTCTCTCTCTCTCTCTCCCCCTGCAGTGTGAAAGCAGTACCTGCGACACTCTGCTCCCAGTATCCTCTCATCTAAATGGAATGTGTGGCCTCGCTATATCTGATTCCTCAAGACAGGAGGTGAGAGCTAACCTTTCTCCCACTTCGACACAACACCGGCTCCTGTTATTTGTTTTCATACCACAAAAATGCTGTCCTTGGTCACAGCACACATCACAAAGCTTTAACATCCCAACTCAAGCCGACAAAATGAAATAAATTCTGAGATGGAGCCTCAGCCTTTAATGGCACTTAAACCACCGGGTGAAGAAGAGGGGAAAAAAACACTTCTCCGGAGGTAAGATTCATATCGGATTAATGCACAAGTGAAAGATAAAGACGAGAGGGGTGAAAATACTGAGAATATCCCCTGATATCTGCCTGTGTTAATGAATACGATTAATGTTAAGCTGCTGGAGTATCCACTTTCCATGTGGATATGAAAGGGAAAAAAATTACATTCTCAGACCATGAGTTATAACAAAGCCTATCAGACAAAAGAGGTTTTCTTTACCAGGCTAATGGATACACTGTAGCTGGCTGCTGTAGTTAAACACCAGTCTCGCTGCCACAAAGTCCAAGAAAAAAGCCCTTATGAAACACTTATCTTGAGTTTCACAGATAACCTCTCACAACTCTACTCTCTCATACATATCCATAAACCCAAAAAGTGGACTCACGTGCTCGGAAGCGGTGGTGTGGGCGGGTGGCTGGGCCCTTGCCTTGCCGCCCGTGATTCCATCGTGACGTGGGTTTTACTGGGGCTGCCGGCTGGGAGGTTGTCGGCTGAGCCTTAGCAGTGATCTTCACAGTAGCTGTAGTCGTGGTGGATGCCGTAGTGGTGGTAGCAGAAGTCTGTCCCGGCTTTGAGTTGGCAGCTCCATTACGTCCATTCCCAGAGCTGCCTCCTTTTTTAACAGTACTGCGAGGCGTGACCTCCTTACCGTTGGGTGGTGGGGTCAGTCTGGTGGCACGAGTAGCAGAGGTGGTGACCACAGTCCCGCTAACGCGGGTGCCAACACGGTTATGAAGGTGTGGGGCACGGTTGCCATCTCCATTGGCAGTGCTGGCATTGGCTGAGTGGTTTGCTGGTGGCCCTGATCGAGTTCTTGGAGCTGGAGCGGTACCATCCGCAGCTAGCGGCGTGGTAGTCGACACCATTGCTGTCGTGGAGGCAGTTAAAGTAGTGGTGGCCGTGGAGATGTCAGGCCCCTTGGGCATGGCACTGGGTTTGGAGAGGAATATAGGGTCCTGTCCAATGCTACCTTTAGGATCCACCAGATCTGTGGGGAGAAAGTCTTGGACTGAGCCCACCACAATCCATTTCAGCAGCATGAGACTGAGTCCCAGCCCCACGAAGCCCATGACCAGGGGCACGGCACACAGCCAGGTCTGCTGGCGAGGCCACACGGCACAGGGGCCACAGCGGAGAGGGCCTGGGGCTCGAGGAGATGCCTGTTCAGCCCCTGGCTCCTCCAGCGTCATAGCCGCTAGAGTGCTTGCACCAGAGCGCTCACTCATCCTGCCAGAGCTTTGTTGTCTCTTAGGGGTGTTCGGGAGGTCAAACAGGTGGCCAGATGACACAAGGGCATATACGATGAAGGAGATGTGGTGCAGAGGAAATACTACGCATCTTAAGTAAATACCCACACAACGCTGAGGCCTATATAGCTACATGCACATACATAAAACATGAACTCACACACGGGCAACCCACAAGCACAGCAGACACAATATACCCACAGTCACGTACTACTAATTAAAAGCTGGCACAGCACCCCAATGCATACACAAGCAATATCACCTACACTCCCTCTGGCGGACAACAAACCAAACACACACACACGCACGCACGCACACACTCACAGAAATGCACGAGGGGGGGAAGAAGAGGAAGGGAAAAAACGTGCACACGCTTCCACACGGGCGCACAGGTTATGGACAGGTGAGGGAGCGAGGCGGAGGGGGGGCGCCTCACTGTAGTTCAGCGCTAACGAAGCGATGATAAATCCCAGGATGCTTCACTCCCTTGTTAAAAAGCCGTCGCGAAAAGAACGGAGCAGGATATCGATCCGTGGCATGGCGAGCTTCAGACTGGAGCTGTAAATCCATGTGCGTGTGTGCGTGCGTGGACCAACAAACCGAGGCTGTGGCGGCACCCTTCTCCACTCTCAATGGCTTGATTATCGGCCGCATAAGATCCTTCAAAATACGCAGATTGTTCCAATGTCAGTCGCTCGGGTTTCATTGGAGTTCATTGCGCCTCAGAAGCAAAGAGATCTTCCTTTTTCCTCCACTTGCAGTGTCTTTGCAGGCTGCTTCAACTTTGCCTCCAGCAGACCTCAGGAAACGGCCACCCGCTCTCTCTCGCTCCAGCTGTCGGTAATCCAAGCCGGTAAAAAGCCACCGAAACTGAAACGAGGCAGGGCAGGAAAGGGATCTGATGAGATCGGCCAATGAGATTGGGGTGGTGTTTGTTTGTTTGTTGCTTGATGATGATGCCCAGGGTAGCGATGGGGGCTAAATCCAACTGATCCAAAAGGTTTCCAAATCCCTTTTTCTGCGCTGACCACCCTGACTCTGATTTTTTTTTTTCCTCCAGCCGTGCGTCTCCGGAGCTGTCTGCAGTCTGTGATGATAGATCCGGCGTGGATTTACCTTCGCTGCATTCCCACAGTGGTGCAAGCAGCAGAAAAGCAGGCAGAACGGAGAGAAGCGAGGAGGATGGGGGAGAGAGGAGAGAGAGAGAGAGAGGGACAGAAAAGAGAGAACGAGAGGGAGGAGGCTCCGAAAAAAAATGATGCAGCGGCTGTTCTTGGAGTCTGCAGACTAGGGAGGGAGAGACCGAGAGTGTGAGAGAGCGAGGAGAGGGAGGGGAGGCTTGCTCAATCCGCGGTGAGTGATGTGGGTTTCACGGCTCCTATCCCATCCGGCGCTTTCTCCTCCGGTTCACCGCTGTCCTCAATTCTCTAAAGTGACGAATAGTGGCTGCTCCATCTCTCCTGCTCTCTCTCTCCAGCGCGCCACGGCCGTAGGTGTGCGCCTTATCAGAGAAATTATGGTGGGCAGAAACAGGAGGAGAGGAAATAAGGTGGTGGGAATGAACAAAAAAAAAACAAGAGAGAGAGAGCAGGGATGCGTGTTGGCTAAGCTCTGCAGCAGATGCAGATAGGGAGGCAGAGGGGAGGAGGAGGCAGCAACAGCAGCAGCGCACGGCGCGCACACACAGCCTGCGCGGGAAAAAAAAAAGGAAAGGCGCTTCCATAGACACACCCCAGGGAGCGGTGAGATCGAGGGTAGGAGGGAGAGAGAGGGGGTAAAAAGGAGGATGAGAAGAGGAGGGAGAGGATGGAGGGAGGCACCACCCCCGATGTCTTCCACCGGCGGCACACGAGAGCAAACAAAACCGAACAGCCAGGCTCATAATTTATGAGTGAGTTAGAGCACTACTTCAACTTGATACTTCCGTGGGCAGTATATGAATCCCCCTTTATTTTACAGTTCAGAGGGGACGGTGGCGCTTTAGGCCCAATGCCAAGCAGGTTTTATGAGGCAGGGAGGCTTGATATCACAAATATAGTGAAAAAAACTGATTTGGCATTTGAGTTGGTGCTAATAAGAAGCAAAATCAGGCATGAAGAGGGGCCTTTGGAGAGGAGAGACAAATTGTTGCATGCACATGTGACAACAAAGGTTTGGTTAACTTGCTCATTAGTTTGCCTTTATTATTTTCTGAACATTCTCAGTGTTCAGATGCTGTCCTGAGTGCGAGAAACTGAATTATAAATTAACTTTTGCACATTTTGGCATCATTGTTGCTGTTGCTTTACTCAAGTGTGACGTCCCAATTTCCCTCCATTAATTCCTGCTGTAATTCCATTAGCCTAATTTAAAAAATATAGTTAATTTGAAACTGATGAAGGGTTAACTAGACATTCATATGTCTCAAGATCAAGCACGTCTCCCAAAGTGGCACAGAGTTTTGTGCAGAAGTCGACAAACACAGCGAGATATTCTTTTGGTTCCCCGAGCATCACTGCTTTAAAATTAAGTCGGATTGTGGCATTATTTAAGGCTGCCATCTGGTTCTGTAGAACATGATTGATTCTTTTAAAGCAATGAAAGCGGAGTAGTGGAGGAGTTCAAGAAAATCATTCATCATTGGCGAATGTGGGTGGATGCATATTGTAATAATGATCCTGGAAAATTGGTGTGTGCATTATGCAAGTGAGAAACTAAAGAGGGAGGTGAAATAAAGGGGTAAAATAAAAGCAGGTGGGAGAATGAGGAAAATGTCTGCCACTTGTTTTCGCTCGACTTACGTAAGCATCTGCAACACTGGGTTCTGAGATCCAAAAAAAAAAAAACCCACAATGGCTCCTTACAAAATCCTAAATAACGTCATTCATTACAGTCTAAACTGCTTACAGCTCGTGGCAAAAAAAATAATAATAAAAATTGAGGTACATTTCAAACTCCTCACATTCCCCAAATGACATCAAAATTATGCCATTTTTGAAATGCACTATTTTCACAATAACAACCTGCATTACCCTGAGGTTGGTTTCTCAATTTGATTTTCATAAATAACAGGAAACGACTGACCCATTTGTGGCGACGGGACATCTCTGTGCTCATTCACATTCCTGCACATTTTTCATTAGCTGCTTTGCTAATGTGTATGATGAGTGTGACTGCATTGTTTACTGCTTTTGGAGTAGAGGTAATGTCCCGCTCTGAAGATGCCTTTGAACTTGACAGGCTGTCGACAGTCATTTCCTCCGAGGAATTTACTGTGCTCCTTTAACTCCTCTCCAGCATTTGAAGATTCTTAAGGCACAGAAATCTGAAGATTTCCAGCAGAGAAATGTATTCAAAGTATTGAAATATCGGGTTGAATTGTGTAACACACTTGGTGGAAAGTTTCTGTGAGATTTGCTCCGAGGAGATCAAAAAAGATAAAAGCTGCTCAAATAAGGAGCTAAAAAGGAAATTTTCACATTCAACAAGTAGAAATGTTTGAGCTTATTGCTTATTCATCTGATATGTTTTTGTCATCAAGTCAGCATGTCAACAATAACAATGTACCACACAGTGACATTCTGCAGATATTCGTATAACAAAACAAACAATCATCAACTCAAACATCTTTAGAGCTTCAAAATCAGTGCTAATGTAGGCATGAAATAATGATGATCACCAGTCTGGTTCTATGGATAAGGCAGCCACTATGCTATGCGCTTGATAATATTTTGTTCTTCCAGTAAGTTGGTGAGGGTTAAGACCCCTTAATACTACATCCTATGACCCAGCCAGGTGCCTATAATGTCCCATATTCCTGAGTGAGCAGCAGCAAATTCACTTCTAGCGTCCAGAGGGAGCCATTAAGGTCACTGCCCCTGATGAATGCACACTGATGTCAGTTAAAGGTCATCTTGTTGCCATGCCACCCATCCAGGTCCAGGAGAGTTGCAACTAGAAGTAGATGTCATTCTCCTTGGCCGAGTATGGTTTTGCCTTAATGGACTGCTGAATCTGACAAATACCACAATTTTGTTTCTCCTGATTCCCACTATAAGACTTGAGAATGTGCACCAAGTTTTCAGTAAGTAATGAGTCACCTCTGGCCCTTTGCAACTGCCCTGCAACACCACTAATGTCCTGTTTCTAAATATAAAAATAACTTTTAAAAAGGCTGCTGGCATCAGATTCCCTTGCTTACCTTCCTTACTTCTTGTTTATAAATGATGGCAACTCCCGGGACTGCATTGATTGTCAACCTTGCTTAAGCAACCAAGCTATGTTAGCGACTAAAATGACCGACTGGGGTCATTTGTGACCCCACTATATTTTACACAGGAATACGTCTACTTTAGTGCCTCTTTTTGTGCCTCCACTCCACTGCATTTTAAGATGGATATTCTAAAATATCCTTCTGTAATTACTCATGGATTTTAATCCTTTTTGACTCAGAGCTAACTGGTGGTGGGGTTGTAGGTGCATCAGTCTGCCCCAGGGCAGCTATGACTACAAATGGTTGTACTTATATAGCGCTTTTATCCAAAGCGCTTTACATGATACGTCACATTCACCCATTCACACACTGATGGCGGAAGCTGCCATGCAAGGCACTAACCACGACCCACCAGGAGCAATTAGGGGTTAGGTGTCTTGCTTAGGGACACCTCGACATGAGCTCGACGGGCCGAGGATCGAACTGGCAACCTTCCGGTTACAAGATGGCCACTCTACCCACTGAGCCATGCCGCCCCACAATGTAGGTTTGCAATAGTGCAAACAGCAATAGTGCAGCAATAGTGCACTACAAAACACTGAAATATAGCGATTAGAGGTAGAAATAAATAAAATAAAAGCCTACAATAGTGAAAAACCTATACATCTTTCTGGGGTCGTAAGTGACCCCAGACAAGTTTCCATTATCCTTGTCACACCAGTTGGCCGATCTCTACAAAAAACTATGAGCGACTGTAGGACAAGTAGATTGACAAATTCATAGTAGGAAACATTTTTCGGATAAAGGATATAAAAACGGCAAATATAATTATATGGCTGGGGTCATAAATGACCCCACTCGGTTGCTTGAGGGTTAATATTAAATATCAGTGTCGTTTCCCACTGCTTGTGTCTGCATTTGAGTCTCCCCATGGAGCCACTATTCAGCAAGACTGATCAGCACATCTCCACATCTCCCCAGGATACGTCACCTCGTGCACATCTAGAGAGAGACACATCATTCCTGTTGTCACCGTCACTGTGATTGCTTCGTCTTTTTTTTCCCCCAGCATGGCAAATGCCAAGGTTTGTGTTTGGCTTCTTGAAAATCACCCGGCTATGTTCCCAGAACAAGCACAAGCGGTGTCCAGTGGATCCAAAAACTGTTGTACAGCCACTATTCTCTAAAACAAACACAAAAAAAAAACAACAACAGAGGAATCATTTTATAATGTTGTATCTTCTTCCTGTCATAGATTATTCTGGATTCCTGCATATCAGTGGGGCCAGAAAGAGAATGCAGGCTTCGACTGGCCCCAGTCCAGCTCTGTAAAATAGGATTAATGCTTAATGGCGTTCACCCGTTTCTACCAGTGGTTCACTGGAAGCTTAGCGCTACTCCTACTACCATTAATGTACTTGGTAAGATCCCTATAGCACCTCAGGCTATAAGACTAATTAGTTAGTCCCAAGTTGCCGTGGATTTCCATTTCCGCTATTCCTTCGTCAGCCAGAAAAATCCACGGTGGTCACTGTGGACAGCTTTGTCTGAGCTCGAAAGATCCACTATTGCAATACGTTCTCCCAGATGTCATTTCTCTGTTGGTCGCTCACTTCAATTCCATATTCTGGACTTTCTCTTCTTTTGTAAGTGCTGCTGCATTTTGCCCCGTGGCCTTCAACACTCAGTTAAATGAGCATATGAGAGAGTTAATCAGGGGAAACCACATTGCGCTGCCTGGCTGCATCCAATTCCTCCACTTGGAAATCCAGGCTCTTGTGGGATCAATGCACTTGCGAGTATACTGCAGGTCCTGCTCACGAGGAAGTCTCCGTTTGAATGTCAGATGGGTTACCTGTCAGAGCAGAACATAGAAGTGCTGCGGCGGACAGCAAAAGCACCTTGTTAAACATTATGTCCACTGCTGAAGAAGAGCCATAGATTTCCTGTTGAATGCCAAGTGAATGCCAATTGAACACCATCTGCTTTACTTCCGCAACAATATAACACAGAACAAGTAAGAATGCTGGATCCAGAGAGCTGTCCGGGGTGCTGAATCTGGAAGTCAGGACACAGAGCTATTACAAATAACTCCACTCATTCTTCTTAGGAGTTTTAATGAGTAGCAAATGATCAAGAAAAGTCACATCTAATGAATACCTCCATAAGACAATGCACAGCCTCAAGTACTATTTTTCTTAATTAGGCTAATTATATTACATGCTAATGATGCATGAATGTTTTCATATAGTGATTAAAGACAACATCAACATCATCATGGCACCATAATAACAATATTGTAGCTTAGGGCATCAAACTTCTTAATAAATTCATGTTCGAAAGTTAGTCTGGAGATATCTTATCACTGGGGTACAGCAGGCGGACAATATTACAGATGTAGCAGTAGTTAAATCATCAGCCCCCGAATAGAAACATCACAGAAAATTAGTCGTGTCTATTACTGTTGAGGCGGCTAAGTCAGAAGCTTGCAAATGGGATCAGCTGTTATTGCTGAAAGCGGTGGACCTCCAAAAGTGCTGCCAGCATGCACACCGCATAACTCCGTTACAAGACTTCTTCACTCTGAGAGGGGGCGTGGGGTCAACTGTGATATGTTTTGCCCATATTGAAATTCAGCTCTGTCCACACAGCAGCTATTTGGCTTGTGCCAGACTGAATGGATCTTTATTCAAGCTGTGCATGACAATGGGGCTTCACAATGATTCTCTTTTGTGTTTCATATTTTTCCGACCACACATAAATGTTAACATTTTTTTTTTTAATGCAAAAGTTCTATAAACATGTAGGCCGGCTCTCACTGAACTCTTGAAGGGAATTTTCACTGTTTCATAATTTCCTAGCCATTTATTATCTTTTCATTCATATGTAAACGCAAGGTCAAAACACTTGCTTTTTCATTTAAACCAGCTTTTAAACATTTACACACTTCCACTAGATCTCAAATGTATGCTCAGCTTTGGCTGCACTGAGAAAGAGTCACTGACAAAGTAGAATTCAATTGTAGCCGAGTGACAGCCTCCTGAGATCTTTTTTTTTAAAGCCAGTTCAAGCAGTTACATGCATTAATCTTCGCACGTGTGATGTTCATCAGTGTCCTTCACACATCATTTGTTGGCTTTTACGCCTTAAGCAGCCAATACTTGGACTCTCTTTACTTGATTAGCCACCAGGTTCCCACCCACAAACACTGAGGCGACCTCCGGCGACTTATTGATGAGAGCTCTATCTGCAACCATTTTGTGTCTTCCTCAGAGGGAGGTTGTATCTCTGGGGAGCATAATCAAAGGATGGTAAATCTGTGTTAAATTGCAAAACAACTGCATTTCCTAGAGGTAGTATTAGCCCGGGTCTTCTGCTGTTTCTTTCTGCTGCCTTTATCTTACCCCATGGTTAATAGAAAGAGCAATTTCCAACACTATTTTTTCTTTCCCGATGCCAAAGGGTTTTAAATCAAATGCTCCCCAATCTCCAGAGCCACCATCAAAAGAAAATATTAATGTTAAAAAGTGACTCTTGCAGGGGTTTGTTAGAAATCTGCTCATGTGTATGTAGCAATTGACCATGAAAAAAATGGATCAGTGTTGAAAGCGCCGCATTAAAATCCTAAACACTATTAATTGAAGCTGCAGAACTGCACCATACAAATATGTTCACAGTTTCATCGTCTGCCTGTGAGAATAATTTGGAAAACACTAACCTTTATGTTTTATTCAAACCTCTGCTTAATAATAAATGACATATAGTGTGAGTGTGATTAGACGGGATAATGCTGTGTGTGCGTATGTGTGTTTGTGTGTATGTCTGTGTGTATTTCATGGATTTTTTTTAATTGGCAGCAAAAAGTAGCCATCTGACCGGTGTCACATACTGGGGGCATAATGAGAAAAACACATGGAGTGAAGAGCAAAACAGCAGAGAGCTGCGTATAACCATTTTAATGCAGGGTGTAAAATGCTAAAATTGATCAGGCGTGGCTGAACTGTGGAAAATACCAAACAACATGGCGCCGGAGACTCAAAGAGCTCAAAATTAGCAAAATATGTGGCCTTCCCGCTGTGCTCATGAGCATGCAGCGCTGGTCGCTCTCCAGACCCTGGTCAAAGTTATCCACCAGCTCTCTGACATCATAAAGTCTACGTTGTTGAACAGTCACTTCAAGCATTTTGAGCCGGGAAGTGACTATTTTCATCTGACTGAACAAATTAGTCATTTAAGCTTACGCAGCATGGTAATCTGATTTGAACAGCCATTCAAGCTCACCGCTCACACTGCAATATACAAGTGACCAGAGCTACTTTTTTCCCTCTCCGATACAGTAATGGTCGAGGCAGAAGCGAGACATGCACTTTGTCACGGTTTATAAGTGGACTGACGAGGGTAAAAAAAAAAAGCTGTAGTCTATATGCTGCTGAATGTTAATCTGGCTGAAACATGAAAAGCAGCACTTTAGAAGTTCTTTTCACCTGTTGCCACAATGCAATTTACGATTACCTTGTACCAAACAATACTCCACAGCTATCCGGACGGCCTTGGAAGACTACTTACATCAGCACAGCGGAGCTTTAAGCGAATGTTCACAGGCTCTCAAAGGCAATTATAAGACGCCAATAGTTAGCAGGTAGCAGGCTTAATGTGTTTACCATCTTTGCTACTGTAGTGAAGTGGCAATCTAACATTCACAAATTAGCACTAACGGACTAACAGTGGCTAATGGAAATGTCATTAGTTTTACAGATATTTGGTCATTATGGTGGAGACATCGATGAATGCAACAGAACAGTCATGTATTAGAAAGCACCTTCTAAACACCAAAAGCTTCCAGCGAGATTAAAAAGCATATTGTCCTTTAGGAAAATTGTCCAAATTATACCAGTTATCAAAACCAAACAATTAATTCTTCCTGAAATTGTGGTATTTCAACAACATCGCTTCATTCAACATGTCACATTTAAAAATGAAACAGTTTTCTCTGAGCAGATTCTGTAAAATATATATTTTGTCCCCTTCAGCTCAACAGGAAAGCCATTGGTGACACAGCTGTGACCAACCGTCGGGATAAAATCTCAGGGACTTTTCAGCTGAACTGCAGGCTATGTTTACACAGAGCAGATGGGAGACACATGTGGAAAGAAATAAACATTTAAATAGGTAAATATCTATACCCAAAAAAAAACACCCAGAAACCGCTTGGGGTTAAGAAGGTTTAAAGTGATACAATTACCAGACACAAATTTAAAGCCATATTCTGCATCTTATTCGGGAATTACACAGCAATAGTCCGACAAGGAAAGGACTTCTTTTTTTCTAACAGAGAAATATTTCTTACAAACTCTTCAACCCTTAGACTGCCAAAGACGCCCCTCACTGAGTAACACCCACGCAAAGAGTCTGTCCTTGTAATGCTTTTGCGTACGTCGCCACACAGTGCAGCGACGCGACGCTGCTACTGAAGGCGGTTTGTTGATTCAAAGTGACATTTCACACATACAATCTCCAACCTGGTTCACAGTGTGTCTCAAGGGATGCATTCCCCCAGTGTGCGTCACCTGTCCTCCTACATTAGACTCTGTCATGTCACTTATGCTGCCGAAGCGACACGCGCCGTGGTAACAACCAGAGCAAAAATGAACTCTTATGTTGACATGTTGAAAAGTCCTTTCAAGTTAGAACTTTTTAGGTATTGAAAAAGAAACTCCTTCTCAGAAACTTTCTAGGCGTGTCTGTGAAAATAAATCAGAATAAAGGAATAATCCTGAGGAGGGTGAGATACCGTAAATTTTGATCTTTTTGTGAATCAACTTCAGTTTTTCAATCCATTGAAATGGATTTTATTAGCTGAACTAGAGAGTTTCTTCCTTTGTTTTTATTAGATTTATCTTTAGTCGAGATAAACAAGAATTTCTGTCTGGAAAATCACAATGTTAATTCACAGTGATATGAATAAAACTTTATATAATTAAGGCGGCATTTAATTGGTGAATTATTGTTGGCAATGTTTCAGATGTACATCTTCTGGAAATACAAAAGACAGCTTATTGCTTGGAGCAGAACTGTCTGTTTTTTGTTCCTGAAATTCAAGATGGTCACGAACATTAGCCACATACAACCAGAAGTGTTGTATGGATGAACACAGTACAAAACGCAACAAAAAATCTTAGATGAATGAAAAATTCCACCAATGTTTTATACTAAACATGATAATACATCTTCATATTTTGCTGTTTATATATGGTAATTTTATGCAACAATAATATTCTGCCCATAGCGTTCTTCTCTGATCAACTGAAAAGGAAAAAAATGTCTGTTTATTACTTTTAAAACCCCAAAGAAATGCCTTTGTGTCTTTCTTTTTGTTTGACAAACCCTTCTAAAACACACAAATTAAAGAAAAAAAAAAGACAAATGCAGCAAATATTCTGACTCTGACCTAAGACCAGCGAATGACTGGAGTGATCAATGATTGAAATGTGTTATGATTAATTAATTAGTCGGCCTTTCGGCTCTAAATTAACGCTCAATGCGTAACCTGTGCTGCACTGTGATGCATTGTCAGACAAAACTGACGATGACAAACTGGTTCAGTCTGAAATTACTTCTTAAAACTTAAACGTCTGATCATGTTTTATGTATGAACAGAGGAGCAGTGAGAGATTTATAACTTAAACCACCACTGTAACCAGTCTAAGCTTAGACCATTAGAGTGGCCAGTGGTCTGATGCTAATTAATTGATTGGCACATCCGTATATTACGTCTTCAGGACACTGACTGCATCACTTATATAACATACACAGCCTCCATGTTTCCATCGGACTAAGTGTTGCAATGAGCAATTACGCATGCTGTGATTCTCCTACATGTCTTGACAAACATCAGGCTGACGTAAAGGCGCGGAGAGACTGAGACGAGTAAGATGTGAGTCACCCACTCTTTTGCTGCAGCGACAGTGCATCTGAGATCCTTCGTTCAAACATTGCTCTCTGACAAAAGTGAAACACTGAGCAGAGTGGTAACAGGTATTATGCTAGTTTGACTTTTTGTGCTTGCTCTACCTGGATGAGTAGCATCAAATGGCATAAAAGTTCACTCTTGACCTTTGAAACAGACAACTGACAAAAGTTATCCACCTTTTGAAAGCTTTCATCAGCAATACATCATGTCATACTTCTTAGAGAATGGTGTTACTCAGTTGTCATGGTGATGGCGTAGGTGTCACATGACTTCCAGAGCTAAAGAGCTAAAAGCAGAGCATATTTGAGAAATGACAAGATGCATAGATTCATAATGCCCAGTATTACAAGTCGCAAATTTATCTCAACAAGCTTTACAATGTGTGCAGCTTATATCCTCAACTCAGGTGAGGTGAAAGCTCTTCAAAAAAGTGGTTCAGGAACGTGAAGATGAGCAATCCCTGCTTCAAAGTGAGCGAAAGATGCTGCTTATACATAAAACATGATAGATTAGCACCTCAAACAAACAAGACAACAAATTAGAGATTTAAATATGTGAATGTATTATATAATACGGCAAATCTGAATGTCATCTGGCATCCATTTCAGGTGTTATCATACAATTTATTGTCATCATTGAACACTATTACCGTACAAAAGGGCCAGTAGAGACCTCTTCCATCTTGGAGTAGGCTCTGTAGGCCTTTATCACTCCATTTAATAGTGCTCTGTTATGGTTTCATTTACTGATGTTGAAGCCGTTTTGCATGAAAAGGAACAGAAAACCACATTGGAGAGCAGAGGCGTTGATATCACAAGTTTTTTTTTCTGATTATCGGTATCTGTAATTTATTGACTGATTATTGAGGAATTAAATGCACTACTGCAGCTCTGATGAAGTCTACTCTCTCCGCCATCGCTCTGTGGTCTCTCAAAGGTCTCTGAAGCAGAGATGGCAAAAAACTGAACAAGATAGAAGACATAATTAGAAGGAAGCTACAGATTATCCTGAAACAGAGTCTGGAAAACAAATATTAATAATGCTTTAAGATGTGGACCTTAGTGGGAAATAAAGTGACAGAACAGTGAAAGATGAAGAAAACAGAGAAGAACAACAGATGTAACTGCAGGAGACAAACTGATCCTACATAAACAGAATTTACATATTCAGGTATGGTAGTAATAAAGAAGCCTAGTTATGAATGAAATATTCCCTGCTATCACATGCTTTTAAAACATTACATTTAATGTATACGAGTTCCAAATATTAGTTATCAGCCTCGTCTGAATACCTATGAACAGCATCAGTATCTGCCCTGGCTTGGTTTTCTGTCTCTATGTGTAGCCCTGTGATAAACTGGAGACCTCAGTCAGAAGGGATAGACTCCATCCCCCCTGTGACTCTACATAGGATTAGGCAGTGTATAGATAATGGATGAAAGGATGGTATCCGCCCTGAAAAATCCATATCAGTCGATCACTAGTTTGAGTCCCGTCTCAGACAGTTACAGTCTTATTTTTTGACTGAAGTTTTATTTTGATATTTTGTTTTCACTCTCTGCTTGGCATTTTAGTTGATGTTTGGTTAGCCTTTGGCATCAAAAACTACTTAGATTTAGATTAAAAAGAGCTACATTTATGTCACTGATCCATTTCTAGGGTGACAACTTCACTTGACTTATTTGCACAACTGCACAACATTACATTACTTTCTGTTCTTCAATCACGATGGAAGACAAGGTGCTTACTGATGCTAGCAGAAAGGAGAAGAGGTCCCTACTGGCCAATTTAACAGGCTGATAACATTTGAATTGGGTGGATAAGGAAGGATACTGAGTGACCAGGTGCTGCCAACAATGGAAACTGATCAACACCACCAAAAACTGATTAGAAATTTTTGGTCTCACCCATTGTGTCTTATTTTACACCAGTGTGCAGTGTTTTAGCATCATGCGAGTGGAGTTAGGTCCAGGAAGTACTACTACTATTAGACAAAAAAAGAATCACTTTTTTGTCCAAAATGATCAAAAAGGAGGAACTAACAAGTTGAAGATGGACTGTTTAATGTGTTTTTATGGGTCATGCTAACTTTGCACTGCCCACCTCGGACAAAACATTTCCCAAAATGGCAACATATGTACACAATGACTCTAAATGTGTACAAAATCACATAAAACTGTTCAAAATGATGAAAAGTGTCCCAACATCTGTCCAAAATGACTTGAAATATATCCCCGAAACATTTTTAAATCCAAAATTGACTTAAAATCTATCTTGAGTGTTTGAAAACACACAGAAAATGACAAAAACACCTCAAAAAATATGAGGAGTGCATTTGAATTTCATATTCTAAGTACAGTAAATAAGTATGTAGGTCTACGAATAAAAACCACGGGCAATTCACCTACAACTATGAGCTTTAGAAACAATAAGTCAGTTCACTGCATATCAGGGCAAAGTGATTTCCCCACAGAGAGGATGCAGTCTTCCTTTTACCTTCACGCACTCAAGCAGAAGCTAATCAATGCAAAGCACATGATGATTGTGGAAAGGAAAACATTATCCAAAGAAGCTGGGGGATAACAGCACAGATGGAAGGGAAGCTAGCACCCTGATAATAGCGTTTTCAGCTGTCAAACTGTCACATATAACAGGACTGATACAGAGCCCACCTACCGCCCATGTTTCCCTGATAGGCAGGATGACAGGCAGCAAGCTAATTTGCTCAACACTGTGCATCTGAAGAGTCTGGAATCACTGGGAATTGGCCAACTGAACCAAATTTTTTAAAAAAAAAGACACTTGTCAAAAGTGGGATGTGAACAGCACCTTCATTCAAAGACAAAAAAAAAAAAATCCCGCTCAGATCAGTCAGCTAATGTAACATACAAAGGGAAGCAAAAAGATAAATAACGATATATTTCTCATCCTTATGATGCTAGAAATCCACATTCCGCATCACTGATAGCATCAAGGCAACTCCCGCTGTGGACATTTTTCTGTTTTTTCTTCCCGGATTTTCCTTCTTTTTTTTTTTTTTTTTTTTTTCCAGCGATGATCAAACAACCTCTGCAGCGACTTCACATACTGATTTTGAATTCAAAGTTGTCCTGTCAAGTAGACCTGCAATTGGAACGGTGTGACAGCAACTCCACACACTCGAGGCTGGTCTAAGTGTTGGCCAGCGTAATGAGGCTTTCCTCCTCGTCGAAATCTTGACATTTTGGCGGTAGGCTAATGGATGGCTTATCAGTGCCTCATTCGGTCATTTAACGTGAAACCGTCATTACATACTATACATGACAATGTTCATTTTGAGAGCCTCAGTTTTGTGAGGACATGCACATACTGTACAGAGGTCCTTCAAGGTAACTGAGATTTAGCATATCTTCGTGCCAGGGGTAAAAAGAGACGGCCTGGGTTTGTATTTGCAACAGTTTGTGGTAGAGTAACATTCCTTTTTCCAGTTCAAGGAACAGAGGGGCCTTTTGATAGATGCTGCATGTGTGTAGGCAGAAAGAAAAGGCGAGCATGTGCACACACTCATTTACACACACACACACACACACACAGAGCAGCAGACACAGACAGGAGCTTTTAGTAACTGAGACACTCTGCTTTTCCAGGAATATGTGGATGAAAACAGCACTTCAGTGTTAACCTTGAAGCATTGAGCAGTGCTGCCTTCAGAGTACGTGAGAACCCAGAAGGACCACAAAACAAATTACTGGACCTGTAGGCTGCAAGTAAAATTACCTCCCTTTCTGCCTCTTTATTTCCATGAGTAACCCTTCATAGTTTATGTTGACAGAATATTAAAGAGGCGAGTGAGAGAGGACGGGGGGGGGGGGGGGGGGGGGGGGGGGGGAAGGGTACATTCATCACTCCATCTCCTAGTCAGAATTTATTTTCCTTTTTCTGCGGGCCACTGCCTTTATGAATGACATCCAAGTGAACAGACTCGCACTTATCTTTCTGCTGGGATTTCATCTTATCGCCACACATATACAGAGGATGAGGTGTCTTGTCATCTAAACCGTAATCTTTTTTAGCTGAACATGATTTTCTCTATCAAGTCCATCGGCGTAAAAACACACTGGCGCTTTCTGTTGTGTTGATGCAGCCGCTGTGTCCATTTAGTTCAATTTGAGTTTATGGATTACATGTTTACAGGAAATACAAAGATACCCGCGGTGTATACTGTCAATAAAAAAATGCCACCATCCAACTATAGCTACAAAAACATGAGGCGCGGCATATTACAATATGAAATGCCATCTAACATTGATATGCCTTTTTTTTTATTATTATTAGTAAGGAAAGGACATGAGGTGATGCTGAGCTGAAGTATCGCCAGTCAGAAAAGTTGATTAGACACAAAATAGACAGAAGAAATGAGAGAATTCCACATAATTTGAACCAAATTAAGCAGTCGCTGGTATTTATGTCACAAGCTTAGCTCTGAGTCTACGTGGCTGAATTTAATACCTGAAATTAAACAATTCACCCCCCACCCACCCCCACACCCCGATGTATGGAAGGAGAGAACGTGACGTGCAAATATCTCCCCCGGTGAAAGCAATCACGGCTCTGAAAATATTCCGCATGCATTTCCGCTTCTGACATATTCTCCGATAGTCCTGTGATTTGCTCTCTCTTCATTCTGGGGCTCAGATTTATTATGGCGCAGTTCAGAATTGGTTTCATTTTCTTTTCAACCTGTAGAGTCAGATAGGGGCAGAAAAACCTTAAAATCCCGGCTCTTATCATATCCCCGCAAAACTCAACCTATCAAAAACCCCACACTTATCTTGTTAGTGTCCCCACATCTCCTTGGCATGAGTTGTCATTCTTGGGCAGTGTAGTTGACCCCGGGTTGCTCCCCCTCTGCTCCGCTCCTCAAGCCTCCCTGAGGTATCTCTTGTCTGCGATTCGCGTTCTTATCTCCTCAGTGCATACAGTGAGGTAGACCGCACAGACACAGGTCGCGGGACCAATCGCATCCGCACATCTGAGTGAATTATTCAAATTGCCAAGAGCAAAAGGAGCATGCAACCTTTTCCCGTTACGTGAGAGGAATGGCTGGTCAGGCGGCAGTCACTGCACATCAGACAGTCGTTTAGATTGGACAAAAATGTAATTTGTTCTCATGTATCTGATTTTATTGTAATGGCTGTAATAGTGACTTGGTAATGACCTGGTGTCCATCTTGCGCCGAGCAGAGCTTAATTTAATGAAATCACAACGCGAGGCGGCTCATGTGGCCTAAATGAATTACACAGATCATATTTATCCCCATTATTGTTGTAAAGTGCATGTATGTGTGGAGGTGTTGACACGAGGCAGCGGAAAAAGACAGGCGACAGGAGCGCTGTCTGAACATCACA
Source organism: Acanthochromis polyacanthus (assembly GCF_021347895.1). Classification (NCBI taxonomy): domain Eukaryota; kingdom Metazoa; phylum Chordata; class Actinopteri; family Pomacentridae; genus Acanthochromis; species Acanthochromis polyacanthus. The sequence goes on along the minus strand of NC_067131.1, from coordinate 11,297,147 downwards.
AAAACCAGCGCTAAAGGTAACAGGGTGGAAATCAATTACATGGTTGGCTCATCTAATTGATACCCACCTCGGCATGAACGTAGATAGCACCCCGAGCAATATGAGGGCAGAGGATTTCCTATGAAAAAGGGCTTTTCTTTGTCATGGCACGTAAACAATATTGACTGAATGCAGGAAATGCTACTTAAGCATCTCTCAAGTGAGACAAAGTTTGATTTGAGCACATATTTTGAATAAAAGCACAAGTTTTGCTTTGGTCTAAGATGAGCCTGTCTCTTGAGGCAAGTATTCAAAATCTCAAAAAATACTTTTCTTTCAGTGCAAGTTATTTTTCAAAAATATTTAACACTTTCTACTGGACCATTCATCCTCTGCTGATGAACTGCGACTTGCCAGAAATGGTAAATCGCTGTCGCTCTGCCAAGCCCAGCTGAGAACAATGCATACGCTGCACAGTTGCAGAAACCATAAATTTGCCTTAAACGAGGTAGATGTTTCCCCAGATTGGACAAGAAATCCTTTAACGCCAGCAGCATTTGTTTTTTTTCTTTTTTTTTACTGCTGATAGGCAAGTCTCGCTCTGAACCACTGAAAACATCCTATTCTGAGGACATAATTATCAGTTACCAGAAGGCCCATGCCAAGCAGTTTCCTATCTGCTTGTGTGTCTTTCTTCCGGATGTCTGCCTGCACTGTGCAGTTACAACTAATTCACTATTACCACGCTGCAAATTTTCAAGTGCTATCAAGTTTGGAGAGTGATCCTTTTGTAACCTCCGACATTTTGATGTGCTAATTTCCACTTCTCATTGAAGGTTAATAATACTCAAAGGTGCATTTCCTTTTAAAGTAACAACGTCTGTTCAGGTGCTCTGTCAGAACAGATATAATTGCCAAATTTTCGCAGTTTTGCAGGCTTTCGGCGACTCGGCTTGCTGTCAAACACACATCATTCAGAGCTCTTTGAAATCATGTGTCACTACCAACAAATGATTCTGAGCCAAACACTTCCACAACTTGTCACACTTTTCACCACCTACTGTATTTGTAAGGAGCACAACCCATTACAAAAGATTCAGGCCAAAAGGTATAATTTAGTTATTTTCCTCATGCAGAGAATTCAAGAGTGCAACCATCGAGGTGAGATTCTAAAGGCAAACCCTCATTCACCCTCAAATTATGTAAGTGCTCAGAGTTGACAGGAAGAAAAGACAGCTACACGGCGTCTGCAGCCTTCCTCAGAGATAAGCACTTTTCTTTTTCTGCTGCAAAGCTGCAAAGTTGTCTTAAAGCCTCTATTTACTAAAGGTGATACAGTGTCATTAGGGCTTAAATAACACGTTCAGAGCAATGACAGCATGACATAATACAGGAGATAAACCTGTTTGCTGGGAAAGAGTCGGACGAGGTTGATTAATAGATGCTAATGTCCATCCATCCATTCTCTATATACCGCTTTATCCTCACTAGGGTCACAGGGGGTGCTGTAGCCTATCCCAGCTGACTCGGGCGAAGGCAGGGGACACCCTGGACAGGTCGCCAGTCTGTCACAGGGCTACATATACAGACATTCACACCTACGGGCAATTTAAAGTAACCAATTAACCTCAGCATATTTTTGGACTGTGTGAGGAAGCCGGAGTACCCGGAGAAAACCCACGCATGCACAGAAAGCTCCCAGGCCCAGGCCGGGATTTGAACCAAGGATCTTCTTGCTGCAAGGCGAAAGTGCTAACCACTACCCCACTGTGCAGCCCTAGATGCTAATGTGGTTTCCCTTTTTTTTTTTTTCCTTTTTGAACCAAGCATAGATAGATAGATTCAGAGTCTGCAAAAGAAACACCATGAAGAAGAAGACATCTTTTTACAGAGCTCAACTGACCATTTGGTAAGCCCCGTCGCCTGCAATTACTGTCACTACGCCTGACAGGATTTTACCTTCTAGTACAACAGATTTGCACTTTACAGTGACCATCTTGGAAGATTTGACACTTGAATTTCTTCGGTTTTACCAAGTAAGCAAAAGACGGCATATTGTTTCCAGCCAAAGACTGTAGAGTCTGTTGGCTTTGCTGCAGGTTTTACCAGATGTAGCTAACTGGTGTCATTTAATGCTATCACCACACTTTTTTTTTTTTTTATTTCCAGCTGACTCACTGATTGTAAAATGATAATATGTAAAAGAGTCTTAAATATATGCTTGGTGGCTACATATATGATAATGTGTATCTCAGACTAGAGCTAGTCAGCCCCAGCATTATGGGACTTGGAGCTAAAGCTGCAAATTTTATCCTGACAAGAACTTTTATTCAGTAAATATTGAAAATAATTATCATTTTAATTACCCATTTTTAATAAAGACCAGGATGAAAACAGTTTAATTTGAATTTAAGCACTTTTAGCCTGGAGGTACACAAGTAATACAGTATTATAAACACAGCAAGCACACACAAAAATATACACAAAAACATGAATATCAATAAATAAGTACAAAAAGAAGCATCTCTCCTTGAAACACATAAACTAAAAATGCAGGTAAAACTCAGAGAAGCACGGCCAAGGCTAAGCCAGTACATTGTGCCGAGGTTCCAAGTTGTCTCATGTAGCCAGTTCATTCTTAATACATAACAGTTTGGCTGCACCACATCATCATTCTGTGACAGAGGAGAAAAATGCTCGGGCTTGTTGGTATTTCTTTAAACCAATTAGAGTCGTCATAGGCAAGGCTAAGCAGAGGACGCAGCTTCTGACGAGTGGAATTGTTGTGATGGAACATTTGTATGCAGGGAGATCAGCTCTGTCACTAAAATAGATAATCCACCACAAAAAAAATAATATAAATGTGCTATCAAAATCCAGTATAGAACTTGCTTTTTTCAGTGTGGTAGGCTGCTGCTGAGAGGTTTTCGTTTCCCATTGTGAAGAAAACAGTTGCACACTAATAACGGATAATTAGAAGAAGGACAAAGTGACTGAAATGAGCAGTGGGCTACTGGTCAGACTAGGTTTCGAGTGACTGGCCTGCACTAATTGTTACCAGATGGGGACTCGACAGCGACTGCCGTGTTGCACAGAATGTCAAGTCGGCCATCTCACTCAGCAGCCCACTGGGAGTGCAACACCAGGGTGTAGATGGTGGGGGACACTGTCTCGTGGTTATTTTACGACTGTGAAGTAAGGACAACCACAAGCGGTCTGCACTGGCTGCAGCCGTTGCCAAGGGAGATCTGTGGACAGAGGTGACAAGAAGACCAGGCAGCTGTGGAATAGCATACCTTGGAGGACTTGCAGCCACCAGGAGAGAGATGGAGGACAACAGAGCTACATTATCGAGGTATGGGAAGCTGTTCATGAAGCAGAAAGGGAAGAAATTTCAGGTTTGCTCAAGCAGCTAAACTTTTCATTTCCGTTATTAACTTTTCATCTCATGTATTTAAAGGAATCCATCAAACGTTCTTTCAAAAAATATTCCCACTGCTATTGAATAAGTGTCTGTCCCCAGTACACGTCATTTTGAGGCATAACTCAACTGTATTAAAAACAGAGTGCCTTTATGTTTGTAGTATTGCGTTTGTTTTCAAATATCCTTCATTTTTACAAGAAAAATGATTTCAAAGAGCGTGCGGTATTCTAAAGCACAGAAAATCTTTTCACTTTTAGGAGATGAATTTGAAAACGGTCTTCAGAAACAATTTCTGCACATATTCATTGTTCTATGAAGCTCAAACATCCAACAGAAATATCGCACAAAACACATTTTTGAGTGTAACCGATCCCTAAAGGATAATTCAAGTTTATTTCAACTTGGCCTATTTCCCATTAATAGGGCTATTGTGGGTCTGTGGGTCAGGCTAACTTTGTACACTCCACCAGCCAGGCAGCAGGCAATTAGATTCTGGTCTTGCAGAATGCCCCTGCAAATTAAAGGCTTGTTTTGCTGGACTCACACTGAGTAGGAACTCTGGCTAGAATACAGGCGCAGCACTGCTGCAGCATTTGAAAGAGTTTGAAGCTTTGTAAGAGCTAGAATTCTTCTCAGCCATTCGGGTAGTTCAGCTCTTGTTTTCTTCTGTTAAATATTGGGATGTGATCTGACAGAAAAACAAATCCTTTGGGTGTTCAACTTTCAAAGTTTTATCGAGATCTTATATCTGTGGGTTAAAAGTGGATTTTATTTGATCTCAGACGGTGTTAAACCTCAGTTCTGTGACCCTGTTACAACTTTTCATTTTCCATTTAGAATTCACACATTTTAGGAGACATGAAAGAATAATTCCAGTTTATTTCAACCTGGCATATTTCTCATAAATAGGACTACTATGCCTCTGTTAATAATGCTAACATTGCACTCTTTACTCCTAGTTTAGAGATTTGGGGAAACAACGAGTCACACAAAGCAGTGTGCAATATCGTGTGGGATTAGTGTGAGCACCCTGCAGCTATTTTTACATGAATCATTGTTTGTTTTCATGTCTGACTGAAAGTAAACACAGAAATCAGCCAGCTGGAATAGTCATTTTCAGCTATAGGGATCTCCATCCAGCTGACCAAATCACCTTGCATACTCACCCGTGCACACCAGCTCGTTAACATGTGAGAAGTAGACTTTCTGGTAACTCGGCAGCGAAATGGAATGGCAGATTATCCCTGTGGACCATTACTACTCATTTCAGTATGATGGTAGGTCATTTATTGGAACCGTTTAAACAAATTACACTTGTTTGTAATGCATTACAAATTCATTTTGAATCATATCTTTTTATATAATGATTCAAAATGTAGTGAGGTAAGATGTATTCTGTCATTTAGTTTCATGTTTTGCTGTTGCTGCTTTTCAGCCACCACTCATATTTTAGATGGGGCAGGACTTATCACCCTGGCAACCCAGAAAATGGAGGAGATGCTTCAAACATGCAGTGAAAGGGTCATATTTGAACTCTAACCAAGCAATAATATTGGTGCCAAACCCTAACCAAGCTTCTAACATTTAAAAGTGCCGAACAAAGTGTGATATTTTCGTTAGTTCTGTTGCTTTAACCTAACCAGAAAGCATATGAAAACCAAAAGTAAATGAACTCTAATTGTAAAACTGATGGTTTCTCGCCCGTCATGGGATGCAAACTTTGAATTTCTGAGTGAAAGTCCAGTCTCTGGTCCTTTGCATCCTTTCCTGTATAGGAACATAGTTTTGTGGAGATACAATGGCTGACTGATAACAAGCTATCATAGTAAGTAACAAGTCATTGTGTGTGCTAGAATCGTAATTTCCCGGAACCTCTTCTGGACAAACACACAAAACGGGAAGCTATCCAAAGACCGACACTCGAAACTAGGAAATGAGGATCATGATGTCTAATGCAGTTTGCAAATAGTTGTTCCAGGCAGCTAATTTATGCGTTTACTTTCAGTCAAATTCAATAACAAACGTTTAAAACAATTACTTTTAAATTTGATGCTTCTTGGTTGTGTGCTTATTGTCCTGATGCACTGCTTAGCGTGACTATTCTTTCCCCATTGAATCTTTACAACAGAGATAGAGTGCAAAATTTGCAAGACGTATAGCGCCACAATAGCTAGATTAATAGGATATATGCCAAGGTAAAATAATTTGGAATTATCCTTCAATGTCCACCGAAATGTCTAATGATTAACTGCGCAGTGTGGAACATTTGTCTCTTCCTCCTGGCAATAAAATGAATAACAAAAACTCTATCGACGTGCCCTTATAAGGCATATCTTTACCATTGATCACTGCCATCTGAATGCCAAGTTTCTTTTTTAAGTGGAAAAATCTGAAATGTTCTTGGAGGCTTTGCAGATTTTTTTCTGTCACGGGACCTGCCATGTTGCTGTAGCATACTCTGTCTCTCCATTGCTACAGTTGCTCCCCTCTCCCTCCTCTGGTAAACCAATTATTGCTGGTTCATGTACCTTGCCATCGGTGCCGGCCTGTAAATGTCACCACAGAAAGCAGAAAGGATTAATCAGCACTCTGTGAACCTGTTTGGTGAGGGCTCGGATGTAAAGGATGTTCGTTTATATGTAGAAGTCCTGCACTCTCGCTTGTAGTGCAGAGAGGGTGAAGTATCGTATGACCGAGGTGGAACGCTTTCTAAGATAGAGGAAAAGTGAGACAGGTTTAATCCACAATTAACCCACAGACACAAGGTCTTGATAAAATTTTAAAGATTCAAGCTGAACTACCCAAAAGGATCAGAAGAATGATGGTTCTTGAAAAGGTCCTTTTAAATCTTTTAAACGCTGTGGCAGCACTCTCTAAAGGCTCTTGTATTTGAGCCAGTGTACCCACTCAGTGTGAGTCCAACAAAACAAGCTTTTAATTTGCAAGGGCATTCTGCAAAACCAAAGTCTAATTGCCTGCTGTCTGGCATTAATATGGGGATATCCTGTGATGCGGCAAAAGCTACAATTCTTTGTGACATTAAAGAGGAAACTGATTCATCTTCCATATTCTTAAGTGTTATCCTGGCATGCCAAGATAACAGTTAGTCTCCGATTTGTCTGCAAATTCAATGAAAATTGATGTCTCTCCACCCAAAATGCTTTTTTTTTTAAACTTTTAGTGAGAAATAACATAAATGAACTACAGCATATCTATACATTACTTCTAAAAAATATTCAAATGGTGTACCACAAACAAATATAAAACAAGTTAGACAGAAGACAGACGCAATTATTTTATCTTATTTTTTGTAAGGTTTTCTTGGTAATTTTTAATTTTCTCTGAATAATTCATTATTTTTGGATCATCGTACAGAAAACAATGAGAAACAGTCTAAACAGCTTCAGCATGAAGATAATGCAAAAATATGTTTCACTGCGACAGTGAAACAATGAGACACAGGTTATTAAATTATATTTTAAAGTAATTCCAAGTAATAATTTGGCGAGTTCAGAAACATGCTCGTTATGCCAAGATTACAAAGTCACTTCCTCCTGATCACAAAGACACTAAATTAAAAACATCTTTTTAATTACAACCTCTCAGTCATAGCAGGTAAATTATATGGCATAGTATGATAGCAAGAAAAGTGAAAAATATATTCTTAACATGAACTGCAGACGAGTAATTCCTTTTAAGGCAGATAACTGGGCTTTCTGAGCCAAGAGGACACACACATCCAAGCAGACCACAATCAGACAAGTGTGTTGTGCGACACTTTCGTCACACATGCTCTGCAGCAACCACACTTTAAGATTTAATTGAGAGCACTGGATTCCTGGACCTCGTGGACTGCAGGCTCATCATTGGTGGCCGAGCAGCAGCGAGCGTCTGCAGGGATTTGTGGTTTGGGATTACAGAAGAACACAGACGTTCTTCTGAAGCAGCCAAGAAGAGCTGCCAGTGACTGACTGAAAAGAAAAGACACCAGCTGGAGTGTAAAATATGGAAATCTATCTCATGACTATTCCAGGAATCATATGACGGCATAGCAAAGGTAGCACATGCTTATAGGCACACACTCGGGGGCTTCTTTTTGGCATTTTGAAATAGGCTTTGTTCGCTTCATATAATAAGGTAAGTAAGAAAGAAGCTTGTCCTTCATCTGAGTAAACAAGCTGCAAAATGACGGTTATGTTAAAAACACAAGTTGTTCCACTGCGAGTGCTTTTGTGTTGAGCTTACATTTTTGTTTGTTTGTTTGCTTATTTGTGGTACATTATGCGGTGCTACAGGACAAGATACCAGACAATACGTTGACAAGAACCAGTCAGCATGATGCCAAAACCCTAGAAAATACTGTAGAGTGCCTTCGACTTATGTTCATGTTAGGCAATTAATACAATTACAATTAAAGCCAATGCAAAGTGTCAATGCAGGAAATAATGCAAACTTTTCACATAAATGATGTAGACAGTAAGGTGGTGGATGGCCCCACAGGTTTTTCATAAGGAAGAACAGAGTTTGTATCCTGTCACAGACCTGTATTTAGTAGATGCACCTTTGGCTGCGATCACAGCTTTGAGCCTGTGTGGATAGGTCTCGGTCAGTCTTGCACATCTGGTCACTAATTTTACCCCATTCTTCTTTGCAAACCTGCTCAAGCTATGTCAGGGTACACAGGGATTGGGAGTGAACAGCCCCTTCAATCACAAATTCTCAATTAGATTAAGGTTTGTGCTCTGACTTTGTTACTTCAGAACATTGACCTTGCTGTGTTCAAACCATTTGTGTGTAGCTTTGGCTGCATGCTTCAGGTCATCGTCTTGTTTGAAAACAGATCTTCTCCCAAGTCACTGTTCTCTTACAGACTGCATCAGGTTATCAAACACCATTTCCCAACACCTTACTGCATTAATACTACCCTCGACCTTTACAAATCTTCTGCAGAGAGGCATTCCTGCATCACGATGCTGCCACCACCATGCTTTACGGTGGAGATGGTGTGTTTGCGATGATGAGCAGTGTTTAAGCAAACTATACCATCTAGTCTGATGGTCAAAAAGCTTGATTTTGATCTTGTCAGACCAAAGAACTTTCTGTTAGTTGACTCCAGTCTCACACATGCCTTCTGGCAAACACTAGTCGAGATTTAATAGGAACTTTTTTCAACAGTGGCTTCTCTTTGCTGCTCTTCCATAAAGCTTAGCCTGGTGAAGAACAGGCAACAGCTTCTTCCATTTTAGCTGGTGAAGCTGGTAACTTGGTGGCCTCCCTCACTAGTCTCTTTCTTGCATGGTCACTAAGCTTTTGAGAATGGCCTCCTCTAGGCAGGTTTGCAAATGCTGCATTCTTTCCATTTCTTAACCGTGGATGTATTTGCACCTTGGGGCATTTTCTGTATCCATCCCCTGACTTATGCTTTTCACAGAGTTGCTTGGAGTGTTCTCTTGTCAACATGGTGAAGACATAACTGGGTGTACTGATTCACAAGTGATGAGACCTTTCAGTGACAAGCATCTTTATACTACAATCACTGGAGACTCATTCACTGCACTTAGACGATCTCCATTTCACTAATTGTGTGACGTCTACCACCAATTGGCTGCACTTGCGGTAAATTCGGTGAGTCACTTTAAAGGTGAGTGAGTACTTACGCAATCACTCATTTCACATTTTAAATTAGTTGATATTACTTTGAAGAAAAAAGTTCTCATTTATACTTAAGTGTCTGTTTTGTAAATTTGCCCCCAAAAAAGACAAATGAAACTGACCAATAAAAGGGGAGAAAAAAACTTGCACTGCAGTGTTTACCCAAGTCTCTATTTAAGCAAAGCATTTACTAATTAGCAGAATGCACAGGCACAGATGAAGCGAGCAGGAGTGTCATTAATTTTGCAGGTATTTGCTCATAATCCACAGTATTGAACGGAAATTTTCACCCAAAGGTGGCATGATTTGAGAAGCCAAAGCATCAACAAACAAATTATAATTTATTGAGAAAGAAACACTAATGCCTCTACAAAATGTAAGATGCCACTTCATCAGCAGGTTGCAGAGATATTTTCCTGGAGACAACAAAAAGCACAAGGGTGAAAGATGAAAGATCGCCAATTTAAGTAGCACACATTATCTGGGCACCATGGAAATCTATAGCAGATCATCTACCAGGATATCTACACCACACACACAATGGTATAATGACCAACCAATCGACAATGTTGCCCCGAGAACCACATTGTTAACATTCAGCCTAATTTGTTTTGCCTAAATGACCAAGAATCCAAGAAGTGACAGGGTAAAAAAATAAATAAAATCCAGAGTAAAAGAGTTTTCCTGAAATAATTGCTGTAACTCTTTAGGGAAATGAAGGTAAAGAGGGAAGAGTAGGCCTCGTCTTGTTAAGGGTACATACAAAGAACCATCAGGATTTGGGGGGGGAGAGAAGAGAGAATTCTAATGCATCAACTGAATCAAAGGATACAAAGAAGATATAGGACAAATGCAGCTGCAGCAGAGACCGGTTGAATCTGTGCCTTGCAGTGCCGTTTATGTGCCCACACACACACACACACAACAGCATATCTGCTAATCACATCCAGTCAGCCAACAATGCCAGCACAGACTGCAGGAGAGGAAAGTAAAGCACAAGCTGCAGGTTGCAAGCTGTGCTGAATTTCAGGTCTGGAGTGTGGATTTGAACACCGTCGACTCTGAATCACTGACAAGGACAAGAGGTTGTTCCAGAGGTAGGAGGCCCTACAGGAAAATACTCTGCCCCCCCACCTATTTTCTTTCTGATACATAGATTTCTTGCAGTCCTGTAACCTGAGAGTGAATAGTGCAGTTGGGCTTATAGGGAGTGAGTCAATAAGTCATACAGTATAGTGAGAAACAGGGACAAGTAATATCTTGCAGGTAAGGAGCAGGATTTTACAGGGAGCCAGTAAAAACACACAGACACAGGCAGAAGAAGCAGCTTTCTTTTGCTAGTTTGCATACGTGCTGTGGCTGCTGAGATTTGATTATGTTGGATCTGGGGTGGGTGTGTGCATAGGGCGAACCGACTCTGAGGCAGATCAATTGTTCTAGATTGACAAATTACATGGCATATGGTACCTTCCTTGTTGCATATTGCCTGCTTTCACACCTGTGTATCATCCATGCAAGTATTGCATTCGTTTCCAGCCTCTTTTTAAACGATTAAATGTCAGTATAACATTACTGTGCTAAAAAGCAATTTGGCAAAATTTGCAATGGTACAGATAACAAAAATAGGATTGTTTGTGTTTTCCACAATCGTATTAGTATGGTAGGCATCATTTCCTGATACTGTGATATTTAGATATTGAATTGTCATTTGTTTGTTTCACAGTTAATTGCTCACTCTTTAAGTATTTACAGTTTGATCAATTTAAACAGGAGCTTTGCTGCAGGCCATGAAAGAATGCCTTTAGGGACTGATATTCACATCACCGGGTATATTGGCTCATTTCAGATGGCAGCAACAACAGAAATAAAACCATATATAACAGTGAGGAGATATTATTTTGGATCTCTATATGTTATTCTATGTGTCTGTGTACATTTCCACTGAATGTTAAGACAGCAAATCAAGTACTTTCTTTCAAAAAAGTGCGACAAATTATTAACAGTCAACAAAGCAATTACAAATTTAATTGTCAATTAATTTAATTTTAGATTATTTGGTGATGTCACTGTGTGTATTTTTAAGCTCTTGAAATACTTGTACCGGTAAATGTTATTGCTTACTCGAGCAAAGTGTGTCAACAATCGACATTGGTCACTACATCATGTGATTATCAAAACGGATGCAAGACCTTCTGACAAGCTGGGGACATACACACGTGGACAAAATTGTTGGTACCCCTCAGTTAAAGAAGGAAAAACCCACAATTCTCACTGAAATCACTTGAAACTCACAAAAGTAACAATAAATAAAAATTTATTGAAAATTAAATAATCAAAAACAGCCATTACTTTTCAATTGTTGATTAACATAATTATTTAAAAAAACAAACTAATGAAACAGGCCTGGACAAAAATGATGGTACCTCTATAAAAGATTGAAAACTATTGGACCAGAGTGACATGATTAACTCAGGTGTGTCATTTAATTGACATCACAGGTGTTTCCAAACTCATAATCAGTCAGTCTGCCTATTTAAAGGGAGACAAGTAGTCACCCTGCTGTTTGGTGAAAAGGTGTGTACCACACTGAACATGGACAACAGAAAGCGAAGGAGAGAATTGTCCCAGGACATCTGAAAAAAAATTATAGACAAACATCTTAAAGGTAAAGGCTATAAGACCATCTCTAAACAGCTTGAAGTTCCTGTGACAACAGTGGCTCATATTATTCAGAAGTTCAAGACCCACGGGACAGTAGCCAACCTCCCTGGACGTGGCCGCAAGAGGACAATTGATGACAAATTGAAGAGACAGATCGTTGGAATTGTATCCAAAGAGCCCAGAGCAACCTCCAAAGAAATTAAAGGTGAACTCCAAGGCCAAGGTACATCAGTGTCAGATCGCACCATTCGTCGTTGTTTGAGCCAAAGTGGACTTCATGGGAGACGACCAAGGAGGACACCACTGCTGAAAAAAACTCATAAAAAAGCCAGACTGGAATTTGCAAAAATGCATGTTGACAAGCCACAAAGCTTCTGGGAGAATGTCCTTTGGACAGATGAGACCAAACTGGAGCTTTTTGGTAAGGCACATCAACTCTATGTTCATAGACTCAAAAACCAAGCATACGAAGAAAAGAACACTGTCCCTACGGTGAAACATGGAGGAGGCTCAGTAATGTTTTGGGGCTGCTTTGCTGCATCTGGCACAGGGTGTCTTGAAAGTGCGCAAGGTACGATGAAATCTGAAGACTATCAAGGCATTCTGGAGAGAAATGTGCTGCCTAGTGTCAGAAAGCTTGGTCTCAGTCGCAGGTCATGGGTCTTCCAACAGGACAACGATCCAAAACACACAGCCAAAAACACCCAAGAATGGCTGAGAGAAAAGCGTTGGACTATTCTAAAGTGGCCTTCTATGAGCCCAGATCTGAATCCCATTGAACATATGTGGAAGGAGCTGAAACATGCCATTTGGAGAAGACACCCATCAAACCTGAGACAACTGGAGCTGTTTGCTCATGAGGAGTGGGCCAAAATACCTGTTGACAGCTGCAGAACGCTCATTGACAAATACAGAAATCGTTTAATTGCAGTGATTGCCTCAAAAGGTTGTGCAACAAAATATTAAGTTATGGGTACCATCATTTTTGTCCAGCCCTATTTCATTAGTTTGTTTTTTTAAATAATTATGTTAATCAACAATTCAAAAGTGATGGCTGATTTTGATTATTTAATTTTCAATAAATTTTTACTTATTGTTACTTTTGTGAGTTTCAAGTGATTTCAGTGAGAATTGTGGGTTTTTCCTTCTTTAACTGAGGGGTACCAACAATTTTGTCCACGTGTGTACATACCAGGTTCACTGCTGATCTCAGTACAGGAGAACTCAAGAAACACTGGATGAACCAAAAATATCACCGGGGTTTCCACATGTGTATCGCAAGTTGACAGCCTAAGCATCAAAGCAAAGTTGTTGTGTTTTTTTTTTAGACACTCGACGCTATGTTTCACAGGCACCAAACACGGCACATCTTCACAAACATACCACCGACACTATGAAGCATGGTGGTGGCAGCATCATAATGTGGATTCCTGACAGCACATCCTGGGAGGCTACATTGAATGCAGCACAGTACAGGGAACAACCTGAGACTGCAAGGGAACTGTGGCATAGGGGAAGATTTGTTTTCCAGGAAGACAATGGCTGGAAGCATACTGTCAAAGCTACACAGAAATAGCCAACAAGGTGAAGGTTCTGGAGTGCCCGAGTCTGAACACAGAATTTAATTAAATTTGGATTTGTGGCTAGACTTGAAAAGAGCTGTTCACCCACATTCCCGCACAATCTCACAGAGCTTGGACAGTTTGGAGTAAAATTACAGTATCCAGATGTGCAAGGCTGACTGTGACCCATCCCCACAGATATATGCTGTGATTGAGGCCAACGTTGTATCTACTAAATACTGACTTTACAGGGGTGAATACTTATGCAAATACAAATCAAATTTTTTAAATTTTCAATTGATTGACATCACTTTACAGAAATGTGTTTTCACTTTGACATGAAAGAGTCTTTTTTGGTCATTTTTGTCCAAATTAAATTTACAATGATTATGTTAACCAAAACTTTCAATTACTTTGTAGAGGCACTATACTTATTACACTATTCAACATAAATATTTGTGAAATTCTAATGGATACATTGAGAAAAATCTGCTAAATCCCAACCCAATCCCCTTAATGCTGTTATCAGTCTGTCGCTGGCTTGTGTCGGTCCCCGATTAGAAATGACACTTGGTTGCTGTGGTATACTGGCCACTGGACCATTAAAACCTCCATAAAGTTTATACCGGCCCTGTCTGTCCATTTACCTGCTCTCCCTGTGCAGTCTGTCACTGAGGATGTGGATGAAAGTATGCCACATGGATGTTCCACTCCCAATCACCAGGCTTAACAACTTTTCAACACATGTAATAAAGCTGGGTATCAGAAACTGCAGTGTTGTAGCAGCCATTTATGTAAATCTTTATTGTTAGTTACCAAACTGTGTCAGTTTATTCAAAATGTTCCCATCTGCTCTGTTATCCCAGACAGCTTGTTCTATTGTACCTCATTCTGACAGGTTCCATTGTCAGTGGGTGCGTTTACCCATCATGGTTATGATCTGGGTTTTGTCGACTCCTGGCAATGTTTGGCACATGTTATTGTAGCTAAAGAAATGTGAACAAGGCTCTTCCAAGTTGTGATAGGCCTTGATGTAGAGTACTTCTGGAGCACAGAAACTAGGATAATGTGACATGTCAACAACTAATCATAGTTTCTGAATATTCTCTGCTGGTACAGAACACAGTGGCTGAGATGGTGAGAAGTCAAGACATTCTAACAATGAGTGCTGTTCCAATTATGCATACAGGGACGTGACAATACATAAATCTCATATTTCATGTAAATACTAAGACTCAAAACCAAGATACTAAAGAGCATGACAACACACTGATGGTGTTTTCCTTGGAAGGAAAACCCATGTGCCTCCCTTGTAATTACTACTGGCTTTAATGGCATCCTCATGGCCAGCACAGGAAGCTGGTCTCTACATTCAATCGAATGGTAATTTCTGAATCGTCAATAGTGATTTAAGGGCTGAAGCTTTTCTACACTTGGACATGTTTGTCCATCCAGACAGGCTGATGGATAACTTGTGTAGCAGAAGCAGTGTCATTAATAGCTAAACAGCTTAAATGTCTGTATTTGACTCCAATTACAACCGTTTTGCTCACATTTCAACGAACAATTTAGGGTATTGAAATGTATAAAGTGTGTTTCCTTTTAAACAGTTTTGTCAAAGCACATCAGGGAGTTATGCTGCAAATTTACTTAAAGTGAATACGAATATAAGGGCAGTAGCAGAGTTGACTGAATAGATGTGACAAGGAATGTCACACCGAGGAATAAATGGTGAGAGGAAGTCACATACACAGGGGCAGTTACTTCACATAGTTAAGTTGTTAACACCAACACCTTTAGAGATGACTAATTCTGGGGTGTGATGTAAACAATGAGCCAGAATAACACTGTGAATCTTGCTTCAGTCTGCCAGTGATACAAATGCCTCTTGAAAAAGGTTGTCAGAATCACTGACATGTAACAAATCCCAAAGTAGCAGTTGGCTATCAAAGCTGGTCAGCAAATCTGCCAGAAAGTAGCATATTCATGGCAAAAAAAATAGATGTGTAAGAACAGTTAATAATTCATCAGTGTCAACACTCTTCTGTGGCATTAGGTTTGTTATCTATATCATAGATCAAACATCTTGTTCTTGACTTCAGTATTCTGCATTTATTTCATCTTTTTGTGTTCCATTACAAAACGCAGCAATGTAATCACTGTGTCATTACACAGAACCAGCTCGGCTGAGTCATACACTGTGATCATACTCTCAGTGTTTGGGGTTGAAAACAATAATTACTGTGAGAATGAATCCGAGTTTGTGCTGCACATATTACAGCTCAGCCCAGTGAACTTTGTATATGAATAAGTCATTTTCCTGAGGCGTTTCCATACGGCCATGAACGCCGCCTATAGCGACAGCAGCGTTAAAGTGCAGAGAAAAGATCGTGCAGTTGCAAGCTTCAGAAACTATTTAAAGAAGGGTGAATTTCTCCATCAGCCATCACTTCAAATACTTCTCCTGCTCATACACATTGAGATTCAGAAATGGTGCTTAATGCTGAAAGCGGCATTTCCCTACAGACCAGCTGTATCTCGACAACCAGGAGAACAAACATTAGCAAGTTTGAAACTTGAGCGGAAATCACGCATTAGCTGATCACACAATCAGCTAATTGAAAACTGGCAACATATCTTATTTATTTCTCAAACAATTTCAAGGTTCCAGATTCTCAAATGTGAGAAAATATTCTTTGGATATCAGACTGTTAGACAAGTCTAACAAGCAATTTGAGGATATCACCTTGAACCCTGAGCCATTAGGATAATAACACAAGCAATTTCGGTGTGCTCATAGATGCTTCACAAGATAAACGAGCCACAAAATGGAGCTGAAATATTCAATAGAGCCCCTTAAATAGCAAAATAAACCCTTTTTCTAGCACAGACAATTTAATCAGTTAATCGAGAAAATAGCCTGCATATTATTAAGTGATGAAATAACTGTTAGTTGAAAGCCTGAAATAAAAAGAAAAAAGGAGGCATCACGGCGACTTTTAAAATAGTCTGTTTCATGAGGCTTTATAAACAAAAAGATAAATCGAGAGAAATGGTGCTATGCTAATGACACCCCAAACAATAGAGTTTTGGTGATATTATCAAAGAGTAGTCACTTAATCCTATTGTGGAAATAGGCATCCACCATAGATGCACATTTATGAGCAGGAAATCAGATGAATCTGGTTCTGAATGCTTCCAAATGTCACAGTCAAGTCACAGTAACCGAATTTGGTTATCTTTAGTTCTTTCTTTGAACCAAACAATGCGTGAATGAGATGATTAAGCAAAGGTGTGTGTCTACACACTAAAGCAGGCACAACTCTTCTCAGTGCACATGCTGCTTTTAATTAGTGCCTTTATCAGTGAGGAAAGTGGGGAAAAAAATACTTTGTCATTGGTAATGGACCAAATTCACAGCATCTAACTATAAGTGTTTAGTTGATAAGAGTAAAGCAAAGGTGAATAAGACCGAGTGTTAATTATGATGGGATTAATGTAATTTGTGATTCTGCATTAACTATTTCACTCCACCCAACGCAATCTATAATTGAATTTCCAAATGTGTCTTGCCTGTTTTTATTAAAATATCAAAAGAATAGTTAAATGTAATTCATGTGTTTCCAGCTCATGAATCATTTCAAGGCTATTTCGTTTTATGTTTAAAGAACTTCACAGCATCCAGTGCCATGGGGTGCAGAAGTCCACGTTGTGAATACAGCAACATCCATCCCTATTTATTTTCCACTAACAAACATGTTGCTTGAGATGATTACATGCTTTTATTTCCTGCTACCGGCAACAAATTGGGATGAAAATGATCTCTCATGGTGATAGATGAGAAAATCATTGCCTGATGTCTGCTGGGCGATTTCCCTGTTTTGTCTGTCGTTTCAAACGCCGTACAAACTAACCGAGCTGGGGACCAAAGACAACATTCAATTTCACTTTAAATCCCACAATAGTCCTCTGTTTTCACGTCGGAGGAGACTCCAGGCTGGTGTCCCACGGCTGCTGGAGATGAAGGCTTAGCGGCATGCAGCCGTAACGTTCACACCTGAATGGAGCTGTAGCCACAGTTAAGACTGAGCGGGCCTTTCTCTCATCTTTGTTTCTTTGACGGGGGATGTGTCGAGTTGCTCCGTTTCCATCCATCATGAAAGCTCCAATTGCCATAATGTATGATACGTAGTTTCGAGTTTAAAGCTCACTGGAAGAGAATGTTTTCTAATTATTGCTATCCTTAACATATCAGTCTCTTATAATTATATATTGTATTGTGGATTTACATATAGGTGAGTGTACGAGTTCTTCTAGTTATATGTCTGTTCAAAGCCCTCATTATCATTTATCATGTAAAAATGCCTCAGCAGACTCACACTTTTCTATTATTCTTCTGTAGTCTCTCTGATTTCTGCCACTGAGACTTTCATGCCAGGAGGAAGGTGCACATTCTCCCTGGTGTGTTTATTCCTTTTTAATTTTTTTTTAATTCGTGCACTTCATTTGTGTGGTCGGCTGCGGCGAATTTCTGTTCATTAAGTCCTGTTTTAAAAGGGAAAGCTGAAATGGATGTGGGGCATTCCAGGCACCCTGCTAAATATGTTAATGTGTCGCAGTGTTTGTTTTGAAAGAAAAAGAGCAGATGTAGCTTTACGCCTTTGTGTAAAATGTATTTTGGATCGCACAAAGTCACTCAGGATTTAATCGCTCTCGACAAGCCCTTAATTTAAAATTAAGATCATCCCCTGTGTGCTTTTAGATGCATCAAGACAATCCAACGCTTGTAATCACTGCAAATGATTCAGCATGCACACGGTGGCTGTGTCCTCACAAACACTTTGTAGCTGCAATGGGAAAGTAGTTAAAAGAATCTCCATAAATGCCTTAAATAAATGCATCTGATGAGGTTTACACACAGAAATTGGACGCAGCTTAATAAAGTTAGTCTGAAGTTTATGAGCTAGACATTACTTAATTTACACAACCCAGTAACACACTCACACCTGTACGTGAACATATTCTACAAACTCCAACACACAGGCTTGTTTTGCTTTAATCTACAGCGGAAGCGTGAAGATCGAGTTGTTCTTGAACACCACAGCCTCCTACAGGAAGCATTTTCTTGGATAACTTTTCAGGTTTTGTTCCAGTCGTTCAGATGACTTCCTTAAATCTGCTTCTTGAAACAATCCTTAATGCTCCTCCTCCTCTGTGAAGTCACTTTAGAACAGAATGTTATTTGTTAGTGGAGAAGGTCCTAGAGTCTGCATATTGACCGACTTATGAATGGCTGATTACACATGAACTCTGAAACAGCTTAAAAAATAGCTAAATAGCATTAAATAAATTATTTATCTTCCTTTTTTAAAATATTATCCTTGTTGGTTTTTATAATAAGCAAAAATACAGAAAACAGAAATGAAAACAGAATATTTAGTTGATATAAACCACAGAAAATTGCATATAGTATACAGTTACATACCTAAATGATTACATGTAAATTACCCAGATCAGATAACTATAAAATGATTTTGATTACAAAAACAAATCTGAATTTTAAAGGAACATTATTCTGAAGTACAGCACAGTGCTCTATTGTACCAAGTAAACATTATTTCATGATCTTGTTACTCGTTTTTTTGTACTCTTTGACAACTTAAGTGGAGCAGAGCATCCTCCTCCCCAAACGTCAAATAGCAACTTTTCACTTTTTTCCCCACTGAGAATGCACCAGTTGTAGAGGACTGTCAGAAACCTGAGACAGCACATTTCTCTAAGAGATTCAAATCATATTCAGAGTACATTAACAGCCCATTAATATTCACATCCATATGTCATGTTATTCAGCCCCACTCCTGTGCCTCCCCCTCACTGGAATCGCAGACATAACAGGATGTGAGAACTAAAACTGGGGCTAAAAATACTAACAGAGTCGGAAACGTCGTGCAAGATAAGCAGTGCTTTTGTGAGAGCGACTCGACTAATTTTAGCATGAAAATGATCTCAGCAGGCAGTGTAAGTGAGAAAATCAGTAGTGCAGAGAAATGATGTTGAAGTTCGCTACGTAAGCATGTAGACGTGCATTCATGCAGGCAGACACACTGTCCTGTGTTGTACGGTTCAAATTTCAGGAGTATTTTATTAATTGCTATAATCAAAGTGGTGTCTGTCTGTCTGTCTATTGTGCATCTTCCTCACTACATAACTCTCTGCCTATTTGTCTTTTGGTTTTCTCACCATGAGTGTATTGACTAATGACTATTCTGTGGAAAGGGGAGCAGAAATAGCACACTCTGACTCACAGCTTCTTAATTGCTCAGGGCAATTCTCTCTAGTCTTTTGGCCCTCTGCAACAAGCCAGCCATACTTTTAACTCTGCCTTTCACACACACTGAAGTGTGATGTGTCCGCATGCCAAAATGAAGCGCAGACCTTTCGCTCAGCAAATTTTGTTTTTTGAGGCCCCTTGGGGGACCTGTTGGGCTCCAGTGGAGCTGGAACAGTCAGTTCTGCCCACAAGGATCTAATGTGAGTTTGCTCAAATGAACGGCCTCACATGAACCTGCATGATTTAAACGCTGCATTGCGAAATCTGAGTTTGCAATACAAAGTGTCTATCATTCCCACGCATGCTTGGGCTTAACATTTTCACAGTTACCAGGACAGTTGTTGCCTGTGATGCATTGCGAATGTGAAATTCTGTGATGTTGTGACATTGAACAATGTAGAATAGATGACTGACTTTGTAGTTTGCAAGTAAAAGTGAAAAAAAGTTGTAGGACGCTTAGCTTGTAAGATGGGCTTTTAACTGTGAAATATAAATAAATTCATATCAGTGATAAGACTGAGGGCTGTCTCTACTCGACCTTAGACTTGTCCTCAGGCTTTGTGCTACAAGTGTTTCAGTGGAAGCGTTCCATAGGGGAGCTGAGCAATTCTTCAAACCCTGAGCATGAAAAGAGGCCAGGCTGAAGATGGCTGCAGCTGCAGGGGACATCTTAAACTCCTGGGAGGGGAACACTGACCAGAAATGTGGCAAAGCTGGTGATAACGTCAGAGCAAGAGGCCCAAGGCAGAAGAGAAGTGGCTGGAGGCTCGACTACTTCATTTCCATTATGGCAAAACAATAGGAGCTCTGTTCTGTGCAATTAAAGAATAAACTGTAATAAAAAAAAACAAAGTGCAGTCCCAGTTGACCTGTAGTTAAATTTCAATATAGCTTCCCCCTGTAGCAACAAAAAAGCTAGAAAATGCCTTTTAAGATTTTGAGAGCTTGCAGGCACTTATTTAACTTAGTTTGTTGTGTGACAGAAGTCTCCTTTTTAAGAGGTTTTCATTACACAAGAATCTGGTGGCAACTATGAAATGGTTGTGACTTTGATCTGGGTACTAGTCAGAATCCCCACTGTTACCTGGGAAACACGAAGACTGAAAAAAAGACAGTTTTTAATTTTGAATACTAAAAGCTTTAAAAACATGAAGGCACATTTCTCTGGTCGGGTAAACAATACCACTGGATACAGATGTGCCCCCAAGTTTGGCACAACTACCTTCAGCTGTGCAGGGATTGTGAAGAGGGAGAGTTTCACATTTGAGTCTTCGGTTGGGTTCAGCGTTGCAACAGCTTTTTAAAATGGTTTTGATCACAAGTTGGACTGCGCATGGCTTCACGTCAAGATTTAGATTCAAAGACATGGTTCTTTCCCTGAATGGCAATCAACAAAACCAAGTTAAAAATGAACAAATCCAAATCCAAGATTTCACTCTCCAGCCTCCATCTATTAAATTGATAATGCAGCAGCTTAAGCCAAATACCTGGACCGAGTAGCTGTTAAGGGCATTCGTGATTTAATTTATTTTGTCGACTTTAATCACAGCACTAGATGGACCAAAAATGGGAATAAATACTGTGTGTGGATCCATTCTCTTACAGGAAAGGGTGCTGTTTTCTGTATTTTAAGGTTTAGTAGTTACTGGTTACTTGTTAAGAAAAAGGTGTTCGATTTTAGTTACATTTGTGCAAAGATGAGTTTAGGAAACAAGTGTTTAGATTTTGGTCGATATCCAGATACAGTAAAGGCATAGGTGCAGATCTTCCACCATATTTTACAGAAAGATAAAAAACACAGAGAAGACATTTTCCACTCCATGTCTAAAGCCCATACTGACTACCTTTGAAAAGTTGGTTATCTCCAGGACTAACAGTTGGGTGCATTAAGCACTGACAGGTGGGTATATGTGGCCACTTGTGCTTCGTTGCGGTTTATGCCAACTGCCACGGTAAGAAAGAGAAATCTACACAATTTGAAGTGCACATGCAGAAAACCATTGTTCCAAAGCTGCACAAACAGCACATACATACCTTCACTCACAGCAATGATATTCTGGGCACATGGCAGGGTCAGCGACCTGGAAAAAAGTACTGCTGGTTTTACAAATAACAGCAGCTGCATCACAATGCAATTCCTCAGTACATGTGTATCCATTAGATCACTCCCATCAGTGGCTAAACGGTGTTACAGAAACAATACCTTGACACATGGTAATAAATATGTGGCTGTAAATCACAAACTTCTTGTCTTAAGGGTCAATGTTAGCCTAGCTGCGCTAGACAACCCACGGCAACGAATTTAATTCTCTGCCAGGGTGGGTCTAGTTACCCTCCATAAGGCTCGAGGCTGGATTCTCCTAAAACTGGCCGGACCAATCACCATGAAGTGTAGAGTCAGAAGGCGGGTGTAACGAAGTGACGACAGAGGCATGACGATTCTGACAGAAACAACCGGCGCACAATAAACAGTTATCTTTCGACTCGGCTTTGGCCACAGCCCTTAAAGATTTGAAGCTAAAATTCAACTTGAAAGAAACAAAGGACGGCACTTAAGTGTTTCATTGAGAAGAAAGACGTATTTGGACTTATGCCGACGGGATATGGCAAATCCTTAATATACCAGTTGGCTCCGCGGCTCCGCTGGTTGGGAAGCTAATGGGACTTAGCCACAATCCGCCGGTGCTCTCGGAACTACGTCAGCCTATTCGTTGCGTTGATTGGTTGTATACCTACGCAATTGCTGCAGAGGGATTTGATAGACAACCTTTTAGCCCGCCTCTCTCCTTGTCGAGCTTCCCTAGACCCTTGTGCCGT
Organism: Acanthochromis polyacanthus; assembly: GCF_021347895.1. Classification (NCBI taxonomy): domain Eukaryota; kingdom Metazoa; phylum Chordata; class Actinopteri; family Pomacentridae; genus Acanthochromis; species Acanthochromis polyacanthus. Next base: position 11,274,721 of record NC_067131.1, on the reverse strand, counting down.
CAGAAACATGGGTATAGCGTGGCTAGGCTAGGTCAATGTTGCACCTGTCAAGATGTCAGAATTAAAATCCACCTACTGTGATGTATGGATGAGTGTTGTTGGTCGCTGTTTGCATTGTGTCTCTATGCCAAATTGAAATGCGGACAGGTCCAAACAGTCTTTTTCCTTTTTCTTTGAAAGTGTCTCTCACTGGCAATTTAAACACTGTCTGCTTAATAAAAAACTTTTCCGTTGACTTTTGCACTGTGCCACTTCTCTTCCATCTCAAAGTCTTTCTGCCCTCAAACTTTTTTCCTAGGTTCTTTTTTTTTGTCGTGTTCTTTTTATGAATTTATTCAACTGCATATTTTTGCTCTGAGACTGAACCTGAAGCGGCTGTCTTGGCCAAGTCTGTTTCTGAAGAAATCTTACATTTTTCATCTTCTAATTGGATTAACCTGGATAAGACTAGGTGACCTAAAACACTACAAAAACAGCACTTTCTACTAGCTGTACTTTCACTTGTCAACATTTAGAAGTCAGAGAAGAGGAAAGTTATGTCATCGCAAAAGGTTCATTTAAGGTCCACAAGTGAGAGTAATACTTTCTGAAAGAAAAAGGATTTTAATATAAAGCATGTAATTTCTAAGCCATTCTACTCTTATCAGTAGTCTCCACCTGTTCCTTCCGTCTTGCAGGAAACGGAAGGCTTTGCTGGTTGACCGATGTACTGTTAACTTTGACACGCTTACTTATATAGAAATTAATAGGGATGATGATGTCACAGGGTTTCATTTGGTTAATCATTAAATGCAAGGTTACTGCATTCATATTTAGTATCCGGTACCTGCTGGCCAGTTGGAGCCTTTCTCTGTAGAGTCTGCATGTTCTCGCTGTGCCTGCGTGGGTTTTCTCTGGGTGCTCCGGCTTCCTCCCACAGCCCACAGACATGCACACTAGTTTAATTGGTGATTCTAAATTGGCCATCTGTTTCTTTGTGATGGACTGGCAAACCTGGTGTACCCCTCCTCTACACCGTCCCTCACCTCTCATTGAGAGGATAAAGAAAAAATGTTAAAATTATCCCCCTAAACTGCAAAACCTGCCAGCAGGTTATAAAGGCATTTTATCTTGAACAAAAAAAAAAAAGAAAGAAAATCCCCTAAAATACACCATTTATCAAAGCCAGAAACCATAAAAACAGTTTTGATCATCCTTTTCTGATGTGTGACTTTTGGGTTTTATCAGGAAAATTAACCAAATCTGAGCTTGAAATTGTAACGTGTCCTGAAAATCAATTTATTCTACACGTCTCATTTAAAAATTTGCCAAAGATAAAGTGTTATCTCTTTCCAGATTCTGCAAAAACAGAAAATTCACTGCACTTGTGGATGCAGATGAGAAGCATAATTCAATATAAAAAAAAATTCCAGTAATTTTCATCTGAACTGGGTCGAACTGCAGGCTGTGTTTACACAGAGAAGATAGGTATGGATACAAATTATAAACTGATCCTCTAATATGTATTCACTTTAATTCCCAGTATTGGTAACATCTGAGGATAATTGGTAAAATGTTGTTCATACTGATTCCAGGTTAATATCTTTTTTTTTTCCGGAAAATAAGTAATCAAAGAAATGTATTTTAATTTTATGATTAGCACCAATATAACTGTGATATACTGCACAAAATGAGTTCTCTCTACTTCTAGTAATAGTGTTGCTGTTTCCATAGATTTTAAATTGCAGTGAAAAATGAGTCCATGGTGAGAAGGTCACAAGAGACAGAGGTTCTTAGGGTGCAGAGAATTAAAGGGCATTCTAAGATTTCTCATCATTATTGCATATTATATAGTGTATGTGTTCACACTACAAAAAAATGAGTTTTAATTATACATATGTAAGATGCTAGACATATCGACATGGCCACTGAAAGCTCAACTAAAAAGAAAAAGATTGCTTTCAGGTTTGTTGCTCTCTCTTGGAAAGTTGCCATCTAAGTCGAACAAGAAGATCAGCACCTTAAGATATAAAACCACCATTTTCTCACAGACACAGGTGGATGGCTGAAAGAGGGAGCTGCGGCTTTCCAAACTTGAGACTCTCGGGTATCTTAAGATCCTATTCACAAAGAAAAACTAAAAGGATCAAGGTGTTCACTGCTGGTTAATGCTATCTGAACCATCCTGACAAGCTCCAAATATCATGTTTGATGTTGTTTTTTAGGTAATCGCTAGTCCAAGATGATTTTTAGATTCTAGCTTCTCTAATGCTTATAGTGCTAGAAAGCTCACAGTAATGTCCAGCTCTGTTTGTCTTCTGCGGCACCAAACTTATATTGTTATTGTGGAAGAAAGAGAAACTCCAGCTGTTTAGGACTTGCCCTACATGCACCTGTACATTCTGAGCTCAGCATGCAGGGCAATAATCCCTCAGACCTTAAAGCACAGCCATAGCTGTTAAAGCCCGTGTGTCTCATACTGCAATTTCTTTTACTGTTGTAGCCCTGTAAACCAGGACATTAAACGTGACATAAAACAGTTTTCATGAGAGCAAAGTCTCGACTTTCAGCTTTAATTTGAGGACGTTTACATCCGTATCAAACAAACAATGTAGCAGAGTAGGTCTTATTTAAACAGCAATAACTGCACATCTCTTCCAGTCTACAGCCTTCAGACATCAACAGACACGGCTATCTTTTCTGTTGATGTTCTGCAAGACCTGAACTGCCACTATGCTCACTTTTTTTGCTTTCTGTCCAGTATTCCAGCAAATGAAATGCATGATCAGTTGAACCGAGGTCAGATGAATGATTTTCTACTGAACGGTTTGTCTATTCAGAATCGTTGGGCTTGTGTTCTGTATGTTTACGGTCTTTGTCCTGCTGCGCTGCTTCCCCAAACACTCTTAAAGCTGACAGTCAGCATTTTGACCTCAAACATTTTCATGCACACAAGCTTTTCTAATAGCTTCTCTGGCGCACTAGATTCAGACTGTGCACGGTGTTTCACTGGCATTACAGCGAATGTGTCGCCTTAGCTGTTGACCGTGCAGCTAATTATGCAAAAGTGTCTGTGACATTTTCAGAATGTCTGACTGATGATTCCAGGAATAAATTGCTAAATTATATGCTAAATGACAATCAAACGTGATGGAATTTTGTATGTCAGGTAGCACTGTTCTGTCAGGCTGCTTGCAATTTTAAACACTTAGCTTCAGGGTATCTAGCCTACATTTGCACCGTTGAAAGCTGTTAATGAGCAGACTTCTTTTTTAAAGTGTTGCTTTAGTGGTCCCGTCATGTTCAAACTTGACACAGAAAATACAGAAACTGACAGATGACAATGCATGGCACATCTTTATGGATTAGCAACTTATGACATACACCTTTACATGGCATTTCATTCTATTCTAGTTCTGTGACTCCTGGCAAGAAAAATTCCAGCAGCTACTTATATATTCATTGCAATAATAGCGCAAGGAAGAGAAAAATAGTTATACAGGACTTATCTATAATGGCAGAGGTATTTTAGGAGAGCTGAATATCCACCATGTTTAAATTGCCAGAGTTGCAACCAGGTGAAATACAGTTATAATTATAACAGAAGCCAGAGCCTAACCTCTCCATCACCTCTTTTAGAAATCTAGTGGCAATAATATCTAGAGGGCAGAATGAAAGACTGACTGCCAAAGATTCCTCTGTTAAATTGTTATTAAGGGGCTTAATAAGCTCAGCCTATGGGCACAGGAGATTAGCAAAAGAATAGCAACAGCAATCACAGATGGGATCAGGACAGAAAGTTACATTAAGCAGAACAGAAGCAAGCAGGGATTCTGAGTTGATCCGTGATGCTTAATAAAAAAAAACAGAATTTGCGGATTAGCAGTAAAAAGTTCAGAAACCGTTTACTTTCTGCATATTTAGGTTCCTTAGTCTTTCAGATGCAGATAGATAACAACCAGTCTGGAAGATGTCACCCATATTTCACACAGATTCTGTCAGAGGGAATGACAAGATTGGATTTGAACATTGTTCTGAAAGAGGCAATTGCATGGGACGTCGGTGAGAAAATGGCAAAAAATGTACAGCAGCAGTCTAGAGCAGACAGTTTTAAACACCTATAACATTACAGAGTTGTCCTTGTGTTTTCATGAACAGACTTTTTGGACGAGAGTGTTATTATTTGTTGAAGCAAGTGACATTTTATGTTGAGGCTCCAACCCATAATGTCCCATTAGCCACCTGTCACATCATGACTCCAAACAGTTCTCATTACACTGTGGGCGAGAGTGTTCAGTCTGCATTGAAATTCATTGCCTGCATTTTTGAGTCTACAATCACTGAACTAGTGTCAACACGAAAATTAATGTAAAGATAATTATGAGAGCATTTTACTATTCATTACAGAGTTACAGGTACACAGGGAAAGGATGGATAGCTAGAGGCAGGCATTGCATTTAGCTTGTTCGGGGGCCACCTAGAAGCTCCTTTGATGATAATAAAAACCGCTTTACAAAACCTAGGTAAATGGAAACGCCACCATAACAACCACAAGGAAACACTAAAGGCAGATTAGAAGAGCAACCATGCAAACAAAACACAGCAGTTGTGGGTCCTCCAAGTCTGATCAATGGCTGTTTGCTTTGCCCACCGGCCAATAACGCTGCTGCGAAGATCACTTATTAGTCATTGCAAAGTGCGATTAATGAAGTCTGAATAATGGCTACCACTCATTAGCATCCAGTGACCCCTGCTGATTGGCCATGCTTCTTATTTGTCACCCTTGATCAAAATGAGCTTCCCAACAAATCGAGTGACACGAGCCGCAAATCCGTTATTCACTCGGAGGAAACCTCAAGTGACATTTACCCGTGTGAGGTGACATACAGTATAAAGGAGTTTCGAGTGATACTGATGCACTTTGAAATGCATAAGCCCCTATTAATTTGCTTTGAGTACATGTCTGTGTTCTTAGTCTTTATATATGAACCATACAGGCTAAATAATTTCCATTTAAAAGAGGAAAACTAATTAATCTGCCATCGTAGCTGTTGCTATTAATGTGTTTGTGCTTGTCTCTAGGAGAGGAGTTACTTAAAGAAAAAACAGCTTCACAAATATGTTCATAAATCTGTATTCCCATTTTAATTTTCTTCTCTACACACTATCCTTAATGTAACTGAACAATAAAAAAACATGGGACTCTCACTGATCGTGTAACAACTCTTGAGGTTTCCGTTGTAACCACCAGTTTCAATTACTTTGACTTTCCTTCTGAGAAATCATGCTTTGTCTTTCATTTTGACACAGCAGACACATCTAAATACTACAGTGCTCATGAGTCTCAGGCACCGTTGCTATGGAGAAGAAGCTGGCCACAGTCGCGAATCACAATAGTGGAGAATTGAAAAGGCTTTGTGGATGCGGTAGTGATCAAAACATTGTGCCACAGTTGCTGAATTCTATCAAAGCTTCAGCAGAGTTCAAGCTGTAGATTTTCTTTTTGTTTGTTTTCTCAACAGCCTTCACTTCTCGCCCGCTGTTAGCAGTTCACATGTCAGAATTATGAGTTCTTTGGATGTTTCTTGCTGAAATGCCCCTCAGGAGTGACTGTTGTTAATCATTTGGACTGATGATTTAATGAGGAGAGGTTCACAATGATCCCAGTTAGAAGTGCTCCAACTGTGACAGAAATGAAAAACAAAATGGCTCTTCCCACTTTGCAACTCCAGTTGCCCCAAAAGTTGCAAAAGCTCATTTGTAATCTTTGGTTAAAAGCAAACTCTCTTAACTAATCAGCCTTGATCACCTGCTAAAACCTGGACTCAGGTGTTCGCAAACCTGCCTGAACCAGGTTTTAAATTTATGAGAACAATCATTAAAGCTGAAAACATTTGTGCTCTGCAGAGGCTGCAGGCTCAGAGAGAGGGAGACCGTTAGAGGAAAGGGCATTTTGAAGGTTTGCAAGGTGCCACTGATCGGTTAAGAGCAGGTAGGCACACTGACATCCTGCTGGATGTAACGCCTCACTTCATCCAGAAATCGTTCCACTCCGCCATCATGAAGGCTGTTTCAATGTACTTATTTCTGCTCGGAGGAGCGAGAAACAAGCAGGGATCCCCAAGGAAGCCTGAGCAAAGATACAAGGGATCAGCCCTCACAGAAATCTTCAGGTCAGACAGACACACCCCTTTGTGGTAAATCTCTCCGTGACTAGACACTGCATCTGACATACAACTGCATCACAACCACTGCAGTTTTTGACACAGTGATGGACAAGCAGCCCAACAGAATCAACTCAGGTACATTCACGTCAAGACATGGCATACATTTATACACTGATGAGGCATAACATTATGACTACCTGTTAAATATTGTGTCGGTCTCCTTTATGCTGCTAACACTCCTCTGACCCAGTGGGGCATGGACACAGGACCTCTGGGGATGTCCTTTGGCACCGGGATGGTGGCAGTGAATTCTGTGGGTCTTGTGGGTTGCAGGGGGGGATCTACCTAGATCAGGCTTATCCTGGCACATCCCTGCTCAGGGTGACAGCTGGGGTGTATGGGGTTGCTTGACCTGCAATGCTTAGATGGGTGGTACATGTCAAACATCCATATGACTGTCAGGACTCAAGGATGCCCAGCAGAACGTTGCATTGTGAGAAGATGATTGATGCTATTCACCTCACCTGTCAGTGGTCATAATGTGGCTGATCGGTGTATACCACCATTGCATACCACTAACATTGTGTCTTTTCTCTCTTGTCATTTGCGTTTTCTCCTCTTTGCAGGTACATCTGGCTGTAGAGCTTCTGATCTGTGATTATTTATCTCAACCTCCTGAGTGCTTATTGTTCACGTGCATCGTTTTTCCATTTCTTATTCATTTTTCTTTTCTTCATCCTCGTCACAGTCGATCAAGGCAGATGGCCTCTGTCCCTGAGCCGGATTCTGCTCAAGGTTTCTTTCTGTTAAAGGAGTTTTTTTCTTCCTACTGTTGCCAAGAACTTGCTCAAAGGGAATCTTTGTATTTATTGTCTTTTTTATATATATAATTTTCTAAGGTCTCCACATTAGTGTGTGAAATACCTCGAGAAGTTATACGCTATGAATTGGAACTACACAAATAAAGATGAGTTGAAATCAAATCAAATTCATTTACATTTCATTTATTCTTAAGGTTCACCGTCTAATTAAAATATTAGATCTGTACATCTGACCAACATTCACTTCAAAATTATTTTTACTTCACAACCCCTTTTTCCCCCTTTTAGTCTTTGCCATGAATAATATTATAGATAAAATGTAAAACGGCATGTCTACACTACAGTGAGTCTTGTGAATCACATGCAAAGGTAGGCAGTAATGGAGGACTCTGGAAGTAATAAAAATAATCTCGAATGATGAGAGGTAATTACAGAATGCAAATACTCAAACTGGCTATTGCTGAAGAAATACTTTAATATCAGAGACCATACTGGAATTTAAAACATTCTTCATGTTCCATCTAAATGGATTCAAGACTGGACACAGACATTTAATTGCTCTCCAATTCCTCAGTGTGGCCTTCTCAGAGATAGTCCTTGACAACTCTGGCCTACACCGTTTGACTGACAGGGTGACAAAACATACTTTCAAATTACTTTGGGGCAGCTCAAACATGCAAGTTCTCTTTTAAATGTCATCCAACTTCTTGTTCAAAGTTTATGTTCTAATGGTTTCGACGTCAAAACTCCAGAAACTTTGCTGTTGCGATTTGACCCATCAAATCCTACATTTCTGTGATTATTCTATGTTGATCAGATGAGAGCAAATTCTCCATACCAAAAGATCACGCTACATAAGCAGTTAACCTGTTGCGTTAATTAGCATTTCTTCCAGCTGCTAAAATGAGAGAGCTTCTCAGTAATCAGGCATGAGCAGTTAAGTCATCATGGTGCATTTTCAAAAAAAATAATAATTCAGCAACATTTTAGCTAATTATGGCATAATAAATGTAACAGTTGAGTGACTTTTTTGGGGGAAAAAATACAGATATACACACAAATGAAACTCCTCCTACTTAATCACAGCCTGTTCCTGAAATAATTTTCCACATCTCAGTGTATTTTTGTTGTCACATCACAGTATGCTAACCTCCTCATCTATTTTCTGTTTCTATTTATCATCCATTTGTCATACCATCTGTTTACATAGACTCACAGTTTAACCCTCCTTTCGAATATGCAGGAAAAGACATAGCTGATGGATTGACTAACCCTGGACTCTTCTTCTAGCTCATACAGCACGGGGAAGGAATGGATAATGCTTCTAATATCATCAACATCAGAGTGAAACGTGGTGTGAAATGAGCTTGGTATTTATTAGCGCCACTGTGAATGACATGATTGCGCCCTGGAGACTCAGTGTGATGAAGAACTAATCCACAAATTTGCATCTCGGTGTAGATGATTCAAGCCTATTTTAAGGATCCACACATGAACATTTGGTGAAGCGATACATGGGAAGGTTTTGTAGGTGAGTGGGCTGTGTGAGTGCTTGGGCTGACTGCAGGCCAAGAGTTAAACGCTGTGGGACAATCTTATATGTCCTTTCACCTAGCAAATCTATCTAGTCCATCCACACCAGCTTTTGTAACTGAAAACTTTGACACACAGAAAACAGAGATCCCACTTGATTTCGTTGTTATGTAAAAGCCCAACTTCTGCACATTATTGAAGAGGCTTAGAAGAAAATAAAATTGCATCTGAACATTGCTAATGTGATCCGTTCATAGTTTAAACTACAAAAAACTACAAAAGCATTTATCTTAGTTGATGTTCAATGACATTTTTTTCTGAAACTGATCAGTGAATATATCAGATGCATCATAAAAGGGTCCCAGCGAGCAAGGCCTCAATATTTCACTCTGAATGCGTCTAGCAGTGATCTGATTTCCATGCACACACACACATTCTTTCTTTCATATAGATGCATGAGGTGGTTTTGTATGGAGGAGATGGTGTTTATACATCATCTTTAGATTCAGCCTTTCAGCATATATATCCCATTTAACTGTGCGTATCAGTGTATCACATCTATGGAACACATAAGTGGGGCTACATTAAAGAAAACACTTATGTTCCAAATCTAAAACCTTCTGAAACTAAAAGAAGCTTTGACAAAGATGAAGGTGATGCACTGGTTGTTGAAGTGGTAATACAAAGGCAGAATTATAGCATGACGACAGAACTTCATTCAATTTAGATGCAGTCATGTAAAATTAAGTTGCTGTTTTTGTGCCAGTTTTTTCAAGTATTTTTTGCAAATTTCAGTGGTTTCATGTTCCTACTTCTAAGTTGATGGGTTCCTTAAGGTCAATATGCACCGAGTTAACAGGAAAACAACAGCAGACGTTACACTTAAGGGCATTTTAGGGATTCATGTTGACCTGAGCTGCGTGCGTCTGAATGTTGGCAGGAAACCACAGCAGGCAGACGAGTCCATCGTAAAGAAAAGGTGAACCTGCCTCCAAGCAAGACACAGTGGGGACACGATTCAAACCCAAAAACATCTCACTGTGATGCTACAGTGATAACCGCTGGGCCAGCATATGATTTGTATTACAACACCAATAGCATAAGTGCGTCTCCAGTGTATGTACAGGTATATGGGAGATCTAAACCCCATACGGGAGAAACATTACCAAAAATAGTTTGGCAATGATACTGATCATCATTTAAATTAATACACAAAAAAGGTGAACGCACACACGGACATGCCTTTCTCTGTTTAGGTTTTGTGTCAGACATCAAGCTGTGTGTTTGGTGCCGATAATTCTGGAATAACTGTCAGAAACCTCGCCACCCTCTGCTGGCTAATTCAGAATTCAGTAACAAATTGTAACCAGCAGGTCTGCACCGTCTCTACTCACTGCCAAGCACTCACTCAGCCAACAACAGCAAGAGTGTTGATTGGTTGCCATGTCTCAACGGCCATGCCTTTTGTCTGACAGTCTGTTTGATTTTGTTTTCATTTCCCTAACTTTCTTAATGCTGTCTTCATTCACAGCAAACTCCACCGGCATCAGAAATGTGTGAGGAACATATCAACTCAAAAAAAAATTTTTTTTTTTCGAACAACCCGAGTTCACAGTGCTGCACATAGTAGCAAGACTGTAAACAGATTTGTGAAATCAGTTTGCACAGAAAATCAGATACAGAATTGAAAAGACAAGGCATAATAGGATAACAATTTGTAAGATCAAGTTTTAAGTTAAAATCAAGATTGAATATGAAAACAATTACAACCATTAAGAGCAACCAGAAGCCACTAAGAGTAGAGCAAGAGCATTTGAATAATAGTGGAAGTCTAGCCCAAAGTTTGGAGCAGCCACAATCTCCATTATCCACTAGCTCTGATCATGTGGCAGTCAGCAGCATGTGGTCTGAGGATCTGACAAGCCTGGAGGTAGAAAAGGGGTAGAATTGCTCTGAAATGGAAACTAGCATCAACTCATGCATGCTTAAAAAACACATAAAAAGCTTCAAACTAATTCTGTATTTAACTAGTTGCAAGTGCAGAGATGGTAGTACACATGAAATGCTTTCCATTTCTTTGGTACCAGTTAGGAGTCTTGCACCAGATGCAGATGAGACAGAGATCAATATAAAGGCACAGACAGTTACAATAATCCAGCCTTGAGGAAACTAATGCAGTGGTTACAGTCTTGATGTTATTTAGACAGAGGATGGGTTTCCATTTTTGCAACATTCCTCAGTTGAAAGTAAAATCTTTTTCCCACCGAGTTAATCTGTTTGTCAAATGAGTCAAGAGTTTACACCAAGTGGTTGATTATGCTTGTTGTGTCGTTGGGGGAGACCTAAAACAATCACCTCTGCCTTGTTGTCATTAACTTGGACAGTTCCAGCACTTTGTCTCCTAAAAGCACTTTGGGATAAATGTGATAAAGATGGACTTACCCATATATTTGCGTGTCATCAGCATAACAATAGAAGCAAACATTACATTTGCACAAGACGGAGGTGAAAGAAAGCATATACAATGAAAAAAATGGCCCCTGAGATGGATCCTTGAGGTGCTCCACAAGTGACTGGGGCATTATGATGAAACAACTTCCAATTTTAACAAAAAAAAGGACCTGTCTGCTATGTAGGGAGCAAACCATTTCAGTACAGGGACCTCAGTAGTATATTGGTCCAAGAGACAGTTTTAGACAACATAATGGTGAACTGTATCAAAAGCTGTTTAGGGTCTAAAAGAACCAAAAATGGCAAATTTATCAGAGTCCAAAGACAGGCAAATTACTGAAAACCTTAAGTAGAGGTGTTTTTGTGCTATGGTGATGGTTGAAGCACAATGTGAATTTTTCAATAGTGTAATTATTGCAGAAATAGCATACCAGCAGTCAGGGACAGGTTTTGCATTCTCCACATGGTATTTCAATCAATACAACCACATCATGGCCCCAGCATGTAGATATATTCTGGATGCGCTGTATGTCAGCTATATGCATTAAGTGTAATTCCCAAACCTAAAGCCAGAGGTGTAACAAGCTGTTCACAATGACAAAGTTTCTGAAAGCTGTGGAAGAAATGAAACACATTGTGTTTTGGTAGAGGTGCTGGTATATTGGCGGGGGGTGATTTGTTAGTTGTTATTTTTTTTGTCAGAGCCAAGCTAGTTTTCTTCCCCCTGCTGCCAATCTTTGGGCTGAGCTTGGCTAATCGTGTCCTGGCTCCAGCTCCATGCACAGGCAGAAAAGTGCTATCAGTCTGAATCTCAAAGGACTTTGGGCAGAGTGGAAAAAACACAACTTAACCAATCAGATCAAAGAATAAAACAGGTAGCAGTTGCTATGGCAGCAACACTGCCTCACACAAAAGAGCTATTATGCCTTGGCTTCTATTTTCTCTCAGCAAATCTATATTACTTCTGAATTAACATGTTATTAATGCACCTGTTTTATCGTGGCAGGATGAACCGCAATACCAGTCTTACTCTTATATAAAATAAAGTATAAATGGCTCTGTGTTCTTTTGGTTTGGCGAAACCTCGAGGATTTAGACACAGAAAACGAGAAGCTTAGCACAGCCACTTGTTGGACACCCTTTTCAAGGCTTCTTACCAATTTAGGCCAAGTAAAAAGTAACTCCATCTGAGGTGTTATCTGAGCTTTTCTGTTGTGTTTTTTGTTGTTGCTAATTCCACATTCTCCCTTCAATCTCTGCTTTCTCCCAGTTGAAATCACAGAGTACACTGTGACTGTTTTCAGTAAGGATAAAAGAAAAACAAGGCGTGTGCGTTGGTTGCATGTGGCAGTCAAGTGGGAAGTCAGCCAGCATTTGACACTTTCAATAAAAGAGCCTTCCTGTTTGGCTGGATGAAGAGCAAATGAAACTACTAACACTGCTGCTGGGGATTTATTTTTCCTGAGGGATTTGTTGAGGTGGCACTAAAATATTGGACACTTCAGATATATGCTTATTATGGGATGTCGAAAAATGCATAAATGGCAAGGTGTGGATGTGTACACATCTGCGACCATGCTGTGCTTGTATATGCAGGCATTATCGTGGCCCCAGAAAAGTAAATATTTAGTATTTGTTTTCACCATTTAAAATTTCAAACAGACCCAGCTGTTTCTCTCCAGTGTCCTTCCATCTGTCCTTCAATCATCGCTACCTCTTTTTCCTCTGTGGCAAGAAAAAAAAATGATATCTACCTACCATCATGCTGACTGTCACAGTATTTTGACAGCCATCACAGCAGTTTTCAAAGAAAACATGAAAGCAAGTTTTCAGTGAGTATCTTCACATGCAGTGCGGCTCACCACATACAGTACAAACTGCTTGGCCTACATACCAGATACTGTGTTTTAAATGGACATCAGAGCGACAGTAAGACTCAAAGGTGCCACACAACATGTGTTCATGAATACTCGACTTCAAAGATCTGTCCTAGAAAGCATGTATGTAGGAGAAGGTGTAGGCTTCATCATTAAAACCACCGAAATGTAGGAAATCTATTTTTCAGCTCATACCAGATTTAATGACACATTGTTAAAAAAAAAAAAAAATCGGTTGATTTCTGCAATTTAAAACAGCTTGGCATGATTAAACACGATTAGATTGGTATATCACTAGAGCCACTTGATACGTAATCGACACGGATATTCATGATGATGCCATTTTTTTTTCTTTAAAGTCTCATCCCAGTTCTGCACAAATCTCCTCCTTCTGTAATGTATTTTCCACCCCTCATTAGAGCTATACTTCCTGGGAGGAGAGGAGTGCTTGTGTGGGAGGAGAGAAAGAAAACCGCAGGAAAGACAAACAGAATGCAAACAGATGTAAGCTTTGTGGTGGATGACAGCGCAGACAAGGCAGCTTGCAACCTTTCACTACAGGTATAATGAAGCAGTCTCAAAGCTCTGGGTTCGCTAACCTCTACAGGCGTTAAGTAGTACCGAAAATCCAAAAGCGGACAGCCTTTGGTCACTTTGGAAGCATTCCAGCAGCACTGGGTCACCTCTTTTTTTTGTCCGGTTCCACACATGTGGGTGTTCGAAATACCCAAGAGACAGAAATAATCTCATTTTTTAAGCCGAATCACAAAGAATTATTGCTGCGGCTGAGTTCTGTTGGGCACGCAGCAGCACTGGATGGGCACCACACGGCTTTAATGCCATTATCTCTCTGCAAAAGGTAATGACACCCAAATGATTATTTTGCCGCCACATTGCACATACACACAAGATGTGGCTGTTGAAAGGCTCCTCATGAAATCATTCAAATTGCATTACAACAATAGCACAGACAACTGAGCAGCAAGAATCTCTGTAAGAAAATTACCCTATATGTCAAGCCATATCCATCTGATGACTGATATTCTGCTTCTGCAACCATGAAAAGCAGCAAATTTGCCAGTGAAGTCTTTATACCTGCTTAGCTAACAGATGGGCTTATTCTCGTCAATGACAAATATCCTTGAGGTCACTCATTGGTATTCCTCGTATTGCTCTGAGCCGTGTTATCAAGGTTTATGATTTTTTTTCTCCAGACCCTGTATCATCTGATTCACCTCTCAGTAGGGCCCACAGCGGTGTCTCTTCTTTCATTTAAACTGCACATTTTGCAGCAGGTGAGCCTTACATGAAGTTTGTCCAACACAAAAGTATTACTGCCAACCGTGTAACTTTTAATGGCCTTGTGATCTCGCTTTTATACCCATAATTCCGAGGTAGCCCCTAATTTCACCTATCGCTGTGAAAGAGGCGGTGTTTCGCAGGTACTTTGGTGTTGCTGCTTAACGAGTGGCAAATTCACAAAAAAAAAAAAAAAAAAACATTTATTTGAACTGATTTCGGTGTTCGACATGTACACACGTGGACAAAATTGTTGGTACCCCTCAGTTAAAGAAGGAAAAACCCACAATTCTCACTGAAATCACTTGAAACTCACAAAAGTAACAATAAATAAAAATTTATTGAAAATTAAATAATCAAAATCAGCCATCACTTTTGAATTGTTGATTAACATAATTATTTAAAAAAACAAACTAATCAAATAGGGCTGGACAAAAATGATGGTACCCATAACTTAATATTTTGTTGCACAACCTTTTGAGGCAATCACTGCAATTCAACGATTTCTGTATTTGTCAATGAGCGTTCTGCAGCTGTCAACAGGTATTTTGGCCCACTCCTCATGAGCAAACAGCTCCAGTTGTCTCAGGTTTGATGGGTGTCTTCTCCAAATGGCATGTTTCAGCTCCTTCCACATATGTTCAATGGGATTCAGATCTGGGCTCATAGAAGGCCACTTTAGAATAGTCCAACGCTTTTCTCTCAGCCATTCTTGGGTGTTTTTGGCTGTGTTTTGGATCGTTGTCCTGTTGGAAGACCCATGACCTGCGACTGAGACCAAGCTTTCTGACACTAGGCAGCACATTTCTCTCCAGAATGCCTTGATAGTCTTCAGATTTCATCGTACCTTGCACACTTTCAAGACACCCTGTGCCAGATGCAGCAAAGCAGCCCCAAAACATTACTGAGCCTCCTCCATGTTTCACCGTAGGGACAGTGTTCTTTTCTTCGTATGCTTGGTTTTTGAGTCTATGAACATAGAGTTGATGTGCCTTACCAAAAAGCTCCAGTTTGGTCTCATCTGTCCAAAGGACATTCTCCCAGAAGCTTTGTGGCTTGTCAACATGCATTTTTGCAAATTCCAGTCTCGCTTTTTTATGAGTTTTTTTCAGCAGTGGTGTCCTCCTTGGTCGTCTCCCATGAAGTCCACTTTGGCTCAAACAACGACGAATGGTGCGATCTGACACTGATGTACCTTGGCCTTGGAGTTCACCTTTAATTTCTTTGGAGGTTGCTCTGGGCTCTTTGGATACAATTCCAACGATCCGTCTCTTCAATTTGTCATCAATTTTCCTCTTGCGGCCACGTCCAGGGAGGTTGGCTACTGTCCCGTGGGTCTTGAACTTCTGAATAATATGAGCCACTGTTGTCACAGGAACTTCAAGCTGTTTCGAGATGGTCTTATAGCCTTTACCTTTAAGATGTTTGTCTATAATTTTTTTTCGGATGTCCTGGGACAATTCTCTCCTTCGCTTTCTGTTGTCCATGTTCAGTGTGGTACACACCTTTTCACCAAACAGCAGGGTGACTACTTGTCTCCCTTTAAATAGGCAGACTGACTGATTATGAGTTTGGAAACACCTGTGATGTCAATTAAATGACACACCTGAGTTAATCATGTCACTCTGGTCAAATAGTTTTCAATCTTTTATAGAGGTACCATCATTTTTGTCCAGGCCTGTTTCATTAGTTTGTTTTTTTAAATAATTATGTTAATCAACAATTCAAAAGTAATGGCTGTTTTTGATTATTTAATTTTCAATAAATTTTTATTTATTGTTACTTTTGTGAGTTTCAAGTGATTTCAGTGAGAATTGTGGGTTTTTCCTTCTTTAACTGAGGGGTACCAACAATTTTGTCCACGTGTGTAGGTCTGGATGAGAACAAGCTTTCTGGTCTATGGATGTGATGGTATTGTCAAAGTGTAGCATTTGGTAGAGTGTGTTCAGACAGTACATTGGGTGTCAGTGGCCCCTTTTATGCTTGTATTTTCAGTGTTTCATGTTCAGATGAAATCCTAATAGGACTGAAGGCCTTGTTATATAACTTTAGCTGCACCTTTCTTAGCTTTCCTCTCCAAAAAATAAGCACAAATCACTTCAGTCCACAGTTTGGTTGTAATGCATGTGAAGCTGTTTGGTCATTTCTAAGACAAATGAAGACTATCTTATGTAATTTATCAATTTAATGACAAACACAAACACATGGATGGCTTATTGGAACAGAAAAGACTGCATAATCAGTAATCGTTAAGCTACTCTGATTATCCAGTAGTTCTAACAGCACAGTGTACCTGTATGACTGTATGTGCTGAAATAGCTGGAGTCACTTTTTCTTGTCACTCCAGGCCAAACGACGACTAATTTCAGTGCAATTTCAGGGTAACTTTGGCTGCTGTTATCACAGAGGGCAGACCTGGTTGAGGCTACTTTCACAGGCTGCTTACTGACATAGTTACACTTGAGACCAGTAAATTTTACACCCTTTCGACATCTGGTTAGAGCATGTGTCAAATTTTAGAAACTGGATTATAATCAGTTTCCAATGCTTCTTGGACGCATTTACGCTGTGAAGTTTAAGACAGAGGAAGCGGCTCAGTCTAAATGCAAGCAAAGTGTCATGAAGGGATCAGTTTCGTTTTTACAGTGCAAATATTACTAATGCTCTGCACTAAATTACCACCTTTTATCTTCCTCACTGACAACCTAATGACCATTATTACTGCGATGTCACTATCGAATGAAAAATGCATGGAAAGATGCAGAGCCTAAACCTTGCAGCACAAAAATCAATTTGTAAAGCCATAATCAACATTAGGTGCAACATTGTGCTTTGAGGTCGTCGTCAAAAATGGCTGATCATTCTCAAGAGGATTTGTGCAGACGGTTGTTTGTTCAAAGTTGTCATCATTACCTTTGGACATGTTTCCTGTCAGCGAGAGTGAAAAAGCCCTTTCAGATGATAAAAGAAGATGCTTTAATTCACAGGATATTTTCAAGGAAATGTGTTCTTATATTCCATTGTATTCACAATCCTATTCTTATTCTTCAGATGCGCCTACTGCGCAATCTGCTTCGTTCATTCACGTGTTGTCAGTAAACAGAGTGAAGTCATTGACTAAATCTCAATGTTTTGCATTTACTATCTTATAGAAAACACTAAAAGAATACCTGAAATGCCAGTTCACTCAAAGAAATGAATAGTAACACTGAATTTCTTTTCATGTGCAGAATGAATTAAAACAACTCCAACTATGTATCACTACCATTATGTTTTACATGACTATTATCTGTTAGTCACTGCTGAATGAAAGCACCAAGGTCGCTAATATGTTTCCAGCATAATAGCCACATTTCATTTCAAATACTGCCAGACTGAGGCTCAAAAAAAAAAAAAAAAAAAAGAAGCAGCTGAAGTTCTGCTGTTGTCAGTAGATCTACAATATTTTCAGGCTGATTGGCAAATAAAAAGATGGAAGGTTGAAGGAAACAGAATGTGGCTCAACAGATAAGGTTGCCAAAGGGACTGGTAATACTCATGGTTTAGGAATTGAATAACGCCCGTCATTCACATTCAAGCATGGTAGAAAAAACTTTACATACACACTTTTTAGAAAAGCACTAAACCAATATGCATGTGTTTTTTGTTCTGTGGGAGACTTGACAGCTCAGCAGTGAATCCTTTAAACTATGCAGATATCTTGCTCACTGAAATGCAAATATGACATAAATCCATGCATGTACACAAAAAAATCAGCAGTTTTACGAGTATAATGCATGGGATACAGTATAAATGTATTTACTGTTTCAGTGTGAAAAATGAGGTTATCGCAATCCTTTCTTTTCCAATCATGTTCACTAATGAAACAATCACAAGCTACCTTGTGGAAATTCCTCTGCAGGGCGAACCTCATCTGGAGATTCATACCAGACCCACACGCTGAACAATGCCGTCTTCTGCACAATGCTACTGGCTGTGCTCACATCTTCAGAAAACAAAACTTTTCAACCTGTTTGAGATTTTGTTCCAAAACTGGCTACATTCACATTGCAGAACCTGCATGAAAAACATGATTTTCCCCTGTTTTTTTCCACCTTTCATACGTGACCCATATCGGCTTTAGCACCAGACAGACAGAAAAGAGTTCTAAATCTGACATTTTGAATTGTGATTTGGGTCACTGTCACAAATGGTCCTACAAGTCGTCACAATATGACCTCAATATGAGCATTCGCATTGGATTGCATTCAACATCGTACGTCTCTGTTCTGTTGGGAGATGTCATGGCGATGATTAGTAGAGGGACAGTGAGGCCATTTATTTGCTTCGATCCAAGTGACATAACTGGTACAAGGAAATAGATTGTATGATACAGTGCATATTTCTGCATGAGCCTCCTGAGTGGTGCATCTTTATTATGGTTTTGGGGGGAAATGGGAGCATTAAATCAGAATTGAACATTAAGACTTGCAATATGAACGTCGCCATTATTGCCTGGATTATCATGCAAAACAAATTACTTTTGGAGTGTATAAAGTTTGCTGCTTTAGTGTGCGTCTCATAAAGGAAATCAAGGAGAATGGAGAAGGAAAAAAATATGGAAACTGCAAATTATACAGCTGAAAATAATGACTGGATGCTAATTTTAAAGAAATTGCCAACCGACTGGTTATGAAGTCCACATTCTTCTGTCACTATGCTCTCAGATCTCTGCATTTCCATGTGGCTACAGCAATGCTGTCCATTGTTAAAGAACTAACCACTCTTCAAAACAGATGTGTTGCGTCCAGGCGGACAGCATGACTGCCGACTGCCACACCTGACCACGCGCATGCCACCATTGGTTAGCACATCTCGGCGAAACCATTACCGAGAGAAGACAGGAGCACACAGCTCACACGCAGCTAAGTGCTGCAGGGTCCACGAATCAGTCACTGATCACTCCTGCGACTCACAAGGACAACCCTCATGGCTGCACACTTGACGGCTTGTTTATGTGCTTGTGTTCTGCTGCACTGTCCACACGAGCCAGAGCTGCTTTTTAAGAATCATGCTGCCGGTAGACACCAAAAAGCATTAAGGATAGCGAAATTTACAAGAGAAATCCGGAAGAAATGTTTTTTATTCCCATGTGTTGCGACTGTTATATTTGATTCTGTTCCATACATGCTTGCTTACAGTGACTAGCTGTCTATTAAATGGCCAGCAGCACTATCCAGCAGCCATAGCAATTATGAGAATTGCACTCCGTGCAATGTGAAACATGGACAATGGAAAGCTCTGGCCAATTAAAGGTGACTAGAGGTTAAGAAGACAGGTCAGGAAATTATGCTAATATCATGACTTTGATTAAATGTCATACAATAACAATAACCTTCAGCAAATGACTTGTTTGGTTTTGACAAGAGGGCTGACACTTGGGGGAGGGAGGACATAGACTCTGGCCTTTTAATTTGATATAGAGTGATGGTGAGCTATGAGAGCAGGCCAGAGCAGAGCAGATGATTATTTTTTTACCCCCACCTGCTCTGGACTCAGAGGTGCCACTGTCATGGTCACCCAAATTAATGTCAAGTTGATTTTACAAGAATTACAAACCAGACTAGTAGCTTTGGGCCCTTTTACAATCAGATAGCAAGTGTAAAAAAAAAAAATCAAATATGTACTTCTTTTCAATAAAAAAACTTGCCTGTTTTTCAAGTATTCAATGTGTGTCTTGGGATTTTCTAACAGAAAGATGTTATAACAAACTTTCACATCTTTATATTTGCAGTATAGTGTTTATGGGTGTGAGACAATTTTCCAATAGTGTGATCAAACTGTTTGTGCTTACAGTCTGTACCTCATTTCTCTCACAATCTCTGCTCTCCATATCTGGACATTGATATTAATGCAAGATACATCTGCAAAGTGCTTGCAGTTTGGCAGATATTTATGTACGCACGTCTACCACTGCATGTCACTGGTCAGTTCAAAAGATGCCCGAAACAGTTTAATAATACAATACCATGGAGCCGAGCCAGTATTCCTCTGCATCAAAGCATAACCTAGTTTAGTTACTCTCTCCTGTCATGTGGGTCAGGCTTCATGCGAAAAAAAGGATTGTCTCTCATTTCTTGTCCATCTGAAATTAGCATTAATACAAGAGGAATAAAAAGGAGACATGGTGAAAATTAATGGGAGCTCATAAAGAGGTAGCTCGCCTTGAACTCCTGATGAAAAGAAAGTCTGTTTTACGCAGCAGATCGCAGTAACTTAAAATCTATGAGGGCTTTCTTTTGACAACTAACCAGCCTATTCTACATTATTCATCCTTTCAGAGGGTATGTGTACGCCCAATAACCTATTTTAACTTGCAGTGTTTGAGTCCTGGATGCCTTGTTTCTTATGTTTCCACTCAGTATTCATATTAAAGCCCTTTGCCCTCCCAGTGGACACTGCAGCATATGTAAAGAAAAATCTGTGCTTTCTATCTTACTTTCCTCAGGCAAATGTTGTTTCTTATATCTATTAATATATTGAAGTGTATATAATTTCAGCACAACTGCACAGCTCGTTTCTGGGAATAATGGATAAAGAATCAAAAAGCATAATATGTACTGAAGTGCGTAGCTCCTTGTTTTTACTGAGGTTTTAATTCTTGCATAAAAGCACTGTATAGAATTCAGAACTGAATCATATCTAATGAACAATGCGGTCTTCTCTTTTCAACAAACGTGTTTATCATTTGCAAAAAAGATGCAAGGAGTAATTAGTTCCATTTTTTTTTTTTTTTTTTTGGGGAGGGGGGGACGACTCTGTGATTTATACTTTGAAAACTCATTTCAACAAAATCCAAGCTGATGATTCCTGTGTAATATCTCATACATTTTCTCCCGCTCGAACCCATCATCCACAGTGGTGGTTCAAAATTAAGTAGATGTTTTCATGAAATGTTCCTCCGAGAAACACTCGATCCCTGTATTAGTAGCACATTTGAGCTTTTAAAAGGAAATGCAACACAAAATTCACAGTCAATCAGAATCTTTAAGGGATTTTGACAGTACTCTAACGTGATAATTTAAAAAGTACCACATTTCTGAAGAGATAAGAACAGAAGCAGGAGAACTGACTGAAAGTGTAAGTATATACTTCATATAGCATGCTAAAGTTAACACCACATTTTATCAGAGTGGCAGCAGCTTCATCCTGTGGCGTCTTCTCTTTCCATCTTTGTCTCTGCATGTGATCAGTCTGCATCATAACACTTCCTGTCTTTCCACATATTAAAACCAGCATTCATTATCAAGTTTCCTGCCTCACAACAGCTGCCAGAATGTCAAATACTGCTACCATTTTGCATGGCACCCTTTCTTAAGTTGCTTCTTCACTGCTGTTTGCCGGAATTCGCTTTGTTCTCCTCCTCGAGCACCAGATCTGCGATTGAACGTCACTAAAAATAAATTAAAACGAGTCTAAACTCATAAAGCAGAAATCAGGGCTGTTTTTTTGTTGCATGTAGTTCATTTTGAAGCAACAGCTGCCCAAACAAAGCATTAAAGCGAAACAAGTTGTTCATTAGCTATTTATAAATCATGCCCTCCGTCCCCTTTCAACAGTGTTTACCAGCCGTCTCTATCGTCACTGATGAAACACAACCCTTCACTGCAGCTTCTTCATGTAGCAACTCCTTGTTACTCCTGGGTCTGTGATATACATTAGTATTCCTGCACACTGATGGCCTATTGTGCTCAATTGCTGAGCAAATTGCTCAATCAGTTGGCTGCAGATTGAATTTGCTCACGACGATGTGTGATGTAAATATCCTGCTGTTACCTTTCCGACAATGCGATAGGAAACATATAATACACATATACAAAGATCAAAATATGGAGGAGATGCATTAATAAATGTGGTACACACAAAAATTGCTCGAAATCTTGACAAGAAACGTGTCAATACTGAGGGAGAAAAACGTTCAATAGGGTTTCTTTAGGTCAGTCACGTGACAATATGCTGTCCGTCTTTGCATTCACTGGTGTCTTTCTTTTCACATGGTTCACGAATAATGATTCCAGTTGAATGGCTCTAACCTCATCTCTTGTAAACCGGCGAATCACCCTGGTCCCTACAGCCAAGCATATACGCTACACTCCCCCTCCTTTTTGCTACTGTGAACCGAGCAGATCGAAACCACACAACCAGCGGCGTCTCATCTGCCGAGGGGGCGCTGAGAGACATGAAGGCTGCATCTCTGGCATAAAACACTCGACACAATCACAGACGTGACATTTCTCAGCAGCGTGTCTTACTCCCCCACACCACCAAAACCCCCATCGACACCCAAGAAGGCCCCCTATGGCTCTTTGTTGTCCAACATTCAGCGAGTACAGATGCCTCGGCGAAGACAAAGATGGCCTCTTCTGTACTTGTTCGATGGTTATTTCATTTAAAGTGTCAATCCAAGTCTAGAAATACTGACAGTTGGGAGAAGTCAGAGGGAGCCTTGTCACTGCGCTCTTTGAAGCATCAGAGGGTGTAATTTGTATGACGGAGGTTGTCAGAGGCCACAAGTAGAAGGGAATACTGATGACAAAGTGACCTCACAAGCTGAGATCTTATAGTCTGATCCAAACGGAATATAAATACAGATGATCACACAGTCTGTTAATTGTGTCACGGTTATAGCTGAACATCTGGTGTCATGAAACTGTGATTTACAGTCATTTTAGAACAGTTTGAAATGCATCGGGCATGACCCAATATTTATTTGAAACCTTTATTTTTTTATTGTAAATGCAAGAAAAAAATGTAATTAAATCCTTAAAAAACACGGAATTACCTAATTACAAGTGCAGGTTAATTAAACATTTTTAACGTGGTTTCAAACTTGATGTCATTTCACAATGATAGCAATTTAGAATTGTATGTGTGCACTGCTACTGTATCTTCGGCAAACAGTTGGGGATTGAGTGGTGGAAAGCAGTGACTGCCAGTTCACCCTGTCTTTGTATCTTTGGCGTAGTTATATTGTAGTTGTGGTTGCCGGATGAGAAACTGTACTAATCCTAAGCAGAAATCACACCACCAGTGAAACAGTTGAGAGCCAACATGTTAAACGTGTTTATCAATTTATAGACCACAGGACTTATCTCTCAAAGTGGAAACATTTGCGCACCTTTGGTCTACATGACGTTTTAAGCTCTGCAGCGTTAAAAGTCCAGAGCCAAAGGCCCATCTCTTACAGGGTGTCCTTCCTGCTGCGCAAAGATAGATACCACACATTGAGATATCATTTTTATCTTCTTTTGCGTAATATATTGCCACTAATCTCAATAACCTGCTTTCTACTGCGGAGCACATACCACAAAGAGAACTCCCACTGAGAAATGTTATTAACTGTTTTTGTTGAGCGATGTAATATCTCTTGTTTTCCTGGCTGTATATTTCGCTTCGCTTCAGACACTTAAGCCCATTTTCTATTGTTTCTGTAACAATACAGTCTTCATTTTGCAATGTACAGATCCCTAAACCTGTTTCTTTTGCAAATAAAGAAACCCCAGATTTGCTCCAGTTCAATCCCAGACTTTCATATGTTTAGTAACTACCCTCAGCCATCACTCACCGATTCATATTTTCATGTCGCCCCTCATCATTTCTCTTTTCCTGTTCCAGCTAAAACACAGACCACTTGTTCACAATTGGTAGGTCAAGTTTCAGAAGAGGACGGCATGTCCATTCTCAGTCACAAGCCAAACAAACACTCATTTTATTTGCAGCAATTTTTCCACAACAGTGCCGTACTACTCTTGAAAAAGAATAACAACAGCTTAGACATGAGTACGACTCAGAATATATTCAACTTTGTTCGAAATTCAGAATAAAAAAAAGGCACAAAGAAACATTTCAGGAACCTAAATTAGCGGAAGTTCTATAACAAATTGGGGCCCAACTGATAGATAATCTGGTCAGTATTACTGGTCAATATTGACTTATTACAGATATGTGAGTATTGCATGTCATTCTATATGCCATAATATGAAAACTTTAGTTTTTGTACAGAACATAATGTAGAAAAAGACGAAATAAATTCAGAAATTTGGATCTCCACAAAATGTATCCAGCAACGTAGACACATTGCAGATAATACTGCCAGTCCTGTCCGCAGCACATGTAGCAGAACACCTATCACACGGTGGTGCGGAGTCAAGTGGTGTCTTTATGATAAGCTGCTAAGTTGTGAAATACTGTGCTGGAAACTTAATAAGATAATCCCATCAGTTCCTCCTCTTATTATTACACTGGCACATATATGTACAAAGACATATTATGAATATCAGCCAATATATCAAAAATCAGTATCAGGTTTGGCCAAAAAAAAAAATCAGTGTTGGTTAGGCTTTAACAGCGATGCCTTTCATATTTTTAAAATGGCTACATGCCCCATGTGCTTCTTAATTCATTAAGCTTTAACTCTCAGTTGTACTTCATTATTCTCCTTTCATGTAGTGAAACCATGTTAAAAGAACAGCGATACCTCACAGCAAGTAGGTCCACCGTGCGGATTCGCCGACAAGCCGAAAGAATGAAAGGCCATGAAATGAATTGATGGTAAGTTGGTCTATATTTGGACCCGAATCGGTGTCTAAAGGGATCTTTGGAGTCGAATGGTAGCCTAATCAAGAGGCACTGAGAAAGACTATTCTTTACAGTGTAACTTGTAATTTTTGGTGTTTTAATTTGTACAGTTTAAAATCTGCCAGCCAACTTAAATGGAAGGGTGTATTGTGTGAATGTAGAGTACAGACAGCGCTGATATTTGTCATCTAGTTTCTGAACTTGTCACTCCCCGACAAGATTTACCACGCTGAGCACAGCGGGGAGTGGGAAGGGATGGCAATAACCTTCCCCCCAGAGGAACGTGGAAACAGAGCCTACAGGTGGATTACAGGCATGGAGGTGGGGCTTTTGAAATGTTGCGTGAACAGGAAAGTGGAAAGTGACAGCACAGTTTTCAGGTGCGCAATATGACAGTAAGCATGCAGCGAAAGAGTTTCCAGAGTACTGACAGCTTAAGTACACCACCAACATGAAAACAGTGAGTTGGATGTCATTGTAAATTTGAAATGAATTGAAATTACATGTAAAGTTGAAACAATGATGTGAAGCAACTTTGGATAATCTTCCAGAAAATGTTTTCATGGGATTACAGCCTTCAGAGGGCATGGGGAATGAGCAGTATAACTCATCTTGAGATGCTAATGCTCATACTGATATCATTAACACCTGCATGAGATTAAGACTTCTCGAAGATTTACTGTAGTGTCTGCTTGACAGATTGCCCTCCCCTCGTCTCCGGTGGCTGTCCCGCAGAATCTGTGTGGGTCACTCTCAGCCTGCGTCTGTCTGCGTGGGTTTGCTCGTCAGCAGACATCTGTCTCAGTTTGTCTGTTTCCCTGAGTATCTTTTTGTGCTAGAGCCTGTCTGTGTACACTGATATCTGTCTCTTTCTGTGTATGTGTGTCAGGGCTAGCTTGCATCTGTGGGAGTCCTTTTTTGGTCTGAACTGTCCAGAAATAAAAGCAGTTTACTAGTCAAAAGGCTACAATCTGAATGTGCACAAGAAAACAAATCATTTGCGTGTTTTTCCAGAGTTGTATTCATTTAATTTACGATATGCTCTCTAAAATATGAATAGATATCATTCCAGACAGGCTAGTTTTACAAATTCTATACAAGATATTGCAATCATTTCAACTTAGGAGCTTATAAAATCTTGTCTTTTACAGCTGAACAATGTCCCAGTCATTGAAATGATGCCGAATATTTAAAACAAGGAGAGGAAGCCCCAGCAGTGCAAGATTTTAACTTGTGGTTGTTCTGAAGGGCTCATTCTTTCCAACAAGATATGATTAGAATGCGTGTATCAGATCCCAGGATAAACATTATTTGAATCTTAAGCAGTCTGCTCATTGTTGAGAGCAGCGTTTGATGTGCGGCAGGCATAGCTGCAGGATTGTAGCAGTTGTCAAAAACTCTGAACATCTTGACAAACAGGCTGGAAATACAGAGGCTGAAGATCAATGGAATGTCTTATCTTGAGGCTTCGGAAAAAATGCTAACTTTTAACTTAAAATGCAGAGTTTTTCTTTTTAATTTGCTACATTTGGGGCCTCCATTGGATTAGGAGGTTTTGAATTTTCGCGCATGTCATGCACGGGAAGTTTTTGCTGCGTGGTGATATTATTGAAGCACACCTGAAAGCACCACATTTGAAGGCGGGTTTCACTTTGTGTACACGTTAATCTCCATGATCAAAAGATGAGCAGTGCTTCCCGGGTGAGCGAAAACGATGATTTGCAAAACTGGCTCATTTTAACAATGGGGTCACTTTGAAGGAGGCTATTCAATCTGCCAGTATGTGCCGTTTTAACAGTCAGGCAAAAAACCCAAACAACAAAAGATGTTGATATATAAATAGTTTAAAACTATATGATAGAAAGGTTCTTTTCAATTGAACAATTTTCAGTCTTTTCAAGTAAAATGATTAGCAGTTACATTCATTAAAAAAAAATCTATCCGAGAAAAATATTTTGCCTAAGGAAAGCCTGAAAGACGATGTAAACCATATATACAACTGCATTTCTGAGGTAATTCTCTGATTGTTTTACACATTTTCTAAAGTGCAGAAGGCAGTGAACCTAATAACTGATATAGCTACATTTCCAGTCTTCAGTAATAACATTTGGTGAGTAAATTGGAAGGATGGCCAAAACAATAAAAGCAAGACTCAGGTTATTAAAAACAATTCTATTTTCCTTTCAAAAACAGAGAACAAAAATAATAAAAAAAAAGCTTACTTAAATGCATCGTGTCCGAAGGCGGTAAATTACTTACAGTTATTAAGAACTGTTGCTGTTTTTCAGTCTCTGGGTTTGTGTTTTTGCATAATTACATCACAAATCTAAACTGGATGAGAAACATCATGGTTGTGTGAGGATGGCGACTCTGGATGAGTTTCTTTTGACATTCTGACAAGCGAGTCGCTGGAGACTCTGAACTGCCTTTCTGTGTTGGTTCTTTGATG
Source organism: Acanthochromis polyacanthus (assembly GCF_021347895.1). Lineage (NCBI taxonomy): Eukaryota > Metazoa > Chordata > Actinopteri > Pomacentridae > Acanthochromis > Acanthochromis polyacanthus. The sequence goes on along the minus strand of NC_067131.1, from coordinate 11,247,528 downwards.
GTCTTGGCTTTGTGTTTCACTGCCTTTCCCTAAGCAATATATACTAGACACAGCCCAGTCCACTGTTAGCCTGAGTAGGAATGTGAAAGAAATGTGCTCAAAGACCCAAACCTTGTATGAATGCGTTTTATTAGAGGAGTGTCTCAAAGTCTTAAGCAAAGCTGTCATTATTGCTGCTTAGCTTTCCACTGATTATCCCCCGCCTCCACGAAGTAGAAAAGGGGGATATAGGTTTGGCCTCCGTCCGTCCGTCCGTCCGTCCGTGCGTCCGTGCGTCCACCCGACATGAAGGGGACAGCTTTTCTCGGAAACTATTACAGCTAGGATTACGAAATTTAGTGTGTAGCTTCACACCATGGACACCTTGATCAAGTTCGAAAATGAGACCTGTGCGATAATATTTAACAGAGTTATGGCCCTTGATCACTATTTTGAATATAGACTCATAGACATCACGTCGCGGGGGATATTGATGACCATGTCGTCTTGTTAACACTGTTGCTGCTGCAGAAAGGAATCCTGCTGATTAAAATGTAATAGATGATGACACATTCAACCACATTTTGTCTGTGCCCCCACTTAAGGTATTCCTGGATGAATACAGTGCTGAGGAGATTCTGCAAAGAAGATCTGCTGCTCTGAGTCAAGCAGCAGATCCCCCTGAGGAAAGATATTGCCAGGACGGATTGAGAGACAATGATTGGTGAAGCATGTGTAGATACCACACAACCACGCACACAGAGACTTAAATTAAGAGCATATACTGCAGAAAATGCTTGAATCTGTGGCTGACGTTGGGGAAACGCTCAGCAGGCCACTCAGATATGGTCTATAAGAGAAATGAAAAGGACTTTTACCTTTACTGAACTCTAGCTGTCTCATATAACCCAACACATAACTATGGCTTTGATGTGAGGGTGTATTGCATGCTGGGAAACAGAATATGTTACATTTTCATTTCACTGGTGTCTCCAAGTGTCTTTCCAAGTAACACTGGCACACATACAGGCTCACAGTGAGGATATTTTTATGTCTATTAACTGTCTTTACCACGTCATCTCCTTATACTGCAAGCAAGCTCAATTTGAGCTGTGATGAATGGTAATGAGAATACAAAAACAGCAAGTTTTCTTTGTTTCTACTCTTTTTTTTTTCCCCCTCATTTGTAATTCATTACAAGTAGCGATGCGTGTTCCTACTGTGCTCAGCCCTCATCTTTAACAGTCTGCTTTAGCTATGCTGTTATTAAAAGGCTGAAAATTTAGATAAAATATTACAAAACAGCAGTCTGTGCTTTGGAATACAGAAAAAAAAATGCCATTGACAGACATGTCTGTGAAGCCAAATAGCTTCAAAACAAACCAAACGGTCCATCCAAACTGAACAGGTGTGTGGAAACCAGTGAGCTTTGTTTGGCAATGCTCTTTATTTAATTTAATTAGCATAATTTAAATATAATGCCAACGCTTTGAAACAGCTTAATATCATCTGTGTGTGAGAGCCAGACTTTTTTTTTTTTTCGGTATTCCACATTTTTGGTCAGAGCCCAGTTTGTGCACGAAGGAAGAGTGCATGCAAATAGTCTACATGCCCCCTTTTAACAAAATTGTAACTGGTGGAGTGCAGTCTAAACAAGTAGCAAGTGTCATCTGCTGAACTGGCAGTATCTCACATCGTTTATCTGTCTTTTGATTTATATACCCACTACATCTGTTGTACTGTGGTTCTTATCTTTTATCAAAAGCACATCGCAGACTTCCAACCGGCTGAACATCTCCAGCGGTTCAAATCATCACAGGTCTACTCATCTGCATACTTTCAGTCCGATCATATACTCTATGCAGCTGTTTTCTTGTACGCTTCACTCTTACACAGACAGAACGCCTCACCTGACTTCCACTGCGAAATGTCATTTAGCTGCATTCCATTAGTCAGTCTGGAAGTGTTGAAATGTTGTCCCTGTTGCTTTCACTGATGCCAAAACAATAGAGACTGTTCTAATAGAATTAATCAATTCTGCGTTCCTCTGGGATCACATAATGTGCGCAGGGTGACATTCGGCTGCCAGGGACATTAATATGAATTTCGAGGTGAGTGAAATTAAATTTTAAAAAGATTTAAGTTGTTTTTTTTTGTTACATCTGATAATGGCAGTCTACACAGGGATTTTAGGCCTATTTCACTCTAAAAAAAAACAGCTGATCTGTATGCTGTCACTATACCAAAACACATCAGTAGTTAAATGTCAGCATTAAACATCAAAATACCTATTTTTTTTTCAATGGCAGACCAGTTTTGTTGTTGAAGGAACAGACATCCTGGCTGCCCCATTGTCCAAGAAATCACATTAGCTCCCAGTAAAGGTTATTTGGAAGTAATTTGTAGGAGGAGAAAAAAAATAAATGCCTTATAGTCAGGTTTTTCCTTTTCTGGGAGTTATGCAACTCTTTCGATCTTTGCATTTCCCAGCAATTAAGACCAAATTTGCAACTGTCTTCCCTTCGTTCAGGAAGAAAATTATTCATCTCGCCAAAGTAAAGTTAACTGGATGATGAACAAGCCAAAGTTATTCTCATGCTGTCATGTCCTTGTGTTGCAAGCAGATATGCATGGAGGCAGGGAATCTTTCTTGCAATTCTGCAACGTTAACTGTCTCTTGCAACAAAGAGGAGCATGAGATATTATTATTACTGTCTCTCAGCCAAAGCCAAAGCCAGAGTACTCTATTCTACCCAGTGGTGTCTCAGCGAAGACGGAAGCACTTTGAAGTTGCTACCTATGCCGCACCTGTCTGGTCTCAGCTTCATCCTCCTCAGCAGGTAAGATTTTGCTACAACACTTGTCAGTCACGTTGATGAGGCATCAATCTTGAGCTGGTGCGTCTCCTGAGGCTGAACTAACTGGTATCTGTAAAGTCAAGACAGGCATTTCCACAAAGGCAATGTGCAAGATAAGCAAAGAATGATGATGTGGTTTACTTCCAGTCCACCAGATGCGAGACCAGTCTGCATCACTTGATTTCAGCATCATTACAATGATTACTCATTAGTTTAGAAGTAATGTTAATATTTTGCTTTTATTTGTGTCACTGGCCACTCAAGTTTTTTTACTTAAATACTTGAAAAGCCCTTAGAGAATCTGAAGAGGATTATTTGATTCACGCCATCAGAGCCAAAGCCATCCTTAATTAAGGATGTTGGATTTTTATTTTTTTATTTTCTTAATCACAGGCTGATAGCAACTGAAGTGAGGTCTACTATAACTTGCCAATGAAGAAGCATAAAAATCACTATTTTAAATTGAGAACTGGAAAATGAGACAGTAGTCACAAAATTCTCTAAAACAGAGATGAGAAGAGAAAAAGAAGTACTCTGCCTCTGTTGTGAGGTTAAAGTCCCTGTTGACAGATGTAAATGACAGACAAGGCAATGTATGACAAACATATTAATGGAGACTCTTTAATTAATATATAATTGCTGAGGCTTACACATATGCGTGCAGGCCTACTGCGTATGCACAGCAGACAGAGTATACAATGAAAAAAAAACACTAATCTGTTTACACAGCTCAGACACAGATTAAAACAAAAAGCATCAACTGTCACATATTATCTCTATATAGGGAATCTTTGGGGCTTTCTCAACAATTCAGGATTTTACAGAGTGGAGCTTTTAGGAGATGAGATTATAGTCAGAGAGATGCTATTTGAATGTTGAATGATGAATCTGTTAAGTTGCCTTAAGCATTTTCACAGTGTAATCAGAGATCACAAAATGCATTATATAACTTCAGCTTAAGTGGCTTCAGCTATTGTATTGCAACAGCCTGATTTATGAGTGTTGTATTAATTGTGAGAAGAAATCGGTTCAGCCAGGTAGCGGCTTTTGTGTGTGTTAAGACCATGTGTGACTGAAACCTTGTGTCAGTCTGGATATGTTATTAAAAATCAAACCCAATGAATTTAGTCAATAATTCTGCTAAGATTAGTATTTTATTAGTTTACTTTATAGCCATGCTGCCAAAGTAGAGTTAAACTCAGAATACTTGACTTTTTAATATCTGTTTACCATATTAAAATTATTATGCCATATATATTTGTAATTTGATGCCAACATAAACATGAAAATCTTGCAAAAACTAGAAAACAGAAGTGAAACCCACAGTCTGACACTATGACTTTACTTTGGTTAACTAAGGCTAGATAATAAGAATGCCTTAGCTAAGGTTGAATTACTAACTTTTTTTAAATCTTCTGTAATAAAAAATATATTTTGATACTTCAAATGTCTTAGAAATGTACTTTTTGTGCCACATAAATAAAACAGCAATTAAATGTAATTATAGTCTCTAACAAGCAACCTTTAAATGACTCATTTAAACGTAATGGGCTCATTAGTCCAAATAGATTTTAAAAGCCTTAAATAAGGATCTACATATACACCTGTTACACCAAAGCTGTTGATCTCAGGTTCAAGTCAACAAACATTATGAAAGAAAGTGTGAAAATAATTATTTCAAATCAAGAAAACTTAAATCTTCCAAGCCCAAGTGCACCTCTATCAGCTAAACTTAAGTTTAGATCAAGTAAATGGCAAAAGTAAACAAGGATTTGAAAAATATATTGTCGGTACAAATTATATCTTATATTATCTTTAATTATTGCAGAAACCCTCAGCCAAATAAATACAAACTGAACATATTCCATCTGTTTAATAAAAGATAGCATTTTGTAAATTCATAACAGCTCACAGAGTATATACACGCGAGTTGTAATATATAATGTATACCATATCTGAAGAAAAGACCATGTGGACAAGTGCGGCAAGACACGAGAATCTAAAATTCATTGCTCCAAACATCATGCACAATCTGTCATATTTTGAAGCTACTGAGAGGAGATTTACAACTGTACTACAGCAGAATATGTAAATAGCATTCATGGCAGGCAGCACAATTTTCCCTTTAGCCTTCACTATGGCAATGGAGCTTATCGTCAGGCATCAAAGTGTCTGGCTGGATGAGGTGGGGAAAGGCTGCAGGGAGGACAGTACTTCAATCCCACCACTGATATGTGGACAGCATAAATGCTTAAATAACTGTACTGGCTGCTGTACAAAGAGAACAATGACCTAAATATCGGCAAAGTGTGCAGACACTTCAGAATAGTCAACATTTTAGCAAATCAAGAAGCAAATTATAGCAACACAATTAACTCTGCAAATCAACACGCATATTCATGGTTTAAAAGTCAACAACTGACTGTAAAAGAAAAGAAAACATAGCTCCCATATAACACTCTCTTTGCTACAGGTATCAACTAACTACAATAATTAAGAATGGCTTGTCAGATAATTTGAGGCAACCATGCAAGCCAACAAAGACGGCTGCTGTAAACTACCTCCATGATGGTGAAGAAATGCGTATGTTATGTTCATTCACACGGAAAGAAAGAAAAAAAAGTGTGAAGTGAAAAGGTTGCTCTTCAATTAGTCACTAAATTAAATATATACTGACATTTAAGATGGCAATAGGAGATCTCAGTGAGTGTGAGGTTGTTTACATAATGGCAATTTTACAAATACTACACTACAATTATCATAATTACTATTCTTTATTTGGTCCAGAGGGGCACTTTAACCATACAGACCCAAAAAAAAAGGCACTGACTTGATCTACTATAGCCTGCAAACTCTGTGCATCCCTGGTTAAAGGAAGCGAAGACAGAGAGCTCGCAGCTGTGGTAAATATGATGTGCTCTGTTGCCTTGATTAATTGTGCTGTTGATAAAAAGAGCCATTCATTTCATAGCTAAATAGTTAAATGCCTTGGAGTGCAGACTGTGGACCACAAGCTGTGTTCTAAATTCATAAGACATACTAATTTTAGCAAGATGCCCACAATACAAAAGTTGAAACATTAAGGAAACTAAAAACATGTCAGGAACAAATTTGCCTGAGTTTTGACCCAAAACATATGTAAAGAAAAACATAAAAGAACTGCCCATTGTTAAAAAATAATGAATAGAACTAGTTCTAAACACTAATTAAAATCCAGGTTGTCAAATACCTTCCGGCGCCAATCTAAATGGAGTTATGTAATATTTAGCATTTGCCGGTATCCAGTACTATTTTCCTAGATACTACACACCAGGTAGAGCCTCTTACTGTTTAATACTGTTCTGACCAGAGGAGGTAGGCAGTTCAATGTTGGCAAGCAGAGAGCATAGTGGGGGGTTAGCTAGTAAAGGGGCACCATGGCAAAGTCTTCTCTGTTGCTTAATTCCAGACATTGTTAAATCAAACCACAATCTGTATCCCAGTAGCATGTGTAAAAGCCATATAGTACACGGCCCATATCACGTGTTCCTGCCTTAAAACTGCAATCTGGTGCTGGACAAATGTCAGATGTGCCTCTTTTGTACTACAAATAAGTCAAACATCAGTTAATGGGGCTGTATTTATCATGAAACCTACATCACAGTGGACATAAACAAAGGATCAGGCTTCATTTCGTGTCAACACCGCTCAGCTAAATTGCCTCGATTGGACATCACTCAGTTCAAAAGCTCCAGATACATCTTTGATAATTTCTCACAGCTACCGTCATCCAAAATGGACAACAACATTGGGACATGGTTCTTGACATTTCTTGACCACAAGGCCTAGGATCCGAACACAAAAGTCAGGGCTTGGGGCTGGCAATTCTCCATCAGCTTGTTCATTTTTTACAAGTTTGTTGAAATAACAAATAATGTAACTCACGTTGATAAAGAAAGCGGAGAGACGCTTGGGAGTGAGACAAGTGGATGAAAGAGGCCTTTTCAAGAATTTCACTCCATGAATACACAGCAGAACAGCTGAAGCAGCAACACAAGCAGCACAGTTGAGTTCACACACATTTAGCAAAGGCGGACATTTCAGTGAAAAGAAGGATAGGAAAAGATTGCTCATGGCTAAAATCACTTTTTGCTGATTTTTTACTTTTTTGTGATTAGGTCGATTGTGACATACTTTCACACTATGACCGAGACCATTGTGAAATCTGTTGTGTCATATGTCTTTGGCTGATACAAAGTCAAAGAAAACAGCTCAGGAGGCAGCTAATTCATCAAAATGAACCAGTGTCCACCAATAGTATTTTACCAAACTGGCATTGCAACAGCAACAGGGCATAAACTCAAAGATCCATGCATCTGTCCCTCCATTCCTCCATCCATGCTGAGACACCACAGCAAGGGAGGGGAGATAGAAAAGAATGCCTTTTTACAATATTTTGCTTTTGTGTTTTCCTCTTGTATTACTATTATTGGTTTTGCTCGAGTTATTCACAACTGAGTGGGGTGCTGAATTTGAAATAAAGCTTGATTTTCCAGCATTTACAACGTCTACTTCCACAAATTCACTTTAAAAGCACGTCTAATACAAACAGAACAAGCAAGCATTGCAACTGGCAATGTGATGCTTTTAAAAGCCGTACAGGGAAGCAGAGAGAAAGCAGAAATGGCAACAACCGTCTCTCTCTTTCAATACAACATATAAAAGGTTTTACCTTGAGAAAAAAATACAGGATGTGCACATTATACTGCAAGGTGAGAACAGAACAGAGTCGACACTCCACAGAGTCCCTGTAGAAGCCACCAATGGTACAACTCAGTCATACACCCAAGATGAATTCTGCTACACGGTTTCATTACATTCCTTCTCTGCAGTTGCTGATCCAGCCCGCAGTATAGCCGTGATCAAAATTAGCTCCCGATTGTTGACATTTTCTGGCAGACATGTTGACATTATTGTGATGAAAGTGATGTGACGATGAAAAGGCATTCCAGGCAATGTCATTTATCAGACAGGCGGGCAGTGAAACAAATAAACTGCTTTCCCAATGCTTTAAGTCACAGCTTGAAGCCGCATGTGAGATGTTGTGATCCACCTGCCAAAATCTAATTTTAATAAGTGTATGCGTTAATGTGCTGCAGTCTGAAAGCATAATCAGTTCCAAAACATTTCCTCCCTCTCCATGAATATAACATATTTAATATGTAAAACTGGTAAAATGCAATGATCCCATTTAAGAAACCACTTTTGGCTTAGAGTGTGTGCTGCTCTTTATACTTGCTGAAGCTGCACTGCTGAAAACACTACATAAGCATATAGCAGAGAATCTATTCAGCTCAGCTGGCAGGAGCACAGCATTATAACCCATTAGGGTTCAGAGTTCACTGCCTACAATGTGTCGGTAAATTAAATACGCCATTAAAGTCCATTAAGTGGTAGAAAACCAAAAAAGCACACTATACAATTGTCCCCAATTACTGTTCATTGTTGTAAGGCTACTGAATACTGGCTTGTGTAAACACCCTTTCAACACTAAAATGTAAACTCATATCTGAAACTTTCAGCTTTATATTTTGAAATAACAGCAAAGATAACAAAACATCTGCTGTAGTATGTGTAAAGTTATTTTGCATTGCAGTTGTTAGTCAAATTCAGCCCATTTTACCCATCATACAAAAGCGAAAGGACAGTTTTCATTCTTAATTGGCCCTGCATCAGCTTCTATACTCTTTTGTTCATATCTTCAAATTAAGACAATCAAACATTTCATGAATTTTTAAAATGGCCTTTGAAAGGTCGAGCTTAATTTAGCTCCTACAGCCGGTTTCAGGCAAGGCCTGCTGTTGCAGGATTTAAACTGACATTCCCACCAGAAAGCCTTTTCTTGGCAGATTTACCTCGTTTTTTTAATTACCGAAGTTTCTATTCCTCTTTAATCAAGTTCCAGTTTTGTTTTGTTTTTTTATTGTTCTGACTTAAAGGACCAAATTAATAATTTCTAGTTTTTCCAAGACTCAATGTGAACATAAAGGCATTGCTCAGATCTCAAACCAAACCAGAGGCAGGAGAGGTACAATGGAGCAGTGCAAAAAAATCGAGCGTGCTGTGGAAATTGGATGCTGAAGCGGGCAGCAAAGCCGACGTAAAACTCTATCAGGTGAATCAATGTGTTTGCTCATTTGCGGGCAGAGCCTAAAGCAAGCAGTAAAAGTTTGTCTACAGCAGAAGTTAGAGCAGTGAGTTGCTGCTATTGCTTGCAGCAATTTAGTAGCACGTTACACACTACACAGAGGGATTTGTATGTTCACTGACATGTTTGCTTGAGCATTATTATACTTTCAATTACAAAGGCTGCCCCTACTAATTTACCGGCGATATTTTGTTGACATTAAAGCACTGACAGTTGCCTTGGACACACAGCGATTTGCTTTGGACTTGCAGTTCAGAACACGTATTGCTTTATGGATATCGTTTGTATGCAGGTGAGGTCGGTCACGCCACTTTTCTGCCTTTAAGCGACATCAAATAGTTTGCGATAGGTCATCAGCGGAGCCACAGAAGCGGTCAATTTCTCTCTGTCTTGCAAAGCACTTAATAAATGGATTTTCGGTAGTGCTGTGTGTAAATAATAATGCAAGTGTTGGTTAATGATGATTCAGTGGGTCTAGACACATTCTTTACCAGTGTTTAGAGGGAAGAGTTGATTCAGCGGGAGATCTGTTTCTAGACAGAGCAGTCGTTTGCCCTTGTGTGTCACATTATAGTGTGTTATCACGTCAAGGATAATTGGAAGTGTGGGAGGGAATACCAAGCGTGGATACGGAGGACAAAATGATGGCTAAAGAAAACAGTCAAAGCCAAGGAGCAATATTAAAGCTGTCTGCACAGAAGTAACACAATATACTACATGATCACAATGTCAAGTGAAAAATAATCCTCATATATGAAGGGATGCGTGGTCTTTAATAATGCTGCAAAGTGTATTAAAATCTGTCAGTATAAAGGCGCATACTAGCATACTGTGAATATTCTACAATTCCGAACAAAAAAATTATACTTTAAACTTTAGCATTGTCATGTTTTGATCAATGTTTATTATATCGTCTGACTACTAGTTACATTGTGTTAAAAATTCATCCTACTTTTAGTTTCAGTGTTTAAGAATTGCCACATTTTACATAACAGTTCAGCTATTTCATGCCTCTTGATGACTTTCATATTTATTGCAGTAGGTTGGTGTTCTCACCAAGAAAATTGTAACTGGTGGAAAGCTTTTGATAAATTGCACAACTGTGAGTGTCAGAATGAAAAGGCGATGCGTTTCTGTTCTCGTGTTTTTGTCAGGACAAACTTGCTGAAGTGCTGACAGGAAGTTTATATTTAAAAGTTGCTCTGCCTACGCCGTCTCTGGCTGTGTGCTCAGTCAATCAGCATAAAAACAATTAGTGTACTCTCACATGTAACTGCTGTAGCTCCTTCCTGTACTTCGGATAGCCTTATGGCATGGCTACACTTTGATTGTTGTTTAAATAATGTCAACAGGCTCTTTAAATATTGCACTGTCCCTCTGAATTTGTATGCAGTCACCAGAAAATACCACCTTATATAACCACTTTGGAAGCTTCCCAAATGAGAGCAACTGCTAGCAGCTTGTTATAATTGCTCTACAAGAACAGAGCAAGTTTATAACAAGCCTAAATATGTCTTGCTCGCTTGAAACAGACTGGAGGCCAAAACATCAGACATCAGAAAAGGGAGGTAAAGCATCGTTGGAGGCTCTCATCCAAAGCCTTGCATTATATACAGTATACACACACACACACACACATACACACACACACACACGGATAACGGCGCAGCATTAAAACAATAGCAGCTTTCCTGTAGTGCAGGAGCAACCTGGAACTAGACCATCTAAAATTAACATACAGAGTATGACAAAAATGTGAAGTACCAGTGCAGCCTTGTGTCAGGATCATGAAGCAAAGCAGTCATGTTCTTCCAGGACTGAGAGTCTGCCCACACACCGACTACGTGTATATGCGCAGAGTTAAAAGGAACCCATAAATACGGAGCTTATGGGGGGGAAAAGAATTAACTGTTCCACATGACTGGCTGTGACACCTCAACTGTCATTTTGGTTCAGTGTAAGTGGGGGGAGACAAAACGCGTCTCCAAAATGAAGCTTACAAGATCGCGCCACGATGGCTAAATTCTCCCAGAGCATTTGAGGCGATGAGACAATGGCAGTGCAACACTCAGCACTATTTTTAAGATTATCTCCAGTGTGGTGTTATGAAATACAGTGCTATCTTCACCAAGTCTTTTGCATTGCTCCTTATGGTGTAGCAACACTGCCCCCTGCTGGTGTTACCACGTACAACAAATCACACACAACATTGACGCAGCGTTCCCGTATGCCTGCTGCTCTCTGAAAGCTCGCTTTTCCATAAGAAAGCATTCAGTGAGAGAATGCACTTTGCTAACAGCTGACACAAGAGGAACTGCCAAATGAGCAGAGCAGCGCCATATTTACTCATCATGCTGGTGTTCCTAAAAGCCAGCTGGCTGTGTTGCACCCTTTTGGGTGTGTCTTAGTGCGTGCATACCCATATGTTGACTGGTCATAAGGTAATTTGCAGTAAATCATTTTTCCAACACTTTTCAAATCAAAAGAAAACAAGGCAGTCACACCAGATGCACCAAAATTGTATGTAATCAATTTTACATGGTTTGACAAGTCGTTAAATGATATGAATGAACAAGGTTATGAGGTGCTTTGTTAAGCACACCAAAATGATCTAAAAGTGAAAAATAAAACTATGTAAAAACTTCAGCTGCTAGCAAATATTATTAATAGCTGCAAATATCAAAAACTTAAATCTGAATTTTATTTCTGGAGTTTTCAGAATCTGAATTTTTAGACACATGATGTAGACAACATTTATTCTTTCATCCTTTCACCATATGTTGAAACAAACAAACTGGATCTTGGCTGCATCCCAAAGATTTGTCTAAATCTTCCATTAGCGCCATTGATCTCCTACCAGAAAGTAACTAGAAGTGATGATGCAGGTAGCCAGGAAAGGTAGAGGCTTTTTGGGCAGCATTTTTCAGTTTCATTAAAAATGGATATCTGCTACTGAGAAGATGGACACAAGCTCCCTAGTGTGTCTTATAGGTGAACTCAATTCAAAATTAGTGCAGAAAAAGCACACATTAACCTGAAAATGACTTGGTGTTACACTTTAACTCGCACTTAAAAGCTGGCAGTTTCCCTACTTGTTTTATCACTGATGTCATATTCTCCCTTTCGTCACCGATAAGTGAGACAAGCGCATCTACTTCCACATCTTCCATTACCAGCACGGCATGAAAACATGGCAGCACAAACATCCTTTTTCTAGGTCACAGACAAAATCAGAGATGAGTTTTAGAGCTCTAGGATATGACTTGTTCTGTCCAGACCGATGTGCTCAACATCGCCTCACCCCTTCCTGTCTGTTTGTCTGTCTGTTGCCCATTACTTTCGCTTAATCAAAGTGACCTTTCCCTGATGCTAATCACAACCAGGCTGGCCTTGTTCTTGCTTCAGGGAAGCTGTGAGTTAAACATGAGGCATTTGAGCTGCTTAATGACCTGCACTCCCCTCTTCCCCAACGTGCATCTCTGATATGCAAATTAATGCGCAAGGTGCTCCCAAAATCTAATCAGATCATCAACTCTCCAGTGGGAACCTGTGGTGAAAGTATGGGCTTTCTGTTATGAATTGTTCTTCAGCTATTGTGTGCAGAAGAATATGTCTACAGACAAAAAGAAATGAGAGAGACAGAGCCATGTAAATCAGTTCGCAGTATTCTTAAACCCAATTTCTGACTGTTCTATGCAAAAAAAAAGTACACTGAAAATTGTACAACTTTGTCCAAGGTATTGTGATGTGTTCATCTCTTTGCGCAGGGACAGGAGGGAAGGTGGTTTTGTGGGATCACTGCAGAGCAAGTGACCCACTACAAACAGATGTAGTGGGTCAGGAAAATAGTGACACAGACACTACAAAACAAAACGAGGAACAGGTATAGAAGGTGGCTGTGACAAGAGATAAATTGTATGTGAACAAAGGTTGCTTTCACATTCTGTGAGGGTTTTTTTTTTTTCTATGAGCCAACAAAGGTCTGGACTGAGGGAAGCAACAACATAGGTCTGTTTCTTCAGTTCAATTTTATTCATACAGCGGCTATTCTCAACATATATCGTCTCATAGTAAGGTGAACACCCTACAAATTTAGAACCCAACAATCCAAAGTCAGGTATTAAAGGTATAGATGTTGTCACACTTGTAAGGTCATGTTAGACAATTGCCAGTTAATAGATGCCTAAAATGTATAAATAAATAGTAATAATACAGACTGAAGAACACTTGATTTGGTTCTAGTTGGGATCCAAATAGAGGATGTGTCTAAAGGCATGTTATAAAAATCAACAATGACATCAAATTGAAAATGGAGTCACGTGAAGTCATGTCAGGTTTCTTCAAATAGCAGACAATGATTCAGCATGTAAGAGAAACCTGTGCATAGTTGTGTTTTCCACTAGATGGTACTGTAGCCTCTCTATATTTCTCTAGGGGCTGGAAGCTGAAGGAACTCCCTACAAACAGAAATAGAATCTGCCTCATAAATAGCTCCTTTATCCAACACAACCCATTCTCAAAATAAACTCTCTCACAAGAAAAACACACATTTCAGATATTTATGGAAACCAAATAGATCTAAAATGTCGTCTTTAGAAGAGTATTACAAGACAATTCGATTTTATTGAAACCACACATTTGAGAATTTTAAAAAAATCATGAAATACTGAATAGTTTTCATACTCCAGATATCTGAAATCCAGATGAACCAGTCTGAGAAAGGAACAATATAATGTGGTTGAAGTGAAAGCAACTCCCAGACATACAGCATGTAACCTGAGACATGGGCTGGTGAGAAGACATGGCTTTGTTTGAACAAAGCCCAAAATTTTGGAAATCATTAATCTGTAGGATGGGAAGTTGTACGAACAAAACAGAAGATAACTGCAACATAATATAGCCTAAGACAATATCATAATATTCCATAATGAAATTCACATCACAGCATGGCAAATGTATGCAAAATGCAAAGTCGACAAAGTGATCTTCATGAAGTGTTGCACAGTGTTATAACGGCTGAAATGCAGATGCAAACCTCGCAATGTCCACGAATTCACTAATGATACTAGAAGCTGGCAACAGACAACATTGAAACCACTGATCATCTCATGACCATATCCTGCTGGGAAACTTGGGTCCTGGCATTCATGTAGACGTTACTAAACATTGTTGTAGACCGAGGACATCACCTGATGGCACCAACACTCCCTGACTCCAGCAGGTAGTAATACAATGGGTCCAACCACAACACAAATCTGCTCAGAAAAGTCTCAAATAGTGACCAAATTTTACAACTGAGAAACATTCTTGTTGTCACACTAACTGTGCAGTGTACAAGGCAAACACTTGTCCATCTTTATCCAGTTGTCATATTTTGAAACCCATATTGTCCATTCATATGTCCATGTTTGTTGTCGTTGCACTTTGCAGAGGCTTGGGCAAAAAAAACATGAGTGTTTGGTCGATACGGAGCCAAAATAGAGCTAAATACACAGTTTCGATGCAAATTTTGCCATGTTCCTCATTCACATTCACACTGTGTACATTTCTGGACTTGATGTAGGCTGTGTATTTAGTCACATTTTGCCACCATATGCCTCCTATGGTAGCAAAATGGTGACATTTGGAAGCAGTGACTATGCAGAGGTACAGTGGAGAGGTGTGTACCGAGTCGTTTCGAAAATTAAATCGCCACTGAAATTCATTGTAACCAACGTAAAGTCGGCAGACCACAGTTCAGGTTCTAGCTCAGACTTGCAACCAGCTTTTAAAGGCCACCATTTACGCATTAAGTAGGGGAGAGCAAAATTAATGTGCACTTTCTATTATGTTACTAATGTTGCCTGATATCATAAAGGTGATCAGTGAAGAAATGCACAAAATATGTCATATATAGTTACTGTATAAGTCAATATCTTTAATTGTGTATGAGTAAAAGCCATTTATGTGATCAACAAAATGACTGAGGGCCCGCAACAAGAAACTAATTCTTGAAATGTGAAGTGAGTTATAGCATCCTGTCAGAGGTGCAGAGACCGGCCCAGGGACCCGGTAATTGGTTAGTGTTGATCTTGTGATATACACAGAACAAGGCTATTGATTACACCCTAATAAATCTTATCCCCACAAGTGTTCTTGTGCAGCAAAGGCTTTGGTGTTCTTGGGGGACACATCAAATGAATGATCGCCATAAAGGAAGGTAGAAGATGGTGAATGCTCTCAGATCGCTTTTGCAAGGTAATGAAGAGTTCTCTCGTGGATGCTCAAGGGACCTCGGAGCTTGAGCCTCTTCTTGTTGCAGATGCTGTATAGATTTTCCATTTGTATATGTATCATATGCAGGAAACGGAAGATTAGCTAGTGTCACTGGAAACTTTACAACTGATGGCTTCGTATCTTCCAGTGGAGATACTAGGAATAGCAATTAATCACACTTTAAAATCTCAGTGCGATTATCACCATGTGGTTATTCAAATCGGGTATGTGTTAATAATGCTTTAAAAATATGCTTTAATGGGGTGATAGCAGCACAAGCTCATGACAATAAAAGTGATGATTTCAACATTTCATTTTTATCATTTTCATCACATAATTATGTTTTGCTTAAGTCATAAGTTCTTTTAAATTTGGACAAAGGCTTCACTGACATCTGATATCTAGTTATAATAAGCACAATACTCTATGTAACAAATATATTCTTAATGATTAGTGCTGTGTATGAAGTGAACACCCAAGCAGCTAAAGCTTGCTAAAGAGATATTGACTTATTGGTCTAATAGTCCAGTGCATTTACAAAATTCTGTGCAATAACCTACAAACACTTGCCAGGAGATGAGAAATTACCATGTGGTTAACAACACAACTGAATATAAACTCCACAAGAAAAATGTCTTCTGGGACAGTGCGAAAGCTGGTTGAAGTAAAGTGAATGGAGGAGGCTTAGTCTTTTCATCTTTGCTTCATTCTTCACACAATAAACAGAAAAATCAATCTCTTTAATGCCTGCCTTTTTCTTAAGCAAGGAAATGTGGCATGATTTATATCTAGGCGGATGAGTTTTTATTAAGATGCCATTGTAATCCACTGGGCACTCACAATTGATTAATCAGTCATGCTCCAATCGATTCAGTTTGCTGGCAGGCTCCTTCTCGTTGGTGGTAAGCAGGCTATTCAAGTGCATTATGAAACATTTTCTTTTTAAACATGAAGTAGAAAGAAATCATCAATAATTCTCAAACATTATGAGTTTTTTTTTTCAAAATCTTTCACATTACAGCACAAATGATGTAATACAGTAGATAAATAACAGTAACCATCACAGCACATTATTTCAGAGGTCATAGCTAATTATCTATTACAAAACAAGCAATATCAATTTAGTAAAGCTTCCTCGAGCCAAGCCAAAATAATAAGGTTTAGAAAATGCACTCTGCATGCTCAGCAGTCTGACAACACCCCCCCTTTGAACTGACTTTTTCCCCTATAATGAGAGGAAATATTTTAAACTTGCTTTTCTTTTATGTTCAGATACAATTCTACATCAATCAGCCACAGCAATAAAACCACTGACGGGTGAAGTGAAGGGATCTTCTCGTTATCATGCAAAGTAAAGCTGGGAAATCTTGGGTCCTGGAGTTCATGTGGATGCTACTTTGACATCTACCACCCACGTACACATTGCTGCAGACCAAGCACATCCCCTGAAGGTGACAACACTCTCCGATGGCAGGGGCCTCCTCCAGCAGGACAACGCACCCTGACACACTGAAACACGGCACAGCTGGAGGAACATAACCAAGAACTCAAAGTGTTGATCTGGCCTCCAAATTGAAGCCAGGTTCAAACCTGACTCACAGAACAAACTCAATTCAAAAGCCCTGGGGTGTCAGGCCAAAAGTTTGGATGCAAGGTCAAATTTGTACAAAAAAAAAAAATTAAAAAATTCTTTTCTATACTGTGCAACAAAATAAACATGACTACGATATACAAAGACACACATCAGAATACATTTTACTACAGTTAGACATTTGTATCTGTACTCTCGTTTCTTTACGAAGTTTTTTTTCTTTCTTGCCATTTCTGTGGTAGTTATTGTGATTTTTATATGCAAACTCTAAAAAGCCAAAGAGCTAAAGTGAATAATGTAAACTGGGTTTTTTTGTTTGCTTGCTTTTTTAACTTTTGCACTGAAGCTATGACTCTTGCAAATCTTCTCAACTCTAAAACTAAACCTTCTTCTTTTGGCAACATTTGTTCAGCAAATGTCTGGTTACATAGGAGGTGCATATCAATGAAAGCAAAGTCTGACAATACAGTAAATACGATCCACAGATGTCATACCGTTTTTTTAATGTATATTTTTATCTTTTAAAGAAAGACATTGTGAACAGAAACCTGAAGTTGCTTCCAAATGTTTGGCCTGTATTGGCCTTGCTTCCAAACATTTGGCCTGTAGTGCATGTCTGTCAGCTATTCCTTCATTTCTACAGCAGAAACCAACTAGCCTGTGCTTGGACTTGCTACACCTGTGCTGCCTCTCGCAGTCTTTGGCTAGTTGTTTACACAAGAGGAATTTTATGTGGGTGCAGCTAGGGGGCAAAAAAATAAAATTTAACAGACTAAAGAGAATAGTAAATATATGAAAGGCACTCAAACAACTTTGATCTATAAATCTGACAGCTGGCATGAATTGTTGTAGGCTATCAACAAAATTTTAAAGAGCATATTTTCCCCAGAGAAGATGTGTAGCAAAGGTAATAAGCCACCCAAATCCTGATGCATCCTGTCTTTTTATCAGTTTAGCTTGTGGATTACAGCAGAACTCATTAAATGTGGTATTTACTGTGTAGAGTGGGTTTATACCTCCATGGTGAGGTTTCATTTCTTTTGATGCTCGAGGAGATGTTCCTTTGTAGGTGAGGCTGCCAACTTTCACTATTACTCCATGACACTATGCAAAAACGCCTTCATCCAAGACAATATCCATTTTTTGTGAACCATGCCTGTCTATGGAGCCGGGTGTAATGAAATACTGTATGAATAGAGTCTGTTTGCATGTTATCACCAGTTGCATGTGATTTCACAGCATGCAGTCTCAAACAGCAATCACTCCCTGACCTTAACTCTAACTTCGACCATTTTGTGCAGAATTTTAGTGCTTTAAAATGACTAACAATGAGCTTAAAATGCAAAGACCTGAGAAATCTGCCTGAAGCAGTCCGCTATTTATACGCAATATCATGTTCATCTTTGTACCAGTGAACACACGCCATTGGTAACAGGATATAAACGGTATTGTACTTTAAATAGAAAGAATCAAACACAAGTGTAAAAAAGAAATGTATACACTAATGGGATTTTCTTTGTTTATATTACATTTTTTAAGCTTTTCTTACAGATTTAAAGTCCCTCACCAGTCGCAAACAACCCATCTGTGTATCAAAGTCACATACTGAGAAGACTTTTCCATAAAAATAATTTCTTTCCACCTCAAATGTCTCTCAACACACTCATTTCCACTCACTGCTGCTGGAACACACCAGCTCACCTGGACTCTGCACAAACAATGGAAATCTACTCTATGTGCAAGTCCTGATTTGGAGTAGTTCTGCCACACGTTTGGACAAGAAACCAATGCCAAAGAGGAAGAATGACACAGAAAGTCAAACCTTAACATGAGGACAGGATTGGTTCTGTAGGTCTGCTATTCATGAACTTATTTGTGGAAGTTTGAATCTGTGTTTTTGAGATGGTCATTGAGACACTGCAGCTTCTGATCAGAAACTCTCAGCTATGTTTTGCCTGTTTATTTTGCTTATAATGTGCCTTCCAGCATATATATAATAAAAACACCATATGGACATGATAACAAGGTTATAAACTTGTTTTTCACTGAAATACAAGGAACTCTGTCTGTTGTACATAGCAGAAATGGGATTTGTAATGCAGCCTTGAATATATAAATCTACTGCATGTTGTTGAGGGAGGTAGAATCCATGGAAAAGAAGCGGCATCCCCAAAATATCTACCTAGGAAATTCTTGAGTGCTGCCATCTCATTTTTAGCACATTCTCTAAATCTGATTGAGTTGTTTTTGTCGGTGCAGAAAAACAAACTGATAGAAAAACGTTCTGTCAGCAGTTATCACAATTTGGATGGTAACTGCAATTTCAGATAAAGAAGCAATATGACTTTTCTTTCTGCCCAATTCCACTTACCATTTGTGCAATTCAATTTTATTAAGTGAAATACCTTGAAACTTTTAAACATTCCCAAAAAACACACTTGTAGGTTACTCTCTCTCTCTCAAATTAAAGTGCATAAGCTATTTCTGTGCATACTGAAGATCTGAGAGGACAAATAAGGACTTCTTCATGAGGCATTCAGACACTTAAAAATGGTGGCAATTTAGCCGTTCATAAGAGATTTATTTCAAGTGTGTTAGGTTGGCGAGTTATGCAGGCCTCCAGGTTGTATAAATACATAATGAGCTATAATAAATGTTGAGGGTTTTTTTCTGCAGAGTTAATAAGTGGATTGTATCTCGCTGAAATGTTCTTACATGTGTAACCTGCTCGCCGCTGGCCATCCATTTGTTCTGACTGTCTTTGCGGCTTTGGTGTAAATTGACGCTCCAAATGGGTTTATTAAGGTTATTGTGCGCAAAGACGCATGACGTCACACCTTTACGCGCTGCACCCCCGAGCTCCCGAGCTTTTCATCAGAGTGGAGGACAGTCCGGATCAAACGGAGTGCTTTTGTTTTTCCACCTGCTCAACGGGATGTATCTGTGTCCAGATTTTGGGATGTAGGATTTAAACACTCCATACAGGACTGTGATGGACACTTAGATTCATTAAGTTGCACTGATTGGTCATACTGTGATTGACTCTCTGCTTTGTAAAGTTTTTTTTCTTTTTCTTTTAGCCTTAAACCCCCACAGAGTGTGTCGGATCACACACCAGCGCTGTCTGTCTGACAGAGAACAGCGCGCAAACAGGGGTTGAAGTGGAAATGGTCATTCTGCGCGCGTCTTACTCGCTTTTTCAATCCTCCAAAAGTCCGGTAGGTTCGCACGGCGCGGTTTTAGCTGCTGGACTCACGTCGAGAGTTGGGATTCTCGCTGTTGGATCTACGGGATGTGCAACCGGAGGGAAAGGGGATCTGTCTGATAAGTTCTCTTGATATTTATTTTTTTTATTTCAATCACCTCTTTTACCCGACGAAATCTCCTGAAGCGCAATGATTTTGGCAACTTTAGTCATTGCATTGTCCTTCCTGGGTAAGTGGCACAATGTTGGATTCCTGTATTGCTTAGGCTGTATTAAATATCTGAAAACTGCATCTTTATAAACGCATCAAACGGAGGCAGTGATGAAAAAGGCGCATCATTCGCCAAAAATCTGATGTTGATTCGACTGATTTGTTCTGATTGCCGTGGCACGACTGCGAACATTAAAGATCCATAAAGTTTGTCTAATGCTCCGTGCGTAATTGTGCATTATTTGGCGTTCAATAATGTTCATAGCCATAACGCTAAGTCGTGCGTAAAAATGAGTTTCCCCGCGAATTATTCTCACTTACTTTCTGTAAATGCCAGATTCAGTGTTCACCTTGAAGGGTGACGGTGGCTCAGCCTCCCGCCACGTCCGACTGGACTGCGTGAAGGCCAGTGAACAATGTCTAAAGGAGTACTCCTGCAGCACCAAGTACCGGACCATGAGGCAGTGCGTGGCGGGGAGGGAGAGCAACTTCAGCGCGGTCACTGGACTCGAGGCGCAGGGCGAGTGCCGCAGCGCAATAGAAGCCATGAAGCAGAGCCCCCTTTACAACTGTAGGTGTAGAAGGGGCATGAAGAAGGAGAAGAACTGTCTCCGGATCTTTTGGAGCATATACCAGAGTTTACAAGGTATTGCCAAGTGTTCAATACCACAGTGTAAACACGCAAACTTAGGAGGGATGCCCGGAATTTCAAACGTTACTTGCGCACATGTGCAGAAAAATCAGCAGTAAAATGTACTCAAAATATGAAAAGTGAAATTCCAGCAGTTATTGTGGAAGCAGAATGGCGTTTGTTATTGTTAGACAGTATTTTACTCTAATTACCACTGATGCATTAATGTACATTAGGCTGTATTTCAGTGTTGGAGCTGTTTACAACTTTATACACTGGGAGGTATTTTACAATGCCTTTACAAGCTCATCACACTGCATCTGTGTCTCATAAATGTCAAATAAATACAGCTGAGTGCAACATTTGCATCTGAACTGTCATGGAATGTCAGTCTAAGTGGCTTAAAATGAAAATTAAAGTAGTACCTCAAATTTGCACATAATTGACGCACTTGAGTGTATGTGGTGGCGTCAGAACTTTAAATCACGCTCCACTTAGAATTTGTAGCCATATTGCAGTAAGCAAAGGTTAGCAGCATACATGTGTATTTTAGTTGTATTAAGTCTATGTGAGAGAGATGTATGTTTGTGGAAGAAAGTTAATCTAAGGTCAACCTTTCACAAATTCTCCTCTAACAAATAACTCACACATCTATCAATAAGAGTAATTCAGAGGGATCACACTATCGTCATTATGACGCTAAAGAATATGTATTCACATGTACCTACACACAGTATCAATCCCACAATGTTGACAATCTTTTTTGCCATACAGGTAATGATTTGCTGGAATACTCTCCCTACGAACCAGTCAATAGCCGCCTCTCGGACATCTTCCGTCTGGCCCCTATCATAGCTGGTAAGAGGCTGCTTTTTTTCTTTCTTTTTTTTTTTACATTCCTAAGGTTTCAGTGTGGACATTGTGCAACATTCGGCCAGTTATTCCTCAGTTGTGCTTTAAACTCAGCTTAAGTCCCCGCATCACTGCTACAAATCTGTCACTATTTGACGACGACTCTTTTCTATTGCCGTCTGGTTTCGGGCTGCAGCTTTCAACGCCCATTATCCATCACAAAAGCTTTTATCTGCCACTGTGACCCGCCATACACAAAGCAGAGTAATTTAGCATATTTCACTTTCAGCCCTCAAAGCAGTGATGAGAGGTCTGCATGTTTTTCCACTGTCACAGTACTAATGCTGGAAGTAGCATTTATGTGCTAGTTTTGAATTAATCATCCTTTTAGAGTGGAGCCTGTTTTGTCTGAGCACCAGCAGCCTGTTAGAGCTATTTTTCTTTCTTTTTTTTTTTCTTTTTTTTTAAAGAGAGGGAGCACAGCAGAGAGTGATTCAGCTGTTGTAAATCTAAATTCCATACATGTCTTCAAATGTCAAAGGAGTGCAGGTGGACCTGGGTGCACACACCTAGACGATCCCATATTTAGATCAGCTGAGATCACATATGCAGATTCGCAGAGGGGCAATTAACCATCTGTCTGCATTCAGTGGTACTGATAAAGAGTTGTGTGTGTGCGACAAGTGCAGAACTCTCTGGCACTCTTCAATGTTGGGCTTTCTGGCTAGAGGAGGGCGTCTAGTGCGCTGGCCAGCAACCATTTCAGTGAGAAAAAAAAAAAATGGTCATTTGATTCTCCTTCTCCCTCCCTTGCTCGCTCTCTCTCCCTCCCTCTGTCTCCCTCTCTCTGGCTCTCGCTGTGATTGAATCCACTTAGCGTATCACGATGGCTCTGGTCCACATACGATGACATAATGGCTAACTGTATTTCAAACACAGAGAAAAGAAAACATTATTAGGTCCAGCAATCAGAGAGGTGCATGAAAATAAAAATTGTAGCTGTTGGTTAAGCATTCACAAGGTTCGCAGATAATGGGACAAGAAAGAGCAGCTTGAAATATTCAGGCAATCTTTTTTTTTTAACTGCTTAATCATATGCCTCATGTAGCTTAGCTGAAACAGTGTACACACCCATAAAATCCCGGGAATCAAGGCACAAATGGGAAATGTGTAAATCATGATTAAGACACATTTAAAAATCTGATTCGCCACTAACGAGCTCTTCTATCAAAGTCAGTAACATGGAATATAAAGACCCGGCAGGATGATAACTTATCATGAGGGGCTGTTACTAGAAGAAATCACCTAGATTACCTCGATTATGGGAGAAGGATAAATTGGAATGCAAAGCTGAAAAGAAGAGGCCAATTTAATGTATAGCAATGAGTAAACAGCCACGGGGCCTCCGAGAAAAATATAAATCACTTAATGGGTTAGATATCAGGAATCCATTTGCCATAAGTGACCTCATCTCTGTCTGCAACTAAGCCAGGCCCTCGGGCAGTCCGCGGTGTAAAATGATGCACACGTGAGCCAGGATAGAATGACTTATACGGCATCCCAAGGGTCAGCTGCTAAGACATGATGCTCGCTGTTCTGAGTGCCCACAAACCAATGCTTGCTATACAGTCCAGATTTCAAGTATTTTCTACAGTTTATACATTTAAACGCCAAGTCAGGCCTTAAATACGGCTACCTTTAGCTCTTGTTCATCGTGATTTCTCTCCGTCTTTAGTCTTATCTTTAGAAAGTGTGCTGCAGCTGAATCACACAATGCTCAGGGAACTGTCTTGGCCAGTTAAAAATAGTCCGCTTCTTCATCCCAAAGAGCTCTTGGGCAAAATCTTGAGGAAATGTTGCCCAATGAGTTTCTAACCTGAGCACACAGAATGCTCCTGCATTCCTCTGCAATCATCGTGTTGCCTCCAGCAGCAGCGAAATCATCATGCATCCATCCATTCTCTATATACCGCTTTATCCTCACTCGGGTCGCAGGGGGTGCTGGAGCCTATCCCAGCTGACTCGGGCAAAGGCAGGGGACACCCTGTGCAGCCCAGCGAAATCATCAATAAATCCCAATTTACAGCTGCAGCAATTGAAAATTGATTACAAAATCGGCATCAGTAAATTGGTCCATAGAATTTTGGTCTAGATCCAGTTACTAGTATTCAGAGTTTTTTGTATTCTTTTTCCAAACTGCAAGTTTCTGTTTTTGTGGTGAATTGTCTGATATTATTCATTAACATCTAAGAGAGCATTTTTGACTTGCTGTGCAGACATAGAGGTTTTTCTTTACAATCTCAAGGTTTGTCAAACAAAAGGTTTCTACCACATCAAGTGCCACTTTCTATTTTTCCTGTGAGCTCCTGCTTTTTTAGAATATGTCCATCTGATTTCACCAAACCCGATTTACAAACCATTTTTTTTAACATTATTATTATTATTATTATTATTATTATATGTTCTCCACTTACAAGGTGAATATTTCAAATGATTTTCTTAAGCTATGTGAAGTCAGTTGTTGACTAATAGGTAGAAATGAATATAATCCAGTGAACCCTCCAACACAGAAACACTTTATAGCCACTGACACTCAAAAGAGTATACTGGAGTTTAAAGAAAAATGTCTAAAGAACACATTAAATGACCATCAAGTCATCTCACTTGTAAACTAAACACAAAATAGCAACTTTATTCAAATCTGTGTCACACCCTCCCCGGTCTATTCAACAACTGGCACAACAAAATACTAATTATTTAACATTAAACAGCTGCATAGATAGCTCCATTAAGGCTTGATTGAAGGTTAAAAAGTCAACCAAACCTGATGTGTTGGATATAACTAACAAATAAAACAAAGCCAGACCCATTTTCTTCAACAAAAAAAGCTGTAGTCTTAATGAATGCCAACAGTAGCTCATGAAGATAATGGCATGAGGCAGATGTTAAACAGATGTTTTCCATGTTCCTCATCCTAACTTATCAATATTGACAAAGTACACATCACACTAAAAGTCATTAGTTTTTAGGGGTTATTTGGTCATAATCCAAATGCCTGTAACACATTTCATTGCAAACCTTCCAAAACCTAACATATTTCACTCAAAGCAAAAAAAATGTAAACCACTTGTGGTGCTACAGATAAAGTCAGAGGATCTCCAAAGTCAGTAGTACTTATCCTCTGGAGACCATGAGTGCATTTCCAAAATTTCACAGCAGTTAATCTAGTAGTTGCTGAACAAACACGCAAACAAAAATAAAACAATGCTATTAGCTTTTCACTGCTCATGCTGGACTGTCTCCTCTCCGTTTCAAGTTTTGCTAAGTCGTTTCTTTTTTCATTTGAGACATTTGCAGAAAGTTTCACTGTCAAATTATTAGCAATATTAATAATTCAAACTGAAAAGCATGACATTAAAACCACTAACTACCAGAATATAGTCTCCAGGAACAGCTGAAATTAAATGCAGCATCAATTTCAGATCAATAAATGTGATCAATCAGTGAAAGCGCCAGCCTTTCAGAGGTGTAACATAATACTGCTGTGCAGACTGAGGGAAAGATGGGATTGCAGGACTGTCCTTAACACATCACATTTATGCCTATAAAAATCTTCCTGGGCACTTTAGGGCATCAGTAATTCAAATTTAACATCACTGAGGTAAAGACAAGCTCATTCAGTGATTCCAGGTGTACCTGTGGGGAGTAAATTTAGCCATTTCATTCGGTTGCATGTTCTCAATGTTTCCTTTAGAAAAGAAAAAAAAAGAATCATTCCAATTTTACATATTAGTTCTTATTTAACAGTTAGGAATGTGTGACTATAGCTCAGCCACATCATGAATAAAGCTATATTTTAATGCACAATGTCCATGTCACTGTACAACCATTAAAATAGAGCACATGTTCTTCAGTACAGAAATGTGTCTGGTTTCAAAGTTACACATATCAGAAGTTTTCAAAAATACTCCAGCCATATCCTCAATGAAACACTGAGGTAATCATGCTCACAGAAGATATTTCACTTCCACTATCTCCACCACTGATCCCAGTGTCTCTCCCCTCTCCTTCCAGTCCATCCTCACACAACTCCTCAGTGGTCTTTCAGGGGATAAAGTCAGTGAATAAGAGATTAAACTTGGCGCGACGATTTTCCATTGCAGGGATCTCAAGAATAATTCAGTCAGTCTAGTTGCCTGAAGCAACAGATTTAATCCTCCGTAGTCGTTGTCCTCTGCCACTGTCCCAGTCCTTCTGTGAACTGTGCACATGAGCAAACTTTTCCAGCTGCTCATCGGTGTGGCTATCAGTAGAAGAAACACTTTAAATCTGCTGATCCTTTTTAAAAAAGACTGCTTTTAGCCATATCAGCAAATCATCAGAAGGCATTTCCTTTCATATGCTTCTCCTTTGTTTATGTAGTGCCCCTCTGTAACCGCAGAATAACGCAATTTATTCTAACTGAATTAAGTTGTGGGGTATAAGCTTGAAATGCATTTATATGCTGCGTAATCACACAGTAAACTTTGGCATTCAGTGCCATAAAATGAAACAAACAACACTTTATCATCGAGTAAGCATAAGATATTTAAGTTTTGCCTCCTTCGTAATGAAAGGCAGAAGTTTTTTTTTGTTTTTATTTGTACAATATCAGATTATGGATCTGAACAGGGGAAAATAAAGGGGATGGACACAATATAAGTACAATAAAACACATTCTATAAACATGGAAGACCACTAACAATGTGGCACACCACTCATGGTACTGCAGAAAGGTCCGTTGTTATTAAGTCACCCTTCAGAATGCAACCAAAAATGGCCTTCAATTACTTTAAAGGGCAGTCATTTAAGAGCCCTTACAGCCATTTCTCGATAATAATACACAGCATAAAGTAGCTGATGTCCATCACACTGGACTGCATCACAATTGAAAGTCAAACTTGTGTTTCTCAAGTATCTGGGAGATGTGAATCTCATAAATTGCTTTCTTGTACAGCAAAATAATACTGTCACCTTAATAAATCAATCCCTATATTATTAAAACAACATATTTGCATAGAATTGATGAGAATATCAAGTCCAATCCTTATTTTAGCCTCTGCTGAGAGTAGTATCTGTGTGGAAGCGTAAGATACCCGGAAAAAACTAATTTGCTTTGCCAAGCGTTGACACTTTGAAGTGCTTAGCTACAGTTTTCCCACCAAATTCATGCAAAGCAACAATATTTGATAATATGAATCATGCCGAGAACGTCACTGAGCAAATACCATTTACGTAAACTGCACGCGTACGCACACCGTCATTTACATACTGACGATCCCACTTCCAGCGTTCCCTGCCACTCTGACACATATAAATGTTACTGGAAGATGAAGCTCTCAGTGGGAAAAAAAAAATGGCTTGAAAGCAGACATTCTTCACCAAGATGAGTGTACCTGATGGCTCAGACATGACAAGTTGTGTGCAGGGAGCCAAGTGGATATGCAACCGTAAGTGAAGCATGCAACGGCTAATCATGGCTTTGAGATGGAGAAGAAAAAATAAGTGCTGTAGGCTGAAGGTGACACAGGATAATGTTTTCAGACAGGCATGTAATTATTTTATGTGAGCTAACCACACCCTTCACCCACACATACACAAGCCCGCTCACAAACACATAATCACTATTACACTGTGCATCACAGCTGTAGAGAAACGCTCTTCAGCATGCAAATCAGCCACTACAAATTGAGAGTGACACACATTTTTAAAGTTCTAAAATATCGCAGCGCCTCTCATACAACAGCAACAACTTAGTCAGTGACTCGATCAACAAAACATAAATCAACAGCGATTACAATAGTTTTAGTCGTTTTTAAGCAAAATGTCGACTTGTTGTTCAGAGCATCGCTGTCATACTTTATAGAAAACTAAATACAGTCATGGAAAAAAATATTAGACGACCCTTGTTGACTTCCATTTCTTGTCCATTTTAATGCCTGGTACACCTAAAGGTACATTATTTTTGGTTCATTCGCCCTTCGCACAAGTGCATTTGCCTGTTTTTCTGCTACCTGTCTCTCACTCATGCCATTTCCAGCAGTGCCAAGATGGCTGCCTTTGTGGCTTCACATAATTCTTTTGTTTTAGGCATTATGTGAGAGCTGACAACTTCTGAATTGTGCAACAGCTTGAATGTAAGCAGGAAACTCTAGGCCTTTGCATGTGTGGTGCTGCTTATGACATGAAATGGCCTCTTGTTTACCCTGGGAATACAATTCAGCTTAAGCATGTCAAATAGGACATGAAGCATTATGTAATCAGCTGCCTTTTTGTCATGTTCATTGTATTTTTCAGGTAATATACCTTTAGTGGTACCAGACATTCAAATGAACAAGAAACTGAAGAAAACAAGGGTGGTCTAATGGTGGTCTATTTTTTCCATGACTGCATCTTTGGATTTTGCTCAGATGAATTAAAAAAAAAAAAAAAGACTGATATACTCATGCATAAATAGAGGTACTTGTTATAAATCTGCATGTTCAAAAGTTGGAAACTAGAAGCATGGAAAAAGAGGAACCTATGCCCTATGTTGATGTTATTTGCAGATATTGTTGGTGAACCACTAAATCGACATTTATATTTTGACTTGGCTGAGATGAATATCACATCTTTGGCCTGACTTTCTGAAAAAACCGAAAGCAAAAGGGCACCGGTCATCTATATATCTGACTCACAGCAATCAGCGCTCACACCTTCTGCTCTCTCCCATGTCCTGCAGTGACTGTAGCACCATATGTCCAGTCAAACTTACTTCACCTTATCTTCACACCCAGTGAGTCAAATCTGAAGGAGGAGCTGTTATCTCACAACACGATGTGCCACCAACAACCTGGAACTTTAAAGAGATGGTTTGGCTTCCAAAGGAACCAATTTTCTTGTCACTGTGTGGATTAATAGTATATGAAAATTTGATTCCCGGTCCATCTTCATATCTCATCACCATCACTAGATACTGTAATCACAGTCACATTGCTCACTCTGTAGGTACTTTAAATCTCCGCAGTTTTGGACTATTGCTCCTTAAATCAATGCAGGATAAATGACTGAGGAGGAAAATCAGGAGCTGGTGCAGTAGGAACTAAGTGAAATTCTGCTAATTGCATGGGTGCATTTAATAAATGGGTGTCGGGTCTGGTCATAAATATTAAGATTTAGTGGATTTAGTGCTGTTGGCAGGAAGCCTGACAGCAGACAGGGTGCCATGACGGAGAGCCTCTGACCACTGCTGTTTGCTTTCTATTATGGGAAATGACAAAGAGGGCACTAAATGGAGGGACGGGTTTAGAAAGATTAAGTAAACCTATGTATAAATTGTGAAGGACATTGATTTGAACCATTACCTAGACAACAGATTGCTTGGCTATCGTATTCAGGACAGTGAATTTTGAGTATAAAACAATAGCTATTAAATTATATGGTTATAAAACATCAATATGAAATAAATTATTTTAATTTGAAAAATGTAACCAGCAAAATTATATGGGACTAAAGCAAAAGAATTTATGATTAAATTTTCGTATTCAACAAATCTTTTCTCTACATCTGGATTAAAGAGAATGATCGCGCAACAATGAGACTGTTAAAATGCAATACAATGGTAATCTTGTCCTTTTAAATCTCCAAGTAATTCTATTTTAAAAAATAAGGATGTGCTAAATTTAACGTGACAGTGAGCTTCACAGTCAACTTAGACTTTTTTTTTTTTTTTTTTAATACTCAAGGTCTCCAAGCACAAAGCTGACTCTTGAGGTTTGTTTCGATGGTCAGACTAATACTCTGCATTAATATAATCTGTGTTTCTTGGACAAAAGAGGATTTTCAAGTCATACAAAGATGAAACAAGACAGTTCCATAACCACATGCTCTATTAGTATTCTCGGATTAAATTTAAAGTAAAAAAGAGCTGCTTGTGTGAGTTTTTTGGCAGAAAATTGTTATCCAGAGCTGCTACAATGAAATCAAATCCTCTTGAGATGTGAGTTTTTAGTGTCAGCTGCACTATTTATGAGCCGACCACCCCTGTGTTTAATGGTAGCTTAAGTCCAGGAGATTTCAGTCTGCTTTAGTCCATGTGTACTGTGCGTGAAGATGATAAATATGTCTGAATTTATAAACGTCCCAAAGAAAAGAGATTGCAGAGGTGCACAAGGCTTTGTGGATCTTCTGGCTGCTGCAAACCGTGCAACTAACAAGGCATACAAACTAATACAACCCTGTTTGGAGCATCGTTTCCTATTCTGACGTAGTTCCTTCAAAGTCTTTTTTTTTGGGAGTCTTTTTTTGAAACAGGTAGTCAACTAATCAATTAATAAATCAAGACGAAACAATAAAACACCACTATTTTCATGATTATCAATTAGTCTGCAACTATTTTCACCACCAACGGTGTGCACTGGCATAAATAAAAAATTAAAAAAAAATTCATGGTTTGATATAAACCTCAGGGCAAATGATCTAATACACTGTTGATACGGAAGGAAAAAAAAAAGAAAAAAAAATCATTTTGCTATTTAATTTCAAAAGTGTTGACGTTCAGTAGTGGCCATACCCAACCATCAAGCCACTGTGCAGCCAATAAAATATTATTATTCATGAAATATGTCCAAGTATGACATATTCACTATTAACCATTAAAGTCACCAGTATAATTTTAGGTTGTCAAAATCTTTATCATAGTGGTAATTTTGTCTGGCTGTATGCAGACTAACAACACCATACACTATCGAATGGTCCCAAGTGTTTCCATTTCATAATTTAGGCCTTTATCAAAACTGGATGTTTTAGCAGCTGCATGCCAGAGATTTGTGAACACGGACACCCCCAGGATACAATAATTGCCCTCTTTTTGAAGATTCACATTTAACCCCTGCTGGCTGACAGCCCTTTAAAGGTCTTTTGTAACAATACATTAGAGGTCAGAGGGTCAGATTTCTGTGTTTTCTACACTTGCTCCCCCTTGCTCAGGGGACACAACCTAAGAAGGCAGTGCAAGATCTGTTTTTTCCTTGGGTATAACATTATACAAGTCATAGCCTATATGATGTTACTCACAACTCAACTTCCTGTTTGTGGCTTTTTCAGGAAAATCATATTAAACATGTTTGGCATTACACAGTGTAAAAAAAAACAGGATTACAGATACAAGCAAATATTGATTGCTAATATTTACAGTCATGATGGAACAAACTG
This sequence comes from Acanthochromis polyacanthus, assembly GCF_021347895.1. Lineage (NCBI taxonomy): Eukaryota > Metazoa > Chordata > Actinopteri > Pomacentridae > Acanthochromis > Acanthochromis polyacanthus. The sequence continues at coordinate 11,216,528 of NC_067131.1, read as the reverse complement.
GTGCACAATGGAGCATGCAGCAACAACATCAACAGCAAGAAAAAAAAAAAGCAACATTCTTCAACACAGCTATGGCCATTCAAGTCATTTTTTAAAGGAAATGAATTAACAGCAACACAAAATTTGTATAGAATTATATTTCTGTTTTAGGACATAATGCTCATCTCCTCTTTGGGGAGTTTATCAAGTAATTGCTGAACCTTCCTGTATCATAACATTGTGACGCTCTCCTTAACTCAATATTTGTGATAGTGAAGGACTACCTTTGAAAAATGAGAAAGCATGAAACGAAAAGGATCTTACTTAAAGCAAAAATGCTCCTGATGAAGCCCATATTTTATATTTCCAGCTAAACAATGTTATATCTACATGGAATCATACTGTACCTACAGCTGTATCCATACACATACAGTTACAACAGCATTTGAACTCATCTCCTCAAGGCAATATCTTTCAAGATTCAGTTTTTAAACACAACTTAGATAACCACTTCCCATTGGGGTATCAGTAATTGGAGTAAATCTGTCACACCTATGGGCCACGAGCTGCAAACAGCCACTAAAGGATCACAGCCCACATCTCTAGGCACTTGTCAGATGTAAGTAATGGGTTTTGTAATATGTGATTAACCCAAAGTTCAAGAATGTATTCAGATTTAATCATGGCTCATTCTGCAGTGCATGAAAGAGTGCAGTGAGCTTTGATTCCACATCAAAAGGCAAAATTACAGAACTCATTCTTCCATGTCGAGGCTGAGGATACAGTTTGTGTTACTGTGCGGGAGTCAGTGGAGCAGGAAGGACTTTAAACACAACGAATGAGGAAAATGAGAAGCGGGAGGCATTATGTTGGCCATAGAGTGCTTTCGCTGCGAGGGAAAGGCATTCTGGGATGGAAGCAGAGATGACTTTGTTTTCATAACTTAAGCCAAGGGACACTTACTGACTGCGTGTCACTATTTTCAAGGTGTACAATTATGCGTTTTCTGTCAGGCTGAGGACAACAGAATTATCCTCAACGTTATGTGAGACAAGACAAGAAAAACAGCAGCAGTCACACAAACACATAATAGAAAATTAGGGTATTAAGCTTCTGTGCAGTTTAGGGTGACATGAGATCACCTTGATTCTATCATTTTTGTTGCACAGATTCTGTAATATGACATCTGATCATAAAGAGCAGACCTGGAGAGATCTAAGAATATCCCAAGGTCCACTGGTTTATCAGAGAATTTGAAGCTCAAATGTGCCACAAATGTAGCAACTGGAGTAATAAATGTGTGAAATAATTAATTACAAATCACCAGCAAAAGACATCTGTATCCAAACAGTTGTGTTTGCAAAGGCAGCCATGATTGTTTTGAATAGGGCTCAAAAGGTCTCATATGTTTTAGACAATTATATGGTAAATGAGGCAATTTTGGCACAAATGTGCTAAAAAATGCTTTTAAACATGTAAAAGACATCTGGGGACATGTTTTGGAAATCATTTCATTTTTTGTGCTGCTGTTGATAAGAAAAGGTCTCAATTCCAATCATTTGGATGATAGCGGCACAAGCAATAGTGATGCAATAGCTTTTATTTTCCTGAATTACGTTACATAGTATTTTCCATTGCACCTTGGTGATACTTGGAAGTTCGTATTTGGATGGAGAGTTCACAAAAATGTTTCAAATCAAGCAGTTAAAATACATTCAAAACAATGAAAATTAGCCAGGAATGTGATGCCTATAAAAATATTCACCCTCCTTAGAGGTTATTTCCTTGAATGTTTTTTTTTTAACATTGAATCCTAGTCAATGTAATTTGGTGTACTGAATGGAATTTACAAAAAAAAAGTCTCTCACATCCAAGTGAATACAGATTACTACAAAGTAATGTAAATACTTTTTATGGGCGTTGGTCATCCAAAGGTATGGGACTGCATTACATAATTTAAAAAAATAATAATGAAAGTAAGTTTTGCGACTTGCAATTTAAGATGATATTTACTGGTAACACTGTTTTTCCATCTTTTTTACGGTAACTGACACCAAAAATTTCCACTCACGTTTTCTCTCGTCTGCATTTTCTCCTGTAAATAACCCACACCAATGTTATTTTGATGCAGTTACTTGTAATGACTGAACAACAATGCAACCTGTGCAAGAAAGCAATAATTGTTCCATTAGAAACATGTAATTACGTGTCCCATTATTCTCCTCAGTCGAGCCTGCCTCCACAAAGGAGAACAACTGTCTGAATGCTGCCAAGGCCTGTAACCTGAATGACACGTGTAAGAAATATCGCTCAGCTTACATCAACCCCTGTACCAGCAGGGTGTCCGTTTCTGAGGTCTGCAACAAGCGCAAATGCCACAAGGCTCTCAGACAGTTCTTTGACAAGGTAATTAAGCGTGTTCATTTTGACATTTTGAGAGATTCTTTTGTTTGAATTTCTAATTGACACTGAAACCAAAATGCATACCACATGTCAAAAGTCATGGAAGAAAAATATGGTATTGTAAGCACGATTATACATTAAACTCACACTGAACCCAACCCCTCTGTGCAAGTCTCATCTAGCATATGTGTTTTTTCTGTCCAAACTTCAGGTTCCAACTAAATACAGCTACGGGATGCTGTTTTGCTCCTGTCCAGCGGGGGATCAGACAGCATGTGCAGAGCGCAGACGACAAACTATTGTACCCGTCTGCTCCTACGAGGATAAGGACAAAGCTAACTGTCTGTCTCTTCAGAACACATGCAAGACCAACTACATATGCAGGTAAGAAGGTGCATTTCATATATACAATGGAATGTTTTTCTGCTAAAGAGAATACAACTTTTCAACCAAGATTATTTGTATGTTTCTATAGGTAGTAAAACTGCATATTAACAATATTCTCTCATGTTTATGCATTGAAAAAAAAAATCCCACAAAACTTCTAGGATTCACATGGTCTGTCTATTTTAGGAGACCTTAGCCACTGTTCTAGAGCAAAGTACAAACTGAACATCCATGATGTTGACTGACAGAAGCAAAGCAGACTGTTCACTTAAAATCTTTAAGCAAAGAGAAATTACTAACAATAATTGTAAGCTATAGTGTACATTATAATGTAAGCTATATGATACTATATAGGTTGTAATCTTTACTTTAAAAGTAGGTAAGTTTCCCCCCCTGTGAGGAAATTGATTTGTTACAGTTGGTCAAGTATATGAAAGCTGAAAAATGACAACAGGAATGCAAGAAATACAACATAGTGCAATGCAAGAAAGCACTGGGACACAGTCTGGAGTCTCACTGTAACAGAGTGGATTAGGTCGCACGTGGTTTGCCAGGTTAGCAGAGGGAGGGATGCAGTAGGGATGGATATGTGGTCTGGACAGTTCAATATGTAGGCTGCAGAAACATTCCTTCACAGTAGTGTGAGCAGGTCAGCACAACAAAAGCAGCAAGCCATCTCCTTCTGCTTCTTTCAATACCACTCTCAGATTTATTCTTGTTTGTCCAAACTATCTGAAAGCTGTCTGTGTAGTTGCAATGTCTCTGAAACCCATAACCGCACACTCATGGAAGTCCCCTGGGTTCCTCACTAAGGCAGTTCGCTCATCCTGCTAGCGATCTCCTCAAACTTTGTCTCTGTGGTCTGGATCCTACTCGTGCCATCATCTAACTTCTGCAAGGATGCCCGTTGTTTTTCTAGTCATCATCCCAGTCGGCTTCAGCATGATCAGCACATCCCTGGAAAATAATGCGGGCGAGGAGTTGCTGGGCAACACCAGCTCTGATTAATTAAAGTGGCAACAGCATGGTGACGAGTTCCAACTAGCATGTCCAGAGATGGCATAAAAAGCTAAAAGCAACTAGTGAAGCAAGTTTGACAAAGACAAAGTTAGAAGTAGTATAAAAAATAAATAAATAAATGAGAAGACGAGCAGGAGCAACAGGCTGCACACAGTTTGCCAAAAAATACTTACATATTCTCTATCTTGTCTTGCAAAACCTCAAAAGTGAATACATATTGTCTCCTTAACAGTGTGAAACTGGCAGCAGATTAATGAACCAGTCTTGACAAATGTGACAAAGCACCAAGCCTAGTATAAAGCTGTAACTTGTATCTCTCTTGTAAATAGGTCAAGGCTGGCAGATTTCATCAGCAACTGTCAGCCAGAAGCTCACTCCATATCTGGCTGTCTGAGGGAGAACTATGCTGACTGTCTGCTGTCTTACTCAGGTCTTATTGGTAAGTTACTCTGGATCTAACGCTGAACTGCTAATGGTATTTGTTGCAAACTGCTTTGTGCCTGTGCTGTTGCACCGAGGAAAGCTAAATAAGAAAATATCCAAATAGGAGCACAACAAACCAACAGATTCAAATTCATTATAGTTTTTCAAATCAATTCAGTCTGTCAAATTTGTTTGTATTGTTTTCCATTCTTGATTTATTTTTGTTTATTTGCCTCTTTATTAGCAACGTGAGGTTTTTGTCAGCTCAATTAGAAGTGATGTATACAGCTTTAATCAGATTTGGTTTTTCCAGAAACAAAAGTAAACAGAAACTCATTAAAAGTGAGGAAGGGAGATCATTTTTCTAAAATAGCTGCAGAAAGTCTCCTTAAAGTTACAAGTACCCTGATAATTTACCACAATGTAGCTGCCAAGGCTTTCTTAAGTCACATGATTAGTGATGGACAGGTTTTTCTTTAGTGTCTAAAAAAAATGTTGAACTCATAAGAGTTAAAGTGGAGATTTCTCATTCCTCTGAAAATCTATTCTAACATAATATAAAACCACAATCACACCCTGACACATCTGCCAGATGGCAAAAATTACATCAGTGCCAGAAACTGCAAAAAAGAAATGAATTGTCAGATTTTCAACTTTCTGCAAGTCTTTGAACTACTCCTCCCTGGTGTGTCATTCTGTCAGAAAACAACCAAATCTATGTCTAAATCTGCGATATTTCATCAAAATCCCTGGTCTCATTTAAAAAAAAAAAGCTAAAACAACAGTTTAAAAAAAGCCCACAGTGACTAAAAATGTGACGGGAACAGAAAGCGTCCTGAGGCTGCTTGGGGTTCAGAGGGTTAAGATTGTAGATCATCTCAGCATCCAGGCAGCTGAGGACACAATCAATGAATTGCATATTAGTGGAGTGTTCATGTCATCCCAGTTCATACACCGTAGCATAATGTGGAAGTAGCATTTGTTTCACTCTTTCTTACACCAGCAGGTTTCATTATGTAGAAAGGAGAAATGATGTCCCACTGAGTTTTTGTAATGAGATTTCAGCACAGGGCAACAGTGACCAATTGCAAACTCAACACGCAGACATTTTAATCTGCACCATTCATATCATGCGTCATACAGTTTACACCCTGTAATAGGGGCCCCCCTAGTTTAAGCACTCATTTCTGTCTCCACACACTGAAATCTGCATGTACTCGCAGAACTAATAACTGTGAGCCTACTCAACCTTATGCTCCCCACACAAAGGTAGCCATTTTATTCAGTTACAGGAAGCTGACAAAATAACCAAGAGGGGTTTCATTTGACTTTTTTGCCCGTGAAGTACAATGTGCGGTTTGGTCATAACTGTTGACTCGCAATGGGTGTTAAGTGACAGCAGCCCTGAAAATACTTTGCACATTACTCTCTCCACAGCTGTGGTTTGCTACCTTTGTTGACATCAGCATTCGTTTCAATCATGTGGAGGAAAGACCACTGGATGTGTCACATAATCAGAGGGATACTGTGGAAGTCAATGAGGCTTATATTCATGATGCAGCAGGTTGTCAATGTCAAGCATCAGTGTCAAAGCGGAGGTTGAGTGGATTGGTTTTACCCTTTGTGGAAGGAAAGCCCTGGTAGAGTTTGAAGAAGCTTTTGTAAAGCCAAATGGCAGTCGTGAATAATAAAACAGCTTTCTAATAAAGTATTTTGCTATTTAATGCATTTTTTGTAAAGCTTCTAAATAGGATAAAGGCTCCCTATGGTGTGGAATAAGCTCAGCCTCGTAAGCTGGCCTGAACATTTTACTTTCAGTGTGCAGAGCCTCAAAAGTGCCTGATAAATCAAACGTGTCTTGTTAGAGGGTTTCAGCTATGATAATGGGGCTGCAGGTACTTTGACTAACAAGAGTGTTCTGCTCTCTCTTTTTTTTTTTTTTTTTACACTGCAGGTACAGTGATGACACCCAATTATGTGCGATCTTTTGGTATTAGCCTGTCACCATGGTGTGACTGCAGCAGCAGTGGGAACAGCAAGCCAGACTGTGACAAATTTGCAGAGTTTTTCACCAACAACCGATGCCTACGTGAGTTGCTGCATTTAACCATCCTGCAGAAATACATTGGAGAAGGTCAAACCGACCCGTTTATTGTCTAGACTTTGAATTTTTATTTGCAGACTGGGAGATAATGGCTTGAAGCAGGAATAGTACATATGATGGTCTATCATGTGCTTAACATGGTCTCTCATTCTGTAATATGACAGTTTATTTCCATTCACTGTGCATGTGATTATGAGTCGCCATATCTGCATTTCATCAGAACATAACAGTAGTTTTAATTCAATTACTTTGACTCATAACTCATGCTCAATCAGCTTTTACTGAGTTTTTGCCCACATTCTATTTTGTTAATAGAGAGGTATCTTAGATTAAATGCCAAACAAATTATGACAAAATTAGATTACATAAATCATTGTTGAAATTTTCTTATTTCAGTAATAGAGCTAATTTTTACACAGTTTTGTGAGTCACGGATATTAAATGCAGGGACTGCTTTTAAAGAGGCTCTTGAGAAAGTCCAAGTAATTTATTTTCCTGCCCAATTATTTAAAGTACCAATTATAAGCAGCTTTTAGTGGGACATTAACAGAATGTTTTGGGTCATGCCACTTGCACTTATTTCCAAGGCAGAGACAGAAGACAGCCTGTTAAGTTGTTAGATGTGCAGACTATACTTTTAAAATCAGGACTCGGGGCATTCTGGGGGATAATGCTTATTACAAAGTCATGACATTTGGTGCATATTTTCCACATAGTAACCAAACAGTATTATCTCAGTTTACCTGCCACACTCCATTCCACTGCTTAGAAAAGTAGCAGTTCTGTAATTGCACAAGATCAATACAGTATGTTTTTTTCTAGGCAACGCCATCCAGGCATTTGGCAACGGAACCGACGTTGGAGTCTGGCAACCTCAACCCCCAATTCAGTCAACTGCAGAGACAAGCATCACTCGGAGGGGTAAAGAGCGAACCAGCAACGCTCTGGACACACTGACAGACATGAGCAAACTGGATCTTGACGGCAACTCATTATATCACATCTGTGGGACCTTACAGGTGAAGTTTTAAAGCAGAAAGTGTGTTTTGAATACAGGTACTGCAAATTACAAAAAAATTAAAGTAGAGAGAGCAGTGTAAATAAAATGACTGCAAACTTTCTGTATAATATTAATCCAATACCTGGACTGAAAAAAAAAAAAGATTTTTGTCGTTGCATTTATCTCTAGTTAAATTAATGTAATTTTCATTTTGCTTAATTACTCTTCAAAATACACTGAGATAACATAAACTAAACCTAGAGAAACAAGCATTGTACTACTGCTCAGCCACACATTTTATTCGCATGCCCAGCTTATATATGCTTAGATAAAATCTAAACCCCTTAGTGTTATAAATCTCTAAATAATGGAGCTCCCCAATTAAACTCTGACTCAGAGGGATGACTGTCAGCCAGTTTATACCTCCACTGATCTCATTAACCGAGAAAGTTTATTGGAGTTTCTTGCTGAAACAAAATGGCTCTGAAACATTGCAAGGCAATTAGTTTTAATTTTCGTAATAACTACTTATCAGTATGGTGCTAGTTTATTTGCAGTTAGCAGTTGTGCCTTTCATGCACACTAAAAAACCCTCACTTCTATCAAGTGTTTTTAAGGCAAAATAAAGGACAAACTTTAAAATCCTTCCACATGAGTCCAAATGTTTTGATAAATGTCCATGCTTTTTGTCCTTTTTGTGCATTTTGGATGCTTCAGAAACCTCTCAAAATGTGTGAAAGAAAGCGGCTGAATCTAAATTGAGACCTAAACATCAGGTAGAGATCTATTCAGAGCTCCTGTCAGAGTGTCAGACGTTGGGTTCTGTCACCTTGATGGATCAGGGATGGTATTATGATGGCATGTGCAGAATCCCCCCTCCTGGGCAGAAAGATGAGACGTCAGTGTGGAGTCAGAGTTTCCTAAGCTGTCATGTCAAAGCTAATTGGTTGCCACTGTAACATCAGAAATGGCTCACAGGGGTAGTGTGAGTGTGACTGTGTGTGTCTGAGCCAGTGACAAAGTATCAAGTATAAGGGAATGTCTATTAGGCTTATGCATACTTATGTTTACTCCCAGTTAGCTTTATTTAAATTATAGCTGGTCATGTTTATATTTGGAAAAAATTAAATAAATTTAAAAAAAAAATAAATCACTATTAGTAACTGTGTGGCTCCAAGCACTGTTGCAACAAAAATTCAAGTATTAGAAACAAGAGTTCCAAAGTTCATTTTAGACCTTGAAAGCTACGGTTGACACCAGAAGGTCAGTTTAGTAGCTGAACCTTTTGATTAGATCACACAAACATCCTCAGCAGATCAAGTTTGCACAGCTGTCCTACTGTCAAATTTTTTGAGCAACAAGACAAATGGACTGTTGTGAGGACAGATTTTCAAGATCAGGAATGAACCCTCAATCAGTCATTTAAATTTAGAGTCAGAGTCTCTAATCAAATACACGTTTTGTCCAATTCAGTGAATATCTCCTGGTGTTTGAACACAGCTCTGGCTCTGTAAATAGGAAAACAAAGTAGCTCAGATTGATCCACAGAGCAGTTTGCCAGCATGCCCTGTGCACATTCATGCTCATGCACAGGAAAAGCAGTGAAGGGAAGATGAGGAAAAGAGGACAGTGGGAGCAAGCGTGACGGTGCATGCTATCTAAATACACTAACATGATAAAATCAGATTTTGTTTTTCCAGAAACTGGTAGTCTACGTGGACAAGAAGTCCTTCATGTGCTCCAAAAGGAAATTCAAATTTCCTCATCAAAAACCTTTGTCAAAGAAGACTGTGTGGCTGAAAGCTCAAAAAAGTCTGTTAAACTGACCTTGTGACGACACTGTCTTTCACAGTGGTCATGGTATTTCACATAGATCTACATCATTTAATTCAACTGCTGTCCAGCCATATGCATGGGTGCACAAATCTCAAAGACCTAATTAGCAGAAAAGGTCTACGGTGTGACTTTGAAAAAAATAAAATGCTATCGGAAATTTTAATCGCAGTCACAGTTAATGCCATGCAAATGGGCGTTTCACTAAATGCAGGTGTAAGAAATCATTTCAATGTGCAAATTCTGACATTTAACATCATAAATTCTAGGTTTTGCTTAATTGTGCTCATGTCCGTGCCACACACCAGCTCCTCTGGAAAATTTTGGCTAAACCAACACACTTCAAATATCTGCTCTTCTTCACTGATAAATACTATGGGGCCATATTTTTAAATGAGATGATATCACATACTTTAAGCAAGACAATCTATCATATTGGCTTTTAATAGCGATAATATGATTTATCACCAGTAAAAACATCCTCTAGGAGGAAAGACCTCCGATAGAGCAATTAATCATTCTTCTCCAGAATCCTGGTTCGTAGAATTCTTTCTACTTAAGAACCAACACATGGAGTGTTTATTCTGTTCCCAAACCACTACAGAGTCACTTTATCATTTGCTGTACTCCATCTCTGTATCTATGAGTCTGCGTTCATTTGTGTGTGTAGCTGTGTGGGTATTTTTTCCGTGTGGCTGAAGAGGTTTGGAGAAGAGAAAAGTTTTAATGTATCATAACCTTGAGCTGGCACAAACAGGATGTTGCACAGACAAACTTTTACACAAACACACTTGAATCTTATGCATCGCACTCGAGGGGGACGATTATACAGAAAGATGTGTTAGGCCCTGTTTAGGAAAATGCAGTGTACATTAACATTTTTGCACCACCCTTAAACAAGCAAACCCAATTAAAAAAATAATAATCAACTTTAATGTCTTTGTGCCTTTTTTTGTTGTTTTCCTTCCAGGCCCAAAAACTGGTATCAAACCAAACGGTGGATAGTGCTCTATGCGTGGTAAGCATTGTTTTATTCTGTGCATTGTGCAGGTCTGTGGGTTATTAGAAGACAAAACGATGATATTTAATACTTATGAAACATACTATATTCATACAGCTTGTGTTTGCATACTAAAAATTATTGCTACAGTCTCATTCTACACGTCTGATGTTATTGTTGGTCACCAAATTTTCACCTCCAAGCGGTGGAAGCGTCATTGGATTTCAAAATTACATCCTCCACTTTGCTTTTACTGAATTTTAGCATATTATGTTTATAAATTTTAATCTTTTATCTATCTAAACTAAGCGTGAAGACAATATTGTGGTGTTTCCATGGGTTTTTAAGCACAAACATAAAAATACAATCAGCAATTATAATCCAACCGTTTTGGTCAAATTTAGGGATTTTTTTTTTTTGTCATTTTCTAGCTGACCACTCTGTGCCTGCTCTGAAAAAGAAATATCTGGTGTTTGTACACAGTCCTAGCTCTGTAAGCAAACAAAGTAGCTCGGACTGATCTGCAGACACAATATTCAATATTCCAACGTGTTCTGTGAACACTGGTGCTCATGCATCGACTCTGAAACATGCCAACTTTCTAATATCAACAATTTTCCTTCAGAACCATTAGGATACTATTGATACAGCCAAAGTATTGGACTCCATAGTTCTCACCCTGAGTGTGATATAAACCAAATGTAAACACAACGTAAAAAAATATACATATATAACAGAAAATTTGCTATAATTGTAGTCATACTGGGTGTACATATTCTGCTATCCTACTGAGAGGTTACATTAACTTTCTATGCAATGCAGCTCTAACACTTTGGGTCTTTTCCCCCAGAACCATCAACTGGATGAGTCCGGTGGCTCGAATGCCATTCCTAGAAGCTCACCAGCTGAACGCGCCTGCTTACACCCTTCAACTCTGCTACTGGCGCTCGCCTTTGCTTTAACATCAACAGCGTTACAGCTTGAAGTGTTGCAGCTTTTGTAGGATCCGAGGACAACGGATCAACACTCTAATCTCAAGGAGTGACTGAACTAATTTTAATTTCGACATTTTGCAAAGACGCGACGCCTACATTTTTCTTTAAGTGGAAAAGAGCAACACAGCATGATGCGAGAAGCGAAATCATAGAACAGTGGATTATATCTGAGGATTACATGTTGGCTGTTGCTGCATAGAAAACAGACTTGCCGAATCTGTTGCTGAGATACCAGCTCATTTGCCTTCCATGCCTCGTGGGGGCAATTTGGTGACTTCCAAAATCAGATTCACACTTAGGAACACTCATTTTTTGGAGATAATCTCTGTGATCTGATGTGAATATATTCATTACTTTGGAATGTGTGCAATCACTGCACATTTGATTGAGAGTACTGCCAATATGCTCAACAGTGTTTGCAGCATAAAACTGATCGTTCTCTGCATAACTGTGCTTTGATTTGCCCCGTCAGTAAACTTGCTTTAATTCGACAAAAGGAACACGGTAAAGTGTTGATCTCAAAGTGGACAATTAGCTCATTTCACAGACACAATGTGGGGAGTTCGTAGGATTCATGAAACAAAATGTCCATAACAGTATCTTCAGAGGAGAAAGACAGATTTGCCACAACAAAGCAACAATCTTCTCTTCTACGTGTTCAGTACTTATAGATCCGTTTTGTAGATTTGATTGTCATGGTGGTTTGTGGCTTTATCACATCGCCTCTAAAAAGAACATTTTGTACATATGATACATGAGTGAACACTATTACAGTTTGCTGCTGTTAGCTTGTAACATATTGTCTGTAATATTTTGAGTCTATGTTAGTATCTGGTGTCTGAGGCCCCTCAGCTTTATCCAGCTTAGCTGTGATTTATGAAATGTGACAAGGTATGGTTCTTTACACATGTGGCTACAGATATGACTTTATTGTGCAATTATATTTTGATGGCAAATGCATATTGTTATCTTGAACAGTATTTTTTCTTGAAGAATATCAAACTATCTGTAACAGCAAAAAGAACATAAAGAAATTACAAAAGTGTCTTTAATGGCTACAAAGTCAAATATGTTTTGCTGGTTTGAAGCAGATTCTTGAGATTGACACTATCACATCATCATATCTTTGTAGAGAGCAAGAGGACATGGGTTTCATAAATAAAGAATGTGTACATATCCTCAAGTTGCGCAAGCACCAGAAGACAAAAGCCAACAGACAGTAATTGCTAGCAATTACTGCTGACGCAAATCATAAAAAAAAAAAAAATGAAAACGCATAGTTATTATGTACCCTAATTATCAAAGAATGTACAACATAGTGAAGATGTTCAAAGTGTGTCCGTTATAATTTTCCATTTATGATCCCTGCTGGCATCTGAACTAAAGCCTTTGATGGTGCACTTTTTTCTAGACACATTCAGATTTGTTTGTTTTTCAAAGTTTAACGGTTTTGATCAAAATAAAATACTACAACAACTGTTGATATATAGATATTGCCAGCATAAACCTGAAGACATCACAATAAGAAGAGCACCTCACGTTCAAGTAACCATGAAGAAAACTTAAAAATTTGGTTCTTTGTTCAGTGTTTGCCAAACCGCTGAAATAAATAAAATAGTGAACAGTGACCCATGCTGGTTTCTACAACAACAGCAGAAAGCACATCCTGGCTCCTATCATTCCTTTTCCCCAAAGCTAGTTTATCTTGTCTTTTAGCAACTAGGAGGGACCCCTGTAAAGCAGGATTATGAGATAGCACCTGGCAGACAGACTGCTATTGTCAGTCAGATCACATAGGTGCCGCCGCAGAGTGACACAGGCGGACAAGGACGTAGCCTATAGAGGACAGATTCCTCGGTGGACAGGACGGGGACATGTATCTTCAAGAATATGGCCACCTGTTTTGGCACAGTGATGGAATACTTGACCTAGAGAGAGAGCCAAAGATTTATTGGACGTGTCACAGAACAAAAAAGGCCAAAACACTCTCCTCGTGCTGTGCATGAGATGGAAATGACAAGTGTCCATTCTAACTTTTAAGAATGAAAGTATAGGAATTGGATTGATTTTAACAGGAGACATGTCTAAAAGCACATGTAACACTCTCTGATTAACATTTTACATCATTTGTTGAAAACATATGAAAGCTGCGGTGTCAAAACCAAATCATGCTATTTCAAGAGGGGGTATGTGCTTGACTATTTCTTCGCTAGGACCAGTTGCCAGTGGCAGCAACAGTAGCGTACTGGTCCCATCAGTGAGCTTTAGAGGTGCAGGTAGGTGGATTTTGTTACTTTTACAAAAACTCTTATCCAACTCTTCATCAAAAAAAAAACTATTTCCCAAAATGCCTAAATATTCCATTATTTCACCTTTAATGTGAATGTGGCATGTTAATAGTGGAAGTGTTGCCAGAAATGCAGTACATATAAAATGTTGATGCCCTACAACAAGTATCAGAGGTAAATCAAGTCTTCAGGCATTTAAAGTGTCCAAGGCTCCAAAGACAAAGCAAGACGTTTGGAAACCTAACATTGTAATTGCAGTGGGCTGCTGATCTGTCCAGGGTGAGTCCCACCTCATGCCCAATGTCAGCTGTAATATTTTCAGCCCCCAATGACTCTATAGAATAAAGCTGGCATAGCTAATGAACATATAAATGGAAGAAGTGCATATGGTGATAATCTTTACAAATAATTTATCAAACTTCAACATCAGCTACACCATAGAGACATATTCTGGTTGCAATGCATGACATGGTCTTTCTTCATGGCCCTGTTTACACTTTGCTTTAACATAATTAACATCAAATGTGGACAGCTCTAAGTACAGCTGTGAATGCACCCATTATGCCTTCAGGATGCACTTAGGTGTGAAGGAGGGGGTGTGAGTCATATTAGCCATGTTTTTCCCCTTTTTAGAGATTGTGTTCTTTGGGAATTTGCCAACTTTATTTCAGAATGACAGAAGAGAAAGAGTGGAGATATAGGGAAAGATCGTATGGGAATGACATGCTGCAAATGGTCCCTTGCAGAAAATCAGAGTAGGAACTGGCTGCTCAGGGTGTTTGCATCAATAGAACATATGCTCTAACAATTCTGCTATCCAAGGATCACCAACTCAACTGACATCCTCTTCATTCACACATCAGTGGCATTAAATCAAAGTCCAGGCAACAACAACAGACAAAACAATAATATTTAACTGTATTCATACACCACTTTTCAAACCAAACTTGCAAAGTACTTTACATGGTTGAACCAGAATTTTATTTTTATTTTTTTAAATAATGATTGAGAGAAATAAAATCAAGCACAAGAAAACAAAAGAATTAAAAGTAAGTGAAAATAAGGCAGGTTAAATCTAATGCATCATGTCACAACTTTTTTAGCCACTTGAGATGAAGACTTCATGGATACAAATTAATTATTTTTTACTTTAAAAAAGAGAGCTTGTTGACATGTAGGCTTCACATGTGCACAGTAAAATAAACACTAAGCAAGACAAACACTGAAAAGAATAAAAAGAAATACAATATCAGTTATATGGAAAAAAAAATTTCAACTACAGAAAGGATAATGTGGACCAAAAAACAGGTACTCTTTCAGCAGTATCTTGCAATTGTTGCCACTACAAGAGACAACACATTTAATTTGTTTGAGCATTTAAATTGCCTCCACTAAGCTCTGTATGATGACTGCTGAACCATCTCTGAATGCCATCCACATCAACAAACTATTTTGGAATCCTTTGTCAGCAGGGAGAAATTACCGCTGGGATAACTTTGCAAAACACATGATACCAATTAACGCAGTTACCAAAGAAGGTTTTAAAAACATTATAATCTTGCTCGAAACCACTGTAGCATTACACACAATTTTTTTTGTCAAGTTTCCATCCCAGAGCTGTATGAAAAATGCAAGGCACAAGTTGGCACAAGCTGTCACAAGTGGAATGCTATACAGCTGCAACAGACTTGTGGTCCAGCCAGACAGTGGAGCCCCGCATAAGTCTTACTGTCCACTTTAATAATGAGGACCGACACTGAAAAGTCCCTCTTTGCAAACAGCATTTTTCACGGATGAGCATACGAGTGAGAACATCGCAACTGGGATGAGAGAAGCGTTTGCTGCTCGGGGCCTCGATGAGAGACGTCTCGTCTGCACAACATCAGAAAATGTGGTGAATATGATGAAGGTTTCTGGTCTGAACAAGTTATACCTCTGCTATATTTACTAAGCTGTTTATTCATGTGATAATATATATTATAGGAATGCAAAATGACAGTTATTTCCAATACTGTGCAGCCCAAAAAAAAATTTAAAATCAATACAGAAAAACAAATCCTAAAATCAAAAAAAGATGCATGCTAGACTAGATGCTATCACTTGAAATCTTTCCAGAGGTCAGTGGCCCCAAAGACTAAATGATGATTAGTTCTACTTCATCGTCGGCTTTCAATTTCTGGCTAGGAAAATGAGGTGCATTGTTGCCTTTCCACCAGTTAAAACCAGCAACATAATTGATCTTTGCAAACAAAGTATTTGTAAACACAGTAGCAAAGTGAGATCAACTAAAGAATGGGATTTTGCATTCTAATGCAAGGTGTTTTTGACGTACTTTAAGCTGTCAACTTGTGATCGTGAACAGGCCTGCAGGTAAACATTAGTTTATTATGAGTCAGTCCCACATACACCATCCTGCTGCTCTAAATACTCACTAGTGTACCAAATGTGTAATAAATGTCGGCTGAAAACGGTCTCTAAATGTTATATTTACACCTGTTTGAGTAACACCGAAACAAATCTATATTAATTTTTAAAATGAGGTTTGAGGTTCAGAGCCAAAGATTCGCAGAGTATTATCCTTTGAAGAAACTGTTTTGCAATGTGGAAAAAAAAAGAAGTACCAGAGATTTTCATCTTTAATTTTCAGTGTCCTTGTTCTGGTTCGTTTAAGCCGGTGTTTTTCCTTGTCTCAGTTTCTTAATAGTTGGAGATTCTTTAAGGAAATAACCTCTCCTCAAACACCACTTCTATGCTACATGTCCAAACTGTTGTGTCTCCTCATAGGATTTGACTATTGCATTCAGAGGTATGATTAACACTATAGTCTAACTGCTTTAGTTTAAAGAACACAACACACACAGCAAATGACTGAAGCCTCGAGACATATAGCTGTCATTAAACCTATGATAAATATTATTGCTCTCCAGGTTTACTGTTGTCTTGCCATAAAGCCCTGAGGACTCAGAGACAGTGTTTCGAGACCTCCTCCTCCCACAACTATAAAACCACTGCAGGTCTGTTCAATTCGAATGTGCGCCTTGGCATAGATTAAAGCGGATACTGATAAAACAGTTCAATCATAGCAGCACTGCCTGGTGGGATCACATCTAATTACTGCAACTTTGACCTCTCCAGCACTGTTGTTTCGGCACCTCAAAACTACTCTGTGGATTTCACCTTTTCCATTAACGAAGAGAGCAGCAGCAATTTCACTTTATTACTTTGTGTTTTTGTTGTGCCCAAATGTCAGGGTGTGCCTGACTTTTCACAGTAAACATGCCATGGCATCAGGTATTTGAGATGCTTCCCCTCACATCTTTTCAAGAGCAGCACAGAGGCAAAGACAAGAGATAATAATGCTCCTTCATGATTGCACACTTAAGCCAAAACATAAGCTCCACTTATGGTTTTGATGGAACTTTAAAACACCCAACACGCTTTAAATTCCTGGTTGGATAAAGAAAATAGACCAAGATAATATAGCAGAGATGGTGATGACCTTTACATGTACAGGCAGGGGACAAACTTATCACTGTGTCTTGACCTGGATTTCAAATGTACAACAGTGAAGACTAAACAGTGAAGTTATGACTCAAGTAAAACTTTCCATCCTTGATAGAACCTGTGGATATTTATTTTTCATACCCATCGCAGATGTCTAATGTCCAAAACGACACCTTCAAATGTCTTGTTTTGTCTGATGCCACCCAGAGACAATCATTGTAAAATGATGCACCGATCACCCAACATTAAAAGCATTGACGGGTGAAGGGAATGACATTGACAGCAATGTTCTGCTGAAAACCCTTGGGTGCTGGTATTTATGTGGATGTTACTTTGACATACACTAGCAATCCACAACGTCAGCGGGCTCCCTCAGGAGAATAGCGAGTCCTGCCACACCAGAAAAATGCTCAATAAAAGATTTGAGGAACACAATAAAGTGCCCAAGGCCTTGGCCTGTCCCTCAGACTTCTGATATCCAAATCCTGATCCACAGAGGCCCTTCCCACCATCAAACAGGACCCAAAGGATCCACCAAACACAGCAGGACATCCCTAAGGTCCTGTGTCTATAGGCAGGTGGTTTTATTGTTGTGGCTAATTGCTGTATTATACAAAGAAAAGCAGCAAATTTTCACACTTAAACAGCCAGAACCAGATAACTTATATTACTCCAAAATAATAAATTAATTAAGTGATTATCAAAATTTTTAATGATTAATAATTTCAACACTGCTTCATGGAAAATCTGTATCAGCAATAAGAATGACAAGTCTTCAAATTAAGAAATTAGTAATGGCATTATATAAGATTGATATAATTTATTCAGAATGCATGGTACAGTAAGCTGATGATAATATCATTTGACATTACAGCTACAGCTACATTAAAAATGTTATTACCTCCATTTGACACACTTGGTCTAAAAACAGTTGCTCAGCAATGAGAGCTCAAGGTAAGATCACTCATTTACTGTTACATTAATTTGCTAATTTACTACCTACATGAAGTTGAACATGTCTAGAGACAGCAATACGGCCAATGATTTCATGTGACTGTTATTGACACTGTTAGACAACAGTGTCAATAGTGAATAATTTTAGCTGATAAGGCATGACTGTGGTGTCACAGTGTACAAATACAGTGGATCTTCCCTTTAGCAAACTCTCTTTGGCTGAAATAAATCAATAGGCTGTATGATAACAGTTACCTGTCATTCTTCTGCATAACACAATTTCAAAAACATTTCAAAAATAAACTTCTTAATAAGGAACCTGGATCATTGTTTGAGCAGCACTAAGCACAAAACTGTGGAACATCATGCCACTTACCACAAGTTCAGCACCATGGAGAGCGCCATTTCCACAAAGGGCAGCTTGGGGTGAGACTGGAGAGTACGATACCAGCTGTTCTCAATCAAAGTAATGACTCTTCCACATGAGAATTTGCTCTTGTTCCTTCTAAACTGCTAATGTACATCCATTTTCCATGAAGGGCTCAGAAAATGTCGTCTTTTTGTGCATTTTATAATGTAAAGCCTTCTCAGAGCCTGCATCCGTTTCTTCAGCAAGGTACCAATCTGTCTGCTTTTTGCACTGTGGAATTATATTCATCCCCTGTTTCTGTATGTTCAGCTAAGAATATTTTGAAGGCAATGTTGCGTATACCTTGAGACCTTGACAAAGTGGCTACGTCCTTCATGACAAGGGGCGCACAGCCATCTGGTGACTGATTGCTACAGAAACATGATACACGAAAGGACTCTGATTCAGTAAAGTTTGCGTTTTCTGGCTTGTTCATACCCGCAGGTTACTGTAGTTCAGGCAGCCAGTTCCCATAGAACAGATTATTTACGAGCTGATCTGGTTACCTCCAGCCTAATATAAACAAAGCACAGCAGTCTTGGGAGAGAGGCAACAATTGGAATCCTCCTCAAAGCCAAGTTAGATACAGAACCAGATATAAGCTATTTTCCTCATCAGAAAAGAGGAATCTACCATAGCCTGGTGTTTAGTGAAATGAAACTGACAAATGGAAACCTAGAAATCCATCTATATCTAAATGTATATTATGATATCATTCTTTTTGAATGATACAAAACAAACTAGATCTGCAAGACATAGTATTTTCTTAAGTATATTCAACATGTCATATACCAGTGATGGGTAGCAGATGATCATGAATATACAAAAGAAGCTTAAGGTTGGTATTTCGTCCCATGTCAGTATGGTATCAACTAAATAACATAGATTTCACAAACTTGGATGTAATTCCAAAAAAGAGAGATTTATCTAAAGATTATTGTGACTCCTTTCAACGCATGTCCCCAAAATATCTTTCAATGTTTCAACTCAAACTACTGCAAAAATGATTAATTTTACCATGACTTTATAAGTTTTATTTCTGTTCAAGAAGAATAAACCTGTCCGACTATGAGGCAGCTGCTCTTTCTGAATGGCTCACTTTGAAAGCAACAGGAAGTGAGTTAGCAGGATTACACAGAGTTTGTGCTGGATGACTATTTGTTTCTTAGTTGGAATGTAACCGTTCAATAAACTTCTTCCTGGCTTGTAAAGCTGGCAGAATATTTAGTTGTGGTGGGACTTATGGAATGGCAGAAGTAAACGTTCTGAAATCTCAACAGCTTTTACTTTAAACGTTCAAGTCTATAACAACCACACAACTCAATAAAAATGGATTTTTCACCCTGAGACCTTTATGTTAACACAAGTATGAATAGCTATAGGGATGCAGCAGCTATTTGAAGTTTGCCATGAAGCCAAGACTGCACAGAAATAATAACAAACTGGCTTACATCTCTACTACAGATGCGAGTATCCCTCAAAACAAGATAAACAACCCAGAAGGAAAATATGCTGCACGTCAGCCCACAACACTCAAGATACTCAAATGTGAGCACTCATATTTCACTATTATGTCAGTTAAAATAGCAAAGAGAATTGAGCCCAGCCACATTCACAGGCTACAAAAACGAAACACACAGCATGTAGGCAGAGAACTGACAGCAGCAACCAGTCGATGCCAAACAAACCAGCCAACAGCACCCTCATGGCACAACCCAATATTCCCAGGCACACAAACACAAACAGAACATCAAGTCAGTGTACAAGCTGGCAGAAAAACAACAGTCTTACCTTGCTGAAGTGAAGCAAATCCTCAACAGCTCCAAAACTTTCCCACAGTCCCAGCAAAACATGTAGCTTTAAGCTTTAAAAAGCTGGCTTGTAGCGAAGGGAAAAACAGGTATTCGTCCACAAACCCGTCCTGGAGTACAATTAGCATATCGCTGGCAGGCAAACTTCCGTTTTAATGCTCTCCAGAGGACTTTATAAGCTAGCAGCAGCAGCTAATGGTGCGCAGCTTAATTAGCCCGCAGAGGTACAGGTGTGTGGGTCACGTGGTGTCGTACGTAAAGCAGAGAGGTAAACCAGCTGGATGAAAAAAACAAAAACATTCCACTGCAGTACATTAGACTTTCAGACAGCAAATGAATGCACGAGCTGATGAAAAACAATAAATAAAATAAGAAATAAATAAGAGTGTTTAAATTTGGTCTATTATACTGATGAAATTATGATTAATTAGAGGCTGTTTCCTAAATGTTTAGATTTTTTTTTCGCTTCATCACACCATTTAAAACTGTAGTCTCCTAGAAAAGAGATCACACATGCTCGACAGGATGAAGGGAAAAGTTCAGATACATTGTTGCGTTTATGAGTAAACAGTCCAGTAGTTTTTTTTTTTGTTGTTGTTCTGTTTTCAAAATAAAAGTTGTTTCCCCTGCATCTCACCTGAAACCTAGGCCTATTGTTAATTTTTAGTTTATTTTGTTTGACCTTTATTTTGCCAGGTAAAAATGTCTGAGAACCTGATGAGGTATTATTTACGACACAATACAAAGTTCATTTGGTGCTTTTTGTTTTGTTTTGTCTTTTTTGAGAGGCCCTTTACTGGCATACAGAGAGCAATACCAGCCTTTGTGATTGGATAACTTAACCTGAGTCAAGGGTCAAATAGTGCAACAAGAGCACTGACAGAAACTAGCAAGAGATCATATTTCTCCCATATTTGATTGTTTTCATTGGTAAAATCTACAATTTAAAATCCTTCTTCTAACATACAAAGCTCTTAATGATCAAGCTCTGTCTTACCTGAAAGTGTTCTGGTTCCATATCATCCCGATAGAGCAATTATCTCTCAGACTGGAGGTATACTTGTGGTTCCTAGAGTTTCTCAAAGCAGACTGTGAGGCAGTGCCTTCAGCTATCAGGGTCCCAGTTTGGGTTCGGGATACAGACATCATCTTTACTTGAAGGATTAGACTTAAAAAGCTTATAGTTTGGGCTCATTCAGGTGAACCACTGCTTAGCTATGCTTAGTACTGCTGGTGGATTCCCCATGATGCACTGAGCACCTTTCTTCTCTCATCTTGTTCTCAGTCAGCACATTTATTTACCACAATAGCATGTCAATAACTTTGTGTCTTCTCTCTTCTGCAGTTTGAGTTTTATCCTGCAAGTTTCTCTGAAAGCTAAAAGGTTCTGATGTGCATTTACTGGCTTCACCAACCTCTCCAGTGTTCATGCATTTTCTTCGTGACGTCTTTTTTTCTCTTCCCTTTACCCTCAACCCAACTGCTCGAGGCAGATGAGCCTGGTTCTGTCAGAGGTTTTTGTGTGTTTGTGAGTGTTTTTCTTCCCACTGTCACCAAAGAGCTGCTCAAAGACAAAGCTATGGATTTGATGGGGTTCTCCCGATAATGTAATATTATGAGGTCTTCACCTTACTAAGTGAAGTACTGTTGTGTTTTTAAGATTTTAAGATTGAACAAATGATAAATTAGATAAATAGGATGCGTGAAACAAATTTAGGAGCTAACAAAGATCAGATGAGAAGACCTAATGTGTCAACTAAAGTTATGAGTACACTGAATAATCCTGTGGAAAGCAGCAACCCAACTGAAGCCTGTGTAGCCCATATAAGGCATAAGACAGGAAGTTCATGCCCTCTCTACGACTGCTCTCGTGAGTTGAAATCTAGGGCACGCTGAGCCAAGCAGAAATTATGTCAACCTAGCAGAAATAAAAAGGAGGAGGCTGTCTAACTTTTGTTAAGATTACATCATATACATTTTGATTGGGTCTTAAGACGATGGGTTGTGGCTTTTCCAGAATGGAAGAGGAGCGTTTAGAAGGAATTTGCATAGGTATAAAAGATGATGGAACGCTTTGTGTAGTTAGTTAAAATCTCCAGATTTTACTCATGTTTGTTCTGACAGCCTCTGTATTGAATAAACATTATTCACATCAGACTCTGAGGACCGCTTGAAGACTCTTTCTTGAAAACTTTTTGAAGACTCCAACTTTCGATCCAGAGTTGATTTTTGACGATGTGTGTGACAGCTGCCTGACCATCACTGGCCCTTAGCAGGCAGACTGAGTCACAACAGTACCTTGAGATAACTTATATTGTCTGTTGGTGCTGCAAATAAACAAATTTAAACCTGGATTGAATTTAAACTTCTCTATTTATTTAAAATTTGGATTAAAACACAAGAATCATGACCTTTTAGTGAAATAATGTAATTAGTTTTAAAATGATTGAGGTATCATACACTTAAACGCAACTGATAAAAGCTTTGAAATGGCAGTACAACACGCTGAACCACATATCTAAGAATAAGGCCACAAGCTATTTGTTAGGCTTAATTATTTGAAGCCTTGGAAAAAAGTTTAGCCTTTACTGATTAATGTGAAAATGCAGTGCTGGGTCCCAAACTTTAAAATAATATCTCATTTGCCTTTCAAATCTTTGCCTAAGAACATGTGTAGATTTTACACAAAGTGAAGTGAAACAGTTATGATGAAGGCGTTCAAATGATAGATAAAGCCCCACAGATATTCAGTTGTTCATTTCTTTGACTTTCTCTATTATAAATGAAGCACACTGACATTAATATTTTCTGAAGTTTAAATCTGGGCAGTTTGATTTACGCTGTCGCCTCCGTCCAAGTTCTTCCATCAGTGGGGGAGAAAAAAACACAAACAACAGGATTATATTGGATGGTTTGGCAGATTCGTCTTCTGACACTCCTCCATGAATTATATCGCTGAGAGTGACAGACTAATCGCTATCTCCCGGTGAAACTGGAGATGAACCAACATGAATAAAAATCCATACTCTCCCATCAGAAGTGCATCGGGGAAGCCAGAAGCCTTTAATTTCTGCACTGACTCATATTTTTCCCCCCAGACGGCCTCAACGGTGACGTGTGGGAATTAATTCTTAAAGTGACAAGTGTCGTCTAAGCACCAGATTTATTACAGTTATGACAATAAGATAGTTAATTAGATTTTTAAATAATGCCTTCTGGTGGTTCAGAATCAGTGCTTTCTGCCAACTTAAGCAACATTTTCTTTATCCATTTAATTTCACTAACGCTTGTGATTAAACGCAATATTATCAGGGCAACAAGAAGGGAATTAGATGATATTTTTAAGAAGGGTAGAGCACATTTTGGTATTGATACAGCATGATTTGACTTCCTATCCATCCATCAGCTGAACCTGATTTATCCTTTAGATACTCAAGGGGTGCTGGAGCCTATTTAGAATTAGCATTAAATAGTTATTTATGTGAAGAAGGTGGCAGCACCTACAGAAATCTTGCCACAAAAATGCCCCAGTGTGTTTAAACCTGGACCCTTCTTGCTGTGAGGCAACAACAAAACTCAAAAGTCAAACTTTACCCTCCAGATCTGGAACCCAATGTTGAGTATTTATTCAACGCAAATACTTATACAGGGTGGGCCGTCAGTTTCCATACATAGGAAAAATAAACATCTTATGTTGGACAACCGTTTTTATTCATATAATGTGCTCTATATGACTACCATTGTTTTGAAAACACACATTAGTATGTGTTGTCCACTGCCGATGAACTTGCATTAGCACAGTTGAAGTTATGCTTGTAATGGCGTTGGTGATACGTTCCTTGAGATGATTCATGTCTCGTATCTTCACCTGATACACCATGGCCTTGTATCTGAAACATAAAAAATACACATTATAAATTTCTATATGAATGGAAATTCAGGGCACACCCTGTATTTCAAATATTTGAACTAGCACACCCTAAATAATGTCAATATTGACGACTATTCAAAAATATCGATGTGAATGCTTCATTTTGTTTGTTGCATTGATACTTGTTCTGAGTTTTGCAGTGTATTCTGAAAATAAAAAACTCATACCAACTGTGAAGCACGGAGGTGGAAGTGTCATGGGTTAGTGACGCTCTGCTGAAGCAGGACCTAGCCAGCTCACCGTCATATAATTCACCGTGAATTTTGCTGAAAGAAATTAAAGCTGAAGCGGAACTGGACCCTGTAACATGACAATGAGCCAAAACATACCAGTAAATCCACCGAAGACTGGCTGAAAATGAAGAAATGGAGAGTCAAAGCCCAAATCTTCATCCCGCTGAGATGCAGTGGGGTGACTTTAAACAGGCTGTACTCCCAAGAAACCCTCAAACATCTCTGAAAGAATTCTGTATTGAGAAGTGGGGCAAACTTTCCTCAGACTGAAGGCTACAGGAAGCGTCTCACTGAAGTTACTTCAGCCAAAGGGAGGAACACTAGTTATCAGGATGTCCTGACTTTTTCCTCTATTAGAATATGCGTATTTGTTCTAATCTTTTGTTTAATGAGTAAAACAAGAATCATTTTTGTTGTTTACCTGCAGTTAAATCATTTTCTTTTCCAGAGATTAAAAAGAGCAAGATTAGACGTCGATATGTGAACATTTCTCAATAAAGAACTTAATATTTAATGGAGTGTCCACTTCCAGTCCTATTTTTGCTGCAAATATTGACAAACATGACATTTTAAATGTGAAAAGCCAAAAGAATTTATTAGACACAACCTACTGAAACTAAAATATTCATGTCTGAGAAAATGGTAGCAGGAAATCTTTGGAATTTTTGCATGAAAGATTATTGTGTATTATAGTGCAAATTAATCAACTAATCCATTAATCAACTAATTATTTCAGTTCTAGAGCCATTGTTCGTTTCAGGGTGCACTGACATGGACAACAAACTTCTGACCGGAGATCTGGAGGTTAATTTAACAACGACAATGCACGATACGCTCAAGTAGAAATCTAATACAATGTGATGAAAGGACTTCACCAAGTAGCAGGATCAGAGGGATGAAAGTACAACTTAACATTTATAAAAGTCAGAAAATATGACCATCAGGGGTGGACATCAGTTTCCCAACTGTGACTCAGGTTGAGCACAGCAGTCACTCTGAATATTTTCAGCACATCCCTCTCCAGTACTTAGCAGTGACCTCTGTCCACGTAACTGTCAGTTTGAAAAATAACAGCCAGTCACACACGCAGCAGCCGACAGCCTGTTCGGTCAAAAGCTCCTCTGATTTTAGAGGCTTCCTGCATCTTTTTCAGACATTGAGCCAGTTAGCCGGCCCTGGTGATCACATGCGCATTAGCGGTTGACAAAATGTGGAAGCAGCATGTTTGCCACGTGAAAGTACATGCAGGAGCATTTAAAAGCTGGCAACCTGAAACCTTGTTAACATTGTAAGACCCAAATATAGACCAAAAAATAAAAAGTAAATCAAATAAAACCAAAAAATATTATATGTATATATAAGCACAAATGTAAAAAGTGAGAAATGAACAAGATAAAATAAATAAAACAAAAATAATTACATATACATATATAGGAACCCAAATATAGAAAAAATTAGTAAAATAGTGAAATACAACTAAAAACAAAAACTATCTGTGTGTGTGTGTGTGTGTGTGTGTGTGTGTGTGTGTGTGTGTGTGTGTGTGTGTGTGTGTGTGTGTGTGTGTGTGTGTGTGTGTGTGTATATATATATATAGAAAAAAATGAAGTAAAATTAAAAAAAAAAAACATTAGATATATATTCCATCCAGAAAAATTGACAAATGAGCACAAAAATAAAAAAAATCTGAAGAAATAAACAATTATATACACATATATACATATAAAAACCCAAATATAGAGAAAAACAGCAAAAACAATAAATAAACATAAATCTTATATAATATATATAAAATAGCAAAGACAATAAAGAAAATAGCGAAAACAATATATATATATATATATATATATATATATATATATATATATATGTATACATAAATAATAGAAAAAAATAAACAATAACAAAGAAATATAGATTGATGTTGTATTTTTGCAACAGTGAGTTTTACAGGGTTTAGACAGGTGCAGAGAACATGTTGCATGTCCTGTACATGGTTTGCTACTTTGGATATCGGTCAGCAGAACCTCCATCAGTGCACAACAGCTCAAAAGCACTGGGATGTTATTTGATTCCCACTTTGGGTTCACTGTCACACAATCTGAAATAGAACAAGCATGATTACTACCTACAGTAATTGACAAGGACCAAGAATAGCATGTTTCTCATGTGGAAACTTCTCAGCAACTCAGCCAGGTTTTGCTCTTCTTCACGAATCTTCATGAATCAATAAACAGTGTTCACACATTCCCTTTGGCACCTCCTCACTTCCTACTTTTTGAGCTTCAGGTTGTCTGCACTCTATCCTTTCCTCGCTAACATACTTTTAAAAAAAGAAAGCAAACATTTTGAACCATTTTTTAAAAAAACAAGGGTAACATTGTGAAAAACTTTAAAAATTGACCCACTTTTAATTAGAGGTGAAAGGAGTAAAAGAACAGTAAAAAAAAATCTGAATCTGTAAATTATCAAAACATTATCAATGTAACGTGCTTTTTTATTTCCTTTTTCAGTTGCAATACTTCATCACCATGTGTGATATATCACTTATTCCTTCAGCATCGTTGCAAATATTACTTTTAATTTTACAATTCCAGCCTTATTCTAGCTTATTTATTTGACTAGGACTCATGTATCGTGCTTATATCTCATGGCTTTTCTACTCGGGGCTGCATTTCTTCCGTTATGTCATTTAGTTGTTTTTTTTCTGAGCAATATCTGGCACAAGAATCTCCTTCAGGATGAGTAAAGTTTTAAATGATCTTACGGTACTGGGGGGATTTGCAGGGCAACAGCAGCAAAGGGGATCGTGCAAAAGTGTAGAGAACATCAATAGAGAAATAAAAACGTATTATTGTGCAGGTTCTTTCTTATGTGGAAATTCAGATATCGCCCTGATCCCTCTGGATGTGGAAAATAATGATATTGTACGTATTTATATAACAAAAACTAATGATATTGCACAGATGGTTCCATGAGTGGACATACTGATATCACAAAGAGTTATTTCGCACAGATTCTGGTAAATAGTGGATTCTTATATATACAATGTCAGAAATCTTCTATTTTTACGTATTCATCATGCTTAAATGTTACAGATCATCAAACTGATATGTATTGAATATCACATAGATATCATCCATAAATCACAAAATACCATTTTAAAATTACGGTTTCTTGGAGAATTATTGAAAACCTACATAAAAATAAAGGATTTCTGTAGAGGGGTGAATACATTTGCAAAGCACTGTATGTAGAGATATTGATATGGAGTTTTTAAATGTACAAAATATTCAGAACAGGTGCATTTGTCCCCCTCAAAAAACATTAAATAAACAAGCTGCTATAATTTTTTTGTCATGGCATCTGAATTGAATGTTTTCTTCTACATAAATAAAGACATTTCCACTACAAAGCCTAAAGGACACATACTGGCACATTTTTTCAAAAAACTTTTACTCAAGTCAAGTCGAGCCGACGGTTTCAAGTGTGATTCCTTTCAACACCTTTCTCAGCAGCAAATCATAATGTGACTCGGCTGCTGCTACAAAACAGCGCTAACGTACTCATTTTTTTTGAAGACCTTTCATCGCGTCTATTGTCGGCAGCGGAGGAAAACGAGCAGGAGGGCATGTATGGGGAGTCGTGCCAGCACTTCACATGTACAACTGGCAGCCACAAGTGGCAGAAAAATTGCAAAAGGACAATAGAGCCTTAAGACCACCTGTCACCTCCAGAGCTGTCAGCTCACTTTAACACGCTTGAAGTGCACACACACACACACTCACGACATGCAGATTCACTTCTAGAAAACGAATTGAGCCCATTTCTGATGAAAAACTCCTCGGCTCAGAGTAGATTTCTGGTGCTTGAGAAGGAGAAACAAGCAGGAAACACTGAAATAACCGGGCATTCTGTAAAATCTGAATAGAAAAATCTTTGTAATGCCACACATATGTGCTTTATATACACTATACACTTGCACTAAATGGGTTACTCTAGCTCCTGGCATCCATTTGAACATATCCACATGGCGAACACTCCTTTAGGGGACTGGTGGCTTTTCTCCAAGAGCGCCTGCAGCTAATAAGTACACTGTTGAGTAGAAGTGAGGATTATCCAGAGGAGCACTTTGGCAGGCTGCATCTCTTTCCTTTACATCCTTGTTCAAATCAAATGCACATCATTGACATTGAAGAGGGAAGCGCAAGCACTCCAAAAAGGCGTTTGCTCACTGAAGGACAAACCTCTTCATACCAGGCCGAACTTCAAAAGACGCCTAATGGGGTGTGTTCTTTGTCACAGGTTTCGCCTCAGATGCACCTTGCAGGGGGAAATAAAAATAAATGAAAAATGTCATTTACCAGACTCTGCTGTCTGGAGTGTCTCACACCTTTAGTTTGACATCTCGTCTATAGCTCCAACAGCTCCCGAAGCGCAATTTGCTTTTATAATGCGTCTAATTAAGCCACCTTCTTGACTGAATCACTTTGCATTTGTTTGATCTGAAAGCATGCAGGCTGAATATTTAAATGTAAAGCCAGCAGTGTCTTATCAGGGCTGCTACAATACAGATGAGATGTAAACCACTTAGAAGCAGGGTTCATTGAAATGTCTGGAATGTCATTTGTGAGAAAATGGTATATGCAAATTTATATATATATAAATTTAAAGTTCCAGTCCAAATATGAATGCGACGCCTTCGCCTTTTAACCATATAACTTTATTCCACAGCCATTTAGGAGCTGTTGTAATCTTTTAATAGGGTATATTGTAATTCATTGTTTGACTTGGGAGTCAATTGTGCATAATAAAGCTGTTTAGATTAAACCTTTTGAAGTTAAAAAAAAAAGTACAAAAAATTAGAGCACACGTTTAGAAAAGGCCAGTTTAACATAGATTAAATTACACTGTTCAACATACATTTAGTGCAACTTTCACTATCATTACGCCTGTTTATAATAATCATCTTGCACTGACACAAAATACAGCAAGGTTTAGGGGTTTTTTTCAATCGCTTTCAAAGGGAGCAATTATATTCAGCCGAGGCAATCAGCCAGTGTTAAATGGTGACCCCCAGAATGAAATTACAAATTGGAGGTTAAAGCTTCAGAAGCAGCGAGCTTCAGGTAGACAGACAGAAGAAGAGGCCCGTACTGTATCACTATGAGTAATGTAGAGAAGCTGCGGGAGGCAGTTTGTCGGTGCGATTTACCTCCACTTGTCCTCTTAGCGGGAAGAAAAGGAGCTTCTGAGTCTTTATCTCATGATGGAACATCCCCATTGGAGGGGTCTTCTCTGCGTGGTTTGACAAGTATGAAAATGATGTGAATTATATGTTAACGCCTTCACGGTCACCAGATCTCAACCGTATTGAATGGGTATGGGGGACATGTTAAGTAACGCTTTCTGCCACCATCAAAACATGAAACGAGGGCATATCTTTCAGAAGAATGGTGCTGTATCCCTCGAGTAGAGTTATAGATTCAAAAAAATCAATATCAAGGTGCATTTAAGCTGTTCTGGCAGCACGTAGCAGCCCAGCTAAGGTATTTAGGTTGGTTTCCCTTTTATTTGTCACCTGTCTGTACACTGCAAAAAATAGAGAAGAATACAATTATACATATACATATATATATATATATATATATATATATATATATATATATATATATATATATATATATATGTATGTATATGTATATGGGTCAATATGTAATTGTGGGATGTTTTGTAACATAGTTGACAGATTTCATAGTTGACATTTTTGCTGTTTTCAGGCCTATACTCAACATGGCCGCCTATAACCAAACACCACATGGCATTTTTACAGATTCTTCAAAATATTATATATACAATTGAGTAAAATTGAAAGTTATTTATAAAGATATTGTAGTAAACCTGTTGACATGTGATGAATCCACCCTTGACTCACACACTACTTTATATTAAATAACTCAGAAAGCCGTGGAATCTTTTCTTCAGGAGGAAATGACATCATGTGGAGCAGGTCATGTGATCTGGAATTAACACACTTCCTTTAGAGGTGTTTTTGTAATGAGTAACTTCGTTGAAAGTGATTCCTCGAGCACAGATACAATGTTATTTTCCATATAAAATTTGATATATCGCCAAAAAACAAACATCTGTCATGATTATCTCAACTTAATAAAAAGAACAATTTTTGAATAAGCTCATTTTGTTATCGTTTAGTTAAATTAGAAAGTGGTTGTTGTTAAATTCGGACAGCTATTTAGTTGACATTTTAGTGATATCTAATATTTTTTAATAAATGATTGTTTCCATAATAAATAATTATGAAATTTGTAAAGACATGATCATAATGAACATAAAAATTTTATTTTTTTTAATTTTAATAAAAATGATGTATGCAAGACATATCCCATGGACTTCAAAAGTCCCTCAATTAAATATTGACCCATATATATGCATCTATGTGTACTTATTTAATTGCAATTTTATGGAGATTTTATTACATATTTTTGAAATACAACACAAATCTGTCAACAAAAAAGATCGAATTTACATTAGAAAAACATTAGAAACCTGTGAATAATCAGAAAATTTACATTTTTTGAGAGAAATGTTTTCTTTTGCACACTCTTAAGATACATTCCCAAATGCATTAGACTATCACAAGTATTTACATTTTTAACAGGTAAAACTGTTAAGTTCAACTTTAATACTGTAAATATATTCATACAATCCAATGCATTTAGTGCCAAGCAACAGAAAAAAGTTTTGGTTCTGTAGTTTTACAGATTTTGCTTGTTGAGAGAGTCAGGTTTTTCACAACAAAATGCTGAATGAACATGTTATCTCTATAAATATTGCTAAAGAAAGATAGAACAAAAATAAAGTTAAGGCTACATAATGTATTTTAATTATGGAAACAGACTTGATTTTAACAAAATGCTTATTTATTATTTATTTACAGTGTGTGTGAAAAGACTTAATGGCACAAAAGCTTTCCAGGTCTGTTTTTTTTTTTTTATTTTCTGGCATGTTGTCCATCTTTAAAATACACTGAAGATTACTGATATGCAGTTTCTCATCTTTTTTTTCACGGTACAGTGAGACCCTGATTCCTGTGTAATGACACCGTTATAGGATTCCTCTATCGACACAAAGTGAAAACACATCAGCTGGCATACCATCCTCATGAAATGCATCAGAATGACCACTTTGCAATGAAAAGCAAGACAATGCCCAAACAGTCCCATAAAGATGCAGAATTCAAAAAGAATTGACATCAAAACAACCGATTGAAGTGAACGATAAAAATCAAGTTAGATGTGCTATTACACAGGAATCTGTTAAATATCAAAACAAATTATAAACAGAAATGCTCTTTTCACGAGTGTAGCAAAAGACAATTCATCATAGATATAATAGTATCAGGTGACAAGGCCGAAAATAAACGATAATCTTTCGCCATTCTGTCATAAAAACCTGACAAAACACATGAAATCTCAAGAGATAAGAGTGACAAAGACTCACATTTGTTCCAACAAGACACTGTACAGCTTTGAAAATTCTGCAGATCGACATGTCCCCTTCATGGAGCTCATGGAAAGCCAAGGCATCATAAAAAAGGTAACAAGACCTCTTGTACTCAGAGATCGAAATAAAGTCGTAGCTTCAGAGAACAGTTTTTAAAAAAAAAAAAAATCTTACAAAACAAACTACTGTAGTAAACAGCCAGAGGAGCTCGATGTCCCTGGTCTAATTTCATGAAGCAGACGTCTTTTCTCCTAAATGTCATCCACCCCACCGCATCAATCCAAGGGCCGGTTCAAAAGCCTAATGTCCAAGCTGCACGGCAAAATCATACACTTAGAAATAACAGCAAAGAGTCAACCAGAGCTTCAGTGTTTTTCTGCGTTTTGTTACTTTCCTCAACAGTGACCATATTGGAAAAAAAAAAGACACAAAGGAAACTTCCAGTTTGCTAATAAAACGTATCTAACTTTTCTTAAGGTTTTGGAGATGTCCATGCTTCAGTTTGATGATGGATGATGTGTTCGTGCCTCCTCCGGTTCCTCACCCACATGCTGCTGGTAGCGATTGCAGTCATGTCTCTGCGGCGTTCTGTACACGTATTCCACAGAAAATACAGACTTCAGCTGGGGTGGATGATGCATATGTACAGGAGATGCCGAACTAACAAAGTGGTTTGACAAAATACTCTATAGTTGTCAAAACGCTTGCATGTCGTTTGGGGGGGGGTCGCTGACGAAGAGTCCGGGTTTTAGCTTAGCTTAGCGTAGCTTTCTTCTTCACAAAAAAAAGGCATAATGAGTTCTGTCCATACAGCAAAGGCCGAGTCAGGCTTGTCGTAAAAACTAAATGCTTTAGCACCATAGAATACCACTTGTTGGCAAGCAAAAAGAAGGTCAAAAACCATACAGGCAGCACGTACTGGATATCTACCAGCCATTTTCAATCGTTGATTCTATTTCCTGTGAGAGAAAACTTTAATACGACCTAATATACAGACACCTTTGCTATTCCCTCATGCTGTGCAAATGGATGGTGTCACAAAGTACACACGACTAAGTTCAGATCCTCCTTAATAATCTGTCACTCATCCAGCCACTGATCTGGCAGGTGTCCATTGAATACAGACGTGTAGCTTAGCCATGACTGTCCAAGCTGAAGGGAAGAAGCCCAGCAGGCGGAAGTTTTTGCACAAGTTGGAGACTGAGGTTGACGTATGCAGAGAAGAGTCAAAAAGGGAGCAGGAAAGGTAACGCAGGTTGTGCTCTTGGAACGTGAAAACTCGAGTGGTAGCAGCCGGATGAAATCTTCTACGTGTAGTCATGTCCATGTCTCTGAAAAGGCTTTCAACGGCGACGTGTTGGAGCGATGTGACCTCAGACGGTGTTAAAAAGGGACCCGAAGGATCGAGTGGTTGGGATTCAGACGCAGGTCCCTTGGTGTGCTGGAGGGAGGGCTTTTCGGTTCTTTAAAGCCTGGGACTTGTCCTTAAAATCTGATGGTTTCTGCTGCGAAATGTCTATCAGCGCACTGGCAACAATGAGTCCTAAAAAGGGAGGAAAAAAACAGGGAGAAAAAAAACAGGGAGAAAAATATAAGGGTGGTCAGAAAACAGGAAGTTCAAAGAATCCCTCTGTTCAGGTTGACAAACAAATGGCAGGCATTTTTTAAAATTTAAACACACAGTCATTCGTTGTAATTGGTGAGATCATCAATAAGAGGACGAGCATGTACGATTTGATACAGCATGGGCAGCATACACAGTGGTCCGCCATCTATAGACGAAAATCTGCAAAGTAGCGACCATATTAATTTTATTCTTTATATATATTTTAAGGCTTTATAAACCCTCCCCACACACCGCACAACACCGCATCGTAACACCATGCGCAGCAATCATTATTTTTTCCATATATTTTTAATATAGTTTTAGGCTAGAAAATGCTTATTTTATCGCAAAAACAATTTTTAAAAAATGGCGTGATCACAGAACTGGTCGCTATGATTGAACTGTTGTGCTGCAATGCACCATGGGAGTTTGTGGTGTTACGGGTTTAAATGTCATTATTGTGATTTACAGTGTTATTAGTTTTTGTGTTTTATTGTGTTTTGTGGTTTAGTTAGTTTGGCTAAGTGTTAATTGTCAAGACTGTGAGTGTGAAGTGTGTTTGATGGCTTCCTGCTGGTCTGTGTGTGTGTCAAAATAAAAGCATCTGCTAGTCGCAGTGTATAAAATGCAGTTATCCCTCATCCAGCATTGTTCTTTAATGCAGCTTGTCAGACTAATAAATATATAAAAAATACTTATACTGTATACTGCAAAATCCTAGCCTAGCCGCGCTAGACCCATGCTCTGAAGACGCAAGGGTCTGGGCACGCTCGACAGGGAGGGAGGCGGGCTAAAAGGTTGTCTATCAAATCACTCTGCAGCAATTGGGTAGGTATACAACCAATCAGTGCAACGAATAGGCTCCTAGAGCGCCGGAAATCAGAGGATACGGTAGTTCGGTGAAGCCTTATTTATACAGTCAATGGGTGAAGCTCAAGTATATTACAGACATGTTAACAGAAAGATTATTCAGAGTCGGTGCTAATAGAGCTCAACGACTGTTGTCGTTTTTGTTGTCGACCCTGGCAGAGAATTAAATTCGTTGCCGTGGGTTGTCTAGCACGGCTAGGCTAGTTGTTTCCGGTTGTTTCTGTCAGAATCGTCGTGCCTCTGACGTCACTTCGTTACGCCCGCCTTCTGACTCTACACTTCATGGTGATTGGTCCGGCCAGTTTTAGCAGCATCCAACCTCGAGCCTTATGGAGGGTAACTAGACCCACCCAGGCAGAGAATTAAATTCGTTGCCGTGGGTTGTCTAGCGCGGCTAGGCTAGCAAAATCCCGCAATATACCGAAAAATCCGCGATACAGTGAGACCGCGAAAAGTGAACTGCTTATTGAGGGACCACTGTATTTGCACAGAATGCTGGCATGTTTTTTTTTTACATAGACATGCATTCTTTTTTTTCAGCTAATTAGAATAACACATAAACTAAAGATGTTTCTGGAAAAATACATGATATTGAGGTGGCGTTAAAAAGGTTTACAACCATCAGTGGTTCATTAAGATGTAAAGAGCTTTTATTAAAGCTATGCTTACTGCTGGTATGTAACGGAATGTCACCATCAAGTTAACAGGTACATAAACTGAAATAATTAATTCTGCTGATATCGTCAAGTGCACTCAAACATTTACCACTATAGAGCCAAATATAAAGTGTATCTGAAGTCACAAACTGCAGAAAATGTGCTGCTTTTATGTTGCAACACACTTTTCCGCGTCACGTAGGGACAACAGAAATTTACAAAAAATTAAAAAATCCTCAGTTTTATCTCAATTCCACACCCGTAAATCATTGTGATCGCATTTGCACGGTTGTGATGCTATTGTGTTGACAGGATCAGTCCGCAGACGAGTGATGTTACGCTTCTGTTTTTCATATACTCAATACTTAGTGTGCGTGGTTTAATTTAGCATGTTTTTTTAACAAATGCAATGACATTTGACCGAGCACAATTGAGTGCATTTGTGCACTGAATGGCAGTCAGGGTCCAAATAAGAGAAGTCAAACTCTGCCTTCGTTTTGGTGTCAGCAACATGTCTGTAAAGTTTCGTGACCTCATCTTGCCCTGCTGTGGCGCGATCGTGATGACAAGATCACACACAGACAGACATATAAAGACCTGCCAAAATCTTCAAAATTGCCTTTGTGGTAGTTCATGTGACAGCAGGTGTCTGCGGGACCACATTTTGTCGAGATGACACAGACAGACTCACAAAGTGGAGGCAACACCAGCTGTGATACCACGGCAATTACAGATGTCCTCTTTCACAAGGGAATCGTGAGCATCAAAAACCACAGCAAACACTCCAATGAATACCATATGACTGTTTTTTTCCGAATTTTGGTTGATTTTTTTAAAACTAAAACAAGCAAAATTGATTGTGTGTGCTTACCTGACTGTCCTGGTGGAGGTAAACCTGATGCCCCAGAGGGCAGACGCATGAGGACAGTCAACACCGCAGCTTTCCCTCCTGAACAAGGCTCCATTGCAACAGGTTTAGGGACACCCTGATCAACAAAAAGGAAAAGAAAACACTACTATTACGACAATTTTGGGACTACTATGACAGAAAGTCAGTTTTCCAAAAACAACAAAATACTGAACAATGAAAAGCTGCACACTGTCCCGCACAGACAACATCGACAATAGCGGTAAGTCACTACCCAGGAACCCAGGATCTGTTGGTTGGTTCACACCTGTTCTAACATCTGAGCTCAAATATGTCTTGTTTTTCTGCACTGGCATGTGTGATGTTGAATTTTCTTTTTTGGAACCGGCAGACCAAGAGCCACTGATATTAGCTGCTGGAGTCGCTGCATTTAAGACAAGACACCCTCCTCCTGTGACAAATGCTTTGATTGGTCACACAACAAAAACACTTGTGTCCCTGTCAGACAGTCCAAGTGTCGAAGCAATGACCTACCCTCGGACTTAATGGCCAAAACTGCTTGTCTCAGGCGTGAAAAACATGTCATCCTGATAATGAATGTCAAGGGTTTCACAGCATGTTTTGGATGAGAGGATAGAAATTGTGGAATAATAACATGTCTGAACAGAATTGACTGTTCCCCCTCCCCCCTCTGTGTAGCTGAATTTAAAATGGAGATGAGAGAGGCAGCAGAGGCAAAATGGTAGAAAAACCAGGTCTGCATAAGCACATTGCATGAAAACGTGAGAGAATCACAAGAGGCTAATTTGTTTTAGCGTGTTTCAGCGTGTTTCGCTGAAATTTGCCGTAGATTTCTGCCAGCAAAAACAAAACAATGGTGCAAATTTATGTTTTTTAAACAAGCCGAGACTCTAAAAACCTTGATACACTCAATATACTGTAAACAGCATGCTGAGTTAAAGACACAGGGAGCAGAATGCATACGGATAAGTTGGTACTGTTGAAGACTAAAAACGCCTGACATGAAAATTGATACGAAGAAGTACTATTTCACCCACTGTGAGTCCTATAATCACAAGTAAGTGCAATCGTGTTTCCTATGAAGCATGCGGTGTAATTTCCCATGCTACTGCCTTTAAAGTGTGCTGTCTGAAATGCCACAGTTCACAACGTACAGTATGTTTCCTGATTACTCAGTGACATTGAAGGCTTTGTCACATCCCTGAGGCTTTAGAGTCTAGACCCCAGCTAACACAATGGAAAATCCTGATATATCATGTATAAATATGTCATATATATATATATATATATATATATATATATATATATATATATATATCAAATCATATACATACAGTTAGGCATGGGCCGGTTACCGGTTTTAAGGTATACCACGGTATGAAAAAGTCAAGGTTTCAAAACCACTAAAATTTTCCGTCATACCATTCCTGCGGTATGAGCGTTTTTTTTAATGTGACGTCTCATCAGGGAGAAAGTAGAGGTCCCTCACGCTGTGTGAAGCTGCAGCCTAAAGCGCCCCTCCGCCCGCTCACCTGCGTTTGTTGTGAGTGACAAGCAGGCAGCTCTGCAGGCTGTGTGATGGCTGAAGGAGGCGAGCCCCCGGAACTTTTTCCGCCGTCCAAGCGGACTAAGTCGG
This sequence comes from Acanthochromis polyacanthus, assembly GCF_021347895.1. Classification (NCBI taxonomy): domain Eukaryota; kingdom Metazoa; phylum Chordata; class Actinopteri; family Pomacentridae; genus Acanthochromis; species Acanthochromis polyacanthus. Next base: position 11,179,073 of record NC_067131.1, on the reverse strand, counting down.
CTGTTTGGGAATACTTCGGCTACTGTAAAAAGCCAGACGGCCACGGCTTGGAGGAAGAAGGTCGCCCGACATGCGAAACGTGCTTGAGGACAGTGGCAGCCCGAGGAGGCAATACATCGAATATGATAGCGCATCTACGGGAGCACCACCCATCGCTGTATGCTAAATTAAAGGTGCTGTCTTGAAATGAACGAGCGTATTAGCGTCTGACATTAGTGAAATGAGCTTGTTACCGAGGCAGATATGGTAACTACCATATCTTATCTTTTCTTCATCTCTATCTTTTAGTAACTTTTTTTTATATTTTAACTGAGGCAGATACGGTAACTAGCTTGCTAAGGATTTATCTTAGCATGCTAGTTACCATATCTGCCTTAGTAAAAAAAAAAAAAAGTTATCCACAACTTTTTTCTTTCATCAATCTTTATTGCTAAGATGGATAACAACAGCTAGTTTACTCTAACATTTTAGAGCTGCAATCATAATACCGTGAAACCGTGATATTTTTGCCTAAGGTTATCATACCGTCAGAATCTCATACCGGCCCATGCCTACATACAGTATGCTAGATTTATATCAAAGTGGGGAAATGGGAAATGATTGATTTAGTGTTCATCAGCTTTCAAGCAATGTACTCCACAAACTAGTTAGTACCTTTGAGTGAAGACACTGCTTGACTCCATACCACTGTCTGCTCTGCTACATGTGCTGCAGACAGTGCTAAATGTATTGTAAACAACAAAGTTGAAGCTGCTCTGCTCGATAAACTATGTGGCGACACCATTTCAACATTACCCTGTGCAATTTTTTCTGCATCGTGCTCTACAAAGAAATAAGCTTTGATATCAATGCATGTCGTACGACACAGATATGAAATATCTGTGATAAGTCAGTGTCATTTGATAACAGGTTGGGATCGAGCTGCAAACAAATAGCAGGCGATCATGCTTACAAAACAATTTAACAAGATGAACTTCACAGAACAAACAACAGTGGTGCACAATGGACAGCGAAAAGAAAAAAAGGATGAACATTCTTAACATTAAAGGGGAACTTTAGTTTTTTTAAACCTGGGGTCTGTTTCCATGTGTAATTTCATACATGTGAGTGATGGAGAAATGAATTTTCGACATAGCTCCAGTATTTAGCCAGGCAGGCAGCTTAGCAGCTCAGCTAGCAGCTCGGCTAGCGAAAAGTATGGGGCAGCCCCATACGCAAATCTCGTTCCGAAATCACGCGAGAGCTCACGCCAAAACACCGGTTTTGGCGCGAGCTCTTGCGCGATTTCGGAACGAGATTTGCTTTCTAGCGTCCTGAGATTTGGATACAGACCACAACAAAGCGCGATCGCCAGGTAATGTGGAGGTTTTCGTTCACTTCTCATCTCTAGTATGTTGTGGGACGCTCATTGAGACTATCTGAGCCGGTCAGTGTGGGGCAAAAAGCACGTTAGGGCGGACTTTGACGCGGGGGGGCCTCTTGCCCCATACTTTTCGCTAGCTGAGCTGCTAGCTGAGCTGTGAAGCTGCCTGCCTGGCTAAATACTGGAGCTATGTCGAAAATTAATTTCTCCATCACTCACATGTATGAAATGACATATGGAAACAGACCCCAGGTTGAAAAAAACCGAAGTTCCCCTTTAACAGCTGCTAATGGTATTGGACACATCAGCTGTTTTATTACCATGTTCATCACACAAGCGGAAACACTACATGTTGGGGATTTTAGCTTACTAAGATATTACTTTCCTTGATTCATTTTAGCTCGCTGACACCAACAAGAGAGGAAAATACACAAGATCTTTTGGGCCACACGGGAAAGTAAATTATTCATTGATTGAATTAGACTCTATTAAGAAGCCAATTGATGAAGTTTAATCTTCGTTAGCTTTCCATTGACCTGGCTCTGTAGTCAAAGGAGTGAAAGCTTTAACCGATGATGTGACATCATCTGATGTACAAATATGCCATACTTCAATAGACATGCTACAGAATGGTGAATCTAAGATGTAATAGGTGTGTCCTTCCTCAAAAGAGAGCCCTCTCTATAGAATTCTATTCATTTGCAGGTTATGAATGCTGTCAACATTGTCCCTAGATGTTGTCCATTTGCTTGTCCTACTAATCAGCTGGAACTAATACAGAGAGACAGAGAGAGGGGGAGAAGGGAGAATAGGACACAGGTGAAGGGAAAAAAACAAAAAAAAAGAAAATGGAAGGGCAGGCTAAAGACCAAAGTGCAAACAGAAGGTACATTAAAAGTGACAGGGGCAAATTTTAGTTGTTAATCAATTGCTAAACTGTTCGAGGAACATAATGTTTACACACATCACTACGCCTGATTTCAAACATCTTTCCTTTCATTACAGGTTTCATTAAAGGCTTTAAAACTAATTTATATGCAACGCTGGTACACTGTCAGAACAACCTGGGATCAGTCCAGGTAGCCTCAAGTATCTTCAAGACTGCACATTAAGTCTCACTGCCTCTAACCTACAATTAGAACAAGTCTGACGCCCTCAATGAGCTAAAAACCTTTGAAAGCACCATGTGAAAGGAAGCACAGGGAGGCTAACATCACATTTTAAAGTACACTATGCATGAGAGCTATGTTCTTATGTCTTGTATGTTGGACCTAGAGACTGTTTCTGTGCATTCTTACACAACCCAATTAGGGCACATGGCCAGAACACAGTATTCTCATGCGTCTTCACAGGCACATACACATTGGAAAGGGGCATGACATACAAGCACAATTAAACTGCAGCCATTTCATGACAACTCAAGCAGTTCTTCTAATGAATCACTACATTTACTGCATTTATACCAAGGAGCTCATTTAAACATTTTGTTGGTTGAGCACTTTGGTCCAGAGAGAATTATCTCAAGAACTATTAAACAGCTGAAGGTGAAATTTTGAAGATCTTTGTTGTAATTTGTCCAATTTTAATACTAGCGCCACTAGCTGGTCAGTTTCCCAGCGGCTATTTTTGACAGAGTCCGCACCAGTTGGGTCTAAAAACTTGACTTTCAATTTGTGATTTTATGTGGTGACAAAATGTGTTAGCATTTAGCTTAAAGAACGGTTGTCCCCAAGTTTTATGTCACATACAGGCAACCAAGGCCTGCATGTGAGGAGATTCTTACTCTTGTTAACCTTTGAACAGAAGTAATGTGTAAAAATTGTTTCATATTCATATAGAAAAGGTCAGAAATGAATAAAAATATGAAGACGAAGAAACAAGCAAAACCAGCTGTCCTAGCTAACTGAAAAAAATAGAGAGAGGTCTTCAGAAATTCTGCTCAGCTGACCAAGTTGTAATTATTCTTTCATGCCAGCGAGTACAGGACATATTTAATGCTGCCTGGATTCCCTTTGAAATGGAAACAGCTGATGAATAAAATGTTCACGAAGTCAGAACTTATTTAGAAAAGGTGTTTCCATCTTCCATGAAATGCATTAGCTGTTATGCAAAAAAAAAAGTCACATCTATCTCATGCGAGAATATAAACTTTTGTGCAAATTTTAGGAAGCTTCATCAAATTCTGCCGTTTCCATTAACACTTTCTAATGCAATATTTCAAAATGTGCATTTTAAGAAGTTACAGAAGCACGGCTGCTGCTACTTTTGCAACACGTCCCATCACACAAGCTCCAGACTCTGTTTGCCTTTCAGTGCTTCACTTGTCACCCGGCCATATATCCAGTTACTGGTACAATTTAGAACATGGGTATGGGCTGTGTCAGTCACTGGATAAACCCTTCAGCTCTGTTTACACTTCCTTTACTGCACCATTTTCCAAACCAAAGCTTCTAACATCAGCTCTTCAGGTCACTCTACATGTATAAGCTGCCAACTCTACATGTCGTTAGCAGTAGCTCTGTTTTCATTAAAGGACTATTTGCTTACATATTCTCTCTGCACTGTTTAACCAACCTCAACAATTGACCCTTTAACTGGACATATTAAATATACAGTATTAGAATAATGAGCTCAGGTTTGACTGTTGCAAATTGTGTACGCCGATATAATGCAATAAGGCGGTGGATATTTGGGTTCATTTGTGCGATATTCTATATAATATGTTGACTATGTTAGCATTATTAGCATCAACATAGACTACCAGTCAATTATTTGGACACACCTTCTCATTTAATGTTTTTTTTCTAGATTTTCATGACTATTTACATTGTAGATTCTCACTGAAGGAATCAAAACCATGAACGAACACATACGAAATTATGTAGTAAACAAAAAAGAACTGAAAGAAGTCAAAATGTTTTATATTTTCGATTCTTCAAAATAGCCACCCTTTGCTTTGATTACTGCTTTGCACACTCTTAGCATTTTCTCAATTTAAAAAAAAAAAAAAACCCTGATGGACTTTTTTTTTGACAATTCAGCCCTAAATATCACATTTTTGTTTGTTTGTGTGACACGCAGCACCCTCTCGGTTTCTCACCGTTTAGAATACTGGAAGCATACCTGCAACGAAGAGAAAACAATCAAAAACATTCAGAAATCACTTCATTCCAGCTGAGTCACAGGGGTTGCCTTTTCTATCAACACCTTTTAAAAATGGCGTGTCCAATTTTCAGATCCTCCGACGGCGGTTTACACAGCCTGCATTTTTACTACGCATTAATGAAGCGTGAGCACTGTACTGTGGTCATTCGTAAACCATCCGAGTGCATAAACACGCACACACCCACGCGAGAAAAACACACAAACATGCACGTAAAATGTGTCTCTGCTTTCCTTTCCCCGCTGACAGGTGTCATCCATCATACTGGCTGTTCGTTAGCGGTTCCATATGCTGAATGTCGGCCATAGTGAATAGAGAGGCTTAGGTCTGCAGTGTCTGGGCCCGAATGGCTCTCTGTCCAACAACTGCTGACATCTTGGTCACGAACAGCAATGCCCATCTTGGGGGTTTAACCCTTTAAGCTTCAGTGTACCGCCGGCGGTACACCTACTAATTTGCATAGGAATTTCAAGAATGTCCGACGGCCGCAAACACGCTTATACAAACACTATACACCGATGGAAAGCTTAGATTCTCATGAATCTGCCGGTATAAACCACTTTCAGATGCGATTACCACAGCGGGTGAGAAAAACACATTTGTCCGACAAAAACAAATATCCATCCATCCGTTCTCTATACACGGCTTCAACGTACACAGCGCGACTCACATTTCCGGGTTCATTATTATACACAAAAAAAAAGATTCCACAAAAAACGGCCATAATCCAACCTTTTACATCCAGATGACACAAGCCAGGAAACTATTTTGTCCAAAACATGTCCTGAAGTCGGTATAAAATCCCCGAATCGGTCCTTTTCAAGGAAATGCACCTCGCGATGCCCGTCCAATATTCCCTGTATTTTTCGTAATTTTTTTATTTAAAAATAGAATATTAGCGATTTTTTGTACTGAAAACGGCTGGAATTGACTGAAGCTTAAAGGGTTAAAGCAGCCAAATGGGAGAAATGGGCACAAAGTCTGTTGCAATTTTCTCTCTCCAGACCAGCTGGAGGGTCTGTAAAGTAGCGAACTAACTAATGCAGCGAGATCGGTGCCGACAATACAGTCCGAGAATAAGGTTCTAAATGTTGTTGGAAAGGGCGTGATGGGTCGCTCTAATAATGCAGCTCTTCTGTTTTCTTCTTATACACTTCTAAATTACTAAATGAGTGAATCGCAGTTAGTAGGACAGACAGAGCTGGTGAAACAAATACGCAACACGCCATCAGTGTCCTCTTTGACATCAACAAATATTTCCAATAGCTAAGTGGTGCCAGATGCTGATCAATTAACCTTTACAGAAGAGAATTAGGCTTGTTTCACATGGTTCACCTTCAGCTCGTGCCAATGCATGTGATGGAGCTGTATATGCTCCAACATATGCATTTGGAAATTTGAAACTATATAGATTACATTTTTCCAAATGCACACATGTCCGAAACACACAAACACGTTACAAAGGCTGTGAAAAGTCACTTCAACAGAATTATGAGGTCCATCTCACCAAGAAACTAAGAAATCCCTGTAAGAGTGCATCTGTTCTTCGCTTTTCTCAACAAAAAGAGGCCAAAAAGAAACATTAAGGGCAGTCGATGGCTATGGAAAGGTCAGGCTAAGTTAGCAGCATAATGATGCCATTGATTCCAACAATAGTGCATTGCAAAGATGGCTGCACCCAGTCAAAGGATGGATTTCCTTGGAGAATAAGCTCAAAAACCTCTACACAATTATCTAAAGTGTGGGAGTATTTTAGACAGAAAGCCAACAACCCAAATCCCAGAGCGTTTTGTTGAGAACGACCTAATGAGAGAGAATTAAAGAGACTGTCAGGATTATCAACGAACAGAATGTGTTCTGTTAGTAGTACAATGCATCATCTAACATTATTTTTCAGATCTTTTATATGTTCCGTTTACAGCAACAGCCATGTGTGAGTGAGAAAAGACCTTAAACTAACGTTACAGACTCTTGTTACAGTCTGTAAATCGTTTGAGTCATTATCCTTGCACGACAACGATACAAAAATATGCTTGCTCATCATAAACTTAACGGGCTGCACAGTGGTGTAGTGGTTAGCACTTTCACCTTGCAGCAAGAAGATCCCCGGTTCAAATCCCGGGGTGGGCCTGGGATCTTTCTGCATGGAGTTTGCATGTTCTCTCTGTGCATGCATGGGTTTTCTTCTGGTACTCCGGCTTCCTCCCACAGTCCAAAAATATGCTGAGGTTAACTGATTATTCTAAATTGCCCGTAGGTGTGAATGTGAGTGTGATTGTTTGTCTGTATATGTAGCCCAGTGACAGACTGACGACCTGTCCAGGGTGTCCCCTGCCTTCGCCCGAGTCAGCTGAGATAGGCTCCAGCACCCCCCGCGACCCCAGTGAGGATAAAGCGGTGTATAGAGAATGGATGGATGGATGGATGATAAACTTAACTGCATATTACACTAGTAAGTTAAAAAGAGTTTCAAGTCAAGGGCTTCGGTAAAAAATATTGACTCTCAAATTTGGGCAAAGTGTCAATATGACAGAGTGATTAAATTAATCTCTGTCCTTTTGAGTTTGAGGTCCAGTCTGACAAATAGGATGCATTGTTATTATTGATATCAGGCAACAGCCGTGATGTGGAAATTAAATGGGTCAATATGTAATTGCAGGACTTTTTGTCACATAGTTGACAGGTATCATAGTTGACATATTTGCTAATTTCAGAAATGTGTGCAAGATATTACCCATGGACTTTAAAAGACCCTCAATTATATATTGACCCAGATGATCTTTAGGAGACTGAACAAAATGTTGAAATATACATGAGTTTTTACATGTATGACAAAGTCATTCTATATAATTAAGTGCTGGAAAATATTCTTTACATTTATCAACTGATGAAAAACGAGGCTAACTGATGAAAAAATAACTGTTTGGTGCATTCTTTGTGATTTAGAGCCATGTAGATTAGTCCTGTCTGTTAACGGTGCCGGTTCCACCTAAGGAGGCATCAGGTACTTTGAGTTTTAGTGTTCAGATAATCCTGGGAGACCTGGCAGTCAGTGTCAGATGTGAAGTAGTTTGGATTAGTTGTTAGATGCTACTGAGAAAGCTGCAAGCAGCCATACGGGAGGCCAACAAAGCCTCTCATTCCAATCAGCTCTGTTTTTAACAGCCACTGCACTAGTTAGCACAAATATATCAGTTAGAACTCCTTTATGCAAATCATTTTAACTCATGGGTGCTAAAAACAAAATTAGGCACAAGAACTTTGAAAGTCTTTGCTTTTTTCCCCACATATTCAAAATGCATACAATTGTGTGTTCGTTATTATTAGCATAGTGGATGTCTTTTGTTTCCCTGGAAGGTAGGTTTTATGACCTTTCAGTAAGTATACCATATGTTAATGAAGGATTTGACTAATGCATATTGAGCATTAACATCTCCTCAGACAATAAGGCTATGCTCTCTTTACATATTGTTAAATGTGATTTGTGTACTACAGGAAAACCCAGAACTGAATTCATTAACTGAACAACACTTAACTAACTTCATTGCAATTCAAATTCTCCATCTACACTTGCATCTATTCTTGAAAAACATTTTAACATTGTATTTTTATACTGGAGAGGGAGCACATTGTGGAAAAAGAGTACAAACCCAAATTTCAGGCATGTAAATGACTTCCAAAAGACAACAAAGTTTTCAGGTGCTTTCTGCGTTTGTACTTTTATAATAACTTCTTTAAAAGCTGTCTGGACATCTAAGCAAAGTCTTCAAAGTCACGCATTTATAGGTCCAGCCTGCATCTTGAAAGGGTCGACAAACAGAAGACTGCAGATGCGCTTTTTTCACGGTTATCATTTCCAAAACAGCTTGGAACATTGTTTACAGCAATACCCTCCAGTGGGTACGAAGTTTCTACTTTAATGTGCCTCGAAACAAGAACACCGGCTTTGATTTTTTTGGTGCAGGAGAGGAAGGAACGCCGACGCAATAAATTATTAAACAGCAAATGGACACACATGCCTCTGACAAGTATGTATTAACATTTTACTTAAATCAAGGTAAAGCACTGGATTCAGAGACCATTCAGGTTTAGACTGTACTCGACTGCTTTAAAAGAGCGGCAATATGGTGCGCTGAAAGAGCTAAGAAGCATTGTTTTTTTCCCCTTTTGCTCTTTATGTTGCCCTTCACAATATCATAATGCATGGTGAGCACCACTCAGCGGTGCACTAATAGCTAATGTGGTGCCTCTTTGCTGGTTGCCACAGTGATTTTATTTCTCTCTGCAGCAGGTGACACAGAGCTTGATCCTCACTGGGGAATCACTATTGGTCTTCATTCTGAGGATGTAGTTCTCTGTATTGCTTTAAACTACACTTTTATTCCATGTGGCATCAAGCCCAACACTGTCCTTTGCGCCAGACTTCCCCTCTACTTTATATTTATACGGAGCAACTGGACATGACAGAAGCACACGGTGCAAAAGCAGATGAGCATCTAGGGTATAATTATAAATTAATCAATTACATGTGGAATGCAAAAAAGCAATGCAACATATTCCGAGTGAACAACCGAACAGGAGAAATTATCCAAAATGAAAACAGAATAAAAAAAAATACACTGTGAGAAATGGAAGAATAATGAAAACCGCAAATGTCTTTTCTTGCTAAAAGGTTAAAATAACCATAAAAATCATTTGAAAAAATCCATACAAATCTCAAAAAAATCTCGGCATCATGACATCATTTTACACGAAAGACCCTTTCAAAACAAAATCAATTGAAAACTGTCAGAAAGTCGGCAACTCTGATTGTAGAGGACAATTTGTGAAAAGAAGAGAGATGGAAGGAAAAAGCATCAGCGGCAGATTTCTTATTGACGTGATCAGTGGATAAAAGGCTGACATATTTGGAGTAGAAGGGCAGGCGCCAGATAGGTTTATCGCAGAAATCTCTAGCGCTACTTTACTTTGCCATATCCTCTATGTCAGTAGAAGCACGTGTAACCTTTGGAATGTCGCACTTTATAGCTAGTTTTGGAGCTCAATGTTGTCTTGAAAGAGGGTTCTGCTGTCAGCGATCAGTATAGAAGATCCCTGCAAAAAGTAACTCCCTTTTTCTTTAAGCGGAAGCTGTACTGGCTTTATTTTAATGATAGTGTCTACAGATACGGACCGTACCCGTAGCCTGTGGCCTACGGATACGGCACTTTACCTTACCATAAATATTAATGAGACGGACATGAATATTAATGAGCGGGCTGATGAACCCGCTTTGTGATTGGCTGGTAATCCGACGTACATAAATATTAATGAGCCGGCTTGGTAATCCAAGTGATGAAGGCGCTTCCGTGATTCGAGGTGAATCTGCGTGCCGAGCCTGTCATATCAGTCATCTGCTGTTCTCTTTTCTATCATGCATAATGTCTTATAAATATCATTATCTGACTTTTTCACGGACAGCGATTTGGGGGTTGAAATCAGCATTACTATTAAAAATAGCAAAACTTTTTATTCACGTGACCCTGTTCTAATAAAGCACAAACAGCAAACAAAACAAATGGCGGAACTAACAGCCAGCAAACTACAAGTATTTTTTTACCTTCAAAAGTAGCGACAGACTATTACATATTAACAACCTAAACAAAACCCTGACGTATTTTCTACGTCTGTCAACACAGACACTGCACGTCAGTCACTTTAATGTTAGCGGACTCTGTTGAATGGCTAAGTTACATAACCACAAACAAATCTCACAATATCACAGTAAATCGAGTTTGTGGGTTTTTTTTTAACTCATGCCGAATTAAAGAGCTGCTCCTCACCATTCACGAGTGTTTGTTTCATATTCGACATCCTTAATTTTATCTTGTAAATTAGCGTCCGAAATTAAATGGGAACATTTGCAATGGAGTTCGTCAGCGGCTTCCACCACTGAACGCGGTAAACTAATTAATAGGAACTGGACTTCAAACAATTTATACACGGCGTCTAAAAGCGTAAAAACTGCAATGTCTGAAGTGTGAGAGGAGACGGTGTATTTTTGGTTAAATTATACAATGTTCGCCGTCAAAGTCATTCATATAAACTGCCTGTAATGTGCAGCAAATAGTAGTTAACCGGCACCAGCTCTTCAGTGACCTTAACGGGTCCGTACCTCTAGTACAGATGCTACAGGTACAGGTCCGTACCTGTAGCATCAATCTATTTTAATAATGTGTGTGTGAGAGCGAGGAAATAAGACTCACATCAACCACAGGCTGCAAAACTTCCGTTAGCTCTCCTCTGGCATCCAGTGAAACAGCAACCGAGGCAAACGGACGACTGGCCATCTGCTGACGCTCTCTCATCAGTTGCTGCAATATCAAAACACAGATGACAGATGAGAAAAACATATGTCAAACTGTAATTCAACAAAAGATGCACGGACAGAGCCTTCGAGAAATACTCTCTACTGAAATGCTAACATATGAATGCACATAGATGCTGTGTACGTAAGACAAAAAAATCTTTATTAATAAGGAATTTAACCCAGGATCACTCAAAGCAATTAAAATAAATACATTAATGTATGAGGCTTTTTTGTAATTAAATATATACCATGTGTTTGAGGAATACGGAACTGTAATTTAAAAAAAATCAGGGCGAATAATAAAAAAGAAATCCACTTTATTATGAGTACAATTACAGAGTTGTTAGACTGATAGTGGTCATCGTTGTGATTAAGATATTGTATCTAAATTCCGATGTATATTGTAAAAATGATAGTAAATGACGTTACAGAACACCTGGAATGCTCTGTGTCATAGCAACACGCTTCATAGGGTTCATAATGAGGAAGGAATGAAGAATTTAAAATAAAAAAAAAAAGATTTCATGCACTGTGATTTACACCTTCGGGGCAATTACAGTAGGAGGCTAAAAAAATCAATAGCAGATATTGATGAGGAAACACTGAGAGACTATTCAGAAATATCCATGACCTAAGGACGTGGACTTCCACCAAGACCCGATTTTAAGATTTCATACAACTGAAAAAAAAACCCGCAAAAATAAATATTCATTATGAAGTCTGTTTCTGAGGTATGAAACTACTCCAGACATACATATTCTGAACATTTTTTAATTAAGATCACCACAGCAAATCCAGGAACCGACGTGAAGCCGGATGAGATTTATTCTAGAATAACATTCAAGGCTAAAACAAGTCAATCGCTGTATCTGTGCTACTGATTTGATCAACACAGTCTGCGATGTATTTACTGTAATGTTTTTTTTCTCCATCAAGACAAATTTATGTCAAAGCTTCTGCACAGAAACGCTGCGGTTACACTACGACCACAGCGTGACAAGTTTTGCCCCTTAGACCGAGCAGAAAATAGCTTCTCTTGTTCCCCTACTAATCAATATTGTAAAACAACTAGCGCCACACTTTCATCAGCAACGCACTGTCTGATCAATATCTAAACAGGCCGCCATTTTAGCGCCAAGGACATCGCTGATTGTTATTGGATTTGAGATGAGCTTAAGTGTGCTGCATTAAGATCTAATTGTACTTCAGATTACTAAGCACTTCGAGTGGCTGTGATGGTCGACCTCATAACCTGCCCTTCCTCTGTACCCCAAGGAATGTTGCTCCACGTGTGCACAAACATACAGTTCCATATCCAAGTAACTTTACATTTTATGGTAAAAGCATTTAACAGTAAGATCGAAAAATTTATTTGCTGCCATATTATTGGATGTTATGGGTTCTGAGCAGGCGTAAACTAACCGTGACGTCACCCGTTGGTTTCAACGCCGAGAAAATGAAGCCAGGATTTTGCTACTTCCTGGTCGCCGTTTTGGATTTTTTGGAGCCAGTGACGTAAAAAGTGTCATCAAACAGACTGGACCGGAGAGCAACTAGGGGCAGGATTGACTGAGGACTCTCTTATCCTGCCCACATTTTACCGCAGAGGCTTCTGTTGCTGTCTATCAAGTATAGCCACGCCCCCTGGCTCCGCCAACTTTAACGATTTATTTAAAATTCAGTATTGATTTATTTTAAGATCGGCCACCTGATCTCTCATTTTGACCATGAAAACTAACGGGAAAAAAATCCTGAGCTGTAGAACATCAGTCTATCAAATTTTATTTTTCCAAAAATGAATTGGGGTCTATGGAGAAAAAGCTTTTTGGAGCCAACCCTAGCGGACGGCGTGATATTGCAAGTTTTTAACACTTCCGGGTTGGCTTCAATTCTGGAGCCAGATGCTACATCCACTATATATACAGTCTATGGTTCTGAGATTTTCAACAGTTTGTGAGATCAGCCTTATAAGCAGGTCTAACCACTTGGCAGCCATCTTGGCAATGCCCCAATGCAGTAATTTCAGGCTAACAGGACCAGACCCCTATCTAAGTGAATGGGGAGAGAGCTATAAGTGCAATTTTATTAGTCAAAAGGACATAAAAACTGCATGTACAAAATTACAAACGTAATATATCTTTAAAAAAATGCTTCGAAAGTTTCATGGCTTTGCCTCAAAATCAAGTTAAAAAGCGTATTTCTCCATACATTATACTTGACAATGCAGCAATCCAATTGGCTGGATGTCCTTTTAAGGAGGACCAGTTGGGCACGCGCCATACAACGGCCATTTTTAATGCTACGGAAATCTCCCATAGAATTCTATTCAGGATGTTTTGAGCAGTGAGTCTTTTCCTCATAACATCTCTGGAGAAAATCTTCTCCAACTATCAAGTGTTCAAGCCCAGTGTAGAAACTAGACATGGCAAAAGTTTTTAGGTTTCTGCATATGTTGAAGCAGGGTGCATGCGGATGGAGCAAAAATGATATTTGGCATTTGAAGAGAATCACCAAAATTACACCACTTATCAAAGTAATAAAGCGTGAAACAGAAAAGAAACGTTGGATTTTCAACTTTCTGACAGTCCTTGAACAAATTAGTCTGACTTTTATAGTTATGCTGGGAAGAACAAGCAGCTCAAACCAAGCTCAAAATCGTGATATTTCATTAAAATCACATTATTCTCCACGTCTTGCTTAAAAATTTTCCACAAACAAAACTCTTTGGTGACACACAAACAATTCTGCACTCCATGGTGCAATTGTAAATCCATTAGTGACTCGGCTGTGACAAAGAGATATAAGAAAAAAATTCAGGGGCTTTTGGTTGAACTGCAGGCTGTGCCTATACAGAACCGATGTTAGACAAATATAGTTACAAAAAAATAGTAATGTATCCATAATATTTAGAGCTATGATTTTTAATGGGTTTAAATAATCAAATAATTTAAAAAAAAATCTATTTTTGCTTTACTAGGTTTTTTTTTAGGATTTATGGCATTGGAACTTTGGTAAAGTATAAATGAGAGATTTTTAAGCAGCTGTGGTTGTTTTATTTTCATAGAAATGCAGGACTTCATATTGCAGTGAAAAATGAGCCGACAGCGAGTAAAAATGTGATATGCCCATGACCCAATACCTCTTTGTGGTTCAAAAGGCTCAAATCTAAAAACAGACTTATATTAGAACAAAAGAGCAAAAAAAAAAAAAAAGAACAAAAGAGCATGTTTTTTCTGTGGTCTCAATTTATAAGCTGCTGAAAACCCTAAAATGTCGCATAGACAGCATTTTCAACTCGAGCTAACATTAGCTGAAGTTATTAAAATCTTCCAGCAACAGCTGTTATTTCAGCCAACAAAGCAACGTTCACCAACGAGAAATAGGAAACTTGTTTTTGTCTACTTCAGTCTAAAGATCAAACACCCGTTCTCTCTTAAATTAATAAGAATTCCACGTGTAATTTTGCCACCGTTATCATTAAATGCTGCATTAACAGGAAGGAAAACGTACTTGGGCGTTTCGCAGCCTAGCATTAAAACTCTTTAGCTCATCCTACAAAAGAACAAAGTCTATGATTAAAGCTAAAATATTCTGTTTCAGCACTTTCCACTTATCTCACATTATCCCTTTAATAAAACAGTGTGCGCCCGTTTGGGTCAGCTGTTTGAGAGTTTTCTGGTGGTCTCATTCCATCACAGGAATTTGTCCTTGGGGTCGTAATGAACCCTGAAAATCTTGTGTCCAGACCCCCTCCCTCGCTCACTCTGAATATAATTAAGTATTCATTAGTCTGGCTCATAATCGGCGAACTTCATATGAGGTGTGGAGAGGTTGACGGCATCGTAGAAACGTGAAAAAAAAATGGTTTGATTATGTATCTAGCAGTACATCAAGACCTCAATCTGTTTGATAAATTTACAATAAAAGAGACTTTGTCAGAGTATTGTGATCACTGCTATAGTTCTTTTGTGTACAGGAAGAAGGAAAAAAAAAAGAAGTCAAAACCCTGATAAGATATTCGGGAGAAAACAGTGACTCATTCCCTTCAACTAGAGCCTCTATCAACTGCAGCTTTTTATTAATTTATTATTTATTTTTTGGTAGAGATTCAATTAAATACAACCTTTCACAAGTTCACAAAACAATGGATCATGTTCTGAAATACTGCTGAAAAGTAATAAACTTTTTATATCATGCACTCTAACCTGTCTGAAAGACATGAAATGGAAAACAACAACGTATTGGAATTTATTTCCAGCTTAATGTGACTTGTATTTGCATAATTTACATTATAACACAATATTATACCCGCTGTTTACATAATTTTCTGAAAAATTCAGAAACTTATTGTAGATCATTGGAGCATTAGTCAGTATGCATGCAGCAGCATGAATGGTATTAAATCCCCAGTCTTTTTGCCTCCCTGTGCAATTTAATAAATTTTAAAAATGACAAATGCTGCAACACGTATGTTGAAGCAGTTTGTACACTCGGCCATTACTTTACTCTTGTTCTGACTCTCTGGTGGAGGGTGGACTAGAACATTCCCTAGGGGAGGTAAAGCTGAGAGAAGAAAAAAAAACAACAGCAGCCAGATGAAATTGAGATTGATCACCTGATTGATTTTTCTTTTTGCAGCCCTGATTTTTAAACTTTAGATCTGAAGTCCCATGTTGGATTGTTGTACATCTCTACTCTTAAACATCAAAGCGGCAATACAAAACCTATAGATTTGAGCTGCTGGGCCACCGCGGGTCAAAATGAGAAAGTTTGCCCTTTTGGAAAAGATAAACGCAGGATGGAGGGCCCGGCGAGGTTGCTGCAAAACAAGAAACAGCTCACGGCTTATTATGGCTTCCAAACACAAAAGCCTCAAATCCAGCAACATTCATCCTAAATGTCAGATAGCAGTAACGTTATTTATCATGTTGCGGAATTCGTTTAAAGCATGAGGAGAGAGCGGAGGCAAAGTCAGGGTACGCTTGCGCTTTGCTCTGTGTCCAGAACATGCATCAAAAAAAAAATGTGTCGGGAATACAATCATCAAACGGCCAATACAATACCGGAGAGATTCTAGGGATGAATACTAAGTCAACGACAAAAGGCAAGAGTGAACTCTGTAAAACCAATTAACGTTTGTGCAATGACAGACTGATTTTGTCAAGAATACAAGCTGGAGCCATTCACGGTTTCGATAAGGGTGGGCATGGAGTGCATTGCCGTGCAACTTGATTAATTTGGCAAGTGAGTGCATGAATTATCTGTCTAGTGAATACAGCATTTTGTTCCCTTCACTGGATTTTATAAAAGGGTAGGTGTCATCCCGCCTCTGAGCACATTCTACACCCAAGCAGGTCACTCTGTCCCTTTCAAAGATCACTGGCTGTAGCCACCGGTGCTGTCCTCAAGAATCAAATAAACTCAGTTAAAATAAAACGCAAGAAGAAAATATTGAGCTGCCACTTTATTTTTCCCTGCTAGCACATTATTATTGTGTATGTTGATGCATGTTTGACAATCTACACTCATGCTGTGATTAATGATCACCACATGAAGATACCAATCCCAGCGCACCGCCACTGTGCATCATGCTGATATGATGTGTTGCTGAGCTGTAGTGTGTGGGCTGTGGAACCTTAAAGACGGAAATATCATACAATATAAAGCGTAAAGCAGTAACACAGCTCCTACCTGGTGTCAACTACTAATCACAGTCACGCTGCATCTGCAACTTCGGAGGGAATTATTCGAGTGCAAACTTTAAACTGCACAAAGGACAATCAAGGTGACAAGGGGCTTAAGAGTAGGATAATCTTATTGCAGCAATCGATGAGCGCTGATTGAGCTCTTCAAGAGCAGAGCGCGAGACCACCAAGTCTGCAGAGGGACAACGTGCAAATTACATGCTTAGTAAAGTGTTCCTTTTATCATTGTCAGCGCCAGCATTAAAGATAAATTCGATGATCAAAACAGGTGTTATTACAGTCGGTGTTACGATATATTGGATTTTTAATAACAGATTTTTAACAATATAAATGAGCAAAATGATCAGTCTGACAATAAGGTGCATAATGGGAACATGGAAGATGAAGCAAACTGTTGGTGAGTATTTGGTTGACACACTAACATGGGAGCAACACATTGAACAGTTCTGGTTACAGATTCTTTCTCCACCTCCCTACACTTCAGGAAAATTCATTTGCCAAAAAAAAAAAAGGGCAAAACACAATAAACAAAGAAAAATAAAAGAAAAATTAGAGCTAAACTTGATGGATAACATTTTTTCCCGCATATTTTGTTTGTCTATCTTTAGGTCTTCTTTTTCTTTCTTTCCATATCCTTATCATCACATCTTTTGACCACAATCACTGTATAGTGATACTCTGTCATTGTGACTGCACTAGTATACAGTGACCAGTTTACCCCTTCTTAACTGTTCATAAATGGTGCCAAAATGACACCATTTATCGTGACACGAAAGTATAAAAACATTTAGAATTAGACCATCGACTTCCAGACGGTCCTTGAACTACTCCTGTAAATTTTGGTTTAGTTGGGGAAAAATAAGTCAGTGTAAGTTAAACATTTAATTAAGGATCAAAACACCTCATCAAAATCAATGTATAGACATGTCTCATTTTAAAAATTGCCCTAAATGAATAGTTTGTCGTACATACACTCTGCAAAAAAAAACAAAACAAACATAACATGTCCACAGTCCTTTGATTAGCCATTACTGACTGAGATGCGACCAACAGTCACGACAAAAATTCAGGGGACTTTTTTGGTGGCCATAGGAAAAACAGAACAAAGCAAACAGAAAAAAACCCCAACACAAACTGCTTGGGGTTCACAGGACTAATTGATACGACAACAAATATTAAAAATGCCAGCCTGGAAATGCATTAGGAGGTGCTATTGTGGAAAAAAATACAAAAAAAACCCCCACATATGAGCAGTCCAGGAAAACCTGCATTTAATGCCAGCACTGTATTTAAGTGTTTACCTTGTGACTGCTGCAAGAAAAGTTCAAATGACTGTCACATCCCAGAATTGTAATAAACAGATTTGGCGCCTGATAAGTCTTCAGACTTAAAGATGGACTGAGGTTAACACTAATGTATGCATCAAGTCATTTTGATTTGATGAATTAAAAATGCTCACATTCTGATGTTAAGTGAGTAAAATGTTTACAATGTCAACAAATTAACATGTTACACACTAAAAAATATAATCTGAGAACCATATATTTTATCTGAAACAGTCTAGTAGATTGAAAGTGGGTGAAAAAATAATGTGTTTATCTGTTAGTGTACTGGAGAAAAAGTTAGGGGACCTGTTACACTGTAATAATAATGTAATAATGAAATATTGGTGTTTTCTAAAGTAATTCAATAACAGTTTTGAGTTTTTAGAAAGCCAGTAACTATCAGCAACTATCATATGTTGCAAGTGTGTACAAGCGGTGCATTAGATAAATGCACATGTTGGTGTGTAGAACATCTTTGTGTTGCCGTCTCGTGAAATGTCAGCGCCCCCTCCCTTCTGTTCCCCCCATAGGTAGCTTCAAAGAGGTCAGCCCTTGTCCTCTTCTGTGGCATTTACAGCTGTTGTCTTTTCCTCCCTTTGTCCCCACTCAGGATCCAAGTCTTGTCACCTATCCCCGGCTAAAATTATTCAAATGGTACAGCTGCACCTTTGGTACCGCGTCCTTTCATGTGCCGAGCAAACAGAACGCCCGTATTCAAATGATTGCCTTAATGTGGCAAACATTCAGCTCTGCAAGATTAAGTAAATACCAGGAACAACATGTGCACCACTTCTGGGAAGTTCTTAGTGATTATTGTTCTGTCCTCCATTCCCAGTTAATTTTCTGAATCACATATTGATAATGACTGCATGGTTATATACAAACACTTGTGTCAAATATGTTTCCTTAATTGCACTGAAAATCTGGTTCACATCAACATATTGCTTTTTAGATAGAGCACAGCCCAGAAGCACCAGGACAGATTTTGCACCAGAAAACCAATAAAAAACAGTCAAAAGTTCAATCAGTATCAGACATCCATATGCCACTTGGCTGGATCAGAGCCTCATTATTGTCTGTGCCATTTCTAAAAGCCTCATTAAGACTCATTCATTCCATGGCCTTATGTCAGATGGAGGCTTAGATGGCCCCCAGCCCAAATCCTTCCATCCCTTATTTTGGACGAGTCTCCTAAGTGCAGGGGGCTGTTCGCACGCTCCTTCAAATTAACCGGACACAATGCTCAGTGACGAGCCAATCAGTTCACCAATGAGACCAGTTCGGCAGCACCCAATCACTTTTATGTGATACTAGAAGACCAAGTTCTGTCTCAACACAAACGATTAATCACAACATGGCTACAACTTCACTTCAGTTACCATGTGGCAGACTGCTCTATGCAACATAAAGTACTTACTATTACAAGCTGTGTAGCAAAAATATATTCTGAATTCCACTAGTCTACTCACCTGGTCCGAAATGATCTGTAGACTTTGCATTAAGAAAACAACGTTATGGACCTACAGAATTACTTTTACACATGATCAAATACATTGCTAGCCGAGTCAGAAACTGACTGAATTAACACTTCTATATTCCTGTAAAATGCACACTGCCCAAGAGCTTGTAAAAGTTGATGACACTGGTAATCAGAAACTAATAAAATGCCTTTTTATATCGTCTATATGAAGGGAAATACCAACAGAATAACAATGATGCTGACTGTAGTCTGCATTTGAAAGCAAAACTGTGGCAGTGTACGTCTGTATTCATGTCAAAAACGCGACAAAAATTGCATTTGCTGGATTTATTACCTTTGAACCGCCATCTACAGTTCTATTTTTCTTTTTGCCGGCTCTATCATGCACCTTAAGATAAATGAGTGTTCATTTTAAAATGGGGACCGGTATTTTTAATGCCCTGTTTGAAGTAAAACAAACAAAACGCCTACGTCAAAGCAAGCAAGTGATTTCTGTGTAATTGTCTTCGGAGCAGACAATGCTACAGACAGAAGACCTTGTTTTTTGGGTAGTGTTTTTTTTTTTTTTTAAAGAAGGATTGATTATGTCTGCACTCTGTCAGACACTGATAATAAGAGCGTATTAAACAAAAGTAAGAAGAGGATGTAAGTTGAAGGTTGTTCAAAAGACTTATTTTTCCAGCTGGATCATTTGTATTTTTTATGTGCAATAAGAAATTATACACCGATATGCTTATTCTAGTGTGATAACAAAAGGTATCGTTACAAATGGTGAGAAAACAGGCCAGGTGAGAAGTTTAAAACGGCAGTAGGATGAGATGTGCAGACTTTAAGTTGTTGTTTGACCTTATAGCTTTAAAAACGCTTTCAAACAGAAGTGCTTCAAGTACACAAGTGATGCATTGGATGCCCTATTTGATACACAAAACCTCTTTACTTAACTAGTCCTGTAATGATCTCTAAAAATGATTCTACTTATTCCGGTATTACGCAAGAGCGTCCAGGAGAACTGCCACATGAGAAGTAGTTAAAGACTACTTGCAAAGCTGAAGTACCAATAACAGCACTGAAGAACACCCTCTAGGCTGTTACTGCTTTCAGGAAAAGGTTACCAACACGCAGTCTTCTCTTTATAATGTTTCTTTAAAAGTAGGGCACCTGGAAATGCCACAACAGGAACCTTTGGGTATTATTTTTCACAGGTTTATGAAGCCCTGTACCACAAAACCATGTGACAGTAATACAACTTGAAATTAATCATGATTTTGTCTTTGTGTCCACAGGGTCCGACTGCATAAGAGAAAAGCATTTGATCAAAATTTCATATCCTCAGCTGGTCAGATCTGTGGTTCAAGCTACAGAATTCACTCTCATCAAAACTGTAGCCTGTAAGAGCTTCACTTTTTGAGCTTGAAAGAAATCCAAACAGCCTCCCAGCTTCAAGAAAAGAAAAATGAGTTCAGCACAGTATATACCTTGTTTTTAATGACTGGATCATGCTTTTAAAAGTAAAGCATATCATGTTCTGTTACAAAATGAGCCAAAAAGTACATGTATAAATGTTCAAATGCCATATCCTCCTATATTCTTTAACTAATTCATTGATAGGAACTGATGCTGTCGAAATCCTTCATACTTCGAAAAGTAAAAACATCTTGTAACAAAAGTTTTTGATCCACTGAAATTAAGCTATGTAAGTTGTTTTATTTAACTATGTATTTGTTTTTATCTGGCAGCTGAAGGACAGTGACAAAGAGATGGTATGAATGGCAAGAGCAGACAGAAAAAGTGAGCGGAATGTTAATAGCTCAAGCCCATCTGCTTGCATTAATTTTTATTGGCTTTAATTCTTTGGATAGGCATGATTTGGAGTCGCGGCAGCTATCATTCTTGTTTATTTTCATTTATCAATTAGAGGATATAAAATTCAGATCCTATGATTATCAATGTCATCCCCAAAGGGGGAATAAATTGGGAGAGCTTTATTAGTAGACTGCAGGTCATAAGGCTGGATGTGCACCAAATTAAACCTCCTGCAATCGAGTGCCAAACGGTATCTAGGAGAAGACAGGAGTCTCTGAGAAGTGATGGAAATGACAGTTGCTCTTACAGAAACCAGAAGCCACCAAATGCAGTTTGGGTCAAGGGCGGTGAATTTGCATACTTTCGCTCTCTTCCTCAATTTCCTGCACAGTATCTTCCTTACCCTCTTTTATAATTTCTTCTGCCAATCATCTTATCTTCTCACCCTTTTTCATCCCCATCTTTTTCAACCTCATCTTTCACACCAACACTGAATATTAATGATTGATATCTCCTTTTCCTTATGTTATTCATAGTATCTCTACTTGCTTCATTCATACATCTTTCCACTGGTCCACTACACTTAAATTCACTATTTATCTGAGTTATCATCTTTGCTCAGACCATATTTGACTTTGAAAAAAATCATAAATCAAATAGCAGGACGCTGACGAATTCGCTATTAACAGATACAAACGTTCTGTCAAAAAGCTTCTAGGGAACATAAGTTCTTAGCACCATGCTGAGAATCTTGCACTTTAAGTCAGAGACATTCCCAGCTTGATGGCGGCAGCCGAGCAATCAGATGGCAGAACTCATTGTGTTTGTTAGATGATGTTTTCCTACAGCTCTACATCAACCTGATTATGGTTTTAAATTTAAATCAAAAGACTAGAACAAAAAAAAACAAAACCCATACCTCTTTCCTATTCTGAAGAAGTTTCCGTTTATACGCACATTTCAGAATCATTGTTTTAGGATGTGTTTCTCAAAAGAAAAAAAACTGTGTGGCTTACGAAGATGGCAACTTACATTTGTGACGGAAATGTGGTAAAATCTGCCTAATCTAATGATAAGACACTAAGAACAGCCAGCAGCATAATCTTGGCATTGACAAATATTCAGAAACCATCAAATGTAAGATTCTTGAGATCGAGGTTAAATAAACGGAAATGCTGCCATGATGATCGGAATATCTTAGCCTTTCAATGGGCTAGCTGTGATACAGGAGAACACGAGTTAAACAATAATAATTAGATACTGTGGACAAGCTGAACAGATCAAATTAGAATCTAACAGGATGGAAATATTCCTTTAACGGCCTATTATGACTGAAGGCTGCTGAAAATTGTCAGTTTCGCAGCTTATGTCATTACCCCCTTTCCAATACACCTCACATGAGTGTAATGTAACTGCAGCTACAACCTACAGAGCAGAAGACATTTATCGCACTGGACTTTGTAAATGAATAACGTTGGAGAGGAGTGGGCGCCAACACAAACCAGCAAGGGAAGCCAAACAAAACAGAAATGTGCAGGACTGGTGGACAAACCTTGTTTACCGTTTTACTGGGTTTTGATTGATAATTCAACGTGATGCACGTCAAATAAATATAATGCAGTCCGACGCAGAAATAATAATATAGTGATGATAAACTTCTCCATCCTTGTCTACAAATGTTTCTGAAGAACCGAGACACCAGCAGAAGTTGCTGAGAACTTTTTCTATAGAGGTAATTGGAAGGTAATTACATATTGTCACACAGTCAGGTGTATTTTACATGTCAACAGAAGTGTTTTATGGACTCACCTCTCTCCGCCGTGAGGCCCAGCAGGTCTGTTTGATCTTCCACACCACTGCTGCCACCAGGAGTAGTGACAGAAAACAACTGTGATGAGAGACAGAGCGCAAAATGAGGCAAGATGACTTTAAGTAATAACAGCTGTCAGCGGAAATTATATTTTTCATACATAATGTTAGGGTAGGCCACCATCGGGTTTTTCTAAAAGGCTTTTTGTTTACTGAGCGGAGCAGTTACCGGGAGCAAAACCTGCGGCCGACCTGATTTTTGTCACCTTGATGCAGGACTCGCTCGGAGAAGTATAAAAACAGATTTAAATGCAGAAAATGATCAATGCGGGCTCGGTGGAGCACAGTGTCTCTGCAGCTGTTCAAGAGCATTTCTTGTATTTTGCTTGGAATCGGTCAAAGCAGAGAATTTCTTTAGTTCAAAGGCAATCTGTGGAGGGCCACATCTGCACCAAGATACAGTACACAAACATTTTGCTTTCGTCATTTGATGTTGTACAGATAAAACCAACACATCATTTGTTGATTGGTTAGCTTTAGCATTTTTGGACAGTACCTGGCTAGCTACTTTCCACTTGTTTCAAGTGTTTGTGCTAAGCTAACTTGTTCTCTACCTGTCTGTGATTAAGACGCATTTACCAAAAATGCTGAACTCTCGCTTAAACTTCATGAGCATTTCCTATACAGCATTGAAACCATGAACCAGTGGCTAAAACGGGGTGGATGGGAATCCGCAAAATTCCTTCCAACTCCAAGAAAACACAAAACAGGGGAGATAGGACATCAATTTCTCAGTAGACTGAACATTTTGGCCGATTACTTCAATTAATAACCCAACAGCTCAATCATTAGTCAAGGGAAATTCAGTCCAAGCACTACTGGGACAGAAAAATATGACTGATTGAGAGCTTCCACTTCATTATCCCTGTGACAGATGAGAATGTAAAGATTATTATGTGCTTAAGAGACATTCTGCACTTTATAGGAGCTTCACAGAGGGTGGACAGTGAGTTTTAAGCATTAAGCTCTCGAAAATGGTGGATGATGTCTTCTGTCTGTGCTTCGTTTGAATGCATTATGGTCAGGTCAAATTGTCGGGTGTCACCTCTTTTTAAATTCACCCAGTCTGAGAAAACAAATGATCTTTAAATAACCTCAAATTAGAACACTTTCTTTGTTCGCTAGAAATAAAAAGCGTTAAGTATTTTGTAATTTTCCTCTAATTATTCTCAAATCACTGAATTGGAAGGGAACATGAACTTGTTCCTGCCATCCAGGAACAAAGACAAGTCTATATGGATTCAAAAAAACATAAGGTAATCTGCACGGCAAGCCCTTGTCTTTAGGGACGTACCAAATTTCTATAACGAGCAGACTGATCCAATGAGCAAATTTCAGCAGAGACGCATAACCAGCTCGGATATCAGAGGCCAGTTTGTTTGATATGTAAACTTTAGACTGCCACACGTGCTAAATCCATTATAGGGGATGTTTGAAGAAGGTGATAATACAGGAAAGTGGGATTTAAGTATTGACTGGCACAAAACTCTGAGCTTCAAATATCACGGTCACACAATTTATTTTACAGGTGCACGAGCTCCGTTTGATTTTTTTTTTTTAGAAGTACTTGCAGCATCTTAGACATGTTTGAAGATAACAGTGAAAGGAGAGGAGGAGTTGGGGGGCTTAAATGAGATTTTTAGGTGACAGAAGTGACAAAAATTCCTAGACAGAAGTCTGGCTTTCATCGGTTGTATTTTAGACGCTAAAGAAGCTTAAATCCTCTTTGCTGTTGCTTCTGCTGCTATTAAAAGAAGCAATGCAGCTCCTACTGAAGGGAATGAAGGACAAAAAGTGAATATACAAAACTATTTTCTACAGATTGTAATAGATATAAAATAGGCTGATGTGTAGAGTGAGCAACAGCAGGTGTGATTTTTTGATAAAACAACCAACACATCATTTGTTGATTGGTTAGCTTTAGCATTTTTGGACAGTACCTGGCTAGCTAGTGTGTATTCAAATTCAGCGTAACAGAAAGCTAAATTTCCCACTGTTCTTCAAAGCAGTACTTAGATTATCGTTACTTGATTTAAACAGCAGAGTACATACTTCAATATCTTTGCAGTCAAGAAATTCCCAATAATGAACTGAACTCAGTTCTGCTGCTTTCTTTTAATCACATTCTCCTTTGTGTAAGCACATAGCTAGAGTTACCACAAGGGAAAACAATCAATGGCTATCTATATCTGCTTTCTATGGGCTTTTATGACTGCAAAAAAGCAGAAAATAAGAATGCTATATCAACAATAAGAAGACAATTATTCACAGTTTAGTTCAATATGATGCCAGATACCAGTGAAGTTAAGGAAATCTTTTTTATAAAGTCTAATAAAGCTATACAACCGCATCCTCTTTGAAATGTTTATCTAACCAGAGCCTTTAAAACAATCAGACTCAAACTAGATTACATCATAAAGAAAACTGTGAAAGTCAACATTGCTTATGAAGTCGCTAAGGTGACGAATACATGAGGATTACAGGAAAAACACTGGGTATCTAGAAGGCAGTAAAAAAGGGTGAAATGATAGTTGAAACAAAGGCGGAGGAAAAGTCACGCCGTCATTTCTTCACCCTCTATCTCTCATACAAGGAGGTTTAGAAACCCTGTGGGGTGATTTGACATTTTGTCATCAGGCTGATTATGTTTCCTGCAGGTTCATCCCTCCTCAACACACACACACACACACACACACACACACACACACACACACACACACACACACACACACACACACACACACACACACACACACACACACACACACACACACACACACACACACACACACACACACACACACACACACACACACACACACACACACACACACACACACAAATGCTTTATACTCCATCAAAGCCTTTCACTTTTTCAGAGTTTATGGGTCACTGAGAACCGGACAACACGAATGGAGACAAAGGCTCAACAGAATTAAAATAACCTGCCTGGCAATGTGGAAGGAAAAAGAAAAATTCAATGCATACTAATGGAAGTAGGTGCACAAAATTAGGCAGGCAAAAAAGGCAAAGCTGTGTACTGTGTTATGGAGAGCTTGGACTCATTTCCTTTGGCTGTAGAAAGCAAACCAGCATGAAAATTCAGAAAAAGGCAACCCGGTTAAAGCAAACAGTGTTTAGTAAGTGTGACTGAAACAACAATTTCCGAGAGAAAACACCAACACTGTATCTACTTTGTGCGCGTGTTGTGACCCTATTCATAAAGCCTTCCTGTGTGAATGACGTCAGCTGCTGTCGGACACATTTTAGATAAAATAAGCTTTGTCCTTCTCCCTTTTCCTTCCAAGGATTCCTGAATTTGGCTATTCAACTGTAATTTGATCAGTCGGAGGTAGAAGATAACTGCCTGTGTGACAGCTTTTCGGGAAAGTCATTGTGGACTGGGCAATGATGGGCAGGTGCCTTGGGCTAAGACTGTCTTCTATTCGCTCCATGACACCTACACAGATAATGTTAGTCCATCAGAAAGTGAGCACATACACAGAAACTGCAGCATGGTTGTAAGTCAGTGCTGTGTGTGAAAATTATTGCCCCCATCAATGACATCAACAGAAAACCCGACCTACTGCCTGCTCAGAACAGCACAGGCATGACTACAGTAAGCAAGGCTTTGTGAGTGAACTCCTTTTCAAGCTTTTCAAAGAGGCCAATACGTAAGTTAAAGCATAAATTTCGCAATTATACTCGCATCCTCTTAACTTATTCAGACTTTGATGTGCTTTTGAGACAGCCCAATTGACTCATTTTAAACATTTCAATGATGAAAGACTTCCATCGCAGCTCTCAGGATGAAAAATCATTAAGAGCCCTCATATCTTGATCGCCCACGCCTTCTCTTTCGATGGCACTCGCCGAGAAATATGCACCTATTTAAATTGCTACTGGCAGTTCATTTGCCACTTGAAAAAGGAAAATCACTGCCTTGAAGACACAAGCAGCATTTACAAGCACTCGGTTAACAGAACTGGCCAAACAGGCTCAAGTAACTCAATAAGCCCAGAGAGATGGGGTGGAGAATGACGAGGTGGAGGATAATGTTTCTTGACCGACGAACATTTAGAAGTGCTAAAACAAACGACTGAATGTGTGTATTTAGGCTGTATGAATATCTGAAACACTTACCTGAAAAATGTCACAAAGAACTGGACAAGGTCCATGATACTGTTGTGCTGAGAGAAGGCAATCTATTAGAGGAAAAGAAGACAATGAGTTACGATTAAGATATTGAATTGAAATCGTTATATTTTAGAGTTTCTTTTTGGGGCATTGTTTTGCCTTTATTAAGTGGCAATGGTGAGAGACAGCAAACATAGAGGGAAAGAAAGCAGGAGAATGACATGCAGCAGACTCAAAGACGCTTTTTGTGCAGTATAACACAGATATGTCATATATTTTACAAAAAATGCAAAAAAAATCTACATGTGCAATATTTTCCAAGTTCCTAAATTTGTTACCAAACTGGAAAACAATATGACTATACATACTATAGATATATTATGGCTTACATGTTTGTTTTGCCTCCATTCTTGTCTCTATTTGCTCTGTGTAAACACTGCCTGCAGTTCAGTCGAGTCAGATTTGTTTTTTGTCACCTGACTGTTGGTCGCAGTTGAATCACAAAAGGATTTACGGTTGCACGAGAGGCACTGATTTTTTTGTTGTTGCTGTTTTGACAGAATCTGATTCAAACAAAATGTTTTTTTTTTTGCAAATTTTGAAATCAGATACGTGGAATAAAGGGATTTTGATGAACTTCCACAATTTTAAGCTCAGATTTCATTGATTTTCCCAGCGAAACGATGTCACACAAGATTCCTTCAGATACTGTTGGAATGTTAAAAACCCAACAGTTCTGTCTGTTTTTACAGTTTCAGTCTCTAATAAATAATGTAATTGTCTCTGTTTTTTTTTTTATAAATAACACCTTTCAAACCTACTAGTTTTGAAGTTCAGAGGGTTAAAATATAACAAATGTAAATTTGATTGTGCGACCTCATTCTAACGTCACAATGATATAAATCTATATAAAAACATGGGTATAGTATAACTTTATTTCGAGGGTCAAAATACACAGCCTGGTCCTGGAGAATGTCAAGTGAATTCTGACTGATCTCCCCTTGTTGATATGGAACATTGTGAAGGGGTTAATATGATATGGTGTCGAGAGGTCAAGTCGCCATGAAGAACAAAGTGGGCCAGCTAAAAGGTCACTGACAAGGCTCTCTGAAAGGACCCACTGAAGTTGTCTGTGAAAATCTGTCTGCCAGAATGTATCAGACCCAGACACAAACAAGAAAGAGAAACGGAAAGTTTCTGCTGGCGACAGAATTAATCTGATCAACTGGCTACTCAAGCCCAAGAATATTGTTTAAAAATTGCAATTTAATCAGATATCATGCTAAATTCTCATACTTAGATACAAAGACAAATACTGTCACAAATCAGCATAATTGTATATGCAGATGAAACTAGACCATTGCTTTAATGGGAGGTTACACGAGAACCTACTGCAGCCACTGAGGTGAATAACACACATCCCTTATATCCTTTATACAGCCCATTTGTGTATTCATCTGGCATAATGGCCAGTGAATAATGGGTCAGAAACATGTTTCATCTTCATTAAAAGCCAGATTACACACAGCCCTGGCAGCTAAATCTTATATGATAGGTCACATCACAGTGACAGGTCATTATATACTGTTGATGCTCTGAAGGCATTCTGCCCTGAAAGCATTCAGACACACAAACGCAACGTCATCTGCAGCAGTATCGAGTCTGATCGGCAACACATAGGGTTAGGTAACAGGGTGCAAATTGTGCTTTTAGAGGAGGTACATTATTTCTAAACTGCTCTAATTATTTCTAATTATTCCTTTATTATCTATAATTGAAAAGCAACAAACAGCTGATTATTTGGCTTCATCAATTGACAGAAGAGAGGTATGTATATGTTTAAGATTATACAGGAGAGAAGGGTCTTCACTGGCTTAATGTTCTTTATTGACAACTTTATCCTAAACTTTTGCCACCTTTGACTTTTTCCAATCTTTTTAAGTCGAAACGAGAATCACTGATCTGAAATGTTATGCTCACTGACATGGCTAACGTGACTCAAAAGCACACTTTGCACAGATGTTTCTTTTGGCTTTTAAATAAAAGGGACAGTTCTATTTAGCGCTTGCAAACCTGCTCTTCACGTCATACCAGGTCAAAGCAATATGTGCAGGGTTAATTGAATTTCAACGCATCCATCTCAGCCAATCAATGCGTCATTTGAGAACATTCTTCTGTTACAAGAGGACTTTTTGGGTTTTTTTTTTAACACGGAGCAGAATACGAACACATGATGATGTGACACAAAAATCTCTTTACTATCTTAATCCGAATTGAAATGCTTATTTTTATGTGCTCATATCTTAAATACAAAAGCTCTTGAGTGCATGCTCAAAATCTACTTTATCTCATCCCAGTCTGCATCATAAAGGCAAGCAAGGAAAGACAGAGCTTATCCTGTTACAGAAGCTATTTGCTTTAACAGCTCCGGCCAGTCCATAATAAATAAGTGACTGTTGGCCAGGAAATCTAATAGAAAACTATTACTGGGCCACCTCCACAGATGGACTGACCCCAAAGATATTATTACACCAAGGTGGTCCAGTCATCTACAATGTGAAATGGTGGGACAGAATCTAAAAATCAATATTTTGGAGTGGGCTAATTAGCAAAATGGGTAGCATGTGCTATTATTAGGAATGATAATTGTTATCTCATTGTATCACATTTCATTTTAAAAGCTTTTGCTTCTTTCCTAAATGTAGAAATGTAGCAGGAAGATCGCTGCTGCAGAGCTGAGTGATCATTCTGTGGGTTTGTAAAAAGTGACACCTTTTACATTACAGTGCTAACATACACTATATCATGCTATGATTTTTAAATCGACCAGATTTTTAGATTGGATTGGCTCTCTTAGGCTTAATTAACAGTTCTTCAAGCTCAAAAACTACAGTTTGTGAGATATCTATAATACTTTATTGTACTTTACATGAATTGAAAAGAAACTTGTAGTTAGTTGAGGCCTGTTAGTCATCAGTGAACTTATCTATGTCTAAGCCGAGACCTTGTTTGTTGGTCAAAATCACAGCTCAGAAGGTACCGCCTAAGTATATTGGCTTGATGCTCCTCCTTAACTTCACTGTTTTCCCTACAATGAATCACCGCTCATCACTCTCAGTCTGTCATTTTGTAGCAGTCAGCCACATTACGGCGGCCTCAGCCTCATTTTCCTTTATTGACTTCAAGACTAACCCATGAGCATTTTGGACAACATTGTCATTGTTGTTTTCCTGCAAACCCCAAAATAACTAAAAGCAAATAGACTACTTTTCTGTGTTGTATTTTGGCCCGGTTCACCAATCAAAGCCTCTATCTCATTTACTCAGAGAGAGGGGTAAAAATATTAACTGTGCTTTGCTTTTGTCTGTGAAAAAACAGCTGTGCATCTATGCACGCCAACTACAGCTCATTAAATATGAAATTACAACGTAGTGCTTGAAATCAACCGGAGGAACAACGGAGAAGAGCATCTGCAAAGACGACTGTTCCTGCTCTCTTTACGTACGCTGACCTGAGAGCGCTTATTCGTAAATGGGATCTTTATAGATTATTCCACACAGAGTATATATCATATGAGCAATTTGAAAACAAGGACAGCACATCATATAAGAGAAGATCAGCTCAATGAGCTATCTGCTTCGTACGAGTCAGTTCAAGGTCGCAGGCTCGGTCCTTACCTGGATTTTGATGGGCCATGAGAAGTTACTGACGTAGACGTAAAAAGTAATGTTGGGGTTGCTCCTAAAGGTGAACTTCTCGCAGGAGAAGCTGTCTCTGTATTCCTTGATGTTGGTCTTGGACACAATGGGCACCTCCTCTCCAGAGATGGTTCCAGCTGTTGGGGTAAAGAGTTCACGTTCAGCACACTGCCATTTGGCATTCAGACAGTGCACCTACATACGGAGATGGAGCTGCAACATATTATTATGAACGCATTAATGGGTCTACCAAGCCATTTGGAGCAACAGGGAAAGCTCTCAGGAGCGATGATTATTATGTCTTAACTGCATTAAATTTCTTTTTGGTGGACCGATAATAGAGTGGTGCTTTATTGCATAATTACACACACTGGCTGTATTTCATCGTTAAATGAACATAGGCATGGGAGAAAAGCACAGCGTGAGACAGGACTTGCTGCTGACTATACGTTATGACTGAACCATGTAAACGTACTTTCATCACGTGAATCATTTTCACCACCATCGAATGCATGCAGTATATTTCAGAATTCTGCATTTAATATCCTTGGTGCGGGAGCAGGCGGCATGAGAGCAACAAAAGTCTGTTCAGATAATCTGTCGTTAACTATTAACACACGTTTGTGTCTGTTTATGTTCAGTATTTGTGAACGGGGTGTTATTATTTGCCCCAAACTGTCGGTTAGTTCAAAAGCGGCGTAATTGTTGCATCAGATGACAAGATTTCAAAACAGAATAATGGAATTTTCTTCTAATAAAACTCAAAATGGGCAAAAGTGAAGTGTATACATATGATTCCTAATAACTACCATGAAGTCAAAATTAACATATTCAGGATCGACATGCTGTTAAAAAGTCTATTTTCCATCCATCTAAATGTTCCAAGTTATTTCTCATTCTTTCTCGTGTCAGTGGCTCCTCAACATTGACATTCCAACCCACATCTCTGAAACAAAAGCAGTGAAAATGACAGCTTCAGTGTGGCTACGTGAGCACGTTTATCTTAATTGAAATCACCCCCCTACCCCCACCTAAAGGCGCTTCATGCTCTCGTCGATTGTGAAGAGGCTCCCGTTCCGTCTGAGACACGGTATCTTTGCAGGGGGAAAAGGGGGCCCAACTTCAAATATTAATGACGGTGCTCCGAAAAGGTTAAGGTGGCGGAGAGGAGCGCGGGAGGTTAACGTGTTTTAGTGGCTAGAAAATGTCAGTGTTGTGGGGACGGAGAAAGTGGCAGATGACTTGAGAGGAGAGGGAGGGCAGGAGATAAACAGTGGCACTGGACGACTGCAGTGTCCTTGGGTGTCTTTCCTCAGGGGACCTATAATATCCACTCAACAGTGACACAGTACACACTAACAAGAGAGGGCGCATTAGTGCTCCTATTATATCTCTTATACTGACTGACTGAAGGATTACCTTAATAATAATAAAAAACACAATAAAGAGAAAAGCCAAAGCAAATCTACATTGAAAACTCAATTTCTAAAGCCTCATTTGAAGTGACAGTTGCAAATGTGTTGGAAATGAAATTGTATATTAACACCATCACATTTTGTCATAACAAGCAATTTACAAAAACGAATGGAAATGACTAAACACAGGTTTGTGAAAATGCAATCTAGTTCCATTTGAACGGCATATTTCAATGAATATCGTGGACGCAAATGCATGAGGCATTCTTTTGTGGTGCTGACCTGAGAATATATAAAGAGAATGCATGTAATCAGCCTTAGTTTGTGAGGATTAAAAGGCTAGCGTGGTGAGCGTCCACTGCTTTGGTGACCTTCCAGTACTGCTAAAATATCATGGGTGTTTTACTGAAATGCTTACAACATCCAAATGTGAGGTCACTCTTGAGACAATGTCCCCAATAATGAAATTCCAACAATTTTTGGCCAAAATCCTGACAGCTTTTATGGCCGAAGCCACTTGTTAGGTGTAGAAAAAGATATTTTCAAACAGTAAGGCGAGGACATCGATTCACCGCCGACAGAAAAAACAGCTGTTTAGCATACAACCAGACCTGCTTTTAAATGGATTGATTACTCCTTTTACACTAATATGACTGGAATCAATATGTAAACAACATCAGCAGAAGCTCACAGTTTATGTCTCCTCAATGTGTGTCTACTGTCAAACAGAAAACCAAGAACAGACGAAGAAATTTCTGCTACAAAATCATACAAACGGAAAAACAGTTCATTGTCAGTACCTGTCGATCCCACCGACCACGTGATGTTGAGGTTGAAATTATTGGATGCATTAATGGACATGTCCAAGTTCTTGTTTGCCTTTAGAGGAAGAACATAAATGCACAACATCAACATAAGACAAGCACCAAATACCGCACATTACAGTAAAGTACATCACAAAAGAAGCAATAATGGAAAGATGTTTTTAAAATTAAATCATTTTTGGGGCCGTTTGCAAGTGTAACTTTCTAATGATCAAAATGAATCACCAGTCAGCGATCATCATCATTAAATGTAACAGTCCATGACTTGAGATTTGATAGAGTGCTGCGTTCATGTCACCTCCATAAATGTAAGTGATTTAAGGCGTCGCTGCCCCTGTCGCCTGAGTGAGAGCTGTTCTTGAAGAAGTTACCTGCTCAGGAGAGGCCATGAAGTTTATGGCAGTGTAGTGATTATCATCTTCTTGGATGAGACTGAAGGTGAACTGGTAGTCAATCAGGAGATTATCTGTTTAGAAAATCAGATTGGGGAAGAAAGAAAAGAAAGGATTGTCATACATTTTCCTGTATTCTGCACAGAAGGCAGCTTTCTGTAGAATATGCCCAGTCTGAGCTGACAGTTGTGACTCACAGAAACTACAATGAGAGCATAAGTGTCTGAAGAAACTCCAATTTGCAATCAGAGTGGACAACTTTGTAATCAAGCACAGGACAAGTAGAATTACCTGACCCTGATAGCAAATTCTCCTCCTGATTAATGAAGTACTACATTATTAATGAATTCTCACATGTGAATTTGACACCAAATTTTCCACACACACACACATATATATAGAGTACACACAAATCAAATCATCAATGAGTAAAAAGCATTAATATACACACAAAATATACATGAGTATCTATGACTGTATCATGGATGTGTATTTTTGTTTGTGAGGGCTGAAACAGCAGATAACTGAATATTCAGGAATAAAGACAGTCTAATTTATCAACCTCAGCCTGACTTGTATGAATACATAACCATGTGTGCATTAACCCTCTAAACCTCAAAACCCATCATCCGGTTTGATAGGCAGGATTTGTTTTGTTTTTGAAATTCACCAAATTACACCATTTATCATCGCAAGAAACTGCAAAAACAGGATAAACTGTCAGATTTTCAACCTAAACTAATACAGTGTGACTTTGCAGGTCTCATTCAAAAAAATGCCCCCAAAAAAATTCGGCGCTCTTTGGCCTCGTTCAGCTCCGTTTCAGATGAACTGGGTTGAACTGCAGGCTGTGTTTAGAGAGAGCCAAGCTTTGAATAAAAATATGCTTTCAAAAGACATTTTTGAGCTCCCTCAAGTTCTGGGCATGGTTATGTGTTTCCATAGAGGTACAGAACAATGATGTTGCACTGAAAAATGAGAAAAAAGTGAGTAGAATGTGACAGTGATAAATAAGCGACCGGAAACAACCTGGGCTCAGAGGGTTAAAATTATTTCTTCCCATTTAAATTACAGGTCTCTAATTTTACATGCAGATGTTGAATTACATAGAAGAACAGTGAATCCTTCTATCCTGTTTAAACTTCTCTGAAGAGCTGCTTTGTTGACCTTCATATACCAAAATCTGATGGATAATTGTGTGTGCAAGTGTTCATGAGCAAATGGTTAAAAATGCGTCAGCAATATGGGATTTTTCCGCCCGTAAAATCAAACTGCTTCAGCTGTGACAGATTTCCGTTTGATGTCATGAGTGGTTACGCTCGCATGTGACAGTCAAATGCTATTAGTTTCACAGCTTGGCAGATAATAGAAGTAAGATCATAATTACCAGTTACCATGAGAAATCACCTAATACACTCCAATGTCGCTGGATAATGTCACCATTAGTGCACCGTGTTAATCTATACTGAATGGCCTTTTAGATGGTGAGGAGTGTTATGTTTACTATACTGCGTAACAAAGCTCAAGAACAAGTCCCAGTGGTGTCCAGAGGTTAAAACAAGCTTCAGGCTTTTAGTTTTCCGTCTTCCCCTCATTGAGCCTGTTGTCAGGCTATGGCATTTCAAAAGGGACAAAACCTTGGCAAAGGCTCTGTTGTCAGTAGCAGAGTGCTGAAAGGCAGATAACAAATCACTAAGTACTGCAGCACCGTGAAGGACACCACATCATGCAAATAAACACACAAAGCACAAACACCAGCATGTACAGTATACACAGCAGCAGAGCCACAGATGTGCTGCCACTCGGCACTGGGTGTCAGCTTTATGTTATTCTTTCTGTTCACAGTGCAGCTTTTTTTTGCATTACACGCCTTGATAGATTTTCCTTTTACTTTATAAGTCAAACTATCATTTAGTCGACTTTTTAAATGAATAAATGAGTAGGTGCGTGATTGAGTGAGTAGACAAGTGGAGAATTTATACTCCTCCGTCTCCTTGATTAGCTCAATCACTCACTCCCTCTGATGCACTTGACATTTTCACGACAAGTCATTCTGTCACCGAACAAGCGCCCCTGGTGCCAAAGTGCTAAAATGCTCCATCTGCCCAGAGCGGAAGAGTGAAAGTAGAGAAGTGGAGGGGGAGAGAGAGAGAGAGAGAGAGAGAGAGAGAGAGAGAGAGAGAGAGAGAGAGAGAGAGAGAGAGAGAGAGAGAGAGAGAGAGAGAGAGAGAGAGAGAGAGAGAGAGAGAGAGAGAGAGAGAGAGAGAAAGGAAAGCAGAAAGAGAATAGCCAAGAATAATCAAGGAGGTGTGTGTGTGTGCATGTCTATGTGCGAGTGTGAGTGCATATGGGCTGTCTCTCCAGCAAGTAGCTGTCCAGTGGAGAATTACTCACAGTAACAGGTTCCTCTGAGTGGATTGCCAAGGTAACGGTTTTCTGAGTCACATCTGCAGTGAAGAAAACAGAGAGGAGTGAACAAGATGAAGAAGAGCGCTAACAGATTGAGAGCAAGAACGCCTCTTATCAGGAGCAGTGTATGCCAAGTGCCAGCGCATTAGCTCCTGCTGTTGGCGCCTCATCAAGTTTCGTACTTCTGACAAAGATGAAAAAATCTGATAGTTTGTAAAAGTTAATTGGATTTTTTTATATAAACTTTTGTTTATCAAAGCAACACAGTGACATGCAACAAAGTTTACGTTTCACCTGATCACAGCACACAGAGCGTGGCATCTAAAAGTAATGCACTAAGTTTAATCCCTTAAAATCCTTGGAGTAAACAACACAATTTATGTAAATGAATTCTTACTTGATTATTTGAGATATATAATCCTGAACTGAGAAGTGAAAGCCAAATCAAGACTATCCACTGATCAAGGTGAATGCTTTTTGATGAATCAATCAGATAAGATGGTAATCAAGTTTCAGAGATATACAGCCAGTGAGTGGGGAATGTAAAGTTCAAAACGTACTGGGAAAGCCAAGACAGGTCTGCTTAACACTCAGAATTGCTCCCCAAAATTCTAGGATTGCAGATCAGAGCTGTGTGTGTAAACATACTCACAACAGTTTACTAAATGATAGTCCCAGAATTTTTAATTTCCCCCTGAGTTCATAGCAGTCTTAAATCTGTGTTTTTGAATCAACTCAGTCAAGTATTTGAAACGTCTGACTGAAAGTCATACTTATTTGGAAAGCTGTAGGAAGCTTACATTGTCTCTCTTAAAGGGGAACTTCGTTTTTTTTCAACCTGGGGTCTGTTTTCATATGTCATTTCATACATGTGAGTGATGGAGAAATGAATTTTCGTCATAGCTCCAGTATTTAGCCAGGCGGGCAGCTCTGCAGCTCAGCTAGCGAAAAGTATGGGGCAACTTGCCCCCCCGCACCAAAGTCCACCCTAACGTGCTTTTTTTCCCCCACACTGACCGGCTCGGACAGTCTCAACGAGTGTCCCACAGCATACGAGAGATGAGAAGTGAACGAAAAACCTCCACATTACTTGGCGATCGCTCTTTGTTGTGGTCTGTATCCAAATCTCAGTACTGAGAATTCAGCTGATTCCCCAAAGTTTAAAAGCATTTTATTTAAGTTAATAAGTAGGGCTGTCCCGAGCTGATCTCAAAGATTGGGATTTGGGCCGATGATGACATTTTTAAACCCATTAACTACATGAAGACAATCTTTTGTTTACATCCGTTGTCACATTAGTGTGTCATGAGAATTTGTGGCAGGATTCCATCTGAATACTGTTCTCAATAAATACAGCATTATCAATTAATAATTTTAACACAATTGAGCACATTGGACATCTGTTATGTGCTAATGTTGATGTTTTGGTTAACAGACATATCACTGAAGGTTGCTCTTACATTTTCCACTGGGATATAGGAGCGTTGGTCTGTTCAATTCTGGCTCGTCTTAAACACAAGCACTCCCTGGAGGTCATTAAATGTCACAAAGACTTTGTCATGGTGACCCTTAAGTAGCTAAAGCCCTACGAAGTTGTCCAAATAACCACCTCCTGTGTTCACTATAGGATTAAACATTAAGAGGCTCCACCTGATGACAAAACCAGGTACTACCGCTAATCTAGAATAATGTACGTTACCTAGGAAAATGGTACTGGATCAGTGTGGAAGATACTAAGCAGATCGAGGTAAAAAAATAATTTGACCCAGACATCCCTATTATTAACCTAATTTCTGTGCCCAGCTCAGTGTGAGAGTCTCCTTCTTAGCTATGTCTGCAGCCCGGAGCGGAGCAAAGATGAGTGACAGGTCAAGTGAAGATAAACATTTTGCCAACAACTCAGTTCGGCAATTTAATGTATTATTTAATGCTTGTGTGTGCTTATGCTTTTGATCACATACGACTCTTGTGTACAAAACCATTCATTTGATTTGATTTTGAGATGTTGTTGAGCAACATCCATTTGCTCTAAATGTCACATACACAATCTAAGACTCTACATTGTTCTGCAGGGTTGTCTTAATATCTTTCTGAAGCAACAGCCTTTCATGAATTTGTCACGGGTATTTGTTAAACCAAATAATCTAAATAGATTTATTTGGTCTTGTGAGGTCATGCAGTTTGCTCAAACCTCTGCAGTTTTAAAAGTTCACACAGTTTTCAAAACAACAGCCGCGATATTGT
Organism: Acanthochromis polyacanthus; assembly: GCF_021347895.1. Classification (NCBI taxonomy): domain Eukaryota; kingdom Metazoa; phylum Chordata; class Actinopteri; family Pomacentridae; genus Acanthochromis; species Acanthochromis polyacanthus. The sequence continues at coordinate 11,140,897 of NC_067131.1, read as the reverse complement.
GGCATCAGCCAAAATAGTCTGTCTTTTAAATGAAGTGCTGCCAAGCAAAATGATTTGTGAACATCCACAGAGTGCCATCAACTGCTCTGAGAGTATGTGTCTGCTTGAGTGTCTTTTATCAGGCTCATGGTTTTCCAAAGGCCTGTAATGAGGAGGAACATATGGCAGTGTTCATTGGACTGCACCGCTTTTTATCTCGCTTTTAATGCATCTCTCCACTCTGTCTCAGTTTTTTGTGCACTTAACTATGTACAACTCACTCTGAACCACACCGTCATTGCTCTTCAGGTATTTACCTGATAAACAAGGTGAGTAATACCACACGCACTTGAACAGCAAAAATTACAGGAAAAATGTCAAGGCAATTTAAACATTAGATAAGTATTATCACATTGTGTTGCATAGTTGTTTTGCCTTACAGACAACCAATTAAACTTGTTAGAATGTGAATATCAGAGGAGTCAGAGAGGCAGTGAATGAAGGAGGGAACAGAGGAGAGGAGCAAGCCGACTGAGAGACACGAATGCCACTGAGGAGGAGGCGGCTGTTAGTGATGTTACACTGAATGAGCATGACTCTGCCTCTAAAAATAGTTCAGCATTGGTTGTTTTGCAGCATTTTGGATTCGCAAGACAGACGGTCTCACCGTTGACGGCACTACGCGAAAAAATGTCAGTCAGATGATGGTGGAGGCAACACATCTGACGTCTTTCAACACCTTAAATATCACCAGGGAGGAATACCGTCACAATGCAAAATAACGTAAGAAAAAAATTGCTAAACTATGACCTAAGGGTATGTTTTATTAATTAAAGAACGTCTTTGATTTGACTAGAGCTTTAATGCTTATCGTCACGTCTCATGTCACCAACAGCTGTTTTGCTGTCGACTTCTTCCAGACACTCAGGAGTATATTCAAGCTGAAACGATATGCAATAGGAATATTAACTGATGTGATCAAGATGGATTTTAAGTTTTTATCAAACCGGCAAAGACTGAAGAACAAGGATCAGTGCTCTGAATGATCTAATGGGGGCAGGACACTTAGTCGGGGAGAGGAGCCAGCTCGGCTGCTCTTCACTGTTAATGTTAAACAGGCAAGGACAGGGTAGAGTGCTCTTTTACCACGGTACAAAGGACAGAGGACAAATGCCGCCAGAGGCTTTTGAACCTTACAGAACATCACTCCCGGGGCATTTCAGCTGCCATGGCATTTGCAGAAGGCAAAACACTACCGTACTCATCGGTATAATGCAGCTCCTCTACGCTGTATCTTAATTTAATCTACACCTGCATGCATCCGTGCACTCATCTGAACTTCAGGCAATCCCCCTGCACTGTATCTTAATTTGATCTACACTCAGCTTGAACCTTTGTCTGTGTTTGTGCACACTCTGTGATTTCGCAGACGAGTCACGCACGCACGCACACACCGGCAGAAGAAATGTGCTGTGAACCTATACGATGTCTGTCACACAGATGCAGACGCAGTAGCTGCCCCGCTACTCCCAGCATGAGATTCAGCTGCAATAATTCATGCTTCCAAATGAGAAACAGAAAAAAGAAATATTTCTCTCACTCCTCTTTTTTGACTCATCGCTGTAACCCAATGCAGACCTCATCAATTGTTTTCAAAAACAATTCTATTCTGCACCGATGCACCCTTCACTTCATTAGTGCAGCTATTATTTGGAGGTCCTAATGGCATCGGTGGCTGCGGTGCATGCATGTGTGAAAGAGTGCATGTGTGTACTTTTGTGCACATTGCAGGAAAGACTGAGTACCCTTGTGTAGAGGTCTTTGTTTAAGGGTTGCTGCTGGGGATAGTGCGAGTCGAGTGGCAAACAGTGCATGGGGAGACACTGATTACATGTAATGAGAACCAGAAATGACATTACAAAGCTGGAACAGCAAACACCACACCCAGAATTTTTTAGTAATTAGATTACAATGACTGATTACTTGATTACAATATCATGTTCAAATGGGAAAAATGGATTCTGATTTTGAGCTTAAGGACGACACACACTGAACACTAGTTTAATTACGTTGTGTAAATGGGACTGATTCTGGAGGTTGATGTTGCTGGCTAAATTTTAAGCTGATGACCACTAATGGGATTGCAGGAACTTTCCCAAAGCTGGTTCCAGAGCCGTACGAGCACATCCTCTCTCTAAATGGCCGATGACGGTTGGCCTGCCTGTGTCTGGCCTGATACCTCCGTCTGATTCTGTTGGGTAGAAAATGAGGCTGTTTGTATCAACTGTTAGCCAGCTGCCATCCCACTGTTGCTCGTCATTGTGCCGCGCTGCATTCCATCTGGTAGCAGAAAACCAATGTGACATTTAGTCAATGGTGCAAAGTGTCATTGTCAAAGTTGACAGAAAGCACTGAGGGTTTGCAGACGTCTCACTCTGCCACAGCCTGTCTGCCTTCACTTTGATTTCTATTCTTTCTCTCTATCTTTCCATCATCTTTCTCCTTTATTCTCTTTACATTCATGGGTTCTTTTGCTCCGTGTTTTTCTTGTACATTGTGAATACTTGCTTTGGCATTATATTTTTTATGTAGTTGTTGTGAAGTCTGTGTAGGTTCTCATTCATCCAGGTCATGGTTATCCAGTTCAGAACTGAAGAAGCCTCTTGGATGAGAGTTGAAATGTCTTCAAGGAACTTTCTTAAAGTCCATTGGATTGATTTAAACAACTTTGGATAATTGTTGTGAAGTTTTCCACCACCAGTGGTGGCCAGTGGTAGGGATGCCTCGAACCTGGCCCAAGACTGGGATTGGAATTGATGATGGGAATTTTGAAGTGACCGAAACAAACCTATGCCCAACGCTTTGTTTACATCTGTTGATGCAAGACTATTTTGATCAATATTAATATGATGATTATTTGGTGATTTTTAGAAAAAAACACACGCTTATTTCACCTTTCAAATTCAAATAGAGCTCTGATTTCATTTCCATGTTGTGCAACATTACTGCCATACTACAAATCTTTGCATCAAAATAAGACTTATTCACATCTCCTCAGGGCAGAACTTTTTTTTTTTGCCCCAAAATTAAATCAACAGTGCAGTTTTCACTTTTACAATATGTGATGCGCCGACCCACTGTGTCGCTTTAATTGATAGCTAAGTTGATGGTGGCCAAGAACCAGGATTCAGCGAGGTAACAACGTTGTTCTTGGCCTTCACGCATGAACTGTAGCTTGTGGTGTTTTTTCAGGTGGTTGAACAAGTTAGATTCCTCAGTCGCTTTGTGGAAGAGACACCAGCGGTTTTTGCATGCAATTTGCTTCGTCTTACCACTGCTTGGTCGAAATTCAAAAATAGTCTTATTTGACACTGACAGCCTAATTCAAAAGCTACCGCTTCACCTTCAGTTTTGCACAGTCTCCTCTATTCTGGACTGCAGCCACAATATCCATAAATTCCTTTGCAAGTGCGACACCTCAGTAGTGAACTCAAAAGTAGAATAGAACGTCCATCCTAAACGTCACTATCATCATCACGTTCATTTATCTGCAGGAAGCCAAGATTATCTTATGAGTAAGAAAATACATTTAACACATTTGTTAGAGCTAAAGGACACCAAGTGGTTTTGATGAGTACAAATGGATGTAAACAAAGCTCACGACTTCTGGATGCTGACCAAAGTCTTGTCACTGCATACAGCCAAAAGATGCGTCAGCTGAATCGGTCGTATGACGTGACTAAAATCTGACTAAGGTCAAAATGATATTTGTCATAAGGATTTAAATTAATTCCAATATGGTGTGAATGCGTGATGACGAAAAGTGTAACTGAAGGAGTGAAGAGATAAAAACCTGAATAGGGAAAGAGAACAGTTGATTTTAGAGATGAAAAGGGGAAAATGATGTTTGCCAGTGACCCCTCCATAAACTCTCAGTGCATTAGGGGTATTAAAACACGAGTGTCCATTCTGCTTACAACTACGAAAGCTGACAGCTAAGATGAGATGGTCCTCCTACACGGGTGAAATCTACCATGTCAGCAGAAATGATCCTGGAGGTGGAGTTTCTGTCCGATAAAGTCACCGGATGCTGCTCTGTTTGTACATCACAGAATCAGTAGCATATGAAGAGAAGCAGGGCTGCTCTCTGCGGTCAGAAATAAGTGCTCCTAAGCACAGCAGGAAATTTCTGAATCACTGTACTGCATTAATCATATGATGATGAATCCCATTATATAATAAAAAAAGTGAGTGCTTGGAGTGAGACTATGCCATCACTCAAAATCAGATCAACTTAATTTCCATTTAATGTGTATATACTTGCTTTTTAGCGTCTTTATGATTTATCTGTGACAGCACTCAAGGATTGCCTGAGTGAGCTCTTATTACATGACAGATAAATGAATGCACTGATCCACATGGGAGAAAAAAAATCTTAGTCCATTATGTCTAAAATATAAAAGTTTTTGTTGTCAAAGTTCCCTTTTGGAAAACAAGAGTTCTTCTGGTTTGACTGCCTCTTATACCCCTCTGAACCCCCAAATCCACCAGCGGTTTTAATGGACACATTTTAGTTTTTTTAGTCTTCAATCACTAAAACTACACCACTTGGCACACACATCATGGCAAGAAACAGTCTTTGTCCTTGATGCATTTCTGACATTCACTTTTATCAGGAAAAACAACCAAATACAAGATAAAAGTCTTGATAGTTCATCAAAATCACTGTATTCGACTGCTCATTTAAAAATTTGCCAAAAATAAAGCATTTTCAGAAATCATACAGTGAAAAACTAAAAAATTCTGCAATCCTTGGCACTAAAAAGTAGCCACCAATGACAAAAATCTGGAAACTATTCAACTGAGCTGAAATCTTAAATACGTATAGCTAACATTCCAATACTAAAACTTTTAATATAGTTGATTCCAGGTTCCTTCAATTTATTGAGAAATAAAGAATTAAATGTCCATTTTCTTCCAGCAATGGCTGTACTGTTTCTAGAGCTGCATGGCTTCTGATTTCAGTGAAAACTAGAATGCAATGAGCAAAAAATGTGACAGAGCAAGAAATGCCCACAAACTGCTTGCAGTTCAAAATAGTGAATCAGTTGCTTGAATCCACCTTTCTTTTCACTTAATTTATCCTCCTTAAATCTCCAGGGTGAGTTTTAAACTCAGTGTTTTAACAGAAGCTGATTTTGCGTCCATAAAGACGGGTCATAAAGATGATGGAATGACAGAACCGACAATCATTTTTTTAGGGCAAAACATCATAAACAGCACCTAACACCTTGCTACATGTAGCTGTCACACTTGTCAAAATGGGTCTCCCTTAAAGCAGCCCAGAGCATTTCATCAGGGCTGCATCCCAAGTGATTACTGACCTGGTGACAAGCTGCCCAGAGAATCACTTCTGTCTGATGTTACCATCAATCAGTGAAATTCGGTTGAAACTTTGTCTGTATATCTCTCATTTGTGACCTTTCGTTTGCAGATGTGAACTTTTCTGGGAAGCACAAACCTGATATTGACGTGACAATTAGCAAAAGAGAAAATGCTGTCTACATTTCGGTCGGCAGGATTCAGGAGTAAACAGCTTCAAATAAATTATTGGACTGAAAAGAGGCAACATTTCAACCCTGCCAGGTCTTGATCAGGCAAAAAGCCAACAGGGAGATGAGTGAGCAGACACTACTTTTATTCCCTTCACAGAAAGAAGCAAATATTTATTTTTTTCTTGACTTGATATGCCACAAAAGCGACATTTTAGTTCAGGATGTAGATTATAAACCCACTTTAAAAATTACAAGACTGCGCCATACTTCTGTTTTCATAGGGCTTGTGTGTGGGACCATGTGGTCGGTGTACTCACAGCTGGCACTGGTCTCCTTTGATCCCTTTGGTGGTGCAGAAGCACTTGCCAGTTAACACCTGGCACACACTTGCATGGCCATTACACTTACAGGCTGGAACAGGCAATAAACACAGATGGAAAAGAAAGTAGGGGAGGAAGGGAGTGTAAGCAAGAGAGAACACAGGGACAGAAACATTACTGATTAGTAATCCATACAATGAAGTTTTGACTTACTTGTGTCTGTGTGCTTGATACACATGATAAACATTTCAGTTAATACTCTCCTCAGGGCACATTCAAGTCTACGATTCTCACAGTCTGCACCATAGCAATTTCTTTTCCCGCTTTTAAGGACTTGACTAGCACTTGTCCATTGCTCGCAGCGTTTGTGCTAAGCTAGGCTACAAAGATCCCTTCTGCTATACTGAACGACTCAGAGCGGAAATTGATATTGATCTGTGAAAGATTGTAAACAACAGTATTTCACAAAAGATTGGGTGAACTGATACACGGAGGAGGACTGCACCCAAGCCCCAGACAGGAGGCGATGACATCCTTTCCAAGTGCTAAACCTCACTCTTAGCAAACCTTCTCCCAAAATGTACATATGAATATTTTAGAAATACTTCTCCCACACTTCTCGTTATTGACAGCTGGTGACAACAGGGATTTAATTTTAATATGTGCAAATCACACTAGATAGGAGGGTTTTGAAAAATGCCCACTGTGCGTAAAACACACACTGAATATGCAGTGGATCCCACTCACTTCAAATTAAGGCATAGATGTTTTCGCATGTAATGACACATAATGATTTTTGTCCCCCAGGCTCTAAAAGAAGAAGGAGAATATTCACAGACTGTCACCTGTGTAGTTTCACTTTACAGGTTGCAGCTAAAGTCTGTGCAGTAACAGATGTTATCTGAGACCGTACCGCTCCCATGTGTGTGTGTATGTATGACTCCTGTCTGGCAATTCAAACAAAAGCCTACATGTGATTTCTCAGGAATGCTACTCATGTTTCATAACGAACGACTGCAGGTAAATCTCCTCCTGACGATCCTCCTTCAATCAGTCCGCATTTCTTTTAACAGAAAAGACAGCTCCAGACACTTATCAGATACTAATAGTCATTATATATTTGATTTAGTGCCCATGCCCATGCTGTGTTCACACTCATTTCCGGCATTGAATTCAGCAGACATTAGGTGCTTTTGCTTTGAAAACAGGAGTCCGGTATAAATTATGGGTTGCAGTCGCTCAAGAAAATTTATTCCGCATCGAGCAGGAGAATGAGATAATAAATCTGCTTCATATGCTATTCAAAGACTCTATCAAAACAGCTTTATATCAGGGGAAAAACTGAATACCACACCTAGTACATTAGCAAAACAATCAAGCATTTGAGCTGCAGCTGCTAAAATTTGTATTAAGTTGCCTTTAAAACAATCCCTGGCTCTGTGTGTATACCTTAATACTAAAACCAAGGTACGTGTGGGTGGGTTTCCATTTATTTATTTATTTTAGAAAGCTAGAGGCTTGTGCTTACGGGTGAAAAACATTGGGAACACAAGATTGCTGACCTTCAGCTTCACCTGCAGTTCCCACAGTGTACCATATATGCTCTACACTCACTCCCAGTGTCGGACAAACACATACATACCTTGACATTTCACTGCCTGACCAGACGACTACTATGACTGCGGTTGTTCTTTCTGTTAACACTTTATGAAACCATCATATGTCTTCAATCGAACAGGGTGGACAATTTGTCACAAGTTCAAATCAACACACAATAGTGCCCTCTGTTGCTTAGATGCTGTATCACAATGTACTAATCATGCAGTAATTAGAAATCAATAAGCCGATCCCATTTTTCTAAAAGCTTAATTATCATTTACACACTGCAGGGCAGTCTAAATAAAACAAAAAAACAAATTTAATGTCCTATTCTCTAAATCTAATAGCACTGGTCTCTTGTCGTGAAGTGAAATTGTGGACAGATGATGAGCACAAGGCTATGGGGGTTGGGGTGAAACTACATCAGTTGACTGCTTCGCCAAAACAATAACAAGTAAACCCCATTAGGTGCTATGCGTGCAGAATAACTAATGTCTGTAGCGATGCGGCACTCACCCTGGCATTTGCCACCGTTGGTCGGGTCTCCATGGTAACCGGGCATGCAGGTCTCACAGTGAGCACCAGTGGTGAGGTTACGGCACTGCTCGCACACACTGCCGTTCACACACGTGCTGTGGCCGTTGCACTGGCACGCTGCGAAAAGGAACCGAAGGGTTGATGGCTTAATGCAACTTTCACTGCTCTAATCTTCTGTCGCAGAAATTTCAGATCGTGGTACACCGAGTAAGTCGGGGCTTAATATTTAGAGACAAGGTGGGTGATTCTATGCTAACACTCTCGCATTCACAAATCTCCATTTGCTTGCGAGTCACACAGGCACACGTGAGCGATTTTTACACCTACAGTTGTTTCTTGTGTCTGCCAGGTCATTTTAATTATTATTTAATCACATCTGCTTTTTAAAATATTATTTACCGCCTGTGCCTTTTAATTAACCTGCAATAAACCTCCAACTGGAAACACAAATATGCGAATTAACATTATTTGTATTGATTTTGCGGCTAAAGTAAGTGAATTGGAGTGTGCCGTTGAGGGTAGTTAATCACTCTCATCGTGGCCACTGACTTTTGCTTTTATGTGAAGCTCTTCATTAATATGACATCACAGATTCAAGGCCAGAAAATGTCCATTTGTAAAAGTAACTGTATATAACAGAGTTTTAAATGATGACTTCCGATCTAATAATTAGACAAAATATTACCAAAATTCTTAAAATGACTTGTAGAATTAAAAAAAAAATAGAAGAATCACACATAAATTAGACTGACACGTTTTTTTTTTTACACATAATCAGCTCCAATGAGCCACTGAGTACTCCTAAGGTTCTCCAATTACTACAAGCAGTGGGTATATTATCATTTTACATAATGTGGTTATATGGACTGGGGCTTGATGAAAAACTAAATGGCATACTAGCGTAAGGTTGCATGGAGTCAGTAGGGAGGGATTAGTTGCATAGAGAAGCTGTAACAGGAATCCGCGATAAGAACATCTTTTCAAACTTAAGGCGTTGACAGTCAATAGGTAATAACAACCTCTGACACGACACGTGAGCTGTAACTTCAGTAAGACGGACAGGAAGCCGATTACTCACCAGGGCAGTGAATGAATGCCCACTCGTAGCCTTTGTCTTTGGGGCAGCTGCCGGGCTCCAAGCTCATATCGTGGGACTGGCCCTGCTGGCCCTGCTTCGCCAGTCTCTTCATCGGCCCCCGATATGAACCCTCCATGCACAGGCCCTTCCCTGTGCTGCTGGGATCTCCACACCAGCCGCACTCAGGTTGCTCCAAGCACTGGGAACATGTCCGCAGGCCCGAACAGTTCTGGGCTGGAGAAGAGGGGAAAAAGTGTGAGAAATTTTCTTTTTTGTAATGCTGGAAAGTTTGGTGTATTAACCCAGTGCCACTACCCTCTTTGCTTCCCTTCGAAAAAGAGTCAAACTCCCGAGTTTCCTACTTTGTTTGTATTCTTTCATCAGCTATCACTTGTCCATTTCTTTTCAACTTATTTACCAGAGCTGTCACCTTGACCCCAGCAGAAGGAAATCAGAATTCCACAGCAACAGCAGCAAAGGCAGACAAAATCCTGAAGGAAGCTGCCGTCAGGATTTTCTCCTTTATCCTTTTAAACAAACAACTTAATTCATTTCTTTGGATTTTACAGGAGCTGCAGATTACGGAGCATTAATGTGTTCTACACTAAAACACAAGCTGGTTATCTGGTGAGGCGTCAGGCCGGCAGATCTGAAAGCAGATAAGAGGATAAGGAACAAGTGTCGAGCATTAAACAGCTGACGGAGATGGGGACGGGTGCAGGCCAGGGAATGAGAAGGCAAACGTGTCAGAAAAGCGGGACGAGCGAAAAGTTTGCGATCCGAGTTCAACAAAGGGCCTGAATGTATTTTGCGAAGTGACACCTCGTCCTAAACTCAGAAACCCACGGGAGCGAATTGTCAGTTGAGGGACGAACTTTCAGGCCACTAAATTGCCCGACAAGTTTCAGCGCCACCACTTGTCTGCCAGACAGACACTTTAGTGAAGAAAATGCCACTACTATTTTAAGGAGACAAACATCGAGTGCTTTTACCTCAGTTTATGTCAAACAAATCTCCAGCTATTCTGCTAATGGATGTGAAACCATGACAACACCAGAGCAATCACTACAGAGTAAGGCCATTTAAGTTTGTTTTGACGACAGGACGTAAGTGGCGCATTTCTAAGGAACATGCCCTTCTGAGAAAACAAGCAGCTGGAGGAGGACTTTTGTCTTGCCGCAACACAAAAGCAGGTCGGGATTCAAAATCCGCCACAAAAACAAAATGCACGTCTTTCGCTTGGATTTTGACAGACGAATCAATATGAGTGAACACGAACGACTAAATCTGATGCCCAGAGGTGTTACATAAATTGGATGAGCGTCTGTACAGGAAAAACAAGTCTTGCGTCATCCAGAGTTGCCAGTTTTTATCAGTTGAGCAAATATAACCTCTGTTCCTTGCCCAGGTTCTCTCAACAACATTGAATTCATTTATGCGAGCTTTCCAGCAAGTTTTAAAAATGGAAATGAGTTTAATTTTAAGTATATTCAATCACAAATTACATCAAAATGCGACTTTCGAGGTCGAAGTCGAGGAGATCAAATTTTACAGGATCAGTTTACTGAGCGTTCCAACTTCGCTGTTCAAAGTCTCCTGTGGCTGCATTTATTTAAATCTGTCTGCTGGCTTGTTTCGCAGCCTTCAAATTGTTCTTTCTGGATTTCCTGGAGACTACAAAGATTTACTGATCAAAATGACAACCTAACCACTTCAATATCTGGTTTTGCATATCTGAGAGGAGTCGTGTGAAAAGAACCAGATAGCTCCGTGTCTTAACAATACCCTTCTTTAATCGCTGTTTTTTTTTTCTCCACCACAGGTCTTCCAGTTTGTAACAGCATCACTTAACACTAATTGCTCCTGTACAACACAAGGTAAGTCATAAAACTGTGTTCTCTCTTTACAGCTCTTCCACGTCAATGAAGAAGACACACTGCCCGGCCCAAAAAAAGTCGGACACTAATATTTTGCTGGACTGCCTTTAGCTTTGAGTATGGCGCTCATTCGCTGTGGCATCGATTCGATAAGAAATTAATCCTCACGTGAAATCTCTGAGCCTGAGAAATGACTGAAATGAATAGTAAGTTTTTAGAATAGTTGTAAATCAAATTTTAATTGTCGAATAGTTAAAGCCCATCTCGCCTACTGTAAACCACCTGAAAAAATGTGGAGTGGGTGTAGGGAGCACACCTATTATTAAAGACCGAATCAAAGACCGAGGAAAATGCTGCGGGGTAAAAAGGAAAGTCAGCTCGACCTTGCGTGTTTAAAATTCTGTCTGAACCGAACACAGCTTGAGGGGGTTTGTTGTCCTGACCCCACCATGATGAAACAGGCAGACACTGTGTTCATGGCACAGATGACCATGTGTCTGGTTTGGCTGTTTGATCTGGGAGGATATGGCTACACAGACAGTTGAAGAGATATTTAGGATACTCAATTCGAAGTCCCCAGCTGCAAAGCAAGGAACTATTAACAACTATTAGCACATGCTCAAGCTCAAATTGCAAAATTGGCCTCTTCTCTACTGAAAGCAGCACAAACAACACAGATCTTTCACAGCACTCCAGCAAGCAAAGACACTACTATATATTTTCACAGTATTGTGGATTTAAATGCATTTTTTTTACGAATCTATATGCTCTAAAAATAAGGACAAGAAGATTTAACGCAGGTGAGAAAATTTGAGAATTAAACAGGGCATTGAAAGTTGAATTTGAAGAGGCAAAGTCTGACAAAGCAAACAGAAAGGGAAGAAACTACAAAGAGAATTTATAGGACAACCTTCTCTGTCCTTCATGCCAACAGGGACTAATTCCTCAAGACAAATATCCACAGCGAAGAGAAGCATCACTGTGTTACCCGACACCCGCAGACACAAATGAATTTGAGACAGCACTCTTGGGCTCTCTAAATTTGTTACTCGCTAAACTGATCAGAGATGTTTTTACAATCTGACACAACTGTGGCTATAATTCATACATCAGGCTGCACAACAGCATCAACCTGAACAACGGCACCGACCTTCAGGTGAAGAAGCTCTCCGATCGGCTTAAGGCTGTGGACGGGATCGTCAGGAGAATAGCAATGGAAGCATGTTTATCTATCCTATCACGACAGATGGGTAATGCCTGCATTTTTGCTGCTTTCTTCTTCATAGTTACTCCGCCAAGGAAAGGGGGAGTTATGTGATGATCGGCGTATGCTTGTCTGTATGTCTGTCTGTTAGCAATATTATTAAAAAATGGACAAACGGATTTGGATTAAATTTTCAGGGACGGTCAAAAATGACAAAAGGATCAACGGATTAGATGTTGGCAGTGATGTGGCTTATAGTTTGGATTCACGGATTTGTTAAAGATTTCTGTATCATTGCGAGATAGTGGTACGGCATCACTGTAACTATGACAACAAGAGCAATCCGAGATTTCTGACCTCCGTCAAGGGAAGATGTGGATGGTAAAGCAAGATCTGTTTTTGCAACAAGGGAAAATCTAAATCCGGATTCAGAATCCAGATTCAAAACCGGATCAACACACAATTTGAATGGAATCTTCCCTGGGCCAAGATCCACCTCTGGTGAAAATTTCATGAAGATCCGACAAGTAGTTTCCGAGAAATCCTGTCCACAGACACGCACACAGACAGACAAATAAATAAACGGACCCGATTGCATGACCTCCTTGGCGGAGGTAATAAGTGAACACCATGTCAGCCAAAAATCAACCGTTGCGGACTTCTCGAAATTTATCCATCGGAAATGATACAAGGAACAGTTGACTAAATTGCGGAGGTGTTTCCAAGTCCCATCAATACATATTTAGGTCACGCGATTCAGTATCTGTACATAACTTTCACATTCAAGGTCATTTTGTTTGTGGGTACATCTACACTCAATGGCTACATTCCATCACGCCGTGATTTCTGCCACGAATTCTTTCAAGATTTCAGCCGTCAGAAATGATACAATGACTGAGCAGCCCTGGTGGAGTAATGTGCTCTCTGAGTGCTTTTCTTGTTTGTCCTGCGAGTTCTTAGTCAAAGAGTGAAGAAAACAGCCTGCAATTTGTGTCGTATGCAGAACAAAATGCTCAATGAAAGGTATTCATATTCATTTGTTTTCCCCCAAAGAGTTGTATTATATGCAACAACAAGCTGTGGAGGGTGAAATGACTACAAATTTTATGAGAAAGAGCCAAACTTTGGGATCATATTATAATGGGAGTTGAGCTCTCTAAACCTTTTTGGTTTGCGATCCCTTAAAAACAAAGTAAAGGCAAGCTGTGTTAAATATTTTTATGAGCTGTGAGCATTTCTAACAAAAAAAGTACCATGACAAATGATTTTACTTGTATGCTTTTCTACTGCTTAGCTGGTGAAAAGCAAAGATAAGAAACCACAAATAGCAGAGTAGAAATTCATTTTTTTGCTTTACTATCTGGCTGATGTATTGACTGTGGTAGTTCTGGCCAGGTTCACTCAAAATTTAAAGTGCACCACATCTGAGCTGAACAAAATTATCTGGACAATCATTAGACCAAAGAATGTGTTCCCACCATTTATCAGGCATCTTTTCACATTGTTCACAAAGATTAATCCTGTATCTCTACAACTCAGATTTTTAGCTGGTCACTGATCTTCCTTTACCCTTTAATCGTTTGTGACATCTCACAATCAGATTTTTCAGTTCCTTTTGTAATTCTTTTTGTATGTGGAACCAAAATGCATTCATGCAAATAGACAGAGACCACAGGTTCAAAACTGAGAAAGTTCTAGTGTTCACAGGCCATTTTTACAACCACGTTTATACAAGTAGACTAATTAGAAATCACTGGTTTGCTCAGTTTTGTTTCAGTTGCCACAGGTTTTCTAACTTGCGTGTCGGTAATCACAGCTGTATTCACTTTTGTTGCATTCACTCTTTACTTTGGGGTCTGAATTTTCCACACAGTCTTTCTTAAGTATTTGTTTTTTGATTGCTCGTAAGAGCAAATACTGTACTTTTTGACTTACAAAAAAATGCAGATATTGAGAGATGATACCATTCTGAATCATCTGACATTTAACTGATATTGCACATGGGGGTACTCACTTCTGCTGTATGCTGTGTACTTGTTACAAAAGACAAAGACAGACTGACTCTGCTGCTCCTGCATGCTGTATGTAAGTATGACAATTTTTACACAGGAATTACTCTGACTAATGTATTTTGCTAATAGCCTATATTGAAATACTATGAAATACGGCTATAGTTGTCAGGTTGATGTGCTTTTTTGCATCGTTGTTATGACCATAGCGACACACAATGTTTCCTTCAACCACCTCCAGAGATAGTAGGGGTCTATGGAGCCCTTCTTTTCGGGGTCCAAAGCTAAAAGGTTTGGGAAGCCCTGCTCCAAAGCACATGCAAATGACACACATGCAGAATGCTGCATATTTCTTGGTCACACATTTATTGCAGCAAGCAGTTTTTTCACTGTAGTATATCACCAAATATTTCAATAAATGGGTAAGCATTTCTAACATTTTATAGAAGCATCTGTCTTTCTTATTTATCAGTAAATAAGGTTATAAATTTTATGTTACGAAGAATTTCAGAGTACAGTGAAACACAACTTTATTCCTGATGATCACTTATGGTAAATTAATATCTGTGTAACCATATGAGCACGGACAGTTTACCAGTGACTTTCATATTACAAAAACAACAACAACAAAAAAGCTCCCTTTTACATTACTTCATGTGTGAGCATTTCCAAAATGCCTGCTGCTCATTCCCAGAGATTTATCTACAGTCTTTGTTCCTTGGTGCGAGACTGCCTTTAAACTACTTAAAGCCAGCTAATGGTAAGGAGTCTGTCTATAGCTCGGTCAACAGGGAAATCTACCACTTGGACCTAGATCGTATGCAAAAGTAATTGGCCATTACAAAGCAAAAACAGCTTCCAAAGCCAATCACAGAAAACTAATACGATTTTCCCACTGACACAAACACCTTCCACTTTAAGCCGTTTCCCTGCCTTAACCTCTTTTCTCTCCATGATGAATATTGACTGCGTACAGAAGCCAATCCGGGAAAGCTTATTGTTCGCCACCCTAATGCCAGACTATAGACTTCCAAGAGGACTCATCTAGATTAAGTTCAGTAAAAGACACTTACCCACGCATTCTGCAGTCTGCCACTCCAGACACTGGCCGTAGGGAAAAGAGATGACATAGGCAGTAGAGTCGACACAGCGCTGCGCACTGCCACACCACATACACTCCATGGCCTGGCTGGTACAGTTGGCACAGTTGGCGTGCAGCGAGCACGGCTTCTTACAAGATGGACGGTTACTCTGATTGGGGTTTCCTGGATAAAGAAATGGCACAGCAGGAGAACATTAAGAAAAATCATTTAAACGACACTACATATTAAGGCAGTATATGCTTCCATGTGTCTCTTACCAGTAGCTTTTTCACAGATGAGGCCGTGGGCAGTAGCAGTGCATGGATTGGCTCTCAGGCCCGACACCTGAGGCTCCTCCAGGTACGCACAGAACCCAGAGTCGCTGGGTTCGCCGGGCAGCCAGCGCAGACTGCTGTTGGTGAACGGAGACATGTCCTCCCAACCCCAGTATGACACATTGATCTTCCTCAGGCCCACCCAGGGAGATAGCCGCTGTGGGAACACAGCAAAAGACTCAACGCAATGCCTGAAAAGCAACAAGGTCTTCAAATGCAAGATGCAGTTTAATAAATGTGGCTTCCTTGCTGTGCCATCATGCTATTTAAAACAAAAAGGAGAACGGCTGCAGCATTTACACCTGGGAAGCAAAGATGCCATTAAAAGTCTGCTGAAAATAATTTCACAGATATGATTACTTATTTGCCTTCAGGATTGGACTTTTAATGTGATGGTAAAATGATGTGGAATGGCATGTCAAGGTTTTGTTTGGAACAAACAGCCGGGTTTCAGCCTGGCAGACTGACAGCAAATGATATTCTCATGAATACAGCAGGCATGACCAAACTTAAATCACCAGCACACGCCACAATTTTCTGTCACAGCAAGAAGGATGTGTACCTGTGAGAGATGAGAAGGTGAGTGTTTGCCCAAAAGCGCATTTCGGCATTTCCATTAAAGATGAAGAGGCTTGAATTACGATGCTGTTACTACTGTTAGGTTTTTTTTTCTGTGAACAAATCATTATTTATGATTTACATTTTACAAATTGTTCTCAGTTGCACTGCTGAGCAGACCGGACATCTCCAATTTCAGCCTGTCACAGTATGACTCAAAAGTAACTGAAGCCTGGTCGACATGAAAATCGAAACTTGAAACTGGTCCAATGCCACAAACTGACATGTGCATGTCCAGTGTGCATGTGTTGATGTATTTATGATTAGAAATTATAGAATAAGCCCTGAATAAAAGCCAATACTCTGATGAAAGTAAAAAGAAAGCAGCCTCAGCAGTCAAGGTCTTAGATACTATAAGTGCTAATGCTTGTTCCGACAGACAGTGAATCATGTGGCCCTGGTTTGCTATATGCAGCAAAGCAAAGTGAGAGGCAATTATCACCGTCTAATTCATCAGGTGCACCATCTCAGATGCAAAACTATGTACAAACTGTACAGTTTGAGGCACAGCCTTGGGGAAAACAATTTATTGAGAAATGGTTGAAAGGCACAAATTACGCTAGCTAAAAGGATGGCTGCAATCACACAGAACACTAGTACAGAAGCACAAAACTGATCAAGAGAAAATCGTGTTAGAATTCAGAAGTGCTCAGCGTTACCGACAGGCCGCACTGGCAGATTACGATTCCCTGTTCAAGTCCGTCGGCTGAACACCGAGCTGAACGCTCCATGTCCAATACAAGAAAAGATTTCCGAATGAATTGAATATACTATGTTGTGAGTCATGTCTGCAGTACAGACATGACTCACAACAAAGCATCAAAACGACATCACTCTGCACCTCCTTTTGAACATTTAGTAAAACCAGCACATTGGTTCCATCTATTTACTTATTTATTTACCTTTACCTTGTCTTCTTGTTGGAGTTTTTTGAGCTCCTCGAGCACAAAGTCCACCTGTTTGGAGGTGGTGAGTGATGCAATGTTGCCATTAAGGTTCTTGCAGTAGTGTTGGGCATTGTCGTAGCTCTCGCGGCTGGAGTTGATCCTCAGGCAGGCCTCGCCCACCTGGCTCCAACCCTCATTGCACTGCTGGGCTAGAAGACAGAAAGAGAAGATGCTGACACTGAGCAAAAGCATGGAAGACGCGACTGAAAAGCTGCCTCTCCTTTAACCTTTACAGCCTCGCCTACCTAAAATCACTCGTATTTTCTTTCATTTGTAAGAAAAACACTGACTCATTAACTAAGAGCGTTGGTTAAATACTGCTCAACAGGGAGTGCTATGGTTCAGTAAAATCAGGCAGCAAACATTGAACACAGCGAGCAAAACAAACCACAGGGGACTAAAGATTTAGGGCTTAGTGTGTGCGTGGATGTCACTGATTTTACATAGTGTGTGTACGATCAGCAACTCCCTTTCAGGCATCAGAAATCCCCACCACCACCACCACCACACACACACACACCGATATTATTTGCAGCTCCCACTGCACTCCCCTCAGGCGACAAGGCTTCATGAACTGAAAATTATGGATAAAGTGACAGCACTATTTCTTCAGATTCAGCCAGCGTCAACATCAACAGCAGGGCGGGTGGGAGAGAGGGGGTAGCCGGTGAGAGGTAAACTAAATACACTGTCAGCGCTGATAAACAACATCAGGGTGACATCTTGAAAATGCATCTCTGCAAACACCAGATGCAGTGTTTAAGCCATACGAAGAGGAGCAGAAGAAATAAAGAAGCAAGTCATCATTAGCATCTGCTCGAATGACTGGAAGGTTTTAATCACGTACAGACATTAAAACTGATCAAATAAGCCAAACGCTGGCAGTAAAAATGACTGAATATAGGTTTAAATACGCCTTTCAGGTAGAGCTAATCATTACAGAGAGCACAACAACCCATGTGACTGTTTTGGGCTAACACTTATCAGCGTCTATCATGAAATCAAGGATAAAACAACCAGAAGTATCTCACCGATGGTTCCACTTTTATCTTTGCATTCCCACCACCTCCACATTCTTGACTGAAAACCTGACAGTGTTGTCACGCACGTGTGGGGACCAAAACTCCAAAGCCTTCAACAAGATGGTGTGTTCATGTGCACGGAAATGCGCTTGCTGCTCCAATGACTTGCTTACCGGGCAAAGCGTGGCACTGCGAGTGATTCTGGTCCCACTGACAGTTGAGATTCAGCGAGCAGCTCTTGCAGTTGGCAAGCTTGCTGCACACCTGCTCATTCCGCACCGGACACTCGGTGAAGTTCTTCACATTCTACAGCCGCAGGGGAAGTAATTATTTGGATAGGAATTAATTTGAAATCCAGACAGTAATAAAAAAAACAAAAAAAAAAAGCCCTGTTTGTGCTAAAACGCAATGAATTTTGCTACCTTAAGCAACATTTCACAAGGAAACTACGCACTCCTAACCACATAATGATACATTATAGCAAAATCATCACTCCAGTGTTCTCTGCTCATAAAATCTTGAGGATAAAGTGTCTTTGTGTGTGAGCTGAAGCGCTCTGCTGCCCCCTGTTGGAACACTCACAGAGGTGCAGTTGCTGGAGGCGGCGATGCACTTCTTGTCATCACACCACTGGCATCCATTGGTGTTTGCTGTACAGCTGGCACAGTCCGAGAACCTGTAGCACCACTCGTCTACTGTGACTAGAAAGAGGCAGAAACAAAGGTGCAAAATGATACGTGTGCATACAGTCAAAACACATTACATTACAACAGCTAGTTTGGGAATCAACCACAAATTACAGCCCCGACAAGCACGCAAAAAAAAAAAAAAAAAAAAGATTTCGATGTCTTCCTCACCAGCTTTAGGGGGGCAAAATGAGGCAGGAGTCAGGCTGCCGTGAGCCATGCTGGGCTCCCAGGGGAGACATCGGCCTCTGCTCCAGATGCAGCGGACCCCTGGCCCAGCTTTTACGCAGCCCTCCTCTGCCAAGAAGGCCTGGCAGCTGGGAGGTCGGTAAACAAGTACATCGTTGAGCAGCACACTGGAGAAGCCCCCAAACACATACATGGACCTGAGGAGGAAAACAGGGGCGTCAACAATCACAGACAAAACAAAAGCAAACATGGCCGTTCTACTGTGGATTCTTTGAAAGTTTTCATTGTGCTAAAATGGAGAGAGAAATGCAACAGTTATAATACACAAGATAAATGTATTAAAATTAGACAAGCTTTTTCTGTCAAGGCAGTAGATAGTTATGAGAATTTATTCATTGCTGTTATTTGTAAATAGTCAAATACTGTCTTCACAAGGAAAGAATCTTTTTAAATTCTGATTGAATGACTGTTAAAAGTTCTGCCAAACTACAGATCCAGCACTGCCAATTGCTGTTTTTTTCGGTTTAAAATATCCAACTAAACTACTGGAGAAAAATGGCTTGTGGTCACACAATGGTTCTGAGCACGAGCGGGGCAGAGTGTAATTACTAGATCAAACAAATGATCAAACAGCTGATTTCACCATCACCAGCGTCTCTATTTCCAGTAGAGAGACTCACCCATTGCTAACCACAGCAGAGTGACCGAAACGGTTGGCATCGCGGTGCAGGTCGGGCTTTGGCAGGAGCTTCCACTCATCACAGGCTGAGGAAAACACAAGGCCATAAGTGCAAGACTATTTTCTTTGTTTGTCTCCTCTAATGTGACACAGCTAACTATGGAGACTAGCATA
This sequence comes from Acanthochromis polyacanthus, assembly GCF_021347895.1. Taxonomy (NCBI): domain Eukaryota; kingdom Metazoa; phylum Chordata; class Actinopteri; family Pomacentridae; genus Acanthochromis; species Acanthochromis polyacanthus. The sequence continues at coordinate 11,121,007 of NC_067131.1, read as the reverse complement.
ACCCTCTGAATCCCAAGTAGTTTTTCCTGCGTTTCTGTGCTCCGGTTAGATTTTTTACTCATTGTGAGCTTATTGTTCACTGCAATTAAAGTCCTGCTCCTCTATGGAAACAACACAACCATGGTTTAAAGTAGACAAAAGTAAAGAATGCATTCCGTGCAGTAGGACACATTTATTGAAAAAAAAAAAGACTAAATGAAAGTTAAAATTTCTGTGATTATTCATTCCACAATAATTGAACAAACCTTCAATCACCACAGCTGTTACGAATAATGGAAAAGGTATAGGTACTGCATTACTACTATTTGTAAATCCCATTTTTCCAGAATCTGATTCTAGTGAACTAATCTTTGAGTAAAATATTTTGAATAAAATGATGTTGATGAAATCTCAAAGATTCCAAATCTCAATGAAGCTGCAGGTGAAACATGATTTGCTTGAGGACTCTTGAACGTTGCAAATGTGGTGATTCTTTGTGTTGTTAAAATTTCTGACCACAATAAACTGTTTGAATTTGTTGAAAAATTATATGCCTTTCAATTGGCCAGAGGGTTTTGGGGTTCAGAAGGTTAAATGTACTTTCTGTTGATTTCCTTATTCTGTTGATAATAAAGTAAATAATTTCAAAGATGCTATGATACACAAGACCACAAAACTCATGAAAAACCAAGTATTGTATGCTATTACAGTTTTCGCACATGATTCTGTTCACTGAATCTACAGCCCACAAAATCTCAGTAGGTGCTCTTTAAGATCCGAGACATTTTTAAAATTCAACACAGACTCAAGCTTAAAAGCATTTTGATTTTTAAAAAAAATTGCGTTTAACTCACTAATTACTAAAACTAACAAGTGAAAATGATTCCACAGCAGCATGAATCCTACCAATGTCGTAGGCGAGGAAGTCGGCAGAGAAACACTTGGCCCCGTTGCTGAGTGATGTGTCATTATGCGTGTTGCCACCAAAGAAGAGCAGAGTGCCGCTGAGCAGCACAGCTGAATGCAGGTACCGTGGAAAGCCGCTTTCTCTCAGAATGAACCTGGAAAATATGCATGACAAAGGTGTCAAGGACAGCGGTAACAAGAAAGCATGTAACACGAAGTGACATAATGAATAATAATGAATAATGAAGGCGGCATATGAATGTGTTGACTTACCATGTCCGTGTGTTAACGTCATATCGGTAGAGGTCATCAACAAGGCCGTATTTGTTGGCAGGCAGAGCTTTATAGCCACCGTGAACGTAGACGCTGCCGCTGGCGCCGTCATGCGTGCTGGTGTGGCCGTAACCTCCTTGGGGAATGGCACCTTTAGTTTCAGGCACCAGCCAGGCGTTGGACCCTAACAGCAAAGCATGGAAAGCATTAACACCCAAGAAAAATCTATTTTTTCTCTACCGATTTCTTTCTAATCATTTAGAGACAGCTTTGCTTTTTAACCATGAATATCTCAATATTTCAAAGTCAGATTGTCAGGGGCGGTTGACACTGTAGTATTGTCTGCACTTATGTGATTTCTAGGTTTTGATTTTCAATGTTTTAGAACCCAAAACATGTCACTGGCAACAGAAAAAGAGGCCACAATGCTTCCAAGCTTCTGTTATCCAAAAATTGTGTTGTAAAATATGGTGCTCTTGGATTCATAAATTGTCTTTTGGCAGCTTTTCAACAGAAAAAAAGGATTCCCAAGAACTCCAAACTCACCATTAGTTTTGAACCTACTGCCTTTTGAAACCAAAACCCTCTTCACTTTATCTGCTGTGCCTTTGAAACTGAGTTCCGAGTAAAATGAAAGCACAATCCAAAGATCGATTTTAGCGGATATTAGATAAATGAATACATACTGTCATGTGTTAGATTAATTCATACTTTTGTTACAGACAAAAGTCAACAAACTGTGACTAAGCAAACTCAAGTTCCCAGTAGACACATTTCCTAACAAAATGACAGAAGGGAAAGCTATAAATAGCTCCTAGGAGACATACAAAATGTCAGAGTGTCTTCATTAAAATCTGTGACTCACTCAGGTTGTACTCCTGAACGTTGCTGATGTAGCTGTAGATGGGGGAGTAGCCAAAGATGACCAGCATGATCGTTTCGCCACTGTCCAGCTGGACGCAGTGTGCCGAGTGTCCCTCCACAGCATAAATTTGGGCTTGGGCCGGTGGGCCAACCACAGGGTTTCTCCGCTGCCACGTCCGACTGGGCACATTGAACACCCACAGCTCGTCTGTCACATTCCCCCAGCCGGCCTCCAGTTTCCCACCAAACATATAGATGTCATCCTGAACAGGAAAGAAATGATTTGCTTTAGTGCTTCACATTCATATTCAAACAAGCACGCAGAAACGCTGATGCACACAGGAAGAAAAGCGGCAGAATCTGCCACGGTGCAGAGAAGCATAATAGTAGAAAATGTGCCTTTGAAAAGAGCCTGTGCTCAGTGCTTCATTTACTTACTGTTCAGTTTACAGAGCCCCAAACCGCACAGCAGCTCATCTTAAAAAGGCCAATGTGTCAGACATCCAATAAAAGTAAAAACTGCCCTTTTGCTAGTAATTATGGAGGTATGGTCATGACTCTGTGTCTCAAATATATTACAATTAGGTAATAGATGGCATGTGGAAATAGTGGAAATGTGCAATTTCCCCTTCGAAAGTGGCAGTTTCCTCTTTTTTGTGCCCAAATTCTATTGCTTTTCGCTCAATCCAATTCTCCCTTTTTCCCCAGTAACAGCTGCGGTTTATTGAAATTCCTTCTGTACCAAGATGGGTTGAGGCATATCTGTGTGTGTGTGTTTACCTGGTAAGCAGCAATGGAGTGGCCGTATCTTGGCACAGGGCCACTATTGATGGGAACTGTGTTCCAAATGCCACTCTCCAGGTTGTAGCTGCAGAGCAAAGCATCAGGACATTACCCTTTAACTACAGCCCCGACTCACAACACCAAAGAGCGTACAGACCATATTTATTATCTTCATACTAGAAACACTGCACAGACTGACTTTGTTCCTCTGTGGCTGTACATAAATAGATGTTTGTCTCATTTAATAAAAGCACACAGAAGTAGTAGTTTCATTCATGCGATAAGCATCACTTTAGTCCTACACCTACATAAAGCGCTGTTGTTACGTTACAGGGTTTGCACACTGACAACATAAATATCAAGTCCTGTTTGCAGTCGTTCACAATGACACAAAACGCCTGGTCACATCATCACACGTTAGTAATCCACACAAGATGCTTTCAGAGCATCAGGAATCATAGCACCTGGAGAAGAACAAACACTGAGCAGATGCACAGAGCTTGTCCGAGCAACAGAGATAAAAACGGTTAATAACCCGAAAACGGATATGAATCAGCACTGAAACCAGTTCTGCATTTCATCTGCAGATCCACCCAAGCATATAAAATACTAAATTCTCAGTTGAACTTAGCGAATGCAGCACCTCCACATTCGAGAAGCCCACCACTGCAACCTTAACTCCCACACTTGGCAGTTTCGAAAAGGACGAACTGGCAGTTTTCTAAAAGGACAGACAGTATGCAGAGAAGTGTCCAGCATTTTTAACATTTAGTCATTTTTGCTTAGATGTATACATACTGATTCAAAGTAAAATCAACACAATCCATATGTAAATGGCTACAAAGGTAAGAGTTTGGTTGGGGGAGGGGGGGTATGACTTGGAATTTGTAAGTGGATCTCGATTGAACACCCTTTTTGTGAGGCTAAATGAACAACTGCAGCTTTCCATTCCAACACATATAAACGGCACATTTAACTGTCAGGTGAGAGGGGGAAAAAAAAAATTAGTACTTTGAGAAAAAGCCACTTACTTGAGAATCATCTGGAAAGAGCTGTAGTTGAAGGTGTATCCGCCCACCACCCACATGACCTTTTCCTGCACCACGGCCTTGTGGGAGGCTCTGGCGAGTGAAGTGCCAAAGGGCTTGACACTGGGCAGCACCCAGAAGGACTCAGTGGAAGGTACAGTTAAAGAGCAGTCTGGGCCTGCAGGGACACACAAGAGAAGAAATGAAAGGGATTAGAGCAGAGGATTAAAGTTTTAAAATACAACAATGTTTGTATTAACATCTCCAAAACAAACGTTGTTAAAATTCTGTTTATTTTAAGGCGAAGATGCATATTCATCCAATGCTTTTATGATGCAATTCTTCCCCCTCAGCATCTGACGAATATTTTCATAAATGCTCGCTGAAACTTTGAAGAGCAAACACGCAGCCCGCGAACCATCAAACCAAAACACGGGCATGGGCACTCCTTAAGCGAACACGACAGGCAGGGAGGTGTGAACATGTCAGACTGTGTGAATGGAGGCCATGCTGGAAAAGCGCATGCCTCTGCTAATGATTCTGTCAAGTTTCATCACGCAAAAGCATTCGGTTCCCTCCAGCTGGAGGCGCATAATAACGCACTGTCACCGGGCTTATCGACATGTTACCGATCAGCGTTGCAGTGCGACATAACACAACACAGCTGCTCATGCTTGTCTGCTAGCACATTGTTCATTACATCTTACTGCATAATCGCCACCGCAGACACGGGAGGAGCGGTTGAGGAGCACGCTGTGGAAATGTATTTGGGTTTCCATGTGAGGAAACGCGGAGAAGTGATGAACTGTAAGCTGAGAGATACTATTCTGAGGATCACATGTGCCAGAGACGCTTTTATTAAAAGGATTTCTGTGTAAATGTCACCACATACTGCTTGAAAAACATCCCCCAATTGGAAGTGTATTCCTCCTTGGGTTGGATCAAGATACTCTAGCAGTTTAAATGACCTAAAGGCATTTTAGCATCTGCAGGATCCGGAGAGAGCTCGCCCTTACCTTGCCAGCTGTCATTGCAGACACACAGCTTCTCCCCGGTGAGGTCGCAGTAGCCGTGGTCGGGGCTGCCGCAGTTGTTCCTGCAGTAAGGGATGTCACAGGCCTCGCCTTTCCAGTACTTGTCACATTCACAGTACACTCTGCTGGCAGCCGAGTTCCCAGGGGTGCACTTCCCATGGCCGGAGCAGTTATTCGGACAAGAGTTGATCCTGGACAGCAATGGAGTATGTTTCCATTTAGGACTTCAACACATTATACTCTACTGGGGCATGCAGATGGAGGATTTGTGTTATTTAGCTTTAAGCAACAGTGACTGGGATAAAAAGATGGGTAATGCATGAAGAACTATTGAGCACGTCAGTGGTCATTAACAGCGATTGTTGGTGTAGACAGAAAGCATTTATAATAGTCTTTCTGCTGCAAGAAGCAAATAAACATGAGAATAGCTAATGTAGTTCATAATAAGTTACTGTAGACAAATCTTTTCACTCTTAACACAAACAAGTACATGCGCATACTTTAAGAGTGAGGAACTGGGTTCCTGCTGAGACAACCAGGACAAAAAATACAAATCACAGCACTTACGAGTAAAATATTTCAAATCCTGTCAGGTTATAGGCAGCATCGCTGAAAAAATGTAGTAGTGCGTAGCCTGAAGTTGTCTCGACCTCAGGAACCGTCTCATTACCTCGTATCTCTGGCACAATGAGACCGCTTTAGAGAAAAGCACAAAAAGCATTAGCATAATGTTACTGAGACCCACAGCAGTCCCAAGATACAATAACATGCCCTGAACTTTCTGCTACATCAGAACGTCTACACACAAACTACAGTAAATGATAAGAATATTAAAAAGGCAAATCAATAAAAATGCATAAAAATTCATTTTAAAACACTCTGAAAACCAACATGTTTTTGCAGTTTTGTAATAAATGCATAGAAATTCACATTAAAGTGTCGATGCACACTAGTGTCTCGATTCAGAAAAATATCTTCTGTGCTCTGAAAGCCACTGATTTCAATTATTACATACATTTTTTGGAGTAATGGATACTGACCACAGATTTGTCACCATTTTACTAGTAGTAATGTCATAGGGTCTTAACCTTGACCTTAATATTGAAATAAGCCTTATAGGTCAGCTGGAAAGCCTCTGTTGTTTCAAATGAGCTATAAAACAGCTGTGAGTTCACAAGTACACATTTATGATCTGCAGTGAAGCATCAGTGTTGTATGTCATTCCACGACATCATCAATTTTGCTCGGATTAAAACCTAATTTGGGGGTTTCTCACCTGAAAACAGCAACCAGAGGAGCATATATCGAGTCTCCATCATAGACGTACATGTGGTCCCAACTGCACTCTGTGGCAAAGTGGTTGAATCTTAACCGAAGAACTGCATTTGGACTGGAGGGAGAAGATGCAACAAAAGAACTGATGAAGGTTTCATGGATAAACAGTCGAACAGCGTGTAAAACCTATTCACATTTTTTTAGATCCCTGCATGATGCCGGCGAGCGGGCCAAATTGAAATTGCAGTTTTAACAGATAGCACTCCTGACAAATTGATTTTGCTTCAGTCTAATTGCACTCTTGGTGCACTGAAATATTCATTTCCAAAATGTATCGGGGTCTAAGAATAACAGCCTGCCTCTCTATTTATTACCATCCTGGTAATAAAGTTTCCCAGCAGCTCTGTCTTCACAGTGGCTGTGGTTGCCATGACAATTAAAAGCATCAACAGGTAAAGGCACTCTCTCTTTCTCTGAATAATGATGCTGATTAAAACGCTGCAGTAAAACACAGCTCAACACACACACACACACACACACACACACACACAGTGAACTTTCAAAATGCAAGACCCAGCTTTGCCTTACACTGTGTAAGCACCAAAAGTAAACTTCCCTCAACAGAGATGCTGATCACCTTGATTTAATTGCATTCATCAGTTTACACTCCTTAATTGAATTTGGCTGTGTGTGCTAAGCTTCAGTAGAACGTACTAATTTACACAAGTACTTACTAGCCCTCAATGAGCCAGGTGCACTTTGTTTTGTACTTGTAGTTGATTGGACCATCGGTGAGGTATCCTGAGGGTTCTGTCAACCTGCAAATTCAAACAAAACGATCATTCAAACGGCTGGTATGCAAGCACCGTGTGTAACATTAACAATTAGTGGCAACAATCATCAGTTTTTATCTAATACAGAGCATATTTGGTCAGACCGCTGCCCACACAAGGTTAAAGTCAATATTCCTTAATAAAACATTTGTAGGAGTAATCATCTGCTCTGTTGTGGTTCTCCACAGAAAATGGATCTTTAGTACGGAGGAAGATGCTGCATAAAAAGCAGATGATTGCACTGTCTCTTGTTATCTAAATACGTTTTGTTCAGAGATAATATCTAATCAGAAAGAAGAGAGCATTAAAAGTAAGCTAATTTCAGAAAGGCAGGAGGGGGAAAAGTGCTACAACTTAACTGAAACTGAGTTTTCAAAGCTGCACTGATATTCAAAATCTGTTAACGATAAGGAGGCCTGCAATATTATTTATTTCAGCATACTGTAAATACATAACTCTCAAACAATCCTCATTGCAGGTCAGTTTTCTTTTTTTTTTTCTTTTCAAATCATGACTAAACTACAACGGAAATTTCTTTGCAGCTGAGCAGACTACGTAACGGGGACACCATTTTTTGAATACCCTCAAACCAAGTTTGGCATTTCTCTACAGCAGTTTCTTGGTATTTATGAGTTGGCATACACGTCAGGACCAATTTATCTGCGGAAAGTTAAAATCAGCCTGGCAGTAAGTCTCCTCTTTTTATGTCCCCGAAACAGCCCTGGAGAAATATGACACCCAACTAGTTGTCAGACTGTTCATCTGGTGATCAAAAACGGCCAACAATTTCGATGATTTTCTTGGCTGAAAGGACAGTTTGTAGTTCAGAACCAGCAACACTGTCTTTAGGAACAGACATCAAATTGTAACAACACAAACATTTTCCGTGTCCTCAACTGCATTTAGAAAAGTGTTCAGGGGAACTACTGTGTGGGGGTGTTTTACTTTAATAAGCAGATCTCTTATCGTGGTTCAAAAACTCCTATAAATGTGACTCAGGTGTCTGTAGCTTCGCACAGCGCATTGAATTTAAAAGATTCAAGATAAGAAGCAAAAAAAAAAAAAACTAGCAGTCAGCTCAAGGTCAGTCCCAAACAACTGAAAGCTTCAATCAGATGTGTTCTGAAAAGGTTCTTCTACCCCCACACAACGTATTTGTACCAAGGAAAACCACAATGACTGATTACTTCTGAATGGAAATTCACCACAAGGAATATTAGACGAGTATTTCCCCCTGAGCTCCAGAAAGATTAGACACAGTGATGCATTTTTAGTCGTTGCACAAATCGTGCTTTGTTATGAATCAACAAAATTAGCAGTAGCTGTCAGCAGTGGCAGGCTATCTTGCATGACCACAGAGGCAGACAGCAGCAATGGCTCTTTTATTTCTGATTTTGGAGGCATCATAAATTCACAGCAGGCTCTCGTAGGTGCTTTGAGTAAACACGCATGAGCTGAATTGTGTTGTCTTTGCGTCTCTGGCAATTGTTGTAGATACATAGCATGACAGAAAATTACGTTCAGCTCAGATGTGTTGACAGGATAATGCAGTAAAGATGGATCGTAATCTCGTAAAGATGCAACGGGATCCATGTAAGATTTTCTCTTGACATACAGCTAAAAACACAGCATTGTGAGCTATTCTTCATTAAACGTCTAGTTACACCTACTACTTATGACTTGAGGTGAACACTTAAGATATAAACACCCAGCAGCAAGCAGGAGGCACTGAGTCAGGACTGTGCAGACATCCATGAACGATGAATTGTTCACGCTGCACTTTGGATTTCCCAGAGAAACGCTATCCCCTTCAAAACTCTAACCCCTGAATGTATCACGATTCTGCACGCCTCTCCCTTTACGATAACACAACATGACCAGAAATTCATCTGTGATGCTGATTTACATGTTCATGATAGAAATCCCACACTTGTTGGAGCACGGCAGCAATATGCAATTGATCTTGTGCGAACCAAGGTGCGTGTTTCTATTCCGGCGAGTTGTAAAGTCTCATTTCTCAGCACAATCAGTAGTTCCTTTCTTAGTGATGAGAGGTTATTCCCTGACAACATGCCTGATGACAAGCCACGCTAAACCTCAGACACATCAGGAGCGACGGTAATTACTGTGATCGAGGCACCTCTGTACCACAGAGTGCTCCTCAGGTGTACTGAAAGGCCATTAATGCGCTCCTGTCAGGATGAGCATCACTATTGCCATATAGTTTGAGTGTTTATTCTTAGTCATTGCATCCCTGTCTTTTCCTTCAGCACTTTACACACAATCTTTAACTCACTGCGCCTATTAGTCTGCCGTCATCTGGCCGTGCTGTCAACAGACATATTCTTACTGGAGCTGTATCACCACATAGTGCGAAGGGGATATTTGAAAATCAAGTTGATTGCAGATGCTTCCTTGAAGTCACCGCAGACTCCTTCCTCTCACAAAAGCAAACAGAGCTGATGTTTTTAACGAGTTTATCCACGCGAAGACGCGAGGCCACAGGTCAATATGACAGGAGAGGCTTGGTTGTCCAGTCTTTGCTTTCATGTGCAGGTTGGACTGAGCAAAGCAATGGCAGCCATTCATTTAATTCTCACTTTCTCTTCTTGTGTGGGAGAGAACATCACACTAAATAAAACACCTAACCAGATGAAGAAAATAAACATCTGGCATGCGATAGCACTCGCATACATCTCCAGTAAACACATATGAATTAATAACAACTGGCTGAGGGATAAAAAGTGCTTTATATTTCATTTTTCAAGCAAAATTGCCCAATGCTAGCTTCTTGTGGCGTATTAACTGCATCACTTGCATGCTTTTGCTTGGCATTTGTGATACTGAACTGTTGAGCATCATCTTCAATTTTGGCAAAAAGTGCAGAAGTTTGTCACAATTTTCTGACATTTTAAAGACAAGGGAATTATTACTACTTTACTTACTTATGAAAGCAGCAATTATACCAAAAATGATTAGTTTTGAGTAGGACCAAAAGCCTTGTATCCTGAGAACAGAGCTCAACAGGTCTGCTAACTTGTTCACAAATACTGCTTAGTGAATCAGAATGCAACCTATTACTAGAGCAAATTTCCTAAAAAAAAAAAACTGGCTGTACACAGGTTTTCTGGCCAAAGTGCCACTGACACCGCTGCTGGGAGGCAAACAGCAGCTACTGGGTCAAACTGGATCCTAACCTACTTTGACTGGCTCATATCATTTCATAACAACCCGGCAACAGTGACACTGCAAGTAATCTGATGTTGGCCACAGATAAAAGAGTGCAGACTTAACGCATGGCCACTTACTTGAAGCGCCCTTGGCAGTGTTGGCACTGATCTCCAACCCATCCTCGATCGCAGACGCAGGATCCATTGATGCATTTTCCAGAGAGGCAGTTCTTGTCACACGGTTTGGCCGGAGAGGCGTGAGTGAGGAGCACAAAGTAAAACAAAACATACACCACCAAGTATCTGTTGATGCCCCGCAGGTCGCTGTGGGTGGCGAATTTGGGCCCAAAAAGAAAGAGTTTGGCTCTACATTTCCCCCCAGGATCCATGTTTTTTCCTTCCTCTCCAGGTCGACCAATCCGAGTAAAACACCGGGGCCTTGAGGTCTACTTTGGGTGAAAGCCTGGGCTACTCAGGATGTTTCCGTTATAACAAAGAAGTCCTGCATATTCGCTGAAGGTTGTGCATACTCAAACTGAGGTTCAGCTAAGCCTGCTTTACAAAGCTTTGGAGAGGGGGGAAATGGCTAAGAAACTGCAATGTTAGCTAAGTGTTTATAAAAGCTGCTCGGTTAACCGCATGCATAGATTTGGAGTGGGAGGAATTCCCTTCACCCCTACTTCTTGTTGGCAGAACCTACCTAAAAACATCGACTAAATCTACTGAAGCAGCTAACTCGTTTAACATTAGCTAATACATCATTTGTTAGCTTATTTGTTAGCTTATTTGCAGTTTGGCCTCTGCTTGGTAATGTACCGTCCCTGCATTGATTCAAGACCATTCTCTCCCAAATGCCATTTTAGCAGCCATTTTAATGGGTAAACAATCCTTCAAACTGAACCGGGGATGTGCACTTGAACGTACGACGGTCGTTCCACAAGCCGCTACACTTCAGCCGGATCTTGTCCACGGACGAACAAAGGGGTTGTGGCGTTTGTAGCCGCGGACTCCGAGAGAAGGCTGCCGCAGTCAACATGGATGTGGTGGGATGTGGGAACTGGAGGGCTATTCTTGCCGACTAGGGGGGCATTGAGCAAACACTTTGAACTGTTGTTGGTCCCGCTGGTCTACCTCCACGTCGATGTAAGCATCCTCAGGCGTAGGTTTCGCTGTCGGTAACGTGTGGTGTTGTGTCCTTACACTCCAGTTGCGGGGTTAAAAATACTACCCGTTGCTCTGAAAACATGACAGGAACAGGCTGCGATGGATTTGCTAGCGCAGCGACACTAGACAGTTCCTCAGGTTGGAGAAAACCAAACACAGGATGCGCATGCGTACTGAGAGTGGGCTCCATTTAAAGGGACAGTGACCCAAATCCGAACAGCTGTGCTATGCGGCATTTAAAAGTTGGATATATGTATTAATACATGTTGATATAATGTATTAATATACTGTAGGTCAAAGATCAAGGACTTCCTTTTTAGGATAACACTTCTTATTCTTTTATCAGCCGTAAGTCACAGGCCCAGCAAGCAAGAAATGTTCCCATAACACTGTCAACCTATGATAAAATGTTTGCAAAGAATGTTTTATGAACATTTATCATTTAAATAATGTTCATATGAAGTTCTTACATTTCAACATTCAGAGAATGTTTGGAGGACGCTTAGGATATCCGATTGTGTTACATGAAAACAAAAGATTCTCAAAAAAAATTTCAAGATGTTGTCAAGGCCTAAGAGGACAGAATGTGTTTTTAGAAAATGTTTCTGCCATTTAATATATCAACAAAATTGCAACATTTTCCCTTCAATATTCCGAGGATATTGCTGTTAAGAACGTTGTTCTGTAAAATGGCTCCACAATGTTACATGACAAAGGATGGACAATATCAGTGCAACATTTGGAAATTGTTCTGAGAACTTCTTTAGAGTGCCTTTAGAGAACATCCTGCCTTAAAGAGAAACATTCTGGAAACTAAGAGCATATAAAAGCTGGTTGTGACGTCATATATATTAATATATGTTATAAGTTCAAGGTCTCTAATATTCATGAGAACATTTCTTTTTTTTTATCATCTCACAAGCAGGAGCTTTAGGACACAGGCCCAACAAGCAGTTCCCATAGCACTGGCAACATTACCTATAATGAGATGTCTGAAAAAACTTGTTAATCTAACGTTCAAAGAATGGTTTAAGGATATTTATAATTTTAAATAATGTTCAATTGAGGTTTATACATTTTAACATCCACAGGATGCTTGCAGGATGTTGTCAGATTGTGTTACATGATAACAGAAGATTCTCAAGAAATGTTTTTAAGGTGTTCTCAAGGTCAAAGAGGGCAGAATGTGTTCTCAGAAAATGTTTCTGTCATGCAATATATCGGCAAAAGTGCAATATTTGCCTTTTTGGGGATGTTGCTGTTGAGAACGTTCTTCTATAAAAGGTTGCCACAATGTTGCATAATTACAAATGATAGATATTATCAGTGTAATATTTGGAAAATGTTATAAGAACAGTTTTAGAACATTTTCAGTGAATTTTCTGCCTTAAAGGCATTATGGAGGATGTTTTTTTGTTTGTTTGTTTAATTTGTCTGATTCACATAAAATGAATATACTGACCTTTAGTGGACTTGTATGTATGGTCTCTAAAAGAATAAAAAAAATTAAAAAAAATAACTGTGGACATGGCAGGACCTGAAAAACATCAGCCAATCATTGCGCTCGGACCGAGGCGTTTGGTTTGCTCCCTTTCCTGTCAATCAAAATCTTCCGGCTCAGGCCGAGTTACGTAGATTACGTACGCCTTGGACTTACGTGTTTTCTGTATGTGTTGCTTTGGTATAGCTTCGTAGTTAGCTGGCGACTTGTTTTGCTCATCTTTTTTTTTACATAATGGCAGATAAAGATCCAGGGGGACCCAGCCGTAAAAGACAACTTCAGGAGTGCTACGCAAGTTTCTGGAGGGGGGCGTTTCTTCGTAAATGTTAAGAGGGGGGAGGTTAGAGGGGGTGAGGGAGAGGTTGTATGTGCGCATACGCATGCTACGTTCAAAGTTCAAAGAAATTAAATCTCCTCTAATGCCTTTAAAGAAGACCATTCTGGGAACTAAGTACATTTAAAAGCTGGATTTGATGTTTTACTAATTATATTTATATATGAAATAAGTTCAAGGATTCTAATGTTCATAAGAACATTTGTATTTGTTAATGTTCTCACAAACAGAAGCCATAACACAGAGAAAATAAAAAAGAAAAGAATATGTTTTAATCTAACATTCAAAGAACACTGAAGGGATATTTATCACTTCACATAATATTCATATAAGATTAATATTAACTAAGACAGAACATTTTAGCTTTCACTGGAATTTTGGAGGATGTGGTCAGATTATGTTGCATGATTTTAAAAAAATGATTCGCAAACCAACAATCAAAAAAATGTTTTCTTTATGTTTTGTATTACGTTCTAAACAGTTGCTATCATTTCATAAATTAACATGGCAATAATTTGCCAGCAATATTCTGAGGATGTTTGGGGAATGTTGCTGTTGAGAACGTTCTTCTATAAACTGTTCCCACAATGTCACATGATGAGAAAGGATAGACACTATCAGAGTAACATTTGGAAAATGTTTTAAGAGGTGTCTTTAAGAAACTTCCTGTACCAAGGATGAAGGATTCCATATTCATAAGGACATTTCTATTCCTCAATCTTGTCACAATCAGGTGCCATAAGACACAGGACCCAGCAAGCAGGGAACTTCCCATAACATTGGCAAGAAAATGTTATTGCTAATGTTCAAAGGAACGTTTTTAAGCAGATTTATTATTTCAAATAATATTCCATGAGGTTAAAAGTTAAATAAGATAGGGATGTTTGGAGGATATGTCAGATTATGTCACAGGATCACAAAACATTGTCAAACCATTCAACCATCCATTCCCTATACACCACTTAATCTTCATTAAGGTTGCAGGGGGCTGGAGTCTATCAAAAGCTGACGTGTGAAGGGTGAAGGCAGGGGACACCTCTGGACAGGTCATCAGTCTATCATAAGGCGACATACATAGACCAAGATCACACTTGCAATCTCACATGAGGACAACCTAGAGTCACCAGTTAACCTGATCTGTCTTTGACTGTGGGAGGAAGCCAGAGTACCCATAAAAAACCCACACATACACAGGAGAGCAAGCCGGATGTGAACCGAGGATTCTTCTAGCTGCAAAGCGAAAGTGCAAGCCATCAAGTCATTGTACAGACTATTCTCAAACCAACATTCCAAAAACATTTCCAAGATGTTATCCAGCCTTGGAGAACAAATTGTGTTTTTTAAACCTTCCTGCAATTTGCTATATCAACAAAGGTGCAACATATTGCTTGCAATATTCTGAGGATGTTTTGGGATACTGCAGTTGAGAACATTCTCTGGAAAAACATCCCAGTGTTACATGATGACAAAAAAAGAACACTCTCAATGCAACACTTGGAAAATGTTTCAGAACATTTTTAAGAGTGTCTTCAGTGAATTTCTTGTTATAAAATCAACTTTCTGGGAACTAAGAATATAATCTGACAACGTAACCCTTCAAACACACATTATATCTCAGATGACTTTTAATACTAAATTAATATTAGAAATAAGAAATATTCTTTGAACATTACATATAATTTCATTAAATCTTTTCGTTAACACAATATTAGAATTTGGAGGTAATGTTCGCTAATGATGTAGGAACATTCACTGCTTGCTGGTTAAGACCTTTCCAACTTTGTCTCTCCTCGTCTATTAATTCCCATTCTGTTTGAGTTCAACGTGTGCAAATAAACACAATTCAAATGTCAGAGAATTGATTCGTTATATTTTTCTATGATGGTGCACTGTATATTTAGGGCAATGTTTGGTAAAAGTAACAGCTGGTGGGATATTGCAAATAATCAGCAAATCAAACAGTATATTGTCGATATACTATATGAACAGATGGGGTGACAGATCCATGGAAAAACAAACGTAAAGTGTCTTTGTTAGGTGTTGGGCCAGAACAGCTTTAGTGCATCTCAGCAATGATCTCTACTGGTGCCAGAAACACCATTCTTCAACAAGATATTAGCTTATTTGTGTTTTGATGATGGTTTTGGAGAAAACTTTCTAACACATCGATCCAAAATGTCCCACATGTGTAGCCTAGCCGCGCTAGACCCATGTTCTGAAGGCACAAGGGTCTAGGGCCGCTCGACAGGGAGGAAGGCGGGCTAAAAGGTTGTCTTTCAAATCACTCTGCAGGCAATTGGGTAGGTATACAACCAATCAGTGCAACGAATAGGCTGACGTAGTTCCTAGAGCGCCGGCGGATTGTGGCTAAGTCCCATTAGCTTCCCAACCAGTGGAGCCAACTGGTATATTAAGGATTTGCCATATTCCGTCGGCATAAGTCCAAATACGTCTTCTTCTCAATGAAACACTTCAGTGCCGTCCTTTGTTTATCTTTCAAGTTGAATTTTAGCTTCAAATCTTTAAGGGCTGTGGCCAAAGCCGAGTCGAAAGATAACTGTTTATTGTACGCCGGTTGTTTCTGTCAGAATCGTCGCGCCTCTGTCGTCACTTAGTTACGCCCGCCTTCTGACTCTACACTTCATGGTGATTGGTCCGGCCAGTTTTAGGAGAATCCAGCCTCGAGCCTTATGGAGGGTAACTAGACCCACCCTGGCAGAGAATTAAATTCGTTGCCGTGGGTTGTCTAGCGCGGCTAGGCTACCACATGTGTTCAGTTAGGGTGAGATTTGCATATAATTCACGTCATTTTCATTTTTCATCAAAGCATTAAGTGACCCATCACGCCCTTTGGATGGATGCTTAGTCAACCTGAAATAGGCAGCTCCTGTTAGGATAAAATGCTTTAATATAAGATAAAGATGTTCACTCAGAACAACCTTGTATTGATTTACAGTGACCCTTTGCTGTGAACTCGAAATATAGCAGCAAACGTTCCTACAACATAGCAGAGCAACCAAATCCTTTCACTGTGGGGGTCAAAGGTTATGTTTTTTCTTCAATTCATCACCTACTGTATAAGAAAATATCAAATGTTAAAGACACAATCCTCCATTTGCAGTTGATGTCTTCAATCCAGCTAAATCAGTTAAAAAATATCCTTTTGTGCTGTTCAGTTAACTACATTAGTTTCATATGTTTGTGAAAATAAAAATCTGTATCAAGCTCGTATTCATACATTCTGTGTTGGCTCATTATAGCACATAACTGAACTTTAGAACCAGGGAGATGACAGTGAAAAGGACTTCACCAAAATTATCACAAAATATTCAGAGATACTCCATATGGGGGGCTTGTGGTTGAGATCCTAAGAGGTAATTTTCACAGCTTCACTCGCTTTGTTGAACTGAAACAGCACAGAGAGAATTAGCTACCGCATGTGCATTTGAAGTGCATGTACTGCTGAGTCAATTTGTCTGTGAACGCTCTGTCACTGGCAGGAAATTTCTATATCTGACACTAATGGTTGGGGAAATAAATCAGTGACAAGGTCAAGGAGCGACAGGCGCTTTTTGAGAAAGTCATTTTTCCGTTCACTTGTTTGATGAGGCTCTTTTATGACGGTGCCCTGCATCGGCTGCAGCGTGTCTAACTGTGAGAGAGCACTTATCGCCGTTTGAGATGAGGCTTGACAGGGTGGTGCCAGCTGTCAGGCTGAAGAGTCTGTCACATCGCGGAGGATGCATTTGTTTGATGTAGCAGGGCAGAGAGAAAAAGTGAGATCTGTGTTTCCTTTTTGTGTCTGTCATACAGATGGTGATTCAACGGCAGATGGACCCTGACATCCTCAATTAGTTTGTCTCAAAGTTCTGAAACAAATTTTCAGCTCATTGTGTTAAACACTTAGCTGCAGTCAGCCCCAGTAAGCGACAGCGTGATGCACTAGTTGCTATGACAAGTGTAGTGAGAGTAGACACTGCTGTCTGTAGCCTTTTGGATTGTGCTGACAGTCTGAAATAAGGCAGAGATGACAAAGGCTTTTCCTCTTTTTCTGCATTCTAATATCCACCCATCCGTCCATTCATTCATCAGTTACACTCGTTCTGTTCTACAGAGGGTCACAGGGTGCTGGAGTCCACCCCAGCTAACACAACAACAGCTCACACCCACACGTATGACCAGTTTAGAATCAATAATTGACCCACTGTACTTGTCTTTGGACTGTGGGAGGAAACACCTGGAGAAAACCCACACAGGCCCTGGGAAGACATGCAGAAGAAAGGTCAGTCCAACTTGCAGGTTCAAACCCAGAACCCTCTCTCTGTGAGTCAGCAGTGCTAACCTCTGGTAACATTTTACACACTGTGACACAAAAGCACTTTCGACCTTTCACCTTTGTGGGAACTAAATTTGAATATTCTTTCTTTATCTTTTCTGCTCGGTCTTCATCTGGAGCTGTCCACACTTCTACAGCTACACCTGCAGATGGCAATGTTGCACAGTGACCATCTCATTTAGGCAAAACTTATGCCAAATGAATATTTCACTGAGTCACTACATGTTTTCAATACTTAAAACTAAAACAGATTTTAGTTTATGTTCTGTAATTTTATTTTATTTGTTTTACACAAGTTGGCCTCTTAAGAGACTCGAGGAGGAAATGAGGAGGAGTGCACAATCCCACACAGAAAAATTCCTTTCAGTCATGTTGTTCTCTCTTTGTCAACATCATATCAATGGAATTAGAATAGAGTAGAATACAAAAAATAGGATGTACATGTAGAAAAATATACTAGGATACAAAATGCACAAAAAAATGTAAGATATACTATGAATAAAAATGTACTAAACTGAAAAATGCACCATAATGCAATAAAAAAAAATCATATAACATTCAGTTATTCAGTTATCTACCATTCATTTAAGCAACACCTTTAACAAGGCTATACACATACTACACCTGTGTGATTTAAGTGTATTACATGTGTTGTATTTAAATATATTCAGCTGCCTTTTATCAGTACCGTAGGCTCAAATTACAGTGGAGGCTGATTTAGCTGTTGCACATATTGTTCATTATTTTTGAATACATAGCAACATCAGACAAAGGAAATATAAATGAAAATGGGCCCTTTTAGCAACATTCACATTTGTTTAGTGTTTATTAACGTACCTACTCATATAAAAAAGTGGGATAAAAAAAGTGCAAAAACAAAAACGTAGTAAAAGTAATTTATGCAAGTGTAAGCTAAGAAAACAGTGACTTTGCTTGTTGATAAAATAGCTTATTTGGTGTGTTAAGATTACTGTATAAGCAGTAGTGTCACTAATAATGCACTTGTGGATGTGGCACAATGCTACATTTGAGATGCAGTCGTTTATAGCAGTGGAAAATGTCACATAAGGTGCAGTTGGAACGTAGCATACTGCTGATTTTCACTCAAATACATATATTACTCAGTTTCATATATATTTTTTGTATATTACTACTTAAATGGTTAAATCCTTCATGCTTCTGTCCACATGTTCCATCACACCTTCGTCTACCTTGTAAATTGTCTAAATTGCTGTCTTCTGCTCGGCTATCAAAATTCAGGCAGGCCAAATTTAAGCTGTCACAAGACAACATTTTCTCAGCCTTCACATGAGTCATCCACACACGCTTTGAAATCCTAAAGAACCGCCTGTTTATTTCCCACAGAGGTTACCGTCAGCCTGATCACACATGAACTAAAAAAACAATATTATTGCGCGATGACTCAACGCTGCTCCACTTAAGCCACTGGAGAGCCTGCCGACGTTTAGTCAGGTGCACACACACCTTTGTGCGGCAGGGAAACGGACACCGTCTTTACAAGGTGTAGTAAGAACGAAAGCCGGTGCCCTCTGCGTTCCTGGGCCTCGAAACATTCTTGAAAAAACAGGGGAGGGACAGCAGAGTCAGTGGGTTCGACTTTCCTTGGAAATTCCCAGACGTAACAGTAAGAGAAGGCACTGATTAAGTGAAAATACCTAAACGGTTGGGAGGTCTCTTTGCAGGGGATTAAGGAGGTGCATCACGTCTCTGTGTATATGTGTGCAAACATGGGAGAGACCCTGGAATCAAAGAGGGTCCAGTGTTAATTTTGAGCCAAGTCGGTGACCTTTTGTCCTCTGATTCACAGCTGAGGAATGCTTTTTGTGTTACAACCAGCAGCAGAACTGAGGAGAGCAGTCGCACCTTTGACTCGAAAATACAATCTAGTAAAGCTCAAGTGTCTGTTTGACACATTCTGAAACTTGCAGCACATTCGTCCCACACCTACGTATAAAAATACGTCAAACACAACCATAATGACTCAAAATCCAAATCTGAATGTTTAAGGATTTAAATCTCCCATACAGCAAGGGGCTCCGAAAGGTCTGCTGCACAATAGGAATTCCCCTGCTGGATTAACTAGACAGTTCTTTTGCTGTGGACACACAGACAAAGAATGAGCGGAGGCGAGAAACGCCAGACCACCCTTGTTCTCGATTCATGCTGAGCCATCATGCTTGACTCACATTCACACTTTCACCGTTCACTCGAGGCCGTACGATGAGGTGAAGAAAATAACTGACATCATCTGCTGACTTTTAACTGACCTGTTTGAAGCGAGGTGAAGTCTGTTCAGTGACAAGTTCAAGGCTGAATAGAGCAGACAGCAGCTTCCCCGGAAGGCTGAAAAGATTTGTTCATGTGCAAATTTTCTTTTTTTCAAAAAGAGAAAAAAAAAAGGAAAAATAGTGGGAAAGGATGTTGATTCTTGGTTTTGGGAAACAACAGTTTGAAAAGAAATCTAAAGGTCACATGATGACAATCGGAGCTGTCTTTAGGAAGACTCCATCTGCTGAAGAAGACAAGGAAACATGACTGTAAGGTCTGGGAAAATGGAAGAAACTGGACCACAACTAAAAAAAAATACATTTTTTTGTATTTCAAATTCACTTTTTGATCTTCTTTTGCAATTTGATACAGTATACCGGGCTTTGCAAAAGTTCTGTTACACTCGGTTTCATGATCTTTAGAGACGTTTACATGTCGGAGTGAAAAATTCCATTGAATAAACTGAAAGTTCTACCTTATAGGCAGGTGTCCTTAATACAATTTTTTTTCTCCGGTGAAGTTGTATCAAGATGGAAGTCAAAAGAGTTGAGATATCTGCTCTCCTTTGTGCTGAACATCAGCCGGATGACCGTCCACAGAGTTGCGGAGAGGCTAAAGAATGGTGAAGATCTTTCAGGTCTTCACCATTCTTGAAAGATCACTGAAAGATCTTCACCATTCTTCAGCCTCTCCGCGACTCTGTGGACGGTCATCCGGCTGATGTTCAGCTGCTTGGCTCTGTCAGACTTGTTGTGGCCAGCATGAAGGAGAGCAGATATCTCAACTCTTTTGACTTCCATCTTGACACAACTTCACCGGAGAAAAAAATTGTATTAAGGACACCTGCCTATAAGGTAGAACTTTCAGTTTATTTAATGGAATTTTTCACTCTGACATGTAAACATCTCTAAAGATCATGAAACCGTGTAACAGAACTTTTGCAAAGCCCGGTATGCATGCAGACAGGTGAAAAATTAAAGAAAAAAAAAGCAGCATATTGCTTCTTACTAAGATGGTGAGGCACTAAATGCAATGAGAACAGTTTAAGCGCATTCTCCAAGTCTCAAGAACTCTACTGGAGGGATAAACCCTATTTGTCCGTAAGATACTCCCTCATTCACAGCACTGCCAGACACGTCAGTCAAAAAATGTCCTTATGGCCTGTAGATGTGGACATGACCATCCTGGAAAACAGCATTTTCATCAGAGTAGAAATATTTCGTCACATCAATGTTTACTTATTTGGAGTGATTCTTCTCTGTCAGGGAACAAGTGGACCAAAACCGAGCCAGCGGACCCACTCGCTGTCGGAATCATAGGTTTTTCCTTTAATGCGTCACCAGTCTGTGGATATTTGAGTATCTTAAATTCTTATCCATCACTCAGTGCCATCAGAGGGGCATCCAATCTATCCATTATTGATGCCGCAGCATAGCAATGACCCTTACTCACAGGCAGATTGAAGGAGTGCTGCAGTAGAAGGTAGATCCCTCTTAGAGCCCTGATCTCAACATCTCATTCTGAGGTCACATGAAGGGGAAAAAGCAACCGAGAACGCCTAACTGCACAGAAGAACTGCGCGATATATCTGCCAAGTACGGTGACACTATGTGTAGAACTGGTGTGAAAAATGATGTAGTTTTTCCTGTTTACTGCACTGTTTTACAAAGTGAGCTCATAAATGACAAGAATTCATGGCACAATTGCACCTATAACGGCAAAAATTTTGCACAGGACTTTACATTTCAAGGTTTTGCAAATCTTATATACACATTTTCAAAACAATTTTAAAATGGCATCATAACTTCCATGTAGAAGCGTCTTTTCTTTTCTTTGTTGGACTTGATTGGGGAATATGAACCACTATTGTGAGCAGCCGAGGAAAAAAACAACATAGTACACAGTCCATTTCAATTTTCCAATGGATTTATCAACCCACTTCTCTCACACACACCAAATCAGACACATTTTTTACTACATTAAACAAAATTCAAATGTGTTTATCAACTCATATCTTACGGTGTTTTGACTGTAAATTAATCCCAAGTGACAAATGTAGTCGGTTAGATTTTGTGACGTGAAATCTTCAGCTATGTCAGTCTATTAAAAGTCAGTAGAGCTACTACATAAGAATGAAAGCATTGTCCAAAATGCAACCTTTCAGACCTCTCATACAGACCCAATAAAAGCTTATTATCCTCAGGGGCCACCAAGTAAGTCAAGTTTTCATAAATTGGTGAACTGTAAAGCATGAGAGTTTAGATGAAGGGTTTGGTCTGTGGTTCAAATTTATCAAATGTTTGCTGTGCTTACTACCACAATTCGGAATAGCCTTAAACTGAGAAGTACAACCTCAGCTTATTCTTGTCAATAGCATTCCAACAAAGCTCCATTCATGTGTGTCAACCTTCCACAGACTCATCCATTCTTTATATTTCTTTTGTTGCAGTTGTATTAACCGGCAGTCTTGTCTAGTGAAGCACTTATCATTATTAAAGGCATTGTGGAGGATGGCGTTTTTTTGTTTAATTTGTCTGATTCACATAAAATGAATATACTGACCTTTAGTGGATTTGTATGTATGGTCTCTAAAAGAATAAAAATTTTTAAAAAATAACTGTGGACATGGCAGGACCTGAAAAACATCAGCCAATCAATGCGCTCGGACCGAGGCGTTTGGTTTGCTCCCTTTCCTGTCAATCAAAGATCTTCCGGCTCAGGCCTAGTTACGTAGATTACGTACGCCTTGGACTTACGTGTTTTCTGTATGTGTTGCTTTGGTATAGCTTCGTAGTTAGCTGGCGACTTGTTTTGCTCATCTTTTCTTTACATAATGGCAGATAAAGATCCAGGGGGACCCAGCCGTAAAAGACAACTTCACGAGTGCTACGCAAGTTTCTGGAGGGGGGCGTTTCTTCGTAAATGTTAAGAGGGGGGAGGTTAGAGGGGGGTGAGGGAGAGGTTGTATGTGCGCATGCGCATGCTACGTTCAAAGTCGTAGGAAATTAAATCTCCTCTAATGCCTTTAAGACTATATTTACTTCGTATATCAAATGCATTCAGTGCTATATTGCATTGCAGAGATGAATACAGGTCTGACCTTTAAGGTTCACTTTAATAAAACTTTCTGTTATAAACACTTTGCTCTGGGACTGGTCATGGAGCTTAAACCGAGTTTTGGCAAAGGACATGCACTTTCACATGAGAAAATGTCTAGTGGAATTTGACTTTTTATAGCTCACATGCATGTCTGAAAATAGCACAATAACACAGAGCAAAGATGCAACATCACTGTTCATAAATAGTGTTAAAGGGGGGCAGTTAGAGATGGATGTAAAGCTGTACTATTTCAGTGTCTATTGAAAAGTGATCACTGTTATTTAATCACAGTTGGGAATATACAGAACAAATGCAGTGCGAAAGGACAAACTTTCTCACCCGTCCAGTCATGGATCAGACCAGCAATGTGGAGCAGCTCACAGGTCAGAACATTTATGTGCACTACATAAAAATTCTGGTTCTGATCTCCACGTGGTTACTTTTAATGCAATTTTCTTGTTCCTCCAGGAGCTTCATTTATCTTAACAGGGTGAAGAGATGCAAGAAGGCTGGACACTTTGTTTGAAATTGCTGAAACCCTGCAAGTTTTTAGGTTGAGCAGGTTTTTCCACGTTGCATTCAACTTCTAAACCTGTCCAGTCCTTACATTTCTCAAGCTACAGCCTCAACAGTGAGAGGCACATTTACACTACAAGGAACTTCTGTGTCACCCCCACCAGTTCCTGCCTGCTGCAGTGAGCCTGTAATAAGTAAATCATTAACCAGCATCAGATGACGTCACAGGATCACCACCTGCCTTAGCTGTGGTTCGTCAGGGGAGGGACTGCTGCAGTTAAAACTAACCACAATACAAGTGGCTCTCAGGACCTGTTTATTTGACTGCATGCAGAACACAGTTAAGGTGGTGTTGGAATGCATGCATGCGCCGTCAACCTTTTAATATGTAAAATCAGCCCTATATAAAGCCCCGAGATGCATGTCATGCCGTTTAATCATCTTCTGGAATACGTTGTGTTACTCTGCTTGACATTCCTCTCATACCTCCACCCGGTCACGGTTCTCCCACGGGGGTGCTCGGTTGTTTAGGCAGAGAACTTCACTTTTCTGCTGCAAGAGACAAAGCAGTGGCTGGAAAACTACAGCGCAGGGCTCAGTCTTTTTGAAGAAAAGCATTTTCTGTGTACATGTAGCAAGAGCCGACTATGTCAGCTTTCTTGTCCTTAGACATCCTACAATTCCTGTGTTTCTGCGGTATCTGAAGGAGTGCTCATACTGACCTGTGGATTAACTTAAGTGTTTTGAAAAGAATTTATATATACATATGTCTGACAGGATTCACAGATTATTTTTTTAATTCTGTTTGCCAAATAATAGGAAATTATCCCCCTTTTTTTTTTCAAACCAAGATCGCAAAACAATTTGAGTTAAGTGGAGCACAACATGATTTCCTTTAGTTTTGTGCTTAATGCACAGTTTAATGCTGATATTATATATGAATGTGTATCTAGATTAGCCTCATCCCAGCTGTTTGAAGCAGATGATTGCCCTCCCTGAACCTGGTTCTGCTGGAAGTTTCTTCCAGTTAAAAAGAATCATTCCTCTTCACATGGTTGTGTTTTATGCACATAATTTTTTTTGGGTCTCTACTTTAATTTTTAAATTAGTCAGACAATTTGTTAGAATATATAATATTGTAGGTTCTTAACTTTAACATTTAAGCTAGCTGGGTTAACTTGAATATTATAGTACTTGTAATACTGTAGGATGTTGACTTTAATATGCAGCCAGAATTACTGATGAAGATTAGCCATATAGAAATTTTGCGTTCCTTTAACTTTCTTAGTGTATTATTGTGAAATGTTCTGGTAATGTTTTCAGAGGGAAATATTTTAGTTTCTTAGTTCCCAGACTGATGTTTCATAAGGTACAATCACATTCTGTAAAACGATGTTTGGTGTTAACATTGTGAGAACAATATGCTTTACCATTATTGAAGCACTTTTAGTAGGAAGCTGTTTTTGTGTTTCTTACAAGAATGTTACAATTATAGAGTACTGTTCTTTGAAAACCCTCTAAGGATCGTTTGTGGGAACATTGTTGAAATGTTTTTGACAACATTGTACATTATACTGTTCAGTGTCTCCACCGCAAAGGTTTTTCTTTGTTGCCTTTTAAAAAGTAGGACAACATTGCCTTAAAACATTCTAAAAATAGTTGGTAGTATTTGTTAGTAATAATATTGTTCGAACATTATGCCCTAACATTTCCCAAATGCTTGGTTGAGAATGTTCTTCATCTGTTGTTGTGTAACAATGTGCAAACATTTCTTTCAAGAACATTATATAATCCTAAGAATGTCACAGGTAAAATGTTCTACCTCTGTTAACATTGTAAAACATTGCAAGGTAATTTTTAAAGAAACATTCTGTCATTTCAGGTCTAAGCAACTTCCTGTAAATCATAGTTAATATTGAAGCATATATGAACATTATTTGAAGCTATAAACATTTTTAAAATATTCTTTTAAGACTAGATTAAATATTTTTCTTTAAAACATTATTATAATGCTAGCCAATGCTGTGGAAATATCCCTGCTTCTTGAGCAGTCACCTTTTCTATATAATTTTGCTGAGTTTTAACTGTAAAATCTAAATTATGCAGGTCAATGAACAACACCAGTGAAGGTTTGTTACTTAACAAAATATTTTATTTCAGATTAGAAGTCAGTTAAACATTTTTTATAAAGCATACTATAAAATTGGGGGGGAAATGGCTGCAAAATATAATCAGTCTTCTCTCAAGTTAGCTTAGCTTAGCATAAAAGCTTGAAGTAAAGGGAAACTGCTAGCTTGAATCACATCAGGACAAAATAAAAACTGATAAATGTCACTGAAAGCCAATATTTAACAAAGCCATAATTTTTGATTGTTTATTTTGTTTGCTTGGTTTTAGGTGGCATTTTTTACTCACTTTAGGCTTTTATGAAACTTTTTTTTTTACTACAGTATGAAGTTGTGCACAACTATGGAAACAGTACAACCCCGACTGCAAATGAATGTGTATAGCCATACATTTTTTAAGAAGCTTGGTTTCTTTTGCTTTCTTTGATTATTTATATGACCATCCTCTCAGTGCACCAGCACCAACTTTTTAAAAAATATATATTTTTATCATGGCACCTCTGGGCGTCTCTACATGACACCTGGCCGAGTGTGAAGGAGCGACTGCCTGGATGCTGCAAACCGGCAGAAGGAGGAGGTGCGTCAAAAAAACAGAGATTAGGAAGAAGAGGAGAGCGCTGTTGTTCCGTCTTCAGCTCTCACTGTATTGTCGGAGTCGGGAGGGTCGAGCTGCATTCCGCAGAAAGCTGCCGTCCCCATCACTCTCAAACTTTAGTCCGCAAAACTTTTTTGGGATTGTTTTCGTTGTATGAGAGGAGGACAGCGGCTGGAAAGTGTCCGAGGCAGCGAATGGAGAAGCACAAAGGTAAGACTTTGGTGTCAATAACATGAGACAGATCTGCTGCTGCTGCTGCTGCTGATAGAGCTTTCTTACGAAGCCGCTGGAGGAATACAGCTGCTGCACAACACTTTCCCCAAACTTATTATGAATCATTACATGACATGTATTGAATCTGGATGCTTTTGATCAAGCAGACAGTGAATCTGTTGATGTGGTTTAGCTCAGATTATGAAAGCATCTTCAGATAAATTGACTTTACATGTGGCTGGATGGTGTTTTTGTGCAGAATAACTCGTGTGTTGGTCACCTGCCACTTCTCAGATGACTTACTGAAGTGGACAAGTAGTAGGCAGTCAGCCCGACCACACTGCATCACAGTGAGACCAGAATATGAGGATGGTTTATCCCTGATGGTCTGTAAAGTAGCTCCCACTGTGGCCACTGATGGATTCCAATAGCTGCAACATTGTTCTCACGGCATTCCTCAAATTCCTGTGGTTATTTGTTCATGAGGGATGAGCAAGGCCGTTTTAATACTTCCTGATTGATATAAACAAAGAGCTTGGGCCTTAATTGACCACTAGTTGCGCCTCACCTCGCTGTCTGAGCTGAACATAGGAAACTTTTTCTCGGTTATCTTTGGATCCCAGCACTGATGGGACATCAGGATACAACGGACCGGCCGCCTGCCTTCACTGACCGGTCCGGGTGGACAACAGAAGCAACTTGCTGGACGGAAAACAATGGCGACTAGTCAAGCTGGACTGGAATCACCGCAATCTGAATGAAAACAGTCTTGCTGCCACATTCCCCTCCACCAGCTGACTAGACAGCCCCGTCTGTTTACTCCCACTGCCTGTCAGAGTAAATAGTCAGTGTTGCAGACAGCAGAATGCAGAGGTGTTCTGTGTATAATTTTTTTGAGGCTGTGGAGGCTTTGGGTTCACATGTACAGCTGGAATAACCGGTCTTCAGTCTATAAACATTGTGATAATTGCCATTTTTCAAGCACAAATATCATGTCTGTCATCGGTTTCTGCCTTTTCATATGGGCTTTTCCCTCTTTTGTATCTTTTTTTCTGTTTAATTTAATTTGAAAGTGTGTTTTTTTTCGGCTGCAGGAAGTTATGATGGAAGTTTCCCAGTTGCAATGAAGACAGCTGCCTAATAAATCAACATGTAATAGACCCACCGGCTCACTTGGGGCTTTTTTTTCTTCATGTTGTGTTGAATAAGATGCAAAGTCTGACTGCATGTAGATTGAACTTTGAGAAAACGTACAAGAGTGAGGCTTTGTACTGTGATGTTTTAGCGTTTATGAGATTAGGAAGGACTTCCTGTACAGTATGTGCCAGTGTTTGAAAAGCTGAAGTGGTTAGAGGTACAGGTTTCATAAGTAGATTTGGAACCAAAGGGAAAGAGTGGATTTTCAAAACTGTAATGATTGGTTGACTTTTAAGTCAGCGATGAAGTGCAGGCAGAGACGACACACTTGCAATAGCGGTGCAATATACTGGGGAAGGGTTTATGTGACAGCAGGTAGAGTGTTGCAGGGTAAGAAACCTGCACCTGGTAGTCACAGATTGCAGAGAATGAGCCGGTGTGTTCAGGCTGAAATAAGGGCTGGAGTGTACTCTTTTGGCAGCTGTATGCAGCAGCACCAGGACATTGAATTAGATACTAACAGCCACAGGCAGCCAGCGGAGGGGGTACAGTAAAGGGAAACCTGGGAAAATGCAGGGAGGCCAATGACAAGGAAAGGCATCATTTAGCATTCTGGATGTGCTCTGTGTTTCTGAAACCTAACTCGCACTTGCTTAATTCCAGAGAAACAGCTCCGGCTGCTCATGTCGCTGATTCTCACACCTCGTGCCAAAGATGAGGATCGAATTAGTAAAAACCACCTGGAGCTTTGTTTGGTTTGAATGACACCGGGGCGATGATGGGGCACGTTGGAGAATCCACAGAGTGCCTACTTCAGCAGTTCAGCCAAGAGATGATTAGAGCACTTTTTATGCAGTTATTGGCCCAACTGCTCACTTTGCCCGGCTTCTAATTACAGCCCACATGCTAATGTGTCAGCCCACCGATTATTAAATAACCATATTGGCGGAAATATTTATACAGTCTCTTTCGCAGGACTTTTACACCAGCTGTCTGGTTAAGTGAGTCTTGATTAGCTGACAAATGAATGATGCATATTTTCACAGTGATCCAGATTGGAATGGAAGCATATGTTTACTTATTGAAAGAGCCTCTGCAGTATTTGTTCTCCTCCATCCTTGTCAGTAAGTTTCTTCTATCTTATGCCTATGCTTGCTTGTTTTCCTTCCTATGTTGTTATGGATCCAACTACTTCCTGGGTAAAGCCATGTTGAACCCACTGTGCTGGCTTCATGTTCTCTGCAGCTGGGGTTCACCCAGAAAAGCAACTGGCTCTGTGATGATGGCTCCTTTTCTTGCCTCCAGCGTCAGTCGTCTCCTCCAACAATGATCTGATTCTGCGGCTCGTGCCAAAACTAAAATGCAAGACAAATGGAGGCAGGCTGACGGACGTATTGATGAGCATGTTTGAATCGGTGGCTGATTCAGTGGACACACAATTAATTAATCCTTTTTCCTATAAAAAAGTTTATATGAACAGCATTGTTTGTACTTTTTGATGCAGTAAAACAAGACAGAAGGACATGCTGCCAACAGAATGTGAGTGAAGTTTGTGCTAAGATTAGCTAAATGCTAGTTTCTTGCAGCTATCATGCAAAACATTAGCAGGTTCTGTATTTACTTACACTGAAATAAATTGTTGAATTGTTGGGCTTAAACTTAAATGCTTCATTTGGTATAACACAACTGATTCAAGTTTATCCAGATTAAGTTATTAAGTAGAGCTAATGCCACTGGTTTGAATTAATTATTAACATCCATTTGAAATTTTCTGATTTTTTTCAACTTAAGTATTTACTTTTTAACATAAAATGTAAATGTTATTAATTTTGAAGAAGCCAAGACGTTAAGACTTAAGACACACGAAACTAAAAGAGTAGTAAAGCTATTTTTTTTACTGTTTCAGAAATTATAATATCACTTTAAAGAGATAAAGTAAACCAAAGTAAACTACAGTCACCAAAGCAGAAAGATAAATGACATTCATGTCATATGTTTGGATGCCACTTAGCTTTGCTGCCGATTTGTCCCAGTGGTGGCTTGTAGTACTTTATAGTACTTTATCGAAGAAGTCCAACGTGGATTTCATTGATTGAAAAAGAGCTGCAGGTGCTGAAGGAAAGAAATCAGGGGATCAACAGTATAATAGTATTCTGACTTCAAATCCATTGTGTTTTTAATTTGTGTGCTGTGTCATTTGATGCAGTGAACAATTGTCATGTATGGAGTGAAAAGATGTTTTTGCTTAATTTTTGTAGCACTCGTGCTTGTGCTTTAATCATTATGAAGCAAGAATCCCTTAAATTACAATGAATTAATCTTTAATTTATCCCCAAAAGCAGACAAAATACCTTAAATCTAAGTCACACTAGCAGTTATGCAGTTGCAAAACTCTGATATTAATGTAAAAATGTGAGTCCACATTTTCACGCCCCGCAATTTCAAAATCGTTTCAATGAAGAAAAAAGAGCAAATTATTTTCCCATTATTTCACATATTAAATCTCAGCCGACAAATCAAGGTTGTCATTAAAAATTAAGTTTAATTTGTTAAATGATTTACCTACTGAACACATTAATCATAGCTTGAACTACACTTGATTCTGCCAACAGGTGTCAAAATGAGCCTCAGTGCAGCATGAAAGTGCGACAGAGTTGACAGGACTGGTAGCTTTGACCTGCCATAAGCTCAGCAGCAGTTTCAGGCTCAGATGTGGGCCATCAGGGCCGGCTCGGGGTCTTCTGGTTCACTCGTATGTGTGTCACGGGATGTACTTGTCAACGGGGAGTGAGTGGAGTGCGGCTAATTCAGGAAGCTGGTCAGGGCTATAAAAATGATGAAAAGAAAGACGGTCTTCCTGCTCTGTGGCAGCGGGGTGCCCCGTGTGAGTTTGGCCCTTTCTGCCCTCTGGCTCTTACTCTAGTTCATTTCCAACACATCAAACGTGCCTTTTGTTTATTGGCTACAGGAGCTCTGGATCAGACCTGCATCGTGTTTGTTTCTCACCAGGTAGACGTCTGATGAGAACGGTACAGGAGATTACCTGCTTGTAATCACACACATGTGCACACTCATCCAGCTCGTGCTCTCCATGCAGCCCTCCTGGCCACTGTTCTGTGGGATAGTAACCAAGCACAGAAGCTTTTATGTGGGTGACTCTCAGGCGGCATTGCTTGTTACTTTTTATTTGTCAGCAGCTGCTTCTCGTCTGTCACTTGCTTTCTCATCAATACAAGACTGCAGAGGCTTGTAAAGCTTACGTTTATCCTGAACATGAATCTGTTTATTAGTAGGTAGTGCGTCTTAATTGAAAAATGACATATGGTTAATGCCCACACAGTGTGATATATGAGCACATATACCATATAACATGCAGAGGGTGAAGCTTTTGACTGTTGCGAGGCAGCAAAAAAGATTTAAAAAAAAAAACACAGCCAGGAAGGTTGTAGAATAAGAGAAGCTGGAAACACACTGAGACAATTCAGATTTTTCATCTCTGTGTGTCTTTGTGGGGAAAGCAAAAGGAAAGAATTAAAGGACTGTTTGTTTTGGAACAGCAAATTTTATGCCACATTATTTTGCGTGCTGCATTATTGCATTACGTCTGCATTAACAGATTTAACACCACTTGGGACAGCACAAACAGCTGAAAACACACCAGTGACAAATCGTCACCTAATAAAATATGTTAGTGAACAGTTACTTAGTCACACATCCAACAGACTAGAGCAACATTAGCTTGTACTTGGAGACCAATATTCACTCTCTAACTCTATTTTATAGCAGCTTTTCGTTAATTTTGTCTGTTATTTGGGACTGCACTCTAAAAATACATGTTTAGGCCCCAAAACCAATGAAATCAACAGTTTACATTAGTTTTTCTGAGACATGAACTTCTAATGAAAGTATAATTACGCAACAAGCCTGTATTGAACCAATCAGTGGTATTTTTAATAACCAATTACTTCATAACTAGTAACATAAACAATTATTTAATGACTTGAAATGCAGGAAGAGAAAAGAATTAAGCCAGTTGAATTCATTTACTGTAACTTGAATTTTATTTTTTGCTCAGTCAATACAGAAATTTCAGTTTAAATTGCATTAAGATGGTGCCACTATAATATTATTTGTGTCAAAACAGTTCATCAAAACAATGTTTGAAGCTTAAAAGGCTGATCTCAATCAATTTCTTTTAAAATTGTGCAACCGTGTATTTAATTAACTGGTGGGATTTTGAGCATTAAGTAGATTTATCTGAGCTTCAGTTTCCATAGAGGGAAGGGAAACAGCTATTTCTTTTCATTGAGTTTCGTTTTATTTATTAGAGCAGCTTTAAAACATGATATTAAAATTTTGCTGTTTTTTTAAGCACTTTCAGTTAAATTTGTGCAAATTAAGACAACAATTGTCAACAAAAAATTATCTTCAGCACCTGAAAACACACAGTGATGAAAGTGCTAAAAGGGAAAAACACATTTTAACACTTGACATTGAGGTTTTGTAGTGTTATTTCTACCATATTATATCAGTACATAGCAGATTTCTTTTTTGTTGGCAAGGCTTCTGCATTATCATATTTTATTTTCACTCTTCTCTTTTCTCTCAGCCTGAATAAATCTCTGCTGGAGTTGCCCAAACTCTCTCACACACATACACATGCCATCATACCACTCAGCCAGACTGTTGAATCTTCAGTTTTCGCCGTTATCTGCAGAGACTACTGTAACCTGCGTTGCATCCTAATCGAGACAAAGTTGTTCAAGTAGAGCAGGGCCTCCTTCTTATAAACAACCGAGATTTACTTGGATCTTTAGAGCCCATTAGCATGTTGCAGCTGTGAACAACGGCCTGATTTCTCCAAGGGCCAACATGTAAGCCTCAATATAACTGAGACAGCACAGATCTGAAGAAAGCCGGCAGTAAAAGAAGAGAGCGTTAGGAAAAGCTGAAGCGTGAGACGAATAAAGGCAAGATTCAATAGTTGGGGCAGAGGGAAGATGAAAGGCGAGAAACTTGAAAAAGAAAGTGGAACTCCACTTGATAAGTGACTTCTTTTTATGCAGCTTTTGTCTTCAGTATTTTTACTTTTGTTAAAGTTAACAACTGGATCTGTGGCTCAACATGCTGGGATTAATTGCTTCCATGAACCTCATGGTAGTGCTTTAACATTTGCTAAAACTCTGC
This sequence comes from Acanthochromis polyacanthus, assembly GCF_021347895.1. Lineage (NCBI taxonomy): Eukaryota > Metazoa > Chordata > Actinopteri > Pomacentridae > Acanthochromis > Acanthochromis polyacanthus. The sequence goes on along the minus strand of NC_067131.1, from coordinate 11,088,365 downwards.
CCTCGGATTCTTTTTACTCCCTCTTACTTGGAGTGTCTAAAAGCCTTCACCACTCTCTCTTATCTTTTCTCTCATATTGGAGTTTCTGCTTCTTTTCATGCTGTCTTTCTTGTTCTTAGCACACTGATCAAACTTGGTTAATAATTAATGGTGCCATAGCAGCTTGCCTCAAGCATTATTGTTATAAAAATGTTATTTTTCATCTGCTAAAACAAGAAACTCTGCATATAGATGCAGCTATAATAGCTGTCTATTATGAGCTGTCATGACTGCAGAGTTTCATTTCAGGTAAACATACAGCAGCTAATTCCTATGATTAATTTCTCTTTTTGGAGGGGTTGAATGAATAGCAGATAAGCTACTGCAATGTTAAAATCAATTGAATCCACAGACTCCTTGACCATGACCAAACCACTGGACAACTGCAAGCCCTGGTCATTTCAGATTTTACTCACGCTGTGCAAAACGCTTCATGTCATGTTTGTTGTCAACCAACATCTCCTTTCTGATGCTGAGGCTGTTACATATTTTTATTTTTGGACCACTTTGCAATTACCATGCCAACGTTTGTTTCCATAATTTGCACAACAGAGGAAAATTACTAATTTGGGATTTGATAATTCAATCCTGTCTCAGAGTAATCGTGTTTCTATTCATCTCAACTAAAGTTTTCAAATGCAAGATTGACTTGTAGTGATGGGTTGAGGTAAAGTTCCGATAATTTTTAAGCTTGTTTTGCCTCCTCACTGTCTGGATGAATGAGTCCCTGGACTTGAGAGGGCTGCTGTTGTCAATCCTTACAGCAAGTTAGACTGTGAATAAGCAGAAATGAAACAAACAGGAACAGCTCTGAAACCATTAACACTGACTCACTCTGGACTCTGTTGTGATGCTGCTTACCATAATTGGCTGGAGTGGAAGAAACGTAGCAGGATCTCCTGAAACCACAATCACTTTTAAACACAACAACACTCTAACAGGAACTTGTAGACACTGATGACCTTAACAGAAGTTGAGCAGTGTTGCAACCAAATCATATAAAAACAATAACAAAGCATTTAGAAGAAGAATATTGAAAATACAGACATCAAGGTAGAGTCTCATTGAAGCAAATGTAAGTGCACCTGTGACCAAACTAGAAAACCTGTGATAACTAAAACAACATCGAATACACTTGTGATTTCCACTTAGCTTAGTTGTATGAACATGGTTATGAAATGGCCTGTCTTCTTTTTGGACATGTGGGCTGTGTCTACCTACACTTCTACATCATAGCTCCACATAGAATAAAATCTTCAGATGGAAATAACTGTTTGTGAGACTTCACAAAGATTAAAAAATATACAATAAGACTAGCCTAGCCGTGCTAGACAACCCACGGCAACAAATTTAATTCTCTGCCAGGGTGGGTCTAGTTACCCTCCATAAGGCTCGAGGCTGGATTCTCTTAAAACTGGCCGGACCAATCACCATGAAGTGTAGAGTCAGAAGGCGGGCGTAACTAAGTGACGACAGAGGCGCGACGATTCTGACAGAAACAACCGGAAACAACTAGCCTAGCCGCGCTAGACAACCCACGGCAACGAATTTAATTCTCTGCCAGGGTCGACAACAAAAACGACAACAGTCGTTGAGCTCCATAAGCACCGACTCTGAATAATCTTTCTGTTAACATGTCTGTAATATACTTGAGCTTCACCCATTGACTGTATAAATAAGGCTTCACCGAACTACTGCATCCTCTGATTTCCGGCGCTCCAGGAGCCTATTCGTTGCGCTGATTGGTTGTATACCTACCCAATTGCTGCAGAGTGATTTGAAAGACAACCTTTTAGCCCGCCTCCCTCCCTGTTGAGCGTGCCTAGACCCTTGTGCCTTCAGAAACAAGGGTCTAGTGTGGCTAGGCTACAATAAGACTATTGATCAACAAAAAATAATCTATCAAAAACAAGTTGCAGCAGTAACCAAAAGGTATAGATTGAGCCTTTAGTACCACTAATCAAAGCCCCAGTGGCTCTTAAAATGATGCCGCAGACTTGCACAACTTTCACCATTTATGCAAACAAGCAGGCACGTGCTTCAGACTTGGCACAGTTCTCATAAATGGAAATCAAAGTGTTCTGTGACAGCTCAGACAGTGTAAAATTTATTGCATAACATCAGCCTCTATGGACAATGTCTAAGAACAAAACCTTTGCTCACATTTGGCACAAAACTACAGGATTAAACTTGACTGAGTTACATGGAAAGATGTGCGACGAGAAATCAGATGAGATCAAGATTATTTTGTTCTGCTCAGATGGGGTCTGGTATGTTTGGCATGAACCTGACAAAGACAACCACAATGAATGCATAGTCCTGACAGTGAAGCACAGAGGTTGGAGGGTGATGAGATCACTTAAAGATGGCACCGTGATTGCCTGAAGTATCAAAATATTGACTGACACGATTCCAGTCTGCTGAGGTTTGGTAGAAGAGGAAAATCCCAGCGTGATAATGATCTAAGGAACGCTGCTAATTATGGCCTGGCTAAGTCGGGTGAGTTGAATGGAGTAGAAAACCTTTGGGGCATGCAAAGAGCAAAGAGCAGCTGAAAAAGTGTCTCTGAAAGAATGGCAGAACATCTCTCCAGAAATTTGTGAAACACTGGTTTCATCCTGTCTGAGGAGGCTTGAGCCTGTCATTAAAAATAAAGGTGGACATACAAAGTGTTGTGAAAACTGTAAGGTCAACATTTTATTGTTCTTTTGAGATCTCTTAGTCAGTTTTTTTTCGAAGGCAGTCTTTGGCTTTTCTTTCAGTGTTCATGCCACATGTACCAGATAACAATATTTGCAAACTCTGATTAGAAATGAGTCTATTTGCACTTACACACATATTAAAGCCTTTAATTTCCGCCGACTTTGTGATAAAGCTTGGGAATTTTTGTCATCCTGTTAGACAAGGAACTGTGCATTTACCCATAACGTTTAGTGCCAAATCTTGCGTTCAACCTTAATAGACTCTTTCACTTTTCATTTCTGTCCCGTGTCACTTTGTCTACTACTTTCCAAAGTTCTGCTATCAGTCTCATACTGCCCCTTTTCTGAAGTCATAAAGTTGACACCTGCTTTTTTTCTGCTCTGGTTTCTACGGCAATAACACCAAAACACAGCTTGTATTAATCCAGCCATGTCCGAGCAGTCCCTGCCCCACAGCTGAACCCGGCATGCTTCAGGGAGAAAGACCAATGCTTGCCAGTAGCGATCAAGCACAAATCAAATTGGTGTTTGGTCCTTTTTTCAGGCGCTGCCATTAGCTAATTGTCTGCCACTCTCACCAGAGCAAGGACAGGCTGGAACAAAGCAATCAGACGTGGCTCCTTCTTGCAGTTGAGCACATTAAAATTGACCGAAAGGTCAATGTCATTTATGTGTTTTCCCTTGCCAAAAAAAAAAATCTGCTCTGCTTCTGGCAGTGTATTCAAGTCTACTGAAGCAGAAGCACCTTTAGTCTGTGGTAGTGTAAAAAACTATCATCTAATCATATTACTGTCATGTTTGGTCACTGGTTCCAATTCTCCTTCTGCCACCACTTCCCTTTTAGGTGGAGTTGTAGCTCTGTTCATGTCAGCTACAAGGTGACTCAGATGGACTCAATGCTTCCTGTCATTTGGTGCAACTTTAGTTTACTAAATCAATTTCATTCAAAATGGAATCATCTAAACTCCTTTTCTTATTTGTAACAATGAAAATCTTGTGTGTATGTTTATCTTGACTTGACCTCTTTCATGGTTAGTTCATACAAATAGATTAGAGACTAAATCTGAAGAAAAACATTTTGGTTGATTGGTAAATTTTATTGACCTCAGTGGCCTTAAACAGCTGTCTCATTTATAGGGGAGACGGAGACAGTTGCTGAAATATGGAGTCAAACAAATGACATTAGATCCAAATAAACTACCCATTAATCTTGATCATGAATAATGGGGATAGTTGTGCTGTAAACAACTTTTATGAGTTGACAGAATGCCTATTCAAGAGGAGAAAAGAAAGAGAAAATGGTTTTGCAGTGAGCTAATCCCCTTTAGGCAGATTTAGTGTCACTTTAATAATTTATCATGTAAAACAGTAAACACTGGGAGGATCTCTTGCTCTAAAAGGACTTTTTGTATTGCGAATGTTGAAGATTTAATTTCAATTAACTGACAATCTAAGAGATAATTTAGAAGTACTCTTTAACTCGTTGAAAAATGCATGTATTTTTAAATGTGCAAATCTCTTGTTTCTATGTGTGGATTCATGAGTGACAACAGAACTGGTTTGCTGTTGTTTTGGGCTGTCGCTTACAAACTACTTAGAATAAGTATAAGTAATAAAATGACTCAAGCCTTCAAGGACTCGCATCTATCGTGGTGACACTCTTCCCTGCTGCTAAGTCCAGTCTGATCTGAAGAACAAACAGGCTTCTGCAAACAGGCCTCAAAAAATGATGAATAAATGGAAGAATTTGATGGGGACACATGTGCATGGACGGACAGACATGTGGAAATATGCAGACAGACAGAACTTGTTATATAAAAGCAAAATAAGTGCAGAATTTAGCTCGAAAAGAAAGGCAAGCACATCTGCAACTATTTTCAACATCTGCACCACATCCCAAAATATGACTGTGATTCAGAGAGTAAAGGAAGTGTCCCGAACGGAGCTTAACCAGCAGCTCCAAGCTGAACAAGCAGGAAGCCCAGCTTACATTGCAGCTGTTTTTATTGCATCATCAGATCGAAGAAATATTATAATTTCATATTTTGGCTTGTTTTTGTTTTCTTTAACTCTCCACCCATACGATGTTTTTTCTTCTTCTTCTTCTTCTTCTTCTTCTTCTTCAGAATTGATCAAAGTCATCAGAAACATGCTTGAGAGCAGCACAAATATTGCATCAGTAAAACACAGGATATTTCCTGGAGCGTAAATTGATATGCCTGGACTTAAGGAATTGGTTCAAAAGTAGGACAGATGGAGGGAGATGATGTGCAGATGAGAAGAAGCTTGAAAGGGGGGCAAGTTTGATTTGGATGAAATCAAAGGAAAAGAGTGGTACACACCAGTAAAACATTTAAAAAGAAAGAGATCTGAGGCCTTTCCTGTGATTTATAGGACTTGGGTGGCACTTGAGAGGTTTGGTGAACATTCAAAAATCACCAGTTGAGAACTCAGCCGAGGCCAAACTAAATGTCCGACTCTTCTTTAAGCTGGAAATAATAGGTGCTATCACGCAAGAGGCTGCACTTAAAGGGAAAGCCAATTAAATTCTCATCAGATTATATTCAACCAGCTGATTTTTTGAGACTTATCCCAGCAGTATGTATGAGGTATATGCCAGTGATCTCATTTAGCCTTGAAGCAGACTGAAATAAGAGGCCACGGCTGCTTTGTTAATTCAAGAAAATCAAATATGGTTTCTTGATGTTAATGCAGGACGCTATGAATCTCTGAACAGGAAATGCAGCCACAGTCAAGACAAGACATTGTTTTATAGCAGTAAATATGTTTAAATTCATCAAGGAATGATGGATCAAATTACAAATCCTTTGCTTTCTGAATGCATGTCCTGTTCTCATATACTTCACTCATTGACATAGTGTTTCAGTTAGTTTTGGTTCTGATTAAAGGTCCCATATTATTCACCTTCTTAAGTCTCACTTGCGCCCAGAATGTGTATTTGAAATTTCAGCTCAAAGTGCTACGTAGATTGGCATTGTATACCCATAATACCCTTGGTTTTGCTCCAAATTGACTGTTTCAGTCACTGTTTAATTTAAAATCCATTTGAGCTTCCGCTGAATCCACACATTTACGCTCCTATGCAACTAAACTGCATGTTCATCAGCACATTAAAGGAAAAGGAATTTTGTTTTGAAAGAGCTACAAAGTTCACCTCAGGAGGCAGGAGAGGAGGATGGAAGCATAAGTCAACACCAGGCCTTTAAACCAGGAGGCCAGGGTTAGTCTTAGGTGTAAGTTTTGTTTCCGGCCGTCGTTTACTTTCAGTTTTAACTTGTTGTCCAGTTATGTTTAGGAACTAAGACCATGTGGTTAGCTTTAGGAGCACTAATGCACTTTGGTTGACACTTTCACAATGAAAAGTGTATATATAAGAAGCTTGGCTAGGTTTAATAAAATAGTACAGTTTGGGTTAAAATGCGACTGTTTCACAACATGTTACATGGTTCTTAACTGTTTTCTGGCTTACTAGGGTGACGAGACCCACAACATGTAATATACGAATGGATAGATGATAAAGAGCAACAGTAAAACAATAAAATTTATGACAAAGGTATGTTGATTTGAGACATATTTTGTGGTACATCATAGACAAACTAAATCTGACATTAAATAGCGATGAGAATGCAGTTTCGTTGTATAGAAAGATATTGTCTGAAGAAGGTGGCATAGACACTCTTGTCTTTCCATCAAGTCTATATGCTTCCAACCTGATTGGCTTGTTCAGAGACACAATTTCTGACTTATGGAGAAAGGAAAGAAACAAAGAAATGGCCTTTTCTTGTATTTTTTGTCAACAGATTTCACCTTCAAACTTTGCCATGTTAACAGTCAAAGGAGTAGAAATCCATGCCTCGTGGCTGTTAAAGATTAAGAATAACATATCAGTTGACTGATGGCTGAACAATCAGGCATGAATGCAAAGACATTCATATTTTCTGCTGGTTACTTTTTGGTGGCTGGTGAAAGGAAGGTTTCATTCTGTTAAGATTTCAGTCAGACTTTTCTTTTTCAACCACAGCCAGGCTTGCAGAACCTTCAGTCAGAGACAACCAGTCTTGCACGAAACATTTGTTTTGTATAATCTAGGGTGTGATGTTTTTCCTCGTATCTGTTGTCATACCGTGGTAAATTTCCCTGTTTAAGCCATTCGAGTCAGACTGGTTTTTAAAAAAAAAGACTGAGAGTTTGGGACTCGGCCTCATTTTGCAGTCTCATCCTTACATTTTGGCTCCAACCGTCACAGTGGATTATATGGATCTGCCCAAACACCTTATCAAGCCCAGTAGATGTGGACATGTGCAGTGTGTGTGTGAGAAGTCAAACAAACTTCATTGTTGTTAAAGCCAACCAGGAACTCTAAACTTCAAGCACGAGGAAGAGAAATTCCCATTTTACACAGTGTAGGGGTATGGAAACCTTCAATTTCACTGATTATACAAGCTTTACACAGTCAAGTGTACTTTTAATTTTATTCTTACATGCCTTTTTTTTTTTTTTTTTACAGTGTTTGACTTGGAACAGTTAAAATCACTGTAGCAGTCTTGCTTTCTGATGGACTCTCAAATTCCTTTTGGCCATTCTACAGAAGTGAACTGTTTGCGCTGTGGAGGCTGCGGTCACTCACTGGATGTGCAGTGGGCGTCTGGCCAACCCATAGCCCACAGAGACAGCCCGCTGCAGACCTCCCTGTCCTGTCAGCTGACTCCGTTTCCCAGGGCCCCCCAATCCAAAAGGCCATCTGAGTCAATCTCTGCAAACACACAAGGAGGGGAAGCTGGAAAAATGTTTAGATTCTTATTGAGCGGCCAAACATGAGCAGCTAAACAATTAGAAATGAATTGAATGTGCTTTTAATCATTATTGAGGAGGCCGTGTTTAAACCTATTCATCTTCACTTAAGCTAACTTTACATCCCCTGTGCGAGCATATGTGTGTCTATGTGTGTGATGTTTTCCATGGTGAAGCTCCATCACACGGTGCCTCCCAGCAGAAGTTGACTCAGCTTGAGTAGGAGTCATTAAAAACAATCCAGCTTGCTGCAGCTTTTGGAAAAGCCTCTCATCATCTCCGAGAGGCAAAGTTTACTGAGGCCTGACACCTTAAAAAATTCCTCCCTTTTTTCTCGAGCTCCTTTGATGTGCGGGAGTGTAGGAAGGAGGGGAGAGGGCAAGAAAGTACTCCCCCGTAAGGGCTCGCTTAGTGATCGGTTTGAGCCGGAAGGAGCCATTAAAACAAGATAGCGGACAGTTTTAATAGGGTTCAAATGGAGAGGAGCAGCTTACTGCCCTTGTTTTTGATTTTAGTTTTTATTTTATGTAGAGCAGAGTTCAGTTCTAGTGAAGAGTCAGATGATTTTTGCATCCAAGTGTGAGTTTTGCTTTCTGTTTTTTGAAAAATTTTCAGCTTTAGTTACAGCAGTTTGGTTGTCGTGAGTAAGAAGGCTCTCTGATGACCAATTAATAATTTCTGTTTTAACAGGAAGGCAAGACTTTATACTGCATTGAATGACGGCAAATGGCCTGTGGTTAATATCTTAGCAGTTCCAAATTGCATTACAGTGTGTTCCCCCATTAACACAAACAGAGTGATGGAACAGCTGCCACTGAGAGCAACAATGTGTTCATAGTTTTGCCCAAGGACGCTTTGGCATGTCGACAGGAGATGATGTGGATCAAACCACCAACCCTATGATTAGTGGACAACCTGCTTCACCACCTTAGCTGCAGAGGACTCAATTTTAGCACGCTGACCCACTTTATTCCTTCAAGTTTCTCTCTAGTTGTCGATTAAACCACTAAAAACTCAATCAAAGTTACACATTTAGAAGTTTTTGCCATGAAAATAGTTTCTTTCAGCTTTAAAAGGACTTTGATGTCACTTTAAACCGTTGCTTCCTCTAAAATGTGCACCTCGAGCACGCCAGCTCACCCACAACGCTTCTCAAGCACTGTAAAACCGTGCACAAAACATGAGTTCCCTACCTGATCACATGTGCACCTTTTGTCTAGACAGATGGACATGAGTGACACCAATTTGTTTTTCTATTTAGTCTATTTAGTAAAGTGGATACAGAAAAAAATGCTCTTTTTTGACTGATTAAATTCAGCAGCCTGTTTTAAAAATACTTGCAAAAGTCATCACCTGAGTTTCTTCCTTGCAGAGGCCATCTTGTCCTTGGGGTTAGAAGGGGGCACGCCTCTAAAACAGCTTTTTATTGGTTGGCTGAGCGAGTGGGACCTCAAAAAGGATTGGATTATAAATGTAACATCATTGGCCAGTTTAAACTGGGAAGGCAGACCTCTGCCCTATATATACAGCTTTACTGGGAGAGAAGCTCGGGAATATTTCTTTCACTTCTAACTACTGAATGCAAATTCTGAAAGTTTCCTTGGAAGTTTCTTTTCATTGTTATCTGATTTTCAAGCACACATTTTTGTCAGGATGATGTTTGTCCTCCATATGCCTCGCAAGGTCACCGACAATCTTTCTTGCATCATTCAGCCATACATTTTTGAGTTGGAAACCGACGCAGGATTGGTTCCTCGGGTTTGTTACACGTAAAAGTTTTGAATCCACATTTTTGAGACTTGAGGGTATCATTTATTAATGGTCCTCCACATCACCTGTGATTATTACATTACTACTATAAACTCCAACATAGCATTGTATCCACCAGTACCTGCCCTACCTTTTCCTTTAATGAAGTCTTTCCTCTCCATCCCCCCACTTCTGTCTCCCCTCTCGGTGAAATGCTCACACACTGAGGCCCACTGTAGCAAGGGGCCTATTCATGAGGCCAAGAGACAGTGAAGAGAAACACAAAGAGCTCCCCACACAGCGGAGAGGGCTGTGAGCTCAGCGCTGACCCCTGAAGGATGTGTGTGGGCTGCACCCAGACTCGGTGGCCCCGCCGACTCCGACCCAGGCTCCTCCCTCCTCTGAACTTGACCTTTCACTAAACTCCCAAAACAACCTCAAACAGACTCGCAACTGTCAATAGCAGCTGGATGGGAGTAATGAGTGAGTGACATAGAGTCTGAGTGCGAATTGACTTGTTGCCAGGCTGAAAACTTCTAAAGAGTCTCTCCCATGTAAAATGCTGGCATCCGGCTTATAGCTAGAGGAACAAAGGGGAAGCTAACTAACTTAAGAACTGAAATTAGTGTTAAAAAAACAAAGTCTATGAGTTGAACAAGTTCGCTGTAATAAATTAAAGTGTAATACTCTCAATATGACTGTCTGGAAACTTCACAGGGCTTTTTTTTTCTCCTCGTGGTTCTTCTTTCTCTTGATGATGGGAACTTTGTTGGTCCTGATCTTAAGCCATTGCTCTAGTACGCTGAAATATTTTCATTCCAAGAAATGTGTAATGAGATTTAAAGGAATTTTTATTTTGCTGTAAATCTGAGTCCCCCTTGTGATCTGTGCTTCCAGTGCTGGACCAGCTCCTCATGGAGCTCCACCGCTTCCTGCTCATCTTGGACAAGGAGACTCTGAGCGGGAACGCCACCATCCAGAAGGGCCTGCTGTCTGATCTGCTGCGCACCTACAAAGCCTCAAATGGTATGAACAAAAACGGAATGCAACAGTAGTGCACTTGTTGCGGTTACTTGCTTGGTTTTCTGAAGTTCTGACAGCTGACTATCAGTATCAGCCTGTATGTGGCAGACTGAACATTCACAAACCTGTGAAGTCTAACTAGAAATAACTACAACTGCCCACCTTAAAGCTTGACAGTGTAGAAATAGAAGAAAATACAAACATGAAACCACCTGACCTAGTTCTCACTTCAGATTGATTCAGGAACTGAATGCATTGATATTTTAGGGGAAATTTGACTTTTTTTTTTTAAGTAAGAAGTGAAAGGTTTGAGCCAAGCCTGAGATGTTAAAATTAGAGCCTGACTGATGCTGGATTTTTGTGGCCGATACCGATTTTAGAGAATAAGAAACGCTGATATCTACTGATCAGTTGATGTTATTTCTACTACATTTATAGTATATTAGAGTGAAATTGAAAGAGAAAAATAATGGAGTCATTGCTTATTAACTTTCCAGAAATGTACCAACGGATATTTCACAACTTGGGAGCTTACCATGGAGACAAAGCTTGGCTCTGTACCACTGTCTGCTCAGCTGTGATACATTCTCTGCTACACATGCTGCAGATGTTTCTTTCTGCAGAAGTTTCTAAATTACCTCAAGCATCTTTTTTTTCCTGTACTATGCCCCTTAAATGTTCTGTATATTGAGCAACATATTCACAGACACTGATATATCCCCGACAGGCCATGATCACATGATGATATTTACCAACCGGTTGGTCTGTAGTTGGAAAATCCTCAAAACACAACAGCTGTCTTTGGAAAATTACCCCAGAGGAAGAGAAACTTGTTCTGTCTGGTTTAGAACTGGGTGGAAGATATATTGGGAAGTTTAATAGACAGTACGAGGATTCATGTCCACCAAAAGCAGACACTTTATGCAGAATAAATGTATTGCAAAAATCCCAACATTTAAAGTTACCGATGAGCTGAGAAACAGTCTGAGTTTTTCCAGAATCCTGATGAATCACTACGTAAAATAACAATCTTTCATTCCTCAGGGTGATAAAATGATGTCTGTTTTGTGTTATTAGGTGACATTTCACTCCCATGAAGACTGCAAAATATCAGTCACTTCAGATGTCCACCTTTGGGGAAATGACTAAATTCTTGTGTATCATAGCAGGGTTTTTTTTTTTTTTTTTTTGCCTTAGCTCTTTACAGAATTTTTCATTAGCTAAAACTGCTATGTTGGAAAACAGTTTGCCAACATGCACAAGACAAACAGGTCTGTTATATACTACAGGTGCTTTATTTGAAATATCATCAGAAAATTCTCATAAAACAATTCATAGCAGACTTTCCTTCACAATAAATATCTCCTCTCGTATTTTTTGCAATGTTGTGGCTTTTGTGATCACATGAGAGTTGCATGGGCTGAAGGTTAAACCACAGATGTTTAGATTCATGCAAAAGCTGTTTAGACTATCTGGCAGTCTAGCTGACCTTTATGCAAAGCACCTTATGAAACATGTGGTCGTGCCCCTGCGTTTCCCACACTTCATTGAGCTGTCAGCTGCAGTTTGGCCTGAAAGAAGCTATCTAGCAGTCTACTCTGGTATTATTTCACTATTTTAAAGTCGCACCAACCACCATGTAATAATTATACTCTCGCAAACTTCCATTTACAATCACATTCAGGCTACTTTGTCCCATTTGCGGTGACTGAAAAATGCAGCGTGGTTGCAGAATTAAATATCTCTGGCTGCATTGCTGCCTCTCTTGCAAAATTATTAGATTGATGGTTTTTATTTGGGTTTTCAGTTATTAGTTTTGCACTTGGAAGCAAGCTAGAACCAGTGTTGTCACAAAGTGATTCATGGGCTGTCAAAGTATCTTGTCAAACAGTGAAAGACAAGTTTATTTTTCTTACTCGCTGGGTTTGACACTCAGCATGAAAACGGTGCAACTGCTGGTGGGCTGATGTGATTTATGGAGCCTGGAAGTTAGTTAGTTACTATGTGAAGCGGTGCCACGCTGAGCTTCATCCAGACCTCGGACTCTTGGTGTGTGGTTAATTTGGAATAATGGATGACTAGTGCTACCTCAGAAATTAACTGTATCATGACACCAAATTTTGATTGTAATTTTGTTTTAATGACATGACTCTTTCACATTCGCTGCCACTCTTGGATCGAAAATGTCTTTCTCAGAGAGCGTTCACACACAAAATGTTCCCTAAAACACACAAGCAGTCATGCTTTTCCATGTTCAGGTCCTGCACCCGTCTCTCCATACTTCCTCTTCTGGCTCCAAGCTGTATCATTTTTCCGAAGCTGCATTTATCCTCTGGGGATGCTCACTTCCTTTGAGCAGCAGTTTATAAATAGCGTTTCAACTCTGTTCCCCCTCCGAAAAATCTGTTTTCACTGTACAGGCAAAACATCATTTCATTCTGCCGCTGTTTGGTTTCACCTCATGATATCTATTTCAAAGGCGAAACCTTCTCCGGAGTATCACCCAAGGTTGGAGTTTTGTTTGATTTCCTCTCGGGGTAGAATCTTAGTCAGCTGAAATATTCAATTCAGTGAAACAGCCTTTTTCCTCAAAACTGGAACAAACTCCCATAACAGGTTACAGTAGGCAGCTAGAGCCTGCTGTGCCGCAACTGTTGGAAGTTTATTGTTAAGAGGAGATGTTCAATCAGACTGTTTTTGCGGCAGTCTGATGGCAGTATAATTACTCCGCCATGCTAAGATGCGTGACATTCATCCAAACACAGTCCTTTTCCTTAGCAAGCTGACTTCAGCATTGGTGTATGTCATGAGGTTTCATCATCTCCGCTTGCCGCCTAAACGATACCATTGTTCACGCTGACCTGCAAATATTTACATTTGAGTGCACAGAGAAGGCAAGTTCAGCTTCCCTGTTTCCTGTTCCCATGTCTTGTGTGTGATAAACCACACTATTTTGGTGATTTTTTTTCTTATTTTCACTTAAATGAATTACGACTCTTTCTTACATTTCAAGCATATAAAGACAAAATTGATTGGATGAAAAGAAGCCAGCACTAGTTCCTGTATATGAAAATAAATTCATTTAAGATGCTGTGTTGAAGTACCAATCAAAACAGAATGAAACCACAGTTTGGTTTATAATGTAAACTCTTCAGGAATGCAGACTGTTATTAAGAGATCGACCAGGAGTTCAGCAGCTTTATGATCTTTAAAACTTCAAAGTCAGAAGCGACACAGTGCTCTATCTGTGATTCAGGGAGTTCTCTGACTAATGTCCGATGAATGCTCGCCACGGTAAGGGTGGGTGTGAATAATGGACCCATCTGTCTGAACAATGGCCTCCTTGTTTGGGTGAAGTTCCCCTTTAATCTTGGACTTTTGACAAGCGTGATGAAAGTTTGTTTGGCACTAAGGTGGCATCAAATTCTTCCATGTGTACTACGACCGTCACGGGAACAAGAGAAGCAAAATATGCAACTTTTTCTTGTTAATGTTGACAGTTGGGTCGCCCCGTGAAAAGCTCCATTACCTATATACCAGAGCAGCGCTGGACAGGAGGTTGAACTTAGTAGAATATACATTGGTCTCTAATGCTGCATAGATGCCAAAACCACTCTAACCAATTAGGCTGTGGACACAGTCTTAGAGGTGTTCTGTGGTGTTTGGCACTGGGATGTTGGCAGTGGATCCTTTGGGTGTTGTAGGTTGCCGATTAAAGTCTTTGTGGACGAAAAGTCTTCTGGTACATCCAGTTGATGGATGATTGGATTGGGATGTAGGGAAATTTTATGGGTGGGCTCTTTATCATGTTCCTCAAACCACTTCTGAGTAGATTTAATGATGTGGTTGGACCTATTGTCCTTCTAGGGGAGTACAACCATGTTTAGGTGGTTGGTACTTGTCAAATTAACAGTCACACAAATGCCAAGATACAAAGTTTCCTTGAAGAACATTGCATTCTAATAAGAAAACTAATGTTTCACATTCACCTGTCTGTAGTTTTCATGTTGTGGCTGATTGCTGCATTAAATTAAGCTTTAAAAGGTTGTGGTTAGAGGTGTCCTGTGGTGTTTGGCACTGGAATGTTGGCAGTGAATCTTCTGGGTCTTGTAGATTGTGGAGTAGGGTCTCTGTGGACAGGAAGTCTTCTGGTGCATCCAATGGATGGATGATTGGATTGGGATCTTGAGAAGTTTAATAGATGGGCTCTTTATCATGTTCCTCAAGCCACTTTTGAGTAGATTCAATGATGTGGTGGGGCCTGTTTTCTTTCTATGGGAGTACAATCATGTTTAGGTGGTTGGTACTTGTTAAATTAACATCCACGTAAATACCAAGATACAAAGTTTCCTAGCAGAACATTGCCTTCTACTAAGAAATGGGATACATGACACCTGTCTGTAGTTTTAATGCTGTGGCTGATTGGTGTTTATTAAATGAAGCTTTAAAAGCTTATAGTTACAGTGCATGGTAACTACAAAAGCAACTAATTTGTGACTTGAAGACTAATTTCATTCTGATAATGTGTCTGTCTAAATGTATGGTATAGTTGCAATGGACAGTTTTTCACAAAATAATCTAGGGTTCTGAGATTTCAGGACAAGGAAATGTCTTTTGCACAGTCCTTGATGTTCTAACTATACTCCAACCTGTACAATCAAAGGTTTTACTGAGACTTGTCTATTTATTTTGAAACTAATGCGACTCCTAGGTCATCGAGTTATCTGTCCTATGCTGTAACAGTGAATAGGTTAAAGAGCACAGCAGTGTCAACAGCTTTAGACCTTTATTTTACTTTCACCATGTTGTTAAGAGGTGACAGAATATAGCAAAGTATTTAAAGAAATACCACAAGCTGTTCTAGTCCAGATATAGGACATGCATGTACCCCTTGTATATGCTTGTTTGTGATAATTAGCCACAAAGAGAAATGCTCTGTGCTCAGTCTACTGCTGTTAACCGCCATCTGCTGTGTTTCCATGCAGGTGCTGATGAGGAGTATATCTACATGAACAAAGTCATCGTTACCGGAAAGAGCAGAGATGACAAAGGTGTGACTTTGTTTTTTTTTGTTTTTTTTAAAGATTCCACTCTGAAGTGTGAAAGTAAGTGTTTGTGGCATGAAATAGCATTTTAGTTCATTGGAATGATTCTACAGAAGTGCTCAACAGTCAGACCAGCCCTTTGATTCAGACTCGGGTGTCTCATCTGACATTTGTGTTCGCTGGAAAACTTTGCTGACCCCTGACTTGTTTCCTTTTCCCAGAAGTGAGTGGAAAATCTGAGATAAAGCATGGTGACGTTAGTGAAGTATAACTCAACTACAAGTAAAATTATTTATTTTAAAAAATGCTTAACTAATAGTACAAATTAATCTTTATAGACATTACTCAAATTATTAGTTACTTCTAAATTTTTGATATTTAATGTACTATCAATAGCAGGCACTGAATAGAGATGGAGACCTGTGTAGAGAACATGCTCTTTCAACAAAGTATTCTTTTCTAAAGAACAATCAAATGTGTGAATGGATTCAACTCAAGCATGTTTTCTGAACACATATAGAGATGAAGCCAGAAGAATACTGCAAATGTTATGCACAGACCGCTATCAACAGCCATTCTAGGGTCTAAATCTCTTAGGTATAGTAACATTTTTAAGAAATGTTCTGATCCTTTTTGAGCAAACCTTCCAAGTTAGGAGCTTCATCCAGCATATCCATCCAACACATCTCCAGACTTGTGCTTTTGCTACATTTTTTAATCCATTTGTTATGATTTTCATTGACTCGATTGGGATTCTTTTAGCAGCAAAAGTGCAGATAAAAATTTTAAATCCAAATCGTTGGCTGATTCAGTCGTGAATTATGACTTTAAAAGTGACAAAGCAGGGGTGCTTCAAGTACCAGGGTTACAGTCCCTCTCCCTTTTTACCTGTCTCTCTTTGACAATCAAATGAATATCAAATTAAGGTTAAAAGGCCAAAAACGTATTCACAAAAACATGACTAGATATGCTGCCTTGCAGGGCTGCTTGCACATCTGTGGAATCCCACTATTGAACTTCGATTTTTCAGTTTCTGTGGGGTCACAAAGCATGCAAACAAAGCAGCACTACTTAAAATACACTACAAACACACAAATAAAGACAGTTCACTCACAGTCTCCCACCCACAGTCACACATCTGAGTGGTTTCTACAAGTAAAATCAGTTCAAAAAACCCAGAGACATTACATTAATAAATCAGCATGAGGAGCGACTTCAGCTTATTTGCAGCACAAATAAACTTAATTTGGAAACTGCATGCAAATTGAAAGCACAACAAACAGGCTGTTTATTGTTCAGAAGACCGTCAGTTTAGTTCATGTTACATATTTGTTATTTCGTTTAGGAATGGGAGACGGTCACATTTCCTAATCAGACATCATGGTTAGCAAACAGAATTCTACACTAAACCAAAAAAAATAAAAAATTAAATAAAACAGTTTAGTTAAGCTTGAAGTGTTTTTCTGCGTGTTCAAGATGCCAGCCGATTAATCTCGTTATGAAAACTGCTGTCTCGCCATTTCAGTCTTTACTGGGTTGAACTTTGGAAAGCTTCACCTTTGTAAAGAATATTTGTGATAAAATGATGTGAAACTTTGACCCCAAAAAAGAGTTTGTCCTAGTGTGTCAAACAGTGCGTACTTGTTGTGTTGTCACATCTCAAGCTCAATTTCGGTTGGAGTGAACAACAGACATGATAAGCTGCAGCGAGCAGCAGCCCTCTCAGCTCCCCCCCTCCCCTCGCCCACCATTTCCTGTCTGTTTCTTTGGAACTCCTCACCATCTGAGACTGACCTGTTTTGTTTGGATGGTGATGAAGAATGTGGTTTGAGCGAGCAGCAGACTTAACACACATATTTTCAGCAGCGACGCTAGCTAAGCCGCAGGTTTAACTTTCACAGAAACTGATGGGTAGTAGAGGCTGAGATGTCACAGTTGAGGTTTCTAAATTGCTGACCACGTGATAGACTTGAACTCTGTCTTCCAGTCAAACATGTTACATTTTAATGTCACAGAAA
Source organism: Acanthochromis polyacanthus (assembly GCF_021347895.1). Taxonomy (NCBI): domain Eukaryota; kingdom Metazoa; phylum Chordata; class Actinopteri; family Pomacentridae; genus Acanthochromis; species Acanthochromis polyacanthus. The sequence continues at coordinate 11,070,977 of NC_067131.1, read as the reverse complement.
AACACCGTTCACAAAACCATTAAAGTTACCCGAGTCCTGTAACATGCTCAGTCTGACATTGCAGTTCAGCTCAGCTGTTCTGCATCCTTGCGATGTTCTAAAAAGACACCGACCTACAGCAAAAGTGGAAATGATGCTTTATGGCCTTAAGAATACAGTCATGAATTCAACTGGTGCAGGTGTTTTTTTTTTTTTTTTTACCATTTGCTATCTGATTGCTAAGGATGATCTCTTAAGTTCATATTTGAGGCAGAGAAACATCAAAAACGTATAAAAAACTTTAGAAATTGATATGTTAATCTACATAAGTAGTAGGAGAAACTGAGGTAAGAAGGTTATTTTCTTATAGGACACACATCAATAACATATTTTCACAAGAAGTATGCTTGAGTGAACAAATTGACTACAGCTTTGTTCGTGTAAGACTAAATGTAAAATCTTGAAGTGATATAAAGTCATTTTGATCAGTATGAAGTTGCTACCTGTGCATAAGATTAAATTCAGAATCAGATTTTTGATGTTGTTCTTATTTAACTGCATTTTAAATGTAAGCTGTGAGTTCACATATTACTGAAAACGTCAGTACATTCTTGGCTAACCCTCCATATGAATCTCATGTAAACAATAAGACAAAAATAAAATAGCATATGGACATCAGTGGCTTATTTCGGACTGATGAAATGTCACACCTGCATACCTCAAAACTGCTACTTTTGATTTCCTTCCACCAGTGAAAATTAAAATTAAAATTCCAGGCTATTTAAAGATTAGCAAGACCGCTATCGTCCAAGAAAAGAACTGAACAAATAGTACCCAACTGGAGACAATATTATTATAGAGAGACTCATAAACAAACGCTCAGAATCGGCTTCTTTTGGTTCACTTTGTTCAGTTTTGTTTTTACCATTGAGGGGACATCGCATGACGGATAGTTTAAAATAATGGGAAATATGGTTATTTGCATTCTTTGCTAAAAATGTTGATATAAGTCTCATATTTAATATTGAACCAGAGCCAGTACAGATGTAACTTTGCAGAAGTTTGATTCGTCTTCATAATATTATTTACTTGGTATGTACGAATATGTGTACACTTACAAAGCTTTAGTTCCACTTTTTCATGTGAAACGATATTAAAATAGCAAATCTTTCTATATATAAAACACTAAATCACAACACGTCATCTCAAGCTTTATAAGCAACGGAACAACATGATAGCGCACATCTAATTCTTGGCACCAAAGCAGATCATTGTTTTACTAATTATTTCCCCAAACAACTTTTTCAGGAGGTCACAAGCTTCTAAGTTTAGGATTCACCGCTTGACATAAACATTGGCCGTTGTTAAGGCCGGTGAAAACCATCATTCTTTCACCTCTTATGCAAAGCCTTTCCTAATTTTCCTGAATGTTGCGTTGTGGTCTTGTGTGTTTGGCATAACACGGTCATTGCTACCCTGCAAATGCTTCCCCATGATTTGGGTTATGTGGTCACTGTAATTTAACAATGAAGGTTCTGTGCTCACAGTGACGGTTGGGGAAGCGCTAATATGAATGGGAGACAAGCTGGACATCTGGGAATCGTGCTTGATAAAAACAGACTCGATTTAAAGTCGCATGACGTGCCAGATCTTTCATTCATTCTGAATTCTTTTGTGTTTATTCAATAATATTCAATATACATGTGAGATTAAGGATTCTTGTGATGAGCTGACCTCATAATCTTTGCTTCTAGACGACAGATCGGACGCCCTCGTGAATGGAAAAGGAGCTAAATATGTCCCCGTCCCACAGAAGAGCCTTCCTGACCTGCCGCCCCCGAGAACAGTAAGTGATTCCCAGCTCCTTTCCATCAGAGCGGATTAAAATGAACAATGATTTGGCTTAGCACTCCAGCTTTCTAACCCCTTTCCACTGTGGTGGGGAATGGTAATAGCATAATTGGCCGCTGAATTCAATAAAGTGCACGGGAAGGTTCAGTGGAAATGATGATATCCTACTGTAGCTTTAAATGCAACTGATGGTATTTTGGGTTTTTCAGTGTTGAAAATAAACTTCTATGGGTTGATGTCACATATTGAAATAGAATTCCATTGGTTTTTAATACACCGAAACAGTCTGCGGCCGTGCAAACCAGAAAAAAATTGCCCACAACACTCAGAGTTGCAACCCCGAAGCTACGTGAAATGTATTTTCCCACAGAAACAGGTATTTTACAGCTCAGGTCTGCTCAAGCCCGGGAGACACAGAGCTGTGGTGTGTTTTATGTTGACTGCTGGCTCCTGAATTGGCCCAGTGTGACTTCAGGAAAAACTCAGAGAATGAGAGGTTTCGAACATCCCGTCAGGGCCTTTGAACTTCACTCACACTTAGACACACACACGCACACATCCACAGTGGCCTCCTCTAGTATAAACTACAGTAGCAGCTGTTGCTAATCAGAGCAAATGCTTAGTGTCAGCACGTGTGCATGTGTGTTTAAGGGTGAGTGTGAAAGCAAATGCACTGAAATGAAATGAGTGTTTTTCTCAGTATAAATACTTCAGACTTTTTTTCAGCATCAGTGTTTTTTTTGCATTTTTTATTCTAAGATTTATATTCTTGTTTAGCCCTCGGAACCCCAAGCATTTTTACTCACTGTGGGTTCATTCTTCACTGCCATACAAATACCTGTAGCTCTGTATAAACAGCGCAACAATAGCTGGCTATAGGAAGAACTCAAAAACGACTTTTGCATTTAACTGTTGGAGTGCATAAGGTCAAACAGTTATAATCCCATCAGTCACACAAAAGACAAATCACAAGTTGAATTTCTCTGATTGTTGATTTTACAATCATTTAAAAAACTGGAGCGATGTGCAATATCTTTCCAAGTTTCCATAGGTGTGACCAATACCAGAAAAAATAGAGCCTGTACATACTACAGGCAATTTATTTATAATATATTTCCATGCTTGTCTCCTCTCTGGTCTGAAAGCCATGGTTTACCTTAAAAGTCTCTGAATTGTTGTCTCATGACTGTTGGTCACAACTGAGTCAGTCATAGCTTCTCAGTTTTGCCAAAAAAAAGTGCAGAAGTTTTTGTTTTTAACAAATCTAGTTCGAGCATATCATTTTACATTTACAGTAAACTGATTTTGATGAAGTCTCATGATTCTAAGCAAACATTTACTTAATTTTGCCAACCAAACACCATGTCACTCATGATTAGTTCAACCAGTCAGAAAGCTGAAAATCAGACATTTTTTTTCAGTTTCTACACTTCCTAGCTTTAACAATTGGGGTTATTTTGGTGATTTTTTAAAAACTATACAATGCATTTCAAACCCGCCAGCAGGTTTTGGGGGCTCAGAGGGTTAAAAACAAAAAATATCACATCGTTTTTCAGCTGTGCACTAATTTCACAGGTGCAGTATAGCTTCCACAAATCCCTCAGATGTGTCTGGCAAACACATTTATTCTTCCTTTCCTTCTTCATCCAGTTGTGGTATAACTGGTCCCGTCTTGGGAAGCCTGAGTAAACACGTCCACAGCGAACCGCTCTTTGGAAATCCCTTCATCTGCCTGCGGGGTTTCCATGCGTCTCCAGTGATGGCGTATTCAAGAGTTAACATGTGTTTCACTGTGAACGCAGAGTCCCCCCTTATCATTGCAGTGAACAGCGCTCCCTTGCTGTTGATGTAGTGTCCGGGCATGGCCGTCCACTGGCCTGTCGTGATGTTGTAGCAGTCCATTAGGCAGCGCAGAAAGTCATCACAAGGCCCATTGCGCATCACATACAAATTGTCCCTGTGGGCTACCATACAGTGGCCGTAGCTCTGAGGTCGGATCATTGTAGTGGCAAGCTTCCACTCATCTTTCACTGGTATGTACTCGTAGATGTCTGTGGTGTCTGGTGGTTTCCAGAAGCAAACAAACATCCGCCGCCGTGCAACTGCACAAGCTGCAGATGCTACAGGTCTTGGTGCATGTTGTATGAAAGTCCACTCTCCCTTTGAAGTGTCATAGCTTTCCGCTGCAGAAATTATTTTCTTTTGGAACTCTCCACCAATGGCATAGAGTCGGCCTTCATGCCCGAGCAAGGTGAAGTCATATCTGGGTTGCTGGGGACCTGGAAGAGTAGTCCAAACCCCTGATTCGGGGTCGTAACAGAAACTGCTGTCCACTGTGTCTTTACCATAACCGTAAACTCCTCCCACGACATACAGGCGATTGTCAAGCACTGCTACGCCAGCCATGGAGGTGCTACAAAGAGTCGGGAGGTTTGTCAGATGCTTCCACTCTCCGGCTTTTTCGTCAAGGTAGCAAACAACCCTAAAGGAGTCATGCAGCAGCTCCAATGAAGGAGAATGTGTACCTAGGGCGATGTAAGTGGAAGGACACAGTGTTTGGGAATACTGCAGCAGCTCTTCAGGGATTGTAGTTTCTGCTGCTTCCTTGAGGTCCTCAAAAGCATCACAGAGAAAGAGAGCGGCTTTGTGAAACAGCGAATGCACCCCAAAGATGGCAGCTGCGTGGTAAAGCAGGAGGCAGTTGTCTGAGTCTATAATGTCACAAAGATGCCGCACCAAACATGCAACCTGCAGAAAAGCGGCACATTCAACAGCTTCTTCGAGCTCTTCTGGGTCACTGATGGCGGGAATCTCTCCTCGACAGACAGCGAGGGCAATGAGGAAACCCCTTGCATGCAGTCCTCCTTTCAGGTAGAGCTCGTCCTGCTGGCTTTCTTTCATCCCAGACTGAAAGAGAGCACGGAAATAGTCGCTGTACTTTGCAAGGAAAGCCCGCTCTGTCGTGAACCAGCTCTCCTCCACCCTCACTCTCACCCAGCCCGCCTGGCACTCTCTTTCCCCCGGATCAAGGGTTGCATTCTCGCCGTCAATATCCTGGTTGATTCCCAGGCCTTCTGGCACTTCCATGATCTCTTAAACCTGGATCTCTTTTCTTCCCCAAACAGGCCCTCGAGTGATTATTCAGTGTGTGATTGCAGATTAGCCATTTTTTCCCCAGAGCTGCACAGTAAATAAAGTTTTGTGCGAGCTCCATTGCGTCCCGTCTACATGGTCCCAAAATAGAGTGGGACTATAGATAGCAGCTGTGCCACTCACAAGCGTCAGGCAGGAAAAGGAAAACTGTTGACATGCACTGCAAGCGGTAATGCGGCTGCCGGCAACTGGTCATTATCATAACCGCAATACAATTGGCTAGCAGGAGCATTTACTGCATTATTCATGATTATGTTACCCCTTGAAATCCAGCTTGCTATTTCAGTTTTATACAAGTAGATTTTCTTTATTTATGGTTACAAATTTGAAGTTGGTCACTTGTAAAAGTTTATTCATACAAATCTTAAACCAAAAAGGGTTTAGTGGAGGTCAGCGTGTTCCCAAGAAGGCAAAAATAATGGGGGAAATAAATACAGTATGGGCACAGTCTGTGTCATGTGAATCTCTTCTTCTACCTCCTGTCATGCAGCTGACATGTTCTGCCTTGTTTCTTTTTTCCATTTTTCCTCATGCTACTTTTAACTGTGGAGTTTCCAAACAGAAAAACTGCAATGTAAGAAGTCGGAGAGATAGAAAAAGGCCAGAGATTTCTCCTGAATCTTGTTTTCCAATGCTGAGTTGCACTGATAATTTTTTATCACTACCTTCTCCTCTGAGCTCCCAGCCAGCTTTCAGATTCACTGTGTGTGTATGTGTGTGTTTTTGCTGCACCAGATTCTTGGCATGGGAACGAGGGATTTTCCATGTTCCTCTGACTATTCGTTTTTTTGGGTTCTTTTTCCCACTCTTTACTCAAAGCCCCTTCACCACACCCGTATTCCTCCCCGACCACCCCCTCCTCTCCTTGCTTTGTTATTTATGCTCCGACTCCTCAATCCATTCCTTCTCGTCGATGTTTCTGTGGTGAGGATGTGTGTGTGTGTGTGTGTGTGTGTGTGTGTGTGTGTGTGTGTGTGTGTGTGTGTGTGTGTGAGAGAAGTGAAAGGAAAGGAAAGGAAAGGGGCTACAGCGACTATTAAAAAGCTGGGGGGGGGATTGCAAAGTCCTGTGGGAGAGAAAATACACACACCTGGCTTACATGTCTTTTCCTTTCTCATCAGTCCAGCTCCTCAGTTCAACAACCTACTATACTGCTCTATAGCCTTGACCCAAACAACAGGCAGATTTAGTATTTCTGGATATGAGTGAAATGGAAGGAGAAAAAGGGGGGAAAAAAGAGGACAGAGATAAGAGTGGGTGGGCGGTCTGGGGGGTTGCTGCCGCTCTGGAATGTCTGGCTTTTTGTTTTAATTAATAGCAGATGCTTTAACTGCTCTCTCTTTCACTATGGAGCAGTTTACAAAGAATCACTTTCTTCCCAGGAAGTTACTGTAAAGAGTTTGTCGTGGTGTCTCTTACTTCTGGTGTCGTGTAATGTAATACTAATAATTTTGTTTGTCAGTATTTTTCCCATTTGTTATTATTTAGTTTAAACAACTACATAAATAAAAAACATGTATCATTCTGATGTACATGTATTACTTTCAGTCAGTGACATATTTTATTGAATACATAAATTATATGGAAAATGCATTTTGTCTCTGGGTGTGAAAAATGAAGCCAATGCAGAAGCAGGCGTGAACTAAACGTGACATCACCCGTTGGTTTCAAGAAATAGAGAAGACTGTCTATCGAGTATAGCCACGCCCCCTGGCTCCGCCAACTTTAACGATTTATTTAAAATTCAGTATTGATTTATTTTAAGATCGGCCACCTGATCTCTCATTTTGACCATGAAAACTAATGGGAAAAAATCCTGAGCTGTAGAAAATCAATCTATCAAATTTTATTTTTTCCGGTGATGAATTGGGGTCTATGGAGCAAACGCTTTTTGGAGCCAACCCTAGCGGACGGCGTGATATTGCAAGTTTTTGACACTTCCGGGTGGGCTTCATTTTTGGAGCCAGATGCTACGTCCACCTTTATATACAGTCTATGTGCAGAAGTAGTTTTAATGTGCATTCTTTCTTGTGACCAGCAGAGGGCGACTCCTCTGATTACAAGATGAAGTCCAATTGTATAGAAATCTATGAGTAAATTACCCTACTTCTCAAACATTTTCCTATTGTGTTTATAGTCTCACTTGTTATTTTGAAGTCTTCTTTAACACAATATGATGCTTATTTTGTCAGTTATGGTGTCATTGAGAGTAAAATAAAAGCTCAAGTAGGGTATATGTTAGGCCAAGTATACCTTGTGATTAGCAGATTGCTACCATTGGGAGTTCCTAGTATCCTTAAGCACTTAGTCTGATCTTCCCCTAACTTATCACATCCAATTTAAGAAAAAGAAGATGGCATTAGCTCAGTCCCAAGCTGGCTGTCCATAAATCAATGGGTAACTTCATGGTGACTTGTCCATGCCTTAAAAGATTTATCTCAGTCATTTTGTGTAATTGGCAGTAGTAATGTAATTCATGGTCCATATTATTCTGTATCAAGACTTAGACTATAGGACTGCATTCCAATTCCCAAACTTTGTCATTTTACTCTCAGTATATACTATAGCTGTCCTTACAAAGTACATACAGTTGCATGCAGTAGGCATTCAATAAGGACACAGTTGTACCTTAAACTTTGACCACTACATTCTATAGTGTGAAAAAAGCTGTTAGCTTTTGACAGCTCAACTTGTTTGAAACTCTCAGAAGATGCTGCGACTTAACTGTGAAGAAGACTGTGGCTGAGAAAGCTATTGTGGCTGCACATCCTGATATTATTTGGCGAAAAACTATGTATTTGGACATGCTAAATCTTTTCCTGGCATACTATATTCAATTCCATTCAATTCAATTCAATTGTATTTATATAGCGTCAATTACAGTCAAATCGTCTCAAGACGCTTTACAGAACCCATATATGCCCCTATACTACCATACCCCTATATGGTATGGCAGTATAGTTACTGAAACCTAGAATGTGTACTGTTGTCTCCTCATTTACTTGCAGTGATGTGAGGTGAATAGATATCATTTTAGCAAAATTTGTGGATGTAAATAATGTGCATAAACCCAAAACAAATTTGAAAAAGAAGAGAACTTCTATACATACCACGATTAGCAAAGGTTAGTGAACTAATGAAGCTGGAACATCTGCATGGAATACATCAATTTGGAGTGTTTGTAGCTACATCTATTGAGTCTGCTCTAACTGAGTGATGCTTGTTTCACTTCAGAATCTACTGAACTCTAAACCTCAACTCACAATTTGCTTCGTTTTTACAGATATTTGCTCAACATTGCATCATTTTCAAGACAGAAAATTTTAACTCAGATCACACTCTGAAAGCTGCATTTGCTGATGCTTGCATTCTGACAAATCTTCATAATATATTACGGATGGTTCCCTTCTTGTACTGCACTGACAACGTTTCTGTCCCACACATTTGTTTTTGATCCTTTCCTCCACGTTCTGGCATGCAGGCTAATCACAAAAACAAGTCTTCGTCACAGTGACTGTGTGCAGACCGTGACATGACGCCAGTTATTATGACAGCTTAGTGCGTCTGCTATGCATTACTGGAAAAGTGTTAGATCACGAGCAAGATATGGTGGGAAAAGCATGCAAACAGGGAATTCCCTGTTTACTGGGAGTTGTTGCGACTGCCTGGCAACCCACATCAAAAATAATGATTTTATGATTTTTATGCAAACAGACAAATAAGACTTGGTTTTCATTTTCTGTCAGTTCATAAATCTAAGCTGAACCAGAGTATCTGAAGATCAGCCACAGGTTTGCAACCACCAGATAGAATTTATTGCTGCTTTTCTCTCCTAATTCGTTTTTAGACAGAGTAAGCAAAAGATAATTTCAGATTTATACTGCAGGAATAGCTTTTGCCGTATTGAGAGGAAAGTAAGTATCCAAATAATCTCCACCCTTAATTAAGCAAACCCTCCTTTAGACTTACGTTCCATACGTCTACCATCTTGTAGATATTGTGGAAGTTTTACAAAAAGTGGCGTGAAAATGCAGGAACACAAAACATTGTGTTCAGATCAGTGGTGGGAGGAAACACTAGACAGTTTGTAATTCAGCTCATACCGTAGGGTTGCGTGAAGTTCACTTAACAACTCTGTGAGCTGTGTCCTCAGGAGACTTTTTCTGTGTTTTGCCTTTAACCAGAACATCTGAAATGTTTTTACATAGTAAGAAGTGTCATCTCTTTGCCTTCATTCTGTGGCTTCAGAGGAACCCTCCCTCTGTGGAAGTCTATCTTCGTCATCTATCACCTCACGCTTAAAGGGAAAATACATAGATTTCATCTTCGCTGGCAGCTGCTGATGTTTTTGAGCTGGTATGTCATTTTTTCCCCCTCTAAAATGTATCGAGATGAAACTCACATATCTCCCATCTTCTGCCTGCCGCCGTAGATACCTGAGAGTTTTGGACTTGTGGTCACAGGTTGAGTACATTTGGAAGAAGTATGATGAAATTCCAACTGGTGGGAAGGTGTGCTTTCACTATGAGTCAGAAAGTGAGCTTTCAAGGCCGGAACCCTCTGATGAAGTAATTCCAATGTAGCCTTTAAAGAAACCACATACTTGTAAGATGACAGGTTGTCTCGCAGAGAAAAACGTATGATAAATGGGCTACAGAACCGCCACTGTGCACAACTGACCCTTTACTAAGTCCTGCCCCAGTTCCATCAAATCTTTTGCATTTGCAAAAAGATTAGTGGCATATTTCCCAAAGAAATAACAAACTAATGGAAGAGTAGCTCTGAAATATCACAGAGCAGTTGACAAATACAATTTACATTTGAGAGCTACATTCACACATCTTAACTAGTCATGTACAGGACAAACAGCAATGTTCTTGTAGTCACAGTTCCAGAAGAACTCCTCACACTTCCTCAGAACAAAACCTGCTGTTTGTTTGCCAATGAACAGTGACTTCTCCAGAATTTCTCACAAACTCTTAGTTATTGCCAGATTTGTTCCCGTGTGGCGCTCTGAGAAACACTGATCAGCAAAGGTGGTCACCATTCAACAGTGAACAGAACACAAACTGCACGTAATTTTTTAATGATCTAGACCTGTGTCATTTCCTCTCTGACAAGCTCTCGATGCTTTTTTCAATAAAAGCCTAATTATTGTCCAATTATTGCCACATCTATACTCATTTAAGCAAGACCAGTTCAATTTAAATATTGCAGACACATTCCAATATATTCTTGAAGAGTCACAATGTACCATCAGTAAGAAAAGCAAAAGCTAGAAAAACAAAAAGAAATGTTGTGATGACAGACGTCTCCAGAATGTATCTTGGATCATGTCGCTGATTTACTGGCTGTAGCTGAGTCTTCAGTATGGAGCAGACAGACAGTCTTTACCACACAGGAGATGAGAAGGAAGACAGAAGTGAAACCAGACTGCTGAATGATTTCAGGAAAGCCGCTGAGCCCACACGCACCCACACCCACTTAAATACATGCTTCCCCACTTATTTCCATGCTCGTACGTACACACATATACAGATACACTATTTCCCCGAAGGCGAACATGTTGCTCTCCGGTGCACCGGGTCAGACGTGGATTGGTTACACGAGGAATTCCCTACTTAGTCTGGAAGTGACAGCTGGATTAGCCACATGTTCAGCCTGTAAAAACAACATGTTAATAATGTGCATGTGTGCTGCTGCTGGACAACATCTTCTTCAGGGCATCCAATAACCATCCATGTATGGAGGCTATAATGTTATAGGGAAGAAATAAACTGAACTCCTCACTTCTCTCTCTTTTTATACCTTTCTTTTATAAAACTCTCTCCTCTTTTTCTGATCCATCAGGGTGTGGTGGGCCGGGAGCCGTTCCCTTTGCCTACAGTTCCACCTCTAGCCTGTTTAGACACTTCAGAGAGCTACTACGAGGAGGCTCAGCCCTATGAGGAAACTGTCAATGGTAAGGAATGTGCTTTAGTGTTTATTTCTTCTTTTAAAAAGGCTCAGATGAAAAATAGCTAAAATTCAACTGGTGTCCTTTTTTAATATCACTATAAAGATTGTAGTATTGTTTAAGAAGGATCAAGAGCAGTTCCTCATGTTTGTTAAGTGTTTAGGGCTGTTTCATCACAGAAATGCAGGTAAACTTTCGTAGCTCACCATTGTTCTGATGTATTTTAGCTGTACATCCCAACCCATTGAGTTGGACCGTTATCTGCTTCGTTGTCATTCAGCAAACCTTGACTTTTGAGCTAGAGCTGTTTAAACACAGCAAAAACAGACCGACACAACTGTGACGCTTGCCTAGGTGCTCTCAAAGGGGGGAAAAATGACTAAGCGCTACTGTACGCTATAATTATCAAGCGCTAAAAGACCACAGCCAAATTCTATTTCAAGCTTTGCTCTACTAACGATGCAGTGGGGTTGTTTACATGTTTCTTTGCGGCAAACAAGTTACTTTAATTGCTGAAATGTGGAACACGTCAGCTTTTTGTTGAGCGTTGCACACAAAGACTGCTTCAGGTATTCCGACAAAGTTGTTGCTCTTGATTATATGTCATTATACTGCAGAATATTTTATTCAGCTGAAGTAACTTGCAAACAATACTGTAAATTACAAGTATGTGATTTTATGTATGATGCAGCAATGTGGCCAAACGAAGACCTGCCATGGATTTTCCCTTCATGAAATTTGGCTCCTGAGAGCGCTAAATGTATAGTTGCAATTCCCATTCATCTTTTCTGACGTATTTATCAAGGCGTTTTTCACTTTCCAATTTTCCTACTTTGTTCTTCTTCCTTTCCCTCCCGTTTCCTTGGATGTTGTGTAGATCTGGACTGTTTTGGCCTCCTCTCAGGGCCCTGGATGCGAGAGCTCAGCTCTGACAGTGTGATCTATGCTGTTATCACCAGGGGTAGCTTGGATTTCTGTGTTTGCGTGTGGCATGTTTGTTTTTGTTCGAGGCGATAAGCCAAAATGTGCATGGGCATACCAGCATGTCCCAAAGCGCTCATTGTCCAGCATGATTACGTACAGACAGCCATAACTAATCAGCCTCATCTTATCAAGTTTCCTCAATTTATTGTTTTCCCTTTCATCCTAACTTGCCGTCTTTCCCCCAGCCACCATCCATCAGTGCAGAAAATGTGTATTTTTACTAATTGTGTTTTGAGGAAATCCTTCTCCATTTGAGAAAGTCATCAAAGTCGAGGAATCAGATATTAACCTCATCTGCCTCTTCAAGCTCATCCAACCGATTCATCCTTCATGCTTTTTGATTCCCTCGTAATCACAGCAATGTTGTAATTGTTGTGTCTGGTTTTTGTTTGTTAGATGATGGCGAGGCAGTCAGCAGTTCATACGAGTCCTACGATGAGGAGGAGGTGACCAGAGGGAAGTCTCCATCAGCTCAGCACCAGTGGCCGTCAGCAGAGGCGTCTATTGAGCTGATGAAGGACGCTCGTATCTGTGCTTTCCTGTGGAGGAAGAAGTGGCTCGGCCAGTGGGCCAAACAGCTGTGTGTCATCAAAGAGCATCGCCTGCTGGTGGGTAAAAGATGTGTTTTACCTTGTTGACACATCCATGTAGTGTTTTTTTTAAAGCTGGAAGACGCATCATGAGCGACATACGGAGGCAGCATCATGGGTGAGCATTTCAACCTTGAAGCTGCAGAGTACTAATGACACTCTCAGTAACTGTCAGGGTCTGTCAGGATAAGAGACACATTTTGGCCTAAACTGTAATAAATAAACTTACTGGGGTGGTACAGATGAATGAAAAATGAGCAGTTCACGATCCAGGAAGAAATGCATTAAAAAATTAAAAAAGGTAATCCAAGAAACTGAATCCAAAAGTCCACAGAATTCACGAAGGGAAAAACACAAGCCAGAGGAGCAAGAAAAAGAATCATGCCGGAGAACGTGAAGCTAGCAAACTGGAGGGAAACCAACAGAACAAAATAACAAAGTCAAAAGAAAAGACAAGACTATTTATATACTCACAACTGACTGGGAAGTAAAGACACTCACAAGACAACTGAAAACCATCAGGGCAATCAAAAGAGGAGGGAAACAGGGACAAGGAAAGGAAATTTAAAAAACACAAGCAACACACAAGAGAAGACAATTTCAAAATAAAACAGGAAATAAACAGAAAATTAAACCCAAACCCAAAGACCACGATGAAAACAGCGATTCAGACTTCTGGGACTTCATACAAATGGCAGGGTAGGACTTTCTGTATTATTCTTTCTCTTCTTCAGAATTGCTTTTGTGGTTTGAATATCTATGGCTGAATTATCACAGTGGAGAAGGTTGGGTGTAAATAGGCCCTAACATTCTAAAGGAAGCAATGGTAACGATGAGTTACATTTTAGCCATTCTAAAGCAAGAAGGGATGATTTTAATGAATGCAACTTCTGAAGATCTAACTGCACACAGATGAGTTTTTAGAAGTTAAATCACCGACCAAGGAGACACTTTTAAGTGTCTAAATTAGCCAAGTCAGAAAGTCAAAATGCGCAATACTACAATACAGGAAGATGAGGTTAAAAAACAGGCATATTGAAAGAAACAGTTAGACGAGAAGATTGGTACCACTTTCTTGTCAATGCTCTAAACACGGAGCGAAAGCTGAGATGTGGTTAACCTCTATAAAAACTCATAAAACCAACTAGCGACTCAGCACCACCATCTGCTTAAATGTGATGCATGCTCTGCTACATGTGCTGCAGACACTGCAGAGAGTGTTATAAATGATATAGTCTGAGCATTTCTGTGGCACAAACTATGTGGTGGCAGAGTTTCAAAAAATACCTCAAGCATCTTTTTCTGTATTGTGTTCTGTATAAGAAAGTTTTTATATCATCACACATATACAGTGATACTGATGTAACCATGACAGATATCCATGATATCAGGCAACTCATACAGTTTGTGGTTTTAGGAGCAGTTATGTGCTGTAACTATTTAAAGGTTGCCTGGAAATCAGCAGGGATGCCCCGCAGAAAACAAGTGATTTCATTAGCTGTTTGCCAAGAAATAGGCTAGTAACAACTCACAACTCTCTCTCAGACTTTAACTTCTTGTTTTTACATTTCTCTTTCAATTAATGTGCAAATAGCAGACATGTGAGTGGTGTCAGTATTGTAATCTAACGCTCGACAATAAAGTGACATTTTCCATTTCCTGGAATGTTGCACTGCTCTTTTAATGTTTTTAATTAATGTGGTTTTCTTACTTGATCTAATATCAGCTGGGAAAGCGGACTGTTTTGGATTCAGACCAGGAAGAGTATGATTAGTTTTAACTTAAATCTGTCCGAGTGTGATTTGGTTTGATCAGGTTTTCGTCTCCATCATCAAAAGCCTTTAATTCATCAATGAACCAGTAACTGGAGACCCACTGGTTTGAGAAGTGGCCCACTGATCCATTTAGCGACACGTCCGATTACTAAAAGGATGTGTAAATACTGTACTATCAGACGTCTCACCTCTCTCTTGAATGCATCACTTTCGGAAATCACATGAGGATCGGGCTGACATCTTTTATCTATGTGATAAAGAAGGCTGCTATCTGCTATGTGCTGAATAATAAATGGATTGTGAGGTATTTTAAAAGCATTGTGGGCTGTACCAATATTATATGTTCTATTATGACAGAAGAGGACACGTTTTGGAATAAATATGATTATGCAAAGTACAGTACATGTTAAAATGCTCAGCTGAGGCCTGAGGTTATCCGAATTTGTAGGATCTCTAAGTTACCATGCTGGTTTTGCCTCTCTCAGTGCTATAAGAGCTCCAAGGAGCAGACGCCTCTGCTGGACGTGAGTCTCCTGGGCTGCACTGTGGTCTACAAAGAAAAGCAGCTAAAGAGAAAAGAGCACAAGCTGAAGATCATCCCAGTAGGAGGGGAGGCCATTGTGCTGGGCCTGCAGAGCAAAGAACAGACTGAGCAGTGGCTGAAGGTGACAAATTCACAGCAGGGTTGCATTTAGTTAATTTTAACCCTTTGATGCGCAACATGGGTCAAAAGTGACCTATGTTCAATGGAATATGGGTATGTTTTGACCCATGCTGCACATCAGATGGTTAAACACATCCTGTGATAATGTGAAAATGACATACTTCTTCATTGCTTTGTCTTTATTGCCGTCTTTTCTATTGCTGTTTAGGTTATTCAAGAGATCAGTCCCAAGCCAGCTGAAAACTGTGACTCCCAACACTCTGTGTCTGACTCCCCAAGGCTTATTTGTACTAAGGTACACTTGTTTCATACACGTGTCTGCAGATTTGCCTCTAAAGTGATCTGGCCTGCTGTTTTTTGATAAGTCATTTGTTTCTGTAAAAGTTTCTCATGTTTGAAATTTTATCATTTGCATTTCTGAGAAATGTGTTAAAAGTGACTAAAATGTAGATATGAACACACAGGGGGAGCTGAGCGAGAGATACTCGGTGGCTTCAGAGAGCGGCAGCAGCACAGACAGCCATGCTGAAACTCCAGAAAACAAAGATGGTGAGTCATTCCCGTAAGGGTTTCTTTTTTTTAATTTCTCTGATCGAGCTGGTCCGATCACACTCTCCAAAAGACGGCACTGGGATTTGAAAGCAAAAACGTTGTTTAAAAAAATCATGTCACAATTTGCTCCCTTTCTCTTCTTTTCTGCAGTGAAGAAAAAATACGGAGCAGGTTTGAAGTTCAGCAACCTCATGAACATTGGCAAGAAAAAACCCTCCTCACTAGAGAGCCCAGAAAAATGTGTCGACTTGTCAGGTAAGAACAACTCTGATTTTTGTGTCAGTCTAAATTCAGACATTGTTTCTCTTTGTGGCCTCTGTCAGATTGTATTTTTGCATTATTTTATACAAGCGTAAACATGCCAGTCATTGCCTAAATGTGGTCACATTTACAACAAGAAAAACTGTGAGATTCTTTAAATTCAATCTAAGCCATACATTTTAAATTAATTAGCCAAAAAAGACCAGATGAACTTTCCTGGAAATTGTCTTTTTTTTTAACTTTCGTAGAAAATTCCTACAAAATTGACAAACATTCCCATATGATTCCAGGAAAATTCCCGTAAAATTCATGAAAAGTTCTCATAAAATTTCAGGAAATTCCCATAAAATTACTTGAAAAGTCCAATACAATTATTGGAAAATGCCCATAAAATTTCAGTAAAATTCCTGGATAATACCCATAGAATTCCTGGGAAATTTAAATAAAATTCCAATAAAATCATAGGAAAATTCCCATAAAATTCATGGAAAGTTTCCATAAAATTCCATGAAAATTTCCATAAAATTGCTCAAAAAGTCCAATAAAAATCATGCAAAATTCTCATAAAATTTCAGAAAAATTCCTGGATAATCCTCATAGAATTCATGGAAGATTTACGGAAAATTCCAGGTAAATTCCCATGAAATCACAGGAAAATTCCCATATAGTTGCCAGAAAATTCCAATAAAATCATAGGAAAATTCCTGGATAATACCCATAGAATTCCTGGGAAATTTAAATAAAATTCCAATAAAATCATAGGAAAACGCCCATAAAATTCATGGAAAGTTTCCATAAAATTCCATGAAAATTTCCATAAGATTGCTCAAAAAGTCCAATAAAAATCATGCAAAATTCTCATAAAATTTCAGAAAAATTCCTGCATAATCCTCATAGAATTCATGGAAAATTTACTGAAAATTCCAGGTAAATTCCCATGAAATCACAGGAAAATTCCCATATAGTTGCCAGAAAATGCCCATAAAATTTCTGGAAAATTGCTATAAAATTGCCATAAAATTCCCAGTAACTGCCTGTGCTAGTTAAAGCAGCAACAAAACAGCTCAATGCTCATCATTCACTCACACGAATGACATTTTAACTCGCATGCTCTCTCTTTAGGTCACTGCCCCAGGAGTCACAAAACAGTGAAAAAAATGTTTCCACTGCATTTTTGATTTGTTTCCATTCCATCTGCTCTGTGTAAACACAGCCTGCAGTTCAGCCCAGTTCAACCAAGTCCCTGAAATTTTTGTCATGCAACTGGATTCAGCTGAGTCATTAATGACTTGTTGGTTATGCTGAGTAGAGTAAAACATTTTTGTTTGTTTTTCCAGAATCTGGTTTAATGGTTTATTTAGGGTGAATTATTGAATAAAATGTGGGGAATAAGGTGATTTTAGTGAAATATCCTGATTCTATGCTTAGATTTAGGTCAGTGACCATTGAAACTTAAAAATATCTTTGATAATAATGTAGACTGGGCTGTTTTTTAAAAAAAAGATAACATGCCATTCAAACTTCCTGGTGAGTTTTGAATTTCAGAGAGTTACACAGACATAGATACTTGCGATTGGTGAGGTCTACTTGCCTCAAAATCATCTCATACGATACAGTTTGAGATGCTCCAATGTAAATAACCTGACTTGTGAAACATTTTTGCAGTCATATTTACTATGATTTCTCCTCCATCCTCTGTCAGGCTACCTCAACGTGCTAGTGAACAGTCAGTGGCGGACCTGCTGGTGTCTTATAAAGAACGGTCAGCTGTGGTTTTACCAAGACAAGGGCAAGAACAAAGTGAGCCAACCAGCTGTGACCCTGGAGGGCTGCAGTGTTTTGCCCGACCCCAGCCCAGAGCACCTCTACTCCTTCAGGATCGACATGGACGGCACACAGCTGGCGACCTTAGAGGTAGATAGTCAGTGTGTTTTCTTTGCTTGTGCGCCTCTCCAAACATGTGGAGTTCAAGAATAAGAGAAATGCTTCGGGGTTGTTTTTTTTTTTTTTTTACCTAAAACACATACTGCATCAGCAGTTCTCAAAAAGAAAAATGTACTGCTGCTTCTTGGAATCCTCAACACTAACATGTCCTCATTCGAAACTGCTGACATCAGACTCGGCCTACGTAATATATGTATGCACACAAGGGTGGTCTGCGGTGCGTGAGTGTGTATGTGTGTGTATGAAGGGTGTGGATGCACTGGGATTTCGGGGACTAATGCTACACCCTTTTTCATTAGGCCTCCAGTACCACCCTGCCGCACTGCATATTTGGTCATAGGGAGTGGGATTTAATGTTTAGTCTTGAGGGCTCTCTCTGACACATTATTTTCACCTCATGAGGTTTTCGGGTTTGTTTATTTGCTTGCTTCTTATTTTACAAACTGGAACTGGTGCAGTATTTACCAAGACAACTTTAAACAACTTCCTATGTCATCTCAGTGAAATATGCATCAAACTAGTTCTAAAAAAGCAGTTCTATTAGTGACATTAGTGAAGGTCCCCAAAGTGATAAACGGCTGTGAACATGTGGTGTCTTTCTAGGCTCATTGTATATGCATGAGTCGCACTGAATACTTTCCTGTCCTCAAAGTGTTTCCACATCTGCATTTAGCAACGCTGAGCTTCAGTACATGACTGCTTCTTTCACACTTGAAATATGATAAGCAGCAAAAAAAAAATGCATGACTACTGGTCAAAAAATAGCGCATCTTAAAAGTACGTTTGTATTTGAGTGACTTGCTATGTACACATGCCTACTGTGTCTTGTTGTTTCTTACTGTGTTTTCTTTGATAGCTCAGCTAAGGCGTAGCTAGTCACTCCTTAAATGATTAGTACAGTAAAACACTAATGGGAAATGTGGCTGTAGCAGTCAGTAGTGGAGAGTACCTCAGTACACTTACCTGAGTACAATAATTAATTACAATTTGGAAGTACCTTTCTTGATTAGTTGGCCATTTCATGCAACTTTAAACTTCCATTCCACTACATTTCAGAGGGAAATTTTGTACTTTCCACTCTGTTACATTTAGCTGACAGTTTTAGTTTAGTTTAAGATAAAGATTTCACACAGTGATGTAATATGTGTTTAAAATGTGTTTTTAATCGTTAAATCTGTGATTTTCAGGCTTTTGATGTCTTACGTCTTACAAACAGCAGCAGTTAACAGGTCTACCACGTATGAGTTTCCCCTCTAAACTTCTCACATATTTCAATAAATGTTTCAATATCACAGCAAAAAGTCAAATGTTAGAGAAAAAGTCCAAAAGCTGAAAAATTTGGGCAAACGTTGTTGATTTGCTTTCTGATTTGTACATCAGAAATGTGTTTCTTCAACATTTCTGTCCCATTAATCATCTCACAACCCTTCAGATTTAACTAGTGTTCCGGTATATCAGAAGCTACGACTCAGATTTTCACATCTAATTCGAATTTGAAGTCCGTCTGGAACAACTGGCAAAAACAAATTAATCAGCTCCCTCATACCCTCTACACACAGTCATGTCCACAAAAGTCAAAATACATTCCAGTCTAGTGGCAGAAATGGCACTGTTTCCCTGCAATCAGTTACGTCAGTATAACCCTTGAACTGTATTGCCTGATTACACCACAAATGCCACATCTTTTGTGACTTGGTAGAAAAACCGAGGCAGACACGGCTGGGTGAGCCCATGTTTACTGACTCAGATGTATTCTTACAGAATCATTTACGCTCGCTTTAGAAGTTTTGTACTAGAGAAAACAAGACACGTCTGTATCTGCGATTAAGGGGCTGATAGTAAATTCTCTGGTGTAACGTTAACGTGCGGCAGCAACAACCCTCTCGCCAGCAGTTAGCGTCGCTATGACGACGATGTCAACGATAAGAAAGTAAGCCACATTAAAACCACATTAATCTAAGCAGAGGACTTCCAGCTACACTCTATATGCACTGATAGTTTCTTGATGAATAGAAAATGTATTTTAAATGAGAAAACTTCACACTTTGTAAAGTATTGTATTTATAACTTGATGTATTGACTCCGTCTGGATTGACTTGCGGTTTGGTCCGGACTTTAAGAAGTATATAAAGTAGTTCCAGCTAGCTACAGCTGCAGTATCAACAGCAGTAACATGCTGTCGACACACTGATGTTTTAGTAGTAATAATATATTGATGCATTATGCTGCATTCAGGCTGGGCTTTTACTTATGATGGAATAATTTTCTATTGTTGTACTGTCACTTTTACTTTGGAAAAAGATCTGAACACTTCTTCAACCACTGGTGGCAATCAGTTTATTAATTCAAAGTGATGGATGGCATACAACATAAGCAATGAGGTTTTGAAACTCTTGATGTTGCAAGTGCATGGTTTGTACTGATCCCACATTCTTTCTTTCACTTTCCTTCCCTCCTCCCTCATTTCCTCTCTTCCTCCCAGGCTAAGACATCAGCAGATATGGGTCACTGGCTGGGCCTCTTGCTGTCACAAACTGGGTCCAAAACTGACCCAGAGGAGCTGACATATGACTACGTCAACTCTGAGAGGATCACCAGCATCGTGAATGCTGCAAAGACTTCCCTATAGTAAGTTGTTCACTTTTGTTCACCTTATGTGATGCCGTTCTGTGTGCAAATGCAGGAAAATGTTTAAATGAGACCTCTCTGTGTATTTGTGTGTCTCTAGCTTGATGCAGAGGAGGTATTCAGAGCCCAACACCTACATAGACACCACACCTTCCATTTCTCACAACTCTGATGAACTGTACGACGATGTGGCATCTCTAGCTGATCCAGACGTAAGCTGCCTCATTGTTCTGCGACTTTCATTTTCACGTTTATGTCCTCTACAACACATTCCACCCTCTAACTTCCTCCTCCCGTGGTACACAGGATGCTGAAGAGAGCAGCCTGCCAAACTGTGAGGACAACAATGTCCAGGAACTTAATGAAACATGCTCTCAAGATGCCAAGGAGCCAGTGGGAACAGAACAGGACAATGACAACAGGATTTACCTGGACCTTGTCCCTGTGCGCTCCTTCCTCCATACGTCCTCTGGGAGTAAAGCCTCACCTGCCAAAGAAACGTCCAGCCATTCTCCAGTTCCAGCAGAGGACCAGAAGGACTCCTCCTGTCCAAATGAAGAGGTAGAGAATAACAATTCAGTATGAAATATGTTCTACACGTGGAACGATTTTTAAAAAATATTCCAAAATATCCTTTTAAGTCATATTTTGTGCCATTATGTATTATTTCCAGGTGATTCCAACTGTCCATTGTGAGCCAGCACCTCCTTCAAATGGGATAAATTCAGCATCTGCCACCAGCAAACCAGCACAAGAGCCTCCTCAGACTCCCACTCTAACACAAACTCAACCAGTCAAGACCTCACCCCAAAGCCAGGAGACCCCAAAGAGGACCAGTCTTGGAATCCCACAGGACCCCAGCTCCCCTGGGGGGCAGATCCACAAGACCTCGACAGTACAAACTTCTGCTGCTGCCCGTCCTCACAGCCCACAACCCTTGCGACCCAAAGCACATACTATAGGTCAGAACAAACAATAGGTCTCTGTAGTGCAATAATGCATCTGTTTTACTATCCCTACAACCATAATCATGTGTTTAAAGATACTTGGAAAGAACATTTTTAACATGAAGCTGGAATGTCTTCTAAAATATCAATAGCTCCCTCTAGTGAAAGGTTGTATCCTCTACATGCAGCTTCTACAGCTTCACAGCAGGATGAAGACTGAAATTTCAATACATTTGTTTATTTTTAATTATCATTATGTCCTGTTTTTGTTTGTCTTGCATATTAAGGCATATATCAAGATGAAAATACTGCAATTAAAAGTATAAACCTTTCATTTCCAGGGTGCCCCGGTGCAATTGAGGGCAAACTGGGCAAAAACCGCACAGAAGCAGACATGCGGCGCTACATCGATGAGCGCGATCGCCTGGAGAAAGAGAGGGAGGAGGTGAGGAGCAGCCTGGCACACCTGAAGAAGGAGAGGAGGGAGACAAAAGAGGAGCTCAGTGCATGCCAAGGTATGTTTGCACTTCCTGTGGCACATCACTGCTGTGATTTACACTGACCAATGTGACTGACAACTTTCTGTGATCCTCAGATCCCAAGCAGCAGGCCTCTTTAGAGTCCCGTCTGAAGCAGAGGGAGGAGGCGTGTCGGGAGGCAGAGCGCCACAGGGTGGAAGTGGAGCTGAGACTGGTAGAAGTGAAGGAAAATCTGAAGAAAGCGTCTGGGCCTTTCACACTGGGAACCACACTGGACAGCAGTCTCCAGGACACATCCACGGTCAGCATGCTGCATGAACATACTGCACTTTGTGAGTCAATGTAAAGTAAAACCTCTGAAATATGGACTCTAACTTAACCACCTCTTCCATTTTCTCCTCAGCCTAAACCAGCACCTGTGCCCACTCCCCAGGCTTCATCATCATACTCTTCTTCCCCACCCACGGACAGCAGCGCCAACGCAGATCCAGCTTCTCCAGTCAACTCTGCCTCTGCTCTTAAAAACAGACCCGTCTCCATGATGGCCACAAAAGGCAAAGTCTTGCAGAAAGCAAAGGTGAGACTCGAGATTTTGTCTGCGCCTAAAGTGTAAATGTTCGTGAAACAAAGGATGATGTGTTCATTTCTGTGTTTACAGGAATGGGAGAAGAAATCCACCACCTAGAAGGAAGCTTCTTTTGACTTCTAAAATTCATACATGTCTGTTGGTCTAATTTCCCTTCTACCACAACACATCCACAGACCAGACATTTAAACCGACATCCTCCCTTCCCTTCATCGCCTCTTTGCCAAGACTATGAAATGCCAAACAGAAAGAGGCACGAACCGTCTTCTTAAATACCACTGGATAATCCTGCATTCTACATTTGCAGTGGGAGGAATTTGATGTCGTAGCGTTTATGGCCAGTGTAACAAATGCACAAATGGCACGTTCCAACATTACAGTCAAACAATTGAAACCCACTGAAGACAGAAAGACTCCCCTCTGCTAAATTGGCCATTCTGTACACTTTAGACTGTAGCTTGGTTCATATATGCTGGTAGCCAAGATGTAAATATATTTACACCATTATTCAGCCTCGTGGCTTGTATTGCTAGCTAAAAATGCACTTTTTATTCAAATAAAAATATACTGACAAAAATACTGGCTTGGGTTTTTCCTTGAAACCATCTTGCCTTTAACTTTACATATTCCAATTTGTTTCCTGAAAACACACAGAAGGTTCAGTGTATCAGGTTTTAAGTTGGTAATGTACACAGGAGACAGTATTAAACATTTACAGGGTGATTAGAGTCACCTCTCACTAATGAAAATAAAACATTTATGAAGGAGGTTCATCTGATAAAAGGGTGCTTGTCTGGCAAATGTATTGTGTGTGGTAAAAAAAAATTCCTTTGGGTATTAAATGAGAGGTCTATTTATGTGTAGCATTTTAAAGCTTGTCAGCTATTGTGCAAGAGTCATAATTCAATTTTAAATGTGCACACAAATATATTAATTCTGAAATTTGTCTCAATTAGTTTTTTCTCTTCCCCAAAAGAGATATTAGTCAAATACAAAATAAGTGATAAATAATAAATATGTGGTATAGCGCAAATAGAAATGATTATGACATACATCTATTTATGAAATTCTTTTGTTCATTACTCAAAACAAACACATTTTTAACATCTAATAAAAATGTAAAAATAAAAGTGCAGCTGTAATATTAAGTAAAGCATGAAAACAGCACATAAAGCAATTTTTGGACCAAATATAAAGTTTTTTTTAAGACTGTAAAAGGACAGAAAATTGTGATTATACATTTAAAAAAATAATACAATCATGACACAGATATACATTATAATGTCATATAAAAGTTTACATCCTTGAATAGCGACAACAGTGTTGAGACAGCGATGTCTGACAAATGTAACGAGAACACAGCAGGAGGGAGACACACAACGCACTTAAATACAGAAACAGTAACTTTAGGTTTCCCTTTACTCCATTGTGTACCCGCAATCATCCTTGGTTCTTAAGTGTTCATCTGTGATTCGTTTGTGTGTATACTTTGTGTTTCTGGTGTGTCAGGCGGCATGTCTCCGACGGTGTAGTTTATAGTGATGCAGAAGCTCCTGGTGGCTCTTCCTCTGTCTGCTCTTCTTCCTCAGACCAGCAGGTCTTGGAAGATCCCCTCTGGATGAAGACCTGCTGCTTCCTACAAACAAAATACAGAACAAGAACAGAACTTCTGAAGATACAAAAAAATGGAACTTTTGCTTTTTCCCCACCAATCCCATGTATAATTTATCTACTATTATCTTTCTTAGACTCTGCTGAGTCCAAAACAGCAAGTAATAGCAGTGACAAAAAGGGTGATGAGACAAGTGCAATAAATCTATAGAAAGTGAAACTGAAGTGTGTCTGAATATCCACCCTTTTTTATGAAATTTTAACATGGACATGCTTTATGTCAGAACAACACAAATCCCTACATACCTTCAACATTATCATCAAAAAATTGCATCTAAGCCTAACTATATGAAAGCTAAAATTAACTTTTCATAAATGAATTACGGAGAAAGTACATTAACAAAGTATACGGTGCTACAGTGCTTTAAACAAGTCTTCAGTGACCTGGTGGCTTTAAAGAGGTTAAAAGGGCAATAGAAGGAGGATAGAATTTAAGAAAAAGAAAAAAATATGGAAACAAGACTTTCATGAACTCCACTGACTTGTTTCACAGTGTGGTCCTTCATATCCTCGGCACTGGCAACGGAAGCTCCCTCCTGACCGGATGCAGACCCCATCATTCATACATGGGTTGGGCTTGCACAGATTTACCGGCTTCTTTACCTCTGGTAGAAAGAAAATGGCCACAAAACAGACCGATTTGTCAGCTGCAAAGAAGTCTTAGTGAAGCAAAATGCTGAAAAACGGAGATGAAATCACAAGCAATATGTTGCAGATCACATTTTCTGAATGATTCATATTCACAAAAAAGGAGAGGACAAGCTGTTCTGGAAAGGTTTAGTGATAGGGTGTTTCCTTGCATGTTTACCTGAACACAGCATCTGTACCAATACATCCTCAAAGTACTTGAGATCCTCGTAAGATGGCACTGAGATCATTTGCTCTTCTGATCCAGCAATCTGCATCAGCCTCTCTCTCTGTACATCTCCGACACCAACCACAAAAACCGGAACTCCATTGTCTCTTATCTTCTGAGCTGGTACAACGGCATCGTCCCCTCCCGAACCATCCGATACCACCACCACAGCCTTGTTGACTCCAGGCCTTGCACCTTTGGCTACAGTCAAGACATTTGACTGGATGTGGAGCAAAGCTGCCCCCGTCGAAGCCACTCCACCCATGTAGTTGGCGTCCGCTACAGCCTTGAGGATGGCAGAACCGCTCTCGTGGGTGTCCAGGTTGAAGAC
This sequence comes from Acanthochromis polyacanthus, assembly GCF_021347895.1. NCBI lineage: Eukaryota > Metazoa > Chordata > Actinopteri > Pomacentridae > Acanthochromis > Acanthochromis polyacanthus. The sequence continues at coordinate 11,045,770 of NC_067131.1, read as the reverse complement.
AGTGGTGGCTCTGCGACCGTAGGTCACGAGGCCCACCTGAGCCACATCGCGGTTGATGTCGAACTGGACCGAGATGCTGCGCACAAAGTCTTGCAGGGTGGGGAAGTTATCACGGCCGACACCACCTGAAGCATCCAGCGCAAACACCAGGTCTACAGCTTGACCCAGACAACCTGAAAAATAAAGAAGACAAGTATAGCGGCACGGCGTCACTGTAACTATGACAAGTGAATGCTACGTCAGCTGCCTGCTGATGATCACATGATTGCAATCCTACTCCTTGTCGGAAATCATACAACGACTGAGCAGCCTTGGTGGAGTACTGCGCTCTCCGAGTGCTTCTCTTGTTTGGTCCTGTCACATTTTCATTCACAGTGGGCTCATTTATCAAAGCAATATAAAGTCCTGCACCTCTATGGAGCCAGCACAGCCATGACTAGTAATGAAAGGAACTCAAAAATGTCTTTTGTGCAGCAAAACAAGTTACAATGATTAAATAAGAAGAAAAAAAATGAAAGTTGATGCTTTTTCCCATTTTTATATTACAAACATTGAAAAAAACCTGGACTCATGCATGATATCTTTCCAAGTGCCCACATATGTTATCAATACTGGAAAAACAGTGATTCTACATACTATACTAATATAAATTAGTTCCCATTCTTGTCTCCTGTTGGCTTTGTGTAAACACAGCCTGAAGTTCAGCCGAAAAGTCAATGAATTTTTGTGCCATGACTGTGGGTCACTAATGGATTGATAATCAATCTCACATTATATTTCATGCATTTCTTGGCTGTGTATGCATTTCGCCCAAAAGTAATGACTGGAGTTCATGGCTGCAGTAAGTACACTCAACAAAAATATAAACGCAACACTTTTGTTTTTGCTCCCATTTTTATGAAATGAACTCAAAGATCTAAAACTTTTTCCACATACACAATATCACCATTTCTCTCAAATATTGTTCACAAATCTGTCTAAATCTGTGATAATGTGCACTTCTCCTTTGCTGAGATAATCCATCCCACCTTACAGGTGTGCCATATCAAGATGCTGATTAGACACCATGATTAGTGCACAGGTGTGCCTTAGATCTTAGATCTTGGAGGTGAACGTGCTGGATGTGGAGGTCTTGGGCTGGTGTGGTTACACGTGGTTTGCAGTTGTGAGGCTGGTTGGATGTACTGCCAAAATCTCTGAAACGCCTTTGGAGACAGCTTATCGTAGAGAAATGAACATTCAATACACGAGCAACAGCTCTGGTTGACATTCCTGCTGTCAGCATGTCAATTGCACGCTCCCTCAAATCTTGCCACATCTGTGGCATTGTGCTGTGTGATAAAACTGCACCTTTCAGAGTGGGCTTTTATTGTGGGCAGTCTAAGGCACACCTGTGCACTAATCATGGTGTCTAATCAGCATCTGGATATGGCACACCTGTGAGGTGGGATGGATTATCTCAGCAAAGGAGAAGTGCTCACTATCACAGATTTAGACAGATTTGTGAACAATATTTGAGAGAAATGGTGATATTGTGTCTGTGGAAAAAGTTTGAGATCTTTGAGTTCATCTTATAAAAATGGGAGCAAACAAAAGTGTTGCGTTTATATTTTGTTGAGTGTTTACGTGGTATACAATAAGTGCATATTTGCAATCAGGGAAAATAAACGACCTGGGCAGAATATTTCACATACACACTAACAAATTGAAAGTAGCAAGTGCATTTTTTTGCCTCCAGCAACACTATAGAGCATTTTTTGATGAGCAGGTTTTCCTTTTACACAAACACCAAGCAGTACACTCCTGCCAAAAGTTTCTCACTCACCTACAGGTGGCGCCAATCCACCAAAATACTCAAGAATGTGCCGGCAAAAGCAGCGAGGAAGAAGACTGATTGCAAATACAGTTGGAAACCTGGGAAGCTTTCAAACAGCTTTTAAGATATATGTTTGGTAGACACAATGCAATTTGGTGAGTAACACTGAGCGCAAGCATGACTTTGTTGGCAAAAAGTAGTTAAGTTAGTCAGTAGGTACCTTGTGTATCCACACTGCAGATCTTGGCCTTGAGCTCAGGGATCTTGCCAGTGAGCCTATCAGGTGATGTGTAGGTGAGAGTCCTCTGGGGGTTTCCTGTGATGTTATTCAGCTGTCCCTTTAACCTGTCCAGTCCCACCCCTACCAGGAAGATTTCTCTGTCGCGAGCGTATTTTGAAGCCTCGACCACATCGTCAACAGCAGGAGTGGCGGTGAGCAGCACCACCACACGAGGAAGGTCATCTGTGACGTCAGCAAAGACCGGAGCACTCACAAAGCCGTTACGTGTGACGTAGCGAAGTGCCTGACCTGTCAGAGTCTCGCCACCAACTGGCTGAAGTGCCTCCACAGCCTTCAGTAGACCCCTCATGTCCCCTTTGAATTTACCAACCGGGGCTTCGACTCGAGCCTCTCGACCAAACACCGCAAGCCCGACTCTACTGGGGCTGTCAGACCCAATGACAGTCTGTAGGAAGCGCTTTAAGAAGGACTTGAGGCGGAGGAAGCCTTCCAAGGTGAGTGTAGCAGAGCCTTCTAGCAGAAAGAGCAGGTCTACAGAGCAGTCCAGGGATAACGCAGGAGCTGAAGAGGGTTGAAGGGTTTAGTTTGTTTGCTTATAGTATAAAATTAGACATCACCTTTACATGCAAGTGTACTGACCACAATGTGGGTCTCCTCCATAGCCAGGTGGACACACACAGTGGTATCCATCTGGACCTTCTGACACACAAGTTCCACCATTCAGGCATGGCTGAGAGTCACAGGGATCTACAATGAAGAGAGGCAAGGAAATGAGCTCCACAAACACCATAGAGTAGAGGATGTTTGCTGCAAAAAACAGTGACTCTACATACTTTAGATCAGGGATGTCAAACTCATTTCACAAAGGGCCGGCGTGGCTGCAGGTTTTTGTTCCAACTAAGCAGCATCACACCAGACCTGACTCATTTAATCAACCGATCTCAGTCTCCAGACAGGTGATTGGTCAGACTGTGTGCTCTAGGCTACAGCATTTAGTTCCAACATATCTACAGCACACAGTCTGACCAATCACCTGTCTGGAGACTGAGATCGGTTGATTAAATGAGTCAGGTCTGGTGTGATGCTGCTTAGTTGGAACAAAAACCTGCAGCCACGCCGGCCCTTTGTGGAATGAGTTTGACATCCCTGCTTTAGATAGTTTATTTATTTTCCATACATGTCTCCCATCTGCCCTATTTAACACAGCCTGCAGTCCAACCAAAAAGCCCCTGAATTTTTGTGTTTTTACAGAATTTAATTCCTGCAAATGATTTATTTTGGGGGTAATTTTTAAAATAAATATATGGAAGAATAAAGTGATTTTGAGGAAATATCACAATTTTAAGCTTAGATTCGGTTAAATTTTCAGACGAAACAACACATCACAGATTCTTTCTGTTGTTAAAGTTTCTGACAATGATAAATGATGTTTTTTTTTTAAAGATGACATGCCTTTTAAGAGAAGAAGGTTACAAAGTAAATATATTTTACATTATACTTCATGCATTTTTTTACCTAGCTATGCAATTCTCCCAATACAAAAGAGTGGAAATTTATGGTTCCACTAGTATATAATAACAGCATTTGTTACCTGGACAGATAGTCCTATGGCAAACTGTCTGGTGTCTTCTGTAAACCTTGTTGTACCTGCAAAACAAACAATTTAAAATAGTTTCGTTAGTTTATGAAACGCCTGCTTACAGAGAGAACAAATACTGGTGACACACACAGGTACCAAAATGATATTGTCCTCTCAGATAAATTAAATTTTACTTACTATTTTACTCCATTTGGCCTGTTATGTGAGGTAATTACAGTCACTGGACCTTACCAATCAATTAATAAACTACTTAATATCGTAGGATGAAAGGTAGTTTAGATCTCACTTGGGTCACAGTTTAACTGCTAGTTTTAAGTAATCTACAAACAACAATCCCATTATTGCGTTTTTCTGCTCTAATAAAAAAAAAAAAAGCAAATGTTGCTGTCAGCGTGATAGTTCTCTAAACTACCTCGGACCATTTTACTGTGGTAAAAACGCATTGTACTGTGAAATTAGCTTTGTCACAGGCCATTTTAATTTGTGCAGGGATGGTCTGACTGAATTACACTAGCTTGTTTTCATTAACACCCTCACACTGACACAGCACATTAACACATGGGAGTTGCCCCGTTCCGCCACTGTCTTGTGGCTCATTAAGCAATGAAGGAAAACTATTACAGAGTCAGTTCCAATGCACAGTCCATCGTGTGTGATAATACAGAAAATAATATTAAGACATACGTCGGAATCAGAGTTGGGTAGTTGTGGATTACATGTAATCAGGATTAAGTAAAAAGATTGGAAAAATAAGTAACCATAATCGGTAGTGATTACATTTGGGAAAAAAAATAAGCAATTAGATCATAGATACTTTGCCAAACACTACTTGATGACATGTTGCTTATGTCTTCAAAATATGGCAATTTTATGATTGTGAAACTTTCTTCAATCCACTGTGTGTCGGGGAGCAAAAAGGAACAGTGTTGCAGCAGCAGTCATTCCAATAACCTTCCATTCATGGCAATTTCACCTTCAGTTTGACTTTAAAAATGGGCAACATAAGACAACATAAATGTCTGTATCTAGTGTGTTTGGGCAAGCAGAAAGTGATTTTGCTGCCAAGTCCTTGTACACTGAAAATGGAAGATGAATGAGTCAGTGATTCTCTCAGAAGAGCAAAGTCCTTTATGTGGACTTTGACAAAACAGCAGCAACAAAAATGTTGTAGAATTCCCACAGAAAAAAGGTCATTTATGTAACTCAAAATCTGTGGGTGCATTCTTTTTTTTGTGTGAAAGATGCAATACTTTCAATGTTTGACTTTGAAGTAATCAAAAAGTATTCAATTAATATTTTGTAATCAAATTGGATTACGTTACTAATTATTTGTATTCAGTAGCTGATTATATTTTTTGTTTTTGTAATATTGTATACTAACTAAAACAGCAGAAGTTGTCAGGATTCTCGTCAAAATCATCATACCGATTCATAGGAGGAATGCATCTAAGAGCAGAAGTGTTTCCTCTTATCAAAGTGCAGAAATGCAATAAGTGTTTTCTAAAAAAAAAAAAATCAGTTGTATTCATATCAAAGCATTCATGTAAACTTGCCTGTAGAAGGGACATAGGGATGTGTATGGGGAATACCCTTTGGAGCCTTTCCAACACATGAAATTCCCCTGCAGCTCTTTTACAGTCTCCAATGTTTTCCTCTCGCAGGGGAACGACTCCACCTGACAACCTGGAGAACAGGACCAGAGGGTTAGGATTGGTGTTAGAAAGGGAAGAATCCAATAGAGTATGAGAGAGCAGCACTAAACAAGGCGAGAGCAGTGACTGAGATCTAAAATGATAAGATTCTCATTTCCTTATCTGTAGCGGTAATAATTCCAACCTGCTGGTGTTGCACTGCACACAGAGAAGGTGCTCAGTGTGGTGTACAGGCCATTCACCGCATCATAGAAATGCTCAGCAAAGAACACGTGGCTCTCCACCGGCTCACTGGCGAGAGCATGGAGCTCTTCCCACCTGGAAAACAAACAGAGAATTTTTTAAAAGAAAAAAAAGGTTTGCACACAACTGGTAGTTTAATGCATTATTACTTGCAATGATTATTTTCCAACTATTTAAACATACTTAGGGTAGCGCAAGCCCACAGAGAACAGGACCACGCCCATCTCTTTGAGCTGTGCAGCTGCCTGTGCCACGTTTCCCTGAGACCTCCCATCCGACAGCAGGATGGCGACGCGGGCCACATCGGAGGAGTTACGACCACCTGGAAAACCCTTCCTCAGGATGTATTTAAGAGCCAAACCTGTCTGGGTGCCGCCTCCTCTGTGAGCAGAGAGTTTAGAAAGGGAAGATTGTTAGAATTCGGAACAACTGGAGAATATTTACAGTGCTACAGAACTCAGTCTGCTGCGTATTACTACGAAAATACACTAAGTGCACTTCTGGTGGGAGATCTCATTTAGTTCTTGGACTGAAAATGTAAATAGGCTAAGTTTCTTGACTCCAGGCCTTAAATTTAAATTCTTGAATCTTTTTTTTTCTTTTTTAAAAGACAAATGTCAGTCAGAGCACTAGCCACTTTCAGTCATGGTTTACAATGGTTAGAAGACAGACCTGCTGAAACAAAAGCATGATGTGCTCAGGTGCTGTCCTATCACATTTCCAATTTTAGACATTTTTCACCAAGAAAACAACGCTACAGTATGTCTGCTCGGAGAACTGAAACTACAAGACAATATAGTGAAACGTATGGAGGCCCCGAGGCAATATTGAGCCATCTGAGCTGGCTTGTTCAGATTTCTGTTGGCACATACCGTATGAAGAGTGCACAACAAATTCATAAGACCACCTGTCATGAAAATGTGAAAAGACATATTTTAGAAATCTGTCAAAATCTTGTTTGAAATTAAAAGTTGTATTGTTATTAATTATGCAAATAAATTGGAACAACTAAACAGTCATTGTTCACACACACTAACTAAAAATCTTAATATTTTGTATGACCTCCTTTGGCCTCGATAACTGCTTGTATTTTTGCTGCCATTGTTTTTTTTTTTTTTTGTACTTCGACGGTCTCTTTTGCCATTGAGTTCCAAATAGTTTCTAGCTGTTCCAAGAGACTTGAAACTTTTGTGCGCTTTTTTAATTCAATAAATCCCAGATCTGTTCCATAGGATTCGAGTCTGGACTTTGACTTGGCCAGTCCATCAGTTTCAGTACTCCAGACTCCTTTTTCTTGATCAAGTAGTTTGAATGTAAATGTTAAAACGGAGCAGGACTATATACATTTACACTGATGATTTGAGGCAAAGTGAGTGGACATTTATTTATTTAATCAGAAATCACGCAATTATCATGGGACACACAGAACCGATGCATTACATAAGTTTAATAGATCAGCAGCCTCTCTACACCAGCCGGGAAGTCAGAATGTTACTACCAAGGCAGTGAACAACAACACACAGGCACACACCGATTTGGTCAAATTACCTTCCTCTTCCTCAGCTTATGCGTTCATCCAATATCCAGTGACCACCTGTGGTGTGCCTCTAATCTGAAATTAATTAGTTTTCCTTCCAAGGAGCATTTGGTGTTACCTAGCCACTGCATTTGTGCATGCATGGGTGTTTTGCTGTCAGCAGAGACTTTAACTAAATCCACAGCAATAAGCAGAGATTTGTTACAAGCATACCAAAAGCAGATGAGAACATAAGACACTGCTATTCTTCTGGCTATGCTGAACCTAGTTTGCACTCATCTTTTTTGTTGTTCCCAGATTCCTTGAATTTGTTCCTTTTAAAAGAATTCTTGGAAAACCTTTCTGCCGCAGATCACCCTGGAAATGCACTGATAATGAGCAATTCTATCAGAGCATTTGTTTTTTAAGAAAAGCCTCTTCAAATGTAGAACACACACACATCTTAAAAAGCACAACAAATTGTTCACACATTCACATCAATATCCTCCCACATATGCATCTACGTGTCTCCTTATGCACCGACTAAACACAAGCAGATACAAGGGAGCTCAAATGTGGCCTCTGCCAGCTGAGAGACATTTCCACACTATTCATTTCATCTTGGTTTCCACAGGAACTCTTTTAAAGTCCATCTTTAGTCACTGATTAAACCTCTAAAAACTCATTTCTCTGGATCAGTTACAGTTCCCTACACCTCATCAGCTCCTATCCTTACACTCTCCACCCACCACTCCTCAGCCTGTTGCAGCTCAAGCAAACCAGCTCACCTATGATTCTGCTCAACCACCGTAAAACGCCTGTATTGTTGTTCTGTTGCTGGGCTACACAGTGCAGGTTGTAATTTTGCAATAATTTGCCATATATGTTTGACCATAAAGCCGATTCTAAGCATGAGGGATAGAAGAACAGGTTCTAAGAATGATGACACAGAAAGTCCCATCCTGCACGTTGACACGATTCATTCCTTTGGTTTGTTCTGTATTAAACTCTGGAAGTGTGAGACCATCATCTGTTTCATGGTGGAAATAGTTAGCCATGGTGTTACCTGCCTATTTCACTCATGACTTGTCTTATAGCATATATAAAATGCCACAAAAATGTGTTAGGTTTTACAAATTGCAAAGACAAGTTGCATCACTGCACCAGGTGACCTTGGAAATGCACTGATCGTGAACAACTTTTCTTTTCTAACTAGACTTGCTGCCTTGCTGTTGCAGTTCTGTCCAGCCTTCATCTTTTGGATGAATAATGCCACCACTTAACTGTTATTAGACATTTGGCTTTTTTTTTTTTCATAATGAACATATGAATTCTTCAGTTATGGTCAAAAACATGTTTGTAAAATCACAGTGACCTTTGACCACCAACAATCAGTTCATCCTTAACTTCAAGTGGATATAATCATGTTCCCTCTAGGCAAGCCTGATGTATCACCTTTACAAGAATGGGACGGACACGAGGTCAGAGTGGCCTCAACCTTTGACCATGAAAAATGTAATTAGCTCATCCTTTAGTCCCAGTAAATATTCGTGAAAGATATAATGAACTTCCCGCAAGGCGTTCCTGATGTATCGCATCCATGAGAATGAGTTGGACAACCTGTTGCTTGGACAGAGGCCTAAACATGCTCCATGTCTACTTTGCAAATATACACATTGAGCAAACAGAACTTACTCAGAGGAACCAAGAAACAACCAATCTCAATTTAGTTAGTTTGTTAAAGCACCTAGTTTGACTTGTACTACAACTGTGCTTGATTTGCCTTCTGTAGATTCAGGATTATAATTCTTTCACGTTGTTTCAGCAGTAAAAAAAAAAAAAACAAAAAACAAACTGACGCCTAAATACGACTGCCATTCTGCCACCCACCCCAGATTACACTGTAATAGTCTTGTGTAACCCAAAACATTAGCTACTTGGCTGAGAGTGAGATGAAAGGAGACGCACACCTGTACGAAATTTTCTTCATGTGCTTCTTCAGCTCTTGCTTGGTGGAGTACGAATCCAGGGAAAACTCCAGCCGGGGGGTGGAGCCAAACTGAATCAAACCGACTCGCACCTGCACAAGGGTGAAATTACAAGAATACTGACAGACATGATATGAAGAGGGAAGGAGCGAGAAAGAGAAAGAAGAGCTGAAAGAAAACAAACCTTGTCTGGTCCGATGTCTAGAGCTTGGCAGAGTTTGATTGCATAGTGTTTGGACCTCTCAAAGCTCCCCTTCCCCACGCTGTAGGACCCATCCATGAGGAAGAGGATGTCCATGGCTGCTGAGCACTGCATCACTTCCCATGGAAACACGCACAGAATAAAAAAAACAAACACACTGGATGCACAATAAGATGTAGGTCTAAATTCATTTAATTTCTTCTCTGCATTCCTGCATTATATCAGCAGTAGGGGATTATCCCAGTTGGTTATCAAAAGGAAATTAATACCTTAACATAATAGCCTAGCATGCCAAGGTTCAATTTTCTTTTCTCAGAAACCATTGGCAAGCAAAAACTTTCTGTCTCTCTCAAAATGTGTCTGAACTTGCCAGGGGCATAGACAATCTGTGGTGTTGCTATGTTGTTAGAATGTGCAGTTGATCATGAAGAAGGCCATTAGACACACGGAGAACGTGCCGTCTGTCATTCATGTTGTCTGATTATGCCAAAGTCACCTCAGCACACTGTCCTCTGAGAAACACACACCAGGCTGATAAGATGATAAGACCACCCACTACCTCAAAGGAGCCTTGTCATACGACCTCACAACGTATCATAGATTTGCTATATCATTCAAGCTTCACTTGCACAGTTATCATGTGGCCGTCAGCTGTCTAATGTCTAGTTACAGACATGCAGGTTTATGGTATGATGATCATAATCTGATATGTCGCCACTGTTTGCTGCCAGCTTCTCCCTCAACCTCCTCGCAACATTTATGTGCTTTGGCATTTGGATTTATTTTTTTTCTGACTGAACTGTGTGGCAACAGTATACTAAACCAGTGTATAATTCGCTAATCATTTTCTAAGGACGGAATTGGGAAGGTGCTTACTTTCTCCTGCTGAGTTGATCTTGACAATGTTCTCATGGCTGGTTTGGATCTCCTGCACTGAGGCACCCTGCTGAACTAGGAGCGACAAACAACATCAGTCAACGTAACACAAACCTCAGACATTTGAATACACACTTCTGCCAAGCTTGCAGATTACCAACTCAATCAATCCTCCCTTTTCAAAGAGGAGATTCTATGATAACTGTATTTCAATGTAAAAACACACAGGCCCTTTGCCCTTGTTGGGCTTCTACAGTATATAGTCATGGTGAACCTGTGTCCTCTTTAGATATGACATGTTTATTCTAAGCTACTGAAAACACAGAGACTGTAGATAAAAGACGTATGTAGCCACAGCGACATCACCCATTGGTTTTGGAACTACAGTTCTCAAGGCTTGAGTTTAGAATCACAAAGTAGCCACAACCTAAAGCATACCCTGCTTTATCATTTATTTTAACTCTAAATGGGATCATAGTTTACAAAATGAACATCATGTCGTATTGAAGGACACTTCAAACCAGGTATTGAGACCATAAACTGACTAGGGAAATGTTTGCTGAAGAAACAAATTGAGTTAGAAGTAGGGTGCTTTTTTTTTTTTTTTAACAACTTCTATACAATTGGACTTATTTCTGTAACCAAAGCAGTTGCCCCCTGCTGGTCATTAGAAAAAAGGTTCAAGTTTTCTGTAATGGGTTTACTTTTCAGACCCTATTGAAACTCTAAATCCTACACATTGGTCATTCAATGATCAAACCCCACAAGTGTCACAGAGTTGTTGATTCTTCAAAAGAAACATTATCTGTTTCATAAAAAAGTGGTTTTATAAATCTGTCTAGGCAACCTGTCTTCCAACATACCATGTTTAAGCAGTGGTTTCCAACCTGGGTGTCACAAGATACAGGAAATGAGGGTTTGCAAGATGATTAACACTGGGAACTCCAAAAAGATTCATTCTTCAGATGTTTTATCTCTGCTTATTTTTTGCTTAATCTAACTCTGACAACAGCAAAAAGCAAGAAAAGAAACCTCTCCTTTACTTACACCCAACAGATCAAATTAATCAGTGAAGGGGTCCCAAGCATTAAACATGTTATCTGTCCCCCCCAATAAGCCTCTATAAATTCAATAAGTGGAGTGAGTGTTACACAAATTCCTGAACTTTGACTACAAAGTCACACATGCTTTATAGTACATATAGCACATATTTATTCAAAAACTGTCAGAGCAAAAGTAAAAAAGACAATAAACTGGATGTTTTCCCCGAAGCCAACACAGACTCCCATTTGACCCCTTCTGCAGTAGATAATTGTGTATTCAAAGCTAATGTGAGTGGACAAGTAAAGAAACCCATTCTTTTGCTCCATTCATTGAAAGGACGTTGCTCTATTTAGGCACACGTACAGCTCAGAGAGGCGGGAGGGACATTTGATGTCCTGTGAACATGCCTTGTTGTCCCTGGTAACCTAAACAGGTCACACAGGCATTTGTCCAACACAGAGACGAAGCACTTGAGCGATTTTATAAACATCCACCCTCTGAATAGCACAGTGCGTCTTTTCAGTCAGAGCACAGAAAGAAACTGTCAGTTTGTTCTCATCAGCTTCAGCTGTCCGCCCCATCTTGATATAGCGTCTGCTAAAATAGGTGGCAAAAAGTCAAAAGAACGGAAAAAAAAACAACAACAGAGAACATGAAAAAAGGCTACATGTGCAAAAGGTCAGCTGAAATAAAGGCATGTCTGCATCAGGCAATACGGTGTGAACATCGACTTCATCCTCCTCTACTGGTTTTTCTATCACTGGCATTGTTCAGGAGGAGAAAAACATGGCACAGACTGACAATCTTAAGTGTAATGAAATCTTTTTTTTAATCAGTGATAATGTCAGAAATTACTAAAGATGAATTCTGAGAAACTATTAATGACAGCTACTTGACAGATATGATTTTACTCCTTCGAAATCCAAGTAGTTTCTGGGTGGTTTTGCGTCTGTCACATTTTCACTCACTGTCAGTTAATTTGTTACTGCTATGTAAAATCTTACACCTCTCAACCATGACTACAGGTAGAAAGAATGCAAAAGTGTCTTTTGTCTATTGCCATAAATCATAAAAAAGAATAAACAAAGTGTTTTTGATTAAATATTATGATGTAATGCTTAGATTTGATTTACTCTGTCAATGAAACTGGAACGAAACATTTGATTAGTAAAAGTGTCGTTATAAGTTTAAAACCTGATGGCTCTGATAAATGGAGTACTTTGGGTGTTTTTTCAAAAACAACATTCCTTTCAAACCTGTCAGTGTTCAGAGGGTTAAATAGTAATCTTTTGGAGAGTAGTAGAGTACAAATCTCAATGAAAAACACTAATTGAAATTAGGTGAGACTTTATGGAAGAAAAAACTTAAAAGGGCTTTCAATGACAGTACTTTTTATTAGCCATAATGACTTTAGGTTTCTCATTTTAGTCTAAAAATGTATGAAAATGGTGGGAAAAAAAGAGCCCAAGGTAATTTATTTTTGCTTAATCATCAAATTAACATATTAAATAAGAAATGTTGAAAAGTAACAAATTCACACACTTTGGAAACAGGAAATGGAGCATTGAATTTTTTCTTCATAAGTGTCTTCAATAATAAAACATTCAGCCAAATGACTGTTCAGCAAAATGTTTCATCCCTGATCTGTTCTAGTTTTCAACGTTACCATAAAACATTAGGAAAAAACCCTGTAGTTTTACTGTATAAAGTGACAAGTAACCGCTTGTGTCTCAACTTCAGTTGATGGATGAAATAAATGGTGTTCTGCTCAGCTGTAGTCAAGAGTGTCACAACAGCAACAGATTCTTTATCTTCCTTTAAAAAAAAAAAAAAAAAAAAAAGATCAGCGCTGAGTCACTTGTCTGTTTTATTACATCCTAAAACTTCTATCCACTTTTGAGTTAGAAGTGACAGCTCCAGACAGAAGACACAACTCATTGCTATGTGGATGTAGCAAAGCTGTAGTACGGTAACAATCTTCTATTCCAGAGACATCTAAGATTGCAACTAATGATCAGCTTAATTGTCAATTATTCCGTTGATTATGTTCTTGATTCAGTAATTAAAATAGATGATCTGTCTACAAATTGTTCAAAATGATGTAATATCCCAATTAGTGTTCCCAAAGCCCAAGATAAAGCCTTCAAACTTCTTGTTTTGTGCAAAGCCGAAAAATATTGAGTTTAGTTTCATAAGAGCAAAGAAACTAGAAAGTATTCGTAATTAAGATGCTGTAATTAGATCATTTAAACTGATATTTAGGTAGTCAAACCAATTTACTCTTTAATAATAATCAAAAATAGTAAAAACAGAAATGTATTGCTGCATTAACATGATTTGTATCAAAAGACAGTTTGACAGAAAACTACAGCTACTGACTTCACATCCTTCTTTAAATATCTATGACATTTCAGTCTTTCCAGAAAGTGTTCAATCATTGTTCCATAAGAGGAAAGGAGGTACACCAGGTCAGGAAAAAATGGGGGAAAAAAAACTGACAGAACACTAATCATTAAAGAAAAGTACCACCTGCAAACCAGAGGCCCACGCTCCGAACTCCTCACAATCGTGACACTTTCATCTGCCCCCTGATTCCAACATCATTCCAGCCCCTCAGCCCTCCAGTGAAAGTTTAAGGTCTTGGCAAGCAGCTTTGTCATGGTCAGTGGGGCCCCAACGTTCTGAACAAAAAGTCTGTCTGTTCAGCCGAGTGCCTCGAGCAAAAATGACTGTATCTTTAATGTCTGTGAAAGAAGTAAAAGCAGGAAAATCAGAAGCAAGATAATAGGCAGAAATCCTCAGCGTGAGGAGCTGATGTCCAAGTGGCAATAATCCATGCCACAGTCTGAGAGATATAAGTAATATTCCCTTGAATTCAGCGATAAAAACTCAGCTTCTTCCTCTCTGTGAAATTCAATTTGACAGACTGGATTACATGGATATCCAGCACCGCAGCATGTTATCTGTGTTGTCAGCACAGGACGTGAGGAGGGGCCGACTTGACGAGGTGAAACAGTCTGGTTTGCTCAAGTTCAAAGTCTTAAAATGGTCAGTAATAAATACTTAAGATGGTGCTAAAGCTGTCATTTTTGAAAACAACTCAGAGATTATATTGCCCCACGACTCCCGCCTCTTCCCTCGGGCGAATACCGATACTCTCGGGTCCAAGAGAACAAGCGACGATAAGCTATAAAAGCGAAGCAAAATTTGCCATGACTGGAAACAAGCACAGGAGGCAGGAAATCACTTTGAAGGGGAGATAATGGGAATTCTTCAGGAGTGAAGACTTGACAGCTTGAAGCAATAAAATAGCTTGTAAAGATTTTGGTTTTCCAGAATGCTTTGCATAAACTCCCACCCCAAATGTGCTCACAAATGCCAACACGATTAACAGCTAGATCTCTCAACATATGCCTCATACTAAACGTATCTAAAATTTACTCAAACACTAAACCTAGTATCCTGCTGTATTCTAAGATTTTTAATTCAGGTGTTTGTGATACTGTGGGTGGAGGAAAACATTCCAAAGTAGTACTTGAAGCAGTTCTTGCTCTAATGGCTCTGAATACCACAGAAGCACAGAAGGCAAAACAGTAATAAAATCAATCAACCGACCTTGAAGGAGCAGCAGAGTTAAGAGGAGGGAGAGACGGATATCAGGGTGCATGTCGGGACACCTGGAACGAAAAACAAAGGCAAAAGCTTAGTGAGTACACAAATCAAAAAGCACCAAAATGCATCTCAGAAGCGGGAAAGATAATTGCTTCAAAGAAAAATGTGAAACTGGACTGTAAACAGGACTGATTTCCTACCTGACCCCTTGAAATGGAGCTAGATGTGCTCAATAAGAGTGAGTTTGCATTCACATGTTGTATCACCTGAAGGACTTTTATCCGTGAAAACATTCAGTTCTTCCCAACGGGAGGAAAAACATCGTGCCATGTTCAATCATAAGTACAAAATGTCAAGCAGG
The DNA here is from genome assembly GCF_021347895.1 of Acanthochromis polyacanthus. Lineage (NCBI taxonomy): Eukaryota > Metazoa > Chordata > Actinopteri > Pomacentridae > Acanthochromis > Acanthochromis polyacanthus. Next base: position 11,030,619 of record NC_067131.1, on the reverse strand, counting down.
AACAATTGTTCAATAGCCAGGGGGTGTAAAGAACTTGTTTTGTTTCCATTTTGTAAGCTTTTTTGTGCTATTTCAACAGGAAACCTTGAAATTCACAACACAGGCTCAGCAAAAGGACAGGGGAAGAAGTTGGTTTTGTTCTCCTATTGGACACTAACTATAAGGCACATTTACTTTATGATCAGGTAAGTGAGGTGGTAAAGTAGTCACCCTGACCATGTTTTCACAGCTAAGTGGCAGTGAGCCCTGACCTTTCAAAGAGAACTGCATAAAGGGACACCTGATGAGTGTCGGCCTCCTCAAAGAAACACCGGGGTGTTGGTGTTTGACTGACTGCTTTTTAATATAAAAAAAAATACACTTTGTGCGTACATCTGCAAGTCTGACAACAAGTCTGCACTTCTGAATGATTAGGCTATGGTTATTATTACAATTTCAGGTGAGAAATATGAGAGTTGTATGAGGATTACCATGATTTTTCTTTAACCACACTGCAGTATGCATAAAGGAACCACCATCTACTACTGGTGCATGGCAAAACACAATTCTTTACACAAAGATGTCTACACAGAGCACTTGACTGATTTGACACCAGCATGTGCACCTATCAGTGTTTTGTCTGGGTCAAAGAGACTACAATAAGCTCTCCAGAAACTCCTACAGCATAATGTAAACTGCTTTTGATGTGTGTAGTGAGGAACTCTAACAGGAATGTGTATAGAAGTGTGTATGTGTATTATGTCCTCTGTGTTTATCGTGAGATCGACAGCTTGTTGAGCTGGGAAATAGGTTGTCAAGGTATGAGTTACACATTAATGTCTTTCAAACCCACTGTGCTTAAGATTACAAGCCATGGAGACTTTTAAGAAGAAGCAAGCCTACTGGAGATGGACCCTCCTTATAATAATAATACATATTATAGTCTAATGCAATAATATTTAATTCATAATGTTTAGATTTTATTGACAGTCAAACAGGAACTAGGTCAACTTGGTAACATTAAAAGCCATATTTAGAGATTATAGTGTTCTAGGATTTGGTTAGTGCATTGACAAGTGCTGTAAATACGACATCCCTAAGGTCAAAATTCAGTAATTTAGGTATATGGCCACCATAAAGGACCACCGCAGTGTTATCAAACATATACCTGAAAGTACTAATGCTGTCTTGGATTGCATTTGATTACACAGGTGTATATAACGAGCTTAACTACACACTGACCTCATCGTAAACATTCCATCAGCCTGACAATCCCACCTGTCATCTGTCAGCTCTGCATGGTTGTTGACGGACTGCAGATAAAGTCTGATTAAGTCTGGCTGCTGATAAGTTTACCCATAATATCCTGCCTGTTTCTCAAAGTGCGTGTGTTGCTGTAGGTAAAGAGGACGGATGTGCCAGAGGAACCTTGTGCATAGGCAAAGCTGTGTGTTTCCCTGAGACAGAGATAGAATTGTGTGCAGGACGGAGCCTCTGTTTAAGAGGAGTCTGTGTGTCTGTGATACAGATCTGCAGAGCTGACATGCAGCGGCTGTCTGAGCAGCCCTGGACTGATAAACATCACCAAAGGCTACTGATGCTCTTATTTGTGCATTCGCCGGTACGTCCTGCCGACAAGAGATTTCATTACTGCCAGGGGGGGTGCAGCTCAGAGCACGCATGCTTGTAGAGGAAAGCAGCCAGGCATGTCGACGTATAAAACACACAGACGCACGCATGTGCAGTGCACACACCTGTCTCAGAATTGGCTGCCTCTTCACAAGCATTCTTTTGGATCCCTCCACCAGTCTGTCTTTCTACTTTCTGTCTGCCAGTGAACACCTTTTCTGCTCTGTCTCCACTGAAATTGCCATTTCAGGTAAATTGAAATAGCTGTACTGATCAACCTGTGTATGCTTGGGGAAGGAAAATCTTCAATAATCCGATATGCTCCTGTTTTAATGTCTCTCCCACTTCTGAGTTGAATCAGGTGCTTAACCTTGAAGATATTAATTCTCATTTTCACATATCAAATTAAAAATATACCTACACACCGGGACATTCCCAAAAAATACACCCTCTTCAGTTAATAAAAGGAAGGCCTAAGCCACGGATGCGCCGTCTGTTTTGAATCAGTTCTTGGATTGGAAAGTGTCTCCACTCTGCAGTCTATAATTAGAAAGGAGTGCTACTTTTTGGACGAACTTCATACAAAACCCAGAGCTCTCCTAACCTGTACTTGGAGTGGCTGTGTCACTTTGACAAACATCCTGACAGTTTAAAATATTTCAGGTTGACTCACTTGAAACAGCTACCTTTATAACAAGAGGATGAATGTGGAAACTTTTTTCCTGCCTAGCGTGGCAACGGTCTGGTTAAAAACCACAACTAACTATAATTCAAAAGGATCTGGCATGCACTGAAGCATCGGAATGTGACAAGAGCAAACTGGAAACCACACACACAGAGGATGTATGATCTCAGTCTTTACTTTTCACAGATGAATACAGCAAGAATTAAATTAGAAACCCAATCTTAAGTATTACACCAACTTTAGGTGGGGGATCATCTTTAGTTTATCAGTCTGGATCAACTTGAATATAGATGTAATACCCCACTTTAAGATGGTGAAAGAAAACAAATATCCAAAGGCAGCGATTCTCCTGAAACGGGTCTTAAATGCGTTTGTTTTCCTTGTAGCTTACCTTGTAGTTTGCTGTCAACATCTGGCCGCTCTTAGGTGAGTCAAGGGTCAAAGCAGGTTTAAAATGTGGCCAAAGGTTGTGACCCTAACATGCAACAGGAGCTTTAGTTTACTTAAGAAGCCAAACAAATTGGTGTGGCAGCTTGCTTAAGAACAAAATGAGTTGTGGGGGAAAAGTATTTTACTGCTGTTCTGGTTGGTATAGATTTGTAAATATGACACTGGCTTACTTTAAAATGTTTAACAGTGGATACTTACGCGAAATCTACGCCAACTTGTTAAAACTTTACTTCAACACAGAAAAATACCACAAACCTCGGCCGCAGCGCTACAGCGACCCGCCATCACCAGGTGACCAAAACAAGCGCACTCCAGCTTTGGCATCACAAGCGACAAAATTTGCTCTTACCATGCGCTGATAGTCATCCACGAATTCCAGGTGCGTCTTTCCACAAAGCTCCGTCTCCCTGCACCGCTTTGCCTCCGCACAGGTCGGATGTAAAGAGGCTGCTGGCTGCGGGCAGAGGGAGAGCAGCGACCCCACCTACTCGCCATGCCCACCTCTGATGTACCTGCGCCGGTGGGCTCCAATTTGACCTCATCTCATCTCACACAGGTCAAGCGCGAAGACGGGGAGTGTCCGAGAGCCATAATCGTCTCTCATTGGTTAATCCTTCATCTCCATCAAGAGCTAATGCACATCACTAAGGCATGGGGAACTGCAGGTGTGCCAAAAAGCGATCCTCTGCCAAAAACTGATGCTCGTTCATTTTCCAAACATCTTTAGATGCTTTCATTTGGGTCTTAACATGGAATTACACAGAGCTGCAGCTATTACTGGATCCGTTGTCAGCTGATAAATGAACTGACAATGACAACTATTCTGATAATCCATTAATTGGCTCGCCTAGTTTTATGTGAGTATTTTCTGGTTTCTTTACTCCCCTGTGCTAGTAAACAGAGCATCTTTAGGCTGTGAACAAATCAAGATATTTGCGGCTGTTTTTCTAACCTTTGAGCAATAGTAATTCACATTTTTCACCAGTTTTTGTCATTTTCTAAACCAGAAAATCAATCTGTTGATCCAGAAAATAATCAACAGATTAATCAGCAATGGAAATAATGATTATGTGTAGCCCTAAGTTATAGGCTACAATATAGAATAGTTTCTGATGTCTTTGGTATGATAAAATGTTTAGAATGCAATTAACAGGCTTTGTGGAAAAACTTCACAAATATAAGGCATCTTCTTTTGCAATTATTCTCCGAGTTAAAATCTTTAAATTATGACCATGTCCATGTATGAAATCCAGTCATTTTGATGAACTGCTAACTTTTCAGGTCCAATATAGCAGCTGCAGTTACTTGTTGGCCAATGAAAAATCAGCACTACATGAGTTATACTACCCCTTAAAAGCAGTTTTGTTGGTAAAAGGGACTGGATTGGTTGATGTAGTAATGAATAATGCGGACTGCAATCGCTTTTTTTTAGCACAACCCATGTACTGGGTTAGAAAATTTCACTTTAGATCCAGCTGCTTTGGACAGAAAGCTAAAGAAACTGAAAGTCTAATTAAATAAACAACACTATAAAAAGTTTGTCACATTTGCACACATCTTTTATGTAAAACAATTTAAACAAACTGTCAAACATAAATCCGCCAAACTGGACATTCTACTTGAACAGGTGATGAGGACTGAAAGATGGAACACTTACAGGACACACATACACACTTTTTATAATTGAGGCTGAACATTTGTGCTCACTTAAACAGAAAGTGTAGGCCAAAGTGTATTTAGTGTTATTTTTTTTTCCCTTTTCAGAAAAACTCCAGAAATATTAAAAACTAAAAGTGACTGGAATTTAACCACAGGTTAAAAACATAAAAGTTATGAAAGAAGTGTTCCAAAGGGACACAAAATTAAAAGTTGGATATAATCATCTTAAATAAGGAGAAAACATTAATTATAACCTGGATGGCCGTTTCTGGAGACCACAATCAGAATTAACCAGTTTTAGAGAAATGGTTCAGAAAAAACAACTCTGAATTTAACAAGATGGCAAACAACATGATCAAGTTACATACTGGAAGTCATTTCATCTGTCCAACAAGCTGTTTGATTAGAGAAAGCTGCATTTCCATCAGCTGTTCCAGATGATCAATCTGTAGAAGAGGGGGAAAAAAAGATGTTCTGTAGCAGGCAGCAATGAAATGGAAGTCCTAAAAATGTGATAATTGCACTTAACCTGTACAAACATGCATTAACAGGCAATAACTTGACAAATCATCTAATAGAATGTCCTTAATATGACATTATTGGGTGCTACATCTCCATTTGCATCGAATTTCAGAATTAAAGAAGACATGAAGCATTAGTATCACATTCTACACAGACACAAGAATACTTTTTATTTTCAAAAAGTAACAATTTCAGCCTTTATCATTTTTTTTTTTTTTTTGGGGGGGGGGGGGGGGGGAGTGGGGTGTGAAATGTGCCCTGACCTTCGTCTTCAGGCTCAGACAGCAACAGCCAGAGGTCTGAGGATCTGGTAACAACACAGAGAGCCAAGTGAATATAAAACCACCTTAAAAAGTCACATATTGATCCAAATACACTGATTAAGGTCAGCTTAGTTTATGTTAAATGTCATTAAATCAAGGTGTGCATTAAATACTTGCATCCCTTCTTTTAGGCAACTTATACTGAGATAAATACACAAAGTAACATGACTCGCACCATAAAAATATCAGAAAATGTCAGTTGAATAATTTGCTGAGGTTGCTCCATTCTACTTTAATGGCAAAAAGCATTACTTATGCATATTAGTGTAAAACAGCAAATAAACTGTTCAGTCACAGCAAAGTTCTGACTTGACCAACCATTGACTGGCACTGCTGAAGTATTTTTCTGTTGAAGGTTCGGGTCTGTTGGCTCTGAGGTCTGACTGGGTCCAGTGGTACTAACTGGCCCAGTACTACTTTCCTGCCCTTTCTGCATTTCAAGTGCTTCTTTGGGCTCAGGGCAGTCGGGTGTAGCTGCGGTGCTGACAGATGTACTGCTGTCAGTTTTGTCGGCCTTCTGGGAGGCAGCTGGACAGAGGTTGCTCTTGGTGTGAGAATCTAATGCATTTAAGATTATGGCGCTGAGTTCCCCACCCGTCACAGTAGGTGTAACATGGAGCACGTTGGCAGAACCATCGAAGGAGTGAACCGTGGCAATCACATCGCCCAGCAGTGTGATTTGAAACATCTGCTGTATTTCCTTTGGCAACTCAGCTGGAAAGCGCTCCTTACCTATGAACGGAGGACATGGAGCAGAAGGGTGTAGGGGGAAGCAAAATGCTACAGGCCAGAGAAGCTACAAAGAACACTTGTATTCAAGTCTGAAATAATTAAAATCCCTTTAGCTTTACCAGTGAGGGTGCAGCGAGTGATCTGAAAGGGGAGCTGCAGCAGGTGCATGGGGATTGGCAAGATTCGGGAGAATGGCACCTTCTCACTGTTACCGTAGTCTGCATAGATGACATTCATCTCATTTTCACCGACTTCCAGGACCACTGCACGATACCAGTTATTGTCTCCTGGTAAAAAACAAACAAAAGGTGCAATGTTTCACTCAACTCTATAATTTTGCATTGTTGTATAGCATTCAAACTAAACATTTTACAATGAAAAGAATTTTTACGATGTCTTGGATAAAATGTCTAAGGCCAAAAGCATGCACAAATAAATTCCCTATTTTTTGAACTTCAAAACAAACAAACAAAAAAAAAATCATAAACTCGCATTTAAAGGGTAGCATAGACAATTCTACCTACACAGCTGCTCTACAGACAACACCAAAAATTCCATTACAACAGACCCTGTTGTTAGCTGGACTGTGGAATGTATGCCAGGCTGTAAGTCACCTACCTGCATACTGTGTTTAAAGAACCTCCTACACTCCACCATGCACACACACACACACACACACACACTATGTAATTATATCTACTAGCAGACATGGAATTACCAGCTTTGGTCTGCAGGGGCAAGAACTGCAGGTGGGGTCGAGAGAACTCTGTGAGCAAACATAAAACTGAGAGAAATGAGAGAAAGATATACTGTAAGATTGTGTGAGTGGACTAGCTCAGTGATGGATCAGCTGGTCTTTCGCCTACATTTAATCAATTAACAGTGTGAGGGAATGATATTGCCCGAGTGATGGGGCTTTCCCCTGCTGACATTATCTATTAACTCTGTTGTAATTTCCACATAACCCTTGATGCGATGTGAAAATTGTTCCACCTCATGGCACTCAACTACATTTATATGCCAAATAAAGTTTCTCCACAGGGACTACACTGCTTAAGGATACTGTCAGCTATTACGCATGAGTACATTTGCTGTTGCTTTTACTACGTTTTACCAAGTGTGTTGGATCTCGTGAGAGCTTAGCCACTGCAAACACTGAACCTGAATTACTCACTTTCTGTCAATAGTACTGACAATTAAAGACACCATCAAATGTGAGGGGACATGTGATCAATGACAAGACTAACATGCACTTTACACTCAATTCTACAGGCCCAATTCTTAAAAAATGTCATAAGACACATGAATATAGATATACTTATTAAACAATCATTTTTATCCTCACCAGAGAATTGGGCGCAACAGGCAGCCCCTGGAGCTGGTCTGCTCTTTATAACTGAGGATAGAGTGGCATGGTTGTTGCTGCAATAGGCAAGCAGCTCCATCATCACCTGCTGAAGCTTCTGCTGGTCTACTTCACAAAAAAAAAAAACACACACACACACATGCAGCAGATACAACAGCCAACCATGGCAACTTCTTGTCATGTATGTGTATTTTATGAGAAACAGAGGAATAAGCTCACCCTGTGTGGGACCGATTAGGTAAAAGAGGGAAGGACTAATGACAGCAGCAACGTAAGGCTGAAAGGGCTCGTTGAGAGGCAGCTCCACTGTCTTCCAGTCCACTGGAAAAGACGGAACTGAAACCAGACCACAACATATCAAACTAGGCTTTTAAGATGATCAAACACAGCATTTCATCTTGAGGACATCAACACTCTTGCTGACCTTCTGCTGGCACTGCAGTCTGCTGTTCAGTTATCTCTTTGGAAGTGGCTTTTGTCTGTAATTGGTGGTGCTCATTTTTCTTCACACTCTCTTGTTGTTTGTTTCCAGAGAGTGTCTCTGTTTGAGTCTCTTTGGCAGCCTCTCCAGGAACTTTGGCTAGATGCTCAGAAATTAGGACAGCTGCCACGTTCTGCCCTCTGCTCTCCAGCTCCACACCATAGCCCTGCTCAGTGACAGAAAGGACACGTGCAGAGAGCTGCTTGGCCTCCACCTGAGTCTGGAACCACAGCAGGGCTTCACTGCTCCACTCTGATCCTTGGGGCTCCACACCTGAACTCAAACACAAACCAGTCAATAAAAACCTAATATACTCTTTTTATTCAACATTTGGAACCCTCAAACAACTACTTCTTTCATTACTCAAATATGTGAAGAATTCTTATCTCATTATCACACAGTTCTGGTGAAGAAATTCTTTTATATGGCATTCAACACTGTAGATGAGCTTTTGCAAACTATTAATAAACACGCTCCGCTAAAAACATCCCCCGCCTTATATAAAGTACCTCTAAGTGCAATAAATAATAATATATAGCGGACGATACACCTACAAAATGATACATCTTCACTACAATAATAAAAAAATAAAAAAAAAAAAAACAGTCAGGTCAAGGTCATACACCCCAAAAACCACATCTACATTCCCAACAGGCTTAGTGTGCGCAATATGACTGAAATCCCTCAAGTAGTTTCTGAGCTATGATCCGGAAACCAAAAAATATTTGAAGTGCCTCACTATGACCTTGAAAATCAGGTCAAGGTCATGGACCCCAAAAACCACATCTACATTACCAACAGGCTTAGTGTGCGCAATATGACTGAAATCCCTCAAGTAGTTTGAGATATGATCCGGAAACCAAAAAATATTTGGAGTGCCTCACTATGACCTTGAAAATCAGGTCAAGGTCATACACCTCAAAAGGCACATCTATACTACATAGAGATGGCCTGGGTGCAATATGAATGAAATCCCTGAAGTAGTTTCAGAGATATGCTCCAGAAACGAAATGCTGACGTACGTGCCCACGCCAATATCCTCCTCCGTGCCTACGGCCGGCAGGGGATAAAAACTGATACATATTTCCAGGTGATGAGAAAGCCCCAACAGAGAAAAAAAGACATAATTGTGAGATACACTTTTGGCTAGTAAAATGGTAAATGGTTGTATCTATATAGCGCTTTTATCCAAAGCGCTTTACATGATATGTCACATTCACCCATTCACACACACACTGATGGCGGAGGCTGTCATGCATCCACGACCCACCAGGAGCAATTGGGGGTTAGGTGTCTTGCTCAGGGACACCTCGACATGAGCTCAACGGGCCGAGGATCGAACCGGCAACCTTCCAGTTACAAGACAGCCACTCTACCCACTGAGCCATGCCCCTGATGTAAACTGATGTTTTCTTCCTCATACATTCACACTACCTGTAAGCCAGCAGTGAACTGCCTGGAAGGGTAGTGTCAGGAGCTGGGGTGTGATGGACCGAAGGTTGCTCTTTTCAACTTTCATGCTGTAGCCATAGTCCACAAAGTTCACAGCCACCTTGTCTTCACACAGTTCCTTTACCATAGCCCGATACCACGCTCCATCACCTGGGGAACAAGCAGTAAATTATGTACAATATCCCAAGACATACAAAAAAAACATCAATCTAAATGGCATTAAAAATCAAGTCAAAGATGTCTGGAAATAAACAACGTTAAATGGCAGTGTATTTGAAGGAGTATGGTCTCACCAAGAAACACGGTGCAACAGGGCTGTCCCACATTAGGCACAAAAGGCGAAGTATCAGCCTCACAATGCTGCTTTAACTCAGCCTCCAGGTTTATCAGCTGCTGATGGTCTGACAAACACAAAAACAGATAAATTAAACTGTTAAGGTGGCACAAACACTGTCAAATCAAAAGCATCAAAATATAAAAACTTTGATCTCATCTGTTACTTCTTTGATAGAATTTGATATAGAAACTAATGCAACAGTGCCAAACAGTGTTTGATTCACAGAATATCTAAAAATTTGTTAAAAATACAGTATCACTGATGGTCAACAGCAACACATTCAGTAAAACAAAGTGATCACCCTTTGAAATTTAATGTTCATTAAGGAAAAAAAAAGAATAAAAACACTCAACAGAAACAGAATATGTATTACTTCTCGTGGCAATTATCTGTCATAAATGAGATTATTCGGTCAAAAATCAATAATGATAGCTCTCTAGTCTGAGGAAACAATACCTGTAGGATTGTCTATTCGGCAGTAAAAGTCTCCCGGGCTCTCCACAAAACTGGCTAGTAGCGCCACTGTCTGGCCATCACAGGGAAGCTCAGTAGTAGACCAAACCAAAGGCTCAGCCACCGGGGGACACACTAAAGGGCACATTACAACACAGAAATATGAATCATAAATAGGCCAACAGGTATTCGAAGCTCAATCAGATTTTGTACTTGATAACTAAGTTACAAAACTCTCAGGAAAACAGTAGCGGAAACACACAAACATTTACTTATAATAAACTGACTATGGAAGGCAGATTTATGACATGACGGCCACAATGACTGATTTAAATTTCATTCTTGCAAACTGGCCTAGTGATTGATGTTCTGTAAAATATTGAGATAGAATCAGTCAGTGACATTTTTTTTAGAGATTTCTGTCAAAAAAAAACACAATTATTGCTCCAATCTGATCATTATTTTTTAGATTTTGATGTTTTCACCTTTGTTTTACATACTACTTGTACGATATTACATTTACACAGACATTTAATGCTCCCTTGTTCAAACTAAAATAATGTCCAATTTCATAAGGATATATTTCAGACAATTCCCACCATTTTGTTCTGCAGAAGCAGTTGTCTCCTCAGTCTGGTGGTCACTGCTGGTAGGAGGAGTAGGGGGAGTAGGATTAGGAGCAGGAGCAGCATAACCTGCAGAGATTAGCAGCTCGGCTACATTGGCCTGAGGATCACTGGCCTCGTCAATCAGAGCTACCAAGGCTTTGCCCTCGTGCGCTCCCTGGATCTCAATGTGCAGGATTCGGTTTGATACCCTTCTTTGCAATGCCACAAGGCAGTCCTCTGACCACCTCTCCCCAACAGGCTGCACCCCTGAAAAGGAGCCCAAAGACAGATGCTTGAGTTGACAAAAAAGACAATTAGTTTGAGGCAGAATGAAAAATTTTTTTTTTGATTTTCAATACAGCACTCAAGTTAACCAAAGCAGGTCAAGACTAAAGACTCCTTGCAATTTATTATTATTGCACTATTACTCAATCATGAGGGTATAGGAGTAGGTTTCTCTTGAAATCTGAATGAGACAATAGATAAAGAAAACTGAATAACTTAAATGTCTTCAGGCTTAAGAATGAGTCATTAAAGCCACTTTAAAACAGACTTTGAATTTTCTAACCACTCAAAATGGTGAAGTTATTACCTGCTAGACCACATGGCATCGCCTGCATTGGAAGGGCCAATAGTGAAGTGCTAATACGTCGCAGATGGCCTAAATCCACCTCCTCAGAGTTGCCAAAGTCAAGGTAGCCGACACAAACACGTGTCTCTGATGAATAAGCCATAACTTTGGCTCTGTACCACTGCTTGTCCTCTGGAAAAAACAAGGAAAGGTAAAAACATGTCCACACGAACCATGTCTAGCACCGCAAGGTATAAACTTGATACTACACTGTATGCAGAAATGCTTTCAAATCTGAAACACCCATTGTATTTGTTAGATTTTGATCATTTGTGAAACGGACTGTTAGAACCCCTGTCATAATAAGGGCAGTTTGAAATCACATCACAATCTAAAATGCATGAATGTTTTGGCAAATAGAAAACTTTAACTGAAACTTGGATGAACCCAGCATGCATATTGTCATTAAATCAGCTGTTTCATACTCTAGTGTCTTCAAGAATGAGAAATTATCAACATGTATATAAGTGTACCTGAGAACTGGGCACAACAAACAGTACCAGGAGCTGGCCTGAAGTTATGCGGGGCTGCAACCTGAGAGCAGTGCTCCCTCAGCTTTAACTGCAGATCCTGAATCACTCCTGTAAACCAAAATGTCAGCCACAGCAAAGATGTGTGTTGCAGGTAAAACATTTATGTTGCATCAATCCGAACAAATACTACTCTGCTCACCAGCATTCTCAACCTTCTGCACAATAAACTCATCAGGTGACTGGAAATGGGTGATGACGACAGATACTTTGTCGCCCACTGCCTGTGTCAGCGGCTCCGGTGGTTCAGCCCAGGCATTGTCATCTTTTCCAAAAGAGAGACACTGGAAGTTTGCCAAGGATGCATTCACTAGGCCATCTGGAAAACAAAACAGATATGAAAACTCTTCTCATATTATTGGCAACACTATAGTACGTGAGCTGTCAACTATTAGGCAATGTGACTTTAGGTCAGTGGTTCAGTTGGCATATATTCTCCAAACTGACAACATACACAACATATTGGGATGGTGAACAATATCATTTCTGACATACTGTGTGAAGTTACAAGGCATTGTGTGGCGCTAGCTTACTTATATCTTGCTCAGTTGGTGCTATGTTGACCATTTCTTCTTGTGCATAGCCATGCTCAAGGAGGAATGTGCTGAGCTGCTTTCCTAAAAGACAAAGGAGGGAATTTGGGCGTTACTTCTGTGAATTATTTTGCATGTGCATCCTTGTATTTTTCAGCCCACTCAACTTCATATAACCCACCCATGGAAAGAAGGATATCCACAGCATGTATGCGACCATCTTCTTGTGTATCCACCAGCCTAGCAGTCATTGCTCTGCCAACAATCAGCTGACTCGTTGCAGTACAGCTCTCGCCTGACCATTTGCTAACCACTGGCACCACCCCAGCAATACGGCACTCCATTGCCTGAAAGTAATGGAGACGAGGTTTAAGGTCAAAGTGCTAGCTGTGAGACACGACAAATGGTTTGGGTGAATGTTATCTAATGTATGACTATACAGAGCTGATGATTGGGTGTGCATGATTACTCTTCGTGGAGCAAAAATATATTGAGATGATGAAAAAAATACCCCTACTGGGTCAAACATGCACTCACACATGGACAAAATGGTTGAATATTGGCAGGCAAGGGTCTAATCCTGTACACTGGGACATTCTCTTCATTGCCAAAGTCAATGTAAAGGATATTTGCCATCTTCTGGTCTTCAGTCAAAGTCTGTACAAGGCCACGGTACCAGTTCTACATGAAGAAAAGTGACAAAAATCAAAAACTGAGCCAATGTGTACGTTAAAATGTGTTCCTCTTGTCAAACAGCTTGAGTGACCTCTGCTCACCAGATCACAGGAAAACTGAACCGCGCAAACCTCTCCAACACAGGGTACATATGTCGTCACTGAGGGGCTGCTATTGACTTTCTGAAGCTCTTTTGCGATGCTTTGTAGAGCTTCCTGCAATTCAGGGCTTTGAGGAATGAGGAAAAATCTTCCTGGGCTGTAGAACTCTACAACACATGCCTGAAAACACACACAGGTACAAACAAACTGTATTCTACAGTGGGGACATTTGAAGTGTTACAACAATAACGGGAATAGTGAAAAAGTGTAGAGAGCATCAGTAGAAAATACAAATATACAGTTACTGTTGATACTGTACAGATTCTTCCATGTGTGGGAAATACAGATATTGCACAGCAAACTACATTTTGTAATTAGCATTGCAGACTTGATCAGTTTTGTTAGTTGGCAAAAACTGAGTATATTGTACCTGGAAGTCTCCTCCTTTATTAATTTTGTTAGTATGCAAGTCCTTCAAATAGACCCTCTGAAGGCTGGATGGATCATCATGCTTCAATAAACAGACAAAAGTAGATAAACAGTATTTTTCTCCATAATGTTGCATCAAATCATGTCAATTTTGAGCTTTAAACTTCAACTTAAATTAAAAAAAAAAAAAAAAAAAAAAAACATTAATCAACTACATTTACCTTCAACTCCACCAGGCTAGCTCTGTCTCCGGAAATTGGTGAAGCTGTGATTTCTTTTGGTTTCTCGCTTTAGATGAAATGAAAAAACTTTCTCAACCGATCAAAAAAATAAAATGGCTGTTTTGTTTGTGTGAAACAATCGTAACAGATGACACTCAGGACTAGCCCAGCTTACTTTGTAACTTGCGGCTCAACGGACTTGCACACGTGTCTATGTGCCTTCCAGTCCTCTGTCTGACACACCACAGAGCAGTAAGGCACCTTCTTGCAGCGCTTGCACCGAAAATTCCCTGTCAATGAACACTCGTAAATTATTCTGCACCAAAATGTGGATACAACAGTGCAAAAATATGCTGCATACCACCATGCTCATTCTACAGCACATCCTCAAATACACAAACACCAGCTCTTAACACACAAAGTAGACACAACATTAAGCTACCAGAAAAACTGGCCAGACCCCTGAAACCTGTAGTCAATTAGGGACCAAGTGGCATCAACATGGCTATGTGCAGACATGACATGATGGATATTTGTACCCAATTGTAGGACACAAACCTTGCTGACCACAGTAGTTGCAGAAGTACACAGTGAGTGCTGGTAGCACAGATCCCAGCAACTGTGAAGGAAAACAAGAAAATTGGTGCTCAAAAGGAGCTTTCATTTCACACATACAGATTTAACCAATGCAAAAACTCCAAGTCTGTTACATACTACAGATTTATCCTTGATGTTTGGTGAATTTACAGGGCCTGCAAGAAAGAGAAAGAGGAATGAACTTACTAAAATACAAGTATCGACATCTTTCCTTGCTTATAACATTGCCAAGTTGGAGGATAAACATTTTCATTGCCGTTCAGGTATTTTTTTAATTCGCTGTGTGTCTAGCAAGGACACCAAGCTAGCTTAACATGTTTTTTTTTTTTTTTTTTTTTTTTACCGTCTCCAATGGCGCCTGACACGGGGCGTACAGGTGTTCCTCCCGATAAGTTGAGGTGTCTCGGCGGTGATACGGTGAAAGGAGCAACGGGGCTGGAGGAAGGTTTCCTCAGAGGCTGGTTAGGTCTAACCAGGTTTGGAGAAAATGACCGGTTCATGTCGGTAACTTTCACAAACATAAAAAATACGTCGAGTCAATATTTGATATGACATGAGCAGGAGAAGTAGAGAATATTTTCGCTTCAACTTCAGCATAGTTAGCTAGCTAACCAACTGCGAAACGGCTAGCATTAGGCCCTGTTGCATTTAAGGGTTAGTATGACAAGTAAGCTAGCTAATACGCATTTAGAATAACAATGTAAATGGGGATAATGAAGCAAACTAAAAGAAGGCTACAATTCAACAAACAACTACATAAACATATGCATTAAATAGGTTAAAACTGCACAGTCGGTGTCATACCTGAACGCACGTGCTTCACTTGAAGAGGGAAAAAGTGCTGCACATGCGCAGTAGCGTAGACTGTAGGTAGGCCAAAAGGTCAGAAAAATAATAAATTCAGGTAATTTTATTTTAAGAAGGAAACAGAACACTTCCGTTTATATTGCACTGCTACATTGATCTGTGACATTAGAATCCACATAATTAATTTTTCAATAGTTTTTGCCGTTAGTGATAATATGTATTGTAGCGCGGAGCAGGCCGCTTTGACTGAGTGCTACAATGCACAATGGGAGTTCGGGGTGTTTGGGGTTTACATGTTGTTATTGTGGTTTATGTTAGTGTTATGGTGTTATTAGTGTTTCTTTTTTTGTGCTTCTGTGGTTTAGTCAGTCTAGCTCGTTCGTTGAGTGTTATGTTGTCAGGACCATGAGTGTGGAGTGTTGTCTGTTTAATGTCTTCCCTGGAGGTGCGAGTTTATGTCCGCGTTAGAATAAAATCATCTGTCAGCTGCAGATTGCATGAAAGACAAATAATTTTTTTCCAAGAGTGTTTTTCAGCGAAGCTTGCCATAGTGTTTTTCACAGAAAGGTATGTCTGATTTTCTTCTAATTTATGAAGGGGATAGAAAATCAGGAACTTCCCTGAAAGATGAAAACCCAGTAAAGATTAAGTTGCTGGGTCCTTGGTGTTTTAAAGATGTTGTCCACACTAATGTCTGTCATGCTTTTGGAGGACTTGCTCACTGTTTTGGTCACTGTATAATGTGCACTGAGTTTACTGACTTTAGTAAACATATAGACCTTTATAAACAGTCAATATAAAATTCAGATGGGGTGACACCTTGTGGCCAAGTTTAGTACAGTCTTCCACTGCTTTCGCTCCACTACACTTCAGAGGAAATATTCTACTCTTCTCAACTGTAAATACATTATAGATGTTTTTATTTGTAATTATGCAAATTCGAATTTTATATAAACACACAACATGCGTTGATGTGTCTGCATGTGTCAGATGTTTGGTCATGCCCAAAAAATGGCCTCACTGACACAGTGGTCTGTGGAAATCTAAAGAAATGATTTTGAAGTACGTTGATGAAACATTTTGATAAAACAAGATAATTCTCTTTTAGATATGAAAAACCAACAGCTACCTTTAATTTACTTCTAACCTGAGTTATGTGGAGGGTTTTCCATTAGTTAGAACAAAAATAGCTTTTTGGGATTTTTTTTTTTTTTGTTGTTGTTGTTGTTGTTTTTCAGTCAGATATTTGCTCACAGCTATGGGCTGACCACCTCTGGTGATTTGATATTATATTTTATCTCAGAAATTTAAAAGTATGGAACAATAAAGTTATAGCTTTATTTATTCGTCATATTGTTTTATGGGACATTTGAAACTAAAAGTCACTAACTTATTCACTGTATTTTAATGTTCTGTGAAAGGGCATTTTGAGTCATTCTCATGACATAGCTTGGAAAGCCGTCCTTTCTGGAAAACCTAAGGTGGAGTAGAGGTGTACCTGTCGTTTGCTAACGTCAGACAAACGTCATTTGTCTCTGTGCTGTAATTGGTTTATATCTCCTCATCGTTTTCCCTGCAGAGGCCATATTTGTTGATGTGTCATATCAAAGGGACTTGTTGGGCGATCAGCTGGTGGAACCGAAGATCTAAGTTCACGCTTATCCCGCTTGTCTCTGCATTGTTCTAACCATGGGATATATGCATTCGGTGAGTAAAATTACAACCGTCTTTATTTAGCTTTGTTGAGCATTTATATTAGCTGCTAGCGTTAGTTACGATGGCCACAGTGTGAGCCGATTGCACTGTACGAGCTAACGCCTCCCTTATCAACGTTAGCATGGCTAGCTAAAGTAAGCCTCATTATTCTACAATATGTCACTCTTTTGTTGAGAACTGAATACATACAAACCACCCGTTGTTAGTTTGCTGTTATTACGCCTTAGCGTATGTTGTGCTTAAAGCTAGGTTTCGCGTTTTCTTGACGTTAAAGCATTGTCCTGACTGTCTAAACAGCTAGTGAGCTTAAGGCAGCATAGGTAGTGCTAACGAGCTGAAATGTAATAAATCTGCTATATAAACAACTGGCTCACCGGCCTGCTGGTTGCAGTCACCACCCCGGTTCACTGACACGTTAAGGGTTTGTTTTAATGTCAACCGGCTACACACACCATGTTAACGCTTATGTTGTGGTATGACACCTGTCAGAAAAGCATCTTCAGCACTGCATGTGTAGTTGCAGTTGTGCTATCACTGCTCAACTGAAAAAAGCACAGCTATGTTACATTTTGCACGACAGTTTGACTGTAAACACAATATTTCCAGGTTTTAATTGCAATATATAATATGTCCGTCCCTATTTATGTAATTTGGCAGAAGGAAGAGCACAGACAGATGGTACTGAAATGCTATGGAGGTGATTCTACATCAGGAATCATGGAGTATCGTAGGAAGGGGCCTTAACCACTATATGTATTTCAAGAGAGCCGATCTTAGTTATCACAGCAAATATTATGGCACTAAATGCTGATAAAGCCTTTTTCTTTACAAGGGGACAAAGGTAGCCGCTGAATATTCCATGTCCAGAGGCCTACTTTGTTTATTAACCTTTTTCCATGGCTTTAGCACAAACATAGTGGCTGATAATGTCTCTTTAACTTACCTTTACCATTAATTTAATTCGGTAACTAGAAGTGTTGAGGAGAGTGAAATAATTACAACCACAAAAATGGTGTAAAATAATCTAGGAATGGGCACATGAAGTGAATTTCCAAAGTAAAAACCTTTTATTTTGGTGGATTAGAGACTTTAAAAAGCACAGTAATCCTTGTCAACTTGCACCTTCGAAAACCAAAAGTGTTTTTGATGAGTCCATCAAGGTTATGATTCTTCTTCTCAAAAGAAACTTGAGAAGGATCCAACACTATGTCTTCTGTCTTGTACCAGCCCCTTTGGAGATGCTTTATGATTTTAGGGCATGAGTTTCATATTACATCTATTGTATTGAGCCTATTAGACTGTAGCTACGGTATACTAGATATCACATTTCTCAATACTGTACGTCAAAGCTCAAGACAAACGTACTGATATTTTCACTGACATAATTGGCAAATTCTTTAAAATGTTTTTCATCAAGACTTCTAAATGCTTAGTGATACATTTTGGATATCCCTGAATACGTTTTCAGGGTGTGTAATAATCTTGAATACCTTGAATACCTGTCATAGTTGTATGGCGAGACCTCTATCTCATCACGGGCAGTGGCAGGACCACACCTCTTGGTCTGTGTCACTAAGTTTCCCGTTTACTAACAAACAAACTAACTTGAGGAAACACAAAGGTTGCTCTTGGGATAGTCAGGGTTTTTCCAGGCTCAGCAGCACTAAGATTTTGCTGTATGACCAGGAAGGCACAACATGCAAATAGCACAGGGCTGTCATGTTGGTGACAGCCGCTTGTTCACAGAAGCACTGTTGATACACTGTGAATTAAAACAGTTTATCACTTTGATCCCACTAATTTTTCTGTGTCTGTTTCCTCCTCTCTGTGCCAGATTTAAACCAGGGAAGGACCATGGAACAGCCTGGTCCTGTTA
Organism: Acanthochromis polyacanthus; assembly: GCF_021347895.1. Lineage (NCBI taxonomy): Eukaryota > Metazoa > Chordata > Actinopteri > Pomacentridae > Acanthochromis > Acanthochromis polyacanthus. The sequence continues at coordinate 11,011,827 of NC_067131.1, read as the reverse complement.
CAAATATGATGGAAGAATCAGAAGTTAAATCTTCGTCAGAGGGATCATGCCAAGTGACTCAGCTTCTCAACAGCACGTCTAACATAGAAGAGGAGGAACAAGTCTCTCACAGCAGTGGACATGAAGCAGAAATATGCAGTCAGGTGACAGATGAAGTAGAGCTTGACAGTGAATTAGTCAAGATTATCACTGATGATGAGATGGACATAAAGACAGTGCAGGAAGCTCAGACATGCAGTCAGGAGCAGGCTGCTGATACCAGTACAGAAACTGAAAGGCCTCTATTTAGTCTTTCAAATGAGACTGATGGTGCTTTAGCAACCCCAGTCACCACTCTGGATGTAGTAGAAAGCTCTCCTTCTGTTCTTGAGGGGACAACAGACACCGTATTGACTTTTGATGTTGTCGTTACAAACAATAACGAGCAGCCATCACTTTTAGTTACTAATTGTTCCACAGAGCCATCACCTGAGGATCAAGATTCAGCCGAGAGTCCGTCATCCTCCTCTGTCCAGAGCACTTCGAAAAACTCACCCACCGACTCAACAACCTCCGGGATCTCTAATGGACCCTCGACCCCGAGCTCTGACACTGTCAGCTCCTCGCTTGCTTCCAGCCCACAAACCAGTGCCACCAACATGGTCCCCTCACATTCCTCGTCAAGTCCTTACGACACTGATTGCAGCCGAAAGCTCATTTCCCAGATTCAGCGCTCACTGTCACAGGAGTCACTGCTGGATGAGCTTGAGTCAGAGCTGTTGTCTTGTCAACTGCCTGAGGGGGAAAGCAGGGGTGAAAGGAAAGGGAGCTCTCCTGTGAATGGACTCACCACAGACCAGGAAGGCTGCATGGTGGTTTTTGAGAAATGTGTACAGTACAAGTATGCACAGCAGGAGAAAGCTATTCAGAGGTAAGCAGTGACTTTGTTTAAACAAATGAGACATACATCCATATCCTGGATGTTATCGGCTTTGGGAAGTAGACTATAATGCACTGGGCCACCTTTCATTTTAAAGTGTTATTTGTACATTACTTCCAGTGCACTAGGTTAATTTATCAATATGTTGAATTGTATATATATAAAGTCTGCCTCCATACACAACAATATCAAGCACTTAACAATGTTTTTCATAGTGAAACTCGTCATTTTGTGTAAATAACAAGAGTATAATCGGCATTTTTCTCTTTCAACTCTGTTTCTTGGCCTTCATAGTCTAAATTCTGCAGTACTCTGCATGGGCTTGACCTGAATTAGGGTTGTGTATGTGTGTGTTCATAGGTTGCTTGAGGAGAACAAGAGACATCAGGAGCTGATCCTGGGAATTTGTTCAGAGAAAGACAACATGAAGGTGGAGCTGAAAAAGAGGGCAGAAACAGAGAAGCAGCACATGGCCACCATTAAAAAGGTCGGTTTCACTCTGTGGTATTTTCATGTTGTTTATGGCATTCACCCTTTGGGAGACAAACTCAGATGATGTCGGTAAATCTTGGTCAAGAGCAGGCGCATTGTGAAAGAATGGGCTATGTTTGTCACGCATGTCTCTCCAAGCTATTTTAATAGATTTTTGTGAACAATGAAAGCCTGTTTAGCATCTGTTTTTGTCATCTGCAAGGAAATGCTCCACTGCAGTGTTTTGTCTGATGTCCTGTCTGTGGACATTGACTTCTGCTGATTGTGATCACGTTGCACCTGTAGTTTTGCAAAAAAACATTTGGGGCTTTTATGGCTGCAAAAGTTTGCATTGTTCTGCAGCAGCCATACAGATTTAAACAAACACTGATTGCTTGTTATATCACTTTTCTTGCCCAGTGCTGGATCAAATGAGAGCTGAGAACACATTTTCATATTATAGCTTGTTTTATTTGTCGAGTATTGGCATTTAGAAATGCTTGTTGTTGGAATATTTTTTTATGCAGAAATTGCACACATGGTCATTTGGGTTTCAGTGGTGGAAAAGTTATCCTGTGTTGGTTTAATTTGAAAAGGAATTGCATTCTGGGAAAATTTTAGAAATAAATGTCTCTTCTAAAAGCTGAGTTTGAATTTTGCAGACTGCTGCACAGTTAAAGGGACACATTTAAGGACAATGACACTCCAATTCAATTAAACCTGGATTCTAGTCCTGCTACTCATTTTAATGTCAAACAAAGCAACCCATTTGTGTATAAAAAATACTGATTCCTGATCACTGGTATTCAACAGCAATAATTGATTCATGCTTTCTAGGTGACACAGTTTGTTTAGGCGCTGTGCAAGCAAAAGGGTATAGAGTGGATCTTTATGACTTGCATCCAATACATGCTTACTTTTCTCTTTTTTCCAAATATGGAGTTTGCCTTGACGGAGCAAATGTTTAATTGACATTTTGCAGCACTTGTCTGAACTCTTGTAACATTTAAAGCTTTTCCCAAGTCAGACTGACACTGATTATACTTCAGGCCACACAATAAAAGAAACTCTGCCACATGTAATTATTTGATTCTTATCTTGTCAGACATTTTTTATTTTAGAGTAAAATAATCTGATTTCAAGAAATTAATCAGTGTCAAACTGATATCCTCTTCCTCTGCTGTCTAAATTTAGTTTGTTTTCAACAGTTTGTGTTAGGTGTCATCCTGTGTAGCAAGCCAAGCCAGTTGTGGTCCAGGTTTACAAATTGCCAAACAAGTTGCTCACACTTTGTACTCCCTGTTTCTGCAGTTGGAGGGCAGGGTGGAGGAGCTGCTGAAAGAAGTAAAGGAGTCGCGGGACAAACTAATTCACCAGGATCAGTCAGCTAAAGCCGCCCTGCAGCACATGCAGAAGGAAACGACTTACCGACTAGAACAGGTATAACTGGGACCTGAGACTTCTCGATAAGCTTGTCACACAGCTTAGTTTTGCCTTAGTTTAGCCTGTATATCCATGTTGAGCCATGTTCCTTTTGTGCTGCTACAGTGGTTCAGTAACCTGGCAATAGCCAGATTAATAATTGTGTAGTACTTGATAGTACTCCACAATATCAATCTGGGACCGCTCCATGTAAATCCGTTCAGAGGAAAGAGGCACGGACTGGACAATGCAACAGTATGTCCCGCCTCTGACAGGTTTGTTTTTAGCCAATCGCGGGATCTTCACAACGAGCGGAGCCAATTGGTAGATTAAACTCTTACCAAAACCCGTAGGTAAAAAAGCACAAACATCTTTACCATCTTTACCGTTGTTCTTCCTTCAAAGAAGCGATAGGAGATTCAGCTAAAACTGACTTAATAGCAGCATCTACACGATCGTTGTCCTCCGTTGCCATGTTTGTTTTGATCCACTGGCGCTTGGTGTCGTCTTCACACCCGGATATCCCGCCCATTATCCCGCCCCACACACGAATACTGCTGCGTGATTGGCCCGAACCAACTTGGTGCTGTACGAAAAGTGAAGGCGGGAGCGGAGCAAGATGGTTTCTTGAGAGATTTGTGAACTCACAAATATCGCGAGAAATCAACTTGCTGGCAAGGTTAGTGGTTCAGGTTTGTCACTTAGCTTCTAATGTTACCTCAAGAAATGATAAACGCAATCATTGCAAAGGCGGATTTGTGAACATTGATGCACGAAAGTTATCTGATTAAAAATGTAAATTCTGAGGTGAGGATGATAAAAGTAGATAAGACAATAGAAATTACTACCAGTTTGAGGTTACATTATGGATACGTGGGGATATATGTTTGACATAAAGTGCTCACTGTCAGTGTTGTTGATGTGTTGACAAGAGGTCAAGCTACATCTGTTGGTGTTGAAAATCCCAGAGAGGAATGGGCAGCAGCAAACTCTGCTAGCTAATGAAGGCATTTCCAATCACAACAAAGCACTCTGTAATCTTAGTCATCTGCAACCTTTCCGACAGTCAGGAAAGCATACTTTTATATACTTTAGGTACAGAAGAAAAATAGATTATCAGTGTTTAAGCAGTATATTAATCTTAAGTAACTGTAGTGTTTTTGTCTACAAACTAAGTTGATGTCTATGTATCAATATCTTCAGTGTAGGTTTCACACAAAACCAGCAAAAAACCGTTCAAGGTCTTTCCACGTTGAACTCTTGTTATTTCAAATTTAATCACTTGTTAAATGAATTGCGCAGAAAAGCACATTTTTCATCCAACAGTTTGTGCACCTGGTTGGGGCCACATTCAGGCACTCCCTTGACAGTTTTGTCACACTTCACAATTTTTAATTTCACTGTTCAGTGAGCAATACAAGTTAGGTTTTGCCCTCAGTGTCTCTTTTAAGCCCTTCTCTTGTATCAGTCTCCCCCTTTAAGTAACATGCTGATCCGGACCTAATCATCTGTTACCCCCGAGGTTTGAAACATTTGGAAATTTTAATTTTAGAAGCATTTGCCCCAACTAACTGAAAATGTCTGTCTTTTATTGTCACTTAAATATAAAAACTTTGAAGTCAGATGCACAGCAAAAAGGCTGTTCCTGGTTTCATATTTTTTGACATACAAATACACACAGCTGTATAGTTTGTAAAGTTTCTCCTATTTTGTCTTGCTCTCCCAAAACACCAGCTTGTTACAGCAAACAGTACAAGCTGGGTGTAGCAAGTGTCTCGTTGGTTTGAGGAATGAACACGCAGGTGTGAGACCAGAAAGGACAGCAATAAGAGAACCGCCAGGTTGAGAGTGAAGTGTCTGTTCTGCAGGTGTACCAGGGTTGCACTCGATCTTTAAAAAACTTGGGCTGATGAAGGACTTCGGGTAGAGACTAGTTGGTACCTGCAGAGTGAAAATATTTTTTGTCTAAAGGAAAATGTAATTGTAGAAACATACGCACGTGAAATTTCTACTGAATTTAACTGAGTTCAGCCTCTCACATATGAGATTTTTTGAAAAATGCAATTTTCTGTCATTTGGCTGCAACACTTTGACCGACAACATAACGAGAATGATAATTAATAACTAATTTGAGTCCTAGTCAGTGCAAAAAGGCAAAATATGGGAATACGTCTGGGTGCATTTGTACAAAATATCAAGGCACTGTTGTACACTAAAACAATAGAAAATGGTCTTTGTAATATTGTTGCCAAGTGGAAGCTTGTTGAATCCTTTTGCTAAAGGTTCACAAACTGACAGTTATACAGTACGTCAACAGTTTAATCTCCTATACACACTGCAACACAAATCCACAAACTGTCCATCTTGTGCCAGTCCATTGAGATAAGTAGAGTAGTTCATGCTTCTTGTCCCCTACCATCTCCTGTTATTGATTTCCCTGGAGAAATATCACTTTTTTTATCATCTTCCTTCCAACAACACAAGCAATGAAGTGACTGAACTGTGGAAAATGACATAAAACCCATCTCATGATATCAACACAATCCTCCCAGGTGAACAAGAAGTGTGATGAGGCACGCCAAGAGAAGGAGGCCATGGTGATGAAATACGTGCGGGGGGAGAAAGAGGCGCTCGACCTGAGGCGGGACAAAGAGAGTCTGGAAAAGAGGCTGAGGGAGGCAACCAAGGAGGTGGACCGCCAGGCGCTCCGAGGAAACCAGCTGGCTCAGGAGAAAGGCCGGCTGCAGCAGCTGTATGAAGCTAAGGTAAATGCTGTGTCTCAGTTTATTCTGCCTTGTTGTAGCATTATTTTTTTTTGGTTTCTTTCAGGACATGGAGACTCAATAAAAGGTTGATGATTCCAACTCATAGTGTCTCAAATAATTCCATGAAAAATGGTACCAGAAGCAGTTTGTCCATGTTCATTATCTGTGTGTCATATGTGTATATCTGAACTTGCTTTTGATCTGTTTTAATTCATTATAACCTTGTTAGCTTAGAATTAGTCGCATAGAAACATTGTGTTGGGGAAGTTGGCAGCAATAACACAAGGTATACTGATGTCAGCATTAAATCCCTGTTTTAAAGTAGCTCCTGGCCAATTATTATTGGATAAGTAAATCATCTCAGTCAAAGATCTGTTCACTGTCCTGTCCTTTTAATGATGTTCTTGCTTTACTCCTGTGTTCTAAGGAAGGGGAGGTCGGCAGGTTGACTCGGGAGACGGAAAAGTTAAAGGAGGAGATCAACTCCCATCTCATCAAGGTCAAATGGGCCCAGAACAAACTAAAGAGTGAGGCAGATGCACACAAGGTAATGAATTGACGTTTTGTATTTATTTTGTCCTTATTAAACAGTCATGCTGAAGCTCAGTATACTTTTTCAGTAGAGTTGTATTTAACATACAATGATTTGCAAACCAGTCATAATAACCATTCATCATTAACCATCATTATCAAAAACATAAAGAACAGAGAACCATGTTCTACTTAGCTGCTCATAATATTGTTGTGCTGTAGATGCTGTTGTAGACGCAGGTATGAGCCTGAGCATGCTGGAGTCAAATTTCATTCAAATGACACACAGAATCCAAATCCAGCTGCCCGCATAAAGTGGTTGCAGCTCCAGATGACTGTGTATATATTCCCTATGTCAGTGGAACTACATATTTCTTCTGCTTAGCTTTGATTTTCCTCAGCCTATTCCTGTTGTTTGTCAAAGATGTACGGCAGCATACAAATGACACCTCCTTCAGTCATTTTTATCTGCAGATGCTCCGTAAAAGAACATGATTAGATGCGTCTTGTGATTCACGAACGAAAGGAAATGGGCTGAGAATGGTACAGTAATGAACCTGCAAGAAATCATCATTAATGCTGTAGCTATTTTTGAAAATGTCTATTACAAAATAATGAGTTTTATTTTTAACTGCCTCCAAGCAAATACACAGACAACAAACAGAGAAGGAAATAGAAAAAAAACTCAGTCGTTGCTGGAGGCCCCAAGAGTTGAGGCTTTAATGTTTTTGTTTGTGGTAGTTTGTACAGCTGATGTATGTGTAAATTACTTTTATTATGTATATATTCATCAGCTAGAATCAGAAAACCTTCTCCAGTTTTTACTGGTTTGATTTGACGTGACGTTTTCTTTTTATTTTAGTGTCATGATTGCAAAAATGTGTATTTCTGTGCAGGACACAAAAGACAAACTGAGAGAGACCACATCCAAGCTGGCCCAGGCCAAAGAAGAGACTGAGCAGATCCGCAAAAACTGCCAGGACATGATCAGAACATACCAGGTTCGTGATATTTATCACATGGAAGTATTAGTTTGCTAACGACTGTCTGTGGAACAGATGTCGAAATGGATTCCTGTGCTTTTTGGCAATGTAAGGAATTTTATTTAGGACTGCGTTCAGTTAGTCTGCTTGCAAAATTACAGGTCAAAGAAGGTAATTTAGCTATATTACATGCCATATTCATAAACAAAGACTTTACAACACTGATTGTATGTCAATATTTTTTTAAAGGAATATAAGAAGATGTCATAAAGTAAGAAAAACGGAACTTCGAGAAGTATAACTCTGCACCAGGAGAGTGGCAATTTTCATTTGTACCTTGTGATGGTAGTAAAGAGCTGTGCTAGTTTTGTCTTTGTGGTGGAAAGATTAGTTTGAGCGTCTGTATTCTTTCAGGATTTCTTTCATGACAGCATTCACAGCATGTAATGAAGCAAGATTTTAAAATTAAATGACGAGAAGCTCACAAAAAATGTACCACTGTCATCCATCATCGTCAGTTGGTTCCTTTCACTTGTGTCCAGAAGTCTATCTTGTTTCCAGCTGTTATTTCAATCATTGCATCTTCTCCTTCATCTTTTTTTCTCTTGTTTCTGAAAGTTTCACCCCTCTCTCCCACAGGAATCGGAGGAGCTCAAATCCAACGAGCTGGATGCTAAACTGAGGGAGACCAAAGGAGAGCTGGAGAAGCACAAGCAGGAGCAAACAGACCAATTAGAGGTGACAGCCATCATGCACACACACACACACACAAACTCTTTCCCACAAAAACAAAGCCCTGATTCAGTAACTACATGTTCGGTCTCAACTAAATTCCAACCTGAGTTTGGACTTGTTACCAGTTCGCCTTACATTTTATATGGTATGATGTTACAGAAGTGTGTCATTTTTGGGAGGAAAAAATAGAAAGACTAAAAGTACAGGGACAAATGAAACGACACAGATTATTCTATATCTTATATGATTGTTTCTAATCATAATAGAGAGGGAAAAAAAAACAAACGCCACCAATAGCAGTGCCTGGCCACCTCTGAAGCCTCTGACTATACAAAATTATTGTGATTTTTAAATTGATTAAGCTACCTGTAAATAATGTTTAGCTAAAGATTCCAGAGCCCTTATTATTCTTTCTGAGTTTTTCTCTCCTTTTTTACAGTTTTTTCCGTAGGTCCTCGGTTTACGGCGTCCCTGACTTACGGCGTTTCTTGGTTACGTTGCCATCTAGCGTTAATTTATTAAGAAAGTCTTGTTTCATCATTCCAATGTACAGTGTTTGCGACGTTAAAATAAATTTCACAAGGAACTTGTTGGCGAGCGGAGCTGAAGAACACGTTACTGTACAGTGTTTTTATGTTCTAGATTAAGATTTTATCACCGTGTTAGCGTAGGTGAGTGACATAGGTACTTATGTATATATGTGAGTTACGACTTACGGCGAAATTCGTGTTAGTTCACGCCATAGGAACAGAAGTCCAACGTAAATTGAGACCCCCCTGTATAGCTTTCTCTGTAAATGTAAAAAACCTGCAATCTTTCACAGCCCAAAGTCCACCACAAAGGCAGTCATCCTTTTCCAGTGTTCCAAACACTGCTCTTTTCCTGCCTGAAATGCCTCATTTGAAATCCAGGGTTTTCTTCCATTACTTACTTTCTGATGTCACTGTGTCAACATTTGCATAACACCTCCCTCACAGCTCGATTGGCACGCCTCAAAGAATGAACAGACTCCTCAAAGTCTGCTATTATTTCTTCACTAGAGTTGCACCTGTAAGGCTACGTCTCTCTGCTTATGCTCTTAGATCTTGAGTTATAGAATGTTACCAATATTGCTTCGCTTTCATCAGGCCAGCTGACCAACCTTAAGCTTGCTAGGAGTTAAAACTAATTGTTTCAGTGAAAGGATGAGAAAAGATGCTGTAGCAAGGAGAAGAATTACATGTTTTTGAACAGTAATAGACCCCAAAAATAAAATTGTAAACCTGTCAACGTGTGTAAGATGGATCCCTATTTTGCATATACCAGCGTGTTTGTTTACATTGGCAAGAAAGTGACTAAAAGATCATATTTTGTTTGTAGATGCTGTGAAAAACAATGTGTTTGTCGAATGGCTCCTGACAATGGATAATAATGAGCCCTAACTAGCATAAATTTAAGTTTTTCTAACTTGTATCTTTTGCATTGTTTGACTAGGAGCCTTTAAACTTCAAATCCTTTTTTCTCCGGTTCTTTACATTGGCCCTGTAATTGTTCTTTTCTGTCTTTGTAAGCCAGCGCTTGCTTTATCATACAAAGCTTACAGAACCAAAAACTCTGAGACAACATTTAAAGCTAAGCAATAATAACATTGTTAGTGTTCATGCTTGTTTTATGTCTGCAGACATACTTCTCTGTCACTTTAGTTTCTATTTTTATCTGTGTAATAATCCACCAGAAGGCAAAATAAGCAGCAATGCAAGATTTCTATTAATTCAAGATTACATATACATTCTGTTACACCAGGCCGTTATTTAGCCTTTTATTGATGAGCTTGATGCCAGCTCTTCTAGTAAAAGTGTTTATTTTCAGCTGTTTTCCTCAGTGTGAAAGGTGCAGTTGCCTTAAGTTGGAATGAGTAACAAACTGGAACACCAACTCCGCAGGCAGACATGCATGCACGCAGGCACAGACATGGACTCAATCCAAACACAATGGCCTGTTTTTCTCTGTGCTCCACTCTAAAGGGAATCACACTTTAAAAATAAATGGCCTAGAAATAATCAATACGAAGCTGTGTGTTTCAACAACAACCCAGAAGGCATCACCCATTTCTTGCTGTCAATTCAGAGTCTGGTCGATTTTTTTCCAGAGTGTTAATAAGTCCTTAAAATGTCTTGATATGTAAATTCAATTTCATGTTTTAATTGTAACTAAAAAGTTATTTTTTAAAATTTATTTTATGTTAGAAATTCAATCATAACAGAATCAATAAAATGAACTTTAGCTGTTGTGTTCTGTTATCTACAAAACTTTTCCAGATGTACAGCCCACTGCCAGCTTGTTGCTAATACTGTGTGCCGATTGTTTTTAGGCCGGATATCAGCATGTACATTGATTCTGACAGCTATCTGTGCCCGGCTAATGAATAAACGGGTCCAAGCATATGTTTATTTTAGTATATGTGCTTATCCTCAAGTGATGATGCAGCTCGGGCATAAATAATGCAAACAAAGCAGTTCCCATTACTGTTGGGGTGTTAATTTTAAAATTGAATGGGAAGGGATGAAAGGAAGAAATGGACAGTGAATTTTCCAACATCTCCATTACTGGCCTGTTGTCTTGGATACCACGGGCTCTTAAATAGCATCTTGGAAAAGTTGACTAGCAGAGGCACCAGTAATGGCTCTGTTAAAAAGATGACACAAAAAACATTATAGAAACATCATTGCTTTCACTTGCTTAATGAGCGCAAAAGCAAAATTACTTCAGTGAATCCAACACTTGGCTTGCCCAGAAATGCATCTGCAGTGAAATAACGCTAAGATCTTTTTTTGTGTGTGTTTGAAAGAGAAATACATTCCATTAAGTGTGACTGGGAGTTACATCGATGTGTAAAAACCACTGACTTTAAATTTGAGTAATCACAGCTGGCATTGACAAAGAAAAAAGCTTTTCAGATTTGGGTTTTCTTTTTAGTGCAGCCTTTTGCGTATTCATAGTAAACACATAACACCTGATAGACGTCTAAAGGAGAATTTAATGCGTCCGACAGGTGCACCGAGTGAAAGCCAAGGAGCTGGATGACCTCAAGAGAAGTTATAAGGAGGGCATGGATGAGCTCGAAACTCTACGCACCAAGGTTTGTTACACAGATAAATGCTTCAACATCTGTGCATATGATGTCAGCAGGTCTTCAGCTTAATAAAGTGTAATATTCTTTAGTTAAAGTGTCTGGAGGATGAGCGCCCCAGATGGGAGGACGAGCTGAGCAAATACAGGGAGATCATCAACCGGCAGAAAGCAGAAATCGGGCGGCAGAGAGAGAAGTTGGAGGAGGTTACCGCACTCCAGGAGCAGCACCAACGGTACAAGCGCTTGCTCTGTCATTGATCATGTAGGAACAGTACTTAATGTAAAAATTCAAGCGTGGAACACTGCAGCAGCAGTAAGTGTCATGGTACACACACACACACTGAAGAGAAAGATCAATAATGCCCGCCACAGGCCAGTACTGCATGTCCACAGTCTGACAGAAATGGCTAAAGGACAACAAATTTGTCGATGACGTGTATTACCAGGCTACAGAAACGGTGTACAGCACTAAAATGGATGTAATGCAGTTTGGTTTTCGAAGCACATTTAATGCACAAACATGTGACATTGATGATTTCCAAAACTGCAACTTTATCAGCTTCTGATCACAGCACAAGAACCTTTGAGAAATATAATGCTAACAACTTTTTTTTATTATTATTTTTGGATGATTTGCCATGTTGGCTGATGAGGTGTGATGTGCAAAAAAGTTTACACTAAACTTTTTGGGCATCTAGTTAATAAAATGCAGCCACACTGGCAACTTCTTCTGTCATGGTGTCAATTAATTTAGGCCGACACCGAGTATATATTCAATATAAAGTTAGCTCTAACTGTCTCCATTAGGTTGAGAGAGTTCAAAGTTGTGTTTTTTTCCCAGATAGTCTTTTCCTCCTGCAGACAAAAATAATGGATTAATCTTGGAAGGCCATTGACAAATGAGAGGTGAAAAATGGTCGGATGAGAGCATATCGACCACATTAACTGGAGACCACATCCATAAATGCAGCCATGCATTGTGTTGGCTGTAGGCCACTTTAAATTCTTGACACCTGTATCAATTTTCTGACATGGACAGAACTGAGCAGGTTGATATCTAGTTCTTGCTCCTTCTTTTCAACGTTCTTATCAGAGCATTTAAAGGTAGGTCAGTGACAGATATAGAACTGAGAGCAGAAAGGGACTCGGGTCCCTCTGTGGGAGTGTGACTGCTGGCCGTGAGAAGAGAACTTGATAGAGTGAGGAGATGTTCACGGTAGAGAAACTTCTCCCTTTCCCCTTCTTGACGTGTTTTTTTTTTTTTATATAAGTGTCTTGCATCAATCCAAAATGATTGATGCAAAAAATACTGGCTGTCCTGTTGAAGAGCCACATGTTTTTCCATCACGTGGACAAACTTTTTAAGCTGTTGGCAAGAAACAAATTGCCATTTTTATTTTTTTGGTCTCGATGCAACTCGGGTGAAGATTGGCAATTTTGAGATTAGAATCACACAATTACAGGACATTTCAGCTGTATGTCTGTGTGAAAGACGTGGCTTATCTGAATGAATCATGCGTTACACACGATTGTAACAATGATAAGCTGTATTTTTGGTACTTCTGGCCTTTTAATTAAATAGTTTTTCTCACAAAGTTGTTCAAACTACGTATTGCTGCATTCCTTTTTTATTTGAGGTGACTGTATGTCTCATTCTTTCTGTATGCAGTGATGAACAGGAGATCACATCTCTTCATGAAGAGGTGGATAGCCTGACCAATCAGATGGCTGACCTGCAGCGTGATGTTCAGGGCAGCAGGGAGCGTGAGGCTGAGTTACTGGGCTTCACCGAGAAGCTGAGCAGCAAGAACGCCCAGCTCCAGTCGGAGAGCAACGCACTACAGTCTCAGCTGGATCAGCTCACCAACAGATTCACGGAGCACCAAGCAAAGCTGGAGGAGACCAACAGGCAACTGGAAGACAAGGTCAGGGTTCTCTGAGTGCACAGTGAAGTCCAGTGTGGCTTTCATAGGGTGCAGCTAATCTGATGTCAGTGGCTGAACACAGCTGGCAAAATGATTTATGAAGTTTCTCCATCATGATCACAATGTTTGCTTCTAGGTCTGCAGCCATTCCCTATTTATAGATTGTTGATTCATCAAACACTGTCACAAATCGTCTATGGAGTGATTCTTGTCTGCTGAATTGACTGACCTAGAACATACAGTGTCCTTTTGTATTGATATAGTCTGACGAGACATTCAGAATAAATTCATAAAATAGTGTCTTCCCTACTTATTTATTTATTTTCAGCCCAGTCATGCGTGTCTACACAAGCAGCCATTGCCACATTACCTTACCGCTCCATGATGACCATTATTGCATTGTCATCATATTATGTTCCTAAATCCGTTTCTCCTGCAGTCGAGACAACTGAAACAGGAGGAGGTGCTGAGGCAGCAGGAGGTGCAGGGTCTGCAGGAGGAGCGGGCAGCACTGCAGGTAGAGGTGTCCCAACTAAAAACCAGAGTGGAAGAGCTGAGGGATGAGCTGGTGACACAGAAAAGGAAGCAGGCTGCAAACATCAAGGATCTCACAAAACAGCTAACACAAGGTTAGATACAACGTTGCATTATGCCAAATCTTGTTTTGTTTTTTTACACATTTTTCACGTATTGGCACAGTGATGATGTGCTGTAACATTTTTTAGTCGAATGTTTCAGAACCACCTGCCATTTTTCACCCACGTTCAAAGCCATGCCAGTGTGCATTTATTGCACAATTCTGTATGTAACAATGCAGAAAGAAACAAGCTCCTTGATGCATTTATCACAATTGAAATAGTTCAGTTCTCGTTCAAAGACTTCTGCTTCGTGTGTGGAGCACTTTGGTTAAAGTGTAGCAGTATGAGAGAGTGAACTTATCAAGTCATCACCAAAACTAGTTGGAATACAGCTGATGTTGAAGCATCAGTGATAAAATACTTAGCAGATACACACATCAATATGTTTAGCCAATTGCTTTTTGCAAACATCAGTCATGTCACTATTAAAGACGTGACAATGCATGAAGTTAGCAGAGTAATTTGAAACCTGATAAAATATTTACTTCTTAAGTCCAGGTTTATGTAACGATATTTCCAACATAACATGGCTTTTTGTGTTCATAAAAACATGAAAGATGTAATTTCATAGCATAACTGTCAATTATATTTTCAGAAATCATTGTATCATTTCTGTTACTTTCTGCCCTGCCAAATTGACCATTGTGGTTATCTTTGTATATACATGCCTATGTTAATGTAAGATGGCACATCTGCTTAAAGAGGAGATTGTGCAGGGTGATTAAAAACCAGAGCAGTGCACAGATGGGAGCAGTGTCAAGCGCTAACTTTTCTATCGTGGTAGGATTATACTTAATTGAGTGAGCCAGCTTCCCCTGTTTGGTTCTCTGGGCACATAGAGTAACCTTAATGCTTAAAGTTCACCACTTTTATCTTTTATGCACACGTTTTTCATTTGCACTTGCCTGCTGGGGCCGAGATGACATTTTCTTGAGGCGATTCTTCATCAGCGTTGCAGTTGTACTTTATCAGCATCGTCATTTTAGGCCTTTGTTTTTGCACGGAGGGTTTGCTGAGCGGGCACTTTTCTTCAAAAGAACCCGTGTCACATTTGTTCAGGTTAGACGCCTTTATTGAGTAAAACTCCTTGAGTTTAGTCAAGCAATGACGTACAGCTGAACTGAACTGTATGTGATATCGACAGCCATGAGATGTCACACTAAGCACCAGCATCACAGACCAAACATACAGGCACGTTGTCCACGCCGCCATCCCTCTTTAATTTTACTTTACAACCAGAATCATTGTGCACATGACAGCCAACTGAAAATAATTAAGCTACAGCCTTTTGGTTTCTTTAGAATCACGGAGAGGGAGGTCATTTCAAAGGGAGAGACTCACATGCACGAGCATACGCCAGCATGTGTATGCATAAGCAAAACCTAGAACAAAACTTGTATTAGTGTCAGGTTTGATGGTTCACTCTATGTTTCTCTACAGCGCGTAAGAAGCTGGAGCAGGTTGAGAATGGAGGGTGTGACCGGGATGCCAGCAGTATGGGCAGTCGCTCCAGTTCCTCAGGTACTACTGCAGGATTTGGTTAGTATTTAACACATACAGTAGTAATATCATGGATCTTTATATATATATATATATATGTTGATCTGTTGGGATAAAAGTCTCTCTGAGAAATAACACAACAGTAAAAATACAATATTAAGCATACTGGTTCTTTTGTTTACGGAAAATAATACCTCAGAGCTAGTTGTAACATGACCAAAGCCACGCCAATAAACAGCTTTCTAAGTTAATCTCTCTGCATCCCCTCCATTTCCCAGGCTCTTTGAATGCACGCCACGGTGGGAGCGGCAGTGTTGAAGAGCGGTCACCAGAGAGCCAATCGGGTCCTTCAGTGGTGGTCGTGGACAGCTTCCCAGAGGTTGACAAGGCTGTGCTTGTGGAGCGTATTGTCCGTCTGCAAAAGGCCCTGGCTCGGAAGCAGGAAAAAATTGAGTTCATGGAAGACCATATCAAGCAGCTGGTGGAAGAGATCCGCAAAAAGACCAAGTGAGTGGCATGGACCAAAGTATGGGGAGCAGAGAAAGAGATGTGGAGAACTTTTTGTATTTTTTTTAATGCACTGGGATCAGTTTGACCATAGAATGCAGGGTAGAATATATTCAACTAATACTGATGGACAGATACAATTTCCCTTCCAGTACAAACACATCAGTGTGATCTGGCTTCAAGAAAACTAGTAACACCTCACATCAGTCATCACTGCAGTGTAGCAGAGAACTGAGAAAGTTTCTTGCAGGAGTTTAAAAGCTTCTTAATGCAAAGTCTATTTTAGTTGCACATTTAAACGCAACACTTGGAATTCTGTTTTAGTATTGTGACAATACAGAACCAGCAATCGGTAATGACAACTGAATTTAATACATCTTCATTTCCATACATATATACATGAACACTTTTATGCACAGCATTCCTCACTTGTCGACGTTAAAGTTCTCCGGCTGACCTTGATAGACAATATATGCTTGCACACACAGTTTATGGCCCCGTGCATCCTTCATTGTCTCTCCTTCTTATCTTTAGATACTAATTCATTCACACACCACAATTATTATTCGTGACAAACTTCAGTCAGAGCTATTTATAGTCTAGGTGATTAGCAGGGGGTGCGCCTTAGTATGGATCCTTAATGATGCTCCTTCCATATTCATAGCAATCACCTGAAATAAAAGAGACGGCGTAAAGAACGTGTCTCAATCACATACTCATTTACCATAAATTTTAGATCTCAAAGTGAATTGTGGATCTATGCCTGGGTAACATAGGGTGTGGATATGAGTTTCCCATATAATAAAACCTAAAAGAGCCGAAGAGACTTAGAGCATGGAAAGATTTCTCCCTAAGTAAAATGAGTTGATTGAATGTTGATTGATTAGTATAACTCTGAGCATTTATAGTCCTCTGAGGTATCCAGCCTTCCTATTTGATTCCACTTGGATCATCTCTTCTTTCCCACTTCTAATTTGTTTCCCAGCTATACACACGGATTGAATCCATTAGCCTCAACCTACATTTAAGAGTTAAAATTGAGGACGAATCCCACGGTTGCAGGGCTAAATTTAGCTCTGTAAAATCTCAGCTAAGCACGGGGGTGTTACACTATCCAGAGTATGGATGTGAATTTGTCCTTTTTGCCTTTCTGTCCTTGTCCCTCCAGGACAGCCTGGTGAACACTGACAAGCGAACTGTAGGCCTGAAGCAGGTGATGAGTAAACAGAAGTTTTGAGGGTCTCAGACGAGGGCCAGTTAGAGGAAGAAAGTCAAGAGGCTGATTTTTGATTTCCTTTACCACATCCACACCACTCTGTTGTATGATCATAGCTGTGATTCTGTATCTCTATTCTCACTGACTACTCATGCATGTCCTTTTTTTTTTTTTTTTTTTTAAAAGAACGTAGAGTTGCAAAGAGGGAGGAGCTATTTTAGGCTATCACTGGTTCCAGAAGTAAAACTTTCACGGTGCATTTCTTTACCCTGTTTCTATGGGTGAGCGATAAAGATTCAATTAGTACATGGATTTTGGGTTAACTCTGCATGGATTTGGCGTTTAACTGGCAATGCAAAAGTATTAAGACTGTGCTCTGCTTCTTTTGACTTGCCTGTTGTCCATAGCAACAGTGGCTGAGGCTCATGGGTGGGCTAGTATTTAGCATACTCATGAGAATACTAACCCTTTGCCATGCCTAACTGACAAAATAAAACACTGATTTAGTGGAAGCTAAGTGGTGAAAATGATTGAAGCCAGTGGCCACAGTTCAAACCTATATGACTGTTGCATTATTCATGAAACTATCATGGGGATAGTGGAAAATATATCAGCAACCATAACCAGTCTCCTCCACTTTGCAACTTTATTGCCACACGATTCTCTTTAGATTTTTATTTTCACCCATCATGCAACCATTCATTATGTTTTCCGAGGGGCATTTTCACGTGCTATAAAGTCAAACACGGGTCGTTGGCTGCAAAGTGTACAGTACAGTATAGGTGAATTGCAGGAAATGGGCTAAAACATGCAGAAACAGCGGTATCATCCCTCAAGGGCAATGATGTCTGTCCTTCAGGGCCCACACCTGGTTATTATGACTATTACGTCTAAATGGTGTGCTCATGTGACTTGCATTAAAAGGATGCTGTTGCGGAGCAGATGGGAATTAAAGCAGGATGAGGCCTTCTGTTCAGGTGGTAGAGATGCCTGTTTATCTGGAAAGCATCCTTTTCAATCTGCTGAAGTTGTAATCAGTGTGTAAAAAAAGAAAAAAAAAAAGTAATCACAGCGATGTGAGTTCTGTTGTGGGCTTCTATGGATCCACACCTGTCAAGTGTTTTAAATGTGTGGATCATTTCAAGGGTATCGGGGATTTTTCTCCCTTTACCAGCCAGGCCTGAAGCTACTGGATGTGTTTTGATAGTAGCTGCCATGTAAACAAATACCTCTGGTGTTCTGTAAATAACACAGAATATATATATATATATATATATATATATATAGATTGATTATCATTGATCACATTATAAATTATAGCCTGCGTATTTCCTTTTTTTCCAGATAAAACATTGCTTACTTTTTCCATCTTACCTTTCTGTCTTTGCTACTTTCTGGGTCCAGAGTTTTGTCACTTTAAGAGGCTTTCCTAAAAGAACCGTCACTGAAAAATTGCCGCTTTCACTCTGTGCATGCTTGACTTGCTGCCCTCATTGCCAGAAACAAAAGGACATATTAGTCACAAATTCCAAAAATAAGTCATTGTCTTCCTTGTTTCCGACTTGTTGCTTACATCTCTGCCCCCGCCGACCTGTGCATGCCATTCAGCATCCGCACCATGCGGTCACATCTTTAATTTCTGTCACTTTTTTGTTTTTTACTAAACACTATCGTGATGGAACTGGGGTCCAAATATGGACCCTTGCAAGGCTAGTGAGAGGTAAGTTTCATTTTCTGTCTGTGATAGCCCAGGTGGTGTGTGTCTCTGTGTGTGTGTGGATGAGGATAATTTATGGTGGTGGTTTCTTTGTAGTGCTTTCATAGCTTTGTTTTTGTTTTCTTTTGCACCACAGACTTGCTTTGTTAGTTCATAGTGTGATACACTGCAGCATAGTTTTGGGCTTATGTAGTGCTAGATATGAAGTACACAATATGGAAGTTTTTTCCTCCCACAGATTGCAAGAGCTAATAACTAGTACTAGTATGAGCCCTTAAAAGGAACATTATCAATCAGACTCTTTACCCTTTAGAGAGAATCTATAAGTAGCACATTTGATGTCTTCATTCCAGGTAAAACACTGATAAATATGTTTGCATTTCACAAGAGTTTGAAGCTGCAGCTGTGTGACCAGTAGGTACTACACAGCTGCTTTACTTTAGCAATGGAAACTACTATTTATGCATGGAGGGCTGATGAAAATATCAGTAGCATGTTTTCAATCCTTCTCAGACCTCTTTCATAGCATATTCATGCAACTAAAATGCTTTCCAAGAATATTAAACAGCAATAACTTAATGTCCAAAGAAGGACTATCCCGAGCAAAATCTTGGTGCTTACAGCTGGGGTAGGCAGGAATCTGAAAATCTGAAAAAAGTAACAACAAAAGGCCACCAGATCTTGATAGACTTCATTTCTCCTCTTTCTATCCTAAGCCCTTCCCACCAGACATCACAGGCATGTACCCGCACTGCATAAGAAATCGTAGCACAAGCTTGATCGAACATGAACATGACATTTAATTAGCGGCAGCCATCTAACAGCACCATTTGACAGCTGGCATAGTAAATCCACCTAAAACAACCAAGCCAGCCGCAATGAGGCGTATAGATATTCCAGGAAAATGAAGTTAGCAGCGTACTTGTCCAGGAGGAGAACAGCAAGCTCAGAATACAGTAGTTTGATGAATATATTTTGCTGATGTGGACATGTATTTGTATGGATTAAATATCAAACTCTCTTTTTGAAAGGGTTGCTTAACAGTGTAGGCTTTTTTTGCCACTGCTGGATTGGCAACTTTTCCTGCAGGGTTTCTACTATTGAATTCTGTACAGCAGTGCATCTGTGTTTGTAAAACAGCTTATAATAGCAGGAATGACACCCTCTCTGTAAAAAGATCTGAACAAAATCTCACATCATAGCTTTGATTTTCTAAAGATAGTGATTCCTTAAATAACAATATGCTGAAAAGTTAGCGTTGGCACCAAACAAATACTGCTTACCTCAGCTTTACCATTGAAAGACACTACCTAAAGTCCATGTCGTTGTCTAGATTGGATCTTTTCTAGTTATTGATTTGCTGTAGTCTGAAGAATTAGATATTTGCATATAGTAGTTGTAGTACGCAAACTGTTGTGTTTCTGTTTTCATTCCTATCTTGTCATAGATAAATATTAAGTTGTAGAGAGAGCGGTAGAATCTGCAGCTTCGGAGTATTCTCCTCCAGTAAATCTACACCCCAATTATCTTTTTGAAAATCCTCATCCTCACCCTGAATTTCAACTGCACAATGCCAGGAGGAGGCAGATTTTTTTTTTTTTTCAGGTTAGTGCTCCAGGCTATACGTCTGGGTTGAGAGCAGCTTTAGAATATTGATTACTGACCCGGTCTTCAAGAACAGGAGGCTGTTGACCTTTTCTGTAGGACAGTACACAGCCCTCTTCAACCGTCTTCACTCGTTTTCTCAGGAAAATTAAAGACTTCAGTTCCGATTGGAAGAGCCGCGCCATTATCCTTGAAGCGTAGCCCAAATACCCTCATTCTTACAGCAGCACGAGACGTGCACAGAAAAGCCTTTGACACAGTGTTTCTTAATCTCGCTAATTTGCTTAACGAGTGTCTTTGGGTTGATTAGTGCTTTGCGCAGTTTTTCCTTCTCTTTCCTCGCATGTTAAGAAAAATATGATAATGTAGGAGGCAGTAATGAATTTGAATCACAATAACTGCTCTCTCCAGGGCCGGTTTACTCTAAATAGAAATGCTTGTCAGTGTTCTCCGGACTGCGATGGGAAAATTGAAGAACAGGAAGTTTAGAGCTGTTAAGAAAATAAATTTTCTTCTCTCCCTCGCTCTGACACAGACATAGCTTAACCTCAACACACCATCAGTATTCTGCATGTTTTGGAGATGAAAATGTATTATGAATATGATTTATCTCACTTTCTCACACACGCACAGGCATGCAGTTGATTGATTGAATTCTGGCAGCCCGTTTTAAAGCCTTTGCCTTTCCTTCTCTGACTGGCACAATAATAATCGTCTTCCCCACTATGACTGAATGTATCCCATGTACACGAGTCAAATGACACATCCTACTGGAATTACTATTCTTGTAATGTCTGCTGCTTTTGCTGCTGCAAGTGGTCCGTTGCTCTGGAGGAGCTCTCCATGCTCCCTAACTATGAAATCTCACTTTCTCAATTTTCTTTGCTCGACAGTCTCCAGCCGATGCTGCGCATTCACTTCGTTTTCACTCCTTTTGAAGCACACAGTTTGACTAATCTCCTCCCCTTTCTCCCTACAGAATTATCCAGAGCTATGTGCTGAGAGAGGAGTCAGGGGCCCTCTCATCGGAGGCGTCAGACATTAACAAGGCCCACCTGAGCCGGCGGGGAGGCATCATGGCTTCACTTTACACCTCCCACCCGGCGGACAGCGGCCTGACCCTGGACCTGTCGCTGGAGATCAACCGGAAGCTGCAGGCCGTGCTGGAGGACACGCTGCTGAAAAACATCACTCTGAAGGTAACTTCTCTCCCAGCAGGCATCATTCCACCGACGCATTCAACTATAAAGGCAGGAAGACTCATTTAAATTCACTGGAAACATTGATGATGTGAGCTGTTTCCTTCACAGGCTTTTAATTTGCCGTGACTGTGTGATCGCTGAGGCTTACATGACCTGAGTCGATAATTAATTGGCTGTGTCGGTGTCATGCTCCACCTTTGGAGCCAACGCCGCCTGATGTGACTTAGTTGTTAAAGTGTGCAGACGCCACCATCACCAACACATTCAGTCAGATCCGAATAGAGAAATGGATTCACCGAAAAACAACATGAATTAAATGAAGAGACCATTAGTTAAAAGCAACTAAAACTGACCTTTTTGGTTCTTAAGAACATGTCACCTTGCTTTTTACTGAAGCTCTTAGGATTACCGTGACCTGTATAATCTACACAGACATACATGAATTTCATTAATTCATCACAGAATTCCTCAAGTCAGCAGATTTGCTCTTATTGCATACATCATGTTTATGTTTGTAAAGGGATGCTCTGTTTTTTTTTTAAGCAGGTAGAAGATTTAAATGTATGCATTTGAAATGATCATTTAGCTCAATCCCCTTAAGTCCTCACACCTACACCAGCTGCGGAGACTGCAGGATCCTTTCACTGGAGCAGATACCATATAGCACGCTACTATAGACTGTGACCTATACATGCAGAATACTGATGGTGAACCTCTTTTAGTTCTTTCAGTCCTCCAAAGAGACCTGGCTCAGGTGTCACAGCCAACCTACCCTTGCGCAGTAGCAGCTGCTAATCTCTCTCAAATCCATTCATGTCAGAGAGCAAAGCTTCAAATTCGTTGTGGAGATTGCCATGCTGAAGTGCTTACTGTTAAACTTCCACATGAAAATACTGTATGTGCTGTTAACCAGGGGTCAGACACATTTAATGTCATTGGGATTTTTATTTCAGATACATTTTCAATAGTATGTTTTCAGTCACTAAAATCCTTTCAGTTTTATACATCAACTACAACAAACCACTGTGTTTTGTTACTTTTCTCTTATTCAGTTAAAATGAGATAACCCAAACTGACAATATTCACAGTTACACATAAACAGCACTTAAGATGATGTGATTGTAGATGCGGATAAAAAGGACAGTTTGATCTGGGTATAGTTGGGTGTCAGACCACCCTCTGCCTTTATCAGTTCAGGTTTTCTGATATTTAGGTCATGTCTTTCAAGCCTTCAAAGTCAGCCGCAGCATGTGTCACATTGTCTGCATGCGATTTGACAAGCTGATGGTGTCCTCATCAGGATGTCAGCCTGACCTGACAAGTCGAAAACGCTCCAATTCATTCACGTCTGCAACTGAGACATGTTTTCCTCCTTACTAGTTCATCAGAACTAGTGGATTCGGTTCTGCGTTCGGTGTCCATCTTCATTTAATCTGTATGCACATGAGCTGTGTCCAGCATCTGCACCTGAGGGCCTTTTGGTGGGTTTAATTGAATTAAGATTTCGATTGAACCAATTTCCCGATGCGCTGGTGTCAAACGAATGAATCTGTTCCGCTTCTCAGCTCTTCGGTTTCCAACAGCAGCCACAGTCGAGACGTGGTTTGACCAGCTGGTACGTCAGACCCATAAGAAAAGGTGGCGCCTGGATGCCGGTTATGACGAATTTGTTTCCACTCAGTGACAAATGCACAGACATTTCGCACATTAATATGGTTAAAAGTTTACATTAAGCACCCAGGATACGTTTAGAACAGAGGTCCATTTGTCCCATGATGTCCCTCATATGTGTGTGTGGGATTTTTATTTATATATATATATATATATATAGTAGGGCTGGCCCGAATAGTGGTTTCTGGCCTCCAAATATTCGGGCCCTAATAAAGACGAATATCCGAATATTCGTTCCGCCCCGTAACATCCGACGGGGGGGGGTGATCAAATGCGGCAGTGGCGGCAGCGGCGGCTTGGGACACAGACGGGCCGAAAATTCGGATCCTTTTTCATTTTTAGAAAGTTCTGGCCAACATTTCCTGATGACAGATTGAACCCAGTGTAAACCGACCTTCGTTGCCTTCGTTTTGTCTTCAGCAGAGGTCTTCGGCGTCTTGTCTTGTGTTTATGCAACGAAGTGAAGCGTAATGTCAGAGTTGGCAGCCACCGGGCCATTCGGGTGGTGTTTACAAACACGAATGGAGGAGCCGAAATGAGCCGAAGAACATGGCGGGGTGAGCCGAAGTGGGCCGAAGGCGCAGGGAAGAGACGAGCTCCGAATATTTTTGTCTGGGGGGAGGAGGGGGTGATCACATCGACATATGTGTATATGTTTATGTGATCTCATGATGAGATGAGCCGATAAGTGCCGATGTGGGCCGAAGGCGGAGGGAAGACAGTAACACCGCATATTCTTTCAGCCCCGGTAACGTCCGACGGGGGAGTGGGGTGGGCGAATATTCGGATACCAAATTAATATCCGGATAGTGCCATAGCGAACGAATATCCGGATATTCGGGTCCAGCCCTAATAAATAGTCTATGTTGTCGCTGTATGTCCGCTGAATATAAAGCATGTCTCAGCTTTATGTAATAGATGGAACCAGCAGTCCAAAAGATTATGAACACAAAGCAACATTAGCATCAACTTGGAGTCTGTTAGCCACCTGGTGAATGTAAGTCCAATATTCACTCTCTGATTTGCTCTGCACCAACTCCTGAGGGAAATATCTCCCTTTAGCTGCTAAATTGGTGCTGAGGTGGCTAACAGCGAGTTTAAAAAAAGGGTTATTTATTTATATTTCTGCCTGCTGTGGCTACAATCAACGCTGATTACAACCAATTCACCACGGAGGCTTTTTCCACCGTCATTGTGCGACACACGTACCGCAAAACAGCTGCCCTATTTTTCACCATTTTACATATTAGAGAATGTCCAATGTATCTTAAATCCATGTCAAATACAGTGGGCGAAACACTCCTTCCAAGCAGGGGCAGGGTGACACAGTGTTAAAAAAAAAAAAAAAAAAAAAAAAATTAAAGGAAGAATGAATTTCTTTAATCCTGCAAGACACCCACATAATCGAAGTCTTACAACGTGTTCCCAAACTGCTGACATGTATTGTTACAGCCTCTTTGATTTTTGTCTGTTTGCTCTGTTTGCCCTTTTGTTTATGTGGGCACACGCTTTGATAAATATTTTCATATTTTGCAACCCATCAGCTCCCTATTGTCTTTATGTACTGTCAAATTTATATGAAAAGTTGCCCGTGTTGAAAGAAAAAAAAGTTGAATGGGACAATAAATTGTGTTAAAATGTGGGAGTATTTACTGGCAGAGGGTTTTCTTTCTGCGGATGAAAGATGATTGGCAGTAAGCAGGAAGTAATGATATAAAAGCACTCACCATGGGCACAATAAAATGACAGTAAAACAAAAATATTCTGACAAAAGGCGAATCAAGGCTTCAAATTTACTGTGATGGTTAATCGAACTTTTTCAATCTCTGGCTCTGTTGTGATTGTTCTTCATGCTGAATAAGAATATGTGGCAGCAAGGGGTTTCTGCAGAGAGAATCACAAAGTTATCTGCCGTGTTCAACCATAGTGCACAGAAAACATCAAGGAAATAGTCGAGACAGGGTCGAACTTCAGCAATACTAATAATAATTTTGTTTCTGTGTGTTTTTACGTTTTAATAATAGGTTGAGGAACGATAAACAGCACTACAGGCCCTTATTTCTTGACAGCATTTGTCAGAACTTTTAAAAAGGGAAAGAAAAACCTGATTTTCAAGTGTTTTTGACTGAACTGTGCGTGAGAGAACCGAACCAAATCCAAGCTTAAAATCATAATATTTCATCAAAATCGCTTTATTCTACATGTTTCATTTTAAAAGTCGCCCAAAATAAACCCTTTGCTGTAACTGGATCCTGTAAAGAAAGAAAACATTCTCCTCCTCCATGCAACTGAGAAGCTAACGGTGACAAATTCAAGGACTTTTAGCCTGAACTGCAGGCAATGTGTCCCAAAAACAGATAGGAGACAAGTATATAATCACATTAAAACAGTAGTAAAACATCTATAGTATGTAGAGGAACCACTTTTTCTAGTGTGGTGTCATCTGGGATTACTTGGGCAAGTGTTTTACATGTTAATTCCAGTGTTTTTCTAGCCTAGCCATGCTACACCAATGTTTCTGACGGCACAAGGGTCTAGGGAAGCGCGACAGGGAGGGAGGCGGGCTAAAAGGTTGTCTATCAAATCCCTCTGCAGCAATTGGGTAGGTAAACAACCAATCAATGCAACGAATAGGCTGACGTAGTTCCGAGAGCACCGGCGGATTGTGGCTAAGTCCCATTAGCTTCCCAACCAGCGGAGCCGCGGAGCCGTGGAGCCAACTGGTATATTAAGGATTTGCCATATCCCATCGGCATAAGTCCAAATACGTCTTTCTTCTCAATGAAACAATTCAGTGCCGTCCTTTGTTTATCTTTCAAGTTGAATGTTAGCTTCAAATCTTTAAGGGCTGTGGCCAAAGCCGAGTCGAAAGATAACTGTTTATTGTGCGCTGGTTGTTTCTGTCAGAATCGTCGCGCCTCTGTCGTCACTTCGTTACGCCCGCCTTCTGACTCTACACTTCATGGTGATTGGTCCGGCCAGTTTTAGGAGAATCCAGCCTCGAGCCTTATGGAGGGTAACAAGACCCACCCTGGCAGAGAATTAAATTCGTTGCCGTGGGTTGTCTAGCGCGGCTAGGCTAGTGTTTTTCAACTTTTTAAAAGGAAATGATCAAAGAAATTCAACTTCTGCCTCATCTTTTTTAATGATTTATAACATTATAGCTATAATTCTGACTTTACATTTCAGTAAAGCATGAACCCACAGTTAATAAATATGTGACAGGATGCTCCGAGTTCAGGCGGTTAAATGTTGTTTTGTCTGTTTCTCAGGAGAATCTGCAGACACTGGGCGCTGAGATCGAAAGGCTCATAAAGCGGCAGAGGGATCCCGAGGACGGCGTGAGGAGGAAGTGATCGGGGAAGAGAGAGAACTTTATGAATCTCCGTCTGACACGCACTCATTCTCGCAACATGTGAAGGAGCAAAATTGAATGTTGAAAGTGCCAGCAGGATCTCAGGTCCTTGATCTCCGATTCTGTCCGTTTGGAGAAGATGTCTGAACTTACTTGAACTCGTCGCTATTCCGTCCGCCTCTGTTTTCGCCTCTGATACAACGAATCTTCCTCTGGATCACGTCCGTCTCCCCCAGAGCCTTGCCAAGAGAGCTCTTTGGGCCAGTGGCTTCGAGCTTCAAACTCTGATTGCCTTGTAAAGTAACTGACTGAGGATGCCATCGTTATGAATGTATAGCAAATTCTACCTGGAAAATAGTTGAAAAATGACGAATTCTGAGTTGCCAGTTATTTCATCCTATAAAAATACGGACTGTCTTCTGGTGCATTAGCCTCCTCGCAGCTCTGTCCACCGTAGCGTACGCGCACTGCGATGATCATTGCCAGCATGCTCTTTCCATTTGTTTCCATCTGCCAATAAGCCAAATGTACTTTTTGAAAAGACTGCTGCTTCTGCTCGACTCCCGTATTGCAAGCGAAAGTGAAGAACAGACCAGCCTCAGCTTGCGGGGACCTGGCGTGCCACCTGTGCATTTTTTCCATCGGGTTCTTGTTCTGCGCAGCACTAGTCTGAGCTGGTGCCTCACATCAGCACCCATCTGTGCGACACCGGTGCTAGACTTACGGAAGCAGACTCCGATCTTCGCAGTGTTCTCTGGAGCCAGCGGCGCTGTGGAGGCATCCCACTGCAGCTGTGGAATATCAAGTATAAAAATCACGCGAAGGTTGAAATGTAGAGCTGGTCTTTAGTTTGGCCGTTCTGAATGTGATTTTTTTTTTCTTCTCTTTTTTTTTTTTTTTTACTTATTTTCTAAGTTGACTTAGTAGAGAGTTTCTATTTTAGTACGTGATCCTTTTTTGTTTTTAGTATTGTGTGTCACAGAAGAAAGCTTCCTCTTCGATTTTTTTTCCTTTTAGTTTAAAATAATGAATACCTTTTCCTTACTTTACTCTCTCGCGGCCACTTCATTAGCGCCGACTTCCAACAACTCATCTTAATCAGACGCAAGCATTTAAAGATAATCCTGCTTGTTGTGAAGGGGTTCATTTGCGTTGTGAGCATTTCTCAAAGTTTTCGCAGCATATCCGAGTGATTTAGTGAGGAAAGGACTAATATTTGAAGGCGTTCATGCCACACTCCTCTTTATTTTGTTCTTATTTTTTTGTAGTATCACTGAGTCCAGTAAAAATGGAAATCAAGTGTAGAAAAAAATCAAAGGGAGAACAGCAGATCTGTAGCTGTAGCTCAGGAAAGCCAACGGAACCTACAGAAATATATCCAGGGTCAAAGTGCAATGTTGTTCCTTTATGTTTTTATTCGCTCTTTCTTTTGATCCCAGTGCGTTTGTGTGCCAGTATACTGTCTGCAACGTGCAACTGTGCCGGTGGTCGAGTATTTAAAACTGTGTGTGCATGGCTGCATGTGTGCCTTTTTAACCTATCGGGCTTTCATGTTTACACCTTGTATACATGCTTCAGCTGTCAGGGCTTATGGTTTTGTCTTCTTTTACCCCCCCCCCCCAGATTGACCACAGTTTGTTCCATCCAGAGGGGTAAACCCGATTTGCATTTAGACCAGTGTCTGTCACACACTATATGCAGCTCAGTACCTCTCAGCCGTGCACAGCCATGCTTTTGTCT
This sequence comes from Acanthochromis polyacanthus, assembly GCF_021347895.1. Taxonomy (NCBI): domain Eukaryota; kingdom Metazoa; phylum Chordata; class Actinopteri; family Pomacentridae; genus Acanthochromis; species Acanthochromis polyacanthus. The sequence goes on along the minus strand of NC_067131.1, from coordinate 10,983,814 downwards.
CTCACTGACACCTGTTTAGTTCATCACACAAGCGTACACGCTCACGCACGCTTCAGGATGAGGGATAGGGAGAGCAGGCAACCGGCTCCATTTCCACAATGCCCGCGTCTCCTTTCACTTGATTTGATCTGATTGCTGTCACAAAAGATAAGCATCCATCTTTTTATTTCCCTTCTCGCAGTCAGGAACAGGCTCTTACGGGTCATGAATGGCTACAGGCCGATCCCCTCCCCGTACACCCCGAGGCTGTGTTGAAACGGACCGCTACCTGAATAAAGATAAACGTTTCCAGGATCGAGGTCACAGAGTCCTGAAAGCCTCCCTGCAGCGAATGCTCTTGCGTTTGACGTACCTCTACTTTAATTTCATTCACACTGATTTTTCTTTGTGACGTGGGATCAGTATGTAAATGCACAGGCAGCCAACCTGGAGATTACCTCTGCATTCTCCTTGGTGTTGTTAACCTTTGAAACTCCACAGATTCAGCAAGGTAGCATCTTAATAGCATCGTCTCACACTGCAGCTGGCTTTGTTTTTCTGTAAAGGCTGTGGATAATTTCAAAATGATTTCAGCTATAAATCAAAAACCAGGTGCTTTGCTGCTGAATGAGCGTTTTGTTGTTTTGCAGCTTGTTTCAGGTGCAGAAGTAAAACACGACCTATGCAACGGCCTCGCATGGGATTTTCTGATTACGTCCTCATAATTCTCTGAGGCACGTTAATACGTTTCCTCTGATTCGGTCACCCGGGAGATACGATTGCTTTCCGCAGCCTTGAAACGTAGCCATGCCGCAGCTTTGTGTGGAAGAATGAATCGAACCTCACGTGTCTCTATATGAATATGAAGAAATAGTGTTTCAGTTTGTGCGAGTGCCGATCTGTAAAATGAAATGAGAAGAAGTTAGTTGTCTGTTGTTTTCCTGCTGTGCAATGATTCCCTTTGCCCTGTCTTGTGGAATATTCAAACTGTGATTATAATATACTTGTATTTGTAGATACGCCATTCTGTAAAATTATGATGAGATGTTTTTAAAAAAAAATATATTGATTCCGGATGATGTTTGTACATATGGTGTTTCAGAGGAATAAAAGGAGATGTGTCTTAGCTTCATCTTGAATGTCCTGCGCCTGCCTTGCTTCATGGTTTTTAGTGGAATTCATGTTGCACACATAACCTCTCACACATTCATTGGGGTTGGTTGCAGCTTTAAGGCCCACTTCAGAAGCAGCAGTGTCAGCAGTGCTGGAGGTCATAACATCGCTGCGACACTGTCTGTCAAAACCAAGCAGCCTTTCGGATGATTTAAAACCCAAAGCAGCTCCCAAAGTCCAAACGCTCCGGGGTCACCCGTCCTCTACAACCACTCATTCATTCATTTTGCTGTAACTGACAGCAGCATTCTTCTTTCTTCAGGAATTACACAAACTAAAATGTGCATTCAAAAGCAAATATAAAGCTTAAAAAAATTTTGAAAAATTTGTCACCGTTTCCAATACTGGAAAAAGAAAATGTTTGTATGGAATTTTTCCATTTTCTTCAAGGATTTTTTTTTTTTTTCTGCATGAAAAATATCAATAAACATACAAAAATTTAGTTTAAATTTACAGGTCCAATGAAAAAATATTAAAACCTGTAACTTTTGAAAACCGTAACATTTTTTTTTTTTTTACAAAGAAAGACTGTTAAACCACATTTGATAATTGTACAAATCTGTTCTTTTTATTAAATAGATTAAACTGTTAAATTCAAGTTTAATTTTGTAAATATATTTGTAACATTAGGTTCCACCAGTGACAACATTTGTCATTTCCAATCAAGAAAAAAAACTTCCTGGTTGAATAAAAGTAATTTTAAGTTGAAATTTTCTAGGGGTATAAATAATTTCAGGCTTGACTGTATATGCATACATATATATCTCAAGATATATAGATCTCAAGAAAAAAAAATGAGGCCAGACAATGTATTTGTTATTAATTATAGAACATGTATGTATTTTTTTGAGATTGTTATTTTGGTATATACAGCACATTATACTGTGTTTTTTTTTTTTTTTTTTTATCCCAGCAGCCAAAACATTTCCATTTCTTTTTACAATGTAGATGTCAAAACCCACACAGCAACATATATGAACTACTCCATTCTAGTACCACACGAGACAAAGAGAAGCAGCACATTTGCTGTGCTGGTTGAATGCCATCGCATTTATTCATCAAAGCCTGTTTACGGCTTTTGTGTCTCCAGAGGGCACTGTGCAAAATCTGATAAACCGCTTCAAGTGATGCCGCTTGAGTCAGCTGGGGTTAGAAAACTACAAGTCTTAAAATGAAAAGAATCTGGGGGAAAAAAAAGTGAGCTTATCGGACCCCTGGGCTAGCTGGGGCCGAGGCAGTCACCGTGTCCTTTGTTTTCCATCAAAATCAGCTCTTCTGTTGAACAATACCCTTAGTCACCCTTTCTGTCTGCTCACAAGCATCATGCGTGTGATTTTACACCACTCTTACCCACGTGTGCACATGTTCACACACCGAAACGACGCCCACAGACCAACTGATTGCATCTGTCATCAGAAGGATGCATTTAGCAGGGAAGTAAGACATTTGCAGACATTCTCATCATGTATGGGGGAAAGCTCCCATTTTCTCTGCAGGCGCAGCAACACACGGCAGGTTCAAATATCCAATTCAGGCCAATGGTTACTGACGGGCTATTTTTAGCCTGCAGATAGCGGATTCTCCTATCAGCTTAGATGACCACCCTTGAATTCATAAAGCATTGCTTGTGTTCTTTAGGGGAATGCTGCAACCATGACAGTAGCTCTCAAGGTGTGGAGATACTAAGCTTGTCCTGTCCTTGTCAGTTGTTTTTTGTTTTTTTTAGCCTAATATAGTCGACACCGAATCCAAGCACAGTAACAGCAGCTGCAACATGAAGATAAATACCATCTGAATATGAATGCTCCATTACATTCCACTTATTGTCTATTAAACTTCACTGTTATGTAATTCTGTGCTCAAAAATAGAGCTTTTAATTGGGAATATTCATGTATCCATCTGATCCATCCCATTAGAGGAAGGCTGCCCTCTCGTGTGGAACCTCTCAGTGTCGCTTTGATTGTGTGCCACTCTGTGCCTCTTCAGACGCTTCGCTGCTGCCTCTAAGATGGAAATCGAGACAATTATATTTCTCCAACAGAGCTGCAGCATATTAACACACCCTATAATGTTGTTCATTTGTATTTGTAGCTGATAAAAAAGGTGCAGAGCTGCAAGTTTTTGTTGTCTCCACTGTCCAAGTACAGTACGTCAGTGAAGGCTGTCGTGTCAGGTTGAAGGAACAAAAATGTAACATGCTTGCAGTGTGCGTCTGGTTATTGTCTGTCTTTTATTGCTGGGGGTAGAGTCAGAGCCTGGGGTCACTGCTGACTGCAAAGAGTCAGCAAGAAAGGTGGCGCGGGAACCTTGATTGTGATGAAGGCTTTTAAACAGGCTGGAGTTGGGTTTCACTGCTCAGCAGCAGTGGTGGAAGGTGACTAAATACATTTGAAGTGCTGCAGTTTAGTGAGAGTTTGCTTGTTTTTTCTTTCAGTATTTCTATTTAAAGGTACTTGATACTTCAGTTTCCTTACATTTCAGATGGAAATGTTTCTTTTTCCACACAGCTACGATCCATTGAGACATCAAAAAAATTACAAAATGTGTTACTGAAGAATAAACCAGTGGGTCGCTAAATGTTTGCCTTGTGACTCCCTACCAAAAAAAGTTGCATTTGGTGTTTTTAACATATCTTTCAGTTGTGAGTGGGCTCACCAAAGTGTTTTATCATCTAAGCATCTCCTCTGATTAACAGTTTGAGGGCTAAATAAGCATTTATACAATATTTGACTATGAACGCAAAAATGAAAGAAAAAAAAATCCACAAACAAGATCAGAACTTTATCTATTCCTCTGTCCTCTTTTCATTACTCTCACAGCCCCCACAGATTTATCTTGTGACTCTTTATAGGGACCAGAACCTTCACTTTTAGCTCCACTTTTTCAGTTACAACTGTAAATTGTTACTCAAGCACTGACAATGCTCAGGTTACCAAGTTTCAAACAATCCATCCATCCATCCTCTATACACCGCTTTATCCTCACTAGGGTTGCGGGGGGTGCTGGAGCCTATCCCAGCTGACTCGGGCGAAGGCAGGGGACACCCTGGACAGGTCGCCAGTCTGTCACAGGGCTACATATACAGACAAACAATCACACTCACATTCACACCTACGGGCAATTTAGAATAATCAATTAACCTCAGCATATTTTTGGACTGTGGGAGGAAACCGGAGTGCCCAGAAAAAAACCCACGCATGCACAGGGAGAACATGCAAACTCCATGCAGAAAGAGCCCAGGCCTAGGCCGGGATTTGAACCGGGGATCTTCTTGCTGCAAGGAAAAAGTGCGAACCACTACCTCACTGTGCAGCCCTCAAACGATCTTTTTGAAATAGTGGGTAATTTAATGTATTTTAAGGGAATATTGGGAATATTTAAGGGAATATATATCATGGAATATTTGGTCACAGAAGCCATATTTCTGCAAAATGAGGTTGTCTTTTTTTGCAGCTCTCTATGTTTTGCTTAATACTATTAGTTCTGTTTTTTCTACACTGTACTTAGACTTTCTTAATATTCCTTTTTGCTGTAGATGACAATGATTTTGCATCTATTTTTGTATATATCCACAATTTGCCCCTTTACTGTAAATGTCAGAAATTTTGACATTTTATTTCTTCGACTAGCATGATTTGCACGTTTATTGCATGTTCTTTTGTACATTGGTTTCCTTATCTTTCCTGAATGGAATGTGTGAGCTACTGAATACCTTGGATTATCCATCCATTCAAGTATTTCAGTACATTTTGTTGTACTGTTCTGTCCTTAAGTAGGACGCTGCGTGAAGGATTTTTACGCCATTGTGTTGGTGAAAGATTCCTTTCACCACTTTTGCTCCACCTCCTTGTTAAGAACCTCTCAGGGAGCAGGAATCTAAGCTGGTCGGCAGAAGCTCCGATGAACAATGGAGGAGGACGACTCCAGGGTCCGATGCACCACTGCGATGTTTCACTGATGAGACACTGTGGCATTTACTGTGAGGGGGTAAAAACCTTGAAGTCAGTCGGTGGGCTTGCAAAAGGGCGCTTTCAGCCTTTCAGGTTTAGGCCGGCCTCTCAGAAGGCTTTGAACACTCTGTGAAGCCACTCATCATGGGTGTGCACCGTCCAGCTCCTAAACAGAAATGTTATTGTGATGGACCGTCCATCCAGACAGCACTGATGGGGCTTTCAGGAGGATTAAAGGCGCCACAAAGACCAAACATCTCTTTTTAAAAAGGTTTGCATGCACGGCGATGGTGCTAAGATTGCTGCAGATCTGACAATAGGATCTCACTATCTTGGCCAACTGCTGGAATAACACATTTCTTTAAAGACCCAGGACTTTGATGAGGATTTAGAAATAGATGCTTGTTATCGTCAATGCAACCTTTGAGTCGACTTGAAAGGATAGTTTGGCATTTCGTAAAATGCACTTTTTCTTTCAACAGCAGTCAGTTAGCTTAGCATAAAGGCTAAAAACAGGCTAAAGAGAGAGCTCACTTGTGTCAAAAGGTTAAAACAATCCAGGAAGTTGCTACACCAGCTAAGAAATAGTCCACATAACCCCAAGCTAACCATCTTCTGACTGCAGCTTCTTATTTAAGAACCAGATTCGGGTGAAGCATCTTCTAATCCAACTTTGAGTGAGACAAGTCCAAATATTCCATTAATAGCGTTTGCGCACATAGTCATCCGGAACACTAAACTGAAAGAAATCCAGAAGGACCCTGGACCATCAGACGCTGAATCATCAGCTTATTGGGATTCCAGAGTAGGATTTAGTAAAAGGTCAAGAAACGTAGAGCTGGCACTCCAATGAACGACTGAGAAAGGAAGTCAGAGTAGATTTTAGGAGCTACAAAGCCTCAAAACAGCAGCTGTGCCAAAAGTTTCTCACTTAGAGCGACAAACCAGTGAGGAGGAGAGAAAATCCTGAGGAATACTGCACATCCAGCTGCGTTCATCAACATCAGTTCTGCATTTTTAAGCAGTTGTTCATCAAAATTTCTTTCCAAAATGGTTTATTCATAAGCGTCCACTGTGTAAGTGCATCTGCATGTGTTCCAACCTGTGCAGTCGTTGTTCCAGCTTCATTTATACTAAAGTTTTGGATTTATAAGTTGCATTTTCATGTCATATCTGACCTGTGATCACAATCTAGCAATCGGACCTCAGTTTAGTCCTAAAAGTAGGACTTTACCCTACGGATGTATGTTTGATATAAACAGGAAAGATGTACCTCAGTCATGTTTACTGGTCCTGTTGCAAATATTTCTAAAAGTGGATATGTGCTCATGCTATGTTTAGTCTCTTTGTTCATATTCTCACAAGTGAGTCAAGTTTTCATTACAAAAACTGAACGTTAATGCTAAACATGACTGACCGCATCCGATCAATCTTTACATGAGCCACAGATGGAGCAAACCAAAGCCCAACAGATGGAGTCCACAAAGTGCCAAGTTCACACGAGAATCCAAACAGATGGACACATGAAGTGTGGCACCTGCTTCTGGCGCTGCACCTCGACACTCACAGCGTGACTTAGAGTGGAAAAATCACAGGGGAATCGGATCTTACAGGGTTACAATGCGTTCGTCAGCCAATGGAAGTCGAACTCTATCAGCGTTTCTGCATCAGAGAGAGGTGTGCCAGCTGCAGGGTCTCCATGAGTTCATTCTTGTCATTCTGCCTTCTCTCACATTCATAAATAATATTTTGTTTCTCTATTAGCTAAATTTATCGAAGTATGTCCACAGAATCTGTCATATGGTTAAGAATTTTTGAGCTTGAGAGGCTAACAAAACATAACTGCATTTGATGTAGCGAAACAAGTGATTTTAAAGTAGATAAGGGGTGCAAAAGGTCGACTTTCATGTTCCCATAGCAACAATTTAGCACCTCTGTTGGGGTTTGATAAGGTTGTAATAATTAGCAATCAGCTATAATTATCTCCAGGTGCTGGCATTTCTTGCCTTCAGTCATTTCTTTTTTCGTTTTTTGTTCTCGTAGGTCGTACCAGCCTCCCCTGCAGTTACAATCCCTGCAGAAAATGACAATACACAATACAGTATTGTGTTTCCTAATCACATTTTCTGCAGAATCAATTATTTAAACGCGTGGCCACTGAGCAAATATCCCAAAGCAAATGTCTCTTAGCATCAATATCACAGTAGCACTTAGGGGAATGGAGATTATTATTAAGATTCACAAAGGAGCCTTACGGTCGGAATGTTTTTAATTATCTTTGATGATGTTTGTGTTGGTTGTTAATCAAGTGCAGATGGCAGTAGGAGGTGGTTGGCAGAGACAGTATTCATGAGCTGGATGAGAGGAGGTGAAGTAAATGCAATAACGGGATGAAACTTGACACCTGTCGCCAGACAGGATCTGAAGGAACTCCAGACACTTGCTTAAAGCTTCAGCGCAGAGCGAGTCCTGTCACCGGAGGTCATGGAAGATGTCAGACGTCATTCGGCTATGAAAGCTGACTTTTTTTATTATTTTATGGCCGCATTAACGTCTGGGAATGTGGGAATTTAATAGCGGGAGTGATTACTTCATGAGTTGCAGCTGGTTTCCTAAAATTTCTCCAGGTTCTTCAGGCCAAAAATAAATATGAACTTGAGCATAATTTTGGGATAAATACCAAATCACGTTCCGATAAAGCTCATTACCTCCTCCAAGAAATCAAACATTTGTTTTTTAGGTTTTTCATATAAAGATAGTGAGCTAAATTTAAAGGTGCTGGTAGGAAGATTTTGTTCCAGTTGGACCATCCTACCTCTTGACTGTAGCTACATGTTAGCTGCCCAGTTTTGAGCTTCTCAAAGTCTAATTTATTCAAAAAGCAGGTTTGAAAACAACAAGGGTTGAACCAAAAGTTTTGTACAATGAAAGTAGAGAGACAAATTTGCATGGAAATACAATATATATATATATATATATATATATATATATATACATATATATGTATATATACATTTATATATATATATATATATAAAATGTATATATACATTTTTTTATGGACAAAGGATAAGGTTCTACTTAAATCTTAAAAACTGAGTAAACGAGAAGACGTGGTTCTTTAAGTTTCTAACATTTGAGCGTCTATTTTTGAAGCTGGATCTCAGAGCATCTTGGAGCATCTGGTTGGCCAACCTCAGTGCTCTAATTGGGTTATAGTGATGCAAGAGTTCTGCTAAATAAGGGGGCTTCAACCCATTTGAAACCGAAAAAAAAACACCCAACTAAATCTTAAAGTCAGTCCTGAAACAGACAGGAAGTCAGCAGAGGGAGGCCAATGCTGGTGTAATGTGATCACGCTTTCTGTTTCCTGTTCGAAGATGAGCAGCCACATTTTCTAGCAGCTGCAGACGATGAAGAAACGATTATAAGAGTCTACACACATGGTAATGAAGTCAAATGTAGGCCTTCGTCTTGGATAAAAGTCTTGAAAAATGTCACTTTTGATAACTGAGCTGATCCGTCTATAGAATGGGGAGGAAAATATCACAAAAGATCCATTTTATGAAACCAAAGATCCAAAAGTTACTCTTGATCATCCAACATGTCCTTCTGACCAAACTCAACAGTCTTACTTTCATTAATGCTGAGAAAGTTAAAATCCATTCACGTTTGGACACATTTGAAACAGTCCAGTCAGAGCTGCACTGAGTCTTTTCTTTTTTTTCTTACAAGCAGACAGATTTGCATATAATTTGCAAAACAATGAAAAGGTAGACTCAGCTCAGTCTCAGCAAGAAACCGGATAACTGCATTTCAGAAATGATGAACAACGATTCAGCGTCTTGCAAAAGACAATGTCAGTCTTCTCCATTTATTGTGTATAAGCTATAATTGATCACATTCAATGAAGAATAGGAATGTGATTCAGCATTTAACGTCTATCTTGGTCTAATTTCCTTAACTGCATTGTAAAACACTCTCGAGGCACATTACCAGTGATACATTGTTGGTAAAAAAAACAATCAGGAACCAGACATATTTTTGAATCTTAACTCCTTGCAGACCACCAATAACCTCTGTTAAGGCAAAGGCCATGCTGATAATTCATGTGCTCTGACTCTGAAGCAGCCAAAATGTCGACTGATACACAAACAATTTGAAACGATTATTCTTCAAGCCACTGATTAGTCTCTCCATCTGTGAACTCACAGCTAATCTGCCCAAAACACAAACTTCCTGCCAAAACAAACAATGCTTAATAATGAAGTGAGCCTTTGCCAGGAGGCCATCAATGGTACTGGCTCCACTGACGGTGTGATTTTTGTTGAGTTTTTTTGTTCTCCTCCAAAACCTGAGATTCATTCACACCCATTAGCTCGGCCAATCATATCTAAGCAATGTTCATTAGAGAAAACAGCTGAGCTCAAGTCCATTCAGTTTTTCTGCTCTAATTGAAATGTACTGCCTCGGCCCTTTTGGGAGAGCATCATTAGCAAAACACATCATGCTAATGCATTTTAAAGACGTCCAGCTTAAGGGCTAATTAATATTCCCCAGAAAGAGGCGCAAATCTCCGCTGTAAGAGCCACTTCATAACACCAGCTGTCATGATGTTTACTGAAACGTTCTCCATAGGCTCTGTGAGTACGGCTTCAGGAAAACGCAACCATCAAGCTGCATACTCAAGAGGCAGTTAACCTTCTGAGTGCAACCGTTTGCAGGTGAGAGCTTAAGAACATTTGGGCTTAGCTTGATTGCAGATCAACGGCAGCACTACGATAAGTGGTGAAAATCAAGTTTGTTCTTTTCACCTTTATAGCATGTCCATGTGGTGTCTTTTTATATGTTGCAAGACATATTGTGAGCAAAGTAAGCTTTTTCTTGACCCTGCAGTGTACCAATCACAGTTTCAAAAACACAACCATTTAGACACAACCTTGCCAGCAAGTTGATTTCTCGCGATATTTGTGAGTTCACAAATCTCTCAAGAAACCATCTTGCTCCGCTCCCGCATTCACCTTTCGTACACAACCAAGTTGGTTCGGGCCAATCACGCAGCAGTATTCGTGTGTGGGGCGGGATAATGTGCGGGATATCCGGGTGTGACGACAACACCATGCGCCAGTAGATCAAAACAAACATGGCAACGGAGGACAACGATCGCTGTGTTTCCCCTGGGTTGAAATGGCTGTGAGGCAGTGGGGTGTATGCAAGGGCCAATGGGGGGGTGTGCGTGCATGGTTTGTCCCGGGTAGACAAGCGGCGGCAGGTGTTAGCCGACCAGCCAGCGGGGGAGACCGGGGGAGAGCAGCTGGCGGACCCGCACAGTTAAAATGACAGCTCTGGTGGCTTGGTGCTTTCCGTTTGTTTTTTTTGTTGTTGTTGCGCGGAGCAGTGAGGTGGAAATTTCGGCAAAATTGTAGTGAGGCGGTGGCCTATACCAGCGAGGCGGCCCGCCTCGTCGGTCATATAGGAGGGGAAACACTGCGATCGTGTAGATGCTGCTATTAAGTCAGTTTTACTTTGACCACACCATAGCACCTGTGCGAAACCCGATAACGACATATTAAAGTTTGCCGCGATTGGCTAAAAACAAACCTGTCAGAGGCGGGACATACTGTTGCATTGTCCAATCCGTGCCTGTTTCCTCCGAACGGATTTACATGGAGCGGTCCCAGATTGATATTGTGGAGTACTATCAAGTACTATACAATTATTAATCTGGCTATTGCCAGGTTAATTTAGACATGCAGTAATTTAACAAGCCTATGTATACTAGTTTTGCAGTGTTTGAGCATTGTGAGGTGAGCAGGTGTGCTCCAGTGAGTGGAGAAAGATGCAAAGACTTCATCGATCCAAACACCAGTGTAGACTTACATCCAAGCCATTTTAAACCAGTAAATGATAATTTTTTTGTCAAAAATAACTTCTAAATATGCAAGTTTGATACACAAAGGTGAATTTTAAGGGGTTGAATCAACAAGCATAGGAGACCTTTAAAAAATGCTAAACATGAAAACGCATTCATATTCAGCTACTTTAACATATTTGCACCAGAAAAAAAAACAACTTTACATTCTTGAAGATGCACGGAACTAATTTTATAGCAAAAGTTCTTTTTTTATGTCTTCAGCTAGATTTCCAAAGTCCAAAGAAGTAACTCTGATGATGCCACCGTGATGTCATCAGGGTTATTTCAGCTTGTTTTTGAAATTATGCTCGAGGGGCGGGGTTTGCAAGAAAGTCTAAAAATTGAGGATATCTGCTGCTTTGATTTTGACCACTACTTAAAAAAAAAAAAAAAAAAAAAAAAAAGATTTTGACCACTACTCAGACAATCTGTCGCTGATGAGTCACATTATTATACATTTCTAGAATTTTAAATCAGGGACTTGTAGTGTGAAAACCACAGCCATCTACAACTTGTACTTTGGTGCAGCTTAAAAACTAGACCCACAAACAGATGGGGGCAAAAGGGGTTGAAAGGTCTGCCAACAAATACTTGCATGTAATAGTGCAATTTAAATGGAGTATTATCACATCTGAATTAAGATTCCTTTACCAAACTGATTAATTAAACAGGTCTATACCCCTACAAAAGCCATGCTCGCGCAGGGGCAGCACAGGTTAGGGTAGCAGGTGTCATAAATAATGGCTGAATGCGATTCAGATGCTTCAGTTTCAGAGCTGTGTTGTTCTTGCATGTTGGCTTCCTGCCACACTGTCATGGCATGCTGGGAAAATCTGAACAGAAGAGAGTGTCCATTGAGCACAATGACACCTGTGCTTTTCATCTGATGTGAAACGCTCCAACCTCAAAGCATGTTGCTTAAAAATACAAATGTGCTGCATGAATATACCCAATAATGAAGCAGGATAAAAATGAAAACACTTTGGCCCCTTATCCATTTACCTGACATGCAAACCCTAGTGTTAGGGGAAAAAATTCTTACTTTTTAGCATCACTAAACACAAATTTATTACAGGGTTTATGTCTCTCTTGGTAAATTACTTGTGCATAAAATGGAATGGAGTACAGAATATGATAGAAAAACCTTTCCAAAATAAATAGTAAATCAATAATTAACAGTGAAACTTCCTTTTATTTTCACAGACGTCAACACACCACCTCACAATAGCATGTAAAGCCAGAGACAGAGAGAGAGGCTCAAATTCCTCACTTCGGTACTAATCATCACATACTATTTACAAAGGAGCTGCTCGCTTAGTAGCAAAAAGACAGCGCGGAATAAATAGGCTCTACGGCTATTTTACATTAATGTTTAATATAAACAAATACCTGTTTTACAAATTGCACTTGCCGATGGCTGTGAGGTAAAAAAAAAAAAAAAAATCATGGTGAGCTATATAAATACAGTACAGTCACTTCGACAAATGCTTTATGGTTACCTCTTTAACTTATGGGATACCGATTTCCCCTTTATTCTCATCCACATAGACTGCTTATCCGAGAAAGTCAGAAATTAAAAGATAAAAGGGATAAATCACAAGAGGGGATGCGCTCTTTAGATGCGTAAAATCCATTGAATCCTGTTCCTCAGCATGATTTATTATCGACTTTTTGCAGCTGTCCACCAAACTTTAAGGGCGATATGAGCTAATTTGGTAAATCGGAGTCCTGGAGAGATGTGCACAAAAAAACATAAAAGCACTGTTCCATATGCCGGTTTTTAAAAATATGGCTTTGAAATATATTTCTGATAATGTCGCCTGATTTTGGAGTTCACTGGTGCAGAAATAAAAATACAACAACAGTAAAAAAAACAAAAACAAAAACACCCATAAGGTCCTATGGCTCTTGCGCAAAAGTCCGATTTTGGGTCCATTTTGCCATAATCCTCCTCATTCAAACTTTATGATTATTATTTTTTTTTTCCATCACAGTTGTGATTCAGAGTGAGACAGCTTCGTAGTCCCCACCAGACTGCTGTCACTGTTGTCCAAACCGGCGCAGTCCGTCCACATCCCCAACGTGCCGGGCTCCAGCGGGGACACGAACCCGCCGGAGCACCGCGACAGGTCGCAGGAGCTGATGTGCAGCCTGCGGTCGGCTTGCCTCGGGCAGCACAGCAGCCTCTTGAAAGCTTTCCTGAAGTCCGGGCTCCGGCAGTAAATAATGGGATTGAACGCCGAGTTCACGTACCCCAACCAGTTCAGGAACACGAACAGATTCTTGTCCACCACCTCTGCGCAAAACACCCGCACCACGTTGACGATGAAGAAGGGCAGCCAGCACAGGGTGAACGTCCCCATGATGATGCCCAGAGTTTTGAGCGCCTTCTGCTCCCTGAGCGCAAGGATCTTGGACGGCCTCTTTTTGCACTTAGAAGTCAGCCCGGTTAAGGTGTTGTGGAACCTGCCCTCGCACTTGTCGATCTTCCTCAGCTGCTTTTTCGCCTCCCTGTACACGCGCGCGTAAACGAATATCATAACCAGGAGAGGAATGTAAAAAGAAATGATGGACGACGAGATGGCATATGCTCTGTTGGTGACAAAGTCGCAACATTCCGGGTCCTCGTAGCAGGCTGTGTCCACGCTGTCCCTGGACCAGTGCATGAGGATGGGCAGGAAGGAGACCAGCGCGGAGATGGCCCACACTACGCACACCATCGCCTTGGCCCGAGCTTTGGTCAGCAAGCTTTGGTAGCGGAAAGGTGATGTGATGGCCACGTACCTGTCTATGGCGATTACGCACAGGGTCTCGATGCTGGCCGTGACGCACAGCACATCCACGGAGATCCAGAACTCGCAGAAAAAGGAGCCGTACAGCCACGAGCCGCGCACCTCGAGCGCGGCACCGAACGGCACCACCAGCAGCCCCATGATGAGGTCCGCGCTCGCCAGCGACACGATGAACACGTTGGTGAGAGTCTGCAGCCTCTGCGTCTTGGCTATGGCCACGATGACCAGGATATTCCCGAACACGATGCACAGGACGATCAAACCCATCACCACGCTCATCCCCGCCATCCACTGCTCGGACGCGGCTGCGGCTGCGGCAGCGGAGTCCGGCGCGTCGGACGCCTCGCTCCAAGTGCCATTCTGGATGTTCACCGGCGAAGACGCGCCACCGTCCCCCATGACGGGCTGCTGCGCTGTGTGCAGAACCAGGGCGAGTTCATCAAGGCAGCGCAGAGCAGCCGATCCAGTCCACAGCTCTACTCCCGTTGCGCGCCAACTCCATCTGAAGCTGCTGCCGAGCCCTGAGCCTGCTCTGACTGCTGCGCCGGCCAGGACGGCAGAGCGGGCGGTGACATCACTGCTCCTTCTCCACCAATCAGACAGCACACAGAGGCAAACGGTCCCAACTGAGGAGGCACCTGAAGCTCAGAAAATGCACTTAAAAGTCTAATTTTCCCATCGTGTTTTCATGAATAAGCTGAAAGACACTTTAATTAGAAGAGAGAGGAGGATAGTTTTAGAAAGCAGCTCTCCAGCCTCCTACCTGAAGCTGTTCCTGTCTTTTATCTGCCCAGTCTTTGGGAACATGTTGAGCCAAAAATGGAAGGCCCAGAATACACCAGGACATCAAGAACTACAGGGATTTCCCTGTTTTCATCACTTGCCATCCAAAACAAGATTTGTTTTTCCATTTTATATTTTTATTTCTAAGAATACTTTCCCCGGACATGAGGTCAGGCCCAACCACAGATCTGCACTTTGCTTCACAGCAGCTGCATTACATGAAACTTCTTATCTCAAGTTATAAGTCGAGAAAGCTAGAACAGTGTTTGACTCACAGCCAAGCTATTTGTTCTGTGCCTTAGGCAGAAAGAAGGATTCTGGATCAGTTGAGAGTCATTAGGATACTGACACACCGACTGAACAAAGCAGCGACTGAGGCAGAGGAACATCAGGTGTAAACTGGTTGATAGAAAACACACAGCTTATACTTGAAACAAATCAAGCTTACACAAGAAAAGAGGGGCTAAACAAAGCTAGCACTGGGGCTGAGGAAACTTTGTTACATTTAACTGTATTACACAGTGAGTGGAAAGATGCAACAGAATCTGATGTGATTAGCGAGTAAAGAGTTTTTACTTGCAGAATCAGTGTTCAAGCAATAATGAAAAGTCAAAACGCTGTCAGTATGCATGCACATTCTATACATTTTAAAAGAGTTTACAGTCTACAATTGAAAAGCAGCCTTTAATAAACAGAGACCAGGACAGACATCTTGATGATCGCTAAGAGAAAGGATTTGGACGGGCCTTGTGACAGACAGACGGGACAAAAAGATGGACAAGGCCGTGCTCCTCGTTTTGCTGTCCTGTTGCTGGTTCATGAACCCGATGACCCAGGCTGTGACACAACCTGACCCAACATAACAAAACCCACCTTTGTGTCAACATCACTGTGTGGATTTATACCTCAGGCACGCAAAACACCTTTGTGCTGAAAGCGGCTACAGGGTCACCCGGCCTTTACCACTTCGGAAGCTGAAACAATAGCTGTGTACAAAGTTTTTTCTTTTAGGAATTGGTAGCTCCCTGCTGCAGTGATTCCCTACCAGTGGTGCAAATACCTATAAGGTTCACTTTAGCAGTGTAGCAGGGGGATATGTGGAAAATTAGCTCAGCACATCTAAAGAATTGAGGGGACCTGAACAAAACTGAGCAGAAAAGCTAACAGTTAGGCCAAAGTAATGGATAAGAAGCAGAAACGAACAATCAAGAGGAAGGAATTGATTATTAAAATAGATAAATAATGGTAAAAAAAAGTGAATAAATGGGTGAAAATGCTCATAGTTGAACAGTGTGGATGTACAGTGGAAATAGCTAAAACGTGAATGCAATTCAAATAAACAGGTCCAACCAAACTGACCTCTTGATAGTAAAGTAAGATCCAATTTAAAAACACTTTAGATGAACATATTTGAATATTTTACTTACATGGAGTCGATAAAAGGGTTCCTGAGACCATCTGATATGCATGTGGAGAAGCATGAAAAATGTTGGGAACCACTGCCCTACTTTAACAATAATCTTAACCTACATTCAAATTTAGCAGTTTTGGGTTATCGTGTTGCCCAGGAGGCACCTTGGAGGTTTTTCCTGACACCACCACATGTTCTACGCTTTAGGTTGTAATTTTAGTCACGAGGAGTCGAAATCTGTGTTAGTAGGGTACCAATTTTAAAACCAGCCTTCAAAACCGAATCCATTCTCATAAAACGTTTGAGATTTATGCAGCTGTTATTTGTTTAGTCCAGACTAAAAGACAGAAATCCACAACTGTAATTTTATTTCAGAACTTGATTATTAAATGTCAAAACAATCCATGTAACTCTAAAAACTCAACAGCTTTACAAACTCTAAGATTAAACTCTCCACAAGGATCCAAAAGAAGTTGGACTTCTACATGAGAGCTTTAATTATTCTTCATCTACTTCCTGAAAGGTTTGGTCACTAAAAAGACAAAAACTGATTTTTTTCAGTTGAACTAAAGACAGACTTTGTGATTTTTCTGCTCACATGTTGTGTTGTTGTCAATTTACTCTTTCAAATAAATAGCCACCTAACCCCCTGGAAACCAGCGTTTGTCCTGTTTTTGTGTCACTCCTTGGTGACCACAGCCAGTCGTAATGTGTTTTGAGCAACACACCATACTACAATGGTGGTTCAATGATGGTTCTACTATGAAACCAGTTTCACATGTTCAGGTGTTCTTTGTGTGAAAACTCAGAGATTTCAGGTATCAGAAGGTGGTTTTCAACTTTCTTTGTTAACTTTCTGCTTCAACTTTAAACTAAATTTACTTCACTAAGGCAGCCCTCTGGACTTCCAGTAAGCTGTGTTCCTATTGGCTGTTCAGGTGGCTGCTCAGCGTTATCAGGAACACCTGAGCAGCTCACTGTCTTCCTGCTGTGTTTGGTTGCAGTCAAACATTTCCTCTGCTTCTCTTCACTGAACTGGGTTTGGCTCTGTTGCTTTAGTTTGTTTTTTAGGTGTTGGCTTGTAGCTTCCAGCAGTAAAATCCTCTTTAATGTGTTTCTTGGTGAGTTTTAGGGCTTTGTACTGGATAGTTGTCTTTGGTAAATGTGGTTCTTTAGCCACAGTTAGCACGTGGTGCTAATGTGTGCAGTGATTAGTGGATTTGGTGCAGCTGAGTTGTGTCTTTATCTTGGCTGTAGTGAGTCTTTACAGGTTTTTGGTCAGACACATTCTGTATTCTTGTTTGTGAACCGACATTGGTTGTCCAGAAGGTAAGAGTTCCTGTCCTGATTCTGTTTAAAGAGCTTCTCTGGTAGGCTGCAGGAGACTTTAGCGTTTGGGTTGTGCTAGTTTGGTTTTTGTGCGGTTTCATTTGGACAACTATCTTGAGGCCCCTCCATGTGGTTTAGTGAGGTTTTCTGTAACTGTTCTACAAAGCAACCTGCAGCAGAAGAGACTTTTTAGGAAGTTCTGGAGACCAGACTTTAGATCAGCAGAAACATTTGTCAGCAGTTTCAGCAGGAGAAGGTGAGCTTCAGAGTAGAAATGAGGAAATCTTCTTGATCTGTGTGGTGAGGTCCTGTACCAAGAGTTTGAGCAGGTTGTGAAGAGTCTGTTGTTCTTTGGTCTGAAAGCACTGGAAGAGTCGACTCTAAAGGAGAAAACAGGAGATATTGTTGGTTCTTCTGCAACTCTGCAGTTTCCTTAGACTGAATATCAAGTTTATATTTTAAATTAACTGCTGTGTGAGGCCAAGAAGACTTCAAATAAACTCCCTCCATCCCCTGGACACAACAGATTTTATGATGTTCAATCTTTTTTAAAAATGTTTTTGAGTTTGAATCATTATTTTAGCGTAGTTTTTTCTTTTTGTGTGTTTAGTTTTGTCATCTGTGTGAAAGGTTCTAAACAAAGAAAGCTGAATTGATTAACTGACTAACTCATGATTGTGACAGAAGTATTTTTATTGTGATTTAAGGGTTTGTTTCATTTTTAAGGTTGGGGTTAAAATTTTGACAGAAAATTAAAGAAATAAAAAAACAATTAAATCAAAGGAAAAAACATTTAAGACAATAAAACTTAAAAAGAAAGTCAAACATTAAATGCTGTTAAATTATATTAGATAAAATATTTAGATAATTAAACATAAGCTACAAAACATGTAATTATGAAATTAAACATTTTTTCAACAAAAATATTGTTTGTGACTGAAACCAACCTCCTGAGAAATATGGCCGAGATGAGACTTGAGTTAAAAAAAAAATCAAAAACATCAAAAAATAGATGATAAATCCGCAAAAAAAAAAGAAGAATCAATATCTGAGCAAATAGCTCAGGGGGACAAGAGGAGAGACTACCAAGTGGAAGGTAGTAGGTTCAAGACCCACCACTGGCAGTTTTCTTTCTTTGGCTAAGTTTTTCAAAAAATTTAAGAAGGTCCAGGTTGAACTGGCAACCTGCAGCTCCATAGGCCAACCCTTAACTCACTGAGCTATAGACCAGATAAAGAAATATGATTTCTTCGTCCCTTTGACATTGTAGTTTGCAAGTGACCACATGGGTGGAGTCTAGGTGGAGTCAGGGCGGAGAATAGGAGGGGAGATGGGTGGTGGCCTCCTACCTCTACCCCCCACCGTCCCCCTCTACTCCCCCACTGCCCACCACACCTTCCCCCGCCCGACCAGTTTTTTGAAAATCCGAGTCTTGACAGGTTTCCCCGAGTTTCTCGAGTTTCCACCAGGTCGGAGGCAGAACAAGTTGTCATGAAGAGGTGTTAAAGTCGGCGAGGATGGAGGAAGATGACTAGAAGAGCAGGTCTCCATTTCTGTATCATTGCGAGATAGCGGCACAACATCACTAACTATGACAAGTGAGCACTACGTAAGCTGCTTGCTGATGATCACATGATTGCGATTCTACTACAAATTGACCGCTGCAGACCAACTTTTTAAAGAGTTCATCCATCAGAAATCATACAACAACATGCTGCACACACTGAGTACGTTTCTTGTTTTACATAAGTAATGTTATTTATTTCACAAATTATTTTACTTTTCTATGTGAAGTGCTTTGAGATGAGTTATGTTCTGAATTAACAGAACATAATTGAATTAAAAGTGCCTCATGGAAAAGAGGCTACAGAGGATCAGCACCAAAATCCCACTAATAACAACAGCAACGACATGTATTAATGAAATACCAGCAATTTAATCACTTTATAGAAAGGATGAGAATCAGCTTAAGGAATCATTCACAACTTGGCAACACAGACTTTGGGTTATAATGTTTTATGGTGCTTAAGACCTCATATACATTTAAAAAAAAAAACAAGCAACAAACATGTTTAAGTCCAAGTCTGTAGCAAATATTAATTCATAAAGTCATGTCCTGTATTATTTTCTGGAAATTTGTGGTTTTAGCAAAGTGGCAGCAGCTACGTTGTGCCATTTAAAGCGACGCACTGTTGGTTTAATAATAGGATTGCAAAAAGCTGAATAATTGGAAGTTCAGTATATTAGAGTAAGGACTAATTAAGGACAGTGTGCCCTGGATCAATAGTTGTAAATAGTAAAGGCTTCTTTGAGAACTTCTTTGAAGTTATACAGGGATTGATTCTTTGGTCGAGATTAGTTCCAATGAAAACTTTTACCAGCACAACAGGGACACTGTTTGCTGTTGGTTTTACAAATGTATTATGTTGGGTCACATTTTCAACACCGAGAGCATCTCAAATTAAATTTCACAGATTTCAAAATCCGGCACAAAAACTTGCATGAACAAAAGTTTCTTCCTGAATTTGGGCGGAGCGATCCTTTAGGCTGTTCAATCTGAAATAGAAAATACTCATTTTTAGAAGCTGCTCTCAAACACTTCAAAACTAGTTTCAACTTTGCTGATGTGCTGGTGTCTCTTCAAGGCCACATTTATAGCATTTGCACCTCGTTGTTGTAATTCAACTTTTTTTATTTTGCGCGCAGTTGTTCACTTACCTTAACAAAAGCAAAGAGCTCTTGACCACTAAACAGCAGCTGCCTCCCACATATCTTCACGTAGGCTTTTGTGTGGTGGAATAAAGAGAAGCAGAGGAGGTTCAACTTGACTCAGCAGCTTGACCTCGTACGTCAGCGCCGGCACAGAAGTCAAAGGCCAAAGTTGACTTCATTATTTTGAGTGAAGCCCTCCTGTTTAAAGGCAGGTGTCCCAGCTGAGGCAGACAAACTGGTCCGATGTGCACACGTGAAGCTTCAGCAGCTCTATTCATCATTTCACATTCATACGCTGTCACACAGGCTGGGAATACTGGTAATAATTCATCTCTCACAGTGATATGATCTTAATGAAGCCCACTCTGCCAGGATGAACAGTGAATAAATGTTTCTGCAAATTAAAGTGGTGGAAAAAGCTGCGATTTTCTCCTACACTAAGCTCCCATACGCTTTTTCACACGATTTCATAACTCCACTCCAAATGAAATCAATTATCTTGTTCTAAACACACCTTTTTATGAGCAATTAATCCAGCAACAATTAACCAGTGTCAGCTTTGTGCATCATATGAAAGTCATTAGAGGCACAAAGCCCCTGAAATAGCATTGAAAAGCTTTTTTGTGCTGCTGAAAGGAGCTCGCGGAGGCACTTATCTGATCACTCAGATCCACAATCCTCATGGCTTACTTAGGGGGCTTTGCTTATTTTTAAATTACCACTCGCTTTAATGCGCAGCTACACCACACAGGGCATCAAAAGGCCCCCTATGTAGCCTATAACCTTTGTTTTATCTCTGTTCATGTGCTGATCTGTGGTGGTGCTCTGAGTGCGGCTGTCCTCTGGCTGCATAGACAGGAGCCAAAATCATGCAGGGTTAATGATGCTGTCAGAGCGATGCCGAGGGAAGCAGCTGAGGGGACGGAGGGATAAGACAGAAGGCGAAGAAAGGAAAAAAAAAAAAGAGGGAGACGGACGCCAAAAATAGCCGCACTTCTGCTGCCTGCATTCCTCTAATGATTTTTTTAAAGTAATTATACGGTTGCTAGATTTATCGTCTTACAGTTAACGTTAAATATTCTTCACGTGTGTAAAGACGGATTCATACTTTAATATGACTTGCTGACACTTGCAGAAGTTTTCAAGAGAAGTTAACCACTTCAACTCTGGATTCATGCAGTGAATTTCATTTAAGTTATTCTAAGATGTTCTGTAGCAACTTTCTTGGTATAAACGTCTGATCTTGCTTTTTGAGCCTGGAAATTTTGGGCTTTTTTGACCTATTTGGACACACAAACATTTGATCCTCTTTGAAACAGTGCCTACAGATAAAGAACGCATTAAATAGACATTCGATCAACACAGACCTATAGTTATCACACCCTTTAGATCCATAAAATTAGAATTGGGAGTCTCAGATTAGGTGTAAAGGATTAGAGCCTCCTTAGGGAGTGACAGGTGGAAGCCATCTTGTTTAAACCTCTGGCATCTAGAGTCTGTTTGCCATTGTGCCAAGATCTTAAAAGCTCTCCGAAGTCCTTCAGAAAAAAAAGGTTTTGGATGCCAATGACTCTGGCAAGGAATTTTAGAAGATCTTCCAATCATTTGAAGCACATGATTCCACTGTGAGGAAAATCATCTACAGATAGGCTGCCAGTTTGTCCAGCACTTACCACCCCCAGCAAATTCAGCTCAAGAGCAGACCATCTGAGAAGCCTCAGAGAACCCCAGAATTTCGTTACAGGAACTGTACGTGACTCTTGCAACAGCTGGTGTTAAAGTGCAAGCATTTATCGCACAAATTTGACCTGCATGGAAGGGGAGCCAGGAAAAAGCCGCTGCAGTCCAAAAAGAGCATTAAAGCAAGACTACAGTCCGCCAGTGAGGTTATACACAAAGAGCAGACCAATAAAAGACAGAGCTTTTTACCCACAGTAACAGCAGACATGTTCAGTGGATACCAAAAATAGCTTTTCAGGAGATTTTTTCTGATTGAAAAGAAATGTGGGGTTATGGAATAGGCTAGTCAAAGGTCAAATTTGAATTCCATTTCAAATCCCCTGACAGTAAGCAATTCATGCAAGAAAACCCTAAAACATCTGAAGGTATTCCGCATAGACGAGTTGTCAAAAACATCCAGACTGGTGGACAATTATGTAAACTGAAGCTATGTAAGAAGTCATTGCTGCTAAACGGGGGCAACGCCAGCTGCAGAAGCCAAAGGTGTACTTACATTGTCCACAGAAGAACATCCATCCATCCTCCGTAGGGTCACGGGGGAGCTGGAGCCTATCCCAGTTGACTTACTGACCAGTCGGTCGGCAGTCTAACGCAGGGCTACACAGAGAGAGTCAAATAACCACGCACTCTCACCTCCGCATGTCTTTGGACTGTGGGAGGAAGTTGGAGAACCTGGTGAGAACCCACGGAGGCACAGGCATAAGATGCAAACTTCACACAGAACGATCCCAGGCCAAAATTTGAAACCATAACCTTTGTCCACAGAAGAACATTACATCTGTTCATATTTTTGTCCAATAAATGATTGAAAATTGGAATTCCTTGTGGTGTTATTAAAGTACATTTATGAGCGGGTACTGTTTTGGGATCAAATGTTTGCTTGTCCAAATATGTCAAAAAAGAAAAAAAAACATTCCTAGACACACCATTTCCACTGCTCCAAGTACAGACTGTACTCACAGCTTAAAATCATCCACAACACAAGCAGCATTTACTCCTTTTAGACAAACATTTCCCTAAAACCACAATTTAAAAATAAGTCAGCCTTTTCAGATAAGTCAAATTTATTACTTGTGACTTATCATTCATGTTTTCAGTATAAAGTTCGCGGCTGAACGAGCCACACACAGGAAACACTAAAACATTATCGCTTTTAATCTTTTTAGTCTTCAATTTTTCATGTGATTTACTGACATGATAAAAACATAAAAACTATTCTGAATTGACTCTTAAAGTGTATTCCCAACTATAATTGCTTTTAGTTTTGAAAACATTCCGAGAAAGTGAAAGTGCCAAGTTCTAATAATGTTTTCAACAGGAAGTTCGGCTTTTATTAGCTCCCAGAATAATGTTGTTAAAGGCAGCGTTCTCTAAAGACTTCTAAGAACCATTACGTGCGATCTCTCTTAAAATGTTTCACAATCATGGCGTTGACAAGAATTTATGAAAAAACACTCAATGTGTTACTTCAACAACATCTTCAGAGTAGTGCAGGGGGAAAAGTCGAATCTTTAATATTTTTATCAAATCACAGCTACCACCTGCCATCTGAGGCCTTGATAACATCTTAATAACTATCTTTTTTGAATGCTGGTTTGAGAACGTGCTTCCTTTCTTATCATGTCACACAATCTGTGGCCGACATCCTGAAAACACCCTCTGAATGTTAAAGTTAAAACATTGTGTCTTGACCTTATAGGAACATGATTTAAATGAATAAATATCCTTAAAATGCTCTTTTTAAAACTACAGCTTGGTAATGTTAGCCAGTGTTGTGGAGACATTTTGTACTAGCCTGGCCGTTCTTGATCAAATTCAGTGTGTTGACTCATTATTCTCTGCAAAATTGTATTAGATCCACACTGTTTTTCTTTGCAATCACCGTGTTCGAATTTTTCTAGCTTGGGCAGCGGCTTTGGGTTATTAAAAAAAATAAAAAATTTAAATTTAAAATGGGCAGAAAAACAATAAAATAACAATTTGTTCCTACAAAAAACTATCATAAAGGAGTTGTTTTGTATTTTTGATAGTGACTTCTTGCATAGTCACACAGCCACTTGTCATTACAGACTGAGAAACCTGCATGAGGCTGTTTTCACCCCAATTCATTGTAAACGTGCACATTTGCTTATGTAAAGCTGCCATTTGGGAGCAAAACATGATGAGGCTGAGTTTTCTTTAGCAATGAGAGAAAAAAAATGCGGGTCTCTTGTAAAAGGAATGAGACTAATGAAAGGTATTTAGTGCACATTGCAAACAGGAAGAACATTCATCTGAGGTGAGCTCACATCTAACCCGGGGTGGTGACAAATCTATAGTGGGAGTGAGCTCATTAGTGCAACTCGCATAGCAGACATGCAGTAATTCAATTTATTAATGGATCAAAAGAAGCCACACTGTAAAAAAAAATGCTCACAAATTATACGGTGTAAAACTGTCAAACCAGGACAGTAAAAATCTGTGAACTCTAACACAGTTTGACAAAGTTTACTTAACACAGAATCACCCTAAATAGGCTAATCAGGAGGAAACTGTATGCTGTCATATGTTTAACATCAATACTGTAATTTTTGCATTTACTTCTCAAAAAGAATACCAGTTTTCAGAGTTTCTACTGACAATGGAAACATGGCATATTTTTGACAAGTAACATGGTGATTTTTGCATTTATTTCATGTAAAAAAAATAGTTTGGACATGTCAAATTGATGAATGCACATATGGTTTAATATTTACGACAGCTACAACTGGAATGTTTGCTAAAAATACACATATTAAAAGTTAAATACACTAACTATTGTGCTGATAATGGAAAAAAAAAACGTTGCAATATTGATAATAGATCACACAAATTTCATTTTATATGGTGTTTTTATGTAAATTTTCATGGACAACTAAAATTTTAGGTGAAAATTTTACAACAAAATGTGGAACAAAGCACATTTTTTAATGATAAAATCAACCGTATCAAGACATTCCTTTACCATAAATGATTTTATGGAAGTGTTCTGGAAACCACAGCTGCCAGAATTTTACCGTAAATATACCTTTTTTTTTTTTTTTTTTTTACAGTGTATGTTAAATTACCTGATCCGCAAAGGCTGGAAATATGTAAAGACAGACGGAGAAATGTTTCAAGGACTGGCAGCTATGTGGTTAAAGTCTCTACAGAATACCTGCTATCCTTCAACACATTGCACGCACACAAACCAGACTAGATAAAAAATGCTTTATTAGTTTTTCCTTGCTCTGCTGCATCTTAAAGTGCAGCATTAAGCGTCAAGAAGGTCCTCTTGTAGTGAAGAGCACGCTAAAAGGGCTCCAAAAAAGCAAGACAAGAAATCAAGTGAGATTTGGAAAACAATATCAGGAACTTAATGCCCGCCAGCAGCCACTCAAGCCTATTACTGCTCATTAAGAAATGCCAGAGGGATAACAGAGCTGAGGAAACACGCAGGCATTACTTCTGCAGTTCATTTGAAATAAATAACTTGTGGGAATAAAAAGAAAAACCTCACAACTATATTGTTATTGCTTCTGATACAGCTAAAGTGTCGTCAATTTACACCATCCGTACAGTACGACAGCCTCTTTCCAAGGCACTTGGACCGGGAGATCGAAACCAAATAATGCAATCTGACGGACACAATTATGTTAGGAGACATGATGGCAGCGGTGATAATCAAAACACTCGCTGGCCCGTCTCTGACAACAGCTCATAACTTTGAAAACCAATAAGGGAAAATGACAATAACAGCGTCCACATTATCATATTGTGTTACACAACAGAAACCCGTGATGTGGTGCATCGGATCATTATTAGAGCAGCTCTTTCATATTATGTTCCCTTTGTGGAGCAGATATGAAGTGTATAAATGCGCGATAGAGGGGCTTTTAATGAGACTTTGTTTTCTTAATACAATATCCCACAGTGTTCAGAGCAGAGCAGCGGCGGTGTCATCAGTTCGAGAGAGGCTGCTGCTCCTTATCAAGACAGGCACTTTATTCATTACTTAGATAACAGCCATATTTTAGGGGCTAAATCAAAAGGGCTCCTTGTGTCAGGAATAATTATAATCAGAAGCACAATCAGTCATAGAGAGAGCAGAGATGCAGCGAAGACTCGGGCTACGACTGGAACTCCTTAGCGAGTTAAGATACTTCAGTCTTTAGACAAATAATCAATTGGAAACTGATTACAGTGAACCATAAAAATAAACCCCACATGTACACAAAGAAATACACAAAATACAAAGTGAAAAGGTTAAATAATG
Source organism: Acanthochromis polyacanthus (assembly GCF_021347895.1). NCBI lineage: Eukaryota > Metazoa > Chordata > Actinopteri > Pomacentridae > Acanthochromis > Acanthochromis polyacanthus. The sequence continues at coordinate 10,957,757 of NC_067131.1, read as the reverse complement.
CATAGATAAGTTCTCATAAATCTATTATGGCATAAAGTTCATAAGCTTTCATTTTCCACCAGCTCTTTCAATGGGCAGAGACTAAGTGAAAGATTGGACATTGTTGTTTCCGATCCCACTAATCCCCATGAAAGCCTCTTGTGATAACATTTCTTTAGAGAAACTGGCCGTAACTTAATACGCGATTATCGACAGACTAAAACTGAATTACACATCAGTGCTGTTAAACGTCCCTTTTCTTAATTCCTACTATTGTTGCTCATCATAATATTTTAATGAGAACTGGTTTCAGAGAACGCAAAAAACTTTAACTAAGCTGTGATTATATCATTCAGATGTAAACCACGTCTGTGAAATTCACAGTGGTCTCACAGTCGAGGTAAAAATATAAAGCTGATCAGAGGTTTGGGCTTTTTCAGTGTTTCAAAGTAGGCTAAGTTTCCCAAAACAGAATTTAAATGATCATTTCTGTCAATCACTCACACAAACACCTCCACCAGTCAATTAAATAATCATAATTTCGTCGGTTTCTCATTAAAAACAAAGACTCTCTGACTTGTGGCAGTGTTTTTTAAGTAAGAGGGTACCGTGGAGTGCAAATTTTTCATCAACAAAACACTACTGCATTAGTAATGAGGACATTTTCTTACCGTTTGTGCAGCCTGTCCTCAGAAGAGTTTGGTACATAAATATTCTGATACAGATGCTAATTATTAGGCTGCTGCTGTATTTGCTGCGCAGCTTTATAAGATGTTTAGTGATGCCACTATTTGCATTCCTGTCAATAAATGTCGCACACAGTAAAGAACATTACAGTGCTGATGCGTTTTGTTTTATGGAAAGGGCATCTTAGTGGATTGAAATGAAATTCTCCTGAAAATCTGGTTTGCTTGAACTGCATTTTAGTCAGAAGTGACAGCTCCGTCAGAAACAATCTCCCTCCTTCCTTCAGAACAAAACAAGTGCTGGATTTATCCGAGACTGGAGGCTAAACTGACATGTCAACGCAAAGCAAAGCGTGGATTTTGAGGCTGTTCTAACTAAGACAAATAGGTGGTTTTAGAAGGCATGAGACAACGCCACAGTGATCTCGCCCTTTCCGGGATCTGCGCTTATTTGAAGAGGCTGGGAAATCGAGGCCGCTTTCATCATACAGGCTTTACTTGCTTCCGTACAGTAGTAAACCCATATACCTAAAGTGAGGCTTGGATTGCTGTTCGACTCCTTCATAACAGCTGGAAGTTTGGCTGAGATGCTGATGGGCTGCGACAGATCCACGATGCCACCGGTGATCACCTGACTGTTCAGCAGCCACTCGTTACCTATGAAAAAACAGAAGACATTGTCAAAAGGGACAAAATCAACTGTACATATTGTCTATAAAACTGGGTTCTAAGACTCATAAACAAGACAGTACAGTTGTCCTAGCTGCTGCATGAGGCTGTACTTTGACTTAGGTTTGCTTTATTTTGCAATAATTGCAATAATTTTGTCTTTGCTTGCAATACCTTTGAATTAAGTTGTTCATTACCTTGCAATACATTTGTCTTACCTCATAATACTTTTGGTTTGCTTCTAAGGATGCTAATTTTGAACAATTTTCTAAACCAATAGTTTGCCGCCTTAATTGGCAAGTTATCGATTAATCAAAAACATAAAACTCAGCGGACATCATCCTATTTTCTGATTGAGCTGCTTTAAATGCAGTCATATGCTCAACAGACTGCTCCACTACTGCAGACCATCAGCCACTAGCTCATAGGAACACTGTCATAGCCCACTTCAGCTCACCAATAAGATGAGAGCACTGGTTAGTGTTCATTAACAGTCACACGACACTTTCTCATGCTGGCACTTCACTAGATTACCTCTCAGCTTGCCAAAACAGAACTGTGATTTGTCCGATTTTTGCCCCCTGTGGTCGCTACCGTGATAAACAATACGAGCCAACCAGGCACTACAGCTGATCTACAATACATTTTCTGACATCTGATTGTCTTTCATCTACTGCCTTATCAGTTTATGTATTTTTAATTGGTTAAATTACCAACACAATTAATCAATTACAAATTAATCATTTACACTCCACTTACCTTGCAATAAGTTTTACATTCAATTGCAATAAATCGTGCGTTGCCGGGCAAATACTTTTGCATTGCCTCGCAATAATCTTTGGTATATTTTCTGGAATATTCTCTGTAGCATAAAAGATTAAACCCCAGCAGCAACCAAAGTCAATACATTAACCAAATCTAGCCTCAGGTACACCATCGCAGCCATTCAGAGCAGCCACACATGGATACCATCAGAGAGGGAAAATTAATATCGAGCCACAAATGCATCACGTAAACATAATCTCTCCTCTCTGCAGTGTCTGCAGAGTGTTTCACTAAAGTGGCAGCTTATCATGACTGGCCCGACACACCAAGTGCTCATATGAATCAGAAGAACTGTAAAGCACAATGTGAGAAAGTAAATAAAAAATTCTCGTACTAATGCCCGCATGCTAACATGCTAACAATGACCATGCTCATGCTAGGCAAGTACAATGTTCACCACATTCATCATGTAATGCAGGTCAGTATTTGCTTATTAACACTGACCAAAATCTACAGCAAAGGCAGGTGGGATTGTTATGAATTTTGCAAGTATTTTGTCATAAACTAAAGTCATCAAAGGGCTACAAAAAAAACAATACAAACAAAACAATAAAAAAAGGTTTAAGTGATCAACAACTGCAATTCATCCTGAGTGTGCCATTAATACCTAAACCAAATGTTTCTGGAACATTTCACTCAAATCCACCAGAATTAAGCTACTAGATGAAAAGTCAAATCATCAAAGTCATCATGATACAACCTCCGGGCACGATGAATGTCATGGCAGTGTGGCCAAAAGTTATAGATACAGAGTAGAATAAATATTCCTTCTAAAAACAAACTTGGCAGCCCACCGACAGACCCTTCCCCAGGGATTCACTGCCAGCATGGATGAAAACAAGATCAGTGCATAGTTTGGAAATATATCCATCTCATTTCTGCTATACTCTGAAAGAGCAGAAGTGTTTGTGTGAGAATGTCTGCCTGACATCCAGATTTATTGCTGAGTGTGGCTTAGCGCAGCCTCGGTGCTGGATGGCCTCGAGCGTGAGCTTTACACAGCATCAGCAAACAGTGTCCTCTGAAACAGTAGTCCCAACTTACTTTTGTAAATCAGATGAAGTCAGGGTGAGGACATTCATTTTCTGAAACAATTGGGATATTTTTAGATGCAAACTCACATCTAAAGAGACATGGCCACTGGAAGATAAATGAAAGTCGAAAAAGAAAAGCCTACATTTTCAACTGTGAGAAAACTTCACGCTAGAGAGGGAACGAAATCCATGCCAGCAGTGATTAATGAAGCTGATGCCTAACATAAGGTCCCAGGGAAGCCATTTCTAAAAAGCCACTAAAAAACAATTTAGATTCGCCGTGCACTTCGAAGTTGATCCATTAAAATTCCTGCCTGCTCTGATCAGATCAGTATGAGTCTAGACTGGGCATAATGCGACAGCGGCAGATCACGTAACATAGCCTGGTAGCTAATTATGTGAACCAAGGCATGTCGTCTTATCGAAATGTTCTAAAAATAGCCCGCTGATATCCAGGACTGCATGCTGCATCGCTCAGAATGATAGAAACACTTTTGTTCCAAACCTAATGAACGAACCATTGACTGTTGCTGGCTTGGTGTCTAAAAATCACCTCACACTCGATCTTAGAGTCACACTGAGGTTGATTACACTTTGGCAAAATTGAACAAAGTCATTTGAACAAGAATACGGACAAAAAAAAATCAGATTAAATTGTTCCTGCCACATAGAACCTCACCGGTGGTTTAAAAGAGTCCCTGAGTGATTTAAGTATTCCTCCATCCTTTAGCTGTGAACTATGAATCCCAGGCGTGGGCTGCCTGAGAGAGAATCTGCTTGTTGTACAGTGAAAATGACATCAAGGTTAAGCATCATTCACTGCCATTATTTTTTGACAGAATCATGGATCGCAGACCAAAATAAAGCCTGGTAGGAGAGAATGAGAGGTTCACTTCTACAGCAAGGTCATTACAAATGTAGAGAACCAGTGTAGGTTGTGACCATTCAGCACAAGAGGCAAACAACAAAACTTCAGCATAACATGAAATTCAATTTTTTTTTCCCCCTTTTGAAACTTGATGAAAACAATAGTGAGTCTATCCTAAATATGATCACATCATACCTCGCCCTTTTCACAGGTAACTCCTTAAGTGTGGACGTATGATTTTTCTGGTTCAACTTTGATTAAACGGTTAAATGCTGCCACATTCTGCACCCTCTCTCCCCCCTCACTAATGCCTTGGTGTTGCAAACCAACAAGGTGGAAAGCGGCATGTAGGCTTGTAAAACCAGTGCAGTATTTAAAACGAGAAAATGAAAACAAGGTTGCATGTAGGCTGTGTGTGAAAACCTCTTGACCGGTGCAACGCGTAACCACATTCAACATAAAGATGTGGACGTTAACCTGCAAAAAATGTGTTTGAAATGTTACTAGCAATGCATGAATAGCATTTAAAACTTGATTTGGCTATTGAAGAATGTGATGTGATGGCTCTTCTATTAATATTTTGTGTGTTTTCTGAGTGCTTGCTTACTTTTAGGCTTGTCCAAATTAAAATTTTGGTTTAACTGACAGTTCAATAAGTCCTTCAGAATCTCTGTTCTGTTGTTTAAATCCTTCCAGTTTTCCTAATACCTCTTTACCAGCATATATTGGTCATATCTTGGACTTTCCAGCACTGCCTGCTGCCTAAATCCCTCCTCTAAACAGCAAAAATGTCCAATCAGAGCTCAGCATTTGCAAACAGACACAGCAGGTCAGTCAAGCTTTGGGTTTCTCCACATGTTGAGCTGGGATCCAAACCTGGAACTTCTTTAATCTTTACAAAAGATGTTTGTCTGCTCTTACAATAAAATGCAAACATTACTATGTCTTGACCCACCTTTTCTTTTAAAGGTGCTACACTTTGCGCAGCAGTGCAACAACAAGGTGAGGCTTAACCAACTGTTAAGACGCCTTTCATGGGTATGAATTTAAATGTACATGTAGGGTCAATTGGAATAGAACATTTACGTGCACTTTGCCCTTGTAGCAATGACTGCATGTTGCCTCACCCTCAGCTGTGAGAGACCAGCAGCTGGGCGCCTCTTCGGTGAGTTTGGTTCCTTCTGGAAGCGATATTGTGACCGACAGGACGACAGTCTGCCCTACGGAAACAGCTACTGGCGGCATTTCCTTCCTGGCAGCTGATTTTGGCAGCGTTGGGGCTGTGGTTGGACCCGAAGGCATAGCAGGTCTCGAGTCGGTGCACTCAGTGGAGATGGGGAACTGGATAGGAGAGAGATTTGGATCTTCAGATCAAAGAAGAGCAAGGAGAAAGCTGGTGACAATTAAAATGTCCTTTCTTCATCACCTTTTATCCAACCTCTCCTTCCACAAAAGCTTTTAGGACAGATTAATTGCATGAACGTGGACAAAATGTAAAGTACTTTCTCAAGGTTGGAAGTGCACTTTTGTCAAACACACACAAACACAGATCTGACCAGTGAGACAGTCTTGGATGCCAGATCCAGCACTTTGACTTGGTGGTTGTTGGTGTCGGCCACATAAAGAAGCTTCCCGCCGTCGCCGACGCAGATTCCTCCGGGTTCACTGAAGCAGGATTTACTAAAGTCAGGGCCCAGAGTGTCTCCAGCCTCCCCTGTTCCTGCTAATGTGCTGCACTGCTTCGTCTTTGGATCCACCACCTTGATCTGAGCATAATCACACGCACACAGACATGTGAAAGACAAAATAAGGGGTATTATGAAAAAGAAAAGGACACGTTGTTATGTACGGATGTTTTTTAGATGAAAAGGGAGATTTAACCTCTGTGGGTATCCACTTAATCATCTAAAGGAACTCGTTACGACACAACACACCTTTTAATAGCAGCCTTGTGACAGTGCACCAGTTACCTTGTGGTTGTAGGAGTCGGCCACATAGAGCAGGCTTTGTTCAGGCGCCCAAGCTACACCCAAAGGATGCTGCAGTTTGGCATCCACTCCTTTCCCATCTACATCCCCAAAAGCAAAAAGGTTCTGGTTGGAAGAAGACAAAATATTCAGAAGAGGTCAAATGAAGATATGAATAGATACAAATGCCCAAACTGCTGTTTTTGACTCTTATTTTAAGCTTAACATTAATCAAATAACAGAATATCCAAGCAAACATTCTAAACTGCCTTTAATTAAGTATGGCCAAAAGTTTCCCTGTGCTATAAATGATCAGTTTCCATTAGAAGAACCCTTGAAATGAAAACATGGAAGCAACATTGGCTTCATTATTTCTGGGTCTCTTGAATAATTCATGCAGCGCCACAATTTAAACAGTAACAAGAACTAATAAGCTGCATTAGTAATAAACGGCGGCTGTTACTTCCAAATGCATTAATTACAGTGCAGAACGGAGATGAGTCATTCCCGAGAAGTTTTCAAGAAAAGTACAACAACATTAATATTAGAATATTACAAATGAGCACGTAATTATGATTAGGCGGAAGAAATTGTTTGCACGGTGACAAGTGACAAACCGATAAATCATTATTACAGCCAATCAGCAACCAATTTGTAGAGCAAAAATGGGGAAGAATTGAAATAGCTTTTCCTCCTGCATCACTCAGTTCAGCAAACAAAAAACTGAGATAACGATCTTCTGTCAAGTCTCATGATTCTGTCTAGTTCACAGACTCTCCACAGCCGAAGAGTGCGCTCGACAAGAGCAGCTGAAAAAGGAACAAATCCTTGGGAAAATCTCCTAGTGTGCACCAGTAGACTCGTTCCAAATGCCAGCGGATTTACATGTGCTCACATACTACCCGTTACCTCTGTATCAGATGGTGACGCAGCTGTGAGCGGAACTGTGAAGTTCCTCTGCAGCGCAAAGTGAATGAAATCTGAACAGTGAAGAAAGCTGATTGGGTGGGAAGTTTTTTTCCCCATTAGCTTTTACTTTTAACTTGGAAACTATAACTATCACCTGGAAGTGTTATGTCTTTGTTACCTAGTCAGGTTGCAGCTTACATCTAAGGTTGATGCTAGAGGTACGGACCCGTACCCGTAGCATCTGTACTAGAGGTACGGACCCGTACCCGTAGCATCTGTACTAGAGGTACGGACCCGTACCCGTAGCATCTGTACTAGAGGTACGGACCCGTACCCGTGGGATCTGTACTAGAGGTACGGACCCGTACCCGTGGGATCTGTACTAGAGGTACGGACCCGTACCCGTAGCATCTGTACTAGAGGTACGGACCCGTACCCGTGGGATCTGTACTAGAGGTACGGACCCGTACCCGTAGCATCTGTACTAGAGGTACGGACCCGTACCCGTAGGATCTGTACTAGAGGTACGGACCCGTACCCGTAGCATCTGTACTAGAGGTACGGACCCGTACCCGTAGCATCTCTACTAGAGGTACGGACCCGTACCCGTAGCATCTGTACTAGAGGTACGGACCCGTACCCGTAGCATCTGTACTAGAGGTACGGACCCGTACCCGTAGCATCTGTACTAGAGGTACGGATCCGTTAAGGTCACTGAAGAGCTGGCGCCGGTTAACTACTATTTGCTGCACATTACAGGCAGTTTATATGAATGACTTTGACGGCGAACATTGTATAATTTAACCAAAAATACAATATTTATGTACGGCTCATTAATATTTATGGTAAGGGAAAGTGCCGTATCCGCAGGCCACAGGCTACGGGTACGGGTCCGTATCTGTAGACACTACCTACATCGAATGTTTCTTCTGTACCCGAGTTATTGTGTCGAAAAACTGCTAGAAAAGTTTTTCAGCACAATATTGTGATGTCATGGTGATGTTAACACTGTAAAGCCTACCCATCAAACAATAGCCGGAAAATTCAAATTTTTTGAAACTGAGATGTTTTTTTTTTTTTTTTTACCCCTTCTAACAAAATCCAAAAGAAAAATTTTGCCATATCATTTTGTTTATGATACATTTTTTGTATCAAATTTGATACATTAGGTGTTTTTGGCAACTTTTTGCTCACAATAATCTAAAGCTAAAGCTAAACCACTTGCTCCAGTCTACTGATTAGCATTGAGTGAGCTGACACACTTCATAACAAAAACTGATATAATAATAATTACAATCAAAAGAAAGAACAAAACAACAACCTGCAGGGAGCTTTGTCTCCATCTCCCAGTAGGTTCTCACCCTGGACATATCTACTAATCCCACATGCATGTACATGCCTAGAACCTGCTCTGTCTCCTCCTCATGCTAACTGCTACATGTCACTTGTGTTGCCATCCAGTATTTTGTCGATGAAATTTTCAATGTACTTTCTTTTTGACATCTAAAAACTGGTCAACATAGTATAGCTATTATGATTTCAGAGAAATTTTTATTGTAAGAAATACTCGAAATGCATTTGAAGACGGCATTTCATTCATCAATTAAGTTAATTAAGTCATCAAAAGTAGTGTGTTGATGACATTTTCAAAGATTTTTTCCTCTCTTCCTCCTCTACTCTTGCTGGCATTTAAAAATAGGTCAATATAGTATAGCGCTTATGATTTCAGAGGAATTGATATTGTAAAAATACTAAAAATGCACTTGAAGATGGCATTTCATTGATCAATTGAGCTAATTAAGTATTTAAAATGGTGTGTTTGTATTTTCATAGGTATAAAGTCGATTACATTACAAAAATGTTACATGACAATTAAAAAAAAGCATGTTATAATCCTGGAGTATCAAATTTGATACAAACATTTTAACATGAGTTAACCGTTGACTTTTTGGATGTTAAAATGACACCACCTCATTATCAGAGGTGTGATATTCTGTCACAATAAGAGCATGAATTCTTCCGTTTTCCAATCAGTTAATTTTTTAGTCAAAGAGTTTGACTCAAATTTTGAGTCAAATTTGAAAAAAAATTCCCTCAAACTGTGTATTCAGTATTCATCTGCAGCAGAACAAAAGCCAACCTGGAAACATAAAGCCTCTGGCTATAGCTGTCACTCACAGAAAAAGGCATAAAAATGTCATTTTAAATACAGGTTTTAAAACAGAAATGTTTACGTAAATCTGTTGGGGTTCAGGGAACAGTTTGAGATTTTTAGAAATACCTTCTTGCCAAAAGTTAAAATGATCACTATCACTCTTACAGTAAACCTAGCATGCCAGCAATGGATTATATCTTGTTCTTAAACTTATACAGTGAGTTTGTATGCTTTAACTGAAGCCAAATTTGCTTACCTTTGGTCAGACATCGGCTCGCTATTTCCCAAATTCCAGCCATTGTGTCAAGCAAAGCAAATGAGCCGCGAACTACAATTTTAGACAAATCTGACAGTGACGGTCTTCTGATCCGTCTCTTGCTGTATCAGAGTACTAACAAGTTTGGTTTTTCCTTTAAATACTTTGAACATTGCGTAGTTCAGTGCATGACGCTCAGCTGACTCTATAAAAGCGGACAATTCATGTTTTTTGCTGCAATGCTGTCAGCCGCATATAATCAAATTACAGATTCTTCTGAAGCATTTCGGGATGCTGAAGTCAATATGGGGAAGTTGGCAAGATCACATGGTTTAAATCCCAGAAGTAAGATGGCTTTAAAAGTCTTGTGAGAGCTCAGTAAGAGACAGAAATAACCTAAATATTCAAATTCAAGTAACTGTCAGATGTAGTGCTGTGATGCAAATATAGTGACAAAAAAAGTGCAAATCTAAGAGGTGTTAGTTCAGATGGACATTTAAGTGTAACAGTTTTAATTCTCTTTAAAGTTTCATGTTTCATTGTCTCCCCATAATAGCTACAATGTCTGTGGGCAGCAGACTGTATTAATGGTTTTCGCTGGCTCTCGGCCACATTGAATAAACTGTATACGACTCTCCAGTTAATTACTCCCTGTTCTTGTGGGCAACTACTTTAGAGCTTTTGGGACGTTTCAAAAATAAACCAGTGTGGCGAGAAATCTACAGCAGAGGGGACGTATGAGGATAAAAAAGCAGTACCAAAAATTTGTTTCCAGGCTTTGCTTCTACAGCAAGCAAGAGAGACGACATGCATTTGTGGCTTTTTTTGAGTAAATATTTTCTGTCTATGGAAAAATGGCCCTGAGCCCTCGAGACTGGTTAAGAATTGTACAACATTTTTCATCATGATTGTCACAATGTTTACTATGGCTAGAAATGTGGTAGATTAATGAGCAGGAATTATTATAATTTCTGTGGATCTATGGAGGCACAACCAGGTACAGGACATATTATCATTGAGATACTGCACAAGGTTATGCAGTTCCTTCAGTATACTTCAGAAATGCATACCTAATTTCCTCTTTATTTTCAAGCTGCAGTTCGCTGTATAGTCTGTAAAATCATTGTGTACGAAAAGGACAAAAAATAAATGATTAAAAGTAGAGAGTTTACCCCCTCAAAGGCTCTTGAGGGTCACGTGGTGCTTGTTCTTTGTAGCTGTTTTGCTTAGATATCATTTCTAATCACCAGACCGTTACAATGTGAACAGTTTCTTGCATGAGTGGAAAAGACACACAGCAGATACAGAAAAACCTTCTCCACCATTACATTAATCCATCCATCATCTGTTGAATACCCACCAGTGGGTCCCTCTCTCCCCCGACCAGCAACTTGACGGCTCCATCTTTTAATGTCAGCGTTCGGATGGTGCTGCTTTCGCTATCTGCTACGTACATGCAGCTCCAGGGTTCCTCGGGGGCTACGGCCAGGCCTGAAGGCTGAGCAAAGCCTGCCTTGTGAGGGTAGGCGTTATTTCGGTTCTCCTCGTTGCCGCTGCCTGCCCATCGAACGCACATACCAGCCTTGGACTCACTGTTGAAGTTGTAAAAAGGAACACAATGACGAAAAGCTGTAACGCTTTTCTGGACATGATTTCAAATAAAGCAGAATCTGACTTTGTATTTATCGTAAACGTGGCTATTTGTTGAAGCTACCCAGCATTTTCCAAGATGGAAATCTCCTCTATCGGAAGGGTTTACTTTTGTTTAACTAGGACACATTCTTACATAATTTTTTTCACTGATTCCCTGTGATATTTCCTGCCACATATATCTAAAAATGGATCTGACAGGAGGAAAGCTGCAGTACAACAGTGTCCCCTAATATTCTTAGAAAATGTTATTCGTGGATTTTCAGCGTTGTGGTTGCCAGGTTGCTGTGATGGTCGTGTACCAGTCTCTCACCTTCCTTTGGGCAGTTTTCCATCTGCTAGGAACAAAGCCCAGATCTGGTGAGTCCCTGCCATGGCTATCCACAGCACGTTGCCTTCAGCACCGCCTACACAAACACATGAAACACAAATATTAAAAAGAAAAAAATTAAAACACTATAAATTCAGATGCAGGAAACTTGTGTCCTTGCTTCTGGCTGTCAACCAGTAATCCTCAATATCATCCAGAAACTACTATTTGTCCTTGAGGTCAAGTGTTCTTTCAGGTTTGATTGGAAAGTTGTATGCGAGCTAGGAAAAAAATAATATATATATATATTTTTTAAAGATGCTTTGAGCGTCTGGTGAATGCTGAGTGTCAGAATTAAGTTAAAAAAGCAGCTATGCAGGTTTAAGCGACCGCATCTGATCGCGTCTGATAAAGGTCACATCCCACCTCAGACACACTCAGCACAGGCAACACCGTCAGCATGACGGATACACAACCAATATAGACGTACAGTTGTATTTTTAATGCGGTGCCGAGTTCAGTCCTTTTTGATCACATCTGCTGCACTGTCAGGCATATGGATCTGACTCACGGCATCAATGCCAGTGTCGCACTTTATAGTTCAAAAGGTGTAGAATCCTGTTTATTTGGGTGAGTCAATTATTCATCCACACAGTGAATAAAACCATGAATATGCAATGAGTGTTTGGATGTACTCTCAAAGGACAATGTTAGAGGAGTTAAAGGTCTAGTGGCACATCCTCCGACCATGTGGTGACGCTTCAAAGCAGCAGTCATCCGTCAGCCTGAGCCCTAGCCTAGCCGCGCTAGACCCATGTTCTGAAGACACAAGGGTCTAGGCACGCTCGACAGGGAGGGAGGTGGGCTAAAAGGTTGTCTATCAAATCACTCTGCAGCAATTGGGTAGGTATACAACCAATCAGCGCAACGAATAGGCTCCTAGAGCGCCGGAAATCAGAGGATACGGTAGCTCGGTGAAGCCTTATTTATTCAGTCAATGGGTGAGGCTCAAGTATATTACAGACATGTTAACAGAAAGATTATTCAGAGTCGTTGCCGTGGGTTGTCTAGCGTGGCTAGGCTGGTTGTTTCCGGTTGTTTCTGTCAGAATCGTCACGCCTCTGTCGTCACTTAGTTACGCCTGCCTTCTGACTCTACACTTCATGGTGATTGGTCCGGCCAGTTTTAGGAGCATCCAACCTCGAGCCTTATGGAGGGTAACTAGACCCACCCTGGCAGAGAATTAAATTCGTTGCCGTGGGTTGTCTAGCGCGGCTAGGCTAGGACTTTGGGACATTTGGTATGCAGAAAAAAACATTTCCACACTTAATATGAGATGTAAATGAGGTATTGTGGCTCATCGAGAACTGTAGTGCTCACTGGATTATCACTTCTCTCACAGGGCCTGAAAGTGGGCGAAAAGATGGCGACTTGTCCGAAGCATCCTTTAACTAGACCCACCCTGGCAGAGAATTAAATTCGTTGCCGTGGGTTGTCTAGCGCGGCTAAGCTACCCGAGCCCAACATGTGACTATGACTGATCACCTCTGGCAGTGGCCTGTACGTAATGAGAAAATAATGTTGCAAAGATCCTGAAATCGTATGGTTTTAATACTTTAAATCCACATGAAAATAACCAATCAATCAGTCATAATAGACTACAATATAAAGTGACTGTTGAGGAGTACAGCACTTGCCAAAGGTAGAATAAACAACTCTGTCAAGGCACATACTGTCATCCTTTCTTTGATGTATTTAAGCACACAATGCAGTTGAACATGTACTTTCCTTGATGTAAAGGAGCACATACAAAGTTAAAAGTAAACAATGTTAACCTGAGGCAAGAAAGCCGACAGATAAACTGACAACTTAATAAATATACAAATTTAAATATATTCTAAAAGTACAAGTTTGATTAGAATCTCTTTATAAACTACTATGCTTTTCCTAGATTCTGAAAAAAACAAGACAATTGTGTAACAATTGTGTTAATTGTTAATAAAGTCATTAATTGGATACATTTTAAAACTGCATTTTGAGCATCTGTCCAGCCAAACACGGTCATCCTTTGTCGGATGTATTTAAGCACACAGTGTTACAGGTACGGCTCAACATGTGCTTCAGTTTTCCTTGAACTGAGGAAGCATATACAAAGCTAGTAGGAAACAATGTTAATCTGAGGCAAGAAAGTTGTAAGAAACACAGAAAACTGTGGCTATAAATATACAAACTTAAACACAATATCTAAAAGTAAAAGTTTGACTGAAATTCCGTTTAATATTTAGATTTTTCCTAAGGTATTATTTATTCTAAAATTCTACAATAAATAAGATATTCATGTGTGATAATTGGTAGTAAAGTCATTACTTGAATATATTTTAAAATTGCATTTACAGCAAATACATAAATTGCTAATAATGGATTGCATAATGCTCCGAAAGTGACACAAAGAAAACTAATAGACCTTTTAAAAATGTAAAAATCTATAATGTATTCATTACTAATATAAACTGAAATCCAAACAACTTTGTATTCATCATTTGTGAATGACAACAACCCAACCAGGAGAATAAAAGAGTGTTGTGAAATTTAATAGCCACATACAGTACCAATTTCTACATATGACAATAGTTCATTGCCATTTCATTTTATCTGCACACTAAATGGCCACAGATGGCACCTCATTCCGACACAAGACATACATTATTTAGAGATAAAAGGTCTGAGAGCTCCAAAAGCTGAGTTAAAAAAAAGCTTTTCACTTTAGTTTTAAAAAAAACAACAACTTTGTGCCACATATTAAAAGAGATTAATAATAAAGATACTCTGAATGCTGAAGGCAAAATAATAAAAGGCATTAGGAGGGACTGAGCTTTGAGGTAAAATGGAGGTTAGATTACTTTGCGAGAAAATAAAAGACCTTGTCAGGTAGCTTGCATAGTTTCCATTCATTGCCGATTTCTTGTCATCAAACGATTCAGTAGAACTAAAATAAGGAACTAGCAAAGAGCTAGACTGTACTGTATCCCCTTGGAACTAGATTACACAGATTAAAAGGCCTCTTCCAACAACTTAATTAGCCGGTTCTATCCTCGATCCATCTCTGAGAATCTCTGAACATGCCTACTTAATTCACAATGAGGACAGAAAAAGTAAGGGCTTAGATGATAAAGAGAACTTGCTTTCAGACGATTCTTTAAATGATAAATCCAAAGGTCTGCTTTTGAAAATTTGTTGTATAAGATTTTCTCTATACAGTGAAACAAGAAAATATTTAAAGCCAGTACGCTGCCAATCACAAGACTATCGCTTTTTTGGAGGCCTGAAAAGATCCTATTTCTACTAGACGGGAAAAGACATGGAATTAAACTAAGTTAACAGCGCGACCCTTAAAATAAGTAAACATAACACTATACAACTTATCAAGTGAAATGGCTTAACTGGCCAAAAACTGGAAATTAGGAGAAGATTGAGTCAGATGATAAGACAAAGTAATGCCATTTAAACCAAATGAGAGATTTTCACCGCAATCTGATAACACAGCAAATCCAATTCTTATTCAGTCAAAGTCATTGCACTACGCACAGGAAGACTCTCCATTACAGCAGAATCTGGCTATTTAAATTGAAACATCATCTGCAGAGTGCTACTGGAATACACACAAGTGGAGTTCTCCATTAAAAAAAATATTTGAAAGACGAAAAATCATCTCGATTCAATAATGATTGCAGAAGGCCACATTTTGGAGGAATGCAGGAATGTGTAGTCATTTTGTAAAAAGAGAAGCAAATTTGAAAACATACCTCATAACTGCTCTATGTATTACTCTATGTAGCTATGATAATAACTTTCTTGTGGCTGAGATACTCTGAATAAAGGGCATGGTTAAATAACTTGGCAGAATGTGGAAAATATGTAAAGGGAGGAGAAAAGGAAGTTTACATAACTATATAGATATCATCATACTCCAGTAAGATTCCACAGAATGAAACTGCTAAAGCTCCGCTCCTGAAAGACTGAGGTCAGTGTGATGGTAGATGTTGCATCCCGTGGGCCTGAGCTTAATAAATTAGAAAGGCAGTTTGAAAGATAGCACTTCCCTATGGGATCTTTTTAGACCTGTGCCAAGATTGATGGGGAGTCTGTTTGGATTTCAGGAAAAGGCAAAAAGCTTTTGTGAATGAGACATTGTCAGTTATGAGTTACTGTCTCACTGAATGTGCTACTTATTCATTTATTTCACCGCTTCTTGTGGTGATGTTTGCGGAGGGTTTCCACCTTTTTCTGGGAGTCCTTCTGTGTCAAATCCTCATCATACAGAGGTGAAAGGAGTCGTAATATTCCTTACAAACAGGGACATTTTCACACAATATCTCCACTTATTGTGTTGCACTGCATTATACTGATTAAAAGTGTCAAACAGTGGAGTATAAAATGAAAAAATAGAGATAAAAAGAGGAGTAACAATCCCCTCTGTCCTCTCTCACCTCTCGATCGTGGCATGAAGGGGTGTAAAATTTGGGAGTATCGGTTTCGGAAAGTTTGCACATAATGGGCGACGCAGACGTCCTACTGTCTGATGTCAGAAAGATCTGGAGTGAAGGGGGTCATCTGGCCATCTGCCATGCCACTCCTTCAATGTCACCTCCATCTGAACTCTGATCTCCGAAACAACAAGTTCCAACAGGTCTAGGTAATATAAGTGGTAGGAATGACTCTCAGGAACTATTTATGGTATAGCAGGATGTAGGAAGAATGCAAAAAGCAGAAAAGAGGCGATTCTGCAGGGCATGCAGTGACACTGGCGGGGCAATAAAAAGCTGGTCAAGATCCAGTCTGACCACACCACGAAAAACTCACCGGCAGTTCCAAGCGTCACATCCCAAGGAGAGCTGATTGGCTGCTGAGGTCCCATGGCTCCACCCTCTTTGTCTGTGCCCTGGACACCAACTCCAGCTAGAGTGCTGACTTTTCCCTCTAGCAGGTCGATCTGGCACACAGACACAGATATTCAGACAGAAACATACACAGAGACATTGACTGAATTTAAAAAATAAACAATGCCTCTACCTTTCGAATCAGGTGGTTTTCAGTGTCGGCCACGTATACAGTGTCTCCTTTAATGGCAACACCTTGAGGGGAGTTAAAGGACGCTTCGGACAAGTCGCCATCTTTTCGCCCACTTTCAGGCCCTGTGAGAGAAGTGATAATCCAGTGAGCACTACAGTTCTAGATGAGCCACAATACCTCATTTACATCTCATATTAAGTGTGGAAATGTTTTTTTCTGCATACCAAATGTCCCAAAGTCCTAGCCTAAGTCGCGCTAGACAACCCACGGCAACGAATTTAATTCTCTGCCAGGGTGGGTCTAGTTACCCTCCATAAGGCTCGAGGTTGGATTCTCCTAAAACTGGCCGGACCAATCACCATGAAGTGTAGAGTCAGAAGGCGGGCGTAACTAAGTGACGACAGAGGCGCGACGATTCGGACAGAAACAACCGGAAAAAAACTAGCCTAGCCGCGCTAGACAACCCACGGCAACGAATTTAATTCTCTGCCAGGGTCGACAACAAAAACGACAACAGTCGTTGAGCTCCATTAGCACCGACTCTGAATAATCTTTCTGTTAACATGTCTGTAATATACTTGACCTTCACCCATTGACTGTATAAATAAGGCTTCACCGAACTACCGTATCCTCTGATTTCCGGCGCTCTAGGAGCCTATTCGTTGCGCTGATTGGTTGTATACCTACCCAACTGCTGCAGAGTGATTTGATAGACAACCTTTTAGCCCGCCTTCCTCCCTGTCGAGCGGTCCTAGACCCTGCGTCTTCAGAGCATGGGTCTAGCGCGGCTAGGCTACCAGAGTCCTTTAATTGACTAATTTTACAATCCTAGGATTTCATTTAGCAGATGCATTTATCAAAAGTAACGCACATGTGAGAGTAGATGCAACACAAGCAAGGATCTAGTCAGGAGAGAACAACCTGGATAAGCGCCATAAAACAGGCTCAAGTGTGATTAGTGCCTAATTCTTTGACTAAGAATAAAGAACTGAATTACATTTCTAACAAACTCTCTCTATCACCACGGTCATGTTTTGCACTCATCATGTTCAGATAATTAAAACTTCATTTTTGTGAAATTAGAAATCTGTAACATTTTTTAACAGCAGCTAAGGTTGCATTTTTATTTCTTTAAATTTGATTTATTTCTGTTGCTGTCATTGGTAAAGATGAAACAAAACAACACAACTTAAGATGGGTGTTGCACTTTGTATTCCACAAAACATTCACATCATCAGTTCCTATAATGTTTGTGCACAGAGATGAGGTCAGCGCCACCAAAATAAATCCGATCTCTCGTTTTTTTTTTCCTCCTTGTTCGTCCACACTCAGGTCGGTGCCAGTTCCCAGCATGTACTAGTCGGTGCCGTTGCCAACCTCTCTGTTGATCTGGGGACTAACACAGGCTACCATGTGGCTCCTCTGAGGGTAGTTGAGGCATTTGCGTAATCCTAAAATACCTACGTCGCCTAAATAATGTTGTTTATTCTGCTTTTTTAAAAAATACGAACGATACTTGTTTTTTTCATAGATAACTCATTTAAAGCAGAACACAGCATAACACAAAGGTATGGGCCTTTTTTTCAAAAATGCCAAGGAGGGATGCATTAGCAGTGAATGCCAACATCCTGTCCAACTTCTTACCTCCTATGGCATGAAGCAGGACTCCAGTAGAAGTAACCACCAGGATTCTGTGATGTCCAGTGTCTGCTATGGCCAGTCTTTTATTATTGTTGTCTATGGCCACCTTTCCAGGGAAGGAAAGGATGCTGGGAGGCAGGGAGTCTCTGTATAGCTTGATCCCGACAACGTGACTCTTCAGCAAGCCCTTCTCCCCGTAATACCGGAGGGCGACCTCAGTGAAGAGCATCAGCCTGTCACGGTGGCCTTCACCCACCAGGGAGAAGAGCAGATTGCCACGTGGTCCCAGCAGGACCAGCGTGGGCCAGCAGGAGACCTCCAGTTCATGCCAAAGACGCGCCTCGCCGTCGTTCACCACGGGGTGGATGATGTCGTAGCGGAGAACGGCGCTGCGAATGTTGTCCAGGACCTGTGAAGGTTCAGAGATGAAAGCAATCCAATGAAAATCTGTTGGTGAATTTATTTGCTACACTTTAATAAACTCCTCACTTTAGAGTCACATTTATAAGAAAAGATGTAAGGCTGACATGGATGCTGAATATTGGCCAACAACTGATATACATTAAATGTCATGTTTTAACAGCATGTGATAGCAGAGAACCTGTCATTCATGACTAGACCTCTTCATTAATAAGGGTGACGAAAACTAAATATGCAACAGGAGTGATTAAATTAGGACCATCTCATCTGTTCATGTGTGATCAAATGAGATTGATGACTTTGTCTCGAGCTGTTCTGTCCGATATCTTCTTTTTTCTTAATCATTCTCTGTTTTATCGCTTTTATGTCCCACTACAGTCCATAAATTAAATCATGACTAATTATTGTTAATCATGCTGACAATCACTTTACCTCTATTTAAAATGACAACAATTTCTGCCTTGGTTTCTTTGTTGTTTCTCTTCTATGGAATTTATTAATTAGACGTATTATTGCAGACATGAAAACTGCTGCAAAAAAACAAATTCTGCAGAACCTAAGCTTAAGTGGAAACGCACGAATAAACCTTAAGTAATCTGTAAGTAGTTCTTTTTTTTCCTTTTAAAGAGTATTTTTGGGCAATGGGGTAAGAAAAGTTTTGCGCATATTGAGCATCTTGCCATTGACAGGAGAGTAGTGGACATTATTCTCCTGCCAGACATTATATGAAGAGGAATTTTTGACGATCTGAGAATAAATCTTTTAGTATAAACTGATAACTTTAAGCCTCTATCAACCAGACTGATTTCATGCCTGCTGACTGCAAAGTGTCTAAGTTCATTGAGAGGAACAAAAACAGAGAGCAAAGCTGTATCCACTACTTCAAATATGGAATCTGCAGCAACCTTACAACCTTACAACAAAGAAGGTCTGTACAATCTTCACAGTTCTAAAGTGGGCACCCAAGATTAGCATCGCCAGTTAAGCATGTGACCCTCTGTCCTTGAGTTACGGTGTTAAATTACGGTCATAAAAGTGTTTTTCCAGAACCTTATCGTGGCTTTTTGGATATTAAATTTCATCACTTTATCATTTTACTCCAATAGACATTTGTGTGCAATTTTATCCTTATTAGTGTGTGAATTCTTGAGTTTCAGACAAATGTGTTTTGTAAGGTCACAGGGAGCTTTGATCATAAAAATCTTATCGGTTTATCCCAAAGACTAAGTAAACATTCGTAGTGAATCTGAAGCAGTTCTCTCAGGGCGTTTCTTTCATTCACAAGAATGGGATGGAAAGATTATTCAAAAATATACACTTTTGGACATGTCAATGGCACAATATATAAACATTACTTTAATTGTGGTAACTGATAATTATTGTGCAAGCTTTAAAAATCTGATTGTCATGTTTGCTTCAGTACAGGCTCCTAGATTTCTTCTTTCACTAGAGTTGTTCATTTGACATAAGGTTGTCTTGCATCAAACTTAACAACATTGCCAAAATAAAAAAAAAAAAGCTTACACTTAACGGTTACGAAAACACTAAAAAAAAAAAAGCACTAAACTAACACTAAAACAAAACCACTTACCTTTTCATTGGGGAATTTGGCAGAGTGCACACCAACAATTACCAACCCATCTGAGAGACAGAGACAAATGCATAAAACAATAAGTGGTTTTGCAGAAGGGTGGAAAAATCAGAACTGCAAACAAAACAAAAGCACAAAAAGCTGTCTTTTCAGATTTGTTTGTCTTGTTTGTGTGATGTTTACAGGAAAATAAACAAAACAACCACCTCATTCTGCAACTTCGGGAGATGACTGTCAGTTTGAGTGTGTGACAGCAATTAAAAGATGTACAAGCAGTGCTAAACTCATGTCCAGCTACAGTGGCGAACTCATTCACATCTATGTTAACTCTTTACAATAAATGACTGTTCCAGAAGGTTCAGAATCCTGTTCAAAAACGAGTTTGCACTACTGAAGGTCTTTCTTTGTGAACAGGCTTCTAACCCTCAAGCATGTTATAACCTTTGTCTATGTGAGCTTCCTAGAAATGTTTTCAGACCGCAAGGCTGCAAATGTTTGTCTTTTCTCAGTAATCTAAGACTATCAACACTACTTTTATTGTGCAGACACTGAAAGCAAGTAATTATAATTTGTAGCTTTTAGTGAGAAGGCATTCAAATGTCATGTAACTGAATTGCGTAACACTGTGAAAGATGCGCGTTTGTGATGCTTTTTTGAACAGAGCCTTTCACAGAGCTAAAATTTTCAGAATAGGGAACTTACATAGCAGATATCTCAGGAAGTTTCCTTCCTGTTCAGAGTTAAATTATATGGAACTGCATGTACCGATGAGCTAAAACATTAAAAACAAATGAAGTGAAACGCATTAATCATCTTGTTCCAATGGTGTCTGCCCAGATGTGGGATACAGAAGGCAGCTTCAGTTCTTGAAAGTATATGTTGGAAGCAGGAAAAATGGGCATCGTGAGGATCTGAGCGACTTTATTATGGCTAGGTGACTGGACCAGAGTCTCTCCAAATGGTCACATTTTGTGCAGTATACAATGATTAGTATGTACTGAAAGTGGTTCAAGGAAGGAACACCAATAAACTGTCAGCAGGGTCACAGGCGTTCCAAGCTCAATGACACAGTAGTGAAGGCTGAACTCAGTGGCCTGATCCCACAGAAGAGCTACAGGAGCACAAACGGCTGAAAACTTCAGTGCTGCTATGATAGAAAAGCTGTCAGAATGCATCCCAGCTTGCTGCGTATCGGCATGTAGGACTGTCGATTGGTCAGAGTGCCCATCCTGAGTCCTGTCCACCACTGAAAGCACCAATAATTTAGACCCTCCAGAAAAACGCGATTATGCGATCGCATGAATTCCCGCATTAATCACCAAAATGCCGCTGATTATGCGGGGGTCAATTATTTCCCAAAGGGCCGCATAATCCCCGCAAAACAGCGCATAATTCCTGCAAGAATCTCACATTTCCACGAAAAAAAAAAGAAATATGCGGGTCCCACTTGATTTCACAATTTCCGCATAAAATGAGAAAACTATAACCTATATAAATGGAGTTGTGAGTTTTTATGTGACGCCTGGCCTGACGTCGTCAGTTCGCGCATTCACACACACACTGGAAAGCACGCGCTGATGCGGAGCGCGGCGCCAGTGTTGCCAACTTAGCGACTTTGTCGCTAATTCTAGCAACTTTCCAAAGCGTCCTAGCAACTTTTTTTGTCAAAAGCGACGAGCCACAAATCTAGCGACTTTTTCTGCCGTTTTGGAGACTGACAGGAAAACTTGGATCATTCTGCAGGTAATGTCCTCAACAAGCAGCAGGTGCTGCAGTGAGCTTCTCCCCCTCCCAAAGCACAGGCTCAGTCCAGTAACCCCGCAGCAGTCCCAGTGTCTGATTAGAGGACACGTCCCTCCACGGCCAGACGGCAGGTGAATCGCGCATATTTTTGCATATTTCACAACTTTTCGCATACTTTGCAACTTTCTGCAATTTCCCCACATAAAATGGCATATAAAAACCCGCATATTTATTCGCATAATCAAGGATTTTAGCCCGCATAATCAAGGATTTTTGTCCGCGTTTTTCTGGAGGGTCTAATAATTGGATAAAACAAGCTGTAGGAAGCAGTGTGACGCTGTGGGAAATGTTCACAGCTCTTGATGGATGTTACTATAACACACCTAAACATTGTTGCAGACCATATACAACCCTTCATTCCAGCTAATATATTTAGATTGTTGGTTTCTCTGTTTAAAATCTACAAGGTCTTCTCCTGAAAGATTACCTCTGCTGTGAATTGGTGCTATATAAATAAAATTAAACTGAAGTGAATAGTACTCCCCGAAGAGAAGGAAGTGCTACTCTTTCAGCAGGACAACGTGTCCTGTCATGCTACAAAAGTGTCCAAAAAGTGCTTGAACATCACAAAGAGCTCAATGTGTTGAGCTGGGCTCCAAAGAACAAATTCATGGAGGACTCAAGTCACAACGTCCCGGATCTGCTGCTAATGTCTTGGGGTCTGATACCACAAAAAACCTTCAGAGCTATTTTGGCAGCAAGCAGGAGACTTATGCAATATTAGTCAGGTGGTCTCGTGTTGTGGCTTAGCTCTTGATATAAAAATAACACAAGGGAATATGAAAAGTCCATAAAAAACAACACCTTTATGATTGAAAAGGGTTGAAACAAAGTAATAGAGAAAACTGAAATAAAATAGAACGAGAGGTGTGAAGAATTACAGTTACGAAACAGTGAGTTAACATGCAGAAAGCACCGATTTAAAAGGCATGAGAGTTAAAGCAGAGCGCAAGCTTTTGGTGATAGAGTGTTCCAGATATGTGGCGCAAAAACTGAGTGTGGCTCCTGTGTGCTTATTTTTGATTCCAGGGGCAGGAATAAACCAACAGCTTATAAGATGCATAGGAGGCATTCATTAAGCTCAAGTTAGCCTGTTTTTGGCAAAGAAAAAAAACCACCATCCTCTGTAAATGAACCCTATAGTTCACGTTCTAAACAGATGTAAAAACATAGTCCCAAAGCAGTCAACTCAACACAGTCTACCGTGGATTTCGTCACCCCAAGCCTCTGCCAAGCAGTGCAGCAGCGGCACAGATTGCAGTGACGATGGGTGGGTGGTGGGTGGACTGTGGGAGTGACTGGACTAGGTGGCTCCCACACCTCACTGACCAGAGCAGCAAACAGAATGTACCCGTAACAGTGCCAGAGATAAGGCAAGTATGATAATGTGCGGTGGTACTGCGGTGTGTGTGTTCTGCGTACTGTCAGGCTCGCAACGAGATTTCCGACCAGCGCAGCTTCCTCAGATGATCCTTTGAATAAGGGTTCTGCAGGATTCATAAAGTTAAATGTAGCTGTAATGTAACAGTTAGTTTAATACCCGTTTCATGGGCAAATTGAAATTAAAAAATGTGGCTTTCAGTGATTATTTTCGGTTTTCATGCATTTGATGAGCAATTCCGAGCTTCCCATCCATTTCACTGACCATCAAAACACAATCTGGACAAACGAGAGGAAGTGGATGAACAGATGGACTGATTAATGAATGAGAAATAACTAATTATGGGAGTCGATATATTCATTTTGCAAAAGGTCTGAGCTCTTAAAGGAAAGCACTGCTGATTCTCAAACCAATATTTACTGTAAGTCATAGAAAGAGCTGCTTCCTTTATAAGTCATAACCTGCAGCTACCCAGCCTTGATCTATCACCTCCTGTTTTTTTGGTTTTTTTTGGAGCTGTGTCCGAGGCACCGAACACCTGAGGCCCCTGAATATGACCCAAGGAGACTGTTGACCCACAAATGCTACAGCTGTGCTTGGCATTCATCCTTCAGTATTTCTGAATCGACCAGAATGAAAAAATCATTTGATTTTATTCAAACTCTTAACATAAAGTCATCTTATGATCTCAGACAACCCTTCAGATGTTTGATGCTTACATTTTATCCACAGTTGCTCCTTTTCAATGAACCTGATGCACACTAAAGCATGAGGAATAACAGTCCCACTCAGTCAGCTCATTTATCTACATTGTCTTTGCTGCAAATATGATAGTGCTGACTGACACTGCAAAAAACATTATTAAATAGTCTCCTGCATGTATGATCCACTGTTAAAACAACCAACATTTGAGATATAGGTCACACACAGAAATATTTTAAATGATCTCTGCTCCCTAGACTTTAGATTTAACGCTTAAAAAATAATCGAAACCATTTTTCATCAAGAAAACAGACTTTTAATACTTTTATTCTGTTGAAGGGGCCAGCAGGATGTCAGAGACTACTTTACATGGGTTGGCTATATAAAGCACAGCATGGAGAAGTTCCACACAGTACAGTTATGGGCCCTGTGCTCACTTACTCTGCAGCTTGTAATTATTTTTAGTGACCGTCTCTTGACAGCTCAGATAAGGGCCTTCATGCTGCTGGAAAAGAAGTAGAATGATGCACTACGGTTGCACTGCCCCAGTGAACTTACACATGTTCCTGTGATGCAGCATGACACGTAACACAGGAGCACTTAAATTGGGTTTCCTCTGCAAAGGCCTGCCAGAGCGCTGCTGCCTGCTGTGAGGCTCACTCACTCAGCTGTAGTCTGACTTTAAGGAACAGATTCCAAATGCAGGTCAGTGCTGCTTTTTGGAGGCATATTTAATTTGTAATAATAGAGCAGGGGATAATGGAGGGTAGAATTGAAACTTATACTAATCAGAATGTGTATTTAATTTTATCTTGCATCCTTTTAACAAGGAGAAAATCTATCATAACTGAACAGAGCCACATACTTGTATAAACCAAATTTCTCTGTACTACTGAGCTGTATTAGCCTAGCCGCGCTAGACCCATGTTCTGAAGACGCAAGGGTCTAGGACCGCTCGACAGGGAGGGAGGCGGGCTAAAAAGTTGTCTATCAAATCACTCTGCAGCAATTGGGTAGGTATACAACCAATCAGCGCAACGAATAGGCTCCTAGAGCGCCGGAAATCAGAGGATGCGGGAGTTCGGTGAAGCCTTATTTATACAGTCAATGGGTGAAGCTCAAGTATATTACAGACATGTTAACAGAAAGATTATTCAGAGTCGGTGCTTATGGAGCTCAACGACTGTTGTCGTTTTTGTTGTCGACCCTGGCAGAGAATTAAATTTGTTGCCGTGGGTTGTCTAGCGCGGCTCGGCTAGTTGTTTCCGGTTGTTTCTGTCAGAATCGTCACGCCTCTGTCGTCACTTAGTTACGCCCGCCTTCTGACTCTACACTTCATGGTGATTCATCCAGCCAGTTTTAGGAGCATCCAACCTCGAGCCTTATGGGGGGGTAACTCGACCCACCTGGCAGATAATTAAATTAGTTGCCGTGGGTTGTCTAGCGCGGCTAGGCTAGAGCTGTATTGCAGTGCTGTTGTCAAAAACAATTACAAACACATAATTGAGCCTCACATGACCCACACCGCTACCACAAACGCTGTCCTGGTGCCGTAATTATCCACAGGAGCGCCAAAAGTGTATTACTCCACAGCTGAAAATAGGCCCCAATAAATACACTATTTATTCCTGTTTTATTAGCGTTTCCTAAAAACTAAAGAGCCCAGATTTTTTTCCCACCTTGCATTGGATTTACACAGAACACAGACTGTAATTGCAACCCATTTTCAAAGATTTAGGCCTTCAGTAGGAATGGCAGGGCTTCAGTGCAGCTGTGCAAGGAAGTCGGAAAGTACTGTGAGATGGAAGAACACGCTGTTGTTTTTCTTCTCCTCACAGGGCTTATCATTTAATTCCAATCTGTCATTGCCTGTCGCAGATGCAATCCATTTCACTGATAAGACCGTCTACGCCGTCATGGGCGACAATTCAATTTTACCCCTACATTTTGGGAGAACAACTTCGAATTAAAGCATGCACGGTTAATTGAGTGATAATTATTTTAAACCAGCCAGACAAACATAAGACCGAGAGAGGACTGATAAAACATGCCTTCCTCGGTTGCATTAATACAAGGTAATTTACATAAACATCAAGTAATTTCTTATCATCATAATTAATTTATTGACACACTATTCATTATGGTAGCAGGGAGGATAATGGGAAGTGGCTTTTATCAGTACACTAAACACTTTTTGTGGGTGTTTTTTTCTCAGATTATGTATAACAGAATATTTCTTCACACAATGTCAGCGTTTCTTTATGTAGATTCAATTAGTTGTGTGAAATTGCCATTGTTACCACGCAGCTTTCATCAATGTCACAACCGTTTAGCATCAACACTCATGGTGACAGCTGTTCTAGAAGCAAACATCTGCACAAACCTTTCACGGGGTGTTTCTCCTCCAGCTGGTGCAGGTCCGGCAGGATGTGAATGCAGTTGATGCAGCAGTAAGTGAAGAAGTCCAGCAGAACCACTTTCCCAGCCAGCTCCTTGTTCAAAGACAGAGGCCCCTCCGTGTTCAGCCATTCTAAGCCTGGAGCGAATCAGAGTGGAAAATGCTGTTGTCATTTCTTTTAATTATGTTTAGTCACAGTTTGAGCCTTACATCGCTCACTGCTCTAAGAGGGTTGCGATAGCAGTCAGAAAACACCTAAGGGATGTATCCGTCTTGGACCTGACACAGCATTTTTATGTCAACAGTTGGAGAGTTTGATGGATCAAAGCATTGACTTGAGTGTTCTATTAAATACCGTAAGTGGATTTTTGTAGATCTAGATCATCTCTCATAAGCTTTGTCACACTTACTTCACATGCACTCTTGATTGTGTCTGATAAGATTTGTCACACTTAACTCACATACATTTGACACATTTCCTTTTTTATTTCACAGTATGCTTAACAAGGACATCCTGCCCGCAGCACCCGGTACAAACCCAACCCTCCACATGAATTTGTTTTCATAATCTTTCTTTACCTGCGCTGCTGCATAACTTGCCAATGACACATCCATCCATCCATCCATTCTCTATACACCGCTTTATCCTCACTAGGGTCGCGGGGGGTGCTGGAGTCTATCTCAGCTGACTCGGGCGAAGGCAGGGGACACCCTGGACAGGTCTCCACTCTGTCACAGGGCTACATATACAGACAAACACATTCACACCTACGGGCAATTTAGAGTCACCAATTAACCTCAGCATATTTTTGGACTGTGGGAGGAAGCCGAAGTACCTGGAGAAAACCCAGGCATGCACAGGGAGAACATGCAAACTCCATGCAGAAAGATCCCAGGCCCAGGCCGGGATTCGAACCGGGGATCTTCTTGCTGCAAGGCGAAAGTGCTAACCACTACTACACTGTGCAGCCCCCCAATGACACAGTGATTGTTAATTTTCGTAGCACTTCATTTGGCTGTGTAAAGTTCAGATTTAAAAAAGGAGTTAATCCTCTCATTCTATCTCAATGAATGATGTGATGGAAGCACAACCCAGGGAGGAGAAAGAAGCAGATTTTCTGACATCACTAAAAAGCGTGAGTTTCAGTTAGATCACACTGTAAGGATTAGGGATTGCAATGTCCGACCAACCTTTACAAGACACATGCAGCATTATGCATGATAACAACCACATGTTTGTAACTGTACATTAGTTAAAATCATGAAAGATTATCGCAATTTTCCATATTTTTACCACAAATTCCAAAGAAAGCAAGCCGCCACTGCTTGGACATCCTACATAAAACAGGGCAGGTGGCATACAAATACGTTTATTTGAATATTTAATAAAATAAAACCTTTGAAACATGTCAAGATATTGTAAACTACAAGCTGTTCCTTTATGTGTATATACTAATGACTTGTATAATGAAAGACTAATTTCTCTCATCTAAATTTAGAGTTTTCTTCATGTGATTCTGGTGTCAGTAGCTGCAACTCTTAGTTATGTCACCATTTATTCATGCCAGTTTGGCAGAGCTCCAAGAGACACATTGCTGACCAGTAAAGTGTTTGTTTTAGTCACTAAATCAAGCGTGTTTCAGTCATTAGACATTCAAGTAAGTTTAGCCATGTGACATAGAAGTCAGAAGTCCTCAGTTTGGAAGTTTTTGTGTCCAACTCATTTCTCGAAAGCTAAATCCAATCATTCTTTGTTGTGTTTGCCGTTTTTCCTTTTAACAGCACCATTTCTTCTATGTCCACTTGCACACAGTTTCAAAGGTACATGATAGCATCTTCAGGAACTTCCCACAGTTCTTCTGTGGATTGAGGTTATCTCAGTTGCTTCTTTCATGCAAACCCAGACTGATTTCATGTCGAGATCAGGGCTCTGTGGAGGTCTGATCATCTGTTTCAGGACTTTGTTATTCTTGTCACTGGAGATGCTTCTTTATGACTATGGCTGTATATTTGGGGTCATAGCCATGCCACCAAATGAATCTGAGACGTCTCCCTGATAGTACTGGATGATGAATAATAATGTAAATATCTAAAGTACCATAAACTTTTGCTCAGCACCATATGTCCTAAAGGTTCTTCTTCTTAAATTATTTTTTGCTCTCATTCTTAAAGGAAAATCACACAACAAAAGAAACATTTTAACATCTGTCTTGTATGCTAATTAATTAAAAAAGTCTAGAGGGATTGAGAGCCTAGATATGGTCACAAACAGCTCTGTTTATTCTTCAATTAGTTGTTCTACTGAAGATCACCATCTACTGGTGTGAACAGATATTGCCAACATGTTGAATCCCACAGGAGTAGATTTCCACCACTATCAACAAAAAACCCACCACTTTAGTTGCATAAACTGGCAACAGTTTCTTTATAAATTCTCAATTAAGGCTGATCAACTTGGGGGAACTATGTGATTGTGATTGCAGTTTCACTTCCAATGTGATTTTCTAATATGAAGCTTCACTTCAATATTGACGGTGCACTAGATTTCAAACATGATGGAGTATTACCACATGAGACACCAGGTGTGTTGTCACACAAGAAAGACAAGTTGCATTCACTTAACCATTGACATGACAATTTAAACCTTGCATCTTTTGGAATTTTATAACTGAAACTGTTTCAATGGCAATTTTAATTTGATGTCAATTAATTGTTTAGCTCTATTTTCAATCATAATTTAATGAAGTTATAGCAGCTAGGGAAGACAACTACTAGATTTGCAATTGTCATGTTTATGCTGGGGAAGGTATTGTTTAAAGAAATGAAAAGCATTTAGCAATTAACCAATTTAAAGATATTGAAAAAAACAATAAGTAATCTTAGTGTGACAGCAAAGCAAATCATAAAATAAATGAGAGATACAAACTTAGTTAAGCTAAGGTTTATATATATGTTGCTATCTAAGAAAAGCTGTATATTGCACAATTCCATTTTTTGCATGTTAAATTGCATACAACTAATTCTTCATGTGAGACCTTCTTTTGAAAGACACAGTACTTATGCAATAAAGTATGGCGATGCAGTCTTGAGAAATCAGATGTAAAGAAAAGAAGAAAAGGAAATGACACAAGAAAGTACTAAAAACAGCACAATGTGCCTGACATCTTCTAAAAAAAACTGTTAAAAGTAGAGCTAACAATAAGCTAGCAAATGCAAAATTGTCACTTTCGAAAAGTCAGACCTGTACAAAGTATGTTCTTAATTTAGTCAGAGCTTAACCTATGTTGCTGACTGCCTCACTGACATTATTGCCAGCTGTTTGGGCGAAGACTAGCTAACTAGGTAATTTACAAAGAGTTCATTTGTGGCTAAATGAATGTAATACTGTGAGAAACACATGACGAAAATATCAGTTAGCTCCTGTTTTGGTATTTAAATACCAAAACAGGAGGTGCTTCGTAAAAAAAGCCGTGAATGTGGGTATTCATACTGTGTGGGCATGTCCAGTCTTGTAGTGTCATGTTGAGTTCTCAAAGTCCACTCAAACTACTACGGATTGAGACTAGGTGCTAACGCAAGCTAAAGCTAAAATACGGTCTAACCTGTTTGGAAGTCGGGTATCTTCAAGTCCTCTTTCTCGTCTAACTTTGCCAAATATTGGTAGACAAGTTGCTCATTTTCTTCTTGTGTCGTAGCGTCGTCTAGGGCGAAATCCAGCTGACTCTGGATGGGAAATAGTGTAGAGAGGCTACACTGGGACGCCATGTTTCCTGCAACAACAAGCCGGTAACGTAAACTAATAAGAGATTCTCACCGCTGGCTTCGACACAAGAGTAAAAAAAATATTACTTGCTTGAAGGCTTTTTTTTAGGTATTTCTAATTTGGTTTCAGCTATTAAAATAACAATGAGGATATATTGCATTTATTCAGCCTTTAACTCGGACAATTAAGCAATTCCATTTTTCTAATTGTGTAGAAAGTGCTGAAAGGTTTCTCTAGTTGGTTTTACCACATTCATTGTAGCACTGTGGCGGTAAGCACTGACATGTCAGTGCGGGACAAAACTGTAAGTGGAGAAGAAAAATTGCACAGTATCGTAATTACTGATTATAAAAAAACGGTTTTGAAGTGACGTTTATCCACAGAATATTAAGGAATCTATCATTTGATGCTATGTCTACTGTAACGTTTATTATTACCGCGGAATGTTGGTAAACACCAGTCCTTGTGTAATACCAAGAGTGTTGAAGGGGTCGTTGGGTAACGTCAGGGCACGTTTGTTTTGGTCCAAATGTCACAGAAAGATGACAGTGAAAATGACATTTGGAATTATAAACCTCTTGAGAAGAAAAAGAAGAGACGTCAGTCACCGAATGCAGCTGCAAGTGTGACTAAAAGAAGATGCACCGCCAGGAAAACATCCAAAAAAGACACTTCTCTTCTAGTGAAGTCACATGACAAGAATATCAAAACAGCTGAAAGTGGAGATTGTTCTGCAGTTGGTCAAACAGACGACTACAGTGACTTAGAGGTACATAATTTAACTTCAGAACCATTTCCCACTGAAGAGACAAGCCAAAATGACAATGCAGGCGAGGGTCCATCCTCTGGAGACTTTTGTCCTATCTGTCAGATGCCATTCTTCATCCTGGTTGTGCAGTCTCCACGATGGCATGCTGCTGAATGTCTTGACACTCCCAGGGATACCTGCAAAGGTACAGACATTCATAAATATTGATCATGACAATTAATACATTTTGTTATGTGTTTTCCGGTGAATTTCATATCAGCAGTATAGTGTGGTTTTATGAGAATGGAAGCTATATAATGTATTCGTACTATAAATAAAAGCCAAACTAGAAACAGGAGTTGAAAATTAGCAATAACTGTAAACACATCAGCTTTATGATTTGTCTCCCTTCTGTGTCCATGTGCATCATCCCTATCAAACGAGAAAAAAGTTTGTGATCTCAACTAAATAACGCAGTATTCTGCTAAACAAAATGTTCAGCATAATCATCAACAACAACAATAAAGCATTGTGGTCTTTTTCTCGCACACACGGACTACATTCAGGTATATCAATTTTCAGATTTCATATAATGTAAGATGTCCTTTGTAATATTTTAGACAACTTAAATAGGAGTAATATTATTAATCATGTTACTTTATTCATATAGCACCTTACTTAACAAAGTTACATAGTGCTTTGCAGTAAGAAAATAATTTATAAGACTAATAATGTCGATGAAATGTGTGGAAGAGATGATATAAAGATCATAAAAGCAATCAGAGAGCGTAGAACTTATACTCTTCTTAAACAGAAGAGGAACAAAAATAATGCTTTAAAATACAGTTATATTTATCAAACATTCATAAACACTACCAGGACAACCAGTGATTTAATATTTAAATGTTAATAAGGTGGGGAACTTGCTAGAGACAGCTTTTAAATTGGTTAATGCAGCCAAGCTTGAGATATCCTGATTCCTGACTTTTATTTTGTAGGGTTTCCCAAGGTCTAAATGCACCATGTCTTGCAGATAATAATAATGACAATTAATTGCTACACTATGTGTATTAGCTGGGGTTTAATTATGCAGAACAGCAGTTTGAAACTGGTAATTATTGTAATTCTAACATGATATCAGCATGACATTAGATCTTAATTAGCTGGAACTTGACGGGTCTTTCAAACTCACACTCCACACTAAAACAGAGACTTTTAATTTAAAGTTGGAAGTTTTGAGGTGAATTAAAGAAAACCTGAAGACATAATTGGTGTTATTTTCTTTAGAAAGCTTTTTCAAAAGCCACAGCAAACAATTCAAATGTGTAAAATAGTAGAAATATTAGCTAAGACAGTGTGCCTCATCTTTTAAGCTGTTTTAGAAATAAAATCAATAAAACAAAACAAAAAAGCACCCCAAGTCTTTGAATATCTGTACAGAAAATACTTTTGCTTCATCATAAGTTTATCCTTTGCTCTGACAAGCTTAAAAATTGTGTTTTTGTTGTATCTGTTCATGCAGAGTGTCCAGACGGCCTTCAGTGCTCCTCCACCATTCCAAACCATTACAAGAAGTTCAACCACACACTCTTGGCCCGCAGTCGAGCAAACAGCGACACAGCCATCCTCAGTCTGTCCCAGCAGGCGGAGAGCAGCGGGGACAGCAGCCTCAGTTGTGTCCCAGCACTGCTAAACAATGAGGGAGATGGCTGTATGTTGGAGACTTCACAGGATAGTGCTCTCAGTGTGTCTGCCTCATCCAGTCACAGTGTTTCCTCTCAGAATAATCACACTGGAACACCTCAGTCGAAATTTGCAAACGGCCTTCTGTTACTGCGCTCTCCTGGTCCAGAGGATTTAAAAAAAAAGAAAGGCTGGTTGTCCTCTAATAAAGGTCAAAAGTCAATCTCTTCTTCTCAAGAAAGTAAAAAAGAACTTTTATCTACTCCTGTCAAGGAAGATGGTGAATGTGTCACCAAAAGTGAACCTTCTCCTTCCTATGATGATGAAATATCCTATTCTCCTCTTTCAGAGTTGCCTGCAGAAACTAAAGTCGATAATAACTGTAGAAAAGCTCTTTTTAATGATAATAATACCTTTAAAAATGAAGATGAAGACTCAATGACACTGTTCGGTGACAGCTTCTCAAGCGACGATGAGCTCCTTGCTGAATTCATAGAAAATCATTTGGAACCCAATAATATACCCGTAAATGAGCCGTCCTCCTCAAACTCCCAGCTGGGTTCAATTTCCTCATTAGCACCCACTACTCAGTTAGCTGCCTCCACAGTGGCAGAAAGCAGAGTTGATTCCTCAGGAGGAAAAGCAGCCCACGGTGAATGTAATGAAATAAGCAAGACTAGCATCCAGTCGCCACAGAGTATCGTTTTAGAGCGCCTCAGAGAGACTCTTCTAAGCTCAGATAACCTACCTTTAAAAAACCTGAACAACAGCAGTGTACAAACAGAGCAACAACGCACAGATTCTCCTCAACCATCTTCATCACAAACCTCCATTGTCCCAAGATCTCAAACTATGCCGCCTCAGAGGGGTCAAAGCAAGGCGGGTCAGGCCTCCGGTCTCAAGCAGACGGACATAGGGGTGTTTTTTGGCCTCAAGCCGCTCAAGGAGAAGGAGAAACCGGCTCAGAGTGGACCAAGCGACCTCAACAACTCCTCTATTCCAACAACTGGGGAGAACTCTGGACGGGGAAGACAAAGGAGGGAAAGGCAGAGAAGAAGTAGGGCTGACGCAACCGCAGGTGCATCGCAGGCCACAGAAACTGTCAGTAGCAACAGTTCAGTGGATGGTCAAGGAGGAGCAGGGAGAGGTGGGACCAGAGGATGGAGGAGAAGCAGGTGGAATAGAGGGAATGCTGATGGAGAAGCTGAATTGCCACGCCGCTGTCCGTTTTACAAGAAAATTCCAGGTTAGTCAGTTACTGTGTATATATCTGCACTCCCGGTTACTAAACTGCTTTTCATTATCTTAGTACTTGTATTCTGTGCATTGATAAAGTTGAATCTGATATATATGTATGTGTCGCTGTATAAAATGAATTTGTGTTTTGTGATTAAGATATGCAAAATTTATGCTCAGGGACCAAGTTTGCCATCGACGCCTTTCAGTACGGAGAGATCGAGGGCATCACTGCCTACTTCCTGACACATTTCCACTCAGACCACTATGGAGGGTTGACCAAAAACTCAACATTTCCAATCTACTGTAACAGAGTAAGTTTTTCTGTCTTGTTTCATTCTGTTTATATGGTGTTTATTGAAGGTATTTAATGTGTTTAACCTTGTGGGCTGTGCATAAGTTAGCCATGTGTAAAGTTACACCATTGTTATGTGAAGTAGGAATCAGTTGCTTTACAATATTACCGTTTTTATGAATCTGTGTGCACAAGACGGGTGCATTTTTGGCTATTTTATAAGGCTAAAGTTGGTGGGTTTTACCCCGTTTTAATTTGAGTCCACTGCTGAAACTCAAGAAGTTACTAATTCAAACAGGAAAAGACTGTAACTTTGTCATTTTATATAAGTCTGCAGCTTTATAGTAAATAAATATCCAAAGGCCTGTGAGTCCTTCAGTATGGACGAGATTAATTTATTTGAAAGTGATATAGCACGAACTCCACGTTAAAAACCTTCCTGACTGCCCTCATCCCACAGAATTCATAGAGGAGTTACCTGATCCATTTATCTCACGCCATTGACTCAGAGTAATGAAAAATTAGCCTGCAGTTGGCAGCTATGAATGCAAATTTGCCGAAGGACCCGAGTCAATTAAAATTTGAAGACCTTTGTGGGCTTTTTTTATTACAGTTGTGTGGGGGGAAAAAAATGCTTGATGTGCAGAAAATATAGTTTGTCTCGCTCTCAGGTGGTCTTTCTATTTCGCTTCATTGTCATTGTGCAAATGCAGCACCGATTAAGGTGCGTAAAAGCAATTAAATAAATGTAGTGAGGTATACATTTATACCGGACTTTGCAAAAGTTCTGTTACACTCGGTTTCATGATCTTTAGAGACGCTTACATGTTGGAGTGAAAAATTCCATTGAATAAACTGAAAGTTCTACCTTATAGGCAGGTGTCCTTAATACAAATTTTTTTCTCCGGTGAAGTTGTGTCAAGATGGAAGTCAAAAGAGTTGAGATATCTGCTCTCCTTTGTGCTGAACATCAGCCGGATGACCGTCTACAGAGTCGTGGAGAGGCTAAAGAATGGTGAAGATCTTTCAGGTCTTCACCATTCTTGAAAGATCACCTGAAAGATCTTCACCATTCTTGAGCCTCTCCACGACTCTGTGGACGGTCATCCGGCTGATGTTCAGCTGCTTGGCTCTGTCAGACTTGTTGTGGCCAGCATGAAGGAGAGCAGATATCTCAACTCTTTTGACTTCCATCTTGACACAACTTCACCGGAGAAAAAAATTGTAGATACCTGCCTATAAGGTAGAACTTTCAGTTTATTTAATGGAATTTTTCACTCCGACATGTAAACGTCTCTAAAGATCATGAAACCGTGTAACAGAACTTTTGCAAAGCCTGGTAATTTAAACCTTGCAGTTCTTTTTTCAAGTGCAAATAGACAGAATCGGTTTACATTATGTAGTGTTGGGTATTCTGCATTTTCTATTTATCTTTTTTTATGAACAGAAAAGATAATTGGAAGAAAATATGTTTGTGAAACACACAAGATTTGTAAGTTCTTCTGTCAAATGGGTCAGATTTATCACAGTGGGGTGTGTTTTCTGGGGATTAAAACTAAAAACAGACTTACTGGGACTCCATGGGGGTTTTGTTTATTTGGTAGGTCACAGAAAATCAGCGTGGGCACTAGGTGGGTCATAGCCCAGAAAAGTTTGGTCAGAAACACGGAGGAAATTGTCAAGTAGACTTTGAAAATAAGTTTTTGTGAATTACATTATGAACAGCAATGTGCTGCACTGAGTAGCTGTTTGAACCGCCATCGTGACCAGGTTGTCTAGACCAAGCATTTTGTTTTTTCCTCGCTTATATATTTGTCTATAAGTGAACCAACAAGATTTGTGTTGACTGATCAGATCACAGGGAACCTGGTGAAGAGCAAACTGAAGGTGGCAGAGCAGTACGTCCACGTCCTCCCCATGAACACCGAGGTCACCGTGGAGGGCGTCAGGGTCATCCTCGTGGACGCCAACCAGTGAGTCACCCATGACATCACATGGAATCAGATGCTTAGTACCAGTCACACTATTTGTTCACCGTGCAAGCTCATTGTGAGAAAGCTGGACTGGCCGCTGACATCATGTTGATCAGATTTAGCCGTTTGATGGCTTGTAAAGAGGACACAGAGGAGGGACTTTGAGCAGATGTACCACAAATAGCCAGACCATATAAATATGTGTTTATATAAAACTGATCCATAAATGAGCAGAGAATAAAGATTTTACTGTCAGTGTTATGATAAAATTAACATTTCAAATTCAGATAGCCCTAAGCTTAGAACCTATTAGTTTGACATTGAGGGATGATGTCATTTTTAGGGAAGTCAGTCAGCTTTTACTGTAAATTTAGAACTTTTAAAAAAAAATTCCAGACCTGATTATTTAGTTGTGATGGCTAGGTCCATACTCAATAACTCTAATTATAATAGCATAAATCTTTCCATCTTTTCTTTTGACAGTCAGGCCAATTTCCTATGTTTGAGTCATCAGTGTGCTCTGTTATTGTTCGGCTGGAGCTTTTCTTTCTACTGTGTTTCAGCTTCACTGACTGTCCCTGTTCGTCCTTTCAGTTGTCCAGGAGCTGCCATGCTGCTGTTCTTCTTACCTGATGGACAGACAGTCCTCCACACTGGAGACTTCAGAGCTGACCCCTCAATGGAGACCTACCCAGAGCTCCTCAGCTGTAGGGTGCAAACTCTGTACTTGGACACCACGTAAGTCGCTCTCAGTTTGACCACCTTTGAGTCGTTAGTCTAAATAACCCTCTGGCTGAACACATGACTACAACCAGTGCCTGAAAATTCTTCCTCAAGTTCCAAATCAAGGTTTAGTTGCAGTTTATGCACAATTCCATGCCCTTGGTGTACTGAAGTAACAAACTTTTTTTTAAATATATTTTCTGTTTCTCCTTTCTTATTCCTATAGTTACTGCAGTCCTGAGTACACGTTCCCCAGACAGCAAGAGGTCATCAACTTCGCAGCCAGCACAGCCTTCGAATTAGTGACGCTCAACCCACGAACACTTGTGGTGTGTGGATCTTACTCTGTGGGGAAGGAGAAGGTGTTTTTGGGTATGTATTTGGAGGAGAGGAGTTTGTCATCATACTATAGCAAACAGCCCATAGAACTGTTTGCGTATTGATCAAAATGTTACCTCCTTAAAAACGGGAGAAGTCAGTTGCCACATAATTGGGGGGGTTAGTTTGACCCGCAGATGGCACAGAACATTGATTTGAAGTTTAGCCCAACAGCAGGTTTGAAAGGAATGTTTAAAACTTACGAGACTCACTCCATTTACAAAAGCAGGAAAAACAGAATTGTTAGATTTTTAGCTTTCCAGCAGTCCTTGAACTACTAAACTAATATGATGTGCTGTTCTGTGAGGAAACCAAAATCTTAAGGTTTTATCACAATCACGGTTATTGTATATCTCATTTAAACGTTTGCTAAAAACACTAGCAGTAACTAGATTCTGCAAAAAAATCTGTACTTCTTGCTGCAGCCATGAAGCCATGTTTGAGTCTGCTGTGCCCAACTCTAATGTGACAAAAATTCAGGGCCTTTTTAGCTGAACTGAATAAAGGTAGTAGGTAATAAAGATAACCTTGAACCTTGAACTGGGCTGAGCTGCCCTCCAGAGCAGGGAGGAGATAAATATGGAAACAAATGCTGAGTCATTGTTTGTCTCTAGTGTTTGTGGGCGCTTTAAAAATGTTGGACACTTTGATTCCAGGTTTTTTCATATTGCTTTTTTTCATATAAAGCAATCCAACTTTTCTTCTGTATGATGTTTGGCATTATAAATGTTATTACTGCACAGATATTTAGCTATATTTTTTGTTTTCTAGCCATGTGATGCTTTTTCTATAGAGGTGCAGTACTTTATCGCAGTAAAAAAATGAATAAAAAGGTAACCAGAGGTAAAACAATACAAAGAAGCTGGCTGAAGTTTAGAGAGTAAATAAATTAATAAACTTGTATATTTACTTTTGGCATTATGACTATCAGTACTGCACAAATATTTAAATTCTTTCTCTGTATTCTAGCCGTAGGGTGTTGTCTCCATAGAGGTGCAGTACTTTATATTGCAGTAAAAAATAAGTTAAAAAGGTAGCTGGAGCAAAAAAGGTTGGAGTTTAGAGAATAAATAAATCTGTAACCTTTTGTATTGCTTCTTCATCTTTAGGTACGAGTTACATAAGAGTTATACTGAAAATAAATCTGGCTATGGAGCTGATGTAGCTTTCACATAATTCCACATCAATCTGACAATTAGGACGCTCTAATGCATCTATTTAATTCTGGATATAGCGATATTACTGTGATAGCTTGGGAGTACAGCTTTACTGCCAACACAGACCAAGGCTGTTTCTAAACCTAACAGTGAGATAAGTGGATTTTTCTGTCACCTTACATCTCTAGCTGACCTTTCCTCCCACCGAAAGGTCATCTCATATTACGTCTGTATTGAAATGGGAGCGGAGCGGCGTGGAGAATGCGTACATTAGTCTGTTTGTGAACAAAGGACGTACTCGATATGCCTTGTGCTCATGTGGAGGCAAACCGTCCTCGTGTCACGCATGAATAATCGGAAAATGACGCATTGAAAAATCAGCGTTCTATTGAGAGAACAAGAATAGGACGCATTCATTTTTTAATGACCACTGCCGATGGCTAATTCAGGTGACTGTACTGCTGTAGTTATTTCACAAGAGCATTTGTACACTTGCATGCACACATTATACATGACTCAATATATTCAGGTAATCTTTGCTTTTAACCTGAGCTGTTCAGCTGCTTCTCTGTAAATGCATTTTGGTGTAAACTACGTTGTTGTTGTTGTTTGTCTGTAATCCGGGTTCTCACACAGACCTTGTCGTGTTTCCTTTGTAGCCCTGGCAGAGGTCCTGGGGTCTAAAGTGTGCCTCTCTAGAGACAAATACAACACAATGTGCTGTCTGGAGTCGGAGCAAATCAGAGAACGTATAACCACCGACTGGAAAGAAGCCCAGGTCCACGTGCTGCCCATGATGCAGCTCTCCTTCAATGTAGGTGCAGCAGTACTGTTTATCATTTAGGGCTGGGCGATTTGGTCTAATTTGTATAGATAATGTGTATAATCGCGTTTGGAGCCTTCGGACATTCTTGAAATTCCTGTGCAAATTAGTAAGTGTACCGCCGGCGGTACACTGAAGTTTTAAAAATACTTTGCAGCGAGGCTTTGTCTGTTGTTCGTCTGAAGCATCAAAACCGAACCAGTTTCAAATGATTAAGTTAGCTGTGCCTTTCTTTTGAATGAGTTCTCTGTTACATGTTGCCGCTGCCACGGGGAAGGGGGGCTACGGAAGCCCATGAGGAATGGGCGGACGGAAAAGCGAAAGATGCCGGAAAACTGCGGGGGGAAAACTCGAGTTTGCAAAATAAAAATCTTTTTTAGCAACAAATTCGATAAATCGATTAAATCGATTTTTTGCCCAGCCCTATTATCATTAAATAATCTGTGTTTTAAAAAGAACAAAAGAGAGATTTGTAACAATTCTCCCAAGGGCCCTCGATACTTATCATTTTAAATGCATGTGAGTGTGTGTGTGCATCAGTAACTGGAGTAAAAAATAAGAGCAATTTTATCACAGTAGGCTTGAATGCAACAGACTGTTTATTTATTCACTGCCTACAAGCCTGTGTACTCCAATGGTAATAAGGAGTGAGATGAATTGTTATCACTGAAAAGGATTCAAAATAATTGAGAAATGCTAATTATAATGGGGCAGAAAAAGTGTCTCTAGAAGAACCGAGCTATTTAAATGTACCATCTGTATAGCCACAGATAAGTCCCAGAGTTGGTATAATTCATGCATCACTGAGCACAGAAGAGCTGAACGGGGGGAAATGGATGCAGGAGTTACGGTTTTCATGTGTGACTTATCAGCAGAGACTCCTTCAGCAGCGTAATCAACAAGAGCTACTGTACAAAACATTCAGAGAAAATAAGGTTTCTAATTTTATTTGCAGTAAGAGATGAAGTAATGTCGTTGTGCTTTTCAAGTTTGGAAGTTGGTGATTTAGAAATGCAAAATAAAAAAGGAATCTGTACTGTGGTTGTGTTTACTGCATGCTCAGAGTACAGTGCAGCTCCCAGAGATGGAAAACAGAACGAC
This sequence comes from Acanthochromis polyacanthus, assembly GCF_021347895.1. NCBI lineage: Eukaryota > Metazoa > Chordata > Actinopteri > Pomacentridae > Acanthochromis > Acanthochromis polyacanthus. The sequence continues at coordinate 10,917,563 of NC_067131.1, read as the reverse complement.
TGTCCCACTTTCTTATTAATAGAAGTTCTTTCATTTTAGTCGACAGTCCATAAAGTGTCAGACAATCTGATTTTAAATATGAAAGTCCTTCTTAATACATGGATGAAGCAATAATTAATGAAGGATTTTATATTTAAAGTTGGTGTGCCTCTGACATTTTGTGAACTGGAAACCAATACTAAGACTTCCATTAATAAGAAGTGGGACAGTCGTTATTTTTTCATCTCTGACCATTGACCGTGTCCTTAAAGAGCACCTCATTTTGTATTTTCTAATTTTTATTCTACCACCACTCGTGCTCTTGACCCTGTGACGATCTCCCAATTTCCTTCCTTTTTATAATGCGGCTCCTTTTGTGAAGGTCAAAATATGAAATATTAATTCCCATTTACCCTTGTTTAACCTCATCTGTTGTACAGAAACTGCGGGATCACCTGGCCCGCTTTTCACGGCAGTACGATCAGCTGGTGGCCTTCAAGCCCACAGGTTGGACCTTCAGCCAGCAGGTGGAATCAGTGGAGGACATTCAGCCTCAGATCAGCGGCAACGTCTCCATCTATGGTATGAAAAAGCAATTTTCCTCACAGATGTTAGGGTTTCGTCTTTTCCGCCAGAGGAAACCAGAAAAGCCAATTCTCATTGAGAGCATCAACGGAAACGCTCAAGTAAGGCCCATAGAACTGTGAGTGAGGACTTAATCATTCTCCTTACTACCAACTAGAGTTATAGCTGTTTTTAAAGTCCTCTGCAAGCTTAAAAGTATTTAAATTCTTTTTTTATTGACCAAAAACCAGGCGTAAACTAACCGTGACGTCACCCGTTGGTTTCAACGCCGAGAAAATGAAGCCCGGATTTTGCTACTTCCCGGTCGCCGTTTTGGATTTTTTGGAGCCAATGATGTAAAAAGCGTCATCAGACTGGACCGGTAGAGCAACTAGGGGCAGGATTGGCTGAGGACTCTCTTATCCCGCCCACATTTTACCGCAGAGGCTTCTGTTGCTGTCTATCAAGTATAGCCACGCCCCCTGGCTCCGCCAACTGTAACGATTTATTTAAAATTCAGTATTGATTTATTTTAAGATCGGCCACCTGATCTCTCATTTTGACCATGAAAACTAACGGGAAAAAGATCCTGAGCTGTAGAAAATCAGTCTATCAAATTTTTTTTCCAAAAATGAATTGGAGTCTATGGAGAAAAAGCTTTTTGGAGCCAACCCTAGCGGACGGCGTGATATTGCAAGTTTTTGACACTTCCGGGTTGGTTTCAATTCTGGAGCCAGATGCTACGTCCACTATATATACAGTCTATGCCAAAAACAGAACCTAATAAAGCTAAATTATGTTGTCATCACATCACACGCTAAGGCTTAATCACAAAAGCACCATTTTTTTTCCTTGCCAAATCTGTGAATGTTGTGCTCATCGAATTTCGCCTTCCTTTGGCAAATGGAGCACAAGAGAAGAGAGAATCAGCAAAGCAGCGTGAGAATACACAAAAGACCGTGGCTCGGTTTCAGGTAACTTCGGCTCGGTGAAGATGGAATAAATAATGAGGAGAATGCTCCGTCTTGTATCTTGCTTTGCTACCGTTCAGCTCTGCTGGACAGTAGTCTGGCACTAAACCCCACACCGAAACAGGTCATGACTTGATTTACAATTGCGGATTTAGCCAGTTTTCTTTCCTGGCCCCCTTTTCATGTTCTGAATAGATCCATCAGCAGCATCAGCCATCTGGCTTGTAACCTACAATCACCAGTGAGAGCCTTTTGCGATGCACACTCGCATATAATTTCTTCCTCCTCAGCAGTTTGTGTGTCACTCAGGCGGAAGCCAATTTGTGCTCCCTCACTCTGTGCCTTGTGTTTATCTCCTCCTCCTTGCTCTTCCCAGCCATATGCTACTACTGCTATTGTTCTCTGCATGTGGGAGGACTGACTGTATACTTGAGCAGACTCACTTTTACACGGATCTGTTTAAAGCTGCCGAATAAACCAAACTTGGGGTGACATTTAGTGAGGTCAAACAAGAGGCAGCAGCTTTCTGCAGCAGTTTATATTTTCTTTTTTGAAACGAGAGACATGTTTCAGCGTTTTAAAATTACTCATCACCTCAGAGGGAAACACTCTGAGCCTGTTGGTCTCTTCATTGAGCATCTGGTGCCTCTTGTAAGACTTTGCCCTGTTGCTTGTCTGACTGACTCCCTCATAATTTTAAACAGCTGGGTCCATGTCAAGTTTTTGCCTCAAACCCAAACCTCCTCTGTATTCACTGAGCTCAATGTTTCCTAATGGAGAAATTAGGAGTAAAAATATCAAAGCAAATGAGTTAATTGAAAAAACATGTCTGGAAAGTCCCTGTGGTCCACTTCTAAACCACTGCTGGCCTCTTTTCCTACAGGATGTCTCCACAGTAAATAGAAAATTGAGACAATTAATTACAACCTACACTTGCAGGAACCCTGTGAGGGAAAAACAAAATGTAGGTTATCTGCAGGCTTATAAATGGTTTCGGCTTGGCTTCTTTTTAATTTCTTTTTACAAATTTTTAATGAACCCTAAGCCATTTGTGAACATCTTTTGTCACATTTTTACTCAGTGTGGGCTCATTTTTAAGTCCTGCACTTCTAGGGAAACGACACAAATACGGATGGAAGTAGAGAGAGCTCAATAATGATGTCAAATTATATTCTAAAAAAAACTAAATTTGTATTTTGGTTTTTTAAAGTTTAGATAAATGGAAGCAACCTGAAATCAACATGTCTAACAGTTTCCAAATGACCACAGATGTCACTAATATTGTGGCATAAATGGCGACAATACATATTATCGATATATTACTATTTTGATTTTTAGTTTCTGCTGTGTGCACATTCTGTGGTTCAGCTGACAAATTTCTTAATTTTTCTCATGTGACTGTTGGTTGCAGCTGAGTCATCATTAGCATCACGGTTGCACCAAAGAGTGCAGAATTTTTGCTTTTTTATAGAATCTAGCTTACGAAAATTGCCTTTTTTTTTTTTTTTTTAAAGAATGATACTTATTGATGTCATAAAGTGATTCTGATGAAATATCACAATTCAAACGTCCAAACTTTTCCAACAAACTGGCATGTCACAGATGAGTAGTTCAAAGACCATCTGAAATCTAGAAAACCAATCATTCTTTCTGTTTTCACATTTTTAATATGCCTTTTAAACTTGCTTATAACTTTTGGGTTACAGAGGGTTGAAGCGGAGGTCCGTTAGTTCCAAAATGTGGCTGCATGATCCTTTCTGTGTTTTTGATAGGAATCCCATACAGTGAACACAGCAGCTTTCTGGAGATGAAGCGATTTGTCCAGTGGCTTCAGCCTCTAAAGATCATCCCTACGGTCAACGTTGGCAGCTGGGCCAGCAGGAAGGCCATGGAGAAGTGTTTCAGGGAGTGGATGACAGAAACTAAAGCTAAACTGTAACCTGTTTTCCAGTAAACTGTATTTCATGAACTCACCTGCTGCTTGCTGATAGCAAAAGCAAAGCCAATGAATTCACAAGTGCTGTATGACCTTGGGGAACAAATCTATTTTGCCACTACTCATTTTATTCCTTTTTATTGATGGCAAAAGCACTTAAATGTAGAGGAAAGGGTTGCGATGAAGTAAGCAAACATGAAATTCATCCAGGAATATTCACATCTGCAACAGAAGCGTTCACATTTAGGCTCGTCTTCCAGACATACTGTAACGCATTGGAACTGAGCTGGTTGTGCTACTTTCTGTAACCATCTCCACTTTTTCCACTTCATTCATCGATATACTGCTCTTGATACTGTGCAATTGTCCTTTCAAAGGTCTGTTCTTGTATATAATTCAAATTTTTATGCTGAAAAATAAATCTTTTAAACGTTTTTAGCAGTTTTACTTCTTTCTTTTTTTGTAACATTACCCTATTTAGTTTTTTTTCAAGATTACAAGGCATCAAATTGCATCTCTGCAGATCTGCTAATGCAGTGGATTTGTGCAGCCCCATCATGACGCATAAAGTGCTGAGGATTGCCGCTGTTGTCTAGCGGCTTTGAAAACGCGCACTTATTTTGAAGTGCGCCGTCAGATCTTTCAGGAGTTTATCTCTGAGGCAGCAGAGACGTGCACCGCAGATACCGCTCTCTGTCTCTGTAAAACGGGCTTTTCAGAGTCGCAGCATGAATTCTTTCATGTCAAATTCAACCCTTCATACGTACCTGACAAATGTGTGTGCCTTCGGTCTCGGGAGGAAAAAATGTCATAAAATCTGGATTCCACACATTAAAAAGGTTTGTATCGTTATGTATTGGAGGGTGTGAAACCAGTGATTGACACATTTTATTCTCACAATTTGGTTCCACCTGCAAAAAAGGACTATAAGGGCTGAATGGCATATTTATGTACATAAGAACTCATAAGCTTCCATCACTTCTTATGAGTATCATTTCTGACTTAGAGGTGTTAATGATGTAAAACAAAAAATAATTGGAAATAGCTTTTTTAAAACCATCTCTAGGAATTTCATTACACCTCCTGGCACCTTTCTCTTCCTATTTTACATCGTGTATGTGTTATCATACTTATCACTGTATTACTACTTGTGTCTGCACTGCACCATTTTTAATAATAATGTATTCTTCTCTCAGGCATGAGTTCCAAACTGAAATTGGATTGGCTGGGGGCTTTGTTGAGTCTAGCTGAAAACTAGACTGGGTGCCTCTATTTCAGACAGTTCTCCCTGATTTTGGAGAAAAAACATTTAGGAATCCGTCATGTTTTTTTGTTTTTTTGTTTTTTTCAAAAAAAAAAGGAGGGGGGGGGGCTGTTAAAGTAACAGAAAATCATGCATTCTTAAGTTGAAGTGACCTCCAAGTAAACAGATGGCACGCAGGAGCAAAAAATTTGTGCTTTTCTAAAATCTTGAACAAAAAAATGTGGCTAAAATATGCTAAATAGAATTGATTTTACATTTTCTTTTAATTTTTACACATCATCTCGCAGCTTCAAGTCCTGGCACCTGCAAGCTTTCACCCTGCTGATCACGATGCAGAGTCCTCACAACCTTTTGACTTTTATGTAATGCTCCAGCAAATATAACAATAAATGAATAATCATTAACTCTTGCATACTGTTCAGTTCTAATTTGACCCATTTTGATGTTCAAGAGAAGTAAATACCCCTGGAAGGTCATTATTTCCACCTAAAGTGACCCAAAATAAACTAAAATAAAAATATTTTCAAATGGTGATTAAAAAAACTACATTAATGCAGTTCCAGATTAAGTTTTCCCCTATCTACTGAAATTGATTTTAGATTAAATATATTTAAATCATTACGGCTTTCAGATCTTAGATAAAACAGGACATGATATTGCGATAGTAGATATTTTTCTCCAAAAATGAGTGGTGTAGAATAAAAAAAAATGCTTTCCCAGCTCTCTGAAACATTGAGCGTCTTCAGGATCGAGCCTGAGGCTTTGGGATCGAGGCCGAAACTTCAGGTTTCGAAGCTTTGGGATCAATTCTGAGGCTTCAGGTTCGAAGTTTCGGGTCGATCCCAAAGCTTCGGGCTTGATCCCGAGTCTTGGAGGCTTCGAACCTGAAGCTACAAACCACTGAAGCGCCAAAGCCTCGAACCCGGCTTCGGAGCTTGCATCAGTCTTCTTGAAGCTTCGGAGCTTGCATTGAAACACCACTGCCTGTCAGTGATCAGAATCTAAAACAGAGACACCTTCGTGAAGAGCTGCCAGTGGAGGCAGCCCAGGGACCGCTGCAGCAGTGTACGTGATCAGACCAGTGCCATGACTGAACGCTGGCCCAAAAAAACAAAACAAAAAGTGAAGGGCGGCCCAAACATCAGACCAGTCCACCCGGAATTGTCCCAGTCCTCCCGATTAGCCACTCCGGACCTGTCAGAATGCATCTCATACCACAGCTTGAACACCACAGCTGAGGCTTTAAGAGTACATGTGGTGAATAATTGCTTTGTCTTATCTTCTATCTGTTGAGTAGCTCCATTAAAACTTGAAACACTAATCTTAGAAAAGGCTCGAGGAACGGTTTGCAGCAATTCAAGCAATCGGGCCTTGCAGATAGTGTCTGTTTGATGTTGGCTGTTCTTAGAGAGATACTGGTCACTAGACATAGTGTTAAAAAAAATAGTATTAAAACCTTCTTCACACGTTATAACTACATTTTCAACAAAGTGCCCTCGACTGTCCGAGCCACCATTTGTTTGGAATCAGCGAGAAATAGATGAAACTTAGCCTGAGGTGAAACACCGTTCTGTCTGCATATTAATTCTCCCTGAGGTGTCGATGACATGAAATCCTGGTCTCTTCCTACATGGTTTATTTGTGCACTCCTAATTACTGTCAAAGTGCTCTTGAGAAAAATGAGAAAAGAGAAAGGGAAAATCTCCATGTATGTCAGCCTTTTTTCCCCCTTTTTGTTTCCATGTAACCAAATGCTCGCTTCACGTGCACATTAGGGCTATTTGAATATACAGGTCTACCCTTCTTTTGTGCTCTCAAGAAGTTGTCCTTCATCAGACTTGGCTTACAAAGACATTTCAAACTGACAATGACTCACAGTCTCTGACTGATGGCATTCACACTAGTCAGGCAACAACAAGTCTTCCTAAAGCCACAGTTGAATGATAAAAATAGAATTTAAATATATATACACACAAACCAGTGTCTCTTCTGAAAATACAGCCAACTTGATGTTATGACTGTGCTATTTTAAACCAGCCTTGAGTGAGAGTGCCTCTTGTCACCTTGGATTAACCTTTAATTACTAAAAATAACATTGACAAGGAAGCCACCTTAAGAATTTGTTGACAAATCCAGCTCACAGTCAGCAGAGGTCTTAACTGGTAGCTCTCAAGCTTTCCACTGGTTCTGCTGCCCTTTGTGTGCATTTGGTGTCAAAATGTATGAAGTGCAAGAAAACCATCTGTAAAAATGTACTTTTTTTTTAAAGACACTTGTCTTTGTTGCACAGTTCATTAATTTAATCTTACATACACATTTGTCTCATAAAATGTTGCGTAATGAGACTGACATGGTGCAATGCAGCATACAGGCGGAATGAGGAAATAAGATTCAGTGAAACATTTGTTTCCTTCTGGGGAATAAGCATCATATCTACAGCGATTACGTAACAAACAGAACATGAATCACATACTGAGCACTTGGCAAATAAGACGTAGTTGATCTGTTAATATATATAAAGAATAACATGACGTGTTAGATCAGTAAAAATCATTTTCATACTTCATTTTTAGTGTTTACCTTCATTTTAAGCTCCTTTAAAGTGGAGTAAACTGGTAAAGTGACAGATAAAAAAAAAAAGGAGCCATAGTCCTTAAGAAATACTGTCTGAAGTGGTCGATACATGGTGCAACCTCATCGAAAAGTCATTCCAACACATGCAGATATGTAGAAGTGGTAAATGTCTCATCAGTGTGCAGTCACTCAGTGCAGGGGCAGTTTGGTGAATGCAGAGGTGGACGTCCAGGCTGACGCAGGATGGTTACCTTCACCTAAAAATAGTCAAACCTTTGATTTAGACTCCATGCACTCATATAAACATATATCATCCACCTTGATAACATGATTGCGGTTCGGCATTTGCGGATAAATGTACCTCGTTCTTTAGCGACTTGCTGATGTACATGTTGAACTCCTCCACACTGCTAGCATGAAGGTCATTAATGGCCAGAATTTGATCTCCTTTGTGGAACAGGCAAACGGTCTTCGGCTGCCCCGTCCATCCATACACACTATGGCACACATACACACTTTTAGATACACTGTGTTGCTTCCTTGGGCATATTGATTTAAATTTTTTTTGCATGCTTGTAAAAAAAAAAAAAAAAAACTACCATTGCAATCTTGAGTTTTCATAGTCTCCTATAACTTTTACTTTTCTTTCTGGAACATTACAAAAATACACTACCATTCAAAAGCTTGGGGTCACTTAGAAATGTTCTTATTTTTGAAAGAAAACCATTTTACAGTCTAGACAAGTGGTAAATTACTATTCTGGCTGGAAACAGCTGATTTTTAATGGAATATCTACATAGTGTTACAAAAGCCCATTTCCAGCAACCATCACTCCTGTGTTCTAATGCTACATTGTGCTAGCTAATGGTGTTGAAAGGCTAATTGATGATTAGAAAACCCATATGCAGTTATGTTAGCACATGAATAAAAGTGTGAGTTTTCATGGAAAACATGAAATTGTCTGGGTCACCTCAAACTTTTGAAAAGTAGTGTGAATTCATGGATTTATTACAGGTCTTTTGAAAAACTGACAAAATCTGCTGGGTCAAAAATATACATATAGAAACCTGAATTATCAGTTTTGGTGATGTATGGAGTCATTGAAAACTCAAGACTGTTGTGATAAAGTCTGAATTAGTGCTGTAAACTTTGACTTTTACAAATTATGTATAAAGTAATCCAGGTCATATGATGTGGGTTTGGGGTGTGGTTGTGAAGCCCTTTCCTCACTGAGCAAGGAAACTTTATCAGTTTTACTAATCAAGGATAAACAGTGAAATGGCTTTATGGCTTTAATACCAAACTGCAAGTCATGTCGCTCTCGACTTTGGCCCTTTGTACGATAAGATTCATTAAGATGACAATAAGTTTATTGTTTTTGTATGTACTTTTTGTGGTACTTCTGCAGCTTTGGGCTCCCATAACCTCTCATTTAATGGTTGACACCTCTGAATATCTACTCAGAGTGGAAACCTGCATTGTATTTGACACTACTTGCTTACATCTTGCACATTTCTTGAGACATTTCAGTTGTGTTGTTCGTTCATCTGCTTAGTGCACTTCTCGTGGAAAAGACTAACTTTTTTTTAATTAATCCAGCTGTCTACACTCCCATATTTTACAGTTGCAACTTTGGCATTGTGCTGGTTGTTTTATTCTTATTACTGTGTCACAATACGTCCTATATAACCACTGGTGGAGGACTGAAAATGCTCCCTTCACGACACAGCCTGTACAGATAATGTATCTAGTAGGCTCAACATGAAAAGATCAGCTCAGAAGCATTATACAGCTACTGCTGCACCAACAAAGTCTTTATATAGTCAAATACTGTAATACAGAATGAGCCAAAAATAATAATAATAACTCAGTTTATGCCATACTAAAATGAGAAAAAGCCTAATTGTTACAAATGGTGTATGCTTAGTCACAGAATTCGTATACGTTTTATCTGCATTTCAAAGGGCTTAAGAATTTTGTGCATTTCAACTAATTGATGCAGTTACTAAATCCCAGCATGAATACACACGTGGACAAAATTGTTGGTACCCCTCAGTTAAAGAAGGAAAAGCCCACAATTCTCACTGAAATCACTTGAAACTCACAAAAGTAACAATAAATAAAAATTTATTGAAAATTAAATAATCAAAATCAGCCATCACTTTTGAATTGTTGATTAACATAATTATTTTAAAAAACAAACTAATGAAATAGGGCTGGACAAAAATGATGGTACCCATAACTTAATATTTTGTTGCACAACCTTTTGAGGCAATCACTGCAATTAAACGATTTCTGTATTTGTCAATGAGCGTTCTGCAGCTGTCAACAGGTATTTTGGCCCACTCCTCATGAGCAAACAGCTCCAGTTGTCTCAGGTTTGATGGGTGTCTTCTCCAAATGGCATGTTTCAGCTCCTTCCACATATGTTCAATGGGATTCAGATCTGGGCTCATAGAAGGCCACTTTAGAATAGTCCAACGCTTTTCTCTCAGCCATTCTTGGGTGTTTTTGACTTTGTGTTTTGGATCGTTGTCCTGTTGGAAGACCCATGACCTGCGACTGAGACCAAGCTTTCTGACACTAGGCAGCACATTTCTCTCCAGAATGCCTTGATAGTCTTCAGATTTCATCGTACCTTGCACACTTTCAAGACACCCTGTGCCAGATGCAGCAAAGCAGCCCCAAAACATTACTGAGCCTCCTCCATGTTTCACCGTAGGGACAGTGTTCTTTTCTTCGTATGCTTGGTTTTTGAGTCTATGAACATAGAGTTGATGTGCCTTACCAAAAAGCTCCAGTTTGGTCTCATCTGTCCAAAGGACATTCTCCCAGAAGCTTTGTGGCTTGTCAACATACATTTTTGCAAATTCCAGTCTGGCTTTTTTATGAGTTTTTTTCAGCAGTGGTGTCCTCCTTGGTCGTCTCCCATGAAGTCCACTTTGGCTCAAACAACGACGAATGGTGCGATCTGACACTGATGTACCTTGGCCTTGGAGTTCACCTTTAATTTCTTTGGAGGTTGCTCTGGGCTCTTTGGATACAATTCCAACGATCCGTCTCTTCAATTTGTCATCAATTTTCCTCTTGCGGCCACGTCCAGGGAGGTTGGCTACTGTCCCGTGGGTCTTGAACTTCTGAATAATATGAGCCACTATTGTCACAGGAACTTCAAGCTGTTTAGAGATGGTCTTATAGCCTTTACCTTTAAGATGTTTGTCTATCATTTTTTTTCGGATGTCCTGGGACAATTCTCTCCTTCGCTTTCTGTTGTCCATGTTCAGTGTGGTACACACCTTTTCACCAAACAGCAGGGTGACTACTTGTCTCCCTTTAAATAGGCAGACTGACTGATTATGAGTTTGGAAACACCTGTGATGTCAATTAAATGACACACCTGAGTTAATCATGTCACTCTGGTCAAATAGTTTTCAATCTTTTATAGAGGTACCATCATTTTTGTCCAGGCCTGTTTCATTAGTTTGTTTTTTTAAATAATTATGTTAATCAACAATTCAAAAGTAATGGCTGTTTTTGATTATTTAATTTTCAATAAATTTTTATTTATTGTTACTTTTGTGAGTTTCAAGTGATTTCAGTGAGAATTGTGGGTTTTTCCTTCGTTAACTGAGGGGTACCAACAATTTTGTCCACGTGTGTACATAAACTTCCACACAATGCAACTGAATGGTCTGAATCATCCACCAAAACTGAATAGATAGCAGCATTAAGCCTTATTATGGGTTAAGACTTTTCTCAACAGCAAAAAGAGCAAGTAAGGACATCTCGACCGGCTGAGCCAGATGTGTACTGTGGTTTTCAACAATACGAGTCTGCATTTGTATCCATCTGTTTCTTTTCAGATAAGCCTTTTCAGATAGATATCTGAATGACAGTCAAACATAGGTGACTTATATAATTTTAGAGTCTTACTTTTTTTGACAAACATACCTTGGCTTCCCATCCACTTCTGTTACTGAAAGGTGTTTTTTCAAATCGGCCTGCTTCACCTCAATATCCCTCTCCATGGTTTCCAGGCTTGAAAGAAAAATAAAAGACAAGAAAAGCTTCATTTTATTTTGAAATGCAGGAAAGAAATACACAGAAACCTTCCTTTCAGCACAGTTTAAATAGTATATTACCGTACCTGTACTCATAGAATTTAAAGTGAATAAAATCTCAGAGAAGTTTTGACTGTCTGGGTTAAATTACACTTCTCAGGATATGGTCAGCAAAAGTACAAAAGCACACCAATTTGTTGTTATTATTGTTTCCATTCTCTATTACATAAAGCTGCGTGTCTGCACTGACAAGGTCTTCCAAATTCTTTGGATGACTCTTTTCAATTCTGGCTGCAAAGTGGTTTAATGTTGCGGTACTGCTTAATATAAATCAGCTATTTTCATGCCGCCGTCAGCTTGCAAGTACCGCCAGAAACGACTCCAACCGGTCGGGCAACATGTCAGCGTCACAGTGAGCATTCCTCTTTTACTGAGTCACGCTAAATGCTGCAATGTCTTTTTTTATTTGTTCTCTGTCACCCTTACAAAGCTGTTTCTGAGTTTTTGACTGGCAGAAGAGCAAATGGTGCCCCAGTGGGGGTTTCAAATGCCTCCTCGTGGTGTTTACAAGTAGAAGAACTGTTGAAGGAGGGTGTTCATGTCTCACGCTGACTCTCTGATGATCAAATCCTACATAAAATGTCATTTTCTGTGGTTCGATCCGTGTGTTTAATTACAAAAAAAAAAAAAAAAAAACGAACCAAATTCAAATGAAGCTCCCAGGATTTGATTGAGGGTCAGAGGATTGCAGTTAATCTCACCACTTAGTGGAACTTTGTTTCTTCAGTGTGAACCCACTGCTTGTCTCCAGCATCTCAACGGGGGAGGTGGCACCATTGTCACTGGAGCTGCTGCTGAAATCTGAAGACGGCTGAGTTTCCTCTCTGTAAAACCAAGAAACAGCACGAGGGATTGTAGCATCTGATCTCTGTCAGCTCACAGTCGCTGGTGAATTCTTGGTTGATGTCTAACAAAAGACCATAAGACAGCTCCAAGACACGGAGGGAGTAAATTACAAAGTGGCGGTCATGTATCATGTAACGCTTTTTGCTAAATATACACACAAATGCTGAAAAGTGATACAAAGGAAGAAAACCATCTGAATCTGAGCACCCTGTGGTGAGATGACTCACAGGCAGACAGCGAGTAACAACAGATTTTGGCGCTTTTATAAAAGCCTTGGATGGACAGAAGTCCCCAACTGCCCTTGTGGCAGATAGTGACACCAGTAAAAGAAGGGTTGATGGGAGGTCATGAACATTGTACATGCCCAAAACCCAAACAAGCTATTTTCTGTTACACAAAAAGGGGATCAAATGTCTTGAGATTAATCAAAATAGTTCAAAAAAGCAGCATGGGTGAAGCAAATAATTCCCAAATCAGTGCAGAGGCACTGAAGGAATTCTAATTAAGAGGCACTTTACAAAGGAGTCTTTTGACCCATATGTCAAATGTAGTGTAGAAGATGCTGTTCCGAGTGGCAGCACAGCAGTTGGCCACACTTGGCCGGAAATCAAACATCAAATAGTGTGAAATGAAGAACCATGGCACAGTTTGCATCGTAGCAGATTTAATAGAGCAGACAGCAGCTGGAGATGATGGCATAGAAAAGGTGGAACAGACCAGAACAAGTGATCCTCTCGTGATTAATGCAATGGCTTTGGTAACAGGAAGGTCGAACTGATTGGCTAAACCCTGGCCTTCTTAGGAGACAGAAGGTCTGATGTGCTACATAGATTGAGAGTCAGATTTGCACAACTAAAACCTTTGGCATTGCAGCCTTAATGCTTCAAGAAAGGTTCTCTTAAGCAACTCCAGGAAACAGAACAAGCAAAACCTGTTCTAAGCTTTTATGCAATAAATAACCTACTCATGAATGATTTAAACACAATGAAGATATAAAAACTGCTTTATTTTACTTTTTTAATGTGCACTAAGTTGAGCCAATGTAAATTTTAGACGGAAGAAATAGCACATTATTCCACCTCGCAAATGCAAAGTTGATTTGCATTCAATTTCTAAACATGCAAAACTTTTGCAGCTACTGCAGAAAGACAGCAGTTTACAGAAGCTAATCTTTACAAATGTTACATATAGTGAAGGTAATAGCTGCCCTTTGTAGCAAAAGTTATGCCATTTCATTTGAAATTTTACAATATTCTGCATGGATACAAAATATACAGCACAGCAGATGTAAGGTTCTGATAAACAAATGCAGCTCACACTTAATTATTCAATCAGTTACATCTGAGCTGTGAGACTGAGCTTATAGAAGATTTTCATCAGAAGTGTGCATCACAACACACTTGTCCATGGTTCAACTATATGACAAACAATACAGATGAGCAGTGAAACACATAGTGTTATGGTGAAACCTCTCTTGCAAGATGAAAAGATACGAATTATCTGGCCAAGCACACAAGTTGCTAAACAGGCTCTGAGGTGCTGCCTTTTTTTAGATTCTTCCCTGGTCCTGGAGTGTCAACACTTCTGTTATTGTGAATTATTTGAGCCAACAAGGCTTGTTGATTGAGCTATTTCTGTATCTAGGGCACTGACAAAACATGTTGCAAAGAGCTGCACAGAAAGCAAAGAGGCGGTGACACCAAAGGCAAAATGAAAAAGTCAACCATAGACACAGGACCATCTAAAAAACAATTAATCTGAAATCTACCTGTCTTCAGATGCTTTTTCCTCTGCAGTTGGGGACAGTAGAGAAACCTGGGCCTTGCTTTTGGCATAGACCTGAATGACAGACCTCAAAATGGTGCCGGCGTTAACTTCCTCGACTTCACGATCCCTGGAAGCAGTTGGCACAAAAAATATTACTCATAACTTACTTCTCACTGTTCTAAACCATGTTTTTATTTGTTTTCCAGTCAGCTATCCTTCTATAATTTAATAAAAAACCTACACTTCCTCAGTTACTCCTTCACTGTAGGTAGATTCCATTGTTTCATATCTACAAGAGACAAACAGACAGCATTACATCCTGTAGCACTCAAGATCACAATCCCAGCATGCATCACTGGAACTACACTGAGTGGGTGTGACGTTTTGTATTTGCGGAATGATAAAAAAAACAATAATTCATACTCACAGTGACTCCTCGTTGTTTTCTGAGGCCTTTTCGCATCATATAGAAAAGAAAAAATGGGTAAAAATGACTAGGATAGTCATATGTGATGCTTTATTATACAAATATCTGTTTAAGGTTTCACCTTGTACACTGCTGGTTTAAAGAAAGATCTCGGGTAGTCATAGATTGGATTCACAGGCTCAGATGCACGTCTTTTGCTGTAATCTTCTTCCTGCCAGCAAACCAGAAAGCAAAACCACATACTGTAAAATAATTCTCAAATTCCCTGGGCTAATATTGCGTATTGGTTGCAAATAGTCAAGTCAAGATGTTGCACCTTTGATTTTTCCACATCATTATCCAAAGCGTTCGAAGACGGATCAGACATGGAGCGCAACTTCAGCGCTGACTGGAAAAAACCCACACATATATATATTAAACACCTTATGTGGTGGTTGTTGTTTTCTTTGTCGAGAAATGCCACAATTCCAAGAAAGATGTACAATGCATGTGTTATTTTCAGCCGATTCGGGTCAGTGTCCCTGGGTCAGACCTGCTTGTTAAATTTTTAGCTGTAAACTAGTTTAGAAAATGTGATCTTACAGGGATCCAGAGAGGATTGGACATTTCACTAAAGCTGATCCAAAATTCATCAGTATAACAAAGGTGTTATAGGTTCATTTGGGTTGCTATCGAAAGAGACTGTATCATTCTTCACTTCACCATACAGAGTAACATCACAAAAATACCAAAGCTCCAAAGACTTCCCATAGAGTTACGTTTGACTGAAGACACACATAACGTGCAGAAATGTAGAGGGGATTGCAACAACAGCGCTAACACAAGGACCTCTAAAATCTCTCTTACATGCATTTGCAGTTCGAGAAAAAAGTAAGAAGATGGTTCCACACTCGGAATGAAAAGAATCCCCTCAGCAAAGAGCAAAAGATTCACCCAAAGCAATGTGGAGGCTGATTGATTTGAGCTGAATCAGTATCAGGCTGACACCAATTCCATGTAGAGTTTCAGTTCCAACCTCATCAACAAACCTTTTCAAGCACAGCGAGTGAACTCTTTTTCCGCATTATGGGTTTTGATATTACCTAGCAAAAACAGGGAGATAGAAAACCTGTCGATAAGCACAGTTAATAGATGACTAACTAAAGGAGTCGATGGTTGCTTGCTGGATTTGCCAGGGACACTGAGGGAATTTCGACTGAGCGTCAAGTGCTGGGGAAATGGAAACAGTATTATTAAAGTGTATATGTTAGATTTCCAGTGTCAGTTAAAGGTAAAAAAAAAAAAAGCAATGTATTAGCTGATAAAGCTTTGTTCTTAATGATGAGTTAGATAGAAACATGAACATTAGGAGTTAAATGAAGTGTTTGACATTTGTAAAATAGTTTGATTTGCTTTCTTTTCCAGAAAATGTACAGTAATAGTCTCTGGTAGTCTGCTTAGCTTAACACAAAGGCTGGAAACAGGGGAAAACAAAAAAATAAAGCAACCATGGCTTTGCTTAAAAGGCAAAAAAAATCCTGATTTACAGGGTTAGCCTGGGGCATTACGCTCCCAACCAAGAAATACTTCGACAGATGACAAATAAACTGTCTTGCATTTCATTTTTGCACAGATCTCTTAAACAAGATATCAGTTTTGTTTAATTATTGAACTTTACATGCGCTGGTGGGTAGAATATTTTTCCTTGATCGTAGATAGACTAGCTGTTTCCAGTCTTTCTGTTCAGCTAACAAATCCACATGTCACCTAAATGAGAGTGGTACTGATCTTCTCATCAAACTCTTGCTAGCGTATTTTACAGAATGTCAAACTTAAATATGGTTTACAGATTATTAATACAGAATGACCTTCAAATATTTACCTCGATTGTTGTCGGCTTCTGTGTCAGATCCTACAGACGAAGGGTGCAGAAATAATTCTTAATAGTGACAGTAAGCATACAAGAAAGATACCAAAAAAAATAAAGCAACCAAGAAGTAAAATCTGAATGTACCTCTGTACTGAGAAATTTATGTGGACGGTTTTTCAGGGCTTCAAACAGATCAGAGAACCAGCCGTCCACATCATCGCTAGAGAAAGTAAAGAGGGCACTTAAAAAGGTCATTTTTAGACTTGGCAAATTACGGCTCCTGTGTTTAATTTAAAATTCAATAACCAAACTGAAATCAAAAGCGGAAATAGTAACATTTAACACAATTTAGCAAGAGCAAAGCCGTTATGAAATGATCGGCTCTTACTAACGGGGAGAGCAGCAGCACAATTTCTTTTTTGATTGCTTGCACTCCCAGAATAGTAAATGATTCGAAGGGCAGTGGGACGAGTTTTATGAGGAGCTGTGAAAGTGTCAGTGGAGGCCTGAAGACGAGGACTGGTCTACCTAGCTGTGGCCTGAATCCAGGTAACACCGTAAGTGATTTTCAAAATAAATTATTATAGGATTGATAAGCAGCTTTTACAGACTTTCTTTAATGCCAATTACTGCTTGTTTGCAGAGAAAAAGACATTCCTGTGTCTATTCCCACCGTGGTAAGTTCAGTGTTTATACAGTACGGTGTAGTAAATTGCATGAAAGTTGGTACTAGGCCCATAAATTCCGTCTCAGCTTTATGCCACCAGCAAAAGACCACTCGACGGACCTGTTTTCTCCGACAAGAAAGTAGTCTCGTTCTGCAGCCCTGATGTACAGCACACAGGACGGGGAGCACTTGAAGCTCTTCTGGATCCAAGCCCATCTATGGTGATGTTGAGGGCTCACATGTAACAGCGAGATGCTGATGGAAAAACACAAAGACAGATGCTGATAAGGATATTTCGAGGTTAGAGGCAACACACAAAACAAAATGCGAGATTTGCATCAGGCCACTGAAGAGCTATTTAAATGTTTGTGTTGGCAGAAATAACTCAGTGACACAAAAGAGAAAAGCAACACGTGGGAAAATTAAAGAAAAAAAAAAGGTTTATGTTCGTCATGATTTTTATGGTTAAAGGTGACGTGCATTTGTCAGAACACACCTCGACAAGTCAATGTTTCCGAGTGGACGGTGCTTCTCCCCTGGACTCCTGAAGTACATGAGGTGACGTTGCTCCGAGGTTTCGAACAGGACAAAATAACGCTTCTTCCATGATTTCTGCACAATGGCATTAATAAGAAATAAAATAAGAAAGGCAAAAAATGTGAAGATCTAGGATATTTTGCACCCATTGGATCAAGTCTGTCACCTCTGTCGTCAATCGTTTCTGGGGAGGCGACTTAAACAAGAATCCAGATCTTATTTCTGTCACATCTGTGACTTGTTTGTAGAACACTGTATTTCCGCCTGTGCCTGAGGGCAAAAGAAAAGGCTATTGTTCAGGGATCGTTGCTTGTGTGTTGTCTTTATTTAGAGAATGGACAATTTTAGTTTCCTGCTGTTGCCATTAGGGAAAAACAACCAAGGATTGAGGAGTTAAGACTAAAGAAGGAAATAAATAAAAAACAACAACTATTGAGATGTGTGTTAACGTGTGTTGGTTTATTTGCATATTCCAGTAATCTCTGTCAAACGTGTCTTTTGTATCGTGAGGAGAACAACTGTAAAAACAGGTTTTCTGACACACTGTAAGCAGTTTCAAAATAAAGGTAATAATAGAAGAGAGTAAATACAGTACAAACAGTGGATCAGGTCAGATTTCTAGATGCAGTACCTGTGCGCTTCTGGCTCTTTTGCATTGTGACACCACACCTTAACAAAAATAACAAAGGAATCTATCAATCCTTGTCATTGAGAAACAGCGTAAAAATAGTTAACCTTTTCAGCAAAAGATGTTAAAAATAGACTCTTTCACTCGTTCTGTAAAAGCAAAAACACACATCAGGGGTCTGTTCACACACAAAAGCCATGTTAAAGTGCAAGCGTGCTTTTTAAAAGAACATATTCTTGTATTTTAACACTAAAAAATAATGATCATACTCGATGCTGGTCATTTACTTTGCATGTAGTAGGTATGTTAGGAAATAAGATTAAAAAGTTAATAGCAAGTATGAACACTTGCTCTTGGGTGGACTTCCAAATATGTACCACATTACAGATAACTAAACAGGGAAACTAATCAATACAGAAAATATTCTTACCTGTGCAGCACCTGTTCAGATCCTGCTCACACCTCACTGTCTGTGACAATAATGTGGCTGCATGAGGAAGCTGGATGTTCTCTTGTGCCTGGTAAACAGTGAAAAGATTTTCATAAAAGGAACTGGAGTTTCTGGTTCCTTGCTTCAGTCTTTTCTTAAGGTACTCCTGCCTTGTTATTATCACTCAGAAGGCATGCTGGGTTCCTTGGGGTCATTTTTCCCTTTTACAAAAAATACAGGAAACTTCTTTTTCACATGCTAAAATGTCAATTCTAGTCAGAACGAAAAATGGTTTTTATGGTTTATCTGAATCAGAAAGGAGATACAAGTACTGATTTCAGCCTCCAACAAGTGGAGGAGGCGAAAAATATGAAAAAAAAACATTAAAAATCACAAACATTCATGCACAAAAGCTCTACAAAAATTGATTATGTTGTATTTAATTTGCTGTGGCCCTACATGCTCTCGTGAGAAAGCGGCTGAAAATTAAAACGCACCATAAAAGAAAGTGACTGATGCCAGCATTTTGACGTTTACTGATTTACAGCTGGATGTGTCATTGAGTGATGTCTGCAACTCGCAAACTGACATAGAGATGATCGCAGTTTTCAAGGAGAGGTCACGGCTTGGATAGAAGCCAGAAACGGAATAGAGGCATACCAAATTAACACGGAATAAAATGTTGATCTATACCACATAGCTGTCTGTGTGTTATTAAATAATGTCATCAGTGAGTACTATGTAGATACAACGGTCTTCAGAAATGTCACAATTGATGGCAGAGCTGTAGAAAAAAGTCACTGGTATGATCTGATGCACACTTGACATGATTTTTAATAAGTAAGATTCATGCAAGTGTGATTCTCCTATATGTCTCTCTGAACTAATTTCAACAGTTTCTACATCCAAACCATCAACATGTCTTTTAGATCCTATCCCAACTAGACTCTTCAAGGAGATTTTACCTTTAATTAATTCTTCAATGTTAGATCTGATTAATCTCTCTCTAGTAACAGGCTATGTACCACAGGCTTTTAAGGTTGCTGTCATCAAACCTTTGCTTAAAAAGCCCACTTTAGATCCAGATGTGTTAGCTAACTATAGACCGATATCCAACCTACCATTTCTCTCTAAAATTCTGGAAAGAACAGTTGCAAATCAATTGTGTGAACACCTACAAAGGAATAATTTGTTTGAAATGTTTCAGTCAGGCTTCAGAGTGCATCATAGCACAGAAACAGCTCTAGTGAAAGTTACTAATGACCTTCTCATAGCATCAGATAATGGACTAGTCTCTATACTTGTTTTGTTAGATCTTAGTGCAGCGTTTGACACAATCGACCACAAAATTTTATTACAGCGTCTAGAATATTCAATTGGCATTAAAGGGACAGCACTGGATTGGTTTAAATCCTACTTATCAGATAGGTTCCAGTTTGTGCATGTCAACAATAACTCTTCTGAGCAGACTAAAGTTAATCACGGAGTTCCTCAGGGTTCTGTCTTAGGACCGATACTTTTCACATTATACATGCTTCCTTTAGGCAATATTATTAGGAAGCATTGTATTAACTTCCATTGTTATGCAGATGACACACAATTGTATTTATCTATGAAGCCAGATGAAACTGATCAGTTAGCTAGACTGCAAGATTGTCTTAAGGACATTAAAACCTGGATGACTTTTAACTTCCTACTGCTAAATTCAGACAAAACTGAAGTCATTGTATTTGGCCCCAAACATCTTAGAAACTCGCTTTCAAAGCAAATAGTTACTCTGGATGGCATCACATTGGCCTCCAGTACTACTGTGAGGAATCTTGGAGTTATTTTTGACCAGGACATGTCCTTTAACTCACACATAAAGCAAGTCTGTAGGACTTCCTTTTTTCACCTGCGTAATATTGTAAAAATCAGGAACATTCTGTCTCAGAGTGATGCAGAAAAATTAGTTCATGCTTTTGTTACTTCCAGGCTTGACTATTGCAATTCCTTATTATCGGGTTGTCCAAATAGCTCTCTCAAACATCTACAGTTGATCCAAAACGCTGCTGCGAGAGTACTGACAGGAGTTAGCAAAAGAGATCATATTTCCCCTATACTTGCTTCTCTTCACTGGCTTCCTGTTAAATCCAGAATAGAATTTAAAATCCTTCTTCTGACATATAAAGCTCTTAATAACCAATCTCCATCATATCTTAAAGATCTGATAGTACCTTATTATCCTAGTAGAACTCTTCGCTCTCAAACTGCAGGCTTACTTGTTGTTCCTAGAATTTCTAAAAGTAGAATGGGAGGCAGAGCCTTCAGTTATCAGGCGCCTCTCCTGTGGAACCTGCTCCCAGTTTGGGTTCGGGAGGCAGACACCCTCTCTATTTTTAAGACCAGGCTTAAAGCGTTCCTTTTTGACAAATCTTATAGTTGGGGCTGACTGGGTGACCCACAGAGGTTCGGCTTGTGTCTTCATTGTACAGCTGACTCCTTCTTGGACGTCCCTTCGTTCTGCCCCTAGTCATGCTGCTATAGGCCTAGGCTGCTGGGGGACTTTTCTTGACGCACTGAGCCCTTCTCTATCTACCTTTACATTTAATATGTATACCGTTATTGCAGTACATTCACTCTGTTTCCCCCTGTGCTATTTCTCCGAGTGTCCCTGGTCCCAGAGCTGGATGCTTCAGATCTGCGGTCGATGTTCCACCAGCTGGTCCAGTCTCCACCATGTCCACTGTGGGATGCTGCTACTGACCTTCCACCAGCCCTCTGCTTCCAATTCCCTTTTTCCACGAGTCAACTCTGCATCGCCTTCAATATACTGTTATGCTAACTTACATACTGTTTGAATTTTACTGCTAGCTATATAAGGAGTATGTTTAATGTCAGAGCCGTACATCATAAGAGTAAACTATGAGTCAGTTTTCAATGTTAGCTTATACTTTGTCTGTGTCACATATCCTGTCATGCATGTATTCAAATGTGTGTTGTGTTTTCCTTGCTTTCTCACCCCTCCCTCTTCTCCCATCCCTCCCCCTTGCCCTCTTCTGTCCTTCTCAACCCGCCCGGCCAGCAGGCAGATGGGTCCCCCCTATTTAGAGCCGGGTTCTGCTCGAGGTTTCTTCCCTGTTAAAAGGGTGTTTTTCCTTGCCACTGTCGCCTTTGGGCTTGCTCTGGGGGTCAGGCATATGGGTTCTGTAAAGCGTCTTGAGACGATTTGACTGTAATTGACGCTATATAAATAAAATTGAATTGAATTGAATTGAATTCATTACCTGCTTTTACACCAGCATCCAGTGTGAAATGCATCAGTAAACACATATATGTGGCTACAGCTGTCTCATAGTGTTCCAAATCATTCATGAAATGCTTTATAAAAGCTCATTTGGAAGGCTGGATGGGGGTAAAATGAAATGTTCCAAAACGATATGCAAATTTCTCTACAGCAGCTGCATTGGCCATCCCTGATTAAGAAATTATCTTGTAAATGGGCATCAGAGCGATCGCAGCGCTCAGATGGAGGCACGAGGCCCTGCTGTGCTGCCACTTCCTCCACGTCCTCTGATTGGAAGTGTGTCAGGAGGATGTTTCAGGTCAGATTTTGAGGGTATTCTATACGCCGCCATGTTGACATGCCTGTCATTTGTCATTAGATGTAAAGGAGTCAGCTGCGTTTGATGTCTCCCTGCTTGTGCGTGGGAAGTATTTGTAAAGAGGTCCCGGGTCATGACAAACATTTTAAACGGGCGCCAGCAGTGGTACTAATTTAACTCCCTCAGGGCAGAGCTGCAACTCACAAAAATCACTGGATTGTCTGTGAGCTTCAAAACACCATTCAGACTCCTTCACAAGTGCATGTGGGTCACAAACACACACACATATATACATCAAGGTCAGTGCCAGGCTGGTATTTATGGACCTCTTATGGGCTTCACGTTTCGTAGGACATGAAATAACTCTTCCACAAGGCCGACAACTTGCCCGATCTGTGACCTTTCTCTGCCTACAGTCTCATTTTCTTCCTCTTGTCTCCCAAGTTTAGATTCATAGTCTCATCTTACAAGACACATGGTGGCAAGAGCAGTAGCACGGTGGAGGCACATTTCCACCGTGTTCCCCCCCTCCCCGTCAACAAAGCCTTCACATCTACAGGCCTATAAAAGCCCTTGTGGTCGAGCTGTCGCTGCTTAGTAGAGTTTAATCTGCACTTCTGCAAACAAAATGAACAGTAAGGTTGACTTGAAGGCAGCGAACAAAGTAAGCACTTCCACTTTGGTTGCTTTTCAAGAGGAAAAATCCGCGACACTGTTGATGACTTGCCGCCCTTTAGTTCTTACTTCTTTTTACCTGCAGTGCTGTTTGGTTTGATTTCCCTCATGTCTTCAAAGGAAAAGCTCCTGAAACATCAGCAGCACTTGCAGAGACAAAGAGACGCCATCGCCTACAGGATGAAGAAACTGGCAGCTAAGCAGGTGGAGATCACGGTAAGTCTGCTCCACTGTTTGACTTGCATGTGTTTGGCTGTCAGTAGAAATACAAAGGACACCTGACAGTAGTTTCTTAGTTGATTTCTCACTTTAGCTGGTATTTGTCTGCAGACTTAATCATACATGCTGGGAGCACACGGTGCAAGTTTTGACTTTGAAAGGTTAGTGAGGAGACCAGCAGTGATTGTGGTCCATGTCGCTGCGTCAGTTTTACTGTCTGGGAACAAGGTGTTCCGAAACATCCCAGGGCCCACTGTCATATTACTCAAATCACAATGCCTGGCCTGAAGAGATAGAATTGATCGGATCATGCTTTTTCTTTCTTTTTTTCCCATTCTTCAGTGGCTTGTCTTCTTGATTGTAGCTGACTAAGTGGAGTCTGTCCTTGTTCTGCTGTTGC
This sequence comes from Acanthochromis polyacanthus, assembly GCF_021347895.1. Taxonomy (NCBI): domain Eukaryota; kingdom Metazoa; phylum Chordata; class Actinopteri; family Pomacentridae; genus Acanthochromis; species Acanthochromis polyacanthus. Next base: position 10,894,125 of record NC_067131.1, on the reverse strand, counting down.
ACATTCACCCGAAGGTTAAATAAGTTAAGGATTTTGAAAAGCACTTTTGTATATCTGTTCACTTTTGTAATCCTCCTAGATTACCATTTTTCTGTGCAGACTCATCACAAAAAATAGCTTGTTTTTGTTTGTTGTGTGCTCTAGACGACATGAGTAGTGAATTAGTAACTGGGTGTTGCAGCATGATAATTAATCTACACCTATTATAGTAAATAATTTCTTAGCTTAACATTTCGAGCAAAAATATCAAGCATTTCTTCATTCCAGCTCAGTTTTTCGTTATCGAACGTGACAGTAACTGTGGTTTTGCACTTCTGAAGAGCCTCCTCTTCCCCGAACAACATCCATCCAAAAGCATCATGTTACAGCTAACATTCTCCCCTCTCATTGTTTTCTGTCTTCAGAAAAAGACCGAGACGGTGAAGGAGAAAATCAGGAAGAAGTACGAGGAAATGAAGTGGGTTTTGGAGGAGGATCTTCGGATCACGCTGACTCAGCTGGACACGGAACACAAGGCCGCAGAGACGCTGGTGGAGGAGAAGATAGAGGACTGCTACCACCTCACACAGGAACTGGACCAGGAACTGGCTAAGATTGGTGCTGAGGTGAAAACACAAGAAAGTGACATTCAGGTAAAACACAGTTATGATTCCAGCTCATGGGACGTATTCAATTTTAGTGCATGTCTCAAGCTGTTATGTCATTGAAAAAACTCCTAACAGGATTATTTTTTTGTACCTTTTACAGAATGCAGAAACAGAAAAGAGGTATGCTCACATTGCTGGGATTACTTCCCCCTCTTTGTTTGAGGGATGTGTGGGGAATCATGGAGTTACAGTCAATGCTATAACAGACCTGAGTGCATCAGCATCAATGACATACCAAACATTTTCTCACATACCAAACAAGAAGCAAGAAGCAACAGTGCGGAGAGTACCTGGAAATTCAAGCTCAAATTCATTCCCCAAGTATCTAGATCACTGCATTTACCGCTCATAGTCAGTTTTTACTTACTGAAAATAAACAATTACACTTCCTTATCAAAATGGGTTATCTCACCTGATTGACTAACGTCTTTCAGTTTAAATGGGTCATGCTCCAAAAACAAACTCAGGATAAGATTTCAGTATGATTCTTGTTTGTTACACACTTATTGTGCTTAGAATTAGTTCTTCCACATTATATTAGCATACACAGTAACTTCATTGGCAGGAATGTTTGGAGCTCTGTGAATGAAACAATCCCTCTTCTTTCTTTCGCTTGACATCAGAATATCTGAAATGTTGAAACAAACCGACCCCGACCTGATTCAGACGGATGAGTTCAAGAACGAACAGCTGCTGAGTCTTACTATTAATCTGCTGCTGTTCATCAGATCCCAGGTCCCTGTCACCAAGAAGCTGTTTCAGAGCTGTGAGTTCAACCAAAAAACACAGGTAGATTACAGGTTACAGTTGCTGTCAGACAGGACATGATCTTCATGATTTGTCTTGTCATGCACAGACGCAGCAGATGTCATCCTTGACGCTGACACTGCCCACCCCAAGCTGATCATCTCTCCCAAAGGCGATTCAGCTACATACACAGAAACCTGGCAGGACGTCCGAGAGATCCCCTCTCGCTTTGACAACACCCTGAACGTAATCAGCAAGGAAGGCTTCAGCGAAGGCCGCCACTACTGGGAGGTGGAGGTGAGCGGGAAGACCTACTGGGAGCTGGGCCTCACCTATCCCAGCATCCCACGGCAGGGCCGCGAGGAGGAGAGCTGGCTGGGCCGAGGCAAGGAGTCGTGGTGTGTGGAATACTTTAATGGAGACTACACTGCGTGGCATAATGGTGTTCAGCATGAGCTGCCTCTGCTGGCAGGAAGACAGTTTTCCCGTATCGGGGTATACTGCAGCTTCCCTGGGGGTTTGGTGTGCTTCCTGGGAGCTGACACCATGACGCCGTTCCATTGCTTCTGCTCAGGGACCTTCACTGACATCCTGCATCAAGCTCTCTGCCCTGGGCACGACAACGAAGGCACAAACTGGAAGTCCCTTCAAATTTGCGATGCTTCCCGCTCAGCTCCTGTTCTCTGAGGGAGCGGAAGGAAGGAATGTGTCTAAACAGGGGGGGCATCAGCTGCCTCATCTGACATTCTTAAAACCTGACACAGCCTCGGCTCTGGATGCTGAGTGTGTCAGGCAAGTCTAAATTTGCTTAAGGGAATTTTAAAGCGACTCGATTTTAGATTCACAGTCATTCAGTTGCAGGCCTCCCTTTATAGCGGACACGCCAAACTTAACATGCAGACTTGAGTGCTATCAAAATATAACATAGTGGTTATTTTTAAATGTTTATTCTTACTGTCATGATTAACCATAATATAGAGATGAAAAACTGCAAAAACAGATGTGAGAATGGCACAGAGAAAAGTGTCGCAAAACACTGAATTAATTATTTGTATGTATCTGTCATTAACACTAATAACAAATCCCACGTAAAGCCCAAAATTAAGCCTCTTAGCCTGTCTGGCAATATTTCTCAACTTTACTATGGTCTGTGGTTCTCAGCCTCAAGCCAATCTTAACAGACACACTTTTTTTACTTTTCACTCTTAAAAAATGCTAAGTCACCTCCTACAACAATTGGCTGAAGTAGTTTTTATTAGGTGTTACAAAAACATGGCTGAATTGTGCATGTGCTGGGGTCTATTTTTCAGTGTGCAATATGTGGAAATATGTAAAACAATGTGCCTGTGATTCTGGTAATAAATGAATAAATGTAATCAAGAGATAAGTAAAGAATATCATGAGCCTAATCTGATAAGTGTAAAGAGCAAGACGTTTTTCTACCATGTAATGCATGAATTCATGAATTCTAAACCAAACACTGAGTGTAACTTATGAAAATATTTCCAAATCCATTTAATTTCTTAGTGTCTTTGGCATTTGATTGCGTGTGTCAAACATCGTGTAAAAACTGTTTACAAATGTGCAAGAAAATAACACACACTTCATTACACAATAAATTCATGTTTAATACAATAAAAAGTTTACATAAGCATTCCTCTGTTTGTAGTTACTTAAACAAGGTATCGCCCCATTTAAAAATAATAATAATAATAAAAAAGTGGGCCAGATTATATTTCCTATAAAATTCATTCATTCATTTTTCCAAAATCTTTGCAAATATATTCCTGAGGACAACAGCATTTAACACCGGAAAGCATTAAAAAAAAATGTTACCCCTAAAAATATGTCTTTTTCCCTCCTTCAATTTCATTCCAAAACAAGTGGAGCAAACACTCCTTTCAGCACAGGTCGGGCACCACATCACTGATCAGAGATCCATGTGTCGAGAGGATTCAAGAGTTGTGGCTGCACTGGACAAGAACTGGGAATGCCAGTATTGACCACACTCCTGGCACCTAGATATATCATGTAAATGGTATTAAAATAATTAAAATGACTGATAAAAATACAAAGCGTGAAGAGGGGGGAAAGCGTAACAATAAGTGATATCTATTGCGGAACTTTTCCCGTAAAGCTACTGACGTGCAATCGTGTGAAGAATGTAAAAACAATGCAGAAACAGTGAGAGTGCGTATTGCAGATACGTGGATTGTGTATGTTTAGACTTGGAACTGCCAGTAATAGCTGCCTCTGTGATTGACAGACTTTGGGACAACAACAAACCTTATGTAAGGTCTAATAACTATCAGCAAATGTCATTTATGTGCTGAAATAAAATAGATTTTTAATTTTTTTTAACCATATAACTCAATAATAATATTAACTTACCAAATTGTGTAAAACTGAGTTCAAAGGGTGCACTAAGTGATTTAAAATAATATATAATTAAATGTATTTTTTATGATTTGGCTTTTTTAATTATTCTAAAGCAAAGCGCAATCTTTCAAGTAAAAATTGTAAGACACTGCTTGGCAACTTAACTACAGTTTAGTGTATGTTAAGACGATGTACAACACTAATATACAGTGAAATGATGTGGTATTTGTGCTTTGGGCTCCAGTTCAGCTTTACGATACATTTCCCAAATTTGTAACAGTTTTAGACATTCGTTAGTTGTCTATCTGGTGCAAAAATCATACAGCATGTATTGTATCTCTTAGTGACGATATGAAAGAGGAATGTCTAACTTTGAAAATGAGAAAAGAGAAATTCATGAAACTGATGTTTTTACCCTGACTAATAAATAAGTGCATAATTCTGATCATATGCAAGTACATTAGGTTCACTTATTTGGGCTTATAGAACAAGCAAGTGAAGTCTTATTGTAAAACTGCAAATGATCCTTAATGTTTTGAAGGGAGTGGACTGTATGCTATTCACTTGACCCAAAATCTCATAGAACTAATCACTACACAGCAAAAGATTCACACCTTCCTAGCCACTACGTAAAATGTTTAACACGACATTTTCCCACTTCATGGGACATTAAAGAACCTGAGGATGCCAGCATGCTGCTACCAACTTAAACTTGCTAGGAAGGCTGAGACACTGAGCCTTTGGCAAGAGCATCGTGACATGTTTCTGCTCAGAGGAGTGTTGTCATTTTCTTTTGTCTATTTTTTTTTTTTTTTTGGACGACTGACAGCTGAAAACATCAAAACACGGATAGCTGAAAATGGTCTCCTCTATTTTCCAGCTGCTTTTTTCACCCCCTTTAAACAACTCATTCCAGAGGGACTGTAATCAAGGCACTCTACTACAGCGATTAAAGGGTTTGGGATCACTCTTTTCAGTTTCCCTAATGCAGATTTTAATAAACTGACAAGTTTAGGTGGGGCGAAATCACATAAGATAAATCAAAAATGACAAGATTAATCCATTAAAGCTTTTAAATCATTCAACTCTCACCTTGTTCCCAATTTATTTTACTGTGTAATCATGAGTACACTCATTGTTTGAGCGGATAATAATCTGTTTTTGGAGAGACTCTCTCGATTCATTGAATTTATCATGAATCCAATTCCAGGTAATGAACGGTACAACAAGCTTTCGGCAGTCCCTTTCGACATCTGTTGCAAATGCCAGAAAATGGAGAGACACATATTCAGATATGATTCCCCAAACCCGCAGAAACTGGCAGCGAATTTTCCGGGTCGGTAGAATAACATGGATATTTCACAACGCCTGTCGACAAAGATCGGATCAAATGTGACGCCATTATTCTGTAGAAGAGGAAGAACCTGAAGAAGAGAAAGAAGTTTCACCATCAACACATGAACGCGGAGTGCCACTGTAATCTTTTTTTTTTTTTTTTCTCACGGAGTGCTCATTTTCGGACCCAACTACACATGCAAAGTGTCGTCTGTGCTCCAACTGTGCAGTGTCCTGCCGGGCCTGAATCATCCCTGAATGCTTTGACCACTTAGTCACTACCTGAAACAGTCAGTCCAGTCAGTCAATCAGTCAGTCTGCGGCATCGTGCAATGCAGTCGTTTGGGTAGGCGGTCAGTTGAAATATAGTTCTTTCGTGAGCATAGAGACCACGCAGGGAATCTGCTTCTTCTCACTGAAGCGTGGGTCCTCGGACCAGGACTCAAAGCTGGTGGCCACCATGTAGTTGACCCGTGTGAGGATCTGCATGATCTCCAGCTGCTTGCCAAACTCGTTGAGGACATTGCAGAGCGCTTGGACGAACCAGGATCCGCGTCCAGGGTTTCTCCATGAGTAATATCCTGAAAAATCATCAAGAGTCAACAGAGAAACATGCTACAGGTACCCCCAAACAATGTCACTTTAGGTATTCATTTAATGTAGCAATCAATAAAAAAAAAGTTTCAAATCAGACTTTGAATTCAAATCTGTGGTTCACCTGGCACAGTGGAGTAGGCAAAGAGGAAATCTGCCTCTACAGGGATCTTATGTCTTGGATTAGCATCTGTCTCCAGGGTGTCGTTTGGCGGACCCGAATCTGTCTGTATACCATCATCAAATTCGGAACCCCGACAAGCCTGGTGGAGTAAATGAAATGACATTTCATTGTGATCCTGAGTAGCTTTCTCAACAAAGACCTTGCGAAGCGATTAAAAATTAACTATTTTTAAAAGCTGGGAGGAGCAACATTTGATACAATAACTATCATTTGTCTGTGGGGAGAAACTTAAAACCATCCTAATCTGTTCTCAAAGACCCTTATATCTAAAAGCCTTCTTAAAAGACTTAACCCCTAAGTGGCCCATTTAGGCCAAGCGTGGCAAAACGTTAGCACAAATCTGTAACTGTCACACACATTTTTATCACACCATCATCTACACATGGAAGGCTTACACACCTGGATGAAGAAGAGTTTTGGCTTCCCGACTAAGCTTTTGCACATGTCCCCCCTGAACAGCGAGGTCATGGTCTTGATGGGCATGGCTCCGTCTGTGCCGTAGATCATGCCCTCCTCACCGTGGCTTAGCAGGATACAGGCGAAACACGAGCTGTCACTATGGTCTTCCTCCGAGGCTGACCCATACACACACAAACAAATACTGAACTCTTAGCTCAGCTCAGGCCTCATTAAACCGCTCTAATGAGTGTTCTCACAGTTTTAATGCTCCAGCGTGGTGTTTATTAAGCCTTTAAAGCTTTTTTATGGATTTCTAGAGAATCTGAAATCCTGCACCTAAGTTCTAAAGTTAGTTTTGAGAGACAATATGAGGTACTATGGGAAGAAAATTACAAAGAATGTACTCAGAAATCAAACAGAATCCAGTTAGTTTCCTTCAGGGAATGTTAAAGGGCAATAAACAGCCTGCATTTGTTACTGTAAATTATATTTACATTCACCTATTTACATTTTAATTAGTTTAGCTTATTTAATAACTTTCTAATACATTATTGGATGTTTGCAGACTTGACATTTTATCCAGAGAGTGCAATAGAGAAAAAGTTCTTGCAGTGTCAAAAATAAAAATAGACTGAAAAAGCTCATGAAATTTCAGAAAAGCTGCCTGAAAGCAAGAAGCAGCAGTAGAGACAAAAAGATGCTGTGAAGTTGACAGTTTCCAGCATCTCTCAGAATGGTAGAGAAACACCTGCATCTTGTTAGATCTGATTACAATTTCACAAAATGCCATAAGGCCCCATGCATGTGTTCGTACAGTCTACAAATGTTTAAATCTCGACAGTGTAGCCTATTAAAATACTACAGAGGAGACTTGGTGATCTCTACTCATGGTTCAACCTCTATCTTTAATTAATTTGTATGTAAATCATTGTTGTATGAGTTAGCCACTGTACATAAACTAGCTGAGCAAACATATTCTTCTCAAACTGCCCAGGACAATTTCAAAATAAGAAGAAATTCAAAGACAGTAGACCAAAATACAACACAATATCTTTCATTACTGATCCGTCAGATGCGTGGTCTGTCAGGGTTTCACATCTGTATAGATCCTCACATCCCTCACCAGAAGTTTCTGAGTTGTTAAATACTTACAGAATTGAATCAGTGCAGTGAAAATATACATTTTAACACCTACTTTTACTGATAAAAACCAGCATCAGCTACACAACACTTAGTCCGTAAAGAGAATAAACCTTCTGAAACAGACAGATCACATCAGAATTTCCAATTTATAAAAAAGAGAAAACTTTCTGTCAAACGTCACATTGTTGAGCCAACACTTAAACCAAGCAGCTGTGAATCAGATAAGGGTCAGGTCTTTCCCGTTATACCCCAATGCTGCCTACGCTCCTATGACATCAGAGCAAGTTGGACTGAACTGTACAGAAATCCCCAGTGAACGACTCTGCATAGGCTCATCAATGAGTCGACTTATTGGTGTTCCTAAGATTATACAACCTGAGAGGGTCATATGCTCTTATTATCTGTTAGGAAAATCTGGTCAGTGGCCCTGCAAATGCAACTTTCGTGGGATGAAGCCAATTTCTTGAAGCACCAGCACCACCTGCTGTCTAACTGTTTTAAGAAAGAACCCCTATCAGCGCGAGCTTATGCATGTATGTGACGCTGCAACTTCGTTCACCAGTTTACTAACTGCGCACTGAGCTGATAACACTTACCCAACCCAACCTGTTTGCAAAGTAAGAAACAATCTGTCCTTAAAATATCTTAAAATACAAAGCACTCTCTTACAAAACACCCACACTAGATGCTGTTCCAAATACTATGACGTCATTCTGTCATTATGTTAAAACTTAATAGATTTTTAAAGGTCCCACATGCTAGAATAAATGCAGTCGCCAAGAAAATCAGTCTCTAAGTAGGTACAAACTTCACCCGCTATGAAAGAACGCAGTGTTTCATGAAGTTCAAACGTGAAAGAACAAGAAAAATGTGGAAAATTTACTCAGGCACTGACATGAAACAACAGAAGGCAGCACGACTCACCCTCTTTGAGAAGACGCTCCATCTTCTCACATGTCTGATCATTGTAGATGCAAACATCGAAGCCCAGGCTCTTGAAGCATTTGAACAGCTCACCTGCGTCTCGGTCTGTGCCATTGCGTACATTCATCCCTGTCAAGACAGTCTATTTAGAGTACACATTCTTTATGCAATAAAAACAAGTGGAAATGAAAGAACATCGTATTTGAAACGTGGCTACTATACCTGTCTTTTCATCAAAGTTTTTGTTGTTGATGATGATGCACTTTCCCACTCGCTGATGGCTCATCTTATACTGGAATGTTGGTGAAACAATTCTGTAATGGCTTTCAGAAGAGTAGTCCTGCTCCCGCGTCTGGCCATCCTTATTCTTCTTACTAACAGAGTCAGAAAACAGAAACAGAATATAGACAATTGTCTCTTAGTATAGTTATTAACTGTTGAGCTTAAGTACAAAACATTTCTAAGTTCACCTGCTACTTGTGTACAAAAAACAAACAAAAAAAGAAAATCATGAACACAGGAATAACACAAAAATGAATTCTAACAACTCTTACGATAAGTTAGAAACAAATTTAGTCCATCTTCAATTATTCCCAAAAGCTTAGTTAAAACTTCCATAATGTTGAATCTTACCGTTCACTGGAGCGTCTTGCAAATGAATCGTTTTCTAGAAAATGTCCTTGACGCATGACTATGTTAGGTCAGAATGTTTCTACACATAATGATTAGTCCACATAAGAAAACGTCAAGATTTCCAAAACAAGTAGCACGCATGAAACTGAAAACAATCTCAACCAGTCACTCGGAAACCAAAGAATACATACATTGTCAAATAAGGCATTAATGTCACGGCCAAATTTGGTCGCAGTAATCCACCGTCGGGTTAAAGAAGAAACTAGAACATTTTCGCTTGGAGTAGATATTAAAATAATCCGAACCGCATCAATGTAGATTGAGCGAGAGGAAATGTTCCACGAGTGTCAATTCTCACAGACCTGTCATATTTCCATTCTTTAAAAGATCCATCCAGATAACTAAGCCAATAGTGGCCCACTGGGGGCTCACAAAATCCACGCTGGTTCCAGAAGAGCCTCGTCATCAGGTTACTCAAGCACTGGAACAATACACAGCGATGCGCACCAGCAGGCTCATGCACGCACGCTCACAGGCAGTTCAGCCATATTCTCATAAACATGTGATCCAGAACTTTTTGAAGCCCCCCTCCCACCTCCAAACTGTGCCAACATGCTGTGCCAAACAATTGCACGAGGGTGGGCAAAGAGCTGCAGCCCTGTTATGCTGTGGGCTGGGCACAGCAGAAAGAGGAGCAGCTACAGCAGGATGAATAGGAGGCCACTGTGTCCGTCTTACCTGGGTTCGTCATTAAGCGCTACGCCACTCTGCATCTGAAACGCCTTGGTTTTTGTCTCGTTTCTTTTTTTTTTTCCCCCAAAAAAAGCAAAGTTTCTCCACACCTGGTAGCTTAATTTTTGGTTGTGTGCTAGGATACTGACATGCTCTCTGTACTGGATGGAGACCTGACTGGGCCAGCGGGTGCTGAGGACGGGGGCGGCGCACTGTGAGCTCCCTGAGTCAGCAGCCTCGCCACCACACCAGTGCTTTCTAAAGGCCTATTCACACATGGCCCCCTGCGCCTCGCTCACCTGCTGAGGTCAGACAGGGCAACACGTTACACCGATGCTGACAGGCACAGAATCCACCTATACCGACATACACACAGCGAGGGCCTAGAAATCTGAACTTCCAAGGAAGACGCGCAAGAGATAGAACTAAAAAAAAAGTTAATTGCCCAGAAAATGTCCTCTTTGCCTTCACATATGACAAATAATTAGTTATTAATTCTGAATTGCTTGTGTCTTGGTTCAAAGACACACTTGAGCAAAAACGGTTCAACAAATAAAGACGACTGTCATAATTATCTTCATATCATAGACAATACCTTTACAGATGCAATTCTGACTTATTATTTATGGTCAAGACTTCTCAAAATGAAAAAGACATATACCCAAGTAGTAAGCTGAAGCAGTTAGCAGTTTAGTCTTATTTCTTATGATGTTGCTCGTTTGTGCTATCAGGCAACCATGAGTAAGTGACGGTGAAACACACATAACACTCGTACATTACATGTATGATAATTTCTCAAGATACTGTGCGATGTTTCATCTTGAAATAGTTCAGCTATTTGTGGTGTTGAACAAGTTTAAAGACCTTTCTATATGTTGGAAATCCAAAATCTGAGATGCTGCTTGGTGTTTTATGGCTATTAAAAACAGCCATCCATTGTTAATCTGATATTTGAGGAAAAAATCTAAATGCTAGACAGAGCACAGAAGCTTTTTGTTTGATTACCTGTGTTTAGGAGAGACACAGTTAACAAAGGTTCAGACTGCCACCTTGTGAGTAAAACAGGAATAAACAGTCCCCTGTGTCTGTGATGGCATCTGTACACTTCCCAAAAACAAATGTAGACCCAAGATACTGTAAAAACACTCACACTGTATAATATAATGAAGTCAAACATGCATGACTTTAGACTCTGCTGGAGTACAGTCTTATTTTGAGCAGCCACTTGAGGACTGACCCCAGTCCTAGAATTGAATTTAAGATTGTTTTCATGCTCCATTGCCCCGTTACACTAATTAGGTTACACAAAACTGTGTCGCAGTGTCAAATCAAGATTATATATTTCACTTCTTTCCTTTAAGTTTGAATAATCGGGGGGCACAGCTACATGAAGGTATGGGTTTGCACACCTTACAGAAAGCACACAGTTGCGGATGATCTTTTCTCCACAGCAACACTTTTACAATCACACCCCGAGAAAATACGACTCCTGCATGCTATCTAACTTGTAAAAACACATTTATTTACAACATTTTGGTGCTTGACCTTCATCAGCTGAATGTTTTGTTACAAAGACAAGCCTTAAATGGAAGCACAAATGCTCCATGGCTTTCCAAAGGCTTGGATGCTGACAGTATTTATGTATAAATGTACTGCAGAAAGTCTTGAGTAAATTCATTATCGAGGTGTTCTATTATTGGAGTTAATCTTTTCAATGAGCAATGATAAATATTAATTGCTTAAGATGTGCAATTATGCCATTGCCATTGCTACTGGAAGCCTGGAACATCTCCACTCAACAAAAATATAAATGCAACACTTTTGTTTTTGCTCCCATTTTTTTTATGAGATGAACTCAAACATCTAAAACTTTTTCCACATACACAATATCACCATTTCTCTCAAATATTGTTCACAAATTTGACTAAATCTGTCACAGGGAGCACTTCTCCTTTGCTGAGATAATCCATCCCACCTCACAGGTGTGCCATATGAAGATGCTGATTAGACACCAGGATTAGTGCACAGGTGTGCCTTAGACTGCCCACAATAAAAGGACACTCTGAAAGGGAAAGTTTTGTTTTAAACCAGACACTGACTGCTTTTCTGAGTCCCCAGACCCCCCCCCAAACAAACAAACAAACAAAAACAAAACAAAAACAAAAACAAAACTTCACCTTTCAGAGTGTCCTTTTATTGTGGGCAGTCTAAGGCACACCTGTGCACTAATCATGGTGTCTAATCAGCATCTTGATATGGCACACCTGTGAGGTGGGATGGATTATCTCAGCAAAGGAGAAGTTCTCACCATCACAGATTTGTGAACAATATTTGAGAGAAATGGTGATATTGTTTATGTGGAAAAAGTTTTAGATCTTTGAGTTCATCTCATACAAAATGGGAGCAAAAACAAAAGTGTTGCGTTTATATTTTTGTTGAGCGTATTTATAGGGACTCACATAATCCAATGTTCTAACAAAAGCAGATGTAAATCTGATGATTATTTAAAATATAAGTATGCATTGTGAGACCTTGTTTAATTATTATAGATACTTCTTTTTGTTCATCAAGGCCATTTCTAAGAACTGTGTAAAATGTATGCACTTTGGGCTTTTAAGCCTTCACCTCACAGTATTTTACAGATACAATGTAAACAATTTTGAGGTGCATTCATGATCGTGACAGTATTTTCTACCTCTCTGCATGCTAATGCAACTTGTCCTTCAGTTGAATGATGTTTTGGAATTCATAGCATATAGGGAATGTACTGCCACTATCTATTTTAGGAGGCTTGTCTTTGTAACAAAGTATCTGTTTGATACCTACAGGTCCAGCACCAAAATGTTGCATAAAAGTTAGACAGTGTGTTTAGAGTCTATTTAATATGCTCATCTCTCTCTTATGATATAGATGGCCCAGGAAATTTTTCACTTGTCATATGAGAAATATAAGCAAAGTGGCTTTTAATACAAAGCATACTTTATTACTCATCTAAACTGGACAGCAGAACAGCTATTTGCTCCAGAACAGTACCAACAAGCACTCCTTTCCATTAATCAATGGCAACTAAATGTGTTGGCTTACTGTTCAGATGAGAACCCTGCTCACTTTTCCAGAAAAATAGTGATAGCACTCTTACTAGGCCGGAGTAAAAAACATTTCCGTGTAGCTTTCAACACAGCAAACATCTGCTCTGCATGCTCTGACAGAAACAAATAGACATGCAAAAGGGGCTCCACTTTGAGTCATGTGAAGTGACTTAGGAAAGGCTTTTTCCAATTTTCACCACCAGTATCAGTCAAAATACATCAAATCAAAATACAAGTCGTTTCTGTCAGGCTATGCACAGCATTCTCATTGCCACACAACTGAATCTGAACTCCATCAGAAGGCAGGAGAAACCAGCAAAGCACTGCAAACCAAAAGGCCCCAGGTAACAGATTGCTCTCAACTGTTGTACAATAATATTAAAACATGTAAAGTCACAAGTGGGAGGACATAATAATGAAAGTGAAAGCTGCAATATAAAGCATGCAAATCATTATACATGACTAAAGTGATTTAATTTTTTCAATGCACAGAAAATGTGAGGTTCACACATGAATGTATGTATAGATTCCCATCTCCAGATACATTTAAAAGGCAGATCACCTTCCAAACAGTAGAAATCTTCCTCTGCGATCAGGTTTGGCATCCAGTTCGTCTACCGTCACCTTCCCTTCCTTAACTTCACCTCCGAGGTCAGTGGGCTCAGCAGGTTCACCAGCCATCTGTGGTCACCAGACAAACACACACAGTTAGTATTTTATCTTGCGGTTTGCTAAACTTATGCGATACGTTTACAAGTAGGTGAGCTTACCTCATTTCCTCCACTGTTACCGCTGCTCATAGCTGCTCTAAAGATTTAAAAACAGTATTTTAAACGCATAAACACATTACAGCTATCTAGCCAGCTTGGTTAGTAACTTGGGGATGGTTTAAACAGCAGCTTAATATTTCTATAAATACATTCTTTTATGTAAGAGTACGTATAGCTTAAATCCAGAAAACTCGTTTGCTAAAAGCAAGATTAAAAAGACTGAAACTAGCTTCAGCTTACAAATGCAAACGTTAGCGTGAACTTACACTCAGTCATTCGTGTAATGTAATAATTCAGCTTAATTGTTGAACTGAAGCTGACCTTCAGTTGTTTACTCTCCAAAAACCGTCGTCAGCTTTCAGTTCCCGAGAGAAAACTTGACAAAGTGGAAGTAGGTTGAGTTTGAGGTCTACGTCGTGCGTCATTACGTCAGAGCCCTGCGTCGCACCAGGATACCAGGTTTGATGATGCAAACATTTGACTACAACACAGCTTTTACTGGAGTTGGAAAATAAAAGTGTAAAAATTAGCATTAAACTATAATTAAAGGTAAACTTAAACTGGAGAAGGGCTTTGTTTGTACCCTTTAATTGCTGTATTTCAAACATAAAGAAGTGTATTTCAAAATATTCAATAAAACACAACTTGCTAACTGTCATGCTTCCAAATTTGTAAACAGCTAATGTGTGCTTTGTAAACATACAGCAGAAACAGCATGTCCTTAGAGTGTAAAATAACCCCAAAATACTTAAATTATCACATTGTTGAAGCTACTTCCTCTGTTTACTCATTTAATCTTTAATATACAATTGGTTTTGATGATAATTGATGTGACACTCTTAAAAATGTAATTAGTGTCAACATTCGGTATGCAAACTTTTTCGTTCACAGACAGCATTTTGTTAAATCACTTTTAAGTTTTCGCTTTCTCTCCTGGAAGTGAACTCTCTAGTGACATCGCTCAGTTTACTAAATTAAAAGACCCACACTTCATGCTCTCCAGTTCTGTTGTGTTTTTGTGTCTCTTGTGGTTGTTTCCATTTTTCCATTATTAGTTTGCATCCTGTTGTTAATTCTCAAACTTTTTTTCATTAGTTTGGTGGTTTTGTGGTTGGTTTACATTTTGTTCTAGTAACAGTAAGTCTCTTTATAGTTATTAGGTCAATTTGTCTTCTTGTCAGTATTTTATGTCACTTTGTAGAAGTATGATAGATTTTCTAACAAGTACCTGGACCTGTGTCCAGTTGACAGCAATCTGCTTTTTCTTGCTTTTACAGTATAACTCCAACTTGTGAGTACTTTTTATTGATGATTAAACTATTGTTTTACACTTGTGGTCAGGAATAAAGTTTACTGAATACAGTAAACCTGAAAAGACCGCTCAGAGTCAGTCCTTTTCAATATTTATTAGGTACGATAAACACATTTGGATAAAGCACCTCATCCATCAGAAAATGACAGAGACTCCATTGTCTACACTGTTAGTATCCTAAACTAATGTTCCTGAAGAGTTACAAAAACATATTGTATGCTTTGATTTGTTTTATTACTTAATAATTCTGTGCAGTATGAAATCATTTCTTTCATTGGTATTAAAAAATTACAAAAATGTATTAAATAATCTACACATAAGTACGCATAGCTTTGTCATGGTGCAAAAGTCTTTATCATGGAAAAACATGAGAACATGTTCATATATAAGCTATAAGTAGGAACTTTTGCAATGATTCTGGGACTATTTTGAAAATTCATTCCCCTTTTTTGTGAATGAAACTGTGTTTGTGTTAGTTTAACTTCCCTGTCTTTTTTGCTGGTTATATATATAGATTTCTTCTTTTACGTCATTTCTTTCTGCCAGTGTTTTCTAGGAATAATGACAACTACTGAAGCCTAGTCTTTCTATGTGTCAACATACATACGTGACTAATGAAGCATAATATTACTAAGTAAAACTATTACGCCATGAATCACGCTTTTATGTCTTAACATCATGGCAAGGTGCCCAAAGTTGAACTAGCGGTCCAACTCTGGATCATTACACATATGCAGTGACATCTGAACTCTCTGTCACTCTGTGTCTCTCCTCCAGCAGGCAGACAGACAGCTGGACTCAGCCAGTCCTCTGACATGGGGCATGGAAAGGGGTTGGTCCAACCTGGGGCATGGTGTCAAGTAAGAGAGAGTTTCAGAGTTTGACAGTCACAGAGCTAAGTTTACCCCCACCAGAGACGCACTATTACGACTATCTGGGAGCCACTGACAGCTCCTCGGCTAAACTGTCGCCTTGTCTGCCTCACTGACCTGACTCTTGCTTTTGGTTCACTGCTTTTTCCTGAAGGTTATTTGGGAAAAGGATTCATCATGCAGTCCTGTGCCAGGTGTGGGTTTGTGGTCTACCCAGCAGAGAAGATCAACTGCATCGACCAGGTAAGGCAAAAATTTAGGCAGACGATTTTACATTTGTCTGAGAGTGAAATTGTTGGTGAAATCTGTGGCATTTGTAGATGTTTTATGTTAACAATTAACCTCAGAAACATGAGATTTGTGATACAACTGGAAAAATATCTGGTAAAATTTAGGGCATTCAAGATATTTATATTCATCAGATGCATCTTTGTGTCCACACAGTACTGGAATGTAGCATCTGCCAATAAACTACAGTTTAAAGATACAAAAAAAATATGTATTTGTATCTTCCTAAAGTTCAATTTGCTATAATGAGCCTATGTTTGATATAAAACTAATGTAAATGCTTTCCCACCCAAATATTCCTGTTCTAACATATTTTGCTCCTTGCTACATTGTAATTATTGTATCCAAAAACATGGATAACTATTTCATGACACATCTTTTTTTTTAAAAAACTAACATGTTAGACAGTCACATAAAAGCTATATTTGAGTCAGTAGGTCCGTTTGGGGAACACATTTATTCTGGGACTCGCCAGCCTTTTAATGAGATGTATCTGAAATTAGCGGTCAAAGGTTTAAAACTGATAAACTACATTTAAGTTGTGGTTCTTCAAAGTTCAGATAATAAAATAATATGAGTGTTTTTTTCTTCTTTTGTCAGAATTGGCACAAAGCATGCTTTCATTGTGACATCTGCAAGATGGTCCTCACAGCGAACAACTTTGTCAGCCACAAGAAGAGGCCCTACTGCTCAGTGTAAGTAATAGATTTTGATACATAGGCAGAACCAGCAGGTGATATATTTGTGCATAAATTGATTAAAAAAAATCTGGCTTATGTGTTAAAATAGAACAATATTTCAAAAGACCATTTCTACTGCAGACATTTTGCTGCAGGAAAAAGCAAATTTTGTCAACAGTGCCCCTGTAAGCCAGGCTTGTGTTGCAATTAAGTCATTTTTAAGATCGATTACACCTGTGTATTTCCCGATATGACAAACTAAAATGTCCCTTTGTGACTCACAAGATTGGTGATTGAAAATGA
Source organism: Acanthochromis polyacanthus (assembly GCF_021347895.1). Classification (NCBI taxonomy): domain Eukaryota; kingdom Metazoa; phylum Chordata; class Actinopteri; family Pomacentridae; genus Acanthochromis; species Acanthochromis polyacanthus. The sequence continues at coordinate 10,877,094 of NC_067131.1, read as the reverse complement.
CTGTTCGATCCCTTTAGGCACAATCCGAGGAACAACACATTCACGAGTGTCTACGAGACCCCCATCAACATCAACGCAAAGAAGCAAAGCAAGGCGAGCAGTGAGGTAAGATGACATCATGTGCAAAAGCAGAGCAGCAACACACAACAATAAAATGGTTCAGCTTCCTTCTGACTCAGTGAGCATTGTTGACAGGCCGACATAAGTCATTGTCCATGCCATGAGTGAAACGGCCATTTATCAGCGGTTTGGTATGGCTGAGTTTTTGTAGAGACTGTTATTCATCATAGTCACCGGTGCCTGCATTCCAACATGAAGTGAATTTATTAAAAGTATACCAATATTACTCTCATTTTGCGCTTTAACATGGGTTTAAAATCCCTAATAGTTGCTGGAAAATGGCAATTCCTCTACACAAGCCATCACACAGTGAGAAAACTCCAGATCTGACCCTAAGCTGATGTATCTATTACTGTCAGATCATAAAGGTCTTTAGGAGTGGAGGAGAGAAGGTGGACTGCTGCTCTGAGTCCGTGGTGACAGCAGCGGTTTGGAATGGAGAGTGTGGCTCAGGTTATTTCTGTTCCTCCAACAGAGGCGAGACACCCCCATCGCTTAGCCCACTTTATGCTTCGGGGCGCTAAAATTATACATCAGGAAAAACAGCCTCGCATCCCTTCCTCTCCTCTGCCCTGCCACCTGTCTCTGTCTGTCCTGAGTCTGTCTGTGTCTACAAGTTCATGCAACGTTGTCAGGCTTATATTAGCAGTTGGCTAGCAAGCTCATCAGCTACATCTATAAGCCACTAGAGAGATAAGGGACTTTACATGCTGATATTTGATCTCAGGGCTAACTTCTAACCTCGTCCCACTGAACTCAAAAAATGTTGCTTTGATTCACAGATTCACATGCAGAGTCTTTATTTTCTTGGTATCATCAGCTCCTTGGTGAAATTTAGCTCAAACTTAATGTTTTCCTTGAGTTTTGATGGAAAATTGTATTAATTTTTATCTCTTTAGCATTGATGATCAAGAAATACATCAATTCTGTCTCTTATCATCCGCAATACACCTGTTCTAATATTAATTTTGCACATATTTACAGTTAAAGGATTAGAGCTCTATTCTGGATCTTCTTTGGCAAGTCCTGCACACTAATATTATCCCTTCATCATTTCGCATTTGAGCTCAGGTTCTCCAGCAGCATAGGAATAGAGTGAGGTTTGGCACCACTAATCTGAAATCAGGCACAGCAGTTGTTTTTCTTTTTTTCCCCTCAATTTCAAGCATCCAACTCCAAACTGGATGCCGTCAACACATGTCTGGTGTGTGCATGTGCCAATGTGTGCAGGCCTTGGCTTAATGCTTGTCATCCGTGTGCACTTGTAGCTAAAGTATCGCGAAGATGGCGAACGCTTTATGTCCTCCTTCCACTGTGACACGAGAGCCATGGAGCTGGAGAAGGCTCACCTAGCCAATCAGATGGCCAGCCAGGTGAGCTCCCGCTTATGAAACTGGCCATTACACCCAGTTAAAGGGAGTTCCAACCCAAATTCTGATCCTTAATGAAATAAGAAACAGTTGTTGAGCTTTGCTGTTTTGCTTATCTTTAATATATAAAGCAAAAAAAATCGAACTTCTGTGGTTTCTTGTTCCTGGTAGATAAGAATTTTGTCGCTTGTGTAGTTATTCCAGGTTTCACTGCAAAAACTGAACATTAACATTTAATTATACTGGAAGTGGAATTCTCATATAAAGCCATAGTGATCAGGCAGAAGAGTTGTCAATACAAAATGTTCTGTTTGTCATGAGTATACACAGATTTATTTAAGTAAACCGAAAAAGAAGTAGCCGTGGTAGGGCTGATATAGTAGAGAATTTAGTCCAGAACTGACTTTCAGTATTGGTTTAAACTGATCAGGTTCATCTTGTACATCTAAACAGGCCTTTCAGTCTCAGTCTGAGTTCTCACAGCAGCAGACGTGGTACTCAGGGATGGTGACCAACCAGGAGATAGTGACGATGTCCCAGTCGCAGAAGAACATCAGTGACGTGAGTGCACTTATTTTTTCTTCAAAGAAGCTTCTCTCATTTCATTAAACCAAACTTTTTTGGTTGGTTTGTAACTGTATATTCAGTCAAATATAGTGATGCTAATCCTGGAGTGGATTGTGTAAAATAGTTTGTATAAAAAGAAAGCGTAACTCTATATTTTGCATCAGTATCAGTCAATCGTCCAGACTGATTCTGTGCTTGTTTGGCAGGTGAAATACACAGAAGAATATGAACAGTCAAAAGGAAAAGGGAGCTTCCCTGCAATGATCACACCAGGTTACCAAGCTGCGAAGAAAGCCAATACATTGGCCAGTAATGTAAGTGAATATAATTCGCTTTTCTTGAGCAGAGAGTCGAAATCTAAACTATAATAATTCGGTTCTTTCTGTGAATGTTTCCATTTTCTTCAGCTGGAATACAAAAAAGGACATGAAGAGAGAGTTTCAAAGTACACCACATTTGTTGACCACCCTGAGGTACTTCTGGCCAAGAAACAAGGACAAATAGTCAGCGATGTAAGCCTTTCATTTATGAATGAATTTGACTGTGTTGTACTTTACTTTACACATGCCTCAACCATGATTTTCCTTCCCTTAGTATGCCTACACAGAAGAATACGAGCAGCAGAGAGGGAAAGGTAGTTTCCCTGCACATCTCACACCTGGATACCAAATGTCTAAGAAGGCCACTGAGCAGGCCAGTGATGTAAGTAGCAAAATATAAAAAAAAGCACATATATGAATACAAACATTGTGACAGGACCCTGATTAATGGTTGGTGGTGTTTTTTTTATGTTGTACCAGATAAAGTATCGTCAGATGTATGAACAGGAGATGAAGGGTAAAGCCAGTGCTGAGGCAGCAGTAGCTGAGGCAGTTCACGCCAGAGAAAATGCAGAGAACTTCAGCCAGGTAAGCAAATCACTCTTACTGTGGTATTTGAGCTTCCATGTGATAACCTTTTGCAAAACCAGATCAGATAAAAAGAGCATGCAATGATTATATGCTGCTTAAAGCTGATGTTGCCATTTTTGCATTCATTTATTCAGGTATGTCAAATTCAGCATGCGATACTACAGGGCTTTACGAGATACATGTGTATGCTGTGGATAATAGGTGAACTGAATTCAGTAAATGTTCTTCTATTCACAGATTGCCTACACTGAAGAGTATGAGCAACAACGAGGCAAAGGAAGCTTCCCTGCCATGATCACACCTGGTTATTATCTCGCAAAGAAGGCACAGGAAAATGCAAGTGATGTGAGTATCAACCTGCATACAACATGAGAGCTTGTATAAACCTGCTGCAAAGCTGTGAATATCTTTGGCAAGTTCGGACAAGAACATTGCCACTGCAGCATTTCAGAGGCTAGGCACAATGGAAATCCAATGGCAATGGATAAAATCTTCTTATGGATAGCTACCTGCATCTACGAAAAGTCAGCAATGACTTTATAATGGAAAAAAATCGCTTATCAATAAAAAATGACTGGATATCACTAAAATGTCAACTAAATAACCATCCTAATTTAACAACAACCACCTTCTAATTAGTTAAACAACTATAAAATGAGCTGATTCAAAAATTGTTTTGATTGTGTTCTTTTTATTAAGTTGAGATAATCATGACAGATGTTTCTGTTTCGGCAATATATCACATTTTATATGGAAAATATAACACAGCCTGTTCTCCTGCATTGTTGTCGCCTTAAATCATCTTTCATCCCTTCGCAGCTGAAATACAGGAAGGACTTAAACAAGCTGAAGGGCACATCGCACTTCCATAGTCTGACCTCAGAGGATAATCTGGCATTGAAGAACGCCCGTAAAATCAACAAGATTGTCAGTGAGGTGAGACGCACAAGATTCACACAGTGCAGCTGTACTGTACTGCAGCTTTAGCTTTATTCAGTTAGTAAAGAAGGGACGAGTGTAGCAGCTCTACACAAAGTCTATTGCAAAGCATCTTCTGTTGAATGTAAAGCTGCTGGTCAGTGTGTGTGTCTGTGTGTGTAAGAGCTGGAAATATTGGCGCTCTGTGTCAGTTTCCAGCAGACACGAGGCTACCCAACTGGCATTTTCAGGATCTCTGACATGCCTGTGTGGTGGGGTTACAGCTCGCCTCCAAGGCCGCAGGACATCCCATCAAACTAATGTTATCTCACACGGGAACACAGTGCTTCACTCCTAAATGTCTATTCTGAGCCCTGGAATTATGACATGCAAATGTTAGTTACTAGAATCTGTTGAATGTGATTCGTCTTGCACTGAAAATATGCAAAGACAAAGAGTGTTTGTTTGTTTTGGACGTAACTTGAAGGTTCATGGTGTCATTGTTAATCTCAGCGAAGCATATATAGATTAAAGGTTTGTCTCGGTGACTGTTGAGTTATGATGGATTGTCACTGGTGGTGGCGCTTTACTGTATATTTAGCACGAACATGGAGGAATGGCTGGCACCTTGGGGCCCCGAAGGATTATCCGTGACTGTCAAAAGCACAAAATGGGGGGTTGAGTTGAAAAATGTTACAGCTTACCTCTGTATTTATGTATATTCACTAACAGGTGGAGTATAGGAAAGACTTGGAGAACACCAAAGGACACAGCATCAATTTCTGTGAGACGCCACAGTTTCAAAATGCCGCCAAGGTTGCCAAGTTCACCAGTGATGTGAGTCTAAAGACAGCTTTTTTCTTTATTTTACTTAACATTTGAAGTAATTTAGACATACAAGTAGGCAACATAACCTCCAACTTCCTTATAACAATTGATGATGCTGGATAATGAACACATTGTAAATATAATATATTCATACGATGATGTACATGCTTCTATATCATGATTATATTTGAGAGTCCTACAGATTTTTCTCCATCTTTTCATGTTTTTCTAGAACAAATATAAAGAGAAATACACCAGTGACATGAAGGGCCACTATGAGGACGCAGGCATCGATAAGAAGACCATGCATGCCATGAAAGCAAGGAAGCTGGCCAGTGATGTAAGTCTGCTTTCCTTGGATTTTGGTTCGTATTAAATTTATTCGATGACATTTAAATGTATATGCCTTTTTGTCTTCAGCACATATTCTCTTTCAAAGACTAAAAGCCCTTAGAAGCCATAGGAATTAGAATACTGTGTTATTGTCTGTGCAAATGCCTTTCTAACGTATAGCTAATAAAAATGGAATTACAAACTGTGATATTAATAACTGTAGTGCTGCTGTGTAAGCGATAGCATGGGCATGATGTTCTTCTGCTGCATATTTCAGATTGCTTATAAACAAGGCTGTGAACAGGAGCAGGGGGAGTACAACTACCAGGCCACTCTCACACCAGGTTACCAAAGCCAAAGGAAGCTGGACCCACTGAAAGACGTACGTTCTTCCAAATATAATGTAATCTCAACATGTCAATTTTACGATAGAAATAGTAAAGTAAATACATGTTTGTAGCCTAAATGGAAGTAGAAAGCATTAACATATAAATGTTTGTGCTCAGATAAGGGAATCAATTTATGTGACAGCTTTTGTTCACATTTTTTTCCCTTATAACTGCAGAAAAACTACAGGCAACATATCGACCAGGTCAAGTACAAGGCGGTGACAGACACACCTGAGATCATTCTAGCCAAGAAAAATGCTCAGCTTGTCAGCAATGTAAGTAAACAGCACAACAAACGCATAATACCATTAACAAATAATAAGCACTTGATTTAAAATGAACTCCATAAGGACTTTTTGGCAACAAGCTGCACTAATGAGCGCTAAGTTAAAGTCAACACTGTGTAAACTTGTAATCCATGTGTCCCTTAGTTAAATTACAAAGCAGACTATGAAAAGACGAAGCACCAGTACACTCTATCCCAAGATCTACCCCAAATCCAAAAGGCTAAAGCCAATGCTGCCTTGTGTAGTGATGTAAGTTCACACTTTCCTCACATCTGCATGTTTCCATCACTGTGTGTATGCATGCACACTTCACCTCTTTTATTCTCCAAGTTATGAATTGCTAATCCATTACTGTCACTCCAGATTAAATACAAAGAGGACTGGGAGAAGACCAAATCTAAAGCTTGTGACATCGGTGTGGACGACCTGAGCGTCAGAGCAGCTAAAGCTTCCCGAGACCTCGCAAGTGATGTGAGGAAACACATGCTTCCCGAGACTGAATTGACTTCTAAGCAAAAACCTCAAGTGGATTTTATCAAATGTAATAGATGTCAAATGAAATTAAATCAGATGTCCATGTGTTTCAGATTAAATACAAAGAGAGCTACTTGAAGAACAAGGAGAAGGCGGTGGGAGTCAACATGAGCGACTCCAAGACTCTGCACTCTCTTCAAGTGGCCAAGATGAGCAGTGACGTAAGCAGACGCTGTTTTAATCAGTAATTTAAGGAAATAAAATTACACATACTTATGCGTTTCATTGCTACCACTTCAGATTGAGTACAAGAAGGGCTCCAAGGAGAGCCAGGCCCAGTACAGCCTTCCTAAGGACATGATCAACCTGAGCCACGCCAAGAAGGCTCAGGCGCTCGCCAGTGACCTGGAATATCGCACAAAGCTCCACGACTACACCGTAATGCCCGATGACATCAAGGTCCAGCAGGCCAAAAAGGCTTATTCACTGCAGAGCGAGGTGAGAGAATTCAGCTTCAGCATATATAGTTGCAAAGAACTGAAGAAAAAGCAAACAAAGAAACGTGTCAGAGATCGCTGACCCCTTCTGTCTTCTGCTCCACAGAACCAGTATCGCTCAGACCTGAGCTGGATGAAAGGAGTGGGCTGGGAGACTGAAGGATGCCTCAACATTGCTCAGGCCAAGAAAGCCGGAGAGCTTCTTAGTGATGTCAGTGCAAATATGTGCACATATATCTCCAAATTTGCTTCAACTTTGCACCATTTTAGACACACTTGCTTATCTGCTTTTGCCTCTTCTCTCAGACCAAATACCGTCAGAAGGCAGACAGCATCAAGTTCACCCAGGTGGCCGACGATCTCTCCGTCAAACATGCCAAGAAAAGTCAGGAGCTGCAGAGCGACGTAAGGTCCCCACTTTAAAGCTGTAATTGTTGTACATTTCATTAGGGGGCACTTCTCGTGATAGACATCTTCCTGATTTTCTAGCTGGCTTACAAAGCAAACACGGAGCAGATCATGCACCAGTACACCATGACCAAGGATGAGCCTCTGTTCAGACAAGCGAAGGCCAACGCTGACCTTCTCAGTGGGGTGAGTTCACTAAACAAGCAATGAGGGTAATTCCGACAAACACTGGCATATGTAAGAGAATTGCAAGTTTGTTAATTGGACTGTTTATGGCAATATCCCTTATGCTTTCATTGGTTCTGTTGGATCTCTCAGGAAAGGATCACCTGTCTAATTATGATTTTTATTAGTTCAAAGAAATTCTAATTCCTCCAATGTTGTATTTTTGCAGTTTTTAAAGAGTCGCTTGATGCTAAATAGATTAAGTTTTTATGCTGCAGCTTGTGTCGTCTTAAGCTGTTAAACTGTACATTAAATTGAGACAATAGACTGAATTTTCCTGCTAAGAGAATGCATTAAAGTATTTTTTTATTATTGCACACAAACTAATGAAATGCTTCCTGGAGTGATATAATTGAAAACATTTAAGCTACAGTAGCAGCTGTGAGTTTTGTCTCAGCAGAGCTTTGCTGTGACCTGATCACTGTTTCAACATGCTGCTCTTTTCGGCAACTTGAATCACTTTAAACCAGTTTCAGACCTTCAGCTCAGCTTATTTAGTGTCCCCACAAAATGAAGTTAATTAACGGAGGATTTAGTCCGCTAATTCAAAAATAGGAAAATTAGATTAGTTTTTAAAAACTACCAAACCTTAAATGACATAATGCACTTTATCTATTTAAAGATTTAGACCCATGCAATGTTTTACACAGAGTGTTTGTAGCCAAAATGTAAATTAAATCTGGTAATTTCCTGGTATAGTTAAGGGCTACAGTACAACTTTAATATTGTGCTTTTAGGACTTTGCTACATATCTTTAAAGCGCTAGATTAACACCATATAAGAGGGGGTGCCTGCATAGCTCAGTGGGTTAGGCAAGGGTGAACCACATACAGTACTGGTTCCTGTTGCAGCGGCTTGGGCTCAATTCCCACTCACAGCCCTTTGTTGCATGTGTCCCCCAACTCTTCTCACCTGCTTCCTATCTGCCTCTCACTTCACCTATCTAAATAAAGCCAAAAAAAATCCATATAAGAGGATTTAATTCTAAACATCGGTACGCTAACTGAGAAGAAGTAAAAATGGATCTATAAGATGAATAACAATTTATGTGAAACTTTAAAATTCTGTAGATAATTAAAAACCTTCATCACGTAAAGCTAATTTTTACATTTCTCTCTTTGTGTCATCCTCACATTTTGTATTTTTTGTACCTAACTGAAGCAGAAATACCTTTGAAAACTGTTTTGGCAGTTGATTTTCCTTATGAAGAAGAATTACTCTTTCTACAATTTATGTTTGTTGGTTTGCTTGCTTGTTTGTTTTTGTAGAAAGTGTACAAGAGCAACTGGGAGAAGCAGAGGGAAAAAGGTTTTGAGCTTCATTTGGACTCCCTGTCTATACTCACAGCTAAAGCCAAGAGAGACCTGGCCAGCGATGTGAGTTATTTTAGAAACTGCCTGCATCATTTGGGTCTGAAGAGAAAAGCTGTATATTTTTCTGAAGGGCAGTGAAGTTTTTCTAATTAAAACACCTTTGATTTTATTTTAATATTTGCTGTTGAGTGCGTTCCTGAATTTGTGATGTCAGATTTGATCATTAAATTCTCTTTTTCTTGCAGGTTAAATACAAGGAGAAGTATGAGAAGAACAAAGGCAAGGTGATCGGCATAAAGTCCGTCAGTGAGGACTCTCAGATGGCTCATTCTGCTCTGGCTACTAAACTACAGAGTGACCGCCACTACAAGAAGAACTACGAGGACACAAAGACCAAATACAGGTGAGGTTCCTTACCTCAATCTGTAGTTTTTAATTAATTTAGTACCACAGATGAGATGTCAAATAAAGAAAATTAACTCTAGCTTCAAGGTTTCACCCATGCTCCTTACATTTTCTTCTTCAATGAAATGGTAACATGACATATAATTATTTAGCTGAATGGATCTGTGATTAGAGAGATCATTTTAGTTTTCTGATATGTGCTTTACATCTGGTGAATTAAATGCATTTGTTAAAGGGGTGTAAATTTCTTAAAGAGGTTTTTAACATTTAACATTCAATATCTGTTTTTAGACCAGTTACTAACTGAAGCTCTGAGGAAACCACCAACTGAATCCCACTTTAGAAGACTGCCTACAGTATATTTTAAATAGATTCCTCAGCGTCAAAAAGTGATTTTGCTATAGCTAATAACCTGATTTAATTTTATGCCAACATTAATTTGGAAAGAAGATGCTTTTTATGAACATTTCAAAAGGTCACACATACCCTGACTGTTAGATAAAAGACAGTCATTTGCTGCGATAAAACACTACATAGACCATCACCCTGATATAAAAAGGCATTGTTGTATCCACCTTTTTCCATAGGACTGACCCCAATAACCAAAGAGCACTGATTCAGTGTATTGCATCAACCACAGCCTTTGAATCTTGGTACAAAATGCCTCATTTACTGTGTAAAATTAATCTTGTCCCCAGTGTTTCTCTGGATATGATGAACATCAGCCATGCCAAGAAGGCACAAGATCTGGCAACTGAGACCAACTACAGGACTTTCCTCCATGAATACACCACTCTGCCGAGTGACATGAATGTCGCCTGGGCTAAGAAGGCCTACGGACTACAGAGTGACGTACGTCTCCTTGATTGACACTTGTTTTGTGCAGAAGAAGCTAATTAAACCCCAAAAGTGTAGGATTTGTCATGTGAAATTGAAATTTATGTGCATCTGTCTTTAGAAACAGTACAGGTCGGATCTGAACTGGATGAAGGGTGTCGGCTGGGAAGCCTCAAAATCTCTGGATGTCCAGCAGGCAAAGAAAGCCGGAGAGCTGCTCAGCGAGGTAAGGTCTGACCCCGTGACCCACAATGCACTGCAGAAGGTTCAGGGCTGAAACAGTAGTATAAAGCAGTAATGTTTCTATTAACTCACTGCAACAGACCAAAAAAAATATCAAAGCCTTCCAGTTCCTGGCCTTCATTAACATTTCCCTCATTGCATTGTAATTATGTAGGGAGTAAAATGTAATTTAAGCCGATTATGATGCAGTGTTTGATTAACCACTCTTAAGTGCTATTAATATCTGTAAGAAGTATGTAGGTGAATTAGCACAGAGGCTATGGGAAAGTGATAAGCATGATTGCATAACGTGTGACTGGAAGACGCATAACTAGGTTTACAGCTTAGGTCAGAATGTATTTAAAGAGCTGGAGATCATTTCTGTTCTCTAGAAACTGGATTAAATATGTGGACAACACCATCCGAGAACAAGAGAGCCAACTGGTTACAGTAACTGTTGCATATCAAAGAGATTTCTATCCTTGTTTTTTTTCTATTTATTTTCTTTTACACAGCTGATGAGGTCTGTGCTGCAGCTTGTTTATTATATTTAAATAATATATTCAAAGCAAAGGAAAGCGGATGGATTGACTTGTATTATTAGTGTCATCCGAAGGGAATAGTGTTGATGCCAAGCGTCCAGTTGTTTGAAAGCATCTTGGTGCCAGCATCTTCTTAGTCCACGCCACAAGATTGATGCAAAAACTACAGAGCTGAATTGTTTTTATCTGTTTGTAAACCGAAGTAATTTCAGTTGCATCTATACTTAAGAGGACAAAAGTCAGACATACGGTAACATCTTTCACATCAGAGATAACTTAGGATCTACAAGTTATCATATAATGGAATCTTTTCTAGCAAAAATGTCATTATAACATTTGTATGTGTCTATATATACAGTTCTAAAGTATTTTTACAGCTTTTTCTCTTATTGCAATAGATATAGACAAGAAATATGTGAAAGAAAACAGTGGAATATCTTGACAGCAGATGTCCAAACCTGGAAATCAAACTGGGAATAAATCAGGGGCTGCTAGAAGAATTTTCCCCCATGTGTCTTCACCACTCGGCCACTAGGTTACCCCCCTGTATAGATATTTTAAACTGAAGACCTGGAAATGGTACATATGAGTCTTTTCTGTACAGACTGGAAGCACCAAACTCTATTTATAACCTCATCATGAACAGCCACTTATTTAAAGGGTCATTCCAGTCAGGGTCACCAGCATAAGAGCATGAAATGCAAATAGAACAGAGCCCAGAGCTCCGTCTGTGCTGGCTTTTATCTATTTATGTAGCTGTATCATTTACTGCATGTGTCAATCTAACAAAAACATTCAAAATCTTGTCATTTTCCTTTAGTTTCTTTTTAATTTTCCCATTTAGTATGCTTCCTAGGACTAGTGTTTGTGATCTTTTTCTGCCCTCTACTGGTTCGAAGCTGATAGTGACAATCTGGTGGTCATTCCTCTTTTTTTCTAGAAAAAGTACCGTCAGGATGTGAGCGCTCTGAGGTTTACCAGCGTTGAAGATACTCCAGAGATGATTCAGGCCAAACAGAGCAACAAGCTGGCGATTGATGTAAGTTCAGCTGCTATTTGTACTCGCAATTATTTGTTTTATTCAAAAGATAGCGAATGCAGTGATCTGAAACATAAGTTCAGTTATTCAAAGCTTGCTGTAGTCCATACACCTGTGATCTTCATTTTTTTTTATTGGTCAAACTACTATAGCACATCCAACCACACAATACAGTAAATATAAGTAAACAAGTACAAAAAAGTATTATGCCATCTGAGGTAAGGCGTATGATCACTAATTCTGTGCTTTGTCCTATACAGCGGTTGTACAGGGAGAAAGGTGAAAACGTGAAACACAGCTACACCCTGAGTGGAGCGCTGCCGGAGATGGTGCAGGCCAAACTCAACGCCATGAATATCAGCGAGGTAAAAACCGCATCTGCAAGAACTCACACATGGATGCATTAAATATGTTAAACAGCTGATCAGTGTATCCAGTCAGCCGACTTTGTGTGAGGTTTCCCACTGGGTTTGTACGTCCGCTGTGCATTTTCAGAGCCGTTACAAGGAATCTTGGACTAAGATACGGGATGGTGGTTACAAGCTGCGCCTGGATGCCATTCCTTTCCAGTCTGCCAAAGCGTCTGCAGAGATCCTGAGCGATGTAAGATTTTTATTCAGTCATTTCAGAGCACTTTAACTGAGGCACAAAAATGTTACAGTAACACCAAAAATAGCATTTGAATTTCCCAGCAGATATTAGAGTTCATCTAATTAATGATCGTATTAGTAGAGAACCATTTTTGTTTAGTGGAGATTTAACTATTCGGCTCGCTGAAATCTTGAGCAAACGCACACAGATGTCACATTGTTCAGCTTGTACCGCCAATGTTTCATTACAGCAAAAGTACAAAGAAGACTTCGAGAAGACTAAAGGGAAGATGATTGGATTGAAGGGGCTGCAGGATGATTTGAACATTGCTCACTCGGTCCATGCCAGCAAATTACAGAGTGATGTGAGTGATTCCTTATTGTGGTGGCAAAAAAATAATTACATGCTTTATTACAAATTCTTTCCTACAGTCTCTTGTCCATTTTCTGCCTTCTAGATTAAATACAAGCAAGAGTCTGCCAAGGAGCTCTCTAAGTTCCACCTCCCCATGGACATGATGGAGGTTGCCCACGCTAAAAAGGCCCAGATGCTGGTCAGCGATCAGGACTACAGACTCTCCCTGCATCAGTACACCTCACTGCCTGACGACATGAAGGTGCAGGCTGCAAAGAGAGCATACGCCCTGCAGAGTGAGGTGAGAGTGACAGTACACTGCAGAAGACAGCTTATTTTAGTTATACATTGATTTAATCTAGTTTATTACTCTGCCAAAAAAGAAGAAAGAAACTTGTGACATCATCAGTGATTTAGAAATTCAGTATTAAATGACTGGAATATTAAATGATACATTTAAAAAAAATCTTGCACGTGTACTTTGTTTGTAGTTCTGATTGTCATGTACACAAAAATATCGGAATAACATATTCAGAAAATAGAATAGATCTTTATTGTCATCGTTAAACAACAACAAAAGCCAATTTAGCAGCCCTTTGGCTAAGCTGCTAGCCGAGCCCTGCTATACCCATGTTCTGAAGGCACAAGGGTCGAGGACCGCTCGACAGGGAGGGAGGCGGGCTAAAAGGTTGTCTATCAAATCACTCCAATCAGCGCAACGAATAGGCTCCTAGAGCGCCGGAAATCAGAGGATACGGTAGTTCGGTGAAGCCTTATTTATACAGTCAATGGGTGAAGCTCAAGTATATTACAGACATGTTAACAGAAAGATTATTCAGAGTCGGTGCTAATGGAGCTCAACGACTGTTGTCGTTTTTGTTGTCGACCCTGGCAGAGAATTAAATTCGTTGCCGTGGGTTGTGTAGCACGGCTAGGCTAGTTGTTTCCGGTTGTTTCTGTCAGAATCGTCACGCCTCTGTCGTCACTTAGTTACGCCCGCCTTCTGACTCTACACTTCATGGTGATTGGTCCAGCCAGTTTTAGGAGCATCCAACCTCGAGCCTTATGGAGGGTAACTAGACCCACCCTGGCAGAGAATTAAATTCGTTGCCGTGGGTTGTCTAGCGTGGCTAGGCTACTAAGCTGCATAAATACAACAAGAGCATAAAATTATTACAAATAATAAAAGTCATTACAAAAAGAAAATAAAGATGAAATAATCTAAAAATAAGATTGCACTCTGTAAGAACGAGATTGTCAGATTTGAAATGCAACATACATATTTCACAGAAATTAAAGGTTCCACTCTCAGAATTTATTAGAAATAACTGTTTTTTTAATCAACCTGATCAAACTGATTGTTTGAAAGTTAATTTTAAAAGATGATGTGTTGTTTTATTTTCTCGACAGAGAGAATATCGCTCTGATCTGAACTACCTGCGTGGTGCCGCCTGGATCGCCACAGGAGCTCTGCAGATCGAAGGGTCCAAGAGGGCCACAGACCTCATCAGTGATGTGAGATATTATATTTGCTTTAATTCAGTTTTCATTTTGCCTTTTTCATAAATTTTACTGGGTATACGGCACCATAAATACACACCTGCATATACTGTAAGTCGAAATCATTACATTCCAGTCCACATCGTGTATCATTCTGAACATATCATACGTGTTATCTATCAATCTTTGCCATTGTTTCTGCTTCAGAAAAAGTACCGTCAGCAGCCCTACAACTTCAAGCACACCTCTGTCGCTGACTCTCCAGACATCATCCACGCCAAAATGAGCGGACAGATCACTAACGAAGTGAGACAGTGGGCTTTTTCACTTTCTGTTCTGTTGTTTGTGATTTGCTGAGTTAAGTTACACAGTCAGTAATATCGAGGCCCTCACACACCCAGAACTTTGTCATTCTTCTGTCCCAGCGTCTGTACAAAGAGAAGGGGGTGAACGACCAGCACAGCTACACTATCACAACCGAGAGACCAGAGCTTACACAAGCAAAGATCAATGCCGCCAACTTGAGCGAGGTACTGTTAGTTCCTGTGCACTTTATAATACTGTAACCGTCTGTAAACGTTTTCCTTTTTCTGTTGTCCCTGTGTTATATAAAGATGAATGTTTATTTGTTCTGCTGCAGATAAAGTACAAAGAGTCCTGGCACACTTTGAGAGCTCAGGGCTACAAACTCACCATGCAGGACATCCCCTTCCAGGCTGCCAAGAGCTCCACGGGCATCGCCAGTGATGTAAGCTCATACTACACTAAAAACAAGTATCACTGCATGATCTGGCAAAGTGATAAATAACACAAAATATGGCATAGATTGAAAGAATATCAAAGTAAAGAGAGACCACATGCATATACAGAATCCAGAATATAATGTTGAAATTGTCCATTCTGTGATTCAAGCATAAATGTCTTAATGTACTGAATTAAAAATAATGTTTGTAGATGTACCAAGTTTAGGGTTGGCTTTACATCAAGCCAGACTGACATCGCCTGTGTGTCTGCAGTACCAGTACAAACACAACCACCTGCTGGAAAAGGGGAAACACATCGGAGTCAAAAGCGTCCTGGACGACCCGCGTCTCCTGCACTGCCTGCAGGCCGGTCGGCTGGCCAGCGCCCAAGAGTACCGCAGGGACGCGCTGACGACCAGCGGGCAGTACCACCTCACCCCGGACATGATTCATCTGGTGGCGGCTAAGAACGCCCAGGCCCTGGCCAGCGATCAGGACTACAGGAAGAGGCTGCACGAGTATACAGTGCTGCCAGATGACATGAAGGTCAAGTGGGCCAAAAAGGCTTACAACCTGCAGAGTGAGGTGAGATATTGAGATAAGGGAGGGAAAAGTAAGGACATTAGTAGTATAATGCAACTTGTCTGACCAATTTTATTATGTCATATGTAGAAACTCTACAAATCAGACCTCAATTACATGAAAGGAGTGGCCTGGGATGGAGTGGGTGCACCTCAGCTGGAGTCTGCCATGAAGGCCGGAGAACTTTTAAGTGATGTAAGTATGTGATGTGGACGATGGTATAAATGAAATTTCAAATCTATTATTAGTACGTCAGAGCAAGTATATTCTTTTAAAAAATGGATTTATGATATTTTTTCTATATGTTGCCAGTATTCAGTGATACTTTTGTGAAATGTAACCACCTTATGTGAAGGTCTCATTTAAAGTATCTAACTGTCAGGGATGAAATTTTGCTTATTTAGTATTCTGGTTGGCTTATCTTTGTCAAATTAAATTACACTTTCTACTGTAATCATTTCATAAAATCCACATCTAATATATTTTTTTTGTTAAACCTCCTGCACATGGTACTTAGAGCCCTGATTGCTTATGTGGCTGCATTTTGCATTTACACAGGATTCTTTTATGTTCTGTGTCTGTGTAATTGAGCCTGAATTTCACTTTAAATGCCTTTTACTTTAATGCAAGCCTCAGCTATCTGTGTTTAAGTAATGTGGTCTTTGTGCAGAAAAAGTACCGTCAGCTGCCGGACAGCCTGAGGTTCACCTCAGTGGCTGACTCTCCTGATATCATCCACGCTAAGACGAGCTATCAGCAGTGCAGTGAGGTAGGATGAAGAAAGAAACTTGCTAAAAATAGTAATCCAATATCTCATTAATCTGTAAGAAATCATAGATGCTGATATCCTCTTCATGTCTATTGTGCACGCCAGAGGCTGTACAAATCTGGAAAGAATGATGACATGCATAAATACACCTTACACCCGGATGATCCCGACTTTGTCAGAGCCAAGATGAACGCCCAGCAGATTAGTGATGTAAAGCACACATCAGACAAAGCGAATCATTGAAAATTATTTTGAAAAGACACCACTATCTCCTTATAATATTCTCATCTTCACTGCTGTTTTCCCGTGTAGAAAGTTTACAAGGCATCTGGGGAGCAGGTGAAGACATCGGGCTATGACCTGAGGCTGGATGCTATTCCCTTCCAAACTGCTAAGGCCTCCAGGGAAATTGCCAGTGATGTGAGTCCGTGCGATGGTTCAGTCGGTGCACATAGTCACATTCCCTACTAAATGTACAGATCGTGTCCATTTTAACATAATTTTTGCTTCGGTATTCAGGATGTAACAGAATTAGCAAAGCAAAGACAGAGCATTCAGTAGAAAAGCTTTAAAAACTGTTTGTCTCCCTCAAACAGTTCCGCTACAAGGAGTCCCACGTGAAGGAGAAGGGCCAGCAGGTGGGGCTGCGCTGTGTGGAGGACGACCCCAAGATGGTGCACTCTCTGGCAGCCAGCAAGCTCCAGAGCAACCTGGAGTACAAACGCCAGTCCAAGGAGGACCGTGGCCACTACAAAATCCATGCAGACCAGCCCGAGTTCCTGCAGGCCAAAAAGAGTCAGGCTCAGGCCAGTGACCTCACCTACCGAAGCAAGCTCCACGACTACACGTGTGACCCAGAGCAGCTCAACGTCAAGCATGCCAAGCAGGCCTACAAGCTGCAGAGCGATGTGAGTCACGGTGCACGTACAGAATGCTGAAGAATGAGATGGTGGAAGTGGCTTCACTGTAGCCAGAATCATCATTTAATTCGCATATATATATATTGAGTGTGTGTGATACCGAGTAATTCTTTAAAATTTGATATTTTAAGAAGGAAACACTACTCTCAGGCACCCAAAAGTTCACATGCTATCGCTGTTACAAATTCTTTCGATGGAAATATGATTATTTTCTAATATTTTTTGTGTATTTTCAATTACAATCTCAGATGGTAAGGGCTCTAAGGTTGCTCCTCATTTGGATCTACTACATCTTCATGTGTTTATTGAGGGCAGAATTTAAATATTTGAATGCAGTGTACTGCCTTGTATGTAAATGAGGTCACGTTCAGCGATGAAAACACCAAATTATCACCCAACGTTTCAGTTGTCTTCAGTTCTATGGAGCATTTTAGCATCCTCCCTCCCATTATTTTGGTTTTCCAGCCCCCACTTTAGCTGTTTGGGCTGCCTCTCACCTTTCATTAGTGTCGTTTTTCAGCAAGTGTCTGTTTTCGTGTATAAAAAAAGGCTGTAGAAATGGTACAAAAATTCTTTCAGTAGTGGCCAAATAGAAGTTATTGCATAATTAAACAAACTACTTAAGTCAGATTATCACAAACTATTTGACACATCAAACATGGGGTTGGTAGTGTTCAAGTGTAGAAATAGTGGCTGGTTTGAGCGACTCGGTTTCATGTAAAATCAATAGAACATCTATAGAACATGCTGTAAAACTTACATGGAATCTGTTGATAGTATAAAAAAAATTTTTTTCCAGCTTGTTTTCTTGTTATGTTAGATAAGATAAATAAAATTGAAGCTCATTTTAGCTGTGGCATAAGATTGCTATGATTAAGTGTCCAATTTGAAATATGGTGAGACATGTCCTGTTGGCATCCTTCAACGAATTTGATTCCTGCAGAACTGATGTATTGCTCTAACTGCTGTTCCCCTCTGTTGCAGGTGAACTACAAGTCAGACCTGAACTGGATCAGAGGAGTGGGCTGGACCCCTCCTGGTTCCCACAAGGCTGAGCTCGCCCGCCGGGCTGCAGAGCTGGGTCTGGCTGAAGGAGTTAGCACCGAGGAGGCGATTGCCAACTACCAGCACATGATGATGGTGAGGGAACACAGAAAGGCAGATTCTCGAAAATCCATGCCCATTAATGAGTCATTATTCTTGTTAACTTCCTCCGTTCCATCTTTCAGCTGCATCACCAGCAGCAGATGGAGCAGCAGCAACAGCAACAGCAAACTTCTGAGCAGGTGGAGACCAGCGAGGAGATTCAGCAAGGCGTTAACATGGACGCAATGGAGGTCCTGCATGTGAAGAGGAAGAAGACCATCCAGACTGTTCAGAAGAAGTCTACCACCACCACAACGTCATTCAGATCCATGGAGAAGAAGTCCAGCACCACCTCGTCCTCCTCATCAGCTGCCCTCCAGAACACAGTCAAGATGTCCTCGTCTAGTAAAGCTGCTGCGATAGAGGACGCATAGATCGGAGTAGATTTTTTTAAATGATTGAGTTTAGAGACAGTTAAAGATGGTCACTTTCGGAAAGTGGTTTTAACTTTTACTGAGTGATTTATTTTACTACGATCATGTGAGATGCTACAATAATGTCGAACAGATCCGCTGTAGGTGCAACAGTGAACTGTAATGCACAGTTCATGTGATTACAAAAGCGATTAAGCATGTTGAACCAGAGAGGGACTTGTCATGTTTGTTAGGACAGGTTGTCTATGTGTGTGCGAAACAAAATGGAATTCAGAAAAGCTTCAAGATGCAAAGTGGTTTTTTTTTTGACATTTTATTAAAACGTCTGAGTGGGTTAAAATGCCCCTGAAGGACCATTTTCAACACCAGTTAAAGCATTAAGATCACCAAAACTGAATTAAGGTTGCCGCAGGATAGAAGTTAAACTGAATGAAATGCTGAAATGAAACATTGCGCTTTTGTATATCAAGTGTGTTCAGAAGATATGGAGCTGGACCAGGGATTGCTATGTGGCCAGCGATGCAAAGTGCAAAGGATTTTTACATTGTTTGTTTTTTATCTTTGGTAAATACAACATGCTGCAAGTCCAAATGTACGAGGCACCGACGCAGCCTTGTTGTAGTCATGCAGCACAGGTCTGATAATCTAGTGCACTTTGAGCTAGGCTCGGTGACAGGCAAGACGACTGTAATGACTTCTGTCTGGCAGGTTCAGCTTTGTGAGTTCGTAACAGGGATTCTTTTAACTCAAAGCTGGACTGGGAGTAAATGCTTGGTTTTGTCGCTGATAAAATAAACTGTTTTGTCAAGGCACAAGTAAGCAGCAATTCCTTATTCTTCCTATGATAAAGAAAGATTTCTATATGCAGAGTGGCAGCAAATGAATGTAGTTCAGTCAGCTCATTCACTTGTTAGTTGATCTTGCTTTCGATCCAGTTAAGGAACGTGTGGACGTTGGCGTAGACACCGGGCTTGTTCCTCAGACCGCAGCCAATGCCCCAGCTCACCACACCGGTGACATAATACGTACCGTCCTCTTCGCACACCAGTGGACCCCCTGAATCACCCTGCAGTGTTAGAAAGAGTGAGAAACATAATATCATATATGTAGGGTCACTAAGGAACACATTCATGCATATGGATGACAAAAAGGGATCTGCAACATGTCAAGTGGATTCTTGCATGGTATTTTAAAAATCATACAGACCTCACAGGAGTCTACACCGCCCTGTAGGATCCCTGCACATAACATGCTGTTGTCCAACACATTCCCATAGATCTGAGGAATGCTGCATCGCTCTTGAGAGATCAGCAACACGCGAGTGTTCAGCAGGTGGCTGCTGTAAGTGCCTGAAAAGTGGAAGTCAAAGCAAATCTGCATAAGAATTGAACTGGCTGTGGACAACAAAGCAATAAATCAGTAAAAAATTGGGGATTTTTCTTTTTTTTTAAAAATGTGTAAAGGTCTTTTGAACAGTCAACTGAGTCTTACGGTTTTCAGTTTTTCCCCATCCGGAGACCACACACTCCTTTCCAGGTGGGAAGGGCTGGCTTAGTAGACACGCTGCCCTCACAAAGCGAGTTTCTTTCGCACAGTAAGGGCTGTCTGTAACTTGAAGTTTGAGCAGAGCTGTACGGGAAGTAAGATATATTATGGGACATCAGTTATTTCATTTATAATCAAATGTATTTTAGTAGTCAATATTAATCTATGGACTGTGGTCTCAGTTTAAATGTCGCTGCTGGTAAATGTGGCAAACCAATGTCGTTGTATAAAGCCTCAGTCTTCTCCTTGTAGTTTTCATGAACAATCGTCTCTATTACGGGGATGGTCTGGTCAATTTCCTCATGTTTGTCAATGTTCACTCCTCCCAACACCACTTGCAATTCTTCATTAGGGTTTCTGGAAACAAAAGAAAACACTAGCTTATAGCAGGAAAACAAACAAACTGGAAAAGGCACACAAATAGGACACCTACATGCAGTGGGCAGCAGTGAGAACCCAGCAGGATTTGAGGAGAATCCCACCACACATGTGGAAAAACGTAGTGGATGATCCTTTAGTTCTTGTCTGCACCGACACCTGCCAGGGATGAGCACCCGGGAAAGACTTTTTTCCCCCAAAAATCCTGACAATGCGAGTAGGCTGTGGTTTTCCACACTCGGAGAATTGGGGAGGATTTGGTGCAACCGGTACAACCGGTACAACTGGTTGGGGTGGAGCAGCTGGGGCTGAGGAACATCAGGGTAGAAACAGTGAATTCTAAACATCTATATGCACATGCATGTGTGTGTGTGTGTGTGTGTGTGTGTGTGTGTGTGTGTGTGTGTGTGTGTGTGTGTGTGTGTGTGTGTACTTGTTTCTGCTATACCGGTGGGGACTTCGACCTGACTATTTGCTATAAAGGTGGGGACTTGTCTTACGGTGGGGACCTAAAATGAGGTCCCCACGGGTGGCAACACCGTTTTCTTGGCTATATTGTTGTTAATAAAAAATGTAAAAGTGCAAAAACGTTTGTTTAGGGTTAGGCATTGATTTGGTGATGGTTAAGGTTAGGGTAAGGGTTAGGAGTTAGATATGAATGGGAGTCAATGGTAAGTCCCCACCGGTGTAGAAAAACAAACGTGTGTGTGTGTGTGTGTGTGTGTGTGTGTGTGTGTGTGTGTGTGTGTGTGTGTGTGTGTGTGTGTGTGTGTGTGTGTTTGGCAGAAACAATCACCTTTCGAGCATTCTTTGACTTTGCAGAAATTCCAGTCCAGTTTTCCTCGCTTTTTGATAAAACACCAAGGCTTGTCGTCACCATCTGGGTTCCTAAAATGGAGAGTAAATTGTAAAATACAAAGAATTCAAGTAAATTATCCCACTGTGTCTGTTCTCATATTATTAATTCCAACAACAGAAAATTACTTTTGTCTTTTTCTGACCTTAAATCAAAGTATGTGTTCTGTAATAATTTGAAAAAACAAACAATTTATTGTTGTTAAATGTGGAATTTAAAAAAATGTTGACCTTGGCCACCCTTTGGAGTGCCACATGATGACAAAAGCAAGTCATACTTTCCTGAACTTTTATCAGTAATGTTAATTTCTCTACAAACAAAATCTTATTCCATTTAAATAATTTGAATTTGACAGATAAAAATGCAATACATAACAGCTTAAAATAGGTTAGAACAATACATAGGTTATGTCAAACAAGATGAACTGATGTAAACATAGGTATACCAGCTAAAAGTCAAATACCTGCAGTGGTTCTGTGTGTTTGAATCCAGGCCAGAGAAGTTTGAGTATGCGGTGAAAGGATTCTGTCCATTTAGTAGAATGAAATTAGACTTCCAGTCCAGACACTCCTGCCCATCTTCTGTCATGCTGACTGCACCCCTGTATGACTCTCCATTTCCCTCATAACAGTCATTAGGATCTACATAAAATGATCAGACGCGTATGAAAGTTATACAGTCACTGAAAGTGAGCTAAGGAATTCAGAAAAAAAATGTGTAAAAGTGGAACAGTTGAACAGAAAACCTAAAAAACGACACTGTGCTTGTCACTACATCATATTGTTTACTTGTGTGAGGACAAACTACAGTATGTTGAGCTGAATACAAAGTGGTCTTTGGGCTTCCAACCATAGATAATTGTCTGCGTTTTAAATAACAATAACTTCAACACCAGAAATACCAGTGAATGTGACTGTGGCTTTGCGTCATGAAGTCTTTACCAGTTCCACAGAACTTCCCGCTGTAGCCATCTGGACAAGCACAGCGGAAGCGGCGCTTGGTTTTTATGCAGGTGCCTCCGTTCTTGCATGGGTTGGGTTCACAGGGAGATGCTGGCACTGATGCAGACAAGGCAGACACTTCATTAGGATGCAGATGCTGGTTATTTTTCTGTATTTATCACAGGTTTGTTCACTGACTCCATAACTACTTAAATGCAGATCTGTATGGAAATGTTTCCTGCATGAGTAAAAATACTATAAACACAATATTTGCCAGAAAATAAGTGGATATTCTGTACAACGTGCTGTCTGATACACTCACATGTCCTGCAGTCTGAGCCTTGGTACGGAGGCTTGCATTTGCACTCGTAAAATGGCTGTTTATTTAGGTTGATGATGCAATCACCAAAGCCACATTTGACATCCTTGCAAATATTTCTCACTAGAAAATAAAAAAAAAATATCAATAGCCTTTAAAAGTGATTAAATTCAAGATGTGTTTCATTGAGTTATATTTAGAATTAAAATAAAATGTACAATTCAACATCCAAAAAATAAGAATAAAAAAACTAAACCCTGTAAAATTACAGAGTGAAAATGAAATGCAGCTAAAATCCCACCTACCTTGCTCACACCTTGTGCCTCTATAGGGCTCAGGACATGAGCATGTGAATTCTGTAGCAGATTTACTTTGGCAGGAGCCACCATTTAAGCAAGGATATGGATCACAAGCACCTGGAAATGGCAAGAAAGAGTCATTTTGCAGGGACAAAATCTGAATTAAAAGTGTCTAAATGTTAAAGGTAATACAGAAACAGTGATTAATCACATGCAGTCTACCAGAGCCACTTACTGGATTCTTCTAAGAGGTCAATCAACCAGTTATCATATTCGATATCAACAGGAGCCTCAGTGGTGTAGTCATAGTCATATTCTATGTCTGCCAAAAACAGAGAGCTGTTTAAAAACAGGAGTTTTGCAATAAAGAGCATGAAGAGATAAGAGGTTGAATTACAGAGCAAACCTTGCTGGGATATTGATTTAAGAAAAGACAAGAAATTCTACTTTTACTGTAAAGGAATATAACTTTGTGAAACAGTTTAGCTCATTTGTTTGGTGACATGTTATTGGAATGTATAATTTCATCCTGCATTCAAACCAGATGTGAAAGAAATAATGTGCTGAAACTACATTTATCATAAAAATGATGAACATCCATCATTCTATTTCATCTTAATTTTTTTTTTTAAATTCACACACATCATGCAACATGACGAAATTAAACAAAAGTGGTTGCTAAGTTTCTAGGAAATATAAATGAGGAACTGAAATTAATATCAAGCCCGTCACCACCACCGTAGATCAGCTGAAGAAAGATTCTTACAATAATCGACATCCAGCTGAAATGACAAAGTCACAGCAGAGAGCAAATCAAGAGTCAATTCCCACAGACAAAAATGCCCCCGTTTGAATAGTTTCCTAAACACATCAAGAAACTTACAACTGTGTCGGTTCCATGTACAGTTAGCACACTGAGGAAAATGAGCAGGACCCCTGCAGCCAGCATGGTGCTGTCAAACTGTCAGCACACTATGAGACCAGAGTTTTACAGTTTGACTTTAATACCCCCAAACTCCTCTATACCTTACTTAGTCACTTGTCAATCTTTAGCCAGCGGCATTGATTCCCTAGTAGTCTGTGTGTTTTTGGCCACTGCTTACTTTTTGTACCACAGTTTCATTTATTGAACCTTGTCTTGTTTACTTAGATGTGATGCTTTTACATTTTGACCTTAAACTTTTTAAAATCATCGCCCTCAATTTAGTAAGTTGAAATTAAACCACCGGTATTACATTTTTTCCCCCCATTTTCTATATTTGAGAAAAAACTCTGCAGTATCTGTTATTAATGTATTTAATGATTAATTTTCTTTTTAAAAGTTTTGTGTTTCTCCTTTAATTTAATTGCTTTTTCAGTGCAATTTATTTCTTTAATCTTTTTCCCCACGAAGATTTTAACCCCAACCTTAAAAATGAAACATCTCTGAATCACAAAAAATACTTCTGTTGTCACAATCATGAGTTAGTCAGTTGTTCAGTTTATCAATTCAACTTTATTTATTTAGAATCTTTCACACAGATGACAAAACTAAACAAGCAGAGTGAAAAAACTAAGCTGAAACTATGATTAAAACTCAAAAACATAAAAAAAAAAACATTTAACATGGTAATAAAACATGCATCCAGGGGATGGAGGGAGTTTATTGAAGTCTTCTTGGGCTCACACAGTAAATCATTTAAAACAGAAACTTGATATTCAGTCCAAGGAAACTGCAGAGTTACAGAAGAACCAACAATATCTCCTGTTTTCTCCTTTAATGAGTCGACTCTTCCGGTGCTTTCAGACCAAAGAACTACAGACTCTTCACAACCTGCTCAAACTCTTGGTACAGGACCTCACCACATGGGTCAAGAAGGTTTCCTTCTCATTTCTACTCTGAAGCTCACCTTCTCCTGCTCAAACTGCTGACAAATGTTTCTGCTGATCTAAAGTCCGGTCTCCAGAACTTCCTAAAAAGTCTCTTCTGCTGCAGGTTGCTTTGTAGAACTGTTCCACAAAACCTCACTAAACCACATGGAGGGGCCTCAAGATAGTTGTCCAAATGAAACATACAAAAACCAAACTAGCACAACCCAAACGCTAAAGTCTCCTGCAGCCTACCAGAGAAGCTCTTTAAACAGAATCAGGACAGGAACTCTTACCTTCTGGACAACCAATGTCGGTTCACAAACAAGAATACAGAATGTGCCTGACCAAAAACCTCTAAAGATTCACTACAGCCAAGATAAAGACACAACTCAGCTACACCAAATCCACTAATCACTGCACACATTAGCACCACGTGCTAACTGTGGCTAAAGAACCACATTTACCAAGACAACTATCCAGTACAAAGCCCTAAAACTCACCAAGAAACACATTAAAGGTGAGTTTACTGCTGCAAGCTGCAAGCCAACGCCTAAAAAACAAACTAAAGCAACAGAGCCAAACCCAGTTCAGTGAAGAGAAGCAGAGGAAATGTTTGACTGCAACCAAACACAGCAGGAAGACACTGAGCTGCTCAGGTGTTCCTGATAACGCTGAGCAGCCACCTGGACAGCCAATAGGAACACAGCTTACTGCAAGTCCAGAGGGCTGGCTTAGTGAAGTAAATTTAGTTTAAAGTTGAAGCAGAAAGTTAACAAAGAAAGTTGAAAACCACCTTCTGATACCTGAAATCTCTGAGTTTTCACACAAAGAACACCTGAACATGTCAAACTGGTTCCATCGTAGAACCATTATTGTAAAAATGTTATAGTATGGTGTGTTGCTCAAAAAACATTATGATTGGCTGTCTCGGATCACCGAGGAGTGACACAAAAACAGGACAAACACTGGTTGCCAGGGGGTTAGTAGGCTATTTATTTGAAAGAGTAAGTTTACAGCAACACAACATGTGAGCAGAAAAATCACAAAGTCTGTCTTTACTTCAGCTGAAAATATTAGTTTTTGTCTTTTATTGACCAAACTTTTCAGGAAGCAGATGAAGAATAATTAAAGCTCTCATGTAGAAGTCCAACTTATTTTGGATCCTTGTGGAGACGTGAAGGGTTTTAGTTCCACTAAACTCTCCACTCTTGTGGAGAGTTTAATCTTAGAGTTTGTAAAGCTGTTGAGTTTTTAGAGTCACATGGATTGTTCTGACATTTAATAACAGAGTCCTGAAATAAAATTACAGTTGTGAATTTCTGTCATTTAGTCTGGACTAAACAAATAACAGCAGCATAAATCTCAAACATCATTATGAGGAATCTGGATTGAGGTTTACTTGATAATGATCAAAACTTGAAATTTAGGTTGGTTTAAAGGAATATTCCACCTTAAATCTTTGAATGTTGACCTAAAAGGTTGGTTTCAGGAAGTATTCCACCTACAAGGTCCTCACACATCCACCTTAAAGGAACATTCCACCAAAAATCCCTGGACATTCACCTAAAATGTTGGTTTAACTGAGTATTCCATCCAAAATCCTCCGAGACCTGAGGGGCTGGTTCAAAGGAATATTCCACCTCAAACCTCAACTAGGGCAGTATGTGTAGCAGCAACAGCAGAAAGAGGTCCTCTCTTGGTGGAAGAACCGCGTCCGAGTGGCAGCTCCCTTTCTGCTCTTACCTTACACACTAAACTCAAGTGCCATGGAGGACTCGAGTAGTTGACGTTTCCTGCTGCAACCTTCTCTTTCACGTCTGATCACTCCCGACTCGGTTTTTGTCGACGTTTTTGACCCTTTTTCCGAGCTTTGACCAATCTGAAAACATGAAGTACATCATCAGCATCGGCGGCATAACCAATGGAGGGAAAACCAGCCTCACCAACCGCCTGATCAAGAACCTGCCCAACTGCTGCGTGGTCCATCAGGATGAGTTCCTCCAGCCCCAAGATCAGATTGAAGTTGGTGAAGATGGCTTTAAGCAGTACGACTTCCTGCTTCACACCTACAGGCCTTTGATGGACGTGCTAAACCAGCGTTACTTTATTTCCATCCCATATGAAGAATGCAAAAGGAGGAGGTGCTCTAGGAAGTACACGGTGCCAGACCCCCTGGCCTGTTCGATGTCCACATCTGGACCATGGACCTGCAACACAAGAACATCTGCTCACTGTGAAAGATTACTGAGAGCAGCTTTTTATTAGTGATGTTACGCTCGAGCCAGTTTGCTCGACACAGTACCGAGCTTTTGAAGCGAAAGTGTTCCGAGACGGTGTTTCGATCCCTGCTTCAGCACGCCCACAATCACGTGACTATTGAGAACGAGGCCTCGCTACGTCACATCGCGTGTTGCGGTGCTTCGAGCGAACTTTGAAGGGGTTGGACGTTTCAATCTGTCCAGGTCTTAAAAGGCATAGGGGTCTGAGTCACTCCTCAAATTGTGGGTTTTTGAGAGGAGGAGATCACGCTAGTGCATTTGCCATTTGTCATTTTGAGAGAAGTTAGGGAGAGTATACATTTAGTTAGAATTTAGTTTAGATATATCCAGTTGCATTTCATACATTAAATAACACACAGATACATATGCACAGATTCACTCATACACAACACACATTCATTCATAGAAACACACTATACATATATGCACACAAACATACATATATAACGCTTTAAAACATTTATTGCAAGTACAAAACAGTGTGAGACAAGCAGTCCTGAGGCTTTTTCTTTTTTTTTCCACTTGGATGCAGTTCTGACACAGGACCAGCAGATGTCACTCTTCTGGTTGTGTCAAATGCTTCGAAGCAATGTGTCATTCTTGAAGCAGATGTGTCAAAGTGGTTCATTGTTTCATGAAGCTTCGATTTCACCATCACTACTTTTTATCATAAAAGATTCCTTTATTATTTGAATATTCTGTATTAATATCATCTCTAAACCCATTTAGCAGCAGAAAAAGTAGTTTAAGACAATGTAAGTATGTTATTAGAATACTGTATGTGTTGGAAATGTAACAAGGAACTACACATATTTTTGTCTTACTTGTGTCTTTGGGAACAATCATGCATTGGCTAAATTGAGGCTTAAACAGCTTCTGCCAGACTCCACACAACTGCGCTGTTCTGGGATAAAGCTCTCATTTCATCTGGGCTCACTAAAGCAAGGTTTGGCCGAGCAGTGAGAGGTTTTATTGTAGCAGCCAGGAAGAGCACAAAGACCTGAGGGTAAACAGAATGGATTAACCTCATGACAGCGAGTTTGCTTTAAAAAAAAACATATGATAGTCAAGGTCCAGTCAGCCACAAAACTGTCCAAAGCAAAGCTGCAGTTGTGTTGAATCAAAGGTCTTTCTCGGAAATCCTTATTATTCAGGAGTTGTTGCAACTCAGCTGGCAAAAACAAAGAATTATACCGTTGGAAGGGTAATATAATTACAACACAGAAGTGTAAATGAGCTGATACATATGAGATAATACATGTTTAACACCACGTCATAATGGAGGTGGAGTGACCTTCTCTGACACAACGGGACATGACAGAGTCAGTGGCCGCATTTCTTTAACACCTGTGCAACATGGATTCTCATGAGAGTAAATGACGAGCGATCCAGTCAACAAATCTCCCCACATTGGCGTAAACACCAGGCTTGTATTTCTTGCCGCAACCGTCTCCCAGCTCACCACACCGACAACATAGTGGGTCC
Source organism: Acanthochromis polyacanthus (assembly GCF_021347895.1). NCBI lineage: Eukaryota > Metazoa > Chordata > Actinopteri > Pomacentridae > Acanthochromis > Acanthochromis polyacanthus. Next base: position 10,848,477 of record NC_067131.1, on the reverse strand, counting down.
CATTACGCTCACACACCAGAGGGCCTCCAGAGTCACCCTGCAGGGGCCCAAAGATGCATGTTGTTACATTAATAATCGCATATCTTCCACAAAGAACAATAAAAAGCACACACTTGTGTACAAACCTGGCAGGAGTCAGCGCCTCCTTGCACGTTGCCAGCACAGAACACGCTATCGTCCAGCAATTCTCCATAAACATGAGGAGCTTTACATTTCTCCTGGGAGATGAGGAGAACCCGAGCATCCAGCAGCTGGTTGGTGCCATACTTCTCTGAGATGGAAAGAAAGCAGCAGCAAACAGTTCATTCAAATATGCTCATGTTCAAATGAAGTCAAAGCGACACACGGAGGAATGAGACAAAGAAGTTCATGCGAAAAAAAATCCTTTCCAGTTTATTCGCTTGCATATTTTTAGTGTCACTGTTGTGACTGCAGGATTAATAAAACTGAACACTACTGCAGTTTGCGCATGAAGTGTTTTAGCACACTATCCTGAGTTGTAGATACTTTAGTCATATTCATTGGGGAGCCAAATACTTCTCTACACTAAGTTTTTTTGAGAGTAAACGGTTTTCCACCTTAATATTTTGAACAATTAATTGTAATTTTACAGATTTTGAAAGTTTTATTTAACTACACAGAAAAAAAGCTGACAAAAATTGTCAATAATTTACAAAAATCTATATTTTTATGAATGGCAATTTGCTTTTACATTTGACTAAAAAAATGACATTTTTTTTACTGCATTTTAAAACAGCAAAAATATTGTTACTTTAAATTATTTTATATATATTTGTCATTATTTGAAAAAAAATGCACATTAAAGATGTTGACTGTACTTTTATGGCTGAAAATAACAACTGAAAATAAACAAAAAGAAATACTTTACCCTGTTTGCTTTCCCTTTCTCATTTGAAGTTATCCTATTAGGTGCTATTGTAGTGAACTGTGGCATTTTTCCCATTGGTGATTTGCCACTAAAACACTTTCTATATTATCCTTTATTCTGCCCAGGATCATTTCACATCACAACCCAAGTGTGGACTGCCAGAGTTAACAATAAAGTACCTTTAAGATGTCTGTCATCTCTGAGAAAAAGTTTTGTCTGGTTCTATTTTGTTTTCAGTGTGACTTTGCATACTGAATCAGATGAGTGAGACCTACAACACACAATGTTATAGTTCTGCATGGTCATTGACTCATTGGGTGTGAAAACCGAATGGGCAATAAAACAAATTCAGATTCTGATGTGAAAAATAGAAGCTCTCCTATCTACTAATGACAGATTATATCATCATGTGGTCTGTTAATAACCAAAAATGCTAAGATACTCGAGCTAACAGAAATTATTTTTCCAGACTGTCATAATTTGTCAGCTGAGCTGTTGTTTTATTCAAACAGTGATCACTTTACAGTGGGCGCAATATGCATATTCTCAATATACAGTATTATATAGCCTTTAATGTACATGTGGAGGAGACTTAACCACAATCTCTCTCCCTGTTTGTTAGCCTCCTCTTGCAGGAAAGTGGGTAATTACCTGTTTACACAGTAAACCCAGTAAAAAAATGTATTCAGGTTACTGACAAAGTTCAGAAGGAGTGCTTGTAAACCATATGTAATATGCCTTTTAACTTTGTCCTCAATTTTAATGCAAATGGTCCATGTTAATCTCACGCAAAACTCCAAACTCGTGTTGATGCCTCTGAAGACTCTTCAAACTTGCAACCATCATAAGTGCCTCAAACCTTGATTGTTGAACTGTATGGTGTAAAATTATCCCATATTCATGCACCATAACAGTGGTGTCATAAACCACATGCAGAAAAAAGTGATTAACACAGTGTTTAGGTCAGTCTGTCTGCATAACATTTGATGTTGGTTTAAATGAGCTAGTCTGAACCCAAAACATTCACATTTCCATTGGAATCTCCCAATATGCTATCCTTCAGGAGTGTTCTCTTCCACTTACATTTCATTGTCTTTAGAACCAGAGAACATGGCAAAAAATCTGGTGCAATTCACAGGTTTTTCATTGGAAACTAGGAGGGTAGGGTGCAGTTTCCAGTAAGTAAAAACAATATAAAAAGTCCATAAATATAGGCATATGATGCGAACTTTCAGGAGCAGAGTTTGCTGCACTAGTCAGTCCTTCTCACTATCAAACTCCATGACATCAAGTCAAAAATAAGTCACAGCGTGTCAAGATGCTTGTCTTTTTGTTCCTTCTGCTCACAAGTCCAGTCTCATGTGTCGTCCGTAAAGACAACACTTGTTCAGGTGTATTCCGATTTGCGGATGTAGTTGGAAGGCACGTATCCTTGTCGACCTCCTGCCTCGCCGAGCCACCACTCGCTGTTGCCGTTCATGTCCTGGAACTCCAGTATCCGCAGCTGCTGATTTGCTGAGATGCTCAGTTCATTGGCGCAACGGGCATTGAAGGAGTAGAGAGCGTAGTAAATCTGTTAACAAACAAAAAGAAAAGCGGTGTTAGTTCATGTGTTTGGTCACTTGGGGGCAGCAGAGGAAGCTCAACTCAACATCATAAAAGTTGAACTAAATCTCACCTGATGACCGTCCAGTTCGCTCTCCAGTTCTGGCTCCGGCTCATTGTACTCCTCTCTGGAGTAAGCAGACTTCTTCTGGCTGCTACTATCGCCGTTTCTCCACTGATAGGAGCTATAACTTTTCTCTGTGTGTCCACACCGCTCTGCACGATTGTTTCTTTGTGAGGAGCAAGAGTCTGTCTCAGAGAGGTCCGACGTCTCCTTGTGTCCGTAACCCGTATCGTACGAGTCTCTGTGATTGCCAGAGTGTCGGTACGAAGGTTCTGCATCTCTGCGACTGGGAGTGTTTCGGTGCGTTTGGTCTGTAAAGTCCCGGCGGTTTGAAGGATTGCGCGGTGAGGAGTTCATGGAGTTGGTCTGACTGGCAGATTCAAGGTTGGGTGCATCTCTGAGGTGACTCCTGCGAGACGAGGCGGAGTCCAGAGACGGGTGTGGCGAGGATTGGCTTTGGGGCTGCGATGTGGAAAAGCTGACTGTGGCCGTTTCCTGGTTAAAGGTCAGAGTGCTGTTGCTGTTCTGGCGGGAGAAAACAGGGGAGGAGCCACCGTAGCCCGACTCATTGGACGACTGGCTCTCGATGGAGACGTCAGAGTGGCTCCTGCGTGGGTTGTAGGGCTTGAGGAAGGAGCTGTACACAAAACCCTTGGTGACTGCGAAAAGAAAAGAAGAAATGTCAACAGATTCTATGGCTAAAAAGCTAATCTGTTTTCATATTACAGGGTTTCTGTAATTTTACCCAACTGGCTGGAACAATTATCACAGTGCTTCGGCATGTTTACGCAGATGCACAGATCTGACAAATCCTAGTCTATAATTATATATTATTATTATCAAATATTTTCCTTGAAAACTGCAGAAAGAATTTTTAATGCCATTAAGAATCAAATTTAGTCATTTTTAATGCCATTTAAGGCCTTAAAGGGGAATTTCGTTTTTTTTCAACCTGGGGTCTGTTTTCACATGTCATTTCATACATGTGAGTGATGGAGAAATGAATTTTCGACATAGCTCCAGTATTTAGCCAGGCAGGCAGCTTAGCAGCTCAGCTAGCAGCTCAGCTAGCGAAAAGTATGGGGCAGCTGCCCCCCCCGCGTCAAAGTCCGCCCTAACGTGCTTTTTTTCCCACACTGACCGGCTCAGATAGTCTCAATGAGTGTCCCACAACATAGTAGAGATGAGAAGTGAACGAAAACCTCCACATTACTTGGCAATCGCTCTTTGTTGTGGTCTGTATCCAAATCTCAGGACGCTAGAAAGCAAATCTCGTTCCAAAATCGCGCCAAAGCTGCTAAGCTGCCTGCCTGGCTAAATACTGGAGCTGTGTCGAAAATTCATTTCTCCATCACTCACATGTATGAAATGACATATGAAAACAGACCCCAGGTTGAAAAAAACCGAAGCTCCCCTTTAATTTTCGCAAAATCAACTTAATGACTTAATGCTTTTTAATGCCCTACAGAAACCCTGTATTAGGTATGAGAGAATAAGCAACCCACCTCCATTATCAATGAGCCAGCGGTTATGGCTACCCATAGGGTCCTGCTGCTTGATCACACCCACAAGATCTCCCTCCAGTATGGAAACATCCAAATCTTGGGCAGCATTAAAGTTCCTCTCGGCCTGGAAAAGTTTCTCAGGCCCATAGCGTACCATCAGTCCTGCACGGTGCTCATCAGTCTGCATGATGTAGTTGGGCTGAAAGGAAACACACGACTTAAGGCGAGATCATATTGCAGTAGTGAAACTTCTTGTCTGTTATTTACGAAAATAAGGAAAATGGGATTAGAGTCGAACTCACAGGTCCCTGCAGCTGCTTTTTAGAGGTCTGCTTCTCCAGAGTTTTCTTCTCGAAGGGCTTTTTCGTGACTGTGGCTGGAGGCAGGTTCTCTGGGCAGAAGCTAAAGCTCTGAAGAAGTTGAAGGACTCGACTGTATTCTTCTTGAAACTGTGCAATCAAGTTTCCCTCTGTACCGACTCGGTTAGAAAACTGGAGTTAAAGGTAAAGAAAAAAAGTACAGTTAATAGCATAGTATGAGGGCAGTAAAATTGGAGATGTGAGTTAAAGAAAGTGTCAATTTTTTTGCTGCTAACACCTTCATCAACAAAGTCCCACTCACAACCTGTAGGAGAGGCTTCAGCTCTCCCAGTGTCGTCTTCATGAAGTCCTTCTGGGCCTGAGCGAAGGCCCTCACGCAGCCAGTAAACAGCTCCTCTGCTGCACCGTGGAACTTAGGAAGCTCGTCCAGAAGTTGTGCGTTGAGCGCCTCGTAGTTGTTTCGGGCCACCTGCAGCTCGTCCTGCACCCGCCGGTCCTTCAGCCGATCTGCTCGCTCCTTGCAGTTGTCGTAGTCCAGCAGCTTGTCGAAGCGTTTCTGGATGAGTTTGTGGGGCCCGGCGAACATGAGGAGGAGCTGGGTGAGCGGGTTGATGACTAAGGCCTCGGTGCGCTCCTTCTGCTCGAGGGAAGAGTGGATCAGAGTGATCAGAGGATGTTCCACAATGCACTTCTATGGTCTAAGTGAGGCTAAACAGAGAAAGAGGACTTACAAACTGTGTGAACTGCTTGTCGCTGATGCAGCGGTGAGCTCTCTGGAAGCGTTCAGGGTCCAGCAGGCTGCGCTCAGTGTAGATGTCACAGAAACTGATGGCAGCCAAGACCTTCACTGATGCCGATTCCTGAAGAGAGAGGTATATTTTCACAGTTACAACCCAAATATTACAAAATATTCAATTAATGGAGTACATGCGTAGTATACATAAAGACAAAAGTGATGTAGATTAACCTCTTGTACATTAATCTTACTGTTATTTTTGTCATAATTGTTTGTGTAGTATTTTTTAAACCATCAAAATGTCTTAAAATTGGAATGCAAAACAGAGCTATATCAATATGAATTGTTTGTTTGAAAATGTTTAAAGAGAAGCCCATCTTCATTTATGCTCTATTAGGCTTCATAATTACGATATAATTCATTTAGGATTTAATTTTGAATTCATTTAAGTCTAAAAATACTTTCAGGGAGATAAAAAACAACACTGAACGCAATTTTCTGGAGATTTTCTTGTGTTTATCGTAATGAGCTGCTACCCTGATGTGCTGAAAATTAACCTCTTGCACATTAATTTTACTGTTATTTTTAACACTATTAAATGTTAGGGTATGTATTTTTTTTAACCATTAAAATGCTTTATAATCCTAATGCAAAACAGATCCATATCATGGATCACATACATTTCCTTTTTAGACATTTAAAAGATAGCCTTTCATCATTTAAATATTACATTACTATTCATTAGAATCCAATTCAAAGCAGCATTCTACATTTTTCTTGGGGTTTTCTTGTGTTGTGTTTATGGTAATGAGCTCTTACCCTGATATGCTGCAGGTACAAGGAAATATCCCTGATAAAAGACTTGATGAGCCTCTCCTGCAGCCTGAACTTCTTCTCCGCCTCATCAAACGCTTCGTCTTTAATCTGGGAAAAAGTAAAGAAGACAAACGGAGATCAAAACCAGTACAAAAAAAGCTTTCCATTCGCAACATTTCGCAGTTTTCGCGCCACTTAGGTTATAAACTTTGCTCCGAGCATCATGTACCTGAGGGGAAATTCCCGTGAGGTGCTTGAGGTGGCTGCTGACGCGGTTTGATTTTTTAATAATGGAGTGCATGCTCAGCTTGGAGATCTTGTCAATGAAGGTGTCTTCATCTCCTTTCCTGTACTTCATCACTGTGGGCAGCAGGGGGGAAATGTGAGACAAGAGGCGCAGACAATGTAAGAGTTGAACCTCTAAACTGGAGGTTGTCAGAAACAGTTTGGCATCTTTAAACGGCAACGGAGGCTTTTACCGAGGTCTTTCCGCCGCTTGTACTCGTTGATGTTTACGTTGATCTCCTTGACGGCCTGCACAGCCTGAGTCAGCTGCTGCCGGTCATGGTGGCTGTCCGGCGTCGCCCCCAGCAGCTCCATCAGCAGCAGCGGGTAACGCATCACCCGCTGCACTGGCTTGATCAAGAAAGAGCCGAGGTTGATGTAGTTTGTTTTACCCCTGAAAAAGAGGCGGAGAGCATATAGTGTGAGCAGGTGAGGGGCAAAACAGAACAGGTGACGTGTGAGTGAGTTCAGAATCAGAGTACAGTCACAACCACAGCTACTGATTGACTGTTTTCTTCCCATGCACTACCCTGTACTTACTATGATGGAAACATGTCCCACATGTCTCTATCATATGGATTACAAGAGCCAATGAAAGGAACCATCATCATATGTGCATATATTCTGATGATGATCAGTATGGTGCTTGTAAAACAGGGGAGGCACAAAAATATTGATTTGCTTAGTTTCAATGCGATCTAGAGGAAAAACAGCTCACACAAGGGCAACTTGAGTGATTTATTTTGGCATTACTTGGATTTAAATACATTTTCTCATTATTAGGAGATAACACGTCATAGTGGAAATCACTAGACTTCACATTAAATATACAGGGTTTCCTGATTTTCACCACATCTGCAAGCAAAAACTGCAGATCAGAAACTTATTGTAGTTGTTCTGACCTTTATTTTTTTTGTAATACAACATAGAAAAATGCAAAATTATCTCATAATATTGAGAAAGTTGCCTCTTGCTGTTATATACACCTGTGTTAGTGTAAATTGCTGGTGCCGTTTTAGTCCAGTAGATGGCATTAGATGTGTTTCACAAGATCAACCATTTTTTGCACATCCATAAAAGAGGGCAAATAGAGGGGTCAAGGACATCGATTGGAAATGCTTTTCTGCACAACAATGGTAAAGAATACACGCCCACATGCAAACACAAACGACAAAAATATTAAGGAGCCCATTTCATCCCAATGAGGGGAAAATGAAAAGGCCCAACAAGGCCAGAAGAGATGGTTTTAAAGCCACACTTTCATTTTTAGCTATCACATAAAACACACACACACAGAGATCATTTGTAAATAGGGGTTAGTGAGCAATGAGCATGCGGTCAAGTTGATTCTCATGCTGGAAATCATGACGACACTGCAGACTTACCACTCGCGATAAATGGCCCTGTTGAAGGGGAGGATGGAGGGAGATAGAAAAGATGACAAAAACAGGATTTATACTGCAAGCCGTACACCTGAATAAATGTTTAATTTTGCAGCAAGTCTAACATTCTGCACATTTCTAAAGGAAGGGTTTGCCTTTGCATTGACTAAAACCACATGATTTAACTCCACGGTCAGTAAAACAGCGACACCAGCTACGTCACTGGTTGTTATGGTTGTGTTTGGTGAATTTTCTCGTCAACCTGGACGGGGGCCCAGGCTGGCAGCAAAACTTCAGTTTCCACAAAGTGGCAGCACACATGACCTTTTCAAGGCTTAATAAGTGGCAAGAGAGACGCATTTTCAGAAAAAGCGATTATTGTCACAGCGAGCCCGTTTACGTAAGTCTTACAAAATGACAGATTTCAGAAGTAAGAAAAGGAAACTAAAAACGTATTGCGGACAAGGGATGGGCAGTGAGCGCTGTTTTAGATGCACATTGCACTTTTGCTTTTGACTACGGGTCCAGACTCCAGCCAATAAGGAATTGTGTTTATCTTCAAACACAGAGGGAGGACTGTATTTCAGACAACTCAAGTACCTGAGTCACGGTGAAACCAGACAGGAGAAACCAGGTAGAGCACATTCTTGAAGTGCTCCACAATACTGAGGGTTTACAGAACCAACGTGAGACAGAGCACGCTGACAGCAGGACGGACTACAAACTGAGGTGGCTCAGTTTGAGAGGACAGACTTGAATACGAAAACTGATAAAGCAGTTGTTTTGTTTAAAGTTACACAGTGACAGCTCTACCCTCTCATAACTTGCCCACGCATTATAGTCCAAAGTCTGCAGAGAAAACCCATCATAAATTAACTTCATGTGAATATGATGGAGGAAAATTTATTCCATAACAAGAAAGGTTTTTTTAACTGTATTTTGAATCTGAGCTGATTAAAAATCAACAGACTCTACATGTATTTTTCTATTCCATAAGCTGGTTTCAAATAACACTAGCAACACAGTTCCCATTGTTTTTTTCACTTTTTGAACTCTAAATAATCAAAAGACTTACAGTTAATATTTTACTCAAACTTCGTATTAGTGGCACTCTTGCTTGCTAAGTTGGTTTCATGCTCGCACACACAACATGCACATTTCTGTTTCTCACTCACGTGCAAAAGACTTTTTTAAAGAGTAAACCACACAGATCAAACCTACAATCTATAGCTAATAATTAACCTTTTCTGACATTTTCTCTGCGACTCACCTCAGTCTTTCCAGACACTCCAACACGTGGCGCTGGACGTTTTCGTCTTTCTCGTAGCTCTCCAGCAGAGAGATGGCATCGTCATGGTTTTGGCAGTAAATCTTGTACACCTCTTCCAGCTCGGCTTTGAAGTCCAGAAATACTTTTCCTGAGGAGACAGTGCACGGAAATGTAAGGGTTAATTTAGGAACGGAGGCAGGAAAGGAAGGAGGAGGAAGACAGGTTTTACTGAAAATACTCACAACACACAAAAAAGTTGGGTCAGTACAGACAGACAGCTTGGACCACTTCTACACAACACAACCATAAATTAAACATTGCTTTATACAGACATACTTTGCTTCCTTCATTTAAAGCTGACTAACTTCAACCTGCATTTACAGCCAATAAAATTCAGTCAGGTGACAGTCTATGGCTGAGACACGAGTAAAGTATAGTACACAGAATGCTTCTCTGGAAACAAGCTTCCTGATTGGTCGTGCGTCTTTTGAAAACTGGCTCCTCACCTGTAGAGTCCGTCTCCTTCAGGGCATCAAACAGCCGTTGTGACAGGTCGATCACAGAGCTGATGTTGCCGAAGAGCCCTTCAAAGTCCACATTCTTCACCTTCACAAAGACAGAACGGGTTAAAACACTGCTAAGATTCCTTCAGAGGTGTTTACTGACACATGCAAAACCAAAAAATACAGAGTTTCAATTCAAATATATGAGTATTCGGGTTTTTTATAATCAGTCTGTGTTGTAGTTGTACAATCTTTAACGATGTTCCTTTGTACTTCTTTGTCCTTCCTGACAACAGGCATGTAGATCTCATTATTTACAGCATTCTAGATTTTCAACCTTTTTCAGATGAAGTCTTCACACCACCTCTTCTTCTGCACACATCCATTTATTATCATATTTCCTAAATTTTCTGCTGCGTTTCCATTTTGCTACCTGCTTCCTCTGCAGAGGCTCAATGATCTCCTCGACACACATCTGCAGATCTTTGATGTAGTCCCCCTCCGTCTGGAGCAGCTCCTCGATGACCTTCGACCTCTTCTCCAGCATCCTCAGCTCAGGATCCTCGGCCCCTGTACCGGCGGCGGGGGTCGTGTCCAAGGTCGGCAGGGAATCCAGTGGTTTGGGTTGGGAAGACAAAAGCGTCATTTCTGGAAAGGTAAGAAAGGTTTTTTTTTCTCATCAGTCAGTGCTCCTCTGATTATTATATTATTTAAGACAAATCCATACAATTAATTTAACAATTTCTGCCCATGAATTGCCATGAAGGTTGCAAAAACGCAAACCTTGTTGTGGCAAAAAGGCAAATGAAGGGGGTATTGTAGAGATGACAGTGGGAAGAGTCAAGAGAAGAAGTTTCCCAGCCCACGTCCCCGTTCATTTAGAACCAAACACACTCCTGCCCACCCACCCGGTCCGCCCAGCACTCTTCGTCTTGTCTGACAAGCTTTTGATCAATGTCTCTGCTATCACTGGAACAGCGCTGATCTCTGGGGGAGCCTGGGACTGGAGGGGAAAAGCCTGGTTCACGCATCGCTGCTTTTTATGAATGGACACAAAACTGGATTGGACTCGGGCTCTTTGTGCGCGGCACAATGGCTTGTGACAGCAACTACAGACGTATAGGCTCTCAGGGACGGAGCAGACTTTAAAGAAGAGGCAGTTAGAGAGGGACAGGGGGAAGACAGATAACAGCACCGGAGAGTGATGGGAATAGGATCTGTCTGTGGGGCTCATGAACATTGTACATGGAGAGTGTAAGGAATGACCACTGCTGCTGTATGTGTTTGTGATAAGATGCATTTAAATTCTATAATCTGATAAAATATCACAACTGTAAGCTTAGATTTGGTGAAGCAAGTCACAGATAAACTCCAAGGGCAGTTGAAAACTGATGAAAAATGATTCCGATTTCACGATTTTTAGTTCTGAAAAATGGTGCAGTTGTTGTAGAAAACACTTTTCAAAATCTGCAGGTGGGTTTTGGGATTCACACAGTGACAAGAACAACATTTCCCCTCAGCAATGTAATGTACTCGAACCATTACGCACCACTACAAGAAAATACTTAAGTATACTACACTGGTAATACTTTCCACAACTGCTAGCTGCTATGATAACATATTTCTACATATCTCACCATATCTGCTACTGTGTCTTTATCCTAAGAAAGCACAACAGGATCTTAGATTATCAGCGTAATTACAGAAACACCTGCACATACAATACACGAACTGCAACAAATAATGCATACCATGTTGAAGCATGATATTATGATCAAGTAAAACTGTGCGGGGGGGAACACTGACTTCAGTTCGTGTGTATTACAGTTAGTGGATCGGGGATGCCTCAGCAGGAGGAGACTCAGCATGTGCTGCGTTGTGTTGACGGATGAAAGTGACGTCATTCTTCCTCCTCGAACAGATGCTGTCAGAGCCTAATGAAGTTAACTCTGCTTACCCTGATCTTACCCCATGCAGGAATTTGCACACTTGCATGCTACTCGCACAGACAAACAGCGACAAATTCACAGTTTTGTGGAAATTGCACAAAAGCATGCATAGCTTTAAAAAAAAAAAACTTAACCCTTAAGAGACCACTGGCTCTGTAAAATACCCACTTCTCATTGGAGGATTGTGGAAGAATCTTCTTCACTTTGTGAAGCATTTATGCTCAACTTCTTACATTTCAAGACACAATTTTTTCTATTTTGTAAACAGCACCGTGTGTGGTCTTACTGGGTCACCTGCCTTTTGTCTCCCTCACACCCTGACCTCATCCCTCTCTCTCTTCACGTGACTTGGCTAAACCTCGACCCAAAGGAGCTTTTCTCATCGCTTGCAGCCTGCAGCATCCGTCAGCGCCAACTGCCAGCACTCCTGCATTTTCTCCCCTCGCCGATGAGAAAGTAGTCCACTAATGGGTTTTAAAAGTCACATGGTGACACAATGCAGAGAAGCCGAAAACAAAAGACTCAAAATTTAATTGGAATCAATCGGTTCATTCCCACGTTTGATCCTCAACACACACATTCACATCACATGCTCCACTTCACACATTTCAATAAGCGACTATTTCCATCGAGGCCGACCTGTTGAAGTCACGTGCAGATTTTGACCCACTTCGGAGGGAATTTCGCTTTTCTTTGTTCTGTGAAGTTTCATAAAGAGGCTACAGGAATTACGTTTGTTTGCATGGCTGCACATAAACATACAGCAGCTATGAAACAACTCAAGTACAATTTACCCAATTCATTTCACAGCCAGTTTACAGTAAGCGAAGGACAACATTTTATATTTGAAAAAGAAATACATAAAACTCAGCCAACTGCTGCACAGAACCACTTCCAGAATGCCAGCTCTAATGCAAAGTAATGATTCAGTACAACCATTAAAGGTCCTCTGTATTCTCATTCAGATTAAAAACAATAGAAATGTTAACTTTTAGGAACATTTCTAGAAGTCTTGACATAAATCAGCAGTCATTCCAATAATTTCACCACCTGTCGATCGCTAAACAGCGTCCAAAAGTCTCACATTGCCTTTTCAGGGCACATTTACAATACTGTTCTTTCACTGCAGCACAAAAACAACAACCTGGTTAAAGGAGATGTTTGAGTTTTACAGGGAGAATAGAGGATGTTTGGATAGCTCTGGGTGTGTGTATTGTGCGTGGGCTTTGACTCTTTATGTGCTACAGTGTACAATAAGCCTTGTGTGTGTTCAGTGTAGTCAAACACAGACATAAAGATTTGGTGTGACACGGAAAGAATCTTTATGTGGGGGAAAAACTTGACGCAAGGACGAGGAGAGCAGCAGGGGGTTTCCGTGTTTATCTGCCATAAATGAGCTCAGATGCTGACCTGATTCCACATAGTAGAGAGTTTGGAAAATAAAACAAAGAGACTGCACATATCCAGACTTATGGGTGGAGTATATGGGTTAATGAATATGGGAAGCTTTTAATTCCAGTTCCACAACTAATTGGCATCTGGTTCTTTGGAAAACAAAAACTACTGGAGAATTATTTTGGATAAGATAAGTTTTGCATTTACCACAGGAAAAAAAAAACTCTGTTAAAGCTGCATTTGGAGCTGATATTTTAACAAATGAGGAAAAAGAACACACAAAAAAGCACAAAAATGCACGATTTCTCTCGTTTAAAGTATGTATTTCCAAAAACTATTGAAGTAAACTGGAAAAAATGTTGAATTCAAAATGATCTACCATATCCAGATAGTAATTATCCCCTTTCTTCTACTATTTTAGACTCATTTGAACACAAACTCATTGTGGGTCACGGCTTTAAGCCCCTGTTTGTAATGCACAGGCTTCCAACAGGTGCAATAGCGCGGATTAAAGTCCAAAAAGCAGGTACACTGACTCATCTATTGCCGTCTTTGCCAAGCGAAACCTGGAACAGCTCTGTTAACATCAGTTCCATGTCGAGAATGTTCTGGGATTCACTCAGCAAAGTCATCTGGAAAACTCAGTGAACTCATTTCTTCAAACAGGAGTCTGAAGATTTCTCTGGAACCAGGAAATTTGTTCACGGAAGCAGCTAGAATTTCCATCTCTTCTCCTTATCTCCTTATGAATCATGCTCAAGCTTATAGTTCAAAACAAATCAGGGAGTGGACTGTGTTGACCGTAACAGCGCTATAAAATGACATGAGACAGCTCTTGCTACACTGCAGCGTCTATCTACTGACACCCAGTATGACTCAAGTCAGAGTCACAAGTGTTAGATTAACAAAGGCCATCAAAGATTTAACAGAAACTCAGTAGCAGATACCAGCTGGAGGTCAGAACGCAGAGATTAAAGTTACACAAAAATGGGCGAGAGTGTGATCAGTGTGCTTTTGGGAGTGAATTTCTGGATTAAATATGCTCCCACTGTGATTTAGGGTTAATATGTATCATCTGAGTCACATGAAATCCAATATTTTCCAGCTTTTCTTTGATGAGATTGACGTAAAAGATGCTATCTCTGGCTTTGCCCACTTTAATGCATGCGTATTAGTTATCACAGATTGCATTCTACACTCTTTATCAATGCCTTTTAGTAAATATTCAAGCTGAAAACGTCCCCTTAAACCTAAGCCGTAAAGACACAAACACTCCCTAAAATTCCCTACAGCACTCTCTCTGATTTGATGCATTTTCACTGCCGTGCACCACAGACAAAAAAAGAGAGCAGAGGGTAGAAAAGGGGAGATGATGAGGCTTCACCCACCTGCTGTTCCCAACTTTCTTCAAACTACTTTAAAAACATGCACATGCCCCTCCGCGCAGAGTAGTTCAAACATTCTGAGATAGTCCATTGTCAATCTGAAGTCCGGCTCCTGAGCCTCGTGGAGAGACTGAGCGTCCCGCTGCAGAAGCTCCATTCCAGAGCTCCAATTACCATGAGAATGGATGGGAACCCACCATCAGTGCACACAAACATGCACACACCAGGCAGGACGACCACGCTGGTGGATAATAAAACCTGGAGCTGAACTCTGAAATGTTTGCTGGTGGAAAACCATGGAAAAGACGTCACAAATCCATGATACAAAGTGAAGACCTGCTTAGAATCAGTGTGTTGTCTGGAATTTGGACACCTGTGATGAGTTTTGCAGTTTTTAGATCTATCATGACCACCCTAGTGAAAGTGTCGTGTGAACGCGCTTATTGAATTCTCCCACAAACACAACAATGCCAGAAAATCTGGAGTTGCAGGAGTTTAATTTCTCATTTTTTAACAGACATCTAATAGCATTTTTTTTCTTTTTAACTTCAGAGGTGCAGTTTTGCTGCATCCTTGCATGATTCCCCTTTAGTTTCTTAATGATGTTTCTCTGACAGAAGGAGTCATGTTTGAGTTAAATCACATGTGGCCACAGCAATATTCACCGACTAAGACAGGCGAGTTCCGGTGAAGTTTAATCCATTTCAGGGCCTTGATCTGTTACATGTTTCACAATCTGCTGACACCTGTCCGAGCTCCTCCTCTGATCAGCTGAATTCTATCAAAATTCTGATGCTGTGATTGAACACCTTCTCCTCTCAATGCTCTCTCAGTTAATCTGCACTTAAGAATACTTTTTAAACTCTTTTATATAATCTATAAAACCACCAAAGTGCATTTTATCTCCACATGAAATGGCCATCTTGTTAATTTGCATTGCTTTGTTGCACAACCACCAGTCTCGTGATACTTTTCTTTTGCTTTCTTGGCGTTCCGCTGTCAGTCAGCTACACTAATAGCTGTGCAAAGTCAAAAGTTTGCCCCGCGGTGCACAGCGCGCTCTGAGGTCAAACACAATCAGCGCTGTTGTGCTCTGCTCCAAAGTTCAACACAGAGTGCATGGTCGCCATGGCAACGAGAATAGCAGGGGGCCCTCCTCATATCAAGCCAAGTTTTGGAGAGCCGGGAGTGGCTTCACCCAAACGATCACATGAGCAACTCTGCAAGTGTGTGTGTTCAACGTGAAGCTACTTGAGAATAAGTTCACACAGGCTATGAAATGCCAACACCTGCAACAGTATTTACCCTGCGAGTATCAACTTCCAGTTAACATTGAATATATTAAAAAAAAAAATCCATGACGCGGGCACCTGGGATAAGAAACAATGTCAGCAGAGGGAGTGCAAATATTAACAAGGCTCTAAAAGGGCTTCAAACTGCAGCCATTTCACACATTAGCTGTATCCTTTTGTCTAGATTTGTATCACCGGCGGCTGTTGTCTCACGTAGAAGGTCACTCAAAAACGGAAAAAGGGGAGTTTATTCAGCGACATACCATCCTGTTTATCTTTTTTTTAGGGTCAAATGTCAAAAGGTCACATTCCTGCTTCTGGCAGAATCTCACAGCAACCTCTACCTAACATTTGAGTATTCCTGGACTTTATTTGTAACCAGATATTATAAAAGCAGGCTATGTGTGGATACATGTAGCATCCAGAATGTGATTTTCTCCAGATCTAATCTTGTGCTTAGCATCGGCTCCGAGACACCAACAGATACATCTTTTCACGTTCCCAGGTGAACAAGGCTACAATTTGATTTACATGTTGAACAAATAAGATGCTTCAACTTTGCACACCAAATGGAGCCAAGACTTGGATCTCTGGCTTCTTTGGAATTTCCCGATTTGATTCATTTCTGTAATGAACAAGGTGCAATTACTTCAAGAGACCATCGGTTTTGCATATGTGCAGAGGGACCTTTAGGAGGGATTGAAATAATTAAGTCTGGAGCCTTTTGAACCAAAGAAGCTTCAAGCTAATGGAAAAGATGAGGACAATGAGTGTTTTGGGCCTCACAGGTGCTTCAGTGGTGCAACACCATGGTAAAAGAATGCTCAGGTATGTAAATAGTAAGAGACTGCCATTACATTTTTAGTCTTTATGTGACTTTACATGGCCATTTCATACATACATTGAGAGTTATTGCCTTTAGTTTCCCAGTGTGGGAAAATACTTTGTTGTGCTTTACAATCTGAGTGTGAGAACTGCCTACTCTGAGATGACTAAACTTGTTGGATTATATCTGTTGCTAAGTGCTGGACAAGTAAAGACAAAGATCTTCCTTGGGGCTCTTTGAGTTTTCCCACAACTAACTAAAGGAAGTATGTTATACAGTTGATCTCACTGCACTCTCTACACACAAAAATAATAAAATGATTCCTTTATATTCCTCAAACTACAGCGTTTTAGACAAGAAAGTAAGCTTCTTAGTGCAATTACCCTCTAACAAGTTGAATTTCTCTGTGAAATTGTAGCATTGTACTAAGAGATTATCAGGCTTACTGCTGCTAAAAATATGACTTGATTTAACAACTATCCAAATACAAGCCAAGTTGTGACAGATTTAACAGATTTAATATTCCAAAAACACAAGTAAATTTACAATAAATACCACAGCAATATCGCTATAAATGCCCCTGTTGATACAGTCTGTGTTGCTGATGTTATTGTACTCAAGATCAACATCTGTAACCACTGTGACGGTTTTGTACAATAAATATCAACTGTGGTAACTTTTACCATAGATATTCAAACAAACACACTCTGTTTATCAGATTGTGACACACTATCACTGACAACTAAATCATTTTTAGAGGACCAATCTTCATTTTTCAGATTAAGTCAGGTAATCTGGTGTAGTATATTATATTGTAGGCTTTTAACTTTATTTTTAAAGCTAGTTGGGTTAATTTCTACTATATACTCTTGCTTTAATATTGAATTTAGTCAGGTGATATTGTAGGATCTTAGCTGTAACATTTGAATTTGTTAAATAAATTTGTAACATAAATCTAATTTCCCTGCTGGAAAGTGCTATGGCTTAAGGTCTGTTGTTTTACATGAGCTATGTAAATAACTGTGACTTGATTTGACTTGGCAAAAGCCTTGAGAGTAGCGTATTGTAGAGCGCAAAATCGATGGAATAACAGTGTGTCTATGAGTGAATAGAACTTAAAAACAACAGAAAATGTGCAAATCTTACTTCTTTACTGCAGTCAAATCACAGCAGTTGTGGTAACCAAAAGTTTTCATCTCATGTCTTTGGTCAGCTTCTGCTCAGATTTACAATCTGCATCCCAACATAACTCTTCACGTGAGGAGCAACAACTAGAAGCTTATCAGCTGCAAACTAGTCCTGTTCAAAGGAAGGTGCACAAGGTCACATTTTTCCCACAGTTCTACCTGAACAAACACAGATGCCATCAGTCATGTTACTTACAGGTACCAGTAGTGTCATCTAACATGTAACTAAAGCATGTAGAGATGGGAACTTAATGTGTCAATCCAATCTCTTATATACAGAGTCAGCCAAAATAAGGTATACTCACATCAGGAAAAGAAAATTTTTTACCTATTGGGGGAAAAACTGCAGACTTTTACCTATGGAGGACCCTAAAGGATATTGTGTATTGCAGGAAACCAACTACGTTGGTGGCCCACAGACAAGAAATTGAAAATGCATGTGCAGCAATCCCATTGGGCATTTTGGCCAACGTTACCCAAGCAGTAGTCTGCCGTACACATACATATCTGGAAGCCAATGGCCACCACTTTGGGCACCTCTTGCAATTGTAGAAGCCAAAGGTAACGTATTAATGTCATGATGTCAGAATAAATTTGGTATTGAATTATTTATGCAAGCTTTTATTTTCCTGATATGTGTATCCAATATTTTGGTTCACTTTGTATTAGAATCATGGAGAATATATCACTTGATATGATGCATCTCTAGGCTTCTTTCCCTATGATGAGGTAATGACTGTTGAGAAATGTATTATTGGGTAAAGAAAGAAAAAGGAGTTGTAAAATCTAAACTACTAATAAATATCGATGGCAGTTGCATGACTCTCATAAATGATAAATGAGACATCAGTGACATCATTCAGATCTGTGAGGAGGACTCAGGATAAGCCAAAAAGACAAAGCGAACACAGCATATGTGTGTGACTCATGCAGCCTAAAGTAAGCTGACTTTTTTGCTTGCCAGCAGCGAGTTAAGACATCTTTGCAGCGATGCTGTCCAAAGATTCTCCGTCTTAACTCCTCACTCCCCCACTTCCACCTCCATCCCACCGCCCACCAATAGCAGCTCGAGGATTATAGTGGACGGCATACGCTGCCAGATCATAGATGGATGACGACACATTACTCACACACAGACAATCGATCACTGTACAGCAGAGGACATCTGCTAGAAGCGCAAAAGTGCAACCATAAGACAAAATCCAGGTGGATTCTCAGCCCTAGAATGATTTTTTTCAAATAGTAATATCTTATTATGCCAATTCTGTCCCTTTTCTTGGACATATTTACAATAAGTAAGCAGTAAAAGTACTCCATGCATACACAGACACACAAATAAAGCTCATAATACAAACATAAGTAGACCTATAACTGTTCTAGTGACGTGTGTCAGATAAAACATCAATTGGCAGTTGTTTACTTGACTCTATAGATTTTCAGGGACAGTCAGAGCACAGTCCAATACCTTATAGTGGATTAAAGAGTATAAAAGCCCTTAGACATGCGTAAGGCCCATCTCAAAAAGCCTTAACCATCACCTCAATGTCACCGAATCACAGTGTAAGCCCAATAAGCACTGCAACAAGACGGTCTAATGTTTTTAGCCCTGCAATCAAATACTTTACTCGGGGGCAAACCCCTGACCGAGCTGAAACAGTTTAACAAGATTAACGGATGACAAGACGCTGCAGAGGCCAGTGTGCCCGAGTGTGTGCGTGTGTTTTGAAATATGCCATAATTTCTGTAATAAGCCCTTCGAGGGATATCTAACACACACACTCATGTCTGCACACACACACCGAGTATCAATCTAGTCCTGCAGGGAAGGAGTCAGGGCAGTGCCGGCCACCGCCTGGCACCAGACAGATCCCCGCCATCCACACACCATGCTGACGCTAGGGATTAATACTTGGACTCCCGAGGTGGACGTGAGGTGGGGGCCAATGTTGACTCTGTGTGCGTGTGTGTGTGTGTGTGTGTGTGTGTGCGTGCGTGCGTGTGTGGCCATGCATGTGTGTCTTTCTAGGTGACTGGGGGAGGGGTGTTGGGGCGCCACCTGCTTCTTCTCAGACACAACAAAGTGATCCAGGTTCACTCCTTCTTCGATTCCTCCTGAAACACACTCACACACACATGACCACCAACTTTTTAATGGTGTTTTAGTTACTATTTGTGTGAACTGACTGTTAATCAGCCCAACACCCCTGTTTTTACAGCTACCCTTTGACTAGTCACGTTCATAGGCGACAACGTGACTTTACAAGGGATATACAACTATATTGGCATCATTATTGGTATCAGTTGATGATATGAACATCGACAGGCAAATAACGCCCGTCAGGCTAAAAGTTTCCAGATTTGTTTGAAAATGTTACATAAAAAACATTATGGTATGATTTACACGTAAGTTGAAGCCATTTTCTTACTTTGATAAGTGAATATATCCATTTCAAAACTGCTCATGATAAGAGCAAGCATTAGAATATCTTACATTACAGAAAAGATGTAATGTGGAAAGATTGCATGCATTTATCATTATAAGAGAAAATGACTTTAAAAAAAACAGCGTATCAGATATTGGCTAAAATCCAATATTGTGCATCTCTAGATTTTACTACTGCTGGGTATTTAAATGTAATTCATTCCAAGTACTAAGCAAAATGTGTTTGTAGCATTAAGTTTTGAAATTTAGAATCAAATGTTTGGTCATGTTATTGAGAACATGTATCCTGTTTTCTGATCTGATCATGAAATAATATTTAGAATTGAGGAACTTTTCTAACTAAAATAAGGCTTTCAAACTGCCATCTGTATTCTCTTTGGGCAAATGTTTTCATGTGACACATTGCACTGTTTGGCAGTTTTAAGGGGGTCAATACATTTTCATGTCCACTACATTTCTACTAAAGTTGCTGAAATGTCAAAAATACAGATTTCCTACTTTTTCTCCAACCTACGATTGTGTATAAATGATCTCCAGTCATAGAATTTGTGTCTTGATAAAGTTTGACCTTTCCTTCACTCCCTTTAGAAGACACACTCCCACAACCAAAGAGCTAATCTTAGATTAAAACAACATACAATTTGACTGTCTAAATGTCTTACCATAAAGGATTTGTGACACTTTGGCCCAGTTGTATAGGATAAATAAAGATATGGTTTGTGTGCAAAACAAAACTGAAGTTATCTCTGAATCTGAGCCAGTGGATTCCACCACATCCACTAAAGTGGGTTTTAAGTGCATTCCTGCTTGAAAAAAAAAGAACCAGGACAGTAAAAGACTAACCTTTCAGTCATGCAGTAATCGAACAGACAAGTTATGTGTACACATAACGTCAGTGATGCAGACGAAAGCAGCAAACAGGAAACCCAGACGGGGTGAACAACAAAAAACCAAGGACCCACAAAACCTGTTCTGCAGGTTCTTATGCCCACAAATACCTGACAGCTCACTTTCTTGTGGGATAGGTGATACTCGCACACACACATACACACAGCTACCAGCACTCACTTTCTAAGGAGGTGAGTTTGACTAGTCAGCACTCCCCCAGCATTGATTAGAAGGGCACCTCTGGAGGTCAACAATGAGACACCAAGGACTGTCAGCCTCCCCACCCTGTTTTATCGACACGAGTGATAAGAACCCTTTCAAACCATGTGTCCTCTTGTTTTTCAGGACATTAATAAAGTTGAGTTGTACCTCGAGTGGTGTCAACTAGATTTACAAAACATCACACATTCATAAGTGACATGTTGTGCAAATACAGGATGTTGAGTGCTTTCTCTCACATGAGAATATTCTTGTGTTTACCTGGTTTCTGCTTCCTGGTGGTGGCAAACTTGGACTTCTGCAGGGAGCTCGGCGCCGTCTTCCTGTAGAAGCTGTTACGATCCAGAGAGCCCACATAAACAGGCTTGCGACCCCGTTTTGAACCTACGCTCCCGGCGCTCGACTCATATCCCTTTTCCTGCTCGTCTCTGTGCTGATATACACCAGGATCCTCAAAAGAGTGCATTTCCCCGAGCGCCAACTTCTGGTTCTGCTGCTCAACCCATTCCTCACAGTGCGTCTTGCGGTCTTTCTTAGGGTATTCCTCATATCGTGAATCTCTATATCTGTCTCCGGACTTGTAGGGGGAATGTTCCACTTCTCTGGATTCATAGCGGTCTTCATTCTCATGGTCATAGTGGTCCACGGCCCTGCGCTCGTAGCGGTCTCTTGCTTTATAGTCCCTCCGTCTGTGGTTGTCCTGCTCATCTCTCCTGTCATCTCCTGCATCCCTGTATCTGGAATAGCGCTCCCTCTCCTTATATCCATAGTGCTCATCAACTTCAGAGTCATACTGGCCCCGTCCTCTACTGCTGTATGTTTCCTCACCCCTACGATTATAAACCTCCCTGTCTTTGTAGCTATGTTCTCTTTGTTCATATTGATCCTCTGCACGCCGGTCATAGTGATGGTCCCTTTGTTTTCGCTCATCATAGTAGCGGTCCTCCTCTCTATGCTGGTAGTAGTCCTTCTCTCTGGAGCGATGACTCTCCTTAGAGTCATAATAATCCCTATCATGGTCATTGTAGTGGTCACTGTCCCTGTAGTTGTCTCTGCGAGCATAATTGTCTTTACGATCATAGTAGTCTTCGTACTCACTGTTGTAACTGTCCTGTTCTCTGAGCTCGTGTTTACGGGATTTCCTTGTGTCATAATATTGCTTCTCCCTGTCGTCATATCGCTCATCATATTTCCTGTCATAATGGTCCCTGTGCCGGTATCTGTCATTGTAATCACGCTCTTCTGAGTCTCTGTGACCCCGATGGTCATAACGTTCAGAGTTATAGTCACTTTCTCTAACATAACCATCCCTTCTTCTTCTTCTGTCCTCCTCCAATCTATCATATTCTTCTTGACTTCTAAAGTCATTATTGTCTTTTTCTTGTGGCGCTCTGTTGTAGTCCTGGTGGCTGTAATCCTCAGGTCCCTGGTAAAAGCAATGTTTGCCTTTCCATTCAGACATCCTCAAGTCTAGGTGACCGTCCTCTGAACGAGGGTGGAAGTAAACATCCTGGTCTTGAAGCCTCTTGTCTTTAACAGCTGCCTTGTGCCGGTCATCATACTCCCAACTGAGCTGGCGGCTGACATTGCCCTGTCTGATTTGGGCCTGGTTGTCCCACTGCACTGGATATGGAGCTGCCACATGTGCCAGAGGTGGCATTGGCACACCAACAGGTACCATCATGCCACCTTGTACTGGAATAGGGCAGGCTGGAGCTGGATGTGGGTCACCAGGGCTTGGCAATAGGAGTTGTCCCGGCAGGTGGCCAGGAGGAACGACTCCATATCCAGGATATCCAACCTGTTGCTGGTGAAGCTGCAGTTGATGTAGTTGTTGAATATGTTGCAGATGGGCCATCCTTTCCCTTTCTTTGGCCCAGCCAGCATCCCCCAGCTCCTCAACACTCTTTCCTCTCCGTATTGGAGGACCTGCTGCATAGTTCCAATCCACTTGACCAAACATGACTGGGTTGCCATAAACTACCGGGCTCTTCATGGCTTTTGCTGTTTAAATCAGCCTACCCGGAGCTGATTTAGATTCTTCTTCAGCGTGCCTTATTCCTTCTTTCCAAAGTCTTGCATTCCATAACAAAGCGCGGTGGGAGACTCCACCTGCCAGGCATATTGTCTGTAACTCTCCCACTTGTTTTCTCTGTCTCCTCTCCACTGCCTCTGCAGGACTGCCTGGCCCAAGCACCTCCCAGCCCTCAGCACGACCGAAACACCCTCCCCACAGCCGTCTCAGCGAATCATGGAGGGGTGGGGGGGAGGCAGAGTTACCGAAGGAGGGGCCTCCTTGGGTTAATGATTCAGTCACATGAGTGCAGGATTAGCCCAGCAGCCACTCCCATTGTTTCAATTGGCTAGAACCTCTGTTTGCAGGAAAACAGTCTGTCTGGAGATTTTCTTTGGGGACAAACTTCACAGTCTGCCTTTGAGGGGCTACTAATGCTTTCATCCGTGACAGGAACAATTCTCCATCTTTCCTTGTATCCTGTTTCCTTTGTTTTTGTCATTTCCTGTGGATTTTATGGAAATATTCATGTCTAAAGTTGTAACTTTCAATGGCAATGACATTGATAAACGGTCTGTCCGGCATGTGAGAGAGAGGCAATCATTTACATGCAAAGTTTTCCACGTGATTTTGTTTGAGACAAGTTTTTCTTTTGAGAGTGCTGACTGATTCAAAGAGGACTGTTAAGTAGAATCAATGAGTGTGGAGAGAGAGAGAGATTTCTGGAGAACACACGGCCTGATTAAGCCAGAGCAGCTACTGAAAAAGTAGAAGCTGGAGCGTACAATGAGCTATTGTTGGAGACTGTCCCCACTCTCAGAGGAGACACGATCTTTCAGTGTGAGAAAAACTCAGTCCTATTCATAAAGCTGGTGTATAATATAGCCCCCCTTAAACTCTCCATGAAAGAGGCAGGCACCAAGGGACAGGTTTAAAGGAAACAGTCAAACGGGATACACACAGTCACACATGTGGGGTAGCATCACTTCACAATCAAACCAAACAATCTAAAATGTAATCCAAAGAATTTGTTGTTCACTAATATCCAAGTCTTTTTTTCCCCAAGATTTACAATTTGAGTAAAATCCAGTGTGTAGTATTTAATTAGCCTGAAAAAACAGAATTGATCAATAATCAAAATCACATTTGTAAATAAAATTGACACTCTTGACTAGACTTAAACGGAAGTTTACAGAAACAGCGAAAGGCTGAAATAACAAATACACCACAAGCATGCATACGCTACGCAATTGTGTGGTTTTTGAAGTTTAAATGTGACAGATTTATGCTTTTGCAATGCACAAATTATTATTTAGTTTCAGCCCAGACGCAAAATTTCACAAGGTTCTCTTCTTATGTAATATTGTTTAATTATCAGTGTTCCGCATCTCAGCTTTCAGTGGCAGAACACAACCGAAACTGCTTGTATGAGGACGCGATACAACTGTAGGAATGTCAAATACAACATTCCTCTCTGTGGCTGTGTTAGCTTATGTACAGGAGGCTACTCGGGACGTGATTAACATTAGAAAAAGCGATGTGATGTCCAGGAATAAGGTCACACATCAAACTGATAGTGAGGCTAACTCAGGGAAATCTGAAGCTGACACAGATCCTGAAAACAGTGTTAAACAGATCAGGCTGTGGTGTCATGGAAGCTGAGGGAGGCGTTTTAATAGCAGGTTTAAAGAATTAAAGGAGGCTGAAGGTCAGAGAGCTTAAAGGAGAAAAAGAGGAAATACAAAGAGATGGCGGAGACAGAAAAACCTGCACTAGTGGGTGAGTGTGAGAGAAAAAGCGCACTGTTTATGGCAAACATGCACATTTTAAACTGACCGAGGCTTCATCATGTAAACTACTGTAATGCACATACAGCAAAAGTTTTGAAATTACATTTTAGTGTCGATATCAAAGCATCTTTTTTGCATCTTTTTTAAATTTTTTTGTCAAATGCTCATCCGATGAAACTAACATTTTTGTCAATAAAGCCATGGACAGCAAGGAATAAGTCGGTATCATTGACTTTCAGCGAACCTGCATCATAAATAAAAAAATAATAATCACAGGCATGGAAATGTGATTGTCCGTATTGATGATCACGAGTAGCTGCGACACAAACAGAATAATTTATGAAATCATGACATTTTTCAAAATATAAGCTCAGTTTTGCCAGATTTAATTTGAAAAAAGTCAAATCAATTTGCCATATTGTGATATAGATTCATAAAAAAAACCAATAATATTAACACTGTGACGTTAATTTCAGACATATTTACAGTCTCTACACGCATCTTACCACATTACATAACACACTTTTTTTACTCAGTTACATTAAAAACTGTCGCTTCAGTGCTCTCGCTTTTATGCATAATAATTAGAACTGAAGCAACCCTTTAATAACATATATACATGTTCCATATTTAAATATATAGCATATAGGCAGTATGCATAAGATAGAAGGTGTCAAAATAAATAATTTCTTCAAAAAAGTACGACTGAGTTTGTGCAGTATGTGACTGCTTCTTTCTGTTTTGATTTTAAGAACTACAGCTCCTTTAGGACCGGCCTCTGCAGAGTGAAATGCAGGCAGAGTGTTATTCAGTACTGAAGTTACTCCCTGCCTTATAACAATAAGCTTCTATTGTCTTCCAGCGTCACACATAGAAACACACCCTGTTAAAGCACGGAAAAACACTCACTGCTGTGTGTGTGTGTACAGACGCATAGCAGCAGGATGACAAACACATTTTTTTGCAACAAAGATCCCAACACAATACTTTGATATGCACACACCTTACTCTCAGCTGAACGGGAAAAACAAAGGGAAAGTTAATATCCTACTGATGTATCGCACTAAAAGCTTTTGTGTGTTGACAATCAGCTCATCAAACATCTCGCAGCGGGAGTGTTTTTGTATGTGTTCCCCTTCCAGCTGCTGATTCTCAACTGAAATCATGACGCCATCTTCCTACATTTCCACATCTAACAGTGTGGCCATTAGCAAAGCAGGAAAAAAGAAACTGAATACTTGCTGTATGATTGTGAAAGAAGTGTGTGACGATTCTTACATTGTGATGAGTGAATGGAAACTATGTGACTGCATGACCCTTAGAGGCACCTGTAGTCACTGGAACCTGTTTTTGACCTCAGGCTGATTCTCTTCATTGACAGACGTAAAGATCAGAGTCGCCCCCAATATTAACAAGCACCGGAAAGAGGCTGATAAAATCTAATATGTGCCATTTAAATGCAATAAAAATAGAAACAATAAAGGCAAGTATTTGCTGATTATTAGTTCACTGCAGTCTTGCTTAGTCTGAGCAGAATGGGCAGGCTGCACCTAAATATGAGTCTGCTATAGGGGGAACAAACCCTCTTTAAGCTTCAGCGTTCCCTCAGAATAGTCAGGTGGAAATGTTGTGAAGTCACATTTGCATGCAGGGAGGCTCGCACTGTCATTAAAATTGCTAAGCCACTCTGGGGACGCGAGATCTGCATTAAGTGATTAAAAAAGGGGAACACTATGGGGCCTTTAAATTTAAATATGCTGGATTTCTCTCACACTAACCAGATCAATGAGATTATCTTGAAGTAAGAGAACTTCTTTGAAAGTCTCACAGTTTCTAATAATCCTGCCAAGGAAAAACATTAATTTGCATTAATGAGAAGTCCAATGTAAAATGAGAAACATTAGCATTACAAAAAGCATGCTTACTGGCAGTGATTGCATTAGAAGCTTCAAAATGAATGACAGTATTTGGATGTGTGTGTGAGCGTATCAGGGAGAAACAGTGAACTCTGCAGACAGAAAGTTAAATGTCAAGCAGAGTACAAATATATTAAACCAGCAGACAGTGATGCTAAATTCTTTCAGAAACTGTTTATGGATAAAATAACCACCGATGAGTGTCTGGTTTGACTAAGATAGCAGATTAAATGGCTCGAAGACAATGAAAGTGACATGATGGAAAAAAGATCTCTGCTGATTAAATACTGTAAAGTCAACCATGCTAGTGCCATGAAGCAAGGCACCCAACCCTTGCCTCATACACCGAATCCAGGAAATTGGAGAACTGCCACCGCAGCAGGTAATTCCCAGCTGTGACTGAGCTACCAGTTGACACTTCCGTAAAAGCAAAAAACTAAAAGTTCATCAACATAACACTGACAGTCAAACAGCAACTAACCAGAAGTCACCCCAGATTTAAACCTACCTGCCATTCTGTTGGCCGAGGCTTTCCGAGTGAGTCCGAACAGCGTGGACAGCTGTGCCACGGGCCATGACACAGCTCTCCACAGCCACGCTCTGGGTCCCACTCCTGAGTGGGCCATGCTCCGTGTCCACTCACCGTTAATGCATAAATCCTAAAACCACACCCAGCGCCCTCAGTCTCCTTGCTTTCTCTTGGAAAAGAACAGATGATGGAGGAAAAGGATAAAAGGGAAACTCTGAGAAAGGCGAGAGAGGGAGGACATTTGGACAGAGAGAGCCACTAAGACACGGTGTGGAAAAAGAGACGGAGGCACGTGTGCCTTGCTTCCCTCCTCACCAGGAGCAGGAATGTATCTCATACCTATGTGAAAAAGTGTTGGGCTGCCACAGATGGCAATGTGCACCCAGACAGCCCGACAGAGCAAAAACAAATCAGAGCCAATTAGGTCTGGATGCTACTGATCCACCAACTACTGTTTTTTTTTTTTACATTTATTCCATTTAGTAGAAAAAAATCGATCTATTTAATTTAGTAACAAAGTGTAGGGAGCCAGATAAAAATATTGTGTTAATAAATCTTCAATATTTAATTTTCTTTATTTAAATTTTCTTGGATTCAAACATTTGTGTCTTTAAAATATATGTGTTGGTTGTAAAGCAAAATGCAAAAACCAGATTCTGTAAAAAACTCCAAAAATATTTTGCTCCTTGGCACAACAGTGGCACAGATAATGACCCACCTTTGACCCACAGTCACCTGGCAAAAATTCAGGGACTTTTCGGCTGAACTGCAGGCAAACAAATTAAAATATAAAGAGTAAAATGTCTACAGTAAGTGTTTACAGTATTTTCCAATGGGTAACAACTACAGGGACTTAAAAATGTTGTTCATGTTGATTTCAGGTTTTTTCAGTGTATGTGAAGTCCAGAGTCAAAGTAATTCATTTAACTTTTAAGTTTTTTTTAGGATTATAGCTTTTTCTGAGTTCTCTCTACTTCTAGCCACAGTTGTTCTGTTTCCATAAAGTGACTTTATTGCAGTGGAAAATGACCCTACTGTGAGTAAAAATGTGACAGGAGCAAAAAATGACAGGAAGTTAAGAGGGTTAATAGCTCTAAAATTAACGAAATCCAAACGGTAAGACATAAAAGTGACCTGAAAAGTGGACAAATTCACTTTCCTTCACTTCACCTTCCACAGCAACATACGACTTCGGCCACATTTGCTGTACTTTTATAATTAACACTGAACTGAGAAAAAGCAAATTCCTCTGCATACAAACACACACACGTACACACACGCACACACACTGTTATGACAACCATCAATTTAAATATACTGTCCTCCTTCCACTGATAATTGTGAAGAGGAAAAGAGATGTCTTGTCTGAATAGTTTAGATCAGTCGTTTCTGAATGTGTGTCTGTGAGAGAGTTTTTTATAGCAGGTCAGAGAGGAAATCTGCTAAGTCTCATTCTTAGATTCCTTCTATATTACATTTTGCCTCCTGTGGAAGGGTATTATTCCATGAAATACGCTGCAGGCAGAAAGTTACTATGACATCAACTAAAACATATTCTCCTTTATTTATTTTCTGTTTTGCGTTGTTTCTACTGTTTGGGCATGTAATCGGTTCTGCTGGTTAACCATCTTGTAAACCAAAAAAAAAAGAAAAAGAAAAGGAAAACATCTTCATTAAAGGACATGAGCAATACCCGACTTCTCTACTGCTGCTGCTGCTTTACCTAGTTTCTTAATGTATCACTGATGAGAAAGTTTTGTCAGATTTCACAGAGACATCCACGTGTTGGATTCATGTGAATTTAAAGTATTTTTGCTTAATATTAAATAATCCTCTGCAAAAGCATTACTTTTTACATTCAGGAATCTGTACAATATCTGAATGACTAGATATGAATGAATCTGTACAGTATCAACACCATTTATGTATACGATGTTGCTTATTTATATTTTTTTCCATTTGATGTCAGTAAATTTTTGCCCGATCCACTTTGCTGCTCTAACACTGAAAATCTCCCCACTGTGGAATTAAAACAGGCTTGTCTAATCTTAATGCATCCATTCACTCGTAACTTCTGATCAACACATTGATTGCCTGCTAAGCATTTTAAGTGACAATATATCAAATATGTAAATGCATTAGTCTGCTTGTTAGGCTGAAGGTAACTTGATATCTATTATTCTGTAATCTATTTTCTTAACCCTCCTGTTGTCTTCCTTTACGGGCACCAAAAAATATTGTTTTCTTGTCGGAAAAAAATCCCAAAATTCATCAAAAAAATTCCCCAAATTTCTCAAAATTTGCAAAACTTTCAGGAATAAAATTCCAATAATTCCTTTAAGGTTTCCCTTAAAAGTTTTATTTTAAAAAATCCCCCGAATTTGGTGAGAAAATTCTTGGAAATATTTTTCAAAAAATTTAGTAAAAATCTTCAAAATAATCCTAAAAATATCTAAAGTGATTACATATATATATCAGTAAAACTTCTAATATTTCTTTAAGAACATTCACAAAAAAATCAACCAAAATACAGTGAATTTCGCTGGATTTTGTTTGATTTGTTTGTGAATGTTCTTAAGAAACATTTTTAGCATTTCTTTTTCCACCAAAAAATGTTCAAAAATTTCCAAAAAATGTTGAAAATGTGGACATCAGAAGTTTCACTGTGAAAATTTATTTTTTTCCCACATTTTCAAACCTTAAACTGGATCAATTTTGACCCGCAGGAATTATGAATTATGAATTATCTACAATCAAATCAAAAAATTGTTTGCATCTTAACCTAAATCTATGCAATACTGTAAAAAACAAAAAAATATTAACAACCAATCAATCAAATGAGAAGCTGCAACCAGTAAAAGCTTGGCATTTGTTTTCGGAAAAAAAAGAAAACAGAAATGATAATTCAGTGATTATAACAGCTGGACATTAAATTCTAGCTGAGAACTTGATCAGTTTATTGACTTACCAGTGCAGTTCTGCTCAGATCTCTCATATAGGAGATAACTTTTTTATAAGCTTAAACTCAAGCAAAAAACCCAAACAGCTCCCAGCGCCAAATCAAATATTTTGGACTCAGACTGTCTTTAGTTCTACTATCTTATCTTTATTAGGAAATATCCATTTTGGGGTCTAACTGAAGGTTCACGAAACTCCCACATCACCCTTGTGGTCTTCTCTGACTCCGCTCTATTGCCCACCAGTCTTACCTTGTAGCTGCTGCTGCTCCAGGGCCAACGTCTCCAGTGTGTAGTTGCAGAACTCCAGGTTCTCCAGAGCCTGCATTCGAGCCGTCTCCTCCTCCTCCTCCTCCAGCATCGCCCTGAGCTCCTCGGCCGTGTGAGCGTACGCCTCCATGTCGTGCTCCACCTCCTGCAGCCTCAGTAACAGCTGGTACCTCTCCTCCTCCTCCCTCTGCCTCTGACTCTCCAGCTCCATCTCCCTCTCCAGCTCCTGCTCTGCTTCCAGCTGGCTCTGGATTTCGTGCTCCTGGGCAGCTGCGAGGTCGCCGAACTCGGCCTGGCCTCCCACTGTTTGGTCGAGGAGGTTTGCAGCCGGCTCGTCGGGGGAGTAGAAGATGGGGCTGCTGGTGAGGGAGTTGTCAGTTGGAGGGGTGGTGTTTTGTCTCGGACAGCGTGGAGGAGGACGAGGAGCCGGGCGAGCTGGTTTGTACGGAGCTGGAGCTGCAGGACGATGGACTCTCGGACGAGGAGGAGGAGGGCGGAGGGTTCTTCTTCTTTCCAAAGAGAAAGAATTGGACTGCGTAAGGTTGGAAACAGGAGAATGTGAGGAGCCTCGCATGATATCGCTTTCATGGCTGTAGTCCAGGATGGAAAAGTGGCGTGAGATGATGGATTGCTGGTTCAGGTCGGCTACAGGCGACACACCTCTGGAGGCACCAGAACCCACGTTAGTATCGCTGTACGGTGTAGTCAAGCTTTTCTCGAATTCAAAAAGCTGCTGGGAGAGTTTGGCCTCCAGGTCACCGGCTGAGGTTGCCAAGGCTTCTAAGGTGATGGATGTTGGCAGCATCCCATTGGAGCCTCTAGTCGTCTGCTGGGAGCACGGCCGTGCGTCGGCAGTGTGCTGCATCATATCAGCATCACTTACACTGGCATGGCGAGTCAGCTTCTTCTGCTTATGGCCCTCAACAAGATTAATCAATGTCTGGGAAAGACTTGCAGCCCCGTTATTAGTGGAGGAACCATCTGTTGATGACCTCTGATAATATCTGCTGTCTTTAGACCAACCAGAATGAGTGCTAGGCAATGTTAGGCTATGAGTTAGTTTGGGTTTTAAGGGTCGAGTGTTTCCGTTTGTATAGTTTGACTGATTTCTGCCAGCATGTTGGCGATGGCTACGTGCAGGCAGGCTGGGTCGAGGTGGGAGTCTGGGCCTTGGTGGAGGAGATGATTTGGGTCTCTCCGGTCTCCTGTGTGCCGGAGCCAGAGGCCTACGTGGCCGAGAGTCAGGCCTGCTACCTCCATCTCTCTGTCTCCCATTATTAGTCTGAGCCCCAGAACTTTTAATTCCATGTTGCCACCTCTGTTCCTCAGTCCTCTCAAAGTAGTCCAGGTCCCACACTGTGTGGTCCTCATATGTCGTCCATTCAGGCTCATTCTCTGACCCATTGGGGCATAAATGATCTGAGCTGTATTCCCTGCAGCTGTTCTCTTTCTCTTCTCCTACTGGTTCAACCACATTCGTCTCCTCTGCAGTTTTCTGTCCATCATCCTCCAGTTTCACAAAACGATGAGGGAAGATACCCCGCCGCCCTCGCAGCTCGCCCTCCAGCCAACCATCTTCCAAAGTGCTCACGACGCGAATGCGATCCCCAACATCAAAGTCCAATTCTTCTGGCTCCAAGGCCCGAAATTCATACAGCGCCACTCCATAGACGCCTCCCTCCTCCTCCTCCTCCTCCTCCTCCTCCTCCTCCTCCTCCTCCTCCTCTTGTTCTTCTTCAACTGCAGCATCCTTTTGTTCTTCGTCGTCTCTCACAAAAACTTCCCCTTCTTCCATAACTTCCTCCTCAGTTCCTTCTCCTGCGTCATAAGCGTCCTCGTAGATATACTGTTGAGGGACGTTGTTCAAACCCTGGCAGTCCTCAGACTCCTGAGGAGATCGTAGGGGACCCATGAGCTCCACGAAGCCCTCTGGGAAGATGCCCCTGCGGCCCTCCAGCTCGCCCTGGAACCAGCCCGGCTCCGGCAGGCCGGTGATGATGATCAAGTCGCCCTCGCGGAAGTCCAGCTCTTCGTTGAGCTGCGCGTGGAGGTTCATGAGGGCTCGGGCTTGACCCAGGGCGTAAGATGGGAGCTCTGAAGCCTGGGCCTGAGCTGAGCGTTCGGACAGCTGCCTGGATCGACCAGAGAGGTTCATCTCCTTCACGCATGATGTCGGGAAGAGACCACGGATGCCCCAGGCATTACAGCCACGCTGCCAGGTTTCCCCGAGGTCCATGGACCCTCCGGCCTCTCCCACTACCACATCACCTAGAGAGACAGAGTTTAAAGGGGATTTCTTTTAATATTTATACTACTGATATAAATATAACTGAAAGACAACAGAAAGCTTGTTTTCTAAAGCGTATGAGGGGAGTTGTATGCACTCAGGTACATGGATGCAAACAAGGTAACTATAGTACATATACATTGTTTATATTCTTTGTGATCCAACAAATTAATGAATTAACAGAGAAAGAACAATGTTGGAGTCGACAGGTGCCTTTTTTACATCATAAAATGCCCTTCTGGGGGTGCATACTTGAACTAAACTGAGCATTTTCCTACATTTTTGTCTAAAATCCAGCAGCTTTAGTCACATTACAAAGACATCTAAGCAATTTATTCCAGATTTACCTCTATCATTGCACTTCTAATAACTTTACATGGGCTGTCACTAACATTATATGGAGAATCAGGGATTATAGGAATGTTGACTGGTCAGCCACAAGTCATGGGGGTCACATTCCAAAGACCTGTGGCTCCACCTCCCATTGTGTCCGGGAGCAAAACTGGATCACGGCCAACAGGACCGTGGAAAATCATACTGGAAATGAACATTTCAACTCTCGGATGGCCAATAATGACCGTTTCCTATTTATCCGCTGATCTGGGAAGTGATATTTATCCATGACAATGCCAAAATATGCTGGAATTATGGTTATTATTGTTGAATTTGGTCATGAGTCAAATCAAAACAAAATGAGAAACTGGACACACGATAAAGGGACACTGATGAGTTGCTGATGAACAATTTGTCATAGCTGGAGCTTCTGATTTGGCTGCTACACAGTTTTCCATGACCAGCAGCCTTCAGCCAAATTCCTTTTAACTTCAAAAGCACATTCAATTTCTGATTGCCTAAACTACTACTATGCGTACTACTAGAGGTACTTCTACTAGCATTAAAATACAAACATAGAGTTTTAACGATATAAAAGATCTCTGCAAACATCAATGCTGCATGAAGGAGAATGTTGTAAATGTAAAAACAACACTAACTGATGTGAAAAGAAAACAAAGAGCAGAAGACGGACTATGCCGGTTTATGTTTGGTCTCTGGGGACATCTAGTGGGGACTCTTGAAAAATAAATTTGTGTTTACACTTTGCTGCTCAAACACTGGAGGAATCTGCTCGGGTATTGTCTTATTTTATGCTTTTAATGTCTGCACAATAATCTGTAATCGTAAATACAGTAGAGCAGACAACGTCTATGCTCCAACAGGTGACTAATAGAAGCAGCAGAATGTCTGAGTATCTGAGCATTCTATTATTTCAGGAATAAATTAGATTAGAATAGAGTTTTGATTATTTATGATACTACAAACTGGCTTAATCTAAAATTCAGGCTTGCTGTTCCAGTTAAATCAGAATGTTGAATTTCTTAGAAAATGTGAGTCAAAGTTAAACCTTAAACTAGACTGAATTCCCCTTTGGGGGTTGAATATGTTCCTTTTAAAAATAGCTATGTTGTTATTGGTTTAAATATAGCAGTTCCTAGAAATATGAGCTCCTTCCCTAACAAGAAAGCAAAAAATACAAAATCAGACAGAGGCCTGTAACTGCAGCTGAATGTGAAATTCTTTTATGACGTTGCAGTATGTGAGGTTCTTTTGACCTTCACAGTATCAGTTCTAACTTGTCTTTAGAAATTCCATCCCGGTGCACAACATGACCTTTATCGTCCCTCTGATCAATTTTCTAGAGAAGTGTCTCCACCACGGAGACATCACAGGTTTGATCCTTGGCTTTTTCTGTTTCTATCCTTGGGCTACAGTTGTTTATTTCAAATAATTAATCTATTTTTATGTTACTGTTTACTTTAAAGAAGATGTCATACAGGAGCAATGCCTTGGCTCCATTCATTGTGATTAATGCAATAGAGTGTTTAACATCAGCTGTAGTTCCATCAATTAGAACATTAATATTAATTCCTCATAAAGTACCGGATGCTATTGAAACAGAAACAAACAACATCAATTTCTGGCATCAATTTTGGAGACAAGGCATCAGTCAGATCCAACAGTCCAACACAACACAAAACAACCAGTTTACCTGAGTGCTGCGACATCAACAAAAAGCGTTAAGCTAAGTGAGAGAACACAAACTTTTAGTGTCAGCAGTACAGCAAGTCCAGACAGAGCAAAAGCAGTAAAGAACAATCAGTGACAGAACTGTCCAAAGCCAGAAAACAGCCTGATTCATACTTTAGTCATTGTTTAAAAAGTCAGCATTATGTGCGAGTGCAGACAGAACGTCCATACCTCTCTTTAGGGACAGATTCCCCGGCTCTGCTGAGCTGAAATCACTGATGCACACGTAGAGTCTGTCTCCAGGCTTGGTGCTGGGAATGGTGACCTCCTCCACAAAGGTGCTGGGGAACTGACCTGAGAATAGCAGACAGAATGACTCCAGTTAATTCAATGGAAAACATCTTCCATACATGCCTGATACGTCTGTTTTCTCAAGACAATGACATCACTGAATGTTGTAACTTCCCAAATTCTTCTTCTCCAATACACCCTATATTCAGACTTACAGACATATATATTATTAACCCTCAGTAACCCCAAAACAATGAGCAGGTTTGATATCTTTACAAACATAACATTTATCAGAGCCAGAAATTGTAAAAAAGGAATAAAGCATCAGATTTTCAACTTTCCTGTGGTTCTTGAACCACTCATCAGTGACAAAACGTGCCTTCCATCTGAAAACGTCACCAGATTTACACATTTAATCACAATCTATCATTTAAATAACTTTATTCTTTGTGTTATTAAAAAATGCAAAAAAAAAAACCAACAGCTTGCATTAACCAGTTTCTGTTAAAAACAAAATATTCTGCACTCCTTAATGCAACTGAGAGGCAATGATTGACTCATCTGCAATCAACAGTCGCATGACAAGAATTCAGGGACTTTTCGGCTGAACTGCAGGCTGTGTTTACACATATCAGACAGGTGACCAGTACGGAAACAAAATAAAAATGTATGTAGCAAGATATTTATAGTAAGTACAGTCACCATTTCATTTTCCAGTATTGATAACAATATGCCTAGAAACTGCTTGAGGTTCAGAGGTTTAACATGATGAAGCATCCTCACTCTAATGTGATTACTTGCAGGCTACACCGCATATACAACAATTGTACAGGCTATCAATTAATAGGCTGTGTAGGTATTTAAATCGTTATCTGGAGAGAAAAGGAGCTCATGAGGGAGCTCATAAATGTGTATATTTACAAATATATTAACTTACATGGCTTCTGGATGGAATATGTCATTTGAAAAGGCTAGACAGAGCTTTATATAAAGCCAACTGTTAGCTATCTTAAAACGTCTATGTGGCTGTACCAGAACCAGAACCAGTGCAGGTATTTTACTCGGGGAAAAAAAATAGCTATTCATAATTTTAGGTTTACAATGGGGATTCACAGAGGTGACTAACAGATTCCTATATTTGGAGAAAACCAACAGGAGTTCGATCCAGTGAACAGAACACTATCTGAGTAAAGCGTCTAGATGAAAACAGAGAAATATGTGTATGTGAATTTCTTCTTCAGAAGATGTACGTCAACATTTTACCCTGCAATAAAGTCAGTTGCCTGTTAACTCCTGCTATAGATGTACTGATAATATCTGTGTTTTCCAGGAGTAGCTGAACGAGCCAAGATCGACTTCCCCTCCGCACTTCCTCTCCGAGGGAATACCCTGTGTCTTAAGGGATGTCAGACTCTTGGAAAACTTAAGTGGATTTATGTGCGTTTGACCCCTCAAGGGCAAAGAAAGCAAGGGAACAATGAGGAACACTTCAGCGGCGCAGAATGCATGTTGATCTTTCACTGCTTCCTCCGAACAATGACGACTGAACATCAAGTAACTACCTGATATTTAACCCTCTGAACCTCGAGCCCTTTCTTGGCGATTTTTTGCTCCTGTTAAATTTTAACTCAGTGTGGTTGCACTTTTCACTGTAAAATAAAGTCCTGCAACTCAATGGAAACCGCACAACCATGACTAGTCTGTACAGTATGGCACAGTTATGCCATTAATCATACAATCTTATGATTTTTTTTAATTTTTAATTTTGTTTTTATGCTTGTCTCCTGTCTGATCTGTCTACACACAGCCTGCAGTTCAACCCAGTTTGGCAGAAAAAAAGATTTTTTTTTTCACGACTGTTGATTTCAGCTGAGTCAGAAATGGCTTCTTAGTAGCACAGAGGAATGCAGAATTTTTTGTTTTTCACAGAGTACAGTTAGTGAAAAGACTTCATTTTTGCAGAATTTTTATATGAGACATGTCAAATAATGTTATTTTGATGCAATATCCCGATTACAAGCTCAACTTTGGTTAATTTCACTGATGGAACAGCAAATGATTAGTTCAAGGACTGATCACAGTAAAATATTGACATTATTAACCTGGCAATAGCCAGATTAATAATTGTGTAGTACTTGATAGTACTCCACAATATCAATCTGGGACCGCTCCATGTAAATCCGTTCGGAGGAAAGAGGCACGGACTGGACAATGCAACAGTATGTCCCGCCTCTGACAGGTTTGTTTTTAGCCAATCGCGGGATCTTCACAACGTGCGGAGCCAATTGGTAGATTAAACTCTTACCAAAACCCGTAGGTAAAAAAGCACAAACATCTTTACCGTCCAGAAATGCGCAAAGCGCCTCTCGTTGTTCTTCCTTCAAAGAAGCGATACGAGATTCAGCTAAAACTGACTTAATAGCAGCATCTACACGATCGTTGTCCTCCGTTGCCATGTTTGTTTTGATCTACTGGCGCTTGGTGTTGTCGTCACACCTGGATATCCCGCCCATTATCCCGCCCCACACACGAATACTGCTGCGTGATTGGCCCGAACCAACTTGGTGCTGTACGAAAAGTGAAGGCGGGAGCGGAGCAAGATGGTTTCTTGAGAGATTTGTGAACTCACAAATATCGCGAGAAATCAACTTGCTGGCAAGGTTATGACATTATGTCAGTTCTGCACATATCATAATATCAAATATTAATCCAGTGTCAGTACTTATGTGGTTGACAATGCAACAGAGGAACAACATGCAGCACAGTTATGGTTAAAGACTGTCTCTACATCCCTACAGTCATATTTTGAGTGTAATTTATCTGCCAAATAGACACATGACACACAATGCACAAATTAAAAGTGAACTTGTCTGATAGCATTATTTTTATTCATTTATTTTACAGACATTGTACTGCTATCATCATCACAAACTACTGACATTATGACAGTCCTAGTCATTAGGCAGTCATGAAAGTATTCTATTACAAAACAAGGGAGGAAGAGAAGAAACGGATGATAACCAATTTTTTAAACTCCACCTCATGTCCCACTTTAGGAGCAAATTGCTCAGACATGCACACTTCAGTGCTTAAATGAAACACACCCACAGCTTCCCGTGTGGATTAATTTCAGAATCAATACACAGTAGTAGGATTCTCTGTGTGGTTTTTGGCATTTTTGGCAAGCTAAGTGCAGCTTCATTTTCAACCATACAGGTCAGTTTACGTAATAACGGCCGCTGACAACTCACCTGTGACGCCATCTTTGTTGCCAAGCAACCAGAACTCGTCCACGACACTGAGCACCTCGATCACATCACCAGTGAAGAGTGGCAGCTCCTCGGAGACGCTGGGGAGAAACTCGAACACAGCACGCACCACCGATCCCGCTTCCATTACTCATAACCTGTGGAGGTAGAAAGACGGAATGCTGAGAGATTAATTAATAGATGGTTCTGACACTCTTTAATAAGAGAAAATTCACGCAAAATGACGAGGAAAAGAGAACGGTTTTCTGAACAAGGCACTATTCAAAATCCATGCTTTAGAAACCAACAAATGGCTCACAGAGAGAGCGAGCGTTGGTGAAATCACACCAAATGAAAGGGGTAGTGAGAGCGTGAGAAACCCGCAACAGAAAGGAGACAGAAAAAGAAAGAAAAGAGAGCTCTACTTAAGAAGGCTGAAGGACATTCCACAACACTGTTGTATCCTTCTCCTGTTTCTCTGCCTTCTGCTAAAAGAAACAAGTGTTGGGGATGAACTTGAACTTCAGTCCAAGCTGTACGAACAGGATGAGGCAATCCTTATATCGCACACAAATTCAATGAAGTCAAGTAGATTTCCTAGTGAAATCATCTCTGACTATTGCACAGATGTGTTGTGTAATTTGCTCCACACAAACAACACAAACAGTACAATTGGTAACGCACTCTAGCTTGAAGTCAGTGTTCTGACATCATGTTTGCTGCATGATACAAGTCATTTCAGTGGGGTGTGTCTGTTACGAGCTTATGTTGGATATATTATATAAGGTTTCTTTTTCCTTATTAGATGGACCTATGATTTTAAAATTTTGTCTTAAGTAACAGAGCAACTCAGTTAAATGTAAGTCAGTGGAATCTCGTAACATTTACCAACTGCTTTTCTTTAAAGATCATCCACCCTTTTTAGCGACACTTAAACCTACAAACTTCTGGGAAACAGAATGCTCAAAACCTGAATGACTGGGTAAAATTTTCAGCTATTCCTCTGATAAATTCAGGATTTTGGGGCTGATACTGATTTTAAGGAGCCAGAAATACTGATATCGCTATATTTGCAGTTAATGTTTCTATAAATGGGTCATTCCAACTGAATTCACCAAATTTGAAAAAAACAAAAAAAACAACACTTTTCAATTCCTTCAGTTTCACAGATTTTTATTTAAAGTAGGACTTTAAATGAAAAATAAAAATAAAAGCATTAAAGAAGCACAATGACTTGGAAAACCATGATATTTCAGTAACAATATTATATAACTGAGACCCCTATTGGAGAATTTTCCGCTATTATACGTGCTAACTGATGGTCCTAATATTAGCCATAAATGTAAAAAACAGAGATTCAATATTTTTTTCTCATAAAGAACACCATAATCTACATGTTTAAAGCTTTTATTAGTATCAGTCACAAGGCAAAAAAACTTAGGGTGCAACATGAAGGTTTTATGGTTGGTGGGATATCAGATTAGAAGAAACCATGGGCATTTTTAGACCAAATTTGTACCATCACATAACTGGGTAGTATTGAACTATCAAAGCAGGGTTGGACCATTAAAGACCATATATACACGTAAACGAGCTTACAAAATGTCAGGACTCCAGCTACATTATTTCTGAAGTAATGGCTAGCATTGCCGCAAAGAAAAGATGCGAAAATCAACATGACCCCACCATCTTTAAGAATTTTTAACTGAAACTAATGTTACCTATGAATCCAGATTTTACACATGGTCATCTCAATCATTATTCATCACTTTAATAAAAAAATCTGTCAAACTGAAGCTGATTAGGCGTGGGGTTGCCAATGAATTGAGATGGAATGACTCATACATATGTTAGAGTTATACACACGTGGACAAAATTGTTGGTACCCCTCAGTTAAAGAAGGAAAAACCCACAATTCTCACTGAAATCACTTGAAACTCACAAAAGTAACAATAAATAAAAATTTATTGAAAATTAAATAATCAAAAACAGCCATTACTTTTGAATTGTTGATTAACATAATTATTTAAAAAAACAAACTAATGAAACAGGACTGGACAAAAATGATGGTACCTCTATAAAAGATTGAAAACTATTTGACCAGAGTGACATGATTAACTCAGGTGTGTCATTTAATTGACATCACAGGTGTTTCCAAACTCATAATCAGTCAGTCTGCCTATTTAAAGGGAGACAAGTAGTCACCCTGCTGTTTGGTGAAAAGGTGTGTACCACACTGAACATGGACAACAGAAAGCGAAGGAGAGAATTGTCCCAGGACATCCGAAAAAAAAATTATAGACAAACATCTTAAAGGTAAAGGCTATAAGACCATCTCTAAACAGCTTGAAGTTCCTGTGACAACAGTGGCTCATATTATTCAGAAGTTCAAGACCCACGGGACAGTAGCCAACCTCCCTGGACGTGGCCGCAAGAGGAAAATTGATGACAAATTGAAGAGACGGATCATTCGAATTGTATCCAAAGAGCCCAGAGCAACCTCCAAAGAAATTAAAGGTGAACTCCAAGGCCAAGGTACATCAGTGTCAGATCGCACCATTCGTCGTTGTTTGAGCCAAAGTGGACTTCATGGGAGACGACCAAGGAGGACACCACTGCTGAAAAAAACTCATAAAAAAGCCAGACTGGAATTTGCAAAAATGCATGTTGACAAGCCACAAAGCTTCTGGGAGAATGTCCTTTGGACAGATGAGACCAAACTGGAGCTTTTTGGTAAGGCACATCAACTCTATGTTCATAGACTCAAAAACCAAGCATACGAAGAAAAGAACACTGTCCCTACGGTGAAACATGGAGGAGGCTCAGTAATGTTTTGGGGCTGCTTTGCTGCATCTGGCACAGGGTGTCTTGAAAGTGTGCAAGGTACGATGAAATCTGAAGACTATCAAGGCATTCTGGAGAGAAATGTGCTGCCTAGTGTCAGAAAGCTTGGTCTCAGTCGCAGGTCATGGGTCTTCCAACAGGACAACGATCCAAAACACACAGCCAAAAACACCCAAGAATGGCTGAGAGAAAAGCGTTGGACTATTCTAAAGTGGCCTTCTATGAGCCCAGATCTGAATCCCATTGAACATACCGTATTTTCACGACCATAAGGCGCACATAAAAGTCTTAGATTTTCTTCAAATTGTGCGGCGCGCCCTATGGTGCAGTGCGTCCTGTGTGTGTTGTTGTTGTTGTAAGGCGGACGTAGACCAGGTGGTTTTTTCCACGCATCACTGTCGCTGTTGATCTGTGACTCTATGCGTGCCCATCTCACAGCCGATGTGAAAAAACAAGTGAAGCAAATGAACTCTGAGCTTGCTGTCATTCCGGGAGGCCTGACAAAGGAACTCCAACCGCTGGACATCGGTGTGAACCGGCCGTTCAAAGTAAGGCTGCGAGCGGCGTGGGAGCGATGGATGACCGATGGAGCCCACAGTTTCACTAAGAGTGGAAGGCAGCGCCGGGCGAGTTACGCCACAGTTTGCGAATGGATTGTAGATGCTCGGGCTAACGTGTCTGCTGGTACTGTTGTTCGAGCTTTCGCAAAAGCCGGCATCATTTTCGAGGCGCCGCACGGCACGGAAAGTGACTCTGACAGTGAAGAAAGTGAACCTGGCATGTTTGATGGAGATTTAGCGCAGCTGTTCAATTCAGAAACAGAGGATGAGGACTTCCATGGGTTTGATTGATGACGATTACCGGTAAAAAAAAAATGTGAATACCAAACTCAGTTTTGCTCCCGCTCTATTTTTAAATACGCACACTTGTGTGCTTGTTTTATCTGTGTTTTACCATGCCCGCGCCTATTGATGATTAAAAAAATGTTAGTACTTTGTAATCAATACTTAAATAAAGCACAACCAAACTCAGTTTTGCTCCCGCTCTATTTTTAAATACGCACACTTGTATGCTTGTGTGTGTGTTGTTGTTGTAAGGCCGACGTAGTAGAGGACACCATGAGAACGTTAAAGGGGGAAGTGTGGGCGTGGATTGTATATAAAACCCTCGCCATATAATCAGGTGCGCCTTATGTGTGTGTTAAATACAGTAATGGCACACATAACTGAGACTGCGCCTTTTGGTACGGTGCGCCTTTTGGTCGTGAAAATACGGTATGTGGAAGGAGCTGAAACATGCCATTTGGAGAAGACACCCATCAAACCTGAGACAACTGGAGCTGTTTGCTCATGAGGAGTGGGCCAAAATACCTGTTGACAGCTGCAGAACGCTCATTGACAAATACAGAAATCGTTTAATTGCAGTGATTGCCTCAAAAGGTTGTGCAACAAAATATTAAGTTATGGGTACCATCATTTTTGTCCAGCCCTATTTCATTAGTTTGTTTTTTTAAATAATTATGTTAATCAACAATTCAAAAGTGATGGCTGATTTTGATTATTTAATTTTCAATACATTTTTATTTATTGTTACTTTTGTGAGTTTCAAGTGATTTCAGTGAGAATTGTGGGTTTTTCCTTCTTTAACTGAGGGGTACCAACAATTTTGTCCACGTGTGTACTAAAAGGAAAAATTATAGGGTTATTTTAATTAACTTTGCAGCAATGAATTTAACAAACTAGGCAGCAACTTGACATGAAGACAATCCTTTACTCTGCACCATCATCTGCTCAGTTGTGATACATGCTCTGCTACATGTGCTGCAGACAGTGCTGAGAGGATTTTAAACAATGGAGTTGGAGCTGCCTATGTTTGCATTAACAGCTCCTCTGTAATGTGATGTAATGGAATCACAACCACAGGTATGAGATGAGACCCTGTTTGAAACAATCGCATGCATTATTTCAGGCCACAGAGTCACTTACGGATTCTGTTCAAACTTCTGCTCATTTGATGACTTCTTCAATTATGAATAAAAATGCGCAAATGCACATAACAAGGATTTGAGCAGCCCTTGTGAATCATTATCTGGAGACAGACTAACCACAGGTGGGGATGGACACGCTGAAGGAGACGGGAAACGAGAGAAGAGGGCTGCAGTTCGCCTCAGTCAATGGCGCCTCTGTTAAGTTAGCTAACGGAGCCGAGGGGGGCGGGGTGGGAGAGGAACAAGACTCCAGCCCAGCTCAGTGCCACCGTCTCTGGGGACAGACACGGATCAGGTCGGGGCAGATGACCAGCGACAAAAAGAAGAGAAAGGCTATTTCAGTGCATATGTCTGTGTTTGGGTTGCTTCAGAGTGAAGGCAAAGCAGCAGTGTTTGGCTTAACAACAGTAGCCGAGGCCGAGTGTGTGGCAGGTTGTGAACTCAACACCGCACAGCGTTAAAACCACAAAGAAACCCGAGCCAAGGCTGTAACTAATGCAAGCCAAAGGGAGGTGGCTGGAAACGCAGCAGGCCACGAGCACAAATGGGCTGTCTGTTCATTTATGTAGTGGACAGGACACTCTGTTGTTGGAGGTTTATTGTTATTTCAGGCAGTATTATGTGTAACAATGCAAACAGAATGATGGGAAAGACCAAATTACCAAAATAGACCACAACAGTACAAGCATTTCTGTTTAACTTTACTCTTACTTTCGTATTTTCAACAATTAGAGCTTGTAGATAGTATTTATGATACTTTGTTACTATTTCATAAGCGTTTAACTCTTAAATATCAGCTGATCTGGACTGTGCAGGTGTTTAATCAGATGCAGATCAAACCAATCGGAACCTAGCTGCAGACAAGATAGCCTAACTTAACCGTGGCGCTCACATGTTTTCCAGTGAGGACGTTGTTCTTCCTTGTAGATTCTATGAGACATTCATAACTAAGGGGACATTAGGTCAGCTAATAATGCAAATAAGACTGAATACTGTTCAGTTTTTAGGGCCTTTAATAATATAAAACTCTTCCAGTTGGGACCACTATTGGAGAGGTTTCCCCTATCATACTTGCTAATTGAAGGTCTTCATATTGGCCATAAATGCAAAACACAGAGTTTCAATATTTTTTCCTCATAAAGAATGCCTCTGACTGGCACCACACTCCACATTTTCAAACCTTTGATGCACAACATGGGTGAAGAGATGCCCATTGTTTTCCACTGAGTATGGGTCGCTTTTGTGCATCAAAAGGGTTAAAGCTCTAACTGGTGTCAATCCCTAGCCTAGCCGCGCTAGACAACCCACGGCAACTAATTTAATTCTCTGCCAGGGTGGGTCTAGTTACCCTCCATAAGGCTCGAGGTTGGATTCTCCTAAAACTGGCCGGACGAATCACCATGAAGTGTAGAGTCAGAAGGCGGGCGTAACTAAGTGACGACAGAGGCGCGACGATTCTGACAGAAACAACCGGAAACAACTAGCCTAGCCGCACTAGACAACCCACGGCAACGAATTTAATTCTCTGCCAGGGTCGACAACAAAAACGACAACAGTCGTTGAGCTCCATTAGCACCGACTCTGAATAATCTTTCTGTTAACATGTCTGTAATATACTTGAGCTTCACCCATTGACTGTATAAATAAGGCTTCACCGAACTACCGCATCCTTTGATTTCCGGCGCTCTAGGAGCCTATTCGTTGCACTGATTGGTTGTATACCTACCCAATTGCTGCAGAGTGATTTGATAGACAACCTTTGAGCCCGCCTCCCTCCCTGTCGGGCGTGCCTAGACCCTTGTGCCTTCAGAAACA
Source organism: Acanthochromis polyacanthus (assembly GCF_021347895.1). NCBI lineage: Eukaryota > Metazoa > Chordata > Actinopteri > Pomacentridae > Acanthochromis > Acanthochromis polyacanthus. Next base: position 10,803,545 of record NC_067131.1, on the reverse strand, counting down.
TGGGTGTAGCGCGGCTAGGCTAGTCAATCCCAGGACAAAATTGTCCTCTTAGGGTGAGATATAAAGATGTCATGGCTGGAGGAAAATCATCATTTGTCTGTTTATCTGTGCAGCATGAACAGGATAAAGCATGAATCATGTTTTTGCTTATCCAGGTTTCAAAAGAAAACTGCCGCTGTAAGTCATTGTGAAACAAACATGTTCTGACTCGCACCTCAGAGAAATGGTTTCCATGAAACAGTGAATGATAATAATGTAACCAACAACAGCTCACAGCCTGATCAGTTGTGTCTGAGTGAATGTGAACAGTGAACACATTTTAGGGTTTACATGATAATGTCTCAGCTTGGGTCTAGAAGGATAAAACCTGAACCTGAAGTAATTTGTGGGTGTTTTTCCTGTCACAGTTTTACTCACTGTGGGCTAATTTTTTTTACTGCAATATAAAGTCCTTTTGTCTTTAGCGCAGTGAAGCCCAGTTATAATGTCACAAATCATAAAGAAAAAATGAAATTGCATGATTTCATTACTTATTTCACAAACGACAACAAAAACTGGAAACAAGATGTTGCTTTACAAGTTCCCCCAGGTATTACAAATAGAGAAAAATATTGATATTTCACTATTTTCATTGCAAATTTATTTCCATACTTGTCTCCTCCTTACACTATGTAAACACAGCCTGCAGTTCAGTCAAGTTCGGGTAAAAAGTCCCTGAATTTTCCTCACGTGACAGTTGGTCACATCTGAGGGATACTGACTGTTCAGTTGTGTTAAAGTGCACAGAATTGCTTACAGATTGTTTATTTTTTAAGTAAATGTTTAATTGAGGGTTAAAAACTAAAGTAATTAAGAATAAATGCCCAAATTTCAAGGCTGAATTTGGTTAAGGCTCCCAAAGGAAGAACCAGTCTAGAGACTGTTGAAAAATTGAAAAACACTTGTTGATTCTTTCTGTTTTCAGTTTAGTTTCTGGCTCCGACAAATGATGCAATTCTATCTGTCTTTCTGTCTTTCTAAATAATAATATGCCATTCAAACCTGCTGGTGAGGCTGAGGAGGAAGGAGAGAAAAAGAGGAATACTGGATGAGCCAAAAGATAACAACCTAATCTGAAATCGTAGCGCTCTAGCAGCAGTTCACATACAAGACACAGATAAAAAAAAGTCTACAACACACATCTTTATTGTATTACTCGTGCCTCAAAGAACGTCAAGCTAAATTTTCAAGCCGACAGTGAAAGAAGAGTCACTTCTGATTACCCATTAAAGTAGTAGATAGTTGCAGCCTTTCCATACATCCGCAGACGGTCTGTATGTAGCAAAAGCGCTTCACAAGCCACAAGAGAAACGCTTACCAAACGACGCGCCTTTGCACTTCATGTCACATCTGGCCCACAGCTGGCTTTCAACAAATCTCTGCCACTTTAGCTGTGAAAGTGCAAAGTGTCCTCTCTATTGTGTCTGCATTGTGTTAAGGTGATGCAACGACCCTATCGCGAGCCAAGTTGAAGCAAAACAGGCTGCCGTTATGGAAATTCAAGTGCAAATCTGACACCGTTGAAGGTTTGAATTTACGGGGCAGCGTGTGCTTTGTCTAATAAATGACTAATGTGAAGGGATTACACCAAGATACATACAACTAGTGACCTCTAAACTTACCAGTATTACTAAATTAATTGAAATGTCCTCATAATTATTACCATAAATGACACTACTCTGCTGAGAAACCAATGCTTACATTTGAATTAGGAGGTTTATGACAGATTTCAACAGATTCTGCAGGAACAACTCGGTATGTTTTTCTGCTAGCATGTGAAAGTGCAATTTAAGGTCATCTTACAGCAACTGAGCAAATTTCCCCATTAAAGCACCATGTGAAATCCATGTACAAACTGTAATATTCACAGCAAAGGTGAAATGTTCTGTGAATGATAATGATACTCATTGTAACTATGTTGGATAATAACCTACACAGAGCAATGTCAACACATGTCTGCAAATTATGGGAGAGAAAACCACAGTAAATGTGGCAAAATTGCCAAATCTACATCAGGCATTGACCAAAAAGTGCTATCATCCCGTGCAGGGGTGTCAACCATGCGGCCCGCGGGCCAAAACTGGCCCCCCAGACGGTCCAATGCAGCCCGTGGGACAATTTTGTAAAAAATACAGAGAAGACATCAGCTGCGGATTGCAAATTTGTAAAACTATTCATTTCAAATAATTTGTACACACGACAAGTTGATTTGATCATAAAGTAAAACACTAGATTTCCCATTGTTCTTTTGTCATTTTGTGTCTCATTTTTTGTAATATTTGGTCTGTTTGTGTTGGGTTTTTTTTTGTCTCATTTTTGTCATTTGTCTCACGTTTTTGTCATTTTGTGCTTCCTTTTTGTCTCGTATGTGCTTTTTGTCTTATTTTTGTCATTTTGTGCTTCCTTTTGGTCATGTGCTTTTTGTCTTATTTTTGTCATTTTGTGTTTCGCTTCATTCATTGTTTTTGTATCACTTTTGTCGTTTTGTTTTTCCTTCCTGTCTCGCTTGTGTTGTATTTTTTCCATCTTTTTGTTTCTTGCTTTTGTCATTTTTTTGTCTCGTTTGTGCCATTCGCCCATTTATTTGTCGCTTTCCACCATTTTTGTCTAATTTTTTTGTCATATTTTTGTTTTGTTTCGTGTCGTTTGTCTCATTTTTGTTGATTTTGTTTTTCGTTTTTGCCCTTTTGTGCCCTTTTTGCAATATTTTGTCTTGCTTTTGTTGTTTTTGATCATAAAGTAAAATACTATATTGTGCAGTTCCAGACACCTGTGACTAAATGTTTTGTGCTTTTGTAGATAAACTGTGATCTGGAAGTTGTAATGTATAAATGATAAACTGAGGCATAATGCTGTTGAAACAGAATTATTTTTTCTCAAGAAATGCCAGGTTGTTCATGATGTTTTGTAAAAAGATAATTCCTTAAATGTGAACATTTTCAGTGTACTTTTTTGAACTAAAAAAAAGAAAAAATTTGGAGGTGTGATTATGTATCGGGTATAATGTCATGATTTTTCTGGCCCTTCCCACTTGAGATCAGATTGGGCTGAATGTGGCCCCTGAAGGAAAATGAGTTTGACAGCATTGATCTAGTGCATCTTGTCCACCAGCACAGCTGAGAAAAAAAAAAAATCAACCGTCTATCTACGTTGGCCTCGCCCTGTAAAGAGTCACTGGGCTGTTGAAGCTTTCTGAAGTTAATCCTCAGATCTGAATCCAGCCAGACAAGCTCCTTAGTGTTATTTATGGCTTTGTCAGTGTGTCAGTGGCTGCCGTGCTCTGTGACTTTTACACCGGCCTCAAGCGGATGACAACCCAAGCTGCCATCAGGTAGCCCAACAGCAACCCCAACCCTCATCTGCTGTAATCTGGCAGTTCTCCACTGATACTGTGGGAAAGCACAGGAGGAGACTACGGCCTGGCACAAATTTGACTCCGGACAGCTGAAAACATAAATAAGCTTTTATCATTGACACAGTAAATTCAGTGTTGAATTCATTCCTTGTCATTTTTAAGTAATATAAACTGCTCTGATCCCACTAAATACAGTCCTTAGTGATTACATTGGCTGAAATTGTGCGTGGCTACAAATGTATAAGTGTTGGAGAAGTTACACCACAGAAAGCTGTATGAGATTTACAAAACATCACAGTATTTTTAGTCACATGAGGCTGATCCACTGGCAACACGATTTGATCATTGCTTGTATCATCAAATGGCATTTATTAGTGATTAGGGAGGGTGATAACGGACACACACTTGAAGTGTAAATGAAAATTTTGGGGTCAAAATTTAGAATAACAGAAACTCCAATGCAAAACTTTGCTGAAATGCCTGAAAAAGGAGTTCAGCTAATAGTGCTGTGGGCGGTAGTGCAACGTAGCACATTTTAAATATATATATTCTAAAAATTTGAATGTGATAAGCAGTCAAGCTGATCGTTTGTCGACCTCTAGGTGGTTTAACAGTTCAGTCCAAACTGAAATATATCAACTACCTGAGGTAGTGCAAAGGTAGAACTTTTTATCTCCAGAGGAGGAATAAAAAGTATTTAGTGATCAGAGGAAAACATCTTGACTACTGGAGGAATGAACGATTTTGATTTTGTTGATACTTTAACTCCATGAAATCTAAAATATACCAACGGGTGTGGAATGCTGTTCCAAAATAAAACTAACACTATTGATTATAAGAAGAAAGTGAATGATTGGATTTTTAACTTCCTGAGTGCCTGTGAGGTACTTTTCTGTGACATTCCTTTCCATCAGCAAAATAAATCTAAACTTAAAATCGCATTTCATCAAAATCCCTTTATTTAACAGGTCTTATTTTAAAAATTTGCCAAAAATAAACTGTCTGTTCATTAGATTCTGTACAAAACAAAAAATGCTGCGCTCCTCAACCTTTGCATTCAACAGTCACATGACAAAAATTCAGGGACTCCTCAGCTCAACTGCAGGCTGTGTTTACACAGAGCAGACGGGAGAAAATATGAATAGTAAAATTGTGTACTGTCTATAGACTCACATGTTCTTCCACTTTTGGTAACACCTGTGGGCACTTGGAAAAATCTCAATTTTTTTTCAATTTTTGTAAAGAAAAAGAAAAAGCCTAACTTAACTTTTTTGTTTGTTTTTTGTTTTTTTGTTTTTTGGGGCATTATAACTTCCTTATACAGCTCTGAAGACATTTCTGAAGTCTACCCCATGGTTGTACTGTTCCCATAAAGGTGCAGGACTTTAAATTGCAATAAAAAATGAGCCCACAGTGAGTAAAAACATAACAAGAGAAAAAAAAAAAGCTCAGAAATTCCTTGTGGTTCAGAGAGTTAATACGTTTTTAAGCACTGTCATCAGATCTAATTTTTAATTTGTCCTATATTTTGGTTTGGTATTCAAGCATTAGCATGACATGACACATTTGCATAGTAGAAAGTTGCATTTCCGAGCGATGTGACAAAACAAATCTCCTCAGTGATATCTAGTTTAATGTTACAATATCATTGCTTCATCATTGTAGGATCCAGTTCTCCTTCAAACATGTCTCAGCTTGTTCAACTACATACAAGGCTCATTAGGTTCAGTTTCCACCCAGCTCAGGGTTTATCAGAAGCTTTGCTTTTCCTATTAACAAATGAGCTCCCCTGCAAACACGATTTGTGAGATTTTACGGGGCATTAAAATGCTGAGAGTAAGCTATTTTTGCCTCGTGTTTCTGTTTTTCCGCATCTTCGTCGTCACGGATTGTGCTTTAACTTGAGGTTATGACTGAAGTATGATTCATACACGATGACGATTCATCACTACTTCACTTTAATAAAGACACTGGCTTACATGTTGGTCTTGTCATCACCACTGCAGCATGGAAAATCACAAACTTTATTCACTTTAAGTCAAAGATCAAACTGATTTTCATCTGCTTTCTCATTCTTCTGTTATTTTTTTTAATGGGAATAATGACAAATAAATGCTTAACCAAAGCTTTATAAATGCTGTATCTATTGTTTCAGACCACAGAAAAAGGTTTACTAAAAGCCATGGTTGAGTTTGCACACTGATGCAGCTGATTTCTGTTCATTCCACTCTTTGTCAGCCAATATCACATTATGTATTAATTACAGACCAGTGATCCCGCTCATACATAATAAAAAGAAATGTGAACACACTCCCAGATGTTAATGGATCTCTTCCTTCTATCCAGAATACCAAAAACAACAACAAATTTCACAACAGAACCGATTTTAATAAGCAATAGAGAGTCATTAATTGGGTATTTTCCTCTCTCATAGCATAAAATCCATCTTTCCGTTTGTCAGTGACTCAGTCTGACTCACAGCAGCTGAGGAGAAGAGAGGGAAAAGCAGGTCACGTCCAGGATAGCAGGCGTGTCCGGAGGAAATATTTCAACCAAGAAGGTATTGTATTTGAGCTACATTGTACTAAATTACAGCCCTTCCACTGGTGGAAGGCATAATTTTAGAAAATCTCCACAAACAAACCACACTAAAAGCCAGCTCCATTAGTAAAACAGTGAAATGAACTGTAGATGAAGTGTTGACCGCTCACCCCACGCCTCTCGGTAAAGTGCAAGGGGCATTACACATGTAGGCAGGTCCAAACAAGACTACAGGCGTGTCTTCTATTATGATCCGAGGTGTTGATAAGTAAAGGGACTCTGACCAAGAACGAAAATCCTGATACAAGCTCCTGCAACTGCATCAGATTATTCTAATCACAAGAATTGCACAAACAAAAGAACATTTTTAGAAGCTCCAGACCCTGAATACTGGATGCTGGATGCAGAATTTCAGACAAAAATTTAAATCTTTCCTTCGCTTTAAAGCAACAACAGCGGTTATTGATGACTTGTTTTGGCCAGAGACACTGAATGAGTCGGTGTGACTGGGACTAGTGTGAGCCACTTGGCGCTGTCCTGGAGAAAGTAACAGGATTACGACAGACGGTTAAGTCAACAGCTGACACACACACATAACCACACGTGCACTGTATCTATATACACACACACACACAGCTGACAGCTGGACAAAGCAGCAACTGTCTGACCTGAGACGTGGCCCTGAGCCATCACAGTCCTTTAGTAAACCGTCTGTGCATGTGTGTCTCTAAAATATAAATGATCGGCATAAAAGGCAGAAAAAGGAAGTGCTATGAGTATGGAGGGAAGTCTGCATTATAGAGGCACGCTTGCAATGCCCAGCATGTTTTAAACTGTAAATGCATTGGTGAGAAGAGTCAGTACAGCAATGAGAAGAGTCTTTTCACTCGATCTGACTCAATTTGAAAGCACGGCGGAGTATAATTTCCATTTAATTCATGTATTAAGATATTTTGACAAGAAAACAAGATAAGAGAAAGTGGAACAGCTTGTACAAAATACAAGGGTTTTGTTCCTGGCTCAGAAAGGTCCTCTGCGGATGATGACTCACAACAGAAAGCATAATCGGTTTGTGCACTTTAAAGGCAATGAGTTTGTGTTGGCTTAATAAATAGAAATCTAAGTGTTTTCCTGCTATTCCAGAAAAATGGATGCACAAATGTCCTTTATGCTTAAGTATAAGAAGCCCAATTAACAAAACTGGGTAAAATATACACTACCGTTTAAAAGTTTGGCCTCACTTAGAAATGTCCTTATTTTGGAAAGAAAACCATTTGTTTTCACTGAAGATAACATTAAATTAATCAGAAATAGAGTCTAAAAATCGTTGTGGTAAATGACTATTCTAGCTGAAGATGGCTGCGTTTTATTGGAATATCTACATAGGGGCACAGAGGAACATTTCCAGCAACCATCACTCCTGAAAAAAATCCTCTCTGTAGGGAAATCCTGGATTGTTGACTACTTAAATCAGATATAAATTCATGTCAAATAATACAACGAGACATGCAGAATTTAGAACACTCTTTGTACTTCTAGTTCGAAAAATAATCTTTTAACATTAAACATTACTGTCAACACGGCACAAGTCTGAACTGAGTGCAGTCACATTATCAGATTGGGCACGTACCAGCAGTGTACTTGAAGTTGGAAATAACGATTTATTTTTCCACATTTCAGAACTAATATTGGTTCAGAAATCTTAAATAGAGAAAAAGACACCAAAATCACAAAACACTCATCTCCTTCACTTGACCCTACAATTTTAAATCTAAAACAAACTGGCAGAAATGTGGGACAGACATGAACATTGAACAGCTGCAGCGCTTTTTTTTTTTAGCTGCTTGTAGAACCAGTCTTTTCTTTCCTTCTCTTGATTCCCAAAGGAATAAAACCGGCCACTCGTTCAGAATTCCAATTAGGAAAATGGGGATATCATGCTTGGAAGATGGGTTCCAAATGCTGTGGGCACAATTTGTTGGGTGCAAATTGGATATATTCTGTATATTTTCACATTTTGTTTCTTTGTTTTTTATAGTCCCTAAGAACAAAATTGTGATGTGGCTGAACAGGTCAGAATATGGCATGATACATATAATTCGGCTTCTGACAAAACATCAACAGGATTGGAAGTTCAGTTTGTTCCTTCCAGCTGTTTGTAGGATTCTTTCCTCTGAGTTTACTACATGTGAGCAGCAGCAGGATCCACATGAGACAGAGAGAGTTGTGCACTTTTATGCAACTGGAACAGCAGCAGTAACTTCATAAATGAGACATAATTATAAACCGTCCCTCACATGGAGACATAATTCATCAGTATCTAACATTAAGTCACACTATGGACTTTTCTTCACCTCAGAATCACGGTTTATCACCTGCAGTGAAATCATTTGTTACATAGGGTCAGAGTCCTGAGCGCCATCGCAGCTGTCAGGATATATTTATTTTACTGTTGATCAAGTAATAATAAGACGTTAATCACACTTGGACAGAATTTTCACTGTTTAGGAGGTCACATTTAAACCAGACTTAGTTATTTGGACAGTCTGACGCTTGGTATTAGTTTAAATGTCATCTTTTGTTTGTTGATGTACTGTCTCTCTCTTCTCTCCATCACTGTTGTGAAAGAAGTCATGAGAAACATTAATGTAAAAATGACCTAAATCTGAAGGATAGAATGCCATCACTCTAACAGAAAGATGAAGAAGCAATGATATATATAACCCAAGTCTGAAAAGGGCTTAACATTTGTCTTTATTTACAAACGGGGGCCAACATCTGACCTTTACTTTCCTTATACTTCTACCTGTAAAAAATGCTGCAACAGGATGAACTGATCCATCTTTTCCATTGCTGCAAGGCATCTCAAGCCTTCCTGTCCTAACAGGTACGGTCGGGTTGGTGCTTAAAACACTGCGTTGGTGTGAGAACAAAGCGGAGGAAGTAGGATCTGCTGACTGCCTGTATCTTTTATTGAACACCGTGTGACGCCAACAATAAAGCCGCTGCCTCAATATCTGTCTGCCTGCCAGGACGAGGCTCCGCCATCTCTGTGCCATTCATCCTATTCAGATACAGTGAAGTGGCGGGCGGGCACGTGCCTGTTCAGGCAGACGCTGGTAGAATCCTCTGGAGTGGCCTGGATGACAGCAGATGTCTTTTGATACCGATTGTTGACAGGGAACCCGTGCTGGGCGGCAGAATGCTGAGTCCGCTGAAACGCATTCACCTCAGAACAACATGGCCAGAGCAGGTGGACGGTTCTGGATATTAAAAACTGTGGGACATCTGTTGAATCCCTTTCGACCGTCTAGTCTTTCAGCACATGTGATTGTGGGGGCAGTGAAGCGGGGGGGAGAATGGGAAAGCTCTCTGACTAGCTGACAGTTGTCAACACAAGTCATGTGGCTTCAGGAGCATGTGTTTACAGTCAGCGCCTCACAGATCCCCTGTGGCTTGGTGACATAACCAATTTAGGTAATGTTTTTTTCTGTACAAAGACCTACAGCGACAAAAACTTTATGTTCTGTAACAACAAACACAAATTATACATATGAAAAGCATTTGAAATGATTTAGTTTAGGATTTTCTGCTGGCTTAGGACATAAGGACTTAATCAATTATGTGTCTATGTCAGTTTTAGCACAAACATGTATCTTTAGATTGCTAATTTTGTCTGACCAATACAAAAATATTCAGTTTACCATCATCCAATACAAAGAAAAGCAGCAAATTATCACCAATAATAGGCTATAATGAGCAAGTATTTAACATTCTGCTTGAGATTGATTTAAACATTCGACAGATGCTGAATCATTTTAACACATTCTGGGTTTAAATGCAGCCCAGAGGCTTCTGTGAATGTCACACAGTAAGGTACCACAGCGAGCTCTATTATCTGGCATTATTGATCCAAACAGCGTGTAAAAGGCAGGAGAGCTGCGCAGCTTTAGAATACATTTCATCCAGATGAGGCAGCACTGCGTGGCCTCGGCCAGCTGGATGCAGGAACACATCTGGCGCGTCGAGTCAAATGCCTAAAGATGCCAGACTATGTTGAAATATTTGGCGAGGTCGTCCTGTAGCAGTCAAACATGTGAACAGGCCTCAGTGAGCACAGAAACACGGCTGAAAGTGTGCAGACATATTTTACTGTACGCTGACGTGCCAGCTGTGCATTTCCAAACAAACTATCATACAGCAGAAACAAAGCCTGTCGTGTTACAAGGCCACCGGCAATGTACATGAGAAGAATGGACAAACTGTTTCTCCTACATAAAGCAGCGCAGACATATTACTGTAGCTAGAATTACATATCAGTTTGACATTTCCCAGCTATTATTGTGAACCTAAAATTGCCAAAATGACGCCTTTTTATCAGGGCCACAGACTGCACAAACAAAAACATAACCACATCTGGGCCTAAAATTGAGATATTTCATAAAACACTTTTTGTTCCACATGTCTATTTGCACAAACTGTCAGTAGAAACAGTTTGCACTAACCAGTTTCTGTATAAAAAAAAAAAAAAAAAAAAGAAGAAATAAATGCTGTGCTTCTCAGAAAAATGGAGAAACTATTAAAGACTCAGCTGCAACCAACAGTCACAGGACAAAAATTTTGAGCGTTTTCGGCTGAACTGCAGGCTGTTTAACGCATTGAAAATGAATTACAAATAAAGTAAAATATGGAGCTTAAATATGTGGAGCTGCCTTTTGTTCAAATATCAGTAACACCTGTGAGGCCAACATGTTGATTCCAATATTGTCTTTTTCTTTTCTGCACAATTTATAGCTAAAGAACTTAATTTTTTCTTCTCTTTGTTTAGAACCAATACGACTGTCACACTGCACAAACGACTTTTTGAGTTGCCTCTACTTCTGTTCATGGTTGTGCTGTTTCCACGTACAGTCAAGCCTGAAAATATTCATACCCCTAGCAATTTTGGACATGCTACTTTTTGGTCAACTGCTAATAAAAGCCGAGAAACACTTTTTTTTCCACAATGATGCCTCTTGGACATTGTCACATGATCTTTTGGTGGAAGCCTGTGTTATTTCTAATCCAAAAGAGCTTGCTGATTGAACAAAAGTAACTTCAAGTCAAAGTATGAATAATTCTGGGCTTGACTGTAAGTGTAGGACTTTAGATTTCAGTGCAGACGTGTGCTCACAGCCAGCAGTGACAAGAGGGGGGTTAGTCCATAAAGAGAAGCTATAGTTGTAGCGTCAACAGTGATTTTTGAGGGATTTTGTTGCCCCTGTTTTGATTCTTTATGCTAAGCTAAGCTAACCAGACACTGCTCCTGGTAGCCCCAGACTAAATGAACAAATACGAAAGTGGCGTGAAACTTGTCATGTGACTCTTAGCAGGGACGTGAATGAACTGTTTGCTGATCTAATCACCTGTCTGTGGTGCAGCTGGCACTACAGGATGTGCAGCATTTATTGCCTTTCTATTGGCCCAATGTGAGACACATGAGGAAGCACGAGGGTTGTCCTGCAAAACTTTGTAAGAGCCAAGACATTATGTAGTACAAAGCTGCTTACTTCTGTCCTGACTTATGATTAATTGAGTCAGAGCTGGACAAGCCCTTCTATGATCCTTTTTAAATCAGCCATCTCCCACACCTTCCACAGAATAGCCAGCCCAGTCTTGTCTCTAGACAGCAACATGTGTTTTCATTAAATATTAAAGACAACTGTGGCTTATTAGCTGAAAACTTCTGATAGTATGACGCAATAAATGATCATTGTCTTACAGTGTCTGTAGTGGAATTGAGGAGAGGAAAATGCTGATGCTGAATGTCGGGGAAAACCCTGGGTGGGTTCCTGTAAAAGCCTGGAAACACTCCTTTTGGCTCATCCATACAACTTGGTCCACCTCCGTCTTCACATTTTCATTCAGTTTGCTTTCCATCATCCACACTTTGGCTGATTCACAAACACTTCCCGAGGGAATACAGTTACTTTTCAGACTCCATTTCATCCTGACTAGTTTTTTACTTTCCATAACTCCCTTCATGTACATATTTGTGCCTCCATTCCTTTCTCAAGCATGCACGTGTTGAAGATCAGTGGACTCTATGAAACACACTCAAGTACACAGACTCTGGGTGGAACTGCACTTTTGCATAAACATTTCCACAGTGAGGAGGACGGCTCAGATGTCTGCGTTGTCACGGATACAGAGATCTGTTTGGATGGCAGAGGGTTTTCCCTGCGAGGACCCCAGAGGTGCCCGAGGATATGCCGCACCCCGAACACACGCCTGAGCCCTAATGGTTCGCATATGAGCTGTTGCATAACGGTTCTCTCCCTTGAGATCACATCATGACATGCCTGCAGGAACATTATCAATTCGTGGAGGGGGAAATATGTGCACTTTTTTTTGGGTAAAACCCATTGGAACAGAGAGTTCTCGAACATTATGTCCAAAGAGCTAAGAATTCAGGGTGAACTGAGGACTTTAGGGAGAGATTTCCAAGATGGCAAAACCTATCCTGCTTGATGAGTTTCCCTTACAGGGCTTGAAAGTGCTGCTGACATGTTAGTGAATCAGCTCTTGGGAAAAGCCTTACTGCGCCTGATCTGGTATAATCTGGGCAGAGGACTGTAATATGGCTATGTGGGAATTTGGCAAAATTCGAATATAACACTGCACATTAATCTTCAAATGGTAACATACTGACAAGCAACTATGTGAGAAAGAAATAACATGAGTGCACATTGCTGGGATCCAAGCACCAGGCTGCCACTGCTGGGTCCCTGAGGAGGCCCTTAGTCCTTTCTGCTCCCGGGACACATTAGTGTAGCTGACCCTGCCATCCCCCAACTTTCTGGGATAAAAAGAAATTTCCCCTCGAAGGATCAATAGAGTTTGTAAAATATCAATTGACCAAGACCAAGAGAAAAAATGTTCAACCATACTTCAATTAATCACTTTTTAAAAATTGAAAGTAAGTCTATTTAACACAATATCCAATTTATCCAGGTGGACTCATCATGCAATGTCCCAAGCTTGGTAACCTTCGACATGAAGGTATGTATGGATTTATATCTGATTTAAGTAGCCAACAATCCAGGATTTCTCTACATAGAGGACAAGCTGCACCTTCTTTGTATAACACTATCAAGACAAAGAGTCTCTGTATGACAAGCTGTTTATGAGCCACAGAGGAGGTTTGAGGTTTGTTCATGATACTGAATTTAGTCTTTTTGCTATGCCCTTTCATGGCATTTTGCCTTGACTGCATTTAGGTAAAAATATCAATCATTCAATCGAACAATTTTCCTATTGCTTAAAACAAAATGTGTATCACCAGTACACATCGCTATAAACAAATGAAGCTTACTAGGGTGTAAAAGCTCAATGGTTTGCAGGAAAACCAGGAAAAGCCTTAGGATTCTTGGTCTGAGCCATTTGTTGAAATTTCCACCTGGAAAAACCATCACCAGTTTCAGTCAGTAACAGCTCCACGACTGTTCAGCCAAACTGAACGACCTTGGGCTCTTTTAATAACAGGAACTTGAGAGAATTTTAAAATACTTTAAGTCTCTCTGTGCCCACCAAGAGACCAGAAATTCCACCAAAAGAACTTTATTTTTTTCCACTTAATCAAAGCTCTGCATTATAGAGTAATTAAGAGCCTTTTAGCGATGAGTCAGAAATCACTGATGCGAATGAACATGTCTATTAAATTCTCATATAACTCAATACAATCTGGTGAAACAGAAGTAAAAGCTTGGTAGATGTCACAAAAAACCCTGCAAACCTTCTCTTCTATTAAGACAAACATGTTGACTCAGAAAGTAACAGCTAACTAATGGAATAAATTACCGAGTCTTGGGGGAATGTTTTATTGTTTAGTCTCTCAGTCTCTCTGCCTCCATGTCTGTTTGCATCAGCTTGTTAAGTCTAGTCTTTGAAAATCCCTTATTTTGTCAATAGTGTGTTAACTCAGCAGACTCGCATCCACTTAATAAACATTAACAGGCCAAAAATTCACAGTGTGGAGGGCCAACTTCCTTAATTTGCTCGTTTTATACCATCAACGTTGGGGTGGGCGATCGACCGTCTCATATTGTGGGTGATCTAAATTTGGCGCGTGTTTCTGCTTTTTCAGAGAAACCACACAGATCATGATCATTCAGTGAATATAAACCGACGAGGTGCAAACTTTCCTTGTTCACATGAACCAAACAAAAGCATGATTGGTGGTGACACAAATAGGACGAGGCTCAAAGGACGAATTTTGGAATTTTGGAGACGTAACTTATTTTGTAAACAGTGAGTTTGTTAGGCTTGGGTTGACGGGACAAGGTTTGCATCAAAGCGCTCATATGCACAATTCATCACGTGATTACATGAGTTTTATTGAATTTGTAGGGAGAATTGGGTTCCAGATTGTGATTCTGCCCCAAGAAATCCCCGATAATTGAGCATTAATCAGGTGAAAGCTTCTCCCCTCATTTTGTTGCCTTAGATCAGAACTTATCAACCCTTAACTCTCCATTCATCCTAGCAAACTAATGCTTTTTCTGCAAACCAGGATTGCAAGGAATGTTGACATTTATATGAGAAACCTTCTGTCTGAAGCGATGGAACATTACATAATAGAATGAAAAATCGAATTTCCCTTGCTTCTGTAACTTCTTTTATATTATTGCAATTCTGTTTGACATTCTTTGCTGCAGCTGTAGAGCAGAGTGCCTTCACTTGGATACAACAATAACAATGCAACAGCGGCAACACGCAAAACTACGTGAGGCATTGCTTGCATCTGGACAGCTTCCGTGTAGTGTGTGTGTGACATGTAATACACGCAAACTGACACAAACATCTCAAGTTTCTTTGTCGCCAAGTGTCGATACAAGACCCTGTTGCCAGCGTTCAATAATTTAGATGTTTACTGTATGTGCTTCCAAAATCTTGACGGGGAACTAAACACAAAAGCAGCACAAAGAAGAGAAGAGAAAAGACATCAGCGTGTGATTAATGCTCAGCTCTGATAGTAAAGAAGCAGCTTCAGTTGGTTTGCCAGGTATGACTCAGATGAAGGAAAAAGTAAAATGCACTTTTCTGCATGGCTCTGATATACAAGAAAAGACAAGTTACTGACTCTTTAATTTTCACATAATGATGGCTGGTCGGATCCTTGCAGGCACAGAAAAGCTTGTGCTGTGCTTTTGTGCCAAAGCAGTGTGGAGAAGACACAAAGCTGATAAGGGCAGAGCAAAAACACGGATAAAACACTGACTGACTGCAGCGTGGATGTTTTAAAGACATGCATACATAAGTTCACAGCTGGTATTACTTATGGCGGTAAAGCAAGGATGACTCAAACATGACATTTAAGGTGCACCGTTTATATTTTACGCAACTTTCTCCTGCGTTGAAAATGTTTAAAACTCAAAACTGAAACATTACACTCACTTCCCTTGCTCATGTAGGTGCAGATGTGGAAAAGAACACAATAACAAACATGAGAGATGGCAATAAACTAAGAATAAAGCAGCAGCCCAAGTTGAATCTATGTTCTTTTTCTGTTCTGTGATTCACAAATTATAGTAAAAACCTGACGACAAAAAGCTAAATGGAACCATACATGAGCAAGTCATGTCGGACGAAGACGAAAGGAGGCAATCCATTGATTTACCAACTCTGAAAACATGCAGATCAGGTCTGTTCTGACAGATCTTAAACAGCCTGAAAGACACAGTAAAACTAAACAAACGCTGACCCTCTTATAAACACCCAGGATATTGAACAGCACTGACACTATCAATAAAACTGCTCTGCTTACTCATAAGATTGTAATGCTCAACAGCAAACACAACTGCAACTTGTTAACATGCAGTTTCCCCTCCTTCATTTTCACATAAGTAGCTCTAAGGCTGTTAAAAAGAATCTTATTCCTCATCAACTGGAAGTATCAGCTTGTTCAAACTCTTCATTTAATATAGATTATGTTGACACTGAGAAGCACAAGTGTGGCATCATTTCTTTTTCATAAGTGATTTATTGTATATTCTTGCAGTTGAAACCATAAATTGGATTCTAACCCAGGATTAATGAACATGCAATGTAATGGAAATATTCTAGGTGTCTTCTGCAGACTGACATATCTAGTGCCTTTAGAAAGTTTTGGATCTAAAATTACATTTTTTTACCTTTGTTTTGTAAGTGTGGACAAGATTTGGATGCACAGAAAAAGTTGCTGCTTCTTATGTGGTTAATGACATAATTAAACCATACTGTGCTCAAGTACATTAAGTCAGTCTTTTAACTGCAATCTATACAGTCTACAGAATTTGTGGCACACTCTAACCCTGCTTCAGTAAATCTAGATAACTGTGTAGGCTCAAATGCCAAACTGGCATAAATCAGCTCAGCATTCCTTACATCAAGAGGCTGAGTCAACTCTAAAAAAGCAAAATCTACCCATGAAAGTCTTTCCTCTGAGCGCAGCACCTTAAAGCTAGATTTAAGTTTGTTGCTGAGCACATGGACCAAGAAAATGTCTTCTAGAGGAAAGTTCTTTGGTCAAGTTTAACATAAATTGAGCTATCTGACCACAATGACCAGCTATATGGTTGGAGGTGAGACGATGAGGCCTTTAACCCCAAGAACATCAAGCCCACCGTCAGGCATGGTGGTGGTAGTATTATGCTCTGCTTTACTGGTACTTTACACAAAGTAAATGAAAAATGAAGAAGGAGGATTACCTACACACTCATCATAAAAACCTAAAATCATCACCCAGAAGGTTGGGTCTTGGATGCGTTTAGGTGTTAGAACAAGACAATGACCCAACATACACATCAAGAAATGGCTAGATCAGGCCAGAATTGAAGTTTTAGTCTGGCCTTCCCAAAATCCTGACTTACGCCCCATCAAGAACCTGTGGACTGTGCTGACGAAGCAAGTCTGTGTCAGAAAGCCAACAAATTCAGTTAAACTGTACCAATTCCGTCCAGAGGAGTGGTCAAAGATGCAACCAGAAACTTGTAGACGCCACCAAAAGTGCATAATTGAGGTGAAAATGGCCAAAGGACTTTTAACCAAATATTATAATTGCTTTAGGGAAATTTTTGGCCCAGCAGGTTTTGTCATACTTCCAGAAGACCTGCAATAAGTCTATGATACAACCAAAAAGCATGATCGTTTTTATATATAGTTATAAGAATCATTAGAAACTCGAGACGTCTATGATACACGTGGTCTTTGCAAATGTATGCAAACTTTTGTTCACAACTGTAAATTTTTCTCCATATAAAGTGTATGAGAGAGTTGCTGTAATTTTTATATGATTTTTCAGCCGACACACGTTAATCTGACTATTTGCTGCAATAGAAGATGACTAGACCATCTAATGTGTGGCAGTCCCCATTTCTCATATCTCACAAATACCAAATAGTCCCCAAATAACCTTTAAAATAGAATGGAATGTAAAGAGCAAAAAAGTGACCTGAACAAATATACCAGAACAGGGTATGAAACAAAACAGCAAAAACACACTGTTAATACAAATTATTGTATGTAAATACAACTAAATCCATCAAGATCTACTTCAGTTCAAGAGAAGTGGACGATTTCCTCCATAACACATACTATAGAGCTGTTTCTGGCCATGTAACAGAACCACAGAGTAGAATAGAAGAGAACATCATAGGGCTTGTGTGTTGTGTTGGACCAGAATATTCCCTTTGTGTTTGAGTGTTTGTTTGTGTGTATTACTCATGTTGTGAGGGCATAAATCTGTATATATATATATATATATATATATATATATATATATATATATATATAGTCATAGTAAGGGCTTGTCTCAGTTTGTGCACACAAAAAGCATCTGGCCAGAATGTAAATCATTAATTGTTGGTAAGAAGATTTCATTCAAACCTCGGAATCAAAAAATATATGCTATGATTTTTTTTTTAAATACCCGTTTTTCAGAGTTTGAAACTGTGAAAACCGAATAAACCACCAGATTTTTTACCTGTCCTTGAACAGATCACCTGTGACTTGAAGTTCCATCAGGGATATGAGCCAAATCCAAGCATAAAATTGTGATTGGGACTGTGTTTGAAATTGCGCTACTTTATTCTACATGTGTTGATTAGAAATGTGTCAAAAAATAAAACTATTTGCTCCAATCAGATTCTGTAAAAAAACAAAAAATTCTGCATACTCTGCCGCAAAAAATGAAATCATGTCTGACTCAGCTGTGACTAACAGTTATGTGGCAAAAATTCAGAGAGTTTCCAGCAGGGGTTTACCAATTATCAGTGTGGAAGAATATGGGACCTAATGTTCAATAATTTTTCTGATTACCGGCATCATTATTCTTTTTTTTTTTTTTTACCACTTTCCAACAAAATGCTAAGGCTATTTTGGTTCACCTGGTCACCTCCAAATGAAAACTCTGAATTTTTGGCACATGACTGTTAGTCAAAGCTGAGTCAGTCTTGATTGCACAGTTGCATTGAGGAAGGCATCTTTTTTTTTTTTTGACAGAATCTGGTTAGCAAATGGTTGCATTTTTGGCACTTTTTAAAGCAGGATATCTAGAATAAATAGAGTTTGACGCAATATTACGATTTTAGGCTGAATTTCACTGATTGAACTTCATACACGATATGTTAAAGGACTGTGGGAAAGGTGAAAATCCTGTGATACTTTCTGTTTTGAAAGTTTCTGACTCTGAAGATGAATTTTGTTGGAAGATACAATCAGCATGGTGAAACATCTTTGCAGGATTGAAGAGCAGAGTAGTGTGAAGTTTGTAACCTTAAAAATAGCATGTAGAATTAGTTTTTTTCCCAATATTGGTAACATTTGTGTGCATCTGTAAAAAAAAATGCTACTCTTCCACTTTTTTAGAAAATAATAAAACAAATCTCACATTTTATTTCTGCCTTTTTAGAGATGTATGAACCCGCAGTGAGTCAAAAATGTGGCAGCAGCAAAGAAACACCCAGAAACTGCTTGGAATCTGGAGGGTTAATGTTAGATTTAGGCTAGAAGCTATGATTACAGTTAGAATAAATCAAAGTACTGTCCTGTGAAAGGATGGAAAATGGCTGTGAGTGTCCTGATCTGTCTCACATGGTGGAACAACTGACCACAGGTGACAGACAGGCAGACAGACAGCAGGGGGATTATTTGCTGTGCAGCACTTGTGTCCACAGCCACCATCAGTCATTCAGCTCACGTCATGTAGTCAGTCAGCCTCACTAGTTGTGGATTCACACTGAGCTCTGTGTCTGGAGGAGAAATCATGTCCAAAGTACAACCAGATCTGCCTGAATAAACCACACAGTCGTCGGTGTGCATGTAAAAGCACGAGTTTTGGTGTTACTGCACGCTTACATCCATGTAGAAACACTATTCATGACACTGTACAGGAGAGAAACGCGTAAAAGTGGAGTATTTTGCGCGCCTTTCTTACCTGTAAAGTGGCTGTGCGTCCTGTGGAAAACGAGCGATCAGGCCGTTAGATCCAGTCAGACTAGATATCCAACTCGTCCAGCCTGGTGATGTGGTGCCTGCTTTGGGTTTTCTCACCGCGACGCAACTTTTGTGGAGCAGCTACGGGTCCCGGAGCTCCGCCGCTGAGCGCACAGACATTACCCTTATTCTGGTTCTTATTTCCAGGAAGGAGAAGAAGACGACGAAGAAGACGCGTTATTGTGGCGTGAAGGTCAACACAAACACGCTGAGCAGCAGAAAGTGAGCTGGAGGTCCAGCCTGGAGGTCTCGGTCCACTCAGCTGTCATCACATTAGCAGCAGCTCTTCTCTCCATGCCTACACACAACAACGCCACCCACTTTCCAGCAGACAGACCCGAGGCTGGCCCGGCCGCTGCCTGACTGAAAACACCCGAAACAGGGTCCAAAAGTCAATCAGGGCATGCCTAATTGCACTTCAAATCAACTGTAAGTTAATAAAATAATAAACACTGATATTTCTGAGAAAAGTGTGTGTGACACTGGTCCTGTAACCTGTGATAAAGTAACTAAGTATTTTTACTCTTTACTTAAAAAGGTTAATATACATCTGAAGTCACACTTCTCCTTTTTGTATTAGTCTGTTTAGGCTATGTATACGAGGAAAATGCAGTGCTTATAACTTCATTACAGTTGTTGTCATTGCTATGTATAATTATTGTTCACAACTGAAACTTAGTTGAGTCTACCATGGACCAAATTTAATGTGAATCCATACAGTCTTTACTGAAAGATCCCTCTGAACCAAGGCAAGCTCATTCAAAAATAAACTCCATTGATCTACCTACCTATCTTAAATTAGATTTAGTGACAACCCTTCGATAGTTTTTGATATTTATTTATTTTAACCCAGATGTCAGCTTAACGGTGCAAACACAATTTATGAGAAGTCTGGGGAGTACAAGAATCAGTAGATGTTTAGGTTTCCCCAGCATCATAGGCATCTGTACCAAACTTCATGGCAATCCATACAATATCTGTTTAGATATCTGTCTGGACCAAATTTTGTGACAGCCCTCCAACAGTTTTTGATCTTTTCTAACCAAAACCACAAATGTCAATCCATCAGTCCAGTGGTACAATTGCAATACATGATAAGTCTATATCTATCTATCTATCGTATGTTAAGACATTAAAAGTCAAAAAATTCAAGCTACCTAATTTTCTTTCTGTCTCATGCTCCTCCTCTGCTGACACTTTTAAGAAAGATCCCATGACATACACGTTTTCACTATCTTTTGGTTGCTTTTAATGTTCTTAATATGTTAGTATTTGATGTGTATTTTGCGTTGCAAGTGTCTTCATCACTGCTTTTGTGCATTTTGCACATATTTTTGTTGCTGGCTGCCATACGATACTGGCAGCACTTTGGTCAACTCAGATTGTTTTAAAACTTTGCTGTTATGAGCAAACTTGATTAGAATGAATGAGATTCAAACCATGAATCAGGTATTAAAATGGCTGCAGATTAATGTTTTGTTGGCAGACACATCATGTCAGCTGTGCTTCTGAGATTTGTTGATAATACTTTCTTTCTTTCTTTCTTTCAAGTTTATTTGAAAAAGGACAGCGTGCAGTTACATTAAAAAGATGGCTGCACCAGATTTAGCATCATGCTAATTTCCATCTGTAGTCCTTGGTCCACTTTTACTTAACACCTCAAATGTAGAATTTTTCCTCCTAATAAGGTGTTTTAACATTTTGTTCTTATTCTGCTTTAATAAATAAAATGATCTGAATGCATCTTCCACCGAAATACTGTAGAACTCTTATGAACCAGGAGGCAGCATGCTTTAAAATCCACCTGTAGACACTGAAATTTCACTGAAGCACATTTTGCTTCTAGGAATACTACACTAACTGTTTTTATAGACAGGAAGTACAGCCGAGGTAAATTTTACAATTTAACCTCCCACTTTTAATCAGCCTCAGTAGTTATGTCATCTGTTGCTGGTGAAATCCACGTGAGGATGAAACAAGGTAAATGGTAAATGGTCTGTATTTATATAGCGCTTTACTATACCTGCAAGGTACTCAAAGCGCTTTACATGATACATCACATTCACCCATTCACACACTGATGGTGGAAGCTGCCATGCAAGACGCTAACCACGACCCCATCAGGAGCAATTCGGGGTTAGGTGTCTTGCTCAGGGACACCTCGAGCACGACGGGGCGAGGATCGAACCGGCAACCCTTCGGTTGCAAGACGGCCACTCTACCCACTGAGCCATGCCGCCCAAGGGTGCCTTTTGTGGCAGAGGATGAGCCAAAATCAACGTGAACATTTCCTCAATTCATTACCTCATTCCTGTGCAGGTCAGCACTTGTTCATGTTGTCCACTCCACCCAGACCAAAAATGAAAACATAATGTTCACCGCAATTTCAGGAAGTAACATTAAGTTTAAAGGCTGGAATTTTTCTCTTGTTCTTTGTTTAGTTTAATGTGTAACAGATTCGGATCAAATGCTGTGAATGAGTGCTTTGGTTTGTTCAGTCTTGGGCATTTATTAGGTCTGGTGGTAATTTATAATAAGTTTAATGCAAATGCAAGTCTCAGCAAGTCAAGAGGGAGAGTAAAAGAGATAATGTGATGAGAAGAAATGTCCCTGTAGTAAAGCTTTTTGTCACTCGACAGAAAGGTGTACCCTGTATTCTCTTTTGTGGCTGCTGTCTTTCATTTGGGATCATAAAGACAATGAAATCTTTTTTAGAGAGGGAAAATGACAGTGATCGCATGAAGGATTACACGTTTGGTAACTCTTCTCCCAGCCGTGTCTATTCTGTGTTGTGGTGTGAACAGAGAATCCAGCTTTTTGCTGTGTCTGCAGTAATGACAGCTTCCTCATATGTGACTGTGTTTGTGCAGAACAATAGCAGGAAACCCAGTCAGTTCCACGCGTTTGCCTTCGAGAGTGGCCACGGAAAAGGAAAAGACACAGGAGAGGTCACACACGCACGCACGCACGCACGGACATACCTGCTTAGTGGTGTAGTGGTTTCTGGAGAAGTGGGGATTTTCTTGATCTGTGCCCCCATTTTTTTAAAAATAGCTCACCCAGGAAAGGATACAAACTAGTCTTGTATCTTTACTGCACAGAGAAATGACTCAGTAGGATTTGCATATTGTCACTTATCTGCTGCTTGACTTAAGGAAGTACAGAGGATGTTGAAATCAACATAAACCATGAAGAAAATGCCGATTTCCCAGTCATTCCTGACCCACAGATTGCACAGTAAGGCTGCTACATAATTATGCATTTTAATAGCCTAGCCGCGCTAGACAACCCACGGCAACGAATTTAATTCTCTGCCAGGGTGGGTCTAGTTACCCTCCACAAGGCTCGAGGCTGGATTCTCCTATAACTGGCCGGACCAATCACCATGAAGTGTAGAGTCAGAAGGCGGGCGTAACGAAGTGACGACAGAGGCGTGACGATTCTGACAGAAACAACCAGCGCACAATAAACAGTTATCTTTCGACTCGGCTTTGGCCACAGCCCTTAAAGGTTTGAAGCTAAAATTCAACTTGAAAGATAAACAAAGGACGGCACTGAAGTGTTTCATTGAGAAGAAAGACGTATTTGGACTTGTGCTGACAGGATATGGCAAATCCTTAATATACCAGTTGGCTCCGCGGCTCCTCTGCGGCGGCTCCGCTGGTTGGGAAGCTAATAGCCACAATCCGCTTATGCTGTCGGAACTACGTCAGCCTATTCGTTGCGTTGATTGGTTGTTTACCTACCCAATTGCTGCAGAGGGATTTGATAGACAACCTTTTAGCCCGCCTCCCTCCCTGTCGCGCTTCCCTCGACCCTTGTGCCGTCAGAAACATTGGTGTAGCATGGCTAGGCTAGCATTTTAACTTAAAACTAGACAACTACTCTCTCACCTTGCATGGGCCAGTAGTTTGTTTTTTAAACTGTGTCTTCGGGCAGTTGGTTTGCAACAGTCTCCAGTAGGGGCAAGACCGATTTGTGGCACTGGCAGCTAGCAGTGACACTTTTTGTGGCACCGCCGCGGTGCCACGGTTAATGCCACTGTGCAGTGACACTTTTTGTGGCACCGCTGCCGTGCCACGGTTAATGCCACTGTGTGGGCGAGATGCCACTGCCGCAGCCGCATTTCCAGTGGCCTCTGGAGATGCCAGCAGAGGTGCCACGGTTAATGTCACTGTTTAGGGCAGGGGTCGGCAAGTAGATGTGGCTTCGGGACAAAATGTTTGTAAAGAATCGAACAGCGGGCCAACCTGCGAGGGGGTGCGCTCCGATTCCGCGAGCGGGGGGCGGGGGGGAGGGGCGATACCGCGAGCAGCGGAGCTTCTACAGCTGATCGCTGCTGCTTGGGACACACGTCTCAATTCTGATCACAGATGTATTAAAAATGACTCCCGAGACACACACATGTTTTGCACACACTGTTGCTCAGTGAAATCTGGCTGGTACAACCGTGTCCGACCAGTAGCGCAAACGCGGAAATGCCCGGCAGCAGCCGACCACGCGAGTTTCGTGTTGCGGCGACGGACTGGCTTGGCTCCGTGCCAAATCAAATTTTCAAAATCATCTGGCGGGCCAGATATTATTCCTGACGGGCCAGTTTTGGCCCGCGGGCCGCCAGTTACCAACCACTAAACAGTGACATTAACCGTGGCATCTCGCCTAAACAGCGGTAAAAGTACTGGTATTAACCGTGGCATGTTCCCTAAACAGTGGCATTAACCGTGGAATCTCTGCTGGCATCTCCAGAGGCCACTGGAAATGCCGCTGCGGCAGTGGCATCTCGCCCAAACAGTGGCATTAACTGTGGCACTGCGGCGGTGCCACAAAAACTGTCACTGCACAGTGGCATTAACCGTGGCATCCGGCGCAGTGCCACAGAAAGTGTCACTGCACAGTGGCATTAACCGTGGCACCGCAGCGGTGCCACAAAAAGTGTCACTGCTGGCTGCCAGTGCCACAAATCGGACTTGCTGTCTGTCACAGGTAGGTTGTACTGGGTCACCATTATACCATTAATGGTGTTGGTCATGGGGCAGTTTGAAAATATTACCGATCCTATGCAGGTTTTAAGCGTGAATATAACATATATTGAAGATTAAATTAGAACTGATTAGTGTAGTTTTAACAGTCACTCACAGAGACACAGCTGATTTTCCTGTATTTGATCACTCTTACTACATGCTTTAAACCCAATTTAAGCATTTCAAGAAATGATTCTTCCTCATGTCTAAACCAAACCAGCACACCCAGTGAAGGCAACGAGAGCAAGACAGGAAGTGGTTTCACGCATCTGAGAGAAAAAAATGTGGCTGTAAATATAAAAGTATGCCACATGCTTGTGTATATCCTACATGACACGACTGGACTCAGGGGCACACAAACCCAAATGCAACACAAGTTCAGTATTATAGCTATAGTTTTATAGTGCTGAAGAATACTCAACAGGTAGAGTGTTGATATGGTAAATATTTGCTTTAATGCTACTTAAATATGAAACTACTACACCTACAAAACATCGCATGTCAGTGTCCTGTTTTTATGCATCTGTTAAACTTGTATTTATACCGAGTCATTGAGTCAGCACCAGAAAGAATTAACTTTTTGGTGAAAAGTCATCTTATCTACCATCTATATCCCTCTGAGCTCATATTGTGCTCCAATGAAGCTCCAAATGCCCTTGTAGAGTGCATTCAATCAGTCAGTTCATCAACAAACCAGTCTATCTAAATCAGTCTCAAAAGATGTGTAACTTATATTTGCAATCTTTATATCAATAACTGACTCTAAATTGCCCGTGAGTGTGATTGTTCGTCTGTATATGTAGCCCTGCGACAGACTGGCGACCTGTCCAGGGTGTCCCCTGCCTTCGCCCGAGTCAGCTGGGATAGGCTCCAGCACCCCCCGCGACCCTAGTGAGGATAAAGCGGTGTATGGAGGATGGATGGAGGATGGATATCAATAACTGCTCATATTAGTGTCATTTTTTATTCCCTTACTAATTCCACTATATCTAACACAGACAATACAGAAAAACATTATTTCATATATGGAGAAGCACTGCAACAAATCTCATAAACTGTATATGGGGCATTTGGCCAAAGCTAAGCCGCTATGAAATATATTTTTTAGCTTTTAGAATCCATCCATCCATTCTCTATACACCGCTTTATCCTCACTAGGGTCACGGGGGGTGCTGGAGCCTATCCCAGCTGACTCGGGCGAAGGCAGGGGACACCCTGGACAGGTCGCCAGTCTGTCACAGGGCTACATATACAGACGAACAATCACACTCGCATTCACACCTACGGGCAATTTAGAATAGTCAATTACCTCAGCATATTTTTGGACTGTAGGAGGAAGCCGGAGTAAGCTTTTAGAATTACCTCACTAAATCAATGAGTAGCTGTCCTATAACTTCCTAAAAGTCCTGGTCCGCCAGTGTCACAGAACTTCTCCATCAACTCTGAGTCAATCAACGTGGGTACATCAGTATAGGAGATGCTTGGAACTGTCCGACCTCAAGTGGGCTTCATTGACGACACATTTCGCCAAGTCTACACAAGTGCACACCGACACATGCACACACTCATCCATGCTACAGCTGGGAACCCTCCAGATCAGTGACTGTGTATGAAATGCCACCTTTGTCTCCCGTCACAGTGGCCACTTTCATCCGAGGGCAGTATGTGGGTCTATTGCTGTCTTTTTCAGTATTTGCCGCCAATTGAGCGTCACTATAATGCGCTGGATGCAGGGAACACACTGGCCGCCGCACAACCATCCTATTGTGTTTTCTCTGAGAAACATCAGCTGTGACGAAGTAGGCAAATAAATGAAAACGACTGTGCTCCGTTATTGTAGTTACGGGTTGATAGGTCAGATGTCTGGAACTGGATGAATTAAAGATTATTGTGACTCAGTTTTATGATGACAATGGCTTTAATGCTGTGTATGGTAAAAAAAAATAATTGTGCTTTCCTGCCGGATGCAAGTAAAAATCTTTCATTTTTGTTTGATATTATCAGAACATCAACACACTCACAACTGTAGATTATGAATATTTTGCACATATAAAAACCCTGTCCAAAATCATTTTTTCTGCCTATACTAGGATATATGCAAGACTTTTATTTTCTACTTACAGACAAATATGAGCAGGATAGATAAAAATCAGTGCAATATTGATACTTCCTTATGGGTATTTCTATTCATGAAACAAGAGGAATTTTGATGATCAGAGCTAGTGCTTTTTCTTATTTTCCACTGATGTTGCTTAAATATTTGTACTATCCCCTTCGTTGCTCTACCAACACTAATGTTCTCCCCCTGTGGGATTAATAAAATTTTCTCTCTCCTAAAAAACATTTGAATTTTTTAAGTCTGATCTTTAAAATGCTCTCATCTACAATGCAGTCTCTCACCATTACTTACTACTTTATGAACTAATGATCATAAAGGTTATAAAACGTGACTCCAGTGAAGCTTGTGGCTGAAATTTAACACACCCTTATATAAATAGGTGGAGATACGAGATTAGAAGCTAAAGATAAGCATAAGATAATGTTTAAAAATGCAGCTGTAAAACTTTAATTTGCATCACTACTGCTCATAATACTAGTAGCAGTGCGGCTGTATTGTTTGGCCATACTGGTGCAGGTGGTTGGTGCTAGAAAAGTGGCTTTTTGTGTACTTAGTGTTGCCTCATATTGAATAATGTGTCTGCGGCTCCTTGTTTGTTTTAGTGGAACTTCAGGATCACTGTCATAAGTTCACCCGGTGCCCAGTGACGTGCGCTTTTCCTCTTTCCTGTTCATCAGAAGCCAGCTGTTGTTGCATTCTGTAGTGGCTGTGAATGGCACAGGGAAAAAACAAGCTGAGAGATGACTTGTTTAAGAGTTCAGTCCACTATGAACAGAGTTGAAGCTTGTAAAGAACTTTTGTTTTTCACTTTAGAGGATTGTTCTCTAGTCAACGAAACAAAATGTACAAAATGTGCTGCTCACAAGCTGTAGAAATCCTAACTGTTTAAACAGTTTGGCGTCTACATTTTGAAAATTAGATCGAATCAAAGCTTTAATAGGCCTGCAGTAGAATTCTCTGTTCATTTTAGTTCACTTTGTTCTTGCTGGTGTCAGGTTAGTGTCTCTGGTGCCACCTCCAGGATGTTGAAACTCACTCTTGTCACTTCAGTTTGTTCTGTACATCTCATCTGTTTTGAGATTGTTTCTTGCATCTTGCTCTTTTTTTCCAAACTGCTTCAATGTCCTGCTCATTTGAACTTCCAATAAATAGAAGAATGGCGTCAGCAGGATTGTGGGTGTTGTTCCGAGATGCAATCAAATGCATCTTCCACTTCCACATGTATCCAGAACTGATCTCTGTGGCATCAAACAAGAAAATATCCTGACATTCTAATAAAGGTATATGAAGATACTACATGTTTTAAAAAAGTGCTACAAATGAAACAGCTCTACTGAACTGTTCCTCAGATTGAAGAGCAGGAAAAGAGGAGCTGTAACGAACAATCACTTTATTGCAAACAACCTGCTATTTTTTTCCTCAATCAGTTCATTTTTTGATTAATAAAGCATCGGAAAGCACCAGAAAAAGGCCACCACAACATCCTTGAGCAGGTTTTAACATTATCAAACGCCGAATTTTATTTTCAATTCACTATGAGGATAAACCACCACATCTTCACACTGAAAAAGCAACCACGAGATACTTCTGTGCATTTATGCTTGAAAAAATACATGAAAGATGAATTGTTTACTTACTTCATCGTTGTAAATGTCAGATAAATTGTAAATTATAGTCTTCTGATGGCTAACACTTAAATTAGCGCCCTTGGAGAGCGGAATGAGGTATGAAAATGTTAAATATGCATTATTATCTGGTGAGTTATATTTATTTGCATTGGTTCTAAACATGATTAATATGTGAACATGATTTGTATCTGAATGATTTGTGAAACTATAGTGAGGAATTTTGCATTCTCCTGTTTTATTCTGTAGTTTTCACGGTGTATGTGATACGTGGTGTTTGTCGAGAGAGAATAAATCGACACCCGTTTGAAACTCTTTGCATCTTGCTGAATTAATCCAAGGGGCCACTAAATAAATCTTTTTTAATCACTGTAGCTCTAATAAAAAGACTAAAGTTGAACAACAGTAACAAGCATTTGAGCAGATGAAGTAACTGGAAGTGGGTTTGATGATGACCAGTGGAAAACATATTCCAATTTTTTGATTCCAAAACTTGATCATAGCTGGTTTAGCTGCACCAAAACAGATTTTTCTGACTGAATATTAAATGAATCATGATCAGTTATCAGTTCTAGGACACAGATGGACATGCTTTGCATCTTTCTCTTGTGCAACAGCGACATCTATTGTTTGTAGCTTGAAAGCTGAGACATTTTATCACGAGGCTGTGTATTATTTCCAGATGACCAAAAGTGTGAAATCTGAAACGTCATGTAGTTTTTAAACTTAGTAATGTAGATTTTCACTGAAATGTTCATTGAACTAATGATATAGGTTATATTATATGCTGACACTCCCAACTCAGTGTTTATATTTGATATAATGTGCTCAGTACATGTATGCAGTGTTAACTTTCTTTTTTCAGTGCATTGAATCTAAAAATATCATGTTCTTTTTTTTCAAATATCAAAAGAAAGATGCAAATGTTAGATATGAATATATTATATTCAATGTTTAGTGTCAAAGTATTTTTATTATAAGTTTGAAGCTTGGAATTCCACACAGCAATGAAAGCTTTACAAGAGTATTTGTTGTTTAAATTTGAACTAGAACTATGTACCCGATTCTGCTTTACATCTTCAGTGATGTTCTTTCTGTTTTACTCTTTTTTTGGCTGTTTTCTTGTTGAATTGATAGTCAGTTCCAGCAACAATTTTATTTCTTTTGGATCAGGATAAAGGGGTTAATTATCTCATAAACGTAGTGTTTCATTTAGTTTAACAAATGGAAATGTCTGGCTGTGGGTTCCTCAACTTCCAGTTACGATTTGTGGGCTTTGAGTAATTTCTTTCTGGTAAAAGACAATCTGTAAGAGACTTTTTAAGCCACTAAACGTGATAATTGACATCTACTTCAACACAATAGGTCCACCATAGAATTTATTAACAGGTTTTGTTTTATTTTTTTTTATTCTGTTGGTTTTTGTTCTTATATTTTGTTATTTGCATGTGATGCTTTGCGTCTGCCTCTTTATATTACAATGAAAATACCATTAAAAACGGCTAAAGAATTATTGTTGTTCATATTTAAGTGCCTTAAAGAACAACAAGAGAGGAAAAAGGAGAAACAGTGTACAGAGCTGGCAAATAATGACAGTAAAAACATTCTTTTATTTCCACTTTCAGCTGTCATCAAATTATAGTAATCAAAGCAACAAAAAAAAGTCCTTTACAAATACAGGGTAGCTGTGTTCATACAAATCAACACTGTTACATAAATACACCAGGCTTGCACCAATTCCTTAACACAGACACACAGTTTATACTTATTAACAAACAAACAGACAGGTTTGACATATATAACCCTAGGACTACAAAGGTATATTATGGTCATTTTTCATTTCCATAATTTGTACGTGTACGTGAGTGTGTGTTTTGTGTGACATCTTCAGTGTACGTGTGTTTTGTGTGACGTCTCAGTTTATTGTCCATGTCTCATCTCGGGCCGAGCTTCAAGGGAGCCTTCGGAGACGAGAGGTTCTTCTTTCCATGGTGGGGCTTTCCTTTCAGGTTTTGTTTCGGTGCTGTTTTCAAGTAAAAATGAAGCTGTAAAGAGAAGAGAATTGTTTAAAAAAAAAGTGAGAGAGCATATTTGCAACCCGTAAGAAGAGACAGACATACAAACATTAATCACAAGCTTCATCCGGTTCTGGAAAAGCACATCTGGATGGTTTGTGGCCTGAGTTTTCTTCTAAAAAAGTACATTCCTCACATGCATTCAACATATGCATTCATTTCTTAATCGCACATGAAGAGACGAACCTGTATGGCCTCAGCGGGTCCCACTGTGACAGTGCTGGTAGACGGGAGGTAACCTGATGCAGAGGCTGTCACGGTGTAGGTTCCTGGTAGCAGGAGTCTGAAATAGTCACCATCCACTCCTGGAGAAGCACAAAAATGTTTTTTAAAAAAAAGCATGAAAAGCTGATGCATTCAATTCATCTGTTTTAAATATAATTTCAATGCATAACGTATTCCTAATGCAAAAGAAAAAATATCATTGGTAACATGCTCTGTAACACAATCCAAAATAGAAATGCTTTATCGATCCACAAGGCAAGTATTTATAAAAATATATAGTATTTCTAATAATGGAAGCATGTATTATCAGCACAAATGTACTTTGTATCAAAATAAAAGCACACATTATTCTGAAACAACTGCCTTCTGTTCGAGTTATAAAATTATTTAATATTAATTTAGATGTTTATTATAGTAGTAGTGGTGCAATAATGTGAACAATATATTAATGTTTTACCAGATCATAGAGGTTTTATACACTGCTACATTATTCAGTTTACTGTACAACAAAACATCATATTTAATGTGTTCATTTGCAGGTTTTTAAAATCTTAATATACAACGAAAGTACTGATTTTTGTGCTGTGCGATTTTACGAAATACGAATACAATTGTTCAATATTTCTCTCTCAAATGCATTTCAGTAAGTCAGACATCTCATATTTGTGCTTAATTCATAAGATTCAAAGGATTTTGTTTACTTGAGTACCTAAAGTTGAGTGAACACAAGACATATTTACTGCCTTGAGAACAACCACAGGGAAACATTTGGGAATCAAAGCTGACATTTAAAAATAGAAGATCGTATTCAATATTACAAAAGTAATTTGGTGCAAAAAAAAACAATGTAAAAATGCATCTTCAAAGAGCATTTCCTATTTCAGTGACAAAAGTATTGTACAAGTATTGACCAAACTGTCAAAAATAAATGCTGTTTAAGGAGGTTATCCCTCACATTGTGATTTCACTGGCAACCCAGTCCTGCTTTTTAAGAGCATTTCCATCACAGACCAGCAGAGGAGGTCTTGTTCCATTCCAATGTGAGGACTGACTGCATTTCTTGTCTAAGAAACAGGCTGAGGAATCCATAGTGGCCTCGATGCGTTTGGCCTACAAAGAGTTTGAAATTTAGTTGTTTCCCCCCACAGTCTGTAGAGTCTTTTTGCCAATAAGTGCAAAGAAGTGCCGACTTTCATTCCAAAATGTTACATTTTTCCAACAGTTCCTAGACAGTCAAGGTGGCCCTTGCTGAGTTTGCTGCCATCATTCATGCAGATGGCCTTGTCTCTCCTTGGAATGAATAATAATGGATGCTCTTCAAGAGGCAGATCATTTTCCACAAATCTAACTTGCATACCTTTTCCACTCTGGAGTCAGGGGATGAAGAGAATACAGAGTAAAATCATTTTTGTGTTCTAAGGGACTCTCACCGCTGGTCACGTCGTGGTTGATGCCAGAGACTGAGATTTCAGCGTTTCCAATAGGATTGTTGTTCTCATCATACACCATGCCTTTTATCCCATGATGCACCTAAAAAAGGAGAAAGATTTGAGTTAGTATCCCTTTTTTCCATGCTATGACACCCTAAAGTTCCTGAGCTAACTGAAAAATGGAAAATATCTGGGCTACATGAAGAAATCGTAGTGCTTTTCAGCGTTGCAACAGAACACAGCACTGATTGCAAGTCATATCAGGTCATAAATGTTATTTCCAAAGCTATTTTCCCAAAATCTGAGACCTGAGTGACCTTCCTCAGTCTCAGTAGGCTTTAACAAACATGCAGAAAAAAGCAAAACCAAACCAGTATCTTCAGTTTGGTTTGTTTAATCAGTGCTGTGGAGACATGCCTCCCTGATCCCTCTCTTCTGGCTCCAGAAACACTATTAGTAGCAAAATATCCCTGTTTTTTTTATCGCTGTCAGCTGAAGGACACTTTGTCTTCAAAACAAAGCTTCTTTTCAGGCGTGACATGAAGGTAAAAGTCAGTTTGCTTGTATTACACCGAATTTCACGCTGCTCACTTTATCCTGGAAACCCCTGCCAATGTTTACAAGAAGCCAAAGTATTAGACTCCTGACTGTTGGCAGTTGGAGTTTTTGTGTGTAGCTCTGTGTGTGTATGTGTGCATTAAGTTGTAAAATTGAAATCCTTTATTGACATAACTGTAGTTTGCCAAATTGTGAGTGTATGCGTGCATTCTGACCTGTTCCAGGTATGAAACCAGGGCTTCTCGGTTGCCCAGCCATTCTCTGGGCAGTGCTGACGCCGGAGGAAACTTAGCGCAGCTCAGCTCCAGAGTGATCTCGAAGCAGTTTGTGTACAGGTAGTTGAAGTCCTGCATGCCTGAAACACACACAGTATGTCTGAAATGTGAAATGAAAGCACTGATGTGCAACTGGGTGCATTTTTTAAAAATTAGAAGTGGTTAAAATTGACCTCAGTTGGCCTCATAAAGAGAGTTTTAATGAGTGATTCATGAGTGAGAATAAAATTTACTTCCCTCATAAGCCTTTAAGATGGATTTTTTGGGTTATGCAGCTTTGCAAAATTTTACAATACCACCCTACTTTCCATCAAAGACCAAATGCATATGAGGCCAGCATTGGGAGGGAAGGTTCAAGTATAACCTCACAGACCATGACATAACACTTGGAGCATAAAGTAGCTGTTAAAATAAACATGACATGCCCCTACTAAATGAAACTGTGGGTGTTTTCATCCAATTCAAAGACTTGCATTACTCAGCCAAACACATTCCAAAGAAGAATCCAGACCAGCCCAGACCAGGACTTACACATCAAAGACTGAGTATTGTTTCTGCTGCACTTACAGATTATCCCAGCCCAAATTGAATACATGCCCAGGCAGTTTGTAGAACTTGGTGTTTTGCAGCTTCCAGGAACTCTGTGGCAAAATATTACTGGATGCATTCATCAAAATCTTAAGATGAAGGCTCCCAACGCGTAAACCAAACAGGGGAGGATGAGGAGTTTACTGTTGGTGCCAGAGCTTGTATAACTCCTAATTTGCTTGTTGAGAAAATTGTATTGATCCTAACCCTCAGTGGAATGCCAAAATAAAGCTATAATGTCCACTGTTTTTAGTTTCATACTAGAGGAAAGCAAATCTGTTGTTTGGATGAGACGTTTAAGTCATTTACATGATAAAATAAGTGTATCAGGTGCAGACGAAAGGGTCATAAGACAAAATGTGACACTTAATGGATGAAAGTTTACTGAATAAACAGTAAAATCTCAGTTAGAGAGCTAAAAAGGTTATTAAGCTAACAACACACATGTTCAGATGGATGACAAATTAAAGGAAAAGTCGATAAAAAGCGTCTTAGCAAGCTGCTGGGCCACCACATGTATCCAGCCTCAATACACCTTAGTTTTGATTCTCCACATTTCTGGAAAACTACTAGAGGGACGAAGCAGCATTTTTCCAACTCATATTCCCTTATTTGGTGTTTAGATGATGCTGGTGTAGAGCACTATCTAATGTAATCAAACTCCCCCACAGGTGTTCCGTTTGGGTGCGTTTTAGTGACCGAGAATTCACATTTTCATACTCATTAAATCAGTTAGTGACCCCATTCAAGGGTGACTCCCATCAGGATAAAGACTATCACTCTGATCAACTTGATTTGCCGTGACAAGTTGTTTAACTTTAAGTGAAAGTATTTTTGAGGTTGTGGGCCACTAATAGGATGACTAAGGGGACTTCTGTATAAGTGATTTCTGCTGTATTTCCTTTTATTTTGGCTCAAAAGTGTTGTCAGATTGCCAAACAACACAGAGAAGGCAGAGGATGGATGATGAAAACATGCATTCGGTGTTAGTTTAATTAGTCAGCAGAGAAAGCATTTCTGTAGATTTAAATGTTAGAATAAAAAACAAGAATAAACTACTGTGGTGTTGGAGACAGCTGAACCTCATGATTTAACTCTCCGGCTTTGTTAAAATCTCAAAAGTCGTCACCACTGTCAGTCTTTGAGGTTGTCCATGGCAGTATTACTCCCCTGTTTGTGGCAAACTGCCTTCTGATGGTGGCTAATGGCGTCATTTACAGACTTGAGTTAAACCGGAGAGTCACTGAGTGCAGATGTTAGTGCGCAGGAGGTGAAGAGGTTAAAGGCAACAGAGGCCTCAGCGATTTCATGACGACACTGGGACAGCGTGCCTTGCAGGCCAGCGAAAGCATTTCATTCACGCTGAAGTCGATGCCAGAGCCTTCCATCATTCAGGCAGGTGGCCTTGTCTTTCTTTGGGATGATAATGGACGTCCTTCAGCACATGGCAGCTTTACATGCCAACAGGGAACAATCCGTTTTGTACGAGGTGGTAGCGAGTCAGAGTTGTGCTTTATGGTTCTTCACATTCAGGTAGTTGACCCGTGTTCATCAGCTGTGGCTATATCTGGGTTGTGCTACATACTTCCATCTCTTTTACTGAGTCAGTGTTTACATTGTGTGCCGGTGCAAGCTGGAATATTGGTGATCAATGCTTCTCTGGAGGCACAAATCAATTAGTATTTCTGGCCTGATACCTACAATAACTACATTTAGCAAAACACATTAATTCTTGAAATCCAGTCGCAATAACAAAGTAAAGATAGCTTGATATACCACTGAACAATGCTAATGAATTTCCCCCCATGTGGTTGATTCGGTGACCCAACTGGACACAAACAAACTCAGGAAAAGTTTCATAAATACAGTGGGGTCTCTTGAGCCTTTAGATTTGGATACCTTTGGACAGAGAGTACCAGCTGGCTCCATTGGTGATACCCTCATCAAAGAAGTCTCCGCAGTTCCAGCCTTTGTGCATCCAGCTGTGAGCGTACGAGTAGGTCCTCGCCAACTGTCGTCACACAGAAAACACACATGGGCTCACGCATCCACATGCTTGAACACGCTCAGCAGACAGTGGTGAGATCAAACGTGTGCAACATCTGGAGAGAATTTTTAATCGGCTGCACACCTTTCTGAAGATTTTGTCATCTGGAGTGGCTGCATAAGTGGTCCTTCCTCGGATGCGGGGGTCTCTTGACTTGTCGAAGGGGTAATTGGCCACCACAGCTCCTCCGTGGAGGTTCGCCGACAGAACAAAGTTGTAGTTTTGCATCCATTTGATGACCGCCAAAGTCTCTGGTTCGACCTGGGGAGGATATTCAGAGACAAAGTTGAAAAGAAAGTAAGTCTTGGGGTTGGAGGACATTGCACAAGATACATGGATCCCTGTTAAAAAGATGTTTCCCTGTTAAAAGGGTGTTTTTCCTTTGCCTCTGTCGCCTTTGGGCTTGCTCTGGGGGTCAGGCATATGGGTTCTGTAAAGCGTCTTGAGACAATTTGACTGTAATTGGTGCTATGTAAATAAAATTGAATTGAAATAAATTGAGTTATATATTAATGCAGACACAGGCACACTAATGTAACTACTTTTTGCAGTGCAGTTTTTATAGGAAGTTCTCCATCAAATGTACGATTTATTTTTGTAAAATCATTTGAAGTATTTCATCCACATTCAGTTCATTGATTCTTTCCAATTCCTTAAAATATGCGAGCCAATGTCATTTAGCAGCCTGTCAAACTGCCTGTATATTGTCTATTAACTTACACTTAAGCATTACAGACTGTCTTCACTTCACCCCAGACTTATTCCAAACAACATCAGTGGACTGACATCTGGTTTTCTTTTCACTCAAAACCACAGGCTCCTCTGTTTGGCTGGTTATCTGGACAAATACTAGTTTTCTCTGCTTTGCCATATGCACATATTTTCTCTCTCTTATTCACTGTAAGGCATGCAGGTTAATCATTAGGCAAAAAATCTTTCTCAAGATTCTCCACCCTTCCTCTTATCCTTATCTCATGTTATCTGGCCTCTAAAAGAGCCAGACATGGTTAGTATTTGGTTAAAGAATCCTCCTTTTCTATTTGTGAGGCATTTAAGGGCTTTTACAAGATTGGGCAAGAGCTAAGAAAAGCTGCTACGATGGAAACAGCAGTTACTCTGATGGAAAAATCAACAATATGCAAACAACAGTAACATTGGTTTGCACACCCTCGGCTGTTTTTGAGGTTACAGAAGGCCGTCTTCTTGTTAATTAATTCATCCAATTCTGCACGAGTAGGTTCAGCCTTAGCCAGATGGCCTCCCCAATGCACACTCTTAAACCTTTAAATTCCACTTTGGGCTGTAATTTATTTTCCCTGTCAGTGCTAACTATCATCACACATGCTCGACCGTATATCATGTTTGGAGACAAAGAGTAATACCTCTCCTTGAATACGGTATGTAGGACAATAAACACAGTCTGGCTGTTTAAGAATAAGCAGTCCGATCAGTGACCTTGAACACAGCAGCTGTAACCAAGAAGCAGGATTTCTGTTTTGGGTGTTGGCAGGTATTTATTATCTGTGGATCTTTATATACACCAACCTTTGAAGTTAAAGCTGTCGCCACGGTGTAGGGTTACATATGAAGGACACACATGCATGTCTCTGTGCTATAAAACTCAGATAACTGCAGAGCATACTGTCCCATTCACACATGACGGATCATTTAGACAATTTGAAGTTAGTTTTCACACTGAATCAGGGATATCCTCAGTTAATAGTGGATGGGTGTGCTTCATGGTGGGCTTTTGTTTCAGAGGCTGTGTTAATACTTTAACAACAAACTCTGCTGTATGGAACATTTCTTTAAAAACTGATTCTTTCGTGGAGTTAACAATAAAGAAAATAAAATAACTGTTTGTGATAAACAGTAATCAGGCTTTTGCAATTAGATCCTTCGTGCTCTGAAACTCCCTGCCTTCTAAACTCACTAAATCTCCACCTTTTTTGCAGTCTCTTCTTAAACCTTTCCTCTTTGTGAAAGCTTGTGAGACAGTTTGATGCATGTTTTCATTTGCACTTTTGATTAGTATTTATTGGATTTTGATTGATTTTACAGCTTTTACGTTCTCTGGGCTCGTGTAGTTTGATCTTTTAGTCCTGGATTTTACTTCTTTATTTTCATGAATGTAACTTTGTTAAGAAAAATGCTATGTAAACAACATTTATTGTGAAAGATGGCTTTTTTGCTTGTTAGCAGAATTGAGAATAAAAGCAGTAACACCCTGGGCATCACTACACCTTTATATTTGTCAGCAAACTAAGGTGTTAAGGTTTATCCTACAGGCCCAAAAGTATATTTCTCACATTTTTGCTGTCTTACTTCGCCATGTTTTGTGCAGCACTGCTCCAGGATGAAGGAAAAAGTGACGATTTTTCATTACACTCATTCCTCTGAATGAATCACTTGGCTCCACCGGTAAATGCAGCATGGCTGGGCCTGCAGGCGAGCACTGGGCTTGTGGCTTCATGTAGTCAGTGAGAATGTAATCCTGACCAGCATGAATGAAGTAGCTGTAACAGTGACACAGTTACTCTTTTGTGTTTCCCTGTCAGGAGGCAGTCATGTGTGGAGCTCACCAGCCCCCAAATAGAAGGATTCACCGTTTTGGTTTACCGACACATTTTCAATTAAAGCCTAGCAAATAGGAAAAAAACATTAATAAAATGCTTTTCATTTTACATGGCAATAATATACTGAAATGTAAAAAGAAACAGTACTAATATGAGTTCTTCACTGAAGTCACACCTCATCAAAAACTGCTTTAACAGTCAAGCGGTTATTTTGAGAAAAGAGAAATCATTCTTTCCTTCCTTTTTTAGAGTATCCGTCCTCGATACAGTTTCCTGTCTATTGTTTAAGGACACTATGTCCTTTTTGCCTGACTCTAGTTGTAGATTGGTTAAGTTTTGGAATTCCTGTACTGATTACATCCAAAAGAAAACGGACTCAGCTGCAACTTCGCAATATGCATCGCTGTGTGTATTTGTCATATACATTGACCCCCTCTTTGTCTGACTGTCAGCAGATGGACTAGTATGTACTGCAATACAGTACATACAATACAGCTTTGAGCTGAAAAACCAAATGACATTTTCTGGGGAGATGTGACATTTCCATTAATTTGCTGAAAAGAGGCACTATATTAGACTTTTAATAATGCGACCTTTATATTACTGATAAGATTATATTACTACTAACAACAAGTAGATTATATTTTAAAGTATTAAAATAAAAACAGAGTGTATTTTTAAAAGTATGAAAAAGTAGATTATATTACTACTTTTTCATTCGAAATACAATGTTTGTATTACATCTTTATCTGTTTTTGATAATGTAATATCAAACCGACGGATAACAGTTACATAAGACTGAGTTAGTACATATTAACTACACGGCTGTGAACATTATTAATGCATTGGCACTCATACATATGGTAAATCTAGTCAATATTGTTTGAATGAGGTGGAAATAAACACCTTTATAAATATATTTGATCTTTGGAAGGATTTTTTTTTCATTATATTTGCAGAAATGTCACAGTATCCTGCAGTAATAACATTTAATGTCCTCAAAAGGAGAAACCAATATAGAAGAAAAACTCAAGGAACTAATCACAAACAGAAGCCATTTCAGTGTCTGGTTGGAGATAAGAACGACTGCAGACGAGACACCCCCGAGGATCTGACCTTAATACTTACAATGTACTCCTTGGCAGACTGTTAGCAATAGTTTGACAGCACATGCTCTCATATTTCCCTCTTCTGTTCATTTTACACTTCAGTGACTTAAAATAGGCCGTTCAATCAGCCAGAACCGAGCCATGTCTCTCCCACAGCCATTCTCAACCATGCTATTTACTCTGAAATATCGAGCCACAGTTTATTCCCTGTGTAAGTGGAGTGGGCTTCAGTCGTCTCAGAGCGAGAAAAATATCCACAACCAGAGCCTCTTTAGTTGTTCACTACCCCCTTGGAAAAGAGTGAAGGGGTAAAAGTAGCTATTATTTAAAAAGGAAAAAAAAGTGCCTGTGCTTTTGACTGACTTGGCAACGAGCAGATGATTTTGAATGAAATCACAGGTTTGTAAGCTATGCAGAGAGTCGGCCAGTACCTCAGGGTAGCAGGTAACAGTTACATTCTGAGGCAGCGGAGCAGGTCAGCTCAACTTCTCATGGTGGTGATGAAGAGACAAAAATGTTTAGGCTGAGGCTGAAAGTTTTCATATACACCGCATATATCTTATCAGGTGTTATGACTTCTGGAGTGAGAAGGCATGAAAGGAGCTCTGTTCCTCACTTTTTATAAGCATTTAGTGAGCTCCTGCATTAAAAACACACACAAAAAGACACACTTCTGACTGTATCGTGGATAAAATTGGGATCTTGGACCTATTTTTGAAGATTCTTCTGCTCCAGTTTGAGCTGGAAAGACTGAAGCTGCCGTTTTGCCCACCTGTGAGCGACCTCCATCTGATCCCGATGAAGGAAAGCACAGTTTATACGTGGAGAAATAAGCTCTCGAGTAACACAAGCAAACGCATCCATCCAAATGCGTCAGACTGTAAAAGCGCACGCAAACATTCGCAGCATGAAACAGACACCCTTTCGAGGGATTTGCTGCTTACTGTTTGAATTTATGGACATTTTCTATTAATTTAGCTGAAGCGAAACTGGTACCGGAATCTGATCCGAACCAATTTCTTCATGTCAACAAAGCTAAAGCCAAGATAACTACGGAGCTCTGTTCCAGTTGCTCATTATTCAGCTCCATATTCAAACACTGCTCACACAAGCATGAGAAATGTGCTCATCCATCTTCCTCACTCCGACTCTGACCCACATAGGCTTGTGCTCATACATCCACATTTTGCTCAGAGACTTGACACACAGATTCCTCGGTGTGTATCCAGCAGCACTGACCTGATGCTCCCAGTTGTCCGGCAGTGGCAGGTGGTGGTTTCGCCCGTTGGTTTTCTCGTAGTAGTACATGAGGGCGTTCAGGTCTGGAAAGTTGCGGTTCAGATCGATTTCTCTGGAGTTTCCTCGACCTACCAGGTAGCCGTTGAACTCTGGACCCTGTTAACCCACAGACAAAAAAAAAATGCCAGGCTTTTTTGGGGTAACTTTAGTTTAGGAGTGATTGAATGATTTTGGCTTCTGACATAAGATTTCACGCTATGATTGCCTGGAAGCAGTAGAGGAAAACTGACTTATTATTCCCCAACCTGCAGGGGCCATACATAAGGCAACAACAGTGAAATATTTTC
This sequence comes from Acanthochromis polyacanthus, assembly GCF_021347895.1. Classification (NCBI taxonomy): domain Eukaryota; kingdom Metazoa; phylum Chordata; class Actinopteri; family Pomacentridae; genus Acanthochromis; species Acanthochromis polyacanthus. The sequence goes on along the minus strand of NC_067131.1, from coordinate 10,762,864 downwards.
CGAGAGATTCTTCTCGGTCAAAGCATTTAAGCCACAATGATTTATTAATATGATTCCCAAAGGATTTTAAAACGTGAAGACGAAGCGAACAAAAAAAAATCCAAGACAAGGGCTGAGTTCCTGCCACAATAAAAGGCTTTTAATATTGCATGTCTGACACAACATCGAAGTATTTTTATATACTTAATGGCTTTATATTTGTACTTTGAGTGAAATGTCTTCGGATTGAAGTTCTCCATAGAATCCCGAGGACTTTGATGATCCCTTAATTTTGTATCTTTTGTCATTATTAGAACAAAATGTTAACTTTTTCTATACTTTGGTTTACGATAAAATACCTGCAGAACCAATTACCTTTCATTTACCTCAGCTTTACTTTGCATATGCAAATTAGAAAATGTTTGCACACTTTTGCACATTCTAAACTGAGACAGCAAATATTATTCCTGCTGAGCATCGACTTGTTAAAGAGCCTTGTGATTTCCTTTTTTGTTTGCAATTGTTAAAAAGGCCTTTAATCTTTGAGTGGCACTTGAAAAAATGTTTTGCTTCCATCTTTATAAAGACGTTCTTCTTTGACGTGACAGCAGTATATTCAGAAAACAAACACAATCATTCAAAAATACTGTCATCTGGGATTCACAGTATGTCACTGTAATCCACCTGACAGAGCTGAATGACACTGGCACTCTAAACATTTTCTGATGTCGCGGGCATGAAAAGACTTTCTGTTTTGTTTTTGCTTTTCCTCAAAAGTGAAATTAGTACCCGTAGCTAACACTATGTCATCCAGGATGCTGGAAAACGAAACAGCCTCGCCATTGTTGTCCAGATGCTGCTGCACCCAAACATCTGTTGATGCAACAAATTACAGTGCAGCGCGCATGTGTCGTCTGATTGGCAAAGAGAGGGACTGCCATGTGCAACTGGTCACTTCAGGATATATAATTAGTCTCAGAGAGGTTGTGTGCACGTGTATGTGTTTTTGTTGCTGAAGGTTGCATGTGATTGTTGTTTCACGGTCCATAATTAACCCTGATGGAAAGCAGGGGGCTTTAGCAGAGAGCTGATAGATGGGGTTATTATAGACATTTGCAGCATTAGCGACTCTTTGTTGCTTCCTTTAGTCACACACACATTAAAAAAGGACTCATATGTGTTGCTTTAACTTGTAGGTGTTTCATTTCACCCAGTGACTTCAACATTTCTAATATTTACACTGGTGAGAGCACAATCAGGGAAAAATGTAGACATTTTTTCTCCATAAGTAGGGGGATGACTGCTTAAGAAAACAGCCAGAGGTGTCTTCTGTGGGGGATTTTCTCTGGTTTTTCTGTTTTTTGGCACATAAAAGCATGCCCGGGGTGTACATTACCTGTCTGGCAGCCACCTCATAGCCATCAGGGTTCATGGAGGGCAGGATGTGGATGCGCGTGTCATGGATCAGCCTCATGATCCGCTGGTTTCCGGCCCGATACTCCTCGCACAGGAACTGTGAGAACTTAATGAGAAGCTCCCGGCCGAGCACCTCGTTGCCGTGCATGTTGCCCACGTACTTGAACTCGGGCTCCACTGGGGAGGAAGTGGAGAAGTGGAAGCGGGGCAAGAAGTTAAAAAGCTGCATAGAGCTGCCAAGCGGGACATTTATAATGACTGCCTGAGTGAACACATATACCAGGCTTTGCAAAAGTTCTGTTACACGGTTTCATGATCTTTAGAGACGTTTACATGTCGGAGTGAAAAATTCCATTAAATAAACTGAAAGTTCTACCTTGTAGGCAGGTGTCCTTAATACAATTTTTTTTCTCCGGTGAAATTGTCAAGATGGAAGTCAAAAGAGTTGAGATATCTGCTCTCCTTCATGCTGGCCACAACAAGTCTGACAGAGCCAAGCAGCTGAACATCAGCCGGATGACCGTCCACAGAGTCGTGGAGAGGCTCAAGAATGGTGAAGATCTTTCAGATGATCTTTCAAGAATGGTGAAGACCTGAAAGATCTTCACCATTCTTTAGCCTCTCCACGACTCTGTGGACGGTCATCCGGCTGATGTTCAGCACAAAGGAGAGCAGATATCTCAACTCTTTTGATTTCCATCTTGATACAACTTCACCGGAGAAAAAAATTTGTATTAAGGACACCTGCCTATGAGGTAGAACTTTCAGTTTATTTAATGGAATTTTTCACTCCGACATGTAAACGTCTATAAAGATCATGAAACCGAGTGTAACAGAACTTTTGCAAAGCCCGGTATATATATGAGAGCACTCACCAAATAGGAATACTGTACGCTCATTAGCTAGGCTGTCTTTTTCATGTTTCAGTGCTTATTTCTTATTCATTTTTCAGTGAGTTACATAATGTTGCGGGATGTAAATTTGGTCAACAGCTTCTGGTCAGCTTCTGGAGTGAAACAAGTAAGGGAGCTGTGCTTAGTTCTTGCACTTTTGTGATAAAAGCACTGAAATGTTTATGTATTAAATGCTAAATATAGTATAGTGGTGGCAAGTCAATTACACTGCAATATCAACAGATTTAAGACTCTGTGAAAACACTGCAGACCCACTATTCTTGTTTTTAAATGCCAGATATATCATCTTTTTTTTTAGTATGCATTGTTTTTCCTTGTCAAAACTTGTCACCTATACCCACAATGCAATTGAACCACTTACAATCCATTGCAGATTTAAGTGTGTTGTTTTAACGGCCTCAAGCAGAGACAGAAGAAGGATGCAAAGCTAAACTCACCTCTTTCTATCCACACTGTCAGATATATTTCACTTGGTAAACTTGCCAAACTTTAAAACAGTACGTCAAACACCTCTTTCTGGATCCACAAAATAACTTTTACTGATTCTAATGTGACTTCAATGCAGCGTGACAATTGCTACAGTGAGCTACTGGTCATATTAGACGGAGTGAGGATGGAGCAGCAAAACTACTCCTATTTATTTATTGGCTTTTTATTTCAAGGAGGAACATTGTGACCGTGTTTTGCATAACTGCAATCTCCTGATAAGGATATTTCCTGAAAAATGTCAGCGCCTGGGAGTGAGTGCGCTTAGGAATGATTTGGGGAAGGTCATGTGGCATTCTCATGGGCATCTGTCACTGATTGGGTGAGCCACCAATCCAAACAGTCTCCCTCTCTGTATCGTGTTCTCTCCTCCCACGGGTCCCTCCATTAATCACTGCTGCGGTGCTGAGAGAAACCCCCAAACTTTAGCTACTGCTGAACACTGGCTGAACAGCTGAACATGATTTTGCACCGAAACGGCAGCTTTTCAGTTTGTAACAGTTTGCACTTCTGTTGTTAAAAAGAAAAAGTAAATTGTTGGCTTTTTTTTGGAAGAGTTGGCTATTGTGAGGTCAAGTGGATACTTCCCAATTTATCAACCCCCTTCACTAATTGCTTCAGGCATCCAAATGGCAGCTTGGCCACTGCAATTCACCTCCTTTTCTTTAACATGGCGCCAACTGGCCTGGAGTTCAGAAAACACTGCTGGCTCTAGTGTGCAGCTTTAAACACACTCAGCAGCATGTGAAAGACATGAACTTCCTAAAGGGTGCAGGATAGTTGACCCAGACAAGACCTCAGGTCACTTACACCCCCCCCCCCCCCCCCCCCCCCACACACACACACCCCGCCTCGTGAAGTGTACAGTTCCTGTTTTTCACCCTTGGTCACCTTGCAACAGAAAGGCACACATCCTTCTATTCTACTGAAGGAAGCCCCTACTTGTGCAAAAAAAAAAAAAATGCAAGCTCAGCCACAGCCAAAAAAGCATTCCCTGCAGTCATCCTGTTTTTTTTTTCCTTCTATTAAAATTGCAAGAATGGAAAAATCTTCCAGATCACTTACATATGATATCACCATCTGGCTCATTTCCAATGCAAACATCAGACATAATGAGGTGATGGTTTTCAATTTGCAAGCCATATGCAAAAATAAACACCTGAAGAGCTGATTGAGTGGTTAGGAGAGGAGGGGAGAAAAACAAGCCGAGCTTTTGAAATAGTGGGTTCAGGGTTAAAGCTTTGTTGACTCAAAGTGAACCTCTCTGTCATCTGCTCAGCTTTGAATAACACCCCGCACTTTGTCAGTGGTTGGATGGCAAAAAATTTGAAATGAATCACAGATGTTGACTCATTTCTTTCACTTTTGCCTTTACTTTTTCAATTTGGATTTTCCACAGCTTACGGTCACCGATGTTTTGCAAAGGAGCCAGCTTGGGATCTCTCCTTGTTTTTTTGTCTCCACTGTTGAGCCACACAGTGATTCAGCTTCAAAAAGCCAAAAAAGCTTGCATTTCATCTCCTCGGGACAAAACCAGAGCCCCCACAGACTGCTCTGTCTCCTGCCAGCTATGTTCTCACTCCCAGCAGCGAGAAGTACTGAACAAATGAGCAGCCAGTGACATGGCCTGTGCATTTGAAATCGCACACAGTCCATTAAAATGCATTTGCTGCACCGCTAGATCATTGTGTCAAGTTTGTTTGTCAAGTCGGAATTCAGTTGCTGCACTCTTTATGAATAACTCCCTACTCTTTCCAACATGCAGCTTGATTTAACACACTTTTCATTTACAGAATAAAACCCAGCCAACATTTCTTTTTCCTCCACTGGCCAAATAATGAATCAGGTGTTTACTCACATGCTTCATGGATGCCTGGGTTATCACTGAACTCCAGCACATAGAGGTGGCGCCCCTCCACGCTGCGCCCGATGCTGTATATGCGTGTGATGTAGGGGCATTCGTTCTGCACTGCAAACAGGGCTCGTACCATGTCCTCATACCGGTGATGCTGGAAGTCTGAGCCGGACACCCGGAGTCCCATCAGCCCCAGCAGGAGAGCACAGAGCCAGGGAAGAGTCCACCACTGCTGCATGGTCCCCCTCAGCCCAGGTTGTGCAAGCACAGGAGAGGCCGGTGAAGAGGCTGCCTACACAACTATACAAAACACTCAGTAGCAGATGGATCTGCCTCTTTACACACTAAACATACTGCTCAGTCCCTGCTTGCTCTTTTCCTTTCTTGTACCCCTTCTTTCTCCAGCTCTGCCTCCTCCCACATACAGTCCTCACAGTGAAGAGCAAGTAAGGACAGCCCCCCGCTCCTTCTTTGTCTCACTCTCCTCCTCCAACAGCTGCTTCTCTCCCTCTCTTTCCCTTTGGGTCCTTGTCAAGTACATGCTACTTGCTTTATTAGCGCTTTCGAATGCTTCTTCTGCTTCAAGTAGTCCCCCCCTGGGCTCTCTGCACACACACAATCTGAATTTCTTTCTGTCTCTGAGACACTCATTTTCTATCCCTTTCTTTGTCTTTAACTTCTTGTTCTGTGCTCCCTTTCCTGGGAAAGAGGGGTTGTTTCCACGGCACTGCTTTCCCCAACCCCTGCAGCCCTCAATCATCCATTCATTAACTCTTAAGTCAACACACAACCCCTGTGTCTGAGTGTGTGTGTGTGTCTGAGTGTGTGTGTGCATGCATGTGGGCCTGCGCTCCTCAGATGAATCAGTGTGAAAGCTCTTTCGCAACCTTTGGACTGGTTTTGTTGCTCGGTTTTCCCAAAGCGCGCGCTCACACACACACACATAAGAAAACATACCCACACATGCTCTTGTGGCCCTGAGAAGAAGGACCAAATGCTGCAATTAAACTTCTGAAAGGCTCAGGTTGATGCCAAGGCACATGCCCCCCCCCCCTCCACAAATACACACATATATGCTGCAGAATGTGCAAGGGGTGCTGTCAATCAAACCTGCAGGAGAAAAGTGTAGCCTTTTCCTCGCACAATGTTGTGCAACTGCTCATGGAAGCTTCAGAAAAGCGAGAAGGAAAGGCAAAGGTGAAGTGAGAGAAAGAGCTGCAGATGGAAAATTAAGCAACAGGAGGCAACAGGAAGGAGAAGAGTCAAAGGAGAGGAAGAGAGGAAGGACAGGGATGGAGAGAAAGCAGCAGAAAAAGGATGAAAAAGAGACAATTTTAGGCAAAGGCAATCACAGTGGTTTCAGTGCATAGTAATGTGCTATTCTGTTACTGATTTTTCTCATATTGTAAACCTGAAACCGTCTCACATCACATGACGTCAATGCTTTTCTAATTAACGAGCTAAAGTGAATGCATTGGAGCAGTCTCTGCAAGTGATTGTGTTTCTTCTGCTTCATTGTTTGCACATGGTATGCCTCAAAGCTCCACTCTCCACTCCAACAATGCTTATATGTAACTCCCAGCTGGCTGAAACAGCCCCAGAAAAATGCGATTAAGTCACAAGTGTCCGGCAAAAATCAAATGTTGCGAAACATCCCTCTGCTGCAGAGATAATAGGATTGTGACCCTGAATTCTTACAAACTCTTGACGTCGTAACAACACGCATAAAACCTGAGTGAGAGAAGCTGAACTTGAATTGCAACCTTGAGTGGCTGTAAGCAGTACTGTGGTGTTTTAATTTCGTGAAAGCCGTAAAAACTGTACAGTGTTTCCTCTCGACAAGCTAATCTATGTGTGCATTCCTCTGCAGCAGCATCAAGTCAACAAACATGCATTAAGTGTTCATGATCGTCTTTGCTGAAACTAAAATTCCAAGTCTGAAAATGAAGCTGAAAACCTGCAAGAGAATGTGTCTGATTCTCACATGTAGATGCATCATTCACTCAGTCAGATGCTCTCAGTGGCTCTGAAGGCCACATATTGTAAGAAAATGACACCTGGTGGACATATATGACACTACAACCATGGACAATGGTTGATTTTGTTATGGAATACTAGCCTATGTTTTGTTTAATTAGCACATATAAATGTTTAGAATAATACATCTATAAGTTATTGTTATATGTAACTATATTTTTGAGTAATAACGATGTTAAAGCTAGTTGATATTTTGCATTTACAACATGAACAAAAACTATGTTTGACCTGTGCTTTAGGTTACCTTCTTTCATTCAATTACAATTGACCTGTGCATTAATCAGATTAAATCTATTGAAGTCCAGAGGACGAGCAAGGAGAAGCAGTGGAGAGCTCACTGTAGACACAATAAAAGAAAAAAACCTACAGAAAAGAAAGTGTGCAATAAGGTTTTACATCAATATTCTTCCCAATAATCATCTGTATTTTGAGTCTGTGGAACTTTTGGAGGAAGAAATCTAAATTAAAGCTGCAAGCAGCATTGGATGGGTCCTCGCATCGTTGCTGGTCGGCGAATCCACACATGCCCACCAGGTGGCGCTGAGACCGAGAGTGTATTTCAGGCTGTGGATATCATCATGGCTGGACTCTGATCACACATGTAAAATTTCGGGCAGATTGACGCACGTATGGGGCAGTTACACAGCATTTGTTGTCCATCCACCAGGTGGTGCTATGACTCTGACTCTATATTGATCTATTGATGACATCAGGACCAAACTCTGATCACTCATGTAAAATTTCAGTCAGATTAGAGCATGTATAGGCCACTTATACACTATTTACTGTCTAGCCACAAGGTGGCGCTATGACTGTATATCAGCATTAATGACCACTTTTTCAATTTTACAGGGGGCGCTATGGAGCCATTTTGCCACACATGGGCGCAACTGACATAAAATATCAAATTTTTCACCAATTCTGGATGTGCATGCAAAGTTTGATGCGTTTTGGGGTATGTTTAGGCCGCCAAAGTGGAGTTTGAAAAGACGGGAAAGAGTAAAGAAGAAGAAAAAGAAACCCGAGGTTTCAATAGGGTCCTTCGGCACCGTCAGTGCTCGGACCCTAATAACCTCAGTTGGATTTTATGTTTTTAAAAGCATCAGTGTTATTTAAAGCAACAATCAAATGCATATTTAAAAATCCAATATGGAGAATGAGTAATCTGGTTGCAGATGCTGGTTGCAGATTCATAACCCTGTGTTTCTAAGTGTGTAAAGGAACTCTACTGTGTTTGCAAAACACAGGAAAGTCCTCTTTAAAGCCAGTATTGTCCATTCTGATTTGCTGTAGAAACGTGGCAGCGCAACATTTTGGACTCTTTATGCAGATATGAAGGCCTCATTTAAAAGATAATAAAACATCCTAAACTTTGGATGAGTATGCATGCAAACATTATGATGGAAAGCATCTTGTGTTACATTTCTGACAATAGATCCTCCTAAATCCTATACTGGTCCTTTAATGAGACAAACTTTAATTCTTCTGTTGACATATTCAGGACATGTTTTCATATTTCAACTAATTTTTAAATTATTCGGTCATTTGTAGCACTAAAAAGAGATATTTGATTTTTTTTTTTCTGTAAATCCTGCAGCTGAAGTCTGACATTAAAATAAGCAAGTGTTGTGCTGACAGTGACACTACAGCTATTGATCACTAGTGGGCAGTGTGTACTACCACAAACCTCATAGAAACTTGGTTACATGCAGTAAGTAGTGAATATTAAGCCCTTTACTCATTTGCGTCACTGAATGAAGCCTAACTTGGTGGTTAAGCCAGTTAGACACGCTGTTAGATACACTAATATTCACTTTTTTCAGTTTTATTTGATTAAAATAATTGTTTTTTTAGTATATTTTTAATCATATTTTAATTTTCAATGAAGCCAGCTTTTCAACAGACACCAGAGCAGCAAACAAAACTCCGGCTGCTTCAATAATCTGACATATTTGATGCTCAAACTCGCCCTCCAGCCAAATCAAACCTTCTCCAACTCGCAGCTGTGGATGCTGCGCTTTCCACGCCCCCTGCATTAGCACTACGACACGGAGAGCTGTGGATGGGGAGCAGAGGAGGCGGCTTTAAGACGTTTGACTCTATTTGGAATTGTCTGGATCACAGATGAACAAAGTTTTTTTTTTCTTTTCTCCTTCTTCTCTGTTCTTACTCACTCGGCAGCTCACTGGCGCGCTGCGTCCTCAGAGAGCCCAGAGCAGGATGGGTGCTCTCCTTACGCACGGCATGTTCTTATGGATTTTGTTCTGTGCGGGAATAACAGCAGTCTGCGGTGAGTTCTGCTCCTTTTTTTCCTCTTCTCGTTTTATCCAAAACGCGTCAATCTAGAGGCAGCAAAAAAAAAAGAAAAAAAAAAGGTGAAAATGATGTTCTCAGATCTGGTCCGAAAAGCATGATGTCCAACTGAGGGTGCCAGTGTCATTTAATAACAGGCAACTCTCATGCGTTTCGTTAAAGATAGATCATACTGAGTACCTGTAGATTTTTTTAAGAAGTTGTGCAAGTAAATGAATGATGAAGAACTTATCATACATAGTGTTCTATACACAATGGTGGAAGAAGTATTGTCATAATAGCTGTATCTATGAAATGAACTTAAGAAAGATACAGAATTGTCTTAAGTATTAAAGTAAAAGTATTTGGCTGCTGTGAGTGATTTACTTTATTAAATTTGATAATATCAAGGCATTAATGAATGAATAAACATCCTTTAACTGTATCTGCATTTGTGGTTGTGCAAGTTTAAGCAATTTAGGCAGGGGGGAAAATAATTAAGTCAGTTTAGTTAAGCACCTAAGTAAAAATGTAAGGTAGTTATACTGTAATTAAAGATCGTATTTGTGTGTTTTCTACTTCAGCTCCACTAATTTTAGAGGGAATTATTGTACTTTTTAGTTACTACAGCTATCTTACAACAGATAAGGACTTCAGTAACAATCAGTTGTTAATTTAAAGCAAATTAAGCCACCTGACAGTTTATAAAATGCTGCTCTACTTCAATCTGCTGCAATATTTAAGAGGTGTTTGCATCTTAATTCATCAGTAATAATGCATTGGTGTATAGGTGTGTAATGAATGCTTTTATACTTAAAGTTCATTTTCCTGGTAATAGTTACAGACTTTTACATAGGATGTGAACAGTAGGGCTTTGGGTTGTGAACATTTTAAATAGTAGTAGTACTTACATCTATATCTGAATCCTTTTTTCTGTCACTGCTTTCAGTTAGTCCAGTGTTTCCCCTTGAGGGTTCAGGCCTCTCTGAGGGGTCACAGTCTTTCACACATAAATCTTTGGGGTTGTAAGATGATTAATAGGACAGGAAGTAGAAAAAAAACAAAAGTCTCCTGTTTACATTTTGTTGATCATTGGATACTTAATGCATCTGGGTTTTGAATTGATGTTGAAATATTGAAAAGAACCTTGTTAGAGGTTTGTATAGAAATTGACAAGGGGTATCAACAAAAAGGGCTCTGAATTGAATTTTACAAGCTTGTTTGCCATGTAACATCTTAATAATGACAGCTGTTGGGTAAAAGTAGCATAGTGGTAGAAGTTGGCAAAACGTTACGAAATGCAGGTCTACGCAAACTCTGTATATATGACTTGCCTTTGTTCTTCAACTTTCCAATAAAAATAAACTAAAACTCTAGTGTCACGTCCAAATTTTACACATTATAATCACACAAGGATGTAAGAGACTTCATCTGTTCTTGTCTTCTTCTTATTGAATCTTTCTAGATTTCAAACACATTTTTTTCTTCTTGTCTTGGATCCAGGTTCAAATGTGTGCACTTCCAGAGGAGCCAGCACATGTAAGCAGTGTCTGGCTGTTCACCCAAGCTGCGCATGGTGCTTCCAAGAGGTGGGCTCCTTTTCCACTTCACTTCAGTGAGGCAATGAGTTTTCTGCCAGGCGTGCTTGGTGCAGACTGGTACCAATCTCCTCATCAGCCCTTTTTAATCTGGTTGAGAAGAACACTCTCTCAGTGGTTATTTCAGGTCACATCTACCCTCAAACTCTTTGTATGATCCAGAACAGTTAGATTTGGACTTCTTGTTTCTCTGTTAGAGCAACACGAATGATGCAGATGAAGTTTTTTGAGCTGCTTCAGGGACACTTACAGCTGCCTATGTGACGGACATCCTGTGGGTGCACGAGGATAAAGTCATATTTCCTGATTCGAACTCATGAGGGCAATGATTTAATGTTGTAAAATACAGTTTGGGAGTCAACGTTTTGACTTTTTCAGGATGACTTCAGCCTGAGGTCTCCAAGCTGAATCATCAAACTATTTAAGGGTGTTCAAAGAGGATAGACATTTACATTTAAGGTGAAATTAGCCTCTAAGCACAGTTTTTTCACAGGCTTAAGCTGTTTCTGGATTCTAGTCTTTATTACAGATGCATCTTCTGTATCGTCATAAATTCACATATTCAAGTACGTCCAAACTACCAAATGTTCCTGGGAGCTGCTGCTCTCTAGAGAATGACCTGCCTCTTCCTTCAGGACTTTGGCCAAGGGGTCGCCGACTCATCCCGCTGTGATCTGAAGGCCAACCTGGTGGCAGCAGGATGCGCAACATCAGCTCTGGAGTCTCCAACCAGCAAACTGCAGGTGATCGAGGACCGGCCGCTCAGCAACAAGGCGGCAGGAGCAGCACAGGTCACTCAGATAAAACCACAGAAACTGCACATCACCCTCAGGCCAGGTGAGCCCCTCTGTACTGTTTAGATCAGACATGTTGTTTCGATTTAGAGGGAGCTAAACAGGAAATGAGGCTGGGTACTTGCTCCTTGCTTAGATCCAAGCGTAGCATGAGCAGTGAGTGAATGAAAAGACCAATAACATCAGCATTGTTCTCCTCTCAGATGATGCCAAGCGCTTCACAGTGAAGGTGCGTCAAGTGGAGGACTACCCCGTCGATCTGTACTACCTCATGGATCTCTCCTACTCCATGAATGATGACCTCTTCCGCCTGAGGACGCTGGGCAGAGGCCTGGCCGAGGCCATGAACCGAACCACCAGCAACCTGCGCATGGGCTTTGGTGCGTTTGTGGACAAGCCGCTCTCGCCTTATATGTACATTTCACCCAAAGAGGCTGTGAAGAACCCCTGCTACAGGTAAAAGAAATAATGCAGGAGGAACTTAAACTTGTGTACCCACTGTCAGGTCAGGAGTATCTTGAGCAGCCATGCTGACAAACACAAGAGAAAATTACGTTTAAGTTCCTGCTTTTAATAATGCTGACTACCATCAACTGAATTATTTGGCAATGAACAAGAGGAAATAGGACTGTATTGTCACAGTTACAACAGTTTTAAGTGTAATTTCCTCCTTATAGTTGAATATTAAGCACATTTGTTCAGATTTAATGATGTACTGTAAATGGGAAACCACTCCCTGGTTTTTGGCCAGTTCTACCAGAGTACTAAGGTTTTGCAATGCTATTTGCCTGCAATTTAGGAACATATAATATAACAACATATAACATTAACCATATGAAAAGCAAATATAAGATATTTAATGGAATAGTTTGACATTTTGTGGCCTTTGCTCATACAGTCTTTAGTTAAATTAACCTTCATCAGTGCACGTGGCAAAACCTACTTCATCAGTTCACTTGAGCCTAAAGGGACTGAAAAATCCAACTTGTAAAGAAAAAAATATGACAAGTTTTATACCCCTGGGATCTGCATGGACCCCAGGTGTACTGATGAGGGTTAAAGTGATTTTTCCCCCAAAATTACTCCTTCCTGCTCACTTAATTCTATACATTCTAATAATGAACCTGTTTCAGTGTCCGTACAAGAACACTTCAACTGACTCCAGACTTCACTGTAATGGAAAGTTTATTTTAGTGGCTACATTCTTACATTTACCAGAGTTTTGCATTCCTAACGTGTGCCTACTGGTGTTGATTTCAGTGGCTGTTTATGTCTGCATGTGGGAAGTAGCTTCATTATGCAGATGATGTCATTTTTGTGAGGACATCTTTAAACACAGCGTTGCTCGGTAATAATGCAGACAGCCTCCGAGTCACAGCACTTGTTAAAGGCTCACAGTAGCTCCCAAGTGCTTGGTCAGCTGCTCTGAATCAGCCGCAGGTAATTTAGAGTGAGAGTGTCGCAATGTGAGCCGCTGTAACTCCACCCAAAGGCTCCACCGAGGTTGATTTGGCGGTTTAATGTCTCCTGGGGTCATTTACTTTCCCGCCTACAGACAGTCTGCTGAGATCCAGCCTCCAGGAATGTTTGGATAAAAGATAAGACAACAGAAGAATTTCAGTCTAGTAGTGTACAACAGAGAGACAAAAAGTGGTCCACGTTGCAGAAAATTGTTTTCAAAATGAATGAAGAATGGAAGAAAAAACTCGTAAATGTGCTTTGAAGTGAACTTTTAGAGCAGTTTCACTAAATTTGGCCACACTGCATATGACTTTGGGTATGGTACTGTCACTGTAATGAAAAGTACTAATACATTAATGTAAAAACCATTCCATTACAAGTATAACATTTGCATGAAGAATCTTACTGAAGTAAAAGTGGGCTGGTGTGGTTACACGTGGTCTGCAGTTGTGAGGCTGGTTGGATGTACTGCCAAATTCTCTGAAAAGCCTTTGGAGACGACTTTTGGTAGAGAAATAAACATTCAATACATGAGCAACAGCTCTGGTTGACATTCCTGCTATCAGCATGCCAATTGCACACTCCAAATCTTGTGGCATCTGTGGCATTGCGCTGTGATAAAACTGCACCTTTCAGAGTGGCCTTTTATTGTGGGCAGTCTAAGGCACACCTGTGCACTAATCATGGTGTCTAATCAGCATCTTGATATGGCACACCTGTGAGGTGGGATGGATTATCTCAGCAAAGGGGAAGTTCTCACTATCACAGATTTAGACAGATTTGTGAACAATATTTGAGAGAAATGGTGATATTGTGTATGTGGAAAAAGTTTTAGATCTTTGAGTTCATCTCATAAAAAATGGGAGCAAAAACAAAAGTGTTGCGTTTATATTTTTGTTGAGTGTAGTAGTGAAGTGGTGGCACATGTGGTAAATGTTATCGCTGCTGAACATTAGCATTGTGATAGTGGAATGTTTGTCCAACATTTAGCATTTAGTTCAAAGAATTGGAGAACACCAAGCAGTTTACAGGTGTTTTTGCTCCTGTTCATTTTTACTCCCTGTGGGTTCATTTTTCACTGCACCCCCCTCTATGGAAATGGCACAACCATGGCAACGCAGTATAACACAGCTACAATGCCATAAAACACAAAAACAGAAAAAACAAAAGTTGAATTGCTCTGATTGTTTTTCAAAAATAAAAAAAATGCCATTATTTATTTTTCCAACACCAAATATGCACCATTTTTGGAGTGCCAACAGGTGTTACCGATCAAAACTCGGCGACTCTACATACTATCGATATATTACAGTGACATTTAGAATTTATTCCCATACTTGTCCTATTACTGCTCTGTGTAAACACAGCCTGCAGTTCAGCCGAATTTGGGTGAATTTTTGTTACTTCTGACTGTTGGTTGCAGTTGAGTCACTAATGGTTTCTCAGGTGTGCCGATGAATGCATAATTTTATTAAGTTTTACAGAATTTTGTTTGTGCAAAGGGCCCTTATTTAAACGAGACACTCAGAATGAAATGATTTTGATAAAATATGATTTAGAGCTCATATTTGGTTATTTTTCCCGCCAAAACTGCATGCCACACAAGATTACTTCAAGGACTGTCAGGAAGTTAAAAACCCTTAGACCTTTTTGATTTCACAGTTTCTTGCTCTGACAAATGGTGTAATTTGGGTGATTTTTCAAAAACCGTAACATGCCTTTTAAATCCACCAGCAGATTTCGGGATCCCGAGGGTTAACTGCTAAATTAAACATTTAAATCTCTGTTTACTTGGCAGCATTAATACCACCTGCTTACCTCAGTTTGGCTACAAACACGTTCTCTCTCTGACGGAGGAGGTCGGTCGCTTCACAGAAGAAGTAAAGAAGCAGATGGTGTCCAGGAACCGAGATGCCCCCGAGGGAGGCTTTGATGCCATCATCCAGGCTGCTGTGTGCAAGGTGAAGAAACCGGCCACACGTGCAAACACACATTCGCCGTCTCGCACACATGATTTTGTTCTACATTCTTTTTCTCTTCTGTCACACATAAACACTCTGTGAAACTTTTTGAATTTGCAAGAGAAGCAGCCAGTGTTGAAGTTAGCGAGAACCCAGCATGAACTGAAAAAGAAATAAAATCCCTTGATCAAAAACCGAGTTAAATTTTTTGTCTTACCCTGTTTTCTTCTACGGTTTGATGGGAACCAGGAGCAGATTGGCTGGCGACCTGGTGCATCCCACCTCCTCATCTTCACCTCAGACGCTAAGACTCACGTCGCTCTGGACGGTCGTCTGGCTGGAATCGTGCAGCCGAATGACGGACGGTGTCACCTCAGCTCTGACAACATGTACAGCATGTCGACCACCATGGTTAGTGGATACCTTGTTAGAGAGAAGGAAAGACTTGATTCAAACATGTAGGCCTGTAGACGTAATAGAGGAAGTAATCATTTGTAGTCTTTGTTTTTCTAACCACACTGTTTGGTCTGGCCCCACAGGATTACCCATCTCTTGCTCTCATCACAGAGAAAATGTCGGAGAACAACATCAACCTCATCTTTGCAGTCACCAACCCTGTGGTTCCTCTCTACCAGGTCAGGACGCATTCAAGTTGGCTTCTGACTTTTAAGTGCAGCATATTAAATTCACATTAAACAGTGCAATACAAAAATACAAATGCATTTTTGAACTGCGACTGAGATGATGACCAGTCCCACTCTGTAATCATCTCATCTTGCACATGAGGGAGTGTTTTAACTAAAGTCCTCTAAACCTCATTGGTTTTAAAGGGAGATTTTTTGGATGTTGCATTAGAGGAAGAATGGAAACTCAAAAAGAATCTCTTTTACACAGTGTTGAGACACTGTTACAACCAACTGTGTATCTACATGACCTGATATGAAATTTATAGTTGTGGCTGCAGGATGGAAACAGTTGAACATATATCAGACTGTTGTTAACCCTTTAAGCTGCAGTCAATTCCAGCCATTTTAAGTACAAAAAAAATCGCTAATATTTCATTTGTCAATAAAAATATGACAAGAAATACAGGGACTTTTGGACGCGCATCGCGAGGTGCATTTCCTCGAAAACGACCTATTCGTGGAGTATATACCGACTTCAAGACATGTTTTGGGCAAAATAGTTTACTGGCTTGTTTTGTCTGGATGTCCAAGGTTGGATTATGGCCGTTTTTTGTGGAATATTTTCATCTGTGTGTAATAATGAACCCGGAAATGTGAGTCGCGCTGTGTACGTTGAAGCCGTGTACAGAGAAAGGATGGATGGATATCCGTTGTTTGTCGGACAAATGTGTTTATATTACCCGCTGTGGTAATCACATCTGAAAGTGGTTTATACCGGCAGATTCATGAGAATCTAAGCTTTCCATCGGCGTATAGTGTTTGTATAATCGCGTTTGCAGTTTCAGACATTTAAGGAAATGCTTACGCAGATCTCAAAGCGTCCCGCGGGTGGGACACTGAAGCTTAACGGGCTGAGTTTGGGTGTGTGCCACTTCTGCATTTTTGGGACATTTACACATTTGTGTAACTATATGATTGATGTATTAGATACGTGTTTCTCATGAGGTTTTGAGAAACTACTGAGCCAGTGTAACCAGCTTGACTTCTCCTAATAGATCCAGTAGCAGCCATTAGCTTAACTTTTTATGTTCATTCTGCCTTTTCCTGTCAGTAAATCATCTGAAGCGAATTTTTAAAGGTCCCGTATGGTGAAAAACAATTTTACCATTTATCGTTCTCTATTTGTCTGTTTCCATTGTCAGATAACGATATAAGTACGCAATAATGACTGAAATGCAGCTTATTAAGGCTACAACCAGCAACTACTTCAGAGATTTTTCCAAGCTGCTGCTCTGTACCACAAAAGTACAGATTTTGTAGCCACAACATTGTCTGATAAATCATTTCCTTGTCAAATAATCCCTCCGACAGAAAGTTAGAAGCGTTAGAAAGTCCTAGTCTCAGACATTGGTTCATGTCTGTCGCTGCCAGGCACTCGATTGTTCTGCTCAACGCTGTCAATTGCAGACAGAGAGAAAGTCTTCTTCCTGAAGGGGGCGGGGACTTAACAGTCTTGAAAAACTGCAACTTGCAAGACTTATAGTGGAGAAATGTGAGACTTTTATTAACTTGATGGAAAAGGACACAATATGGGATCTTTAATGTGCAGTAAAACATTTTATCAGCTAAAAGAGTTTGTTTTTTAAATAATTTCAACTCACCAGAATGAAAAAAATGACATACTGTGTTAATATTACTTATTATTTTATCATCTCCCCACAATGTTCTAGACCAGGGGTGTCAAAACTCATTCTAGTTCAGGAGCCACATTCAGCCTAGTTTGATCTGAAGTGGACTGGACCAGTAAAATCGAAGCACAAGGAACTGATAAATATCCACAACTCCAAATGTTTCCTTTGTTTAAGTGTCAAAAAATACATTCTGAAAATTTTCAGATTTAAAGAATTATGTTCTTACAAAATATCATGAACGTGAAATTTCTTAAGAAAAATAAATTCAATTTCAGCAACATTATGCCTCAGTTTGTCATTTACACATTACAACTTCCAGATCAGAGTATCTACAAAGGAACACAACATTTAGTCACAGGTATCTGGAACTGAATGATATAGTATTGACAAAAGTCAGACAAAAAACAAGACAAAATATTACAAAAATGAGGCACAAAATGACAAACATGAGAATCAAAATGACAAAAAAATTAGACAAACAACACAAAGCAAAACAAAAAGAGACAAAAAAAGACAAAAAAGTTTCAAAGCAACAAAAAAAATGGACAACACAAGCGAGACGAAAAGGAAACAAAACAACAAAAATGAGAGACAAAATGAAAAAAACATGAGACAAACGACCAAAGTCAGACTAAAAAAGGCCAGACTGGACCCTCTGGAAGCTGCTTTTGGCCTGCGGGTCACATGTTTAACACCCGTGTTCTAGACAAGGAATTCATTTGGATATTTGCTCATGACATATGCAGCATTCTTGTGCCTGAGGATATATTAACGATTAATGATAACAGTAACTAATCATCAATCTTCCTTCAACAACAGTCACCACATTTTACTAAGCTAAATGAGCATTTGCTCAAATTTCACAAACTCGCTTTGGTATTGCAGTCTGTAGGCCCCGTTTAGTGCCATCCTCTGTCATGTTCCTGTTGTCAGGACTAATTTGTCCCTTTTGCAGACGCACCCATGCTCTCTGGGCAGGGCTGTTCTGTCCAGAATTAAATGTATTTTTGTTCTTTCCTGAGAGATTTAACATTTTGGAGTTTAACATGTAAACTATAGTGCATTTTTTGACTTGCTACCTTCAGTGTCAGTTCAGTTTTCATTGCTTTAGATGCTCTGTTTAGTGCATCATGGTTTCGGCCTCAGAGTCCTTCAAAAGAGTGTGTCGGGTGACAACTCTCTTCCTGCCTCTGTGTCTCGCAGAACTACAGTGAGCTGATTCCTGGCACCACAGTGGGAACTCTGTCCAACGACTCGGGCAACGTTATTCAGCTCATTCTGAAGGCCTATGCTGTAAGTGCTACACACACACACACACACACACACACACACACACACACACACACACACACACACACACACACACACACACACACACACACACACACACATCCTCGACTAGACGGTGTTTGAGAGGATGACATGTGTTTGTTGACACACACCCACAGTGTCTGAGTAATGCTCGCAGCGGAGCCAGAGTCTTAGCAGAAATTCCACAGTGGCTGAAGTGTGAAGTTGACCAAACGTAGGCGACTCCTGGCTGCACTTCAATATTTATACCCTGCATGACTTTATTATGCAGACGACAGGCGAATGAGCTGAAAACTTGGTATTTGTTCAGCCGCATGTACAAGCACCTGTTACACTGTGTGCCCTTAAAAACATAAGTATAGCCAGTTAGAGAACAGTGTTATGAACAGAAACTGGACGATGGACATTATTGTAATAGAAGTTTTTTTTGTAATTTTACACTTCTTGTATTGGTTTCCTGTAATTAAAAAAGAAGAGGGAATTAACTGTTTTTAAAGCTGCCTAAAAACTGGTTTCTTTTGTTGGTTTGGTCAGAAAATCCGTTCCAAGGTGGAGCTGGAGCTTCAGGATGTTCCAGAGGAGCTGTCTCTGTCCTTTAATGCCACTTGCCTGAATGGAGAGCTCATCCCAGGCCTCAAGTCCTGCTCTGGCCTCAAAATAGGAGATACGGTTAGTTATGCAAGACCTTGCTGGCCTGATTTTAATTAATAGACTAGCAAAGAGAAGCAACAGTACGTAGATTATATACATTCCTTTTCCTGCATAAAACAATGTTGTTGTGTGATTAACAAAACGGAATTTTTGTCCAAAAGCACACAGCCAGTTGTCTGATAAAGTCTGTGAAAGAGTAACGTCTTATTTTCGAGTGTTAATATTATCTTTGACACGTTTGTTTTCTTGCTCCTTTTTATCAGACTGGCAAATGTGCTGCATAATTGTTCATCTTTACAAGGCAAACTCTCGCATTCAGCCTTCAAGAAATATTTGCTGGTGTTGTTTGATGTGATAAATCTATTTATTGCCCAATTTTTCTTTTTTTTCGATCATATTTTGTCATACATTGCAGTAAAAGTCAATTGGTTTGCATGTGAAACATCAAGCAGAGACAGTGTTTCTATAAAAACTAAGCCTTATTGTTGTATTTACACAGATTATACTTTATGTTACAAAAAATCTACTTTTTCTGCCACTTCTTCCTCAATGTGTCTTTTCTATGCTGTAAAAACACTATCAAGAGCTTGGTGCCGACCATAATAGCGTCATGATTACAAAAATACCTAGCCAGTTAGTTCCATATGCTATTTTTCACTGTCTTTTTGGTATTTTTCCGTTTCCCTTATTGCTGCTATCTACTTGTCCTTAAAATTGGTTTTCCCCTCTTTTTTTCCTCGTTATCAAAAAGCAGATGTTGGAAAACGTGGATCAGTATTGTCTCTGAGTTTGTCTTTCATAGCTGACATTTTCTTAACATCTTTTTTCTGCCAGCTACATTCGAGTTAATTGTCTTCTCCTTCTCTTTATCTCAGCTGCTTTGGCTCTTTCCCCTGGTCTCTCCTCACTCCAGGTGACATTTCTGGCCTCCACACATTTCTTTCTCCCTGCCTCAGCTCCTCTTATTATTTCCATATATGGCTGTTTCTCCAGATGTAGTAACTGCCCAGTTTTGGACATTTACCAGATTTGGATGCAGTGGTGAATGAACAAGTACTTTGACTAAATACATTTGGAGGCTTTCCCTGCCTTTGTGCTGTTTTTGCTGACACTGATTAGATAAGGCTGAGAACTTGAACGCTTATTAAATGAACATCAGTCTGGATGCAGAATCTCTTTGTCATGCTTTAGCCTAAAGTTTCATTAAAAATTTTGACAGTTTCATCTCTGTCCTCTTATTCAGGTCTCCTTCAGTGTGGAGGCTCGTGCTCGCGGTTGCCCCAAACAAAAAAAGAAAACCTTTGTCATCAAACCCGTGGGCTTCAAGGACTCCCTCTCCATCACCGTCACCTTCGAGTGCGACTGCAAGTGCCAGGCCAAAGCTCAGCCCAGCAGCCCCAAATGCAGCCAAGGCAACGGCACCTATGAGTGTGGGATCTGCCAGTGCTACCCGGGTCGCCTCGGGCCGCACTGCGAGTGTGCAGAGGGCGACTATAATCCCACCGAGCAGGACCGCTGCAGCGGACCTGCAGGCACCGGAGGGCCTCAGTCAGCGATCTGCAGCGGAAGAGGAGACTGTGTGTGTGGCCAGTGTGTCTGCCACAGCAGCGACTTTGGAAAAGTCTGGGGGAAACTGTGCGAGTGTGACGACTTCAACTGTCTGCGCTACAAAGGAGAACTCTGCTCAGGTAAGGATTCGGAGCTACAGTGAGGAAGAGGTTCATATTTCTTGTGGAATCAATTTGCTCTAAGATTTGAAGCTGAATTAGTAGGCCTGGAATCAATAAGATTTTTAAATTGACAAAATTTAATTGATTATTTTCATTATGGATGAATTGGCCAAATATATTCTCAATTTCGAATTTGTCTCTTCAAATATGTTTTTTCTTCAATCAACGGTCGAAAATCCCAAAATACTCACTTTCGAATTGTATAGAGCACAAAATCTTCACTTTGACGAAGCTGGAACCAGAGAGTTTTAACGTTTTCATGAATGGATTTGCTACTTTTCCATGTTTAATACCTCTACGTTGATTGTATTCATGGACTGTAGGTCAGACAAAAGAAGGAATTAGAAAGCACAATTGTGATAGTCATTTTTAATGTTTTCTGGCTATAAATGTAAAAGTTTCTTGACAGTATATGATGAAGTTCACTTTTTAAGTCTCTGAACCCCAAGCAGTTTCTGGTGTTTTTTGCTCCTCTCACATTTTTATTCATGTGGGCCAGTATAAAGCACAACCATGACTAGAAGCAAAGAGAACACAAAACCGTTTTTATGCAGTCTTACAAAGCTTTAATGCTGTAAATGATCAAAAAAGAAATCAAAAGTTGAATTTCTTTGATTATTTTATAGAAATGTTAAAAACCTAAACTCAACATGTACAACTTGTTTCCACGTTTCCCCAGGTGTTACAAAAAAGAATGAAAAATGGTTGTTCTATATGCTATAGATATTTTACAACTTACATTTTCACATTAACTTGTTTCCATACGCATCTCCTATTTTCCTTGGGTAAACACTCTGCAGTTCAGCTGAAAAGTCCCAGAATTTCTGTCACATAATGTTGGTTGCAGCTGAGTCACTAATGGCTTCCTGGTTCCTCGGAACTTCACAGAATCAAGAGCAAAAGGTGTATTTTTTTAAATGAGGCATGCAGAAGTAAGTGATGAAATATCACAATTTTACGCTTAGATTTGGTTAAGTTTCCTGACAAAACAACACATCACAGAAGATAAGCTCCTGGACTGCTGGAAAGTTACAAATCAGATGATTCACTCTGTTTTTGCAATTTTGGACTTGATAAATGATTTAATTTAGGGGATTTTTTTAGGTGCAGTAACTTTGTAAAGTCATCGGGTAAAAGTTGCCAACTGCAGAATTGCTCTAGCCTAGCCATGCTAAATCCCATGTTTCTGACGGCACAAGGGTCGAGGGAAGCTCGACAGGGAGGGAGGCGGGCTAAAAGGTTGTCTATCAAATCCCTCTGCAGCAATTGGGTAGGTATATAACCAATCAACGCAACGAATAGGCTGACGTAGTTCCGAGAGCACCGGCGGATTGTGTGGCTAAGTCCCATTAGCTTCCAAACCAGCGGAGCCGCGGAGCCAACTGGTGTATTAAGGATTTGCCATATCCCGTCGGCATAAGTCCAAATACGTCTTTCTTCTCAATGAAACACTTCAGTGCCGTCCTTTGTTTATCTTTCAAGTTGAATTTTAGCTTCAAATCTTTAAGGGCTGCGGCCAAAGCCGAGTCGAAAGATAACTGTTTATTGTGCGCTGGTTGTTTCTGTCAGAATCGTCACGCCTCTGTCGTGACTTCGTTACGCCCGCCTTCTGACTCCACACTTCATGGTGATTGGTCCGGCCAGTTATAGGAGAATCCAGCCTCGAGCCTTATGGAGGGTAACTAGACCCTCCCTGGCAGAGAATTAAATTCGTTGCCGTGGGTTGTCTAGCACGGCTAGGCTAGAATTGCTCAGCACCAGCCGAGAAATAGTCCTACACATGGACAACTTCAAGATTTTTTATGCCAAGCTGACCTGCTGCTCTCTGTAGCTTCAGATTTAGCAGAAATGCGAGGATAGCGTTGATCTTTTCAGCCAACTTGAACTATTCCTTTGACGTTGTTTTCATATCAAACAGCACACTGCATGAGTACAAGTGAAAGGTGAAGGAGGTTAAAATAGCCCACTAATTCCATGAATATAGTGTACGGTTGTGCTAGAGTTTCAGAATAAGTGTGTACCTTTGGGGATGTGGTTGGCAGTCCCGTTCACCACACTGACTTGCCACCCACCTCATCTGGGAAGAATTAGGTACAATAACAACAGCTCTCCCCTCTGCCTGGGACATGGGCTCCATTCACAATAAACATATGGTGTGTGTGTGTGTGTGTGTACCGTGTGTGAGTGTAAGCTCAGGTTGTGTGTTTGTGTCAGCCAAGCCAAGCTTTTGTACCACCGAGGTCAAAAGGATTCAAACACAAAATGTTTTTTCCAGTTTGATGGTGGATTTCTCCAGTCAGAAGTGACTTCTCTGCTGTGGTTGAGATTCTTAAACAGTGGGAATGAGTTTGTGTTTGGTAATTGTTGAGAGGTTTAACTCCGAAACCTCACAATCCTCCTCCTCATTTGGCGTTTCAAAACAGACAGTATGTCATGGAGTCAAAACACATGATGGTACCCTGAGGATGCTGGTAATTGAGAGCTTATGAATGACTTTTCCTTGTGGAATTTAGCTGTTTATAGTGCACTATACAGAACAATGCAGCCAGTTTGTTTACATTAATCACCAACAGGCATTACAGTTACATTACAGTGCTGCAGTCATGCAAGAATGTTTGACAAAATTAGAGACACATATTTATAAAAAATTTGTCTACTGTAGCGCAACAGGAAAATTGCTTGTTTCCTTGCTGAAGAGCTGACTTCAACAAGTCAGTTATTCCCCCCCGTCTCACCTAATACCTTATGATTAGTTCTGTAACATAACTGATTCAAATCAAAAAGCATAGTTTGACATTTTGGCAGCAATTCACAACTTTTTGGCCAAGAGTTTGAGGAGAAGATCAATACCACAACCATGACATTAGTGTTGAGTTCCGGTAATATAAGTTCCAACTCTGTTTAGCACCTAAGTGTAAAAACACCATGGTACATTAGGCTACAAAAATAATAAACAGATATTTACAATCAAATATTAACAATATCAAATATTAATCTCTATGGAAACAGCACAATAATGACTTGAAGCACAGAGCACTAAAAATAATGTCTTTTTTTGTTCCGTATAACAAAGTTAAAATGTCATTAATCCTAAAAACAAAAAAAAATGAAAGTTGAATTTCTTTGATCATTTATTTTTAATAAAGAAAAGAGAGAAAAAAAGCTGAATCAACATGTATAACAATTTTCTAATTTTTAACAAGTGTGACCAATATTGTAAAAAATGGGCAAAATATGCTCTATATATTTGATTTTTTTTTGGCATTTTTACTACATCTACTCTGCACATCAACTCTAAAGAGATATTTCATCATGCTCAATTTATTTTCCGACAACTTTCTTCTTTTTATTTAGTTTTGAGGTCATGCTGTATTTATTTATTTGCTTCAGTATGTTGTATTTTGATCTCATTCTCTCTAATTAGTGTACACAGTTTTCCCTTCTCTGTATCGTGTAAACACACGCTGCAGTTCAGCCAAATAGTCTCTGAAATTTTGTCATGTGACTGTTTGCCACAGATTAAGTGCTCATGGTTTCTCAGTTTTGTCAAAAAGCACTAAAGCTAATCCGGTGCATACTCATGTTTTGGAAAGGTTTTTCACTGAGATATGTAGAATCGTGATTTTAAGCATAGATTTGGTTCATTTTCCCAGCAAAACTCTACCAATGATGAGTTCAAGGACAATCAGGAAGATAAATATTCAGTGATGCTGTCTGTATTTACAGTTTTTGGCCCTAATAAGTTGTCTAAAAAGATAACATGCTTATCAAACCTACTGGCAGGATTTGAGGTTCAGAGGGTTGAGGGAACTGCAAACTTTTTACATCTGCTTTCATTTGGTAATGAACCGCTACAAACATATAACAAACAAAAGTAGGAATGAGGGGAAGTTTTCCCTATTCTGCCCACACTTCATGGACCATGCTTGGCTTCTCATGCAGACTGAAAACAGGGGAAACAGCTAGCTAGAGTCTGTCCAAAGAACACAAAAGCACCTGCCAACACATGTAAAGATCACTTAATAAGATGTTTTTTCTCCTTTGTTCAATCAAACTACACAAAACTAACAACTATGAGCAGGGCCAGACTTTACTCGTCATGCTAGGTACACTAATCTAATCCAGACCTCATCCTTACCAAAGAGTCAGACATGAGTGTGGTACCATTCCTCACGCTGAACTCTTAAAATGAAGCTGAATAAACAGTTCCCTTGTTGCTCAACTGTTATGTTTAACATTAATATGTCAGATTAATGGAGTCAAATTTTACACGCCTCTTTTCCAATTGCTCCACTTCATTTAGGAAATCCCTCTTTATTATATATGAGCAGTTAAAACACAAACAGGTATTGTGTTTGCTCGGGGAATATTTTTAATTGAGCGCTGCTAATTGCGTAATGCCATGTTTTGGCAGCGGACTGTTTTTCTGCCTTCATTACATCATCACATCTCATATATCACTCAGCCACCCCTCGGCGGCTCTCGCTGAGAAATGTTTTGCTGTACTCCCCAAAGCCCATAGCGCAACATGAAAATACCTTTCGACTTACTCATTGGCTGTTGTGGTCTAATGAGGCTAAAAATAAACCCATCTTTGGTCAGAAAAGGGCCAAGTGGGAGAGTTCGGGAAATGTTCTGAGAGTATGTGTGTGCAGAACATGGTCTGCTGTTGTCTTGAAATACCTTATTCAGAGCCAGGGCCATTCTTCCTCCCACCACAAACTGGTCTAATTAAAAGCCAGTGGTCCTGTGGTCAAGTGATAATGACAGTTTGTTCATGGATCATCCTTTATCCAGTCACACTGTCCCAAGCAGCTTCCTGTCTCATTGTTTATCAGGGCATTGTTTTTTGCGGCGATAGGCCACAGTGTTTTCTGCACTGTCACTCTTCGTGGCATGTGCGCTCACACGCACAGATACGAGGAATAACAACAAGCCAGCGTGCACAGATTCACCAACACATGCGCTTGAATCATGCTGCCAGAAATAATGCAGACACCACAAAGCACACAATGAAACAGGGTACAGCAGCTTGTGAAAAAAAAACACTTCTGCTTTCCAGTGTTTCCAGTTTGTTGTCCAAAACTTCAGACGTACAAAACCACGAGATCTCCTGAAGAAATAACACTCACTGTTCCTAATAAAACATTAAACTGTAACACTCAGATCAATGTAAGCACATTGTTACTATTACCGTGTAATAGCAGTTTGATTTTAACAAGGACAGCATGTTTGAATATGTAAGAGTTCAGCCCTCTGAGCCCCTAAGTCCACCAGTAGGTTTGAAAAACATGATCTTTAAAGAAATAGTCACCAAGATGACACCATTTATCAGAGCCAGAAACCCTAAAAGCAAATAGAATTGACAAATTTTCCACTTCTAGACAGTCCTTGAATGATTCATCTGTGACATGCCGTGCCATTAGAAAACATAACCATATCCAAGCTTAAAATTTCCATTCAAGTAATTTTATTTGTTGCTTTTTTTTTTTTAAATTGACAAAAATAAAATCTTTTCACTAACCAGATTCGGTAAAAAACATAAAATTCTGAACTCCTCAACATTACTGAGAAGTTATTAGTGACCCAGCTGTGACTAAAAGTCGTATGATAAAAATTCAGGGACTTTTCAGCTGAACTGCAGGCTGTGTAGTGCCACCATTTGTCTTTCCAATATTGGTAACACCTGTCAACATTGAAAAATTTATCTTTTTTTTCCATTTATGTAAAATAATAACCAGTTCAACTTAACTTTTTTCTCATTATTAATGGCAGTATAAGTTTGCTATACTGCATAAAAGACATATTTGAGTTCTCTCTACTTCTAGTCATGGTTGTGCCGTTTCCATGGAGATCCAGGACGTTATGTTGAAGTGAAAAATCCACAATGAAGCAACAGAGACAAAAAAAAAAAAAAACGCCCACAAACTGCCTGGGGTTCAGAGGGTTAAAAGCAAAATGCAGGAAAATACAGAAGACTGTGACACAAGCTTGTGGTTCACTCAGTCATAACCACTTAACAAGCAGCGGTCACTCATTACAAAGTCATGCTGACCAGTGAAACATTGTTCAAACCCACATAACTTTATTTTAAAGTCTGCTGAAGTTCCTAAGAATTTTTTCAAAGATACTGCGTGTTTCATAATAGAGTCTTGAAATTAAATGTTTCAATCAAGCTGACTCTGAATGCTGTTCAAAATAACGTGGAATACAATTATGTTCACTATAAAGCAACTGAAAGGAATGGGAACAGAGGATATTGAGGAGTTCACACCTACTTATCACATTATAGGAACCAAATATAAACTCATATTAATATAACATACGAAAGATATTTATTGCAAATTGTAAGGAATTTAAATTTATCTTGTCAAATGGTTTATTCTCTTCATATTTCATCCTTTTACCTGATGTGTTGCAATTCCTTTCACGGAAAAGAAAGCTATAATAATCATAATAATGTATGATGTAGTAGCTTTGTCAGGATATTGTTTATGTTGTCTTTTTTTCCCTTACAGGTCACGGTGTCTGTAACTGTGGCTTCTGCCAGTGTGCACCCGACTGGCAGGGTGAGAACTGTAACTGCTCCAGACGGACTGACACCTGTATGTCCAACCTGGGTCTGCTGTGCAGCGGGAGAGGCCAGTGTATCTGTGGGGCCTGTGAATGCACACAACCAGGAGCCTACGGGGCAACATGTGACAAGTGCCCCACCTGCCCCGACGCCTGCACCATGAAGAAGTGAGCTTGAAAACACACGAGTCTGTTTTTAGAGTTGTTACATTCTGTCCAGAAGGTTGTTTTAAATGATTTGAATCTCTGGTTGATGTGTTTTAGAGAGTGTGTGGAGTGTAAGCACTTCAAGAGAGGCAGGCTGTTTGAGGACAACACCTGCTCCCGAATCTGCAAGGATGAGATCATGCTTGTGGATGAATTAGGTGAGACACTCAGCTGACCATAACTACAGACAGGAAAACAAGACTTCAAATGTTTGAAACTATTTCTAGTAAGACAGTATTTAAAGGTTCTGTGAGTAGCCCCTAATAATGGTTAATAATACTTCACTGGTGCTTAAAGATGGTGTAGATTTGTGAGAAGACGTTAATGAGTTTCGGGTTGTCCAGCTGAGAAAAACTACCATCACTACTAAGATTCTACCTATGTGGTAAAAAAACTATGGTAATATTCATTGATTTAGTCCAGTTCAATTCGGTTTATTGTCAGTCAGACATGTTAGAAACATGAAGTTACACCATTTCAATCAGCCATCATGGTAAATACTAAAACAGTGTAAAGCCTGTAAACTAACTCAGTAAAGTTATTTGCAATGAAAGATCTACTGGATGTTTGCTGCAACTCCAACCACTATAAACTACTGGTCATTTCCACAGACTGTCTGGTTTATGGACTATTATTTTGAAGCCTCAAGTTTTCAATATGGATGTCACGATCTTGGTGTCCTGAAACCAATCATAAAAAGCAAGGAGTCAATCTGACTGAGAGCATAAGGACACTACAAATGCACATACAGCAGCAATTTATCTTGAAACATCCTCTATTTTATCATCTTTTTTACTTTGTGTGGGACCATAATATGCTAAATTAATCCAATGCTATATTCATGGAGAACTGAAGCTAGTGAACAAAACCATAAACTCATTAGGAAAATGTTCACTAAAGAAACAAATTAAGTGAGAAGTAGGGTCATTTTCTGGGCTCCGACTTCTTTTTGCATCCAGAGGAGTCGCCCCCTGCTGGCCATTAATAGGAATGCAGTTTTGAAGTACTTCTTTACATTTTAGACCCAGAAGCTACATCCATCTCTGAACGTTTGCTAATGGAACTTCAAAGCAAGCTTTATTATAAGTCTGTAATTTTAAACCTTTTATTTTATCATTCACACCAAAAACAAAGCCCTAGATACATGCCTTGACAAACTGATGAACCATTTCCTCTATATTTTTCACACAGTGCTCCACGACACAAATGCTGTGAACTGCACTTACAAGGACGAGGATGACTGTGTTGAACGTTTCCAGTACTACGAGGATGCCAGTGGCAAATCCATCCTGTTTGTTGTCAAAGAGCCAGGTAAGAGAGATCCATCAGATGCAGATGCAGATACTTGACCCAGCAGACATATAAGGCTAAAAGCATCAATATTTTTGTATTAAATAATGGATAAAGTGAATACATGTGACATAAAATAGAGCACATGTAACAAAAAAGAAAATGCACAAAGAGTTACAACGAATTGCAAGCAGAAAAGGACTTTAAGCTGGAAATCATAGTGGAGCATTAAGTATGTACAAAGTCAAATATTTCACTTTTAGAACTGGTGAAAAGTAGATCAAAATTTAAAATTAGAAAGGATGGAAGACTAAAATTGGTTTGGGGGCTAGAAAAATGACTCCAAATGAATTCTAACGTTGCGCTGTGTCTGCTAGATTTGCAAGTCATAGTTGTGTTTGCAGGTGGTCCTTAAGTGGCCAAGAAAATCAATTATTACTACTTTACTGACAATATGGCTAAGAATACACAAGGAAGAGCTGAAATCCATAACCACCAATGTGACAACATTACCTGTGATATTTAACTTATAGCACATCTCCTTGCCACATGAAATCAGTGTTTCACTTCCCCCAAGTACAAATTGTCACTTCCCTGCTGCCTGCTCTTCATCTGCTTGTTAAGTGGCCAAACAGAAAGAGTGTTGGGCAGTAAAACAGCCTTTAATGGCCAAGACTGCCCGCAGAGAAAGCCTGTCCTCAGGTTTCCTTTAATGAATGTGTGTATTTAATTTAGGCACAACTGGGTATCAGAGACGTACGCCGCAATTTGCCTTGAACACGGTACACCCTGCCGTGTCAAAGAGGGTTGTAAACAGCTGCCCAGCTCCTCTTGAAACCCGCTGACTCTACATATCCTCGACAGGGAAGGCAGGAGAGGGAGAGAAAAGAAACTAAGTAAGCAAAAGACAGGCAAGGAACAATTTTAGAAAGGAAACATGAAGCTGTGTTATGAAGAGGAATGAGAAAAGGTGAAGCCAAAATGGGAAACACTCATCCTTTTTAGAGAATAAGCATTTTTGGTATTTAGAAGTTAATCGGTAGTGTTGCAGAATTATTGCATGGTGTGTATATGAGCTGCAAAGGTCGAGGTTAAAGGGATCAAAAGGGTCAGCTGAGGAGCAGGAAATAGAGCAAAGTAGGAATGAGGAAGAGAGGAAGAGGAGAGGAGCTTTGATGTTGGCTGTAAAAGTTGAGCCTGGTTGCCTCACTTGGTTACCAAACACCACCATCCACAAGCATATATGCACGCAATCGCACAGACAATGACGTGCAATGACGAGTGACGTGCATCCAATCGTGCAAACAAACAAACATTATCTCTGTTAGCTACAAGTCACTGATAGTGTCAGATAATCAGATGACTGCTTGTGAGGCTATTTGCACATAGTGACAAATCCACAGACTATTACCACCTGACTCTGAGGTTTATTGACTGAGAATTTTGGCATCTTCCAGCTTGTTTGGTTTTCTAATTTTAGAATTTGTGTTCGTACTTGCCACTCGAGTGTCTTTTTCAGTCAGACTGTAGCTGCTTTTTGTGGGAAAAATGCCCACGATGCAAGTTTAGCAATCAGTTTCTAATTGAAATCGTGTTTTGAAACAATGCAATTGGAAAATTGCAAGGACTGCAATTTTGAATGTACTTTACACAAAATAACTGACCCAGGGTTTACACTGTTGTGTCAATGGTTTTACAGATTAATTCACGACTTCCTTGTCTGACAGCCACAAGTTGCAATGCTCCATAACATATTTAAATCTATTGCAAAGCAAATCTTGAACTAAAGCAGGATTTAGAATATATACACTGCCAGTCAAAAGTTTGGATACACCTTCTCATTCAGTGCTTTTTTATTTATTTGTATCGTTTTCTACTTTGTAGATTAATGCTGAAGATTAACACTTTTTCATTTACAACATAATTCCACATGTATTCTTTTACAGTTTTGATGTCTTCAGTGTTAGTCTACAATGTAGAAAATAAATAAATACAAACCCTTGAATGAGAAGGTGTGTCCAAACTTTTGACTGGTGGTGTATATAGTATATGGCAAATCAAATCACTTTTTTCCCCAAATCAAATCACAATATCATCAAAAAGATTGCAATTGGACAGTTTTCTTCAAACTTTTCATCAAAGATTCAACACTACCTTGCATCATATAGCAAAAGTTGGAAATTAGCAGGAAAACGTTGAGCTTTTAGTAGCTAAAACATCAAACACTTCCCAAAAGCAGAGCCTCCAATAGATTAAATATTTAACTTTGATTCAACAGGTGGCCAAAAAGATGACTCCAAATTAATGCTAGTGTTGCTCTGTCTGCTAGGTCTCCTTTTGTAAACTTAAAGCTTGCTAAGTCAGTGTTCAGAACTTGTTGCTGCTGCCTAAGAGTGACCAGAAATCAGTTTATCTACACATTTATAATATTGTAGTACTTAAAACTCAGTTGGTCTGCTTCATTGGGGCCGTGCAGTTGTGGATTGATCAGATTTGATCGGGTTTTGGGTAGAATCAGCAAACAACCACTCATTTTGATTAACATAATTCTAAACTGGCGATTCAGTTTTTTCTGTTTAGTCCTGCTCAGTCCAAAAGAGGAGGAAGACCACAGACAAAAGCAACTTTCTCTCATCTGCAATAACACAAATTGTTCAAACTTTGCTGACCGAAACACACAAAGTAAGACGGTGACCGAGAAAAAAATGTTTTAAGGGTTTCTACAGAACCATAATTGAAACCTTTGACTTGCATTCTCTTTGCCTCAGAAGGTTGGCTTCATGTCCACATTGAAGTTTTTGAAGTTTTTGCATTAGGATTGATGTTTGGGATCGAGGGGGCACCTTTAAGAGCCAATAAAGCCAAGAAACTAGAGGTCAAACCAGTCAATGAAGTACAGAGTGTTAAGATGATGACTTGTTTCCTCCTGCAAGCAACTACTGATGTAGGCGTAGAATGAAGAATGACTCGGCCCATTACTTCCCACTGGTTTACTCAAAACATATTTTGGTGGAGAACGTTTTCTGGTACAACTAATGATGGGAAAAATGACCCAGGAGAGCAAAACAAGTGATGTGTTATTCCATTCTGGTGATGGAACGGTTCATGTTAATGCCTCTTTAAAAGAGAGTTCTGTCAGTCTTGTCGCCCTCTTGAAACTGTGCAAATCAGACGCCTGTTGAGTTTTGCCAAGACCACAATGAGGGGAGAGAGATTTGTGGCCTGGCTGTACGATGTTACTGTTTTCCACTTCAGTCTAGCCTCTTTTTGGTATTTAACAGTCTCTTCACCACTGTTGTGCTGTCCTTGTTCTCTTCTATCACTTTCTCAGATCTGATGCCACCTGTCAGCTAAAAGAACCGCACAATTCCGTTCTATGCCACATGTCGACCGGCATGACAGGCATTCTGCATGTAGCAAAGAATGGAGTTGCGGCAAATGCAACTTCAAATCCATGTGACTAAAGGAAGAGGCAGGAAGGAAACTGGGTTATGAAATCAGCTTATCTTCCTCTGTGTGTCCACTCTGCTCATTCCTTTATCTCTTCCTCCTTCCACTCAGACTGCCCCAAGGGTCCAGACATTTTGGTGGTACTTCTGTCGGTGGCAGGAGCCATCTTGTTCCTCGGCCTGGCGGCTCTGCTTATCTGGAAGCTGCTGGTTACCATCCATGACAGGCGGGAGTTTGCCAAGTTTGAGGAAGAACGTGCTCGCGCCAAGTGGGACACAGTGAGTGAATTTAGCACGGCATGGCATGAAAGTGATCTGAAATTGTGTTTTCTGAAACTACAAGTGCGCTGATTGTTTTATATTAATCTAGAAAGTAAGAAGGAGGAGTTAGCATTAGTTTAGATTGAAATTAGAATTTTAAAAAACCCTTTCCGAGAATGGCACCTGGAAATCTTCCTTTATACTCTTTGAACACACTGAGATACACAAACACCAACACACACACACACACGCCAAAGGCCACACACACAGCCTCGAGTCTCTTAAGATGGTTTTTATTATTTTTGTGGCATGCTGTTCCTCCCAGCAGAACAAAAGGAAAGTCAACGGAAGGGCTGGGTTTAAATTAGCTAATCAGCCTTTACTGGTAATAGGTCTCTTTGTGGCCTCGAAAAACACACCCGAATCCCACAGATCTGAAACCACAAAGAACCACAGTAGGTTTAAGATGCTCACTGAGGAGTGGAAGTGAAAACAGAAGCCACACGTTCAACATAATATGTGCAATGTACAAAGAAACACCCCAGAAATGAATGGATGTCAAGTATAGGTGATGAAATATAATGGCTAGACCTGTAAAGTTCCTGTGTTTTATTTTTTTATTCAGTCTCGATCTTTGAAATTTACTCAAACTTCTCTTTTTGTGTTTTTAAACCAACAGGGGCACAATCCTCTTTACAAAGGAGCCACATCTACCTTCACAAACATCACATACAGAGGAAAAGACTGATGCTACTGAACAAAGACGAAAGGATGAAATAATGGACTTTTAAGCATCCTTTGTGAGAAGGCAACGAATCATGTGCAGGCTTCTACTGTCACAAGACAATAATTAATAATTATTTGTTTGTAAATATGTAGAAATGATTCCGAGGACACCTTTTATCAGGGATTTTGTCATAAGCACCCACCAATACTACACTGACAAATACTGTTTTTGTGTGATTGACTGAGATTCGTTTTGTTGTGCAGGTCAGAATAAAGGTTTGGTTCACCCCAACTGTTTGCCTTACCATAGTATCCATCCTTGCCAAGCACCAAAATCCTACAAGATGTGGACTGAGTGAGCAAAATTGGGAAATATATGTTTTGGGATTCCACAGACTCCGAATATCTGCTACTGTAGCTTTACCTCGAATGTGTATTGATGGGAAATGGAACTTCTCCCTTCAAAGCATGCAGAAATTGCATTAACAGCAACATCGCGTTTTCATCCCAGTTACTCCAGAAGTACCTACAGTCACTGCCAATACTGACAATATTTTTGACCGCTGGTGGAAAATATTGGCAGCAAGACGAATATTTTCTTGGCTATAAAATCAAAACAATCCCCTAGACTGTAAACCACTGAGCCTAAGTGGGAAAAATGATATGTATACATACAAAAAATACGTGATTAGTGTGGGCTGATCCTTCATGTCAGTGGAGGGACTGAAGGGCAGATAAAGTTACGCAGAACAAGCTTCATTTCCTTATCACAATGTTGGGATTTCCTGTTTGTGTCAGTGCAGTGATATAAAACAGTTCAGTTGTGACGTTCGAAAGACACAGTGTGGTTTTGGAGTAAGCTGTTAAAGTACAGACAACTCGTGTGTTATTACAAAATGGATATTTTAGATAACAGATTCAGAGACACTGGTTTGCAAATGATTTGAAATTTAGCAAGTAATATTTTTTTGACATAATAAGCAAATGACTGTTGTCTTTAAAGGTACAACAGTAACTAATTTCTGCTGTATTTTTGTTTTAAATGCTGAATACCTGATAAATTAAACTGAGCGTCCCTCCATGAAACTCACTATCAAATTCAGAAAATCAGAGATGTGTTTTCCTTCTATGTGTATTGTACTTAAAGTCTGCTTGCTGTGACATTATTGCCTTTGATAAGCCTTCATCTCAACTTGCCAACATTTAATTTTACACGTTGCTGCCTACTCAGGATGCAAATTACTTAACGTGAACTGTTCATGTAATTCATGCAATAGCAGAAATGTTTGGGTTCATGGCAAGGAGTTTCACAAGAATTTAAAAATTTGACGTCTGAATACATTTACAATTGTATGAAAAAATTTATTATCTGTGTTTTTGCTTTCAAGCTGATGCTAAATTAAGTGGAGTTTGCCTATTTGTTCATAGCACATAGAATCGATATATAATAATAATAATAATAACAGATATATAATGACAAAAGCACTCAGAGAGCGCAGTACTCTGTCAAGGCGGCTCTGTTGTTGTCTGATTTCCGACAGAGAAGTTCCGATGAGTTCACAGCAGTCAATTTGTGGTAGGATCGCAATCATTTGACCGTCAGCAGGCAGCTGATGCAGTGTTCACTTGTTGTCTTAGTTACAGTGACGCCGCACCGCTACCTCGCAAAGATACAGAAATCTTTAACAAATCTGTGGATCCAGACTATAAGCGGATAAACCAAAATCTAATCGTTTGGTCCTTGTGTCATTTCTGACCATCGCAGAAAATTTCATCCAAATCTGTTAGTCCATTTTTGAGTAACGTTGCGCACAGAAAAACAGTCAAACATATGCCAATTGTCACATAATTCTGCGGCGTTCCTTAGCAGAGTACTAATGTAGGTCCTACCAGAAACCAGTGTTTGCAAAAGGTTCCAATGTATGTATTGAATATGCACAAACTGGAATTAGGAGAATGCATACACTACCTCGGCTGCAGTCTGAATGCAAGCTGTATGATACAAATTCATGACGATCAGTGTTAAAGTGTTAATTATACAAAATAGGATTACAAGATCAAGCAAAAGAAATTAAACTGGCTTGAAATGAGAAATTAAATGTGGCTGGTAAGTTACTGTGTGCTCTTAAACTCTCACTCCTGTGTGCAGAGCTCTTTGAATGCAATGCATTTCTTCCACCTCCTGGACTTAAACTGTAAGTGCAGCTTGTTGGTCTTTGTTCAAAGCGTAGTTCATCTTCCAAAAATAGCTCAAATGACATCCTATGAAATATACCGGATGAGCAAGTCCAGGTGAATTATATTCTTTGCATAGGGCAGAGTAACTGCAGTTTAAGTGGAAGAGATCAGGATTGATGTGTACTGATGAATGACTTTAATGCATGAAGCCCGATGTTAAGAAATAAGCAAGCCAAGAGGAGTTTATGTGATTCGATTTGTTAAACTTAAAGCGTCATCAATCATACAATGCTAGAATAAGTCACACACATAGTGCATGCATTAACCTGTACGGCTGCAAGTTCGCTAAAGGCACTTCATATGCATTTAAATCTAATAATTTATACTGTCCTACATCATCACCACAGCTTTAAAAATAAATCCTGCTGATTTATGAGTAGTATCTCTCAGCTCCCTTAGTGCTCATGTGTGAGAGTGACTAACCTCTTTGTGAGGATATATAGAGTTCAAATAAGGATAGAAAAAGTGTGACCTTTAAGGAAGTTAACAGGACTTAAAGATCCTATTTTTCCTAAGATATGTGTTAAACAATATTGAGTCAAAAATATACTTTAGAAAATTGATACATTCAATCTACATTGAACAAAAAACAAAAAGTGCAGCATGCAAATATTACTCTTTTTCTGACTGGACTGACGTCTGAGACAAAACGTTGATCGTCTAATTGAAATTGTGCATGAAAGGTTTTTAAGCTGTTCAACTGATGACAAATTATTGACCCCAGTTAATCCACACTCTAGTCAGGTGTAGCTTTAAAGCACAAAGATCAGATAGTGTAACCAGTATATGGACGGTAACGCTACCTTAAAATGCAGCTTTTTTTCAAGTGACATGAAGTCACAGATGACATGGGAAAAACAGAACACACTGTTGGCATACTGGATGTTGGCATGCCATCATTTGTTGTCTAAAAATTGCTTCAAACAGCTCTGGATTGACACGTCTGATACTTTGATCTGTCCATGATTTGACAGTAAAAATGTCCTCTATTTTTGCCAAACCCTTCAGGAAGAATGAGACATTAACTTTAGGTGTCGCACATGCATGCCTGACTTGTAATTTCTGTTCTATGGCTCCACTCTCAGTCTGCCTATTATCATTTCCAGCACAGTGCCTATTTGGTTGTTTCATGATGCCCATTCTGCTGTAGAGATGCCATGTGTTGGAACAACAAATACTGTTTCCCTGTCTTAAAAAAGAATAGATAGAACTTATTAAAATTGCATTTTTGTTAAAATATTTCAGTGGCATACATTTGATCTAAGCGTGTGCTAGAACTTACACACAACAAAAATATAAATGCAACACTTTTTGCTCCCATTTTTATGAGATGAACTCAAAGATCTTAAACTTTTTCCACATACACAATATCACCATTTCTCTAAAATATTGTTCACAAATCTGTCTAAATCTGTGATAACTAGAAAGGCACTCGGAGAGCGCATACCTCCGCCATGCCGTTTGTCTGTCTGTCTGTGTGTGTGTGTCTGTTTGTCTGTTAACAGCATAACTCAAAAAGTCATGGACGGATTTTCACCAAATTTTTACAGGATGTCCAGAAGAGCTCTCTGTCCAATTGAGAGATGGCCGCTAGGCCATCTCTCAATTGTCCTTCGACCTTCAAAACATTCCTGGATCCAGACGGTGATTCGGATCACCTCCAAAATCTAATCGATTCTTACTTGTGCTCTTCCGGACATCCTGTAAAAATTTGGTGAAAATCCGTCCATGACTTTTTGAGTTATGCTGTTAACTGACAAAAAGACACACACACACACACACACACACACACACACACACACACACACACACACACACACACACACACACAGACAAACTACGGTGATTAGCACTTCTCCTTTGCTGAGATAATCCATCCCACCTCACAGGTGTGCCATATCAAGATGCTGATTAGACACCATGATTAGTGCACAGGTGTGGCTTAGACTGCCCACAATAAAAGGCCACTTTGAAAGATGTGGCCAAAAGCTTTGAAATGTCTTCATTTTTAAGTATTCATATTTTATGCTATAAAACATTTGGGATGGCGGAACAGAAATTGTTCTAAAATGTAGAGACTTGGCATGTAATGACCCA
Source organism: Acanthochromis polyacanthus (assembly GCF_021347895.1). Taxonomy (NCBI): domain Eukaryota; kingdom Metazoa; phylum Chordata; class Actinopteri; family Pomacentridae; genus Acanthochromis; species Acanthochromis polyacanthus. The sequence goes on along the minus strand of NC_067131.1, from coordinate 10,725,221 downwards.
TAGACATAAACTTAAAGTTTTTCATTCAAGTGGGAAGTTACAAAACTAAACCACTACACAGCCTTACAGCCCTAGAAAACAAGGGCACAAAGCCGCAATAAATACACCATCTCGCTACCATTTTGTGATGCAAATATCCAAATTTCAAATGTGTCAGCTTTTCTCACTTAACCCGAGGCTTGTGGGGCCCCTGGAGGTCTGTGGCCCTGAGGAGGCTGCCATGTCGCCCTGTTGGTGATCCAGCCCTGACTACTGGCTGCACTGTGTTTTTGGGTGGTTCTGACCTGAGGCGCCACATTATGTGTTAAAGCAGCGCCTGGGAAGCATCACTTAAAGCTCTCCCCTGAGCTCTGAGCGGCCTTGCTGCGGGGGGTTATGATCTGTCACTACCTGGTAAAGAATGGACTCTAACAAGGTGACTACTCCCGGTGCAAACGCTCGATAATGACAAAAGAAAGACCGAGTGAAGCAGAAATGTGACAACACTTGTCAGGAGGCTTCAGAGCATTGACAGCTCCCGGTTTGCCCGTGCAGGGGCACCAACACGGACGAGGAAACCCCGAGGATCACGGCCTCCTGTCCGGATGACACCGGCAGGAGCCAGCCACACTGCTCTTTTTAGCTAGCATCGGCTAAGCTAACAAATGTCTTCCCTTAATTCGAAATAATTGTAAATGGATTTCTCAATTCAGACCGCTTTATTTGAGGCGTGTGGGACTGGGAGCTGCTAAGGAGTTTGCAGTCGCCGGATGGACGGACAACATCCTTTGTAGGATTGTGAAAACTGCTAAAGGTTCTCCAGGTGAGACTTGTAATGTAGCTAATGCTAGCTAGTTTAGTTAACCTGCTAGTAACCAGCAACATGCTGGCTGCTCTTAGCATTAATCAAATTCTAGTGTTAATTGATACACAATTAGTCGTCAGTGCATGATAACTGTTCCCTGTTCTTTCTTGTAACGACAGCAACATTTTCATTAGCATAGTTAGCGTTAGCCAAGTTTGGCATTCCTCATCTACTTGTCAGTCAACAACAGTATAGTAACGGTGGTTTTTCCAACTTTCATTAAGTCGGTTTTGCTGAAACGTCGGTTAAATATAATAATATTGAGTCCACTGCTTTGTCTTTAAAGTTGCAATGGAGCTGGATATTCTTTGTGTGTAGGTAACGTTTGCAGACCAGCATTGTTTTGACAAACAAGTTGATGGGCTTTGGGTGCTGCCTGAGTAAAAAACTGGTGATAATTAGTATTATTCAACTGTTGTTATTGTGAGATTGATTTTCAGTCGTTGTCTACACTATGAAACGTCAGTTGTGTGTCCTCAGATTAATCCATCACCAGTTGATGGACTCCCTGCCAGGTATTCCTAATGACAAAATTAAGTCTTGTCCTGCCATTTATGATTACCACAAAAATGAAAAGAAAATTCAATAAAAAAAATGTTTCCTGGTCCTTTATATTTTTCTGATTATCAAATTATCTAATGACAATAGAGAGTTGCTTCTCTCACCAGATTCAATGAGTCTCATTACTCATTTAGTTGATTGATCATTTTGAATATTACTTTGCATCAAATTTAAATGCAGCCTTTTGAACATGTTGGAGTTATACCAGTGAAACTGACGAAAGATCATACATTAATATTGGCATATACGTACAGCAGAGGCTTTCCTTACATTCTTGTCAGGGTTAAGCAATTTTCTGCTGCTGGTTCATTGATTAAGTTAATCATAAACTCACTAGTGTAAGCAAGCGTTCTAAAGAGGCAGACATGGGAGTTCTTTCATGATGGATTTTTACAACCTTGTCATGTGAAATCACGTGAAATAATTTTCTAAGTAGCAGAGTAAATTTGTCAAGTTTGCCTTGTGTCTGTCTTTTGAGCACTGGTTCTCTTTTGTCAGCCGACTGTCCAAATTTACTGATCCATTATAGATCGAGGCTTCCTTGTAGCTGTTATTAAAAGTGTCACAATTTGCTGGTTAAGCCTCAAGACTGACTAGATTATGTCATTTGCTTGAATCAGACCTAAGATTTTACATGCATCTTGTGCGACACTAACCCATCTAGTCCACATAAGTTACACTTTTGTTCATCATGTGTGTCCCACTTTCCAGGCATGATGGAAGGACTTCATAGCCAGGCTATTAGCCTGGACCCACGCAGACAGGAACTGCTTGAGGCTCGGTTCACTGGAGTTGGTGTGGCCAAGGTTTGCACATCTTAATTACATAATAATTGTTTTGCTTGAGTAATGATCAGATGGTATCTGCAGATGCTGGACTTTACATAAGTTATAGTGACATTTGATTTGAATATAATGTTGAGAAATTCTGTCCTAAAAACTTAACTGATGGTTCATTTTTATGAAAACTGAAATGATTTCAGAGATTAAAAAGAGTAGATGCCTTTTTTTTTTTTTTTGAGGGTGTCCATTTCGTAACAGACACTTTGAATGCAAACACGAGCAATTGTTCAGCTCTCGAAAAACTCGGAAATCCTTTCTATATATAGCCAGCTCTCTATATTCAGGAGTTTCCTTCAGTGGAGTGATCTGTTCCTGATCTAAAGGTAAAACAAGACAAGCTCTGTTTTGGCTGACATAGAAGCTGGCCAGCAGCTCTTTGTTTCACTGGAGACTAGTGACACTGAAATGGCACCGCAGCTGAAGCTCACAGCATTGACTGCGTGCTATGCTGCAACCCTGCTGTTGAACTGGGTATTACTCTGTGTGGGTGCGCATTTGACAAAATGGCAACCCCTGAGAAAGCAATCACTATTATTCATGCTCCGGCCTATATGGTGCCCTGAAATAAATCATTTGGCCTGCCCACTGTGGTATTAGAGCGTGAATGTGAGTAATCTGACGCAGTAAATATTGCATTTCAGTACCATTCAAGGCATTGTAAAGTACATGGGTAGTGTACATGCAGATGTAACGAAAGAGAGAGTTTCTTGACAGCACGTGTGACCTTGAGTAGCAGAAAGCCAGCAGGCCTTCAAAGCATTAGCCTTCTGCCCTAGTAAACCTGCTGTTGCTTCTTAGTCTCATCAGGCAGTGCAGCTGGCAATGAATGAGATCAACTGATTCTACCGACTGAATGTGAACTGAAGATCTGCAGATTAACAGGGAAATGGATATTATACGCCAACTGTAGTGTCATAGCTTAGCATTTTAGCTTAGTGACAGTAGTTCTTTAGCTGCAACTGTAAGATGCATATGCTGAAATTGCCACAAAGATAAGGTCCAAGGAGTGAAAAAAGTATGCATGCATAAACATAAAGGGATTTAAAATCTGAATGTTTGCCGTACTTTGCCACATCTGAAAGCTGTGTAGAAATTTGCAAATGAATTAGTGATTTTCTGTCAACAGACCTAAAAAAAAATTCTTGGTTTATATGAGTACAGCATCCACATCTCAGTATAAAGCAGAATATGGCATGTCATTTAAATATCTCTGATTTCAGCTGCACTAACAAGAGAGGCACTCGACTAATCAATCCTGTCTGTTGTCTCTGTTCTGTCCTGCAGAGTTCAGCCAACAGCGAATCATCCAACCAGTCTCTGTGCAGCGCTGGATCACTCAGTGACAAGGAACTAGAGGTCAGTCAAGATAAAAATTGACAGGTTGTTCCTCAGGTCCTTTGACCATGTTCACACTTTTCAACTTTAGATGGTCACTGTGATTTTAACAAGGAGTCAAATATTTTGCATACAGCGATGCTTGCTGACACTTTGGTACTGTGCAGTGTTAGTGTGTGATTTATTCAACTGTTGTCTGTTCCTGCTTAGCTGTGGACACAAGAGGGGTTTTGTGCATGAGTTTTAGGAAAGAAAAAAGCTGGAAAACGCCTTCAGTAGTTCATTTCTCGCATATATTGAAGGTTCCATGGGTAAAAATTGTGAGAGAAACTAAAAGCAGATCAGAGCAATAAACACTGGAGTGGATTTCAGTTTAGCTTGGGGCATGGCTGGAGGAAACCCTCCCAAACACAGGGAAAACATGTTAAGTTGTGACAGAAAGAGTCCATGACCCAGTTTTGATCCTGGACCCATTTGCTGTTCGGTGATGGCACAGAAAAATGGCAAACAAACCGCTTTGTAAAGGGCAAAATTAAAATCTCCACAGTAAGCACTGACTTTCATAGTTCAGAAATACTTGACTAAAATAGGAATATGTTTTAAATCTCATATTATGGACAAAATAAAATTTTAACGAGGAGCGCAGTTCTAGCCATGCAACTTAAAGGAGGGGGTTTGCCCTTATGTTCATGTATTTAATGGAATAAACTAAACTTAGAATATAAACAGCTTCTCTGCTCGTTTCAGACACCAGAAAAGAAGGCCAGTGAGAGAAGCAGGAAGCGAAAAGGAGACATCTATGACAGCAACAGTCAAGGTAAGTCTAGCCTACTTACTGAAAGGGTTCCAAAATCAGCACTCTCCGGCAGAAATGGCTCTCTATATTCAGAAATGTGCAGCTGCCCTGAGCTTCACTTTCATCACTTCTTTCCTCTTGGCTCTAAATATTCATGGCCACAAGTATTCCAGAAGTTAGTTTTACTTTAAGTGCACAATTCAAATGCTCAGGAGCGTAATGTCAAATCAAGTGGCTCCATTTTCTCACTTGTGCCGTTTCATTTCTTATAGGAAAGGGAAAAGGGCACAAAATAAGTGATTATTTTGAGGTGAGTACAAACTATACGGACATAATATGGCTTTGAGTGCATTTTGTATTCTCTCCATTTTGGTGTGCATTGCCTCCAAACACTCTCAGACTTTACTGTGATGTCTCACACTCATGTTCTGACTGTCTCTCTATGGTCCTACATCAAACTTTTTTCTAAATAACCACTCTGTCCCCTTTCTCTCTGTCTTGTTTCTACACTCTTGTCTACTGCCCCGTGGCCAGTTTGCTAGTAGCAGTGGCTCTGGCACCAGTCCTGCCCGGGGCATCCCTCTGCTGGTGCGCTCCTTTCCACAGCACTCACTGTCTAATCCTCCGGTGAGCACCAGCTTCCATCTCCATTAACTCTCACCTGGTCTGTTGTTTGTTTGCCAACTGTTCAATCTTTAGACAGTGTTAACTGGTGGTTACTTGAGTCCTCATCCTAATTTCTCACAGTGTCACTATCCTCTTAATTGGGCAGAATTGGGAGAGTCGTGCATCTGTTTATGTTTCTGTTTTGATCACTTCAGGCCTACAAGAAATGTATTTGGTTTGCCTGGATCATTTCAGCCTGAAAGCAATTAAATATGTTCTCTAGATTAATTTTAAAGGACATTTAACAAAACAGTTGAGTGCTTGGTAGTTATTAACTGGGAAGTTTTAATATAGGATACACTCACTAACAAGTGGAAAGTGTCGTTAATGGTAATGTTTTTACTAGTGCTGTCATCCTTTCAGGTGTTTCCATGTTTGTTTTAGGTTTTTACATAATGACCTGACGTATACGGCATGAAATGGTACACAACAATTGTGTATTCTGGAAATCTTCACATAGATTTTCAAATTAGTAGTGGTTTTGTCAGACAGTGCTCAGAAATCAGTCACTAAAATAGCTGTATTTAAGAATGTCTTCACCCGTCTTTTTCATTCATTGAATGTTAGATTGGCATCTTCTTTCATCACAACTACAAAACCATTTTCACTGAATAAGTAAACATGTGAACATTTGTTATAGTTGTAGGGCTGTCAATCAATCAGACCTTTATTGTCTTTGCACACTTTCATATACAGTGAAATTTCAAGGTGTACATTAAGTGAATGCTGGTGTCTCATAGCACAGAAGGACAATACAAACTGTGTGGAAGAGTGATTAGGTGTTTTAATCATACCATTGATTGCTGGATAAGTTGGACCCTGAAACTTGATTCATTGAAACTTTTGACTTCCAGCTTTTTCAAAATCTCTGCCCCAAACATACTTAGTATACCATTTTAGTTTTTAAAAGACATGGGGCTTGTTTGATGAGTTGACTCGGGCAACTGATGAATTTGAAAGCCAATGAGATGCAAAAACACCGACTGCTGAGCATTTAACATTATGAAACAGAAGTTGTTTGTTTTATGTCTTCATGTGACCATTTCAAGGTAAACAGTGGGTTTTCTTTGTTCATGTTACAAAGTAACCAACCAGGAGTGTGTGCTTACATTCATTTGATCTGCCAGTGCTGTTAAATGAGCTCAAATTTGTTGTAGCAAAGATGCGGCAAACGGTGAACCAGGTTTAACTCTTTCTAAGGCGATCGCGCATTTTTTTTTTTTTTTTAGCTGCAGGCCTTCAGTCAGCACCAACAAAGTGATATCGTTTGTGATGCAAATCTTGTGAGTTATGACTCGTCCTGAGAGGAATTTGGAAAGACCCATATGTCTTCAGCAGGGAAATTGTAGCTCAATACTGAGGAGAACCAAACGGATCATCACAATTCAGTCCTTCCCCAATTCTGAAGGTTTTTTTTTCCTTTTACAAGCAGTACATGTCGCTCTGAAGACGAAACATTACATATGTTTGACAACCTTTTACCCCAAGACTTCCTTATTGATAGGGAGAGACAGATAATACCTTCATTGTTATCTCACCACTCAGATGAGTTTATTTAACAATGAACTGTTGCTCACTTAGAAAGTAGACTTGATTCCCAGCATTGAAATGAATGAAGGGGCTTCATTTTTTCCCACACATTCTAATGTCTGTCTGAATAGGACATTATAATGTTATATAGTGCAGCAGATTTTGCAAGGAAGGAAGAAAATTGCATGTACAGTTGTTTTTCCAGAATTAAACTCTGAATTTATTTGATGAAATGACTAGGGCTGGCCCGAATAGTGGTTTCTGGCCTCCGAATATTCGGGCCCTATTAAAGACGAATATCCGGATATTCGTTCCGCCCCGTGGTGGTGGTTGTGGGGGATGTGGCGGCGCGGAGACAGCCCGAATATTCGGATCCGGTTGTGTGGTTCGTGTGGCGGCGCGGCGGCGGAGACGGCCCGAATAGTCGGATCCGTTCGTCTGGTCTCCCGGGTCCACATTTTGCCCTCGTTTAGTCTTTAGTTAAACTGAAGAATTCCCACACACCGGTCTTCAGCATCTTGTCTTCTGTTTATGCAACGAAGTGAAGCGTGACGTCTGAGGGGCTCGACACACGGGAAGCGAATATTCGGATACCAAAATTAATATGCGGATAGTGCCTTAGCGAACGAATATTCGGGTCCAGCCCTAGAAATAACTATCGTATATCGTGAAAGATGCAGTCATGTTTGTTTCTTAGACCAACCCTGACAACAACTTCAATTAACTAAAAAGGAGGGATTTTACACCACTCTGTAGGTGCCTTTCCTGTAAGAAATTCTAAACTAATATCATACCATTTTGTAGTTGTCCTGTTATCTTCCTACAAATAATTACTATTGTGTGCAGTTTGTTCTCATTACTAACACACCTTTATGCTTTTTTTTTTTTTGAGCAGACTCAAATTTTTATTTCTGTTTTTGTCCAATACATTTTTTTGGAATGAACAGTTACTATAAATTCTTGTAGATTCTATTTCAAGTCTATAAGCCCGAATAACTGCAGCATTTGCTCAATTTTGAAATCATTTTAGCTACTCTATAATCTCTTTATGCTGTCTGTGTTCCATAATTGCTTTTCTTACTCCCTAAGTCTTACTGTTTTGCTTTCTTCCCGTCTCCGGGTTTCAGTTTCAGCATGGCAGTCCTTCGTCCACAGGCTCAGCCCACACAGACTCTTCATCTTGCAGCTCCGTTAAGACCAACCCCACACACTCCTGCTCACACAAAGCCATCCAGGTAACTGACTGGCCTGCTTCACCACTTGACACCCGGTTTTATTTTGAGTCTTACTCAGCTTTTGATGTTTTACTTTTGAAGCAGTTTTGGTGCTCCCATTTATTTTCACCCAGTGAAAAGTGGCTTTGTTTCCAAACCAATTTAAAAAACGCCTTCTGACAAAACTTGTAGGGATCACACAAAAATAAAAGGCTGCACTAGTTGGCCAGGATGTGGATGCAGCAATTAAAGGTCAAACTTTGAAAGGCCCTGCCACCCACACTGCTGTTCATCTGACACAGTACAAGTAACGCACGTCCAGCTATCCTTGCAAATTACACTAATTGGCCTAATTAAAGGTCAGCATTTGGAACTCGCACCTAATATTCAGGACACCAGTGGTCGATTTTAGTAAATTAAAAGTGATGGAGATGTGATGCTAACTGTTGGTTTGTGGTGTGTGCTCTACTTCTCCAGTCAGAACTGACGCTCCTGAAACTGACAGCGCTGGAGAAGGACAAGAACTCCGACCTGGAAAAGAAAGAAGGGAGGATAGATGACCTACTGAGGGTAAAATAAGAAAATACTTCAAATTTGTCTTAAAAATCTGACAAAATCATGTTAGTTTGGAGAATTTGAAGCATCCGGAGTAGGATTATGAAAGAATTTATTATTTTATGCATTAAATTACACATTAATTTACCAACAATAGCAGACACCACACACAATTGAGTGTGTCTAAAAACAATTATATATGTGGCTGTGCTAATCTCCTCAGAGTTCAGACAAACTTGCTTCCACTTGTCACGACGATCCCAGTAATTAACCCGCACCGACCTGGTTGCAGTTCATCATGAATGACGCTTGTTAACCTGCAAATGCCATTGTTGTTTAAATTGCATCGGTGAAATGTCACCAAACCCAGCTGAAACACTGCCGTTTGTTGCATCTTGTCGCTTTAGGGATCCTGGCATTCTTTCCGTAATAAGAATCAGTTGTCAGAGTGATACTGTTTGTGTTTGCAGGCTAACTGTGACCTGAGGCGGCAGGTGGACGAGCAGCAGAAGATTCTGGAGCGCTACAAGGAGCGGCTGAACAAGTGTGTGACCATGAGCAAGAAGCTGCTAATCGAGAAGGTCGGAATGAATAGGAATCTGGGAAAATATGTCTGATAGATTCTGTTTGTCATGTGTTGGGACCTCTTTGGGAAAGTCAGAACAGTTGTCTGTTTATCATTTATGTGTGAACATTTGGCTCATGTAGCTTTCTAATGGTTTCTCTTTCATTACGATGGAACTCAGCAGGAATACTCAGTTCTTTACATCCTCTGAGTTGTTTTTTTGCGATTGCGTACACGCTTTTGATAAATCATCTTCTTTTGTAGTCGAAGCAGGAGAAAATGGCTTGCAGGGACAAGAGCATGCAGGATCGTCTACGCTTGGGCCACTTCACCACCGTCCGTCACGGCGCGTCCTTCACCGAGCAGTGGACAGATGGATATGCCTTCCAGAACCTCATCAAGTCAGCATGCATATCAGGCACAAACATGTTTTTTTGCGTTTTGTCGTGCAGAAACGTTCACACCAGATTGTTCTTGCACGTTCTAGGCAGCAAGAGCGAATCAACTCTCAGCGGGAGGACATCGAAAGGCAGAGGAAGCTGCTGGGGAAGAGGAAACCTCCCGCCATGACCCTGACGCCCCCACCCAACCTGGAGCAGAACAAACGAAAGAGCAGAAGCAATGGCCAGGAGAGTGAAACGTAAGAACAGAAGCAGCAAATCAGTCAGTGTACACAGGTGATGGACTAGGGAAAAGGTTTATGCTAAGGCGAGGTGTAGTTATTGTAATGTGGTTTACTGCACTGCAAATGAGTGACATGAATCCTTGACATATTGTGTTGCCCAGTTCAGACAGGAGATACCTCTGTTTGTATGTAATCTAAGTGTGTGTGGTTGTCTTTGCAAATACTAAGTTTGGAATTTGACATTTAATTTTGCTACTTTTATCAGTAGAATCTCAAACTGATACTTGGTGATTTAACACTACTCGTCAGGGTGTTGGGTCAGCCTGGTAGCCGTAGTCTGTGTGAAAACCTAATTATTATTATTATCTGAAGTAAACTTACTGCTTTTTGTTCTCAAAATGCTGACCTTTTGCTCCACCATCCCACACAGGTTGTCGCTGGCAGAATATCATGAGCAAGAGGAGATTTTCAAGCTTCGAATTGGTCATCTAAAAAAGGTAACTGCTCAACACTACCCACTTTCTGTTGTTTCCTAGTTTGTATTTTAGACTCGTGTCTACCAAAGGGAATGAGTTGGTGTTGAATTTGAGCGATTGTATGCAGGAAGAAGCAGAGATCCAGTCAGAGCTGGAACATTTGGAGCGGGTAAGAAACCTGCACATTAGAGAGCTGAAGAGAATCCACAACGAGGACAACTCACAGTATGTATCATCTCAGTTTAACATGCTTTACTCAAGTTCTGTTCTGTAGTGTCCTTTTCGCTTAAATAAACACAGCTTAATAAAGTCAAGCAATTTATTGAAATGTTTCTCTGCAGATTTAAAGACCACCCCACGCTGAATGATCGATACCTGCTGTTACATTTACTCGGAAGAGGTGGCTTCAGTGAAGTTTTCAAGGTAAGCGTGAGCCATGGATTTGGCTGTCATTCTTCATGAGCACCAGTTTATTTCTTTAATTCTGTAACATTTGCAAGGATTTTTTGAATAACACTTGGGAAGGCCATTGCAGCAATAAGCAGCTTCTGTACAGAATTCATTGTGACTTCCTGGTGATGGTATTCTTATCTGACATTGCTCTTGTTCATGTATAATGCTCTTTTTGCAGGCTTTTGATTTGACGGAGCAGAGGTATGTGGCCATTAAAATTCATCAGCTCAACAAGAACTGGAGGGAGGAGAAGAAAGAAAACTACCACAAGTGAGTTTGAAACTGTTCATTTCACTCTTCCATCACTGAAAACATGTTCCCTTTTCAAGATGTTTTTTTATAATTGCTAAATGATTTACCCTAAATGATCCTTTCATTTGTCTTTTCAGACACGCCTGTAGAGAGTACAGAATTCACAAAGAACTTGACCACCCTAGAATAGTCAAACTCTACGACTATTTCTCGCTCGACACAGACTCGTAAGTGCCTCGCGCCTCATAAAGCTAATGAAGTTGTGCCAATAAAAATGTAGAAGTGTAGTCTTAATAAATGATTTTCTGTTCTGTGGTGTTCCGATGCAGTAGCTCTCAGCTGTACAGCATTAGACTGTAGAAAAGCATCTGAGGTGTCAGCCGGAGTACTGAAGAGACTCTGAAGCTGTCATTTGATGTGGTGTTTGTAGTTTATGGTAGAGGAGATGGAGGTGATGAGGGAAAAGTCTGGGCAGAGACAGGCTGAGATACCTGGCTGTAAGTCTAAAGAAACACTTGTAAATCAAGCAGATTTAATCCAGAAGGCATTTTTTATTTGCCATTTTGCTGAAAAGGGAATTCTGGATGCAACAAAAATATATCTAGCAGATTTCCAGTGTAATCTGACTCATTGGCACATAATGCTCCTGGTTGTTTACACAGGTTGTAAATATCTAATGGCATCATTAATATCCTGATACTACTTTTAAGCATCTTTGGGTTTCTGTGAATGTGTGTATGTGATCTGTAGTAACACCTTCCCAACTAACCCATCTGTCTGATTATCTCTCTCAGGTTCTGCACAGTACTGGAGTACTGTGAAGGCAATGATCTGGATTTCTACTTGAAGCAGAATAAGCTGATGACGGAGAAAGAGGGCCGCTCTATTGTGATGCAGCTCGTCAACGCCCTCAAGTACCTCAATCAGATTCGGCCTCCCATCATCCACTACGACCTCAAGCCTGGTAGTCTCATTGAGTTTTCATTTGTCATTTTGCAATCCTCAGAGGATAGTACAGAGGATAGTAATCTCTGTGGTTCAAAGCCGTTTCCTTAAATGATCCATCACGGTTGCCATAGGAATGTGTTGCGAGAGCTCATTTTGCTTGATTTTGTGCCGTTCTCAGGAAACATCTTGTTGGTTAACGGCACAGCTTGCGGAGAGATTAAGATCACCGACTTCGGCTTGTCCAAGATCATGGATGATGACAGCTACAACTCTGCAGATGGCATGGAGCTGACCTCACAAGGAGCAGGGACCTACTGGTACACAGACACACGTTTCACAGCATTTTAGTAACCAAGCAACCAGTGTGGCTTCACAAGTTTGTAGCGGAGGCGCAGTGAAATGAGTGAACTGCAATTATATCCTCCTTCCATTCAGCAAGTAGTGTAAAAGTGGGTGGAGGACATTTACAGGAAAATCTAATTCAGTCTCATGCTGTGATCATGTGGCTTACAGGTATCTACCTCCTGAGTGCTTTGTCGTGGGCAAGGAGCCCCCGAAAATATCCAACAAGGTGGATGTTTGGTCAGTAGGAGTCATCTTCTATCAGAGCTTATATGGACGCAAGGTAACCACTGGATTTCACTTTCTGTTGGAACAAAATGACATTAACAAAATGTTAATATACTCTGTGTTGTCTTTTTCCAGCCGTTTGGTCATAACCAGTCGCAGCAGGATATCCTACAAGAAAACACCATACTAAAAGCTACGGAGGTGCAGTTTCCCCCCAAACCTGTGGTCACCACAGAAGCAAAGGTGTGGGACTTCTTCTGAACTGCTGTCAATTCACTGCACTCCTCACATCAAGTCCAATACATCTAAACAGTATCACTGTTTGTGACACTTAATTCCCGCTCAAACAGGATCACAGCAATAAGGGGAATACCTGCAGGATATTTTTATGAGCCTGTTTGATCTGATAATAGGGGATAAGGGATAAATCAGAACTGTGTGTTTTATTGGATAAGGCTGTGTATACTGCAAGTACACAGGTGTCTTAAGCAGCCAGACCCTTGGAGCTATTTACATTTCTAGTCTTTAGAAAGAATTTAACTTTGAGTTATGCATGAGTTTGTTTTAATATACCTGTCAGAAATATGACACTGTCAGGACGGCAAGTATTCGAGAAAGAAAAACATTGTTCCAGATGTAATAAGTCAGTTTCTTTGTCCTTCTTTCCTGTCAAAGGCCTTCATTCGACGTTGTCTGGCTTACCACAAGGAGGATCGGGTAGATGTGCTGCAGTTGGCCAGTGACCCCTTCCTAATGCCACACATTCGAAAAACCCTGGGAAACAGCACACCTCTGGCACCTCCCATTCCCTCCACCTCCAGCTGCTTCGGCAGCAGTGCCTCCAACTGAAGCAAGCTGAAAGGAACTGGAATAAAACCCCAGGAGGACAAAGCCACATGGAGACATTACACGCTTGATGAAACTCCTCCTTTGCTCTCTCGATGGCAAAAGAGCAGAGAAGCACGATGGGTTGGAGGGATCCTAAAAGTGTGAAACGAACCAAAATGGTGGATGATGTGGTGATGTAGTAGTAAATGTGCCCACCACCGTCTGTCCAAGTGGTAACAATGAAGGGCCAGCCTGTGGCTGTGGGCTCAGTAGAACCCAAAGATTTGCCCATATGCATGCACTAACAAAAACTTTGTCTCATTTCAAGGGGCTTTTTTACATGATAGATATTAAAAGCACCTGAAAAATTGCACAACTGACAGGCTCAGAAGTATGCCATGTGTGGAAGATCACTTGCCTATACTCTGGAAGTTTTAGAAGAGGAACATTAATGAAATTTCATCCCATACTGCTTGAAACACATCATCTATCAAAGTATTTTTCAGAACTAGAGTGGTCAATTTCAAATATGTATCCCTAAAGGAATGAACCTGGAACTTTTTAGGAAGGGCTCCTTGGAGTGGTTGAGGAGTGACTGATGACCAAAGTTGGAGGCCTGTTTTAATGACACAACACCATTAGAGGTTCAGAAGTGACTTGACACAGAGGAGGGCTGATTCTGGAAAGACTGTCTGGTTTTGAGCTATTTTAAATATTTTACTTGATAACTGGAAGTCAGCTCATTATTTTAATTAAGTCCATATTTTTCCATGAGATTTACCCCCTCTAATGTTGTTGTTAACCTTAAAGGGGGGGCTGACTCTGAGTGATTGTTGTGATGCGAGGTAAGATTCAACAGAAATAATTAATGAAAACATTAAAAAAAAAAAATTTCGTTAACGTTGTGGTGTCATACTTGATTTGGGAAAATTAGGGGGCAGATAATTTTTTTTCACCACGTGTCTGTGTTTGCAATTACACCAATACACATCAAACACATTTAATCTTAAAAAAAAAACTTGACCAGATAGTTTTCACTGCATAAAAATTTTATTGACTAGAACGGAAAAATGCATGTAATGGTGCAGAGTATGAACACAAAGTAGGTTTTTCAGTGCACCTCCGCATTCAACGTTACTGAAATGCTGACACTTTGAATACTTGGATGTAGTCTATAAAAAATTCGACCTTAACTGTGAGTGTCACATCTTACGGCTTTTATATTTGTGGAAAATGACTTCAAAAGGTGCAGTGCAGCAGGAGACAGAATAGCTTTACCTGAAAATATGTTGGAGCAGAATTAACCTTAAAGCACATTTTAGTCTGAAGAACGGCGAATAGTTTTGTGACATCAGCTTTTCAGAAAATGCCAGTTTTTAATTAGTGAAGCACATACCAAAATGTAACTAGTGACAGATGTGACGCTTGCCCACAGTTCTTCCACAATGGGCCCACAAATCATTTTGTCCACTTTGCAGCAAAACGAATTCAGATGACCCGTCTGTAACACGAGGAACACAATCTGGACTGAAGCTCGTGACACTGCTGAATGCTTTTAGTACAGAGAATCCTGCAAACATGACCATTTCTCTTCCTTTGGCTAAGTGTCCAAACAAGAAAAACATGACATCCATTCATTAGAGACACACAGGACTACGTAAAGTCAATATACGAAGGCATTGTCCAGCAGGTTTATCTGTTGTAGAACTGTGAGGTTACCCAGGCCAGGCCCCACTTCAGGTTGGTAAGCATGAACTTGAGGGCCTTGGTCCACTGTTCTTCAGAGTTAAACTGGGTTTTGATGGAGTAGGAGCCTCCATTGCCACCTGTATCTTCAATCTTGCCTTTCTCTACATCCATCCTGAGACAAGGGGGGGAGAAAAACATCAGTTTAGACAAGTCTCCAACCTCTACTGAGACCTGTAGAGTCAAGTTAGGTGTATTTTGACTCCACAAATGTAGAATTTAGAGGTTGAAATGTCAAAATAATTGAGCAACAACAGAAATCCAAGATCTGTACCACATTTAAAGAAGCCTAAATAGTCCTTAACCACATGTCTGTGACCAAATTTAACCTATATTTCTACATTTGTTTCCAGTCTGGTAACACAAACTAATGAGATTTTAAAGATACTCTGGTTGGTGGAGGAGAAAACGGATATAACTTCAAGTAACAGTAAGTGCTGCCTCATACGCTTAAATTTGCTCCAAGTCAGCAGTACTACTAGTGGTTTCTCAAAGCTAAAGTCCTCATTACATCCTACATATTGAAAGTTTTGCAACTAGGAACGTTGAGCCAAAGGTCATACAGTGCTGTATACACAGTTCACTGAACACGGCATGCTGTAATTATGTCATACAAACAGAATTATAACTTGCTTTCAGCTTGAAAGACTTTGATTTTCTGAAGGTTTTAATCCACCAGTTCCTTTACCCTGGATTTAATAGGTGATATTCCCCGATGGTGCAGGCTTTAGTACAAGTAACGCACCAGTGCAGACTGAGTGAAGTGGACTGTTTTTATGCTGGACTGATGCCAGATATACAGTGGGCTTGAGATTTGAGATGTGACTGTTGGTTACAAGTATGTGTATTGTAAAAATATCAAATTGGAAGTCTTATTTTAAACATTCAGAGGTTTCCCAAATGTCCCTAATTTGCCACAAGTCAGATTAAAGTAGTCAGTTCTGTAAAGCCCCTCTACAATTATTCTTTTTTAAAATTTGCATTCACACTTGATGGATAATTGCAGCTTTATTTCAAACGGCTGCGAAGATGTAACGGAAAAATCGTCCTATTATGGAGCCGGTCTGCAGTTATCTGACCTGTATGGGAGGCAGAAGCCAGTGTCTCCTTTTTCCACCTCTTCTTTGAACTGCTGGACACAATCCAGAAAGGCCACCATAGCATGATCAAACTTATTGTCCCAGAAGAACCTCAGGCCGCCTGAGCAGTACAGTGGAAGCTCCTGGACAAAGACACGGCAGGACAAAAGGGCAGAACTGTAGCCTGGACGACTGTTCAAATACTAATGAAAGGACCGAGTGTAAGAATACTGGATGTGCTACCTTTGACTTGTCTGTCAGTGACTCCAAGTATGAGTGGTTTCCATATGGGACGAGGCGATATCTGAAGAGACAAGAGAAGTGTCGGTTAGACTGAACTTCGCTGTGTTGACTAGTAGAGAAAAATACAGCATGTTTGTGATAAAGCCAACCCATAAAAACACAACGGCAAGAGAATTAAGGTCATATTTAAGACATAGAACAATTTTGTCAGAATATGAGTAAAAAAAAAAAAAAACAAGAGATGCAAGGTAATAGGGTATAATGAAGGATTGTACTACTCTAAAATTAGAAAGAAACGTAAATAAATTTGCATTGCTCGGAACATTTAACCGAAAATACATGTTAAACTAAACGGTCAGTGCTGAACGCGAGCGAATTAAAACACGTGTGCACCTCTGGAAGCGCAGCCCCATTTTGTTGGCCAGGGCATGCAGCAGCAGCACCGTCTGCCCCCAGGCTGCGTTTATCTCATTCCACTCCACAGGGACGCTGGGAAGCCGACCAAGACGGAAGTTGTTGATGGTACCAAACTGGCCGCTGTGCCTGGAAGAGAAGAGAAACTATTCAGACACTCGGTCATTAGCTATTGATTCATTTTGGGCCGAGGACCGATGTTAAATATTTGCAGAGCCACGGTTGATTTGTGGCCAGAAAAACAAATTATTCCTAAGCCAACATATTGTGATTGTGTGTGTGTGTGTACCAGATGTGAAATGTAGCGTTGAAGACGTTGGTCTTTTTCAGGCGATCCAGCTGAATCTGGCAGTAACGCATCTGGTTGTCGACACTCTTCAGCTCATCGTCCAGCTCTAGCTGCTGCCGTTTAAACTCGCTGTACTCCTTTTGGTACCTTTAAGCAGCAAATAATAAGGGGTGGAGGGGCTGTTGGGTGCTGTATCATTTCTAATATTCTGCTGTCGGGTGTCTACGTCACTGCTAAGTCACTCACTGTAGCTCCTCAGTGTCCAGCTGCTGAGAGTGGACCCTGCTCTGAGTCAGGTCCTGGGCCACAGCAGCCCTCTGCTCCTCCACTGCCTCCAGCTCTTGGACCAGAGCCTCCTCCTCCTCCTTCAGCTGCTGCAGCTCTGCCAGCAAGGTTTCCTCTTCCTCCACCTGTAGGTGTGACAGCAGCTCCAGACACTGCCTGAAAGCACATTCACACACATTTCAAGTTAGGTAGTTCAATGTACTAGGCAGGCTGGTACCACCTACAGCATTTTCTGTCTCTCAGAAACCTCTTTGGAACCTGATACATAAAGAAATTTCACTTTGCTGTGCACCAGCTCACTTGTAATTCTGGCATTCGTTCTCTGTGATGTTGAGCTGTGTATCTAGGTGGTCCAGCAGAGTGTCGGTACATTCCTCACACAGCGGGTGATCCACATCTGTTTGGCCGGACATGATGTCAAACAGGTCACTGGTTACCTGGATGGGGCAGGATCAGGGACAAAACAAAGCTGTTTGAAGCTACAACCCCACATCTGTTATTGTGAGGATGTACCTTGTCTGAGTCACATGATGAGTAAACTGACATCATCTATTTGCAGTATGAAAGTAAACACTACCTTCAATCTACGGCTAAGATTTTCCATTGTGCCACCATCGGACGCTTCTCCAATCAGCGTGAAACTGTTGGCGCTCTCCGTTGACATCATTCTGAAGGGAAGGACAGAATTCAAGATTCAGCAGTTCTGTCTACTTTGTCGGATATGCTGCGTTGGCAAATGCATTCACAGCCTTATTTGCCACAAGAATATATCAACTAAGAAAAAATTGAAAGGACATAAATTGTAATCAGTGTTCTGCATAGCTGTCTAAATAAATGGTTTGAGAGAGGAGTGAAGGACGCCATCTATGTCAAATTGGAACAGCCATCTCTAAACAGAGGAGGGGGTTTACGACACCACTTATCAAACACCTATATGTAAACATTAGCCATGAGACCTGCAACCCCCATTAGTCAATTCAAACTGAAGTAGCCTCTTGGATGAGAGGTACAATATCTTCAAGAAACCACAAGAGAAGTCCATTTGATTTTTACTGAAGCTCCTGAGATCACCATGACCTGGATGACTGAGAATCTTCACAGACATGTCTAAATAAAAAGACGCACCTGGCAGGAGGGATGTATTTTCTTGACACTCCATCTTGCTTGTTTTCCACAAAAGTCTCCTAGAAGAAGAGAATTCTGAGACTCATGTATGCTTTGAAATATTGTCACAATGGAACAAAGATTCATTTCAGTCCTTTACAAACACGCAGATTACATGTTTCAGCACAGAATCAAAATGTGTTATCCAGTCACATCAGAATGTTGTGCAATAGGTAAAGCACATAAAGATATGTGACATTAATAAACAAAGCACTACGTGATTACCTTGTGTGCTGCTTTTCTTAGTAAGTTAAATGATTATATCAAATATCAATTGAATATCAAATTATATTTGTACCACATGCAAATGTACCATTTCCCTGAAGTAACTGTATCATCTTTTCAGTCTGGGAAACTAGTTTTATCCCATTAGTTATACATGCACATGGACAGTAGCATCAGTAACAACAGGGATGATGGGTGAACCATGACAGTAGGTAGATAACACAGCAGTCCCAGTGACCTCCAGTGATATGCTGTCACAATAAAGATCGCAAACTGTGACTATTCTCATTAAATTAATCAAAGGCTTACTTGTCCCCAGAATGTGCCTTTCAGTTTGTCAGCTCAAAATACTGCAGAGACAGCTCAATTTACCATGACTGCATAATCCCTGGTTCTAGTCCTGTTCTATATGGGCTGCTTAAGTGTTCAGCAGAACATTTGGGGTGGAAATAAACTTTACAAATCCAAGTCTATAACAACCACAGATATTACAATGAAATCTTTCATCACAGGAGTTCTTTAATGGTATGACTGAGAGATCTAAGATAAGTAAAATATTAAGACACAAGATTTCAGTTTAGCATTAATGAAGACCAAAAACGTACCTCTGGTGCTGTCTCTGCCTCACTGTTGTCAGCCTGTTTGCTTGGGGTCACTGTGACCAGTGGAGCTGAGGAAGAAAGAATCACACTTAGAATCACTACATGGCAAATAAAACAGTGTCAACACGGCTAAACCGCATTGTTTCCTACATCTTATTGTGTCGTTAATCAAATCCTTAGAGGTTTACATACCAATAAGCTCGTGGATAGTGACCCGATCGAGCACATTGAAGGATGTGTCTAGCTTGAGCGGCTGGCAGCATCGCTGGCACACGAAGCTGACCTGCATGGTTGTGCTCGACGACTTGGAGCCCTCCATCGCTAGCTGCAGAATGACAATGAGAAATAACGGGACACTGTAAGCATGAAAAGAACTGGAGCTGCATAACATTCGTTATCGAAAGCCTAAAAATAAACTTCTACACGATAGATCTCGCTACCGAACTAGCTGTTTGGCTAATCTGTTATAGAGCTGGCCAGCTATGGTTAGCTTTACAGCTAGCGTACATGCAGCATTCAACCGCACAACATGTAAGCACCAAATAGACTCACCGTCGCTTGTCGAAATTAAAAGTTATTGCATTATACTTTCAATTTATCCACGTCGGAAATAATAATCCAGTCCAGACACCTTTAGCGTGACTGTTTCATTTTGCACCTCAGGACTTCCGACTCCCCTTCCTTATTGTTGTTTACTGCGGTTATGACGTTGATGGGAAAGTCACGTGTTAAAATCAAGACTCAATGTAAATAGTTTAGATAACATACTGGTTTACAATAGCAAAAATATTAATTTTACTGACTAGAAATATTCATGAAAAAAGTTAACTGTTATGAATTTATGGTTTTAAGCACAAACAACAGAGACTAAGGGTTCCAGAAAATGATGTATTAAATAATAGCCAAGACAATTTGTCATAATGCTCTCCATGGCGATTGCAAGGGTTGCAAGCAAAAAGAAACACATTACATCTTTTCCATACCAATACTATATCCAGTCTTTAAATCATAAGTATTTGCAAATTATAGTACCATAAATATGAGTCAAACTCATGCTTTACCATAGTAATAGTTAACAAACGAGATCAGCAGGTCCGATTTGTGGCACTGGCAGCGAGCAGTGACACGGTTAATGCCACTGTGCAGTGACACTTTTTGTGGCACCGCCGGTTTGATGTAATTTAAACTGCTCTCTTTACCACTTTTTGCATGTATTTTTTATTTATTTTAGTGCAGAAAAAAAACACCAAACTATTTTAAAAAGCAGAAAGCAGCCTGTTTGTTTCAGTCACCGCTGTGTGTAATTCATCCTCTTGACTTGCAGGCGGCGCGGTGACATGAGACGCAAACAGCTGTAAAACTACAACAGAAGAAGACGATAGTTGCGGGAAAACTGAAGCGGATGTTTGCTGTGTGGATAACTTCAACCTGTAACAAAACAAGGTAAATTCGGAAATGTTACTTTCTTTACAATTACCAATTTGCACGACCTACTTCTTTCGGTCAAACAGGACTCCTTTAACGTTTTTGTATCTCAATTTTGAAAGTGTCAAACTAGTGCCGTAAGTTAACGTTCCAAAACAAATCACAGCCGCTAGCAAGCCCCTAGTTTAGCTTTAACTAACTCCAACTTTAGCAATTGACTGTGCTTTATAACGTTACAGTAAATTTAAGGAATATTGTCACTGGATGTTTCTCACTAACTTCACCGGGTTCTACTTTGCTTTAACACGTTTACTATTACTAATGTCCCGTTGGTTTACTGTTATTTAACCAAAACTTTAACGACAGACACGAAAAACACTTCATAAACAAAGCGTTGACATTAATGAAAGTCATTGTCAATGGAGCCAAATGCACAAAAAAGCACATCTGGGCAAGTGGGATTTTGTGTTGTGTAACCCTTTTATGAGCACATGTGTGGTAAGACCTCCAGAATACTGGAAACTTGCCTGAGTAGCTCCTTTTTTTTTTTACACGTCTACCAGGATAACAATAGAAGCTGTGTGAGCAGTGACCGAAGTACACACGGTTCAAAACTGATCTGTCAAGGTTAGACTGCGTTGTTCACCATTCAGTCAACAATAGGACCTTTCAAAGACATGGTGTGGATAGTGAGTGAGTCATTATATAACCATAATAAAGAGTTGTTAATTCATCGTTGGTTTACTGTATATATCAGCATCCGTTCAGGTCTGTAAATCCTATTGTTAGTGTGTGTGATAATGGAAAGTGCGTAAAATCTGTCAGACTTGTTTTGTTGATTTAAACACAAAGCAGTACATCACAACTCCCAATTTAGTGTTTTATTTTAAAGCACTATGCTGTATTTCACATGTTAATGGTTCAGATAATGCAAGTTAATCAACATCGATAGATGGATAGATAGATAGATAGATAGAAACTCTATTAATCCATCTGGGGAAATTTAAGGTATTTAGTAGCTCACACATGTTATATACAAGATGGATTAAAAAACAATGTTCAAAAGAACCTGCAATTAATGTGCAAATCGTGCTGGTTGAAGATGTGCACAGGTTGTTGATATTTACAATAAAACGTAATGTTAGAAAAGCATAAAAAGGCGCAGTGTGAAATAGAACTAATAATAATGAGCATATAGGGTGGGTGTGGTTCATGGTTCCTGGTGGGCCCAGATTATTGTTTTATTGCACGATTGAGCTGATTCATAGTAATCACTTTACCTTTTTCACATAATCATATTTTGTTTTTTATGTGCTGGAATATCATGCTCAAAATGTGCAGTCAAAAATGCCATGGCAGAGCATTTCAGCCTTGAAGCTGCAGTGTACTGGTGATGACCGAAACCAACCCTCTCATTATTCTTGTCAAGAACTGGTTTCTGGTTGTACCATGTATGGGGAACCACAGCTAATTTGTTGGAGCCTTTAAATCTGCATCACAAAGCCGCCACAAATTAAAGCCACTTGACTTCCTGTGATGTCCCCCTGAATTCTTGTGACTTTCTATATCACTATAACTTTGCAAGGAAAGAAAATATCACAATGCCAGTTAAAAAAAAAAAAAAAAAAAAAAAAATATATATATATATATATATATATATATAGTCCTAAATGTCTCAAAAAATTGACATCATTTGGGATGTCCGTATCGGAGTGACTACATGGTCAGGAGAAATGATACTTAGCAGGATTTATTTTGGACATAAAATGTTTTATTCTGCAAATTTCAAATGAAAAATGCTGGGGGATGGTAATTTTATAATGTTTCAAAGTTATTGCAGATGTTCAAAGTGTGCACTGCTTCTTAAACTTCTGAAACGACCAGCCGCCCAGATCCTTTTTTTCTGACCCAAACAGCCTTCCTCTTGAAACTTCTAATGCCATGTCCAAATCTGCTTTCCTGTTGGCTCTTGTTTATGAAATTTTCAGACAAATTCACATTGCGCATTCACATTTGACTGAGTTTGGGCATACTTCAATACACAGAACGCCTTTTCTGTTGCAGTAAACAGCATGGCTATTCCTGAAAGCAGAAAAAACATAAATGATTACACTTTTTAGAGCAGAAAAGAGCAAACAAATTTTAAGCAAATTATTAGGTGATGAAATGATGTCAGATTATTTTTAGGACACCATGTGCTGTGCAATCCTAGTTACCTCAGAGGATCATAATTTTTTTCTAAACAGTACATTTTTTAACTTTGATACACAGAGATGGTTTTAGTGGTTTAATCAATGACTGGAGAGAGATTTTGATATTATAACTTTGGAGAACAAACAAATGATTCATACTTTCTGTGTTTGCATAGCAATGCTGCTACACCTCCTATCACTGAATCATGTTTTACTGAATAAGCAGCACCAATTGCAAAAATACCAGCAACATTGCTCACTATATACTGTCATTGGTGCAATATTGACACTTAGTCTTGCATGTCGACTTCCTTTGCAGCTTCTGTGTGGGCTCTGATTTTTTATTTTTTATTTTTTAATTGCAGCCTTTAAAAGTCACCATGAAAACCCCAGAGGCCGCAGATGTGAAAAAGGGGATATCAGTCCTCTGGGAGACACTACAATGTCCCATTTGGTAAGTGTCATTTGCAACAAGATTTGTTGATAGTAAAAAAAGAAAAAAAATCATATCTGTTTTTTCTAGCACAGTGAAAACTCATTTCGAAGAACTGTCACACTCCAAACTGACTTTTTGTGCTCTTTCACCTGTAGCTTGGATTTAATGACTGTGCCTGTATCCACGAAGTGTGACCATCAATTTTGCAAGTGAGCAACTGATGCATCCTCTTTACTGAGATGATTTGTAGCGTTTTGGTAAATCAACTCCAGTTTTATTTATTTGTTTGTACCATGCATTCATGAATAATATATTTGTTTTCTGTTTTCTACCAGATTTTGTATGATGAAACTTTTGGACAGCTCCAAACAAAACAGGGCCAGCTGTCCTGTGTGTAAAGCCAAGATAACCAAAAGGTTGGACAGAATCAGTGGGATGACAGCGTAGCATTTACTTGAGTCCCTGACAGCCAATTGTTATTAATACCTGCATCATTATACTTTCATATGTGTGTCTGCAGGAGCTTGCAAGAGAGTCCTGGATTTCAGAGACTTGTAGCAGGATTGCAGGATATGATACAGGCATATGAACATGACACTGGCACAAACTGTAAGACGACATCACAGACTAATTAAAATGACCTTACAGAAATGAATTGCGTTGCATCACCTGACATTATATTTTTAACAATTTCAGACTTCACTGGAATGCCCAAGCAAGAAAAACACTCAAAGTAAGACCCATTAACCTTCAACGTTATGAGCAGTGCTCCTTTATTCTCTCTGTCTGTTCCATTATTGTATTCTGTATTTTTCTCCAGTGTCACAGGTGATGAACTTACCAAACATCCTCATAGTCTATCCTCTGGAGATACTCTCAGCACTGGCCAGGACAACGTGCAAAGTGCAGACCATGATGATCTTCCACAGTCCCACTCATCAACTGCAGAAGGTAAAATCTGGAGTTCTTGGATAGCTCTTCAAGATATGACCTAAAATCAACTGCTGTGTTTATTTCTAATCTGTTTTATGCCACTTTGGTGTGGATCTGCAGCTCTGAAGCACAGTCTGAAATGGATACATGAGAAAAATTGGAATTTCTCCAGAGTTTTCTTGGCTTAGAATGACTGTCCAAGACAGGAATATTGATGCGTGTTCAGCAAAGGCAATGAGTCTTATGTGACAGACTGACAGAAAGCTATGCATTTGCCTGTTTTTTTAAGACTGTTTGATAAGCAAAAGTGTCTGTTGTGGTTGAGTCAATAAAGCCCCAAAGCCAATTAGCTTTTTTTCTTAAATTTTCAGTAATATAATTTTAGTGCTACTGATTTAGTCTTTGGGATGAAGATAAAATTCCTCTGTGTGGGAGGATACTTTGTCTTTTGGTATTGTTATTGTGATTTGATTTCATGATAAAGTCCGGTCACAAAATATTAAAGTGGCACAGATTTGTCCTGCTTGAGTTTCCTTTCCAAAGACAAAAAAACCCACTTTACTCTTACTTAAACCACCTGAGGCACTTCTCCAGTAATGACTTTTTAGTATTAGATGACATAGGAATGAGCGTAACTTCATTATTTATCCTATTTTAAAAGAATATTGTATTCCTAAAGGTTCAGTATTTGTCATTATTTGTCATTTTCTCATTTCCTTTTAGCCCAGAATGGATTTGCAAGACTCATGGATCTTGAAGATTCAGCTCCATTGGCGACAGAAAACGAAGGTCTGGATAGCGGCCTTGGTGGTGCTCCTCCGCCGTCTGACAAGAAAATGTCCAGCCCTACAGATAATGTGGACCCAGTGCAAACAGAAATGTTAGACATAGTGGCAAAAGCCACATCAACGCACAAAACTAGAAGCAAAAGAAAATCTGTCAACTCAGAGAACCCTTGTCCATTATTAGTTTCAGATGAGACCGAACCCCAACCTTTGAGAAAGTCCTCAAGGAAAAAGCGGAAAAAGGATTTGGAGCCTGACAAGATTCTTGAGCAGAAACAGAAGAAAAGTTTAGAGAAGGTCGCTGAGTGGCTCATGAAAGTCCCAACTGAAGGAAGTCTCGAGTTAGAGAAACCAGATGAAGACGCAGATGACTCCGACAGCTGTTCTTCCACTTCAACAATAGATATCAAGCAACACATTAGGGACTTGATTCCTAAGAAAGAAGAGCGAGCTAGAGCCCTTGAAGAACAGGTGTTCGGTGCCGTCTACAAACGAGAGCGAAGAGGAAACCGTGCTGTCTCTCTTCCACTTAACGTTTTCGTTGAGCCGCCAACACCTTCAGAGATACAGACACATGAAAGTGTTTCCATACTAATGGAGGAAGAAAATCTTACGCCTGCTGATTGTGAAAACAACACAGAGGGAGATAAACAAATGACAGAAGAAATAAATGACACCAGCAGTGATATTTTTAAAGTAGCAGAACAGATGGAGATTAGGGAAGAAAATAACACAGACACACATGTGGACGATTTGAACAACTTCCCAGAAAATGACAGAAATGAAGGTGAAGGTCTCTGTCCTGTGTCTGATATTGAACAACAGCAACCAGTAACAAAAAGAGAGAAAAGGATGCCTAACCCTCTGCAACATGTTGACTATGATTTGCAAGAATCAGCAATGGCAAAATCTGAATGTACTGAGCCAAAGAAAGCTGACAAGAGGAAAGGAAAAAAGTCAAATAAACGCAAGCCTGCAAGAATGCCAAAGCCCCTTGTTCTGGTTGAAGTTCAAAATGGAGAAACTAGTCCGAAGACTACAGCAAGATCAGAAGAAGTGCACGTACAAATTGAGAATTACCCAAGCAGCGAAGACCGAGAAACTCCTGTCATGAGGAGCAACAGGAGAAGTAGAAGACTTCAGCTCTTTGCCGGTGAAGTCCAGGAGGGCTTCAAGAAATCAAACTTGAAAGCAAATTTACCTGAGAAAAGCAACAGCGCTGCAAAGAAATCTGAAAATGCAAAAGGTGAAACTCTGGATGATATATTACCTAAAAAAGACAACATGACAAAGGCAGCTAAAAGAAACGGATGCGTTTATGATGAAGATATAGGAGGAATTGAAAACTTGGAGTCTGCTGAGAGAACATCTCTTCTGAAGACAACAGAAAATGTTAAAGAGTCCATTGCTGATGCACCAAATGCTAAAGCCAGTGCTGCTGTTTGTGTTTCTGCAGTCGCAAGTTCTTCAAGTCCACCTGATGCAGCTGTGGTAGGTCCAGCTCTTGAAAATGTCAGGCCAGTAGATACTATAACAAACAATGTTCAGCTGGAAGCCTCAGTTTGCGAGATTAAATGCGCTGAAATGGAAAACGAGGAGGAAAAGAATGACAGTGAGCTGGACACTGAGCAGCTACTCAGGAGCTTTAAAGCTGCCAAAAGGAAGTCCTTCCATCTTGGTCGTCCAAATGTGAAAAAGAGCCGCCAGTCTGACAAAGAAAACGTGCTTGTTACTGAAGCAGAGGAGGACCAGCCTGATTGTTCTGGTGTTGCAAAGACATCTGAAACTACCAACCAAGAGGCTTTACGAGACACTGGAAAGTCATCTTGTAGTGATTTAATCCCGCCTTCTGATTCACCCATCCAAACAAGAAAAGCAGTCGCTGAGAAGCCAGATCAAGTGGCGATAGAAGCCTTGATCCCTGATAGCAGCTGTTCAGGTCAGGACAGTGCATCCAGTAACCTCAGGAACAGTCTTAGCAGTGTTCTCAGTCCAAACAAAGTGACAAAATCTGATACTGAAAGTCCTCAACTTTCTGTTGTCCCTCAAATAGTAGATTCTGGGCTTCGGTTCACGACAGTTGAACATGAGGAGCCAAACGAAGCCTCAAAGTCTTCTCAAATCGAAGACAGTCAGCTCGATTGCACCGCGAGGGATGCTAGCAAAGGGAATGAGATAGGAGATAGTATTTCAGTGAGGAATTCAGCTGCTACTGTAAAATACTGTTCAGTCAATACAGCTGAACATATTGTGATTGCAGAGGCGTCATTAATCCATGACGACCTGGTATCTCCATCTGTGGAAATAGTCCACGAAGCAAAGACAAGCAGCCACGGCAGCGGAGAGGTGAGTGGCCATTCCTCCATCAAGACCAACTCGAGGAAGACGAAAAGGGCTCAGAAGCTGGAGTCTTCATCCGAGTCCGACGGCAGCGGATCCAAAGAGGAATTACCAACTTTGACTCAGATCTTTGGAATGCCGACTCGTCCCTCTGCTGTGAATCAGGATCAGAAAGAGTCTAATGAAGCTGACAGATGTGAGGAAGCTTGTGTTACAGCTGATACAGCAGAACCGTTGAGCCCCAACAGTGTTCACTCCAGCCAAGGGTCTGTGGACTTGTTCGGAACACCAGATGAATGTAAGCTGATTCTCTGAAGTTTCTTCGGTTTTCATTTTTAGGCTTGTTACCAATCTAAACAATATGTGTTTGCTGTGTTGTTTCCTGCTGCAAGAATGTGTGCGTCTTTGGGCTTTAATACAAGCATAAAGATTGGGGACACAAAGCAATCAGATTTTTTCCTCTCTGCAGGTGATGTCCCAGTAAATGACACCAGTGTTTCCTTTGAATCATCACAATTCTCAAGCGAAGTCCTTGTTACACAGGTAAATATAATTATTCTTTCTTTGCTTTCATGTATGGTTTGAATGCAGCCTTTGTTTTAAAAAAAAAAAACGGCAATCAACTCAGTGTCTTAACAACATTCAGTCCTTGCCAGAGTGTGATTTTTCCATTAATTCCAGCATTAGAATCATTTTGCTTGGTCAGCGTCACCTGTCTTCGTTGTGCCTCCAGTGATGCACCGTCACTTTACGCCCCATAGAGGGCAGCCACCGCATTTCCCCCAAACCCAACTGTCAGCCTCTGGATGACAGACTACCTCGCTCAGTGAAAAATGTCCCCCTCAGCAGCTTTCTAAATTGCATTTCATTTACGTTAGAGGAAATGCCGCCTAGAAGATGATTCTTGTTTTCTACCTCATCCGTCTTCCAGCGCGCTCACTTTTATCTGTCGACCGTATTTGACTGGGGAGTTCAAGTTTCACGCCCTGGGCTTTAGAAAGGGCCCAGGATTACACACAGAGCTCTGCTATTATTTTGTTGTCTGTCTGTATACATAATCAATGCATTGGCACTGTAAACTCCAAGGAAGAAATTAAAATAATGAAAGCATTAGTCTAGTGAAGCAAAACCCACAGTAATAAACCAACAGACTGTTTTTTTTTTTTTTTTTTCTTTCAGCCTCCGTTGAAAAAGCTGATGCCACTTCTCTCTCATATAAATATTACACAATCGTCTTCTCACTCACTTATTCTGCCATATGTTCGGCACAGTATCTGCTCTCTGGCACAAAAAGCACCCATTCCCTTCTAGTAATGAGTGTAGCTGTCACTGACTGACAGTTGTTAATTGTTTTCATACATCAGTGCAAGACTCCAAATATGCAGCCAGTGGGTGGTCTTCTTTTTTTGGGGGGGGGCATTAAATGTTGCTGCAGCTTTTTTTTTTTTTTTTTTTTTAAATCAACTGTGTGACTCATTTTGAATTTTAAGCTGCTGTACTTTACCATGTTGTCTGCTCTTTTAGCAAAAGATAGAAATGAAGAATGAGCTGGTGAGGCTGGAGAAGCTGATGGCTCTGGTGTCAGAGGTGCTTCAGGAGAAAGAAGGAAGTCCAGCATGTGAAGTCACCTCAGAAACCCATCAGGACAACAAAACTACAGGTAAGCTGATGGTAAATATGTGTGTTTTTTTCTAGAGCTGGGAAGATTTATTCATTAAATGATTGTTTAAGGTATTTCTTAAGCAAAAATGGCTAATATTCCCTGTTTATGGCCTCTCAACTGTAAGTATTTGCTGATTTTTATTAGTCTCCTCTGATAAATTAATTGGAATATCTTGGAGTGTTGGAAGAACAATCAAGCTTAAGACATCACCTTGGGCTGTAAGAAATTGAGATGGGCATTTTTTCTATTTTGTGACATTTAATTTACAAAATAATTAATTGAAAAATAATCTGCAGATGATCCGTGCTATTAGTGGAATTAGTGACTTTGGTGCTATTGAGCACGAATATTTGCCCGCTGTTTAAATTCAATATGAAGAGCAGATCAAAATGAAGATACTCTTATTTGTATCTTTGCCTTGTTTCAAAGGAATGTGTTTGACTGTCTTGGCAAACCAAAGTGTTTAGTTTAGTTCAGCTCATGCTCAGGCTTTGTGCAAGTATTCAAGGCGGATTTTAATTTGATGGTAATTTCATGTCCTCAGGCCCAGATGCTCACAAATCTCATGCTTGTGACCAGGACGCAGGCCAAGGGTTAGACGGGTAAGTAAAACATGGAGGAGTGGATTATTTAATGATACTGAATTTACATTTCTATTTCTGCATAGAGATTATGTAAGTAAATGTGTAATTCATTCCTATGTACTGCTACATTTATGAAGAGAAGAGTTGTTTGGTTATGAAACGCAATGAAGAAGTGATACATGACACTGAACAACACATAAATGTTAAAGAAAATATTGGAAGTTTGATTTAAATAGCACATTTCATTACACGTTTTACTCGATTCAAAAATAACGGCACAAACCTGAGAATATAGCTAACGTGGACATAAATGTAAGAATATAAACAGGAGTAAAATGCAGAATGTAAATTGATAAAGCATAAACGAAATGTTCATCACATTGCAACAATAAAATCTCCAAAACCATCAACACAAAGTATAAACTAAATCTAAGAAAAAACTGTGTTCACAGTGATCGTCAACATCCCTCTGAACAAACAATTGTTTAGCAAGACAAAAAGACAAAAATATTTTATCCATAAGGTGAAATTTTTCCTTTATTTTAGCTTCATGGCTTAATTGTGGTAGGAATTGTGGTAATTGGCGTTACGTAAAACCACAGCCTATCTCAAATAAATGCCAGCTGAGCTACATTTACGCAAGTTATATCATTAGTAGCTGTGCACAGTGTGGTTTAGTGTCATTTCGTGTGGTAGCGCCCCTCCTAGTTTTCGTAAGGCAGGTGTGGCACATCTGTAGAATGGATGAGCTGCAGGCACAAATCTGTGAGCAGGTCTGTCTCTACAGGCATCTGTATCCATCTCTGCGGGAGCATAGGGATTCCAGAAGGCACAAACCTCAAAGAGGGAGATTCTTGCAAACATTTGGAAAGAAAAGATGTACTCCAGAAAGTTGCAGAAGAACAGCTATTTAGTTTGTTTTTTAAATGGCATGCTTTCTGTACAGTGCCTCTGCTATTGCTATTTTAGCAGTGTAGGTTGTAATTTTGTCAGCAGCAAGTCAAGCATGCCTGAGGTGCGAGTATATAAGGTTATGACACTTTGCTGACGTCACAGTTCACATGCACAAGTGTGCCAGCGGCTTGCAACAGGGCTAAGGCAACTCCTGTCTAATGTGAGAGCTGGCCAGCATTAACTTTTGCTGAGCAGGGGCAGCGCGGCCACAAGTGGCATTTACGGGATTCTGGTGCTTTAAATTCCGCTGACCTCTAAATTCGAGTGGTGAAGGGTACTGGAACGCAGTTGCAAAATCATCTTCTGAATAGAAACCAGCAATTTTCCTGTCTGTAGCAACAGGCAACTTAATTTTATGTGGGCTTCAGCTGAATAAAACTTGCTATTTTGCATAATGTTAGTTTACTTTGAGCCGTTCAGCCTTCTAACTTTAGGATGTTGAATCACAGCACAAACACAGCACAGAAAGAACGAAAAAATGTGATTCTCGCACTGAACTGCCACTTCAACACGCTTTTTCATGGATGTCAGTATTGGAAGTTGTATTACAGGTGGAGTAAAGCAGATGCTATCTCTTTTGTTGAAATAGGCTGACTTGAATCGTGATGAAAACTAGCAAGTCGACAACTTTCACAGGCAAGAGAGAAGTGCTGTTCTTTATTATATTTCAGTGTGTCATCGACATGACTCTGGAGCTGTTTGAGGTCAAATATTTGCACAATGTTGCTGCAAGTCCCAGTTGGCAGGAAATGCAGGAAGTGATTAGAGGAGCTGATGATATCGCAGCTAAGTGATCGTCAGGAATTGGACTGTTCTACATGGTAGCTGCATTCCTGCAGAGAAGACATTCTTGATGTTGGCAATCCTCTGCATTCACCAATCTGAATAAAAGTGATAGAGAGCTTTGAAGCAACTTTTAGTCTTTCTGGTCTGACTAGTTTTGTGTTTGTAGTAACTGTCAGTGAGTACATTTAAAGCAACAGTTTGAGGCGTTGGGGGGGGAAAAATGCAGATTTATCATAGATGATAAAGCTGTTTCATCCTGTTTGTGCTCTTTGTAGTAAACTGAGTTAACCAGCTTCTTCAAATTTGCCATCCAGATATGAGAGCGTTATTGATCTTTTCAGCAAACTCTCTGCCAGCCAGTGAATAAACATTAAATACAAAAAAAAGTAAGCGGACCACTCAATGTGCAAGGAATATGAAAATAGCATAATAGCAGAAGAGGTTTTCTTTATTTAGTGAGCAGGCCAGTTAACCAAACATTGGCCTGATACTGACCTCAAGTCATAGTTGTGACAATCTTCAAACTTAAGCTTCAATAAGAGATGTAATTAAATCATAGCTGCCTCAGTGCGTCGCATTTCTGTCCACAAGAGTGTTGTATACATTGTTAATAAATTTCAAATGGAGCTATATTTCAACACAGCCACATTAAGCAGTACAATAACTGGAGCAAGTGGCATGTAATTGGTCTCTTTCAGTCTGTAACTGAAAGAGATTTTTTGCGAGTGTGTGTGTGTTGTTAGGCTTGTTCTCAGAGGGTGATGCATCTCAAGAGGACAGGCGGATAATCTCGCTAATGAACCCAGAATCTGCTTATGCTGTGGAGAATAAAAAAGTCATTACTGACTGCATCTTATATGTCATTTAGAGCACTTAGAGGGAAACTTGTGTTGCCACAGTAATTTATCTCTCCCGCCTGAATGCCGCCTCCCCTCAACCTCTCGCCTCGCAGGGTTCTAAGTGCTGTCCTCCGGGCAGAAGAAAGAGGGAGCGGTGGAAAGAGTTGGATGAAAACTCAGAGGGGCTTACAAGTACAAGTTCTAAATTAGAAAAGAATGCAATAGTGGAATTGAAAAGAATAGCTGGCACTGGAGTATAAGTGTTCAATGAGCTGCTATCACTTTGGGACAGGTAATTTTAAGTGCAGGCACGCTGCCAGATATCAGTAATACTGGAATCTTTGAGTGAAGAAAAAAAAACCTAAACAAAAAAAGAACAGACAAGCAAAGAGAACTTCCGAAATGTTATTTATATCAGATATAGAATAGCTTGTAATCTTTTCAGACTAAATGATGGCCTGTGATATTGGAATCAACTTTCTGACTCAGTGTTTTTACTGTGATATGTTTTCTGTTGCTTGAAAACGACACAATTATTCTGTGTTTAAATTGCTGTTATTCAGCTGCATGGCTACAGTTTATAAACCTGCAATTACAACATAATGCAGCACAATTACGAGCAGAAATGTGCAGACAAGGTAACCCTAGATGTGTTTTTATGGCCAAAGTGTAAAATTTAGGTCAGTCACGTGTCCTTGATCTAAATGATGATGAGTTTCTCTTACTAAAGACTTAAAAGGGATGAAAGCTGCAAACTGCAGTACATCCCTGTTCAGGCATCACCGGGGAAGTATTTACAGCGCAGTATTACATAATAAAACTTAATTGCAGTGTGTTCCTTCTTGTCCAGTTTGCTCTGCCTACTGAAAGTATGAAAAGGGCTGCAGAGTTCATCTTATGTGGATGCAAACACACACAATGAAAATGAAGAGAGATCACAGTCATTGTTTCACTTCAGATGTCTTGTGCACAAGTGGAGTGTGTCACTTTCTTATTACTTTCTGCACTGTATCCTAAAGTGAACTTCCACTAGAATTATTAAAGCCAAAGGAATATATATTTATATATAACCTGGGCCACAGCTTTCCTTTGATGTTTCCCTGCTGTATAGTGTTTTATGTCCTATCCAGTGCAGGTGCTGTCCGGTCCAGTCTGGGACTGTTGGTTTGGACAGGATGTGATAAGCATCAGCAAAATATTCAAGTTGAGCTGGTCTATGTGAAGTTAAACATAAGAAAATTCAATCTGAAATTGATCAGCCTTAAACATCACCCACCAGCCTGTTTGAAAATGTATAAAAATACCCTGCTTTGAATAATAATGTGTGTCTGATATGATTTTTCCATTAAAAAAGTTCAATCATCTGGTTAGAAAATTCATAAAAATAACATCCACACCTTCCTCCTTATTGAAGAGCTCAGAATCTATGCCTGTGCAAATATTTTGCATTTCAAAAGTTCACCCACTGGATACAAGATGTCACCGTATATCACTGAAAGTCCTATCTCAGTCTGCAATGCAGGCTTCAAGTTTCTTGCTTTAAACTCCAAACTTTTTACCAGAATAATCTGAGAGCAGGCTAGTGTCAAACCCTGAACTTATAGTACATCATTCTGCACTTGGAGGTCAGACAGAGGAGAGGTAGCATTGACCAAAACGTGTTTTGAGTAGAGGGGGACTAAAGAATCAGTTTAAAAATGTGTTTAGCCCCAGTCAAGCAGCTCAGTTTAGGTCATCCCTGAAGCTGCTGATGGAGAAGTGTACTGCAGTGTTTCACAAAGTTTATCTGTTCTTTTTTTTTTTTTTGCAGAAAACATGTTCCAGATGCAGGACAAGACCCAAACTCAGGAGTCATTGAGCCCAGTCTGTCAAAGCATGGCGGCATCGCAGAGAACAGTAAGGCTATTTGTGATTTGGATTTGTCTGCTGCATGGTGCCTGACTGTATGGTAATGAGGTTTGTAAAAGAGAAATGGGTCTGGCCAGATGAAGTTCTGTCTAACTGTTGATGATTCTCTGCCTCTTTTTGTCTCTTTCCTCAGCAGTGCAGCACTCAGTTTGCACAGGGTTAAGTGTAAAAGACACTGGAGGCTCCAAAATGCCGGGTCCAACTTTGGCATCCAAAGCACTAAAGAACTGCAGTTCACCATCAGATGAGCAAGAAGACAAAGAAAACAGCAGCCCTCCCAAAGATGGATGCAAAGCTAAGCTGGTGCTTGTGTCGTCTGGATTAGGCCCCAATGAGCAGGTGCCTGTTCAGCCGATCGATACTTTTATTGAGCTCAGTCGTTTGTAGAATGCACAAGCCAATTAGATGTTTTTGCCAACAGACAATGGTGAAAAAGTTTGCAAAGAGAGTTGGTGCCCGTGTGGTTTCCCAGGTGACCCCAGATGTGACTCATATCATAATGCGAACAGGTAAGAATGCTCTGTCCATTTACTGACTGCTAGAAGTGATACATTGATCCACTAGACTTTAATATGTGGTTTAAAATTTGCTTGATACACAACAGAACAATTAAATTGGCTCAAGTTTCACTTTAATTGTTTCCAGTTCTACTTCTAGTTTTAACACGTTCTCTCGAGAGCGAACATTTGCATTTGCAGAAGTACATTTTCTCTCTACATGTAGTTACAGCTTGTTTTGTGCGTCTTCTAAAGCGCTCCTTAGAGATAAGCTCTCCGTTGCTCCCTCACCCACACACTCTCTCCTCCATTCATCCGCTTGTTGCTAATTACCCTCTCTGATAGATTATTTTTAATTTCAAAGCTCGCTGTCTCCAAAGCACCATATTAACTGTCACTGTTTAAGAAGTCTTTTTTTTTTTTTTTTTTTTTTAAATGGCAGCTGTTTCCCAGGCAACCAAAACACGGGAATGGTGGGTCTCTTGATCCTTATGGTTAAAGGTTGGAAAGGAGCAGTAGGTCTCGCATTATAACTGTTCGCAGGATTTAATTGGAAATCTTCCAAAATGTTTTTCCTTTGAGCGACGTCAATAGCCAGCACTTGACTCATGCTTGGAAGACAAACTTTTTGTCTTCCCTTGTCACAGGCTTAATGAGTTGTGACCAAATTGTCGCATTTGATTATTTCTGGAGGGCTTGAAACAATAAAACTATCCAGCAATGAACCCTCTGTTTCACACATTATTACACCACCATGGGAAAAGTGTTTTATTCTCTAACTTAGACTGACTTTAATTAACATGTTTAATTTTTATGGTGGTTGTGCTTTGAGTGCCATATGACAACACTGCGCAACGACAGAAAGAGTGTATTTAAATTTCTTATTAAATGCAAAATGAAATTCATTCAACATCACACAAGTTTGTTGCAATGAGTCTCTCTAAGAAATACTTTAAACTTAGCTGTCTTTTGCTGTCTTTGTTTACCATTTGACTTGCATATCAAGATTTTTGACAGATGTAATCCAGTCACAGTCTTGCCTAACAATAGACCTATTCAACAAGCCTCTTTTATATGAGGTATTTTTAATCACAGGAGCAGAAAATGTAGAATGTCTTGCTTTAAGTCATCAGAATAAACTTTGTTAGTTTAATTTTAATCCATAGGACACTGATATTGTACAAGAAATCCCAAATCTGTTCAGTAAGTAAGTTACCCGTTAGTCCATGTCACTTCTAATTGCACCTTCTGCATCGGTGTGAATCCTAATTTTTATTACAACTATAGCACAACAATACAATCTCTTAAAATAAAAAGTTTTAAGATGCATTTATAGAATATCTTACAGCTGTGAGTTTAAGAAAGTGTCACTGCACTTGCAAACGTAATGATACGGAAGAACATTTAGTTCTTTACAGTACCTTACCACCGAGATTTACCCAAGTAATTAAAATCTAATCAATATAAGTGATAACATAGTAAAAATGTAATTTCTGGGAAGAGTGGGCAGTAGATACAGCCATATATTGTGCTTCCCCCCCCCTCCCCTTTTTTTTTTCTTTTTGCATCACATTACCGCTCCGGGCATCGTCTCTAACAGCACACAGGGCTTCTCATCTGCACATAATGATCGTTTGTGTCTGTGTACTATAATGTACTGTGCACTCATTCTGTGTCACTGTCATGTCAAGTCTTTTTTTTTTTTCCTGTTCTGACTCATCTCTTCAATACCAGCACCACCACTTTGGTAAACCCCAAGAGTCATTTACTACATTCTTCATGGCTCCTGTATCTATATTTTTACATTTACTTATAAAATATCCCCAGAATAGCAGAACTTAAATCAAAATGTGCTGTCTCTGAACCTTCATATCCAGCCATCAGTCACACTAAACCTCTTTTTATATCACTTAAATTCTAGGTTACTAAATCAAGGCATGTGAGAGGGCATACATGTATTCTTGCACATTTTTCACACATCTCTGCTTGTTCTCTTTTCTCTGCCAGATGAACAACTGGTCTGTGAGCGCACC
Organism: Acanthochromis polyacanthus; assembly: GCF_021347895.1. Classification (NCBI taxonomy): domain Eukaryota; kingdom Metazoa; phylum Chordata; class Actinopteri; family Pomacentridae; genus Acanthochromis; species Acanthochromis polyacanthus. The sequence continues at coordinate 10,688,739 of NC_067131.1, read as the reverse complement.
CTGAAATACTTCCTTGGCATTGCCGGCAGGAAGTGGGTGGTGAGCTTCCAGTGTGAGTATGACTTTACTTTATTGTGGAGCGCTATCGCCGATGCGCTGAGGAACAATGACTAAATACAAAACAGCGTGATGTGGGGGGACAGGCTGGAATAAAAGCACTGTTACATAATACAGGAGCCACCGGAATAGTGTTTGTGCTTGCGACAATAAGCTCATAAGTTTCTCTTCTTCTCTCCTCTCTGCAGGGATTACTGAGTGCTTCAAACAAAAGAAACTCTTAGATGAGGTACGCTCGCCTGTGTGCTCCTTGAATTTGCGCGCCGGTGATTTCCAGTTTCATCTCTCCCGGTCTCGATGTTGAATTAAGGCTGCATGATGAATCTTTCCATGCCGTTTGCTGTGATACCTCATAAATTATTTGTCATCCATTTGCTTTAGCAATCCCTACATCTGGTTCTTTGATATGCCGCTGTACTCCTTTGCCAGGATTTGTTTCGTACCGCCATTAATTTCTAATTATTTCTCCGTCATCTGTGCCACTTTATAAGCTTTTTCATGCATCATATAGTCTATGTAAAAATGCACTCATTACAATTAAAAGATGAGCACTGTCAAAGTGAAGAATGTTCAGTGTATTCTTAAAAGCATGGCTGGCTCTTGAAAAAACTAAAATAACTCTTGGCAGACTACTCATTTGCATTTAGTCACTGTATTAGATGAGACTGAATAATTGCTTGACTTATTTAAAAGATAATACAACAGGAAAGTTTTACATCATTGTGACAGATTCACGTACACATGATGAAGTCATTTCACTTTCTTCGTTAACAGAGTCCATTTGAGGTGAGAGGCGATGTGGTGAATGGATCCAACCACCAGGGTCCCCGGAGAGCTCGTACTACCGACGACGGCAATGTGAGTCCCGCATGCACTGAACAGGACTGTCAGTTATGTAGTGTTTAATTAATGTAAGTAGCATATGCAAGCTTTAGTCCAGAATGTTAATGGCATTGTATTTTATTTACTTGATATTGTGGATTTAAAATAATGTTTTGAAAGTTGTTTTCATTTTTTTTATTTTCAAAATTCAGGTTTGACAGATTTATGTGCTTTAACCTCCTAAGACCTGGCGTCCACATATGTTGGCTTTTTTTTCAAAAAGAGCATAATAATCAATCAAAATGTATTTATATAGCACTTTACAACACTCAATATGACCAAAGTGCTTTCCAGTTAAAAACAAACAGTAAAATAAGAAATAAAAGCAGATTAAAAGAAAGCAACAATAGAACACAATAATAATAGCAACAACATTAATATTTAATAATAACAACAATATAAATAGTATTTAGATATATTATAAAAATATCATAAATATAATAATCAGATGTTAAAGATTATCTGACTATTATATTTATTGGTTATTCCTTATTCCAAATAAGTAGAAGGAATCTGAAATGCAAGCCCAACCAAAGCTCGTGTCGAATAAAGGTTTCATAAAAAAAAGGCAAAATTGTGCTCTTGTCACTTTGCAAGTTCAGGAGTAGCTACATGCCTTTCTCTTTAACATTAAAATAAAAAAAAGAAACTATCACAGTTAAGGTTTAGAAAAAAACATCTTTACAATATTATCCTCGTAGCCTACTTTGAGTTTAAAACTTAAGCCCTTTTTACAGCTGTGTGGATGTGATTTGATCAGATTTAGTTGACAGTGACTTGGAAATTAAGGCTGCACAATAAATCACATATTGATCATATGTTTGGCTTCCCACAACTTAATGAACAGGATCAAGTTTGATGCTGTGATATGTTTAAAAGGTGGGCTCATTGCTTTTTAAGAGCCAAAAACATCAATTCAGTAATTTATCCAGTCAAGTTCGGTACTCGAAGGGGTGGCCCTGCCATGTGGGTGCAAATGCTTTGGAGCAGTGAGTCCCTGGTTCAATTCCTGACCAACCTCTTTCCACTGTCTCTGTCCAATAATGGCAAAAATACAAAAAAAAAATAGAGAGAGATAGTCTAAGTTCTTCATCATTCAGCAAAACGTTCAATCATGATGTGGTTTGTTGCTTCTGCTAACAATAAGAAAATATTTCAACCTGTCCGAAAATCAGAAAAAAAGACCAGTTCAGCTCTTTGTGTATTTATTTAGTTTTAGTTTGCTGGTTTTCATGAAATGTGTCAGCAACCTTATACAATGCAAATCAAGCTACTAGCTTCTTCCACTCTGCAGTCTGGGGTAAATGTAAGAGTGGGTGTCAAAAAAGTTCATGTTTGTGTCTGAGTGAAAGAACTGCCGATCGTGGTTGTAAAAGTTGTCTGTCTCAATCCAAACTTTTGTGTGGCTACATTAAAACAAGACAAGTAAAAATTGTCAGATAACCTACATGGCAACTGTATACCATTTTTTTTAAAAAGCACTGAAAAATTGTGGGTCCGTTAGAAACACAAATGTAAAAATCCTTCCTAATTTCTGGTAATTTTTACCTTTGTTATATTGGACAGTAGAGAGAGACGATGTAATACAAGAGTGTCCTTTAAAATAATTATCTAATTTTCCCCCTTTTTGCATGCATGTTTATAAGTGATCTCAATAGCTTTATCTTCTGATGTGTCCAAGGCACTTACAGCAATGCTTGTTAATGAGCAAGAAAAATGTAATCTAATCTATTCAATATAATAATAAAATTCACCAATCATACCACTGGACTTTATCCCTAAAGCCTGCTGTTTACGAAGCGCTGCTGTGAGCCAAAAACAGCTTTGCAGTATCTAGTGATGAGGCATTGCTCTTTCTCACCATATAAATGCTGCTTACGCTCCATTTCATTCACCCTTTGGACTTAAAACAATGACTGGCGTTATTTTCCACTTTAGTTCTTTCTGTCAGATTATCATCCCTCTCTGTACTGTACTGTAGTTTATAGATCTTGTGTAGTGACACAAGGCAGCCAGTCACTCTACACATGTCAACAGCAGTCATTTGTGTTTCTGAAGAACTGACTGATTTAATACTAGTTGAAACGCAGTCATTCTTAGCAACAAAAACGAAAGAATAGCAAGCCAAATCAACACATTAACAGTTGCTATTATTGACAGTTATTGCCGTCTCTATTGTTTGCGAGAGCACAATTTCTGGCCGCAAACAACTGTCTGATTCTGTGAAGAAAATCAAATAAAATGTCCCAATTACAAGCAGCACTTGAACTTGTTTCTTCCTATTGCACCAGCCTCTTAGCTCAGGCCCTGTTGTGAAACCTAATTGTAATTTTCCTCTTGGTGTAAGGCCAGCAGGACCGGTTCTGTTGCCACTGAGGGGGAAAATTAGAAATGGCTAGATGTCATGTTGGCCGTATCGCTGCCTTTGAAGAACCTCTGCTAATTGAATTAGCTAGTAATTTCAGGCTTATTTAAGTGGCTTCAACGCAGCACCGGCACTTTGATGGAGCCAGACAGATTGTCCCGTTCATATTCACTTTCTGTCACCTGCACCGGTCTGACAAACAGACTAACAGATGAAATGGAGAGGCAGGGAGTCTGTCACCAGAATGTTGATGCTCAGGAAATCACTCAAAGAAAATCTGAGTGTGTGTGTGTGTGTGTGTGTGAGAGAAAGAGAGAGGTGTGCACGTTATCACACTCTAATACCTCCTGAAGGACATTAGGTGTTGTCTAAATTAAAAATCTGTAACAGAAACACTTTTTCATCTCACCAAGCACCTCTGGCTAATGATCATTATGGACATACAGGGTGGAGAGAGAAATTAGTATTTCTTTTCTCCAGTCACATGGACATTTATCTTCTGAACACTTTCATCCGGCCAAACTCTGCTTATGCGATTGTGATATGACTTGCGCATTTCCTTTTCTGTGGTTACCATGGTTCAAGGAAACAAGTTTACATTCCCATTTCAAGCAAGCTTCTCGACCTTGAGCGCAATAAAACAATGTGTCCCTGGTGTCGAGCGGGTCGTTTTTCTTTGTGTTAAGCGCGATATTACCACAGTGAAGGTGGCTTTTTCTGTTCGACTCGTCCCTGAATTTACACTATAACAGCGATGGCAAAAAAAAAAGAACAAGGTCTAGAGGGTTTATTTTACACGGTAAGTGAGGAAGCCCTGCTGTAAATTGCGGGACACTTGGCGAAGTGTTTCAGCTCTCCCAGTGTAACCCTTACACAGGTGAAGAGTTCAGAAACACACTCGGCTGTAATGGTAATAGCAGCGATGACTGCTCTCATACAGTGCTCCTGAACATTCTCTGAGGGTTAAATTCACTGTATAGATGTCTTCTTTTGCCTGACTTTAGAAACTGTATAGAGTTTTTCAAACATTTCACAGTAGGTTATTTTATCTTTACCTTGTATGTTCTTTTTGCCTTCAGCTACTCATGAGAGGCTTCAAGATCTGCTTCCAAGGACCTTTTACAGACATGACAACAGGTAAATCTGAACAATAACGTAATGTGACATGGGAAATGACTTGTTTTGGCATTATGTAAGTATCCATACTTGTTCAACTATTAGAGAGACTTTGTTTGGTATATTAGTTGACTATAAATTAATCACAAAAGGAGTTTTAAACCTGACATGGAGTACTTTTGTCTCCACCTTCTGACAATGAGAATCACTTAATAGAGAAACACAGTAGACGCAAGCAGTTGCTTTCATTTTTAAACCATAAGTCCTTCTCAGAATGCCAGATTTCTTTTAACCTGGATTCTCAGAAAGTTTTCTTGGATGCCCACCACAAGATTGGCTTTATAGCCGCGGTTCAAGCCCCGTTTAGTATCTGTAGCTTTAAATGTAGCTACGCTGCTGCTGTCCCCGCCCCCTTTTCAGAAAGAAGACTCTCTCTGTGTCTGTGATTGACAGTGTAAAAGAAAACGATTGACTACACAACAGCTGACAGGCAAGAATAATTGTGTGAGATGTGTACTTTCTGTTGCGCTTGTTAAATGGAAATTTTGCCAAATTAACAACTGTTTTATCCGTTTATTGTGAGGCTGTCGGACAACATCGCTGTTATAAAAACAGTAATTTAGCGGTGCACAGCAGCAGCTTAGAATTAGCTATAAAATGGTTATCATGTAGTCACTTTCGTCACTATTTCATACAGAAACAAAGAAATAAATTCAAACACTGCTTCTAATTTCATGCAAATTTGTCGCTGGCATTTTTCTACTACAGTGTATTATTCCTTGCATCCACTTTTAACTCTTTGATACACAGTGTGGGTCAGGAAACACCCAATTTCCATTGGGTTTGGGTCACTTTTGTCCCATGTTGTGCATTAAATGATTAAGACCTAGTCACTTAAAAGAATTCATTTTGAAAATTTGATGTTTAGAAAAAAAATATTATGATCAGAAGGATTCATTCAGGTATCTGAAGTTACCCCAATGGGATCAAACTGCTTTTTATTTTTTAAACCGGTGTAGGTTAGCTAAGACTGCTAAACGTCAGTAAAATCATAAACCTATTGATCTTTCACTGTGCAGACATTGCTAATTACTTCAGTTTTCTCTCTCGCTGTGGTCCAGTCTTGTTGGGTTTGTCTGAAGAACACAGCACAAAAACACCACAGGAATTACAACATCTCGTTGATGTCACTGATCACAAACATGAAGTTTCAAAAACTCCCTTTTGCATGTTCTTTAAACAATAAGATGGCTGTTCATTAAATTCTTACTGTCATGCTGTTTGCACTTCTTCTTTCACTCAAGAATTACTTTTCTCAGCCACACTTGTTTCTTCTTATTGATGTCTCTCCTGCAGGACTCCGATAGACACCCACCTCGCTTTAAAGAGAAAAACATGACAATAAAAAGAAGGACACTTAAAGTAGCACACACAGCTTTTGACTGACACGGAGACTAGCTTGAAACCTGTGCTGTTTTTAACCCCAGTCATTTTTTCACTGGAGAACAATGACAAATGATTCCATCGCGTGGGTGGACTGAATACCGACTTACCGAGTTCTGTGAGGCGTTTTTTGGTGCGGTGTTGTCACATTGCACAGCAGTTGCTATGGAGCCAGTTAGCTGCCTGGAAATTATTTTTTTCTGAAAAGAAAACGGAAATGAGCTTTCACTTGTGGACAAAATGCCTCTGCAGTTCTCCCTTGTCCACAGATACAATGGTTTTATATTTTTAACTAAAGCTCAGTTTGTGAACTTTGGTCTCCAGGATTTAAACTGTTAATAACCTTGAAGTTGAAGGTTAAAAGGAGTTTAGTTGCCCGTCATACAAAATACTTCTTGCTTTACCCTTCCCACGTGGCTGAATGACGGTGAAGGTCACAGGGGGCACATTGCTTGAGAACTCACAAGGCAGCATTCTTCGGTTTTCTTCTTCCTGGGGCTCTTTAAGTGCTCCTGCAGCATCCTCCTGCTGCCTGCTGGATCGATGAAGCTTTGCTAATGGGTTGACATCTGTGAGCTAGCGTGAGTAGCTTAAAGACTTTCTTTTACATGGCACAAACACGAGGATGGAGTCTGTTTTCTTCAACTCAACAAGATTTCATTCATTATTTAACCACAGAAGTTTCTGTATGATACGTGATGAGGTTATATGCCGCCTCTACAAGTTGACCCTCATGTGTCTCCTGTAAAGGATACCACACAAGTGAAGTTGTTTATTTTTTGCTTTTTGTAGCTGTGTTTGGTATTTCCAGGCACATAGATGCATTTTTCTAAACCAAGTTGAATGTGTGCTGATTGATTGAGTGCTGTGCACTTATTGCTTTGAGTGGTATTGACCTGTTTTCCGTTCCCGTGATCAAAGGAAGTCTGAGCTTGAAATACGTCTGCTCTGTATCCCCTCAGGGTTAAAGAGATGAAAGCAGAAAGAATAAAATTTAGGTGTAGCTGCTGATAACTTTTTGGAGTACCCCAAACAGTTTCTGTTTACCTTCAACAGTTTTCTATGTGTTTATCATAGATGAAATGGAGTGGATGGTGGAGCTCTGTGGGGCAGCTGTAGTTAGAGATCCACTTTTCCTCGACAGCAAACAGGTAAGAGTATCTATCGTCTGCCACTTGAAAAAGTAGTCACTGCTGCCTTCATTCTCGTCAGTATAATTGTAAAAATGCAATCTGTGCTTCTTTAAAGTGGCATTTAAGTTTGCAGGTGAGTGCTGATCTATCAAAGCAGAAGGAGACCTGTCAACAAGGGCTTTTCTAATTATCTAATTCCCGTTTTCCCTAAATCCTGTATGAGTTGTTTCAGTTTTAAATGCTTCCAATGCTTAGGATTTTCATGATGGACACATATTGCAAGAAAAACAAGCAACAGTCAGTGAAGTGCCTCCCACAACAACTCTTTGCCTCACAAAGCTGCATTAATGCCTTTTATTTGTCTCTAGGCTTTGATTTTATTTTTGAAAATTGCACATTAATGCCGTGTTGCTCAGCAAATGTGACATTTATTGTGGCCGAAAAGGCAAAATTAAATACAGTACATTCAGAAAGTATTCAGACTCTTTCACTTTTTTCGCATTTTGTTATGTTGCAGTCTTGTGCTAAAATCATTCAAATTCACCTTCTTTTTTCCTTCTCAACTAGCACTCAATACTCCATAATGACCATAATGACAAGAACGGCTTTTTAGAAATGTTTGCAAATTTATGTAAAAAAAAAAAAAAATTGAAGAATTAAACTGACATACACTCGACAAAAATATAAACGCAACACTTTTGTTTTTGCTCCCATTTTTTATGAGATGAACTCATAAAAACTGATGAACTGCGCCGATCCAGAGCATCCCAAACATGCTCAATGGGTGACATGTCCGTTGAGTATGCTGGCCATGGGCTAACTGGGATGTTTTCAGCTTCCAAGAATTGTGTACAAACTGCACCTTTCAGAGTGGCCTTTTATTGTGGGCAGTCTAAGGCACACCTGTGCACTAATCATGGTGTCTAATCAGCGTCTTGATATGGCACACCTGTGAGGTGGGATGGATTATCTCAGCAAAGGAGAAGTGCTCACTATCACAGATTTAGACAGATTTGTGAACAATATTTGAGAGAAATGGTGATATTGTGTATGTGGAAAAAGTTTTAGATCTTTGAGCAAAAAAAAGTGTCGCGTTTATATTTTTGTTGAGTGTAAGTATTCAGACTCTACTCAGTGCTAAGTTGAAGCACTGTTGGCAGCTGTTGTACCTCACGTCTTCTTGGTAGAACCTGACCAGTATTTCTGTTGCTTCGATAATATTGGCCTATTTTTGATGTCACAGATGTATCAGTAACTCTGTACATGTTGCCCAATATATGGCAATATGAAAACTTTATTTTACAGAACATAATACTGATAAAGATGGTTTGGATCATTTAAGAAAATTGATAGTTTGTCCAGCCGAGCAGCTCCAACTCCACAATAATCTCAGCACTGCAGCACATGTAGCAGAGTACACATCACAGCTGAACAGTTGGTGGTACGATGTCGAGCAGTGTCTTCTTAGTAAGTAATTTTAACTATCTGGTGAAATGCATTGCTGGAAGGATAATAAGCAATGAACCCATAGCTTTCCCTTTTCTATATAACACTAACAGTCTTGGTTAAGATGCAACAAGCTCAGGCCTCTGGTTGGTTGGAGACTGTCAGTGGGCAGCGATTTTCAGGTCTCTCCTGGCTGTGCCTCCAATGACATTCACAGAATTGTCCTTAGACCCTTCCAAGACTGTGTGCTTCGGGTCATTCGGAACATTTGGTTTAGATGCTAAATCATCAGCCCAAGCCAAGGTCCTTTATGCTACTGAACTTTTTTTTTGGATATCTCTTTGCTTTAGTTTTTCCTCAACCCTGACCAGCCCCCTTCTCTATACTCCTGACAAACATCCTAGAGCATGATGCTGCCACCACCGTGTTTCATCACTGGAATGATATTAGACCAGTAAAGAGCAGTGTCTGGTTTCCGGGGGACATGACAAACATTTCAGTCCTGTTTTAATCAGATCAGAGAATCTAGTTTCTTGCAGTGTTTTTATTTTTTTTCGAACGAACTCCAAACAGACTTCTAAATGTCTTTCATGGAGGACAAGCTTCCATCTGTCCACTGCGCAATGAAGCCCAGATCGGTGGAGTGCTGCAGTGATTGCTGTCCTTCTGGAAATTCCTCCCAACTCCACTCCTGATCTCTGGTGCTCAGACAGTGATCATCGGGTTTTTGGTCACATGTTCCTCCAGTTGCTCAGTTTGACTGGGTGGCCAACTCTGTTAAGAGACTTTGTTGTTTCAAACTTCCTTCATATAAGAATTGTTTATCATAGCCTCATATTGAAAAACATATCAAAGGTGATCAAAAGGAGTGGGTGGCACCTGAGCTAAATTTTAAGTATCATAGCAAATAGTCTGAATGCTATGTTTCCAATTTCACTGGCTCTAACTGTATGATGTATGTTATAATTGTTGTTTGTTTTGTAATGCTAAACTGGTTTATGTTTTTTTCTTTTTGCTACACAGAAGTCCCATCAACTGGTCATTGTACAGCCTCGATCAGAGTCGTCTTCTGCATACAGCAGTGAGTCTCATCCGAAAACATTTAATTATCACCTTCTATTTTTACACAACATCATAAAAGAACACACTCGAGCTGTTCTCACTTACTTTCTGTCGCTCCCCCTCACCCACACACATGTTCACACACAGTACTGACACACATACAGGGTTCATAAAGATACAGATTTTTTTTTTTATTGAAACAAAATGACAAGAAATAAGACAAATGACACAAAGCAAATCAAAAAAGAGCAAAAAATTTAGACAACAAATGAAGAAACAAAAAAATGAGAAAAAATGACAACTGACAAAAGCAAAATACAAAATGACAAAAATAAAACGAAAAAACACAAGCGAGCAAAAAAAGGAAACACGAAACGAGACAAAGTAATACAAAAATGAGACACAAAGGAACAATGAAGAATCCAGCAAAAAATAAAAAATAAAGATACAGATTAGACTGACAGCAGCAGCAGGGACTAGTTACATAATTCATGCACAGCTTCACCCTGAGGTTGGAGCTGACAAAGGGGCAGACTGATGGACAGTCGCACAGAAACCCTGTGTGATGGGACATGTACCAATAGAGGCTAATAATGTTCTCTAAGGTAGGATTGCTATATATCATGTTATTGTCTAGCAATGGCACAATCCCTTTAAAATTAGTCAGAACATTTTATTTTGCGAGTTAGTAATGAAAGAAAAAGATGTCACCAAATGATTTCCTGCCATGAAGTCTGTTTGTTTTGCATATTACAATCAGACTCTTTAAAAAAGGCATTAACACTTAATGAAGAAGCAAAAGGGCGGGAGGCTATTTTTGAATAACTGAAGGAAAATAATTGAAGCAATTAAGATAATTTATTGAAGATTGCCTGCAGTATGTAGTAAGACAGTGTTTCGTAGGAGGCAGAAGGCACCTTAATTGCTAATGTTTTCAAATAAGGCAGCTAAATTAACAGGAAACAGTTTGTTCCGATGCTGAAAAGTTACTAATGTTTGTTTATTTGCATTTGTAGAATTTTCTTACATTAAGCAGTTTGTTGTGATATGGTTAAAATAAATGACATGTTAGCAAAGGGCCAGCATTTTAACAGTTTTCATACCAATACAGGCAGGACCAGAGTGTATTTATTATTGTTTGATAATGGGATGTGAACTTTGCATAATAGCTCTGGATCTAGTATAATATTACCCTCCAACCACGATTTTAGTGTTGATTTTGAGTTAAAAACTGATCGATATTTTGTCTCGACGTCAAAATAATCTCTTCGTTCTGTTTTTAACCAACAAAATTGTGTGTACAACATTAGTAGGACACAAGTGTGAAGGTATTTCTCCAAAGACTTATTGCACTTGTAAGCAAAATGTGGGGTAGCCACAAATGCAATTTTGATGTATTTATTATTTCATTTGAATATGTAGCTATGGGTGGTGTGCTGCCACCAAGAAGCTTGAAGGAACGTCGTAGCAGGAGCAGTTGTCTAATGTGTAATATATGAAATTGCCGTAGAGGTTCAGCTGCTCCGAAGGTGGAAAATGGCCTCTGTCCTTCCAGTATAAGCAGTGTAACTCTGTAGTGTGTTTCTTCTTCTGTTCACTTCCCAGCTTTGGGTGCAGTTAGCAACAATAAGATTGTGGGTGTCCACTGCTTGGACCATTGTTTTCCTTATTACTTTGTTGTTGGTGGTGGGGAGGGCAGGATTTGCAGTTAAAATGCGCTACTATTTTTGCACAATAGATGATAAAACTTTTCAATATTGGAAATCCCACTGAAATGTCGTCTAAACGTGAACATTTAATCAGTGTCTTTAAATAGTTGGAGAAAAAAAGTCATGTTTGAAGTTGCTCTTGATGTCCTTTCATCAGTGGTCATAGTTGTTTTTTAAAACATTGCACATGACAAAGTATGACTTTATTCTGCACTGTTGAAGCTCACTAATATATATACATAAACTGTAATTATCTTCTCACATAAGGTTTTGATGTTTGAAAAAAATCCCATGAAAGCACTGTTGCAACTGTCGTCCCCTAAATATCTCGACATTCACAGCAAGGTTATACCAATTTAATCCCCCTTTTCAGCTGCTTTGTGCTAAAATCAGTACATTTGTGTATACATATTACACTAAATATCCTGTATTAGTTAGCGGATATAATATTGTTCAAGGTCATATTTCTTATGGAGTGAACAGACGGTCCTCACAAGCGTAGACATTTTGGCTGCTGTGCTTGTCAGTGTACCTGTCTGTCCATTAGTGCATAGATTTGGATGCGCTTGTGCCCCGGCAATGACAGATGCTGCCAACCAAAATGAGACAGGTTCCCAACAAGAGCGAGGAGAGTGACTTGCCAGGAAAGCATGTGTGAAGGAAGTTAGGCAGCAGAAAAATGGCCAAGAGAAAATGTCAGATTGTAGCGGGGGGAATGTCAAAACAAGTTGGCCGCAGAAGAGAGAGGCTGACAGTTTGAAACAGAGGGAGCAAGTGGCTCCGAGTTCCCCCACTCCCTCCTCCTCGCATCCTAATTTGCACTGCTGCATATTTAATGCCGCTTTTCCTCTTCCACGTCCTCCTTATAGACCAGGTAATCGAGCAGCCCCTCCATTCTACCCTTCTCTATCTCCCATTTGTGCTCTTTTTGTGCTTTACTGATTGAAATCACAAGTTTGCATTTGTGTGTCAATATATAAATGTGTTTTATGAGACACAGGTTATTGTTCTTATCTGACATATTTGCACATCTTCTTGGTCGGTTAAGTTGACGCATTTAAAATTCCCCTGCTTTTGCCACTTGATTTTGCTTGTTTTGCTATAATAGTGATCCTCAATTATTCAAGTCTGCAATGGTGATCAGACCTGTATCACTTATATTATTAAGTTATTAACTATTAAGTTGTTACCACACAAACTTAAAAAATAAGGCTGCCGATGTCCTCCTGTATATTCATCTTTTCGTCACAAACCCCACGAAGAAACCCAAAACCAGCAATGCATCGATTCTTTACTCTAGTTTTTTCCCTTTGTAGCTTCTGCTTTCTTTAGACATCAGTAGAGATGCATGAAGAAATAAAGGCGAGAGAGAGTGTGCCAAAGTCAAATCAGGATAGTTGCGGTTTGTGGGAAGCATCTCAGCCCCTCAGCCACAGGGATGCCCCAGTATTGCTCCACTGTGGTTGAAAAACAAGTAAAACACGACCCTCGCTCGCATCGGCTGACACGTCCCTTTGTTTACTTGGAGTCACTCCCAAATACATCATCATGGTCCCATAAATACTCTACAGGGCACCAGTGTGTTTTAATCCACAGCCGAAAACCGTGCCAGACAAATGCAGTTTGCACTCCTGTGTCAGCAAAAACAATATCACCTATTGAGTTTAGGTAATTGAAACTTTATTTTTACAGCTTATTTTTATAGATTCACATCTTTAGCAGTACCAGTGGACTCGGGGCTGAGTGCCACTGACAGAGAAGGGATGTACTTAGGGATGGACGAACAAATTGTGGGTCTTTTCATGGTATTTGCGGAAAATATAGAGAAACACGAGAGCCATGCATTAGCTGTAAACGATGAATATTGACTTACTGCCAGAACTGTAAGCTCTGAATATCATGTAAAAGCTACAGCATATGAATACAAAATAGGAGTCGACCGATTATCGACCTTGCCAATCATCACGTCTCATACTGAGCATTTTTCTCCCAGTATTTTTTGAAACCTATTTCCAATAAAATCAAATTAGAAATCCACTATTGTCATTCAGATGGAGCCCCTGCTCTCTATAAAACCCGTTACAGACTCCTGTCTGTTAATCTGACAGTAACTGAACATGTGAGCTTCATGTCTGAATGAGCTCACCTTTCCCTACAAACTGCAGTGGCAATCTTACGAGGTCGTATCTCGTGACATTTTCTTATCACTGTCAACGCAGCACAAGTCTGAACTGCATGCAGTCACATTAACAGATAAGCATGCACAAGTGATGTACTTGGAGCTGTGTAAAGTGGTTTGGGGAACACTTTTTCCGAGTTTCAGCACCAATATTGGTCTAAAAACATCACAGAGAGCACAAAAGCCTGAGTTTATGTGCCCGAGTCAAAAACACCTCTCTCATTGACTTTGCTCTACAATTTGACATCAATAATAAGTGAAATGTCCATAAAAATAGAACGTACTGTGATGAAACAGACGCTAGATTGATAACACTCAACAAAAATGAATTAACAGTCGCTGAAGCTGAGTTTGTTGCTTCCAGCTGTTTGTAGGAATCTTTCTCCTGAGTTTTTTTAAACAGCTGGAGCGTCCAACAGCAGCAGGATCCACAAGCAAGAGATTTCTGCAAATTTACACACTTGGAACAATAGAACAGCAGCTCTGGAAATTTCTTTAAATAAATAAATTTTCCCCGACCTGGAGACAGGCTCATACCTGGTCAAATGGCAAGTCACACTTGTGCTTTTCATCACTTTAGATATATGACAAGTCACACAGAGTCACAGTTTGTAGGCTTTTGTTGAATCATTTGACACCTCCCTGTTGTCCTTCAGTTGAATCTTGAGCTCCTTTACAGCTTTTGGAATATTTTTCTGAACTTAGATTATCATTACCGAATGCAGAATTTTCAGTAATTAGGGTAAGCATAATAAACTAGGCAATCAGTTATTTGGGCAGTTTGATTAGCTCGCTGGTAATTTAGATTTAGCCTTTTGTTTATTAGCGCTTTATTATGTATTATTCATCGCTTGATGTGCTGTTCAATGTCGCATGAATGACTAATATTGTGTGCGCTCTATGGCTGTTTTTGTCACTGTGGTGGGTGTGTCTGAACAGAGTCATGAGTAACAGAAATGAAAACATGACTTATGTCTGAATGACAGAACATTATTTTAGCAGATTGTTGAAGCAGGCATGTCACATATCCCATGTCTCTAAAGACTTCTCTGTAGTCACTGCTCTACAGAACTTTCTGATTGGTTACATATGACGAGGCTGTAAACACTGAAGGATTTTTTTTTAACTAAACATGTAAATACACAAATGCATTTTAATGAAGGTTTGTGTTGGAGTTTGTGTATAGTATTCCAAACATCGATTATCAGCTTCCATGATTCGAAATAATCCGTATCAATACTGGCTCTGAGATAACTACCAGTCGACCTCTATTAAGCATTTTAAACCCTAAATGATTTTTCTCTAGATTTATTCCTGCACTCATGTGTTGTTAGATCTTGCATCTGCTCATACTTTCTTCCACCTTTACTCGTACCTAACTGCTGTCTACTCCACAGGTCTCTCCAGACAAGCCACAGTTGTGAGCCGTGGTTGGCTGTTGGACACGGTTGCGACCTACACGCTGCAAAACTTCAACAATTACACAGCATGAGCAGAAGAACACACCGTAACACGCAGTCCTCTCCCGACCTGTTTTATATTTCCATTTTTAATGTAAAATTTGCTAACTAATCTGTCATTGTTCTATTCTGTGCGTTGTACGTGAAAAAGATGATGTATATAAAGTTCAATCAGCAGAAGATGCTTGAATTGAGTCTTCTTTTTGTTTGTTTTATGGCACAGCACACAAACATCCATCAAAGTCTATAACGCAGCAGGTGTTTTCTAAATCAGGTCAAAAAAACTAACATCTTCATAAGTGTATTGAACCAAATGTTACAGACATGAGATAATTTGTTTACTTACTGCACAAAGCATGGGACCTTGTAAAAAAAATACCTGAGAGTCTGTAAGTGTGTATTTAAAACAGTTGTTTGGGGGATAAAGCATTCTCCCTACACACTCAGTATCCTCCTTTGGGATTTTAGAAACTAAACCATTTAGACTATTTCCTGCTCGATGTCTCCTCTCAGACTTGTTGTGTTTTAATAAGCTCTTTCCCATCCCTGCTTTGTGATGTTTTCCCACTGATGTTCCGCCGTCCTGTTATTGCTGTTTCTGAATCCCTCGTGTATGTCAGCTTTCTGGAAATCCGTAGGTTTTCTGAACATGGTCTGCACGCTGCAACATATTCTGCACAGGATTTTTCTTGAATTATTGAACAGCCTTGGAGTGGGAATCAAATGCAACAGAGCAGATTTACAGGAACAGGTCGTATGAAGGGAGAAAAATGGCCCCTCGGTGTGCATCGTGTATCCCGTGTAAGCTGGAGAAGATGATGGTGTGTGTCAGATTGGACCGCATTAAGTTGTGCTGCTGTAACATGTTTGTGTGCCAGGCTTTGTAAGCAAAAGGTAAATACAAAGATATTTAAATTAGTCGTGCACATCGTGGTTATTAATGGTGGGCTGATTATTCTTCTCTTTTCAGTTAATCGTGTCCTGCACTAAACTAAACTAGCCAAACTTAGCAAGTTAGTGTTTTTGTATGCTGTAACTTTATTCATGGTGCTAAACTGTCTAAATGTCAATAAAAAATTTAAGTTTATTTATATAGTACGAATTACAATTCAAATTGTCTCAAGATGCTTCACAGAACCCGTATACCTAAACCCCCAGAGCAAGCCCTAAGGCAACAGTGGCAAGAAAAAACTCCCTTTTAATGGGAAGAAACCTTGAGCAAAACCTGGTTCACTACATAACACATTGTCCATTTTTTTTCTCTGGAGGCTGGTGGATGGGAAGTAAATTCTGCAGAAGAACTAAATAGGAACAAATTTGATTCGATGTGAGCCTTTTTGTGACGGAAATTGGGTTTAACAGTTTAATCTTGTTGGCATCCCAAACAAATGAACAAATTTAATTTCGCCGTTGCAGTAAATGTAACGTTTTGACCTGCCTTCATTTTATACGGCAACATTCTTACCTTCTAGTTTGCCTTCTAGTTTTCAGAAGCATTCACTTCTTTCTTAACTAGTAGCTACACACGTGGACAAAATTGTTGGTACCCCTCAGTTAAAGAAGGAAAAACCCACAATTCTCACTGAAATCACTTGAAAGTCACAAAAGTAACAATAAATAAAAATTTATTGAAAATTAAATAATCAAAATCAGCCATCACTTTTGAATTGTTGATTAACATAATTATTTAAAAAAACAAACTAATGAAATAGGGCTGGACAAAAATGATGGTACCCATAACTTAATATTTTGTTGCACAACCTTTTGAGGCAATCACTGCAATTAAACGATTTCTGTATTTGTCAATGAGCGTTCTGCAGCTGTCAACAGGTATTTTGGCCCACTCCTCATGAGCAAACAGCTCCAGTTGTCTCAGGTTTGATGGGTGTCTTCTCCAAATGGCATGTTTCAGCTCCTTCCACATATGTTCAATGGGATTCAGATCTGGGCTCATAGAAGGCCACTTTAGAATAGTCCAACGCTTTTCTCTCAGCCATTCTTGGGTGTTTTTGGCTGTGTGTTTTGGATGGTTGTCCTGTTGGAAGACCCATGACCTGCGACTGAGACCAAGCTTTCTGACACTAGGCAGCACATTTCTCTCCAGAATGCCTTGATAGTCTTCAGATTTCATCGTACCTTGCACACTTTCAAGACACCCTGTGCCAGATGCAGCAAAGCAGCCCCAAAACATTACTGAGCCTCCTCCATGTTTCACCGTAGGGACAGTGTTCTTTTCTTCGTATGCTTGGTTTTTGAGTCTATGAACATAGAGTTGATGTGCCTTACCAAAAAGCTCCAGTTTGGTCTCATCTGTCCAAAGGACATTCTCCCAGAAGCTTTGTGGCTTGTCAACATGCATTTCTGCAAATTCCAGTCTGGCTTTTTTATGAGTTTTTTTCAGCAGTGGTGTCCTCCTTGGTCGTCTCCCATGAAGTCCACTTTGGCTCAAACAACGACGAATGGTGCGATCTGACACTGATGTACCTTGGCCTTGGAGTTCACCTTTAATTTCTTTGGAGGTTGCTCTGGGCTCTTTGGATACAATTCCAACGATCCGTCTCTTCAATTTGTCATCAGTTTTCCTCTTGCGGCCACGTCCAGGGAGGTTGGCTACTGTCCCGTGGGTCTTGAACTTCTGAATAATATGAGCCACTGTTGTCACAGGAACTTCAAGCTGTTTAGAGATGGTCTTATAGCCTTTACCTTTAAGATGTCTGTCTATCATTTTTTTTCGGATGTCCTGGGACAATTCTCTCCTTCGCTTTCTGTTGTCCATGTTCAGTGTGGTACACACCTTTTCACCAAACAGCAGGGTGACTACTTGTCTCCCTTTAAATAGGCAGACTGACTGATTATGAGTTTGGAAACACCTGTGATGTCAATTAAATGACACACCTGAGTTAATCATGTCACTCTGGTCAAATAGTTTTCAATCTTTTATAGAGGTACCATCATTTTTGTCCAGGCCTGTTTCATTAGTTTGTTTTTTTAAATAATTATGTTAATCAACAATTCAAAAGTAATGGCTGTTTTTGATTATTTAATTTTCAATAAATTTTTATTTATTGTTACTTTTGTGACTTTCAAGTGATTTCAGTGAGAATTGTGGGTTTTTCCTTCTTTAACTGAGGGGTACCAACAATTTTGTCCACGTGTGTATGTACTGTTGACCATTATTTTATTCTAAAATCTACTGAAACAATATTGTTGAGCCACTCATTTTCCAGTCAGTGTGAATGTACCTTAACAGTTAATTGGCTTTGATTACATTTCATAGATGGCAACTAATTATACTGCAGGATTAAAAAGGAAATCTGCTGTTTGATGGTGGAGTTTTTCAGTTTTAATCTTAGAGTTCTGAAACCGAAAGCTTGTCTTGTATGTCTGTTCTCAAATTGTTTAAAGCAGGGAAAGTATTTCATGTATTACTTTTAATAATATCTGACTGACTTCTGCTTTCAAAACATTCATAAGAAATCAAGGGCTGGTTGAACTAAACCGTATATATAAAATGAAATAGATGCATTTCATTTTAAGCACAAACACTGAACGCAGCACAGATATAGTTCTGAGGAGACCATCTATCCTCCCATTGTAAATCCAGTTTGTGGGAGCTGTTCCGCTCCATCCTCATCACTCTTGCCTCACCAGCTCCACTTCTGTTTTCTA
Organism: Acanthochromis polyacanthus; assembly: GCF_021347895.1. Lineage (NCBI taxonomy): Eukaryota > Metazoa > Chordata > Actinopteri > Pomacentridae > Acanthochromis > Acanthochromis polyacanthus. Next base: position 10,670,218 of record NC_067131.1, on the reverse strand, counting down.
TCTTTTATTTTCCAGAGGTGAACTTCAGTCCTAAGTGAAAACGGGGGGGATTCAAGCTCCCAAACGCTTTGTGCCAGTGTCAGCAAATTCCATTCTCATATGAAATTAGCAGGGTTCATTATATATTTAAAATTACAAGGGTTTTTACGAGGTTTTATGGCCTGTCTGTGTACACCAAAATATCACTCTTGGCTCAGCTGATAATGATGGATAGAAATATTTATTTAATATAATGCAACATACAAACAACTGGTTTGAGACTGTGTCTTTGTAAGAGGAAATTAGTGGACTGGCCAGCTATGCATTATTTAGTCATTCTGGGAAATACCTTTTGACTTTCTATCTTTGTTGAGAGTAGGATGACATGACAGAGACCACACTTGTGTATATTTAGTCAAAATAAAAATAAAAACTCTGGCTACCAACACATCTAGAGATCACAACTTTTTGCTTGGATTCAACAAAAGGGATAAAACATGTTGAATAATAAGCTTTAGAGATGCCTGTGGGCAGATTTTGTTGCGATCGAACAAAGCTTGGTTTCAATTTTGGAGCTAAGACAACCGATTCCTGGCTTTATCTTTGTAATAGATGAACTTGATGTATATCAGAATGGTTTGTAGCTCTCAGTTTGCACATGCATCATCAAACAGTTTATGAAATCAAGTGGCTGTCACAGTATTTCATTCATGAATTCAGGCCGCCTCCCTCACATTCACTTGTTAGACCATTTGTTATATGTAGGCAGTGTTTCTTTGCAAAGCGCACCTCCTTAATAATGTAGATTCCCGCCAACTAAAGATCCCTCAGGATGTGTTGACGGCCTTCATGCTGCTGATTTTAATCTATGCAATAATCGGAGCTTCGTGTTGTACTTAAACCTGACCTGCAGAAACGTAGCCCTCTCCAACAACATGGAAATGAGCGAGTTTGAAGGGCAGAGAAGTAGCAGGAAGCCATTCGCCTTTAGCAGCGATGCTCAAGCAGAATGAGAAGGGAACAAGTGTGCCTGAAGGACATGAATCTACTTGAGTGACGACACTGTACCAAGCCTATATGGATCTTTGCTTAAAGATCAAAGGGGTGATTGTACCATGCTGTGTTTTGTTTTTAAAGACTGAAAAAGCTGATAGGGTCAAGCACTTTTGCTGAAAGTGGACTAATACATTTGCGATTTTATTAACTTAATCACCTACAACCCTGATTAAACACAAACAAAAAGCCACGAGAACATGTTTTTTCCCCCCATAAACGTATTTCAATAATTGTTTTGCAATTTGAGTCAGTGGCATTTGGTTGCGGGATAAATACACAAGCCTCATTCGTAGTCACTCATCGCTATGACAACAACAGATATCAAAAGCCAGGTGGCTGAAAATAGAGAATGAGCCCACACGAAACAATAATGTCAGCTTGTTTGCTCCGAGGCCTTTTAAATGCCAGATGTGCGGTGCCAGACGCCAGTGTGCCAGGACGCTGCTTTCCTCCAGTCAGCTGATTTTTCAATGCAGAGCTGCAGCCAGGCGTACATTTAGCTCCGTTGCTCTGTATGGGACCTGGGGTTACTGCGTGGTACACAGCAGAAGCTCGCACAATGCAACACTGTTTGCTTTCTTTCCGTGTACAGTCAGCTGAGAGACTGCAGCTTCAGTGCGTTGAGGCAAAAAGGTTCGTGGCCCTTAGAAATGCTAATCCAGTTTCTTAGCTGTCAGGTGACAAGAAGTGGATTCATTATTCTAGTATCAGCAAATAACCTGAACCCGTGTTTAGCACTAAAAGTAACTGCGATTCTGACGCTTCCAAAAAAAATGAGTATTGTTCAAATTTGCTTTAATTCAAGCCTGCAGCCCAAACAAGAACAAAAACAAGAGCATGAGTATTGCTATGCAAATGTCTCTGTGAGGCCGTATTAAGGCACAGCAGTGTGTGGAGCAGTTATTTGGTAATAAACCACAGGACCTGATAAAGTAAATTTAGACTTGATAATGGCACAGGATGAATAGTTTCAACTCATAAAATGTATCCTGAATGCCCAACCTAATGGCAAACCATCAGATATTCATCAGGATGTTAACTTTGACCTGCTACTGACACTTTAGAAAGTCAATGAGTCACAAAAGTCATCAAGATTCATCCTCGGGGCACCATGAATCACTAAGGCGTCAAACACTTGGTTGAGTGAGAGAAAAGGTCAAGGGATGCTCAGTGTCAGTCAGATCTGTCCTCTGGGGAAAATGAATGTTTGTACAACATTTCATGATAATCGCTGGTTATGTTTATATTTTCAGTCAAGCCCAAACTGATGAACTGACTGGCAAGAGGACATTCTTGCTACAATGCATGTCATTACAAAAAAGCTTTTCAGTTAAACATTAGGGTCAGGCAAGGAAGTCAAATAATTAGTATCAGAGCTGGAAAATTTATTTGAAAATGTCACTTTGTCATAAATGTGCGGTTATTGAGGTTTCAAGTTTAATTCCTGTTTGTAAATAGATAATTAAATGTTTATGAAAAGATTCTTGCATATGGCTGCATAAGTATGTATGTATAGAGCCATAAGAAGCAATATGTTTTATAGTGCTGATGTAGACATATTTTATTAATATAAACCTTTGGTAAATAATGCATGTGACTGTAAGGAAGACACTGTTTTCTTTTAACATGTTGCAATCTTCTGGAAAAATTAGCATACAATCTATGGTTTGACCACAGTCGACCTTCTATACTGCAGACAATGTTTAGAGAGCAATAATGGAAAAGTTTGAAAGATATTCTTTATGGCTTTGAACCACTCGACACAGCCTTTAATTATCAGACTGTGTCTTCCGACTGAGGCTGAGCAGATTATGCATTTTTCTTGTCTTTAGTTCTTTTAAAAGTAATATGAGGATTCACATTTAGAAACGATTACATTTCTCTTTGATGTCACCCTTCGCTTTCCATAAGAGCAGTTTTAAAGCTCGCTGTGGGGGCTCTAGCTGTCGTCATCCTGGCTAATCCACAATTAAGGTGGCGGTGAAGCATGAATAGAAGTGAAACAATCCTCGCAAACATCTCCGGACCACCGACTGTCCTGTCCTTTTTAGCATCTTATGGCAGTAATTTCCCATCAGGAGTAATTGTAGCTCAGGAGGTAGATCTGCTGTTTTTAAAGGGTGGATGAAAATATTAGCTTAATTAGTTTGAAAGAAATCTGAAATTCCTGTTTGATTAATAACTACTGCATGCAGGCATGAAAACCTGGTAGCAGAAAAGCAAATAAGTCTAACCAGATAGCTAAATGCAATTAAAAAATGGTTGAAATTGGTACCTAAAAGTAAGAAATAGTCATCTGAAAATACTGGATTGAAGCTGAAAGCAGCAGTTATACTGTTAAACTATGTTCCTAATATTAGATATAGATGAACTGATTAATTACAATGCTAAAAGTGATAGGAAATTATTATAATTGTAACAGGTGATAGATAAAAATGTTAAAATAGTTCCTTAAAATGATGGATAAATTGAGAAGTATCCATAACTAATAGAAAAATACTTAAATATTAGGCTAAAGGTAATGGATACATGCTTGAAACGTCTAATTCTACCTCCAACTGGTCGTATAATGTAAATTTGACCAAATTGACACAAGCACTGACTGTTAAATTGTATGAATTGTGAGAATATTTAAAATATTTTCAAAAATCAGATCAGAATCACACATTTGGAACATGATGGGTGGCAAATATAAAGAGTTCTGGAGCTCATTTTACCACCAAACACATCTCAGGCACAGAAATCTCCTTTAATTTGAGCTCTGAGTTATTTACAGTGCGCTGAATAAGCCATTTAAATATAATTATTGGTCACAAGGTGTGGTTTCTCTGTATAAATACAGTCCTGTGTCACATCCTCTTTAACAGTAAGTGAATTAAAGCTGCATGTGTGAGTACGTCTTTGTGTTTAAAAAAGATAGGTTAGTGGTTGAATACTTGTCGTGTTTAACTCTTAATGCATCACCAGGGTGAACCAGGGGATCCCACTATGGATGATAGTTCTGTTTCACAGGGGAAATTAGCACAAAACAATCTGCTTGGCCATCTGGAATGTTTCAATGTACTTGTTTGTGTGTGAAACTGCACATCTGTGCGCATGCATGCGAACGTGTACAAGCAAGCAGCCATTTGCTTCCAACACCTGAGGGCAATGACTTACCCCCCCGGCTAAATTTGGCTTAAGCAGAGTGATTGTTCTTATTTTTTGCAGTGACACAAGATTATGCGTTTGCGTGGGATTGTTCTTTATCTCCTTCCAGAGCTTAAAAAAGCCCACAAACACTGTGCTGAAGGAAACAAGAGCAGAACCACCCGACGCCGTGTTGTTGTTTCCCTTCTTGGCAAAGTCATTCCAATGGAGCTAAACTAATAAGCCAATTAATGGAGTCCTTGATTATAGGAACATTAATGTGCAACAGTTTTAATAATAGATTTACTGCTTAATTCATTTCAGCAACATTAGCGGTGCAGCTGCAGGGTTGGCAATGCTGGCCGGTCAATCAAACGCTTTGGTCCAGACGGAAATATCTCAGCAACTGTTGGATGGATTGGCTTTAAATTTTGTGCAGAGACTCGTTTTCCATTTAGGATAAGTTGTAATCAGTCAAAATTGTAATTTGTCCTGCAGAGGTAGCACCATTCTTATTAAGCTGTAACTTTTGTTCAGTGCTGATTAGCAAATGTTTGTATTGCAAAATATAATGTTAACCGTGGTAAAGGTTATACCCACACCCACCTGCAGCTGGCATGTTAGCTGATTACATTCCAAAATAGTTTTTCTTCTTTGTTTATATTTCAAGCTGATCCTGAAAGTCCCGCAGCTATGACAGTTTCAGGCCTTGTATACATTATTACAGAGATTTTCCTCACTCTGTTACAAAAAAAGAGACAGAAATCCAGTCTCCACCGCCATCGTTTTACGAAAAAAATCTCTGTACACATGCATGAAAAGAGTGCAGACACTCTAACAAGCATGCCAGTCCAGTTTATGTCTATGAAACATCAAATAGCAGAAAATACTGGGATTTCATCATTTCTGATTTCTGTGGACCCATTAATATTACGCAAGCAGTAAGAGAGGCTTTTGTGTGCCGGTGAAGTGGTGCAGCATGGATGCCAAGTTGAGTTGTAAACTTGTTACTGGGTGCAAGTGTTTTGGAAAATCTCAGTTTTAACCATCTTGTTGCCCTGTGGGTCAAAATTGACCTGTTTTATAGTTTAAAAATATGGGGAAAAAAAATAGAATTTTCACAGTGAAACTTCTGATGTCCACATTTTCAGCATTTTTGGGAAATCTTTGGGAATTTTTTTGGTGGAAAAAAATAAATGTTAAAAATGTTTCTTTAAGAACATTCACCAAAAAAATCAACCAAAATCCAATGAATTTTGCTGGATTTTGGTTGATTTTTTTTTTGTGAATGTTCTTAAAGAAAATATTAGAAGTTTTACTGATATATCTGTAATCACTTTAGATATTTTTAGGATTTTTTTTGAAGATTTTTGCTCACTTTTTGGAAATATTTCCAAGAATTTTCTTGCCAAATTTGGGTTTTTTTTTTTTTTTGCTGAATTTTTGGATTTTTTTCAGACAGTGAAACAATATTTTTTGGTGCCCGTAAATGAGGACAACAGGAGGGTTAATCATCTAAAACAGTGTTTGCAAGTGAATGGGACTTCAAAACGTCGGGGAAAATATTGGTTTTGCACAATATCTTTGTTGGTGTAAACAAGGCCTTATTCTGCTAAATAATGATAATCACAAAAAACTGTTTTACTACAAAAAAAAAATGCTTCGTGATGTAATATTGGTCAGACAAATTTTGGTTAAAATCTTCACAACAGTCAATACTGATGTAAAAACTTACCTCTAGCAGTCATGCGTCTATATTAGTTGCTGACTTTAACAGTGGAATCTGTGATTCTGGGGAAAGATTGTTGATATTTAGCTAGCTTCAGTTACTATATTTAGTTTTCACGTGCAAAATTTACTATACTTTTTGCTCCCACTGCCCCATTCCATCTGTCCTATGCATGAACACAAATGTACACAAATTTGAAAGCAGAGACAACGCTGAAATAGTGTTGCGTGGATCAGTCCGAGCCTCTTTGTTTCCCATTTACAGACTCTATACCAACACAGAATAGGAAGCTGGAAGAAAATGAGGAGATATAAGACAAAATGTGCATCTGATTAGCATCACTGGCTCTAATTCCTCTGGTTTGGATATATCAGATGCTCCTGCACCCACTACATCCACGTCCATGTCATTTCTCTGTAGTCGAGCTGCTGTGAATAATGAGTGCACTTGTCCATGATGACCCTGGCTGCTCTCACGTTTGGCTGCTGTGATCCTCATTAGTTTCTTGCCTGAAGCCTCCCAGAGTATCTTAACAGTATTTTTGGTCGCACCCTTTGGCTGCAACCCGCACACTGTCTGCAAGTGTCTCTTTAGCGAAGTCCTTAAAGCCAGGTCATGAAAGGGGGGAAGCTCTCTGGGAAGGCCAACCGGTTTGGTTTCCCTGCAAACGAGTCGGTCCCGCCTTCAAAGCCTTCAGAAAAAAGGACGCTGAATAGTTTTTTCAACAAGTCGTGCTCTCCAGTTTGAGCTTTGTTAAATTTGCAAGAGTTCCGCCGTCGTAAAAATTCAATTTCAGAAACATCACCCTTTTTTGTTTTGTGCGTGTGCGGCCGCGTTTTGGTTTGTGAATGTGCCGCCTTCGTTGCTGCACAGAGAGAGAGAGAGCAGAGGAAGCTTTAGCCCTCGTGGACGTGGGGCACATATATTTTTAATCTGCTCAATTTTACATACTGTTTAAATGGCTGCTGCATTTTTAATGGCAAGCTCTCCCACTGACACAGCAACCATTATCCTGCCGTTGCTATTGTGCCACTTGTACTGGGTGGTTGATGCTTGTTTGCCAGCCTTATTTTCACTAAATCCCCTCTTCCTTGTGATGTTAAAAGCAGAGATCTGGATAAAAGTGAACTGATAATAGAGCGCTGCTGTCAGCCGTCCTCCACCCTCGCAGCGTTGGGGTGCAGTTTTATGGCCGCTGACACTGTGTAAGCAGGAAGAGCATTAAAGATGCAGAAGGGTTGAGCCTCGGCGGTCACTGATCAGTGCTACTTTACAGCAGAATTAAAATGAAAAATGGACCCCCTGCAAGCTTTGTTTGCATGGAGATAATGGTGCAAATAATAATGATGCAGGAAAAAAGCAATACCTCTAGATAGACTCCCATCTCACGGCAAAGTGGGTGAGCAAACTTTCCTGTGAACGAACCATAATGAATATTACATGTCAGTATTTCCATAATTATATGTGAACTTTTCACCTAACCGCGTGTGACTTCTTCTTCTTCTTCTTCTTCTTTGACATGTGGCTGGTTTAAGTAGCAGGGGCTTTGTACTGCAAGGACTGGACTGGATTAGAAAGTTGTTGGTAGAGGAACACTTTCCCCTCGCATTCCAGGTAAATGCCCCTTGATTAGATGGTAAGATTGGAAAGCAGCACTTGTCTAATTGTAGTCGTCATCCTACCCGAGAGCAGTAATTTAATCCTGCAGACACCCAAACTGCTGAGTATCCTTGTGAAAGTTGCTTTACTCGTCTCTGCAACAGGACGGTTCAGCTCAGCCTCCGTCCCAAACACAGGCTGAATGAGAATTTTCTCCTTGGGGAGTACGACATAAATTAATTCGAGACTTTCAAGTGCCTTCATTTTGAAGATGATTCTGCAAATTTGCTGCGTGAGGTACAAATATTTGCCACTTTTACACAGACAGTTACATCACAATCCACAGTTATTCAGTTCTTTTTTACTTTTCTGATTTTTCCCTCTCTGATAAACTCCATACATCAACCACTTGATTGCTTTCTATTGCACTGAGTGTTTCTGTGTGTGGAGGATGTGAAGGATGCTTGTCTATTTGTCCAGCTAATATTTTATCTAATCTGCGCATTAGACAAGAAATCTAAGTACAATCAGTGGCGTTGCTCTAGTAAAAAAAACGACCATGCTGATCTACTTAAACAATTTCCTTCAACTTTTCCTCAAGTGACACCAAGACTTTCTGTCAGTACATAATTTAATGTAAATCCATCCAGTAGTTGTTGAGATATTTTAGTCTCAAGCAGGCGATTAGTCCAGAGTCCATCTGCTAGCTTTGTTAAAAACTATAAATCTCTACCTGGCTGCTGGCTGCTTACAGTAGGGGGAGGCTATAAATACTATTGGGAGGAAAAACACCCGGTAATAAGTTTGAATCAATCTTTTTGTAGAACAAGAAGATATCCTAGCTTTATTTTTCTGTATGATCTTGCTTCCTGCGGCTACTGGCATTTTATAGAATACCACAGTTGTGCTCAAAATCATTATTTTTCCAGAGAAGGTTCAATATGCATCCTGTAGGTCTGTCACATGAAAGGCTATGCTCATTCATCCAGGACCTAATCTGAGGGGAGTTGCTCCATGGCCAAACAAAAGTCTCAGACCTATCTTTGGTCCTGCCTCATAGAACCTTAAGGTTATCACCAAACTGTTCAGGAGTTCAAACTGTTCGTCCTTTCATCGTTGAACACCCTGAAGACATTAGTGATACTGAGGTATCTCCTGGCATGTGTCACCTCATCTTTCATTCTCTTAGTCTTTGTCTTTAGGTCTTCTGCTGTATTTTGCAGGTGCTCATCAACATGCTCAGCAGCTGTGAACAGTCCACCTTGGGCCTTCAGTCTATCCAAAATACTGAGTTTTCTATTCTCAGCATGCAGCAGACTTATTTTTGTCTGTGTCTGTGTCAGTCATGCTGCAAAGCGAGTATGATGTTGTGTGATCTGCCTGGATATAGAAATATAGTAGCTTGTTGATGGTATTGACAAAACATTTAGAACATGCTGGTTTAATACAGGGCTGGTGGTTAGTATTTTCTAGAAGATTCCTGGTACACTGGATCTTTCTGCATGGAGTTTGAATGTTCTCCCTGTGCATGCGTGGGTTTTCTCTGAGTACTCTGGCTTCCTCCCACAGTCCAAAAACATGCTAGTTAATTGGTAACTTTAAATTGTCCGTAGGAGTGATTATTTGTCTCTATGTAACCCTTGAATAGAGCGACTGCTGCCTTCGCCCCAAGTCAGCTGGGATAGGACCCCCGCGTTCCTGATGAGGATTAAGCAGTGGATAGATGATGGATGGATGGATGGATGGGATGGTTAAATACAGCCACATGTGACTTACAACAATGCAAGCAATATAATACGTGGAGAATTGTGGGTTTTGTGAGTGGTCATCTTTCAACTCATTATTGTTTATGTGCTATTAAGTGGCAAGTTTTCCTTAAAATCTTTCAGACATTCAGCAGTCAAATGAGTTATTGATTGTGTGCATTCAGTTTGGCCACATAATGGCATACATGGTTTTGATGATAAACTCTCAGTGTGTTTTTTAGGTGAAAATGCACATATCTGCGCTTTCACATATATGCCAGTTGCCAAGATAAGCCGACTCTGAATACAAAATAAAGCTGAAAATGGAGTTATTACGGATATGTGATTAATTTGAACTCATTACTGGCATTTTCTAGAATTATAGCCCTCCCCTACTTACAGTAGGTTCACCTTCAATATGACAATCATCACAATACAAAGGCTCATTTCATCTACCGAGTGGCCTTCCACTCGGTAGATGAAACTTTTAATTGCTTTTTTCTTCTTCATACATTCGAGTGATGGTTCCCATTTATCCCTCTTCAATAAGCTCAAACTAAGAATTACGTCTCATCAGACTCCTGTAAATTGCAACTTATTTGTTTCTCTTTTTTGTTGTTCTCTGTCATTTGGTGCACTTTTGAATCCACTTTACATTCCTACCCAGCTGCTGCATTTTTCTTTCCTTGGCACTCGTCTCCTACATGGTCATAGGAAGGTTTTTAAAGGACTCATTCCTGGTTGCGATTATGCCAGAAACTGCATTATACTCTTCTTACTGTAAGTGGATCTGGCCAATGTTTGCTAAATGTGAAAAACATGGCCTCTTCTGTCTTATTTAGCTTGACAACTGTAGATATAAACAAACTCGGCTGTACTCTGACTATAACATCTACATGCAGACACATTACCTGTGCATATAAAGATGAAATATAAAACCAGGTGCCGTAATGGGGAAGATTTTAGAGCATTGCCTATGTTAGAGTGCAATGTTTTTGTCTCTCTCTGTGGTCTTATATCTTAACAGTTCTGCCGTATTTGAGCCCATTTGTTTCAGCTCACACAAACCCCCCTAACCTAACGGGAAGCATCTGACAATCGCTGAGAAATTGTTGCCATTAGCTACACTGCGCTCCGCGGTATCATTTGGATGTTGAGTGGAATGTTACTGAGCCAGGTGAGGACAAGACGGATGACTGTTTGCTAAATATGTTTGCTCACTTCAGCAAAGTGACATCTTTCACATCCTCCGTAGCATCAACAAACAGCAGCGGCTGACCCAGTGCCCGAGGCTGCAGTCGCTTCGGCCTGCAAGTTTTTCCTCTAACTTCATTTCACTGATTCTTCAAAGGGGCCGCAGCTGGTGTTCAGTATCAAATCTAATAAGGTCCTATTATGTCAGTACAGCTTGCTACCAGGCTTTTTTCTTTCCATGATAATAGACAACGTGACTTTGTACGAGGGTAGTAAAGGATAGTTTAGTGCACTATATTTAGAATTAGACCACACTAGTGAGAATAATTATCTGTGAGTCTGCCGAACTATTATTAGCCACCTACAGCACTAGTGATTAAATTACTATGCGGACATTGTCATACACTGTATATATGCATGATTGTTTATGTTCCATGTGTGTGGACATCTTCTCCCCCCCGACTGAGGTTTGGCCTAGTCTAGCCTCCGGCATGTGATGTGACCTCACGCTCTCTGCATGGCAAAATGGCAGCGATGCTGTGAAATGTCACTTTGCTGTTGTTCACAGAGGCAGCGAGTTGCTGTGGGGCCTTATCCATGGTGGTGGGAAACAAAATGGAACAAAAGTCACACTTAAAGGTCACATTGCAAAGCTCATGAATACGGACAATCCAGAACAGCTGCATTCATTTTTAATATCAGGGGAATGTATTCATAATCAATAGATTTTGAGTATTTGTAGAAGCATGAAAACTGTACGCTTTGCATGTTTTGGTATTTTTGCAATAGTTACAGCTTCTTTTAGAGCACCAGCTACCAATTGTTTGGTTAATAAGTAATGTGCCAATTATTTTCTTGGTTAACTGTTTGTCATATAAAATGGTAGAAAGTCAAGATGGGATGTTTTTAAGAGCTTGTTTTATTTGACCAATGCATGTTTTGTATCTGTCCTGAGGTTTTTGTGGGCCCCTTCACTCAGACATATTCAAATTGCTGTTATATAAGATATCCTCTAGTCTAGATAGGAGAAATAAGCATTTAAAAAAATAGACATATTTCCTTAAAAAAATTAAAGAATGAAGCTGTGAAGAATGAAGCGATCCCAAAAAAGGCCTATCCTTTTTGTATCAGACAGTAAATCTATTAATTGTCTTAAGTCTTGTACTTTTTTTTCTTGTTCAAAAAGAAAACATTACATTCTAATTTTGTTGCCCTCTGCATGTGCATCTAAATAGCTGTAATTAGACACCGATATTTTATTTAGTGGATTTTCATCTTGTAGTTACTTAAGACTTCCTTCAAAATACTTTTGTTGCAGGTTTAAAGGAAATACCTTCATATAAGATCAAATATTTGTAATCAAAACATCATAGTTACAGTTTAAATTTAATGGCCGTTGACTGAGTTGCGCTTTTCTTTTGCTGATGTCACAGATCCTGAAGGTGTGTACATACTGGTGTGAGTAAGAAAACCTTAAATAGTCTGTAGGTTCACAGTTCAATCTCATGTTGCTATTGCCTCAGAAATAGTCATGAATTTATTTTTGCAGAGGTTGAGAGTCGTCATGAGTGAACGTGCTGCTTTCTCGGTATGCTTTGAAGTCATAACCTACAAAGAAAACAAAGTTATGTAGGTCACGCTGTGTTTGATAATAACTGTTGTTTCTATACCTGCAAGCAAGAAGCCAGCTTTTATCTTCACATAGAAGCCTCTTACTCGCGATTTAGAAATGGGAAATTGCAGATGGGAAACTGTTAGCCAGTTTAATCCAGACTAAAATATCACAACGACATTGCATGAATTGTCATGAAACCATAGACTGTATAGAAGTTGCAGCGAACCGACTAAATGTTGGATAAATGCACATGCCTTCTTTGAAATGGCCAGCAGGGGGCAAGTCTTCTGTTTGTAAAAACAAGTGTAATTGTACATTAAATCTATGAGAAAATGACCCTACTTTTTTCTTAATTTGTCACCATAGTAAATGTTTTCCGAATAATTTTTGGTCTCACTCACTAGTTTCAAGTCTCCTTCAATGCAGCGTGATATTCATTTTGTAAATTACAATCCCATGTAAAAAAATGTTGACAATAAAGCAGTCTTAGGCATGTTTTGATTTACAAGTTGCTGCTACATGGGTGTGACAAGTGTCTTCGAGTTCTCAGTCAGATCCACCCTGTGATTGTTACCTGTATATCCGAGATGGTGACAGCTTTTAAATTCCACACATTGATAGAGATTAAAGTCGTGGTTTTGCAGGTTATTTGGCTTCTGACATCTTGTAAAAAGCACTTTGTAGTTTCAGATGTCTGAGTTGTTAATGGATCCACCTAACTGGATTTTCCCTGTAAAATTTTCACATGGTTTAAATTCAATAAATGTTAAAAGATCCAACATCGCACCTCAAATCAATTACTAGAGAGGAAGTTCAGAAACTGGAAACAGATTTGTGTATCAGAACTTGGTTTTATCTTCCTTCCACTTGGACTTTTCTGCTGTCCCTGTACGTAAAACCGTTTTAAACTTGCTCTACGTGCAGCATCTACAACAATACCTTGCTGCTGACTCACTGATGCTTCACTATTAATAATCTAATGATGTCATACATATCTGCCAGAGCAACCAAACCAGTTCTTTAATACTTTAACTATCTTTTGCTGCTACATATTTATGAACTTTTACTTGTAACTGAGTAAATTTCCTTTTCTGTATTTGTATTTTAACTTAAGTAAAGGGTCGAAATACTTCTTCCACTGCTGGCCTCAGCTTCAAGGGCTAATAGGCAAAAAGAAATGTTCTCGTCTTCCACAGACTAATTATTCCGAGCTGGAAACTACTGTGGCCTCTGCTCAAATAAACTGAAATGCAATTAGAGACAGAAGTAGAATGAATCAAAGATTTCCCATTTATTAACTTCTCTAAGCATAATAATTCAGCATCAAGGCCAAGTCACGGTCAAATATAACACTTAGCAGAGCAAGTTTTATTTTATTTCATTATTACATATACAACATAATATTCACCCTCTTAAATCCCTCCGTGACTTTCCTTCCCAGTGTCGGTTATTAGAACAATAAACTGCACAACACTTCAGTATTTTGTGGTGAGTGGTTATTTAGTTTTGAATATTAAAAGCACTTGTGGTTTAAGAAAATTAGTGTAACTCAGCCCACGAGTTGATTTTTTTTTTTGTCTGTCCAGATTTTCTATTCAATTTATCACATGAAGTGGAACTGCAGAGTTCATTCCCTGACATTTACAGATTTCTTGGAACAGTTTGCGTGCATCTTATTGTGCTTGATTTACTTAAACACTTGTAGACAGAATAGCATTTCAAAACAGGAAACAACATAATAGGGGTCAACACCAGCACCGTTTCTGCCGCTTCCTGCAAGACAATCTTTGAAATCATGTTTTCCTTTCATCTCCAAACTCGCTATTTTTCTGTCCTGTGTTTCGTTTGCGCAACCAGCCTGTTTTTCCTCCTCTTTTTCCAGTAAAAGCATAAAAGAGAAAGAAAAGCTTTCGCGTCTAGAATGGCCTCCCCTGGTGAGAACACAGCCACAAAAAGAAAAACAAGCAGAGTTTTGCTAAAAATGGACAAGCAGTCCCTCAAAGAGCTCCACAGGACAGCATTCGTTCTTGTTTTCGTCACATTGTCCTTTATGCAGTGCAAAGATCTGACAAGAATTCACCAATAAATTAAGTTCTTGTGCAGGATGGTCCACGGCCATCAGCACGCACAGGTCAGGTCGCTGGTTTTGGCTTCGGTCCACTACATGAGCACACAGCTTTTGGCTCGGTCCTTTCTCATAGGCGGCGGGCGCTCATGAATCTCAGTCCGAGGGGGCTGCTGGGAGACCCGCTTGAGGCCGCGACGTGAGCCGCTGCGTTTGAGCTGCGGTCGGTGGATGTTGGACACGGACGACAGGGTGGTGACGTGAAATACGTCACGGACGCTGTTCTCTGAATACTTTGAGGTGCATTCTGCGTAGGCCACGGCACCGATCTGCCTCGCCAGGTTAGTGCCCTAGAAGAAAGAGACAGGAAAGAGGTCTGTTAGAAAATAGCAATACAGTAAACTTCAACTGGCATTCTTTAGTTTTTGGCGACTTGAAGGCAGGACAAGAAGCTGTAAACACACCATTGATATATTAGCTTCATTCTTGCCCAACTTTTAGTGCCCTGAAGGACTTGATGTCGCTCTGACTTTAGCTGCCAACTTGTTGCTAACTCTTATCTGCTATTAGAGCACAATACCGTTGAAAAGTTTGGGATCACCCAGACAATGTCATGTTTCCATGAAAACCCACACTTTTATTCATGTGCTGACATAATTGCGCACGCGATTAGCCAACACAATGTAGCATTAGAACACAGGAGTAATGATTGATGGAAATGTTCCTCTGTACCCTTATGTAGATATTCCATTAAAAATCAACCGTTTCCAGCTAAAATATTGATTTACCACATAAAAAATGTCTTTTTTTTTTCAAAAATAAGGACATTTTTAACTTTTGAACAGTAGTGTGCATCATAAAGCCTGTAGGTTAATGAAGGAGGTGAGATAAAAAAGTAGGACTGTGAGCTGGTAGGATGGTGCAACGTAGTAATTCTTAGAGCTTCATCACTGCAAGTGCTGCCGCTTTGGACACACATGCAGCTGTGGAGTAATTACAACTATGCTGCAAAATTACAGCAGCACAACCGGGCTTTACAGTGTAAGAATAACTCTGGCAAAGTGAGGAGTCTTCCCAAGATGCCAATTTCACGAGTCCGAATTCACAGTTAAAATATTATCCATGTGATAACAGAGATTTAGTGAGTCATCTTCTAGTTGTAAGTCACAAACATCACTATCAGGAGCAATACGGTTTTGCAAAATAAGGCGTGTAGTCTATGAAGAAGTGAGGAAAAATGTACCTTTTCGGTGTGACGACTCTGAAACATTTTATTTGGCATGTTGGCAAGTTAATGTTCCTTTAGTTTATTCATGTAACAACTTCAATGCAATTTTCCAATCAAAACAAATTGCTTGGGATTTTTCCTAATCTAATTTAATCATCTTAATTCTGCATCTCCATATGTTGGCTTCATGTCGGCGTAAGTGACTGGTAACTTTTTCTAAAGTTGCGACAACAGTCTTACTAAGTTGGACCTCTTGACATTTCTGTATCGCTTGCAACACAGCACAAGTCTGAACTGCAGTTGCATTATCTGTTAGGCATGCACAAGCAGCAGTTTTTTCAGTTGTGTGAAGCCATTCAAGGTTTCCTTGCACATTTCAGCACCAATATTGGTCCAAAAGCATCACAGAGAGTGCCAAAGACACATTTTTGCAAGCCAAAATGAACACCGCTCTCATTGTTTTTTTCCCTACAATTTCAATAAACAGACTGATAAAGCCAGCAATACTGCTTATCACATGTCTAAAAAGGGATTGAAAGGAAGTTCTTGTCATGAAGAATTTTGCTTGCATTACTGACATCATCATTTCCAAACCAAATTTTAAATTTTAAAAGCCAGAAAGCAATAAATGTAGTAATTTTACCTGCTGTTGCTATAATATTGTATAGTGTAGCTTTAGAATTCTAATATTTTTCCAACCATATGTCTCAGTTTGTGTTTGTTTGAAGTCCAATTGCAAATGACTCATCTATAGAGCTGGTCAGAGTTGTTACTTAGACATAAGAACAGATAGTGTTTGTGTGGTTGAAGTTATGTTTTATTTTATCATGTATTCTTAAATGTCCTTCAGTAATGCTTATTTTCAATTTCTGTTGGAAACTTCAGTTTAATTCAAACCAAAAAAAAGCAGCTATGCAACATAATATTTGGTATTGGGTGGATTCTTCTTGTGATTTTTAACAGACACTGCATACAAGCGTATGCAGTGGATGCTTTTGAAAATTAGAAATGTGTGTTGGAGGCATTCATGCTGTTTGTCTCTTCCTTGCTTTTCTGAATATCAGACCATTATGCTCGGTCATTTACAGTAAAAACTCCCACTTAATACAAGCCTACACTCTCAGAACCCTGATAGTTAGCTGGCGTGTATGGAAAATATCACTGCTATGAAATATTCAAGGTCTGTTTGTGCAACTGAAGTCCAGCACAAAGGTGTAAAGTCTTAAATATGATGGTCGAAACGGCATATGGTGCTTTCATTTTCCTCACCTGCTTATCTCAACATGTGAGGGGGAATCTAGACTTCCTTAGCTTTTATAAACAACACTTCTGCTGTGTCATCTCCAGATCGACTCACTTTATTCTTTTTTTGATTGTGCAATTTCTTAGGCAATGGAAAGTCTATACTGTGTGACAGCGTAGGTGTGCAGCCATCAGTGTCACAGATAAACCACACTGCAGAAGCATCGAGCTGCCATCCGGGGCAACGTTATTCCGTCTGAATGAAAAATATTAAAGGCTTGAGCTGTACTCAAGCAGGGAGGCAGCATTATTTCTGTATTAATGAAAACCCTCCGACGCTTCAAGTGTTTATTCCGATGCCTGTAAGCCGATTACAGCAGTCATCACACAGTGCGTGAGCAGTTTGTTCTGGTGGCTGCACTCACCCTGAAGGTTCAAGTCAGTGGGTCAAGTGGGTGGAATGCGAAGATGCCAGTTAGCGGCTGTTTGCAGCGCAGCTCTTTGAAGGTGGCTCATTAAGAAAAGCATCACACTTGTAAGTACTGAAAACTGAAACCATTTCAAACCTGTGCTTGGTTTCCTGTTGTTTTTCTGACCACAGTGCTCCCACGTATTTCACCACAGAAGTAGTCTGCTTGTGTTTGCGCTGCCGGAAACGAAGGATTATCTTATAAAACACTAAAAAGCAGATGGATGGAGCTTATTTCAGAGGCTACTGGTTGATGAGTTATCACACTTTTATGCTAAAAAATTGCTAATATTCCATTGAAAAATATCATTTCAATGGTGATATTTACTTTAGCAGTCCCATTACCCACTGAAAACGTGTGTCACTGAATTTGTGACGTTATTCGAGGTTATAAAATGAACATTTGTGGTGGATGGATGCCATATCTGTATATAATTCAGTATGAATACATTAAAAAGACAAAAGACTTCATTTTGCTGTACCATTTAAAGTGCCTTGCATCATTTTATTATTATTATATTATGCATGGCTAGATATCAGCTCTTGAATTAAACTGTTACGAGCTTTTTTTTGTTGTTATCATTATATCTGTCCAAACAAATGTACCTTTAATTGTACCAGGCATTAAAATGAACAAGAAATCAAAGGAAACAAGGGTGTTCTAATAATTATTATTATTATTAGACCACCCTAATGTGTATATATATATATATATATATATATATATATATATATACACACACACACTGCCAGTCAAAAGTTTGAACACATCTTCTCATTAAGTGATTTTTATATAATTATTTTTTATACATTGAAGATGGATACTGAAGACACCAAAACTAAAAAAGAATACATATGGAATTGTGCTGTTTTGAGATAACCAAAGGCTTCCTCAAAGTTGAATCCAGACAAATTTCTGCCGAGACACTAATCTGAGATCTTGATGAACCAATTCCGATGCCATTACTGAAGGACAACAGAGGTTGTTACGTTTGCTTTGTCAGAGGTATGGGAAAATATTAATTTGTTGACAAAAGGCTGCCAAGAAGTGGGAATTCACATTTACATGAAAATAGGCTATTAAAATTCATGCATGCCACCGTTCATTGCTCTAAGACACAAACAAAACAATTGTATTATCGCACATCCTGCTGTTTGTCTCCCTCTTTGTTCGGTTCCAGCTCCTTTA
Organism: Acanthochromis polyacanthus; assembly: GCF_021347895.1. Taxonomy (NCBI): domain Eukaryota; kingdom Metazoa; phylum Chordata; class Actinopteri; family Pomacentridae; genus Acanthochromis; species Acanthochromis polyacanthus. Next base: position 10,651,979 of record NC_067131.1, on the reverse strand, counting down.
TACGCCTTGTGTTTCTGTATTTGTGGAAGTTATGATCTGAAGCAAATGGTATTCTCCGAATTCATTTTCCGAAGTTTTGTTTGTGCGCACAAGAGAGGGGAAAGTAATAAGTGTTATTTTGTTTGGACTGATGCTATTAAATTATTACGTAAATCAGCGTCCCTTCAAGCAGATAAATATCACTGCAGCAGAACGTCACAATATGCACTTAAAATGATATGTTCCAGACTATTATAAAGCTGAATTACACAGCTACTGCTCAGCTCTTCACACACGCAAAGTTTATATTGCAGTGTTAGGCCGTGGAAGCGGGAACAGCAGCTAATTTCAAGCTAGGTTTGACACGGTTGATGGTCGCAGATACTCAACGGGCTTTTATGAAAAAGCAGACAAACAAATTTAAGAGCTGAGTGGTGTTTTCCTCTGCTCTGCTCACCTGTTCGTGGGTGACGGGGATGAGTCTGTGTTTGGAGAGCTCTCTCATGACATTCAGGTCCGTCCTCATGTCCAACTTGCAGCCAACCAGCACCACTTTGGCGTTCGGGCAGAACTCCTGCGTCTCACCTTGCCACTGTGTAGCAAAGAGACCGAAATATATCAGTTCGCAGAGAATAATAGCGTAATTTGCTGCATCTCATTTCAAAACTGTGGGATAATTTAGCTACTTTAAAGTGGGATTGCATGAGGTGCTTATCCATGTTTGGTGTATTAGACTGTGTTACTGGGATGGAAGCTCAACAATGAACTATTGTGGATGGTGTTTGCAGCAAAATCTGTTTTATCCACCAAGAAAATCCATATTTCTTTAATCAATTGCTGCATTTAAAATATTTCAACCACTTTACCTCCAACAACCCTTTCTGACAGTTGAATGAAGCTGTTAAATCCTTCTGTGCTCCCTTCAAAGCCACCAAACTCCATTCACAGAAGCAGTAATTTTACCTCGAAGAACACGGGAGTTTCTAGTTAGTTTCAAAGAACCTGAACTATCCCTTTTATATGCAACTCATACGCTCTTCTAAGAAGGCTTTCATAAGATTGTGGAACCTGGCAGGTATAAATCTGCCAACATTCAACCTCAAGATTAGTGAGGTGAATCGCTGATGATTAATTGACGCATTAAGGCGTGGAGTCGCTCCGTTTCATTTAAAACTGCTGCTAAGTCTTCGTGCAGAATAGTCAAGTTCTGTCACAATAAACTAAAGGGTGGAAAATAATGTTTTCATGAAACTGAAAGCACATTTCTGTCTAAATTATAATTGTATAACAGGAGTTCCCTTAATTGGAATGAAGTAACCTTGTGCAAACGCAGAAAAATGCAGGCACAGTCAATATTTATTAAACTTTTCATACATGAAGTGAAGTGACCCGAGTTGAACTGACATTCATTTGGGTTGAAAACAGTCACATCAGGTCAAAACTCCTGACTACCTGCTTAAAGAGTAATTTACCACTTGAAAATCGCCTCTCCAGTGATGTGCAACGAATCAAACTTTATCTGTGGAGCGAATTTGGTACAGATTCATGAGGGCTTGCAGATAACTGGCAAGCTGATAGTAAAAACAATTAAAGAATAATGGACAAAAAGTTTTCAGAAAGTAATAATAAAAACCAAACACAAAGTAATTACCAGTGTACTAAACCCTTGTGTTGTGAAGCGAACAAGTATTGTAATTGACTCATAATAACATCATCCACTATCAACTCTCCAAAGTACCAAAAGTTGCCATTACATGCTAAGTTACACTCTTATTTTTACAGCTGCTGTGTGTCAAAAGAGAAAATAATGTTGTTTTGTTTTTTGGGAAAGAGTGTTTATACTTCTCAGTGCCATGTAGCACTAAAGATAAAGATATAAACTGATACCAAACTGCAGATGCTGTATTTGGAATGACAGGGGTGAATGTAATCTTGGTGGTGGTGGAATGTAGCTAAGTATATACTACATCGAAGTACAAATTCAAGGTTTTAACTCAAGTATTTCCATTTTGTTCAACTTTATACTTCTACTCAACATCTCAGAGGCAAATATTGCACTTCTGCACAACCTTCGTGTCAAGTGAAAACCACCCAATTATTGTCCATGTTTTGATTTTATGCATGATTTTATTCTAAACCTCATTTCCGGATAAAATTCCAGCATTCCTCTAACACAAACCTACCTAATTGAGAATGCAGTTTACTGGTATAGGAATGCAATCTGTGGAAACAGGATTGACAGTAACCATTTTACTGCTCGATGAGTACCTTCATGTTTTATATTTTAACTAAATTTTGCCGCAGCTACTTCCATACTTTTATTTCTGAATGTTCTGAAAGCTTTTACTTGTAGTGGAATATTTTCGAAGTGGATTAATTACTCTTTTGCTTACATAAATACAGGATAGGCAAAATAAGCCTCAGCTTCGGCCTATTCCTTTTTCGTTTACAGAGCTTGTAAAATTATTTTCTTTTTTTTTCCTTTCTTTTTTGTGAGAAGAGGAAGGGAAAGGAGAAATGAAAGGAGAGGAAAGGGGGGAGAGAAGGAAGAAAAAGAAAAAAAAAAGAATGTTTACTGTAAGAATGTTTAATAATTCTTTGTTAGCTGAACGCACAAAATGAAATTATTGTACCGTAACACTGTAACTGAAATAAACCATTCATTCATTCAAGTAAAATATCTGAATCCGTATTCCACCAGTGAATCTTAGAAAACGTTGTTTACCCATCTACAACTATTAACTGCAATTATTTTGTGACGCAAAACACGTTTCTTTTCAAAGTATTTTAAAATTAGCACTTAAATTGTTGACCGTGTTGTGCTTTTTTTTCTGCCTTAACTGTACGGATATATAAAATCACGGCTGGAGTGACTGATGGACTGAACTTTCCAGTTTACGTTTAATCTTCTCATCTGTAGCCTGCAGCAGCACACCAAACACATCCGCAAGCATTTTTTTGACACTGTGCTTTTGTGCGGCCTTAAATAAGAAACATTGCTATGGTATCCTTTAAGGCCCCGAGGCCACGACTTGCAGCACATTATGTCTTTAAATGTTCACTTGACATGACAATCTGGAAAAAACTGGTCCCAACCACCCGCAGAAGGATGGAAGAGGAACAAGAACTAATATACTGTCGCTGCTTTGTGAGCTGCTGCACAATGTTCACGTTCATAAACTGCCGGCTGACAAGAAAGAAAACAGTCAGACAATACTCATTACAGGCCAGACACATGACTCAAGCTAACACTAAATGCTTTTCCTTCTCTCTGTATCGCTCGGTTCTCTCTGAGACTCCTTTCATTATCTGCTCACACCATGGCAGAGGCAACCACTTTGAGCACCGTTGCTCCATTTGTTCTCCTTTACAAAGAGATCTTTTCTCCTGGATGCCGGCGTCGCTGCTGTTGTGGGGCTGCAGCGTGCTGATGTGCAGAGTGAGCTGCTGCCTTTCAATAGGCCTCTCTGCCAAACTGTGTGCAACTGGTGAACAGCAGCAATTTAGATGAGTCACAAAGGGCCCGTGGGGTAGAGCGGCGCATTGTCTGTGTTAATGTTAAGTATTGGTAAGCAGCATAAAGCAGCAGAATGTGAGCTGCTGGAGACGAGAGTCTGGGTTTATCAAGGGACGAACATGGAGGTTATTTTTGGGTTGTGTATTTGTTTGTTTGTCTCTGTTTTTGTTTTTTTGATAGCCTCAACTGAGAATTCAGTTCCAGGTAGCTGCACTTTTAAAAGCACACATATCAGAAGCAGTGAGGCTGAAGCTACAACTAAAGAGGTCATGTCCTCTGTTATTTAATGGGATTCATGAGGTGTAATGACCTGTTAATGACACTGTGTGATCACACACATTACACATGTTCAGTTGGGATATTTTTAGCCCTGCCAGCAGCTTTGCTCCAGGAATAGCAATTTTACTCAGTTGGTCAATCTACCTCTTTAGTTCAGGGGCAAATATCTCAACAACTCCTGGATGGATCGCCTTGAACTTTGATGACGATGCCCAAAGGATGAACCCAAATGACTTTCTAATGACTCTGGTGACCTGACTTTTCATGAAGACCATCATTAGATCAAAACTTCTTTTTTTGTCCAATTTTTCGGGCTTTAGCTGCACTTTGTGTTTAGTTAGCGAATGTAAGTGTGAGCATGGTTAACATCACACCCGCATGTTGTCATTTTGAGCACGTTAATGTGCCGACATTAACATTTAGCTCAAAGCAGTGCTGTTCTACAGTGAGAAATAAATGACAGTGTGGCTTTAGGGTCATATATGTCTTTTAAACGTGAATGATTTGAAGCACAAATTAAATGAAAATTGAATATCACTGAAGGCTGTAAAATTACTACCAGCGCATGGAAAAGCGGTCTTACTCGATGCTTAAAATGCTCTGAACAATAGAAATTCTCTCTACATATTGAAAACTGAGGAATATCAGTAGAATCTGTGCAGCATGAATAGTATCTTTCTACATATGGAAGAATCTGTGCATCATTAAGGTCTTTCTACACAGAGAATACTGAGTGCAGTGCTGTTATTTTCCACATTCAAATGAATCTGTGAAATAGATAAATGTCTACATATAGAGGAATCCGTACAATATGAACACTGCAAATTGTCTTATCTTAAATGACATTTATACCAAAAATGTTCATGAGATAAATTTTCTGTACATTTTTTACTTACTACATTATTAAATTTGAGGACTTTTTTAAATATTAAGGTAATAATCCTAAGTTTATAAAGTATAAGAGAGATTTTCCGTTTGTTTTGTTTTTTAATGCATAGAAAAGTGTATTTTGTAAATTAAACAACTCAACAATTACACTTATTTCTTCTTGTACTACACTATATTACAACTTTACTATAATATGTACACAGTACATTTTCTGCTCTCTCAAATTGCATAAGATTTACATAAGATGACAGTCACTGTCTATAATTAAACATGTAGCTCCCCCTATAAAACTTTGTACCCACACTATCAACATAACGTGACCGAAATCTTATCAATTTTACATTTATGTGAGCTTTAACATTCAAACTCTTTTAATTTTAGACACAAATGAAGCAAACCTTTTCTTCATTACCTCCAATATAATGCATAGACTTTCTTTGAAGAAAAAAAATTGAGAAATAACAGTGTGAAAATATCTGTAAATGCATAATTTTTGCACTTTAATGAGGATATTGTACTTTAATTTTACAGTTTTTTGGCAGCAGTTGCACCCAGTCATTACATTACATTGTGTTGTAGATTCACAAGTGTTGACATATATACACATATGTAATAATTTAATTAGTAAATTGATGGAGGAAAATTCCGAAACAATATTGACAGTCAATGTACTACAGCTTGACAGTCTTTTTTTTTTTAAATCCGTGGAAAACTATATGAAATTCCACATACTGCTGTATGTAAATTGACATTTTCCATTTACAATCACAGCATCACCCAGAGCTGTTTGCTGTGTTTCTACCATTCTGCACAGTGTCTTGCCTTCACAGTCGCACGATCACGTGTCGAAGCTGAGCATTACAAACTGAGCAGCTTTGTTCATCGTTAGCATTTCATTTGCAAAATTTGCTGCTGCTTCAACCAGGCAGGAAAAACGAAAAAACAGAGAAGGAGATAAAGGATTGTTGGCAGGCTGCTAGTCAGAAACTTAGGAAAAACAGAAAGGGTGAGAAAAGGGTGTTGCCAGCAGCAGAGGAGGGGGATGAAGTGTTAAAGCTAAAGTGATAGCCGGGTAGAGAGAGTTTAGTCAAAGAGATGGGAGATGAAGAGAACAAAGGATACAAAAAGTAAACAGGGAAATGATAAAGAGTGGAGAGGCATTTTTGCTGAGAAAGAAAAGTCCCTCTTAAAGAAGAACTGGAGGACGGAAAAACTGGTTAGGCACAGGTCTGTCACAAATGGCAGACAAAAAGTGTTACAAACTACGACGAGCACAAAACACAGTGGCACTTTGCCTTAACACTTAAATCAATTGCTTTTCTTTGCCTCTAAACTTTGAATAAAACGACCCCTCAACGTGTCACTTTGGCATCCTGCGCATGCATTGTAAGATCAGTATATTCACCGCTACTGCTCAGGTCATTTGGTAATGTCAAAGTTCAAGGTAGCTCTGGAGTGGACCCCCTGTAGGTGTGAGAATTCGCCAACCATGAAAGATAAGTGTTTGGTCTTGCATTGATGATGTCATTGATGAGTGATGGCGCAGGCTGCAGGAATGTCCGCGGCTGAAAGGAGGTCAAACGCCCCAAACACTTCGGATTTCACACATTCACACACTGACAGTGGAAAAATTCAGACACTTAAAAACTCATGCCAGCAAATAAAATATTTGTCTCCCAAGCAGATAAAATTACCAAAAAATTAGAAGTAATTTTCTCTTGTTTTCAGAAAATTAAAACTCTCAGGGACTGGGTGCATTTTAACAGAATATTTGCATGCCAAATTTATTTTGAAAATCTTATTGCTTGCAGTAATCTCTCAAGTATCTACAGGTTATAAAATGTCTTAATAGCTCAAGTACTCTGTAAGACAATGTCCACATTTTGGAGAAAAATGCCCTCTTAAGTTAAGCCAAGGGGAAATTCTCTGTTGCATTTTCATGAACAGTGTTTCCATACTGACCTACAGCGTAGGGCCAGCAGTGGATATATACACACTATTAACAGGACAAATATAGCATTTTGATTTGGCGAACACATACTTCTCAAGCATAAAGTAGCTAAAAACGCCTATTTTTACAGTAGCAATGGAGAAAGGAATTCATCATAGTGATAAACTAGAGATAAATGGTAATTATCACTTAAATCTGCAGTTCTCCTCGGCTCTACAGGACTTCAATCAGTTTCAACTTGTTTTCAGCTCATTTTACTGTTTTGGCTCACACGTCAATGCTTTATTTTGGCCTCAACAGGCAGATATTCGTTCAAGAACTTCAGCATCAGATAGATATAAATAGGAAGTAGCTGGTGGAGCATGTTAGAGACCAAAGTCCGAGTTGAAAGGAGAGTGAATATTGGACCTAAATTTGTCAAATGAGCAGGAACGAGAGTCCAAATAAGTGATAATGTTGCTTCGGAACTGCTATATGTGCACACGAGAAGGCATTTCTGCACCATTTGATTCTTCTATGTAGTGATTTTATTCGGGAATTTATTCCATGACTCCTCAACTCCACCTACATATTGTATTTAGACACTATCAGAACCCATCCATTTCCCCCGAGCTATAAAAGAGTCAACATGTGACTTGAAAAATGTCTCAGCCATGTCAGTAAGAGAAAACTTTAAGGGTGAAGCATTAACGCTTGTGTTCATGTGACACTGACCTTCTTCAGCACACTGTCCAGCGTCTCTGGACGGCTGATGTCGAAGCAGATGAGAACAGCGTCTGAGTCCGGATAAGCCAACGGCCGCACATTGTCATAGTAGGCTGAACCTGCAGATGAAAACCACACACGACATGACCAACAGATTGATTATATGTAATTTAGTTACTTTGCCAAAGAGTGAATGCTTTTTTATCACAAAGCGAGTCGCATTGGGCCGTAATAACTATGATTAAATGCAATTATCATGAACTAAGCCACTCTGCAGTTGACTAGGAGTGGGTGTGATTCATGGAAACAAACAGAGGGGCCTCGTCCACAACCCCTGAGCCCGACCGTCTTCAATAAGCCCGGAGACGGACATGTGACAGTGATATAATGAATGGCTCGCACAAAGCGTCACCTGGTATTTCAGAGTGGCATGTTTTTTAGTCGGGGGCCCAGCCTGAATTGAGTATTGTGACCTGGGCAAGGGGACGCATTCCGATCGTGAGAGGACAACATTCCCTCTCCGCTTCCCTCATTGTCTTCAACACTAGGTGCTTTTGTCACCACACACAGAGCTTTGGCGACTAAACAAAAAGTGCGTTGGACAGAAAATTCCCATAGAACCTCACTGAGTCTACATGTCTGCCGCGCATTTAGCACAAACATAAACACACAAGTTGAAATGTAATCTCGAAATAGCTTTTTTTTAAATTAAAAACTACTGCAGCAGTCTCTTATTTTTCTTTCAGTATTTCAGTTTAAAATTACTTAAAATACATTAGCTTAGCTGCACTTAGAGGCTTGTAGTTTGTGCAGAAATTCATTTATAAGAAGGTGGGTAAAAGGTGAGCAGATCTTCCAAGCAGAATTAATACACGCTAAAATCATGACCACGTTTGAACGACAAAATCAAATCTTTAAACAGTTTGTTTATTGTTTCTCCTCTGAAATATCATCACAGTACTGACCTTCTAGAATGTTCTGGGGCTTTATTTTAGCCATGAATAGCCAAATATTGTTTTTCCAACTTGGTTGTTTTTCTTAATGTTGGAGGCTTTTATTTAATCCTCCAAACCTGAAAACTTCAGGTTCAAAAAACATGTCATCTTTTTAATTTACCAAAGCCAGAAAGTATGAAAGTAGAAAGCACATTTAAATTGTTAACTTTTTAATAGTCCTTGAACTTTGCATCTGTGATATTCCCTTGCAAAATCTAACTAAATCTAAGCTGCAAGTTCATGATATTTTAATTAAAATCACTTTATTCTACAGTTTGTCAAAAATGTCTCATTTATTCTAGCTAGATTCTCCAAAAAACAAAATATGCGGATCTCCCAAACCAAACCATACAGACATGACGGTCTCGTGACCAAAAATTCAGGGACTTTTGTTTGAACTGGAGGCAGCGTTTACACAGTAGATAAGATGATAAGTTAACTTAAAATTAAAAATATAACAAGTGAAATATGCATAGTATGTGCAGCCACTAATGGAAAAAAATCAATGGACAGTCCATGAATGTATCATCTGGGACTATCCGAAAGCAAACATAGAAAATCATGATATTTTAATAAAAATCCCTTTATTCTACATGTTGCATCTAAAAATTAACCAAAAAAAAAGCATTTTCTCTAACCCAATTCTGGAAAAACGAGAAATGCTGTATTCTTCGACGTAACAGTGAATGTAAAAGTACTTCAAGCTGCATTACATGATAGAAATTCTGGGACTTTTTGCTTTAACTGCAGGCTGTGTTCATGTTGAGCAGAAAGGAGGCAAATATAGAAATAAAACACAAATGTCGGTGGTAAAATATCTATGGTATGTAGACGCACGTTGATAATTTTTTCTCCAGTATTGGGAACACCTGTGGGCGCTTGGAAAAAATGTTGTTCTTTTTAAAATTTTGCAACATAAATAATCGAAGAAATTATGTTTTTTTTTTTTGTGATTTAGAATGTTCCAATTTTGTTGAAGTACACAGAAGACATACTGGAGTGCTCTTTATTTCTAGCCATGGTTGTGTAGTTTCCATAGACATTAAATTGCAGTGAAAAATGAGCCAACAGTCAGTCAAATGAGTCAAAAAATGTGTGGCTTTCCGGCACAGCTTTACAAATGAGTCCAATGCAGAAACTAAATTGTCAATTGCCTCAAACATGTAGTACACAATATACAGTTGCAGACAAAGTTTTAAAAAGGGATTTGTCCCCAATCTGTCTTGTTTTATCCCCACATTTTAGCATTTAGAACATGACAAAAACTTACTTGTTTTAAAAGTTCGGGCCCACTCATTTCTAATTTTGATTACACAGCACTAACACACCTGCAGGCTAACATACAGGTACAGTAAGTGTGTGAGACACGGGCCTAAAAAAGCCACCACATTTACCCTCATTTGTGTTGAGCTGTCAGGATTTGGCCTCAAAGCAAAAACGTGTTTGCTCCTTTGTGTTGCTGTGGTCAAAAATGTCAAACTAAAGGCCACAACCATTTTTCCCCCGTTGTCTCTTTGACTAATTCCTGCTCCTGGGCTTCACACATAAAGCACACCCACCTTCCCTTTTGTGTTTTGCAGAAGCAGATTAAGCGTTAACGTCCACAGAAAATGAGGATGATTAACTGAATAAAAGGCGAGGAAACAAAGGGGAGAGTGGAAATGCATGTGACAGTCCCCATAAAGCGCCTATAGGGGCTCCTCAGACTCAAACAGCCGCCGGCGTCAGTGAACCGACTCAGACAGCTGTAGCTCAGCTTCACACCGTCGGCTTCACCTCCGCATCAGACGGCAGCTGTGATCACAGTTAAAAAAGTTTCCATCTTCGAAATCTCCACTGGAGTTGTGCCTCGACATTTTTTGTACATTTCTCTTCTGACAGCGTTCTCTTCTTTTTGCACCAGTGCCAGACATATGGGTCAGAAAAGAATAATAGCGAGAAGACCACGAGAGATCCAAGCCACGCAAACTTAAATTTACTGTATGAAATACTGCCGGCCCCAGTAGGTTGAAGACGCAGTAAAAGAAGTCATTGCCAGAGCTGCTTAGCCAGCACTTTTGCCAGTGCACCAGGTCTATATAGGCTACAGCTATGCAGAGTAATGCCTTTTATCCAGGTACTATCATTAGAACTCGCGCAGACCCTTGCAAAATAGCAAAGGATGTGTTTTCCTACACATCTTAAGTTGCTACATGTACATAGAGACAACAAATATAACACGTCGACTGCCTGTTTTTCAGTTCTGGCTTTGAATTTAAAGTCTCATTTGTGCACCAGAATGTCTCCACATGGGTGAAAATCAGTAAATTGTATCTAAAGCTGAAATATTGCCATTAAGAAATTCCAAAGATGTGTTTTGACAGCACTGACATAATAACTGTGTTAGTTTTTGACAGTGTTTATTATTCGGCTGTTATTATTCTGCTGTAAACTGTCACACTCTGTACATATCTCCTCTTAGCTTTCAAGTATCAGTTTAAGGCCGTAATGACAACTAAAGTGCCTCTGAGTTTTCTTGGAAGTTTCTGCATTCAGCGTTTCATTCCAGCGCACAGTGTGTGTATCACTGATGACATGATGAATGCCCTTCGCTCCTTACATAACTGATTTTTAAATACACGGTGGAATCTACATTGTTTATATCCTTTTTCACCAACCAGCAGTCTTCTTATTCTTCCCTGCCTTTGCTTAGCTGCATTGGAGTACTTTAAATAATTGGGAGGACACAACACAAATGAAGCAAAGACCTTAAAACATCGCTCTGTAGTGCTACTTGTGGCCCACTTTAAAAAAAAAATTGAAATAAGCGACATTTTGTTGTCAGAATTAATGTTAAAGAACCTAAGGAGAGTAATTTTTTACTTAGAATTGCTATAAAATAAACAATCTTTATGCATTTTGTTGGGAGAAAAGGCAGGAAAATAATTTCAATGGCATGTATTTCTTCAGTTTCTGTTGTATATAAATTGTTATATTGGGATAATTAATTTTTTTCCCAATGCAAGTACTAAAAAAGAGCTTGTGCAGAATACAGAATGATAATATAGTACAATTCCACTGTCTAATTTTCAAAAGCCATTTTACTCAATTTTCTCTACTTTATTTCAAGCGGAAATAATGAAAATGTAAATTCCACTTTCTCCATTATAAAAGTTACAGCAACACGGCTGGTAAATTGGGTCACAAATGTTTCCAAAATCCCACCCTCCACCAAGAGGAATTTCAAAGACAAGTAACTAGAGATCAGTCCAGTCAACAGTGTTCTCTAATGTATATGACTAGAACTGCTTCTTCCACCCATTACGACAACATGAGCCGTTTATTTAAAAGCCTGTCTGTCGTGTTCGGGTGATTGTTTTACTCCGGTGCGTTCAGTTACTCCTTCAGTAGTTTTTATATTGTTTATTGTTCTGGCAAGTCCTTCGTTCAGTCGGCCCGCTCCTGCCAGAATAAATAGACATGAGGACTCTCATGAGAGTCAAATCTCTGTGAATCCTCCTCTTTCTTTCATCAGTGCCTCCGTAAACAGATGCTTGCCAAAAAAATCACCTTTAAAGAAAAATACTTGCTAAATTAGGCTGTCGGAGGTGTCGGATCTGTGTCATCAAGCATCCTGACAGCACATAGGACATTGTACAGATGTTACAGATTATTTTTTATTAAGGTTGCTTCATATAGATGGAATAGGATTCTTTGTTAAGTGCTGTTACCTTTTTTGTGAAAGTTAAAAGAGTAAAAGACTTTGAAAAGGCTGACTCAAAGCCACATTTGCGTGATAATATTGGAAAAGACTGAGCGAAGCAGCTGTATCCAAAGTACATAAACATGCCAACCAGCTCACTAATTAACATATCAATGAGCACGGTTTTTTGGTCTGATTAGTTCACAAACCGTAAGTGCGATCATAAAGTTTAGATTCTGTTCCTGTTGCATACAGCAGGTGTGAAATAGTAACTCTTGTGAGTCAGAGTTACATGTGAAGTCACACAATCAACATCAGGACATGTTTTGTGAGTCATCACCTGGAAAATAATAGTCACGCTCTGAAGAACATGTATTGAATTGTGACCTCATGATGGCATTTGCTTTTCTCTGAAGAAGAGCATTTACACCATGAGGAAGTAATTTAATCAATATTCCTGGTAGCGTTTACACATGGGGACTATATTTTTCTAGATGATGTTTGATCAGCACCCAGAGCACAACAGATGAATGTGTGCACTTATTGTATTCATTTTTTAAAATTTATTTTGGAATTGTTTTTTTTGTGACCTTTTCCTTTAACTTGCGACTGTCCAATAGGCCCAGTATGACCCAACCTTCATCATCACTGGTGACAAGTTCTTTGCCTACGATCTGAGACCAAGTATCAGTGTTCACAGTAGAAGAGTCCACAGTCTTCAAGACTGGAGAAAACCTCAACAGGTCAGGAGCACCAAGAATATGCTTGTGGTTTCCTTCAACATTCATGAGGTTGTAAATTCATCCCTCACAGTTAGACTGTCATTAGCAAGTTCAACTGAAACATCTTGAGGTGTCTGAGAGAAAACATCAAGTGGCAATGACTTGAACTGTGGTGGGATGCGAGGGCTTTAATTGTGGTGGTGTTTTGCTAACAAGAACACAATTGTCAAGCTGGCTCCCTGCAGCTTCTTCTTCTTTTCCACAAAGCAGAAGTCAAGTTGAAGGGTCACTATGTTGACACAGTGGAGGAGATCCAGCGATTTTCACAGATGTGTGCTGCTTGATGCATTTACAAAACGGGATTCTCGGAGAGAGTTCCAAAAATTATTTGGAGGGCTGGGAGCAGTCTGACGATGAACAACGTGACGGCTATACTAAATCCTGTGCAATATGAACTTTTTGATTCCATCCATTATCTATACACCGCTTATTCCTCATTAGGATCACAGGGGGCTGGAGTCTATCCTAGCTGTTAGGGCCAAGGCAGGGGACACCCTTTACAGATCTGTCACAGCGCTACATATAGAGACAGACAAGCGCACTCACATTCACACCTATGGGCAATTCAGAATCAGTAATTAACCTCAGCATGTTTTTGGACTGCGGGAGGAAGTACCCAGAGAAAACCCATGAATGCACAGGGAGAACATGTAATCTGAATGTAGAAAGATCCCATGCCAGGACGCAGTGGGATCTTCTAGCTGCAAAGTGACGGTGCTAACCACCGAGTCCCTGTGCAACAATGTAAAATCAACAGAACCTGTGCAGGGATTTTCTCGTGTTCTTTTGTTGTTTTTACATTGCTATCTGTGCATGAATTGAAGAAACATAATGCAAACTTTAGAATCTTGAAAATCAAAAAAGCGTATTTTTCAGCTTTGGCAGTAGCGGTATGTTCGTGCTTTATGTTTCTGTCTTTATGCTAAGCTAAGCTAGTCACCTCCTGTCTCCATACTTAACAAGACAGCATGAGAATGGTGTTGACCTTCACATCTAACACTTCAAATAAGCATATTTCCCGAAATACATGTGTTGAATTTTTCTGATCACGGTCAGTTCTGTCACTTTAATTGCAATTAACAACCGAAAGACTTGAAAAAAAGAAGTGATACTTTAATGTTTACTGTAATGAAAGTGTACTTCAAATGTAGAAAATATGGAAATCACTCATGCTTCCAAATGAATCCAGCCTCACTGTTCCTCATAAAACTTGCATTAGAATAATCGGGGATAATGGTGATGCTTACTTGACTCATCAACAGAGGAACTAATTCTCGCTGACAAACACACAGCGAGTCTGCAACCTTCAAGGCTCCATGATGTCAACTAATCCATGTTCGGCACTGGAGAAGCAGCTAATGTGTATTGATCTGTGAGCTTTTCTGACCCTCCCAAGAGCCTGTAGCATGATGCCCCTCATGGGAAGATTCCTGCTCTTGTTGCAGGATCAGCCCATCTGTCTTCTGTCTAAACCCCTCTGATCAAACTCATAAAACACACACACGACACCACTGGAATACTGCGCGTGTTCGGTTATCTCAAAGGACAATGTCAGTGCCATTTAAAGCTTTTATGTCAGAGCTTCCGCCGATCATACGGAATTAGATTTTGGGCTGGCGTTTATTCATATTCGCAGCAAAATACAGTCAGCAGAGGCAGCTGGAAATGGAAACATCCAACCAAAATGTAGCTTCTGCAAGTGAAAAAGCTCTCGAATGTCAATGATACACAAGGATGTGCTTCACTTAGAGGGAAACAATGAAACGTCAGTGTGTTTCAGATGTGTGGTTGCTATATAACAGCAGTCTGGGAAGCAGCAACAACAAGCTGTGACTCCACATGGGGTTGTCACTGATTTTGATGTCTGATGCTCACAAAAAGCTGTTTCCCTTTTTCTCTCGTCTCCGTTATCTGTATCTGGTTAACATTTACTGACCGCGTCCTTTTGTGATTTTATGTAATCCACTTGTGTGCCACTTTTGACTGATGTTGCTGAGAGATTCAGCGGCTGATTAGAGGTGTTTGTCCTTGTTGAAACCCTGCTATGTTGTTGAGAGGATTTGTTTTTGGAGAGTTTCTTACAATAGTGTGATACATGCAGCCAAATTCATCTGTGAGAGAAACAAGTACATAAACCATCTCAGAGGGCACAATACAGGTCATTTGGATAGTTATTTTCTTTAATTGCACACCTATTTTGAAACACAACAACTCTCAAAATCACACCAGAGAGAGATCTGAAAAGCTCCAAGTAATCAAAACGGTAAATTACAGAGTAAAAAAACAATGTCTGAGTGACACTGATGTTATTAAACCAGTTCTTCAAATGCTCAGCTGCAACTCTGCCAAATCTGATGCAACACAATTGAACCACAAACTCGGTACATCCGTTCCTTTCACAGTAATACCAGGCGGACTCTTCAATGGATGCGACGCTTGGCAACCTTGGAGAAACGGCACCAGTTGTTTTTGTGTAACAGGTGCACTCTGGATCCTGCTGCAGGCCTCTCCAAAGGTAGAACTGGTTAAGTGTGATTCTTTAAACACGTGCGGTGAATTGCAAGTGCTGCACTTACAAGTAATTGCAACATTTGAGTCAGATGACACTCATCACGTCATACTGACCAAAGATGTACAAAAAGTGCTGTAGGCAGGATGCACCGATCTAGAAAGCAGATGTTAGACTTCAACAAATCAGTTTTCAAGAGCTAAAAGTCACACATGCAACTCTTTTATCTTTTCCGACCACGAAAACTCACTTTCCAGTCGCATGAGACAAGAAAAAGCAGCAGATGTTTACACTGGGGAAGCTGGAACTGGATTTTTTTTTGGCATTTTTTCCTTGAAAAGCATTTTTATTAAATTATTATCCATATCAGCAATAGATGCCAATTAATTTACTCACAATGGAGGAATCAGTTAATTGACTAATCAGTTTCGCTCGGTTGGATAGTTGATGTGTGTCCAGACAAACTGTTGCATGCCATCATTGGCTGACGTAGGAGTCGCATAGAAACAAGCGAGTGTTTTGGCATGCTTCATATGTTGCAAGTGTGTGTTGTTCTCAACAGAAATGTGAATCTCATGGCAGGTTTCAGTGGATTCTGCATCCTCTTATTCTCATGTAATTATGCTGAGAGTAGCTACAACATGTCTAAAAAGATGTCCAACAAAAACATCAGCTGAGTTGTCTACTGTCAGAGAAACTCAGCAGTTTACTGATAGAGCCAAAATATTAATCATTACACTTATTGTCATAGAGATAAATGTCATTTAGCTTCATGAATGACTAGTTTTACTTCCTGCAGAAATTTGTCACTACACATCATCGAGGATGTTACGCAGAACCAAAATAAAAAGATAATTATTTAAAAATGTTTATGATTTTCAAATTTTCATGTCTGTGGCAACATTAATAAATCACACACATATCCTGTACTCTATATTTGGTATAAAAAAGTAATCTAAGTAAGTAGTGTTTAGACTAAATCTTTGTCTTTTCTAGGCTTTTCAAATAGTTAGAAAAATATATAAATATAAATTACATTTTCAAGCATTTTGCATGTTTTTCCTATATTTTTGAAATGCACAAAAATATCAGACAAAGATCGGCCTCAAATGTACATGTCTAATGCTAAATAATATTAAAATCTGTAGCTGTGAACTATAACGTTTACATTTTTAAGGAAGTAGTTTTTTTTTTAAAAAGAATAAAAAGAACATTTTGCACCTCTTTTCATCAATATTTCCTTTTTCTTTAACAGATGAAACTGTTGAATTTAAGTTTTAATACTGTAAACAGACACAATTAGAGACAGTTAACAGAAAAGGAAACACTGATTCTGAAATTTTGCATAGATGTGTTTGATAAATGAGAAATAGATGTTTTCACAACAAAAATGCTGAAGTGATGCGTTTTTAAATTAGTGTAATTGTCTATAAGCATCAATAAAACAGTTTTTATCGTTATGTATATCAACTATAATTCTATCTATCTGTCTTTTTAGCTGATTTTATTTTCACACATGTAAATATCTTTCAAGCCTTGTAAATGTCACACACACAAGAAAAAACATCATTGCATGCAAAATTAAGACCACAAATTTATTTTAAATATGGAAACACTTTTAAAATTTCATAAGATGTTTTGGTGCCCCAGTTGCCAGACTTTTTTATTTCCTTGTACAGCAAAACCTATGTAAATCTTTAATGGTGCATCAGGATATTTTAGGGTTTTGTTGAGCCAAACAGAGTAGGAAGAATAGAAAATCAAATTATTCAGTGTAAAGTGAGCACCGGCAGGAACTCCACTTAAAAGTAAACTCAAATAATCACAATAAAGCTTAGAAAGAATGCTATATTGCAGTAAATGCCACCATATACATACCAACCATTGGTAAAAACAAAACATTAAAGCATCCTAATGTTCTCTAACGTCATCTGATTATCTTCAGTTCTCTACAGGAAAAGATTTTGCCTCGTTTGTTCTTTTATCTTGTCAGATAAGTTAAGATCTCTAGTGTTTTGCGTGGAAGCATCTGCATTTGTTATGATTCTGCACTCATTTACTCTATTTCTCTTTCTGTTATTGGATTTGTCAGCCATCTGTATTTTAAATGAGAGAAACAACTTTTTATGAGGCACAGTTCCTTGACGAGCAACATGTAATGAGCCCCACCAGGCAGGTTTCTTAATTATTAAATGAAGGTGAGGCATATTATCTCTTCTATGTTAAATATGCTAAATCTTGTTAGGGATTTTTTCTTTAATGCTCCAGAGATATATCCTCTTTTTTTCCCTCATTTTTGTCTGAACTGCTAAAAAAACTAATTATTAAAAACGCGCCGCTGTATTCTCAGAAATGTCTCTGGTTAGTCAAGCTCAAAGCTGTAAAGTGACTGATAAGAGACAATCAGACTCCTTGTATCTTTCAGCATTCATCGCGCCGCATGATTCACAAGAAACGCACACACACACACACCTTGCGATGTTTGCACAGAAAATCATTATTAATCCTGTCTTATGACACTTTTGTCAGCCGGCTTCCATCACAGCACAGTAATGTTCATTAATATTAAAATCCTGTTTGTCCTAGTCATGCCCTTCTTGAGAAATACTGCCATTTCTAAATTCCTGAAATGCGTCCAGAGGGGAAACGGCAGTAAAATTAAATGCTATTGATTAATGCATTTCCCCGCCGCCACCTGAATGTATAAATAACGCGACCCGCAGAGATTAAGCTCCGCTATTGCACACTGTGTGAAATGTGCAGACAATATGGAATCAGGCTGCACCGTCAGATGATTATCAGACAGTAATAGAGTCCTCGCTGTCTTCTTCCTGCTAATCATTGCATTAATACACACTTAGAGACACCCAGCAGAGCAGACAATGAGCTGCTCAGCCTCTGATGTCAAATTTAATATCATTTTAACATGAAGGTGCTATTTTTGATACTGTATTTTTTCCCCTTCTTTCATTTTGTTGGCCACTTCAGCAAAAAATGGCTTTCGTCTGCATATTTCACTGCTAAATTCACTCAGCAACACAGATTTTTTTCTTTACAATTGGGATGCTAGGTCACTTGATTGGTGGTCAAGGGTGTAACAAACTAAAACTACAACCGTGGCGGAATGTCTTCTGACAAATCGGAGCAAATGACACCAAAAAATATCAAGTGGACATTGTGGACAAATTCATTACATGAAGTTACAAATCTGGGCTTCTGTCATTCAGGGAGGTTCTACCAAAGAGAGGAGACTCTGTTGCATTGTGGGAATTGTAGGATACATTGCGTTAAAGACAGAAAATCTGAATGCCACAGCCTCTGCTGCTTCAATCGTAACGGTTTTACAAACACGTTTATGGAAATATGACGCTGACTCTTTCACATTATTTTAACATAAAGGTGCTATTTCTGATACTGTATTTTTTTTTTCCATTTTGTCGGCCACTTCAACAAAAATGGGTTTCTTATGCATGTTTAGTTGCTAAATTCACTTAATAGCTGACATTTTTATTACATTTTGACGGCGAGGTGACTTGATAGAAGTTGTCTCAGTGGAACAAAACAAAACTACAACAATGGTGGCACGTGTTCTCCCTAATCTGAGCAAATAACACCAAAATATATTATCTGGGAGGTCATTGTGGGGTTATTAGAAGCCTGTGTTACAAATTCATTACATAAAGTTAGAAAATTAAGCTTCTGCCAGACAGAGAGGCTCTAACTTAGGTAGCAGACTCAGTTGCAATGTGCTTAATACAGGCTCCACTGTTAAAGACTGACAATCTGACTCTTATGGCCAAATCTCTGGAATAACCCTTTAATTGGTCTTTAAATGACTTGCTGGTGAAGGATTTTGCATCTTTTGAGAATTTTAGAGCATCAAAATTCACTCTGGAAGAAAAAAAATTCAAATCAAGCTCTATTCATGAGCAGATGGAGTTCGCTCAGTTTCCGTGGAGATGGTTCACACGCAAAGGTCAACGGGTGACCTTTGAGTGGAACTTCGGTCATGCGATGACAGGTGGTCATACATGTGGAGGGGATGATGGCAGCTGAGCTCATCACCATGACAACTGTATGAACTCCATCCGCTGAGTGCTTATTAGGAAGGCGAATGTTGTATTTTCAAGACCACATGGGTTTATATTGAATTAAATTCTTTGTATTTAAGAGAACTGTCATTTCTATCGCGTTTCATGATTACAGATATAACACGCTGTAGTATTTTTATAGTGTGATTATGGTTGAATTGGCTGTTGGACAAAACATGCACAAAATCTATTACTTTCAGTGATGCAATATTGATTTATTTCGAAGTTTAAGTGCAGTTTCTGCTGAAATTAAACAATGTAAGATGAGAATAATCCATTAAAGGTGCCATAAATCACAGATTTGTGCGACTGCATGGAGTACATTTGTTGTCGTGCCTACTTGTCGACTTGAATACCAAACAATAACCTGAAAAGCAGCGTGGAGGACTGATGCTGCTGGCAGTCGCATCAAGAGGCAAAGAGTTTCTACGCAAAGTGCTGCTCACCAGATTTACACTTTCCATACCACACAGAAGGCGCAGTATCGGATAAACAGGTTATCTCACTTTGGTGAAGCCAAGTGGACGACTCTTTATTGAAAACTTGGCTCAGTTTAAACAGATTACTAGAATCTGAGTTAAGTGTTTCATTTAAAGTATGCCAAGGCTGAATTTCACTGAAAAAGTCTATGTGATGCTCTGGCATATTTCTTACTCAGTAGGCACAGAGGGAGAGCACTGCCAGTGAGCGTGGTTTTGCCTGGAATCAGCAGTAATCCTGCAGGAGTCCTTAAAATTAATGACACAGGGAACAGACTGGCATCTGGGCATCTCCCCTTCACATTAAACCTCGCGGCTCCTGTTGTCAACTTCAGCTGCGGCCTTATGTTCCTCCGTGCAGCCCCCGATTCTGGCTCCGAAGCCGGAGAAAATAAATGAACCTCTGATATATATGTTGTTGAGTGCAAGCAAACACTTTGTCCTGCTGCTCCCACACCTTAGGATTTCAAATGCCCCGCAGCTAACAGAGAAGAAGAAAGACCAAAAAATACCAACAAAAAAAGTGAAATACAGCATTAAAGCACAGTATATCTGAAGCCGTCTACATGTGTATAACCCTCAGATTTACACTTATGATCCAGCCACTGAGTTAAAACTACTTCTACGGAAATTTCACTTCAGTTAGAGTCAACAAAATACAGAAGTACAAGTTCGTTTCCCGACTATCAGGACAATTTCTGAAAATATTGCTGTCACTAAGTTTTTGCTCAAAATTTTACTTTTTGTGCTTGAAAGTACAAAATGTTTCCAAAGTTTAATGTGTCATACTACTTAAAAAGTCAGCGCTGCAACACTTAGTTGCTTCGTCAACGGACTGAAAATCAACGGAGGACTATTTTGACAATCGAGTAATTGTTTAAGTAATTTATTAAACAGAAATGATTCTTACACTGAAACTTCTCAAATGTGAAACTTCCCCTTGTCTTACAGTAAATAATAATTAGTGAGCTTTTGGACTGTTTGTTAGGTGTTTTTAGATAGATGTTGATGCAATACGCGCCAAATAATCCACCCTGTGAACCCAAAGTCCACCGGCAGGTTTGTGAGATTTGTCTTTGAAAAAATACACCATTTATCAGAGCCAAAAACTGTAAAACTGACAGAATCGCTGAGAGAATTTTCAACTTTCTGATTGTACTGAACTATTCATCTGTGACTTCATATTCCATCAAGATACAAGATACAAATCTAGGCGGAAAACTGTGGCATTTTATCTAAATATGTCAAAAATAAATACTTTAATCAGATTCTGGTTTGAAAAAGAAAAACTAAAAAAAAATCTCTTTTTTGGTCTTTTCGGACTTTTCAGTTGAACTGCAGGCAGTCTTAACACAGAATGTAGGAGACAAATGTGCACATAAATTAAAAATAGAATTTCAATATCAGTAACAACTGTTGGTTTAAACATAAACATCATCTAATGTTTATGTTTAAACACAAAATAGGGTTCCCCTCTCTGATGATAAACATCATCTAACACATTAAACATTATATGATGTTTAAACATAAACATCATCTAATGTTTATGTTTAAACACATAATACTCACACAGTTACTGGACTTCACAAAGGTCTTTGATGTCACAGATGATGTCATAATCAGGGCTGAAAATCTATAAATATGACTGGACTTCACTACTAGCAACCAGTAAGGACTGGAGAGCAACCAGTGAGGACTGGAGAGCACCGAGAACATTTACACAACCGCCGTTGAGCAACAACACACAACCTTACTTGTGTCAACTTTCTTTATTCTTCGCTGTCATGGAGAAAACATCCCCAAAACACAAAATTGGGTTCTTCTCTCTGTTCAAAAAAACTCCAACGAAGAAGGCCTCAGGTGAGGACAGGATGCATCTAATCCCTGAGAAGGATGATGAAATCCACAGACCCCTTAGTCTGACCAAGAGTCTCTCTGCAGAACTGAGCAATATGGAAAAATACCAGAATGAAAACAAAAAACTGCAGAAGGAGATAGAGAAGCTGCAGCAGCTGCTGGCGCGACAGGAACTGCGGCAGCAGAATTCAGACCTGCAGAAGTTAGTCGACAGCTTGAACACCACGACCAAAACTCTGAAGGCTGAAAAAGATAAACTTCAAAACGACATGGATATTCTGCAGCAACAGCAGGACACAGACCTGCTGGCGCGACAGGAACTGCTGCAGCAGAATTCAGACCTGCAGAAGTCAGTCGACACGTTGAACATGGCGACTGAAACTCTGAAGGCTGAAAAGAGAAAGGCCAATAATCTCTGCTGTTCCTACAAAGTTAAAATCTCGAACCTGATCTGGGAACAGTGGCAGGCACAGAGAGAACGTAAAGAGCTGGAGGCGGCCACGAAGACAGAGAAACTAAAGAACGAACAGTTCAACCGGCGCAAGGAGGAAGAAATCCTGAGACTCAAGAGCCTGACGGAAACGCTCTCTGCAGAACTGAGCAACGCAACGAAAAACTTCGGAAATGAAAGCAAAAAACTCCAGAAGGAGATAGAGAAGCTGCAGCAGCAGCAAAACACAGACCTGCTGGCGCAACAGGAGCTGCAACAGCAGAATTCAGACCAGCAGAAGTTAGTCGACAGTTTGAACACCACGACCAAAACTCTGAAGGCTGAAAAGGAAAATGCCAGTAATCTCTGCGACACCTTGAATATGGCGACTGACACTCTGTGTGTTAAAATCTCGAACCTGATCGGAGAACAGTTGCAGGCACAGAGAGAACGTGAAGAGCTGGTGACGGCCATGAATACAGAGAAACTAAAGAACGAACAGTTCAACCGGGGCAAGGAGGAAGAAATCCTGAGACTCAAGAGCCTGACGGAAACACTCTCTGCAGAACTGAGCAACACAACGAAAAACTACCGGAATGAAAGCAAAAAACTTCAGAAGGAGATAGAGAAGCTGCAGCAGCAGCAGGACACAGACCTGCTGGCTCAACAGGAGCTGCAGCAGCAGAATTCAGACCTGCAGAAGTTAGTCGACAGTTTGAACACCACGACCGAGACTCTGAAGGCTGAAACAGAAAAACTCCAAAATGACATGGATGTTCTGCAGCAGCAGCAGGACACAGACCTGCTGGCTCAACAGGAACTGCAGCAGCAGAATTCAGACCTGCAGAAGTTAGTGGACAGCTTGAACACCACGACTGAAACTCTGAAGGCTGAAAAGGAAAAGGCCAATAATCTCTGCTGTTCCTACAAAGCTAAAATGTTAACCGTGATCGGAGAACAGCTGCAGGCACAGAAAAAACATAAAGAGCTGGAGGCGGCCATGAAGACAGAGAAATGAAAGAACTGGTGGTTCTTTTAGTTTCTCATTGCCCAGTTCAACCGAGGCAAGGAGGAAGAAATCCTCAGACTCAAGAGTCCTTTAAGAACCTTAAAGGAAGGTCAACGTTCTTTTACTTTTACTTTCTTTTTTCTTTTCTTTTCTTTTTCCATACTTTTATTGCTCCTCCTTTCCTTTCCTTTCCTTTCCTGTCGTGTGTCATGTCTTGTGTCCTGTCCTGCGTCCTGTGTGTCCTGTCTTGTGTCCTGTCCTGCGTCCTGTCCTGCGTCCTATGTGTTCTATGTTCCCCTCTAAAGAATCGCCACCTTATCGCGGTGGAGGGGTTTGAGTGTCCCTGTGATCCTGGGAGCTATGTTGTCTGGGGCAATAGCCCCTGGTAGGGTCTCCCAAGGCAAATTGGTTCTAGGTGAGGGACAAGACAAAGAGCGATTCTGATGACAAAGACGAAAGCCGCTACCTCGTCCAGACTAGGGAAACCGGGGCCTCTCCCTGGAGCCTGGTCTGGAGGGGAGCTCGTCACAGAGTACCTGGTGGCCGAGTCTTTGGGCCCCGTGGGTCTTGGTCGGGCACAGCCCGAAGAAGTAACACGGGGTCGCCGCCCGGTGGGCCCACCATCCACCGGGAAGGAAATCGGGGTCGGGTGCTATGCCAACAGGGCAGTAGGCAGGAGCGGGTGTCTAGGCGCACCGCCCCCTGGTGGCATAGACTAGCTTTCCTTTCCCCTCTCTAAAAAAATAAATTTAAAAAAATCATAGTATTTCTGCATATGTGTGTATCAGATCTGAAGACTTCATGCCTGATTTCAGAGTTTTCAGGTTTTTGAAGATCCCTAAAATGAGCTGGAATTGAATTGTTTTCAGGTGATGCTGCTTCCAAATGTTCCAAGGATTATCATCAGAGGAGACTATCTTAAAAAATCAAGTTTCAAAAGTTTTTAAGAGGATTTTTTGACAATTTGTTGCTTTGATGAGTCTTCACAGATAATCACAATTTTAACTTTTCATAATGTTGGATTTATTTTGAAGTGTTTTATGCTGTGATTAGTCCTACTGTTTTATTCTGTACGATGAGATGAATGTTCTGTACCTTTGTAATATCATATGCAAAGATAGTGCCAACATTTTGAAAAAGTAGTTCAAAAATTTAAAAAATGATCAAAATAATACAAGATATACAAAAGCACTGATTATAGAAATAACATTATTGCACACACCAATGGTAATGCATAGATTCTTTCACAAATGGAAATGTTGACAGAAGTATTAAGATTACACAAATTATTATCTATATTGCACAATTTTTATTGAAATAAAATGAGTCTCCCATGGAACAGATTTTATATAAATAAAATCTGTGAAATATAGACAATAATTTGTGTAATCTTAATACTTCTGTCAACATTTCCATTTGTGAAAGAATCTATGCATTACCATTGGTGTGTGCAATAATGCTATTTCTATAATCAGTATTTTTGTATATCTTGTATTATTTTGATCATTTTTTAATTTTTGTACTACTTTTTCAAAATATTGGCACTATCTTTGCTGCTGGAACAATTCAAATGTCCCCCTTGCTGGATTAACAAAAAATGTCGCATCTTATCTTCTGAGACATTTGTTCCAAATATTTCCACTGAGTCTTGAGAGTCTAAGTGAGTCAGCAAGCATTTACAAAAATATGAGCCTTCCGTGTCAAAGTCAAGAAAGATTTTAACAAAATAATGTCAACAGATATACATAATCTAAAGAGGTCAGATTACTGATTGCATCAGTATTTACCTCATTGAAACCAGGGTTTCGTAGATACATCTTTGGCTATATTCTCCACAAAAAAACCAAAATCAAGTTCTTCCACATTAAAATAGAGAAATAAAATCAACATCGTACTTCCTCAAAGCCCCAGAGACTTTGAAACTGATTTGTTTCAAACATCCAGTTTGAAAAAAAACACATCAACCGACAATTGAAGAACACAAGAAAGATTCTAGAATTCTGCTGTAGAATTAAAACACTAAAGTTTAGTTAAAAATGTAGTTAAAAGACTAAAAACACATTAAAACACATTAACACACACTATAAACACATTAAAACACATTAACACACACTATAAACACATTAACACACACTATAACAGCTTTGTTAGATGATGTTTATCATCTTTGTTGGATGATGATGTCACAAAGGTCTTTGATGTCACAGATGATGTCATAATCAGGGCTGAGAATCTATAAATATGACTGGACTTCACTACTAGCAACCAGTGAGGACTGGAGAGCAACCAGTGAGGACTGGAGAGCACCGAGAACATTTACACAACCGCCGTTGAGCAACAACACACAACCTTACTTGTGTCAACTTTCTTTATTCTTCGCTGTCATGGAGAAAACATCCCCAAAACACAAAATTGGGTTCTTCTCTCTGTTCAAAAAAACTCCAACGAAGAAGGCCTCAGGTGAGGACAGGATGCATCTAATCCCTGAGAAGGATGATGAAATCCACAGACCCCTTAGTCTGACCAAGAGTCTCTCTGCAGAACTGAGCAATATGGAAAAATACCAGAATGAAAACAAAAAACTGCAGAAGGAGATAGAGAAGCTGCAGCAGCTGCTGGCGCGACAGGAACTGCGGCAGCAGAATTCAGACCTGCAGAAGTTAGTCGACAGCTTGAACACCACGACCAAAACTCTGAAGGCTGAAAAAGATAAACTTCAAAACGACATGGATATTCTGCAGCAACAGCAGGACACAGACCTGCTGGCGCGACAGGAACTGCTGCAGCAGAATTCAGACCTGCAGAAGTCAGTCGACACGTTGAACATGGCGACTGAAACTCTGAAGGCTGAAAAGAGAAAGGCCAATAATCTCTGCTGTTCCTACAAAGTTAAAATCTCGAACCTGATCTGGGAACAGTGGCAGGCACAGAGAGAACGTAAAGAGCTGGAGGCGGCCACGAAGACAGAGAAACTAAAGAACGAACAGTTCAACCGGCGCAAGGAGGAAGAAATCCTGAGACTCAAGAGCCTGACGGAAACGCTCTCTGCAGAACTGAGCAACGCAACGAAAAACTTCGGAAATGAAAGCAAAAAACTCCAGAAGGAGATAGAGAAGCTGCAGCAGCAGCAAAACACAGACCTGCTGGCGCAACAGGAGCTGCAACAGCAGAATTCAGACCAGCAGAAGTTAGTCGACAGTTTGAACACCACGACCAAAACTCTGAAGGCTGAAAAGGAAAATGCCAGTAATCTCTGCGACACCTTGAATATGGCGACTGACACTCTGTGTGTTAAAATCTCGAACCTGATCGGAGAACAGTTGCAGGCACAGAGAGAACGTGAAGAGCTGGTGACGGCCATGAATACAGAGAAACTAAAGAACGAACAGTTCAACCGGGGCAAGGAGGAAGAAATCCTGAGACTCAAGAGCCTGACGGAAACACTCTCTGCAGAACTGAGCAACACAACGAAAAACTACCGGAATGAAAGCAAAAAACTTCAGAAGGAGATAGAGAAGCTGCAGCAGCAGCAGGACACAGACCTGCTGGCGCAACAGGAGCTGCAGCAGCAGAATTCAGACCTGCAGAAGTTAGTCGACAGTTTGAACACCACGACCGAGACTCTGAAGGCTGAAACAGAAAAACTCCAAAATGACATGGATGTTCTGCAGCAGCAGCAGGACACAGACCTGCTGGCTCAACAGGAACTGCAGCAGCAGAATTCAGACCTGCAGAAGTTAGTGGACAGCTTGAACACCACGACTGAAACTCTGAAGGCTGAAAAGGAAAAGGCCAATAATCTCTGCTGTTCCTACAAAGCTAAAATGTTAACCGTGATCGGAGAACAGCTGCAGGCACAGAGAAAACATAAAGAGCTGGAGGCGGCCATGAAGACAGAGAAATGAAAAAACTGGTGGTTCTTTTAGTTTCTCATTGCCCAGTTCAACCGAGGCAAGGAGGAAGAAATCCTCAGACTCAAGAGTCCTTTAAGAACCTTAAAGGAAGGTCAACGTTCTTTTACTTTTACTTTCTTTTTTCTTTTCTTTTCTTTTTCCATACTTTTATTGCTCCTCCTTTCCTTTCCTTTCCTTTCCTGTCGTGTGTCATGTCTTGTGTCCTGTCCTGCGTCCTGTGTGTCCTGTCTTGTGTCCTGTCCTGCGTCCTGTCCTGCGTCCTATGTGTTCTATGTTCCCCTCTAAAGAATCGCCACCTTATCGCGGTGGAGGGGTTTGAGTGTCCCTGTGATCCTGGGAGCTATGTTGTCTGGGGCAATAGCCCCTGGTAGGGTCTCCCAAGGCAAATTGGTTCTAGGTGAGGGACAAGACAAAGAGCGATTCTGATGACAAAGACGAAAGCCGCTACCTCGTCCAGACTAGGGAAACCGGGGCCTCTCCCTGGAGCCTGGTCTGGAGGGGAGCTCGTCACAGAGTACCTGGTGGCCGAGTCTTTGGGCCCCGTGGGTCTTGGTCGGGCACAGCCCGAAGAAGTAACACGGGGTCGCCGCCCGGTGGGCCCACCATCCACCGGGAAGGAAATCGGGGTCGGGTGCTATGCCAACAGGGCAGTAGGCAGGAGCGGGTGTCTAGGCGCACCGCCCCCTGGTGGCATAGACTAGCTTTCCTTTCCCCTCTCTAAAAAAATAAATTTAAAAAAATCATAGTATTTCTGCATATGTGTGTATCAGATCTGAAGACTTCATGCCTGATTTCAGAGTTTTCAGGTTTTTGAAGATCCCTAAAATGAGCTGGAATTGAATTGTTTTCAGGTGATGCTGCTTCCAAATGTTCCAAGGATTATCATCAGAGGAGACTATCTTAAAAAATCAAGTTTCAAAGGTTTTTAAGAGGATTTTTTGACAATTTGTTGCTTTGATGAGTCTTCACAGATAATCACAATTTTAACTTTTCATAATGTTGGATTTATTTTGAAGTGTTTTATGCTGTGATTAGTCCTACTGTTTTATTCTGTACGATGAGATGAATGTTCTGTACCTTTGTAATATCATATGCAAAGATAGTGCCAACATTTTGAAAAAGTAGTTCAAAAATTTAAAAAATGATCAAAACAATACAAGATATACAAAAGCACTGATTATAGAAATAACATTATTGCACACACCAATGGTAATGCATAGATTCTTTCACAAATGGAAATGTTGACAGAAGTATTAAGATTACACAAATTATTATCTATATTGCACAGTTTTTATTGAAATAAAATGAGTCTCCCATGGAACAGATTTTATATAAATAAAATCTGTGAAATATAGACAATAATTTGTGTAATATTAATACTTCTGTCAACATTTCCATTTGTGAAAGAATCTATGCATTACCATTGGTGTGTGCAATAATGCTATTTCTATAATCAGTATTTTTGTATATCTTGTATTATTTTGATCATTTTTTAATTTTTGTACTACTTTTTCAAAATATTGGCACTATCTTTGCTGCTGGAACAATTCAAATGTCCCCCTTGCTGGATTAACAAAAAAATGTCGCATCTTATCTTCTGAGACATTTATTCCAAATATTTCCACTGAGTCTTGAGAGTCTAAGTGAGTCAGCAAGCATTTACAAAAATATGAGCCTTCCGTGTCAAAGTCAAGAAAGATTTTAACAAAATAATGTCAACAGATATACATAATCTAAAGAGGTCAGATTACTGATTGCATCAGTATTTACCTCATTGAAACCAGGGTTTCGTAGATACATCTTTGGCTATATTCTCCACAAAAAAGCAAAATCAAGTTGTTCCACATTAAAATAGAGAAATAAAATCAACATCATACTTCCTCAAAGCCCCAGAGACTTTGAAACCGATTTGTTTCAAACATCCAGTTTGAAAAAAAACACATCAACCGACAATTGAAGAACACAAGAAAGATTCTAGAACTCTGCTGTAGAATTAAAACACTAAAGTTTAGTTAAAAATGTAGTTAAAAGACTAAAAACACATTAAAACACATTAACACACACTATAAACACATTAAAACACATTAACACACACTATAAACACATTAACACACACTATAACAGCTTTGTTAGATGATGTTTATCATCTTTGTTGGATGATGATGTCACAAAGGTCTTTGATGTCACAGATGATGTCATAATCAGGGCTGAGAATCTATAAGTATGACTGGACTTCACTACTAGCAACCAGTGAGGACTGGAGAGCAACCAGTGAGGACTGGAGAGCACCGAGAACATTTACACAACCGCCGTTGAGCAACAACACACAACCTTACTTGTGTCAACTTTCTTTATTCTTCGCTGTCATGGAGAAAACATCCCCAAAACACAAAATTGGGTTCTTCTCTCTGTTCAAAAAAACTCCAACGAAGAAGGCCTCAGGTGAGGACAGGATGCATCTAATCCCTGAGAAGGATGATGAAATCCACAGACCCCTTAGTCTGACCAAGAGTCTCTCTGCAGAACTGAGCAATATGGAAAAATACCAGAATGAAAACAAAAAACTGCAGAAGGAGATAGAGAAGCTGCAGCAGCTGCTGGCGCGACAGGAACTGCGGCAGCAGAATTCAGACCTGCAGAAGTTAGTCGACAGCTTGAACACCACGACCAAAACTCTGAAGGCTGAAAAAGATAAACTTCAAAACGACATGGATATTCTGCAGCAACAGCAGGACACAGACCTGCTGGCGCGACAGGAACTGCTGCAGCAGAATTCAGACCTGCAGAAGTCAGTCGACACGTTGAACATGGCGACTGAAACTCTGAAGGCTGAAAAGAGAAAGGCCAATAATCTCTGCTGTTCCTACAAAGTTAAAATCTCGAACCTGATCTGGGAACAGTGGCAGGCACAGAGAGAACGTAAAGAGCTGGAGGCGGCCACGAAGACAGAGAAACTAAAGAACGAACAGTTCAACCGGCGCAAGGAGGAAGAAATCCTGAGACTCAAGAGCCTGACGGAAACGCTCTCTGCAGAACTGAGCAACGCAACGAAAAACTTCGGAAATGAAAGCAAAAAACTCCAGAAGGAGATAGAGAAGCTGCAGCAGCAGCAAAACACAGACCTGCTGGCGCAACAGGAGCTGCAACAGCAGAATTCAGACCAGCAGAAGTTAGTCGACAGTTTGAACACCACGACCAAAACTCTGAAGGCTGAAAAGGAAAATGCCAGTAATCTCTGCGACACCTTGAATATGGCGACTGACACTCTGTGTGTTAAAATCTCGAACCTGATCGGAGAACAGTTGCAGGCACAGAGAGAACGTGAAGAGCTGGAGACGGCCATGAATACAGAGAAACTAAAGAACGAACAGTTCAACCGGGGCAAGGAGGAAGAAATCCTGAGACTCAAGAGCCTGACGGAAACACTCTCTGCAGAACTGAGCAACACAACGAAAAACTACCGGAATGAAAGCAAAAAACTTCAGAAGGAGATAGAGAAGCTGCAGCAGCAGCAGGACACAGACCTGCTGGCGCAACAGGAGCTGCAGCAGCAGAATTCAGACCTGCAGAAGTTAGTCGACAGTTTGAACACCACGACCGAGACTCTGAAGGCTGAAACAGAAAAACTCCAAAATGACATGGATGTTCTGCAGCAGCAGCAGGACACAGACCTGCTGGCTCAACAGGAACTGCAGCAGCAGAATTCAGACCTGCAGAAGTTAGTGGACAGCTTGAACACCACGACTGAAACTCTGAAGGCTGAAAAGGAAAAGGCCAATAATCTCTGCTGTTCCTACAAAGCTAAAATGTTAACCGTGATCGGAGAACAGCTGCAGGCACAGAGAAAACATAAAGAGCTGGAGGCGGCCATGAAGACAGAGAAATGAAAAAACTGGTGGTTCTTTTAGTTTCTCATTGCCCAGTTCAACCGAGGCAAGGAGGAAGAAATCCTCAGACTCAAGAGTCCTTTAAGAACCTTAAAGGAAGGTCAACGTTCTTTTACTTTTACTTTCTTTTTTTTCTTTTCTTTTCTTTTTCCATACTTTTATTGCTCCTCCTTTCCTTTCCTTTCCTTTCCTGTCGTGTGTCATGTCTTGTGTCCTGTCCTGCGTCCTGTGTGTCATGTCTTGTGTCCTGTCCTGCGTCCTGTCCTGCGTCCTATGTGTTCTATGTTCCCCTCTAAAGAATCGCCACCTTATCGCGGTGGAGGGGTTTGAGTGTCCCTGTGATCCTGGGAGCTATGTTGTCTGGGGCAATAGCCCCTGGTAGGGTCTCCCAAGGCAAATTGGTTCAAGGTGAGGGACAAGACAAAGAGCGATTCTGATGACAAAGACGAAAGCCGCTACCTCGTCCAGACTAGGGAAACCGGGGCCTCTCCCTGGAGCCTGGTCTGGAGGGGAGCTCGTCACAGAGTACCTGGTGGCCGAGTCTTTGGGCCCCGTGGGTCTTGGTCGGGCACAGCCCGAAGAAGTAACACGGGGTCGCCGCCCGGTGGGCCCACCATCCACCGGGAAGGAAATCGGGGTCGGGTGCTATGCCAACAGGGCAGTAGGCAGGAGCGGGTGTCTAGGCGCACCGCCCCCTGGTGGCATAGACTAGCTTTCCTTTCCCCTCTCTAAAAAAATAAATTTAAAAAAATCATAGTATTTCTGCATATGTGTGTATCAGATCTGAAGACTTCATGCCTGATTTCAGAGTTTTCAGGTTTTTGAAGATCCCTAAAATGAGCTGGAATTGAATTGTTTTCAGGTGATGCTGCTTCCAAATGTTCCAAGGATTATCATCAGAGGAGACTATCTTAAAAAATCAAGTTTCAAAGGTTTTTAAGAGGATTTTTTGACAATTTGTTGCTTTGATGAGTCTTCACAGATAATCACAATTTTAACTTTTCATAATGTTGGATTTATTTTGAAGTGTTTTATGCTGTGATTAGTCCTACTGTTTTATTCTGTACGATGAGATGAATGTTCTGTACCTTTGTAATATCATATGCAAAGATAGTGCCAACATTTTGAAAAAGTAGTTCAAAAATTTAAAAAATGATCAAAACAATACAAGATATACAAAAGCACTGATTATAGAAATAACATTATTGCACACACCAATGGTAATGCATAGATTCTTTCACAAATGGAAATGTTGACAGAAGTATTAAGATTACACAAATTATTATCTATATTGCACAGTTTTTATTGAAATAAAATGAGTCTCCCATGGAACAGATTTTATATAAATAAAATCTGTGAAATATAGACAATAATTTGTGTAATATTAATACTTCTGTCAACATTTCCATTTGTGAAAGAATCTATGCATTACCATTGGTGTGTGCAATAATGCTATTTCTATAATCAGTATTTTTGTATATCTTGTATTATTTTGATCATTTTTTAATTTTTGTACTACTTTTTCAAAATATTGGCACTATCTTTGCTGCTGGAACAATTCAAATGTCCCCCTTGCTGGATTAACAAAAAAATGTCGCATCTTATCTTCTGAGACATTTATTCCAAATATTTCCACTGAGTCTTGAGAGTCTAAGTGAGTCAGCAAGCATTTACAAAAATATGAGCCTTCCGTGTCAAAGTCAAGAAAGATTTTAACAAAATAATGTCAACAGATATACATAATCTAAAGAGGTCAGATTACTGATTGCATCAGTATTTACCTCATTGAAACCAGGGTTTCGTAGATACATCTTTGGCTATATTCTCCACAAAAAAGCAAAATCAAGTTCTTCCACATTAAAATAGAGAAATAAAATTAACATCGTACTTCCTCAAAGCCCCAGAGACTTTGAAACTGATTTGTTTCAAACATCCAGTTTGAAAAAAAACACATCAACCGACAATTGAAGAACACAAGAAAGATTCTAGAACTCTGCTGTAGAATTAAAACACTAAAGTTTAGTTAAAAATGTAGTTAAAAGACTAAAAACACATTAAAACACATTAACACACACTATAAACACATTAAAACACATTAACACACACTATAAACACATTAACACACACTATAACAGCTTTGTTAGATGATGTTTATCATCTTTGTTGGATGATGATGTCACAAAGGTCTTTGATGTCACAGATGATGTCATAATCAGGGCTGAGAATCTATAAGTATGACTGGACTTCACTACTAGCAACCAGTGAGGACTGGAGAGCAACCAGTGAGGACTGGAGAGCACCGAGAACATTTACACAACCGCCGTTGAGCAACAACACACAACCTTACTTGTGTCAACTTTCTTTATTCTTCGCTGTCATGGAGAAAACATCCCCAAAACACAAAATTGGGTTCTTCTCTCTGTTCAAAAAAACTCCAACGAAGAAGGCCTCAGGTGAGGACAGGATGCATCTAATCCCTGAGAAGGATGATGAAATCCACAGACCCCTTAGTCTGACCAAGAGTCTCTCTGCAGAACTGAGCAATATGGAAAAATACCAGAATGAAAACAAAAAACTGCAGAAGGAGATAGAGAAGCTGCAGCAGCTGCTGGCGCGACAGGAACTGCGGCAGCAGAATTCAGACCTGCAGAAGTTAGTCGACAGCTTGAACACCACGACCAAAACTCTGAAGGCTGAAAAAGATAAACTTCAAAACGACATGGATATTCTGCAGCAACAGCAGGACACAGACCTGCTGGCGCGACAGGAACTGCTGCAGCAGAATTCAGACCTGCAGAAGTCAGTCGACACGTTGAACATGGCGACTGAAACTCTGAAGGCTGAAAAGAGAAAGGCCAATAATCTCTGCTGTTCCTACAAAGTTAAAATCTCGAACCTGATCTGGGAACAGTGGCAGGCACAGAGAGAACGTAAAGAGCTGGAGGCGGCCACGAAGACAGAGAAACTAAAGAACGAACAGTTCAACCGGCGCAAGGAGGAAGAAATCCTGAGACTCAAGAGCCTGACGGAAACGCTCTCTGCAGAACTGAGCAACGCAACGAAAAACTTCGGAAATGAAAGCAAAAAACTCCAGAAGGAGATAGAGAAGCTGCAGCAGCAGCAAAACACAGACCTGCTGGCGCAACAGGAGCTGCAACAGCAGAATTCAGACCAGCAGAAGTTAGTCGACAGTTTGAACACCACGACCAAAACTCTGAAGGCTGAAAAGGAAAATGCCAGTAATCTCTGCGACACCTTGAATATGGCGACTGACACTCTGTGTGTTAAAATCTCGAACCTGATCGGAGAACAGTTGCAGGCACAGAGAGAACGTGAAGAGCTGGAGACGGCCATGAATACAGAGAAACTAAAGAACGAACAGTTCAACCGGGGCAAGGAGGAAGAAATCCTGAGACTCAAGAGCCTGACGGAAACACTCTCTGCAGAACTGAGCAACACAACGAAAAACTACCGGAATGAAAGCAAAAAACTTCAGAAGGAGATAGAGAAGCTGCAGCAGCAGCAGGACACAGACCTGCTGGCGCAACAGGAGCTGCAGCAGCAGAATTCAGACCTGCAGAAGTTAGTCGACAGTTTGAACACCACGACCGAGACTCTGAAGGCTGAAACAGAAAAACTCCAAAATGACATGGATGTTCTGCAGCAGCAGCAGGACACAGACCTGCTGGCTCAACAGGAACTGCAGCAGCAGAATTCAGACCTGCAGAAGTTAGTGGACAGCTTGAACACCACGACTGAAACTCTGAAGGCTGAAAAGGAAAAGGCCAATAATCTCTGCTGTTCCTACAAAGCTAAAATGTTAACCGTGATCGGAGAACAGCTGCAGGCACAGAGAAAACATAAAGAGCTGGAGGCGGCCATGAAGACAGAGAAATGAAAAAACTGGTGGTTCTTTTAGTTTCTCATTGCCCAGTTCAACCGAGGCAAGGAGGAAGAAATCCTCAGACTCAAGAGTCCTTTAAGAACCTTAAAGGAAGGTCAACGTTCTTTTACTTTTACTTTCTTTTTTTTTCTTTTCTTTTCTTTTTCCATACTTTTATTGCTCCTCCTTTCCTTTCCTTTCCTTTCCTGTCGTGTGTCATGTCTTGTGTCCTGTCCTGCGTCCTGTGTGTCATGTCTTGTGTCCTGTCCTGCGTCCTGTCCTGCGTCCTATGTGTTCTATGTTCCCCTCTAAAGAATCGCCACCTTATCGCGGTGGAGGGGTTTGAGTGTCCCTGTGATCCTGGGAGCTATGTTGTCTGGGGCAATAGCCCCTGGTAGGGTCTCCCAAGGCAAATTGGTTCTAGGTGAGGGACAAGACAAAGAGCGATTCTGATGACAAAGACGAAAGCCGCTACCTCGTCCAGACTAGGGAAACCGGGGCCTCTCCCTGGAGCCTGGTCTGGAGGGGAGCTCGTCACAGAGTACCTGGTGGCCGAGTCTTTGGGCCCCGTGGGTCTTGGTCGGGCACAGCCCGAAGAAGTAACACGGGGTCGCCGCCCGGTGGGCCCACCATCCACCGGGAAGGAAATCGGGGTCGGGTGCTATGCCAACAGGGCAGTAGGCAGGAGCGGGTGTCTAGGCGCACCGCCCCCTGGTGGCATAGACTAGCTTTCCTTTCCCCTCTCTAAAAAAATAAATTTAAAAAAATCATAGTATTTCTGCATATGTGTGTATCAGATCTGAAGACTTCATGCCTGATTTCAGAGTTTTCAGGTTTTTGAAGATCCCTAAAATGAGCTGGAATTGAATTGTTTTCAGGTGATGCTGCTTCCAAATGTTCCAAGGATTATCATCAGAGGAGACTATCTTAAAAAATCAAGTTTCTAAGGTTTTTAAGAGGATTTTTTGACAATTTGTTGCTTTGATGAGTCTTCACAGATAATCACAATTTTAACGTTTCATAATGTTGGATTTATTTTGAAGTGTTTTATGCTGTGATTAGTCCTACTGTTTTATTCTGTACGATGAGATGAATGTTCTGTACCTTTGTAATATCATATGCAAAGATAGTGCCAACATTTTGAAAAGTAGTTCAAAAATTTAAAAAATGATCAAAATAATACAAGATATACAAAAGCACTGATTATAGAAATAACATTATTGCACACACCAATGGTAATGCATAGATTCTTTCACAAATGGAAATGTTGACAGAAGTATTAAGATTACACAAATTATTATCTATGTTGCACAGTTTTTATTGAAATAAAATGAGTCTCCCATGGAACAGATTTTATTTAAATAAAATCTGTGAAATATAGACAATAATTTGTGTCTGATATATTCAAGATATTGCCCCAAATTACATGAAAGCATGTCTAAAACGACAAAAAAATCTTCGAATTTGACTTAAAATGTGTACAAAATCAAATACATTTGTCAGAAATGACTCAAAACGTGTCCATCTCAACATTCTATCTGTATATCTGTTTCTTCTCCTAAATGTTGCTACCACTTCCAAAATATTTTGTGCACAATTTTTTTTCTATTTACTTATTACTTTCCTCTTCTTCTTGTTACACTCACTTCAATTGTATTATCTTGTACTAACTGGTTCCTAAGTTGACTATAGTACAGCCTTTTTCAAAATCTATTTATTTATTTATTTTTGTTGTTACTTTACCCTCACATGATAAAATTGCTATTTATGTACATATCTTGTTTTACAATCTTATTCTTTATTATTCATGTATACTTGGCACACTTAACAGCTATATCCCATACGTATTTGTATATATAAAAATAAGGTATAGTGTATCCTCACCTGAAAATGCTTCGTTATTGTTATCCCTGCCACGCCAACCCTTATACATTGAATCATGTGTCCTATGTTTTTTTTGTGTGTTTGTTTTGTTTTGTTTTGTTTTGTTTTGTTTTGCTTTGTTTTATTTTTATTTTTTTATTTTTATTTTTTTGGGGGGTGTTCCTTGTTTCATTATAAAAAAAAAGTGAAAATATGTATTGCAAGCATCTTGTCATTATGTGCATGTACATTTCCAAATAAAAAAAATTATTAAAAAAAAAAAATGTGTCCAAAATGGCGTAAAATTAGCAGAAAATAACAAAACTGTCCATTATGACATTGAAATCAACCAAACTGAGATCTATAATTGTCAAGAATAACCGGAATATTCCCCAAAGGGAGAAAATTTTGTCCAAAATGGCTCACAGAAATGATCATCCTGAACAGACAAGTTAGCTCCAACTGTGTCTTCTGCACATTGTAGATTTGCCTTCGGTGAAGCTACCTATAAACTGCTGATAAAAGACTCCTGTTCACTGGATCTGCTTCAAACTCGACACCAAACTTCCTCTCTTTCACAATGACCAACCTGCCAAGTTTGAAGCAGATCGGATGAAGGTTTGTCAAGATAAATGTGAATAACACATACAAACAGTAGAAGATTCTGGAACTAGCTGTTAGTAAACAACAAGGTTAACGTGGCGATGAGTCATGTCCAGTCTGATGGGGAAATGGCCAAATAAGTAGAGTGTGAAGGGAAAAAAAGGGGGCAGATTACTCTATGACGTTGTTACAATCCACTGTAATACCATCCTCTTTCATTGTCCTCTTATCAGCTTCCCTTCACAGGTTTGATCGGAGGTTACAGGTTGTAAACAGAAGGTCAGAAAGTGGTTTTGGTTTTTGAGGCAGACTTAAGCTGCATTAACAAAACCAATTCCCAAACAGAGGGAAATTTGCCTCTGTGAGGAGGTTGAATGTCATCTCCCACCCATAAGCCAAGAAGAAAAACACACCTTGCAAAAGATTACTAGGGTCAGTATATAAGTGAAGGAGTTTTGAAGTCCATGGGATATATCTTGAATACAGCCATGGCCATAAGTTTGGACACAGCATGACTTACTATGTCTGTTTTGATGTCTATGACAGAACATAACTAATATTTTTTGACAGCACCAGTTTAATTAGTCAACAAATCAACAAGGGATATAATATTATCAATAAATTCCAACAACTGAAACAACTTTGTTCCCAAAACATAATATTAGAAGAAAATAACAAAAAAAATGCAGTACTTTCACAACCGAATTTGGTAAGAATAACAAAATGACACCAAACTCTTGATGTTTTTTTTAAATATGAAACTTAATATAGTTCTCAGGAGTTGTGTACTGTATTGTAAGTGACAATTTTGTAGCATTTTCTAAGATTCACAAGCGTCATGGTACTTGTGTCCAAACTTATGGCCATGGCTGTACATTTTGATTAAAAGTTAAAAACTAATGTTTTCTTTATGTTCACTATGATCACGTCTTTACAAATTTCATAATTATTTTTAATGGAAAAAAATCGCTTATCAATAAAAAAATGACTGGATATCACTAAAATGTCAACTAAATAACCATCCTAATTTAACAACAACCACCTTCTAATTAGTTCAACAATAATAAAATGAGCTGATTCAAAAATTGTTTTGATTGTGTTCTTTTTATTAAGTTGAGATAATCATGACAGATGTTTCTGTTTTGGCATTATATCACATTTTATATGGAAATATTACGTTATTAATCCTCTTCCTGCCTGTGACATAGTTGGCATCAGAGAACATATTCCGAACATGGCAGAGTATTTAAGTGATTTACAATCGCAAAGAAAATCTAGAGACACAAAACCGGGACGCCCGAGTGCTTGTACAGTAATTACAGTATATCAAAGTGCAGCAGAAACAGGGTCAGCAGCATCCAGCACCTCCTGCATCCACGATAATGGCTGAGGTGTTGGGGGTTGAACTGAGTGGTCATAGCTACGTCTTGTATTATATATAAGGGATAGAGAGGGTCTTAAGTGGATGGACGGACCCCTGGAGTGGCCTCTGTGTGTTTGTGTGACTAAACAAAGTGCACTGAAAAATCTAATTACATTTTTTCAGCCACATAACGCTACAAATACTTCACTTTGCCATGAATGTTAGCAGCTGGAATGGAAATGGAAAGCAGGTGGGCTACAAAAGATTATTTTGAGTTTGTTGTGTTTGTCTTTTGCTGCTCTGTCTAATCCCTTTTATGAAAAAAAAGTTTGACCAGTTTTGAACGACTTTTATTTCCCTTTAATTCCAGTTTATTCCCTTCTTAGTCTTTCAATTACTCAGTCAGGATTTTTCCTAATCTTCCAATTTCCCAAGATTTGTAAATCTTGCAAAACCCACCACTAACTTGAAGTTTAGTGCAAGTGGATTTCTAATCGAACTGTTTTTTCTGTATATACTGTTCTTTTAAATTGAATGTAATTCACTTTTTTATTTTGCAGTTTACCAGATTCATATAAAGTCACATTAACATGCTTGTTTTAGTGAGATTTTTAGGGGGATTACTGCAACATATCAGTATTTTAAAAAGGCACATCCAGGTAAGACTAGTACCACTAATGCATTATACTGACAGGTGTTCCTCTGACTTTGTCCTCCCCATTTATATCAATGAGGACAATCTAACACCTCTATGTGCTGCAGGGAGCAGTTCAATGGCACCACATTATACAGCCTCCAAAATTAGAATGCGCTTGAAACAAAAATGACCAGAAACTAGAAAATGTAACAGCAAAAAGAAGCACAACACCATTATTAGGTCGAAGTCTGCATTGCTGGTGGTAAATTTAAGAATGATAATAATGAAATTGGGAAATCTAGGGCAGAAAAAATACATTATTTGTAACACCAAAGAAAAACAGAGCACTTTACTGAGTTTTCCATTACTGGCACTACATTTGAGATCATTAATGAAATCGAAAATACAGAATAAAGAACCATTGCAGTCCATATAACTAGCTCAGTGAGTTCTTACCTACAATGGAGCAAACAGCAGCATGTTCCCCAACAAAATTCTGCTGCACAACAGTTGCTGACATGTAATTAACAATGAGGGAGAGCTGCTGCAACTACCATATTGTATATTTTGTATATATATCAGTTTGCACGTGCTATTTTTCAGTGCTTCTAAAAACAGTGTTTTACTTTTTCTGCAACAATCTATAAACCACAAGTCAAAAAACAAAGCTAATGCATGCCGGATAGCTTGAATTCTACCAGTAAGCACTATAACAACGGCAAATGAATGTTCTCTCATGGCAAAGTCACATCTAAAAGTTCATGTTCGTTCAGACTTGGTGTCTCTTAGACCAGACTGCTCAGTTACACATGCACCAGTAGCTGAGAGACAGACCAGGCGTCCCCTGAGAGCCAGAGTGGAGATGCATCTAGGCCATTGATTTTCAATGTACCCTTGGTCTTCTAATGGGCTGCATGAGCAGAGGAAAATCAGAGCAGGTTGGCTGGAGCACAGACTCGCGCCACGAAAGCCTACTAACACTCGTCTAGCCCTCACTCGGCATATTTTCTCCCGTACACGACTCCACTTTGACTCCCCTCCATCTCGTCCTATTTATACATTTTCGCACTTGTGTAATCTCTCGCAGCACTTACTCATACCCTTGCTCACACGTGAATGCCTGCACATGTTTAGCAGAGAAACAGCACTTGGACTAAAAACCCAGTTCCCCGCTATCTGCACTTCGATCCAAAAAGCCTCGGAAACGCTTCGACACACCGAGCTATTTTCTCGGCTCCTTTCTGTCACGGAGTCAGTGTCGCTCAAAAACTTCCTGCATTTTTGACACATGACTGTTGGTTGCAGCTGAGTCTCTAATGGCTGCACTTGTGTGCCGAGAAGCACAGAATTTTCAGCATTGTACAAAATCTGGTTAAAATAAAATAGGTCGAATAAAGAGATTTTTAGAAATTCAGATTTGGCTAATTTTCCCGATAGGGTTGCATGTATCAGAAGATGCATTCAATATCATAATTCAATGATTCTTTGTGTTTTTACAGTGTGATAAATTGGTGTAATTATGGTAAATTCTGAAAAACAGCATGCTTTTCACACCGACTAGTGCATTTTGGGGGTTAAAGAAGCAGCTAAAATGTCAAAGATCTGCATTCAGTTCTGTTTGGCTACACCTACCGTGATAAGTGATAAATGCAGGTGGGTTTTTGAACCTCACTTTGCAGAGCTTTTAACAGCGTCTCCTATGTGATGCCATCTTTCTTACAGTTCTTTTGCTTTTATGAATGTTGTCCTTCTTCTGAGCAACAAATTAGTTGCTTTTCCTTTAGATTTCTTCTGTTTTCAAGTCTTACTCACACAAACACACACATCCCTTCACATTTAGCAGAAAGTCGTAGAGATTTAGTAGTAAAACAGCACTAAAAACCGAGTTCCCCGCTATCTGCACTTCGATCCAAAAAGCCTCGCTTCAACACACCGAGCTGTTTTCTCAGCTCCTTCGCTGTCATGGAGCCAGTGCCACTCACTCGTGCAGATGCTCGCTCGGAGCACATCTGGATAGTGCTTTCAAGGAGCCAACATGTAATTGGGGTCATAAAAGCTGCTCATGAATGAATGATGGATTGTTAAAGCAATCTCTCCCGCAGACTTTGCTGACCTGGGATGAAAGGATGGATGGAAATCATTCGACAGGGGCTTAAAAGGACATATAGTGCAGCGATGTTGGCACAGTAGTGAGAGTGTGAGCAAACAAACATCAATCAACCATAGACGTCAGTTTAGGGAGGGACGGTGGCGACGTGTCCCCCCCACTTTTTTGTCAGGGGTCATTTTGTCTCCAACACATTCAAATTCTTCACATGTAAGCCGTTGTAAACCCAGTTATTTTCAGTAGTACAGAAAATTCCGACGCTCCTGAACGCACCATCCGCACTCGGCCAAGAGTTGCACAGACACGCAGCACACCTTCGTGAGGTTAAAAAAAAACAAACAAAAAAAACGCGCAGATGCTAAATTTGCACCTGTGCCAAGTGGAAGCTCCGACCAGAGGCGTGCAGGGGCAAAATTTCGGCCCGGGAGAA
The DNA here is from genome assembly GCF_021347895.1 of Acanthochromis polyacanthus. NCBI lineage: Eukaryota > Metazoa > Chordata > Actinopteri > Pomacentridae > Acanthochromis > Acanthochromis polyacanthus. The sequence continues at coordinate 10,610,139 of NC_067131.1, read as the reverse complement.
TTAGTACTATAGCGGCCCACAGGCCCTCTACCCGCATGTACCGATAGCTCAACAGCTTGAGCCTCTGCCTTTGGTGCGGAGGTTGTGAGTTTGAGCCCAGCTTGTGACATTTTGCCGCCGTCCTTCGACATTTTCTCAAAGTGCTGTGGTCTCCATCCCCCCCACTTTTAAAAACAAACTGACGCCCTTGTAATCAACATGTTGGGACATGTACTTATTAGGCCTCAGAGAAGCATCCCACATAATTGAAGTTAATTGCTACTGAACTTGAAAGACTTTAAAGCGGAAAACCTCATTGCGTTCCTTCACAGGTGTGACTCTGCAGGTTGAGCCAGTTGTTTTGTTGACTCTTACCTCACACTTTCACATGCTCACCTGTTTTGAAAGCTTGTTTTCGAGGCCGGCGTGTCCTCCAAGCATAAATGTGCTTTCTGTCGTCCGCCACCCACCGAGAAAACCATCTCATAATTCAACTCTGTGTAATTTCCTTGCAGCAAACAGTAAAACAAACCGACGACAAAAAGTTTCCAAACCATTCGGAATCGTGCAACTACAATTAAAATGTGAATTATGTTGCTGAAAGTAGCTTAATTAAGAATAGTTCTTAGCAATTATAGATTTTTTTTTGGCTACTTGGGGGCAGCATAAACAAGCTCGTATGGCAAACAGCTGCTTATTTACACTTCAGGCTGACATTAGTGTTTATCTGGAGCCCGATATCAACTTTCCTTTTAGCAGTGTTTTGATTTCTGTCGCTTCCTGAGGAGAACATCTGGCTCTTTAGCTGCGAGATGCTCCATTAGGTTCACCAGCAAGTCGCTAACTGTGTCTGCCTGTCATTTGGTGCGGAGCAGGTAGCGTGCAGCAGGTTTTAGAGATTTTTGCCTCTGGAAACAGCTGCCTGTTGTAGCTGAAAATGATGAGCGTGATGACACCGAAAGGAAAGAAAAGCTACAGTCCAGCAAACTAAAACAATGAGCAAAAAAGCCCCAAAGTAAAAGAATAAAAACAGGGATGTTACAGATACTGAAAACAATAGTGACTGATTTTATTACCTAGATTTTTCATTTATTTGTTTCTATAATTGACTCCTATCTGGACTGTTTAAACACAGCCTGCAGTTCAGCCAAGTGCAGCTGAAAAATCCCAGATTTTTTTGTCACTTGACTGGTGGTTGCAGCTGAGTCAAAATGGTTTCACCTTTGCATCGAGAAGCATCCTTTTTTTGCCTTTTACAGGATCTTGTTAAAGCAATTTTTAAAATGAAATATGTAGAATGAAGTTATTTTTTTTGAAAATCACAATTGCAAGTCTCAGATGATACATTCGAGGTGTGTCAAAAAGATCATAATTCAGTGACTGTGTTTTTACAGTTTCTGGCACTGATAAATTGGTGTAATTTTGGCAAATTTTGAAAGACAGCATGCTTTTCATGGGTTTTGGGGGTTAAAATGGCAGCTATAATGTCAAAGATCTTCATTTGATTGTGTTTGGCTACACCTATGGTGATAATTTCAGTCCCTGTTCTTTTTTTACCTCCGCCAAGAGGTTATGTAATCACCGGAGTTTGTTTGTCTGTCTGTCCGTCTGTGTGTGTGTGTGTGTGTGTGTGTGTGTGTGTGTGTGTGTGTGTGTGTGTGTGTGTGTGTGTGTGTGTGTGTGTGTGTGTGTGTGTGTGTGTGTGTGTGTCTGTTTGTCTGTTAACAGCATAACTCAAAAAGCCATGGACGGATTTTCACCAAATTTTTACAGGATGTAGAAGAAGAGCAAGAGTAACAATCGATTAGATTTTGGAGGTGATCCGGATCACCATCTGGATCCAGGATTTTTTTGAAGGACTCTGGCGGCCATCTCTCAATTGTCCTTCGACCTTCAAAAAAATCCTGCTTTTGAAATCTTTTCTTCATTTGTTCAGCCATGGCAACATTTACATGCTTATACGTGTTCACATAATTTCATTAGTGGGTCACATGCTAAATCCCTATTGGATTATCTTTGCTAATGATGGATAATGACTTCATAGGCATTTATTTAAATGATAATCTAGTTTCTCAGTGCTTTACTTCATACACTCACACTCCACATTGTGAATATGCTCAATGTTTTTCATTTGCAACTGTGCTTTGACCAAAAAACCTCGTCACACCAGCTCCATTGTATACATTCATGCTTGACATATACACTACCAGTCAAAAGTTTGGACACACCTTCTCTTTCAGTTGAATGAGCAAGTGTGTCCAAGCTTTTGTCTGGTAGTGTACCTCCTCATAAAGTTAGAAGGTGAACCAGGACAAAGTCTGATTTAGTTTTAATATTTTACCAGGATGCCTTATAATTACCTTGGATTTGTAGGAAAAAATGTTTTTAGGGCATATTCATAATTAGCACCAGGCGATTAGCTAAGAATGTAAAGGTTGCCCCTGGAGTGTGTGTATTAATCTAATTTATGACCTTTTCTAGCCTTACATCGCACAATTGGTTGATAATTGACTTGCACAGATGCTTGGGAACATTGAATTCCTTTGGGCTCAAGAGAAAACAGTTTTGACTCTGACACAGAGCCACAAAGGGCAATCAATGCAGCAAAAGAGCCGCTGGGTTAAAAAATAAAATAAAAGTCACACTATGAGACCAGAGAGAACTGCAGGAACACAGTTCATTATCTCACACATACTTGTGGCTGTAGATCATTTGTTGCGGTGTTGCAGGATGTTCAGCGGCAGATCAATCAACGGCGCGGTTAGACCAAGTCTTTTGTTTTTGTCGCAGCACATGAAGACAGATTACAGTGAGCCGCGTGTGCTGTAAGGACTGCCAGGATGTACTGACGACAGGACTATGGGATTTTACAGAGGAAATGAGAAAAAGATTGAGTGAGAAGTGAGGCAGAGACATAAAGACGAATAGAGAGACAGACAAAGAAAACGCAAGGTAAGCTAATCAAGTGCAAGAGTGCTGAGAGGGCAGTGCCCCAATACAGTGGGACTCCTGACCTTGACTTGTTGGAAACAGAGGAAGAGAAAGACACTGGTGAGAGGCTGGAAGCCTGAGGGGATATTAGAGAGAATGGATGAAATTAAAGAGAGGAAGGGAAAACTGCAGAGAAGGGGCGAATCGAGACGTATAAACCGGCGAATTAGGTCAGCTGGGATCAGATTTTAAGTTCTTCTTTATTCTTTACTTGAAGAGTTCTTTCTACATAACCGCTGCGTCATCGTAATGCTTGCAATTTTAGATTATTTCTTTGTTTTATGGTGATTCGATCGCCTTTTGATAACTCCACAAGGTCCATTGCTCATTAAAACATCGCAGAAGCTTCTTACAAAGGAGAATTTGATGAAGAACTTACATGCAAATGCAAAATATACTAAAAAGGGTGATAAGATTTTGTGCAGGGCATGCTTTAGGATCTCTGGATCGAGGCCCACATCGTTACAAGGCTGCCATGAACGACCGTTTTTATATTGATTACTTTTGCTTTTATAGATTAGTCAATTAATCAAAAAGAGGAATTTCCTCAAAAAATGCAAAATGAGCAATTATTTAAGTTTAATTTATTTCAACACAGTATATGTCAGTGTATAATGCAGCACAGAATGAAAAGTTTACATATTAAAGTGCAAAACTAGAGAGTTAAACTGGCAACTCCAGTATGCGGAAAAAATAATAAAAGGAGGCGTCACTTTATAAGTCAGAAGTGCAGCTCCAAAAGAGATCCAAGCTAGAGAAAATTAAACAAACAGCAACATGAAAACGATGGATATTTTTAAGACTTCTTAAATAAGAAACAAATAAGAAAAACATTTTCATGCAGCTTAAGTAATGACACCATGGCTGGTTGGTGTCATTTCTGAGAAGATATGCAGACAAAAAAAGACTTCTTATTGTGTGATTGTGGCTTCTAATATTATGAAAATGTCACCAAATTCCAAGCACAGTCATCGTCTTCAACTTGTGTGTTTGGTGAGTTTGTAATGCCACTAAAATCTGGATTTTAGTGATGTAGAGCAGCAGCATGGAAGCACATTTCAGTCACTATTTAATACTCATCCCACAGTCTGACAGCAGTAACAGTAAACTGTTTAAATGAGGACAGTTTTATTGGGATATCGACCGCATTAAAATACAGTATATGTGAGCACAGAGAGCAGGAGAGAAGCAAACTGATGTAAGGAATCTGTACGCTGAATAACACCTGTGTGTTTTCTCATTATTATGCTGGTGTCATACAACATCCAAACTTTACACAGTCTACAAATTATCTTTTCGGTCTGTTATGATATGAAATGCTATCATACTTTCAAAGCCTTTTAGAAACGGAATCAGAGTTTTCTGCCACTCCTGACCGCATTTTACCAAGGAATGACTATAATTGTTCGACTAAATTAAACTCTCTTAGAATAGGATATTAAAATTGTGCATTGGTTTAAAATTTTGATGTTGTATCGCAGTAGTCCCGCTTCTGAATTACACAGAAGCCATCAGTGTCAGTATATTACCTTTACATACCAGATCCAATGAGCTGATAGCTGTATAGGTTGTTTTGACACCTTATGACACCAAACCTTCACCAAAATTGGCATAATCAGAATTGCTAGATTGCATTTCACTGCTGATTGGATAGAAAATTAAACATAAAAAGGCTAATGTCAACCATGGATGTATTAAAGGTAGAGTCTGCGATTCTAATCCACTACACTCGTCAAATTCTGCAAATATTTCTGCACAGCCTGCTAGCTGTTCAAGCTATGTGTGCATCGTGTTCATACCCGGCCTCGGCTCTGTAAACAGGAAAGTGGCTCGGACCTATAAACAAGACATTATTCTAGCATTTCCTGTGCATGTTCAGGCTTGTGCATAAGACACAGGAAGGGCAGATGGCACAAGCTAATGTGCTAAACTCAACAGCATGATGTCAAGATGGAAAGATGGCCAAGAAACAGCCAAAGACGAGAAGGTCAGGAGAACATAAAGTGAAAGGGGTGAAGATGGGTGCAGTTTTCCAACAGTGAGGAGACCTCATCCTAAGCTTGCCAGAAAAATGGCACGCAGGGAAGAATAAGAGCTGAGATTAACTTAGGGAGGAAAGAAAAAACATAATTCTATCCTATGAGGCAGGGAGCTTGAGCACATGCAGGTTCTGATGCGGTGGATGGAGGCAGGAGGCTGAAGAGGCAGCAGGAGGTGAAGCAAGAAGAAGAATGAAGGACACGGGGAACAAATGTTTGGTCAAACAGCGAGCGGCTGATTAATTAAATCCGCTGTTTGTTTCTGCACAATGAGCAGACAGGAGGAGGTTCGTTCTGGTGTCCTGCCTCACGCTCTCCCCTCAACAACTCAACCAGCTTGTTGTCTCTTCATTTTCCCTCATTCTAATAGTGTCTGCTCCACTGTTATCCACACAGGAGCCTCACAGCTTCAAATCAGGTCTTTTATCATCTGTACTTGAAACCTTGAGCGATCTGAATCCATTTACAACATCACTGTCTTTTTTGTAAATACAAAGATCTAAATATCCAAAGGTGTTGCTTTTAAAGCCCCACCTGTACAGACAAGCATTAGATTAAAACATTTAATCCCTTCTTTTATATCCTGTTGTTCATTTTTTAAGGTTTTTGCAAATGCTTCATTTCATTTTTCAGTTCTATCTAATGTTTGGTGTATTTTTTTGAAAGGCACTATTGAAATAGAGTTATTTGTTATTGTTAGAAATCCAACATGCTCAGCTAAAATGATCGTTTGATTAAAATATATCTCCTTTTTTACACTGAAACTGAACATATTTTTCCATAATTGCTCGTTTGATGTCTGAGTTTCGCCCACAGCTTCCCTCCCACTGGGTTGGTTCACCTGCTGTCATGCAAATCGCGCTCACAAACCGGCTGCTTACAAACATTTGCCTGCCTGCCTGTCTCTCATGCATGCCTGCACATGCCTCTGAACACACACTCAGACACACACACACACACACATCACCAAAAGTCTGAAAATTCTCAAACAAAACTGTGATTGCATAAGGAGCAGGATATGCGAGTGAGAGCAGAAGTTGAAAACTCAGGAGTGTTACAGCAGCGCACACAAAGGCTTCCCTGTGTGACTGTAATCCCCCAGTTCAGCCATTAGCAAGAAGAGGCAGGTTCCACTGGGAGTTGTGGAGATACTGATGTAGCAGCCGATGCACCTGTCTCACGAGACAAACCCAAAATAGCCGGCAGGGACACTGCGAGGCAACGCACATATCTCTTTTTTACTTGTGGAGAGCTGGAGGAAGCCAGGTGAGGTCAGATATGGATCACCTTCCATAAACTCCCATCATTCAGCAGCTGAACCTCAACCATCTGAACCCCAAGCACTTACAGGGCTTTTTTTTTTTTTTTTTTTGCTCTTTTTACGATCTTTACTGACTTCTGGCTCATTTTTCACTGCAGTATAAAGTCCTGCACCTCTATGGAAGCAGCACAGCCACGTCTGGAAGCAGACAGAAGTCAAAATGTCTTTTCTGCAGTCTAACAAGGGTTAATATCATGCCATACATAAGAAAAATGAAAAAGAATAAAAGTTACATTTTTAATCTTTGAGTAAAATGTATTATTCCAAGTGTCCACAAGTGTTACCAAGACTGAAAAAATAATTGAGGCTCTACATGCTATAGACAACTATTTATCTTATTACAACCTCGAGTTTTCCACACTTCTTTGTAAGTTGAGAAAGCTATTTTACCAAGCTGAATTTATCTTCTTAGAACTTGCTCCTATACTGAATCAGGCTGCATCTATTTTGTTGATCAATTCTATTTTATTTCCCTCTCAGTCTCTCTGATCACCTCCTCTCTGCTCTGTCTAAACACTGCCTGCAGTTCACTTGAAAAATTTCAGATTTTTTTGTCACATGACTGATGGCTGCAACTGAACCAGTATGGATTTCCCAGTTGTGATGAGGAGGGCAGATTATTAATAGGATTTGTGCAAAAAAAAAAAACTCGGTAAATTTCAACAAAGTCGTTTTGATATGTTTAGATCTTTAGCATTTTTTTTCCCGATAGAACCATAAGCCATGCATGATTAGTTTAAGAACCATCAGAAAGTTGAAAGTCCAGTGGTTCTTTTTGTTCTACTTCTGATAAATAGCATCAAGTTAAAGACAACATCCCTGGAAATCAGGTTAACATGTTTATTTCTGCTGTGAAGTTGGACATTTTAACATGGGGGATCTATGGGGATTTACAAACTTGTTTTCTGCCTCAAGTGGCCATTTAAGGAACTGCAGATGTCACAATGTGGCTTCATGGTGGAGTCCATCCATCCATCCATTCTCTATACACCGCTTTATCCTCACTAGGGTCGCGGGGGGTGCTGGAGCCTACCTCAGCTGACTCGGGCGAAGGCAGGGAACACCCAGGACAGGTCGCCAGTCTGTCACAGGGCTACATATACAGACAAACAATCACACTCACATTCACACCTACAGGCAATTTAGAGTAATCAGTTAACCTCAGCATATTTTTGGACTGTGGGAGGAAGCCGGAGTACCCGGAGAAAACCCACACATGCACAGGGAGAACATGCAAACTCCATGCAGAAAGATCCCAGGCCCACCCCGGAATATGAACCAGGGATATTCTTGATGCAAGGCGAAAGTGCTAACCACTACTCCACTGTGCAGCCCTTCATGGTGGAGTATGCTCTGAAATATCTCATGGCTGAATACAGTGAGACTTTTTTAAAGTGTGTTGTAAATGTTAAACAATACAAGACAAGAGCTTTATTTATCCCTGAAGGGAAATTCAATCATCTGGGAGTCTCAATTATTTACTTTAGAATTATACAGTCTAATTGCTGATTGTATGAAAGATTTTCTAAATCTTTCTGTCCTGCAGCTAATATGTCCTGCAAACCAATGCAATATAAAGTACAACCTTTCAGAGACGTAGTCTGACGGCAATTGAGTGTATCGACTTCGTAGCTGAATAGAGTCTATTTTCCTGTTTTAATTGTAACTGCAATCTTACCAAACTGGACAAAGTTATATTTCTGTTTCACTTTCAACAAAGCTCAAACAAAAGTTACGGTACTTCAAGCTATTTTAAATTTTTTGGGGAAACCTTTTCCCAACTTTCAGCAGCAATGTTGATCCAAAAACATCACAGAAGGTGCCAAAGACACAGTTTACATTCCAAAATCACAAAATACCTTTCTTATTTATTTTACAATGCAATTTAACATCTATTACAATCTGATATGTCCACAAAATCAAACTTTACCTCTCAATGAACACAGAGACTAACACCTTACATTAATGACACTCACAATAATAAATGCAATCTGGAGTTTTTGTTTTGTTTTCTGAGAAAACAGTAATTGATGTTCAGTGTGTTGCTTCCAGCTGTTTGTAGGAGTCTTTCCTCTGAGTTTATTAAATACATATCGTGTCACTTTGAAAAACTGATGAAGCCAGAAATGTTACACATCCCATGTCTGAAAGCAGACAATGTTACCTTTTGACAGTTTCCACTCTTTATGCTAAGCTAAGCTACCTTGCTCGTGTCTGTAGTGTCATGTTTATTGCAGTGATATGAGAGCCGCATGAGTATTCCAATTTAATTTTTAGTAAGTCGTTGAAGAAGTGTATTTCCTAATCTAGTGTCACCAAGGTCTTTGCTTTCTTCACTTCAACCTTCACTACAGTTTCTGTGCTTTCTGAGTTACAGCGAAGGGTTATATAAACAATCAGCTATTATTGCTTTATAAATCAGTCAAAATCCATTAATAAATTCAGCATTTGGGTTGCCAGGTTGTAAAAAAAATCCCTCTCGCTGGTGTATATCCTCTCCTAAACCCTCCTTATTAAAAAATAATACCTCTTTCTGTAACAGTAGCACATACGCACGCTCACATAGAAAGAGATTTTCTTTGGATTCATTTATGGGGAACTTTTAGAAAAACCTTGGAGGCTCTTTGTCATCTCGCCTCTCTCATTCACACCTCATGTCCACTGCAGAGATTTCAGTAATACGGCATCCCAAAATCCTGAATGCTTTGCACGAAAAAGATGAATTGAATTCTTGTGCGAGGGTGGAGCAAATGACTGTTTGAGTGTTTCGCTGCTGTAATTGTCATCCAGCAAACAGCTCAGCGAGAATGAGAGGTGTGTGCGTGTGTGTGTGTGTGTGAACCAGGCAGCAATTTCAGAGGGTTTTTGTTTACACACAGCGGAGTGGCCTCACCCACTGCAAGCCCACAGGCAGCACCAGCCTCAGCCAGCTGCAGCTCTTAATCTCCAGCTCGTCTGGCTGGTCGGCGCGTCGGCATGGGCGGAGGTTAATGGAGCGCCGCTGTTGTGCGAGAACAAGTTTTTGGGTGTTGTTATGTAAGTGGAAGTGAAATGTGAAAGGAGGCCTGAAGGCTGACAAAAGGGTCAAAACTTTGCTCCCATGCAGAGACTGAAAGACTGTTTGAGAGCCGTAACCTGAGATCTCGACGATATAAAATGACTCCCGACTGCAGAAGTGTTGCTCTAAAAGTAAGATTTTTTGTAGCAGCTTCCCCTCAAGCTATCAGGACGACCAGTGGACAATCAACAGTTGTTAACTTAACCCTCCTGTTGTCCTCATTTACAGTCAACAAAAAAATATTGTTTCCTTGTGTGAAAAAAAATCCAAAAATTCAGCAAAAAAAATCCCTAAATTTCTGAAAATTTGCAAAACCTTCAGGAAGAAAATTCCAATAATTCCTTAAAAGCTTCCCATAAAAGTTTTACTTAAAAAAAACAACAAATATACCAAGAATATTCTTGTAATTATATATTTTTAAATGAGTAAAAATCTTCCAAAAAAAAATCCTAAAAATATCTAAAGTGATTACATATATGCTTCTAATATTTTCTTTAAGAGCATTTACAAAAAATCAACCAAAATCCAGCAAAATTTGCTGGATTGTTCTTAAGAAACATTTTTAACATTTCTTTTTTTCCACCAAAAATGTTCAGAGATTTCCCAAAAATCTTGAAAATGTGGACATCAGACATTTCACTGTGAAAATACATTTTTTTCCACATTTTCAAACTTTTAAACGGGTCAATTTTGAACCACAGAACAACATGAGGGTTAAACGAACACTCGCCTCGTCGCTTGTATTCTGCAGAATCATAATCATACATCTTGTGCATTTCTTTTAGCATGTGTAGATTAAGCCGTGGCAGGAAAAGTGTTGACTGACAGGTTGTTTATCTGCTCAGGGAGCTCATAGGCTGCTGAAAACTAACTACTAAGTGTCAAATTAGCTTCAAAGGTGATGACAGGACTGAAGCTACATAAATACACACGCACGCTGCGTCTGGATCCAAATTTGAATTAAATTAGCCGAAAACGTTTAAAAAATATATCCATCAGGGCTCCTGACGGATTAGCCTGGCACTCTCTGTATGGTTGCTCATGTTTTTGGCCCACTGCCTGGAAGTTGTTGTACGCTCTGAGGAGTCAGCTGTCTGCCAATCTGGAGCGCCTGATACAGTAACTTCTTCACCGGGGCGGATGGCGTGACAGTGTCGATACACAAAAGGCCGAAATCTTACCTGAAGTGTCCCACATGTTGAGCTCGATCCTCTGCTTCTCGATCTCGAAGCTGGCTGTGTAGTTCTCAAACACCGTGGGAACATAATTCTGAAATCGAGACACGAGCGCCTAAAATTAGATCAAAGCTTGTAAAGAAAATTTGGTGTGATTTGTTTTAGAAAACACTCAGATTCCTGATGAATTCGAACGGTGCGGAGGACAGTGCAGTGGTGAATGTCAAGAAGCAGGGAGCGGTGTGTGTTTGTGTTTGTGTATGTGTATGAGTGTGTGTTTGGAAAGTAGATTAAGCCAATTCTTAGCTTTGACCTATTTCGAAAAACAGAAATTTAGGTCAACAAGCTTCGATTTCATTATCCTCAACAGTTCAAGAGTTTCAAGGGAAACTCAAATTCAGTAAGTACAGAGAATATTTTAGCCCAGAATCCTGTATTTCTGTTATTTACAATGCAAAATCTGCCAATTAATTAGATTTTCTGCTGCCTTTCATGTAGTGAAAGTGTATTCTCATTGACAGATTAGCCAAACCACATCACAGATCTGACAAAAATGAGATAATCCTGGATTTATCTGTTCAAAATCTCAGTTATTATTGTCCAAAATGTTCACTGCTCCCTAAATACTGCATATTTGTCGCCAGATTTGCGATTCCATGTGTTCAAAACCTTCATTCTTGCTGATATTTTCAGATTAGAGCTAAAAGTGAGCACTGTTTTCATTATCGATTAATCTCTCCATTATTTTCTCGATTAATCAGTTCATTGTTTGGTCAATCAGTTTTTCCAAAAAGCCAGACATGACTCATCAAATGTCTTGTTTTGTCAACAACCCAAAGATATTCAGTTTACCGTCACAGAGGAGGAAAGAAACCGGGAAATATTCACATTTAAGAAGCTGGAATCAGAGAATTTAGACTTGTTTGAAAAAATCCAAAATTGAGATAGTTGGGGATGAATTTAGTAGTTGACACCCAACTGATTAACAGTTGCTGTAGTTTAGGTGGGTTAATTTCATGACTTATCCATGAGTAGTAAGAGTACAGGAGATAATGTTTTCTAGAGACAAACTGATTCTTGTGCGTTCATTCACAGTTTTTAGTCACCGCATTAAGAACTGCACATCTAATTATGCGCCACTCACGATGCAGAATCACACAATCTCGCCGGGCAGGTGGTGATTCATTGTGTTGCTCATCGGCAGTTGTTCAACTGAAACCAGTGATGCCTCAGTGTTTACTGACCGAGCTGCTCCGGCAAACCACAGACAGGCACGATGCGCAAAAGCGCACCGAGGTCCTGTTCTGTGGCAACTGTGCGCACTGAATGTTGTTATTCTATGTCCTGCTGGTTTCATGCCTTTACGTAAGTGACAACAAAGATGTGGAAACAATGTGACGCGCAAAAGCCTCAAAACATTTCAGAGAGAAATCAGCTCCGGGCAGCTTTTCAGTCATACAGTCATTTACATTTAAAGAAAAGGGAAAAACACACCAACATGCAAGAATAAACAACAATAACCGAACATAAATCAGTTTCTATATTGATAGAAGCACATTTTGAAGTTTTTGAGTAGAAACACCAGGCTACATGGAGACTGTGCCGCTCGGTTTCGGGGTTTTACGCACCTGTGCAGCAGCAGTCTCCACTCGTGTTTATCTCTGTGAAAGCCTGTCTTACCTCTGGGTACGAGTCTTTGGCAAAAACGTGAAGGAGAGCCGTCTTGCCACACTGCGTATCTCCGACAACCACGATCTTACAGCGCAGTAGTCCTTTGCTCTCCATCGTGCCCCGAGTATCACTGAAAGGTTCCAAGTCGCTGCCTACTTGTCATTTAGCTCCCAGCAGGTGGAGAGTACAAGAAATAAGCAGCTCTGGGTGTCGTAATTGTTCAAATCACTTCGGACAGAAACTTCAGCTCCACTGTCTGTGTAGTTTCGGCCACATACTCTGCGCAATGAACGCTGCGCTCCTCTGCGCCTCCAGCCAAGTGAGGCGCACTGATGATACCTTTTAAAGGCACGGCGTTAGAAGGCTGTTGCCTGTTGGGTTTTTCAAAATGAAAGCATGAAGTTTGGAAGCAAACCCACCGATTGTCGTGCGTAAAAGATAGTCACACTGCTTGTTTGAAATACTAGAATAGTAGATTCTTATTTGAGAGTTGTAGAAGAGTCAAATTGTACTCATTAAGCTTTAGCCACGTTTAAAGTTCTGTTAATATCTGACAAAATGAGCAAAAGGTTACATTATTTACCGAGAAGGCAAAGTTCAACATTGATATATGAGAAAAAAAAAGCTTGTTTTTGGTTAAGGTTAAAATCTGTAGTGGATCAAGTTTTAGATAGCTGCAATGGTGGAAAAATGTGATTAAATCAATATTTTGCAATTAAAATGCCATCATTCCATCACTGTTGTGTCCATGCTGTGCATAAATGTCAATAATACACTATAATTTAAATGTGGAAATGCTCAGCTGCGTTATTGACTGCTTATTTTGATTATGATGTGACTTATAGCTTATGAAAAACACAATACTGGCATGTTTAAAGGTGAAAAATCTTGTTAAATTATTCTAATAATTGTCTGGAGGGGATCAATAAATGATACCATTGTTAGTGTTACAGTTTTAAAATGTAATGTCTTATGAAAAACATGTTTCCATCATATTTTTCAGGTCTCGAAATGTATTTCAACATAGTTTTACGTCTCTTCATTGTTTTTTTAAAGCTAATTTGAGCTAATAATCCAATTTGAAAGCTGCCAGTGAACACATGACTTATTGTGTGGTTTGTTCTTGCAAGTTTGGACCACGTTACACATACAGGACAGTATTCAGAGGATGTTATATTTCTTAATTTTCAATTTTGTTGTGATGCTCAGATGTATTTTAACAGAAAACTCTAGCTTTCAGGGCCACTTTTCTGAGAGGTTTTGCCTTAATAATTTGTTTAAAAGTCTATGTAAACCACCTTGTGCATGGAGGTTTTTATCAATATTGCTTCACTAACAATATTTTATTGGCTAAATGTAGCTCAGATTCAATCAATTTTGATTCGGTGTCAGGTAAAGCCAATAATCTGGCGTTTACTCGTCATCGATTTTAATGAGATCTTTCAGTTCGGTGGATTCTGCCTGACAACATTTAAATATCAGTTTTTCTGTCTGTCTATAAACTCCTGTGAGAAAAGTACCATCCGTTGTATTTGAATCACTCCACTGCTTCTATTTTGAAGGCAGAGTCTCGGTGCTTTCCGTCTTTCTCTGCCTGACTCTGGTCAACTTGACGCAGCTGCTTTGTGTTTCCATCATCATCCAGAGAGTTTATCGCAGCCAGTCAGAGCAGTTTGAATGTTCCAGTAAACACAATGAAAAGCACAAGAGATGAAGTCACTTCCACTCTGTATGGATCTGTTTACCAACATGCTGTGTGTCAGAGTGAGAAAAGGATGCAAACACTCAACAGATGATGAGAAAAACATGAAATACCAAATGTAATTATCACCGTATCACCAATGACAACAGTTAGTCAGACTAAGCATGTTTTGACAGGACACTTAGTTTCCAGACTTACATAGTTTAAATGCAATAATGCACGGGCTTTGAAATTCATTTGACTCTGGGGTGAATGGATGATAGAATAAAATGTGTTTTGGCTCTTTTTGGAAATGTAGTGTGTCAGCAAACTGCATTTTTGTTGTATTTTTCAGTTCTAATAAGATCCCTGATCTGCCGCAGGACATCAGAACCAACTTTTGACAAAGTCTGTTAGCTCCATCTGCTGGTCAAAAACAAGATAGCGCCACTAAGTATGTCCCGGTCAAAAACTCATACAGCATTTTTACTTTTCCAAGGATAATCCTACAAGATACTTATAATTTCTCCGAATCATAAAAGACAATCTATGTATTTGATGGAAAATATGTTTGGTTATACAATAATTTTCACAGTATTACAGAAAATGCAATGTTTGAATTAGAATTGTCACAGCCCTGCTTGGTGTTTTTTTTTTTCACATTCATGAAGGAAATATATATGATTTCCAATCTTATTTTACTTTACTGTTAAAATTATAGCTTTTAAAAGTATTCAATCTGTGTGAAAATGCTCTTATTTTTGAAACTCTAACTTGTTTCTACCACAGCAGGAAAGATTAAATGTATAGAATTCTGTACGTTTATCAAATTCTCTAAATTCAGGATCATATTTGTGGACACTGCAATCAAACTTAACACTATTAAAGTTATGGAAATGATCGAAATATGTTCACTATAAAATACAAATACACATTTTTCCCAATAGGACAAATAAGCACAAACATATCAACATATAAATTCCTGTAATATCTTTTAATATTGATCCAGAGACATGGCATTTGACCAACATTACTTATTTATTAAATCGACATTACAAGATGTTTGTTTTGATGTTTGATTACATGTGTGGGATCAATCATACCAGAATTCATTTGGTTTCATTTGATTCTATGGTTTTCAAAATAAAATAACTGTAATTTTTTGTGGAATCCTAAAGGGTTGTTTTGTTTGTTTGTTTTTAGTTTTCTTTACTTAGGCTGTTTTTTAGTGTGTCAAGTTATACATTAAGATTTAGAACTTTTTTTAAAAATAGGACATTTTTTTTCAAGTTTTGCAGTAAAATTTGCAATGTTAATAATAATTAAATCAACATTTCTCCTGTTTACAGGCATCTTACACAGTACAGAATTTATCTTGGTAATGTTTTCAGTTGTTTACTAGTTGGTGATATTAAAAAATGTAGGCGATGACAGCATTTTACATTTTTTGAATGACTTTTCCTTTCAAGTTTCTGAATTTAGAAAAAGTTGTGTAGGAAATTGTGTTACAAACCGGTTAAAATATGACCACAGCTGATCATCACTGCAATAAAGTGACTGACAGCGTATTTATGGAGACGTTAATTACATTCCAGAGATGTTAAACTTGTATTCAAAAGCATCCTGAGAGTAACCAATGGAGATTTTCAATGAAAAACTATGACGCCTACTTGTGTGTTTGTGTCTAGAAAACACAGAACATCTGAGAGCACTTATACGTTTCCCCTCAGACCGGAGTTATTTACCACAGCTGTTTGTTTTCCCAGCAAACACCATGTTTGTCGCAGCTGTGTACAGTATCTGTGCTGCTGGGTGTGCACACACTGTATTCTGTCGGTTGCTTCCTCTGAGCGTGAATGGAGGCGAATGAAGTGTAAAATGGCAACTTCTGACCTTTGTGCCCTTAAAAAACAACTCTCTCATCATGCTTTCACTTCCTCATCTGACACTTTCCAACAGCCTGGCAAGATGAGAGAGAAGCTCCAGTTGTAGGATGGAACAATTTGTGAATTTGCAAATTTCCTTTCAGAATAAGACTTTGATCTCAAATAACTTACAAAATGTCAAACTTAGAGTAGGGTATAGGAGGTAAATCCTCCTCAGATTGCTTTTTTAATGCCAAAAGTGGTCACTTCCTCCGATTATTTCAGCATGATGGTAAATCCATCACATCCGTATGCTCCAGATGTAACATAATGGCCTCCTCTGGGGCAGGTGGGAGCTGAGCAGGGTCTGTTTCCTTCAGATGTGGCCTCAGATGATCCCTCCTCTCCCTCCAGGACTCCAGTGTCCGGGGTTTGAAGCTCTCCGCAGCTCTGGCTCACATCTCTCAGCTTGTTGCCAACAAAACACATCGGTCACTTTTTCAGCTGCGTCAAGTCAGACGCACAGAGTCAAGAAGAAACCGGAAGTCGAAGAATTTACCATTTAAAATAAGGTATTTTTAAATGACAAAAGCACATCCGTATTTAGAACTAAGATCCTTTACACAATAGATTTTAGAGAATCAGTAACCAGACAGGAACATGATTATAGGTTATCATAGTACATTTTACTGAGTGGTTGTGGGTAGTAACTTACCATAAACTTAGTTTATGGTCACTATTGACCATAGATTCACTATTTGTGGTCAACAGTGAGTAAATGGCTTCTACAGATTGATATGTATTCATTTAAATAATTAGGCAGACTTGAAGAATAAGTTGGATTTTGCTAGTTAAATAAAATGCTTTGATATTTTACATTATTCAGTGGAAACAGAGCAATCCCACAGGCAAAATATAGCTTTGAGACTTTTTTGCTCTCTGTAAGTCACTAAAAATTAAAATACACTACAGAGTGTCATTTCTGTGAATCTGATTTGTCATTCTTATTTCTCAAAAGCAGAACATTAGAGGCTAAAAACTTGATCCTAAACGCTGGGTCGCAACACAGAAAGTAAGTGCAACTAATAAACTACTTAATTATTGTGAACACAGAAAAGAACAATGCAAATAATTGCAAATATGATCCATCATTGATTTTACAGTTGTTCTTATACCTTGTATACCAGATTAAGATGCTCATCTGAGGTAACTTATTCTACAAAAATAATTAAAGGAAATAAGATTTGAAAAATAAGATAATATAAAATCTTAAGAAATTATCTAATGTTTTTGTTGCAGTTAACGTCAAAGCAACATCGAAATTTGAAAATACAGTTACTCTTAAATACCAAGTTGGCATTGATAAAAATGATATGGTGGTATTTTGTCATGATTTAATAACCTCTTTAAGTTTTTAAAGAAAGAATATATTATTCTCAGTGGGGGTGTTTTATCTCAATTTACCCCCAATAAATCGTTTTCTCAGCTTTGGGCTTTTAGTGTAGTTTTTGCTTCATTTTCTGTTTTGATTTTGTTGACCGGGCTTTTTTTTTTTAGGTATTATTATTATTAAACAGCATGATCTTTTTGTAATGCTTTAAACCATTGTGTGTATTCTGGGGGGTGAGCTTGTCACCTTCACTAATAAATAATCTTAAAGAAGCTAAACTAACAGTAATGGCTTGCATTATGTCATTATTATTAAACTGAAGCTGAAATGTTGTGTGATTTGAGAAATGATGTTTGAGTCAGAAGCCAGAAAAGAATGAAATGCTGAATTAAGTGTTTTATTGTGAAAACCAAAAGCGGAAGTATTGTTTGAAGTGCGTCTGTCTTGACGCCAGTCACTTGTTGAACGCACACACACAGGAAACCACACAAGACGCTCATTTTCCAAAAGCCTCGACTGTCTGCAGAGAGGAAACATCTTTAATGAGCAGAAACATCTGCAGCAAAGCGACTGCTCCAGCTTTCAGGGTGTTTTAAGTTTAAAAAAAGAGACGCCCGAACAGGCAGAACTCCTGATCTACCCTAAAAACCACTGAAGGCGCACATCGTAAGTGTCAGCATGTCTGGTGAAGAGGCTCCAACTCAGCAGCAACAACCTGAGCAGGAGAAGACGCCCGACGAGCCTCCACCATCGGCGGATGCTGCTCCCGCTGAAGCCCCGCAGGGAGACTCCGGGAGCGGCGCCGCGGCGGAGGAGAAGCCGCTGACCTGCCGCGCTCTGGTGCTCATCGGGCACGGAGGCTACGACAAAGTGAAGCTGCAGGTGAAGACGCAGAGCAAACCGCAACCGAAGGCTGGAGAGGTGCTGGTGCGCGTCAAGGCGTGCGGGCTGAACTTCGCCGAGCTGCTGGGCAGACAGGGACTGTACGAGCTGCTGCCCGCCCCGCCCGTCACGATGGGAATGGAGGGCTCCGGGGTCATCGAAGCGGTCGGGGAGGATGTGAAAGACAGGAAAGTGAGTAAAGGCCTGCTGAAGGCTCCTACACACCCACAGAACACCACCGAAGCAATGAGATCTGACGTGTATCGTATTAATACCCAAAGCGTTCTCGTTTTCTGTGCGTAATCTTTGCGTAATCCTCTCCAAACACCTCATCAAACCATTTCTGTCGTCAATTTCCTCAGTTTTTAAGTAAAATCTATGTAGAAAATCAAGAAAACTTATAAATTGTAATCCAGATCCTCTTTTATCCTCCTTTTATTTCAACTGCAGCCACTGGAAAACGGTTAAAACATGCTTTTAAAGTGCAATTTCTTCAGAAGACATGCATTTTGAATGGATATTTGTGTTCCTTTGTGTACCACTGACAACCACATTCTGTGTCAAGGCAACATGTTTGATATGCACAGTAAAAAAAACATGTCAATATGATGACAAACCTTCATCATACTGGTCAGTTAATGTGTCCTGATTTGAAAAACTGCAAGAAAAGAAGCTTTTTTCCTTGAAGAATGCCTTACTGTGTCATTGTAAGAAGTGAGTGTTTGATTCACAGTGTGTCCTTGAAGTGTTTCTACATTTGTCTCCCCTGCACAAGAGTACATGTTCTGCAGTGAAAGCTTGTTGAGTTTTATTTATGAGCTCTGATGAGAGCATTTATGCACCACATTTCAACAGATTTGAGGGTATTAAGTTTGTTTTTGGTTGGAAAACATGACTTCTGACCGGCACTAATGTGCAAAATTTGTCAGTTGCCGTGATGAGTGACTTAAAATCCATCAGCTGCAGATTTTGCTTCATTTGAATTCTGGCTGCTCGCTGCGGTTTCACTCCAAACACCAAAGTGTCTGCTGCTTATGCGCATAGCATTTATTTTTACAACAGCGTATCAAGGATAAACCAAAGTGACTCATAGCAGGTAACCTTCATGACTGTACGTCGCGAGCTTTTGCAAAAAGGCTTCAGTACTTTTAACTCAGTGGTTCAGACGTTTGTTTGCTTGCAGAATCAAAGCAGCAGAATTCTTACCACTTGTCCTTATCTGGAGTTGCTCGTGCATATGGAAGATGGAAAAACACATCTCACATCTGACTGAGGACGTAAAAGCTGCGTTGCTGGGTTCAGAAGGCGCGTTATTACAGTTTTGTATTTAAATCTCAGCATCAGATGACTTCCAGGCAGAAGTGTAGGAGGAAAGTCTGGCTCTTATCTTCATCTAAATGATTCTGGATGCTGTCATACTTCCATAGAGCGAACCTTGTTGTGGGATCTGCATTCGTTCAAGAGGAGAAATAAAACACTCAGTGAGCTTTAATATATCATGCTTGAGTCAAACAGCAGTGCCAAAAATATATATACATGATTGTATCAGAGACACAGAGTGTCCACAAAGGCACAAAACATTTAGCCACAGGTATCTGAACCTGAATGATGTAGTGTTTTAATTATAAAAGACAAAAAACAACAAAAACAAGACACGAAACAACAAACGCAAGAAACAAAACGACCAAAAGTGAGACAAACGACATGAAACACAAAAAAAAACGGAGACAACGAATCAGGCATAAAAGTTAAAAAGCCCCCCAAAAATGGACAAATGACACAAGCGAGACAAAAAGACACAAAACGACTAGAAATGCTACACAAAACAACGAATAAAGCAAAACACAGTGACAAAAAGTAGACAAATAACACAAGCGAGACAAAAGCAGACAAAAAACGAGAAAAAAAACGACAAGAAAATGAGACAGCGACACGAAGCAAAACAAAAAAAAGAGACAAAAACATTCGACAAAAAAGTTACAAAGCGGCAAAAAAATGGAGAAGCGAGACAAAAAGCAAACACAAAACGACAAAAATGAGCAACAGAATGACAAAAAAAATGAGACAAATGGCAGAAGTCAGACAGAAACAAGACAAAATGAGACACAAAATGACAAAAGAACAATCTAGTATTTTAGTTTACAATCAAAACAACTTGTCATGGTCTAGAAATAATTTTTAATTTATAGTTTTACAAATCTGCAGTTGGAAGTTAATCTCTTCTCTGTACTTTTTGCACTTTACAAAATCATCCTGTGGGCCAGATTGGACCCTCTGGAGGGCCCCTTTTGGCCCGTGGGCCGCATGTTTGACACCCCTGTTCTAAATCTACAGGTCGAGATAAATAGTGATATGAGCAGTATAGACAGTGTAAACAGTATACAAATATGCAATTCTTTCCAATTATGTGTGTGCTTTTATACTTCAAGCACATTTTGATGCCAATACTTTTGTACTTTCACTTAAGGAAATATTTAAATGTTTGAATTTTACTTGGGTTTTGGTGAGATACTACAGGCAGTGGAAAAACATCTGTACCATTAACAGGCTTTGGAATCAGTCATCAGTCCACTTTCCATCAGACATCTCATTAGTTTCTCTGTATTTATACAATATATTTTATAATAGCTTCACATTATGGTTCACATGTGTGTATCTGTAAATCTCCTTCCTCCCTGCGCTTCACTGTCAGCTTGGAATTTCCCTCGTCCTCCGCTGCTCACGGCACGCCTCCTCTCATTCCTGCCTCCATCCTCCTCTCCGTTTTCAGAGAGCCTATAGAGGCCGTTCCAACACCTCCTTATTCTGAGGGACGCAGCAAAACACGAGACGCCACAAAACACCACACACAGGAAGCAGAGTGAAATCCCAGCAGACCAGGAATGTCACATGTATGTGCATTAAAATGATGAAGATTGGGTGTAAAAATTGGAAACGCTGAGGTTACGATTGGAGCGTGGTTGGTTCGGATCAGCCTAAGAATCTGGGTGGAGGCGCAGTGTGGAGACATGAGAGCAGCAGACAATAACATAAAGGGATGCCAGAGTGTTTTCAGAGAGAGAGAGAGGGTGATCCTGTTTTAATCAGGCCAAGCAGAGCTGTAGCGAAGTCTCTCCAGATGAAGGGTGTGGCTGTTTCGCAAGACACTGGGGAAGCTGACGGACTACATGTGTTACGCTGAATCTCTTTACAGCCAGATTCCACATCCAACATTATTTTATCGCGTTTCTAGATCCTGGCAGTCTGTAATTAGGCTTCGTAGCCTGATTGATATCTCTGGAAGTTGGGAACAGCAATTTTGTTGTTAAACCGCTCCAAGCTGGCTGGAAAAGGGAGAAATATTCCAAGTGTTTGACAAATGAAGTCTTCAGTCAACTTAATGTCATGCGATAAAAAGAAGATCTTTTCACTGTGAAGCAGATGCCTTTGAAAGTTTGAGAACTTAAAGATCATGCAGCTACAGTGCCGGATATTAACTCTATGCATTACCAGAGTATTGTACTCAGATGCAAAATTACAATAACTGCACTTTGCTTAAGTATTTCCGTCTTCTACTTTAAACTTCACTGTGATTCAGACGACAATATTCCTCCATTCCCATGACAGTTGTAATTTTGTAAATGGAGATTTTACCCAAAACAAAATGTCTTGTGAAATACAACACAAAATAGTCAAGTGGGACCAATTTGAAATAAATGTTTGAGCCTCAGAGAGGTAATGTGTAATACTGTAACATTTGCAATCAGTCCGCAATTTGGTTTTGCGACCCTTTGGGGGGACCTAGCTGTTAGCTAAACTCAAAATGATGCTTCCTGTTACCATGACTGTTTAACTCCTGGTTTTAGTCCTGTTCTAAACAGACTGTTTCAGTGTACGCAGCTTTAAATGCATTTGAGCTGTTGCTGTCCACCACGCCCATTTCAGGAAGAAGACTCTCTCTGTGTCAGTGATAGACTACCCACAGCCAACACAGACATCTTTGAGACTGTCAGTCATCTCTAACTTTCTGTCTGAGTGATCACTTTACAAGGAAAATCACAGAATTCACAGCAAAATCTTAAGTCAAGTGGATGGTGTGTTTTAGTTCTAAAATTGGTAGTGCAGAGGAGCTTCCACAGCATGGAAAGGATTCTGAAGTGATTACTGGTTACCATGTAGCCTTAATGGGTTTCAGTCACTGTTTTTATACTTATTCAGGTGTCTGATAACAGAAATGGAAAATAATGTAAAAGAGAACATCTTTATTGGGAAGTCGGTTGTAATAAAATCCAGTGTATGAGCACAGAGAGCAGGAGAGAAGTAAATGGATGTAAAGTACTGTCATGACTCACCCGCCCAGCCCTTAATTATTGGTTTTAAATCAGTCTTAAAGTTTCTACCATCTCTGAATGTTCCTCAGCATTACGGTTTCCACAAAGCTCAGACTTTTGGGCATTTGATCCAAGCTAATGGTAATGTTAGCTACATTAGCTGCACAACTAGCAAACACTGAGGATGTTAGCATTATCTTGGTGATATTGCTATCAAAAATAAAAGTAATTGGGGTTCCCAGATGGCTCAACCGGTTGAGTGGGTGACTCATGAACAGGGGTTATAGTCACCCCCTTTGCTGTTCACCCTTTATTCTTCTCCCTGCTTTCCTGTTTGGCTCTCTACTTAACACTATCAAATAAGAACAAAAAATATCTTTAAAAAATAAAAGTAATCCATTGAGTCTTCAGTCACTCAGATGCTGGGAGTGCATGAAAACTCTTGTGTTCACTCTTGCATTAAAGCAGAATATTTGGTTCGCTTTGGTTGTAGCTAGAGGAATGGCGGAAGAAAACATCTTCATAACAGGTTTTATTTTACACCTCCAAGTTTACAACAACCTCAAACCACAATTAAAAATAGATTTTCACCATACGGGACCCTTTAAAGTCGATTTTAATGGAGAATTTTTCCATGTGTTGGGGTGTTTTTACTCTTGTATCGGCATTTGCGCTTAGATCAGAGCTCTCCCTCCGTCGCTGTACGTCTGAGAGTCGTAAAACACTCACTAACAAACAACATGTTTACTGTGGTTGAAGATGCTTTCTCTCTTCTCTCCGCTACTCAGAAGTGTTTGTCTTGTCGGCTGACAGTTAAAATTAAATATGTGCTCAGAGCAGTTGGCATGCAGTGACGCGTCTCACACTGTATATTTTCACGCATTGATAGAAATGGCAGGAAAGTGGAGTATCATGTTCAGTTTTCTGGCACAAATTTTGCAGAGACGAATTCAAACAAACACTTCAAAACATCTCTTCAGTTACTTCACTTCATGTCAGCTGTCCAGGAACTGAGCTCAGCCTTTTTTTAAACTGACTATCGTGCATTTTTGAGTTCATCCAGCGAAGTGTTTCACAAGTCCAAGAGTTGAGAAATCCAATTGGTCTCAAACAGCAGCATGTTATCAGAGGTGGAAGTTCAAGAAAGTAACTAATAGCAGCAGGTGGACTCATCTGACCAGCGTGTTTGTGTGTCAGTGCTTTTGTTGTTTGTGTGCGTGTCATCTGTCTATTGTCATGGGTTGTGTGCTGCAGGAAGTGGGCGTGGCCTGGAGGTCTTGAAGCTGCATTAACAGGAAGCAGTGCAGCGTTCGTGATCAGATCAGGCTTCTTTCCTGTGCCCTTCGCTGTTTTTAGCCAGTTCGCAGCACCGATGATACATTTATAACTGCAAGTTTCTGTGGAACCGAGTGGCTCGCTGAGCACGGACAGCATTTCCCACAAGCCCCCACCGTCGCAGCTCGTTTGAACAGAAACGCACGCAGCAGGATTTACGTCACCTTGTTCAAAATGCATGTTTTTGGTTTGTTTATTAGGTTTCCAAGGCTCAGGCAGGAATAAGTTTGTTGTTTCTGACAAAGCAGTGATGCAAAGAGAAAGAAAAGCCAAACAGACTGAAATCATTTAGGCGTAAACTGAAGGAAATTCACAACAGGGTCGCCTTTGCAAACAATATTTCATTCTGAATGTGCAGTTTAAGCAATCCCGCATGAATTATTCCATTAGACCTCAAAGAAAAGTTATTTAGTATTTGATCAGAAATGAATCCACTGCTGCTTTGGGTTATTTATTTGTCATTTCAATGATTTGTCAAGCAAAAATTTAAATCATATGGTGACGATTATTGCATTAGTCTATTATATATGACAAGAATCATTTAGATAGTGAAATGTCTTCCATAATCTTTTCGCCTTTTTTAAGCTAAAAAATCAGTAAGTTTTAGCAGATTTTTTTTATAGATTAAGTGGTAAAGATAATCTGAATTGTTGGTTGCAGCCCTGATTTCACTGCTTCTAATGAATTAGGTCTGTTAATGTCCAAATATCTCAGCATCTCCTGTTAGCTTCCCCTTTGACAGAGCAGAGCAGTGGTGTAATTAAAGGCCATCGTGTCGTTCAACAGCTCAGATACATCAGATGACTTCCTGCTCTCCTGACCTCAATTTGCTGTTTGTTGCCAACGGATGTGTGGGAGAAAAGAAAACGGCTTCAGTGTCTAATGACAAGTACAAATTGAGCTGATAAAAGATTCATTTGCTCTTCTTTCCTGTATCTGCACAGATGTTCTTATTGCTTTTAAAGGTCAGTTCATCTAGATTACAAGAGCACAGTATTCCAACTTATCAGGTGGTATTTAGCCTTGCAGACAGATTCGGTTTTAATCTTCACAGTTTTTAGTTCTTCCTTCACAATATAAGGAATTTTCTACTTTTTATAATTAGAATAAGAAAATTGAAGTGCTCACAGTGACACTTGTGGATTGTGTAGAGCTACCTTTCTCTGGAAGCACACATTTCAGTTTTTCTCATTAACTTTTAGCACCATCAGAAAGGGCCATTAAAATATTACAACACCTGAAGACAGACTGGTACAAAATCAGGTGCAGGCATTTCTGTTTCCCAGACACTTGATCCTAATAACTTTATCATGATCACTGGAAATTTTCAGCCAGACATTCTCATTAGCATCAGTGGAGTTTTGTGTTTATTGCTGATTATTGGTGCTAATTTGTTGTCTGAATGCACATTTATCCCATATGTCTTGCAATGTCTCTTGAACACCTGGAATGAGTTTCTTCAAATTTGGTACAAATGTTCACTTGGACTGAACAATAAATTCTTTCAAATTTGGTGGCCAAATGCTGAGGTGACTTCCCAGGACATGTTTTCAGTTGTAACTCAGAAATTGATGCAATTTTTTTTTCTGAAAATGAAATACAAATCTGTAATATGGCACAGTAATGACATTTTAAATCCAAAAAGTCAAAGCTCAGCTTGACTGTGATGTTATAATGTTCTGCAAAAGAACGTTCCTGGTCTTTATTTAACACCATAAATCAGGAACAGAAGGGAGATTGTGAGCATATTTCTCTTTTGTTTGGATACAGACTTGGTGAGACTAATCTTGACTTGCTCACTGCTTAAATTCCTTTCAAGTTTTCCTGACATGGATATAAACTGGAGCTTTACTTCTTGGCGGAAACATTCAACAAGACAGTAGTCTGAGTTTTTCTGATAGTTTCAAACGCTGCAAACAAAATTCCTGTTACCATCACTGTGCTGGAAAGAGGACAGAAGCGTCACAGCCAGTGTATGTGACTGGACACCTCTCCTTTTAGTAATCTGAGTGAATTTGCCTTTCAAAATTTGTAATAAATTACAATTAAATACAGCCAATTCCAAACAGTACTGTACTGTTTTTTTAAAAGCAAGGTTAAATATTGTAAAATGTGATTCTTCTACAGTCGACTATTAACAGGCTGCTGTCAAAAGGAATGGGGTTAATGGAATAAAAAATTGTGCAATTCACAAGTCACTGTTCAGAACGACAGCTAAAAATATTATTAAATTTACACTGATGCCCTGGGAAAGGCTATTTTCTACAATTTAGTTCTGTTTTTTACACTAAGTTAAATTATTATTCCTGTGGTTTCTAAACTGAATCTATTAGAATGCAATTGGTCACTAAAGTTCTTATTTCCAATACATAAAAATGTAACTTGGGTCCTGCTTTATCCTTTTAAAAGGTGTTTTAATGTTGCATGCATCTTTAAGTGTTACGCAGATGTTAGTTGGTTTCAGTTCTCAATCATAGAGATGAAACACACGTTATTATTTATGCTAAATGTCCACAAGTTACAGTTTACACATTTTAAAAAAGGAAAGTGTTTCAATTTGCAAACAGTTTGTAGTAAATTTAGCTACAATATTGAACTAAAAACCTCATATTCTGCTATAGACTGATGTAATCTATTAAACAGTAAATGCCATCTTAAGTAAATTACAATTGTAAAACTGTAAAAATACAGTTAAAATACCTGCAACCAGTATTTGACTGTAAGGAGCATTTGTTACAGTGTATGTTGTGATGATTTTAAGAACGTGGCATTAGGATATGAACAGCTCTGTAACTCGGCTCTGTATCGTCTCTCTTCCTTCCTCTTTGCTCCTTCAGGTGGGAGATCGCGTCATCGTGTTGAGTCGCAGTGGGATGTGGCAGGAGCTGGTGGTTGTTCCCACTAATCGCACCTTCGTCATGCCCGACGAGATGAGCTTTGAGGAAGGTGCTGCTCTGCCTGTGAACTACATGACCGCATACATGATGCTGTTCGAGCTGGCCAACCTGAGGCCGGGAAAAAGTGTTCTCATACACATGGCAGCAGGTAAGGCCACATAAATGCAGGACATACTGAGAAGCTGCGTGTATAATTTTAGATTTAAATGAAATCAGCAATGTCGGGCAGATAAGTTGATTCTTCACTTTAATCCGCGTTAATTAAAAACATGACACTATGATAATGAGGTGCTACGTTCCTACATAGAGTGGAATTCCTCCAGAGTTGTGCTTCTTTTCACATTTGTGGCTTCTGCATGTTGAGCAAGAAAAGCACTCGGAGGCTGCTCAGTCGTTGTTTCATTTCAGACAGATGAAATCATTAATAAAAATCTACCTCACGTTGAGCACAGGCATGTGTACGTTATGTACGGATACCGAATCACGGGACCTAAATATGTAGCAGAATTGATGGGACTCACCCCCACAATTTAATCAATTGTTCCTTGTATGATTTCCGATGGACAAGTCCCGATAAGTCCGCATCGGTCCATTTTTAGTCGTAGTTTTAGTTTAGCAGTGTTCGCTTGTAGTCATAGTTACAGGGACGCTATGCCGCTATCTCGCAATGATATGGAAATCTTTATCAAATCTGTGGATCCAGACTATAAGACGCATCACTGCCAAAATCTAATCAGGTGGTCCTTGGGTCATTTCCGATGTTCCCTAAAAATTTCATCCAAATCCGTCATTCCGTTTTAGAGTAATGTTGTGCACAGAAAGACAAACGTACGTCGGTCCTAAAGTAACGCCGCTGCATTCCTTGGTGGAGTAATTAATGTAATTAATGTGGAACGGCAGGTACTGTGACAGCTTGTTTGGTGTATAAGATATTTATATTGCCGTGCTGCAGAACCAGTACCATTTAGTACTGTTTGTGTACCTATTAATCAAGCAGACTATTAACATAAAAGAAAAACCTGACAAGCTTGGTAATTTAGCAAATGTTAAACAAAGTTTGCTTTGGTAGGTGTGGTGTAACTAAATAAATGTATTTATCCATTTTTATCAGGCTATCAAGTAGTTAGGTTTGTCTCTTTGAAACCTGTGAATTGAAAGTGTTCATTTTTTCTTTATTTTTTACATTTTCTTTACCAAACAATTTGTCAGTTCATCAAATGAACATCAATGAGTTACCACTCTGGGGGGGTCGCAAAGTAATTTTCTACGAATCAATAAATCAGTCAATAAATGCAGAAATGATCTTTTCAAAATTAAACCCAGGATGGACTTGCTGTGCTCTGAGCACAATGCTCATCTGTCTTACTAGGTAAATATTGAGTGAAAATGACCAAAATATAAGCACTGGTGTTTGTCTGCTGCTCCTACAGACTGTAGGTTTAATCATTCATGCAGTTTACACACAGAGAATAATTTGACTGATCTCTCCTGCAGCTAGCCTTCATTAGATTACTATGAAAGGATATTTTGCCCTTTAGATAGTTGTTTTCTTTTGTTTTGCCGATATGTCTGCATTTGGTGTGTTAAGCCTATTAGTGCTTGTGTTTGGTTTGTGTGATTCAGCCTCCTCCAGGGCATAATGACGGGTTGGAGCCTCTGATTTGGTCATTTTGGTTCAGTGGCTGAAAGGTTTGGGGACGTCTGGGTTACCTGAAAATGAGAATAATCACAGCTGCAGCCCTGGTGTCATTTATAATAATAAAAATTAAAATAGTTTTCAGAAAGGGATGATGAATAATCTCCTGGAAGCAGATTGGGGGCGTCAGATGCTGTACAGCTGGACAGACCATCTCCCCAATGTGTCTAATCTATCAAACATGTCCTCCGGCCTCCAGGGCAACATGTGAGGAGTCGACCAGCGACAGCCACTAATCACTTCTCTGAATGCAGCCGCATTACTGTGCAGAGAAATTATTAGCTGAGAGAGCACAGGTCAGGGGTGAACATGATGTGTGTGTGTGTCCCATTATGGCTTATTCATAAAATGGCAAACCGGATCATTATCAAACACGGTTGCTTAGGCAACACCTGACATTTTAAACAGGGATGAACAAATATGTCTCATTTAGTCCAGTGTGTCCAGGAGTCCAAACCAAGGCTTTATTAGTGTTATGCTAATCCCAGTAGGATGGAAATCACTGAAATGCATCTTTAGCCACTAGGTTTTAGCAAATCATACACACTAGAATTTGAAATAATTCACCTTTCAAAATAAATATCACAAACTGATAAATCATGTCTAATGTTCCTTTGACTGTGGTGGATAAAAGTAATTGGAGAACAGGGAGTTTTAACTGTATTGTACCAAATAAATGTGATGTTCTCTGTTCAAATCTCAAATCTCATCCCAAGATCCAGTTAGTTTCTTTTCTGGAACTTTAACCCTTAACTTACGGTTTTCATCAGCAGTTTTTCTTGGATTTGTAGACGTTTGATTTCTCTTTTCTCCAAACAACTTCTACGTAGTGATATGAGTTGAGATTTGCATTTTTTTCTGTTACAAACTACTTAAATACAGCAATCAACCTGCTGATGAAGAACAATGTGAGGTGATCAAAAGCACCAGAAAAGCTACTGAATAGAGCTTGTTCTGAGATTGTTTCATGAATAGCTTTTTCCACAATCAACAGTGACTTTTAAACCTCAGCTTTTGCTCAAACAAAAATCATAATTAAACATCCGCAGCTCACTAAAAACTCCATCAGCTGATGAAGCCTCTGCAATATTTCAGAAAGCTACTAAATGGACTTTGTAGTTTGAGCATTTTTACAGCAGCTGCTGCATGTCCTGTCTCTTTATTTGTTTAGAAAAGTCACCACAGGCTTATTTAGAGACAAAAATCTGAATAAATCCTTGATTGATCCTTGTGTCACTGCTATATTGGGACAAGATTTGTAGCAGATAGACACACTCAGATGTTCCTGTCTTGAAACTGTCATGGTCACAAAACTTTTCAGATGGACGTTGAAGCATCCAGTTCAGTTTTTAATCTGTGTTAATTATGAGCATAATAGATAATATAGGAGAGCTGGGAATATTGATGGGAAGTGTACATCCCAAACAGTGGGAACAGGCAGAGAAGAGCTATGGATTTCAAAATAAAAGCCAGATTCTGCATGTAGTCACAAGTTATGGCAAAGAATCCTAATTTCTCGCTGCTTAAAATTCACATCAGATTGTACCAGGTAGAAGGATTATTTATTGCTCTGGTTCTTTTATTGGAACAGTTTGTATTCAGCGTCCTTGAGCTCAAATTGACTCCTTTGCCTTTGCAAAAAGTGACAATTCTTCATGTCGTTTCTGTCATCTCTAGCTTTGGCTTGTTTATTCAGTAAGTCTAATAGTTCAGTACACGACAAGCACTCAGTGTCCCTACGTAGAACGGAGGTCTGTTAATGTCGCCGTCTGAGCCTCCATCTTCACGGTCTGTTGCCCTTCTGTATCCCCACATCTCAAGGCCAACGTCAGTGTTGAGTGGGAGGCTGGTTGTCAGCTGACCTGTGTGAATCAGCCACACGAGGGCCGGGTGAAGCAGAGGGCAGGAGGGATGACTGGTGAACAACCAGGAGGCCGTCATTTTCAAAAGCCTTTCACAGGACCGAAGAGACCATAAAGCACGTCTTCCATTTCAGTGTTCGAGGGCTCAGCCATCAATAAATCACATCTCCGGCCTCTATTGAGCTGCTTGTAGTGTCCTGGCTGGCCACTGGAGTTGTTATTAGAAATGAAGCTGACTGTGATCCCGCTACCGTTCAGGACATTTTAACCCTTTCAAAACCAGTTTTCCTCCGTTTGGATGCATACACTGTTCATATGTGTAGTAGTTTGTCCCAGTTGTAAATGATGCAGAGTGATATATCCCATGTTTTTAAGGCAAATGCATAATTTCATCACGTATAGATATTGATTTTATTTTCCCAAAATTCAGCAGGATGATATCTTTCATTCTCCACTGGCTTTTGATATAGAGATCTGCAATTTTGAACTGTGTATGAATGTTGAGCATGGAGTTTTCTCCCAGTATAAATGTTACAGCTGCACAAATGTTGCTATAAGGAGACGTTTTAATCTGAAATGACGAGTAAAAATGGATCAGATTAGTTGTCACCTGTTTGTAGCTTTTATCTGACACATTGAACAGTACAGAAATACAAATTGAAATCTTCATTCTCGTATTTTTTGGTTATTCCAGAAGAAAAATGAATTTAGATAGAAAAATTATGTCATTGTTCACCATATTAAAAAAAACAACAACACCTAAACCGTTTTACTCTTCTTTATCTCATGGTCGTGTTCACATTTCACTCAGTTCTGCTTTTCTTAGTTGTTGCTTGGTTCTAGTTTTGCTTCCTTGTTCTTAGTTTACCTGTTTTTTGCTCTCAAGTTCTTAATTTACATAGTTTTGGCCTTTCTAAATTTATACTATTTCTTTTATCTCAGAACCTTCTAAGTGTTTATTTAATGTCTGCTGTTGCACAAAGAGAGAGTAACATAATTTCGATTCTTGGTAAGTCATGTACACACTGAAGAATTGACAATAAAGCTGACTTTGACTTATTATGGCCAATAAACAACATTGTGGTCGATTTTTCTTTGTTGTGCTTCAAGAAACTGCACAGCATCTCCCTTTTAAAAGGTAGTGTCAGTGGAAAGGTGTATTTTTTATTTTTTTATTTGTTAGCTGCTCTGTAAGGCAGGAGCGTGTGAGTCATAAAGTGTCATTGATTCTCTCAGATCAGCCCTGTCTTGACTCATCACTTAAAGCTGGTATAGTCTGATTGTTTGATGATCGAGTGTTTCACAGTGGGACCACACAGAAGTTGAAAAAGCTTCTCTTTTCAAAGTGAAACGTCTGCTGCTGTTGCTGCTGTTCTCATGCGCGTTTGTGCTGCTGCTGTTTGCACATCTGCAGGTGGTGTGGGGATCGCTGCTACCCAGCTCTGTCAGACTGTGCAGGATGTGACTGTTTTTGGCACTGCATCGGCCTCCAAGCATGAGACCATCGCCCAAGGGGGAGTAGCTCACCCTATCGACTACCGCACCAAAGACTATGTGGAGGAAATCCGCAAAATCAGCCCAAAGGGTGACAAAAGACGTTCTTGGCAACTTCTGCTACTGCATGTGTAGAGTCTGAGGACAATTAGCAGAAGCCCTTGAACTTTTTGAGTTCATGTTTTCGTTTAAAATGTCAGGAGTATTTTCTTTTGTTCCTGTTTTTTCACTTTTTTTTTTCTTTCTCTCTGCAGGAGTGGACATCGTCCTCGACCCACTTGGTGGCTCTGACACCCAAAAAGGCTTTAGTTTGTTGAAACCTATGGGCATGCTCATAGTCTTTGGTAGGACACAACATTTTGAAACAGAAAAAATGCTTTTGTTCAATCCATAGAATGCATATAAAAAATAGCACAACTTAAAGCTGCATTATTTCTAACAGCCAGTAGGGGGCGACTCATTTGACTGTAATAAGAAATCCAATTGTGTAGAAGTCTATGAGAAAGCAATCCCATTTTATATTTTATATGTTCCATCAGTAAACGTTTTCCAGTTGACTTTATGTTTTCAGTTGCTAGTTTCAAGTTTCCTTTAAATGCAGCATGATGTTCAATCATCACAGTTTTTTCCACTTCTCTACCATCAAGTGACAACTTCCGCAGCTTTTACAGATATTTAGAAGATAGCAATGTGATAGCTATTGTCAATTTCCTTTCTGCATGTTTTTTTTTTAGCCTATTCTCTTCTATTGTCTGTTCCAGGGGCAGCCAATTGTGTGACAGGCCAGAAGAAGAACCTGTTGGCGATGGCAAAGACCTGGTACAACCAGCTCTCTCTCAACACCATGAAGCTGATGCAGGCCAACAAAGCCGTGTGCGGCTTCCACCTGGGCTACGTCACCGATGAGCAGCTCTTCTCCAGAACTATGATGAAGCTGCTGGAGCTCTACAGTCAGGGAAAGATCAAACCCCACATCGACTCCCGCTATCACTTTGAGGAGGTTAGTTTGATCGTGTTTGTAAAATGTTGCATATAGCTTCTTCTTTCTGAGCATCCATGATGGCAGTGTTTGGGTTTCTACATCCGCTATGTTCTTCTCTGTCTCTTTACTGTTTGGTGAAATATTGCTTAAAGGCAATAAGCTGGCAAAGTAAAGGCAAAAGGTGTCTGAAAAATGGTATCTTCAAAAGGAATAAAACATATAAAATAGACATGATGTATGATTTTATTGGTGCACTTTGAAGATGTCTTTTGATGCTAAGCAGACTACAGCTTCATCGTTGTCATAAGGATGTGAGAGTGATATTGATCTTCTTATCTAACCAAGAAAATGGAAAAAAAGTGTATTTCTTATAGGTTTGAGTACAAAAGAGAATATAAATGTATTTTCACCTGCCCCCTCAAAGTATTTAGTGTCACTAGAGGGAAGTCCCCCCCTGGTGTTTTCCTATTCTCCATCAATCATGTGACGCAGCAGACGAGCAAACCTCCTTCCCCCCCCGTCAGATAAGATGGTACTCAGCAGCTGTTGCTAGGTGACGGTCTAAATTGTTGCCGTGGCATCTCTACTAGTGGGGATATCTGCGTTTTGAGTTTCTCTGGCTGCCTTCGACAATAGACAAGGGGGTGATGCGCGACAGTCCTGACTGCTTTTACAAGCTGGAAGCAGAGGCAGGAAATAATAGGAAGTGCAGAGGATATATGTCAGAGATAAACAGTATAGATAAGCATTGTTTTATTCATCTGCATCCCCATTTCCATTCAGTAGTACGTTGTTATGTATCCACAGCAACAGAGAACAATCTCTTGAATGGTTTACATACATTGCCAAGCTTTTTTTCTTAAAAAATAGGTGGCCATCTCAAAACGCTAAAATAACTAGAAGGACACTCACAGGACTCTGCCAAGGCTTCCTACAAGCTAAGTATTCTTGGATCCACCCTTTGATTTGATTCTACAACAAAATTTCATAGGTTATTCCTTTGTGCATGCTCCATCTCTCCACCAAGTTTGATTAAAATCTGCCTGGTGGTTTTGGCATGATCCTGCTGAAAGACAGACAAACCAACCAAAAAACAGTATGAAAGCACAACCTCCTTCACAAAGGTAGTAATTATATAATGTCACGCAGTATTTAAAGCTGCTTGAATCCATATTTTCGATACTTAATTGGTCCTTTGCATGCAACTGATGTAATTTTGTCATTTGCAATTACTTAACTTTCATATTAATAATGGATAA
Source organism: Acanthochromis polyacanthus (assembly GCF_021347895.1). Classification (NCBI taxonomy): domain Eukaryota; kingdom Metazoa; phylum Chordata; class Actinopteri; family Pomacentridae; genus Acanthochromis; species Acanthochromis polyacanthus. Next base: position 10,576,252 of record NC_067131.1, on the reverse strand, counting down.
AGCAATTATGTGTACTGCCAACTGTGATGAATGGTTTGTTGATGTGCTTTTTAATATCCTTCAGCTTTTTGTTTTAGTTTTTATGGCCCACAACATCTTTTGTTTTTTGGTTCACTCTCATCTGCTTCCCCTCCACACACATTAACGGCTGTTTTCTGGCAAGCCCACTGTAATCCACCTGCCCATCACCAAACCACAGACAAAACTAGCTGATAAGCACTGCGGAGCACCTACAAAGTCCGATGCTTCCGAGCTTAAAGAGACTGAGGAAAGTGGACTTGCCCTTATCAGATGGACACAAACATGAGCTTAAATCAATGCTAATGATGCTTCGTCTTTGCTTAACGTCTAAATGAACAAGCATTAGCTGAAATGTCAGCTGTAATGACTTAACAGGGAGATAATATGTCAATGTTGTACTTGCTACTGGTTTAAAACTGCCCACTCATGGCTGAAGATGTGTCGCTGCAGGTTTATTTGTTCAGTCTCACACCTTTGATGTCGTAATAAGAGTTTTCTGTCATTGATTTTTGGGAGGCCTTCACACGGTGGATGCACTCCATTTAGATGTTTCAGGAAAAAACATCTAATTTGTGCATCTTTTCTGCTCTTGTGTCTTTTCTCAGGTGACCGAAGCCATGAAGCGCATGCACGAACGCCAAAACATCGGGAAAGTCATCCTCCTCCCGGAACCCAAGAAGGAGGAAGAGAAGCCAAAGTCCAACGCTGAGGCGGGAGAAAACGCAGAAATAAACGAAGCTGCCGTCAGCGAGAAGAAAGAGGAGGTCACAGAGGAAGTTAAAGCAGAAAAGGATTGAGTAAGAGTGTTTGTTTGAATGATATTTCCCCAGTGAGGTTCCCTTTTGTCCAGTTGTCAAAAAAAAGGAGATGAAAAGTAAAACAAGATGCTATGTATTGTTTGACTTTGTCAGTATTTTTCAAATGTTTATGAAGTTTTGTTGTGCAATATGTCTATAGTGTAGTGTCTTTGTTGGGAACACTTGTGTTTTTTTAAAATAAAAGGTCACTGTATTCCTACATTACCTGAGAAATACTGTATCCTGATTACAGACAGTTGATAAAATTGGTGGCGATGGTGCACAACTTTGACTTTTTTGATCTTTCAGCTCTAACATCTGTAACAACAGCAAGCCAGGGCTGCTGTGTATAAAACTATACTTTACATTTAGAAAGAACGACTGGGCAGCTTTGCAAATTGATCTCAAAGGGAATTTTATCAAAGTCACGTGTGATTGTGCTGACTGCAGACTGCAGTGTGTCAGTTTGGCCTCTGTGAAGCACCAAATCTTCCAGTAGTAAAGCTGCGCCACTTCATGTGTCATAGCTTGACTTTGTGAAGATTGCCAAGCTTTTATTGTGCCAGATACACACAATATATTGTAACATACAAAAAGAATGCTATTTGTGATACTGTTATCCAAAAACAGATTTAAATAAGGATAAAAAACATTACAAGTGAGAAGGGAAGCACCTAAAAACATGTTGTTTTGTGATATTCTTGATGGTTTCTTACCCCTTTGATGAGCAACATGGATCAAAAGTGACCAAAATCTAATGGAAAATGGGTATCTCCTGACTCACTGCACATCAAAGGGTTAAAGCAACCGCCATCCTATTCAATACAAGTGAGTTTTATTAACACAGTGTCAGTTTCCAACATGTCGTCTCATAGCACTTAGCATAGTACAGGTTGCAAGTTTTAAACAGAGAACCCAACAAATCCAAAGTTTCCTTTGAGTTTCCTTTACACAAATACTTGGTAACAGTGGGAAGGAAATATAAACCTCTCCTTTACAGGGAATACAAAAATAAGCCACTTCCATGAAAGAAGTCCTGGCAAGTTTACATATGACTCGTATTGATTTGTATTGCTATATTTTGTGTTTAAACTCACTTAAATTTCCAAATTTGCCGAATTATTTTGGGAGCTGTTGGAAGATATGTATTTGTAATTGTAAGAAAAAGAGCAAAAATGATTTCATTTTGGCACCAGGTGCAGAAAATATCTCTTCACAGTTCTCTAGCTGTCCATTCTGTGTGTGCACTAGAAGAAAATGTGGTGTTTTCACACAGAACTGGGTCTGTAAATGGGAAACAAAGTGGGTCGGACGGATCTACTCAACACTAGTACCGTGTACAGTCAAGCTTGTGCCCAGTACTGTGGGAGGAAAATGGGGAGTAAAGAGTGAACAGTGGGAGTGAGATGGATGGTAGATTTGGCTAAATGTCAACCATCCAAAATCACAGACTCAACCTTCAAGAATATGTCAAAAACAAATGATTTTCTTGTGTGCTTGTTTCTGTTTTTCTTTCATCAGCATCCTATATGAAATCTGGCAGAGTAATAATCCTGTTACACATCATTCATTTAATGAAGGAATTAACCATAATTATACAAATTAAATCATTTCCTCAGTATGATTACACCAGTAGTGATTATTTGTGTACTTTCATGGGTTTCCGTGTGTGCTGCTCTCCTCTGATCGGTGTTGCTCCACAGCTTGAGACTCTCTTTGTTGAAGGAAATCCCAGGTCAGTGTGTTATTGTGCTCTAACTGCTGTGTTTCCCTCACTTATTTGCACCACATTTACAGCCAGCTTTCGCCACGGCCGTCGTGCCAACTGTGAATAACAATTAGGCGGACTTCCCTGCCTTGGCAATCTCTCTTGGGTTTTCCTGCAAAGAATGTCACGCTGCACTTAAGCTGAGTCTGTTTGGCAAACCATTTAACATTCTTCTGATTTACAAAGCTGCTTTCTTAATTCCTCGTCAAACTTACTGATTATCAGCAAGTTTTCAGGGCTGCAACTTGTGTTTTTCCTTTTATATATTTGGGAAGTAGCTGAAAAAGTTCAGAGAAAAGCTTGCTTTCATGTCCAGCTTGTGTTAATCATGCTCTTATTATCATGCTCTCAGTATTCCTGCGCTCCATCAGAGTGATTGATCGCTTCCATTTTCTCCACAGTCACTTTTTTCATTGCTTGCATATCGGATTCATTGAACGGATGACCTAACTAGTGGAGTTTGGGCTCTGCAGTTTAAATGTTTTGCCCAGCTGTGGGTGTAATTCAATGCTGTGACGCAGAAGATGCAACCGAAGCACAAGAGGAAGAGATTTTTACAGCAGCCCAGCTCCTCACATTCCTCTCTCCACCCTCTGTCTGCTGCTTTCTGTCTCTCTGAACCCTCACATCGCTCTCTCTCTCCACTTGTTTTGATTTCCAAAGAGCACTTGTGACAAAGTTTCACAGATGCTGTTTAATGGTATTTACATTGGTGACATTTTTTCCTGCTTTTGGCCACTTGGACAAGTATTGTTAAGTTTGGCCAGATTTCCTTCTCGTATAAAGTAAGATCTGATGTGGATTTTGAGCAGGATCTGGAGTCTTATTGTGATTGTGGGAAGTTCATCTTGCAGTGGGAAGCATGTGAGAGGCGTTCAGACTTTTCCTGAGGTGTTGCTCGACTTTTTTGAGCCCATTGTTTGCTTGCATGATGGATAAATGTTAATAACTACACTTTAATTTAACCACTCAATCAAAAGGAGTTGAATTAAAGAGTATAATGAGCTTTTTGCCACTTTAGATCCTCATTGTGAACGCTCAAAAATGCCTTTTTACATTAAAGGTGACAGACTGCAGCCAAACTGTGGCCTTCATAATCAAACATGGCTGTCAAGTTGTGTTCCCAGTGTCATTTTAACGATATGCTGCACATAAACTGATGCACTGCTCCAGCATTCATACGTGCAGTGAGGGACATCTAGTGGTCACCTCTCCACAGTGTTGCCTGTAATGTAGCCTGCATTATCCAGCTTGAAAAATCATGAAATAAGCAGTTTCTATCAACAAAAAGACGAATTAAACATTGATTGTCCTCTCCTCTGCTCTGATGTTTTATATGTCGAAGTTAAACTTTACATCCATTTAGAACCCTAATATTTTCACGTTTATGCCATTCAAAGGTATTTTCTGTTGCTGTTTCTAATCAATTATTATAGCTTTTAAAGTACATTTCAAATGTGAAATATTTAACAATTCAAATGTACTTTGTCATGCTTAATATATGTACAGTAACAGCTGGAATTAATTTGCAATAGAATTCATAACCATTCATCATGCCTGTTACTGACTAAGAAGCTGCATTGTTAAACTCCAAACCCTTTTTGTGTCTCAGTAAATGGAAAATATTTAATGTGTTAATGCATTTATGAGTCATACATCAATGCAGCCTTCATTTATTTTATACATACTTGTGTAGACCTTCCGTGTTGGCGCTGAGCTGTCTGTATTATTGAAGTGTTCACATAAGTTTCTCTATTCAGGGGCCACATTCAGCCCGATTTGATCTCAAGTGACCAGTAAAATCACAGCATAGTAACTAATAAATAACGACAGCTCCAAATTTTTCCCTTCGCTTTAGTGCAAAAAAGTACATTCCGAAAATGGTCACATTTAAGGAATTATCTTCTAAACAAAACATTATGAGGAAACTGATATTTGTTAAGTTCAGTTATGCCGCAGTTTATCATTTACACATGTCAACATCCAGATCACAGTGTATCTACAAAGGCACAAAACATTTAGTCACAGGTATCTGGAGCTGAACAATACAGTATGTTACTTTAAAAAAGACAAAAAACAAGACAAAACAATGCAAAAATGAGACACATAATGACAAAAGCGAGAAAGAAAATGACAAAAAAGAGGCAAATGACACCAAACAATAAAAAGAGACGAACAATTATACAAAAAAGTTACAAAACAACAAAAAATGAGCCCAACCTTGACAAAAAATGACAAAAGCGAGAAACAAAATAACAAAAACGATACCCAGAACAATGAATAAAGCAAAAGATAAAATGACAAAAACACGAGCTAGACAAAAAGGAACACCAAACAACAAAAATGTGAGACAAATGATAAAAAATAAGAGGAAAAGACAACAAATGACAAAATATTACAAAAATGAGACACATAATGACAAAAGAGCAATATAGTATTTTAGTTTATGATCAAAACAACTTGTCATGGATAAGAATTATTTTAAATTTATACTTTTTCAAATTTAAAAATCGCAGTTAATGTAATATTTACACTTCACAAAGTCTGCATGTTTGACGCTTCTGCTCTAAACGATCGCATTGAAGTCAAGCAGATATCACACCAGCAGTCACATTTACTGGCTTCTGCCAATAACATAGAATCCAAAAGTTTGCTTGACAGGTTCTCAAAATGTATTAAATTATAATGTCTTATATAACATTACTTTTTTGCAGGCCCTGCTTTCCTTATTGTAGTGAATCTAATGAACAAAATGTTGAACTACAGCCAAGGGTGGCAGCCACGAGCGTTAGTAAAAAGGCATGTAAATTTACTATCTTCTGTCATTTTCTTTAATGTTGCCATTTAAGATCACTAACTTGGACCTTGTAAAGCTTTTAATTTGGCTGAGCACCGTCCTTAAACACACATGGCGACCAGCAGAGGGCCTCATATGTATGTAAGTCAGCAAAGTTTTATGGACTGACAGCTGTTGAATTTAATTATCGCAACAAATTAATGCTGTTTTTTTTTTAACACATTATAAATTATTAGATTCAAATCGCTGTTTACGCGACTACAGAGCAGACAATTCTCTAAAACACAAAAAATTCTTTGTGATGTTTTTGATCTTTTCAAAAGAGCCTACCTGCATGTGTATTGCTAAATATCAGTTGAATGAACAGCAGTAATTGTGCCTTTTCTTAAAAACATTGTGTTTCTCAAGAAAAAAAAAGACCTGTTTATCTCATTATGACAGTCAGTCGCTTCACATCTCTTTCCAACATGTCCTGCATGCTTTTTCCAGCTTCATCATCTCTGATTCATCTTCTTACCATGACCAAGAATCTTGTGAGGAAGTTCCCATGACCCTCTCATGATCATGGCAGAGTGGTGTTAACTGTCTGTAAGTCTGACCATTTAAAACCAGAAACACCTCTGAGGTTAACTCTCAGATAAATGTACTTTTACTGGACAGAACACTGATCTGCAACTGTTAAGGGCTTCTTAAGAAGGAAATTGTGATGAGCATTTATTTTAATTTACCACTTTGACATTTCATAGACCAAACGCCCACTTGATTAACCATGAATATTCTTGACAGATTAATGGATAAAGAAAATAGCATTTAATTGCAGCCCTACTTGAACATTATGTCTGAGCTTGTTTCTTTGGGCATTACATCACCCTGCCAAGAAAGCAGCAGCTTATACTCAATTATTCTTGTGGAGAGTTAACAGACTAATGAATTAAAGCCCAAATCTGCAGTATTATGCAACCTAATTTGAGTTTAACTGTTTTTAAAAGGCTTAAAATGATAGATTCACTCCACTTTTTAAACAATGAATTAAGACATACTTGTTTTTGAGAGTAGAAATAACCTTTTCCCACAAGTCAAGCAGGTCAGATCTATATCCTCTGAAATGGTCAGACTCATAATTTTGCTGAAGTGAAACATACAAGTCATAGCTTAGAAGTATAAGTAATACAACATGCAAACACTGTACTTATAGATGTACAATACTAGTGACTTGAACTTAGCTTTACTCAACATTTGAAGTCGCACATGTCTATATTTGATAAACATGTAATGAGCCTTGCAATATGCTGATTTTAGGACAAAGATGCAGAACAATTTTGGATTAAAAGGAGCATTTACATACACACCTTCTGCATTTTAATTCAAAACTTGGAGAAAACTTGGAGAAAACTTTTGAAAACGTATATTTTAGAATTGAGTAAATTAATGACATTGTGCTTGTTATCGTCTTTCTTTATCAGCAGATAATGTGACTGTGGCTGTTTGTCTTGTTCCTACCACCCTCAGAGTTTGTTCAGCCCTTTGTGCAGCAGATACTTTCGTCTTGGGAAATTAGACGCCCTTTGTTTAACCCTCAGCTGTCTGCAGAGGTTCACGTTCTCATCCTGCTGTCAACAGATATGCCTCCGTTTATTTTTAGACGGGCATGTCCGCTGTCACAGTTAAAGCCACAACTTGTGGTTTTCAGAGCTGCAACAGTGTCTCGTCCACAGTCTAACAGCTGTTTCATTGTCATTTATTAGCAGGTCTGTTATTATTGCCGTTGTTTAATCAAGTTGTACTCTGAATATGAATCCAGCTGATGATTTACAACGCTGCACGTCATGGCATGCTTGCTTGACTGGTAATGAATTATGGTGTCATATTACAGAGGGGCGTAACAGAGGAGCTGCAGAAGGCACAGAGGAGAAACGACATCTGAAAATACATGTACAGTAGAGAACAAGTGGCAGATATAGGCGGCTATAAAAAGTCTTCAGCTCCCTTGGAAGTTGTCGCTTTTTATTGCTTTTTAAAATTAAATCACGGTCAATTTAATTTGTTTTTCTTGACAATAATCTACAAGTCTCAGGTGAATGCAGTAGAAAGACGCCTGTATCTGGAAGGTCCAGTCTCTGGTGATTCAGTATTTCTAACTATAACTACACCATGAAGACAAAAGAACACTCCAAGCAAGTCTGTGAAAATTGAAAAGCAGAAGTTAGAAGAAGAAATGCTGAAGTCTCTGAATATATGGACTACAGTGACATTCATCATTGAGAAAAACAAAAAGTATGGCACACACACAAATCTGCTTAGAGCTTGTTGTCTTCTAAAACTGAGTGACTGTGCCACCAAGACACCTACGACTCCTCTGAAGGAGTTACAAGCTTCTCAGCGGCTTTGATAGGAGATATTATGTAGCAAGTGCTGCCCAGATTCCTGACCAGCCTAAGCTTAATGGGAGAGTGGCAAAGAGAAAGGCACTGCACATCCTACAAACACACTAACCCAAAGGTGAAGCATCATGACGTGTGGATGCTTCTCAATTTCAGAGCTGTGACTTGGGAGAAAATTAGCTTTCCAGCAAGACAGTGGCATGAAGTATTCAGCCAAATATACACAGAAGTAGTTAAAAGACAACGCAGTGAATATTTTACAGTGGCTAAGTCCAAGCCCAGACCCTGATCCAATCCAGAATTTGTGACTGTTCATGAAAAGGATCCCAACATCACAGTTTTGCAAAAATAAAATTAGGTGAAACTGTGAGAAATTGTGTGTTTTCTAATTTGCTAAGAGTGCATATTAAAGAGTTGTATTGGTTCTGAGGAATAGGAAGGTCAAGAGCATCATTACCACGGTGTGACTGTAATGAAACAAAGAGTAGAAAAGTCCAGAATCGATAAGAAGGAGCTTATGCTTTATTTTACTTTTTACTCATGTGATTGAATGCAAGGATGATCAAGACATAAAGTGATTGATAATAAAAGTACAGACCGTTTTTGACGTAAGCCGTTATCAGTAACGAACATGAGCTTGTTGTGTGTGCAGTCTCTAATCTTGCTTTGCAGGGGTGAAGTCCTACAAGAGCGATAATGACAAAACATCAGCTGTGACAGAGGAGAGCGGACCAACGCAGCACTGGAGGGGGTGGCCAGCCTAGATAGCTATACATGCTGTTAGAGCATAAGAAGACTGGGCCAGAAACAGGCAGCGGTCTGATTCCATCCGAACTGACTGAACACTTGTTGTTGGTTAGGGACAGAGGATTCAGGCCCAGAGCTCTGTATCGCACATTCAGTTTTGCTGTAATAAATACTTTCGATTTTAAGAAGAAGTCTCCTGACTACTCCATCAAAAGAACTGGGTGGAAATTGCCTTATACGTATTCTGTTGGCTTGTTTAATTGTAGAATAGGCTGATTTCCAACATATGCAAGGCTGATTGAGACCCATCCCCTAAGATCTATGGTGTAATTGTGGCCAAAGGTGTATCAGCTAAATGATAAGGTGGTGAATGCTTATGAAATCACTTATTTTACATTTTATATTTTAAATTAAGTGACATTAGTTTGTAGAAATCTGTTTTCACATTGACACCAACAAGTCTTTTAGTTTAAGTTCTTGTCCAGAAAGCTTAATGACTTTGATTGTGATTCAGTGTTAAAAAGCTATAAAGGGGAAACTTCAAGAATAGGGAGCAGATTGATCTGCTGACTATTTTGTAACTCACAATGATTAAATTCACATCATGAATTTTTGCAAGTTTGTTCATATTGTAAATGTTTGATGATTTCCCTCAGCCATTTAATCTGAAAATAAATGAGTTCATAGGTAGGCGAGATATGGGCCTTTTAATGTTTAGGCATTTTATCTAGTAAGTGTTCCTGTTTGTTTATTAACTGGCCCCTAGCCTCCTGTCATTTAGCCTAAATGGTCCTCAGGTAGCCAGCATAGTCTAATAGCAAGCTGTTCTTTCATGATATTCAATATTATATGATCTTGTTACTGGTTAATTACTGGTATCCCAGAGCTTCATCAATCTGCGTTCTAAATCATTCAAAAGGACAATGAATGAATCCAAAATAACATTAAAAGCACACTGGGCAGCCTGTGATGGTCGGAAATGAAGCTGAAGAGAATGCAGCAGAAGTGACGGATATTACGACAAAATAAAAGAAAGCGAAATGTGGCAGTGGATATAAAACAAGCTTCTGCCTGATTATTTTGCCTTAGAAAGTCACTTTTGATTATTTTAAAGTTAAAGTAAATCTAAAACGCATATCATATTTAGCATGGCTGAATGTTCGGTTGCGCTACAGAACTTTTATTTTGAAAGGTCACAGCGGATGCTCTGTGTTCATGCCGTGAGACTTGATGCAGCAGCTTTAAATGGGAAAACCCTCTGTGCTGCTGTGGGAGTCTCCTTTAAAAATCTTACCGCGTCATTGGGATGCGGTTGCCGGAGCCGGGCACCTAGCCGACCATCCCCGCTCATATGCCCACCACCGGTAGGCCTGTTTTTTCTCCGTCTTAACCATCATTAATCTCTATTTTGCATCCATATGTGCGGGTTTCCAGTTGTTTTGAATGTGCATCTTATTGTGTCGCCGCTCGGACATGCAGGGACTAATGACTCCTGACTGAGCCTCGCTAATGACTTTCACTGTAACCTCTCACACACAGGAATAGCGCTGCAGGGTTAAAATTAGATAGCTTAGTGTGTACATATGCACTATTAATAATGTAGCGGCTGCTGGGGACGAACAGACAAACTGCAGGTTGCAGGCTGCTCTCATGTTATTACACTGAGCTGACATTGACATGGTGTACATGCAGTACATCAAACCGTGCTGTTTCACTTTGAGGTCTGTATTTTTAGTGGTTTGGTCAATTTAATCTTTAATTATGGCACCAAGCTCCAATGTTATCTTAGGGTGTTAATACTAAAATGATAGTTGGATTTATTCTGGTTGTAGATGTTTATTAAACCTTAGACTATTTTGGCACATACCTGCTTAAATGTTCATCTTTGACGATTCCTGTCATGGATATTTTCTATTCTGGATACTATAAATCATTTTTATTGTGTCATAGTAGCTTCATGTAACAGGTTTTTAATTCTCATTTGTTTTTTTTTTTAAAAAGGGACTCAGAACTTTACTTAAGTAAAGTAGAAATACCTCAACATCGAAAGTGCAGGAAAAATCTGCATATTGTTACCAAATATTCTTCAGCATCAGCAACAGATGTCATTGCTGTATCATAGGACTGCTTCAGTTGTTGATTACTTCCTCACTTAATTCATTAGTTGTTTGGTATTTTATAAAATTAAAAAAAAGACAATTATGAGCCATAAAACAAGTCTTTTTTAACCTTCAACTACGGTATATTCAGTTTACTGTCATAGAGAAAGAAAAAAATCCAGATAAGATTCAACTTTTAGAAGCAGGAATCTCAAAACATAGATTTCTTTCCTCTTAAACAATGGCTCAGACTGATTAATTAATTATTGCAGCTCTACTTTGTTATTAATAATGCAGGTTAGTGATGTGTATGAAGCATGTAAAGGATGTAATCAGTACAAACACATCATATTTAGTGCAGATGATGTGTAAGAACTCCTAACCTATGCCAAATACCTATAGGCTACATGCACAGACTTGCTTGAAGTATTCTATATCCTTATTGATTCCAGCTCTTGTATCTCAGAAACTCCCTTTTATGTTTTCTTATTGACCTTTTTTCACATATCTGACTTGTCACACCAGGGAAAGCACACGTGGAGAGACTAAGATTAATGATGAGTCTGTTTCTTTAGCTGTCCTAAAACACACAATAGCAGGATCACCCCTCAGTGGATTTAGCATTGATACACCTCAGTGCTTTTCCTGCTGCGACATGTAAGCATGTCTGCAGTGGAAAAACTCTGTTGTTTCTGTTCGTGAATGCAGACAGAAATCTTTTCCAGACTTCGAAATTGTGCACAAGAATGTAAACAAGGAGAGGCTGCAGAAATGAGAGTTGCTGCCTCTCTGCTGAGGTTGCTTAGTTGCATTTTGTTAGGACTGGTGCTGAATTTTTCAACATTATATTTTATGTAACAGATTAAAAGTCAGTTACTAAGAAGTTGGGGCATCAAAGTTGATTTTTCAGTCACAAGAAACCAAAGTGTTGGTAAATTCAGAGACATCATAAAGGACAGAAAAAACACCTAAAGAATCTTGAATAGAAATATATGGGAGAGCTCTATGACAGCAAAGATGGCGTCTGTATTTCACATGTCCCGCCCCTTCCTGTAAATAACCAATCATCTGTCTTATACCAGCTGAACCAGAAAACATCCAGCCAATCCTGTTGTGAAACTGTGCTCATGTGTAAACCCATTTTAAACCTAAATTTAGTGCAAAATCACCCAACCTTTTAAGTGTTTTTATCATATTTTGTTGGTAATTGTAGTTTTTATGATCCGGTGACTATTGAAATTGCACTTATGCTCTTTCCTCATTCATTTAGATAGAGGTCCAGTCCTGTTAACCTGAAATAACTGCCCAGTGCTGTTGCCAAAACGGCTGCTGAATGGCGAAACATGTCTATAAAGTCTTTGGTAAATGACCTATAGCAAGGCTAGCTATCTTGTAAGCTTGGTTTTTACCTGTTTTACATTATTTGTCACCTTCAAATTACACTTTTTGATGGAATAATATTGTTTATATGGTAAAAAATGTGCCAAATAAGCAACATTTTCTGGTTGTATCTCAAAATGTTAGACGTTGTTCGTGCTTTTTGGCTGTATCATGGAAGAAGAAAAGGTGCAACATTTTTACAAAATACATATTCCTGAAAAGTAGTCACTCAGAATTATACAGTACATGAGCCTATTATCTTCCCTCCCACTTCCACTGCTGGTTTCGCTGTACCGCTGCGATTTGCTCCACTTATGGAAAAGGTATGCTGTGTTACAATCAACTCTCTCTTTGCTCAAGTTAAAACATTCCTGCAGAAGGAGAAGCCTTGTGCTGTAGATCTATCAGCTATGTAAATATGGGAATGGCACCGGCCCAAGATCTGCCATGTATAAATAAATATTCCTAAAGGAATGAAGGAATGTCTGGAGCAGCCATTTAAAGCAGCAGCCATTTAGTCTTGATCATAAAGTAAAACGGTTTGGGTGACTTTGAGGTCGTTTTCTCTCACTAAGTGTGATGAACATCCTGTTTATGTTCTCCTTTTGTTTAATTTAAACTCTGTTCCCTTCCTTTCCTCTTGTAAACACGTGTTTCCCCTTCAGCTTATAGGCTAATTAAGAGTATTTGTGCGTTTTGATGTTTCCTCAGCTCTGCGTGATTCAACGCTGAAGTTTAATTGAACACAGTGTGATTCAAACTGTAATTGCTGGCTCTTTCGGCCTCTTCACGTTTTTATTTTTAGAGTGAGATGCAGTAAAACAGACTCAGAATCTGTTGTCCTTGACAAAGAGAAAACCTTTCTGACTGTTTCATTTCTCCCTCCTGCTTTTTTATAGAGAGGGACCACTCGCCAAAGATGACAGCTCCGTCAAACCCACCTCATGCCGCTCCACAGGAGCAACGCTTTCTGGTGTTGTTTGACTTTGACGAGACCATCATCAGTGAAAGCAGTGATGACGCTGTGGTGCGTGCTCTGCCGGGCCAGAAGCTCCCTGACTGGCTGAGGAACAGCTACAGGGAGGGTCACTACAATGAGCACATGCAGAAGGTTTTGGCGTATATGGCGGAGCAGGGCGTGTCCAAAGATTCCATCCATTCAGCTGTGGTGAAGATCCCACCGACTCCTGGCCTCCTGAACCTCTTCCAGTTTCTGCAGAGCCACCAGCAGGACTTTGAGCTGGCTGTGGTCTCCGATGCCAACATGTATTTTATTGAAACGTGGCTGGAGCACGCTGGGTTTCGCCACCTTTTCAGGAAGATTTTCACAAACCCGGGCAGCTTTGATGCGACCGGCCGCCTTGTGCTGCTCCCTTTCCACTCACACTCATGCTCCCATTGTCCCGACAACATGTGCAAGCAGGCGATCCTTCGGGATTATTTGTCGGGAAGGCAAAAGGAGCGTGGCGGTGCTGCCTTCCAGAGAGTGTTCTATATTGGAGATGGGGCCAATGATATCTGCCCCTCTCTGGCTCTGGAGCCCCAGGACACAGCCTTCCCCAGGAGGGGCTTCCCAATGCACAAACTGCTGCTGGAGGTGCCGCAGTTCAAGGCAAACATAGTTCCATGGGTCAGTGGTGAGGACATAATGGACTCTTTGAAGAAAATAATGGAGGAGAGATGAGATCTGTGCGTGTCTGTGCTTGTGAAAGAGGAGGGAAAATGCAGCAAAAGTGCACCTACCCTGGTATTGGTGAAAAGCAAGATATGCATGATTTTAGCCCAGACACAATTGGTACAACTTATAAAGATGTAACCAAACAATAGTTCTGCATTTTGGAAATACACGTCTTGGTTTTGTTGCAGAGAGTTAGGTGTCTGTTGAGAAATATGTTAACTTTTTTCACTCTTTTTTGCTGAACAACGTGAACTAACATGGCAGTCTGAGAATTTTAGAAGCTCTCCAGGCAAGCAGTTCCGTCTTGTTTGCAGTCTTTATGCTAAACTAAGCAGCATATTGACCATGCAGACAACAGAATGGTATCTCTTAACCAGAAAGCAATGAAGCTCCCAAAATGTAGGACTATTCCTTTAGTGCTAGCCTAGTATGAAACCCTAATGTAATAGTATTTATGGTGTATGCACTGTTACAGGTCTCATTGGAATGCAAATGAATAAGCTCGCAGGTTCAGATGATCATGATCAATAATGGACATATGCAGTATTGATTATGCACTTCGTTCTCAAGTCTGATCAAAATGCTAAAGAACATTTCAACCAAAGTGGAGTCTGATGTGCTCTGGAGTGAACTGAATCAGCTCATCTAACAAACCATCAGTATGAATGTAGTTTACGTGTGAATATCTCACTGTGTCTGACGTTTCTGAATCTGTGTGAGTGTAGAGATTACAGCTTGAAACTGTTCCATCGTTGTGGGTCCCGGTGTTGACAAGCTTCTTTTTAAAACGCCATCGAAGACCTCGACGACAGACGCATAAGTGGGATCAGGTGTCGTAGCGCTACCCGGAACAAAGGACCACACATGTCGCGTCGGGCAGGGACAAGGACGGCGTGGAGCAGGAGTAAGGTGACAGGGACTCAGGTGCAGTACCCGTGCATTCTACACCGCCCGGCACTGACACCTAATCCAGGTCTTGATTATACAACTGTAATCTACACCAGCAAGAGATCCAGCAGGAGAGCCGCAGCCATACACCTGTTATACACTGTTTCTCTGACACAATACAATAAAGGGTAATGTGAAGTACTAATTTTAGATTTTAAAGTCCTTTTGTGTAGGTATTAGCTCACATCCACTGTACCCTGAAATTTATTGGTGACAAAACCTTAAACTAGAAATGATTTGTAGTCTTTAACACCTTGCTTATGTACGAATGTATAAACTACAGTATTGTGAGTGAATAGTATTAAGGGTTTTGGTATTACTAACTCAACATCTAACCTCACTCTGCCTCACTGAAGTCATGACATGGCGAGAAAATATATTTAGGAAAATCTAAATGGTGTCTGTTTTTAGCATTTTAAATTTTCTGTTCAGAATCAAGAAATGGAATATTTTGCTTCAGGGTCTTATTTCCATTTTTTCCATCCTGTTTGCAACAAACTGTCCAAATTACTGTACAGCTGAGGCATGTGTACTGTACATGTGTTCATTTTTGCAGCCTGTTTAACACTGTTTTAACATTTTTAGTAGGGATTCTTTCAAGTAACTTTTAAAGAAAGCTGATAATTGAGGATATACCTGCATTCATTTTGTATTTAAAATCATGTTTGTCAAGCCATTATACTTAGAAATGGGCAAGTGGTGGTGCTGATGAAAAGCAGTGCAGTGGTATGTTTGTTAACTCATGAAATAAGTCGAGCCTTAACAAACAACTTAAGTGCTGGAAATGTCCTTTAACCAGTGTTTTAGTTTCTCAGGGAGTAGAGAAGAAAACAAGCAAAGATAATACTACTAATATTAATAATATATGTGTATAAAAATGTGTTCATTTGCACTCTTCACGCTAAGAACAAAACGTTTTATTTGTGACTGAAAAGTGTGACCCTGACATTCTTTTAGATTAAGAGCTAATCCATTAATGCTGTATGATTAGGAGGTTCTAGTTCTGTGAGCTTTCCTCTGTGTGACACTACAGTTGTTAGAAATATAATACAGCAGTACTTTACTTCAGTTAAATGTTTGTGTACCTGTCTAAAGAGTTTTGTGCAATAATTCAAAGCTGTATACTTGATATAAAACAAGAGTTTAAACAGGAAGAAAAACTTTTCAGGGATGTGAATCGAGCCCGGATCACCAAACCGTTGTATTTTTTAACAAAACTTTAAAATCACATTATAACAACCAAATAAAATGATTCTGTGTTAGCCGAGACTGTGGTCAACTAATACACTACCTTTTTCATTTTTGTGGTTTGCTGTACATCAAGTGTGTGTGTGCTGAATCAAAAATCTAAAAGTAAGTGTGTACAGCATCATTGTAACGGGAATATAAAGCCATTATCTGACTATGTGCTTCTGTTGTGTGATTTGTAAGTGTGACCCAAGACTAATACAACACAAACGTATCAATTAAAGATCAGTTAAAAGTCCATTTCGAGGTGTTTGATCACATGAGTTAGCCAGATTTTAATCGGACTTTTTAAATTTAAACACACGCTGATGTAAAAAGAAAAAATACATATATAAATAAAGGCAAAAATTAGATTTTCTTCCACATTTATACTTTCATGATAGCCTAGCCGCGCTAGACAACCCACGGCAACGAATTTAATTCTCTGCCAGGGTGGGTCTTGTTACCCTCCATAAGGCTCGAGGCTGGATTCTCCTAAAACTGGCCGGACCAATCACCATGAAGTGTAGAGTCAGAAGGCGGGCGTAACGAAGTGACGACAGAGGCGTGACGATTCTGGCAGAAACAACAGAAATAAACAGTTATCTTTCGACTCGGCTTTGACCACAGCCCTTAAAGATTTGAAGCTAAAATTCAACTTGAAAGATAAACAAAGGACGGCACTTAAGTGTTTCATTGAGAAGAAAGACGTATTTGGACTTATGCCGACGGGATATGGCAAATCCTTAATATACCAGTTGGCTCCACGGCTCCGTGCCTCCTCTGGTTGGGAAGCTAATGGGACTTAGCCACAATCAGCCGGTGCTCTCGGAACTACGTCAGCCAATTCATTATATACCTACCCAATTGCTGCAGAGGGATTTGATAGACAACCTTTTAGCCCGCCTCCCTCCCTGTCGAGCTTCCCTGGACCCTTGTGCCGTCAGAAACATGGGTATAGCGTGGCTAGGCTACTTTCATGACAGTTTGGCAGTGATATTCAATTTATTTTCCTATATAAAAAATAAGTTTAAAACATGGGAAATGTGTATTAGAGCTGAATTTGTGTCAAGTTTCAAATGTATGACTTCAGGAAAATAGTGAGAACAAACCACCAAGAGTGTACTGATGCTAGCATGCTCACCTTTATTTCTTTAGAATTCAACTTGGATTCTTTTTTATTAGCTGCTTCCACTGTCAGTGGTAGTAACTAATAAAAATGGTGAGATTAGGTTGGTGTGTGACATTTTTTCAGCCTCTGAAATGGGACATGCCAGAAATAGAACCACTGGGTGAGTTATTTAAATCCTCTTTCAAGCAAAATACCGGGAAATCTGCTATTATAGCTTCTTGTTACTGAGTCTTTGCTGCTTTTCTTTGGATCATGGAAATCTTTGGAAAAGAGCCAGTATCTATAAACTACTTTCAACTTGAGTTTCCTAAGTTAAGAATGAATTATGAAACTGTGTTAAAACTGCACTTGTAAGTTTGTGCTTAGCTTGGGCCAGAAAACAAAAAGTTATTTCTGTATGTCTTTGTTGATGTTACTGGTTTTAAATTGAATTTATTTAAAGTGAAGTCTGGAAGAAATTGTAAGAAGATGGGGAGTGACTGAAGAAAGATGATCTTTCCTCCCAAAGTAGATGATTTAGCTTCAGATGAGGGAAGAGATGTGGAATTAGTGGAGTGATCTGAACCAGTTTGTAATCTTGCAGAACTACATCCAGCTAAAGGTCAAAGTGAAGACAGAAGGGCAGGATTAAAGGAGAGAGAAGGCAGAAGTGATGAGGTGGTGCAGATAGAGAGCAGGCGGTTCGTGGCAACATGAACAGATATGGCAAGGAGAGAAACATCATAGCATTTAGGTGAAGGAGTAAAGTTTGTGTGTATGAGAATGCAAAGAAGTCTAGCTTTTTTTGGGTTTATTTGTTTTTTTCAAGTTTGTTCTTAATTTTGATAATCTTTAAGATAAAAACAACACAAATGTTTTCACCAATAAGAAAAAGTCTGACTTTAGTCAGCATTTCAGCAGCTCCTTAGAAATGTTCCCTTTATCATTGAATCCCATTATATAAACTGCATGTCTTTATTTTTTTCCCCACAAAAATCAAAACAAGAGGAATTTGAAGTAAAACAGATTTTAATGATTGCACTGTGAAAACCAATTAGTCAAGCTAAGAAAGCATATTAAAGAACACAAAGATGGAGCTTAAGTGGTACAATTTACACCATTATTCCCAACTTGATGATTGGTAACACCTTAAATTTGAAGGTGACATCACTGAATCACCATCAAATGTGGTGAAAATGAGACAATAATCACAAGCAGAAACCACTTCACTGCATTCCAAATTCTGTTTCCTGGCCAGAAGATGGCGCTAAGTCAACATATCTCTGTATTAATGTCTCACGAGTGTCCTCTGTGAATGTGACTTTGGTCAGTTCTGTACTTCAATCATTTACGCTAACTGGGACTTGTGTTGATTAATTAAGAAACAACGTGACAACATTAGAGTGACGCATCCTTCGGCATAAACAGCAGGGCTGGTGTAAATATGTGAAGCATCTCTCCGAGGTCATGACAGTGAAGGCTGGAGGCTGCAGTGAGTGACATGACGTGTGGTCTTAGTGTGTGATCCATGTCACCATGTGATGCTGCTGCAGTCAGTCCAGCAATTTGTTGATTCAGCTCTGTATGGAAGTCGGCCTGTTTGTCGCTGTGTTTAACCCGTATTTCCTCTCTCCTCTCTGTACTGCCGTCTTCTCTTCTGGTTTGACTCCTGTCAGATCAGATACAGCCACTCCATTTGATCCATCTTTGCATCCAATCTCTTCAACATTGTTCTCTCCCCCTGATTTATTCTGTCACTCCGTCCCTCGGGTGATTCCATGTTATTGTTGTTGTCCACTGGTATATTTTCTTGTGTCACGTCCAGGACGTCTAATGATAATGACACAACAAAACGCTGACAATACAGAACACTTGTAGCCAACTCTTACTCTGCTTTTCTATTTATTTATACATCATCCTCCTCTGTAAAACACATCTGTTGGTTCTGTACTTTTTCACCTCTCAGTTTAAATGATCCCAACAGTATTGATCCATCAATTTAGGCCATATTGAGCCAGAGGGACGAGTACGTGCTGAGTCTATTATGGTTAAATAGGCAAAAGATAACTTGCTGTCCGCCCTCAGTGACCTCCAGAGGTGGGTAAATGGATAGAAAACCCAATTAACATCAATCCGGTGGAGAATGATGACAAATCGGATCCGAAACTCGCCAACGACAGCCTCAGCGCCTCCTGTTGTACCTCCCTGTCAATATCCAGATATCAGCTGATACAGCCCGTCCTCCCAATAATAACACAAGACACTCAACTGTTGAAATGCCTTAAATTGCTAGCGCAGTCCGATGATTGCTTTTATGGATAACCCCATCGATTCTTCTCCATTCAATTACTCCCTCCGAGGTGAAAGATAACTCAGTTAAGGGACTTGGGCTTTGTAAGAGGTCACTCTGAATTAGGATCCAAGCTTCCTATGCCAAAATGCTATCAGTCTGATTAGAGTTTTAAGTGTTTCCACTCCTCTGAGTTTGATTTTTCTGGTTGATAGTAGTAAGAATACAATGGCAGCCAAAAGTCAAGGTAATAGCTTTGAGCAGGAATCTCTCCCTGGAAGAAAAAAGTCAGTTAGCAACATGGAGAGGAGGGAGATGTGTGGCCTCTCTGAGCTGACGTTCGTCTTACGTCCTTGAGATGAACCGGAGAGATAAAACAAAGATTCCTCCCCTTGTAGGTTGTCAGGCACACAAAAAACAACAATGCTGGAATTGTGTCTGTGTGTCCTTGTGGATGTCGGTATCACAAAATAACCCTCCCTGCACAGTGAGATGCTTTCATTAATTTATCTGTGTGAGGAAAACTGACAAGAAGCAAAGCAGCGTGTGTCTGAATGCAGCACAAAGTAGAACACATAAGGACCAAATGTTTGTGCTGAAAGTAGTTAAGTTATTAAATCGATGCTCTTGGGGTTTAGATTTGCACTTGCATAAAGATTGAAGTATGGAAATAAATGAAGCAATTAATCTCTAGTATGAGTCCTGGATTTTGCAATTCCCACAATGCAACTAAATCCTTCATTAGAGCCTTGATTCTTCAAACCTTTGCATATAGTCTGATCGTCTTCTTGGACTTTAGAAAGCTCCCTCTAGAGCTACAGATGACACTATACAGCTGTTTTTTCATGTTAAGTAGCAGCCTATAGGCAGCTTGTTTAGTGCATTGTGTGATAGCATAAAGCAAAAAGTCCCCTTTTGTATCCAAACCCTGATGGAAGAAGATGAAACAAACTGTCAGTGTCTGTTCAGTGTCAGACTATAAATATACAGTACAGGGTCTGAAAATTTTCCCCTTTTCAAAAAGTCCTGACTCTTATTGCTGTACAGGAAGGAGCCAGAGAGGTTGCAGTGAAGCTTAACGTTCTGCACAAAAGATGTAGGTTACTGACATGTGTAGGACCACATTTTTTGACATGCTGTGCTGCACTGAATGCTATCTGCTAGAAGTTCATCCCTGTGGTCCTTCATCACCAGATGATGCTTCGTGTCCATGTAGACAAAGATGAGTTCAACATGTGGCTACAGAACAATGAACCGTGGTATATAGTAGCAGAACTGGTATTTCTAATATAGCTCTTTACCGTTCTTCTGCAGATATGTAAAAGGTGATGCATGCAGCCAGTGGTGCAGTGAGACACAAATGTAGGTTTGAAAATGACAGGAGGTCAAGTTGCCTTTATGAGCCAGTTATCATTCATCAATATATACAAATCTGGAGGGAAAGCTGTTCAGTAGAAATGTCTGTCAGCCTTACATATTTATTGTATTAGCGGTAAATCATTTGTTGAGTCCGGTGTGTGTAGTTTTGCTCAAAAATTTGATTTTTGAGTGCAAACCTTTCCTGTTGTGTTTGATTGCACAGTCAAGGCACAAATTGCACAGACCTTGGCATGTAGGGTGAAAAAATGGGGGCACTTCCTGAAAATGTGACTCAGCTTCCAACATAATACTGTTCTGTAAACTTTATCTCTCTGACTGCGATACACAGGAGGAAAAATATAGAGTAGTCAAAGACAGATCTGATGATTACAACAGTTTATAAAGATGCTACTGGCAACATGGGTCACAAAATAGTGTGATATGAAAAAAGAGAGAGCCAAATTAAAGAAGATAAGTGATATCAGTGTTTTAATGTCTTCTAATAACCACACACTGAAAGTACCGGTACAAGAAAATTTAAATATTTGTGTGAACTACTAAAAAGCATCTAAGCATTTCTGTTGCCCTCATGTGTGTTTTTTTTAATGCAGACAGGACTTTCAAAACTTTTTTGATATGGCCACCAGGTTAAAATATTTTCATATTAAATTATTATAAACATGTTAGATGAAGAAGTGTGCAAACTAAAACATGGAGCTAGCATAGACTAGCACTTCTTAATTTAATTCCAGCAAGCTATCTGAGAAATTATATTTGATACTATTTAGAAATTTTATTTATTTATTATAGAAAGTGTGTATTATGTGATCCTAAAAAGCAAAATGACTCAAAGCAGTGTCTTATTTAGACAGCAACTATAGGGTGTCTTATTTTAACAATATCCACTTGATAAAATGGGAACACAAAGGAATTTATTTTTTAAAAACCAAAGAAAAAATATAGAAAAAGATTCTCAATAATTTTTTAACCTATTCAGAATCTTTATTTCTCCTTTTAAGTTATATTTTTATAGCTAGTATAGAAGCATTTTTCCTTTTATTTATTTATCTATTTACTCATAGAGCTCTGGCTAGATGCACTTTACTGCTTTGCACTTGAATAGATTTGCATGCAATTTCGTGTACAATGACAAATAAATCTACTCTACTCTTTTCTATTCTATCTTGATTTTGATGCCTAATTGGATGACACTGCAAAATACACTGGGACCAGGCAGTGAATATATGTAATCTGTACAAGTTTGACATTTTTAATGTCAGATTGCCATGCCTTTTTTAATTACCACTGTGATTGTGATTTTAGAGTTGACTTTATGTGATGCCACGCCCACTTTAATGACTTTTATGGAGATTTTTTTCATAATGAAATGCGTTTTCTGCAACGCATAAGCAAATTTTTGGGGATGTTTCATATATTCCTTGAAAAGATACTCATGCATAGCTTAATTTTCTCAAAATTCCCATGTGTCTCACTCCACATCAACAAAGAAACTGTGCTATGATGCTTGACTTTCTCTCTCTCTCTCTGAAACCCCTCCTGCCTCCTGCAGCCAGTTTTGTCTTCCTCTGCTGACACAATCACACTGTCTCCCTCCTCACTCCAGGCTGCGCGTTAAAATAGCTAATTTTACATTTTAATGAATAAGAACTTAACTCGCCTGAAACTTTCAGAGTGTTTTTATTACTGGAAGAGAGTGTTATATTCTTTTCTGTTATTCGGCAGTGAAGATTTTTTTTTCTTTTTCGCTGAGAAAACCGGAGAACCGTGTTTTGCAAGATCCAGACGCTGATCCAGAAATGTGCGCCTGAAAAGGTGAGGCGGCTTTAATGAACTGTGAGTACATTAATATTTGGGAAAATTTTTTCGAGGAAAACGTTCTGAAAAACTACAGAAAAACGCGAAAGTACCTGAAATACTTTGAAATTTGTCTTTCCATTTTTTCCTCTCTATAATTTGGGTGAGTTTTAACTGAACAAGCAATGATGCTAAATTAGCTAGTTTATCAAAGTCAGTACAGTTTGCTTTCTGTTTGAAATTTACTTAGCTGTTATTTTACAGTTTTTAAGTCACTATAGTAATACAAACGTATTTGTTAAGAATTTATGCAATTTAATAAGCTATATACATCATATTTCCATGAAGGTTGAATTAAAAACACCTCTCTCAGAGAAGTTTTTATTATTTCCCTTAGTGTTAGCATAATGCTAGCACCAGAAGCTGCTGCTCCAGGTGATCTGAGGAGGTGTCACTTATTTTTAGTCATTGTTTTTCTTTATGAATTTTGACAAAGAAAGTGAAATATGCCATCACAATTTGCCAGAGCTCAACTCAAAGACGGCTTGTTATCACAGTCCAACACTCTGTAACTGAAATACATTCAGTTAGCTAATTAGCTTACATTGTATAAGTAAAAAAGAGAAGAGCAGCAAAGCTTAGCATTTTCAAAAAATCATCAAATTAAGTAAACAAATTAACAAAAATCTAATTAATCTAAATGCATTACAAATTCACTGTTGCTCATTGGGATCAATAAGACCTTGTGCTGTATTTACATTTTCCTGTCATTTATTGAACTGAATTGGTCTGATCAGTCCCTATCAGTTTAATTATTTTGGCTCACACTGATAAATACCTTATATTTGATCAGTTTTAGTCCATGCACAGCACAAAACCTTACTGAAATTATCTAAAGCTGTTGTACATGCTGTTCTTTTTGAGGATTTTTAACCTTTGCAACATTTGAAAATGAAATTACATGTGACTGGAAGAACATATAGGCTTAGAAGAACTGTAATTGTAATGATCAGGTTTTCTTTCACTATAAAAGGGTTTAAACTAGAGGCTAAGCAGAGTTCTCTGACTTTAAACACCTATGTACATGTGTTAAAATCACAACAAAACTCTCACCGTCCTTTGAACAACAAAAACAGATGATTTATTGTATTATCTTTGTTGACTTTACAGGCACACAGGGTTGATAATCTCTCTGAATTTTGGCTGGGATAACAAGAAGGATTGGAAGCAAACAAAGGATAACACAATCAGGTAACAAGATTCACCTCATAAGGCACAAATACATTCATAAGACCATAAATTTAAAACACCTTGCTTTGTTATCATTACTGAGTCAAAATAAATGCCAGAGACCTGTAATCTACCATGCTTTGTAGGCACTCATAGCAGTCAAAATTGCAGTAATATTAGGATTAAATTTTGCAGGAAAAGCACAAACTGGTGAACAGTGTTTACTTCCCTAATAGAATTAGCACATAATGAAATGTTAATGTAAGAAAAAGTAGGCTTAGGAGGTGACCACATTGCCAAGTGGTTGGGGTGCATACCACATAGACACCGATGTCCTGAGCAGTGAGTCCCCAGTTCCTGGTTCAATTCCCGGGTGGAGACCATTTCCTGCATGTCCTTCACCAACTCTCTCCCCTTGTTTCCTGTCTCTCAGCTGCCAATAAAAGCATAAAAATGCCCCCAAACTGTTATTTACTGAAAATAACACTTGCTCCTCTAGTACTACACAGTATTTCCCGGCTGTGTTGCAGGACATTTGATGGGTTATGCAGTCATTGTGTACTGCTATCGATTTTTTGCAGGTTGACAAAGTAACTCTTCTTGCTGGAGGCTTGCGTCGAGATCAAATTATGTTCCACATGCTGCAACCTCGGTGTGTTTTGACATCTTTGAGTGAATGGCTCACAATGTCATTCCATGTTTTAAACGCTAGTTACAGTGACAAGCCAGGCTGGACCTAAAGATTAGGTGAAATTCTTTCCTTAATTGGAGCTATTCCTCAGGACATTGTTTATTGTTCTGTTAAAGCAAGTCAGCTATGACATGTAGTGATGGTGTTTTCTGCCTCCGGTTTATTCTGCTGGCTATTGTCATTGTTTTGTTTCTTGATTCAGCCCTCATTAGTGCTCATGGTTTGTCCACACAAACCTGCCTCTAGCTTCTCTCTAGCTCTGGATTCCCGTTGACTGATTGGCTTCCGAATGCAGCATGGAAACAGCTGAACCATTTCCTCAGTCTATAGGATGTTGCAAGGGTTTCTTGCATTTAAGATGCTGACTGTGTGGTCTCAACATGTCTGGTTTAGGTCCAACCGAGGATGTTTGCTGCACGTTGTTCCCTTCCTTATTTCGATTTTTCCCACCACCACCAGCTTTCTACTCTGTAGCGTGGGTCCAATCAAGGAAAAATACCCCCAAAAAATACTTAAAGAGCCGTGTCAGCAAACTACAAACATTTTACAGTTGCCTTTTAAGTTAATAGTTGGTGAGTGTTTCATACTCAAAGATAGATTTTGGGTGGAGCATCGCTTTTACTGCTTTGAAGGAAACCGCAAACCTTTACGTTCACAGCTTGAAGCCTTCTTAGATAGGTATGTACAAAGCTGGGTTTTTTTACAGGCTCTGTAGGAAGCAGGAGGCTGCTGGTCTGTGGATGGGAGACATCTGGAGAAAGTGCACTATACCACCTTCAGGCTTTCAGTGTGGCACTGCTTGTAACCTCGACTATAGGGCTGTTGCTACATTTTTAGACGAAGGAGTTTTACATTAAGGCATAAGTGTGAGGTTTATGTTCTCTTTTTCCTACCACTAAATTAAGTGATTTTATTGAGGTATGTGACAGAAAAAGTGTTGACAAGAGGCTCTGGTTTGGTGCATACTTGTTTAACATGGTGTGTTTATCCCAAAAATCCGGCCACAATAACTTAAAGGCAATTATCTAAACACGTGTTTGTTCACCCATTTGTTTGTGTTCGCGTTGGGAGGCCGATGCTCTGTTTTCTCACAATTATCTCAAAACTGGGGGATTGCTGATCACGTGTATTTAGGTTGCTTCCCCAACTAGTGTGCCAGAGTTGAAGTTTGTTGTTTGGTGAGTGAAATGTATTCAAGACTAGTGCAAAAGCTGCACATCATTTGGAAAAATACAAATAAAGGTTGTAAGAAATAGATTTACCACCATTCTGTCAGCAGATACCACATAGCCTCAATGCTTGTGACAAGCATGTGTCCTCGTTCTCAAGACACCACCATGTACTAGTTGTCAAAAACACCCCAAGGTTCAGTTAAAGCATTTATTATTAAACCTATTTTTGAGTCAGTCATTACTTTCATTCAAAAGGATGAATTGGACCTAAGTGTGATGTATAATTAGCAGATTGTTAATCCCTAAAATGAATGATTTTATGACTCACGGATCAATTATATTACATTCTGTTGTTGTCCGGCAGTATGTCTTGCTTTGCTGATGAGCTGAAAATAAGCAATGTGAGGGAATATCTCAGTTTCTTGAGATTTTTTCCATTACTTTTTTCAGATTTGTGTTTGAGTGGTGAAAGTTGTGCTACTGAGCCTCCAAACGGTGTATTACACAACATGGCCAGATGTGCAGTTTGAGAGGGCACGTGACTTTTAATGAGAGAGTCAAAACTCTTCTTTTTCTTCACAGAGCGAGACCTTAAGAAGCATTGTAGCTGTTATGTTCGCAGCAGCTGGACCTGTTTTTTCGTCACAGTGACTCAGTGTGACAGTGTGTCAGTGCGCTTATTATTACAAAGTGTCAGTGCAAGAAACTTTCTGCGTCACGCCGTCAGTGGAAGTGTTTGGAGCCCTGCATATGGACTCATAAAATTGAATTTGCACTTTGATTGCAACAAATTTAATCCAGAATTTGCGTTTATGATGAATACAAATCACATCAATCCATCAGTCAGACTTTGTATTGGACTTTTCATACAAACAGAACGTAACACAAAGTACTTAACAGGACAAAAACTATAAAAGCAGAGCACTCTTCCGCATTGCTATCAACCTTTTTATTATTTTAATGATTGTATTACTTATGTAAGGCAATATATTATTAGTGGGGGAATGCTGATGTTCACAATGTGAGTATTCAGTGTGGAGTGTTATAAAACAGTGACATATTTTCTTAAACGCTTAACCTGATGTCACAGCTATTATCAGAATTGCTTCTGATTAATTTTCTAATCCTTTTGCAATCATATGGAAAACAAATAACAGAAAATCCTAAGTTACCTTGTTATGTGGTCAGCCTCCTGTGGGAATAACAGATTTCTTCTCAGTGGAGATGGATTGAAAGAGTGGCTTTTTGATTCACACCCTGAACGATATATAGTAACAGAATATATTTTTACGTCGACAGAACAGCAACCCCAGGCATGTTCCTATATCACCTGACCTCAGTCTCTGTCCCCGGTTGGTAGATGACTGTAAAATGCATACAATAACAGCAGCACAGGAGATGGATTGTGTGAATACAAACTATTTTAAGAAACCCTCCAACATCACATACACAAATGCACTCACACTCAGGCACACATCACATGTGCAGACGGTCTAGACCTTTTCCCTCACATGCGGCGTCTGCAGTGTTAGATTTGAGCAGATGGGTGTCTTCAGGTTAAACAGAGTTTTTTCAGGGTTAGCTAGCTGCAGTATGTTGGCTTCTCGTTCAGTAGTGGACCAATTATTTTATCGTGGACTGATACAAAATGTAACCGATAAAGAAATCTATGCTTTCTGTACCAATTTTCTTCTTCTTGTTAATATTATTCAGTTCTGCTGCTCTGGAGATGAGCAGATAAACAGCCTAATATGCTTTATTCCTAAGTTGTGAAATATCTATGCGATATAGTGTGTGTAAATCACTGCTTGCAAATTGCTGTGACTAAAAAATAATGTTAAGTAGCTCCTAATGTGTTATATAAGTAACATAATGTAGTTCCATTATGGGCAATCAATTAATGGCTTTACTTTAGTTAATCAGTTTTTTTTAAATATAAATACGTGTCACATTCTGTGGGGATAAATGGCGAATGCATTTAAGGTTAATGCACATCTGACGGCAATATATAGATGGTAGCAAATGCCTCACAGCTTGGAGTATTAAAGTCTTTAAAATGATTACACATTTACTGTTCATTATCAGCCTTCTTGTGCCTTTTAATGCGCCACTTTGTATAACACTGTAATTTAGTGAAATTAAACTTGAAAAAAAATTGATGACTGGTATGACTAGAACAGTGAACTGGTTTCAGTGTTTCAGGTTTAATTTTCCAGCACAAATAAAGTACTTATCATTCGTCTGTAGTGGACAGAGCATCTAGATGGTCAGACATTGTACTAATGCCAAGTAAAATGCCCGTCAGGGGAGTTCAGTTAACAATAGCAATTATGGTTAGACATTCCATTGTCATCATTACTCTTTCTTTTGTGTATTGTTGCCAAGGTTATGTTTAGACTTCAGTTTTAAGGCACAGCTGTTAAAAGAAGAAGGATAAAAGTGTTGTTATTGTGAAGAAATGCGTTGCTTGATAGCGTGTAAAGGAAAGACAAAGTAGTGGCCTGCGTTGCATTACAAATCACAGTAACTGTGTTTGAAGGGAGGTGTGCCTCCTGCAGATGACTGGAGTGCTCAAAGCTCTCCGCGCCAGCTAGTGAAGCTTTGTGAATACAGCCGATGAGTGTGCAGCGTCTTTATTTGTAGAATGAAAACTGAACCATTTATTTTGTGCGTGGGAAAGAGAGACACATTGAGAGACACACTCAAAATGACAGATTAATAAGTAATTTTTTTTTTTCCCTCTCTGCAGATCAGACTGTTGAGACTTATGGAATTCCTATAAAATCATTTCAGGGGCTTCTGGGTTGATAATTTGCTTGTCTTTAAATGGGAAAAATATTTAACAGTAAGGAGGTCTTTGGTGAAAGCGATTTCATTGTAACATGTTGATTTGTATAAGTGGAGGGCATGTCAGGAGGAGCACGCGTTTTCTCAGAGTGACATGAGTTACACTTTGGATGGATTCATTTCAACATAAAGCCTCACACTGCAAATAGATCTTCAGATATTCCATCTTATGAAATTCATACAAACCTATGTTTTAGTAATCGTCCCTATTATTGTTGTCTCAACACCAAAACTATGATTTTGATTCAATACTTTCCAAAACGTATCAATAATAGTACAGATACTGAAATGATGCCACAGAAAAAATCTAAAACATCAGGAAAAGTAAGGAATAATAGTTGGAACTCCTCATGCAATGTTTGTATTAATCACGAAGAAAAAATGAAAATACTTTGACAATATCAGTGCAGAACAGTTTAGGATGTGGAAGGAAGAGTGAATGATTGCACCATCGTGGCTTGAAACATTTTCATATCTAACATGAAATGGTGAACATTGCTGCTTATAAAAGGTTAAATCTTTGCAGAGATAAGCGTGAGTAGCACTTTAGTGCACATTTTGATCGCTCGTTTTCCGTCTGTGTGCAAGATTTCAGGTGATTATTGTCACTGGTGTTGTGAACACTTGATTTTTAGAGTTAGCTGTGAAGTTAACATAACCACTGTGAATCTTGCATTTGCTTATAGAGATGTTTGCCAAATTATTAATTTGACTAAAAAGATGAAGCCCCATTAAACTGGTATAATTGCCCTTAATTGCTTCATCAAACTCTGATAGTGGAAAATGTTGGATTATCACAAATAAGCACTTTCATTTGAAGGAATAGGAAAATTATTTATCACAGTCGTGAACTTGTCACACTATGAATCCTTTTGACAAGTTGCCATTTTTGCCTTTTTTGCAAACTTCTAAGGAATTATTGGAATTTTCTTCCTGAAAGTTTTGCATATTTTCAGAAATTTGAGGAATTTTTTTGGCTGAATTTTTGGATTTTTCTCAGACAAAGAAACAGTATTTTTTGGGTGCTCATAAGTGAAGACAACAGGAGGGTTAAAACAATGTAATTGATCATGTACTAATATGATAAAATGAGGGATAGTATTGTTTATAATGTCATTTTTTGGCTTCCCCTTCTGGTATTTATGTACCACACTAATGTCTTTAGTCAGTCTGATATCCTGAGAAGTATCTGGAGGCAGCTTATCACACGTGTGCCGTGTATGGTTTTATTTTTACAGAGATCATAGTGTGCAGACTTGGGATCTTGCTTCTGTTTGTTTACTAGTCACTTTATTTACTTCAGTCTGTGTCTGTTGATGCTGTGTAGGAAGTGTGTGTTATTTTTTGTGACAGTAAAGGTCTCACAGTTCTTAGCTGCACCCCCATAACAATGCTGGATTAAATTGGATGTTTTCCCACATGAGAAGGAAAAAACTGCAATGCAACAAAATACGACAACATTAGAAGAAATGCATAATCACCATTTAGTGCCTCGAATAAGGCAAAACAGTAATTTAATGTGTATCGGTATTTATTTTTGCCAGTCTTAATTTGCTTTAAATGTATTGGCCAGTTATAATTAGCTTTGCCCTTTGTGTGACTTTGCTTCATATCGTTTTAGTTTATAAAACTAGTGCAGTCTCGTTCACTCTCTCCTAATTAATTAGTTTACTATTTGCTGTTAGTATAGAGATGACATAACAACCTCAGGTGGTAATCTGAGACTAAATATCCCCACAGTTTGGTTCAACTGAATGAATAAATTGTGATTATTTGTGAGTATTATGTAGATATTTTTTTCTCATTATCATTTCTTTTCTTTCCCCAGGGCAGTAACAGAAGGTGTATGTTGCCTCTCACTGTAGTTTTCCTGCCACTACCATGAGTTGGAGTTTCCTGACTCGCCTGCTGGAAGAAATCCACAACCATTCCACATTTGTGGGCAAAATCTGGCTCACTGTCCTCATTGTTTTCCGCATTGTGCTGACAGCCGTAGGCGGTGAGTCCATCTACTACGACGAGCAGAGTAAGTTTGTTTGCAACTCTGGCCAGCCAGGCTGTGAGAACGTCTGCTACGACGCCTTCGCTCCGCTTTCACATGTCCGCTTTTGGGTTTTCCAAATCATTCTGGTGGCCACGCCGTCGCTCATGTACCTGGGATACGCTGTCAACAAGATTGCTCGGGCAGAAGAGCAGGCTGACAGCGGGGGAGTGAGTGGATTTTCACGAAGGAAACCCAAGAAGCACTGTCTGGCAGGCAGAAAGCAGCACAGCAGCACTGAACAGGCCGAGGATCACGACGAGGAAGACCCAATAATCTACGAAATGACAGAGGCAGAGAGCGACGGTGGGGAAGCAGCAAAAGGAGGAAGCAGTGACAGACAAGTAAAAGGGAAGGTCCGCCATGACGGCCGTCAGCGTATCAAAGAAGATGGACTGATGCGCATCTATGTCATCCAGCTCTTGGCCCGCTCCTTGCTGGAGGTGGCTTTCTTGTGTGGACAGTACTTCCTGTATGGATTTGCTGTACCTGCCACTTACGTGTGCTCAGACCTGCCCTGCCCTCATAGCGTGGACTGCTTTGTGTCACGGCCGACTGAGAAAACCATCTTTCTTCTCATCATGTACACCGTCTCCGTGCTCTGTTTGGTCCTCAATATATGGGAGATGCTTCACCTGGGCATCGGCACCATCTGTGAAATTATACGCTCCCGCCGGGAACAGCTCCATGACGACGAGCTATACAGGCTTACAAGGGCTCAAGGGGCTCTTAATGAGGCGGGATTGAGTGGGGACGATTACAGCAGCTACCCCTTTTCATGGAATGCACCATCGGCTCCACCAGGTTACAACATCGCCATAAAGCCTCTTCTGGTACCCACTGGAAACCACAGCCAGCCGCTTCCCATCACCGATCTCACTAATGCCAAGATGGCGTGTCGGCAGAACCATGTTAACATTGCCCAAGAGGAGCGTCAGCAGTACACCAGTAATGATGAAAACCTGTGCAGAGCTGGGATGGGAGATGCCCCCAGAGGTGTTCACAAGGACATCGGTCAGCCTCCGAACAAGCTGGAGGTTAACAGTCAGGCCTACAGCCAGCTGCAGAGCCACAGCAATAACTACAGCAAGCCTCACCGCGAACGCAAACACCGGCAGGCCTCCAGACATGCCTCCAGCAAGGCTGACACGGACAGAGGCAGCAGTGGCAACAGTAGTAGCAGCAAATATGGAGTGATCAAGGGCTCTGAGTGGATCTGAAGCACAGACGGTCGTTTTCTCGTTAATCTTGAAGCAATGCAAAGCCTCAGCAAACACAGTATTTGCATAACTGTATCTAACCTAAAAAAAAAAACGAGGACAACCAATTTGCAGTATTTTTATGTGATGAAAATAAGTGAAAATATGTGAGAAGCTAAAACAGACCGATAAGAACAAGTTTACCACTCATTTATAAACCTAAATGTCTCTTCTGCTAGTAAACAGCATGTTTAATGCAGCTATGTTGGAGATTGATTGGGTCATATGCAAAATTCAATTACAGTTTACAGAGATATGCAAAAAAATGCCTTTAGTAGTATAAAAATATGCTATTTCAAGTAGAAAGTTGTCTAAAAGCAACCTTTACATCTCTGGGAGAAACACAAAATAGTCATGGCTTCATTACAATAAGTTTAAACTTGTACAGTTTTGCTGCACGGTTTCAGTGTTAGAGTTCTGCATTGAGCAATGGAACAGACCCTGCTACTAACATTTAAACAGGAACTTGCAAGAAACAGTTGAAAATAATGTGACTGGCACAACATGATGTTTAGCTCTGCTGCAAATGTAAACAGCATTGCATTACAGTAGAGTAATTTTCAAAATAATTGTATATTTTAATAGCTTTTGCTGTAAGATCCTGGTGCCGTAATTTAACAGGAGCATCTATGCTGTAATCTATAGTGCCTTAAACAGTCAAAGAGCTGCTTCATGCTGAATATGCAGCACTTTATGTTCCACATATTTTTATTTCTTTCTGTAAAATCACCATAGACTGAAAACAGGACCTCAATCCTGCTGTCTATGTAAGTATTCACCAGTTCACCATCCAGAGTTTAAAGCTTTGAGCGATATTGTTGTTTCTGAATATGCAAAAGAGTTTTTTTTAAACTAATCATCTTTTATCTTTCTTGGATTGATTGTTTTCCGGAGCCATAAATAGACTATAAAAGGAAGTATGTTTAAGCTGGTAGTTTCACCATGTTTTCAGTTGGTCAGGTTACTGACTTTTTGCCATTTTTTGGAGAGAGAAAATAAGTTCTCTAGTAAGTGTTTTGACAGATGGTAAATTGTATCGGTAAATGGAAATGCTTGGCAATGTTTAGCAACCTAACTCTGATATTAAAGCTGTTGTTAGTGTCTTACTGTCAAGCTATTATCATTTTTTACATATTTTATTTCAAGTTTATGCTGTGAAGTTATCAACTGTTAGTCCATTGGGCCTGGTATACACAATTCTTTATCATTGAAATACTTTCATTTACAGATCTTTAAACTGAAATGCCATTAGGGCTATTTGTTTGCACTGCCAATGTTTCATTTTTGAAAAACTATTTTTATGAAAAAGAAGTGCATGTTTTGAATAAAGAATTTGTATTTGTCTCATGGTCTTTGTTTTACGTATAACCATTTAGGTCTTAAGACTAGGTTTACAGTATTTAAGTTAGAATTTCTGAAGGTTTTGTGGGCATGTAGCCTAATTCAGCTGCTGTAGTTACAGCCAATGGGCTGTTCAGTGGAAGTGGTTAGCACTTTCGCCTTGCAGCAAGAAGATCCCTGGTTCGAATCCCGGGGTGGGCCTGGGATCTTTCTGCACGGAGTTTGCATGTTCTCCCTGAGCATGCGTGGGTTTTCTCCGGGTACTCCGGCTTCCTCCCACAGTCCAAAAATATGCTGAGGTTAATTGAATACTCTAAATTGCCCGTAGGTGTGAATATGAGAGTGAGTCTGTTCGTCTGTGTATGTAGCCCTGCGACAGACTGGCGACCTGTCCTGGGTGTCCCCTGCCTTCGCCCGAGTCAGCTGGGATAGGCTCCAGCACCCCCCGCGACCCTAATGAGGATAAAGCGGTGTATAGAGGATGGATAGTTACAGCCACATTGCCCTCTGCTGGAAAGGATGGGGGGAAGAAGTTTATTAACATTAGACTTTTCTGTATCCTATCTTCTCCTTCTGTGGGGGCTCAGCAGGTAAAACCTCCCAAACGTTCTGCATGTTTGTTTTAGCACTTTTTCTCAGTGTTATATGTTGGGAGCTAATGCAACAATAATTGAGTGTGTTTAGTTTTAAAATTACGTTTTAGCATCTGCAGGACATCCACACATTTAAATAGATGTTCATTTTGAAAGAGAAGACAAACCCCACTGTAACAGCAGTGTTCTGAGGACATGTGCTCATTTTAAACGCCCTTCAGGTAACTGCTATGTTGAGAAAAATGTTTAAGTTGGTTCACTCATGATGAATACAAGAGGTATGTTTTACTCTATCACTTATTCAAGCACTATCTATTGTTTATTTTTCCAGTCATTGCTGGGATTTGGCGATAGTAAGTCATAAAGGATCATAAGGATTTTTTTTTGTATAGAGCTGCTTAATGAAACTGAAACAATACTGACAATTACCGGTTGGAGTGACGATCTGCTGAAAAGTCAACTGCAGACATCAACCCAGAGATTAGAGGTGAGAATTATTTGTGTATATCTTAATTTATTAAACAACAAACAACTGTTGTCTTTACATATTATTAGTTCAGGCTGATGTGACCTTATGTTACTTACTTCAATGTGCAAAATCCTGTATGTATACGTGCCTCAAATAGGCTATACGTGTATTATTGAAAGAATTATTGATCTCAACCATGAAAAGATCTATGTGTTAACTCCAAAAAACTAGAATAACCAGAGAAAAATTACTTGCATAGAAAATGGCTTGTGCCGCGTTTAGATATTGTCAGAAGTCATGTAAAAATCACAACTACAACAAACGCAATCAACTTCTTAAAAAATGAAGCCAACGTTCAAGCTTGAGATAATAGCATGTGTCAGAAGCAGCCTTATAAGCAAATGATTTTCATTTTATTCAGTGCTTAAATAGAAAACAGAACTGAATCGGTTAAAAAGTCAGAGAAATTAGCAGCCTTTCAGACGTGAAAATCCGCTGTATTTTTAAAAAGCACTTGAAGCCAGCGTTATGCCGGATTTGACGTCACCTGTGCGTCCGCATCTCCGCCAGTGTTTTTGAAAAAGCGGCGGTTCCAGCTTCACCAGCTTTCGATGAACTGATAGCGACTATTTGTTTTTATCGCAGCTCTTCGGCACAACAACAAAACGTAATTGTGCGGTCGTTCGTTATTTCGGCACCGACAACCTGTCGGAAGGCCAGCTAGTCTACCTAAAGTTTCTGTCGTCTATTTTGAGGAAACTTTAGCTAACCTTAGCTAGGTTAGCTAAAGCTTAGCAGTTACGGCTAAATTTGCGAGCTAACAGTGTGGCCAGCTTGATGCTCAGACTGCGCAGGTGTAGTGGGATAGTATACGATAGCCAAATGCTCCTTCTGTAGGACTGAAGGATGGCAAGCTTAAACTTTTTACAGTATTGTTCTAAACATTGTTCTGTTAAACCTACCCCAGTCCAACCTTTTACAAACAGCAAAGGACATTTAACTGTTAGAAAGACGCGATAATTCGGATTTTTAAGTAAAGGCTTGGAGGTCTTGCATGAAGTTACCCAACGAATTTGTTAAACAGTTTAGTTCTTAAAAAGTTCTGCTGTAGTTATTTGGTTGGAATAAGACCTTGTTTTGTTCTTACTTAAACGTAGGATCCTGGTGTTTTGTTGTGAAGTCGTGAGCTCCTGTACTGCACCAGGGAAATGCAGCCGCAACAGTACTCAAATGAGCGAGGGCTTCTAGGAAAACTCTGTCCTGGGGAGAAGAAGCTGGAGGGGATGACCTTCTACCTGGACAATGTGAAGAAACGCCCTACAGTCCTGCTTTTGGAGGCCATATCTCTTCTAGGAGGGGTAAGCATGTGTGCCTGTGGAGTCTATAATTTTCGGAGCTCCTAAAGAACAAAAATGTTGCATACTGTAGTGTGTATGCAAGGATTGTTATCAGGTTTTGCTTTAGACTGTCACACTGTTACTTTAAATAATTTGCAAAAAAATGTGTCATTTTGTACCCAATCAGTTCAGGAAAAATGTGGTCGTTTGGGTATGTTTTGAAAGAGATTGTCTGATCAGATCATCTTATAATTTTAGTAGAAAGTACACTGAAGGAATAGTTAAACTATAAGCTGACTATACCCTTAAGCAGGGTTTTCCTGTATACAGATTTTTTTGACAACCACTACAGAGATTTTAGCCGGCCACAAAGAAAACTTGTCTAGAACCAAGATAACAAGAATTGAAAATAAAACTGGCAATACAATTTTTTAACAGATTTGCTCATTTTGATTTCTTTTACTCAAGTGTAATAGACATTTTTTTCAAATGGTCAGAAATATGTACAAAATGAATACATTTCTTTAAAATGTGGTATTACCAACTCTTTGCCTTGACTAGATGTGGACTATCATGCTTGGAGTACCCCTCAAAGGCCTGTTCTCAGCTAGAAAAATAAATGACACTAATGCTGTTTTCTTCAGTTGTACGCCACCTATATCATAAGTTTGACAATGAACAGTGTCTCTCAGCAAATAGTCATGAGCAGATGATGTTTTTTTTCTTTTAAAGAGGGTTGAGAGTTTCCTGCACAAGGATGTAAGCTTTGTTGTGACTGGAAGCCAGGAGGGCCTGAAGGAGGAGAAGTGTGTGGTTACCAAGGGAGGAGCAAAGGGGACCAGTGAAGAAGCCAAACATTCGATTAAGCAGAAGGAGAGTGGCCTCAGCATTGACAAACCCCGACAAGGAACTCCTCGACCAGTGGTACTGAGCGTTACCAACACAAGTTTTAAAACCTTTTTGCCGCCACCCCTCAAGCTTGGGATCAGCGATCTAGTCCCATAAATACATTCCATATCATACATTTTAAAAAATATACTGAACTACTATCTAATGAAATGTGAATTATGTAAATTGTGATGTAAATTCATGAGAAAAGATTCCAAATAGTTATTGATCTCATTTTCATCAGTAATTAATTTAGACAATAATCCAGTGGGTTTTACCTGAATGAAACTTGCTCGATATTTCAACCACATTTGTCTCCACAGGCTTGTGGCAGCCGAGGGAAAGCTCTGCTTGAAAAAGCTATTCGCAACAATGTAAGTTCATGCACTTCTATGTTGCAGAATTGTGGGTCAAGTTTTAGTGGGTTGTGATATTAGACTGGACTGACGTAGCTTGATATCTTGACTGGTATCTTGTTTTCAATTGGATCTGTCTCGTAGGAGCGACTGCATGGGAACAGTGTTTTGTCCAACGCTCGATCATGGGGAGTGAAGATTTTATACGTGGATGGTATCCTTTTGACCAGTTTAAATGGTAGAGGAATTCCACAACAAAACATGATTAACATGCAGTAAACCTCTGCTGGCAGCAGGTGGCACCAAATGAGTTCTCCTGTTTTGTTCTGTGCTTCATTTACCAAGATGCAGCATCCTGTTGTGAACTAGCATAGAAATGTTGAGCCCTGATCATTTCTGTTGCACTTGGACTTGTAGAACTGTAGACTTAATACCTTATCAAGTGTCCTGAGTAACATAAATATACATGTTTTGACTATAGAAATGTACAGTGTTGTGAATGCTAGTGTGACAGATAATATGTACCATGTTTGTTGAGAAAGGGTTGTGCCTGTTTCACAGTTCTTGATCACTGTTTGGAAAGCACGTCTTGTTCCTTAATGTGGTTTCAGATGTCCTTTTATATCTGAAACAGTTGTCTCGAGAGAGCTTCAGCGCTAGACATAGGAGGCCAGAGGTAAAAGTTTCAGCTGATTGTCTTTTCACATCATTCCGATCAGGTTTCCAAATATAGCAGATCTTATATTTTATGGGGGGGGGGGGGGGGGTAAAGTAAATAATGGTTGATCTTCAAACAACAGAAACATATACACATAACGATTTTATTGGAAAAATGACTGAGAAGCAATGATTCAAGACATAACAGAAAAAAATGTTTGAAATTGCAAAACATTGCAAATGTATGTTGATTTTTATTAAATGCTGATGTGTTTTGCTTTTTTTTATTACAGAAGACTAACAGCAAGCAAAGTTTGCCTGCTGTCAAAGGTTAGTTTGTGTGTCTCAGTTATGTGTATTTCTCCTCAATACTTACTCTTTTCTTTGATTATACACTTTGTGTTTTGGTTTATTTATTTATTCCGTGGTTTCTCCTCACGTCTCTTGTTTACAGCTGCAGCTCTGAGATCTCCATATCTTAAAATTGAAGACTTGAGCAGGTGAGTGTCATTTGTCATTTAGTGCAGTTTATGTTCATTGACTATTTGTTTTGTGTCTAACAGGCAAATTGGCTTTGAGTCTAAGAGTAACGGTACGCTTAAGGAGGAGAAAGTTTCTCTGTCCCTGAGGAATCCCTCAAAACTTTCTCACATTACCAAGACAGCCCAGTCCTCTACCTTAATCCTCCATTTTTAATTCCAGTCAATCAAGAGAGAGGAGCTAGAATTCAGCAAGGCAAAGGGGATGCTTTTTGGCCTGCGCAGGCTCATGTAATGGTTCTTCAGTATCAGATTAGATCCTTTTTGCAGGTCGAGCATAATGACAGTGAATGGATGGCAGTGATCTGTCCCATTGTTTCTGCCCTTCCTACCCCACTGGGCGCTAATTCTGTAGGTGTGCATTTCAGCCCCAGGATGATTTTCTTAATTGAACTTGCTTAGAAGTCCCATCATGTAATGTGACAAGCCCCCTTAGTGAAGCTGCTCCCCAGGAGCCCAGAACCCAAGAGGATACAATTTCTATTTGATGATGCTTTGCAAGCTCCACTGCCTGTTCCTGCAGGGGACCACTGCGTGCAAACAGGTCCTATCATTTGCCTTCTCGTTTCAGTTAATTGAAGTGCTCTGGCTAATGCATAGGCCATTGCTTTGAGATATTGAACCCATGACATCTGGAGGCCTAGCTAGAGGCGATATCAGATGTATAATCTCACAAGAGTGCCTCAAAATATTTTCAGTTCAGAAATATTTCAATCATGATGATAATGAAAGTCAAATGATTTCAATCCACAGCCTGATTTTCAGCATCATAATGGTGTATTTTCATTTGTTTTCACATTTTGATTCTGACACATTTTACTTATAATTCTTTTGTTAATATTCCTTATATCCAGAAAGTACAAGCCTTTGCATATGCAGTCCATGACGTTCCCCTCTCTGTGCTACTTGGGTCGATTCAGTCCCTTTGAATCTCCTCCTCCTCCTCGGTTTGAAAAACGAGCAGAGCAAGGAGAAAGTAAACCAAGGTTTGTTCAACTGCGCTGCAATGATTGTTTGATTTATAGTGCTGACAGACTATGGATTCATGGTTATTTTCTGTCTGGGATTAGTAGTAAAAACACATGAATTTAAAATTAAATAGTAGATAAAGTTGTTCAGTGCTGTGTTGTATGTTCACGTGGATGTATAATGTTTTATTCTTTGTTAATTAGGGAAAAGAAAGTTGAAAGCAGCACTCAGGACAAATCCCAAACCCCGCTCAGCTGTAACCCTTCACCTTGGCGGCCACGCAAAAAGGATGTGTCTTACTGCGAATGCTGTCATCAACCCTTCACTAATCTGGAGGAGGTGGGAATCTTTCAGAATTGCTCTTTCTCGTTACGACATAAGAGTTTTTTTGCTCGGTATTTAATGTGGTCATCTTTTTGGTTCTTGAAGCACTTACAGTCTGACCAGCACCACACCTTTGCGCTGGATCCCTCGAACTACAGCGTGGTGGATCAACTGGTGACTGAAATGTTTCCGGGATTTGACCCCAATCCTTCTCAGGAATCAGAGGAAACACTGAACAGGTCAGCTTTGATTATTACTAGCAAACTCCTTACAATGTGCATTTGCTCTTTCATACGACCACTGTGTTTTTTTTTAAGAATCTGTTTCTTCAAGTGTTGATTTTCTGTGTCCTTCTCCAGACCACCAACTCCTTTGCCTGTCCATGATGTCCTCGAACTGGAGCCTCTTACTGATGTTGAGACGGAACATGCTGTTCAGGCCCTGCAGAGACAAGAGTCATCATTCAATACTCACATTTCCAGCCCTACTAGAGGTCCTTTTTCCTTTGGCCCTGCCAGTCTATCACCAGGAGTTCAGCTTACCATCCCAGATCCAGCCACTCTACCTGCTGACATTCAGTCTTTCAATCCTGAGACAGACTGCCAGTTCCCTGATATCCAACTATCAAGCCCAGCCATGCCTGTACTGCACATTGAACCACAAACCCAGGACTCACTCAACTTACAGCTGGAATCTCAGCATCTGTCCCCTTGCCACAGTGCTTCTTCTCGCTTCCCTGACCCATACTCCCTGCCTCCGGTCCTGAGCCCACAAGTTCACTATTCCTCCTACGTTATGGACACAGAAAATCCTTATTCAGAGCCCCCTGTCCTCAGTCCTCAACAGTACACCACAGAGGAGACTGTGGAAGGACAGACTTGTGAAATGAACACTGCAGAGAGTGTGTCCAAATTTGTCTCAGCTGTCACAGATCCTCTCTCCAGCCCACTTCTCATCTCTGTGCCTGTGACCAATGCAGAGGGAGTGAAGGAATCAAACCAAGAACGTCTTGTTGATTTCAGTGGACTTGCATGTTGTATACAGGGTTTGAAACAGACCACGCTGTCGTCATGTAGATCTCGTTCCCTTACTCGACAGTCATCTGTGGGACCAAACCCCAAAAAGTGCTGTCAATCTGCCAGCCCTGAACACAGCTGCAGAAAAAGGAGGAGGACAGAAACATTTGGAGGTGGTAGTGGCTGTACTGCACACAGGCTTAAATCTGCAAAATCACAAAGTGACAATGTGACAAAGACCAAGGACTATTTATTATTTGACAAGACCTCTTATCAGACAGTACAATCTTGTCCTAATTTAAATGCCTCTTCAACATTAAATACATGCACTGTGGACATGCTTGGTTCAAAACAGACTCACACCACCTTTTGTTTTCCTACTGCACAGAGATTCACTCCGGCACCAAATCAAATTGACTCTGTTGTCGATCAGTCATTAAACCTGCTGTCCTCAAAAGCAAAGGTGTCTGATCCTCCACAGCACTTCCCCAATGATAAATCTCACCGTGCATTTTCCAGTCAAGACTCGCAGTGCTCACTATCCCACTCTACCTCGGTCTGTATCGAGTCAGCCCTCATCCCAGACCTGGCCACGCTGTGTCCATCATCATCAGATTCTGACTGGGACTGTGACCTGCTGTCACGGTTGGGTCTAACCTCAGGTACGCCCCCGACGCCCTCTGAGCAGAACACTGAGCTCGATAAAGAACTGCTCCAGAAGTCGTGTCCCTGGATGCACGACACCAGCTACGAGTCACATCTGCACACTGTCCTTCAGCCATCAACCCCAGTTGCCTCACTACGCAGGGAAGAAAAGGAACCTTCAACATTTTCCAGAACTGTGGTACAGATTGTTGAGGTGCAGCACTGATAATTATTTTAATGATTTTTTTTTTAAGAACTGGAAGAACCTTAGCATGAAAGACACACTTGGAGTAGGATGTCTTTGACTTTGCAGCTACCTATTGTACTGCAAGAAACACCAAGCAGCACTTAAGCCCATCAAGTCAGCTGTGCACTGAAAACATATTTAAAACTTTTAAGTGACAAATGCAGATTTTAAATTTTGCTTTATTGGACTGGATGCTAATTTGTGGATAGCGCATTTTCCCATGAACTTAAAATGTGTCCACGATCATTTTACCTCTCAACCTCTAATTCTCCTGCACAGACCCCTAAGAAATATTCTTTACATCGTGCTGACTGCAGTCATTCAGCAGCTATGTCCGGGAACACAGGGTGGTACTGAGAATTTAATGAGGCTTTCTCAAAGGGGGCATTACTCAATTACTGTAAGTGCTGCGCCTGGATCAGATCTCACATGTGCCGATGTTGATGGTCAAACAGGCGAGGCGTTTGCAGAGTGGACGACTGACAACCTGTGAGACCCTCTCTCTGATTAATGTCATGTAGCTTATCCTGCCTTTTGAAGGTGGGCCAAAGGACTGGCTTTGTCAAGGTGATGTGAGTGCTTCACAGCAGTGTGCCGCAACTCCATGGAGGTTTATTATCTTGACAGTCTGAGGTCACCTACCATTAAAGTCTCCTTAATGCTCAGCTTGTAAACGCACTGTAACTTGTACATTTCAAATTTGAACGCAACAAAGTGGAAAGCCACATGATGTCACTATGTGGAAAAGTAGCAATTCTTTTAGGAAAATGTGAAGTTGTACAGTGTTTCAATAAATGTTTTTGGCCTTACGCGTTTCCTCCAGCATATTTTAGAAGCAGCTTTTGATCTTGCGTTCAAGACAATTTTTCCTGTTGATGTAATAAATGCTGACTGGGCTTATAGGAGCCAAATAGGAAGGATGAAGCAAGGGCAGCAGCAGGTCGATGTGTCCTGTTGGCTCATCAGAGCAGCTTCCAGCTGACATAAACAATATTTGATACGTAATCTCCATCCCTGTTTACATAACCCTTAACTGTCCAGATTCACTGGAATGAAATGATACTTTGAATGGTGCAGGAACAGTCCTGCCCTTTAAGATTCTGGGTGTCATGTACTTTGTAAACTTTGTTGGAAAATGGATAGGAATGTGTGAGTTTTTGCGCTGTGAGGAAAAATGAACATGGCTGATGAAAAGGGGGATAGAAGCAATGATGCCTCCAGGGTAAATCTTCCTTCATGAGTCATGATGGTCAATGCTAACGTGTTACTCATCCAAAACACTGATTTGATTTTCAAGTTTTTGCATTCCTCTTACTGTAACTGCAATACAATTGTAAGGTAATACAGACAGAATAGTTTTTTGAAAAGTTTGA
Source organism: Acanthochromis polyacanthus (assembly GCF_021347895.1). NCBI lineage: Eukaryota > Metazoa > Chordata > Actinopteri > Pomacentridae > Acanthochromis > Acanthochromis polyacanthus. Next base: position 10,533,840 of record NC_067131.1, on the reverse strand, counting down.
TTATTGTTAAATAAGTTAGTACTAAGACCAAAGTTAAAATGTTACTAAAACATGATCACCAATACCTAAATTTTTGCCATAAAAACAATGTCAAATCACCAAGAAGGCTTAGCTAATCTAACTAACTTGTGCTACAGCAGGCTAATGTTACGCTAATTAGCCCTTTAAACAGACAATAGTACATTTTTACTGATGGTTAGCATCTGTCTAAAGGGCTTAACTGGCTGACTCTACAGTATGGTAAACTGATGACACTTTTCTATGCTAGCTTGAATTGTACTCAGGGTAATCTTTATTGTCCCTGAGGGGCAATTTGTCTTGGAGTGGAACACAATTTAAAAACAGTCTAAAACTACACAATAGACAAAAAATATGATATAAATGAAATAGATTAAAAAACTAAAATGAGTATGAAATTAATATAAAGACACATTGTGCAGGTTTTGCTTGCAAAAGCTAAAAATAAGTGATTAGATGATGTACAATATAGACTAGAAATGTAGGCCAGATTATTGGAGGCTATTGATGTCCATGGGGGGGGGGGTTCTTCTGAAGCTCCTCAATCACTCATTCACACATTCACTCTCATTCATTCAAAGCTCCAGAGTCCCAAATTAAAGTGAAATCAGACTGAAGGAGACAGTTTTCTGTCATTTTCCTACAAACGTTAAATAAATAAATAAATATCGGCTTTCTTTCATGTGTTGCCCGTCCTCCCTCAGTCCCTACAGATAACGCTGTGTAGGACTGCATAAGCAGAAAAGTTTGCATAATATAGAGTCACAGAAAAGTACAGATGCTTATTTTGTACTGTAAAATGTGACAGCAAAACACCTCAAAACCATTCCCTTTGATATTATCAGACCAGTAAAATTAGCTCGGGTCCGCGGACCAGAGCTTGGACTTCACCAAGACAAGACTCATCAAAGCGCGTGGGTGGGCCCCGTCCAGCCCCACGTGCTCCTTGTTTCCAGGCTCCTCGCGCAGCCTCACTGATAACGAGCTCGACTCTCCTTCAGGTGTGTGTGCGCGCGCGCTGCTGCTAACCAACGCCGCGGAGCTCCGTGACACCGACACTCACCATGTCGCTGCAGCCGAGAGGAGAAGCAGCCGCCGGGAATCCTTAACTGGCTGGAGGCGGTCGAAAGGGGGGGCGGTGAGAGATGCGGGCGTCGTGTTTCCTGGAACCCAGCTGTTTGTGTGTTCGTGTCCACCATCAACAACAGTCCTGCCGCCGCTCCGCTCACGGCTCCGGTCACTCGGTTTAACGCCGCTGCACCGAGGAAATCACTGGGACTATGTGAGCATCATGCTCGCTGTGAGATGCCTGCTGTTCGCTGCAGTGTGTGCACGGTGCGCCGGGACAGGTAAGAGGCTCAGCACGCTTCATTTTAGGAGGATGAAAGGGAGAGTTCGGTGTTTTTTCCTGCATCTGTTGAGCCTTTGATTAGAAAACGCCAACGAGCAGCTCACGAAAACAACACAAACAAGACAAAGTCACATTCATATTCCAGGTTTTTACTGGGATTTCTTTCTTTCTGCAGATCTGAGGGAATGGATGGGTCTGGAGGGGAGGCAGCTGCCTGCAGAAGAAGTCGTTCAGCCCAAGCGGCTCCTGCAACAGATCCACACCGAGGAGGAGCTGCTGCACAGCCGCCTGGACACCCGGGTCAAGAACCCCCCACCCGGCATGCAGGTGAGTCCTACCTTCACCTGGCACCCTTTTTACACCCATTTTCCACAAATCGTCTCACTTGAGCACGCGTTTATTATCACTGGATGTCCTTTAATCTCCATATTTCATGCAGCAGTGGAGGTTTGTCCACAGGAGACACTTGGGCTTGTCACAGGTGGGATGAATGATGGCCCAGTTCCATCAAATGACAGTGAACCCAGCATGTACAAAAGCAGGTCCTCCTCTAATTGGAATGCATCCATCATTAATACACCTGTGCTTGTGACAAGTCAAGATGTCTACTGGGAAAAAGCTGCTATTGTCATTGCGAGAGTAGACCTTGAGCACTCTGAAAAGGATGAAAAAAGATTCTACAGCCTTTACTAAAGCCACCACGCTCTTTAGAAAGTCTCCTATTAGTGGGGTGTGCTGGACGAGGATGAATATGAGAGTAAATGTGATTGAAATATGCTGCTTGGTGCTTTTTTAACACCCAAATTAATGCTGGAAAAAATTGGTTTCTGATGATATTTTAATTATAATTTTTCCTTACTTACCTCCTTTCAGGTAGATTATTATAAAATAGAGTATTATAAAAGTACAAAATGCAATGAATAGAATTGTATTATAGTTAAAAGTAATAAATACATTCAGATTTTATAATCAAACTTGTATTGCATTTTCTGCATTTGTAGAAGATGTAGAGTGTGTTGTGCAGCCAGAAGATGCATTGCATTTCATAACACGTGCTTGTAGATTATAATTTGAAACAGAAATTGCATATCAAATCATTTAAAATAATCACACACAGAGATAAACAACATCTCTAGTCTCATTTTAGAGCTCCCTCTAACCGTCAGCTGCGCTCTCTCTGCGTCCCGACTTAAACTCCGTTTGTCTCCTCTGCTGAGGTCATCCGTCTGTCACTCCCACCCCACCCTGTCAAACCCACACCCCCCACATGATGCTCAGCAGGTCACCACCCCGAAACGCCTCGGCGCACCCCCAACCCCCCCGCCTCAGTCCCCAGCTCTTTTCCACCCCATTAGATTATATTTCACACCTCTGCCTGTCCTCTCTTGTTACCGTCCCTCCTACAAACACCGCTCGGTCAGTGGATATGACACAGGCTTGACCTTGAGCTGCCCTCTGCGGTCAGCGTGGCGTCTCCTGACCTCCAGACATGAATTTATACATGATGGAGTCTCCAAGCTGTGTATGATACACTGTCGGCACATAATTACCTTTTGTAAGATGGAAAATATTATCACTGCATATGTTTGTCATGTAAATTGAAGTGCGGCAATCTGTCAACACATTGGACTGAGGCACATCCTCCTGATCATTGTTACTTAATTGTAAATCATTGCTTTTATTTTGAAATTAAATGCTGGTAGATTAAATGGCTGTTTTAAAGCTCTACATCAGCCCTGTTCAATCATGCGGCCCGACAGCAACCCTCGAGTGGTCCAAAAGCAACTGCCTAGTGATTGGGACTTGGGTCCGAGGGAAAAACAGAAAAACATCTGTAGTAACACTGACAAAAATTCCAACGTTATTACAAACATTGAATGCAACATTTACCGTAACTTAGCAACTAACCCACAATGCATTGTGTTGTTGACGAGGCGTGTTTGAAAAGTTAACATTAGCAGTTCTATACAGGTGAAAATAGCAGCATGTCTTTTTCTACCCTGAAACGACAAATCGGCAAGGAAAACCATTGGTTTAATCCTGCGTGGACTGACAAATATTTATTTTACCACCAAGTCCAAAGGCCAAACCAATGTGTTTACTCTGCAACGAGTGTGTTCCAGTTAGTGCTAGACAATATGATGATACATATCATGGGAACGATAGAAAAGTGTTTGTGACATTTCTCTTCTATCCTTTCTAACCTAATTTTATCAATTATTAGAGAAAATATATCATTAAATAGCCTGTGATGATTGTATTGGTGTTTTCATGTCACTATGCATACTCTAAGTTTGTATGTGAAAATAAAGAAGAATTAAAAAGAGATGTTTCGCAAGGAAACTCCGTCTTGTAGTTTTGCGACATGACGCTGCTTTACGTTCTTTGATTCTCACGTGGGTTTGCAACATGCTTTACGTTACTTAACTCATGAGTGCTGAACGATGGACGCGCAACAGGTTGAAGTTTCATGCCCGGAGTCGCAACAGACAGAGACAGCTATGCAGGCAGCCCAGGAAGCAGCACTTTTAACGGAAAGAGGGGATACGTTTGTGATTTGGTTACATTTTGGGTTCAAGAGGTCCGACACGGAGCAGAAGACGGCCATATGCAAACTATGCTACGAGACTATTCCCACGCCCGATGCAAGACAACAAACCTCTTCTATCACCTAAAGAATGTCCACGAAAAACTTGTGATATATTGTGATGTATATCGTTATCATGATATAAAATAATCCATATCGTGATATATTATTTTTTCCATATCGCCCAGCACTAGTTGCAGTGCTGAAAGATTATGTCCGAAGACACCACATTGAAAAACATGCCGCGTTTTGGGCAAACTTTCCTGGGGGATCTCATGAGAGCGCGGCTAAAATTCAGAGTTTGACTATGACTTACACCCGAAGCTGTACTACAATGAAGCGGACTTGCACAGCTCAGGAAAGGGCCGAAGCAGCTTCCCTTTGTGTGTCATGGATCATGGCAAAGAAAAAGAGGCCGTTCACAGACTCAGACTGTGAAGGACTGCACGTTGGCTGTCATGGATGAACTTTTAACTGACGATAAAGTTAAGACGAGTGTGACATCTGCTATCAAACAAGTACCTTGGGGGTGGCATGGCTCAGTGGGTAGAGTGGCCGTCTTGCAACCGGAGGGATGCCGTTGTGCCCGTTGTTCTCATGTCGAGGTGTCCCTGAGCAAGACACCTAACCCCTAATTGCTCCTGATGGGTCATGGTTAGCGCTTTGCTTCAGCTTCCGCCATCAGTGTGTGAATGGGTGAATGTGACGTATCTTGTAAAGCGCTTTGGGTACCTTGCAGGTATAGTGAAGCGCTATATAAATACAGACCATTTACCATTTACCTCTGTCTGATGCTTCAAACATTCGCAGGATTGACATTCTCGCCACAGATGTCTTCGATATGTTGCTGAAAGAGCTCAGAAAAGCTGATGATATGGCTGTAGCAGCAGATGAGTCTACAGATAGAACTGACACAGCCCAGCTTTTCATGGGCACCAATTTAGGAACTGTTTCACATTAAACACTGGAAGAGGGCAGTTATGAGCTAGAGTCGAACAATTAATCAATTCAGATGGCAGTTTAAAACAATGCAATTAATAAATTGGAAAGGGTGCTTCTTAAATTATGCAGCATGTGTGACCTGTAATTTAAACTGTCAGGAAAAGTCTTCATTTCTTTAGTGAAGTCCTGAATTCTCCAAATAAATACTCAGTCGTTTCTCAAGTCAAAGCAAAGTTTTACTTGCGGAAAGAATCACTTGAGCAGAGCAGAGTCTGAACGAGTGACTGGCGATAGGTGGAAACAGTTTAGTTTTTAAGCAGGTACGTAAACAAGTTGGGATTTTCTGTTTCTGAGCAGCCAGTTTCAACCAGCTGCTTGCAGGATCAACTTGTCTTTTCATGGTCAAAGTTAGATCATGGAAATGTACTGGGGTACATTGAGTTTTCAGTTCAGTCACACAGTTATACAATAGTTTGAAATCATAAAGAGCTTTTGATCATAACATAATTATAATTTTATAACAACTGTTGTGTGAACACAAACTTATGCCATCTCTCTTGTGCTACAGTCAGGTTCTACCATCTCAAATCATCAGGGGCCTTCTGCTCAGCTATGTCTGATTTCCTTGAAACATTTAAAATGGTATCTGAGTGACATGTTATTCACTCTCCAATATAATTTTCCCAAATAAAAATCTGTTAAGCCACTTTCTGCATGCTTTTTTGCAAAACTGAAATTATGAATAGAAATTTGAGGCTATATTTGGGAACCGATATCTCAGAAACTAACACAAAGAAATTATACAAAACTACACCAAAGTTTATCCCCACAGAGTAGGTTCTACACATGGAAAAAATAAGTGCAGATTAAATAAAAATCACTTGCATATTTATCAACCATTTTGTAACTCCAGAACTCTGCTATATTTGGATAAGGCTATTTACCAAGTTATATATTATTATTTTTTAAAATTCTGTATATTAGAAGCTGGTGAATGTGATTGTTTGTATATGTAGCCCTGAAACAGACTGATGACCTGTCCAGGGTGTCCCCTGCCTTCGCCCGAGTCAGCTGAGATAGGCTCCAGCACGCCGCGACCCAAATGAGGATTAAGTGGTGTATAGATGATGGATGGATGTTAAAATCTGTATTATTGTGACATGCAGCTACATTATGTTAAAAGAAATATCACAAATTGGTTTAGTATTATCAATTTTTTTTTTTTTTGTCACTGTGTGGACCAAGGTGGGACTTTTCATGGGGACTGGTCCCAGAGATCAAAGCGGAGACTTTTGGTTAATATTTAATTTTGTAGTATATTTTCTCAACTATTAAGCACTATTTAAGCCTTTAAAAGTGGGGAAAAAAAATTAACAAGTGCACTTCACAGATCACCAGAGTCTAATCTTACTAACATACTTTAAAATCCTTTGGTGAGTAATAAGTTTGGAGCAATCTGATCTTGTTTGTGTCTATGAAATTCTGCATCTGGAGCTGAGATCCATTGCTGTATGTATTGTGGCCCAAATTTAATCTTTTGGGATTTGATGATAAATCATTAATACAGTACAATAAGCTTCTTCACAGTCAAAGCTCTGATGGGGTTTTCTTATTGCTGCATACAAGTACCACTGTGGTCTTTGAATGGGACAGTATATGGACCCAGAGGAGGTTTAGATTGATACTAAGTGGTTTAGAGAGAGTGCAGGGTAATACTAATGAGACCTGTCCAGTAAGTACTGATGGGAGCCACCACAGAGCTCAGTCTTATAATGGGGACGGGGTTCACCTTGGAGGAAGGTTAGATGGAAGCGACGAGCCCCAGCACAGAGTTTTGTCCAAAAGCCTCGGGAACGAATGAATCCGTTGCCTCTCCAGGGAGAAGAAACCGGAGGATGTAGTTTTTCTTTGAGTCCTGGTTGCCTAGTTCTCTGCGCATGCCGTCAAATATTTTTCCATCAAACATCCGTCGGTTTTCCTCCCTCCTTCACACTGTCTTCATCGTTTTGTCACATTTTTTTTCCCACACAATCTTATTTACAGTTTAATGAAAGCATGAAATACTTGACAAATTAGTGAGTCATTTGATTGAGTCGGTGTCTGGGACCAGTGCTCTGCTGCAATATGAACCAAAGATGCATAAGATAAAAGGAAGCATTACGTGTCTAAATAGTTATTTTTAGTATCTGCCCTACTGCACGTCATTGACAAGCTTAACATTTATTCACCAACAGCTTGCCCTTCTTACACAGTCATGAGACATTCTCCAAGATCCGCGAAGCTACCAGATGACCTTGACTCGTAAAGACAGAAAGACATTGTTCATACTGAAATTCAGTCACTGCTGCTTCTATCTTTTCTGTATGTGCACCTACTGCAATCCTGTTCATCTCGAAAGACGGATTCTTTTATTATTTTTACAAAGAGTATTTTTTCTTTATCTGAATCAAGGTTTAAATTATGAAACTCTCTTTCAGCACAATGTTGCAGCTCAAAAGACAATGTGTCCATACTTCACACTAAATACTACTGTAGTAATTCTAAGTGAGCTTTGGAGTGAGTAATATGTAGGGAAAATTACAAAACACTGTGCTGAAAACACTTGGCGCATACTAATACACCTGTGGTTTTTGAGCATACTATTAAAAAGTTAATTGAATTTTTGGGAAAACGCATCATATGTCTTAGTGCCTTGTGCAGATTTATTGTAAATGAGCAGGAGTAATAGTTACATTCAGGGTTTCTCTAAACAAAATATTTATATTATCATTTAACTGGTATTTTCTTTCTCGGAAAACATTTGTAAAGCCAACTTTATTTTCTCAGTATTTTGAATTCTTCTTCACAGTATTTTTGGGACACTGCCATGTTTTCCACTGCCAAACCCTGGATGGTGTTTAATGAATGTCAACCATAGGCACAAACAAAACAAACTGGGAGCCACTCATAAATGCATTGCTTCATAATGCTTATAATAGCCATAGACATGATCGACTGTATTTAAATCAGGCTTTTTCCAGCTACTTTAATCATTTTCTAGGTCATTTTAATGCCACTTCTCCTCCTTCCATGCCTCTCGTAGCCCATCCATCTGGCCCAGAGCAGCTTCTTGGTGGAGGCCTTTGGTACGTCCTTCATCCTTGACCTGGAGCTCAACCAGTAAGTCAACACATTCCTGCAGAACATCCCCACATCCACACCTCAGACCCATCCAGCAACATTTTAAGTTTACTCACGATGATCTTTTTTTATCAGTCTCCTCCCGCCTACTGTATGTAGACACACCGGCTGCTCTGTAAATGTTTCCTCCCTCTGTTTCTCTCTCCATACACGTTTTGCTCTAATGGACCGCATTTATGTGATGCCTTTTATTGGCTTTCGAAAAAATGAATCTTCACATATTTTTGCTTCATGTATGAGTCAACCATTTGGCTAGACTGGCGCATGTCATAACATTAGCCACTGGTTAATATTATTCTGTTAAATAGCCCTGAATAACAACCACGGTGGCTTTTAATTAATTAATAGTGATTCAATCAGTGATTCAGGTTGAGACTAAATATTTCTACCTTTTCCTTTCCAGCGATCTGCTGTCTACAGACTATGTGGAGCGTCACTTTGACGAGGATGGGCAGCTGTCACAGAATATGGTAGGCTTGTGAAAACAGTTTGACGTTTTGGAAAATTTCCTTATTCACCAAGAGAGAGATGAGAAAATCAATAGAACACTCATTTGTCTAGTAAATATAATGCAGCAGCTTGGCCTAGTAGGGAAATAACTGGCCAACTCTGTCCAAAAGTAAGAAAATTCACCTTAAAACACCTCTAAACCTCTAAAAAGCAGTGCAAAAACAACTAATGGTGGTTTTATGGGGTTGTGTGCTACACAATCTTTTGGCGAATGTCAATACTGGCTTGTGCATGAATTTAACAAACACTGTGGAATATGTTAATATATGGTTTAAACCTACCAGACAGGTGTGAGTTTTCTGTGTGGAATTTGTCCATGTGGATAAGCAAATTTATTTTTTACCTTTTGGACAGAGCTAGGTTACTCGTTATTTTGATTTTTAGTCTTTGTGCCAAGATAGGCAAACATCCTGCAGGTTGTTGCATGGCATTTATCAAACAAACCTAGGAATGGTGCTGATTCTTTTGTGCAACTCTTGACAGTAAAGCAATGAGAGTGTATAAGCCAAAACTACTCTCTCTAGTAAACTTTTCATGAAGTTTGTATCCTCATTTCATTAGAAAGTAATGCTAACCATATTCTCTTTCCCTTTAAATTACATAAAAACTAATTATAGGCGAGTTCCTGTTAGCTCCTTTATCCAGTGTTTTGGGATGTTTTTCCATGGGTGTGTTCCCCCAAAGTGAGCAGTAATCCGTAGCAGCAGCGCCTTTTTATGTTGGCAGAAATGGTGAATATTTTTGGATATCTAGAGACTAGTGTGAAAGCCCATAAGTGTGTATTAGCCGAATGTTGCCTCATGTGTCTCGGCCGTCTATCAGATCCGCGCATCATTCCAAACCTTTGGAAATGTGTCCAAAATCAGATTTCAAGCTGCCAGCGGTTGAATTGTTGACAAGGTCCTCCCTGTCATGAATTATAAATTTGAGCAAAATGCCCTTTGAAAGCGAGTCTCGGGGACGAGCCATTAATGCAGACAGCTCGAGTCTCAGCATCTGAGAGACGTCTCTTTCTGTCTGCATCCTCTGCTTTATTTTAGTCTCCATCCCTCCCTCTCTCCCTCCTTTTCTCACACTCTCTGTCCCTGTCTCTCTTTCATTCTCTGTTTCTCTGCCACCGAACCACCTGACCAATCAGTAGATGGTTGCCGCGACAACCAGCAGTCAGCAGCAGTACCAGTGTGGTTCTACTTTGTTGTGTCGTGAGGGGAATTCAAATCATGTACATTTCTGGAATCATCGAAACGTCATTTCACAACCAACCTCTGCTCTCAACTTTGGAGCCAGATGTGTGATATCGTCACAGTCGTTGAGTCTGAGGATTATTCGCACAGGTTCATATCAAACAAATGACAAACAATAGATAAATGTATTACCTATTGAATGCAAGGAGAAAAAATCATATAAATTTATTCAATATTTCCCTGCCAGTATAATGTCAAACAATCAAAATGTCATACATATATCAAAATAAATGTTGCTTTTTTACATGGTCTGTACAGCAGAAGAAGAGCTCCATAAGGTAGTAATATGTTTGGAAAGCTAAGCCACTTTTATTGTTCTAATAAATTTTTATGTAGTCTGAACTGTAAATATTCAAAATGGGCAAAGTAAATAAGAAATGAGGAATGTTGTCTTTATTACACATTTTGTCCTCCAGCAAGCACAAACAGGTTTATTTTTCAACTTTAAAATGGCCCAGTCAGTGTTCAATATTAAAGGCAAAGTTCTTATAATAAGATAATTTAAAGGGTCTCCTTCAGGAAAAGCATGTGATTATGTAAAAAATATTGACTGATGTAATGAGTAAGATTTTTAAATATATCCCCACACATTTAAATTTGCCCTGGCATAAAAAAAATCTGCCATGATCTACATGTTTGCAATGCATTAAAATGCACAGTTTTTAAAAAAAATCTTTTTATAAATGAGCTGATGTTAGAAGGAATGTAAAAGATACAATGGCACAAAAATCAATGGTAATATGTTGTTAGAATAGCACCATGTTAAGTCCTATGTTGGTTGTAAAATACTGACAAATAATATTTTAATACTTTTCCATTCATGTCTCTATTCTCTATGAAAATCTATTGAGTAGGAATACAGTACAAATGTTTTCACTGATGTCAAATGTTTGTTCACCAGTTCATTAGTGTTTATTGAAAACACACAAATGTAAGTTTAAGAAGAGGGCTAGAATTATAAATATGATAGCATTAGTATGAATCTATAGTTAGTAAAGTAAGTACACTGACAGTCAAGAGAAACTTTGAGACCATATGTTTCAACATAATGTTTATTTTGAAGCCTGAAACTGGATTTTCTTCATATGAATCATTTGTTTAGCATATTGGCATACACAAACAAAAATCTAAAGTTTGAAGAATGATTTCAAAATAAAGAATTTCACAAAAGAAAACGGCTCCTGCCAAACACAAAGTCGCAACAGTCAACACCGAGTATGGCCTCAATTTGCTTCGATGCAGGCAGCAATCCGTCGGCGCTTGCTTTGGACCAGGCTTCTGATTGTGGGTTGGGAACAGCCCATACGCCTGGCTACATCACTGTAGCTCAAACGGGCCTCCACCATACCCAGTGCCCGGAGACGACGTTCATGTGATAGACGCGGCATGATGCTGTTCACTGGACTAACAATGGTGGCCTTTTTTGGGCCTTTATATAGGCCTTCAAAACCCATTCTCAAATTGTGCATGACCAACCCATGTGCAATGAATCATGACAAAATGACAACTCATCATTATCTCAACTACCAGGGCACTAGATCATCAGTAAATCCACAATGAATAATTACAACCCCCCTACAAGTAGAATTCTGCGTACATTTCTACCTCAAAGTTTCTATTGACCGTCAGTATACAAGTGAAATGTTAATTAGAAAAACTAACACAAACTAAAACTTTTAATATTATATTTCCACACCAAATCAAACTACTAAATGAACCAAGTATATGTAAATTGTTGCTAATGTTCTGATCCAAATGCAAGCACATGCATTTATTGAGAAATGACACAGAACTGCTTGTATTGACATTTTCTTTTCTGCCTCTTGGACTAAGAACCTGCTGCACGCATCTCCTTCCCCCTCATCTCGTCCATATTGATTCATTTAGTTTTACTGACATGCCAATAAATTTCTCCTGAATTTGTGTGTCACTTTTTTTATTGGTCCCTATGGGTCCCTGCTATTCTGCTGAGCTTGTGACTGTCTCATTCGGATTGAATCTCAATGACACACGGCTAAAAGGGGAATTGAATTAGCGATATGGATGGGCTAGAAGTAATGGAAGCTGGTTTATGTATTTGTCAGTGCCCTGCTGAAATCCTCCCATAGATTTTTCTTTCTTCTCATTTTTTGCATTTATATAATCTGTTTTAATGCTGTATATATATTTTTTCTTTTAAGGAAACTATTGATCATTGTGCATTCAGCAAAAAAGAAATGCCATTAGGAAATTTTAGTTTCTATCTGTGTTTTCTGCTACTTGTATAATAGCCATACAATAATGTACGGCTACTTGTATAATAGCCATACAATAATGTACTAAATCATAATTTTGTGCCTAATGCATTGATGCTCATAGTGCATCACCCACTCTCAGCGAGCAGCCCTACATATGAAATGGTGCATGAGCTCTGATGATAAATTATCTGTGGCTGTGGAGTCTTTGTCGAGTAATATGTATTCACTGTCTCCTAATGTCATCCCAAAATAGTTTCTCCTCGTAAATTATTTAGCCTGCTGTTTGTTATATCTGGAAAAAAAAAAGTTGGGTTTTAAACATGCCTAACCCTCTGAATACCAAAACCCGCTGCTGGGACTGAAAGGCATGTTTTCTTTCTTTAAAAAATGCCAAAAACTGTAAGAAAGACAGAATTATCAGGTTTTCTGCTTTTCCATGGTCCTTGAATGTCTACTGTAGACTTTTGTCTGGGAAATAAACCCAATCAAAATCACTCTAATCTACTGGTTTAGTTACTTTTTTTTTTTGCTAAAAGGAAAGTATATACTTAAGTGAGATTCTGTAAAGCAAAAGCAATCTGCAGTCCTAGTTGCAACTGTGAAGTAATTCTGGACTCAACCTCAGCAGCCAACACTCAAGTGACAGAAATTCTGACTTTCAGCTGAACTGTATGGAAACGAGTTAAAACTGCGAGGGGTAAAATATTCAGAAGTATGCAAAGCCCACTTTTTTTTCTAGTATTTGTAATACTTCAGAGCACTTTGAAAAATGCTGTACATATGATTCCAATTTTTGTAAGCTTTAATTGTTTGGGGTTTTTTTGGTTTGTTTTTAACGATTTATGGCTTCAGCTGCACAAAACACATTTTTGAGTTCTCTGTACTTCCAGCCATGGTTGTGCTGTTTCCATGGAGATGCAAGACTTAAATTGCAGTGAAAAATGAGTTAATTGTAAGTAAAATTGTGACAGGAAAAAAGTGTTAAGGTTTAGAGAGTTCAATACTCTTAACTTCCAAAGACTTTCAGCACTTCAATATATGACTCTTGTTCTGTTCTGTCCTGCTTTTCCTCTACTTTAGCTCTGATTGTTTTGTTCCCTTTCCCTGCTTCTGTCAGGCCAACATTGCTGAGTCCAGATGCAAAGTGCACTCCAGCTGTTTTTAATTCTGTTACAGCAGATAATGTCACATTTGGTCCTTTTGTTTTTGCAGGACGCGATTGTTTATTTGCCTCCATTTGTGAGCGCAAGCAGTTCTCATTTCATTCGTGTAGTCACTCTCCTCTAATGTAGTGACCTGCTTACCTGTCACTGTCCTCCAGCACTGATGATATTTTGCCATCAATCCACGCTTTCTTGCACAACACGGTTTATTTGCATGAGTGGCCATTATTTGAAGTGCATACATCTCTGAAAAGCACACTCAGTCCCTCACAGTTGGAGTGTGTGTCTGCTGTGTCAGGCAATTTGATTTCCTCCATTTAGCCTTGTAATCCTACCTTTTTATTTATTTATTATCTTGCCCTGTGCTAAGTGCTGTGGCTGACTCACGATTCGGTACGACTGATGAAAGTCCTTGTATTCCTCAACAGAACGAATGCGCAATCTACACAAAAATCATAAAAATACCAGGACTTACTGTAATGTCTGGAGGTGGTGATTATGTTTGGTTAATTGTCCGACACAGTGTGGTTCCACAGTTTTGAACTGATCCCTGAAATGGTAAAGAGATGTAAAGTTTTCGATGTAAAAGTTTATTTAGCATAAATTGATGTTTGATTCCTTCAGTCGTTGGATGAATTGTCGTGGAATTTGGTCACACATTTATATACTGTCAGGAAAAAAATGTAATAACTTTGCTTTATACATGTTATTCTTTAAGGTTTTTCCAGCCCCATCATTAGGTCCAAATATTTCTGTGTTTTATGAGCAGATATAAGAAAAATTGATTCTCTGAGTGTGATATTTCTTGAGCACTTCAAGGGTATTTTTTTCATATTTGGCACAAATGTTCACTTTTGTTTTTGTCTTGTTGTATTTTACTGTGCCTCATGGGTTGCTATTTCATTTGTGCAACACTGTGGTTTAACTCTTGGTGTTTTCCAGTGTGCTTTATAGATAAGTTTGACTTGACTTGCATTGAACACTGAACATATTGCATTTGGATGTCTGACCTCACAAAACACATTTTTGGCCTTAATTCAGGAATTCATGTGCTAGTTATGACAAAATTTCACACAAAGGTCTAATAGGGTAAGATAAAGTGATGACATTTGATATCTAAATGGCCAAAAGTTGGCATTGTTTTAAGATCATAAGGATCTGAAAAACCATTTTCTGGCTGTTCAGTGCTAAAACTCAGCTGTTAAATTCCTGCAATTCTTCACTACAGCTACAAACAGGACCTTTACTGGTTGGTGTATTCATACAAATGCAAAGTGGTAATTTGAGTTTGTTAATTAGCATGTTAGCATTTTAATTTTGACCCTGTTAGGTGTTTCTTCAGTACAGCCTGTCTAAACATCGATGGTCTTGTCTATTTATTTAATCAATTATTTTTATTTAAAGTTTTTGCACTTGAAGTAAATGGGTTTTTTTTTTTGTGCAGCACTGCTTGTGATTTCTGTATTCATAAATATCCAGCCTACCACAATTACAGTAGAGGAGTTAGTGTTTCAATGATGTTGAACATTTGTAAGTTAATAACTATTTTGGATGGATCCTCAAAGAACAAAGCAGATGCTTTACTTAAACTCATTTGTAAGTGAAGGCCATCCCTTATTTTGTCACACAGCACTGGCAGTAAAGCAATTATACCCTTTTAAAGTTTGCAGTTCTTGCAGCTTCCTTAGTGTAATTAGATCAGTGTAGAAAACTTAAACAGACTCGATGCGTTAACACTCCCTCCTTCGAAAAACGCAGCCAGAACTCTGTGTGCTCAGAGATGTGAGATATCGTGTTTGACAGATGGACAGTCGCAGCTTCATCTGAACCTCCCACTCGCCGGGCTTCACCTGGTGGGAGATGAAAGATGCAGCTTTCTGTCGGGGCTGTTTGTGACCGAGTTGAGTCTGCATTTAGACGCTGTACTTGACAACCAGACCAACCACTGATTTCTCACAACGGAAGACGGAGTGTGCATGAGACTGTACCTGTTAGGATTTGCTATCCCCACTCCACTCTCACCCCAACCGGTCGAGGCAGACAGCCGCTTTTCCTGAGACTGGTTCTGTTGGAGTTTATTTCTCCATCATGTGAAAGAAATACTTTTTTGGTTCCTTCCCACCATCCCCGACTGCTTGTTCATTGGGAATCCAAAAGCACCTTTGCATTGTTGGGTTCTCTCTTCTTTGTTAAAATATGTGAAGTGCTTTATAAATATATAAATTGAATTTAAGCCGTGTCCTTACTGTGAAGCTGGTACTGTAGTACATTTCTTTTATGGTTCCAGTCAGCCAGTGGTTAAAAATACACCTTATATCTTTGGAAAGTAGCAAAGAAGTCTTTTTGCAAGCTCGTATTTGACTCAACAGGATCTCTGAGTGAATTCCAGCTTTGACTTGTAGCTCGGAGTAAAGGTTGACCAAGCGTAAAGAACAGCAGCTCCAAGTTGCCTCTTTTCTTTTTGGTCTGTCAGCTGTGTGCTGGACAACAGCAGGCTCAGGTGGCAGACATGACTTATTGGAGTTCATTACAAACAACTGAAACTGACTCTCTCACTGTCACACACACTTCTAAGATGCTGCAAACAAAGACACGTGGCTGTAATCGCCAATCATTTAGATGAAGCCTCTTTGATTATTAAAAATCCTTCTCCTGCGTGTAATTCTGTCTGCCTGTTTTTCACATTTAAAAACATGCATGACTGGCAGCGACGAGTCTCCTCTCAGATTGTCGTAATCTGATCATTCCTGTACTGTGAGAGGCGGCGTGGAAACACTATATTCAAAACACGATCATCCAGTTGGAACCTTTCAGGGGTTTATGAATAATCAAGGGAAGGTATGTTTAAGGGAGGTGTACAGACACACACTGTCATGGTTTATTTTATCCAATACTGAAGGTGGAAACAAATCAACAGGGTTAAATCCAGGCTTGTATTATCCTAACTTCTGACTTGACAGAAAACCTGCAATAAAAACTTTATTGAAGTGCAATAACAAATTACTGGTATATATTTCAAGTTGGTATTTGTGCACACTTTGCATTGAAACAGTTCAATATTGTGCTAAAGACTGAAAATGTGATCGCCATCGTCGTAATATGGGAAATTTCAAGTCATTTGGGGGCTGTGAATGTCTGCACAAAAACTCTCAGAAATCCATCTAGTAGTTTCTATATTTTATATAGAGGATATAGATCTGGATTCAATAATGACACTCAGCCTTTGAGTTTAATGCTGCAGTCCAGAAGCATTTTCTACACTGGCCATTATAAGAAAGATGTTTGTGAAAATGAGTGATAGGACACCTTCAGCTGCAAACACTGTTTTTACTCTATTGTGAATTTTCAGTTAGTTCAGGTTTCATATTTGTAAATGTCCCCAACTTGTAGAAAAGGGGATTTTCTGTTTGTTATTAATCTGAAGTTGTGTATTCAAAGGGTTGCACAATGTGGAAGCAAACCAGGAAACTAAGAGCTTGGCTCATATGTCATTCAAACAATTTTCCTTCGAGTGAGCAAGTGCTGCCTTTGTATCTATGTATACTTTAGAATATAGAAGTAATATAAGTATATGTTTTCGTCAGGTTCCTGTGTGAAGGCTACAGTTTCAGATAATTTAACTATCCACTATCAAATTACACACTGTATCCTTGAGGTGGGTTATGTTCTGAATCTGGTCTTTAATCGTGATTGATTTTTGCCGTCAGGACATGAACTAGCAACTTTCCACATATCAAAGGATGTGTTTTTATGTTGATGATATTGTGCTTAGTGCATGGACAGAATTACTCATGAAAAAGTGGTGTTTGAATGAAAAATCTGAATTAAGTTCTCGTTGTGTTCACTTATATTGCCTACTAAATCTGAACTCAATTCTGTTTGATCCTCTTCCCCAATGCACTTTAAATGCACTCAAATACACACACACACTGTTATATGCTCAGCTTTTCCTTGCTGAAAGTCACCCGCAGCTGCAGCAGGTGTAGGCTTCTTAAGACGCTAGTCATTGATCTCCTTCAGCCAACCCACGCGCCCAACTACAGGTTTCAGACTGATGGAAAATTCCTGCCCTTTGTGTATTTCGGGTTCAGGAGATCAGTGACAGCGAGGGTTTAATAGACAGTGCTGGTTTCATTTTCTGAAATTTGACATGAACATGTTACTGGATGACAAAGGGTTCAGTGTCTGTGTTACGTCCATCAGTATTGGTGTGCCGGGTGGTTTTCTGTTAGGCCTTTTGGTGGGGAGATTGCATGTGTGGGTTCAGCTGTGGCTGTTTGAGTCTCTCCAGCACCCCAGCTCCCAGCCATTCCCACTGACGACGCTGGAGTTGACAACCTTCACTGCAGCCCTGTTCTCCCCGCCTCCCGACCTTCCTGATTGGACCACCCTCCAGCTCCCCTCGATCTCTGACCAACTACACACGGCCACTGCCACACCTGCAGGCTATATACCTGCAACCATGCTGTTAGTTGGGGCAGCTGGTATTTGTGACCAGTCCTCCCTGGTGCCTCGGTGTGTGATCATTTGTTTGCATTTTGATGAGTTTTACTCTGTAGGTACGTGTGGTTGGGTTGGTGGGTACTGCAGACCACTTTGATCTGTAGACACTCATGGTGAGTGCTGCAGACACTGTGGGCTTAGTGAAGAAGCCTTTCGAGTTTTGAGTCTTTGTTACCTGTGTGATCAATGTGTGTTTGTGACCTGTGTGGTCAAATGTGTGAATGTGAGACACCAGTTTTGTTTAGCTTGTCTTTGCACTATTGCATTAGTTTTTGTTACTGGTGGTAGGTGTTGCTGTTGCACTTATGTTTGGCTAGGGAGTTCAGTTGCTTTGTTTTGGGTTTAGATAAGTTTGGGAAACTGTTAACCTTCGTTTTGTTATGTTCTTTGATTTAGCAACACTCACCATTCTTGTGTTCGTTGTCACTTTTATGTTCCTTTGCCACTAAGCAGTAAATCCCTTCACCTAAACCAACAACATTCTGGTTATTTTTGTTACATCCAGCCACCCCCTAGAGGCTGGATGTAACAGTCTGACTGTAATCTGTTATTTGGTTTCAGGGAGGCGAACACTGCTACTATCACGGGCGAGTGCGGGGCCTGCCGGGGTCCTGGGTCGCTCTGTCTACTTGCCACGGCCTGCAGTAAGTCCAGTACTTTGACTGCTCAGTGTCGCGTAACCTGAAATGTAGACTCAGTCAGGGACCCAATATTTTTTTTAACGGCACAGAAACATGGTAAAAACCCTGGTCCAGACTTAATAATCAGTCTAATCAATAATCCCCCAATTCATTGCAAGTGCTTTTGGAAACTTAAAAATATTCTAACAAAAGAAATGAAATCTAATTATACATGTATTATGTAGCTACAAGTGAAGCATTTGTCATTAAACTATAATATGCTGACAAAAACAATAGATCGACTTTTACTTCAAGCAAACCTTTTAAATTTGCAAGTTTCTATAGCTAGCTGTGTTTAGCTCAGTCTTTCATCAGACAGTATATTGGAAACTAGGTTTGCATAAAATGTCTCATGTGAATGGGTGCAATGAAGAAAAAACTGTACTTGCATACTTTGTTGTTTTTTTTTCTCCCAGAGGCATGTTCTCTGATGGGAACTTCTCTTATGGGATTGAGCCTGTTCGCAATGGAGAGGTGAGTGAGGAGTTCAGTGAAGTGTATTAACTCTCTCAACCCCAAAACCTGCAGATGGATTTGAAAGGCATGCTCTTTAAAAGAAAGAAAAGCAAAAATGACACTGTTTATTAGATTTACAAACAGAATCGCTGAATTCTCAGCTTCATCACTTCATTCTACATGTCTTATTTTAAAAACTGACAAAATAACCCATTTTCCCCAACCAGATTCTGTAAATCAGTGCAGCAGAAAAGCAGTCGTATAACAAAAATTCTGTAACTTTTTAGCTGAAATGTGCATATTGATTCTAGGTTTTCTCAGTATTTCTCAACTTTTTTGTGTGATATAAATGTAACAAACTGCACAGTAGACAGTTTTGACTTTTCTCTACTTCTTGTCATGGTTGTGCTGTTTCCATAGTGGTTCAGGACTTTTATATTGCAGTGAAAAATGAGCCCTCAGTGAATAAAAATAGCCAGAAACTGCTTGACAATCAAAAGCTTAGCCAGTTGGATTCATGATGAAACACTGGCTTCCCATAACTCGGCAAAATCTGTTTGAATCCTTCACAAAGCAGCCACCCAAAGCTCACTTTCTCTCTCTCTGTCTCCACTCTCAGTGAATTACCGTCATTCCAGACAGTGTTACTTTATCTCCGAGTTGCTGTATGGAAGGTATTGAGCTGATACACAATCCACCAGCTCTAAAACACATCTCCTGCCTCCCCTCGAAAAGGAAACATTCTCTGGTAGTCAGAGAGAGTGAGGGCAAGATAACTGACAAAAGTTTTAAAAGGATTTTTTTTTTATTTAAAAAAATATATTCAGATTTGATTTTCAATTAAAAGAAATAGATGTGTAACAGAGCGAGAGGAAAGCGTTGAGTGGAAGAGGCTGAGCTTTTTTTTCCATTAAGGTCCACAGCAATCGAAGTACAGCTCAATTACATAGACTGGAGAGATGGATCAATAGCCTCTCAGCTCATCTTCAAACTCCCGCACTCTTTCTCTCTCCTCGGCTCTCAGATGGGTCATTTTCATAAAGTATTCATCCCCAGCTCAAGTGTACCACCGTGTCCAGTAGTGTTACTGCCATTATGACAGCCCTGTGATTGATTAATTATGCATCAGAGCACTTTCCTCCCGCTGAACTGTCTCCGCCTCCGAGAACGACGCTTTCTTCACACACAAAAGCTTTTCAGTTCAGGACAAGGAATGTTGTTCCGAGTTTTGTGGGATTTTTTTTTTTCTGAATTTGAAGGAATGTTGTCACAATTGCTGAGCTCCATTTGGTGTTTATAAATCAGTTCAAACTGTTTGTTTGTTTGTTTTTTTTTCCAGGCTACACACGTGGACAAAATTGTTGGTACCCCTCAGTTAAAGAAGGAAAAACCCACAATTCTCACTGAAATCACTTGAAACTCACAAAAGTAACAATAAATAAAAATTTATTGAAAATTAAATAATCAAAAACAGCCATTACTTTTGAATTGTTGATTAACATAATTATTTTAAAAAACAAACTAATGAAACAGGCCTGGACAAAAATGATGGTACCGCTATAAAAGATTGAAAAGTATTTGACCAGAGTGACATGATTAACTCAGGTGTGTCATTTAATTGACATCACAGGTGTTTCCAAACTCATAATCAGTCAGTCTGCCTATTTAAAGGGAGACAAGTAGTCACCCTGCTGTTTGGTGAAAAGGTGTGTACCACACTGAACATGGACAACAGAAAGCGAAGGAGAGAATTGTCCCAGGACATCCGAAAAAAAATTATAGACAAACATCTTAAAGGTAAAGGCTATAAGACCATCTCTAAACAGCTTGAAGTTCCTGTGACAACAGTGGCTCATATTATTCAGAAGTTCAAGACCCACGGGACAGTAGCCAACCTCCCTGGACGTGGCCGCAAGAGGAAAATTGATGACAAATTGAAGAGACGGATCGTTCGAATTGTATCCAAAGAGCCCAGAGCAACCTCCAAAGAAATTAAAGGTGAACTCCAAGGCCAAGGTACATCAGTGTCAGATCGCACCATTCGTCGTTGTCTGAGCCAAAGTGGACTTCATGGGAGACGACCAAGGAGGACACCACTGCTGAAAAAAACTCATAAAAAAGCCAGACTGGAATTTGCAAAAATGCATGTTGACAAGCCACAAAGCTTCTGGGAGAATGTCCTTTGGACAGATGAGACCAAACTGGAGCTTTTTGGTAAGGCACATCAACTCTATGTTCATAGACTCAAAAACCAAGCATACGAAGAAAAGAACACTGTCCCTACGGTGAAACATGGAGGAGGCTCAGTAATGTTTTGGGGCTGCTTTGCTGCATCTGGCACAGGGTGTCTTGAAAGTGTGCAAGGTACGATGAAATCTGAAGACTATCAAGGCATTCTGGAGAGAAATGTGCTGCCTAGTGTCAGAAAGCTTGGTCTCAGTCGCAGGTCATGGGTCTTCCAACAGGACAACGATCCAAAACACACAGCCAAAAACACCCAAGAATGGCTGAGAGAAAAGCGTTGGACTATTCTAAAGTGGCCTTCTATGAGCCCAGATCTGAATCCCATTGAACATATGTGGAAGGAGCTGAAACATGCCATTTGGAGAAGACACCCATCAAACCTGAGACAACTGGAGCTGTTTGCTCATGAGGAGTGGGCCAAAATACCTGTTGACAGCTGCAGAACACTCATTGACAAATACAGAAATCGTTTAATTGCAGTGATTGCCTCAAAAGGTTGTGCAACAAAATATTAAGTTATGGGTACCATCATTTTTGTCCAGCCCTATTTCATTAGTTTGTTTTTTTAAATAATTATGTTAATCAACAATTCAAAAGTGATGGCTGATTTTGATTATTTAATTTTCAATAAATTTTTATTTATTGTTACTTTTGTGAGTTTCAAGTGATTTCAGTGAGAATTGTGGGTTTTTCCTTCTTTAACTGAGGGGTACCAACAATTTTGTCCACGTGTGTACATATTCAGTACTGCGATTTCACTTCTGTTGGACAAAATCTAAAAAATGCAATGTCAGATTTCATTTGGACATGAGTCGCCATCTGCTGCTTGAATTTTATGACGGTGGTCTAACTTTTTTCTAACCTTCAAAATGACTACCAACATAAAGAGGCAATTTTGTGGAACTTCAAAATCAAATTTCCTTTCTTTAAAATAACAAGAGTGTAGGCATATTGCAAAAGGTAAATGAGACCGCTACTCTGAGGTCCTTTAAATAAGCCTGACTGCATTTTTTTTTTAAAAAGAAATCATGAAAGACAGTAATGTTTTGGACCACTTGTTTTTTTTTTAATAATTTGTAGTGTTTTGTAAATTTATTGTTTCTTTAGTGAAAATTTCAATCTGTAGGGCCTAATTGAAGATGCCGAATTAAAAAATCAAAATATGCTGCATTGATTGTGCTATACCTGAGCAAATGTACTTTATCACCTTTCATCACTGCATTTTGACTTTTTAGTTGCAGAAAAAAGGCATGACTGTTGGTGTTTCTTGCCATCTTTCAGGGGCAGAATGACCACATTGTGTATCGAATGCCCGGCATTGACCTCTTCCCACCTCCTTGTCCAGGTAGGATTTATAAATACATTTGTAATGCTTACAGAGAGTCTCTTTGCCATCTAATTTATATATCTGAATAACCCAAAACATGCTACACAAATCCACGGTGATGCATGGAAATTTAGTCTCAAAACGGTTTTCCAAGTTCGTAGTTCAATGATGGATTTGGATGAAACCTGGTAGGATGCAGCTTCTTACTGAAACTCAGTCTTCATGCCATCACTTCCTTGGAGACGACCCGTTCAGCCTTGTCCTTGACATCGATCTGAAATAATCAAATGTTCTGTAATGCAAGTCTGTTTGGTTTCTTCACATACAGTGTCCTCTTCAGGTTGTCCATCTGTCCTCCTTGTCCTTGTTAAGCATCTAATTTAGCTGCATCTCTTCTCATCCTCCCCAGTTTGTCCCTTATACTTTCCTGCCTCTCCAGATTCACCTCCTTCCTGTTACCCGGTTCCTTCCTGCCTGCCTCCTCACCCCAACTTTCCTCATTCGCTCTGCTTCCTCTCTCCTCCACTGGCTGTGTGATATTGATCTCTCTTGCAGACTAAAATGCTCAGTTACATCGATCCCTGGACTGATGACTCGCCTCTTTCTCTCTCTCTTGCCGTCTGTTTCGTCTTGCAGGATGCTCCACGAATGGCACAGAGCCTGAGGAGGAGACAGACGGCGGGCTGAAGGATGGAGACGACTGGTCTGAAGAAGAGAAACCCGTTTTTACAGAAGGCCGGAGACGCTCCAAAAGACAAGTCAGTTTTCATGTGTCATTCCGTGCACACAGATGGTCCGTGTTGCAGGCATTGCAGCGAGAGTCACCATGAGGGAAAACATCAGAGACAAGATATGCAAACACAATTAATATTTTACGGACAAGTCTGTGAGATGATGCCAAATTTCCACACACATGCCGACAGCTTGTGTCGACTTTCATGCTAATAAAACCAAAATCCCCAGATAAGTTTAAAAAACAAAACAAACAGAAAGAGGAGCTGCATGCATCCGGGGATGGTTTCTGAAATCTAAGAGTATTAACAGATGACACCAGAATAATTTTAGAGTGGACTTGCATTGCAAAAGAATGTAAGGTATAAAAGGTTTTACAGAAGGTTATGTTTCATTTATTTAGAAATTTCATGTCAGGCTAGCAGTGCTGGCTATAGGGACGGTAGCTAGTCAATTCCACTGCTTTTCTGCAGAATGAAACATCAGCAGTGGATTCTTAGCTTTGGTTTTGGTCCTCTGACTTTTTGCATTCCATCAAACTTTCATTTTTTGCTTTATCACTAAATACAATCAAAACTGATGCAGACTCAGCTATACTTTGTGTTTAGTGCTAATTAGCAAATTTTAATGGACTAATTCAACATTCAATTTAAACCAAGCCACTAAAGAAGAACTTTTCACCTGCAAAGCATCGGCAGGTTAGCATTGTCCCTGTGAGCATGTCGGCAAGTAATTTAAAGGACGATCCAGCTTTATTGGAGGTGGGGTGCAGCGATTGCAAATACATTCATCGAAGTTGAACAGGCTTTGTAAACTGTGGTAGTAATTTATTTTTAAATTTTCACCTTTTTCTATTCCAGAGACGTTTTTGCTCACTAAATTAGGTGTTTGAAACCTATTTAATTATGTTTCCTGTCTGGTTTAACCATGGTCCCAAATCTCAGCCATCAACTTTAAATGTGAAATTATTGATAGGCTTAAGACAAAAACTGCAAGATACAAAAATAAAACTCTCTGGCAGAATTGACAGTCATGTTACCTTTTGTTTACCTTTTGACTCTTGTTTTTGATCTTTTTA
Source organism: Acanthochromis polyacanthus (assembly GCF_021347895.1). Lineage (NCBI taxonomy): Eukaryota > Metazoa > Chordata > Actinopteri > Pomacentridae > Acanthochromis > Acanthochromis polyacanthus. The sequence goes on along the minus strand of NC_067131.1, from coordinate 10,509,588 downwards.
CTGTTCTGTTTTTTAATAATTGCCCTTGTTTTCTGACTTCTGTTTTTGATCTCTTTACTGTTCTGACTTTTTTTTTAATGATTTCATAAATGTTTTCTTTTGTTTTTCTTTCTTTTAATAATCATCATCCTCTGTTCTTAATGTCCTTGTAAAGCACTTTGAATCGCCTCGTTGTTGAAATGTGCTATATAAATAAATTTGCCTTGCCTTGCCTTTAACAATGTTGCAAAATTCCACCAGTTATTATTAGTGACAAATGGTGCAACAACAGAAAGAATTGTCTGATTTTTAACAGCTTTCAGGCTGTTGCACATACCAGATACAGGACGAGTATTAGAACAAAATAAAAATGTAAATTGTAAACAAAATCTGCAGTAATAAGAGCTCCTTTTTTTTTTTTTTTTTTTTTTTTTTCCCCCAGTATTGGAATCGTTTGTAGGTAATCATAGAAGTTCAACTTTTATGTCTGTACAAAGACATTTTCTGAGTTCTCTCTACCCATGGTTTAGTCTGTTTCTGTAAAGGGGCAGGATTTTAAACATGAACACTTTGAAACATGAGCTCACAATGAGTAAAAATGTGACCAAAACAAAACACACAAACTGTTTAGGACTCGGAGTGTTTTCTTCTTTGATAGACTTTCAAAGTAATCAAACACAGAAGCCGCAAGTTATCTTTTCAGATGCAAAGCAATGTTGTGCTTCAGGAATGAAGAATTGTTGTTGTCCAAGTTGTGATGCCCTCTCAAGGACAAAGGCTAGAGTTTCACCAGCATTAGTGTGTGTGTGTGTCTCTCTCTGTGTGCGCTCTCGCTGTGTGAATGATGGTTTCACCTGCTGGGTTTGTGTTTGTGTGTTTGTCCTGTGTGAAGGTTATTATGACGGCAAACTCAAACGTGTGGATTTCTTTTGCCCCCTCCAGGTGCGGCGAGGCCAACGCACCGTCCAAACTGAGACCAAGTACATCGAGCTGATGGTTGTCAACGATTACGAGATGGTAGGTGTCACGCTGAGCGCTCCAAGGTGTTTCTCTTTTACCGACTTTTTAAAACTGCAGCATGAACAGTAAGAAATCAGCTCCAGTCACTGGATTAATTGTGTTTTATAATGAACACAGAACTATGAAATGCAGTAACTGTTTCTCTTCTTATTCTGTAGTCTGACTATAGTTTATTTTGTCTTGAGGTGAAGTTTAATTTGCAGTTAACTTTTCAGCTTCTGAATTTCCCATTCATCTTTCATCAGATGTGAATAATGAACCCAAAACTGTTTGACGATGATTTAAGCAGTTCTCTGACCCTGACAACACTTTTGAGTGTTTTTCTGCTTTAACATAAAACACAAACCAGATTAGAGTTTTTACAATAAAGAGCATTGCACCGAGTCGCTCTGAGATCCTTTTCTGTGTGTGAAAGAAGACAAATCAGGGAAATCTGAGAAATGTAATATACAATTGTTGTATGTTCGGATTTTTTGTGGTTGTTTATCTAAAATCTTAATCTGTTAACATAAAGTGCAATATTTCCCTCTGAATTATACTTGGTTGCAAGTATAAAGCTGCAGAAAACAAAGTTTAAGTACTGTACTTGGGTTATTGTACGTGGTTGCTTTTAATCGCTGTGTTTGCACAAATTATAAGAAGTCAGTTTCAGTCTCTTCACCCACTGTGTTGCTTGTGCTTTATAACGAGCACAGAAGAATTTTGAAAGGCAGTAACACACTGTTTCTCTTCCCTTTTTATAGTTTGTGCAGCTCCGTCGGTCAACCACTCAGACGAAGATTTTTGCCAAATCGGTGGTGAACATGGCGGATTTGGTAAGAAGTTTATTTTGTGTATAAAGTCCAACATCACAGCACAAAATCCTCAACGCTCACACCAGCAAACTGATTTATAGCTGAGCAGAGGGCATGAATATTTCGATTTTAAAGCAGCAAAATTGGAACTGAGCTTCCTCTTATCTATTTTTTAACCATCTCACCCCATCATAGTCTCTTGAGCTTTCTTTCCACGTTTCAGAGCCTTTTTCTGCACGCGAGACATTCCTGAGTGGGACGGCTGCCATCTTTTATCCAGTCAAGCCGCAAGCTGTTCTCCTATCTCACATGATTTTATTTTCATCACAGGCCTGTTGTTGGATGGTTTAAGATCTTTTTAGTTTGACTAAGCTTGTTTCTGTTACCTCTAACAAATAAGACATAATTCTCTATTGAATCCTCTTCCATTTAGAATAATCTCCATGACTCTAAGGGCTTTTAAAATATGTTTTTATTAGTTTGTTCATTTTGATATGTTCATTTTGTTGCACTTGTATGAATTTCTCAATGGATTTAAAAGATAGATTTTATAAATAAAATTGAGATTTGTTGCTTTCAAAAAATGAAAGGTCGCTCAATATCAGTGCATGTAATCAAAGACCAAGCAAAGCACCGTAAACATTACGTGTGAAGAGTGAATTATTCCCACTGTCTAGTACCGACTACTCTCCATGTTCTTGCGAGAACTAATAAAATTGACCTTCTCCAAAAAAAACCGAATCGAGTGTAAAAAAAAATTAACTCGATCCGCTTTTGTCCTCCGCTGCACCATCAGCACAGGAAGCCACAGTACAGCTGGTTTCCATGGCAACCAGCTGCTGCCTCTTTCCTTCTACTTCATGACTGAAGTAGACGGAAGCAACTCTCTTCAGTAATTGAAATGTTAAATACTGTGTTTGTGAGTGAATGTTAAATCTGACTACTTGTAAAAGTTGAGTTTTTTTCTTAATTTTTTATTGCTTGTAGTTAATTTCTTCTTGTCTGCTCCATTTAAACCTTAAGATTCAGCTTTTATTTTCTGTACACAGGATACACATTTTCCTTTTCAAATCCACATTCAAATTTTTTCAGGACAAGTCAAGCACTCTGTCCTACAGCGCCCTCTTTCTTGAGAAGCAGGCTGTTGCAACATTCATGTATGAGGCCCGGTCACACCGCCTGAAGTTTGCTGGAGCGTTCCTTGAACGGTGAAAAAAATTCATCACCGCTCGTAACCGTTCACCACCGTTTAACAGAAGTGGGCCCCCGTTAAAGCAACGCCGTATACGCTCGGCCACCGCTGATGTTTCTGGAGGGGCCCTCCTACCGCTCCGAAAGTTTTGAGCTGCACAAAATATTGCGAACGGTGAGGAGGGGGCAATTTTCCGCCCCGGCAAAGTTCACCCCCACTCCACCAACGCCCAGTCAAAGTTTGGCACCGCTAGACGCAAGTTCGTGGACACTTGGGTCCGCTAGGCCAACGCAGAAATCTTAAACGCTGGACCACCGCTGCTTCGCCAGTGTTGCCCAGGCGGCGATTAAACGTTGCACAAACTTCGGTGGAGCGGTTGTAAGCGTTTTATGAGCGGACACGGGGTTGCTGGAACGGTGTCGGGCGTTGAAGCAGCGATCCATGGCGGCGATGAACTTTGGTTTGCCGTTGGTATAGAGGTGTCGGAGCGGGACCAGAATTTGCCTATAAATACAGGGAGAAATGGACCAGGAGCTCATTTGGAATTGAGCTGCCGTTGAGTTCAGACCTCATCTATATCGAATTTGCTCAAAGTTACAGTAAAACTGTATCACCATGGATGCTGAGAGACTTGATATGATTGGTGCACTAGTCCAGCAGCAGAATCAGAACCTCCTCAGATTGCAACAAACTGTTGACAGAAGGAGAAGAGAGAGAAGAAGGAGAGACAGAGTTGTGTGGGTCAGACAGTGGATGCTTCAGCTGCCTGCTCAGTAACGATCTTCTTGGAGGCTGCTGCCTTTCCTTCTCCAGCCATCCTCTTCTTTTGTCCACGTGGCATGATGAACTTCAACTATCGACTTCTATCAAAAATCTATCAGAACTTGTATCAAAACGATCCATTCAGCTCCGTAGTCACAAGCGGTATGCCGCTAAACCTACTTTATACCCCCGCCGAGCCAACGCCCGCATGCGCAGAACGCCGCTATACCAACGCTCGCTACCGCTAAAGCAATGCTCGCTACCGCTAAACAAACGCTTAAGCAACGCTCGCTACTGCTAAACCTACGCTCGCTACCGCTAAAGCAACGCCGGCTTCAGCGGTGCACCGCTAATCCAACGCCGTGTTTTCGATTTTTTTTTTTTTCCCCCCGTTTTGAGCGTGGTGACGAGCGTTGTTGAAATTCGGCCCTCCGCCAGCAGCGATCCATGGCAGCAATGAACTTTGGTTTGGCGTTGGTATAGAGGTGTCTGAGCGGGACCAGAATTTGGCTATAAATACCGGGAGAAATGGACCAGGAGTTCATTTGGAATCAAGCTGCCGTTGAGTTCAGACCTCATCTATATCTAATTTGCTCAAAATTACAGTAAAACTGTATCACCATGGATGCTGAGAGACTTGATATGATTGGTGCACTAGTCCAGCAGCAGAATCAGAACCACCTCAGATTGCAACAAGCTGTTGACAGAAGGAGAAGAGAGAGAAGAAGGAGAGACAGAGCTGTGTGGGTCAGACAGTGGATACTGAGAAGGCCTGAACATGGACTGTATGACAAGCTGATGGTGGAGCTGAGGAATGAGGATCCACGAGCCTTCCAGCACTTCTATCAAAAATCTTTCAGAACTTGTATCAAAACGATCCGTTCAGCTCCGTAGTCACAAGCGGTATGCCGCTAAACCAACTTTATATCCCCGCCGAGCCAATGCCCGCATGCGCAGAACGCCGCTATACCAACGATCGCGTCACCGCTAAACCAACGCTTCAAGGAACGCTCCAGCAAAGTTCGGGCAGTGTACTTAAAGGCCCTTAAATAAGCAGTTGCGTTTAAATCCATCGTTACTCATCACATACGCTATTATTCAAAAGTTTGGAGTCATCCAGACAGTTTAATGTTTTCCATGAAAACTCACACTTTTATTCATGTACTAACATAACTGCATAAGGGTTTTCTAATCATCAGTTAGCCTTTCAACACCATTAGCTAACACAATGTAGCATTAGAACACAGGAGTGATGGTTGCTGGAAATGTTCCGCTGTACCTCTATGTAGATATTCCATTAAAAATCAGCCATCATTTACCACATTGTCAATGTCAAGAGTGTATTTCTGATTCATTTCGTGTTATATTCATTGGAACAAAACTGCTGTTCTTTCAAAAATGAGGACATATCTGTGTGGATCATTAAACACAAAGAGTGTGACTCATTCCTCATAAAATTGTTGAATATTGGTTGTTTTCCTCATGCATCCGTTGACTTTTAAATGAATTTAAATATAGTTACCTTGCAGTAATATCGAACAGCTACAGGATAAGTTTTTTTTTTTTTGTTACGGTTTTGCATTTGTATTTTGCATTATGTATGTGCTGCATTTTACAGCTCATTTGAAGCCATCAGATTTGATATCTTCCAAAAATGCTTCTCTAAATCGAAATTGATGCGGTGTTTCTGATTAGTGGATCATTAGATTAAAATACACACAACTGAATTCATTGAGGTTGCATCTCCTCACCTGCATAACTGTCACTGATTCTTCTTTTTTGATGTGTCCAGATATACAGGGAGCAGCTCAACACTCGTATTGTCCTAGTGGCCATGGAAACCTGGTCATCTGAAAACAGGGTTTCCATCGGTGACGACGCCTTGCTGACCCTGCGTGACTTTATGAAGTACAGGAAGGAGAGCATCAAGGAGCGCTGCGACGCTGTGCACCTTTTCTCGTGGGTTCAGTCCTCTGAATGTGTTTGGTCCTGTCGTCCTTCTGCTCCTCTGCATCTTCTTTCTTTCTCCTTCTTTGCCCTCTTTTCTCTTCTTCTCTCTGCTTTCTGCTAGTTTGCCTACTCCTTCTCCTTCCTTTTGTTTTATTCCTGATCTACCCTCTTCTTCTCTTCTTTCTTTTTATTCTTCTTCCTCCTCTTCGTTTCATTCTGATTTTTCTTTTTATTGTTGCCGTTTCTTTCAGCCTTTGTTTTTGTTCCTATTATTCCTTATTCTTGTTCCTTCTTGTAATTATTCTTCCTTGTTGTTTTTTTCTTGCTTTTGTCTTTGTTCTTCTTTCTTTCTCTCCTAAAACTGGCTTCTTTTCTTTTTACCTCCTCATTCTTTTTCCTCCTCTTCTACTTCCTCATCCTCTTCTTCTCCTCTCCGCTCTTCTGGTTTCTGATTATATTCTTCTTCCTTGTTGTTGTTCTACTACTACTACTTTTTTCTCTTCCTTGTCCTTCTTCTTTGTTGTTTTTCTTCCTCCTTTTTATTGTTCCTCTACTTCTTCTTTGTCCTCCTTATTGTTCTTGCTCCTCCACTTTCTTGTTCTCCATCTCCTCTAACATTCCCCCTGTCTTTATTTCAGTGGGAGAACGTTCATGAGCAGCCGCAGTGAAGCCGCCTACATCGGAGGCATCTGCTCAGTGACTCGTGGTGGAGGCATCAATGAGGTGAGACTTTACCTGATCTGAACCACTAAAAATGTGTTTGCACAAGTTATAAATTCTTACTTTTCCTTCTAGCCCTTTAAATCATGTGCATGTGTTTCTTCAGTTTGGCAGTGTGGGTCCTATGGCCATCACACTCTGCCAGAGTCTTGGCCAGAACATCGGCATGCTGAGGAACAAGGAACAAACGGCTGCAGGTTAGACGGAAATAAATTGGAACTAATAACAGTTTGGCAGGCAAAAATAATTCTGAGAGTTTGTTTTACTTTAAATAAAAGCACTTATTTTATTTGAGTAGTTAAATGACTAATCTGTAATATTTATATTTCGTAGTTTTAAACCAAACTCCTGTAATGTACAGTAATATTAAGTGCTCATTTGAGATGTCCACTGAGCTCATTGTAATACATTTACCTCAGAAGATACGTCCCTTTACCTGTACTAGTCCTGAAGTGGTAAGATTTCAGCAGTGTAGAGTAGATTTTGTTGTGTGCGGCCACATCATGACCACAGAAATGTTTTGTTTGTCCAGGAGCCTGCAGGTGTCCAGATCCATGGCTGGGCTGCATCATGGAGGATACTGGGTAAAAACGCAATTTGCAATTAATTCATACTTTCGCATTTTCATGAGGAATTCTCAGCTAAAATGAGTTTTATGGTTTATAAGATGTCTCGGTAGAGCATAATTTTATTGATAAATTGTGTAATTTATTTTTTTTTTTTTGTGTCTCCTCTGTGGTCTATGATCGACAAACATCCTGGAGTGTGAACTGTACTTTGTAAATGTTTAAAAGTTTCTGATTTTTGACTTTGAAGCGAATAAGAAATGGAACACAAGAAGCAAATGTGAGAGTAAATTATTCCTGTTTTTGCCGTATCAATCAGCTACTACCTGCCCAGGAAGTTCTCCCGCTGCAGCATAGATGAGTACCTGCGTTTTCTCCAACAGGGAGGAGGCAGCTGCCTCTTCAACAAGCCCACAAAGGTGAGAGATGTTTGGTTATGAGAGAGGCTCTTCAGAGTGTCTTTTATCACTTTTATGGAGCCAGAAATGTCAGAGCATCTCTGAATTCTCAGTGGAGAATGAATGGCTTCACATTGAGACTGTCAGAAATTCCTAGGCATGTTTATTTATCTTATCTTTGAGCTTAGAGCAACAAACATCAGATCATTAGTTAGTAAAAAATTGCTGCTATTCACAAACCCTGATTATGAAATGCGTATTGTTTGTCTTGTAGCTACTGGACCCTCAGAGTGTGGCAATGGATATGTAGAGCTGGGAGAAGAATGTGACTGTGGATCACTTGTGGTGAGCAAACTCAAAATAACTAATGTCTTTATTGATTTCCTTGCAACACTACATACATCATTTGGCACTAAGCCTGTCTGGGAAAGTTATAACTAAATGACCGGTGATAAATGTTTGTTGTAGGGATGAAAACTATCTGTAACACACATTAAGTTCATTGTGTCTTTAGTCCAGACTAACTTGTGAAAATTTAACTGTGAAAATGTAATGTTATTCCCTGAATCACGGAAAGAAGAAATGTTTTTTGCAAACCAAGAATCTAAGCTGGGAACCCCAAATGTTGCAGCTCTGTCTTTGCACTGTATTGAATTTAACTGTTGTGATGTAATCCATAGTCATATGTGAGTTCAGGATGTCAGGATCAAAAGCAGAACTCTCTATAAATACACTGAGAAACCTCTCTGGCCTGTAGGAGTGTGCTCAGAGGGGAGCCAACTGCTGTAAGAAGTGTACTCTGACCCACAATGCCATGTGCAGCAACGGGCTCTGCTGCAGGGACTGCAAGGTGAGCTGCTTCAGTACATCACACCAAAGTAATCCTCTCCTCCCTCAAGGTCGCTGCACTGGATACAGGCTGTACCTGAAGAAGTGGATGCTGAGCATGGCACATACAGTGGAAAAGCCTCTTAGTACTAAGATGACTACAATTAATATAATGTTTGTGTTGTGTCCGATTTGATGGAGTTGCAGTTGAGAACTGCTGGGACAGGCAAGATTTTCAAGTGATCCAAGAGGAAACTGCACTTCTGCACCTCCTTTTGGTTCTGGTTTCAGGCTATAAAAAAATCTAGCCCGTGACTTTGGCCAATGATGGGTATTTTGAGAGAGAGGGCGTTCATATTGGCTGTTTTACAGATGCAGCTACATTTGTGTGTCCCTTAAGATAGTTGAAAGCTTTATTCAGTGGTGGGTGGGAAATCCTGCAGGAAAAGTTTCTAATACAGCAGCTGCCTACACTGCAAGGCAACCCTCCAAAAGGAAATGGACTCATCAAAACGAGAGTCTGACAATAAAGGCAAAAAAACAACAAAAAAGCTTTTGCATTAACCAGATTCTGTCAAAGACAAAACATTTTACAATTCTTGCCACAATACTGAAGACTATGGTGACTCTGCTTGGATGAGCAGTTAAAAAAAAAAAATCACTTTTTAACAGAAGAAACAAGTATGGAAACAAAACTTTGAAGATATCTATAGTATACTCTTTTTTTCAGTATTACTAACATGATGACAGTGGACATTTCTGAGCTCTCTCCACTTCTATCTATGGTAGTGCTGCTTTCATAGAGGTGCTGGACTTGATTATTATTGCAGTGGGTCTTTAGGTGGAATTTTAAAAAGTAGCCAGGGACTTTAGGACTTCTAAACTGGAGAGGTTGTCGCTGTTCATGTCCCTAATGACTCCGTCTCTTTTGTTTCTCTCTCACTTCTTGTGTTTTCTTTCTACCTTTTTGTCATGTTTTTCGTCTTCCTCTGTTACAGTACGAGCTGAGAGGGGTGACGTGCCGCGATGCTGTGAATGACTGTGACATTCCTGAGACCTGCACAGGAGACTCCAGCCAGGTAAAGAAAAAAAAAGAAGACCCTTTACATGTGTGCATTTATTAATCTGATTTAATAAACATCTGAAAGCCAAACTGACTGAATGTTCTTTCTCTTGCAGTGTCCTCATAACGTCCACAAACTGGATGGTTACACATGTGATGCCGGCCAGGTGAAGCCACATTTAACTTAAATGTTTGCCACTGCCTCTCTTGTTATATATTTCATCATTCGTATATCATCAGTTCCACTCTTTACCTCAACAGGGTCGGTGTTATGGAGGTCGCTGTAAGACCAGAGATGGCCAGTGCAGAACGCTGTGGGGCTACAGTAGGTTTGGATTGGATATTGAGCTGTATTTTTTTGATGTTTCACTGCCCTCTCGTGGCTGCGGTCGGTGATGCTTTTCTCAAGATGTCTAATTTGAAAGTTTAACGGGGGGACTTTGTAGGGAAGATCTTTGTCAGTAAATGCTTTTGGTGACTGGTTTCAGCAGAGTTTGTCTCTTCTCAGACTCAGCCGACAGATTTTGCTATGAGAAGCTGAACGCTGAGGGGACAGAGAAAGGAAACTGTGGTCCAGACTCCAGTGGTCAGGGATGGGTGCAGTGCAACAAACAGTGAGTAAACAGTGAAGATTCATATCAAACCTTTTCTGGATTAACACTGGAGTCTTTATCGTTGCATCTTCTCTTGTTTTCTTGCATCAGAGACGTCCTGTGTGGTTTGCTGCTGTGCACCAACCTGACTGACAGGCCGAGGTTTGGTGAGCTTCAGGGGAAGATCACCAGTTTGACCATCCACCATCAGAACAGATACCTGGACTGTAGGTGAGGCAGCTTTTCTCTGACGGGTGTCTATAGGCTTGAACACTGACAGGATGTTTCTGTATGATCTTGTGGACCCAGTTTAGTTGAATTCAGAATGATGGAATTTCGAAATCCCATGTTTTGCTAATCAAGATCAGGTAATGTAGACTGCCAGATTTGAATTTCTAGTGCTGTACATAGGACTGCATTTAATAATGTAGTCTACTAGTTATGTTAAATTCAACAGGTAGAACAGATGGCATAAGGTCACTTTCTTTATTTGAAGGCACAAGAAACAGCACAATAAAAAAAACACTTCCCCTTCATTTTTCAATTTCTTTTAAACAGTCAGACCCCTCATCTCTGACCCACAATGGATAAATACAAACAATATGGTCACAATAAATACATGTTTTAAATCATGTAAAAGCTAAATGTCAAATAGTTAACAAAATGAGGGCCAATCTGACCTACAGAGGTGGTCATGCAGTGCTGGATGATGGATTGGATCTGGGCTACGTGGAGGACGGGACGCCATGCGGACCGAACATGATGTGTTTGGAACGCCGCTGCCTCCCCGTCACCACCTTCAATCTCAGCATCTGTCCAGGTTCCTCGTCCTCACGCATCTGCTCCCACCACGGGGTGAGTCCATGTCTGCTGTCTGCTACGCCTCAGGATATGTTTTGTGGAGCTTTACGGCTTATGGAGAGATCATATCTTGGTTGCATGCGCTCATGTTTTCCCTTTGTGTCCTGCAGACTTGCAGTAATGAGGTGAAGTGTATCTGTGATCCAGACTACACCGGGAAGGACTGCAGTGTGTTCGACCCGATCCCCACCCCGACTCCGCTAGAAGGCCCAGAGAAGTACAGAGGTAACCACACCGAGCAGCTCAGTCCTTTTCATCAGACAGCCACCACGGCTCATCTGTAAAATACCTTTTTTGACAACGAAAAATATGAACAAAATCAAGAGAACTTAGAAAGTTTGAAAGTATGAAATGATAGTGATCTTTCTGGTATAGTGTGTTGGTTCACTATCTTTATGGCTTTTGACCTCTTAAAGCAAAGACACATGTAATTATATCTATATTTTCATCATGAGCATTTTGTTGTACAGCTTTGAAAGGAGTGTTGTAGCATCTATCCTTATTTTCTGTGTTATGTATAATCACATATTGAGGTATGTAAAAAGTAATCCCTGTGAGACAAAAGATCAGTCTTTCAACAGCTTTGAATAATTAGTTTTCTGTGTTTTTTTTTTTTTTTTTTTTTTACTCAATCTCTTTATATTGTCTTCTGCTTCAGGAGCGGCTCACATAGTATTGAATATGTGTCACTTAGAAGATTCCTTAAGAGCAGGTTTAAAGTTCAGTGTGGTAGCTCTGTGCTTCTCTCTTCCCAACTCCCGGATAAACGAAAATCAGCAAATAGGTGGAGCATAAGTGGAGCTGAGGCGGATCAGCTCCAAGTATGAATGGATTTGACAGGTTGCCATATCACGTCAAGAACAAGAAATTATGTTACTTCGTAGATTCACGGTTTCTGTACTTCCATACTGGAAAGAGGATGACTTGGCGCTCACAAGTGAAGACTTCCAAAAGCCAGCCAATCAGAATAAGATGTGCTTTTTAGCAAGGGGGCCCTTAAAGAGACAAAGGCTGAAACTGCTTGTTTCTGAGTGGCCAGTTTGACATAAATAATAACAAAAAAGATATAAAATTGGAAATCCACATATTCTTGTTGAAGTTTTACGGCGCATTAAAACTGAAATGTCACACAAAACATAAAAAGTGTAACCACACATAGTGCCAAGTGTTGGTTCTCAGCTCTCTCACACATGCTGTTTTACTTTATTTTCCCCTGACTGGCTAACTCCTTCACTCCCACAGGTCCCAGCGGCACCAATATCATAATAGGCTCAGTTGCTGGTGCAATTCTGCTGGCAGCGATAGTCCTGGGGGGAACTGGCTGGGGATTTAAGTAAGAGCTCTGGCATGCCTCCGTGTGTGTGTGTCGCTCTGTCAGCTAACACAGCTTGCTGCTCAACGCTCCTCTGCTTGCTGTCTGATCCACACTCACAACCAGAGACTTGATTCTTGACACTGGTGGGCGTGCAGTAGATGGTTCGCCATCTGCGGGTTTGTCGAGGAGCTCGGCATGAATCATGGCACTTATTAACCTTCACTCGCACTTTTGGCTCGGAAGCTGTTAAATGACACTTGAGATGATTGGCAGGTGTTTAAACTGTGCGTAATGAATATTTATTCAGTTTGGTATAAGACTAATCTTTTATTTAGAGCCGGGTTCTGCTCGAGGTTTTTTTCCCTGTTAAAAGGGTGTTTTCTTTGCCACTGTCGCCTTTGGGCTTGCTCTGGGGGTCAGGCATATGGGTTCTGTAAAGCGTCTTGAGACGATTTGACTGTAATTGACGCTATATAAATAAAATTGAATTGAATTATTTAGTGAGTTAATTAATGGATTCGTTAGTAATTTATATAATTTATTTAAAAACAATACTTCTTCTAGCCTCATAATTGGTAATATTTTCTAATTTCCCCTCAATGATACTAAACTGAGCATCTTTTGGGTTTTGAAGAAATCCTTTGAGAACTCATGGAAACTTAGGATGGACATTTTTATCTTTATGCTCCGAACTATGATTTAAGTTCATCAAGGATATTTTTTAATTAATATTAGTTGGAGCTCTTTGCAAGCATTTTTGAAGGCAAATATTCTTAGACAGAAGTTCCTTTAGTCACCTGATGAGTTATGATGGCTGATATTCCCTGTTTCTTTACATTAAACTGATCCTAACTGATAGATAATGAAAATTAGTTGAAGCTCTTCACTGGACAAATGTTGACGCTGCTGTAAATTCTCACACCACATAGAACGAAACCAATCAAAGTGTTTGTATACTCTGTACCCTTCAAGATAGAACTCTGCTTATTTTGCACATCAGTGTGAGTTCACAGGTTTTAGTTGGTGCTAAATTCCACACAAAAAGTTGCTGAGGCCTTTTGTGGCTCCAAAGGAAGTCGCGTGAAGTCTGATTGATTGAAATCAGACTGGCATTATGTTATTTGAGTCAGTGTTGGCTGTGACTGAAGACTATATAGATCACAAGAAGTGAGTCTTCCAGAGCTCTGCAGAATAAACTACATCAGCTGCTTCTAGCATTATGTCAATCATCAGACTGACAGTGTTACAGGAGGGATTTTGTTTTTCTTTCGGTGCCGAATCTCAAATAGAAAAAAACATTTCCATGTTCCACTCTGCATGGCTGGATTTGACTCCAGATCTTCTTTGTTTTGTTTTATTCACTCCACTATTGCTGCTTTGCTCATGCTAGCTTTGCTGTGGCATGCCTGCAGCATGCAAAGTAACAAATATGCTTGTCTTCAACTCCAATCTTTCGCGTTCATCTCATAATGGTAGCTTGTATGATGGCATCAGATCCACCTGACAGTGCAGCAGCAGCTTCTTTGGTAGTCGAGTTTAGCGTGTGAGTAGCAAAAAGATAAAGATGGGCGGTCTTTCCAAAGCTTGTTTACTGCTTTGCTTTTACGGCTGTGTGCATGTTTTTTTTTCTCACGCTACCCTTCACTCACACAAAACGGTATAATCTCACTGTACATCTTTTTTTTTTTTTTTTTTTCTTGTTGCTGCCGATCCAGAAACATCCGAAAAGGAAGGTACGATCCCGCCTTTCAGTCCTGATCTCAACACACGGACATTATCAGTCTTCATGCATAATGCCATCTGTTTTATAAGAACAAACACAGCTGTCATCTGCTTCTTTATCCTTATTTTTCATCTCTCACACATTTTTTAAAAATTTTAATATGCATTTGTATCGGGACACACACATATAGCATGAAATAATGCTACATATCACAGCATTTTTATAGGCTATAGTAGTTTGCAATACCTGTCTATGTATTATTTATGATACACAAAAGTCTCTGAATTATATCCTCCATGTGCAACAGCTCATATTTTGGCAAACATAATTGTGTCCCCTAGTTTGCACTATTTTTAATTCTTCTGTGTGCCTCTTTACTGAGTTGGCTGCCATTTATAGAAGATAGCTGCTGTGTTTACTTTGTATTGTTCATTTCATAAGACTTTCAGTAATAAAAGGTGAGCTTCTCTTCCAAGTTTTCGTTTATTTTCATTATTATTTTATGCTTTTCATTAGAGCTTCAGTGATTAGTCGATTAATCAACCGGAAATGAATTGGCAGCTGTTGAACATTCATCAGTAACATCATTTTTCAGACAAACATACAAGCATTTACATTTCCATCTCCTCGGATGCATTTGTTTTGCTGTACTTTACAGTAAACTAAATTGCCTATATTTGGTTTTTGGTCAGTAAGTTGGGCTAAACAAGAATCTAATGGACATTTTTTGCTGTTTTCAGGTGTTTTGATTGAACAAATAATCTTAGAATTACATTGCTTCCCTAATCTGCTTTAGTCTTTTCCATGTTTCATTCAGCTTTTCAGTCTCTTACATATTTTTTTTTTCTTCTCTCACCTCTTTATCTGCCTCCTCTGTCTTCTTTCTCCACTTCTGTTTCCAGATCTGCGGGAGTCTGAGTCGCGTCTCTCTGCTTCCCTTTCTTCTTTACACTGTGTGCAGTCCACTCTGAGGAGACCGAACAAAGATGTCTTCCACTTCCGAGCCCTCTAACCTTTTCGGTTTCCTTTTCTGATCTTGTTGCTCCACCTACACTTACTCCTTCTGGACAGTAAATCGGTGGTTAAAAAAAAAAAAAAAAAAAAGCTCTGAGGACACACCATCTATCATTACTGCTGTCAGGGATTTTCTGGTTTCAGAGTTGCTGTTGGTGGCATCGCCTCCTGTTTCAGGCACACCTTCATATTTCCTTCATCTTTGTGGTGTTGTAATTCATTTGATGGACTGATTGGTAGTTTTTATCTGAACAGAGACTTTAGTCTTCTGCTGTATCGACTGTTATTATGCTTTTACCCCTTTAAGTGACGTGACAGAGAAAGGCCATACACTTCTCCCAAGGAACCCTTCTGTTAATACACATTTACCATATTTAACCTCATGGAGAGCACAACCACCTCCTCTCAGTAGTGTGACTTTAACTGCAATAGAAGAGTATAAATATCACCAAATACTGAATGTTGACATTTTGTCCGTGTAGGTGAAGGTTAGTTTTGTTTGCTAGACTTTACATTCCACAGTAACAGCCATAATTTCTCCTTTTATGCTGCCTTTCCTTTTTGAGAAAGTAGTCCTAGGTCCTAAGTCAGTGCTTTTACATAATATGCGTTAATGTATGAATGTATAGTTGAAGCCTGCAGGGAAGCTTGTTAAGTCGCTGTGCTGATGACATGCGAAAACTTTGTACTTTACTCCGGCCAAGCTGGACAGACGGCACTTGTACGCACTGAATGTTTTATCCTGCTGTATGATATGTAATCCGTATACAAACTATATGCATACGAGTATGCTGAACATGGGTGCTGTTGTATATAGTGTTCTGACTCATTTAGACAGCAGTGACTCACTGCCGCTCTGAATGGAAGCACAAGTCTGGAGAGAGAAGACTCCTCCTGCCTGAAACTGCTTTTTTTTTTTTTTTTCTTTTTAGATTTAATTCGTAAAAAAGATTCAAATCTTTGCATTTTAGAGAAATCTGAGCTCCTTTAGGTATCCAGAATTATCGCAGGATGCAGAGAACAATGTGTGTGCTGTGTTTCATACATGCCTCCTGAGAGATTTTTAAGCTGGAAAATTCTAACACAGATTTCTTGATTTATCACAAGAGTCATCCATAAAAATATTTTGGCTTCTGTGTACTCAGCCAATGAGGAAATTGTAGAAATAGCAAAAGTTAGATTTCAAATATGCTGTATCACCAAATGGCTTCAGGTTATTTAATTCTGACTGAGCAAAGTCACATAAGGAATAAATATGTACATTTAAAATAGAATATCAGAAATATTACTGTTTTTTAGGGTAAAGAAACAAACATTCATCAAAAAGCTCTCATTTCTGTAGCTTTATGAGCAAGACTTTGTCCATTTATCCTCTCTGCACATCAGAGAGCTGAATCAGGTTTTGAGGATTACATGCTTGTGGTTGTTGTATATGAAGCCACACAAGTGTGCAAAGAAGTGATCCAAGTTACACTGCCAGTCAACCTACAGCAGCATTAAAGCAATATGTTGACATTTTGAGTTCAGGTCTATCACACAAACCTCTCAGCCTTTGACATGAGTGAATAAAAACACTGCATTTATTCAAAGAATTGCTTTTTTGTCAACAAAATGGTGACTTTGCTCAGATTTCTAGCAGCATATGAGGTTATCCTCTCACAATTTGTCACCACGGGCTAAATTTAAAATGTCAGCATATCCCTTTAATCATAGTTGAAGTCTTTATTCCGTATACACTGTATAAATCTATGAAAATACTCAAGGACAGACTTGGCTGAAAGCTCAGGTCACGCTGTGTTTACTGCCACTGTTTGTGATCACACGTCGTAGTTGGACTCATTTAAAAGGATTTTGGCACCATTTACTACGGAAGTCAACATTGTCTCGTCTTAGGTAACCAGTACTGACTTTCAGTGTAAATACTCATATTCCTGTGTATTAAAATGCTTATTAAACATATCTGAGTACCAGTGACTGTGTGATTATGGGATGCACTCAGGATGTGTAAATCCAGATATAAAGAGGACAGTAGTTCTGCAGGATGTTTTTTCTGCATGAGAATATCGAGTTTGTTGGCTGGTGACCTCTTAAAACTAAGAAAAGTGTACTTGTATCAACTTGCTTTATTGAAATAATTAACATGGACCTGAAGAGAACATACGATTACCTTACAAAATATTTGAAAATTATTTTTAAAGTCAGAATTTTGTGTTGTAGAAATATGCTGTCTTCATGAACTCCAAGGCTCCAAAGGTTTATCTGTTGAAACTGCTGATATAATGAATCCAAAAGTGGTTAAAAAAAACAACAACTATATAACAACTAATACATATATATATTGGATGTACAAATGAAACTAAATGATTCTTTATAGTAAAACTAACTGAATTTGCTGTGTTCTAGTTACTACTTGACACTGACCTCTAATTATTTTGCCTGTAATGCAGTGCTGGAAAGTACATTAACTCGAGCGCTGTAGCTTTTTGCTACTTTATGCCTATAAATCAGTACAGTTCAGCAGCAAACATTGTAAATATAACTATCTGGTAACTTCAAATATGAGTTACTTTGCAGATTTAATTCTATAATACAAAAAGCTACAAATAAATGATTTAAAATGAAAGATTAATAACAGTCCTTATTGATCCTTAGGGAGAAATTCACAAGCAGCGTGAAGTATATAAAGCAGTGAAATCACATTCACAAGCTCCAACATTACGATGAACATATTAATGTATCAATAGTTTATAATCTCCGAATATGCATGATTGTGAAACGTGCCGTTCTAAATATTGAGTACTTTTGGGACATTAAGTCTATTTTGATGCTAGTAATTTGGTACTCATGCTTAATTAGAAACTCAAATGTTTGGCTGAAACGTGCAAGATTACTACACATCAGTATTGGGACTTTTACTTAAGTTTAAGGTCGCAGTTCTTCTTGTACTTCTCTATTTGTAATCTCAATGAGAAGCTGATTATATTTAACAGTAATAGCAGCGTATGATTTTAATAAATTTGGGATTTTTGATCTATCTGTTCATTAATTTGGTCCAGATTGAAATATTTCAACAACTACTGGATGGATTCTGTGAAAATGTTTACAAATACTGATGGTTCTTAATGTGATGAGTTCATACATAGTCGTACAATGGGATGCTGCCTCTGTCTGTTTTTTTTTTTTCTCACCTTAATTACTTTCATCTCTGTCATTTTTCTTATCTTTATCACTAGTGGTGCAACGGATCACTAAACTCACGGATCGGATCGGTCCTCGGATCAAGAGTCACAGATCGGATCGTTTTTCGGATCAGCAAAAAGCAAAAAAAAAAACAAATAAACATACGTTTTGTCTGTTTATTATTAGATGGCACTTCAAATGTGTGGACTGTCCACTATCATATGGCTTTCTTATGCCATAGTGCCTACACACCGTCGCGGTTTTGTCCGCTGACCTCTTTCCTTCGTCGTCATATTTGACAGGGAAACCAAAATGCTCCCATAGAGGGGATTTAAGTGTCACGGGGCGTTCAAGCTCCTCCTTTCCTTTGCGGACAGAGCATAACTTTTTTTTTTGTTTTCAGAAATCGATACGCGGGTCACTTGTGTGCCAAACCGATGATGTCGATACGAACGGATCACGGATCAATGATGATCCGTTGCACCACTATTTATCACTAACTATAGAATGTGTTATTTGCAAACACTTCATTCAAAAGAACAAATCATTAAGTTGAGCAAACTGGTCTGAGCCACTGCCTGAAATATTATGTCTTTTGCCTTTAGCAGTCATTATTTTCACACTCAATCACAAGCATTTGCTGATATTTTCACCTTTTAAAATGTAGTAACAAATGTTTTCACGTCATTTGATCGTGGCGTCACGTGAAAAGCGTCGGTTGGAATCTGGACAAAGCAAGTATTATTCTCAATTGGTGGTCTGATTATTTCAGTTCCATTAACAGTAAATTAATATCTTTACATTTTACAGAGCTCTCTCTTTAAAGCAGTTTATAAATAAGGATCTTGGTAAATAAATTGTTTGATAAGTTATTAGCCTTCACCTGTTCCACTGAAGAGTTAACTTGAAACTGGCTTGTATTTCTTCCTACTTCAGATTCTCAGATTTGTAAATGTTTATAAATATTTGTTTAAAGTTAATGATGTTTCTTCAGGCTTGGTTAAAGACTGGAGCAAGATCTGTGCATCTGTGTCTTGTGTATCTCATATTTAGGGCACAGAGAAACTTTATTCAGTCTGTACAGTCCAGCATTTGACACTGAAACTAACTTTCTAATTACTTTTCAAGTTTTTATGATGACAGTTCAGGAGTTAAATGGTACCCCTATAATACTAGTAGTCTCTAACATACACTAAAGATTGATAGAGAGTTTGGAAGTATTTTTAATTGTGGAAAATAGTTTTTCACATAAATTACTTAGCGCCTTCGGGACATAATTATTGATGCATGGCAAAACCAGTGAGTCAACTAGCAATAAAAACATTACTGGTATCTGTCATTATTGACTCTCCTCCCCTGCTACTGGTTTTCTCCCCTTAAGAGAAATGAATCAAACCAAAAAAATGTTGTTTACAGGCGTTACCTGGTAAAATCTGCAGCTCTCCCTGACACACATGTACAAGCACGTCTGTAGTGTGGAGAAAAAATGAAAATGGTTATTACTGACTTTCTTTTATTTTTTACAAACACGGAATTGATGGATCAAAACAAAATAATTAACCAACTTTCAAAGACACTGAGGAAGCACAACTGGAACTGAAAATACCTGCACTTCTGATTACTGATCCTGAATTTACTCATTGTTACAGACCCTGACATTTTCTCCTCCACTGCAGAATAAATCCTCACTTTCAGCTCTCTTCACACGTCCGACTCTCCAGCGTCCCCTTTGCCTTTTGGCTGCTTCCAGTTAGCGTAGAAAGATTCCTCGTAGTCTCCAGTACCTTCAAACTCAACATCAGGAGACTCTGGGGCCAAAAGTGCAGCTTCCTCTGCTCCAAGAAAATCCTGGAAAAACAAATAAGACAATTATTAAAAGATGTTAAACTGTACTAGAACAATTTTCTGGAAGGGTTTTACACAGATTGTTCATACACATTACACTGATTAGATGATTATAGGACACATGAAATCAGTATTTTGACACCTTTCTCTTTATTTTGTTCCTTAAGAGGGGAGGCACTGCTAAAATAAATTCCAAAAACAAAGTATTATCTTCGTATATGCTGTACAGGATGTCACTGTTCTTGTTTTAATAAGTACAGTAACAAAGAATGTAAAGGTTTATTCTTACCTCATCACTCATCTTTAAATACTTTTCTGCAAATGTCAGCATCTGCTTTTGAGTGACGGTCTGATCGTAGTGTCTGTAAGCCTCCTGTTGAAACAGAGCGAGATCGTCGAGACACGTCAGGAGCTGAATTAACAAGAATAACAAACTGATGATGTGCAGCTATTACAGTATAATGTCCCAGTTTGTGCTCAGTACTGGCTTTCAGAAGACACTGAAAGAGATGTTAAAGTATAAACACATTTCCAAAAATATTGAACAGTGTGGGGAAAAAAAGTTAAATGTTTTTGTAGTTTAATTCAAAAAGCTAAACTTTCATATTTTATATTCATTACATATCGTCAGATATTTCAAGTGCTTTTTTGTTTTAATATTGAGGATAATGGCTTATAGCGCATGAAAATCAGACATTCAGTATCTCAAATTAATAGAATATTTCTTTGTAAATTATAAAAAGGATTTAAAATACAAAAATATCCATTAAACTTCTGAAAAGTGTGTATATACCGACCTAGACAATATTAAACTTTTTCATGATGTTTTGTATTTTTAATATGCACTCGTATGTGAAATCCTTTAACAGCACTTTTTTTTACATTTCACTGCATGCTTTGGCACAGATCAGGGTCCAAACGAGACGGATCACGATGTGAGCTTTCATCCCAAAGGAGTAGAATTGTGTCTATGTAGATCATGTTAAACTGCTTAAAGAATAGTAGCAGTAAAATATATAATTATTGTGTGAAGGCACTGGATAGGATAAATGAGAAAGTAATTGTTGTTCTTATTGGGACTCTTGCAGACACATTTTGCTTGTCTATTTTTACTTGTCAGTGACTTTCTACCTCCTTTGGAATATCTTCAGATCTGTTCCAGTAGATATAATACCAAGGTTTTGGTTTTGTAGTGAATGTTAATATCGAGACATAGTTTTTGTCTCACCCTCCTGGGTGTGAAGTGGTCCGTCTGAAGGCCCCACTCTTCACTGTAGGCTTTATAATACCGCAGGTTCTGCTTCATGACCTGGTCTTCTGGTTCAAACAAGAAGTAGCTGTAGACGCACGGCACGGCACTGCGGCCGTCGTTCACTGGTTACAGGACAGATGGCAAATATACAGATTTTAACAGCAGGATTCATATTCAAGCGTTTGTCAGATGCTCAGACAGTATGTGCAGTTAAATGTAAAGTTACTGTTCCACAAGGCAATGAGACACTAGAAATATAGCATTCTTTAAAAATGATAGATGTTAAGTAGAGGTTGTAAAGCTAAAGTGGAGATGGAAGGGAGTCATAAAGAATACTAATAAGTATCTGTGATGGGAAAACTCAGCTGGCAGTGAACTTACATTTGTAATAGGCGTACTGGAGGTGGTGGTAAACTGTGGCCACAAACTTCTCAACAAAATATCCACCAATGTTGGGCATCAGGTTTCCTTCACACTTTAGTTTGCACCTTAATACGTCGACATAGACGTCTGTTGAACAGCAGATGAGAGAATATTTATTTAGAATATCTGATACGATGATGATATGAATGAATGTTATTCTTAAAGCACAGTTCAATAATGTGGTAAAATGATTTACTTAAGGCACAAAGACACTGAGTCAGGCTATAACTGAGACTCCAAAAGAAATAAAAGATCCAGAAAATCATCAAGAATGTTAACCAATTTCAGAACAAAAAAGTAGGATTTTTAGCAAGTGAACAAGTAGAAAAAGACTACATACAGATATACATACAGCAGAATAAAAATCATTTAATCAAAAAAATAATAATACAAAAATGGTACAATGTGACTAAAGTGCACAAATTGTTGTAGGAACATTAAAACTGATTGACTAAACAGAAAAATACAAAAGATAACAAAATCATAATGTAAATATAAAGTATAAAATAAAATAGTAAAACAATTACATGTTTTAAGCAATTAAAATGAACTGAATGAAAATCCAAGTTTCATAAAAGTACAGAGGGTTTATACACACGTGGACAAAATTGTTGGTACCCCTCAGTTAAAGAAGGAAAAACCCACAATTCTCACTGAAATCACTTGAAACTCACAAAAGTAACAATAAATAAAAATTTATTGAAAATTAAATAATCAAAAACAGCCATTACTTTTGAATTGTTGATTAACATAATTATTTAAAAAAACAAACTAATGAAACAGGCCTGGACAAAAATGATGGTACCTCTATAAAAGATTGAAAACTATTTGACCAGAGTGACATGATTAACTCAGGTGTGTCATTTAATTGACATCACAGGTGTTTCCAAACTCATAATCAGTCAGTCTGCCTATTTAAAGGGAGACAAGTAGTCACCCTGCTGTTTGGTGAAAAGGTGTGTACCACACTGAACATGGACAACAGAAAGCGAAGGAGAGAATTGTCCCAGGACATCCGAAAAAAAATTATAGACAAACATCTTAAAGGTAAAGGCTATAAGACCATCTCTAAACAGCTTGAAGTTCCTGTGACAACAGTGGCTCATATTATTCAGAAGTTCAAGACCCACGGGACAGTAGCCAACCTCCCTGGACGTGGCCGCAAGAGGAAAATTGATGACAAATTGAAGAGACGGATCGTTCGAATTGTATCCAAAGAGCCCAGAGCAACCTCCAAAGAAATTAAAGGTGAACTCCAAGGCCAAGCTACATCAGTGTCAGATCGCACCATTCCTCATTGTTTGAGCCAAAGTGGACTTCATGGGAGACGACCAAGGAAGACACCACTGCTGAAAAAAACTCATAAAAAAGCCAGACTGGAATTTGCAAAAATGCATGTTGACAAGCCACAAAGCTTCTGGGAGAATGTCCTTTGGACAGATGAGACCAAACTGGAGCTTTTTGGTAAGGCACATCAACTCTATGTTCATAGACTCAAAAACCAAGCATACGAAGAAAAGAACACTGTCCCTACGGTGAAACATGGAGGAGGCTCAGTAATGTTTTGGGGCTGCTTTGCTGCATCTGGCACAGGGTGTCTTGAAAGTGTGCAAGGTACAATGAAATCTGAAGACTATCAAGGCATTCTGGAGAGAAATGTGCTGCCTTGTGTCAGAAAGCTTGGTCTCAGTCGCAGGTC
The DNA here is from genome assembly GCF_021347895.1 of Acanthochromis polyacanthus. Taxonomy (NCBI): domain Eukaryota; kingdom Metazoa; phylum Chordata; class Actinopteri; family Pomacentridae; genus Acanthochromis; species Acanthochromis polyacanthus. The sequence continues at coordinate 10,486,411 of NC_067131.1, read as the reverse complement.
ATGGGTCTTCCAACAGGACAACGATCCAAAACACACAGCCAAAAACACCCAAGAATGGCTGAGAGAAAAGCGTTGGACTATTCTAAAGTGGCCTTCAATGAGCCCAGATCTGAATCCCATTGAACATATGTGGAAGGAGCTGAAACATGCCATTTGGAGAAGACACCCATCAAACCTGAGACAACTGGAGCTGTTTGCTCATGAGGAGTGGGCCAAAATACCTGTTGACAGCTGCAGAACGCTCATTGACAAATACAGAAATCGTTTAATTGCAGTGATTGCCTCAAAAGGTTGTGCAACAAAATATTAAGTTATGGGTACCATCATTTTTGTCCAGCCCTATTTTATTAGTTTGTTTTTTAAATAATTATGTTAATCAACAATTCAAAAGTGATGGCTGATTTTGATTATTTAATTTTTAATAAATTTTTATTTATTGTTACTTTTGTGAGTTTCAAGTGATTTCAGTGAGAATTGTGGGTTTTTCCTTCTTTAACTGAGGGGTACCAACAATTTTGTCCACATGTGTAAGTATAACTGATTATAGAAAAGCAGTGAAAAAAGAAACTGTCTTAAGCGTACTTTTAAAAATGAATAATATCTACATTTCAAGGGGAGCTGGTTAAAGCGGCATAAAGATTAAACATCACCTTGTTTGATCTCAACTCTGGGCTCCACTAACTGATCAGTCATTGCAGATCTGAGAGACCTTAAATTCTTTTATTCAGCAAACACATCTGTGATATATTTGGGAGTCTTACGATATAATACCAAAAATAACTTTTCGGTTCTCCACCAACACCATGATGTATTTAGCAGTTTCAGTATCTCATGGATGCTTGTTTGTGTTGCCTGTGTGTACTAATACTGTAGTCATATCCAATACTCTGCACTGACCTGCTATGACAGCATAGAAGTCCCTGTCTGCTGAAAGTTGACTGATGTCCTCACAGTCAGACTGACAGAGGTCGTACTCCTGCAGGTAGAGCTTTAAAGTTTCCTCCAACTGCTCAACGCTGCTGCTGTAGTCGCCTGAACTGATGAGTTTCACTCCCTTAAGAAAAGAGGCCTGGAAAAAGAAATGACAGACATCAGTTACTGACTGATAGAAAACAGCTCTGATGTGGCAACAACATTTATAATGTTGTTACTCTGCCAAAAGTCTTGAACTCTATACAGTCTGAATATAGTTAAGGGCTATTTACTGTATAATACAGGGTGACACAAAAAAGGGAACTTAACAATCCAATAAAACCAAGAGTGATGGAAGAAAAATATTTTATTCATAGTAATTGAAACCTTAAAACATGCCATTTAAGGAACTATGATGGAATTTTCATTTTTTAAAAATTGCTTCCTGTAGATGGCGTCCTCCTGTACGAACGCATTCTTGAAATCTACCTGGGGCTATCTCGAGTAAAGTGTACACAACTCGACCAAGAACTCTGGATGAGTTAAAACAGAGAATTCAGGATGAAATTCACAGTATCCCAGCTGAGATGTTGCAGCGGTCAATGAGGACTCAACAGCAGATTTCAAGAATGCGTTCGTACAGGAGGACGCCATCTACAGGAAGTAATTTTAAAAAAAAAAAGAAAATTACATCATTGCTTGAACAAAAATGGCTCAGAAGAGTTTAATTAAAGAGCTGATATCTAGCCATTTTCCATGGTTTTCTTGATAACCAAAATCACTTCAGTTCTTACAACCAGTTACAACCTGTTACGACAATAGCGATGGCATTTAACTGGCTTTAGTTGACCTTAATAAATGTACTCACAGATTTTCAGGGATGTTCAGGTCAGGTAAGGGCTGCTTCAAAAGCTTTAACTTGTCTTTCTTGTTGTAATTAAGTGTGGATTTTGGATCTGCTTTTCTTCTGCATTTGCATCCACAAATGAGCTGATATTTAGTGGAGCCCACACTTCACTCTGTTTTAACCATTTCCAAAGTAACTGGATTATCCAGATGTTGCTCTGTGCACTCCAGATGCTGACTTACACAGTGAGATTGTAGGTGAGGTTTCTGTCTGATGATTCTTCCATATTTGAGTCTGTTTGTCCATCAGGGCTTGCAGTGTCAGCTGATCTCCTTTACAGTCATATGTGGGTTTTACTTTAAGCCCAGCACACGTACAGATGAATATTTTCTTGTTCATACACATTGTTCTAACAGTTCTCTTTTAACATTATTTCCTAATGACATTTCAAGCTGGAGGAACTTTGATTTATTTTTTTTAAATGTCTCTCCCTGCTTTATTGGAGTGAGCCTTTGTTGTTGAGTGTCACCACAAGATCTTCAGAGCTGGGAGCTGTCACCTGATTACATTTGCAGAGCTTTATAAATCCAGACAGTCCACAATGAGTTTTAAGTCCAAATGAGTAAATTATAGCCTGACAAATTAATGAATTTTTGGGACTTCACAAACTTTTGCATATGGCACCATTAATGCAGATTTTCCGCAGCTTTTTAGTCACTGAAATGAAAGGTTAGGTGCAATAACATTTCAAGAAAGTCTAGTTGTTGGTGTCTGTCTGCTGCTTTTTTGTTTTCATTTCCACAGTTTACAAAATGTACAGTTTGTCCACATGGCTGCATTTCCTGTGACAATATAACAGGATGGTTCAAAAGAAGGACAGTGTCTGAGCTCTTTTCACCTCATAAGGCCGTTCCTCGTGGTCGATAAGGAAGCCGCTCAGGTCGTACTGGTTCTTGTACTCCTCCATCAGCTGCTGCATCTCCTGATCCTCTGGGTTCCTCTGGAGGAAGGTGAAGGCACATGGGACAGCCTGCTGCAGGTTGTTCAGCTGTACACAGATTAAAAGAAGACTAGTGGCACGTGGTGCAGATGGGTCTTTGGTGGTTTCTTCTGTGATTTAAGTTAAACTGAAGACTTTTGTTCAATGAAGGAGCCAGAATTATCCAGGAATATTTACTTTCTGCTCACAGCTGGGTGCTGTTTCTGGTAGATATGAAAACTTGTGGCCTGTGAAATGCACAAGGTAGATTTTTACTGCGATTATTTGTATGTCATTGTTAGACAGTTTTAAATAAGAGAGAAAAATCTGGGGGAACATCAGTTTTTAAAAATGGTTGTCTCTGTTTTAATATCAGGTCCAACAAGACTTAACTGATGCCATAGACCTTGATTTGTTTTCTCACTTAAAATCTTCATCTTTCCTATTCGAGTCAGTGAACTTTGTAGGTCCAGTTGAAGCCATCCTGTTATTTTTCTTATATATATATATTTGGTCAGTAACCTGCATAAATCTGTATTTCATTTTGCCAGCCAGGCCATTAAGTTCTACTTTAATTTTATAGGAACCTAGGAGAGGATAATGAAAGAATGTCTGTGATTTATTCATGCTAAAGATTAATCTGACCTTTGAGTGAGCAGAGTGCAGGTATCTGTAGACAGATCTTTTGTTGAAATCCTCCAGGATCTCTCTGCCTGGAGGAGGCAGCTGCAGCACGGGGAAATGCGCTCTGCACTTCTTCAGACAGGACGCTCTCATCATAACGTGCCAGAAGACGCGCAGATCCGTGTCAGTAGTAAAGACAGGTTCGTCATATTCGCTCCTGTTACAGTGGAAAACACAGAACCTCACGCTGTCTCTCAGAAACCGGTGCAAACGCAGACTTAACTCCAAGTAACGGATCGATTCCGTCCAGTTTCCTGCTGCGTAATTGTCCAGCGCCTTTCCATACGCAGCAGTGAGCGGCATGAGCTCTTCATTGGGAAAATTCCTGAAATTGTAGTTTTCATACTGTGCTGCTGACATAAAAACAAAGGTCACACAGAGCAGTATAAACAGCGAGTCTCCTTTTGCGCACGATGTAACCATGATAAGATAACATATCTCCTGCTTCTGTCTCCTCCTGCTGCCTCAGTGTCTGGTCGGTGGTCTGCTGAAGCGCTTAGGGGTCTGTGGGAATTCCAGGATTGGGCCTTTTAGAGGTTACCGTCTCAAGTTTCTCAGTGCAGACCCACAGCTGTCACTGAGGCTGCTGCGCTTCTTTATTTGGCTTAAGAATAGGCGTGCGTAAAAGTGAGCGCTTGTGCGTACTTCGGCACGGGGTTGGTTGGTGCCAGCAGGGGGTCTCAGTGCAGGTTTGGTTACACTAACAAACCAGCCAGAGATGAGTTTTTGTGTTGTTATTCATCCCAGACTTAGAGATAAAACTGCATAATTGTTGTAAATCTTCCAAAACAGAATAATAAAGCTGGTTTTCCTTTATTTAGACAAGTAATTTAATTAAATGTTCCAGTCTTCCGTTCTCTTAAAATGTACCCCTACATGCTGCTGTAGTTCTGTAAAGTTTGGCCATCATCTTTCCTTGAGATTTTTTGACAATACAAAGGAAGTGAACACAATGGGAGGTGGACGTTGTTGTAACTTCACGGCATTAATGAAAAAGCTCAAACTCTTGAGGCTCTCGGGCTACTTTACGGCTCATAGAGGCAGATCCAGAGAGGCGGATCTCTGCTCGCTCTGCTCTGTCTGCCCGCAGCTGTATACAGCGGTGCTCAGGAGTCAAGCCCACTGAAACAAAAGAAGAGTTTGCTTTCAAAATAAAAGCGAGAAAATGGCATTGTCAGGTATCCGGTTATGTGGTATATGGTTAGACTCAAAGAAGACCTTAGTGACCTTAAAGCAGGCATATAGTGAAAGACAGAATACTTATTGACATATTGTCTACTAGAAAAAACATTTTGAAGGTTTTGAGCTTGTATCTGAAAGTAATGAGCAGTAAAAAAAATGTAAGTAAAAATAATGAATTATAAACTGTGATAATCCAGCAAAATATTGTAAAAATAATGTAAAAAAATAGTCTCTCAAAATATATCAATTTTCTAAAATGAAAAAAAATATATATATTTTCAGCATTAATTTGTATTTGCTGTCTTTTTAATGTTGGATAAAAAAATACTTGCATGTACAAATAATCCAATACTTATAGCTATTATAGACTAATGGCAAAAAAACATTCTTTCAACATTTCTGTTGTGGAAACTTCTGTAATGAAAGAAATACTAAGAAACTAAATAGCTGTCATTTAATAACATGCATGGAAAATTACAGTATTTAATTTTAGACGTATTTACAGTATTAAACATGACTAAAGCAACATTTTCATATATTTATAAAACATCAATACATTTTGATGTGCAAAATTATTTAAAAAATAAATGTTATGGTTGTTTTATATTAGACATGTACATTCACAGTGTATTTTTGCAATTTTATTATTTGGTGTCTCTTAAAAATATTTAAAAAAATTTACGTTTTTAAAAAGATGCTCTATTTGTCTCAATATTTTTCCTTAGTTCCCTTCTACCAACAGCACTCCTTCAGTATGTTCAGCCCTTTTTGATCCCGTTTTATTTTGTAAAGGAAGCGGTTCCTGTCCCTTACTGCGCTGGCTTTGACAGAAGCGCTTCCTAACTCCGACATTCCTTCCACTCTGGTAAAAACTCTGTACAGCAGCCTGGAGATTGTCCACGTTTACAGGCTTCAGATCCGCTGCTCTGCTCCACCTCTGCAGCCTCTGCGTCCTCAGAGCGCACAGCCGCGGCCTCCGATCCATTCATTTGGCGGCCTTGCTGTCTTTACTTCTTCTTTTCATCCGTCCCAATTGATTTAATTCTGTAAAACATGTTCTGCGTTGCGTTTCTCCTGCTCACTACGTGGTCTTCCGTGGAGTGTAACCCCAGTCCAGTGTTGGGAGATGTAGTCGTGGACAGATACTTCATCCCCAAAGTCTGCACCAGGGAGGCGAAAACTGGAGACTACGTTCGTTATCACTATAACGCCACATTTATCGATGGAAAAACATTTGATTCGAGGTGAGTCAGAGCGCATTGAATCCCCAAATTTAATGCATTTATTATAGTTAAGTGCTCTCAATAATTAGGCTGCAGAGGCCCTCTGTAGGAGCAGTGTCATGTAGAAATGCTGAGACAATGATTTACGTGTTAGAACAAGTTTCCAGCATCCAGATAAATGTCTACTGATGGAGTCCTGCCAGAGTTCACGTCCTCTAGAAGTTGACCCACTTCTGACTTTTCCTTTGTCAACCTCTTGGTTTCTTCAGCCGCCAGAGAGGAGCAGCCAAGGTGGGTCTGCTTGGGGAGGGTCGCCTCATAGCTGGTGTGGATAAAGGTCTGCAGGGGATGTGTGTGAATGAACGCAGGACCGTCACCATCCCTCCACACCTGGCCTATGGAAGCACCGGAGCAGGTCAGTGCACAGTGTTTTAATATAGTTATTATTTACACTTTAAGGAGCTCAAGTTTCCACAAGTTAATAATTAGGAGTTCAGGTTTTCCTCTGGAGGCTCCACATTGTCCATGCAGATAATACTTTGTGTCTCTTTGTTGATTTATATATTTATTTCTAAACATGTGCCACTAAACCTCAAACTTAAATGCAGTTTGGTTTTGCTGGTTCACTTACTACTGTACACTGAAATGTTTATCCACAAACTAGTTGATTACATTAAACCTGCGTCATGGCCACTGGAAGAAGAACTATTCAGATCCTTTATTTGCTTTAAAAATACCAATACAGCAACAGAAACATAGTCTACTATAAATAAAAATCCTACTCATGTAAAAATCATAGCAGCACAAGTATAAAAGTAAAAGTACGGTTTGTTCCCTTGTTGATATGTTATTATATATAAGCTCATTAGCGTATTAAAATTGAATTGCTGTTGTAGATGCTGCTGTTTAAACTACTTTCTCAGTTTTTTTTTATATAAAGGGACAACTGATAAATCGGGGAGGTTTTCATGTGAATAATGAGAAAAAAGATGAGCAAACAAAGTTATTTTTTTGACTTTTTCAACTATTTTTGTTTTGTTTGCTGAGAAGTTGTATCATTCGGACACTGTTTTAAATAAAATCACGTGAGAATTTCAGAGTGAAAAATCACTGTGTGGTGGAGCTGTTTTGTAAGACATCAGATGCCAAGAAAGTTGGTTTAATGTTCAGTAATGTGTTGTATTTTAAAAGCTTGGTGTCTGATTAATTGTGTAACATCTTAAACTTAAAAATAACTTCAAAGATACTACTACAAAGATGACATTTCTTTCTGAAATGGAGAGGAGTCAAAGCATGAAGTCCCCAAAATAGGTAAATAAAATAGAAGTACATCCGTGAAATTAATTGTACATCGTTACCTTCCACTGGTTGTTTGTTGAAATGCAAAATAACGTCCCAATAAACATGTAAATACCAAAAAATGTAATGATTCTGCAAGTTAAATGTATTTATTTAACTTACTGGACAAAAGTGTATCTGAAGTTGTTGCTAACACTTGCAACACTTCACAATGAAAACTAAATTGAAATATCTTAATTTTACTTGAATGGATCACTTGAGTGAATAAATGTGCTGTCATGAAGCATATCTAAAGATGCAGTGTGGATTATATAAACCACTGTCATAATTTTAACTGTAAAATACCTGTTTAGTCCTTCACACTGATGTCTTTGCTGACTCTGCCTACCCTTCATCTAGTCTGACTTTGCCAGACATTATGGTCTGGCTGCACCGCACCATCCTTCTGTTATAGAGGAAAAACTGATCTGGCTTGTTTGTGTTTCTTTGAACCAATCACAGTTGCCGTAGCGGGGCTAAATGAAGGATGCCGTCTGGGTGTTCCCTCAAAACAGCGACGGCTGGAATTGTTGTGGTGGAACTGTTGCATTCGGCAAGACGAAAACTGTGATTAAAATGGATCATTTACAGTAAAAGAAAAAAAAATCGAGCAGCGCTGCCTTGCTGCATGATCCAAATCCTTTGCAAAACTTCAAATTTTCATTGTGGTAGGTTGCTGCTGTTCCCAGCACTGAAGACACAGAAAGAGAACGTGTCAGGTTTACATCCGCATCCTCCACTCATACTTATCTTCATCTAACCATGTTTTCAGGTGACGTGGTTCCTCCAGACACCACTCTGGTGTTTGACATCCACTTGCTGGATCTGTGGAACAAGGCCGACATGGTCCTCACCAAAACTGTCACCACCCCCAAAGACTGCAAACGCTCCGTGATGCGCACCGACTTTGTGCGTTACCATTTCAACGGCACTCTGCTCGACGGCACCACCTTTGACTCCAGGTGAGTTCTGTTTTTTTTGTCCAAAACGAGGCCTTTTAATGCATCCATCAATATGAAGTAGAATAGCATTAACAGTTGCGTGCCTAAAACCTTTTTATTGTTTCTAAATCTCACTAAGCCCACAAAGCCCCGTCCGAATGACAGCTCTTGTGTCTCTGCACTGTGTCATCCAGGTTTGTTGTCTGTGACGTTGTTTGACTTTGCGCTTGTATGAGCCCTACGTAGCTACACCAGGAAGCAGACCCAAGACTCCTTAGTGGGTGAGGGTTGGCTGATCAAGGGCATGGATGAGGGCCTGCTGGGCATGTGTGTGGGAGAGATCAGAAACATCATCATCCCACCATTCAAAGCCTACGGAGAGAAGGGATCAGGTAAATCCAAATGACAGGAGAACAAAACTTACTCTTCAGAGCATGTTTTCAAGCTTCTTGTTGCACTGGGAAGAAGGCCTGGCTGTAATACTGAATGGGTTTATCGAGCACAAGTCTAGAGTCCTAAAGAACCAAGGAGCCCAGGTTCAGAGCTTCTGCGAACTGATAGTTAACATTGTCCTTTTGTAAAGGCAATCACACAACCACAAAGAGACACCTACTAGCTCAAAAGAAGCTACTGAGAGCCAAAGATTTCAACAAAGAGAAGCAAACAGCTGCAAAGAATATTAAAAAGACCAAAAGAGGTGTAAAACAATGAAAAAGAGATGCACAAGTAAAAATAGGCGTAAAATGATTGCAAGGATTGCAGTACTCCGCCAAGACTGCTCAGTTCACTAAAACGTCGTAGTTTAAACATACTAAACATGACGTTTTAGTGACATTCTGGATCACATACTAAACTATGACGTTTAAAGGTTTTTCCAGATTTAGGTCAACATCCTATGACGTTTTTGCCAAAGTTGTTTTTGGGCCGTTTTGTTGGTTTTATTCAGGAGATAAGAAAGCAGGGAAGACCTGCAGTAAAGGACCATGAGCTGGAATTGAACCTGCATCTCTGACGCAGTCCTGTTTATGAGTCGCCCTCTCAGCTAAGAAGCTCATGAAATGAAATGTTTTTTTTTTGTTACATTCATTTTCAAAGGTGGAAATGGCAGCTCGTAGCAGCATCACATTCAAGGGATAGTCACATGTAGCATATGCATTCATTTAATTTAGATTTTCTATTTTTAACCAGTTACTTGCTCATTTGAACCCATCTTGTACCACTGTGAAACTTCAATATTTAGCTCATATCTCGACTTCTTTTTATGTACATCATTTACCTTTCCTCTGCTTTCCCCTAAGCTTTGGTAAAAATGTTGAAATGTACTGTGATTACGTGAAATCTGCTGTAATTATAGTTATCCCAATCGTATTTGTGCAGAAGTCAGTCCTCGCCTCTTTCATCCAGTAGTTTAAATATTTAAAAGAAAAAAACATTTTTTCTAGACCATATTTCATCCTCAGTAAAATGAGCAGTTATGTTTAATGCTGTATTTTATAATTCTTTGTCTATCACAGCAACACTGGTTAGTTTTATTAACACAAATAACAAGGTATAAGTGATATTCTAAAATTAATTACCTTAGAAATGAACAAATGTGTCACCTAAATAAAGTTCTTTTTTCCATTTCCCTCTTGTCTGTCAGGTACAGAGATTCCCTCCCAGGCGACTCTAGTGTTTGACGTCCTGCTGGTGGACATTTACAACCCAAAAGACACCGTCACCGTGGAGAACCAGGTGATACCGGAGTCGTGCTCTCGCAGGTCTGTGGTGGGAGATTATATCCGGTACCACTACAACGGCAGCTTCCTGAACGGAGTCACCTTCGACACCAGGTGAGCTCAGTTACATGAAGAGGATTTTGTAAAGTATTGATATAATACCGCTTTTTCAGTTTTATTCTTATGATATAAAAGTGGATTTTTGGCCTGAAACATCTTTTTTTTGTTTTTGTTTTTTTATATTGTCCACAGCTACCAGCGGAACAGCACATACAACACCTACATAGGGATGGGGTATATTATTGCCGGGATGGACCAGGCCCTGCAGGGAGTGTGCATTGGTGAGAGGAGGAGGGTCACCATCCCTCCACATCTGGCGTACGGAGAGCAAGGAGCAGGTAAACTTCTGTAGCTTGTCTTTGTACCACAAAACTACCTCAAACTGACAGACATCAACTGAAGTCTTGAGGGCATCTCGCTTCTGTATTTTTGGTCAAAACAGAATGTCCTATTCAAAAGTCCTATCTTTTAGAGACCAGAAGCTAGTTTTATTTGTAACTACTTCATTGCTTGGATATGTACTGATACTTAGGGCAGCCAGAAGTAACTGTAAAAACTATTCATTATTTTTAGAATATATGCAAGTATAAATGAAAACACATTGTAGCTACAATTGTTCTAGTGCTGAAACAATTGAGACAGAAAAAAAAAATCATTACCACTCCTTATCAACTTATCAGATGTCAAACAGTTGCTTTATTTAGACTTCTGGATAAATGGACAGATACTTTATTCATCCTCTTGGGGAAATTCAAGAAGCTTCTCCAATGTAAGGATTCGCTGTCTTTCTTTCTGTTGTAAATTGAACACCTTTAAACTTTGGGTCGTTCATTGGACTAAATAAATACAATTTGCCAGAATTTGAGCTCTGAAGAATTATCATAGACTTTATAAAAACTATTTTCTCACATTTTATTTGAATAAGATTGATCAGATTACTGATTTTACAAACAACCAGCGATAGTAACTACCATCACCTAGTCATAATACATTTCAGCCTATTAATTAGAGTTAATATATCAAGACACAGAAATCAGATAACAAATCATATCAGTGACTTACTGGTAGTAAATGAGGCTGAATGTGCTGTAATAAAGTGTTTCCATTAAGGTTGAGTTTTATTTGGTCTCTCCAGGTGATGTGATCCCGCCTTCAGCCGTCCTCGTCTTCGACATCCACGTCATTGACTTCCACAACCCCAACGACACTGTGAACATCCAGATCCTGTACAGACCTGAGGTGTGTAACGACACCACGGCGGTGAACGACCTCGTCCACTATCACTACAACTGCACCCTGGTGGACGGCACGCTGCTTTTCTCCTCGTGAGTCACCACCACGTGTTTTCATCCATTTGAATGCTGATATTTGGGAAATTTTAGATCAACATTCATAACATTCGCAGTCGCACTTTAACTTACTTGATGACGAACCTCCTCCTCAGACACGACTATGAGAATGTTCAGGACGCAGTGCTCGGGTCGGATAAGGTGATCGACGGGCTGGATGAAGGTTTGAGGGGGATGTGTGTGGGAGAAAGGAGGCTGATCACGGTGCCGCCTCACCTCGGCCACGGAGAAAGAGGAGGTGAGATTTCTGCGGTATGAAGTCTCAGCTAATGTTAGCAAGGTTCTTAAAATCGTGAGCTAGAGCACAGAATTGAACTGATTTTATACTTCTGCAAGTTCCACAGGTCCTTCCTACTTGCTGCTGTTAGACTGTACAACCAGCAACCAAAAGAAAATACTGTCAGACATCATTTTGGTACAATACCATGTGAATTATGAGTATTTTGCACTTTAAAAAGCCTGTGCAATAGCTATTTCACTACATACGCAAGACTATATGCTATTAGCTTAGTCTTTCTACTTGCATACAATCTGGGCAATAATAGTATGCTATCAATATTTTTCAAAAAATCTGTGCAATACCAGTGATATGTCCAATGTTTGTTTGTTTTTTTTTAACTAGTACTTGTGTATGTTCTCATCTATTTTTATTTTATATTTCATTATCTTTGCTGCTGTAATTTTACAAATTTCCCTGCTGTGGGATTAAAAAAAGGGTTATTTTTATCTTAAAATAAGATGAAAAGGTGTGCCCTTTACACACTCTCATATATGTGCATGTATATTTTTCATGGATATTGAGATGTGAAGTTAAATGTTGTTTTTATCCTTCCGTCAGCCACTGGTGTGCCGAGCAGCGCTGTGTTGGTCTTTGACATTGAGATGGTGAGCTTTGAGAAGGGCGTACCGCCTGGTTACCTGTTTGTGTGGCTCGAGGAAAGTCCTGCAAACCTGTTTGAAGCCCTGGACTTGAACAAAAATGGAGAGGTGCCGCAGGAAGAGGTACGTTACTGTTGAAAGTATGACCACTACCATCGTCATTTAACATGCTAGGCAATTGCAGCACCTTAAAGTTTGAAGTTTTTACTAAGCAGTGAACAAACAGCAGAGGTAGGCTTTAAAACATTCAGCTGAATTTGTGAAATTTCTACTTACCTGGTGTCCTTGTTCTCCCTTGTGACTCATGTTTTCTGACACTTCGAACAAGACAACTGCTTCTCATCTCAGCTATCATATTTTTCTACTCTACAATTTAATGTATAGTCATTATAAGAACTTGACAATTATTGATAAAATAGTCCAGACCCAATTAGTTGTGTGTGAAGCATGTATCCTTGTTTCTTTTTGAAAAGTGTAGATTAAATGTTTTTTTAGGATAAATCAAACAAGGGGAGTAGAAGACACATTCAGATTCTCTATATAGGTGCACTATTCCTATTTTTTTTAAGTAAAAATAAGTTTAAAATTTTAGTAAGTGTCAAAATTAGGAATACACATCAGAAAACATTAACTTGATATGATGATTCAGGTGTAATGTAGCACTTTTCTGTTGTTGTTAAATGAGGTGTTCTGAATTTTTTTTTTAGGTTCTAATAAATACTTTACAGGATGTTCTTTGGATGTAAAATTATAACTTGTGATGTAAACATAAACTACACAACACAGAGATGTAGAGGAGTGAAAAGAACAATGTCTCTGAAATAATAAAAATTAAGTGTATAGCAGCAAAAAATTATAGTGCCTACCTTACTTTGGGGCCACCTGGTGGTGACATCAGAAACTTACACCATCAGAATAATTAAGAATGACTCTCAGTTGTTGACTGTGGAGACGACAGATGACAAAACTGTCAAAGTGCGTCTAGCAGCTGTTCTGGAGCGGAGCTGTGGTGTTTGGCTTTGCACCTAAATCCTCATTTCTTATGTCAGTAGATGCTTGTTGCAGTAAAGTCTGTCAAATACAAGTTAAGTGCCTCAAGATAAACAGTTGGTGCCATTTGTCCAAGTCAAGGTAAATCTAAGTGCTTCAGTAGAAAGTGACTGGACTTCCTTTTGATTCTTGAAGACGTTTCACTTCTGACCCAAGAGGCTTCCTCAGTTATAACTGACAGAGGTAGATTCATGTGAGTTTAGAGTGGTTAATGAGCACTGAGTCAGAACTGTGGAAGCGTCTTAGATGAGAGGTGAAATGTGTTCAGGAACCAAAAAGAAGTTCAGTTGCCTTTAACAGGGATGGGATCAGCAAGTTCTGATTTTAGCGGAAAGTTGTTGACCGGGGGGGGGGGCCGTTTACAGTCGTCGTTAACGTCGTTACCATCGCGCGGGAGTATCAGCGACAATAAAGTGTTCAAACTTGTGAAATCAGCGTTCAAATAAATGAAATCGGCGGGGATCCGCGGTAAATTCCCATCCCTGAAAAAAGCGGAATTCCACGAATTCGCGGAAAAATCACATCCCTGCTTTAAACCACAGCAGAATAAAAGTGGAAATAGTGACTGAAATATTCAGTTTCTGTTGGTGGCAAGTTGGCCACAAAACTGTTACTGATCAAGAATTTTCCCCTTCTGTGTCGTGAACTTTAGTTTGGGGAGTTCATCAAGCTGCAGGTAGCAGAAGGTAAAGGTCGCATAAAGCCTGGACTGACCATGGAGCAGGTCGTCACTGACATGTTCCAAAACCAGGACCGAAATAAAGATGGCATGATCACCGCCAACGAGCTCAAACTAAAGGTAGAGGAGGACAAGGAGCGGGAAGAGGCCACCCACGACGAGTTGTGAGGAGGACAAAATGCCTTCACTCTCTCTCAGGGATAAACCTCCAAGATCTTAAAAACAAGCAACAAGAGACGTTTGCCACACAGCATCATGGTTTAATATGTTTCGTACCACATTGCACCGTGTTTTGAAATGACCTGAAAATAGTGCAAAGGATGTTTAGTGGAGTTGAGTGTTGTGTACTGTGTTCTGTGTTTGACAGCTGTTTTTCAGAAAACCAAACAAGCACCTTTATATGTCCTGAAAGTCACATTAATTAAAATGTTTGTAAGAAAAACAAAAATAGTTTCAGTTTTTCAACAGCTTTGTATCTTAGCACAAAAATACCCTGACATCTGAAAATAATGACAAAAAAAGAGGTGCGCCAGTATGCTGGAAAACATTTTACTGGCTTCTTTTTGAGCTGTATTTTTTAGTACAAATTGCAGAGTTGCAAAATTTCTCTATCAACTGAACAGCCTCCAGTCCTTAGTAATCCTGTACATGAAAGTAAGAACAGAATCAGAACAGGCTTTGAGTGCGTATGCCTGCCACCTCTCACCCTGGGTAACTCCAGAGTAGTGTCTTGCTCCTATCCAGGAGACTGGTTCCAGAGCCTGTGCTGTATGTTGAGGTGAGAACAAGTAAATCTAGTCTGCTTCTGTCAACCTCCCACACAAGTTAAGGCTCCTTTACCATCAGAAAGGTAACATTCCAAGTCCCTAAAAACCATTTCAGCAGCCAGGGATTAGACAGCCGCTGTCAATAAGCTCGACTTCTGTGGCTCGTTCTCCTCAAAATCGAAAAAAAAAAAAATCAGTTGTTTGTGATTTTATTCATCACTATAACCCTGCATATATGTTAAAGTGATCAAACATTTTGGGGTAGTTTGATATCAGGAAATGTTGCAGCTCTGCATTCTGGATGAAAAATAAGAGGAACTACTGTTTTTTCAGCAGTAGCATGTTACATGATGCTCAGATCTGTAATTGTCATGAAGAGTTTTAAAAAGCTGGTAAATAACTTCTCAGCATGTTGGCACCCACATATGTGCCAAGATCTAAAAATTGGTTAATGCTGGTGGGAAACTACTGGATGTTGGCTCAAACAAAATACTAACAGGTTTTAGGAAGCATCTCTAATAGAATTTAAAAGCTTGAATAATGGCCATCTATCTAGTGAATGACTGCTTTACTCCCAAACGACTGCAATGTAAAATGTTATTGGTAGCAGTAATTCATTTTTTTGTAAATTTGTTATCCCTCCACCTCATGTACAAAGAGGTAATATACAGTACACATGAAACACACTAGAACAATGTCAATATTAAGTCTAAGACCTGGCAGATACATTTACAAAATGTGCTGTATGACTTTGCTCATACATGAGCATACTAAAATTTTAAAAGCAGCCCCAGTAAAAGTTTTTTTCTCCTTAAAGAAGCGGAGAGAAAAAAAAGGACAAAATTAGAAACACTACAGAAATATTGTCAGAAGAAGCACTGAAGGTGCACAAGACAACATAAAGTCCCCTTTGACCGAGTTACATCTGCTACAGCACAGTTCAACTCAAAGCCCAGCTCAAGCAGCAATTTTTCCTTTTTCACCATAACACTTTGGTACAGTGACTAATTTACAGTAAATACAAGTCAAAAACAGTTTCAAAATAAAGATTTCAGAGTTGAGTGTGTGTGGGCTGCACAGTGTGGTTAGGACTGTTGCCTCACAGGTAGAAGACCCCTGGTTCGAGCCTGGGCCTGGGATCTTTCTATGTGGAGTTTGCATGTTCTCCCTGTGCATGTGTGGGTTTTCTCCGGCTTCCTCCCACAGTCCAAAAACATGCTGAGGTTAATGGTGATTTTAAATTGTCCATAGGTGTGAATGTGAGAGTGCTTGTTTGTCTCTGTGTAGCCCTGCGACAGACCTGTCCAGGTGTCTCCTGCCTTCACTCTGAGTCAGCTGGGATAGACTCCAGCAACCCTAGAGAGGATTAAGCAGTGTATAGATAATAGTGTGTGTGTGCTGTACCAATACCTCCAGAAATATCCAGTCCTGAGTTCTGGTTTGAGGTAAGCGAGGATGTGCGATTGTCCTGCATGCATCGTGGTGAATGCAGTGAACCAGTTCAGTTCATCTTTGTTCAAGAAGAGTCCACAGTTCATTCCTGTGTGTCTTACTTGTCTCTTGATGAGGTAATGTACCTGAAGATGGCATTAGGAACGTCCATCGTCTCATCCTTCACCAGTACGATGTCGAAGGAGTTGACGTACGTCTCTTTTCTCTCTTCCACCTGAGACACAAAGCAAACAGAGAATGATCACCCAGTTTCTAAAACTTATATATGGACGTAAGAAAACCCAGGATAACTCTACCAGTTAGTCTGACCTGGTCATTGAGGAAGCCAATGGTGAGGATGTTCTGGGGTTCAGAGACTCCGTCGGCCATAGTGAGGTCTCCCAGAGAGTCTCCTAGCAGCAGAACGTTGGGTCGACCCTGCAGCTCTCTGAGGCCCGCTGCATGTGACAGAGCACCTTCCCTCTTGTTGAAGGTGTGGATCAGTTGGCCTTTGAAGGCTCGCAGGACCCCCTTATCAACGAGACAATTAGATTAATGTATGCTTAAGCTGGTTTAATGGCTGTACTAAAATCTACAGGCATTACAGATGAAATAAGGTGCACAGGCCTTGCTGCAAAAAAATGCCGAAATTTTTAGAAGCCAACACTGCTGTCAACCTTGCCTTGCAATGTATTACTTTGCTTGTCCAGTATGCCTCGAATTAATGTAATATAAATGGTTCATGCTAACTTGTTTTAGTCCAGAAAATGAAATTGTGTCTGACAGTGCAGAAAAAAGAGGCAATAAATACAGCAGGAAAGATTACTTTAAAAGTCAGATATAGATAGACAGATACTTTATTAATCTCGAGTGAAATTTAAGTGATAAGGTATGGACTCTACATTAGAGTGTGTCCTAAGTAAACCTTGTGGTACGTTTTCCATGAGCTCTCCAGTTAGTAATAACATGAAGTTAGATTTGATATTTTTGATGATTTATTTTCCATTTCCTCTATTAGAATGACTAAAAATATGCATTATGCAACTAACTCAACACAATAACGAGCATCATGTGAAGTCCACGTAAAGCAGACTGCGGTTAAACTCACAGTGCGGTCAAAATCCATGTAGTTGGATATGATGTGAACGTTGGGATGAAAGACGTGGTTCTGACGGATCACCTCCTCCAGGACGTCGCCAACGCCAGCAGAGAAGATCAACAGCGGGACCTGATGCTCAGCCAGACCGTCAAAAAACACTTTGTAGCCGTCCCTTAAAACAGAAACACAGCGCTCATGAGACCAGAGGGTTTTCAGTAATTCTAACAAGAAAGAAGAGAAAGCAGTACTGGCTTAAATCGCTGTATGTCTACCTGAGCTAGTACTGCAGGTTCTAGCTACACTCCTTTGTCAAGCAGAAAAAGGAGTGTTAGATATAATCTACTAACATCCCAAAAAATGTGACGTTTCTAATTCTTGGTGAATTCTTCAAAACTTTGGTCTGTTCACCAATTAAAATGTCATTACAAATACTCATTTATAGAAAAAATAAATCGCAAAATGACAATTAGGTCTACAAAAAAGGAATTACATCTGTAGATGTAACTGACTGGTTGTCCTTTTCTGCTAAGTCATCACCTATGGCAGAAAAGTCTTTATCCGCTCATCAAAGAGCTGCATATGAGCTGCTGTCTGTGTTAACATTTACAGGCAATGTATGAAGTCACTGCTAATGCAAACCCAACATCTTTGGCTGCTGCAGCTTAACAAAACAGGCTCAGGAAATGCAATTAGCTTCCATGTGAGTTTAGGATTTAACACAATTTTTCATCGAAAATGAGACTCCAAAACAAGACGTCTGTCATTTTGAGATATTGCTGGGAGAAATGGAACAAGATGGAGTAACCCCAGAGTGTAGTAACCGATTTTCACTTTGACCAGCCCTGCTGTTTGCAGACTCATTCCGTGTGCAGTATATAATCAGATCATGTCACTCACACAATGTTTAAAAAAAGACTAATTATAGGCTGCCTTCTTAATAAAGTTTGTTTTGTTGCTCCCAGAATTCTGTGACCTGCAGTGTTAAACCAGATTCTAGCAGCAGTCACTACGAGTCAATCTTTTACATCCTGTACCTGAGCATGGTGCTGGATTCCCTTACAGCCTGGGCCAGCAAATCTTTTTTGATCTTCTGCTGAATCAGCAGTTCGTGAACTTTGGTCCACCTGTAGGGGGCAGCAAGTTCAAGATCAGCCATCCTCTTCTTTCTTTGGTGCACAGAAAACTCAAACTCAAAAAGTATTGAAAGTATTGGAAAAAACTATTTGCATTTTAATTTGTCTGAGGTATAACTGGTACAATATGGATAGAAACATGCATAAAAGAACAAACACTGGACAAAGGTACGCTCTCCACTTGCTTCCAGCCCAGTCAAGAATTCTTTTTAAACTTTTGCTTCTTTTTAAAGCTCTTAACGGACTTGCTCCACTTTATTTATCTGAGCTTTTAACTTTAAAGGACCAAAAAGAGCTATGAGATCATCTAATCAGCGGCTGCTTGAAGTACAAACACTGGGGTGACCAGGTGTTCTCTGTAGCTGCACCCAGGCTCTGGAAAATGCTCCCCTAACCCACGACATGCGCACCATCACTGACCTAGGCCTTTTTAAAGCAAAACTCAAAACCTTCCTGTTTAAATTGGCTTTTAATACCGAGCGGCACAGTGACATTTTATTACTTTTATTTCTTTTAGATGTATATTTTAGTGCTGTTTTATTGCCGTTTATTTTATTGTTTTATTGTATATTTTACAGGCTGCACAGTGGCGTGGTTGTTAGCACTTTTGCCTTGCAGCTAGAAGATCCCTGGTTGGTGTTCCGGCCTTCCTGGGATCTTTCTGCATGGAGTTTGCATGTTCTCCCTGTGCATGCATGGGTTTCCTCCCACAGTTCAAAAATGCACTGAGGTTGATTGATTATTCTAAATTTGCCCATAGGTGTGAGAGCAAGTGTGATTGTTTGTCCTGTTTTAAGTTTCTGTATTGTTTTTAAGTTATTCTCTTGTTTTTCACTGTGAAGCACCGTGGTCACCCTTTGGGCTGTTGTAAAGGGCTTTACAAATAAACTTTGATTGCCTTGATTGAAGGTGATGCACTCAAATGTAAAAATTGACATTTTCTAATCATTTTCATAATTTAAATTTAAAAATAGCAGATGTGGCACATGGAGAAATGGAACGTTGTGGAAAAACCTTGTCAAAGGTCAGATCTGAACATAACTGAAATTATGCGGGTGGATTTGAAACAGGCAGTATGTGAGCGAGAAACCTCAACATTGACTCTGAACAACTGAAGTATTTCAGCAAATCAGCATCAGAGACTGGTGGGCAACTTTGTAACACGCTTAAAAGAAGTTATTTCTGCTAAAGGGGCAGTACAGGCCGCTTACTTTTCAGTGGAACAATACAACATCCATTGACGCTTTTGTTGAATAAATGATTGTAGCTGCTGTGGGCTCCGTTTCAAAGAGGATAATATGTACTAACTTTGTATAAAGATTGTATAAGCATCAGAGTTTACAATATATTTGCAGTATGTGTAGAATTGTTAAAAAAAAAAGCAGATGTACTAATCAACTAAGTTTGTAAAACCTGCATGTGTAACAGAACAGTTATTATCCTGATCAGTTTCTTTCTCACCACTCCACCATGAGAGGTAGCTTCTCTTCAACACTCCGACTAGCATCAATCTCGATGGGATAATAAATGTTCAACAGCTCCCTCATCTGCAAAGGAACAACAAGAAATACTCCACAATAATTGACAAATTTATCAATTGATCAGAATTCAAGAGAACCAAGCAAATCGTGATCTGGACAAAAAAATTGCAGCAGTAGAAATGTGTGGAGTGAAATTATTGCATTTCTGACTTTCTTAGTGCAGTCTTCATTAATCAGCAACCGGTTATCCAGGATGTCTTAAAAAAAAAAGCAAAGAAAACAGGTTTGTAAGTTTTAGAAAGACACAAGACACTCAAGTCAACACAGGAGAAGAACAACGTAACAAAAGTCTAGAATGATGAGACGATCTTTGTGCTTACTGTGGGTGGTGGCAACTCTCTTGCCGTTGTGAGCGAATCTGGTGAGTGTCATGTCAAAGTCTGAGATGACCTGTGAAAAAGGAAAGATATCTCCATGAAAATCAGCAACCAACCAAAGATTCCATACAGTGAAATATACAGTACATTTTCTCAAGTCCTAACCCTGAAGTTTAACTTTGCATCAATCACTTGATCAGATTTTATTTGCACAGCACCTTGTACTAACTGAGTGAATGAAAACAAACAAGTCCTTCACTCACCAACCCTCCCTTTCCCACATAAATTACACCACCGTTCAAAATTTTGAGTGGCTTAGATTTGTGCTTTTCACAGTGGTAGAAATGCCACCAGTCTGTATTCTTCCCCAGCAGATGCTCCTTCTACCCTCCTTACTAACATTACAAATCAGAAACTACCTCCTCCCTCTATTGTACTTGCATTGCCTCCTCTCCGACAGCTCTGATCTTAGACTGGATCAACATGTTTCTCTGCCTAAAAACAGCTCTCTAGGTGTATCACTCTCAGTCTTCCTTTCGCTCTCCTCTGGGGTTTGTCGTTAAGCTACTCCTGCCTCACACATCCCTCCCCTCTCAGCTGCTTGCCCGTTTTTGTAGCTTTTCAAAATCATGCAGTGGGCGGAGTTAGGTTCAGAGGTGGAGCTGAAGTTCAGACTTATTGCTTCTTTACCATAATACCTTTTCCACTGTTCAGAGGTTGTGAAGTCTGAGTTCTCCAAGCACGTGCACTAGAATAAATGCCTAAATCAATTAATGTGTTTGACAGAAAACCTTGTATATTTGGGACTATTTGCTGTATTATATTCAGATATCCCTCTCAAATTGAATAAGCTTTTCAGTGCCCGGAAACTTGTTTTCGTCTAATCGTTTTAATTATCTCCCAACATTCCTGTTTATGACGTCCACTCAGTGCTCTCACCTGCAGACTGCCTGCACCTGCTCGCTGCATGGCGTAGATCGTCTCCTCCACTCTGCTGCGTTCCCTCATCAGCACCGAGCACTTGGCCAACTCCGGGATCTGAAAAGAAAAGCCTTCAGTCTTATGATGCATGTTACTAAAATGCAGTCCCCCTAGCCTGGAGAGATTTCACTTACCTTTTATCAATCATTTTCTTTCAAAGTGGAATTACTGTCAGGTCCACGAGTGTTTGGACAGTGATGCAGTTTGTATTATTTTGCCTCTGTACACCACCACAGTGAATTTGCAATATGTTTGAATTAAAGCTTAAAGTCAATGTTTCAGACCACATCATGAATGCTTCATTTCTTCTTGTGGCAGTGTACAGAGGCAAGATTACAACTAAAAAAAAAAAGTCACTGTACAAATACTACTGAAACTTAGCTACTGTCTGTGAAGTCTCTAGAATGAATTACACATTTTCATATTTCAGATGAGCGTCCTCACCTCAGTTTTGGTGAGCTGGTGCCAGATTGCCAGGATAGTCCTCACCGGTGTGTAGATCCAGGGAATATGGTATATCTGCAAGGAAAGACAAGGAGAAAATTCATTTGTTTGATGATTTAATGACGTTTCCTGGTTATAGCAAGGTAATAACTTTGGAGAAAATAGAGAAAGTGTTCAGTAGGTGCACTTCTCCTAAACTAATTCCCAATAATACTATGGGTTTAATGCACAGAGGACTCATTTTCTCTTGCCACAATTAAACTTCGATTCGACTTTGTTTGACATAAATACATGACAGGCTTTCAGTGCTGGTGTTTAGGCTCCACTGTAAATAGAAAACAAATAAAATAAAGAAAAAGAAATTCATATTCACTTGGCTTAGCTGAGCCTCCATTTAAGGAAATTCCCGTTTTCTCTGTAAGCTGTTCCAACATATATAATTCTATGTTTAAAACATAACGCCTCACATTAAGGCTAATTTCCTGTTTCACAAGCTGCTAATCAGTTACAATTAACTAAATACCACAGCTGCTCAGCTCAGACTAATTACAAACAATTTGTTCTCTCTACAAAACTACGCTGTATTTGAAATAAAACGCGTCGTCTTTCGTTATTTTACCGTCCATAAACGTTGTCAAAGAATAAATATGTAAACTTTAACAGCCTGTTTTAGCTAACACTGCACCGGGTTACGTAACATCTGACCGTTAACTTGCCATTTTAAACGAAGTGTCAGTGACGTGCAACCGGAAATTCAGGAAAGCCGTTCGGAGTGCATCATTTTCGATAAGCTAGTGTTTTGTATTTACAGGCATAAAATATTGCAATAGTTGAACAGTTTACAATCCGCTGCTGGTTTGAATGATGTTTACATCTCTCTTTGTCGCAGCCTCAAGATTCCCCCCATCCCCTGTGTGTCGTAAGCATGGTTCCGGCGTATGTTTGTTCCTACTTCAATAACGGGATTCACTAATCGAATATATTTGTCTCGAGTAATAAAACTCCCATGACACTACACACAAATAAATAAATAAATGTGGCACATGTAGCATACAATGTATTGACAATGAGTGCTGTAAAAAGAAAAAAAATGTATTTGCATTTTTTTTTACCCTGTAATAAATAAATAGATTTTGCTTTTGCATATAGACTCGTGTCCTCTCTTTCAATAATTAAATATTGTTTAATTTTCTATCATTAGTAGCATTGTTATACATGTTTATTATTCATTTTTAAATTTATGAGTGTAATCATACTCCATGTTCTAAAGGGGAATTTCTTCATGAAATAGCCACCTGAACAATGACTTTTAATTATTTTTACAATACAAGTGCCATGTATCTTCTTTCGTTGTTGAAGAAAAGAAGTTGTTTCATCAAATGTGCTGAATTCTGAGTTAGTTACACACAGTTCAGCCAATTAGAAATGATATATAGTAATTAAGAAGTAGTACAGTTCACTAAAATAAGAAAAGGTCATACTGCATATGACAACTGCAAGAGGGCTTTTTGACATCCTAACCATTGTGTTTCTTTGTTTTTTGTCACGCAAAACAGCAAAAAGTATGTGAAAAAGAACACCGCATAGTTCAACTAGAAAAGCATTCGGAGAGCGCATACCTCCGCCATACCGTTTGTCTGTCTGTCTGTCCGTCTGTGTGTGTGTGTGTGTGTGTCTGTTTGTCTGTTAACAGCATAACTCAAAAAGTCATGGACAGATTTTCACCAAATTTTTACAGGATGTCCGGAAGAGCAAAAGTAACAATCGATTAGATTTTGTCCAATTTTCCTTCGACCTTCAAAAAAATCCTGGATCCAGACGGTGATCCGGATCACCCCCAAAATCTAATCGATTGTTACTTTTGCTCTTCCGGACATCCTGTAACACGACATAGTATACTATGGCTTTTTTTTTGGACAAAATTCATGATGTTTTTTTTTCAAAGAAAACTGCTCGCTGGTGTTTTTCATGGCCTACGTTACATTATTTCATCATATGACATGTTTTTACAACATGTTGAAAAAATTGCATTTTTTTCGACATAGTATACTATGGCGTTTTTTTGGACAAAATATAATGATGATTTTTTTTCAAAGAAAACTGCTCTATAGTGTTTTTCAAGGACTACTTTACATTATTTCATCATATGGCATGTTTTTACGACATGTTGAAAAAATTATATATATTTTTCGACAGTTACTATGGCGTTTTTTAAGACTAAATTCATGATGATTTTTTTTCAAAGAAAACTTCTCTATAGTGTTTTTTTAATGGCCTGCTTTACATTATTTCATCATATGGCATGTTTTTATGACATGTTGAAAAATGATATTTTTTTTCAACATAGTTTACTCTGGCGTTTTTTTGGACAAAATTCATGATGATTTTTTTCAAAGAAAACTGCTCACTGGTGTTTTTCACGACCTACTTTACATTATTTCATCATATGGCATGTTTTTACCACATGTTGAAAAAATCATATTTTTTTCAACATAGTAAACTATAGTGTTTTTTTGGACAAAATATCATGATGATTTTTTTTTCAAAGAAAACTGCTCACTAGTGTTTTTCACGGCCTACTTTACATTATTTCATCATATGGCATGTTTATACCACATGTTGAAAAAATCATATTTTTTTTCGACATAGCATACATACTATAGCGTTTTTTTGGACAAAATTCATGATGATTTTTTTCAAAGAAAACCTCTCTATAGTGTTTTTCACGGCCTTCTTTACATTATTTCATCATATGGCACGTCTTTACGACCTGCATTTGTTTGTTATTTTTTTAGCCTTTTTCTAGGCTGTATTTGACAGGGGAGACGGAGAAGAGTTTGGGGAAGGAATGTGGTAAAAGGCCTCAAGCGGGAATCGAACCCGGGCAGCAGCGTCCAAGACCAGCCCCGACACATGGTTCGCCTGCTTAACCCAGTGAGCTATACAGGCACCCTTTTTCCAATGTGTTGAAAAAATCACATTTTTTTCGACATAGTTACTATGGCGTTTTTTTTTTACTAAATTCATGATGATTTTTTTTCCAAAGAAAACTGCTCTATAGTGTTTTTTAATGGCCTACTTTACATTATTTCATCAGATGGCATGTTTTTACGACATGTTGAAAAAATCATATTTTTTTTCGACATCGTATACTGTGGCGTTTTTTTTTTTTGGACAAAATTCATGATGATTTTTTTCAAAGAAAACTGCTCTATAATGTTTTTCACGGCCAACTTTACATTATTTCGTCATATGACATGTTTTTACCACATGTTGAAAAGATCATATTTTTTTCGACATAGTATACGTTTTTCTGGACAAAATTCATGATGATTTTTTTTCAAAGAAAACTGCTCGCTGGTGTTTTTCACGGCCTACTTTACATTATTTCATTATATGGCATGTTCTTACGACATGGTTTTTTTGTTGTTGTTTCGGCCTTTTTCTAGGCTTTATTTGACAGGAGAGACAGGAAATGGGGAGAAGAGTTGGGGTAAGAAATGCAGCAAAGGGCCTCAAGCGGGAATCGAACCCGAGCAGCAGCGTCCAAGACCAGCCCCTACACATGGTTCGCCTGCTTAACCCAGTGAGCTATACAGGCGCCCTTTTTACAACATGTTGAAAAAATCATATTTTTTTCGTCATAGTATCCTGTGGTGTTTTTTTTGGACAAAATTCATGATGATTTTTTTTTTCAAAGAAAACTGCTCTATGATGTTTTTCACGGCCTACTTTACATTATTTCATCATATGGCATGTTTTTACGACATGTTGAAAAAATTATATATATTTTTCGACAGTTACTATGGCGTTTATTTAGACTAAATATCATGAGGGTTTTTTTTCAAAGAAAACTGCTCGCTGGTGTTTTTCATGGCCTACTTTACATTATTTCATCATATGGCATGTTTTTACGACACGTTGAAAAAATTGCATTTTTTTCGACATAGTATACTATGGCGTTTTTTTTGGACAAAATTCATGATGTTTTTTTTTCACAGAAAACTGCTCTATAGTTTTTTTCACGGCCTACTTTACATTATTTCATCATATGGCATGTTTTTACGACATGTTGAAAAAAATGCCTTTTTTTTCGACATAGTATATACTATGGCGTTTTTTTTGGACAAAATTCATGATGATTTTTTTCAAAGAAAACTGCTCTATGGTGTTTTTCACGGCCTACTTTACATTATTTCATCATATGGCATGTTTATACGGCATGTTGAAAAAATTATATATATTTTTCGACAGTTACTATGGCGTTTTTTTAGACTAAATATCATGAGGATTTTTTTTTCAAAGAAAACTGCTCGCTGGTGTTTTTCACTGCCTACTTTACATTATTTCATCATATGGCATGTTTTTACGACACGTTGAAAAAATTGCATTTTTTTCGACATAGTATACTATGGCGTTTTTTTAGACTAAATTCATAATGATTTTTTTTCAAAGAAAACTTCTCTAGAGTGTTTTTTAATGGCCTACTTTACATTATTTCATCAGATGGCATGTTTTTATGACATGTTGAAAAATGATATTTTTTTCGACATAGTATACTATGGCGTTTTTTTGGACAAAATTCATGATGATTTTTTTTTCAAAGAAAACTGCTCGCTGGTGTTTTTCATGGCCTACTTTACATTATTTCATCATATGGCATGTTTTTACAACATGTTGAAAAAATCATATTTTTTTCGACAGTATACTATGGCGTTTTTTTGGACAAAATTCATGGTGATTTTTTTTCAAAGAAAACTTCTCTATAGTGTTTTTTAATGGCCTACTTTACATTATTTCATCATATGGCATGTTTTTACGACATGGGGGTTTTTTTTGGCCTTTTTCTCAGCTTTATTTGACAGGAGAGACGGAGAGTGACCAGAAATGGCGAGAAGAGTTTGGGTAAGAAATGCAGCAAAGAGCGTCACGCGGGAATCAAACCCAGGTAGCAGCGTTCGAGACCAGCCCCTACACATGGTTCGCCTGCTTAACCCAGTGAGCTATACAGGTGCCGTTTTTACAGCATGTTGAAAAGATTGCATTTTTTTTCGACATAGTATACTATGCTGTTTTTTTGGGCAAAATATCATGATGATTTTTTTTCAAAGAAAACTGCTCTATAGTGTTTTTCACGGCCTACTTTACATTATTTCGTCATATGGCGTGTTTTTACGACCTGGGTTTTTTGTTTGTTATTTTTTAGCCTTTTTCTCGGCTGTATTTGACAGGGGAGATGGAGAAGAGTTTGGGGAAGGAATGTGGTAAAAGGCCTCAAGCGGGAATCGAACCCGGGCAGCAGCATCTGAGACCAGCCCCAACACATGGTTCGCCTGCTTAACCCAGTGAGCTATACAGGCACCCGTTTTCCAGTGTGTTGAAAAAATCATATTTTTTTCGACATAGTTACTATGGCGTTTTTTTGGACAAAATTCATGGTGATTTTTTTTTCAAAGAAAACTACTCTATAGTGTTTTTCACGGCCTATTTTACATTATTTCATCATATGGCATGTTTTTACGACATGTTGAAAAAATCATATTTTTTTTCGACATATTATATATACTATGGCGTTTTTTTGGACAAAATTCATGATGATTTTTTTTCAAAGAAAACTGCTCTATAGTGTTTTTCACGGCCGACTTTACATTATTTCATCATATGGCATGTTTTTACGACATGTTGAAAAAAATGCATTTTTTTCGACATAGTATACTATGGCGTTTTTTTTAGACTAAATTCATAATGATTTTTTTCCAAAGAAAACTTCTCTAGAGTGTTTTTTAATGGCCAACTTTACATTATTTCGTCATATGGCATGTTTTTACCACATGTTGAAAAATGATATTTTTTTGACATAGTATACTATGGCGTTTTTTTGGACAAAATTCATGATGATTTTTTTTTCAAAGAAAACTGCTCACTGGTGTTTTTCATGGCCTACTTTACATTATTTCATCATATGGCATGTTTTTACCACATGTTGAAAAAATCATATTTTTTTTCGACATATTATATATACTATGGCGTTTTTTTGGACAAAATTCATGGTGATTTTTTTTTTCAAAGAAAACTGCTCTATGATGTTTTTCACGACCTACTTTACATTATTTCATCATATGACATGTTTTTACCACATGTTGAAAAAATCATATTTTTTTTCGACATATTATATATACTATGGCGTTTTTTTGGACAAAATTCATGATGATTTTTTTTTCAAAGAAAACTGCTCACTGGTGTTTTTCATGGCCTACTTTACATTATTTCATCATATGGCATGTTTTTACCACATGTTGAAAAAATCATATTTTTTTTCGACATATTATATATACTATGGCGTTTTTTTGGACAAAATTCATGATGATTTTTTTTTCAAAGAAAACTGCTCTATAGTGTTTTTCACGGCCTACTTTACATTATTTCATCATATGGCATGTTTTTACGACATGTTGAAAAAAATGCATTTTTTTCGACATAATATATACTATGGCGTTTTTTTTGGACAAAATTCATGATGATTTTTTTTCAAAGAAAACTGCTCGCTGGTGTTTTTCATGGCCTACTTTACATTATTTCATCATATGGCATGTTTTTACGACATGTTGAAAAAATTGCATTTTTTTCGACATAGTATACTATGGCGTTTTTTTTAGACTAAATTCATAATGATTTTTTTTCAAAGAAAACTTCTCTATAGTGTTTTTTAATGGCCAACTTTACATTATTTCATCATTTGGCATGTTTTTATGACATGTTGAAAAATGATATTTTTTTGACATAGTATACTATGGCGTTTTTTTGGACAAAATTCATGATGATTTTTTTTTCAAAGAAAACTGCTCACTGGTGTTTTTCATGGCCTACTTTGCATTATTTCATCATATGACATGTTTTTACCACATGTTGAAAAAATCATATTTTTTTTCGACATATTATATATACTATGGCGTTTTTTTGGACAAAATTCATGATTTTTTTTTCAAAGAAAACTGCTCTATAGTGTTTTTCACGGCCTACTTTACATTATTTCATCATATGGCATGTTTTTACGACATGTTGAAAAAAATGCATTTTTTTCGACATAATATATACTATGGCGTTTTTTTTGGACAAAATTCATGATGATTTTTTTTCAAAGAAAACTGCTCACTGGTGTTTTTCATGGCCTACTTTACATTATTTCATCATATGGCATGTTTTTACCACATGTTGAAAAAATCATATTTTTTTTCGACATATTATATATACTATGGCGTTTTTTTGGACAAAATTCATGGTGATTTTTTTTTTCAAAGAAAACTGCTCTATGATGTTTTTCACGACCTACTTTACATTATTTCATCATATGACATGTTTTTACCACATGTTGAAAAAATCATATTTTTTTTCGACATATTATATATACTATGGCATTTTTTTGGACAAAATTCATGATGATTTTTTTTTCAAAGAAAACTGCTCACTGGTGTTTTTCATGGCCTACTTTACATTATTTCATCATATGGCATGTTTTTACCACATGTTGAAAAAATCATATTTTTTTTCGACATATTATATATACTATGGCGTTTTTTTGGACAAAATTCATGATGATTTTTTTTTTCAAAGAAAACTGCTCTATAGTGTTTTTCACGGCCTACTTTACATTATTTCATCATATGGCATGTTTTTACGACATGTTGAAAAAAATGCATTTTTTTCGACATAATATATACTATGGCGTTTTTTTTGGACAAAATTCATGATGATTTTTTTTTCAAAGAAAACTGCTCGCTGGTGTTTTTCATGGCCTACTTTACATTATTTCGTCATATGGCATGTTTTTACGACATGTTGAAAAAATTGCATTTTTTTCGACATAGTATACTATGGCGTTTTTTTTAGACTAAATTCATAATGATTTTTTTTCAAAGAAAACTTCTCTATAGTGTTTTTTAATGGCCAACTTTACATTATTTCATCATTTGGCATGTTTTTATGACATGTTGAAAAATGATATTTTTTTTGACATAGTATACTATGGCGTTTTTTTGGACAAAATTCATGATGATTTTTTTTTCAAAGAAAACTGCTCACTGGTGTTTTTCATGGCCTACTTTACATTATTTCATCATATGACATGTTTTTACCACATGTTGAAAAAATCATATTTTTTTTGACATATTATATATACTATGGCGTTTTTTTGGACAAAATTCATGATTTTTTTTTCAAAGAAAACTGCTCTATAGTGTTTTTCACGGCCTACTTTACATTATTTCATCATATGGCATGTTTTTACGACATGTTGAAAAAAATGCATTTTTTTCGACATAATATATACTATGGCGTTTTTTTTGGACAAAATTCATGATGATTTTTTTTCAAAGAAAACTGCTCACTGGTGTTTTTCATGGCCTACTTTACATTATTTCATCATATGGCATGTTTTTACCACATGTTGAAAAAATCATATTTTTTTTCGACATATTATATATACTATGGCGTTTTTTTGGACAAAATTCATGGTGATTTTTTTTTTCAAAAAAAATGCTCTATGATGTTTTTCACGACCTACTTTACATTATTTCATCATATGACATGTTTTTACCACATGTTGAAAAAATCATATTTTTTTCGACATATTATATATACTATGGCGTTTTTTGGACAAAATTCATGATGATTTTTTTTTCAAAGAAAACTGCTCACTGGTGTTTTTTTCATGGCCTACTTTACATTATTTCATCATATGGCATGTTTTTACCACATGTTGAAAAAATCATATTTTTTTTCGACATATTATATATACTATGGCGTTTTTTTGGACAAAATTCATGATGATTTTTTTTTTCAAAGAAAACTGCTCTATAGTGTTTTTCACGGCCTACTTTACATTATTTCATCATATGGCATGTTTTTACGACATGTTGAAAAAAATGCATTTTTTTCGACATAATATATACTATTGCGTTTTTTTTGGACAAAATTCATGATGATTTTTTTTCAAAGAAAACTGCTCGCTGGTGTTTTTCATGGCCTACTTTACATTATTTCATCATATGGCATGTTTTTACGACATGTTGAAAAAATTGCATTTTTTTCGACATAGTATACTATGGCGTTTTTTTTAGACTAAATTCATAATGATTTTTTTTCAAAGAAAACTTCTCTATAGTGTTTTTTAATGGCCAACTTTACATTATTTCATCATTTGGCATGTTTTTATGACATGTTGAAAAATGATATTTTTTTTGACATAGTATACTATGGCGTTTTTTTGGACAAAATTCATGATGATTTTTTTTTCAAAGAAAACTGCTCACTGGTGTTTTTCATGGCCTACTTTACATTATTTCATCATATGACATGTTTTTACCACATGTTGAAAAAATCATATTTTTTTTCGACATATTATATATACTATGGCGTTTTTTTGGACAAAATTCATGATTTTTTTTTCAAAGAAAACTGCTCTATAGTGTTTTTCACGGCCTACTTTACATTATTTCATCATATGGCATGTTTTTACGACATGTTGAAAAAAATGCATTTTTTTCGACATAATATATACTATGGCGTTTTTTTTGGACAAAATTCATGATGATTTTTTTTCAAAGAAAACTGCTCGCTGGTGTTTTTCATGGCCTACTTTACATTATTTCATCATATGGCATGTTTTTACGACATGTTGAAAAAATTGCATTTTTTTCGACATAGTATACTATGGCGTTTTTTTTAGACTAAATTCATAATGATTTTTTTTCAAAGAAAACTTCTCTATAGTGTTTTTTAATGGCCAACTTTACATTATTTCATCATATGGCATGTTTTTATGACATGTTGAAAAATGATATTTTTTTGACATAGTATACTATGGCGTTTTTTTGGACAAAATTCATGATGATTTTTTTTTCAAAGAAAACTGCTCACTGGTGTTTTTCATGGCCTACTTTACATTATTTCATCATATGGCATGTTTTTACCACATGTTGAAAAAATCATATTTTTTTTCGACATATTATATATACTATGGCGTTTTTTTGGACAAAATTCATGATGATTTTTTTTTCAAAGAAAACTGCTCACTGGTGTTTTTCATGGCCTACTTTACATTATTTCATCATATGGCATGTTTTTACCACATGTTGAAAAAATCATATTTTTTTCGACATGGCGTTTTTTTGAACAAAATTCATGGTGATTTTTTTTTCAAAGAAAACTGCTCTATGATGTTTTTCACGACCTACTTTACATTATTTCATCATATGACATGTTTTTACCACATGTTGAAAAAATCATATTTTTTTTCGACATATTATATATACTATGGCGTTTTTTTGGACAAAATTCATGATGATTTTTTTTCAAAGAAAACTGCTCTATAGTGTTTTTCACGGCCTACTTTACATTATTTCGTCATATGGCGTGTTTTTAAGACCTGGGTTTTTTGTTTGTTATTTTTTAGCCTTTTTCTCGGCTGTATTTGACAGGGGAGACCGAGAAGAGTTTGGGGAAGGAATGTGGTAGAAGGCCTCAAGCGGGAATCGAACCTGGGTAGCAGCGTCCGAGACCAGCCCCTACACATAGTTCGCCTGCTTAACCCAGTGAGCTATACAGGCACCCTTTTTCCAGTGTGTTGAAAAAATCATATTTTTTTCGACATAGTTACTATGGCGTTATTTTTTTACTAAATTCATGATGATTTTTTTTCCAAAGAAAACTGCTCTATAGTGTTTTTTAATGGCCTACTTTACATTATTTCATCATATGGCATGTTTTTACGACATGTTGAAAAAATCCTATTTTTTTCGACATCGTATACTATGGCGTTTTTTTTTTTTGGACAAAATTCATGATGATTTTTTTTTTTTCAAAGGAAACTGCTCTATGATGTTTTTCACGGCCTATTTTACATTATTTCATCACATGGCATTTTTTTACAACATGGGTTTTTTAGGCCTTTTTCTGGGCTTTATTTGACAGGAGAGACAGGAAATGGGGAAGAAATGCAGCAAAGGGCCTCAAGCGGGACTCAAACCCAGGCAGCAGCGTCCAAGACCAGCCCCTACACATGGTTCGCCTGCTTAACCCAGTGAGCTATACAGGCGCCCTTTTTGCAACATATTGAAAAAAACATATTTTTTTTTGCCATAGTATACTATGGCGTTTTTTTTTGGACAAAATTCATGATGATTTGTTTTTCAAAGAAAACTGCTCTATAGTGTTTTTCACGGCCTACTTTACATTATTTCATCATATGGCATGTTTTTGCCACATGTTGAAAAAAATCAGTTTTTTTCGACATACTAATATGGCGTTTTTTTTGGACAAAATTCATGATGATTTTTTTTCAAAGAACGCTGCTCGCTGGTGTTTTTCATGGCCTACTTTACATTATTTCATCATATGGCATGTTTTTACGACATGTTGAAAAAATTCTATTTTTTTAGTCATAGTATACTATGGCGTTTTTTTTTGGACAAAATTCATGATGATTTTTTTCAAGGAAAACTGCTCTATAATGTTTTTCACTGCCTACTTTACATTATTTCATCATATGGCATGTTTTTACGACATGTTAAAAAAATCATATTTTTTTCAACATAGTAAACTATAGTGTTTTTTTGGACAAAATATCATGATGATTTTTTTTTCAAAGAAAACTGCTCACTAGTGTTTTTCATGGCCTACTTTACATTATTTCATCATA
The DNA here is from genome assembly GCF_021347895.1 of Acanthochromis polyacanthus. NCBI lineage: Eukaryota > Metazoa > Chordata > Actinopteri > Pomacentridae > Acanthochromis > Acanthochromis polyacanthus. The sequence continues at coordinate 10,453,162 of NC_067131.1, read as the reverse complement.
TGGCATGTTTTTACCACATGTTGAAAAAATCATATTTTTTTCAACATAGTAAACTATAGTGTTTTTTTGGACAAAATATCATGATGATTTTTTTTTCAAAGAAAACTGCTCACTAGTGTTTTTCACGGCCTACTTTACATTATTTCATCATATGGCATGTTTATACCACATGTTGAAAAAATCATATTTTTTTTCGACATAGCATACATACTATAGCGTTTTTTTGGACAAAATTCATGATGATTTTTTTCAAAGAAAACCTCTCTATAGTGTTTTTCATGGCCTTCTTTACATTATTTCATCATATGGCACGTCTTTACGACCTGGATTTGTTTGTTATTTTTTTAGCCTTTTTCTCGGCTGTATTTGACAGGGGAGACGGAGAAGAGTTTGGGGAAGGAATGTGGTAAAAGGCCTCAAGCGGGAATCGAACCCGGGCAGCAGCGTCCAAGACCAGCCCCGACACATGGTTCGCCTGCTTAACCCAGTGAGCTATACAGGCACCCTTTTTCCAATGTGTTGAAAAAATCACATTTTTTTCGACATAGTTACTATGGCGTTTTTTTTTTTACTAAATTCATGATGATTTTTTTTCCAAAGAAAACTGCTCTATAGTGTTTTTTAATGGCCTACTTTACATTATTTCATCAGATGGCATGTTTTTACGACATGTTGAAAAAATCATATTTTTTTTCGACATCGTATACTGTGGCGTTTTTTTTTTTTGGACAAAATTCATGATGATTTTTTTCAAAGAAAACTGCTCTATAATGTTTTTCACGGCCAACTTTACATTATTTCGTCATATGACATGTTTTTACCACATGTTGAAAAGATCATATTTTTTTCGACATAGTATACGTTTTTCTGGACAAAATTCATGATGATTTTTTTTCAAAGAAAACTGCTCGCTGGTGTTTTTCACGGCCTACTTTACATTATTTCATTATATGGCATGTTCTTACGGCATGGTTTTTTTGTTGTTGTTTTGGCCTTTTTCTCAGCTTTGTTTGACAGGAGAGACAGGAAATGGGGAGAAGAGTTGGGGTAAGAGATGCTGCAAAGGGCCTCAAGCGGGAATCGAACCCAGGCGGCAGTGTCCAAGACCAGCCCCTACACATGGTTCGCCTGCTTAACCCAGTGAGCTATACAGGCGCCGTTTCTACAGCATGTTGAAAAGATTGCATTTTTTTCGTCATAGTATCCTGTGGCGTTTTTTTTGGACAAAATTCATGATGATTTTTTTTTTTCAAAGGAAACTGCTCTATGATGTTTTTCACGGCCTATTTTACATTATTTCATCACATGGCATTTTTTTTACAACATGGGTTTTTTTGGCCTTTTTCTGGGCTTTATTTGACAGGAGAGACAGGAAATGGGGAAGAAATGCAGCAAAGGGCCTCAAGCGGGAATCAAACCCAGGCAGCAGCGTCCAAGACCAGCCCCTACACATGGTTCGCCTGCTTAACCCAGTGAGCTATACAGGCGCCCTTTTTGCAACATATTGAAAAAAACATATTTTTTTTTGCCATAGTATACTATGGCGTTTTTTTTTGGACAAAATTCATGATGATTTGTTTTTCAAAGAAAACTGCTCTATAGTGTTTTTCACGGCCTACTTTACATTATTTCATCATATGGCATGTTTTTGCCACATGTTGAAAAAAATCAGTTTTTTTCGACATACTAATATGGCGTTTTTTTTGGACAAAATTCATGATGATTTTTTTTCAAAGAAAACTGCTCACTGGTGTTTTTCATGGCCTACTTTACATTATTTCATCATATGGCATGTTTTTACCACATGTTGAAAAAATCATATTTTTTTTCGACATATTATATATACTATGGCGTTTTTTTGGACAAAATTCATGATGATTTTTTTTTCAAAGAAAACTGCTCACTGGTGTTTTTCATGGCCTACTTTACATTATTTCATCATATGGCATGTTTATACCACATGTTGAAAAAATCATATTTTTTTTCGACATAGCATACATACTATAGCGTTTTTTTGGACAAAATTCATGATGATTTTTTTCAAAGAAAACCTCTCTATAGTGTTTTTCACGGCCTTCTTTACATTATTTCATCATATGGCACGTCTTTACGACCTGGATTTGTTTGTTATTTTTTTAGCCTTTTTCTAGGCTGTATTTGACAGGGGAGACGGAGAAGAGTTTGGGGAAGGAATGTGGTAAAAGGCCTCAAGCGGGAATCGAACCCGGGCAGCAGCGTCCAAGACCAGCCCCGACACATGGTTCGCCTGCTTAACCCAGTGAGCTATACAGGCACCCTTTTTCCAATGTGTTGAAAAAATCACATTTTTTTCGACATAGTTACTATGGCGTTTTTTTTTTTACTAAATTCATGATGATTTTTTTCCAAAGAAAACTGCTCTATAGTGTTTTTTAATGGCCTACTTTACATTATTTCATCAGATGGCATGTTTTTACGACATGTTGAAAAAATCATATTTTTTTTCGACATCGTATACTGTGGCGTTTTTTTTTTTTGGACAAAATTCATGATGATTTTTTTCAAAGAAAACTGCTCTATAATGTTTTTCACGGCCAACTTTACATTATTTCGTCATATGACATGTTTTTACCACATGTTGAAAAGATCATATTTTTTTCGACATAGTATACGTTTTTCTGGACAAAATTCATGATGATTTTTTTTTCAAAGAAAACTGCTCGCTGGTGTTTTTCACGGCCTACTTTACATTATTTCATTATATGGCATGTTCTTACGACATGGTTTTTTTGTTGTTGTTTTGGCCTTTTTCTCAGCTTTGTTTGACAGGAGAGACAGGAAATGGGGAGAAGAGTTGGGGTAAGAGATGCTGCAAAGGGCCTCAAGCGGGAATCGAACCCAGGCGGCAGTGTCCAAGACCAGCCCCTACACATGGTTCGCCTGCTTAACCCAGTGAGCTATACAGGCGCCGTTTCTACAGCATGTTGAAAAGATTGCATTTTTTTCGTCATAGTATCCTGTGGCGTTTTTTTTTGGACAAAATTCATGATGATTTTTTTTTTTTCAAAGGAAACTGCTCTATGATGTTTTTCACGGCCTATTTTACATTATTTCATCACATGGCATTTTTTTTACAACATGGGTTTTTTTGGCCTTTTTCTGGGCTTTATTTGACAGAAGAGACAGGAAATGGGGAAGAAATGCAGCAAAGGGCCTCAAGCGGGAATCAAACCCAGGCAGCAGCGTCCAAGACCAGCCCCTACACATGGTTCGCCTGCTTAACCCAGTGAGCTATACAGGCGCCCTTTTTGCAACATATTGAAAAAAACATATTTTTTTTTGCCATAGTATACTATGGCGTTTTTTTTTGGACAAAATTCATGATGATTTGTTTTTCAAAGAAAACTGCTCTATAGTGTTTTTCACGGCCTACTTTACATTATTTCATCATATGGCATGTTTTTGCCACATGTTGAAAAAAATCAGTTTTTTTCGACATACTAATATGGCGTTTTTTTTGGACAAAATTCATGATGATTTTTTTTCAAAGAAAACTGCTCACTGGTGTTTTTCATGGCCTACTTTACATTATTTCATCATATGGCATGTTTTTACCACATGTTGAAAAAATCATATTTTTTTTCGACATATTATATATACTATGGCGTTTTTTTGGACAAAATTCATGATGATTTTTTTTCAAAGAAAACTGCTCACTGGTGTTTTTCATGGCCTACTTTACATTATTTCATCATATGGCATGTTTTTACCACATGTTGAAAAAATCATATTTTTTTTCGACATATTATATATACTATGGCGTTTTTTTGGACAAAATTCATGATGATTTTTTTTTCAAAGAAAACTGCTCACTAGTGTTTTTCATGGCCTACTTTACATTATTTCATCATATGGCATGTTTTTACCACATGTTGAAAAAATCATATTTTTTTCGACATGGCGTTTTTTTGAACAAAATTCATGGTGATTTTTTTTTCAAAGAAAACTGCTCTATGATGTTTTTCACGACCTACTTTACATTATTTCATCATATGACATGTTTTTACCACATGTTGAAAAAATCATATTTTTTTTCGACATATTATATATACTATGGCGTTTTTTTGGACAAAATTCATGATGATTTTTTTTCAAAGAAAACTGCTCTATAGTGTTTTTCACGGCCTACTTTACATTATTTCGTCATATGGCGTGTTTTTAAGACCTGGGTTTTTTGTTTGTTATTTTTTAGCTTTTTTCTCGGCTGTATTTGACAGGGGAGACCGAGAAGAGTTTGGGGAAGGAATGTGGTAGAAGGCCTCAAGCGGGAATCGAACCTGGGTAGCAGCGTCCGAGACCAGCCCCTACACATAGTTCGCCTGCTTAACCCAGTGAGCTATACAGGCACCCTTTTTCCAGTGTGTTGAAAAAATCATATTTTTTTCGACATAGTTACTATGGCGTTATTTTTTTACTAAATTCATGATGATTTTTTTCCAAAGAAAACTGCTCTATAGTGTTTTTTAATGGCCTACTTTACATTATTTCATCATATGGCATGTTTTTACGACATGTTGAAAAAATCCTATTTTTTTCGACATCGTATACTATGGCGTTTTTTTTTTTGGACAAAATTCATGATGATTTTTTTTTTTCAAAGGAAACTGCTCTATGATGTTTTTCACGGCCTATTTTACATTATTTCATCACATGGCATTTTTTTTACAACATGGGTTTTTTTGGCCTTTTTCTGGGCTTTATTTGACAGGAGAGACAGGAAATGGGGAAGAAATGCAGCAAAGGGCCTCAAGCGGGAATCAAACCCAGGCAGCAGCGTCCAAGACCAGCCCCTACACATGGTTCGCCTGCTTAACCCAGTGAGCTATACAGGCGCCCTTTTTGCAACATATTGAAAAAAACATATTTTTTTTGCCATAGTATACTATGGCGTTTTTTTTTGGACAAAATTCATGATGATTTGTTTTTCAAAGAAAACTGCTCTATAGTGTTTTTCACGGCCTACTTTACATTATTTCATCATATGGCATGTTTTTGCCACATGTTGAAAAAAATCAGTTTTTTTCGACATACTAATATGGCGTTTTTTTTGGACAAAATTCATGATGATTTTTTTTCAAAGAACGCTGCTCGCTGGTGTTTTTCATGGCCTACTTTACATTATTTCATCATATGGCATGTTTTTACGACATGTTGAAAAAATTCTATTTTTTTAGTCATAGTATACTATGGCGTTTTTTTTTGGACAAAATTCATGATGATTTTTTTTCAAGGAAAACTGCTCTATAATGTTTTTCACTGCCTACTTTACATTATTTCATCATATGGCATGTTTTTACGACATGTTAAAAAAATCATATTTTTTTCAACATAGTAAACTATAGTGTTTTTTTGGACAAAATATCATGATGATTTTTTTTTCAAAGAAAACTGCTCACTAGTGTTTTTCATGGCCTACTTTACATTATTTCATCATATGGCATGTTTTTACCACATGTTGAAAAAATCATATTTTTTTCAACATAGTAAACTATAGTGTTTTTTTGGACAAAATATCATGATGATTTTTTTTTCAAAGAAAACTGCTCACTAGTGTTTTTCACGGCCTACTTTACATTATTTCATCATATGGCATGTTTATACCACATGTTGAAAAAATCATATTTTTTTCGACATAGCATACATACTATAGCGTTTTTTTGGACAAAATTCATGATGATTTTTTTCAAAGAAAACCTCTCTATAGTGTTTTTCACGGCCTTCTTTACATTATTTCATCATATGGCACGTCTTTACGACCTGGATTTGTTTGTTATTTTTTTAGCCTTTTTCTAGGCTGTATTTGACAGGGGAGACGGAGAAGAGTTTGGGGAAGGAATGTGGTAAAAGGCCTCAAGCGGGAATCGAACCCGGGCAGCAGCGTCCAAGACCAGCCCCGACACATGGTTCGCCTGTTTAACCCAGTGAGCTATACAGGCACCCTTTTTCCAATGTGTTGAAAAAATCACATTTTTTTCGACATAGTTACTATGGCGTTTTTTTTTTTACTAAATTCATGATGATTTTTTTTCCAAAGAAAACTGCTCTATAGTGTTTTTTAATGGCCTACTTTACATTATTTCATCAGATGGCATGTTTTTACGACATGTTGAAAAAATCATATTTTTTTTCGACATCGTATACTGTGGCGTTTTTTTTTTTGGACAAAATTCATGATGATTTTTTTCAAAGAAAACTGCTCTATAATGTTTTTCACGGCCAACTTTACATTATTTCGTCATATGACATGTTTTTACCACATGTTGAAAAGATCATATTTTTTTCGACATAGTATACGTTTTTCTGGACAAAATTCATGATGATTTTTTTTTCAAAGAAAACTGCTCGCTGGTGTTTTTCACAGCCTACTTTACATTATTTCATTATATGGCATGTTCTTACAACATGGTTTTTTTGTTGTTGTTTTGGCCTTTTTCTCAGCTTTGTTTGACAGGAGAGACAGGAAATGGGGAGAAGAGTTGGGGTAAGAGATGCTGCAAAGGGCCTCAAGCGGGAATCGAACCCAGGCGGCAGTGTCCAAGACCAGCCCCTACACATGGTTCGCCTGCTTAACCCAGTGAGCTATACAGGCGCCGTTTCTACAGCATGTTGAAAAGATTGCATTTTTTTCGTCATAGTATCCTGTGGCGTTTTTTTTGGACAAAATTCATGATGATTTTTTTTTTTTCAAAGGAAACTGCTCTATGATGTTTTTCACGGCCTATTTTACATTATTTCATCACATGGCATTTTTTTTTACAACATGGGTTTTTTTGGCCTTTTTCTGGGCTTTATTTGACAGGAGAGACAGGAAATGGGGAAGAAATGCAGCAAAGGGCCTCAAGCGGGAATCAAACCCAGGCAGCAGCGTCCAAGACCAGCCCCTACACATGGTTCGCCTGCTTAACCCAGTGAGCTATACAGGCGCCCTTTTTGCAACATATTGAAAAAAACATATTTTTTTTTGCCATAGTATACTATGGCGTTTTTTTTTTGGACAAAATTCATGATGATTTGTTTTTCAAAGAAAACTGCTCTATAGTGTTTTTCACGGCCTACTTTACATTATTTCATCATATGGCATGTTTTTGCCACATGTTGAAAAAAATCAGTTTTTTTCGACATACTAATATGGCGTTTTTTTTGGACAAAATTCATGATGATTTTTTTTCAAAGAACGCTGCTCGCTGGTGTTTTTCATGGCCTACTTTACATTATTTCATCATATGGCATGTTTTTACGACATGTTGAAAAAATCCTATTTTTTTTGTCATAGTATACTATGGCGTTTTTTTTGGACAAAATTCATGATGATTTTTTTCAAGGAAAACTGCTCTATAATGTTTTTCACTGCCTACTTTACATTATTTCATCATATGGCATGTTTTTACGACATGTTAAAAAAATCATATTTTTTCCTCATAGTATACTATGGCATGTTTTTTGGACAAAATTCATGATGATTTTTTTTGCAAAGAACACTGCTCGCTGGTGTTTTTCATGGCCTACTTTCCATTAATTCATCATATGGCATGTTTTTACGACATGTTGAAAAAATCCTATTTTTTTTGTCATAGTATACTATGGCGTTATTTTTGGACAAAATTCATGATGGTTTTTTTTTCAAGGAAAACTGCTCTATAATGTTTTTCACTGCCTACTTTACATTAATTCATCATATGGCATGTTTTTACGACATGTTGAAAAAATCCTATTTTTTTTGTCATAGTATACTATGGCGTTTTTTTTGGACAAAATTCATGATGATTTTTTTTCAAAGAAAACTGCTCACTGGTGTTTTTCATGGCCTACTTTACATTATTTCATCATATGGCATGTTTTTACAACATGGGTTTTTTTTTGGCCTTTTTCTCGGCTTTATTTGACAGGAGAGACAGGAAATGGAGAGAAGAGTTGGGGTAAGAGATGCAGCAAAGGGCCTCAAGCGGGAATCGAACCCAGGCGGCAGTGTCCAAGACCAGCCCCTACACATGGTTCGCCTGCTTAACCCAGTGAGCTATACAGGCGCCCTTCTTATAACATATTGAAAAAAACAAATTTTTTTTGACATAGTATACTATGGCGGGTTTTTTTTGGACAAAATTCATGATGATTTTTTTTTTCAAAGAAAACTGCTCTATAGTGTTTTTCACGGCCTACTTTACATTATTTCATCATTTGGCATGTTTTTACAACATGTTGAAAAAATCATATTTTTTACGACATAGTATACTATGGCGTTTTTTTTTGGACAAAAATCATGATGATTTTTTTTTCAAAGACACCGACTTTTGATAAAATTGGCCTTGTAGCACATTGTCTCGCTTACAACGATTTGAAAAAGGTATCATTTATGTTTTGACAAAATATATCTCTTGAGTTATTGATGCCGGAAGTCCTAATCTGTGAATATCTTTCCAACTTTACCGAACTCAACATCTGGAGTGTATGGCACACATTATATCTGACACTAAAGTTGCATATAAAGTGCATCAAAACCGGCACCGCTAAGAAAATAAACACTTACCAAACTATCACAGTCCTTTCAGTGTCTTCTGGTAGAATCAGCTGAAGGTCAACAAGCTAACAGGCAGGGAAGCTGTGTGTGGAAAAGGTTTTGCTGATCTACCGATAAATAAACAGTGATCATATCAGAGTTAAGGAGCTGTTCTAGTCAATATCTTGTTATCCCGCATTTAGGCAGTTATTTATTTAGGCCTATGTTTGATTCTTTGTTGCAACGGGTAGCCTATCTGCTGACGTGTCACCCGATTTACAAACTTTTTATCCTCATCCTGTTACTACACGTTGTTTTGTTTTGGTGTGCTAAACTCATTTGTGTCTGTAGGAGCTGCAGCCCTGCACACATATCAGGACACTTTTCAGGAACAATTGAGGGGTGTGGGCATACTAATGAGCCAGGTATGTTGAGCAAAAGACCAGAGTTTTCTGTGTCACGAAGGTGTCTCTTGCTCTTTCCACCCTCCACTCTGTCGGCAGTTCAGTCTGTGACAGTCACAACTGGACACAACTGGACTCTTTTGCTGTTTATGGTTGAATTGTATTTTTACTGTTTTGAAGTTTTATGTTTTTCGGTTTTTTGGGTTTTTTTTCTCGTTTGTCGCTTATCTTCTTGTCTGAAGCCTGTCTGCGCCTTTGTCTCACTCCTTCGTTCGGCTCACTAAACATCGATCTGCTCGTCTGTGTAGACCTGAAAAAAAGAAATCAAAAAACAAAACCTGGCTACATCACCATGCTAACTTATGCTGCACACCAAACCTGGTCCGGACCAACGAATTAGTATTTCGTGCGCACCTTATAGCTATATTGTGGCGACAATTTTTTTTAACCATGTCACCAGAGGGGCTCCGTACAGATTTAATCCAAACGAGAAGAGCAGTCTCGGTTGCCCCAACCATAGGACCTGTCAATCATTCCAGACCAGACTGTCAATCAAGTAACCCTGCCCCCTGTGTTAATGCTCTATAAAAATATTCAATATTGATTTATTTTAAGATCAGCCACCTGATCTCTCATTATGACCATGACAACTAATGAAAAAAATTATATACACTCTATGCACTGTACTCTGTTTGGCTCTACACTTGCTGATGACCACTTCCGGTCTCAGAGAATGAAAACAATGACTTTTTTCGTTTCTGTCTCTTACTGATTTTACTTTTTTGTTATTCTAAATATAAAATGAAAATCAAAGCATTTTTAAAAATTTCTTATATCCCTTTTTGACCATGAAAAGGAAAAACGCCTTGTATTTCTTTCATTTCATTTGTATTTTCAAACAAAAATCAAATAACCACTCGCTTTTTGTTTTTCCAATTCTAATTGCCAAAATATACATGGAGCAATGACACTGGAAGCAAACTCAATTTCAATACTAATAATGAAAAATACTGAGATGAATAAATGATCCATACAACAATAACAGAGTCAGAAAACTGGAGTCCAAAAACAACACAGTGCAACATTTCAGATCCTTTAGTGCAGGAAATACATTTAATTCAACTGTTTTAATAAGACAGAGTTGGGATTATATGGCACAGTTGGGAACATGGAGAGAACCATGCACAAAGACATCACCCTTATAGTTGAATGTGCTTCACACATTGTATAATCTTTCCACAGTGCAATATCTTTATGTGAACATGTGCTTTCATTTGCTGAGACAAAGATGCAGAGGAGATTCTGCCAGAAGTGCAAAGGACAAAAACACACGAAATTTGTCCACTAAAACCAACAAAGCTCAAAACTTTCATCTTGAAGGAATGGATCCACTAGCCAGCCCTACAGCACAACAATTAAATTTAAATAAGAAACAAAGCTTCTTTTGGCAAAAATGACATCTCATTATTATTATTATGGCAGCATTTAGTGTATCTTTCAAGCTATGCAGCAACCCGGGAAGTCAAATACAACAATTTTTGACAAGCTGGAATATTTAAGAAATCACATCCGCTGGAATGGCAACAAGTACTGTACAATCTATAAAAACCTCATAGAAAATCACAAACAAGCTGTTCCCCAATATGTGCTTTTCTCTCTACTTAGTGCTTGCTACAAAAATTCAGATACGTGATTGTCTAGTTCAGCACACACCAGATACAATATGACCAAGACTTTGATATTCCAATGACGCGAGTGCAAAAAAAAGCCAACAGAAAACAAAAAAACATGGTGGAAATCGGAGGTAGAAAACAATCAGATGCAAGTAACGACAGGAGCAAAACGTTAAAGCTGATACTTAATTTCTCAGCGGAGTATTTTTATCACCACTACACTGGTCCTTTTCTTCTAAGTTACATCACAATAAAGGCAGACATCATTTACTTTGTAAGGTTTATATCTCAACACTAAGCTCACCAAATTTCACAAGAAGGTCTGGGTGGTAACTGGTATAGTTGCATTCTAGCTCATACCACAATTAATGCTGACATCATTACCTCTTAGGTGTTAGCAAAGGCCACAATTTAAAAAGCTAAGCCATGTAGCTCTAAAATCAAGAATCTTCACAGAAAAAAAAAAATCACAGCAGTCACAGTCTGATTTACTAGCAGAAGAAAAGTAAGGCATAAGCTGATAGTGTAAGGCAAAATGATTATGCTAGAATGCTAATTCAGTAGCCACTTTGGCTATCTGTTCTCTTTTTACATTAAAAGTGTATTTTTTTGACTGAAAAAAACTAATTTCATCTCAATTAAGGCAAAACATAAGACTGAAACTTTGGATAAGAACAAAACATGAATCAGCAGATGATGTGCTTGTTATTCAATGCGGATTTTCAGCATTCGATCTGAGACTGAAGCTGTCGTCGCAGCGTGAGGGTGCGTCGATGGAGCTGCTGCATCTGTTGCATGCGATCTCTCTGGCGAGCCAGGTTCTGGGGCATCGGGTAGCGCTGGCTGCCGTACAGATACTGGTACGGGACTCGGACGTGACAGGCTGCAGCTCTGCAGCGCGGCTGAGGTAAAGGCGGCAGCAGCATCCAGCGCTTCCTCTCAGCGCAGTAGCGGTAGGCCTCTTTGCGGTACTGCTTGTCCAGGTTGTTGCTGTTCCTCCATCCACCCACGATGAAGATGTCTTCTCCAAGGTAGCAGACAGCAGCACCTTCTATGGTAAGGACCTCTGATGGGAGGCTGTCGAGGATGTCGTCCGAGATGTTTCTGCTTATTTTCTGCTGGGCGGCCTCGACCGTCACCTTGTAGTTCTTGGGGCAGCAGGAAGCTGTGTGGTAGAAGTTGGTGGATGCAACAGCCATTTGAAAGCTGCAGTAGTTATCGATGAGGGGTAGGGAGTCCACTTCAAGCCACTTGCGACTCTCCGTATCATAGCGAGTGGTCACGGTGCTCAGTCCGTCCTCGTTGTCGATGTCCACAGGAGTCCTGGCCATAACGTACACATAGCGATCCTCCACACTCAGTGTTTTTACATCTCGTAGGATCTTTGGAGCGGGTTCAAGGTTGAGCCACTCGTCCTGCTCCGGTTCGTAGACAGTGACGTCCTTGAAGCCTGGACTGAAGTTGCCATGACCGCCGATGCTATATAGCACATCTTTGACACATGTGAGGCCAAAGGAGTGCTTGCGGCTGGTCAGGCTGCTGACCTGCTCCCAGCTGTTGAGGTTGGGGTTGTAGCGCTCCACTGTCTTGGCAAAACCAGGCTCCATGGACCCTGCCACGTAAACATGGCTCTCAGTGACAGCAACCGCATGTCCATCAAGGTGGTTGTGAATGTGTGGAAGGTTGACCCAACGGTCCTCAGCCACAAAGTAGCCGACACACTCACTCAGATAATCTCCGCCTTCTGAGACACCACCCACTACCATGACTACATCCATGTTCTGGCCAAATCTAGGCTGGATCGCTGCCATGTAGGAGGCGCAGAGCTCTGAATCTGTTGACTTGAGGTTCTCGAAGCGAACGGCGTGGACCTCGAGTGCGTCACACACCAGCTGCAGACAAGCTGCATTGTTCGCCACTAAGGGCTCCTTCCTTACCACTCTTGTCAGGTATGTAGGAGCAATCTGTGGCAGCCTCAGAAGCCTGAACAGCTCCTCGAAATGCTTCTCTCGCTCCTCTGTGTTTTGGTGAACCCATTTCACGATGGCATCGAACAGTTCCTGTTCAGAGTCCACGGTGATTTCTGAGTCGGACAGCCAGTCTCGCACCAGATGAAACGGCAGCGTGTAGAATTCCTCATTGCAGATGACTTTGTGGAAGTTTCTTCTGATGGTTGTGGCGGCTCCCTGGGCCAGCTGGTCCAGAGTGTACATGTGTGCCAGGCTGTGCACAGCGACACAGTTGGACAGATTCAGCTTCTTCATGAGGAACTCGCCACAGAAGGTCTTCAGCTGCCCCAGAAGGAACCTGACAGAAGGATGAAGTCAAAATGACTATGACTGTAACAGTGTGTAACAGTGTAGCTTTGATCTGCTTATGATGTCTATCAGTTACTGCAGGCATGTAGTAATGTTTTGTTATTTTTGATTAACCCTCCTATTTTCCTCATTTACGGGCACCAAAAAATATTGTTTCCTTGTCTGAAAAGAATCCAGAAATTCAGCAAAAAATTCCCCAAATTTTTGAAAATTTGCAAAACCTTCAGGAGAAAAATCCCAATAATTCCTTAAAACTTTCCCTTAAAAGTCATATTTTTTAAAAATCCCCCAAATCTGGCAAGAAAATTCTTGTAAATATGTTCAAAAAATTAGTAAAAATCTTTCAAAACAATTCTAAAAACATCTAAAGTGATTACATATATATCAGTAAAACTTCTAATATTTTCCTTAAGAACATTCACAAGAAAAAAATGGTTTCGCTGGATTTTGAGTGATTTTTTTTGTGAATGTTCTGAAGAAACATTTTTAACATTTCTTTTTTTCCACCAAAAAATGTCCAAAGATTTCCCAAAAATGTTGAAAATGTGGACATCAGAAGTTTCACAGTGAATTTTTTTCCCCCCACATTTTCAAACTTTAAAACGGGTCAATTTAAACCCGCAGGACGACACGAGAGTTAATCTTAATTCACTTTTTGGCTTAAAAAAGGTACAATAAAAAGTCCAAAATGTTGATGTTACATAGTGCTTTTGATTGAGTGACAATTCAAAACCTAAAGGTATTAAGTTAAATCAAGGCTCGACAATTAAAAAATACCACATGAGAAGTTAAAAGTGTTTGTCATTTTGCTTGAAAAAATGACATAAATGATTAATCAGTTACCCAAACAGTTACAGATTAGCTTTCCGTCAATAAATCAATCCACAGAGACAGTATCATGTGTCAGGAGCTAACTAAAGCATGCAGGTTCATTCAATCCACTTAAAATTCAAGTAGACATTCCTCGGCATTGGCATTTTTAATGATTTCATAAATGTTTTCTTTTGTTTTTCTTTTAATAATCATCATCCTCTGTTCTTAATGTCTTTGTAAAGCACTTTGAATCACCTCGTTGTTGAAATGTGCTATATAAATAAATTTGCCTTGCCTTGCCTAAATGTTTAAACAAAGATATATAAATATGAACCCAGGAGAAACCAAGACTCTGTCTGCTATGACAAACATTATAGAATGAAACGATTTAGGTCTTCCTGTCTCTGGTACATCTTTTAACACATGAATGTGCAGGAATGATACTCTGACTGTCTTAAGTTATATAATAACATCCCAACAGTACAGATGAAGTTTTTACTGTGCACGAGTCTCCAAAAAGTATCATTAACCACAGGTATTATCAAATTTTCTTGTCTATGCAATAGTATATTTTATATGAAACTTCAAAAAGAGAGAGCTTCTATCTGTTCTATCAATGGACCCAATAAGTAATAATCTCTGCTTACACTTGAAAATCCTACAACTTCCATTTTTATTCCCCTAAATAGTTAAATACTGGTTTTAGTGTTTAGTTTTTCTGACTGACTGATCTGATCTGTTTAGTTTGACGTTGAATGGAACCATGAAAGGAATTAAATGAGCTCACCAACGGCCACACGTCAACAAAACAGTACAGGTCTAAGCTGTCTCACCCTGACAAGTAGAACAACATGGGAGTTGTCAGTCTGGTATATTCTGTGAATCTGAAGCAGCTCAAACAAAGCCTTCCTGATTTGACACAATCACAATACATGAGCGTTTAATATGAGCCACATCTGCTCTCAGGAGACTAGTTGGTTATTTGATCAGTCACTTAACAGCAGACAGTTCTAATAACTGTTCCGTTTGCTGATCTGGCGTTTAACCAAACGGCTAATTTGCCTTGCAAAGACGCCAAGACACCAACTGTTCCAGCTTCTCCAGTGTGAATATCATTGGTTTTCTTAATCTTGTATTATTTTAAAGTACGTTATTTTGGGTTTCAACTGGGGCTAAAGAAAAAAAATTATACTGTGATTATTTTGGCCTTAAGGAGTGCGATATGAGTCATTGTTTTGGAGAGAATGCAAATTTTTGCATTTATTTTCCACTGAAACAAATACAAAAATCATCAGGGGACTTCTAATCAACCATCTCTGATTTGCTTGATTTTTTTTTATCACAAACTATTTAAAATGGCATCTGTGAAATCTTAGATTGTTTTATCAACTACTTTCAGAGACTTTTAAAACATTTTTTAGCTGTCACCCCCCTTTCATCCTGTCTTTTTGCATATTGAAATTTGAGGCTATAGCTTATTTGGACGACATTTTCTCAGGAACTATTTAAGATATAATCTTGAAAGTTTCCCATGCATTTCTTATCATGCCTTCGATGTACAGTCTTAAAACTCAGACGAGTAGATTAAAATTGTGTCTACATATTCGAGTTGAAATTTGCTGAAATGTGAAAAAAATGAGGCCATCATGAAAAGCCTTTGAGCCCACATTAACACAGAATTTGACATTAGTCCACTAGTGATATTTTCTGATCCAAATGCAGTTGCAGTTTACAATAACAAAAAAATGAACATAGAAAATATAGTTAATAAGAAATACTTGGTTTCAAATTAGCAGTCAGGTTTTTTTTTAAAAAATCAAAGTATTTGGTATATCAACAAAATCTCCACAAAGCTGAACTACTATCTTTATAAATATTCACATTTTATTCCATAAAATTTACATTCAAATTAGAGCTGGTCGAGCAGAAACTGTTCTAAAAATGCGATAGAATCACCTGGATGTGATAGTTGCGGTTATCGTCACCATATACGCATGCTCCCTTCTGTGTGGAGAATGAGACTTTATAGGAATGTGATTTGCTGCAGCATCACAATACTTTATTTGTAGTTTTATGTTGCAACACTTTTGTTTTAGAAACCAATCTTGGCCAGTAGCTATCCTGTTTTGCTTGTCTTAATTTTATTAACTCTTTTCTTTTTACATGTAGGCCTACAGTACATATTTTATTTATTTTTACATACATTTTAAATACATTTCATGTAAATAACATTTATTATATATACATTATTTTTCACTGTTTTATTTTCTTTTTCTAAATGATTTTTCAAGTTTTATCCTGTCTTGATATTTGCACTTTTATTGTTGCCTCTCTGTCTGACAATATTTACAGCAACTGAGGTTGCTTTAAAATGGTCTCTATGAATAATTTGTTAGTTTGAGGCTGTTAAATGCACTTTGCTGGCTAATTTTCTGTCCTGACCACATGCAGATTCAGTAAAAAGACAAAGAGTCTCAGGTGTGTCAGTCACACCTACTGAGGACATAAACCAGGTGTGGCACTGAGCGACATTATTAGTAAAGTTAATGATCAATATATTGATCTACAAAGATAAATCACCTGTCAGCAAGTTCCAGGACTTCATGCACATTGGCGGTGGTTACCCGGACTTCTCCCGTGTACATGAACTGGACCACCCGCTCCACGGTGTCCGGGTCCGGCCCGGTGGCGGAGCTCCACTCCTTCAGCTCCACTCTGCCGGACCGGGACTCGGAGAACTGTCCGCCCAGCAGCATTGTAAAGTACTGCGAGGCGGCCGACAGAACCGAGCGGTGAGCGGAGAAGGTGTGGACCCCGGAGGGCAGAGCACCGGAGCTGAACACCAGGCTCACGTCGCAGAACTGCCCCGCCTTCCGCTGCTCGTTCTGCCGCCGGGAGAGCTCGGAGCAGTAGGCCGAGCAGGTGAACTCCTCGGCCTCCTCCGGTTCGCCGTCACCTGTTAGCGCTCCCTGGCTGCTCCGGCCGCAGTCCTCCGGTTCTTCTGCCGCCGCCGCCATACCGCAGGGGGAGAAAGTCAGAGGTAGAGGAAGTATCTTTGGGACGAGCTCATAGGTAGAAACAACACACGTAAACAAACATTCAAGGACTGACATGCAGGCGCTGCGTTCAGAGGCTGCACCGGAGAACAGGAGCGCTCACTTCCGTCTTCAAGAAGACTCCGAACGCAGCCGGGTTTTACTGGACTGCCAATGGGAGGCTCTCACATTTAGGCTGATATCTCCGTAAATACAAAACAGTCACGTCCCTGACGCAAATACACCAAACTACAAGATGATACGGATGTTTTAAAGCTATAATGACGCATTAAGTCGTCCTAATTTCAGCGAAGTTTACCTTTTGTTTTAGGGATTCACCGATGCCGCGCATGCGTGTTGCGATGAATCCCACTGCCGGTGATGTGCACTTCACTGCACCTGATGTTTAGAGAAAATCTGCTTCATCACAAACCGCAAATCACACAAATACACACAGAGCCAGTTATCAGTCTGTTATCAGGTATTAGTCATGCTCATAGTTCGGTAAAGCTGATTTTTATTTCAGCATCTGGCCCATATTAGACCAGGTCCACATATAAAACTACTAAATATACACAGGTTAAATCTGAACTGGCTTATGGTGGATATGGCAAATAGTTATTGAAACAGTACCTCGGATTCCTGAAACCTAAATATAACTAAAACTGCACACACAAAAAGGAGATTTCACTGCTTTCTTTTTCTTTTTGCATTGCATTAGACTGGTAAAAGTCTGAATAAGACAGACACTAGAGTATCTATAAGACACGGTTTGAAACCTTTATTGTATTTGTATAAATGGAAAAAAAGGAGTGAGTTTCTATTGCTTTTTTGCATTTAGACCACGTTTGACCAGTAACATATCTAAACCCATTTGCATATACAGCTAAAAAAAAAATGGACTAAATTATGGCAGAGGCTGAAATGTCTTTAAACCACAAATTCTGATTTATGAAGCCTTTATTTGCAAAAATGCAAAATGGGAGTTTTCTGTCCTCTCTCTCTCTTTGTCTTTCATCAGGATCACATTACCCAGTCCAGATCTAAAAACATGTATAACCTGGTCCAGACAGGGTTTCAGACAGCATTAAGCATTTACCGAAAATCCCCGATATGCAGTTACAGCATTTAAATAAATAGGTTAAATTTACATTAATCAAAGTTAAATTCCCCTTAACTGCTAAAACAAAGGAGCTCGATGTTACTCAGTGTGGAGCAGCTTTTCATCTCTGCTTTGTGAGCCATGTTTGCAAATGTAATTACTGTCCAAGTTAGAGTCACCATTATTGGATCAAACGGTTCATCATTAATGGAATTAAAATTTCCTGCTCACTATTGAACTTGACTTTCAATAACTTAAAAGAGCAGCTCTTTGCTTTTTTCTGTCAGGCTCAGCACCTCTGTTCACATATCACATCTACAAACACATATTTGGACATTAAACACTTGAGCCATAATGAAAAGTAAAGCAATAAGTTCTTTTATTTTACTACTATATGACAGCATATTACAAAAAACAAAGCTTTTTTTCACAGTTAAATAAAGACAGCAAACAAAGATTAACCACAGCAGGCATTACAGTGGGGCAGATTGTTTTGAGTTGGTGTCAAGTCTTTAGTGAAAGTTGGCCAATTTCTTCAGAGAACCGACTTCTGTATTATGTGCAATCATTTCTCCAAGTAACGCAAACCGCTTTCATGGTCCCTCGCCAAAACATGCTTTAGAGACTCACAGGGCTCATTCATGAAGCATTTTGCTGCAGATTCAGAAAAGCAACGCAAGTTCGAACTTTACATTAAGACTTGAACACCTCAGAAGGGTTTATAAGTTACAGTAACTGATGAATTCCAACCATTTATTTACAAGTGGGATTGTAAACATGGCTGTTCCAGGAAAGGCTATGGTTTAGTGACGTGTGCTGACGTTCTTTATTCCATTATAATGCCTCCTTTTTATAACATATGTAACATATACCACTGGACCCTGTTCTCTAACTTTTAACAAATTCCCAAAAATAATTTTGGTGTACCTTTTGAAGACAAACAAAAATGTTCTCAGTGGGAGTTTTACGCGGAGAAAGAATTCAAAAACCGATGTTACGTCGGGATTTGGTGGAGTTTAAACCAAGGAGCAGCACTCAGAAAGCACACCTAAGCACACTTTCCTGTGGCCTAAAACAGGCAAATATCGATTTGAGTACCAGTAAATCAGAACTTCAATAAGTAGTAGAAAAAGACATGTTACTGTATTGCTGAGCTTGAACAAATTCCACATCAGCAGCTGTTAATGCAGATTAACTATCCAGACTCCAGAATGCAGGAGTCAGAACTGAACGCACTTTAATTTTTGCTCTCGTATCGACTACGCAAACGAGATGTATCCAATTTTATGTACCGCATGATTTTGTGCTCTTTAATTTGCGTTAGTTTGGCTGTTTATTCCTCAGAACTGAATAAGTTACGCCTAAGATTTTTTTAAATAATTTGTCAAAAACTAAATCTAAAAATATACTTCCCCTTTTTCTCCATAAAAACTAGACTGAAAAGCTCGACCCAGATCCCTTAGACAGACAGTACTTCCACTTTCCAGAATCATCCTGATTAGTTTTCCCCCAATGGGAGCTGCTGTCATAACCGCAGTGTAAATATGTTAAGTGAGAAGTGTAAAGCTGCCAGACAGTCGCATCTGGAAGTCAGCCCCACTCTGCGCTGTGGGGTTACATGGACATGTGTTCGGGAAGCACGTAGGAGATGTCGTCCCAGGGGTGGCGGTACAGGCCCTGCTTCAGCCTCTTCTGGTCCAGGTAGTGTCCTAATGGAACACAGATGCACGTTAGAGATCCTGTTTTATACTTTGACGGTTTGTGTCGCGGCTCTTGTTGGAATGGGACTCACCGATGAAGCCCATACTGCGGCCGAGGACAAAGATCCCATTTAGTGCACCGATCTCCACAAACTCATCAGCCTCATCTCTGGAAGCAGTTCAACATTCATGTGAGAAACAATACGGGGCAGTGTGCTCGCAACAATACAGACAGTGGACTGAAATTCCCACAATGCATCCATGGAAAAGACGTTTTAGAAACACTTGAAGTTTTGGAACACACTAATGTAGCTGCAAGCAGATCTAACTGTTTGTTAATGCATCTCCCAATAACTAGAACTCTCCTGTCAGCATTCAGCAGTGGCGGATGGAGTATCAACAGATCAATAACGCTGTTGTAAAAAGATATGATTCTATGAAATTACCATTCACACGTTAAGTAATTGTTAAAAAATATCGTAAACAGTTTAAAATATCTGCAGAACTGCATTATAGTGTCTTGTGTTTAAATAGTGCTTAAAAAAAGAGAGATGATTTTTTTTAACTGACGCCACCAAGTTTTCTTTTTGTTTATTCAAAGAGTTTATCAAAAATTTAACTTTGAAAAGGGAAAAACTTCAAAATCTGTGACTATTCAACAGTTTTAAAGTGATGGAATTTGCTCCTCGACAAGTAGCCAGTAATTTTTGAAGTATTCTGGAAAATTTTTGATAAAATAATTCATTTTTAGTCTTTTACTGGACTGACATGTACATCTCAGTCACTTTACCTCTACTATTCTTACCGTGTGAAGCCACCACACGTCCTAAGCAGATCCACAAAGGCAACACCAATGAGACCGTCTACGTTGAGGATCAGGTTGGGTTTCTAAAAAAAAAATTAAAAAAAATCTGTCGTTATAAAATGAGCATAAATAAGGATCCTGTACACAGTCCAAAGTAGCGCAGAGTTCTGATTAGTTTGTTGGTGCATTTAAAGAGGGAATAGATTCAACACATTTGTTGGGCTCGAGTGGACAAGAGGACATTAAAGAAAGTTCAGCTTAAGACAAGTCCTTTCTTTAGTTGTGACACACACACCCCTTTCCCTCATACAAGCAAATTATCTTTTATACGACAAAATAAGACACATACAGTGCTCAATCATATTTTAAAAATAAACCCCATTAAGGCGTAACTTGATTTGGAGTCATTACAGAAATTGAGCATTTATAAAACAGAGGGGTTCTTTTAGTTTTAGCTCTTGTAAATTATGAAACCTCAGGGTTTGTTGACATTCATTGAAATGGTTGCTCAGAATAATCAGAAATAGAAATTTTAACAATTTTTCTGCCAAATAAAACTGTTTGACAGTGAAAGACATCCTGACTTAGAGCACACGAGTCACTGATTCAACAGCAGATCTGCTTACAGCGCTTGGCTTTGCACATGCAGTAATTTGGTACCAACATATAGTTAACCACGCCCGACGGGTACGTCGGCAGGGTTATTGCATTCGGTGCGGTATCTGGCTGGGTATGTATGTATGTATGTATGTATGTATGTATGTATGTATGTATGTATGTGGCTATGTCCGGTCCGATATCTCTGCAACCACTGAAGTCAGGATAATCAAACTTGGCACTGAAGATCAGTCTAAGGTCCCCTGCTCACTTGTGGAGTTACAGGTCAGCAGATCACGTAGGAAGGGAGATATGTACGATGATCAAAATTGATACATATTGCATCAGTTGTATAGGGAGGACAGGGTTTTCACCAGCAGAGGGCGTGGTTCTGCCCTCTACTGAGGGCTCATATAGTTGCTGTCTGCTGCCATTTAATTTTTATCAGTGCTTAGCTTTTACAAAGTAGCTACATAAGCAAAGTTTAAGCTTTACAAGCTTTGCTTCACTCTTGCTGAAGTACCTTGGAAGTGGTGATCTTCTCTACATCTAAGGCGTAGTCGAGCAGCTGGGTGGAAGGGAAATGCTGCTTAACAAAGTCCTTCAGAATCTGCACCCGCATGTCTGGATTGTTGATCTGAAGACAAACACAATCTTTGCTTTAGTTAAACTAATTAACACAGAAAAAGCTAGGTTGAAATGATTTTAATAGAGAGAAACAGCACAAAGTTGATAAATTTTGATGAGGTTAAGAAAAGTCCTGCTTACAGATTTGACCCTGTGGCCAATGCCCATGATCAGCTTGCCATCCTTCTTCATCTTGTTGACAAACTCCATGGGCAGCATGCCGCTGTCAAATGCCTTGCTAAACTGCTTGGCTGCTGCATCCAGAGCACCTCCAAAACGGTCCCCCTGGATTTATAAATAAATCATGTTTCAGCACAGAAATACTCAGGTGGAATATAACAGTTATGGAATCCCAGTGTGGCCCAAGTGGCTCATAAAAGACAATAAGAAACAGAGATAACAAAAAGGTCCTGGACCAGAGTGAAATGTATCAAGTAAAGAACAATGTTAACATCTTTAACTACAATATACACTGCTTCCAATGTGTTAATAGGATATTGAGTTTTACATCAGATCGGTGCTAGATTTATTGTTCTGACAAGTATTTGATTTTTTTAATTATCTCTTTTCCAAAAATAAAGTATGGTGGTATCATGTCTGAGTTTTTGTGTGTAAATGTGTGTGAGCACTACTAACAATGGTGAGCAGGCCAGAGGTGAGGCTTGAGATGAGGTCTTTGCCAGCACGAGCGCAGACGATTGTGTTGTGAGCACCAGAGACAGCAGGCCCGTGATCAGCAGTCACCATCAGGCACATTTCAATGAACTGACAGGCGTAGCGAGGCAACCTGAACATAAGAAGAGCAGAGCTTATTCCACTAGAAAGTAACGTGACCAGCATTTATTCTCTTTTCTCATCAGCCGGGTAACAGGAACTGAGCTTCCATTAAAACTTAAAAGCAAATGTGTAGCAAACTTTTGAAAAGTGGCAAAAATAAATCCACTGTTTCAGAAAACTGTTGCTTTGGAGCAAATAAACTCGGCTGCCAAGTGTCATACGAGGATAGCCACACAGTCTAAATTATGCATGGCCTAATTCAACAGAGTGCAATAAGTAGAGGTGCAAACAGACAGAAAACCAGTTGTTTGCAAACTGCTACAGCACGAAACTAACAAAATCTGTCGCTTTGCCCATCTATGACAGAAAAATAGAGAGGGGTCTTCGGGAATTGTATTCATTCTTTCAAGTGTCTTAATACTGGCCATGTTTCATGCTGTTAAGAGTCTCTAAAGCTGAAATTGCCAATCAGTCATGTGAGTTAATTGTTCATTATGTTTGAATATATACAGAGAAAATGTTTTCATCTACCATGAAATGCATTAACTCAAAAATCACCTCAGGTTCGCCTTAAAACTTTTTACAGAATTTGAGAAAATGTTTTCTAATTTTCCCACCTTCCTAATGCAATACTTCAAAATGGAAATTACAGTGGCCATGGAACCACAACTAGTATTTCTACTCAGTACACACGTGGACAAAATTGTTGGTACCCCTCAGTTAAAGAAGGAAAAACCCACAATTTTCACTGAAATCACTTGAAACTCACAAAAGTAACAATAAACAAAAATTTATTGAAAATTAAATAATCAAAAACAGCCATTACTTTTGAATTGTTGATTAACATAATTATTTAAAAAAACAAACTAATGAAACAGGCCTGGACAAAAATGATGGTACCTCTATAAAAGATTGAAAACTATTTGACCAGAGTGACATGATTAACTCAGGTGTGTCATTTAATTGACATCACAGGTGTTTCCAAACTCATAATCAGTCAGTCTGCCTATTTAAAGGGAGACAAGTAGTCACCCTGCTGTTTGGTGAAAAGGTGTGTACCACACTGAACATGGACAACAGAAAGCGAAGGAGAGAATTGTCCCAGGACATCCGAAAAAAAATTATAGACAAACATCTTAAAGGTAAAGGCTATAAGACCATCTCTAAACAGCTTGAAGTTCCTGTGACAACAGTGGCTCATATTATTCAGAAGTTCAAGACCCACGGGACAGTAGCCAACCTCCCTGGACGTGGCCGCAAGAGGAAAATTGATGACAAATTGAAGAGACGGATCGTTGGAATTGTATCCAAAGAGCCCAGAGCAACCTCCAAAGAAATTAAAGGTGAACTCCAAGGCCAAGGTACATCAGTGTCAGATCGCACCATTCGTCGTTGTTTGAGCCAAAGTGGACTTCATGGGAGACGACCAAGGAGGACACCACTGCTGAAAAAAACTCATAAAAAAGCCAGACTGGAATTTGCAAAAATGCATGTTGACAAGCCACAAAGCTTCTGGGAGAATGTCCTTTGGACAGATGAGACCAAACTGGAGCTTTTTGGTAAGGCACATCAACTCTATGTTCAGACTCAAAAACCAAGCATACGAAGAAAAGAACACTGTCCCTACGGTGAAACATGGAGGAGGCTCAGTAATGTTTTGGGGCTGCTTTGCTGCATCTGGCACAGGGTGTCTTGAAAGTGTGCAAGGTACGATGAAATCTGAAGACTATCAAGGCATTCTGGAGAGAAATGTGCTGCCTAGTGTCAGAAAGCTTGGTCTCAGTCGCAGGTCATGGGTCTTCCAACAGGACAACCATCCAAAACACACAGCCAAAAACACCCAAGAATGGCTGAGAGAAAAGCGTTGGACTATTCTAAAGTGGCCTTCTATGAGCCCAGATCTGAATCCCATAGAACATATGTGGAAGGAGCTGAAACATGCCATTTGGAGAAGACACCCATCAAACCTGAGACAACTGGAGCTGTTTGCTCATGAGGAGTGGGCCAAAATACCTGTTGACAGCTGCAGAACGCTCATTGACAAATACAGAAATCGTTTAATTGCAGTGATTGCCTCAAAAGGTTGTGCAACAAAATATTAAGTTATGGGTACCATCATTTTTGTCCAGCCCTATTTCATTAGTTTGTTTTTTTAAATAATTATGTTAATCAACAATTCAAAAGTGATGGCTGATTTTGATTATTTAATTTTCAATAAATTTTTATTTATTGTTACTTTTGTGAGTTTCAAGTGATTTCAGTGAGAATTGTGGGTTTTTCCTTCTTTAACTGAGGGGTACCAACAATTTTGTCCACGTGTGTATATTAACCTGCGTTGAAACCAGAGCAGACCCAACACTCCTCCTAAACCCATCTCCTCTTTAAAGACTTCGGTGATGGGCATCCCAGCGTAGATGAGCTCCTGGCCTCGCTCGTCACAGATGCTCGTCATGAAGGAGGCTGGTTTACGGATCAGGCCCAACTCCTGGAGAAATTTCAGTAGAGAATTAAACAAATGATGGACTCTGACACAGGTAATGAACAGAATGTGAAAAATTGCACATTTTGAAGCGGAGAGGAGTATCGACATACACTCAACAAAAATATAAACACAACACTTTTGTTTTTGCTCCCAATTTTTATGAGATGAACTCAAAGATCTAAAACTTTTTCCACATACACAATATCAGCATTTCTCTCAAATATGGTTGACAAATCTGTGATATGAGCACTTCTCCTTTGCTGAGATAATCCATCCCACCTCACAGGTGTGCCTTAGACGGCCCACAATAAAAGGCCACTGGAAAAAGTTTTAATCTTTGAGTTCATCTCATAAAAAATGGGAGCAAAAACAAAAGCGTTGCGTTTCTATTTTTGTTGAGTGTAAGAAATTGCAGTACAATACTCTCACTGAAATGTTGAAGGAAACAGAAACACTCTCAGAAGTTCATTATGCGTTGGTCTCTAGTTCTAAGCAAACAAAATAAATACACAGAAGAATCACTTTTAAACTTAAATATCTGTCAGTTATTTTTTGGGTTTATTAAGGAGTAATGTGAGGGTCTTACCCTGGCCCAGGAATAATCCATAGGTACTGTTGGGGGAGGCACCTCCTCAGCAGGAATGATGGTACCGTTGGCCACCAGTTCATCGTAAACTGTCCTGATTCATCACATAAACACAATATCAGTATACAGCTCTGAAAGCATTTCACCAAAAAGGCCATACTGTATGACAATGCAATTAATTTCTCACTTGATAACATTTCCCAGCTCATCAAAGCTCTTTGGTACATAAGCTCCAGCGTCCCTCAGAGCCTGGTTCTTTGCTACTGCCGTCTCTGAAGCCTGGTTAGCGCAGGCTCCTGCATGGCCGAACTGAACCTGTAGATGGCAACATTGCATATTAACTTTAAAGACTCAGAGGTAATGACGGTATAAAAACCCAAAGCCAGTCTGTTCGTAACAGTCAACAGACCTCTGAAGCAAACATGGTGGCGCAGGTTCCAATACACCAACACACCACAGGTTTGGTGATCCTGCCCTCTCTGATGCCTTGGCAGATTTTGTACTCTTCTGTGCCTCCAATCTGGATGACATTAGAAAGATGTTAAAAACGGGAAACTGGAAATAGCATTGACCAAACTGGAAGCATCCCTGAAGCTTGTCCCACCTCTCCCAGCACCACGATCATCTTAATCCCTTCAGTGTCCTGGTAACGCAGGACGTGATCCATGAAGGTGGAGCCTGGATATCTGGACAGGAAAGGACCACATTATGAGGACTTAAATTTTGTTGCAGAGAAGCAAGGATAGAATCACCTCAAAATCTGGTTTCACAACATGTTTTAATAGGACATCTGTCTCTAGCTATTAAGCAAATCATTTACAACTGTGTTCTTGTACCTGTCTCCTCCGATGGCCACGCCTTCATAAACACCGTCTGTAGTGCGTGAGATGATGTTGTTCAGCTCGTTGGACATCCCTCCAGAGCGAGACACATACGCCACGCTGCCAGGACGGTAAAGTTTGGAAGCCAGGATGTTGTCCAGCATGCCACCTGTGTTGCCGATCTTAAAGCAGCCAGGCTTGATGCCACCAACCTGGGAGAAAGAGTCATTAAATAAATAGGTATTAAATTACAACATGTGTCCAAAAAAAAGGTATCATTTACATTAACGATGAACACAACTTTACATTCAGACAGAGATGATGGCCAATAACGTTTGCTGTCAACAAACATATTTAATAATGAAGATTTGTACCGTTGCAGGGCCAATGATGGTGACGCCTTTCTCATCCGCCATCTTGATCAGCTTCCTCGTCTGAGCTTCAGGGATGCCCTCAGCTATGATGGCGATGGTGTGAATCTGAAAACAGTTAAACCAGTCAGGTCCACACACAATTTTGTCTAAATCTTAGTTATTTATGTGGTGAAGTGTGAACAATATCACTAGTGTGTCTTTCTACCTGTGAGTACTGCATGGCCTCCACTGTGCTGTCGAAAGCCGAGCGCAGTGAAGCAAAGCTGATCAGGACGTCCACCTCTGGGTGCTTCTTCATGGCATCGGCCATGTTCTTATAAACTGGCAGCAGGATCTCTTTGTGGCCCCAATAAAACTTCTGTTTGTGATCTCCACTGAGCCGCACAAGAACGTAAAGAAAACGGAACAGAATTTAAATAAAGCTACAGAATGTCACATTTCATATCTTACCCTCCAGTAATAAATGGCTACAATTACAACAGTATGACTTTATGATGGTCTGAGAAGGAAACTGCATTCCTGTCAGTGAAAAAGTTTGGTCTCTGAATGACAATAAGGAAGCTGATCTCAGTACAGAACAGGTTGGCAGGTTTGTCATTTGTTATAATAAGTAAACTTAAAGTGAAGCACAATTGGCCCTCTGGCGGTTGGGCACAGCTGAGTCAGCCATGGCTTCATGACTGCGCTCCTTCAATCTTCAGAATTAGTTTTCACAGAACCTGGTTAAAGCAAATGGTTTATTTTTTGTCAAATTATCAAATTTTATGTCAATTTTTGTGTGCAATATTGCATTTTTTTAAGCTTAAATTTGCTTTTTTTTTCACCCATAAAGGAATACATATCACAGACGAGGAGTTTAAGGACTGCAACATTTTTCTGTTTTTAGTTTCTGGTTCTGATAAATGGTGTAAATTTGGCAGTTTTTAAAAGCTAACATGCCTTTAAAATCAGTCAGTATGACATGGAGATTCAGAGGATTAATCAGAATGAAATAAGGTTGAAGTTTTAACAAACCAAGAAATCAGGGTTAAAAAAAAACTATGAACCTTAAACCTTTCACAACATCCTCCCTTTGAAAAAAATTCTTTCCAAATGAAATCATATGATTTCTGCAGTAACACGTATTTAATAAAAATTGTCATGTGCAGCAATATTCCTAAATCAGTGTAGTATCATCTTGTAATGTATCTCAGCTGAAGGAATCACGAGATGATGGGTGACCTACGTGAAGGGGTAGACCATGGCTGCCACAGAGGGTTCATCCCGGGAGCAGACATAGTCGAAGTCCAGCATGCCTTGTACAGCACGTGTCTGCATGCCCCAGACAATGGCCTTGGTTTGTTTTCTGAACAGTGTGGTTGCCTTGGCTGACGGAACGAAACGGCAGAAAGACAGACAGACATTCAAGTGAGAACTTAAAGCTGAAGCAGAAACAGTCACAGACGAGGACGGGAGCTGGGCTCAGGAAAAGCGCAGGAATGGGGATGGTAAGAAGCAGAGTAGAGTGCACTCACTCTGACGACAGATGGAGGAGGTAGAGAAAATAACACCTCAACGCTGCAAACACTGACATGATATGCCGTATTTCTCCTACTTCCCTTTAACATACCACAATCCAATTTTCCAAATTTGACACGTGCAGTGTAATTGCATATGTCAGACATTTTGCCAGACTTCCCTTTTAGCTGACAAATGCTGCTAACAAGCATTCAATCTCTAACAATTACGATCAAGTTACTCATTTTATCCACCCCCTCTAAGTTACACTGTGAAGGAGAATCAATACAGACCTCACAATGTTAAAAATGAGAAATGTTACAAGGAACACTTTGAGCCACACCAATGTTATATTAAAAACATTGTACATTCTTGTGAGTGTCTAATCACTGTCTTCTGCACAAACAGCTGCTTTGTCTCTGATAAGATAACTGACAACTTCATTCCTTTGGAGTACAACTATCAAGGGATTCCTCTTGCATTTGTGTTCTGTTAAGCAAGATATTTCCAGTTATTCAGTACATTTCCATATTTAAGTGTGAACAGTTTTACAAAAGGCTTTTTCTACAGTAGGTTCACAATAGTTACTTTCTCCCTGCTTTGAAACCTAAACTTGTCTGTAGATAACCTCTGAGTGTTGATGACAAAGCTCTTCACTCGTAATTAAATTAGTACATTTCAAATAAAAGGTCCGACTACCACTGCAATCCAGCAGTACCGCAATAAATAAACTAAGAACCTGAAAGTATTAAATGTTAGGGCCAGACTGAGCTGATGCGTGGTGGAAATAACACCACTCTGCAACCGTCCTGTTCCAAGAGCAGATTGTCCTGTTAGTGCACAATGTGCTTTGAAGCATTTGTTGTTTAGTGAAAATAACAAATTACACTGCCACACATTTGTTACAGTCCTCCCAAGTCTCTCCTGCTCTCTGCCTTCTGTTGTTAAATCTGATCTTCGACAAGTTGTGCACACAATGATCAGCTGTCCACAACTACCAGATCAATCTTAAAAGGAGGTCTGAATGAGGAGTAATGTTTTGGGATGAAAACGTTCACTGCGTTTAATTGATTTCTACCTGTTTTTTAAGCTCACAGTTTTGTCTTTAGAAACTCCTACAAATATCAGTGTGAAAGGCAATGTCTATTCAGTCAGTTTCCACTTAGTGATGTGAAAGAGCGTCCCTGAAGGTGAACAAGCCACCGTAAGAATGCCAAAAAGCAGGACAGACTGTGGATAAACATCAGAGAGCAGACAAAAAAACGGGAAGGCAGAGGGAAGTGGACAGAGGGCGGACAGGGCAGGAAGACAGCTTTTTCACACCCTTCCATACCTCCGCTGCAGCCTGAAGAGGCCTGAGCTTCTGTGACCCCACAGGACGGGAACACAAAATACGACAAAATGAGCACAAAAAAAAAAAAAAGAGAGAAAAAGAATGAGTCCAACTTCTGGTGTAACTTATTCAATGAACACACTTTAAAGGTATTGAGGCAACTGTGCGTCATCACTCCATGAGAAGCACAGCAGAGGAAAGAGCATGCAAAGCTCAGCTGCTACAGAGCATGCCTTTACTGTGCTGCTGTGAAAAGCAATCTAAAAAAGTACAATTTCAATACACATTTACATTTTTTATACTCGGCGCTGAACTTTTAACTTCTAAAACTACAATCAAAACTACCCCAACACAGCAACACACAACCCAAGAGCGAAACTGACAACTCTTTTCTAGCCATTTAAAATGTATGAGTCTTAGCATTCATTTGTGGATTCAGCATTTCAAACACAACTTATTTACATTTTTTATTCCTTTATTGCAGAACAATGTAAGGCACTCAAATCACTACTGAGAAAGTGAGATGAAGCGAACAAGTTGCTGTCACACTCAGATACACTCCTTCCTACCAAATTAAGAAGGGTGAAGGGCAAAGAGGAAAAAAAGGGGGCAAACCAATGTCGAGTGTATGGGCAGCCGAGCGCGGTGAGGCCATGGCACACCTACCACTTACCTTTCCAATCGCCTGTGACCATATTCTTCAGAGGCCACAGTATAGAATGAAGAGAGTCTTAGAGAAACAAGCATGAAAGAGACGGAGGTGAGTGGACAGTGAACAAGAAGCGCAGGAGGAAGAAATTCAACGAAAATTAAAAGTGCAGAGTAGTAGTTGTAGCATTTAGGAAGGAGGGAGGGAGAAATACAAGAAGCAAGGAAAAAAAATGAAAAAGCAGAAGCGCATGAGTAAATATGGAGTCTTGCTGCTAAGAGGCAGTTTAGAAGTGAGGGCCTTTGCGTTAATTACCTGGTGGGAGACCTGCTTTGGACTTTTTAGCTGGAGTGACATCGTTGGACGTCCTGGGTTCAGAGAATGAAGCTGTCCTTGTTGTAGCTGGAGTCTGGAACAGATAGAGAGATGCAAAAATTGATGTTATTCAAAGCCTAACAGAAGTTTGCAAGCAGAAGCAGCAGCGCAGCTACAATGTCTTTCCATTTCACAAACATTTATTCATTTTATGAAACACATAGCATCCGTACTACATTAAACTGTTAGTCTATTATCAGTCAATATAACCTACAATAAAATGGTAATTTTGGAGAGTACAATATTTAAAATTGTATGTGAAATACTGAAATGACAAATTTGTGTTTTATAAAGTTTGGTCTCATAACTAAAGAAAGAAGGGAACAGATTAGCATAAGAGCTATTTCCTAACCCAATTACAAAACCTATATGCCTGCCTGAGTTAAAAATTACACTAAGAGCACACAGAGATCACATTAAAGGAAAAATATATAGAAAAGAGCCACTCAAACAAGTCCACACTTTGCAGAAATCAAAAGGCATAATTGAGCTGAATAACACCAAATTCCTTTTTGCTACTAAAGAACCTGAATTATATCTCTGAAATTATCTCTAAATAATATTTCTTTAAATCTTGCGACCAGAAGAACAGATAAATGAATTTACATGAGAACATTTTACTCCTTAACTGTCCATCCAGCTACATAAACAGCAGGAAACTCTGTGCACATGCTAAGCAAAACAATGTCTAATTTGTTCAGGAGAGCAGATAATGATCTGCAGACCCTCGTACATT
Source organism: Acanthochromis polyacanthus (assembly GCF_021347895.1). Taxonomy (NCBI): domain Eukaryota; kingdom Metazoa; phylum Chordata; class Actinopteri; family Pomacentridae; genus Acanthochromis; species Acanthochromis polyacanthus. The sequence continues at coordinate 10,421,925 of NC_067131.1, read as the reverse complement.
TACACACCGAGTAACTGAATGATATTACCTTTGCACTGCTGCTGGCATTAAGGAGAAAGTTGGCTGTGTGTGCGTCCATTGGGGGCTGGTTAGGGATTGGTCGGTGGCCCAGAGCCATCCCAACAATGGCTGTCATATGGGTCTCAGTACCAAACACGTGGATAGGAATACCTGTGGTCTTTCCTAGAGAGAAGAACGCAGACTTAACTCACATTACATTAGATATAGTAAGCATCTCTCTTTCCTGGAATCTATGGTTTGATGATTTAAAATTCTCTTGTTGAAAAACTTACTACATAATTCCTTTGTTAGACCTCAACAATCCCCAGTCTGGCCTCACTCACCTACTTCCCCCATCACCCTCAGGCCCTCCTGGTAGTTGGGCCCGCCACGTCGAACAAATATGGTGACCTCGTGCTCCTTCAGAGGACCTTGGTAGTCCTTAATGGCCCTGACAATGCCCTGAGGAGACACACAGGTAGGTCATGTGCTGCACACACACTAAATAGTAAGGACAGCTCAGAGACACAAGCACTGCCAATATTTCCAAGCTTTAAGGTACATTTTCTCACACTATGTTCACACAAACCTAACAAATTTTATGTCTCCGTTTGTAATTTAGTGTCGCCAATATTTCTTAGATTCACACAGTTATCTATTGCATATTTTTTGAAAATCCTACCTTACATGTATTAACATTGAGCAGTTTTCTATTCTAATTTAAAGTGCTGAATGTAAAGTTTTATACTAATCTGACACAATTAGGTAAAAGAATTACAGAAGTCATTGTCTTGAAAGTTTTTTTGGACGTGAAAATGTGACATCTAGTCTTCAAACTGCCTATTATCGATGGGCCTTGAACTACTCATCTTTAATGTCTTGATCCGTCAGAAAAATGAACCAAATATATACTTAAAGTTGGGATATTTTGTCAAAATGACTTTATTGTAGATGTTTCAATTAAAAAAAACACTGCCTGCTCTAATCAGATGCTGTAAAAAATGCAAATAAAAAAAAATTTGAACTGTTCAATGCCAACCATAAAGCCATCAGTAATTCAGCTATAACCAAAGGCACTTTTGACAGAAAATTATGGACTTTATATCTGAACTGTGCTGAACTGCAGACTGCACTTATACAGAGCAGATAGAAGATAATTATGTAAAAAACGTAGGTAGTAAAATATCTAGGCCTCTAAGTATGTAGAATCACCTTTTTTTATAGTATTGGAAACGTCTGGGGTGACTTGGAAAAATGTCGTACATGTTGATTCCAGATTTTTAAATTTTTTTGTAAAATAAATAATCGAAGAAATGCAACTTTTTATGATTTATGTCATTGTAACTTCGTTACACTGCACAAAAAGAGGAGTTTTCTTGACTTCTAGCCATGGTTGGGAGTGTTTCCCATAGGGAAATGCAATATTGCAGTAAAAAAAAATGAACCCACAGTGAGTAAACATATTAGAGGAGCAAACACAAATGTCACTGATGTAGTCACTCTATACAGTTGCTTTACTTGACACAGTGTTCCAGATAAAGATATCAGCATGGTTCACCTTAAATGTGGCTGCTACATTGGTGAAGTTGGCAATACTTCCTCCGATGATCAGCACTTTCCCTGCAGGATAAAGAATCACATAAAGACGATCAAGACGGAAATTTGGCTCCTAGTAACATAGTTTGGTGACAGCCTTGAAGTCTACTGCTGGCAACATCCACATAGTGAATAGTGGGCTTGTGACACACTTGAGGAGAACAAGTAGATCGCACTGCAGAAGAAGGATTCAACACTGATTCCTAAAACAAATTTACAAAGAGCCCTAAGAAAAATCCTGTTAATCTGAAACAGGCTCTTGGCTTCTTCCCACTAGCCGTTCAACTTTGGCCCACTTTATTCACTCTGTTTGGGAACTCAAGCACTAATGAAGAGCTGGCTGCACCCACCTAGAGGATGTTTTTCACGTGTCATGAGAGAAAGGATGGTTTTGGCGTAGTCGTAGGTCTGCTGCTCGCTGGGTGCGCCCGAGTACTCGCCGTAATTTGCCAGCTCATCCACTCCACCCAGGTCACAGATGGTGTCGCTGAGGAGGAGGAGGTGACATAAACAGTCAAATACCGTGTCCTGATTCAGACTGATATTTTTCAGTTTTAGTTAACTGAACATGTTGAGTCAGCAACAGAAATGTCAAACTGGTGTTCCTTCAAAGAAAACACTTTGCTTATATCATTCACTGCTACGACAGTTTAACGTGTGTTCAAATTTCAAAGCAAACAGTAAAAGAAGTGGCACAGGCTGCAATACATGTACTATATTTTCCAAAGCTTTTTTAATCAATTCTGTCAACTACACAGTCTCATATAAACTCTTTTTAATGAAAGAACTACCTGTAGACTACTGAAGCACCTCCTCCAGCCACCATGGTCCAGATCCTGCCTCGAGGGTTCAGCAGGGTCAGCTTCAGACTCGCTCCACTCTTTGCATCCAGATCTGCTATGTAGGCCTCCTACAAGTGACAAAAAAATAGGGTGGGAAAAAAATACATGTTGGTCAGTGAACACACATGGCCAAAGATGAAGTCATTAACACAAATTTAAGCCTTCAAATCTGAGTAATGAGTGCTATTTTAAGGGGAGGGATTAGACTAAATGTGACACAATTCTTCAGGAAGGAAGTGAAATAGAAGTAAAAAAAACTGCAGTCACTGAAACCATTTCATCTGTGAAGGCAAAAACATATTCCCCAAGACATTCAACATGCACTCTCTCAATTAATAAACAGTAAATAAAAAAACAAGCACAATACTAGCACTATCACCCAAAAGATCGTACTAAACACACGAATAAAAAACTGGATTATGAAGCCACAAATCTTACCTCTGGATACGCTTCCCTACCAAAGGGAGGAGGAAACTCCACATCACCCCATTTAGCCTTGCAGATGTAATCTGCTGTTGCATCAATCTTAGCTGCCATGTCGAGGATGTACACTCCATCTTGAGTGACGACTGGTTAAGACAATAAAAAGTGATTTCTCAGTTTGTATGTTCTCCAAAAACAAACGTGTTACAGAACCCTTTTTTATTTTTAGGCAAAAGTTTCTAACTTTTTGTCCCAAGTAAATAACTTGCCCACACTGGATTTTGCTTCTGTTAATTTCAATGACTTGAGTACAGCTGTGCACAGTGAAGTGATTTACCAAGTGGGTTGATCTCCAGGTAGGTAAAGTAGAGGTCCTCATACAGGTTGAAGAGCCCCACTATAAAACTGGCCAGGATCCTTTGAGGAAGAAAAAACAACAGATCAAAATCACCATTCAAAAATGTGACTAAATGGCAGAAATTTTTACTAGAAAAGATCTGAAAACAGACAGAATGCAGCCTTGATCCACAATACATGCAAATACTCCCACAGTTAGGATGAAAACTGTCACAACAGACAGTGCAGCAGTGGTATAATTCACACAACAATGTAGTTAACTAGACAAAAACTTCATTCTGTTTCAAAGATAGATCACTATGTTCTCAGTGCACTGGGAACCAGGAGGGAAAAAACAAACATGGCTCAAGGGCACAGCGCCAAAGAACACAAGAACTGTTTTGAAGACAGAGAGTGTCTTTGGTTCATTGGCAGGAGATAACAGGAAATAAATTCAACTGACAAAGCTGGATCAATAGAATTATATTGATATTAACGGTTGGCTATCCCTGTAATGCATTTGGTATATTAACTGGCTAATCAAAGGATGGAAGGCATCCTTTATCATAGTCTGTCTGCAGCTCTTGATAACAGCCTCTGACACAGAATATAAACGGAAGTGGAAAGGTTTGCATTTTAAGTATCCAACACAAAACTGCAAAAGCTACAAAATTGCCTTCATGTAACTGATATTGTGACGTGCCCTAAAAATACTGACGAGATAAAAGATGATCATCTGGTTGCGTTTTATGATTTTAAGGACATAATGAACCAGATACAGCAGCACTCTTTGTTCTTATCTACTTGTATTGTATTACAACACGTGTGTCATTTTAAGGATGATCTGTAATATAAAAATTAGAATATGAAAAGAGGATTCTCCATACTCTTTCTTCTCATCAGGAACATGTGTGAGGAGCTGCTCTTTGACTTGGTCCTCACTGAGCTTGTCATCCACTGCGACCATCAGCCTCTGGGCCTTGGCGTCCACGTCACCCACCTCCACTCCGCCCTCGTGGTGGAAAAGCACATGGTCGCCCTCACGTGTGGCATAGACACACACATAAAACTCTTCCTCCTGAGAGAGTAAACACAGAGTTAGGCCAAATACAAGGATGTTTTACAGATTTAGCTGGCAAACTGTAAATGGTATACACATAAGGCTGTTTGAACAGCCGACCTAAAGAACATTTAGTTCCCAAAGTGACACTCATGAGTCCTTTTCGGATACACTATCGATAACATTGTTGGTTTCATTAACCTCTTAACCCATAAGAACCCAGACCCATTTCTCCTTAAAGGCCTTGATGAGTAACCTTGCCAGCAAGTTGATTTCTCGCGATATTTGTGAGTTCACAAATCTCTCAAGAAACCATCTTGCTCCGCTCCCGCATTCACTGTTTGTACAGAGCCAAGTTGGCATGGGCCAATCACGCAGCAGTATTCGTGTGTGGGGCGGGATATCCAGGTGTGAAGACGACACCAAGCGCCAGTAGATCAAAACAAACATGGCAACGGAGGACAACGATCGTGTAGATGCTGCTATTAAGTCAGTTTTAGCCGAATCTCGTATCGCTTCTTTGAAGGAAGAACAACGAGAGGCGCTTTGCGCATTTCTGGACGGTAAAGATGTTTGTGCCTTTTTACCTTCGGGTTTTGGCAAGAGTTTAATCTACCAATTGGCTCCGCACGTTGTGAAGATCCCGCGATTGGCTAAAAACAAACCTGTCAGAGGCGGGACATACTGTCGCATTGTCCAATCCGTGCCTCTTTCCTCCGAACGGATTTACATGGAGCGGTCCCAGATTGATATTGTGGAGTACTATCAAGTACTACACAATTATTAATCTGGCTATTGCCAGGTTATTTGATGAGTTAAGGTCAGACATAAAGCTTTACAAGGAAGAGAGTGGGGCACTCCAAGTGCTTGTTACACTGGTGTCACGGTGGGTTCTTATGGGTTAAAGTACATAGTGAGACTCCTGTCATGAACTGTACACAAATGTGACCAGAGCGCTCATCCATCACATTAATGGAGGTGATGTCTGAAAAAGGCTACAGAGAAGTAAAATGTAAATAAGTCAACTAATCACATGCACACTGACCTACATACAAAACACACAAAGCATCCTGGGTGATTTATTGTCCTGCTGAAGAGGCTGTTTGTTTTCTTGCTGGAACTCTTTAAGACTGCATTCCTAATTAAAGACTACATTCAAACATGACGTGGCTTTAAGTATAATAATGTGGATGATGAAACAAGACGGTGGCTGGCATGTATTACCTGTACGTGCGGGACAAATGGCTCAATGAGGAAGTTCTTCAACACACCTTTTGCCTTTCCCACCTATTAAAGACAAACAGTATGTCACAAACCTTGTTACTCTGACCTAGTTAAACTATATAAGATTTACACATTCCTACAGTACATTTTAGTTCATTTGTTACAGTTTAAACAAAATTTAAATCAGCATCTTATATGTTGCTACCAGGTTTTATTTTAGAACATGACATTGCAAATTGGTTTACAACACATTGTCTTTACAACTCCTACTTTGTGGGTTCTACTTTTTACATGAACATTCACTTTATTTTATTGAAAGCAAAGTTCAAAGAATGGTGTGATATTTTAAAAGAAACCAGTGATGTTGTGGTCAGAGCAAATTTCTCTTTCTTATGCAGTGGAAGTATGGCAACTGCCTGTTTAAAATGCTGCATGTCCGTGTGTATGGAGGACCAGAATAGACCACCCTCTGACCTGGCAGATCTAAACATAAGCCCATGGCCTCTGGCACTGGACACCATAACAGATCTATAGGTTGGGACTAATGGAGTTGACATTCCCTCCATAGGCTGAGAGAAACACAATGTAGCATTCATTGAATTTACTGCGGGGGTATGGATCTTTAGCTGCATTATTAGCTACCTTCATGGTATTATTAATTAGACTTTAGCATGAAAGAGAAAGGATCTTGGTATTTATAACGAAGATGCGATGGAAGTTTTCTTTGTTGTACACCTCATATACTATTAACATTACATCTGCTGTGAAGTCCCACATCATGAGGGGAAAATAAAGTTGTACATCAAATGGATTTCAAAGTTAAAGCAACAAATCTACAGATAAATAACCAAATGGCATCAGAAGAAAGCTTGGACATGTTTGAGAAGAAAGACACTGAGTAGTCAGATCTCCTGAAAAGACTTTCTTTGTCTATATGACAACCAGAAAAGCCACATTCAGACCAATATTAGATCCACATGGAGAAATGTAGGACATTCATTTAAAAACAGACAGCAGAATGAGCAAAGCAAAGCAGAAAAAAAAGAAAGAAAAATCAAGATCATTACACTAAAAAGTTAAACTTTGTCAGCAAATCCAGGCACATACTTCTTGTTGCAGATTTTCTATAATGAGGAGCATATTTCAAATATTTTATCTTCCAATTGCTATAAGAAAACAAAAAACTTGACGTTAAATCCATCGTCATAATATTTAATATATGACATCTTCTATTTTCTAGTACTATAAATCACTGTGCCGCGTTTTGGTTTCTCATAAAACTTCAGGTTTTCTGCTAAATGACTGCTAAAACAGATAGAGTCAACTCACAGTGGTCTCTTTCATGAAGCGGCCATTGAGCCACTCCCGGACACCCTGCAGGTCCAGGTTGATGCCCACCAGCCCGAGCTTCCCACGCCGCTTGATCAGTTGATCTGGCTTCACCACCAGCCGCTACACGAAGAGGAAGGAGAAAAACATCAGACAGATGCTACAGAAAAGCAACAGATGTGTATAAATACGAGTGTGACAAATCAAGCATTCACTCTACACACAGCTTCACATGCTTCTAATCAGCATTTACTAGGCAAAGAAACACAAAAAAATAAAGCACAATGGCTGAAGGCTCCAACGATTGCATTGAGCCTGTCACAGCAGTGTTACCTCTGTCAGCAGCCATGGATGCTCCTGTGTGAGGCGGTCCCAATCAGTCTCTGCAGTTACACTAGCATAGCGAAAGCGGTTCTGCACAGCCGCAGAGGTGCAGATATACTTATACAAGAACTCCTTTCCTGTCTGCTCTGAGATGGCTTTCGCCGACATGGCAGCGGTGAACAGCACAGGACCTTAAGGAGAAGGAGGGAAACAGTTCATTTCAATCATAAGGATGCACTGATGGACAAAATCAATAAAAATTAAGTACAGGAGCATTTTTAGCAACTAGAAATAATAGGCCAAGTCAATTCTGATCTGAAACTGAGATGAGACTACGTTCAATTGTGTTCAATCCAATGTGTGGAATGAATTCTAAAATTTTCTAATGCCTTGTCAACAACACATACAATATAATCATATTTCTACAGCCTCTACTGTAACTTTGCACTAGCTGGTATAAAAGTGTTTCCAGTCTGCTGCATGGCCCCATGTTTTTGTCCAATAAACTGAACAAGCAATGAGGACAACTGCTAAAACAAACAGTAAATTATGTTTGTCTTGATTAGAGATAAAACTATGTTGCCTTTTCATGCAGTAGATCTCACAAAGACATGTTGAGAACCCAAACAGACAAATCTACAGATGAGTCCATCCAACTTATGCAAAAAAATGCCAAAACTATGGCCCTTCGTGCACGCTAGAAAAGCAAAAAGATCTGCATTTTCAAATTCATGATAATTGCTCTGTGGTCATTTTGCTGGTTGTGTGCACAAATACTCTCACTCATCTAAGAGAGTCATTTCTCTGTTCAGGCTCACTAAAATAACCTGGCCACTGGAAAAAGCACAGCTTAAACGTAATTACTACTGCATTTTAAGGTTCTAGTATGATACTGAAAACTGGTCAATGACTGTCGACTCCAAACCGAAAAAATCTGAAGCTGTAAACAAATCATTTCAAATTACCTGTATTGATAGTTACATTTACCAGTTAAGCTGTAGATAAAACAAACTGTCATTGCATACTTTCATAGAGGAAAATGAGAGAAGACTCAGTTCTATTTTTACACTTCTACAAATATAGTTAAAGCACTCATACTATTGCATGCATGCACATCAAATAAATTAATAATATGTACACAGTCAACTCTACTCCCTCCTTGAATCAACAACCATCTTGGCATACAAACACATCAGAAAAGTCTTCTATCCGTATCAAAGATGCTGCTGGAGCCAAAAGAACAAGTCAACCAACGAAAAACAATTAAGCAAATATTTCAAGAGCTGACTGATCAACGGATAGTTTCTAAATCTTCACATGTTCTGATGCAAGCTTCTCAATTTTTTAGATGTGCTGTACCTTTCTGTCTAATGATGGACATGAAATACAAATTTTTCCCTAATTTTCAGACATTTTTGACAAAGTTTAACTAATAATTAAAGAAAACAACTGAGCAGAAAATAAAATGAACTTAACTGCAACCCCAGACACAGCCAATAACATAAAACACTAACTACAGCAGTATGTACACATTCAGAGCCTTTCAGCATTATGCAACATCAAGTCAAAGGGAAGATTCATCAGATAAGATAAGATTAAAAGATTCCTAACCTGGCCAATTTTGGATTTACACTCACTTTAACAGATAAGATCAACATGGTAGACAAGAAACTGCTACTGCAAAATCCCCAATCGAATACATAATCTCACATAAACAAAGCTTTGAAACTTAGCAATATAATGTTTGGGAATCTCAAAACGTGGATGTGATGGATAGAATGAGCTTAAACAAACGGAACAAGCTGCACTGATGGCCTTGATATTCCAGTTTTAAACATCCCAGTATGTTGCCCGACCTGCTCATCCAACTGTACCTCAACTAAGACAAACATTCAAAAGTAAGGTCATGTCTCGTTTGGCCAGGTGCCTAAACGCTAATTTAAAGACAGGCAAGATACTCTAAGCTGGAAAGTAATGCATAAAACAGGAAAATTATTCTGCTACCCTTTTTCACCATCAGTCCCACAGTGATAACCGTTGAATCTTGATTACAAGCATGTTATCTCCTCTGCCTCTGTATTACTGATAACATTTTATGGTGGTTTGGTCTCTGCCTTTGTAGCAATGGCTTTATTTCAGCACTTCACGGAGATGCAGTTTATAAGTAGTCTGTGATAACTAACTTGGCTAGGATTTAGCTGAGCAGCCTATCCTGTCACGCCTTCAGAGACAGATGTCCTGGTGTTGAGCCTAACCTAATCCACGAGTCTAGCCTATTGTTTGAACCTACCTAGCCGTGAAATTAGTGTCTCTGTACGGGCTCCTGAGCTGCAGGAGACTGGATTTAGGGGTATAAGCATCACAGGGGCCACTACAGGGGAAGAACTGCTTCAGACAGCAGCTGTCTGATGAGTTAGCATCACTCCTTCCATGCTAGCTACACACTTCTGAATGAAGCCCCTGTACCAGCTACCACACCCACTCCTTACACTGTAGCCTCAACTAGGTATTCAAGCAGAAGTAACTTTAGCTGTTCTGGCAGTATGTAAATAAGGAACCGATTCCTTGAGAGGACAAACTAATACGGATAGCAAAACCTACGTGAGGTGGAAAAAAACTAGACTCCGAAAGCAGGAAGATGCGGTTTGTGGATGATGTAAAGTAAAGTTACCCTGCGTTGGTGATTCACTTGACTCATTTAAGACTCGCTATTGAAAATCAAACAGCTAAGCAAAACAAGATAGAAAACAGTTGTATGGCTGAGGGTCTGGAGAGACGATACTGAATGCAGTTTTGGCACACAAACCTCACAGCATCACATATGCGCTAACCTGAAGTCCTGATAGGCTAACTGCCGTAGCCTCACTATGGTGAGGGCAGATGCTAGCTAGTTAACCGAAAAAGGGACTAACGTAGGCGTGCAAAGTCATAAAGAAAAGACGGTTACCTTGGTAAAGAAAGCAACACCTTGTTCTTGAAGTAAATGAATCGCGTCCTGGACAAAAAATGACACAGCAAAGCGGTCACTTGCTCTTGTACCGGAATCTGCTACTGCCAGCCGCTGCCACCTCACTCTCCTCCCGTCGCACCATAATCTGGCGACCGATTGCACGTCAGTGCTGCTCTCTGATTGGCTCAGACGCGGTCACGTGGTGCGTCAGTCACGCCCATAGCTTTGTGGGAGACCACTGAGAATAAATAAACTGAACTGTAAAAATTAAAATAACCAGTGGTGGAAAATGGCACGAATGACGGGTCGATTTCTCAGTCCTGAAAACGTCCTTCCCTGTAACAAAATGTCAGTTTAATCATTTAAGACTCTATAAACAGTGATGAAATATGTATTCCCATCCTGTAATAGCAAGTTAGTAATACCACAGTCTAAAAATAACCACAGATAAAACTCTTGTGTTCACTTTAAAGCAACATTATCATAAGAAAACAATTACTCATCAGGAGAAAGTGCCCCCTGGCTACTGTTGCACTTAAATGTAATCAAAATTATACATTTTTTGCCAGGTTATGTTGACCTAATTCACATTACATTTCTGGATATTCTGTTCAGTAGCCAGAGGAAAAGCAATTAAATCCAAATATCCCACAATTTAAGAAAAAAAGCCAGCACTACAGTAAAAGACGAGCCTTTATTTTCACAATTTAAAAAAGCATGTCTTGTTAATACTGTAACAAGTTTTAAAAATGATACATAGATCAGTGACAGAACAATTAACAGCAGAAACTTCCGCCCTACTATCAGCGCCCCTGTGAACAGGTGGAACAAGTAGGGGAAGGGCTGTACTGACCAAACGTGCATGACAAGAATGGGAGGATAACAGCTAGGCATGACTGATGGCATGAAACCAAATATAAGTCTTTCATGTTAGACATGACGACGATTTTGTTTACGGGCGGGACATGACAAAGTTTTCCTATGGAACAGCACAAAAATAAAAACAACAACAAAAAAAACACTATACAAGTGTAAATGCTGCCTTTTTCAATTAGGATGTGACTTGCTCTACAGCGACTGATGTAGCTTTCACTGTAAGAAGCTTTACCGATTCTTTTAAGGCACCACTTTTGAATGAATTTGAATTGGAGTAGTCGAACAGATGTGTGGTTTGTGTTCAGTCGAAGTGTTTGTCAAATTGCTTTCAGCAGAAATAAAATACCTGTAAATGTATTGTGATTTTCATTTGTTTCATAGAAAATAATTTGAGAGCAAAGAGGATACATGGAAAACATTTACAAATGAGTCTCTTTAAAAAAAAAAAAAAACGGAGGAAGACAAAGACCACTGGCATTCTGCTGCATACATTTTGGGATATTCAGTACAATAAATATACACAGACTGAGGGAAGACCGAAGAAAACGTTTGAACACATAATGCTTTACATTCGAGTCAAATATACAATGCAGCATGGAGAAGAAAGAAAAACCCTGCAAGTCGATACTATATTTGGCAAGTGAGCCAATAGAACCTGGACACATACTCGCAAGAGAACAGCGTTGTCCTAAACAGGCTGTCCTGAGGTCAGTTTTGACATTGAACTTCCACAGCACACTGACTCTTGCTCGATGGAGACATGCCTAGGGGAGCCTTAAAGATGTATACATTGTTATGTCCTCTAAAAATAGTCAACCATCATTCTTTTAAATGTCCTCACTACTGATCACCTTTATGATGGCCGAGACAGTTTTATAAGATTAGATTTCATCATCATAAAAGTTAGCTTTGGCAAAAGAAACATGCTCTGATCAGCTGATCCAAATCTCTTCAAAAAGAAGGACTTAAATGTTAAATCATAACTAAAATCTCTGAATTATCATTCCCAGTGTCCGTTAGCATCAATGTAGGGAAAAAATTTAAGAGGGAACGCAATAATCAGAGACCTGCTGAGAAAGAATAGTGGGGAGACGTTGCACTCAAGAGTTTGAGCATCGTGATGTGACTGTGGGTCCAACTTGATGTTTTTTTCCCTCTGCAGGGCTGCATTTTCCCCACACACTCCTTCGCTTTAACCAAACTGGAAAAAGAAATTACCAGGACCAGAGTCTAAAAGGGAAAAAGGACGTTAGTTAATCAGATGCACTTACTCCGAGTGACTCTTCAATGCTTTAACAAATGTAAGTCTATCTAAACGGGAACAAACATACCTGGACTGGAATCGAAGCTAAATCCTCCACCATGGCCACCAAAGAAAGCCCTGAAGATGTTGTTTGCATCAAAGTCTGGAGAGAAAACAAAAGGCACATAGAGCAGGGTTAGATGGTGACGATGACATTCAGAAAGAGCTGAGAGTGAGATTGGGGGGGGGGTCTACATAAATTACTAAACAAAAAAAATAGAGATGTATCAAACTGTTTGACATTTTCCTACACAATTTTATAACTTGCATGACACAAGGGCCACTGATACAAAGAAACAGGAAGTATTTGACTACCAAGACAATGATCCTACTGGAGTACAGGAGACTAGAAGAAATGTCTGATTATGGGCACAATTAGGGTTATTGGAGCCCACTGGTTTCAATGTAATGTTCAATACTGAGGAGTCACTATACGGCACATCATAGCAAATATGGGGAAAATGGATTCCTGACGTTTTCACAGCTTGGGCTTTAAATTTATGTCAGATTCTGTGAGAATTAATAACTTACGAACTACTTACTTTATTAATTAACCCCTTAAGCTTCAGTGTACCGCCGGCGGTACACCTACTAATTTGCATAGGAATTTCAAGAATGTCCGACGGCCGCAAACACGATTATACAAACACTATACGCCGATGGAAAGCTTAGATTCTCATGAATCCGCCGGTATAAACCACTTTCAGATGCGATTACCACAGCGGGTGAGAAAAACACATTTGTCCGACAAAAACGAATATTCATCCATCCGTTCTCTATACACGGCTTCAACGCACACAGCGCGACTCACATTTCCGGGTTTATTATTACACACAAAAAAAAATATTCCACAAAAAACGGCCATAATCCAACCTTTTACATCCAGATGACACAAGCCAGTAAACTATTTTATCCAAAACATGTCCTGAAGTCGGTATAAAATCCCCGAATCGGTCATTTTCAAGGAAATGCACCTCGCGATGCCCGTCCAATATTCCCCGTATTTTTCGTAATTTTTTTATTTAAAAATAGAATATTAGCGATTTTTTTGTACTGAAAACGGCTGGAATTGACTGAAGCTTAAAGGGTTAAAGTCCATAGTATAATAATTTGTGAATCATTTTTGATATATTTAAATCTACCCTTTTGGAAGTTGCTGGACATTTCATCTTGTAAATTTTGCACGATAGATTTTGTCATTGAAGCAGTGAAGCAAAGTCTTTCTTGTCCATGTTTCACCTTGCATTGCAAAAACACTTAATTCTTCAGGAGAGACTAGTGACTTCGCGATATTTTAAGTTAGGTTTTTTGCCTTTCAACTAGGGTCATTACAATTATTCCCAAAGAAGCCAACTGGTGATCACTTCAGCATGATTTTGGAAGGCATGCTGCAGGCAGTTACAGTGAATATTACAGGAAACTTGTGAACTTGTGGCACCACCTACAGACGGAGTGAGTCCACATTTTGTAGAGACATTCAGAGGAACGTGCACTATTTTTGGTTATAACAGGTTTTACCACAGGTAGATATTTTGCTTTATCATGGTAAGAAAAGCACTAGTGTTACTTACAGCATAGCCTCTCCTCTCTCAAAGGTACATGACAGTGTGACAGCCAGACAACATGCCCAATGCCCAGAGTGTGAATCCAAATTCACTACAGAAAACTAAACCTTTATTCATTTTATTTATTTTTTATTATTCATTTATGAATTTTGGTTGTTTTAAACTTGTGCTTTCTCTGTTGTGACATTTACACACGTGGACAAAATTGTTGGTACCCCTCAGTTAAAGAAGGAAAAACCCACAATTCTCACTGAAATCACTTGAAACTCACAAAAGTAACAATAAATAAAAATTTATTGAAAATTAAATAATCAAAAACAGCCATCACTTTTGAATTGTTGATTAACATAATTATTTAAAAAAACAAACTAATGAAACAGGCCTGGACAAAAATGATGGTACCTCTATAAAAGATTGAAAACTATTTGACCAGAGTGACATGATTAACTCAGGTGTGTCATTTAATTGACATCACAGGTGTTTCCAAACTCATAATCAGTCAGTCTGCCTATTTAAAGGGAGACAAGTAGTCACCCTGCTGTTTGGTGAAAAGGTGTGTACCACACTGAACATGGACAACAGAAAGCGAAGGAGAGAATTGTCCCAGGACATCCGAAAAAAAATTATAGACAAACATCTTAAAGGTAAAGGCTATAAGACCATCTCTAAACAGCTTGAAGTTCCTGTGACAACAGTGGCTCATATTATTCAGAAGTTCAAGACCCACGGGACAGTAGCCAACCTCCCTGGACGTGGCCGCAAGAGGAAAATTGATGACAAATTGAAGAGACGGATCGTTGGAATTGTATCCAAAGAGCCCAGAGCAACCTCCAAAGAAATTAAAGGTGAACTCCAAGGCCAAGGTACATCAGTGTCAGATCGCACCATTCGTCGTTGTTTGAGCCAAAGTGGACTTCATGGGAGACGACCAAGGAGGACACCACTGCTGAAAAAAACTCATAAAAAAGCCAGACTGGAATTTGCAAAAATGCATGTTGACAAGCCACAAAGCTTCTGGGAGAATGTCCTTTGGACAGATGAGACCAAACTGGAGCTTTTTGGTAAGGCACATCAACTCTATGTTCATAGACTCAAAAACCAAGCATACGAAGAAAAGAACACTGTCCCTACGGTGAAACATGGAGGAGGCTCAGTAATGTTTTGGGGCTGCTTTGCTGCATCTGGCACAGGGTGTCTTGAAAGTGTGCAAGGTACAATGAAATCTGAAGACTATCAAGGCATTCTGGAGAGAAATGTGCTGCCTAGTGTCAGAAAGCTTGGTCTCAGTCGCAGGTCATGGGTCTTCCAACAGGACAACGATCCAAAACACACAGCCAAAAACACCCAAGAATGGCTGAGAGAAAAGCGTTGGACTATTCTAAAGTGGCCTTCTATGAGCCCAGATCTGAATCCCATTGAACATATGTGGAAGGAGCTGAAACATGCCATTTGGAGAAGACACCCATCAAACCTGAGACAACTGGAGCTGTTTGCTCATGAGGAGTGGGCCAAAATACCTGTTGACAGCTGCAGAACGCTCATTGACAAATACAGAAATCGTTTAATTGCAGTGATTGCCTCAAAAGGTTGTGCAACAAAATATTAAGTTATGGGTACCATCATTTTGTCCAGCCCTATTTCATTAGTTTGTTTTTTAAAATAATTATGTTAATCAACAATTCAAAAGTGATGGCTGATTTTATTTATTGTTACTTTTGTGAGTTTCAAGTGATTTCAGTGAGAATTGTGGGTTTTTCCTTCTTTAACTGAGGGGTACCAACAATTTTGTCCACGTGTGTAGCTTTAAGATGTAAAACACATATTTTCAAAGATAATCTTCTGCTGCTCAAGCTTTTAAAACATAGTGATTTGTTGCAGATTAAATTTAACTGTTACTAAGGGCTGAAACCCAAATCTTTTTGCTTTAACCCTCAAGCGACCGAGTGGGGTCATTTATGACCCCAGCCATATAATTAGATTTGTCGTTTTTATATCCTTTATCCGAAAAATGTTTCCTACCATAAATTTGTCAGTCTACTTGTCCTACAGCTGCTCATAGTTTTTTGTACAGATCGGCCAACTGGTGTGACAAGGATAATGGAAACTTGTCTGGGGTCACTTATGACCTCAGAAAGATGTATAGGTTTTTCACTACTGTAGGCTTTGGTTTTATTTATGTATTTCTACCTCTAATCGCTATATTTCAGTGTTTTGCAGTGTACTATAGCTGGCAGACCTACATTTTTAGCCACAGCTGCCCTGGGGCAGACTGACTGGCTGCCGATCCACTCCTACAACCCTACTGACCACCACCAACATTACACAGCATACACATTCATCCACCAGTGTGAGAGCAGCACTGGAGGCAAGGTGGGTAAAGTGTCTTGCTCAAGGACACGACAGCACATGACTAGGTCAGAGTGAGAATCAAACCGCCGAGCTTCAAGCGTTGGACGAACCGCTCTACCACCTGAGCCACAGCCGCCCCTCATCTAAATACTTGTCTGCATGTTACACTGCACACATACAGACAAGATGTTTGTGTAGATTTTGATTTTATGTACTTTTGATTTACTGTTGAGGAAACAAAAAGGAAAAACGTTTTAAAAGAAGTGGCAGACAAAGCATCCCTAAATAAATGTTACTGTGTTCTTACATATTGTTCATATGGTTTTACTTTAGCTCTGAGTCAAAAATGATTAAAATCCATAAATAATTACAGAAGGATACTTTAGAATATCCATCTTAAAATGCAGTGGAGTGGAATAGGTAAGAAAGCACAAAAAGAGGCACTAAAGTAGACATTCCTGTGTAAAATATAGTGGGGTCATAAATGACCCCAGTCGGTCATTTTAGTCGCTACAATAGCTTGGTTGCTTGAGGGTTAAAAAAAATGCACATGACCAAGATGCGGCTTTCTTCCAAAAATGAACTACAAACAGACATTTTTTTACATAGACATTTTGACTTGTCCCAGCAGGAAAGCCACAGGTTTAACTAATGCTATTAACAGTTTCCACTGAGTCAGTGTAAATAAATAGCTCAATTAATTTAAATATCATTGAAATGAATATTTACCACAGTGTCTTTCCTCTGATGCCACTTCAAAATGTCCTTTATGAAAAAGCTCTGTTCAGCTATCAATGAAGGCTTTTCTCATCTTTAAAAGCACCTTTTTGATGACTTACTAGTGTTTATAGAAATGTATGTTCTTTAAAAAAAACTCTGCAAAAAGCTTATGAGAGTCCAGAGTGAATCCAGAATGTAAATCCAGCCATTAAAAAATAAAACTCGAAGCATTTACCTCCACCATCAAAGCAGCCGTCATCTTCCAGGTCGTGTCCGTTGTCATAGCGGATCTTCTTCTTCGGGTCGGAGAGGACAGTGAAGGCCTCACCCACTTCCTTGAATTTCTTTTCCTCCTCTTTTTGCACTTCTGGAGTCGCTGCACTGTGACGATCTGCAACGCAATGATAATAAGGACTGCTTACAACAAATCCTCGCGATGAATGACAGTAAAATGTGATTAAAAACTGGTATCAGGCATGTGTGTGTAAGAGACCAAGATGGATACCTGGGTGATGCATGAGGGCGCGTTTGCGGTAAGCTTTTTTAATCTCATCCTCTGTGGCGTTCTTGCCGACCCCCAGCACCTTGTAGTAATCTTTCCGTTTGCTTTTCTTCAGCTCCATCTGTGCCGTCTTCAGCAGATGCTTGTGATCTTGAGGGACAGACGAAAGCAAACGATGTGTGTGAAAACCTTATCATCCAACGTGTCGGTTAAGAAAGATAAGCATGAGCCAAACCAGAACAGCAGCAGCTTACCTGAGGTTTTTTCTGTCTGATAAACTTTTTCATAGTCCCGCACAGCTTCTTCATACTGCTCCGTGTCCATGTAACTACGGGTCACACAAAGTCACTCAAAAACTGCACAATGCTAAACAACAAAAGACACAAAGTAGGAAGAGTTCACTTAAAACTTCTAAGTAACGTACCACTGAGCTCTTCTTAAGTAGGCCTTGATGTAAGTGTCATCTAGTTTGATTGCACTGCTACAGTCTTCAATGGCTTGATTAAGTTTCTTCAGCTGTTGATAGATGAAGAGGATAATGACAGTGAATTGTTAAAGAGCCAGAAGAGCCTGAGCACAATGCAAGGATGCTATTTTTAAGCAAATAATCAGACAGTATTATTGATCAAGTGCATTTTACTGTCTTCCACACAGCTGCCAGTGTTGGTGATTTCCGCTTTCCAAACCGTGTCAGTCTGTGGCATGAATAAGTACAGAGCTCGAGTTGATCTGTTGCCTTTTACCTTTGCTCCTGCCGTGGCTCTGTTGCAGTAGAGTTTAGCGTTGGTCTTGATGTTGTTGGGGTCTATCGTCAGCGCCTCAGTGTACAGCTGGTAGGCGGCTTCATAGCTGCAGCTCTTAAATGCCTGGTTGCCCTCATCTTTCTTGGCTTTTAAGGCTTTGGCATTCTGGTTTAGGAAGAGAATAAATAAGTATGTTTCTCTTAGAACATTTACTGAATCACGGATTGAAATATAAGCCATGTAGCTGGTGCTTCAGATATTTTAGCATGTCTTGAATGATCGATGAACTGTATTAAGCTACCTTGTCGTGTGTAGAAAAGCAGATATTGTTCAGTCTTTTTACTTTTGGATTCCTAAAAGGTACTCTGTGGAAAAGCATTTATATTCTTTCTCCATAACACACTGTTTGTATATTTGAAGTCTAAAAACGTGTGAAAAGCATTTTCAGTGTATTTGCAAAGAAAAAAATAAAAATAAAAAATCATTCCGTTTCATCCCGGACAAACCTGATATTAGAACGCCCTCGTTTAGCTCCTTTCAAAATAATTTGTCTGAGCATCACAGCTACTGCAACCTGTGGAGTGTTTAGGGAACATTGGAAAATTGGAGTGTCTATTGATAAGAAAATGTTCAGCAAGTGATGTGTTTTGCCTGCGACAAGGTGGAAGGTGCAACCAAAAGGAGAAAGTTGGTCGCACCTTTGCTATCAGAGAAAAAGTTAGTCTGGAGCCCTGTATCACCAATTACCTTTCAAAACATTAATGTGAAATAACAAACATATGTGTATTGTGCAGCCCACATGTATAGAAACAAAGTCATTGCTCCATATTGCTACTAGTGATCAACAAGCCAGAAGGGTACCCTTCAACAAAGCTGTCTGAACTAGAGTGTAGCCTTTGTATTTTGCCATAACAAATGTAACAGTCTGTTGACAGTAACAAATGGAAAATCTGCAAATATTTAGCATTTCATAATAGCAGTCTAATATTACAACCTGTGATTGCTTTGGCATTGAATCGGGGTTATTTTACCTTGTAGACACAGCTGTTCAACATCTGAGACATGAAAAATAAATTCCAATACTAATTATTTTCTTATAACTTTTAATGAGTACATCTACGGCAAACCACACAAAATAAAAAAGAACTCACCCTGCAGGCTAGTCGCGCCTTTTCATGGTCAGGTGCCATGCGCAGAGCCTGGACAAAGAACTGTACTGCTTTGTCGATGCAGTCCTCGTAGTAGAGACACAGTCCTCGTACGTACAACGCGTCTGCATTTGTGGAATCCATTCGCAGGATATCACTGTCAAAATAAAGTTTTGTTAAAAGAGAGGCTTTCAAGAACCTGTAGATCAAATTTTCTTATTAAAACAGACCCAAAACTCATATCAAACTCTTAACTACTCCTACCTTGCAACAGACTGGGCTTCAGGGTAGCGTCCCAGCAAAGCAAGACACTCTGCCTTAAGGATTTTGAAGCGATGGCAGGCAGAAGCCAAAGCCAAGGCCCGGTCCATACAGTACACCACCTGAACAGGGACGAGAGCCAAATACTTCACTGATTACACCAGGTACACCCAGTCATTACATTTAGACATTTAAAAATATTTACAAATATCTGGAGCCTTATCAAACATTAATATTACAAACAATGTGTCTCTTCCAGTAAAACAAGCTGTTCCAAGTGCAAACAAAAGGTTTGCATATTTAAGCTGACAACTACGAAAGAAACTCTCTGAATAAGTCAGAGACGCACTCGTAGTTGATTTCAACCTAAGAAACATGGAAGTGAAGAATCTGACAAACTGCTATTATTTATACTGGCGTAATGACTGTGGTAATAGGATCTCTTAGACTAGGTGTTATTTACAAACTAAAGACGCTAAGCACTGAAAAAACACCTAAAGCCTTCCTATTACATAATAATACATTTGATAATCAATCGGCTAAGATGCAGGGGAACTATTTTTGAATTCAATGAAAAAGTACCTTTCTGAAGTCCCGCTTCTCGAAGCCGAAATCTGCCATTCGCTCATACTCCAGCAGTGTTGTTGCGTTCTTATTCTGAAATAAAACAGCATTCAATAGTGAGTGACATCTCTGAAATCAAGATCTGTGCTCGGTAGGTTTCCCAATTCAATGCCCGTTTCATACAATGATTGAATAAAGTGTAAAAAGTTCCCACCTCTTGCTGAGCTTCTCTGTTGCTGGGCTCCAGCTCCAGAACCTTCTGAAAGCAGCGACTGGCTGCCATGGCATTTCCCAAAGAAAGGTGGCACTTGCCTTCACGTAGATGCCCCTGTAGCATACATTTATATTTGTCTCACTAATCAGGTGCAACTAAACTTCTGACACAATATGTGGTGTAAACAGAAAACAAGCAAAATCAGGTTTTGCTCAAACCGACCTTCATGAAGCAGTCATCCAGACGCACAGCCTGCTGGGAGTCTTCTAGTGCCTCTCGAAAGCGACAGAGCATCATGAGGGTGGCTGCCCGGTTTCCATAATAACTGGCATTTTTGGGGGATGCGTCTTTAGATTTAGGAAAGAAACAAGTCAGTGTCACACAAACAAACTGATACACAGCCAAATTAGAGATCAACATCTGGGCCTGCCAACACTAGAGCTACATTGACAATAAAGAGATTTACTGCAATGACAGGACAGTTGTCAGTAGCCTTAGATGGAGATCTAAGACTACTGACAACTGTAAATGTGTTCCTGGTAAAATGCATAGAGTGAGCAGGATCAGAAAGTCAAAGGGACTGACTGCACAGCATTTGCTCTGCTGACTTAAACAAGCATTATACACAAGTGTATGACAGCATCGCATACAACAGAACATATTAGTGGAATATTCACTGGATGAGGCGTGCAACGCCAAAATCAAAATGTACAAATCTGCATTGCTCAACAGGACACTATGAGGAAAGACTGAGTGGATGACTGAGGGTGTTTATAATCACCCAACTCTTGGGGAAACTTAATTCCAGCGATAGAGAGTAATCTCACCAATGGCCTTTGTGTAATAGTTGAAAGCCTCAGAGTAATCCTTCTTGCTGTAGAATAGATTCCCTTGCTCTTTGAAGCCTTCAGCCTGACTGGAGACAGAAGAAACAAAAACCAAAGTCAAAATGGCATTTGTACTTCAGGTGAACACAAATAAACCAAAATCATTTGATTAACCAGTCAACCAATAAACCTCAAGAAGTCTGGCATATACACAAACTGATTCTTGCTCTTTAAACACCTACTACTTGACTAAAGCCAGCCTGTAATAAAAACAAAACAAGCAGCAATCTCCTCATAAACCTTTTAATATTGCGAGTTCCACTGGTGACTGAATTCCTCAGTCGTAGTCCTAAGAATGAACCCGACCTGAACGATTTGCATTCATCAGGGAATTTCTTGCAGATGGGTCAGAGTACGAGTGTCTTCAGGGAATCAACTGTGGTGTGTTTCACCTGGAACTGGGACAGCAGAGTAGGGTACACACAGTCCTGACTCCTGATAGCTCCTGTACTAAACATAGAAGTGAAATTCACCTGCTGCAGTCCTGTCAGAAGTGCCAAGTGCAAAAGGGTAAATCAACGCTGAATCACATGAGGAAGAAACTGCTGCTGGGCTGCTTGGATACAGTCTATGGGCAGAAGGTTTTCTGGAGCCGTTTTGATTTAGGGTGAAATAGAAATTTCTACAGGCGCAGCCAAAACCTGTCACGGTAGGAGTCAGTGGTTGATGTAAGTGAGTGCTGCTGTGTTGCAGCATGTGCTGTTGACAGAATTCAAGATGCTGTCTAACACAACTGACTCAAAAAACACACAACAAACTGAACTATGCAAACAACAACATCCACATAAATATCTGTAGCTGATTACATTGTCCCAGAAATGAACAAGTCACACATAACTGAGGCTAACTAGGAATTAGAAACTCATGATTATTTTCAATATCAACTAATCGGCCAATTATCTCTTCGATTTAAAACAGTAAAATAAAACTCCAAATGTCAGAGATGTCATTTTCAAACATCTTTTTCTGCTAAGTAAATGACTGTTGTAACTGACTGGTTATAAAATAGCTGCTAATTTTCTTATCTGTCATTCTACTAATCAATTAATTAACTGTGCAGGCAAAACTGGGAATGCTTTAACATTATTTGGTGTTACTGAATGTAAGGCTACAACATCCACAAAATCGATCTATTGATCCATCATATAGTCTAAAAGAATTCAACAATAATGTGAGATGTCTGTCATCTCTCTGCAAACCAGAGGACAAAGTCACACCTTTAAACTGGCTATGGAAACAACTACTGAATTAGTTGGAGACTCACGGTTTCTTGTCAAATACTTGATATGACACTGCAATCCTGTTTAACACAAAAAATTTACACTTAATTTTTTGTATCCCTATTGTGCACATCTATTTGTAGATGTGCAAACCCACATGCATTCTGCATATGCATAACAATCCAACAATTCTACAACTGTACAATTTCATTTAGCAGACACTTTTGTCCAAAACCTGTAGTAAGTGCAAGTGCTTCAAGTGCGACTGGTCAAAGGTGTTGCCATCAAGTTGCAGAAGAATTGCCAACCGCCCGCCCGCCCCCGCCCAGCAAATAAGTGCTGGGCTTTGGACCACCTGACTTATTCTACCCCTAAGGTGGAGCCGGATTAAGTGCCTTGGTGTTCTCTGAACAATTGAGTCTTCAATTGTCTCTTAAAAGTAGAAAGGGACTCAGCAGAACGCACAGACAATGACTGCTATCTTTGATTAAACAGGGTTTGTGCCAGTCAAATTCAATGCTTTTTAATGCTATACTGTTAAAAACTTTAATGCCATGACCGTGAACTCAACAACTTAGACAGGTTTGTATTTTTTGTAAAAGATGATTTCTATATGAAAACTGTCCCTATATTTCACTATTTCTGAATCCAGAAACCACCACTGACCACCAACAGGCTGTAGTCATTCTCTGAACTCCACGTTTTCGAGCCATTTTTGCTGGAATTTGCATTTCCCAGCTCTCCTTCACCTGGTCCAGTCTGCTGGTACCCAACGGGCCGGAACAATTACCGCAACGCTTCGGCATGTTTACACAGATACACGTATCTGACTTTGAAAAAACTTTGAAAAAAATTTGCTCAGTTTGAACACATTTCCTTCCTTTTTCCCAGACTTAAGAAGCATACACGTCTCTGATGATTTAGCTACGAATGCACGTCACCAGAAAACTGTCTACTGGTTAACCTGAAAATCCACATAATTCTGCTTCGAGTTAAACTGACACTAGCTGCTTGAGCTTGTTAAGTTTCATCTGCAGCTCTATTTCACCACACTATAAATCATTCTGATATACTGGCACATATTTTGGCACCTTGGGTTATACTAATGTAAAAATGGGACGAAAACTAGTGTTTTCTGTTACACGCGTGGTATGTTCCGTTTCTGATGCGTTATCAAAATGAATGGGATTGATTTGTAGACACTAATTAATCACCTAGGATCAAGTAAAACATTCAGTTTCCATTTGATCCAAACGTGATACGCCACATTTCCAAAGAAATGCAACTCAGGCCACATGGATGAAAACAAAGTGCAAGTGATGACTTCCTGCCTTGTGAATCATCCGGACAGGTACAGCAACACGAGCTAAATCTGCCGGAAGTTGTTTGTTAATTTGCTTTGGTTTCCCAAAACGACGCTATCTTATCACGACAGCTACTTACATAAAAGTGGACTGTTTCTGATGTATCAGGAAGCTCGTAAAGTTGTATAAGCACTGCTACTTTGTGCTGAGTATCACGGCTGTAGGTGAAGCTAGCCGACTGCTTGCTAATTTTCCGAAAGAGGAAAGCACCGACTGCTGGTGTCCAACAAATAGATTTAATTCCCGCATTGAAATGTAAAAATGTTTGAACAAACGGCTTCACGAAGCAAAAGAGTCTCAGAATACGTTATTTTTTGGATATCTGTAGCTAACCATGTGTCCCAACAAGACATTTCACCCGGCATATTTGTCTTCCCTGAAAATTGCAAGCTAATATTTGTTTCGTCAGTTAATTTAAGGAGTCCACAGTTTTACTTCTAGTTGAAGTCGTCGAAACTAAGAAAACTACAAAGCGTGCAACTTTCGACAGGCGATAAAAATGTAAGATTTCTAAAAGCTCGCGGCTAGTTAGCCTAGTTAGCTTATCTCCGGAGTGACCGCATTGTTGTTTATGGGCTTTATCAGCTCTCCCGTTTAATCCAGTCGGGTTATTTACACATCACACACAAAGCATAATAAAACACAACCAAGAGATATATATTTACCGTTCCAGGTCATCGTGGTTGCGGAGCTGCTGCTCTGTTTCCACCGGCACGTCGATGTCAACAGCTGCCATTTTTTCTGGAAAGGACGACCACGAATTGACGTCATTTCCGTGAAGACTTTATGGTTTTTAGGTCAGTAAGAAGTAGGCCAATGCGAAAAGACGTACTAACAGGAGAAACACAGCACGAATTTTTATATAACTTCACGTAGCATGTCGTGTATTCAATGAAGGTTTTAAAAGCTGAAAATATTTTACATTTTATTTATGTAAATTTAAGACTAAAATATATTTTTACCATGACAGTTTTACAAGAACCAAACCCAATAAAACTACCTAGCGAAATCCAACCCTTTAGGAGACGGTAAATGAAGGTTCCTTGAATGCTACCTGAAGATTCTACAAATCTAACTTTTAAGGAATGTTCACCAAAAGTTACCTCTTATAGAACCTTCAATTAAGGTCTCACAGAACAACCTCCTAAAAACGATGTGAAACCTTCAGGAACTTTTTGTAGAACCATTTAAGTTATCTTCAGGGACCTTTAGGGAATGTTGCCTGAAGGTTTCATAAAATAGCATTCATGTTACAAAAGATTAGGGTACATTAATGTTCAGTTTTAATGTTCATAGAAGAGTAATGTTTAGTGTGTATTATCTATCCCAAAATATATTAATAATGAATTTAAATAAGGTTTGTGCACCAACAGTGACCCCAACAATGTTCCCAGAAATATTCCCAAAAGGTGTAGTAAGGGTCACAAAAATTATAAAAGAATATAAGTAAATTTTTACCATTTCAAACTTTTACCATTTAAACAATCCCTGAAGATTCCCTAAAGGTCCCCCCCCACACACACACACACACACACACACACTTCCATGGGGGTTACCTAAAGATCTCACAAAATTAAAATTGCAGTCTTTCTATGGTTCCAAAAATCTTTGTTCTAAAATTGTGACAGTCCAGATTCTCTGAAGGTCCCCGAAGGCTTCACAAAATAACCTTTAAGTTATAAAAGATAAGGTTACTAAAAATGTAATGTTTGCTGATATTATGTCTCCTAAAATATACTGATGATTTTCAGTAAGGTTTGTGCATCAATAATCAAACAATTTATATACCATTTCTATTCTTTATACTGTCATTACTGTGTAAATCATAACTAACGTTATGTCTATTTTTTATTGAGTCATTTTAAACGCAGCACAAACATTTCTCTACCGCTCCAATCATACCCTGAGGTTACCTTTTCTTGTACTCATTTTGCATATTACCACTAGAGGGCACTACACTATCATAAAGTACAGAGTGTACTCTGGTGTAAAAAAAAAAAAAAACAAGTCAACAGTGACTTCCTCTTTAGTGTTATTTTTTCCTACCTAAACACCATAGTCTGCCAAAAGATTGACATTAAGTGTGTCTTTGCTTGTGTTCATGTTGGTGTTTCCAAATCCTCAGGAGTTCAGCAGCCAAACATGCAAGTACACTTCCAGAAAAGATGCAGTCATTTAGCCACAGAATGCTCAATA
The DNA here is from genome assembly GCF_021347895.1 of Acanthochromis polyacanthus. Lineage (NCBI taxonomy): Eukaryota > Metazoa > Chordata > Actinopteri > Pomacentridae > Acanthochromis > Acanthochromis polyacanthus. Next base: position 10,395,929 of record NC_067131.1, on the reverse strand, counting down.
AATGTTCTTTTTCTTTTCCTTCAATAGGAGACAGCATCATGATGTAATGATGTATGATATCACCGAGTGCCTGGATTACATACTGTTTTTAAATGAAGTTTAATTACTTTATAACTATAATGAATAGTAAAAGACACTTGCCTTCACAAGAAGGAAAAACAACCACGACGACGTAAAAAACAGGAATATTTATAAGTTCATTTAGAATACAGTATCAACATTTTTACCACATATTAATTTACATTATTGCAATTGATGCACAGTTACACTAGTCATAAATTTTACCAGGTGACACTTCAAAAGTACATATTGCTTAGGGTGATTCAGCACAGCCATGTGGGGGAGAGATTTCTATAATGAACATTATTTTCAATATACACTATAAAAAATAGCAGTTCTAATAATGTAAGTCTTTTGATGTTGATAAATTGCACACTTAAACCTGTGTCTTCATATTCCATAAACAGCATCAAGCCGTTTCAAAATCTTAATGTACTGGAAACACTTTCCTTTAAGTCTCCCCATTTAGCTTTTCTAAGCAGCATTCAGACATGATAAATGGTTGAAAACACACATATTTTTGCTAAGCTAAAGGCAGGTATAGGACATTTTAAAGACATTTTTATTTATTATTATATACGTTTTACTATATTTCCATGACTTTTCTATTATATGCTAGCCTTCACTCATGTGGTGCCTACAAAAGGAGTTATAATCATTAATAAACTTACATTATTGTGTGCTATAAACCATTTAATAAATGTTTATATACTGCTGATGAATGCTGCTGTAAGTACGGTGACTTAAAGTAAAGTGCTACCCCCTATTAATCTATCGAGCATCACCTGATAAACATATAATGCCTCATGTCAAAGAAATACTGTATAATATAATGTATGACTCTATTATATCTCATTATATGCAGCCTATCTCCATATAGTAAGTCCTCATTCACGTCAGAGCGATGGTTGATTGTCACTTCATTACAAAGAGAGCAAGAGAAAAGACAGAGAAACCGGCAGAGGAACAAACTGAATGGATTTATGTAATATAAATGACAAAAATAAAGGCATCCACATCATGGCTGTAAAGATATAATTTTTTTTTTAGATACAGCAATGTTAAGAAATACAAAGTTAAGAATCTTCATGGTCTTTTTCACAGGTGGAGGCCAGTTTCATGGATGGTCAACACAATTTGGTTCTGAAAACTAAAGCAGGGGTGAGGGATTTTTCTCGTTCTCCCCAGTTACAACTAGAAAGCTCTCAAAATGAAAGAATTTTTGGCAACAAACACTTAACATTTAAACACTCTAGTGTATTAGTTTATTACTGTCTTATAAATAAAACTAGAAGATGCTCGTTATTATGGCTTCCAGAGGGGTCCAGACCCCAGGGAACATGCACTCAGCAGTTTGCTGAGAGGAAACAGCTGAGCGACGGGTGACACGCTGCTCAGTCAGCACTGAAATCTCAATCCACTCCAGGGGATTGTGCTTTGTGTTCTTATGACTTGAACCCGCCAAAGTTGACATGCTGATACGCTGCCCTCGCTGTCACTGCATAGTGTCCTGGTGTCACTCAAGGGGTCCTGTGATTTGTCCTCAGCAGCCCACGCTAATCTCTTCTTCTAGTCCAGCTCTGGCTCATATAGATCCACTCTGCTGTGGTTCCTCCAGCCTTGTGCTCATTGCTAGTATGGAGAGAAGATAATGGGGGCATGTGTGGCCCTCAGAGGTCCTGGGGCAGGCCTGAAGAGCGTGGGGCTGATCAGTGGACCCTGGATAATGGCGGTGGGCCCTGGAGGCAGGCGTAGTGCCAACGGTCCAGACGCCATGGTGCACAAGGCAGCTGGATTGAGGGGGCTGGTCAGGAACCCTGCCGGCAGGGCCTTGGATAGCTGCTTCTGCAAGGCCAGTTTAGTCTGAAAACAAAGAAAAATTCAGTCTTAACAAGATGAAGCCATGCTAGCAGCTCAGTAAGGCTACATTCTGACACAAATACAATCCATAGTCATGTTTAAATGGCATAATGTCTACTATGTTCACCATTTGTTTGGCAAGCTTCAGTTTCTATACAGCTATATGTAAATGAGAATGTTACCGAGTCTGCAGAAGATTTGGTCATGCATGGACAAATTGAAAGTGTGACCTGATGGTCTCGGATCAACGCAGTGTAAGGATTCATCGTCTGGGGATCATGACAAGTTATACAAATAGTATTTCATCCAGTAATAGCAGAGATGTTTCAGTCTGGACCAACTGAATGTCGCTTTTATGGCTAAAGAAATGCATCCATGAGCTAAAAAAGGAACGTATGCAAGATCTGCAACTTTAATCATCTCCAGTCCCTCAAAGTATGTGCACCAGCTATAGTTAACACTTAGTACTGTATTTTATTGTATTCTTTACACTTACAATACTCTATTTTACTGTAAATACCACCAATTTGCACCTTATGGTAAATACTAACAATTATTGCACATTTCTGTAAATACCAGCATTTTAGACACCTTACTGCTATTTCATGATTTGCACGCTAATTGCATATTCTTTTGTACATTGCTCCTCTATCTATCTATCTATCTATCTATCCATCTTGTATGTAATATGTGAGCTACTGGACACCTTGAATTCCCCCATGGGGATGAATAAAGTATCTAACTGACTCTATTAAGCTTCATTATGAGACCTCTTAAATCCTAAATTAAAACAAATCATTAATTCCAAAATAGCAGAGTTTTCACATAACAAATATAAACACTTTGCAGTTTTATGTATCAGCCTCTTGGCAGCCATCAGATTTGCGAATATGCCGACAGGTGCAAGGGAGAGCTTTTCATTTGCATCTGTCGAGTTTGTGCATGTATTGTTTGTGTTCTTAGATGACCATGTGCATTGTAAACAAAAATACAAGTAGACAAGTGTGTGTGTGTGTGTGTGTGTGTGTGTAATTCTCACCGCTAAGATAGCATTGGGTTGTAGTTTATTATAGGGAGTGAACTTCGCTTTGACAGGCTTCCCAGCCAAACGCTCTTTGTGTCTCCTGCTGTTCATGTGCTAAAAGAGGACAGGGATATACAGTGATTCACTCCAGACAGCTCTGACTAACAATCCAAACAAATTGGATAAGCTACCTTGTAGAAAACAAAAGTTAGGCATTCTGCATTTTTAGTCTTTATACAGTGATCAGGAGTAAAATTAGCTAATACAATAACAGGATAAAACTACATACCTGCTTCAGCTGCGTCTCTGAGTTGACAGACACCTGGCACAGTTCACAGTGAAAAGGCTGGTTGGTTACACGAACAACCGCTCTGGTCTTGCTGCCCATTCGATGCTTAATTCGACATCCTGGTCTGGGCGATGATGTCATCTTGACCCTGCGTTGTGACTGGCTGATGCTGTGACCATCCAGCATCTGTTTGTGCTTAGAGCCTAAATCAGACAAACAGAAGAACCAAATGTCAGAACTGTGAAGCAATGTAGAATAAAACAGCTTCAATAATGAAAGTGCAAGTGGAAAATAAACTAAAAAGAGTACCGCTACAATGAGCCTCCAACTGGGAGCTGGAATTGACCGTCACTTTGCATGTGGGACAGTGAAGATGTTTTTTGTTGCTCTTGGCGTCTTTAACCTCTTCCGCCTGCACTGACTCCTCCTCACCTCCTGTGGAGCTTTTGTGAGGGTCAGAGTGTTGTGCTGAACTACCAGCTGGGCTGCTCCCCTCCACATGTGGACTGTTTAAAGGTAGATCTGAAATCTGAGGGCCAGGGGAGACTTGTGGTGACAGCTGAGCAGAGTGGAGTGAGGAGGAGGAGTCGGTGGATGAAGCTTGTGAAGAAGGAGTAGCTGCTTGTGAGCTGCTCTGGCTGTTTTCAGGTTGCTGCTGGGATGAAGTGCTTGGACCTGTGGACAGAGGGATAAAAACAAGCAGACAAAAAGGTGGTCAATCATATGGATATACTGACCAAAGTAACAATTTTAAGGACATTAAAATACTCTGGAAAATAAGCTATACTGGGGAGTTAGGTGAGAAGATTGGCACCATTCTTAGCATTGTCTGTTAATACTATGAACCCCAAAACTCACAGGCAGGTGTGAAAGACATTTTAACTTTTTTTGATTGCCAGAATGACACTATTTATTATTGTCAGAGACTGTAAGAAAAGAAACAACTGCCAGATTTTCAACTTTGTGACAGTCATGTGTGATGATCATGAAAATGAACCAGATCTAAGCGTAAAATAGTGATATCTTATCAACATAATTTTATTCTACATGCCTCATTTTCACCAAGAATAAATAGTTTGTACTAACCACATTCTGTTAAAAAAATAGAACAAAATTTGGGCGCCTCAGAGCGACCAACAGCTATGTGACTATTCAGCTGAACTGCAGGCAGTGTTTACAGGAGGCATGAGACAAGTATGGAAACAAACTAACATGCAAATCGTAAAATATCTACAGTATATGGTGTCACTATTTTCCTAGTATTAGTAACGTGAAAAATTCTATGTGTAGTTTTCTTTTTTTTTTAACATTCATTTTTGTTTTGTTTTTAAAAAGTGGTTATTTGCATTCTACTGCCCAAAAGATATTTTTGAGTTCTCTCTACTTCTAGCCATGGTTGTGCTTTGGCCATAGAGGTGCTGGACTTTATAGTGCAATAAGAAATAAGCCCATAGTGAGGAAAATTGTGGCAGGAGCAAAAACTGGCCAGAAACTGGTCGGTGGATCAGAGGGTTATAATATAAAGCTACAGCTGCCTGTGGTGACAAATGCTGAGGCCCTGGGAGCAGCGACAACATTCTGGAGACTTTAAAGCTGCAAATCTTAATAATAAACTGAGAAAAGCTAAAATGCTTCACAGACATATGGGGAACTACAGAGTCGGGTGATTAATCTCGGTAAGTTCAACATGAGCAACATTTTTCACATACAAATAGCCATGGGGTTATGGTAAATTAAAAAAAAAAAAAAACAGTCTGCACTTATATAGCATTTTTCTATCATAATGGTCCTAAAAGTTCTTTGCAATATTTCTTGGACTGAAGCTCGTTCGTCATTAGAAGCAACTTTAAGTTCAGCATCTTGCTCAGGGAAGCTTTGGCATGCAGATGAACTGAACTGCAAATTGTTAATATGAAAACCCTGATTTTAGCTGCATACTCAGTTACATTATTCAGAACTTCATACCAGTTTCCAGAATGAAAACATTTGCTCTATGTTAAAATACTTTACAGTAAATATTCATGAAGAAGTTAAATATTTCTAGACTACAAATGACGATGAAAAGATACGATACAGCGCGCTATATATTTATCGGCAGTATGTAGTTTGTTTCCTGTCGAAGTGTGCGTCTCTATATGACACTTGTCAGGTTGGTAGGTGGAGTGATCTATCCACATCTCAACAACCACATTCTCTCTGCTGTCTTCATGACATCGCTGTGCTCTACCAGCCTGTAAAAGTAATCATTACGCCCTTTAGGTATTCAGCTATTCAGCAATCTCTCATGGGTAATGTTTCATGCTTTTGTATCACTTCATTGGTTGGTATTTTACATACTGATTTCAACATATTTTTGTATATATGAATTCATATCTTCTTGAAGGTAGCATTTTATCTATAATGGCATAAATTCTATACAATCAAGTATAAATGGCATATCTTCTTGACTGACGCGATCCCTCTAGCAGGGAAGTGTAACCTCAAACTTCTCTTTTGTTCCATTTCTTTCATATAACCCTGTTATTATACTTTCTCTTTTCTTCTTTAATTTTCATATCTTTTCCTGCTTTTTTCCCTGCCCTCTCAACCACTCTCCCCTTGTCCCTGCGCCTCTCTGTCATTTGTTCACTCTCTCTGCCGAAGCTCCCTCTGTCACCATCAATCAACAACCATGGCAACCGCTGAATGTAACAAGCTTATCATTATGTGGTTAGAGGGAAATTGATAGGTGCTGGAAGAAAATGGGAGGGAGAAGATCAATACTGAAAAGGAAAACCAGACAGAGCATAGAAAGGAAGACGGCGACATTTTTTAGAATGAGAAGCTGAGTGAGTAATGACTAAAAAGGAGTAAAATAGCAAACAGCAGAGTCATTACTCTTACGGGAGCCTTTTTGTAGGCTGAAAAACCAGTGGCTATGACAGTAAGAATACAGCAGCAGTGAGGACACACATCCCTGTATTTGTCTGAGAGTTTGTGGATTTTGAAGACTAAAGAATTAATTAGGATTAGTTGGAAAAAGATAAGCAGATAATGATTTAAAGAACGGGTTTAAAGCCAATGCTGAAGTTCTTGTGGACTCTTTCATCGACTACTTGAACCATAGAAGCTAATTAATCTAGAGCCCAAAATTTGAAGATACAGCGCCCTCCATAATTATTGGCACCTCTGGTTAAGATGTGTTCTTTAGCTTTTGATAAATTCATTTTTTTTCTAAATAATATAGGACCACAATGAAAAAAAGAGCGAAATCCAACCTTCAATTCAAGTGCATTTATTCAGTGGTGGTGGTGGTTTGGGGGGGGGAGCACACATTAAGAAATAATTCTTTTACATCAAATCATGTGTGCCACCATTATTAGCAACCCTGATGTTAATATTTTGTACAACCCCCTTTTGCCAACAAAACAGCACCTAATCTTCTCCTATAATACAATTTTGTACATTTTTCTGAGAGAGTATGCTTCTGCAATGAAAACTGAATTCATTTTAAGGCTTTCAACACATCTTAACCAGGGGTGCCAATAATTCTGGAGGGTGCTGTATAGTTTTCTTCTAGAATTTAATTCCACTGCCTCCACTCGTGGTTAATCTTTTGCAATTAGAAAGATACGTGCTTAAGTTCTGCTGTGTTTGCTGATTGCCACATTATCTGAGTTTGACTAAAAAAACAAAAAAACAACATGTCTGTAAACATTATTCGCGCTTCTGGTCTCACAATTTTCTACAGCTTTTGACTTGTCCCCTGTCAAACTGACAGCAAGTGGGGCTTCTGCTGAGCCACCGCTGATGTACAACCAAACGAAAGCCTGTAACTGCATCGCACCCCTCTTCAGATGGCTTCTCTTTTTAAGTGCTGTAATGCTTCCCATCTTCAGAACGTCTTTGCTTCATGGGAGTAATTACGTATCTGACAGAGCCAATGCTAGCAGGACAGGTAATAGCTGGTAATTAACCAGCTGAGTGGCAACTACCAAGCCTTAGTGGATACGTCTCTCCAATTACAACTAATTACTCACAAGGTGGCGAGAGGGCTGTCTTTTAAAAAAAGAAAAATTGATACCCGTTTTGTCTTTCAGCTGTAAGTCTGTCAGCACCGTCGCTGATCCCATCATCCCCTTCTCTCTGTCTTTGTCTTTTCCTGTCGCGGATTGATTGTGTCCGTTCTTCTGCCGATTCCTCTGGCTCTCCAAGGCCTTGAGCTTGCGAGCATGCTTATGACCTTTGTAGTGGGCCTCTGCCTGGGTCTGGCCGTCACACACACATACAAATAACCACACAACAGCAGGACAAGCAGAGGGGAAAGTCAGTGTACATTAGATGCACCGTATGGCTGATTAAATTAGTGAAGGGCCGCATAAAGTCAGTAAACTGTAATCTTTCCGTCTGTTCCAATGCATTGGCTGCACATGCCTCCATGGAGTTTGTGAAAAATTATGAGCATTTGACTCAGAGGTAGAGTCCCATCACCACTGTGATAATCGTCATTGTCATGGTGCTGCACAAATGAGCATCAGTTGGACTCATGGCATCTCATGACCATCCTCTGAGCTCGCTGGCTCATCTTTCCACTGATTCGTTCTGACACAAAATGGCCCGTGTTCGTTATGCTGTGACACAAAATGACCTCTGTGCCTTCCTCTGTAAGAGAAAACACATTTGTGGCAGTGAGACAACAGATGCATGCAGATCTGGGATCCCAAAATGGCTCTGGATGCCTGTAGAGAAAGCGAGACATCCTCCACAGAGGAAAATCAGCTTCCAGCAACTCAAAGTACAACAACAGCGACACAAAACGACTGAAGCGGATCAGATTTAATTTGCAGTCCATTCACACGCTATTTTTGCATACAACACATTAAACCTACACATTTTATTTGCACACATTAGCTTTAAGAAACAAACGACAATAAAGTAAAGCAATTTGTTGATTATTTTGCTCTCATCCACACAATATGCTATATAATTTTCACGTTTTTTGTTCACTTAACATTTACAGATGTCACAGGTTAAACAGACCTGTCTGTTATTTAATACTGAATAAAAATGTAATTATTTTACAGGTGGATAAATATATGGTTGGAAATAAACTATGCTTAATTAGTTAAAACAGCTTCAGCAACTTGACTAAACATTCCATAACAAGTGTACAGAACAAGCAGAACTCACGAAGGATAAGTTTGGTGATATTCTCGATTTTTTCTTATTGTCAAAAAAAGAAACACCTTAATTAATATGAATAAAACAAGTAATTAAGTAAGAAAAAAGACTGTGTCTAATATCTGATTTCTGGGCCACCACTGTTACTGAAAATCTCTAAAATAAAAAGTACAAATGGGCCACACACTAGCACTGGGTGACATATTGTTTCAAAAATAATGAACAAGGGCTCTCTAACTTATTTTTAAAACAAGTCTTAGCAACATACACCTTGCTGGGGCTACATGTTTGCTAAAATGCCAAATGCCACCACTGAAAATAGTCCCTAATGAATGGTGTATCTATTCCTGTTGAAGAAACATTTTTTGTTAAAAAGAAAGTTGTCATAGGAAGTTATTAAGTCCTTTCTTAAAACAAACTATATTAAATATTTGTGATACATTTTAAATGTAGAACTAAATCGGTTTGAGGCTGTCAAGGTGTGAAAGTCCAACAACCATTGTTGTTTTTGGTCTTTTCATGGGATTTATTGACAATAAGAAAACTCGAGTAAAACATAACCATCCTTATCCTTTAAGAGCACATAGTTTTACAACACTGGTGCCTTTCTGTACATAAAAGACAGTGCACTCCCTAAATAAACAGAATCAGTGTGACAAGACTTCAAGTATCTGGCTTCACACAAGGTTGTTAGATAATTTGTCATTGCTCAAATTATCCATACCAGTTTCCAGGCACACACTGCACAGCCCCTGCTAATGCGCATTCAAACTCATAGTGTGCAGAGATGATCTTTCACTGACTGTGTGCACGGAGCGGTGGAGTCGAAGTCTCCCTGTCAACACTTTGCATAAAGCTTTGGACGGCTACACAAACAGAAAGGGCACCACCATGGGTCAAAGTGTGTGGTGGGGAATACGGGGCTGAGCAAAGGGTACACAAGCCCTTTGGCTACGTTGAATGTCAGTTCACACTAACCATTCAGCGTGATTTTCAACTGAGTCAGAGGGATGACTCTGCTCCTGTCTGCATACTACCGTACTATCTGGCATGCCAGTGTAGTATGAATTCACTATGGTGCGTCATAGTAGCTTGGAGTAGAATAAAACATGGAATAAGTATCAGAGGACAGCAAAACAAAGATCTTCAGTTAAGGACACGTGAAGGAGACCGCCAGGACAGTTTCAGCCTCCAAGGCCTTTGATTCAAGCTGCTTTATGCATTGTCACATCATTGATGCTCAAACTCTCCAACAACGAGCAACAACTGTCCACAGAAGGGCAGCAAAATTAGAATATCATGTGCGAGCTGTCAGACTTGAATCTTTCATGCTTTTTTTCAGTGAGTTTAGCAGCCTTAAAGGAGTAATTTGGAATTTTTGTAGTCTGTTTTATTTTTATATACACCGATCATGTAGCAGTATTACACATAGGCTTCACTTTCACAGTCATCCATGTTAACTGCTTCAGTTTTCAAGAAGGGACAAATTCACATTTTCATTCAGTGCACTGAAGCACTCTAATACCCTGCATTAGCATGATGTTAGAGCAGTATATCAGAGGGAATTTTAGTGTATTTGTTTTTGTCCACTTGGTGAAAATACAACAAACTGCAGACACCACACATAATGTTATGAAATTAATTAAAATTGGCATTTAAACCAAACTATGTTTTTTGCTGTGAGAGAATCTGATAGACTTCCTTTTTTGTCACATTCTGCTCTCCACTAACTCCTGAAAAAAATATTTTTAGCTGCTTACTGCAGTACCATGTCCACAAGCTAGTTGCTGACTTTGACCTTTGGTGCCAGGCAAGTAGATCTCAGTGGGTTTGTAGAGCCTTTTGGCTAAAAACATGCCTGCTGCTGCAAAAACAATGCTATGAAATGGGTGAACCAAAACAACAGAGGTTTGGGCCATCAGACCAAAACAATAAGCTAAGAGATGCTAAAAAATGTGCGGCGCTAATGGGGAGTTGCAGAATTGAATAAAAAAATATGGGTTCCTACCAGGCGTGAACTAACCGTGACGTCACCCGTTGGTTTCAACACCGAGAAAATGAAGCCCAGATTTTGTTACTTCCTGGTTGCCATTTTGGATTTCTTGGAGCCAGTGACGTAAAAAGCATCATCAAACAGACTGGACCGGAGAGCAACTCGGGGCAGCACCAGTCAATGGGACTGTCAATCAAGTATAGCCACGCCCCCTGGCTCTGCCAACTTTAACGATTTATTTAAAATTCAGTATTGATTTATTTTAAGATCGGCCACCTGATCTCTCATTTTGACCATGAAAACTAACGGGGGGAAAAAAAGATCCTGAGCTGTAGAAAATCAGTCTATCAAATTTTATTTTTTCCAAAAATGAATTGGGGTCTATGGAGCAAAAGCTTTTTGGAGCCAACCCTAGCGGACGGCGTGATATTGCAAGTTTTTGACACTTCCGGGTGGGCTTCAACTTTGGAGCCAGATGCTACGTCCATCTTTATATACAGTCTATGGTTCCTACCAACAAGTGATGCTTTACATATTATATATAGCCATTTTATGAATTGTTAATAGAAAAATATTGATTGGAGCAGCTTTAATTTTTTTCCCCACATTAGTCTATACATTATATTTTCTTGCCATTTGACATCATTTACTGCAATAATTTCCTATCATAATCATAAAGAAAACAACTGCACATCAACAATAAAAAAACTTAATTGAGCCTTATAGATTACTGTTAAATTATTTTAGCTTTCAATAAACATTAAACGTTTTTCTTGCGCAAAAAACTTCGAATTCATCCCTGCGAGTTGCACTGAACTTTGGCTAACGAGCTGAAGCTGTGTCCAAAATGAAAAATGAGTACGAACGACTGTGAAAATTCAACCTACGGTACGTCGTGTTTTTACTACACAGGCAGTGAGTATAAAAAAACAACTAGACTTCAACCATTCTGAACTATTCCTTTAATCAGTTTTCTTTGTGGGGTGCAAATTCCAGCTCATCAGTGCTGCCCCCTGTTGGGACCTGGTACCTGCCTGCAACCTGGCATCCAACTCCTGGGTCAACCATCACTCTCAGCACTGCTGCAGGTAACACAGAGGGAGGAGGAGAGAGTCTGTTAGCTAGAAAACAGACTCCCGACACCATCACTGCAAGTCCAAAAGTAAAGAGCAGAGACAGAAAATAGAGACAGATGAGGAAGTCAGAGTAGCAGAAAGGCTCTGCACCAGTCCTGCTTCTTTCAAGTTTCACAAAAACCAAGAGTCATTGTCATTCTGCCAGGTTCCTTCTAACAATATAAATGCAAATATGTATAAATGAACTCCATAGGAACTGGAGTCAAATGAATATGAATAGGTAGGTGTGATAAGGAGCAAAAGGCGACAGAACGAGCAGACTGGTTTCCTTTAAAGAGCTCAGTGGTCAGAAAATGGCAGGGATATTCGATCGACAAGAAAAATAGCCTGCTTCGAGATTGTGTTCGACCATTAGGATGCAAAAAATATGAAATTAGCTGCAAAAATGTGGATGCATGATAGCAATTATCAAAAGATGACCTTTGGATGACTTTTGTTTGCTTGGAAAAGCCCACATCAAAAGGTTCAGGGGGTTTAAAAGCTAGTAAAGCAAGATAAGGTTGACTCTTCTTTCATTTTATTACATTAAAATACATCACAGGTTAATGTGACTGACTGCAGCTAATGATTACATTCTGCAGGAAAACAGTCAGACATGAGCTGTGTGGTCAGAGGTGGCTTATCGCCTTCCTGCAGCGAATTTAAGATAAACTCAGTTCTTTTTTTAGCTTTTGTCGTATCTCGTTTTGCAGATAAAAGCCATTTAGTTTTCCCTCTGTGACGTCGGTGTGTGACTCACAGTGGAGTTGAAGCGCAGGTGACAGATGTTACAGGAGATGATGGGTTTCTTTTTGGGTGGAGAGACGCCGAAGGTGTGGTTGATCACCGCCTTCTGCACCGGATCCATCTGCAAGGTGAAACACATACATGAACATGTTAGTTATTGTGTTAAATTTTAACACAGCAATGACCCTACAAAAACACCAAATCTAACCCTAGTAATATAAAAAAAAATACAGATGAATATTTAGTAGGCATACTGCATCCCTCAGGGTTTGAGAATTAAGAAATGAATCGAGAATTTAATCATTTAACCACAAAGTTCAACTTCAAGCATGCTATTACACTACTACTACTAATACTACTACTAATACTACAACTAATACTACTACTACTACTACTACTACTACTACTACTACTACTACTAATACTACTACTCCCTCTTTTCCTGTCTCTCTCGACAGTCCTTGTGGAATAAAGGAAAAAATACAGGAAAAAAAAGCATCTGGAGCAGTTTTAAACACACTTCACATTTCAATTAAAAAATGAAAATGTCTCTTCATAGTTGTATAGATTATAGTGTTGAATACACTTTCCACATTTCGGAACATTTCTAACATTAATACTGCATTTAAAATGCCTCCTGTAGCTGTTCACTCATTGCACTCGTTAGAACATGTTTTATCTCCAGTCAGCACATCCAAATGGTCCTATTAATTAAATACAATGAATGCACAGTAAATTTGTTCTACTAGTGTGTTTCTAGTACAATAATCTTTAAGCTTATTTCTTTTTCTCAGCTAATGAATCGGACTTGAATCTGCCCAGATATAGGAAATAAATATCCACACGACTACCACCATCTTCCAGGTCAGTGATGAGGCATTTGTCAGTGCTGATTATTGTAATTTTTTTTATTAAATAAGGCAGAAATGTCAGCTTGGAGTCATCCAGTGATTGAATGAATTATTGTACTGTGTGATGTTAAACATGAATTCCTTTAATAAAGAGGGGAATAAGTTTGACTTTACCATCTATCATTCTATTCTTGAATAGATTTATGTAAAGATTCAATGCAAGCTGTGTATATTTTTCAGAACCTGAGATGAGAAAATTACTGTCTTGAATTCACACTTTTTTTAAATAGCCTTTTTCCCATCACTACTTCCGTTCGTGCATTTAATCCCCACGGTGCAGCTGTGCTATTGAAGCCATATTTTTAGCTTTAGATGTCAGACAGGAATATTCTCCCGGCCTCCCACATGCCCGATACATTTAGCACTTTTCTCTGACTTTGCTTAATAGGGGTTAAACATAATGCAGCTTGTGAAAGTCTGTCACTTCACTACTTAAAGCCAGACCAAACATAGTGTGTGTGTGTGGATGTGCCTCGGATATGTGTTTGCATTGAAACTAAGCAATTAAAAACCTCCTCCAGTGAAAATCTTTTTTTTTTTTTTTATCTTGTTAACAGGTTGTTATTTGTATACTGGAAGACATATTATAGGCAACATGATGGCTCAGCATTTCCACCTTGAATCTGCCGAGTACAGATGATAGTCTCTGCTTCAGATTTGCAGGGTTTCATATGTAACAAACATAAACAACCAATTCAACCCGTCAACTTGCTGAGTGATGCTTTTTTCCTCAGAATTGGTTCAAACATGAATAACTCCAACATTAAAACTTTCCAATTGTGTAGAGTCGTTTTAAAGTCTTTGAGCAGAGTCGGTGAGCTGGTGTGCTCGAGGTGGAGCGAGCAAAGAAGGGTAGGTGGAGACTAATCTAAATATGTTATGTAGATACACAGAGATGAGTTTTAAGGGGTTTGATTAATGACAAGTGAGGAATTTTATATATTTAGTCCCTGCCAATACACAGTTGTGATCTAGTCTTACTATATGTTTTCCTCTAAAATGCAGCTCCAGTTTTAAGTGATAGAAAGTTAAAATTCTAAGTTATGTTAGCCTGCTTGATAATGAATAGTTCTATATGACAGTGTTGGTGTAATTGTTTTTTTTAAAAATAAAGATGCTATTAAAACATTTTTCCCCACAATTTAATCACAAAATAACAATCAAATAGTTAAAGCATCGCAAATTATGAACCTTTAAAATCAGATTTTCTCTTAATGCTGGTAATTATTCACATTGTTCAAGCTGAGAGAAGCTGTGAACATTTTTCACTGAAATAGGGGCGATGCAAATATAGGTGGCTGTTCAAGCTGCATTTAATTTAATTAGAAGTTTGCCTTCTTAATTACCTTATTTTGGTTTAAAGTGAGGAGTCTGTTTACCTTACAACCTCCATAACTGCCTGTTGGTGATAAATATTTTTTCTGAGTCAGATTCTTTTGTTTCTAACTTACAGTAGACATTTAGATCGTTGATAGTGCAATAGTTGGACAATTTTGGCTTTCCACTTTCTTGCTAAGATTTAACAGAGAAGATCGACACCTCTCTCGTGTCTGTAGTAGAGCCGGGTTAGATGAAATTAGCATAAAGACTAGAAACTGAAACAGTTAGCCTTGTTCTGTACAAAGATAAAAAACAAACAAACAATGTGCCCATCAACACCTTTATATGAGATATAATGTGTTAAATCAAACATTAGAGGTGTTAGCAGGCACTTCTGAAGGCGCGTTTTGGCTAAAAAGTGACAACTGTATGTGTGACTCCAAAAATATCTTAAATAATTGCAAGTTGGTTAATGACTGATAATATGTAACTAATTTTATAGATGTCAGGGCTTTACATGATGAATGAGCTCCAGTTGAGATGATTTTAAAACTAACAAATGCAGGTTTGAGCAACATTTGAGTTAAATAATACCCTAATCTCAGACCTTAGCTAAAATCACAGTTTTGCCTTGACAGCGGAGGAAACATTTCAGGCTCTGTTTGGGGCTGGAATCATTTTCTAAATATCTATTGTACCCTCATCTGTGATGCGTGCGTATTGTACCGTGTTAAAATTGGGGAAGAGGCTGAGCGGCGAGGATCCGTTAACCCGAAGTGGCAGGAAATGCTCCAGCTGGGCATGAGTCTGCGGCTGAAGGGGTCGACCCGGCATCGGCAGGGAGCCCAGCAGTGGGTGGACCTGGCTCTGGGACAGTGCACCTAAAGCAGACAGGATTGTATTTTAGTCATTTGCGGAAAGACACAAATTTTATTTTCAGGCCACCAAAGCTGCAGATCATTACACTCGCACCGGGATAAACAGAGATTTTAGCACACGTATGAGAGCGAGGCCCATTCCCACAGTGAATGATTCACTCAGTAAAGCTTTAATGACTTCAGTAATAGCGGGGGATAAATGATGAGAGGCCTTGTGTGGCCTTTTCCTGCTTTACAAGTCCATAGTTTATCCTGACAAATGTCTCTGGCCTTTAAACACAACACCAGGGTCCGTAATTGTGAGATTTCTTCCGCCAGCTCAGTCAACACAATGAGAAAAAGAATCGCAAGGAGAGTTTAAGGTGCCGAACAGACTGCACGG
This sequence comes from Acanthochromis polyacanthus, assembly GCF_021347895.1. NCBI lineage: Eukaryota > Metazoa > Chordata > Actinopteri > Pomacentridae > Acanthochromis > Acanthochromis polyacanthus. The sequence continues at coordinate 10,380,190 of NC_067131.1, read as the reverse complement.
TTTTTTAATGTACATGCTTGTTTATTCAGCGTTACCTAATTTCCTGTCTTCCTGTGTACATTACTTTACAATTAAAGTGTTTGTTTTGATGAATCCCACAGCAATTTCGCCAACACATTTTGCTTTGAAACCTCCTTCCACATGACCTCTCATCTCGTCACACTTGCCTTTGGTTGGCCTAAACGCTTTCAGACTGCTCATGCTTTAAAGAGCAGCATGGCACTGACCTTTGTCAAGACTCAAAGCAGCATTAGTGCACTCACATTAAAATGCACAGTGTCTTACATAAGCATGATGATTGCAGTTTGTTTGTAATGCTTGTATGCTGAAAGTCCTTAAGTGAAAAGGTCATGTGTAAACTAATGTGGCATCGAAACTTGGTCACACAGTGATTCTACCAAAAAAAAGGAAACTTTCCTCTGGTCTGACATCTTAGCAGCGGAAAAAACATCAAATTTTGGAGCTAAAAATGCAAATACCTGTCATTTTTCGTTCAATTTGACAGACTTGGTAGCTTGACTCGGTATGGATCAAAAATTTGTGGTTAGCGAGGATGGAGGGGATGTTTGGCCTGAGCTGGATGGAAAATGTCAAAAGGAGCTTGATGAGACGAATGAAAGGAGCAGTGGATGGTAGCAGGAGGCTTCTCTGTAGAAAAACTCAATGAAATTGACTGATGAAGCCAGATATATTAACATATCCAATTCTTGACTGAATGACGGAGAGAGATGACTCATTGATTATGGATTTAGGAAAAATATGTGAGAAAACCATAATGTACATGCTTGCTGAAAGATTTATCACCTTCTGGATAAAACTGTCAGCTCAACGAAGATTTATTTTATTAGATAAACATTAAGTAAATGGCAGAGCTAATATAAGACACTGTTTTGGCTTGTTGTGCCAAAACATACACGATCGTAATGCGCATTATTCATTAAAACCTAAACATGTTCTCTAAATACTGCAGGCATTGAATAGAGTCCAGCCTAAATTTGGAGTCTAATGATGTTATTTCATATTACTGAAAAGCACTGCAACAAGAAGGCAATTTTCCTCAATTTTCTGCTTCTTTCACCTTTGGATTTCAGGATTTATCTCTGGGGGACGGGGCAGGTTTGAAAGTCCTTGAGCATTAGCATGTTTTTACTAATCTGGTCTCATTTTCCAAAGATTCTGAGCACAGTACAGAAGAGAGGAATGCAAAGGAGGAAAAAAAACGCAGCCTTTTCAGATTCAAAACACGCCCAAATGATTGTTATGAACAGTGCAGCCGAGGGAATACTTAACACAGGCTAAAATTTTGGTTAGAGAACGATCAAAGATGCTGAATTGTTCCATGCAGCAGGTGCCTTAATGTTTACTAAAAGCAGCAGCTAACAGATTAGAAGCAGCATGTCTTGTTTTATCATCGCCTCCAGCAACAAAAGCCTCAGGGTATTTTCTTCCAGCAGTGAATATGGTAAAAGATAAAACCCTGCCAGTATTAGTTTTAAATTTGACTGAGCGCAATCTGACACCTTATATGGAATAAATGCTAAACAAGACTAAAAATCCAAAGCCACGATGGGAGCTCTCTGTTTGGCCGGTACAACCGTGCTTTTAGCTGTGGTAAATGTAGTGTGTAATAGTGGGAAAACCAAAGTGATGTCAAAATTCTGAAAATATGTCAGTACCATAGACTCTAGATAAAAGATAAAAGTACTTTTGCTTTTTCCATCGCGGTGCAGTTACCATAGATGCAGTAAATTTGGGAGATGCTGGGCAAAAATGAAAAGATGTGAAATAGTGGCAGCAAATTCATGTGCAGAAGGAGGTCTGCTGCAACAAAACCACACAGTGTGGAGACATTTAGTGTTTGAATTGGAAAATCAGGGTCAAGTTATATGACTAAAAACCAGTATGCAAACAGTGTAACAGAGCATTTTGAATGACAAGAAGTAACACTGCAGACCTATCTAGCAACCTCAAGGTCAGGCATCAGGATCTGTACGCAGAATTTAAGGTGAGTTTCAGTTGTTAACTCTACACCAATCAGCAACAATAATAAAATAGTCCCCCAAGTGCCACCAAACCAGACCTGACCAGTCGGGGAATGGGCATAGGACTTCTGGGAGTGTTCTGTGGAGTCTGCCTCTGGGATGTTGGCAGCAGAACCTTTGGATGCTGTAGGCTACATGGTGAGGGCTCTGAAAATGGGGCTTGTTCTAGTGCTTCCTAAAGCTGCTTGATAAGTCTGGGATCTGTGGAGTTTGGAGGTCAGGTCAGCGTCAGAAGGTCTTTGTCAGGCTCTCAAGCCGTTTCGGAGCAGTTTGCTTGGTGTGGAACAATGTTTAGGGAGGTTCTTCCTATCGAAGTAACATCTACATGAATACCAGGAGCTGAAGAAGCCTCTTAAATGAGAGATGAAACATCTTCAAGAAGTCTAGTTGCTGATTGCTCCTAGGATTATCATGACCAGAATGACTGAGAACCTACACTGACACCAGAACCCAAGGTTTCCCAGCAGAGCACTGCATTCTAATAAGATTATCAGTGTCACTGAAGTCACCTGTGTGTGTTGTGGGTGATCAATGAATATTAATTATAATTCCTGAAATGCTGCACAAAATGCTAGTAGATTGCATGTAGTTTTTTGTCTTTTTTCCCCTACATATACACTACCAGTCAAAAGTATGGACACACTTTCTCATTCAATGCTTTTTATTTATTTGTATCATTTCCTATATTGTAGATTAATACTGAAGATTAACACTTTTTTGTTTACAACAAAATTCCATATGTATTCTTTTATAGTTTTGATGTCTTCAGTTATTATCTCCAGTGTATAAAATACTTAAACAAAAAACACTGACTGAGAAAATGTGTCCAAACTTTTGCCGGGTAGTGCATGCATAAAAGATTATGTTCAATCCTTTGGTGAATTACTTTTGTATCAAATTTGGTGTTCAGAATTTTTTTACCAATCTACCAAATTTCTAATGTCACAACTTCCCTAAACAGTGGAGCGCTAACATGCTAACAGTGGCATTGCCAGCTGTTCATGCACCGTGTTAGGAAGGCATACTGAAGATGGAGGGAATTGCATAAGTTTTGGAGGAATTTAGTCATCAACCAAAACACGGGACAAATTACAATTAATGATGGTGCTACATGGTAAATAATCAAACAGACTAAAAACCATCTTGGCACGACATCTTATATACAAAAATGCATAGCAGTCCCTGCAATAAGACATTAAAGAACCTTGTGGTGGCACTTAAGTTAAAGTCAGGAGCTCATGAGAATCATTAGGATTCATCATCTGTACAGCCTAAAGGTCAATCCATTTAATAGTTATTAAGACATTTTAGCTTAGACCAAACTGGTGGACTGACCAACTGTTATTGACACAGTGTTCTCAGGAAGAATTTTTAAAAATGCAGATCAAAGTTCCTCAAGATTCATTCAAATTTTTACATTCTAGGACACAAAAAGATAAACCACTACAAGACTTAATTCTCTTAAAGGAAGGCATTGTTTCACAGACTGGCCAAGCAAATAACTAATCCTGCAAACCAGTAAGGGATTAATCACAGATGCTTTTAAATCTCAAACCAAAAAGAAACAAAAAAGAGCAAATTGAAACACATTGAAACACTGATAGCAAACATAAGAAGACTTGAAAACCTTAAACGGAATGACCACAGTTTACCACAGGGAAGAAGAAACAAGTCCTGACTACCAAAAGACTGCATGCACTGAGATAAAGACAAAAGTGGGACATAAATCATCACTGTAATTCAATGCTTTAGGAGTTTTTCTTACAAAATATGAAGACATTCTACTGGGGAAAAAAGCCCACTGCTCTAAGTATTGAAATTCCTAATTAAACTTACATGTAGACAAAAGGGTTTTATTTGTGGTCTTGTCTTATTTAACACAGTTTATTTTGTTTATTCAGAGATTTCCATTCCCTCCACTGCGCCATGCATTTATTCAAATTAGAATTTGAAAATGGGGAGTGATTAGAGCGATTATCATTGTTATTTGATCCTGCATTTGTAATGTTCAGCCATGAATATCCCTGGAAAACACACATAGGCTGAACAAAAAAAATAAACATACACAAGTACTACATGTTTACGATTTGATTTTGTTTTTGTTGAATTCCATTTTCATTAAAATGCTCCACTGGGACCGTTCATGTATCACTGATGCCAATAAAGTGCACTGAATTGCATTACACTGAATTGAGAGTGAATGACAGAGTAGCGAGAAATGAGAGAAAATGAAAGAGAGGAGGAGAGAGACAAGCAGAGGCAGATGAGAGACATTTTTTTCTCCCTTCGCTAGGCCGATGTGCTTAATCTGCCTGTCAGTATGACTTTTGGGGACATTGATTCCCTCTCCTACACAAATCTGAAATTGATCTCATTAATCTCCTACGCATATAGTCACAAAACACATCAGGGTGAGACGTTTAATTAACTGCATTTTGCTCTGAACAAACCAGAAACCGCCTTCATCCGTGAGAGTTTCTGCAACATCTGGCGACAAGAAGAACATGCTTTTGACAGGACTGTCCTTTTCATGTCACCCATCTCGTTTGCATCCAGAAAGCGTCGCAAAAGATTCATTCCAGCAAATTTAACAAGATCAACTAAAGCTGTGCTTAAATTAGTTTCATCCAATCATGTTGGGAATGTGTTAACCGGGTGGCCTTGATAAGTTTTTAGAAATAGTCACTCATCACTTTAACTTCATGACCTCAAACGCATGAACTCAATTACTGCAGCCAAGGCCTAAAATGAAAACCGTTGAGTTGGGAGGGATTTAGTTTAACCCCTTTATATGCAACAGGGAAAAAATAGCAATACTACCACAACATTGGCAATAAGGCCTTTAGGAAAATCTAGACGAGCTGTGCAATAAAATTATTTGATCATATTTATGGTGAGGGGAACCATAAACTAGGAAGTCAGCACTCTCAAATGTATGAACTTTCAACTGAAGAAGAACTATCGTGTGGATGGTCTATAGACCAAAAACACAACTTTAAAAACTTTCATAAGACTGACCTGATCATCATCATGTAAAGCTAGATACCAGACGACGAGATGGTGCCTTATTCATCTAAATGGAAGTTGCTCAGTGGCACATTAGCTGAAAGAGCTTTTCAAGTTTCCTTGACGAGGTACCTGAATGTTGATCACACTACTTCATATTCTTTGTCTTTTTCAACTGAGTGCAACTGAGATTGCCAACATTTGACTAAACTGACATCTGTTAGCTCCCTGCACACAGGAAAGAAATTAAATAAAATATTTTAAAAAATGCTTGGATTTACTGTAAAAATGATTAGAATATTTTTTTAAAAACCAGACTATAAACAGTAACTTACCTTTACTATTTAAACCTCAAGGCCTGCTGGTGAGTTTAAAAAGCTACAAGAAAAAGTTAAACTTACAGTGCCTATCATAAGTATTCACCCCCTTTGATGTTTTACCCTTTTATTGCTTTCATAAATCAATCATGGTCAATAAAATTGAGCTTTTTTAACAAAAAAATTATTGGAAAAAACTCTTTAATGTCAAAGTGAAAACAGATTTCTATAAAGTAATGTTAATGAAAGAAAATTATATAAATAAAAATAATTGTTTGTATAATTATTCACCCCCTTTTTAATTTAATGGTCTAATTCAATAGAGGTCCATCAAATTGTTGCCAATAGTCTCACAATTAGTGAAATGAAGATCACCTGAGTGGTGTGGGTGTGTTTTAAGTGATTGAGTTGTAAAACACCTGTGTCTGAAAGGTCCAGAGAGTGGTTGATCAGTATTCCTGGCTACCATTACACCATGAAGACAGAAGAACACTAAGCAACTCAGGGAAAGGGTTATTGAGAAGTACAATTCAGGGGATGGTTACAAAAAAATTCCAAGGCACTGAACATCCCCCGGAGTTCAGTGAAATCAATTATCAAGAAATGTAAGGAATATGGCACTTGCGTGAATCTGCCTAGATCAGGCCGCCCTCGTAAACTGAGTGACCGTGCAAGTAGGAGACTAGTGAGAGAAGCCACCAAGACCCCTACAACTACTCTGAAGGAGTTACAAGCTTCAGCTGCTGAGATGGGAGAGACTGTGCATGTAGCAACTGCTGCCCGGGTTCTTCACCGGTCAAAGCTTTATGGGGGAGTGGCAATGAGAAAGCCACTGTTGAAGAAAAGTCATATTAGATCTCGACCAGAGTTTGCCAAAAAGCACGTGGAAGACTCCATGGTCAAGTGGAAGAAGATTCTTTGGTCTGATGAGACCAAAATTGAGCTTTTTGGTCATCAGACAAGACGTCATATTTGGCGGAAACCAAACACTGCACATCACCAAAAACACACCATCCCCACTGTGAAGCATGGTGGTGGCAGCATCATGCTGTGGTGATGTTTCTCAGCAACTGGACTTGGAAGGCTTGTAAAGATAGAGGGCAGAATGAATGCTGCAAAATACACTGAAATCCTGGGGGACAATCTTTTTCAGTCTGCAAGAGAACTACGTCTTGGGAGAAGATTTATTTTACAGCAAGACAATGATCCAAAACATACTGAAAAAGCTACACAGGAATGGTTAAAAAAGAACCAGGTAAATGTTCTGGAGTGGCCGAGTCAAAGCCCAGACCTCAATCCTATAGAGAATTTGTGGCTGGACTTGAAAAGGGCTGTTCATGCCTGATACCCGCGCAACCTGACAGAGCTTGAGCAGTTTTGCAAAGAAGAATGGAGCAAAATTGCAGTGGGCAGATGTGCAAGACTGACTAAGACCTATCCACACAGACTCACTGCTGTGATTGCAGCCAAAGGAGATCTACTAAATACTGACTTGAAGGGGGTGAATATTTATGCAAACAATTATTTTCATTTATATAATTTTCTTTCATTAACATTACTTTATAGAAATCTGTTTTCACTTTGACATTAAAGAGTTTTTTCCAATAATTTTTTTGTTAAAAAAGCTCAATTTTATTGACCATGATGGATTTATGAAAGCAATAAAAGGGTAAAACATCAAAGGGGGTGAATACTTATAATAGGCACTGTATGTTTGATGTGACATTCCATCTGGTAACTTAACCAAATGTAAGCCTAAAATTGTGATATTTCACCAAAATCACATTATTCTAGACATCTAAAAAAAATAAATAGTATGTAATAAACAGATTCTCCGAGAAAATTGAAGACTCTGAGCTTGTTGGCACAGCCATAAATATAAGGGAGAAAATTAACAAGATTGTATTCAACATTAAAAAAGTAACTTTGTGAAAAAAATTCAACGTAAAATGCATCTTAAAAGAGCATTTCCTATTTCAGTGACAGAAGTATTGCATGAATATTGACCAAATTGTCAAAAATGAATACTGTTTGAGGAGGTTATTCCACACATTGTGATTTCATTGGCACCCCAGATTCTCCCTCACCTGACCCGCTGAAAACTTACCCAGGAATTAGTCTTGATTCTTACACCCTGTGAGCATTTACAACCCCATCTTCAATCCAAATCTGGACCAGATACAGCACATAACCTTTGTTCTAATCCTGCACCGTGTAAAGCATATGGATTAACTTATTATCATTTATGAATGGTCTGGTTTTTAAACATAACTTAACCCTACAACATAATACTTGTGCGTTTGGTTTTGTAAACACTAAAAAGACACCAGCGATCAGTCTTCAGTGTGAAACCTTAAATGTTAGGCATCAAGCCTACTAAAGCCTTTGTTCACACAGCTGCTTCATGTGGAGAAATTCAAAGCTTGACACCGGTGTGACTTTTGATTGTTCTCTTTTCCTTTTGCTACTATAAATGTAAATCCACATTTTAAAATGAGCCGGTTCCTGCCCGCTAATCTGTATTCACGTTCTTTTTCTGTGCAGTAAGACTGGGGAGTGTAGGTCACAGCAGCCAACCTTCCCGTATTGAGAGGGGATAAAAGATTATGAGCGGGAGAAATTACAGCATCTTGGGGGAAAAAAATGAGGAAACGCTTAATCTCTATTATTTCCAAGATTAGTCTCTGGGTGACTCAACATCACAGCAATCACAGAGGGAGAGAAATGGCATGTTTTCATGAAGGGTGGAAAGAAATGGGGATGAGAGGCTTTCATAGTGGCAAATCACAGCGAAAGCATCAGAGGAAAGGCTGCTTTGCCTCTTTTCATGGTGAACACATTTCCTGGGATTATCTGTCTGAGCCAGGCTCTCTGTCTTCACTGTGAACCAACATGGTGGTGTGGAAGCACAGTCTCATTTCTGATACCCAACAACATCCCCCCGTGAGCCTCCTTTCTGCAGAGCTAATGCCTGGTGACATTAGCAAATGAATTAGGGCTGTTTCACTGCTTTTATGTTGAAAATATTCTGCTATAAAAACATGTTTAATTAAAATTACTGAAACTGAATCTATACCAAGACAAAATCAAGTAAGGGAACTGGAACAAATTGTAGGTAGTTTGCTCCTCAGGGGAAATGTTTCACTTTAATCTAGGTGATAGATATGAAAGCTTTGACTCTCAGTCCACTCTCAGTTAGGAAACTTGATCTGGCCAGAATCAAACTCACAGGTTTGAGCTCTAATTTCTCTTTATTCCCTCAGGTAATGAAGCTGGGAGTCACCGTGTAAATTTTCTCCTCTCATCTTCCCATTTCTAAATTAGACAAATCTACTTCACAATGTAGTGTTTAACCTATTGTTGCCATGGGTCTCCAATGAGGTAAGAACAACAGTATAATTTCAGCTTTGTGATAGTGCATTTTTCAGCTAATTCCATTTGTTTTTAGGTGGCATACTTCGTTTAACTGGTAGGCGGATTTTCCCATAGCATGTAAAAGAACACTTCATGCTTTGTTTTGAAAACCAGTTGCTGAACAATGTATGTATACCTACACAAATTAAAGGAAAACCCAATACAAAAATGTCATAGTAAAATGATTGTCTACCAAGTGCTCCCAGAACAGTTTTTAGTGCTCCTTTGTATTGATTCTCCAAGCTTGTGGAACTCTACTGGTGGGATATACATCATTCTTCCAAAACAGTGGTGGTGGTGATGATGATGATGACATCAGTCCAAAATCTCCCATAGGAGTTCATGAGATCTGGTGACAGTGAAGGTCACAACATATGATTCACATCGTTTTCATGCTCATTAATCCAATCAGTGACCCTTCATGCCCTGTAGACAAGAGCATCATAAGAGGCCTCTCCCATAAGGAAAGATATATTCCACAGTAGGATAAAGTTCGTCACTCAGAACAAGTATGCACTGATTTGCAGTGACCCTTCCTTCTCAGTAGGTGTGTCCAACAAAGAGGTTTTTACACTGAAAAAATACCACCATATTTTCTCAGTGGTTTGCAATGGCAATGCTGCCGCACTGAAAGGTTCAAGCATTCATGCTCATACTGTCAAGAATATGGGGAAGAATGACTCATCCGATTGTGTTTTTTTCTACATTTCTGTAAATAGGCGCCTGTTTTTGCACCGCTGACCTCTCAAATGTGCATTTATCTCTGTAATGAGGAGTTTGTACACTGCAACCCAGCTACAATATTCCTCTCTAGGAATATTGATGGACTGTTGCTCACTGTCTGATCATGTCCTGCACTAACAAGCTCAGTCACCTGAGGAGGAGCTCTCTTTGGTTTTTCCTTTAATATGACACTAATGTATGAGCATCACTGTCATCAGATGATCTATACTGTTGTCTTCCCCAGAAATATAAATACAGATGCAACTTTAGTCACATTGAAACACAAGGGAACTGAGCAGTCTTTGCGACTGAAGCTCCTGCCATCTGTGCCCCAACAATGAATCAGAGTCACATAGATGTTATCCTACTGAGATCTTGATACAAAATTAAAATCAACTAGGTCTCCTCAGCATTTTTATACATGCAACAATTATTATTTACTTACATTATTTAATTTCCTAATTGTATCATGCAGTGCACCTATCATTTATTCAGGCTTTTCCTTGAATTTGTTTGCTAATACATGTTTATTTTTTCGCCACTGCAATACAGTTTTGTGATATTGTTTCTACAATGACCTTACACATTACTCACATTAAGATTAGGTTGGGTTTAGCTAAAGCTGGAGAACAACTGCATGTTTGCTGCTAAATAAAACTAAAATGATAAAAACATTTATGTTGAATTTAGTGGAATTTCAATAATTATTAAAGTCCTGAGCTTTAAATTTAGCTTGTTAGCAAAAATATGAACCCAACAGTCAACAGATGGATGTTGTGTCATAAAAAGCCCAATTGTTCTACAAACTCAATTCAATTCTAGTTAAATCTTGACCCTTTTCTAAGGTTTTCAGCTGCAGTGCCCAGCATTACGTTGAGTGAAAACTAACATCTGCTCAAACTCAATCTGTGTTTTTCAGTGTGTTTTTCAGCCAGATGTGACATGTAATTTACATGTTTCCTCATTTTGCAAACCACAAATCTGCAAATGTCTTTAAATAGTATCTGGTGTAGACATTGGGGCATCACCACATCATAAATCTGAACCTGGACAGAGAATAATTTTAACGATCTGTTGAGCTGGTTGACATTAGCACTGAATAAATAGCTTGTGTTAATACTTTATGTCAATAAAAACTTTTATTAACTAAGATAGACAAGTATTTTTGGCACTTTGTACGTTGATTTACTAAGGGTAATAGCATATTAAGGATTTTGTATTAAAAATACAGCATCAGTAAATACACTGAATAAAAAGAAACTGCCCAACAATTGTGCTAATATACTTTTATGATCACCTATCACACAGATATGGGGGTACATTCTATTCTATATGGTGCAGATCAGAAAATCCTTGTCACTGTATCTTTAACCAACAATAATCTTTCTATTTGCAGAATGGCTTAATGAAATAAGCAGGTTTAAGCACTGAGGAATGTGCAGCTAAAATGTAAGAAAGTGTCTTCTCTCTTGATAGGGGTTTGCTGTTAAGCCTGCAAAACACATTGTCAAATAATGAAAATTGAATGCTATGTTTTCCACTCCATAAAAGCATGAAGCGCACAGCTTTTCTGAGTCATAAAACAGAAGTGGTTAGTGCACTGCGCTTTTGCAGTAATGATGATGCCATTCATTGCTTACACAACAGGCAGAGAGCGAGGCATTTATGATGAGCTCTGGAGGATGAATTAGCATCCATTAAAACTGCCATTGACAGCTCCGCTCAGCTCTCTCCACTGGAAACAAAAAAGTGGAGAGTGAAGGCCTAATTTCCATGATGGCTTGAAATACTGCCCCCGCCTTGCTCTGTGTGGTCTTTAAATAAATCATCTTTATTGTGACAAAGTACATTTAGGCCACAACTGGCAGCCAACAGGCAAATTCTCCTGCTGGCTGTCAACGTCTATTTAAACTCATACAGCCGCAGCTGGCAAAGCCAGTAGCTTCGTAAGAAATTCTACCTGCAGGGCATCATCCAGCCCAGATCAGACTCCCTGTGGTAATCTGTCCTACTTTCAGCTGAAGCACTGTGGGCCCATTTTCACCCCAGGGTTCACAAACTTTTATTGAATTTGTTCAAGGTGAAATCCAGGACTTGTGTCCTCTGGTCAAAGAAAAATCACAGGATACTGCTGAGGACACAAGCTACAACGGCTTGTAATGTCCACACAGGAGAATTAAACTACATTCATCTTGTTCCAACAACCTTTTCGTCCATGCTGCTGGCACAAAGCAGCAAATCAACAAGCAAATGTGATGAATATCCATTCGAATGCAGTTTTACAGCAGATTGTTGGTTTGTTGACACTTTGCATTTAAAATATATCCACAAGGAATCTTATCCAGGGAAATGTTAATACTGGCACCAAATCATAAATTAAATTGAGCAACTATCCTCCCTTGTTCATATTGAGTAATATTTTTGATATGTTCTGGTAAAGCATCATTTACTCTCCCGGCCTTGTTTGTGTTGAAAAGACTGCCTAGTGAAAACACATAAACATCAAATTTAAGCCACATAATGTACGCTGCTGTTTTGATTTTGCTAAGTTTTTGCAACATGACCACAAAGAATAAACAAGCGCTGAGAGAGGGAGCTCATCTGGAGGGAAACAAGTGTGATTGCACTATCAGTGCTGCTCAGACAGAGCAATGTTTGCCGTGTTATGTTTTGTTTCTTTTACCAACCCTTTCCCTTTACATAGCACTGTGCACGTCTGTTTCAAACACTTAAAATAAACTGCCACCATCTGCTCGAGTTGAGAAAGGAGATAAGAGTCCAATCAGACCTACTGAGCGGCAGTCAGCCAACGTGTAGCACATACTTATTGATATTTAAAGTCTGTGCGCAGCTTTATCCGCCTCATGAACTTGGTAATTAGCAGCTTTCTGTCTCGATGCTCCTCTCTGGGCTGCAGTAAATATGGCAGTCTGCCTGGTGGAGTGAGCCTCAAGGATTATGCATTAGCAGGCTTCTAAGACGACAATCGCACCTTGAAAGAGGGTTATCAGAGCTATATTAAAGAAGGCAAGCTAGTAAAGGTATTACAGAGCATGTTAAATATTTCTGTGATTTTAATTTTTGTTATGGAAAAGTAAATACTGTTAAACATGAAGATCTGGGAAAATGTCAATAGTCTGATCACAGTAATTCAAAAAACTTTCTAAAGTTTGGCTTCCTCCATGTATTAATAAGGTGTGCATGAGATTCTAATAAGAATGACTTTCAGCAGCATGTGTAAGGTGCTGTCTTTTCTTTACCCTCTGCAAAAGCAATGCCACAAAAGCAAAAGGGCAAGTAATGAAGTAAATAGTGCCTTTACCTGCATGACACTTTAAGTAAATAGCATATGGTGTTTCTTCCATGGTTAGGAATGATCACAAATGCACAGTCACTGTGTAACAATTGGCATTTGTCCACTTTGTGAAAGCTGGATTTGTATGCTATCCTACAAGTGAAAGCAGTTATTTAGGAAAAACTGGTAAGTATGTAAACCATAAGCAGCAAACTTATTTATATAAATACATACAAACAGCCTGACGAACAAATAATATTGGGACTAAGATCTTCACAGGGTCCTATTTGAATTAATCTTGTTCCATCTACAGCCAACCAACAATCCATCCAACAATCCATCCATCCATCTTTTGCTTATCCAGAGTCAGGCTGTGGAGAAAAGCATCCTATCAGATGTCCAATTTGAAATCACCTCAGCTAGCTCCTTTTGATCGCAAAGACTACTGATTCTAATGAGCTCCCTCCAGATGTCCGAGCTGATCAGTCTATCTAGAAGGCTGAGCTCAGCCATCCTACGAAGCAAATGCGTTTGGCCACTTCTTTCAGTTGTCACTATCCAGACCTCGTAATGATAGGTGAGGGCTGGAGCATAGACCAACTGCTAAATGGAGAGCTTCACCTTTGAACTCCTCTCCCTCTTCACCACAACGATCTGGTACAATGCTGCCTTTACTGCACAGACTCCCCAGTCTGTTCGTCTCATGCTCCATTTATATCTCACTTGTGAGCAAAGCCCAGAGATACTTAAATTCCTCCGTTTAGGGCAGTGCCTAACCCACAACCCAGAAGAAAACAGTCCACTGGTTCACCAGAGAACTATGACTTCAGACTCGGAGGTGCAGACTCACCTTGCCTCTGCTGAAGGTCAAAGCCTGAAGAAGCAAACAGAACTACGACATCTACAAAAAGCAACTCTAAGGCTGCAAAACCCCGTGGTTGTGTGGACACCCTCCCCACAGCCACGGGGACTTGAGATCCTGTTCGTGAATATCACAAACAGGATCACACAAAGGGCAACCTCAGCATGATATGTAAGGATGTATCAAGTGCTTATTTAAGACTCTTCGTACTGGATCTTTCATTCAGAATCATATTATATTTCAGCATATTTTCCTACTGACACTTTTAAACAGCTCTATTGACTCTATGAAATGCGGGGAAACTTTTTCAAGTTTCCCCTCACAGATCTGACTAATAGCTTGCTGTTGGTTAAAAAACCATCTCAAGGAAAAGGGCAAATGCTGCAAGGAAACATCCGTCAATTTTAAGCTTCAAAAACACATACCTTTTTTTTTTTTTTTTTTTTTAACACATTTCACTGCAGCTGACCTAATGATGCACACAACATACCAGTGCATTACATGAATTCTAATAGAGAGCACTTAAATTTGCAGTCAACGTTTTTTAGGCAATGTCATGTCTCCTGGCAGCTGCATATTTCAGCACGGTTTTTGCATTTCCTGCTTGATTTTCAAGGCACGTTGTCGGATTTGGGGGCACAATATTTTCATTCATGTCAGGGTTTCAGCAAAATACCAACACGTGAATGCATTTTGCTGACAGAGTGTGTAGCTTCTGTGTGTGTGTGTGTGTGTGTGTGTGTGTGTGTGTGCGTCTGCTGTTGTGTGGCTCTGCGGTCATGTGCAAACTGTATCTTAAATTACTGTGTTCCTCTCCTGGTATTGATTAAACTCTGAAAATGTCTCTCTGTATATTGAAATTACATAGTTAGATTTTTTCCATTAAAATAATCCCTTTATGGCTTGAAATGGCTTCAATGAGACTCGACACCTTTGCTCCTTTACAATGCTCACATTTGACTGTAGAACTACTCCAAATTACACAATGGTATGTTTTGATATCGAAGTAATTCAGTCAAAGCAATTCTGGAGAATAATTACAGAGAAACCTCTAATTTAACAGGATTGGTTCCTTCATTTTTTTAAACATATAAATCCCCAGAAGTCTAAATCCATGCTTTTCAAATGGACCTTAACACACTCCAGTTTTAAGGTGGAAATGCATAGTGATGACACTGGCTTCCTATTTTGTCATGATGCGTCTTCTACGACATAAAAACATCATATGGATATGTTTAATAAGCTTAAAACCTGTGTGAGTGTGTCTTTAGGGGCTCCTGGAACAATTAACATCAGTTGTTTGTCATTATTCCAAAGAGGGTTAGGGTTAATTCCAGAGAAAGCAGAAAATATATTTAGACATCATTTGCTCATGTGCAGTAGGTAGCAGGTGGTGTAAAAAGAGTAGCTCCAGAGTAATAACTGCACCTTACCTTACCGTTTATGCAGAAAGCAGGGTTTGGAAAGTGGCAGAGCCACATGCTAACAGCTCCTGTTAGAAGGACATGGAGGGTGTAACGATGCTAGTGTCCTCAGGAGTCCTGCCCTCAGTGGGGGTGAAACAGAAGAAAACGCTTCAACAGAACACATGGTGACTTGCCCTCAGGGTGCTGGATCCCATTTAGATGTGACAGGTTAGCTTTGGAAGAGATATTTTTCATTTTGGCATGAAATTCAGTCTCAGGAGGACACTACAGTTTGTCAGGTAAGTGTGAATGAAAACCAAACAGTTAGGTGATATGGGAACACTCTCTACTGTTTAAAAATCTTCACCTCTCATGATGTTCTTTTCTGCGACCTGCCCTTACTAACAAAAGTACACGCTGGGTATCAGCAAAACACTCACTCCCTGTTGAGCCACAAAAAATTTCCTGAAAACATAGTCCTAAATTTTCTAGAGATTTCATTGCAAATACAAATTATGTCAACTTGACCAGCAGTTATCCTCCTCTAAATTAATCTGTTTCACAAACCAAGAGACAGACAAACATCAGGGAGTAACAATCACTCCATGCGCATTATTACAACACGCAGATACTTTAATGATGCATACAGGACAGAATTCATGCAAATAAATAAAACTGGGAATGTATGGAGGTCTGTGTACACAATGCAGGCAGCAAACGTCAGTACTCCCCTAGTGATTTCAGGCAGGAGCTGTTTGGACAGGTAGCATTATACAGTCTGATGACTGTTGACACAAAAACACTCCCAGACACCCCAGCTTGCACCCTGAGATGATGATTGTTTCGAGTTCAGTTTATCCTCCCTTCTGTTTCTAACTCCATGCTGTGCGGGCTCATCGCTTTTGTTTTTCACCAGTTTATTCATCCCAACACTGGTGTTGGCTGCACCACAAAGAACAGAGCACAGGCCACAACTGTGAAAGTATGTTAAGCGGTCTGTTCCATGAACTCCGAGCCTTCGCTGGATGCAAAGTGAATTCTGTAGGCAGTGTGAAGGCATATAAAACTGGACACAAAATCACCTGGGGGGACATGAATTGGAAATGTTTCAATATAAGTGAAATGTCTTGCAGGTTTTATAAATTTGCCTCTTGAACATATAAGCAGTGGAGGACTGGTGAGAGATACACACATTACCAGAACAGCAACTAGTTTACAGGTGTTTCTCTGTTATTATATCAATGTTGGAACTCAAACCATACCCAGATTATGAAAACTCTTTTAACCTCCTGAACCATAAAACCTGCTGGCAGATTTGAAAAGCATGTTATCCTTTAAAAATCACCAAAACTACCTTGCTTGTCAGAGACAGACCCTGAAAAACAGAAACAATTGTCATATTTTCAACTTTTCAAAAGTCTTTTAACTTATGTGCAAATTTGGGTTCCATCTAAAAACTTAAGCTACAATAGGTCTGAGCTAGCTTAAATTCACATCAACTTCCTCAAAACACTTTACTCTGACATGTTTCGGTTTTAAATCACCAAAATAAAAAGTTTAGTCTAACCAGATTCTGTAAAAAAAAACAAAAACAAACACTACTTTTGTGCTCATTTGCACTACCAGGAACCCATTAGTGACTCAGCTGCAAACAATGGCAATGTGACAAGAATTGAATCCAGAGCAGCAAGAAGACCAAATGCAACTTTTGTTTTATTCAGTTTTGTTTTAAATAAATACTTGCAATACAACTGTGTAACACAACATACATTTGAGTTCTTTTTACTCTCCATACAGGTGTAGGACTTTAAGGACTACTGCAGTGAAAAATGAGCCAACAGCAAGGAAAATTTGAAAGGAGGAACAAATGGCCAGAAACTGTTTGAGGTTTAAAGGGTTAATTTTGCAAAAGTCATCTTTTTTTCAAATATTTGAAATATAAGAAATGGAACATCCCATTTTGGTCTTGGAAAATTTAACTAGTAGACATGAAAAGGTTGTCATGATTATTGTCTGTCTGGTACGGACCGGTAACTTGCATTGCATCAGCTATTGGAACACTTCCACCAAAAGGTTTTTCTAGTCAATCAAGTTGACGGCAGTGAAAAATGTGCCTTAGATTAAGCCCTCTTCTCTGCTGCTTGACACTCATGGTGACACTTTAATGGTTGCTTTCTCTGTGGGAAATCCATTAAAGTGCATCACGGGTCATATGACTGACAGTGACGGACAGATTGTCAGCAGTAAGAGAGGGCACAATGTGGGCAGGTAAGAGGCCGTAGTAATGGAGGAGGCAGGCCTGAGAGTCAAATCTGATGAACCTGATTAATCACTTTGCTCTGTGCTGTTACTCCTCCAGTTATTTCTGTATAGTCAGTCAGACAACAATATATAACCTCATTTATAGAGACTTAATGCTTTATTTATCCAGGGATAATTATTTGAAAAAAATCAGGACATCTGACTTCACTTCACTCTCAGAACCCACATAGTCGGTTATATAATGAGGTGGAGGAAGCCTTCAGTGAACTCACTTTGTGCGCACAGACCCCTGGTGGCAGCAGCACATCCCCGGTCACCAGATATCTTGAGGCTGCACAACTTCTTGGCAAATCCAGAATATAACAGAGATCCATGACACGTGTCTAAACCATTAAAATGACTTAGTGTAGTGGCATGCAACTCCGTTCCCAGGGTACATCTGGAAAATTTTGCCCTCATTTTGATGCAGGATGTGAGTCACCCTAAGCCTCTCCAAGTCTAATACGATATAAAGCAGGAAGTGAATTTGTAACTCGTCATCTCTTAAAAGCTTCTGATGTTTCAAAACTAATTATGCAATTATCAAGATACTGAAAAGTCACACATACACTCAAATATATCTGTCTTATCAAAAGTCAGACCTCAACACATCCTGTACAAAAACACTGGCAAAAAAAAATAAAAAATTGTGTTCAATTAAACATGCAAAGAGACCAACAACTCGAAGCTGGAGTGCAGGACTTTTACATATGAATGAACCCTTGATGCATTCAAGCCAAGTGAGTCCATTAAGCCTAACAGTGTCAAGTAAATGTCTGAATTTCAAATTTGGTGTACATACAAAGAAGGACTAACCTCTATATCGTCACCTATAGGTTACCTGCACAGCACTTAAAAAATTGACATCTTGGCAGTGCCTGACCTTGCTCGACTTCAGGCTAATCCAAAAATCTGCAAAGACCTGGGGTGTGAGTGGAGCTGAAGGGGCCTTGGACTTTCTTATGATGGCCCCTTCCTTTGTTATGCATAACTTTAAGCCTTAATACAATATAAATGAGTGAATAAATTAAACATTTTACTCACAACACAGTTTATAAATTAGCCTAAAAAAAAAACAAATAATTTTTTGTACCAGGCTGTAAACATGACTATTTCTGCTATAATGTTAGTCATTTCAACATGGGGCTCTACAGACAATGACTCACTTTGGGAGCAAGCATCAAGTGGCCATTTGAGGAACTGCAGTGTTTGGCACTTCAAGATCAGCTTTATCTTTCAGCCTCTGGACGCTGCTGACATTCTCTCCCCAGTAGCGATGCATTTTATGCCAACCAGCAATGATTGTTTTGCCAGAGCTGAAAAGGAAGCAACCATTCCAACAAAAACGGAATAAACTTCTGCAATCAGAGGTGGAAAAAACAAGGAGGTATCCAAGAAAGGTTTGCAATGCTCCCATTTTCAGAGGAAAAAAATTTAAAAAGCAAATGGCATCGATGTTATATCATGTTTGTGTAATTACTCTCACTGCCAGAAGGGGGTAACAAAAGTTGTGCAACGCAGGCCTAAAACCAACCATCATCAACCATACAATGCATCTTTTAAACTTTACATGAGGTTTTCACATATGTAAACTCAATTGTGAATATGTGAAAACCAGCATGGAAGTAAATGTGTGGTTATGTGGCTCAAACTCCAGTTGAGACAAGGGTTAAAATTCATGTTTTGGGTAAAACTTTGCTTTTGATTAGAATTATATTCGGGTTTCGGGTGTAGGGGAAAGGAAACAATGAGACGTTGTTCTGAGAGTGTGTGCACGTCTTCACTCCTGCAGTCATTACCAGTCAGGCTAATCAAACTCACACTGTCAACACACCACAATGACTGATTGGGGCTGTCAGTCATTGTGCTGTGTGTCAGTTTGCTCAAGCTTTTACTGCACCAGCCTCAGATTTGGAACAACAAACGCGCACACAATTAAACAGCCTGCCACATTTATCCAGTCTTTGGAATTAAAAAAAAAGAACTAGTCGAATGCGCTCAAAAACGGCGCATATGTACAAGTGTAAAATTTATGTTTACCTGCAATGAAAGGATCATGTGTAAAAGGTGAGGGTTCGACTGATTTGGTTTGTT
The DNA here is from genome assembly GCF_021347895.1 of Acanthochromis polyacanthus. Taxonomy (NCBI): domain Eukaryota; kingdom Metazoa; phylum Chordata; class Actinopteri; family Pomacentridae; genus Acanthochromis; species Acanthochromis polyacanthus. Next base: position 10,360,730 of record NC_067131.1, on the reverse strand, counting down.
ATGGGCCGATATTGACGCAGATTAGTGGTAATGAAGTAGACTGATAAGGGATGGCTGTCATTCACAACTAGGCCCCTTCATTAGTAAGGCTTACTGTAACCAAATATGCATGTACACACAAACAAAAATGCTACATAGTAATTTGCCAGGCTGATAATCAGTCGATCCCTATAATAGATCAGACAACACACATTTAAATTTATAGACAAAAATGGGAAACAAAGGCGTCTTTAGTGGAGTGGCACAAATATTTATCACTAATTCAAACATCCTGGGGTTGAATTCAAGTGAAAATGTTTTCAGTTATTAACTGTTGACTTATTTTGACCTTTGTGTTAACTGAAGTCGTTATACTCGCCTTAACACATCTGCTTTGCTAGTTATTCACCAGACAACAAGCGATTTTTCTCATGCATATGTTGCTGTAACGTATATTCTATTCATGATGGAACATTTATGTAGCCATATACACAATAACAATCACTATAAAAAAACAACATCGATGAGAAATCGTTGTGTCATACTGCATGTTTTAAGTACTACTGTGGTTCAAATACATTTTCACTGACGCAGTGTACCGAGTCAGTACAGTAGACTAATTAAATTTGGTCTCGAAGATAATTTGCACTATCAGTATTGCAATTAAAACCATACTGTTCCATACTCATTACCCTTCGATTAGAATAATGAGTCATTAACGCTGCTGGATAGTGAATATGTGCCCCAACAGGAAAATTAATGATCCCATCTAAACTGACTCATGAACTTCTGCCTCCTCGAACATATTGGAAAAGTTTTCCCACAACAAAGAAACGGAGGCTTGTTTTCTTTGAAGCTCTCCACCCCTACAGAACACAGATTAATGTCTCATAACTAATGTAATGGCTCAGAACATCACACGTGACCTGCATGAATGTGATTTTGTTTGTTCCTAGCAAATGATTTGGAGGAAAAAAGAAAAGTAAGCGACTAGTTTGTCAAATGGTAAGAAAGAAATCCATGTCCTATTTTTGTCCAAGTTGTAGCTGATACACCAAAAGGTCATTTTATCATGTAAATTCCAGGGAAAAATGCACTCATTGCTACAATATAGACAATATATGGATGTAAACAGGAAAATATTAATAACTTGTAACCAAAACAATACACAAAAAACAACTTATCTTTAACTTGTATGTTAAGACATTTATATTTAAAGTAAGATTCTTCTATGTTTTGGCAAGAAAGAGATGATAAATTAAACACACATCACTGCTACATTTAATAGCGAGCAATCACCGGGGTAATTTGTTTTAAACAGTAACCGAGAGGTAATTTTCTTTGTGTGTGGGTGATAAAATGCATCTCAGGATTTTTATTTTTATGACATTGGACAATTGGGCCTTGCACAAGCACAAACAGGATTGTAGTTAAGTGCAGACTTTGTTTCACCTGCTTTAAAAGTCAAGCCAGCCTATCTCACACTGTGCTATGTTTTTAAACAGATATTTGGAATTTCTCCAGTATTTGTTTATTGACAGTAGAGAGCAACAGAAAGCATGTAGGAGGAGGAACACAGTGCCGACAACTCAACTTAAAACTGAAGACGATGATGCACCCCAAAGCACTGGAATAAATTATGCTTGCCGTGTCAGAACGAGGGAATTTGTTGTTCTAAATCTTGGTTGAAGACTCACTTTGACAAACTGTTTCATTTTGTCTTGTTAACTTCATTTTTCTTCAGTTTCTTCTCAAGCAGTTTTACAAACGAAGGAACCGTTTGCACATGTATGTTATGAGGCAGGTGGGCATTATATCAGAAACTTTAAGACTATTTTTGTAATGTTTCTGTGCTCGACCTTCATCTGTTTTGTAAATGTAACACACCATTTGCCTGATGAAAATTGAGCACTAAACACTGCAAATAAAAGTATTTGTGAAAACTGGACAGTGTGCAGGAGTCTGTCTGAAATGTTTGGTTGAACGGTTTTATCAGATTCTACTACAGGTTTACTTTCATCGCCCTCTGTTACTGCATTCCCTGCTTTAATAGAGGAGTTCTCGATCTCGTGTTTTTTGCTGTATTGTAAAATCAATTTGGAATCTTTGCAGCGAAAGCATGATAAACATCTTCCACCACGAGACGCAGTTAATTTCCAACAGTGCCGTAATCGTGCTGTGTGCCTCTGAACACTTAATTATCAAAACCAGTCACTGTGTCGTGCTATAGGTGGCTGTAACTTGCAAATCTGCCAGTGCAGTATGATGCACGGAACCCCCCCAGTGTGTGCTGTTGCACTATCATGCTCCTGGAGTGATTTATTATAAAAGTTTCATCCAGTATATCAAGGCAAAGCATTGCCACACCACTGTCAATGCTGCCACTGTAGCTCCTCCAGTTTCTACAGTGCTACATGTTATTCTACGACTTTAAAACAAAAGATGTGGAGAAAAATAGGAATCTGAAAGCTTGATTCTGGGATCTTCCACACTGTCACATCTCCTGTATGTTGTGCTGAGCAGAGATGAGATTTATACACACCGGGGTTTCACTGCAACCTCAAAACGTAGCTCTTGACGAGGGGTGGAGGGGTGGGGACAGATGCAGCATGGCCACCAGGCAAAACCACAGTTATCTTCTCTCCAACTGTTTCCCTTTGATCTCCCTAATCTGCCATTTAAAGAAAAAAGCTCCCAAAGCTGCTACACAGACACTTCTCAGTGTTTCCATCCTCACTGTTGTGTGTGCCCGTAAGCTACTGAAGCGCATCACAAAATACATGCATATACATAATTCAAACCTCTATGTCAACTGTATGAAATCAGAAATTGCAGTGATCATTCTCATACAAAGGCTATAATCCAAAGAATGCAAACATTAGAGATATTTATATAAGCAGTTAATAATCTGCAAACTATTTGGCTGATTAATTCTCAGTTGGTAAACATTTCCTTAGCAGATCCGACAAATGCTTTATCTATAAAGTGTCAGAAAATAATAAGTGCCTCAACCAAGAAGAGGCAGAAAATTCTCATATTTAAGGAACTGAGACCAGCATATTTGGGAGATTTTTGCTAAAAAAAAATGACAGTAGTTTATTAAAAATAACTGCATATTAATTTTCTTTTGACCTACTAATTGACTAATAACATCAGCTACATCAGTAATAAACTCAGCTCAGTCTTGCATTTCCCCAGGTTTATCTAGAGTTCAAGTGAAGAACGAGCACTCTGAAGGTCAGCAAGTTAAATAAGAGTTTAACTTGGTAAAAATAAAGTGGTTCTGAACGTTAAAAAAAGTACATGCAATCAGCATTTTGGTCCCTTAGCTTAAACAAAAAAAACAAAAAAAAAAACACAAATGACTCAAAATCCCCACACTGCCTTTATCTTTAACAGGCTCCAATTATGCGAGCTAATCTGGGCATATTTCCCTGGGGAGGCAAAGACATAATTGCCAGCAATCTGCACAGTGATATCAGCACTGTTCTTGTGTGGCTTTAAAATGACTTGACACATGTGGGAGCGACGGCGCTGCATTGGTTTGAACTCCGCACTTGGCTTCATCAAAAGGGGTCAATTAGAAAAACAAACAGGCCGGGGACTCATTTTGGATGCAGAGGAACTGAATGAGGGCAGATGGTAGGCAGGAGACCGAGCTGCCCTTGAGCGCTGATGTGAAGTCATTGTTGTAAAACACACATTGACAGGGGGGGACGCGCTCACATGCACTGAGGCAGATGGAGCCAGGAAAATCTCAAGATGAACAAAACCCGATAAAACCTAAAGCTACTCTTATACGTACACTGTGAGAGTCTTACCTAACAGCATCTCCACGTGTTTCAGGATTCCTCTGCTTGCAACTCTCCTCTGGGTTCGACTCAGGCTTCTCCTGCCAGCTGATCTCCCATCAGAAGAAGTTGACCGAAAACCAACCAAAGTGCCTCCTCACTGAGCCTCCGTCTCTTCACTGTATCTGTCTTCTCCCCCACTTTGATGCTCTGCCTAAGGTGAAATGGCAGTCCTCTCTCGGTCAATGACACATCTTGGCCGTGATCCAAACCGCCGCAGCGAAAGAACGACAAATATGCGCTTCAATTAAAAGTGTCATGCTCTGCTGATCGCGCTGCCCTTTATGAGGCGACGGAGAGAGAGAGAGGAGAGCAAGGCGGATTGAAAGGAGAAATAAAAGAGGCTGAGAGAGTGTCTGAAGAGCAAGTGTGTATTCTTCTACGTGTATGAGTATGTAAGGGGGAGCGAAAGAGCGAGAGAGGCAGCGACAAAGAGGTGGAGAGAGAGAGCGAGCTGGCAGAGAACGGGCTATTAACAACATGAGCATCCCACATCTCCCCCTGCTTCCTCTTCTTCCTCGCAGCATTTTCTAGTCAAGGGTTCACACCTGCATGCTTCTTAAGGACACTCGAATGAAATTTCCTTCCTGGCATTATTTGACAACAATGGACGTCATTTATCAATCTGTTTCTATTCTTTCTAAAATGCTGCTGTGCTGCGTTGTTCTCAAGCTGCAATCACGGGCACAAGAGTGAGACGTTTGAGAAGTTTTCATTCACTTCTAAATAATATGCAGCACATGTTGAGGTCGGATATTGTTGCGATTCATTCTGCAACAGAGTCATATTTTCCTTTATTCCAGGTTTATATTTCCAATCAGTTATATATTCTGATTTTCTAATCAAAGTTCTCATGCAGCACAATATGATATTATCACTACCATACTTCAGCAGCACAGGTCATCCCAAGTAGCCTTACGTAGCTTTTAAACCAACTGCTTGTATCTTTTTGAAACCCTGATATTGAAATATTTAAAACTTCACAGAGCAATATCTGCATTTTGGAGCGGAACAGGAAGCAGAGCCACATGTGACACTGCCAGAAAAACAGAAGATAAATTTAACAATTGAAAGAAATTGCATGTTCACTGCACGACAACCACTGTGGCCACAAGCATCAAAAACAGATGAACTGCAGAACCAACAACATCACAGAGGAGTCAAACTAACAGTTATGGAGCAATATCTAACTATAATCTGGAGCCAGAACAATATCAGACTGTTACAGACATATCAGTATATATGTTGTTGGTTGTACACCAATATGAAAACTTTTTTTGTATAGAACATATTGTAGAAAAAGTTGCTTGAGATAATTTACGAACATCCAAGAGAGCAGCTAAAACTCCATTATTTGCAATATCCTCACACTGTAAAGATAAACTTACAAAAATCTGTCCACAAAGATGCGTGATACAATGCATTAAACAAGGGGATATTTTAACATTGAAAAACCATGAGAAAAGAGCAAATAAATGTAAAATGACATTTTTTGCTGATTTAAATACAGCAAAACTGGAATTTTAAAGTAACGCCAAGAATGCATTACTACTAGGTGCTTTTACAACAAACAACATGTAAATGAATATTTTTATTAATGATTTCACTAGACTTTATCTGTAATGACACAAAACAGGGAAAATCTATGACATAGCACTAAATTGTAAAAAAAACAATACAATTGTACACTGCAATTTTAAAACATTTTTCAATTCTTCATGAATAATCTTTTCTTTCAAATAAATATTTGTAAACTAATGATATTTTTAGCTTATTTAAATGCAATAAATATAGTGTAATTTTACAGCGCACATTACAAAAGAACAAATTAATATTTGTAAAAATACAGATTGTTCACGTGGACATTATTTATACTTTTGGCCCATTTATGGTATTTTACAGTCAATACTTTTTCTGTGATTGTACTAGATATCATCTGCAATTTAACAAAACTGGAAAAATCTGTTAAAAAATAAAAATAATTTACAGTGCAACACTGTCTGCAGCACATGTAGCAGAGTACGTATTACACTGGAGCCAAAGGTGGTGAATAAATGTCTACCTTCACAATAACATGATAACTAGTTTGTGAAATATATCGTTGGAAAGTTAACAACACCTTTGTTTTTCCTTCTCAATATCATTTTAACATAAATATATATGTATATATGGGTTATATATAAAATATGTCAGACAATAAATCCATATATTCCCTTTTAAAAATGGTATTCCCAGACAGCAGTGGCCTCTCTCCGCAGGTAAAATTCCAACATACCGCAAGAACTGCTCAGGAACAGCTTGAGAAAGAGTCCAAAGCACCGATCTGACCTCCAAACTCCCCAGATCTCAATCCAATCAAGCATGGGTCAGAGCTGTTTTGGTTGCACAAGAGGCGCCTTCACAATATTAAACAGCTGGTTTATTGATGCAGTATTAATTCTTAACAGCAACTTTACAATTGCTGCCTTTTTTTGAGTTGGGCTAATGGTTAGAACAATAGCACATATCATGATCTAAAGGAGCTTTATGAAGTCAAGACCTCGTCCTTAAAGAATTGGACATTTCTACAACTAAGAGTGACCCACATCTGCCATTTATTGAAGAATGAGCAGCATTCTGCAAAGAGCTGAGACAGATTGAAAGCTTAAGAGATAGTAACATGTCCCTATATGCAAATGTTTATTTTTTTTTTTACACAAAAGCTGGATTAATTAGCAGATTTTTGATTCATTATGAAAACACTGCAAATGTCCAAAAATGAGTTGACACTCCGTAATGAGTTATGAACGCATGCGTAGCATATTCATACGGCAGCTCTTTCTCCACTCAGTATTAATTTAAACTATTTGAGATTAAGTGTTTATTTTAATGAGCAGGTGGGAGAGATTATTGTTCAACAAATAGCTCGCTAATTTTCCTGACTAATCGTGTCATGATTACTAACTCTTCTGTTGAGCAGAGCTGGATTTTGTGCTGCTATGCTCTGCTCCACCACTGAATAAAACGTTTTACAGTCTTTTCTGTGTGATATACATTAAACAGTTCTTTGAGTTGGGATGTATTAACCACAGTGACGGCCTTGGCAACACCACTGGGAAATGAGCTAATGCCTGCATGTAAAAATATTCCATCTAACAGTCAATTTAATTCCCCCATTTAATCCGTCTTCTACTGACTTAGCTTATTTTTTATCTCTTCGCTCTTTCAAAGTCCGGTTTATATGTCTTTTCATATTGCCTCGTGTTTATTTCCTTAACGCCTTTTATGTCTTATGTAATGCACTTTGAAGTGTCTTGTTGTTAAAATGTGCTTTACAAATAGGCTTACCTTGTCTTTTATCATATCTTTCATGGATGTTCCACTGCTTTATACTTTCTCCACTAAATTTCAAAGAAAAATTTACTTTTCTAACAAAAATCCCATAAAATAACAGACGTAGCACTGCTACTTTGCTGTATCGTTCTGTTATAGTATTGCGAATTTTTATGTAAACCTGAGTACTTTTTGCAGATTTTCTCAGGTATAATATGCAGCAAGTTACACATTTTGTGATTATTTCAACAATGGATGTATTTTTAAATATTAATGAGTCGGTACAGAATATGCATTAACCTCAGGATTTGCCACTATGTGCTTTAGGCTGCTGAAGAAGAGGGCAGGAGAAGGTTCAGTGCATCTGAAAACTCGACTCATTCCAGAAGCACATAGTTTCTACATTTGCATAATCAACACAAAGGCAGTTGTGCACTGCTGGGGAGGGCAAGCCTTTAATGCATTGTTATTCATTCGACAGTCACTATAATCACTTCAAATAAACACAATTATAGCCACAGTCTCTACCCTGGAACCCTGGCCTGAAATGTCAAGTGTTGTCAACACGCACAAGCAGTCATGTTCCCATCGCTTCCAGGGACAGTGCATTGACTTACATTCATTTCCTAAATCCAACCTGAACATAAATCTAACCTTTAAACCATGTCTTTACCTTTAAATGTAATGATTTATGTTATAAGGATTTGCTTTTGTCTCCAAAAGGGAGGCGAGTCCCCACATTATGCTTATGTAAACAGATTCATGTCCTCACAACACGAGTAATACCAGCACACACACACACACACACACACATCTACACACAGCTTGTGTCTGCCCTGTGTGCTCCTTCCTGACTCCTTGTCCACTTGAATAAGTGTGGTGTGGAAGCACAACACTGACCAATCCTGACAGTTTTACACTTGATTTCAGGCTGCGGCATCCAAATGAAAGTGCAGGGAGAGGGCCTCGAGCAGAACAATCGCATGTCGGCCACACAGACCGTGCTTTCATGCAGCCACGGACCTCCTAAACATCAGCTGTTCTACCTACTTGTGGATTTTGTGTGTGTGAGACTGACATGTCATGTTACTTATGGAAATCACAGACTTGGTAAAGGTTATGAGAGAGGACAGGGAGACAGAAACAGAGATGATACGGGTTTACAAAGCCTCTTGTTTCATCATTTCAGCATCCTGCATTATCACAACTTACTGCATGCAAACATATAGCTTTACTTCCTAAATACACATAAAATGAATAACTATATAAAGACATACACTTAATTTATCACGTCAGACTAATTAATTTCAGAAAGCAAGGCTTAACTCCAAGACAAATCCAAATTTCCACTCCTCATGTTTGTTTTTAGGTATTTAAATATATTCACTGACTCTACAGTGATTCTGCTTCACATGCAGAATAATGACTCATGTTTTCACAAACACAGCCCCAAATGCACCGCTATCTAGAATACCAAAAAGAACCTGTTAACTGTTCTCTTTCACTCTAACATCCACATACAGCTTCCTCAGTAATTTCTGCGACATCCCTGACCTGTTTCAATCACAGAGCTGATGTGAATACTGAGGAACAGGTGTCCACTTTAACGCAATCAGTCTATGAGGGTTGCAGTGCTGAATCCAGCAGCCAGAGTCAAAAAAAACAAAAAAACAACATCACCCCCTTTTTTGTGTCACTGCAACTCTGTGTCCAGATAGCACTCCTTGCTGAAAGCCTCAGACTGTGCAGAATAGTAGCTGATGACAGATCAAGTGACATCTGAGAAAATAAAAAAAAGTCAGCTTTTGCTCGGCAGCCTCTGCTGTATGAAATGAGGCCAAGCAGCACCAAACTCCGGCTGATAAATGTCCTATTTCACAGCTCACATAATATGTTTCAGCATGTTTGTGTGTGGATATGTGCCTGCAGACATAGTGCTCTTATGGCTTCTTCTTCTTCTTTTTTTTTAAACACTGTGACTACTGTAGGTCGGCGTACAGGAGCAGGAACGAGTCAACCTTCAGAAAAGCATTAAGCCAAGTCAATCTCTATCTGAGAAAATTACAGATTTTCCATTAGTGAGGGGAAGTTGTGCTTGAGTAAGACAAAAAGCTTTATTTTTCCTCTCGGTGGGCAAATTGTTATAAACGCTGAAGGAAATGTGGTAGGTCACCTCTCTGAAAGGCATTATTATTCAGGATGTGTTGTTGAACTGTCTTACTTTATAAATCAAATCTAAGAAGACTGGAAATCCATGTAGGGTCAGGTTAACTTCAATTTTTAGCTAGAGGTGTAATAATGTAGGTGTAGAGCGCATTCCCAGTTATGTATGAGTGCACATCATGTTGCAGTGTTTCGTGTAATCTGTGGAAACAGGACTTTTGTTCCTTGATTTGTCCTTTAAAACAACTTAAGCAACCCCATAAAACAGCACTAAGAAGTGAAAACGTCTCTTCTTTTACTGTTGCCTCATAACTAAAGCTATGGACACAATAATAATAACAGCATCATCATCTGTATCAGCCAGTAAAGGGTTTAAAATTTAATGCAGCCTAAAATAACAATGACAGGCAGATAGCGGTTTTCCTCAGAAATGTTGTATAACAATAAATGTTTTATGTGTAGAGATGTTTTCTTATTTTTAAGTAAATGTGTACATTTGAAAAGTATTATATTGTCTGCATTAGCCAGCGTGTATAAATAGAAGTAGGCATAATAATATGTCAATTCCACTCCAGAGGAGATTTTATGTTCTCTGCAATTAGGTGGAAAAAATATGTACATTAGCAATCACCCAAAATGAACTGGAAAAAAGACAGCATATCAGTTATCAGCAAAAATCCAATATCGCGCATCCCTAAATAAGATGCATCATTAAACTGTGACGAGAATGACAAAAACAAGACAATAATGACTCTGTTGACAATTAGGAGTTCAGACAGAGAAGCAGTGGCAACTGCAAAAGTGACCATTAACCATCGAACTCTCAGCTGTATGTGAAAAGATAAAGTAGGATAATTCACGTCAGAGTAGAAAAACATTTACAAGCAGCAAAAAGCTTGTGACTGAGGAAGTCATTTTATGGTTTTGTTTACTTTCAAAAGGTACTTTTACATAAGCTACTTAATTCTAAACAACAGTAATTTTTTAGACGGCAAAAGGTTGCTTCAACTTTTCACTGTGAATGTACCTACATTTTTTCATCAATGTTACCATATAGTGAGATTCTGCAATCTGTTTTTTTTTTATATCTGTCAGTGCACAAACTCTGAATGATGTGGAGTAGACACTAACATGTTATATTTAATATTTTGGATATTCATTGATTTGTCTGCCTAATTGGTGTGAATATATGTGGAGAAGAGTGCCAGCTTCTTTTCTCCTGGTTGCACCTCTAGAGAGAAGTTAGTTTTTTACATACTGATATGATCTTTATATGTTAGATTTTTCACACATTGTCAAAACAGATCCCTCTAAAAAAAACTGAAATTCTGCAGGAAGGGTGCCAGAAAAAAAATACAAAAAAAAAAACACGTTATGATACTGTAATGTTCAAAGACTGCAAAAAGAAACGGTGAAATTAATAGATGTCTGTAAATTAACTATATTCTTAGCAGATTTAAATACAGCAAAAATATTAAAAAGCTGAATGTTGTAAAAGAAGGAATTGATACTGAAAATACAGGAGCTGGAGGTTGAATTATGTACCATTCTTTATTCTTTATACACATCACTAATAATGATAATGGTGAAATAATGACATTTTAGGCTCATTAAAATATAGTAAAAAAAAAAGGGTAATATTAAATGTTGTAAAAGAATGAATTACAGATTCTTGATGTGGAATTCATTTACAGTTTTTTCCAGTTTTTTAAAAAAAAATTTCTTCATTACAGTCAACATGCAAGTAACATTTTTTTGTTTACTTCTTGGTTTCTATAATTAAACTAAACAGCAAATCATTAAAAATATATAGATAATTAAGTTTATTAAATTGATTTTCACAATGTATCTGTTTAGGTATCTTGCATATCTGTCTTTGTACATGTTTATCGTCATAGTACTACAGTCTTTATTTTAATAATGTATTGTAATAATTTAAATACTCAGTTTAGATGTATTGACTGACAGGTAAATATTACCGGACTCTGTTGGAAAAGACATTTTACAGTGACAAGTGTGCTATTTGGATATGAGATAAACATGTTAAATTCAGGTTAACCTAAAAGCATACATGTCTGAAAGTGGCTCATATCTTAGCATTTTGCAATGTAATTCTGTGGTACTCCTTTGCCTGCACACACATTACACCAAAAACTCTGAAAATCATAACAGTGAATTGTTGTCCTGCAGTTTAGTGCAGAGTGTAGGAAGTGGGAAGCGCTTTGCTCTGTTCCCTTTTCAAAAGGCCCCCAGTGAGAACCATCCCATTAAAATCTCTTTTCATTTGAGCAATCACTTCATGAAGCTAAATAAAGGGAAAGTTAGTTCAGCTGTGGGAAGGGAATGGGTATTATTAGGCTGGTTTCATTGCAGCACACGCTGAATTATACTAACAGTCACCTTAATTGACTTGGCTCGTCCTCTTTCTCCTCTTTACAATTAAAAAAGCAACAGGGAGAATGGCTTACTGAGAATATTGCGTGTGAGAGATTTTGGATAAAAGTTCCAATTTGTATGAACTTGTGTGAGAAAATTTTACTTTCTCATTTGCATATACTGTGTGCTAAATGCACTGAATGAAAGAAATCAGATTTGAGCAAAAAATAGACCTTCTGTTAATTAGGTGGAAGACTTAAAGTTTTTTTAGCGATAAATTCCTTGTTCGTAATTATTTAGGTTTGTGCGTGTGTACACATCAGTAAATAATACATATTTATACAGTTTATAGAGTCAATCTGCAGAAATGTTCCAGTATACAGTAACAAATTAATTATGCATGTGACCCCTAAGCTAAAGCAGAAGACGGCTATTCTGATGCAAATATAACCACAAGATATTCACCACCTTTTCTGATAATGGGTTATTTGTTGTCCGTAAGTTGTTTTGCATTTATTTTGCTCTCAGCTTTTTTATTGTGATTTGTAGCTTTCTTTTGTCTTGAGATAGTAAAGTGGATATTTGTGGGGTTTGGACATAAAACATTTGAAAAAAAATCAAGTTTGGGTTTATGATGCATTTGTCATTATTCATTGTCATTATGTAAACCAGATAAAATCAAGCAGTAGAGGGAAAAATCTGAACCAGAGGCAGAATCGGAAATACTTCAGTGATCTCGAGGGGAAATTGTGCGATTAATCAGAAACGCAGTGCAGGAAAGTGGGAAAAATCAGGCAGCTGTGTCTTTAAAAGGACCATCTACAGGCTCTTTTCCTGTCCATGATGCACTTGATTTTTTTTTTTTTTTTGCTTCAAATAAACAATTTAATAAACCATTTTAGTCCAGGCAATTGTTTGCTGTACTGCTCAGTTTGACTGGTATTGTCAGTTTCTCAGCAGAGCAAACAAACGGGGTCAAACGCTGCGGGGTTCATTTAACTGGTTCAAACATGGCAGGTGTGAAATCACTCTGTGCCCTGCGAGGGGAAACAAGAGGCTCTTCACCCTGGGGGACTGACACCAGCAGGCCACGAGTGAGTCTCAGCTTAAATATCAATTAGCAGATGACATGGTTCTGACAGCGCAGCGATGATGTACAGTAAGCAATGCAGTCGGTCGTCAAACGCATAGACGTTACAGTGGTGGTAATTCAGTCCAGTTGAATTCAGTTTTATTCATACAGCAGCCAGGGCATTTCACAAACAAACAGACAAAAATCCAACAAATCCAAGGATTCCCTTTGAGCAAGCTATAAGCGAAAATACTTTGCTATTCTGCCTCGAACCCAAACAGCCATACAGTGGTTTGCTTCCACCCTCTGAGCACAAGAAAACAGGGGTGTTTCCTGATTTAGCGCTCTTATTAGTGGCAGGGAAAAATAGATGATTTACACTTCTATTTGGTTAGGTTTTAACAGAAAAACAACTCTGCTAGGGTAAGAGAAAATTAAGGTTTTCAATTTTCAATATTATTATAATGAACAAAGAGGTAACATTAAGGAATACTAGGCGTTAAAAGAAATGTTGATTTGTTCAATCTGTGGTCACAAAGATGCCACTAACAATGGTTTTTCTTCCTTTAAGCTTCTATTAGGCTATTTCACTGATTAGCCAGTTAATCTAAAACAATTAATTTTACACCCAAAAAAGACCACTGAGGGTCATGCCATTGGGACAAACTTAGTATGATTTTATTCAGCACAATACGAAATGCAATTTACATACTAAAGTGCAAAACTGTAGGAGCAAACTTCAAATTCCAAAACGACTAAAAAGAAAAAGTAAAGAATGACAGCTTGTTATTCAGGTCAGTTGTGCACCTCCACTACAAATCCAGATTTCTGTATAACTACTTAATAAAGTGAAAAGGTTTGGTTGGTAAATTTAACAAAGTGAACACAGTCAAAACGACTAATTTCTCCAAATTGTATAATTTAAATAAATTGTGAAATTTTATAAATTGCATAATTGTCCTCAGACTCTGCTAGCAGGTCTGAGCTCTGGGTAAATAAAGCTGAAACCTTTGCACAGCCGTCATCTTTAAGTCATGTATGTGGCGAGTTTGTCAGATCACGCTGCAGTGATCAAATCACGACTGTATAGGGGTAGAGCAGCAGCTTGGAAGTGACAGCTGGTTAACATGTCGTCCTAATGAGCTGCGATTCAGTCACTATTTCATACTTATGTCATTGCCTGACAACAGAAAAATATGTAAATGAGCTGTATAGGGAATTCATTTTAATGAAAAGACAGTATAGAGGAGCATGGAAAGAAGAAAAGCATGTAAAGTGCCTCCATGTCAAGTAATACCTATTTCTCAGGTCTCCTGCATTGCAGTAGTGCTGCTGTGGTTTGCCACCAAAAGTTGACAGAGTGCACAAACCACCCTTTTGTTTTTGATCATCTAAAGTACTCATACACTTTCAAAGCCTTAGTCTAAAACAAAACAAGCCAGAGATGACTAATGTAAGCAATGTCACTTAGTTTTACGGAAGAAAATGCTTTGTTATAAGGAACTAAAGCACAAAAAAAACACTGACGTTGCATTTTCATCCATTATGCCGACAAATCAGTGCAGCGCTACTTGTTGACCACTCCATCCACCTTGAGCTCCTCCCGATGCAAACATTGCAGCTGTTTAACAATGTCGTCTCACTTCCTCCTTTGCTCCTGTTATTACCTCTGACAAGGAGGTTATGTGACACCTGGCATTTGTGTGTCCGTCTGTCTGTCTGTCTGTCTGTCTGTTAGCAAGATAACTCAAAAACGCCTGGGCAGATTCACATGAAATTTTGAGGGGATGTAGACTATGGTATGAGGAAGAGCTGATTTAATTTTGGTGGCAATCCGGAAAGGATCCTGCATTCTGGATCACTTTGAATTTTTTAGTATGTGGTCCAAAATATGACAAATCATAGGTTAGTATGTCGTCCAACAAATTGGAGCAAGGTGTCCAGATAGCTCAACTGGTTAAGAAGATGATCTGTAAACAGAACTGTGTCAGAGATGCAGGTTCGATTCCAGCTCATGATCCTTTACTGCATGGGTTTCCTGTTTTCCTCTCTATCCTTGGCGGAGGTCTGCACTCTCTGAGTGCTTTTCTAGTTATTACTATGACCATAGGAGTGGTCTGTTACAATGACAAGTAGCTATGATCAGAATAAACTGCCTGCACTTTTTCATAAGATTACAGTCTGCAACAATTACTGATGTCCAAGTATGTGTAAGTAAGTGTGTAGTATAACACCATTTTCACCCATTTCTAGTGAAAACACCGTCATGTCCCTGTATTTATAAGATAAAAAGAAATCCCCATATCAAGCCCAGGTATTAAGATGACATCCTGCACACATTACTAGCACATTGCCATTGTGTAACTATTTTTTTCTGTGTGTTTGTTTCGTCCTTTACATCCCACCATGAAACTGCTTCTAGACACTAAGTTGTACTACACATTTGGATTTTTTTAGAGGGCACAAAAAAGTGTGCTGGTATTCTCCTTTTTTAAAATTGTATATATGCCACCATCCCATTGCAATACACTGAGGACTGATGACATTAAAGGGGGACTTCAGTTTTTTTCAACCTGGGGTCTGTTTTCATATGTCATTTCATACATGTGAGTGATGGAGAAATGAATTTTGAGAAGTGAACGAAAAACCTCCATATTACCTGGCGATCGCTGTTTATTGTGGTCTGTATCCAAATCTCAGGACGCTAGAAAACAAATCTCATTCCGAAATCGCACAATAACTCGCGCCAAAACCAGTGTTTTGGCGATTTCGCGAGCTATCGCTTGGATACAGACCACAACAAACAGCGATCGCCAGGTAATATGGAGGTTTTTCGTTCACTTCTCATCTCTACTATGTTGTGGGACACTCATTGAGACTATCCGAGCCGGTCAGTGTGGGAAAAAAAGCACGTTAGGGCGGACTTTGACGCGGGGGGGCAAGTTGCCCCATACTTTTCGCTAGCTGAGCTGCTAGCTGAGCTGCTAAGCTGCCTGCCTGGCTAAATACTGGAGCTATGTCGAAAATTCATTTCTCCATCACTCACATGTATGAAATGACATGTGAAAACAGACCCTAGGTTGAAAAAAAAACGAAGTTCCCCTTTAAGACAGAGCAGTATTTCTGACATTACTTCACCTTTATTTCAGAGAAATGTGTCAGTGAGGGCAGTGCTTCATCAGAGAGAACGAATAAACTGGAGCAGAATGGAGGTCACATTCAAAAGATCACATGCACACTTCAGTTCACTATCAGTTTGTTGTCACACTGTTATCATTCTCCACATAACAAATCTCTTTAGTTAAAATATACAGTCAGAATGATTTACTGCTGCTCTCTACAATCAGACAAGCTGCGTCCCAATTCCAAACTAAATGGAAGCAGGTTTTCACCAGGTTTTGAGCTCAAGAGGGAAACATGCGTTGTATAGTGTGTTGTTGATGAACTCTGTTACCTCATTCTGTAATGCATACATAGAATCAGCTGTAATTACACATACAATAAATTACGGAAGTTGTTAAAAGCTCTAAAAACGCCTTAGAAAATAAAATGTATATATATGTCCACTGTCCAGTTGTCAATTTAACTTGCTGCTGTAAATGTTTGCATAAAACAATCAAGCATTTTTAGACACTAACTGCACAGGGATGCAACAAAGGATTATTGTAATTATCAATTAGCATGTTGGTTATTTTTTCAAGTAGTCAAATCTTTAATGTAATGAAATAAAAATAAATAAAAATAGCCATTACATTTCTGTGAGCCCAAGGTGAATTTAAAATGTCTTGTTTTGTCTCTTTACAGTCCAAATACATTAGATTTAGAATCATAACAAATAGAAAAGAAGAATAAAAAAGTGATAAACTCTCATTTAAGAGTTTCTGGGACCAGAATTTACGACTTTGCAAATGATTATTAAAAGTGTTAATTCATTTTCTGTCAGACACTAGTTTCAGCTTTTATATTGATCCTTTTCATGTTTAAACATCAAGCTTTGACTTAAACAGAGCCTTTTTTGAAAGCAGATATTTTGGCTCATTATAGCACAAGTGAAATATTAGTGATGACTCCACCTGAGTAAGTGTCCCAGTAAACTGCTTCAGTGAGACAACACTAAAAGTCACCACATATGTCTTTAATCTGCTGGTTTATACCTTGTTAGCACAGGAAAACTCCAGGAACAACAAGCACACACTCACAAGCAAACAAGCAAGTGCAGATAAATTGTATTTGATGTGTTTAAAAGTGTTTGGTAAAAGAAGAGCAAGTGTTTGTCAGTTTGTCTACAGCACTGCTGCGCTGCCAGCCTTATCACCTTGCCTTTATTAGCACCGGTAATGATCAATACGTTGTTTCAAGTCTGTCAACACCCTTTGCATCACAACAGAGGCCACTGCTGAGCCTTCAGATAGTCTGCATGGTAACGCACTGTCACATGGATGTCAATTTCAGATGTCTGTACACTCCTGCTTCACAAATTTCACAAGAAAAATAACACTTGTGGTGTCATCCTGCTTCATTCATTATGTTGCTTGTAGATATTATTTTTCTGTTAGTGTTTTCACCTAGTTTGGAACAGTTAATTCTCTTTGTACTTTACATTTAAGCTGCAGAAAGGCAATGATCCATAGTGGGCTTGCTGCCCTCCATATAGTGGATTACTGAGTGTGTATAGCAGTGAATGAGAGGGAGATTTTGAATACAGCCCTCTGCTAAATCCTGAAGATGTAAAAAGTCACATCTACTTATACAAGACAGTTTTTGCCACTTGCTAGATAAAGAGTAATGTTGGTTTCCACACCAAAAAGCTGAAAAAGTGCCCATTTCAACCCCAATTTCCACAGCAGCTAACATACACTCATAGTAAAGAGATAATTCCTGAATGAATCAGAAACATAAAGTTGGTTTCTGGATACAGGAAAGTCAAAAACACAAAAGCCAGATAGCAGAGCCCAAAATCACTCACACACCCATAATAGTCTCTCCTTTTGCACTGGATCAGTCTCCCATTCTTAAGTATGAATGATGATCTGCAAAGGCTATTATCTGACACCGAAAAAGTCAATAAGATTCTGATGACAACAGAATAAGGTTGGAATCAGAAAGAAATTAAACAATGGCTATAAAATAAGTCCAGTCTAATGTTCTGTATTTGACTGAAACAGCTAAATATGTGTCGTAGGACAGTCTCATAAATCAACGTTAAAATGTGTCATTTTCTGGCCAGTTGTTCATTAGAGGATTTTTCCTGATTGATCAAGCTGGTCAGCGTGGCAGAGTGACACAGGTGCTGCTGACTGAAGGAGATTAATGGCCCTTCGTCAAAACAGGTGTGCAGAAACTACTTGGAAACTGCGAGGGGCTCTTCTGGAATGATAAATGTATACTCAGTGCATAACATCTTCTCATGGTTTGCAGATGTGAACGTGACTGAGACGGTCGAGTTTTTGGAGGCAAAAACACCAAACAGCACAACTTTTGCCGTAGTGTAAAGAAGCTAATCTGTTTCAGATAAGTCATGGTGGCTCCAAACTAGGAATAGACCAATTATCGACCTGGCTGATTATCGAGGCCGATATTTGGCATTTTGCGATTATCGGTATCTGTGGTTTTATTGTTTGATTATTGAGGAATTAAATGTGCTACTTCAGGTCTAATGTGGCCTCTCTCTGTTTGTTGTTACTCTGTATTCTCAGAAATGTCTCAAGTGGAGACAAGAAACAAGATTTTGCCACAAACCAGGAAATTGGCTCCTCTCACAGTTGCTGAGGCTATGCTAATGGCTAGCAGCTAAGCTAGAAGGCAGTCACAGATTAATCTGAAACAGAGTCTGGAAAACAATAACTAA
Source organism: Acanthochromis polyacanthus (assembly GCF_021347895.1). Lineage (NCBI taxonomy): Eukaryota > Metazoa > Chordata > Actinopteri > Pomacentridae > Acanthochromis > Acanthochromis polyacanthus. The sequence continues at coordinate 10,342,129 of NC_067131.1, read as the reverse complement.
TAATATGTAAGATGTGGACCTTAGTGGGCAATGAGTGTTATATTATAGTAAAAGATTAAGAAAATAGACAACAATAGCAGATAATTTTTGATGATTTTGGCAGGAATCAAACTGATCCATCTCAGTCGATTCCATAAAATCAGAGGTGAGCATCCTACTTTAATTACACCCATCACATGCTGTTAAAACATAACACTTAATGCATATCCATTCTAAATATGAGTTATTGGTCTGTCTTGATTACCAATCAACAGCATCAGTATCGGCCCTAAAAAATGCAATAAAAATGTAATTATTTTAATTTATTTTTAAAATAATACTAATAATTATGAATGATAATAAATATAGATGTTGGTTGTTCATCCTTTTCTTGTGGCATTAATCTGTAAAATCTTCTGTCTATGCAGCAGAGAAATCCAAACTACCATGAACGCTGTAAAGCTGTTTGCACCACGGCATGAACTCTTATGTTAACGCTTTATGTGGAGAGAAAAGATTAAAACGCTGCAGATGACAAAAGAACAATACCACTGACAACAAAGCGGCACTTCAGTATAAATACCAATTTGTCTGAGTTCATAATTCAGTGTTTTTGTTCAGAGTGTAACAGGTGGTGATTAAACTGTGGTCATTTTCAGGCATTTTGCTGTTCTGTCAAGCAAATATAAAGTTATGAGATGTTCAGTCAGTGTTGGTGAAGGTCTAACATATTGTTCCTGTTGTCACATTTTTCAGCTTCTTTATCACACATCACTGGAAGAAAAATTTTGGTACAATTTATAAAACAAATGCTGATTTTGTCCCATTTAGATGCTCCAGTTCCAGCACTCAGGTATTGCAAAGAACGTCTCACTGACATGCCTTAGTGGGACATTTAAATGTAATGGAGCCATCATTAATTTCATTAGTTACACCTCTGCCTTTCCTGCTCAATGTCTGCTGTGGGAAACGTCCATTAGTGTGGGGACTACCTAGCCTCTTTCTGTCTGTGCATGTTTTTCATCTTAATTTGCCTTAAATGTCAGGTCTAAATGGCAAATGTGTGGTAAAGCTCTCGTCTGGTATTCATCTCCGTGTGACTCACTTTTGAAGCATTGAATTCAAAAACACTGAAAAAACTTTGAAAAACCACCAAAGTCACCAAAGCAGGCAAGTTCCTTCCTCACTGGCTTTTTTTCCCCCCCACAGAGTTTCATCTGCGAGCCCTGACTGCCAAAAATGACACGGCTACACAGCTTAACAATGGCTACATTTTGAGGAAAACACATTTTATGCCAGATTTCATTGGTGGCATATCATAAATATGTGTCCAATCAACATATCTTTGCCATTTATTTTATTGCTTTATTATTGCTCCCTCTCAGACAACCAATGACAAATTATATGGGGTAGGATTTATCATAGTTGTATCGCAGAAAATAGAGGAAAAACTTCAAACTTGTATGTATATAAAAAGGTCATATTTTAACCCAATTCATGCTGCTTTCCTCAGCCTAACCATTAGTTTTGGTGCCTAAACTTAGCCAAGCTTCAAACGTGTAGTTATCAATGTTAATGTGTTAACTAAAGTCAGATATTTTCCTAAATCTTACCATGTAGATTTGGTGTCCAAACCTTACTAGACAGTGAGTGAAAATGAAACACAAATGTAAACAAAATGTAACTAAGAATAATGTCACCAAATAAGACATGAACCCTGTTTTCAAAGGGAACGGTCCAATTGCTGATTTATGCCTCTGTCAGTTTAGTTGCACAGGAACATAATTATAAGAGACAGCATTGGATCAGCAGTGAATTTCTGAATAAAAATCATACTAGCTCCAAAGCTTCGTTTCACTTACAACTGGGAAAACTCCACTTAAACTAGTAAATGGTCGTTTAGTTGGGATCCCTTAACATAGTTTTGGCGCATTCTCCTGCTTGCCATGGATGTAATTCTGGTTGGTACCATTTATCACCCTAAAATTAACATCATGAGCTTCGATCAGCGTAAATTCCCTGCAAAGCTACTATAATACAGAGTTCATTAACCATGCTGTCCACCATTTATCATGTACCCAACAACAACACACTGACACCAAGACCGCAAAACCACAAAAGAAATCGGCACAGAGATAAGAAACATCAGCCATACAAGCACAAAGAAAGTATCAGAAACTTTGAAAAGCACCGAAAAGGGGGCAAATTTAATAGAAAATTCCTCCAAAGACGTGGAGCATTCATTCATTTTATATAGTGCAAAAATAATTATGCGTTCATCTATCTGGGGTTCATCTTCCTGTTATCTGGTATGAAGCTACTTTACCAGGATATATTTACAAAGAGCCCAGTCAACTTTCACATTAAATAAGAGCAATAATCTACATTAAATCAGAACATACGAGAACTCTTCTAGAAGAAAGCAAAACGCGTCCATCCCTACCTGCACTGACGGCCTTTGCCAGTCGCCGGAGCCTCCTCTGGTGTGTCTTTCCTCTGTAATGGATCTGAGCCTGGGCGCTGGAGTTCAGCTGGATGTTGCACACCTGGCACACCGTGGCACTCCCGCTGCCCTGTCGTCGCTCCCGTTTGGCCTTGATCCCCGTCCCGATCCTCCTCTCCTCTTCGTCCTCTTCCTCTTCTTCCTCATCCCTTCCATCCTCACACTTGGGAGGGGGGCTGCCGTCCAGCCAGTCGCTGCTCTTTGGACGTTTCATATCTGAGGAAACACAATATTTTAGAGGTAAGTATCTAGCAGTGTTGAGAAATGGATGTGAAACAGAAGCAACAGTCTCCATGTAAAACGCTCAAGTCACATATGCAAGTTGCTAAAGCCTCCACAGGGGGGCAACAGAGCAGCATGGCTTCATTTAGAAGAGAGGAATACTGCTCTATTTTATTAGCCAAAACTGCAATTTCATGTTCTTTGCCATTGTGCTGCTTGATTTTTAACTGTAACGGGGAGATTTTACAGGCAAACAAAGAACGCTTTTCACCTGATTTTATCTATATCCTTTGACGAGAGCACCAGCTCGTAAAAATGTATCAATATGTCCAGATGCCTGCGTTCAAAACATCCGAGATCCCATTAAAGGGTTTGAAACAAGATACTTATCTACAGACGGCAGATAAATATCTTGTTCCACTGTCTTTCTATTCACCAGATAGTAAAAGCCGATTCGTGGCGTACACAAAGTGACATGTTTCTTTGTGGTACAAGGCAGAGTTAATACCTGTAATGGCTGAGCGATTATGGCAGAGTGACAGCATAAATCAAGCAACAGCTAAGCGCAAGCTCTGCTGTGAATGTGGAAATGTCACCCAAAGTCGACAGTAAGTGAATTCTTTGTTTTGGTTCCGTTCATGTGATAATGGCATCAATTAAGCCCTCGTGGTGCTGGACATTTTATTGCCTGCCTCGTCTGGATTTACCCCCACCCCCCAAATCTTGCCGAACAGAAACCTTCATTTGTAAAATGCTAGCTGTTCTAAAAATTCTATTTGACAAGATGAAAGTGGAATGGAAATGTGTTCACTGGAATTCATCAGCCTCCAACCAGCAACACGGACTTCAAAGCTGCAGCCCATCGCCACAATTATTTGAATGTTAGTCTGGCAGTGGGTAGGAACAGCTGCTGGTGAAGATGTTGACTGCAATAAGGAGTGTCCCAACACATGCCTAAACAGAGTGTTAAAAGATAGTGAACATACCATATTGGCATAATTTCCGAAAGCCAGATACAGACTAAAATAAAAGCAGCACAACATGAACACTCTGATCTCTGACAAGCTTGTTATAATGTTTTATTATTTTCTTCACAATATAATATGGATTTACATGCAAGTTTGACACAGATAAAACTGTGAAAGTGTTTGTCAGCGACTCTTAAACATTTAAGTCACTAAAAGAAAAACCAACCCACTATCTTAGAGATTGTGCTTTTATATGAGCACAGCAATAATGCAACAAAAACACACTGACCAACAAAGTCAACAAATGTGAGCCACAAAATCTTGATAAAGCATTGAACTGAAATTGCTAATGGTTGCTTCTGCCTAAAACTAACCAACACTTTGTACGCCCACCATCCACCCCGTGCACCTCCCTGCAGTTCTGCTCAGCAAAAGAATACTAGGTTTTATTTAATCAAAGAGAAAAAAGCCCTAAAAATAGTGACTATATGTGCCATCACGCCCATCAAATCAGCTTAGCAAACATAAAAGCAGTATTATGGTTATTTAGACAAAAAAAATGAACCCATTCTCAAGAAGAAAACCATATTGTATTGAAAAATTCAAACATTTTTAAAATATTTTATAGTGCTAGACTATAATATATTTTCAGCTAAGCTTTAACGGAGCAAAAGGCCTAAAGTCCTAAAATATCACACTTAAGGCCAAACTAAATAAAGTTGGATGGGATTTTGTCTTGTGCACATGGAATGCATTTGTATAAATAATATAATAAAACATATATAATATAAAATGTATAAAATAAGACTGTGTCCCTATTATCAGGTCAGAACAACATCAAAAAACTCTACAAAAACTGACATTTTGACTGCTGTCTAATCAAAACTGTAAATTTGAGAGTCCAGATGTTGCTAAACCCATTCTAAAAATTCTTACCTACAAATCTACCAAATGTGATGCTGAAGAAATTAATTTCTTCATCCATGTTAATTGTAGTAGGAGCAATTGGCCTCTTTGGTTTAGGCTTGGTGACTGTTGAAAAACGGTCCCAGTTGTGTGTTTCTTCACAGATAACGCTCAGTCCTGGTAAGTGACCTCCATGCCAGAAGAGGGTAAAGTATTGGCATGTTTTTGTTCCAAGTCAATCACAGTTTGGATGCTTGTGTTTACTAATATCTCATACTGTACACAGATGCCACCAGCCTAGGTGTAAACCCTCCAGCACATTGGAACCAGCCGAGCTGCTCCAATCACTCATCTTTATGCGGTCAGCTGGAGTTGGCACCAAGGGCCACATTAAAAAACAACATTTAACAGGTTGCCTGCCGGCCCACAGCTGCTGGTTCCTGCTGGCACTACAGCCAAAGCTGCTCTGCCTGTCTGGCATCAGAAAGAGCAGCTGGGACCAGCTCAGTCCTCTGCTCTGGACCAAATGGCCGAAGAGACCAACGCTCCGCAGAACAATCTGTGGCACCTGCAGCTGAGACTGGAAATCCTTCACAAAAAGATAGTGTTGCTATATTTTCATCACAATATATTAACTTCTAGAGATGCAGTTAAGCCTTACAGGGACCAGTGCTCATTATATGATGTATTTCACAACAGTCTGGTTATTTATATGATGTACTAGTTATCAATCAGTTGACTTTATTGGTCCCAAGTTGGGCAGTTGGCTATACAGCAGTAGGATGAATATATTTACAACACATAAAACACGGGGCACATAAATACAACATTAGGACAAAAGAGCAAAAAACAAGAACAAACAGGTAAATAAAAGACACAGTAACTATATTTTCTGTTATAATGTAGGAGGGAGATGGTAGAACGTATAATAGCGTGTTTGAATCTATTGGTTTTAGCTTGAAGTTTGAGGATAATACCAGACGTAGTGAAGTAAAACTGTAACGTCACTCATTAAGTGCTGCATTTATCTGTTACTAATGAAGTTTTGCAAACCATTAAACCATAAAGTCTGAAAACTTCAACAGTCCAGCAATCCATACTTTTAATCATTTTGCTCTCTGTCACTCAAGAGAACAAATGATCTGAAAATATTAGATGTTTGGGATAGTTGGGTTGTTTCAGTAAAAATTTTGAAGAAAGTTTAACTTATTGCCGTTTTACTTCTGATTTCATTGTGATCTGCAAGATTACGTTTTTTCTTTAGTTTCACCAAAAATCCCAGCAGATCCATTTTTTTTGCCAATTCTTATCTATTTATTTATTTACCTATAACCAGGAAGTCCCATTGAGATTAAAAATCTCTGGTTTTATATCAACACGCATTAGAAAAATAACTATACTCCATGCAAAACTACACAAGATGAATATGACAAAAGATTCAAGAATATTAGATCCTATCACATCCTATAAAACATGTTAAATGAAATCCAACTATTACTAAAACAAATTAACACCAAAAATTTAATCATGAGCCAAACCCCCCCCCCACAAAACTGCAGGTTGGATTTCTGCACTTCCGTGATGAAGCTGTAAAACCTTCACAGTGCTGTAGCTGTTGCTCTGGGCCCTCCAATGATTTATGTAGTGTCGTGCCAAATGTTTTTACAGAAGCAGGTGTAAGTTTTAAGTTGTTCTTTTCTGCAAACGTTGGAAACATATCAGTAAATGAAATGCAAGTAATGAGAATTTAAACTTCTTTTGATCCTTTAAAGCGAACAGGCACCATGAATCTCTCTTCATTGTTCATACTTTGTCTATAATTACAGTTTATTTATATGATTTTTAAAGCCATACTCTGCAGATGAGAACCAACAACTATGCTTCAAAAGATAAATTACTCTAAAGAAATATGACACAACGGAGTGGGATAATAAGCAAATGAACAGACAAATTAACATACAAAAGATGCATATAAATCCAAATATCAGCATAAATACAGATTTAAAAGGGAATTTCTCTTCCACTCTTTGTACTGCCATATTATTTGTGAATTATAATGGCTTACCGATAGTGTTTGGGACACCTTGTTCAGATGTTCCTGCCTACAGTAAAGTGATGTGAGCTGCAAGCTGGTAGAATTATCCGTGCAGACGACATGAGCTCAGCTACACATCCCGTGGTTGCAGATAAATCCCAGCGAGCCAATAGGAGGATCTCTGTGTATCATGAAGCTCTGAGAGGAGTTCAAGCATCAGAAACTTGGTACCTTTTATCAGTGAACACACTATCTGTTGTCCTGTTTGTCGTGCAGCTATCTGGCCTCTGCAGCTCTTTAAATACCAGCACTCATCAGCCTGGCTTTTGGTCGAAAGACAACATCAGAGCCAAGAATATGAAACAGAGGTCATAAAAGATGCTTTTTGTTCTCTTGCACTCTCTGTCCTGATGCTCTGTACAGTTAAAATCCTGAACAAATAAGCATGTCAGAGAGTACAACATGTGGAGGTTTGTGTTTGCTTGACCACACTCAAAAAGCATTCTGCCATAGCAAAGTGGAAAAATAAAATCACTGAACCATTTTTTAGCATCCAAACTGCCCTGTAGCAAATTTGAAGCAGAAAATGGAGGAAAATTTAAACACTTGGTTTCCTTTTCACATCTTATTAAACAGAGTTTAATATAATGCATTGGTGTAAAAGTGGTGTGATATGTCCAATCTTTTTTTTTTTTGTTACAGAGCATAATACAAAAAAAATGTGCTTGGAAAATATGATTAGTTTGATTTATAATTGGTGTCAATATATAGCTTTGAAATAATCATTTTAAAGATTTTATGTGTACTTTGCACCGTGTGTAGTACATGCAGCAGAGTACACATAAAAGCTGAGCAGATGGTGATTAGGAGTAAAGTGGTGATTTCATGGTGTCACTTCCTTTTGAATTCAAGTCTGATATATAAAATAAAAAGATATTTTTAAAAAGAAAAAAGATTTTGACTGCAACTCCAAATTCATTGTTTACACTACTGTCAGCAGCACATGTAGCAGAGCAAACAGTGATAGCGAGTCAAGCAATGCCTTCATGGTTTCCTTCTCTTTTCAGTACAAGTCTGATATATAACATAAGAGAAATCATTTAAAATATATCCAAAATAAGAATATTGACTGCAAATTCATCATTTAGGATCCTCTCAGCACATGCAGCAGAGTACACAACAGCTGAGCAGTCAGTGGTGTCTTCATTTTGTCTTACCCTTTAAAATATAAAAAAATGTAGATATAAAATCAAAATATCAACTGATACATTAACTGAATCATTTTCCTCCTCAAAAATAAAGCACTGGTTGGGTTTTTGTTTTTAACATCGCGAGTATCGTTTTATGTTTTTGAACACAGGTAGCCATTAAGCTTAAAGCTATCTACTATCTGAAATCAAATGGGTATTGCAGATTTTTATATAGCTAAAATGAAAAAAAAAAAGAGAGTGTGAGAATGGAGAAAAAATCTTAACACTCCACATTACATGCAATTTATAAAATGCATAATCAACACTGACTGTCTGGCTTCCTTTTGTGTCCACCACTGACCAAACTACCTAAGCAACAAGAATACCATTTGTTATTTAGTGCTGTGCTACTGCAGAATAAGAGCGCTTCAGTTATTGGCATATTTTATTTATACAGTCATTGCATTTGAACTTCCCTGAAAAGTTGCCAAATTTATTTCACAGAGTTCATCTTCCAGTCACAAGACACATAAGCTGCTTGTCCCCAGCGTACAAACAGAAACTGGGAGGAAAGCCTCTCCATTTTCTGCTTCAGCCAGTTGGAATAGTTTGCAAAAGAAAGTAATATTAAATAATTTGGTATTCCAGGTTGAATTTAAGATTTTAATAATCTTTCAAATCACTTCTGAATTAGTTCTTGCATAATTTTTTAACTCATTTTAGCTCTCTTAATACTGAAAATGATTTTGTAACTTCATTTTTATTTTTGAAACAAGCATATATCATCCCCCGGTTTTATTATTTTATTTGTGTGCCTGATCCCGTCTGAAACTTTCCTGCCCTGGCCAGGTCTCCCTCGCTAACCTCCGTGGGATTATTTGGTTAAATAAAGATTTAATAAAAATTAAGTATGATGCTATCCTTCATCTGGATCTTGTAAAAGGATTCCAACTAAAGACTCCTGTCACCAGTCAATCAAGACAGCAGATATAAAATAAGTAAAATTGTTCACCTGCCTGCATCCCTTAGTGTAACAGTCATGCTCAACATCTTTGCTTTATGGCCTGAGACAGCTGCATGGAAATGACCTGTCAACTTCATAAAGTACTCTATCAAGGGACTCACTTGTAGCTGCAGTGTAATGTTCTCCACATGGGTGCCTACATAAATGAGGAATCATTCATTTCACTCTGTGACATGAAAATGGCTCTCTACCAATCCCTGGATGAACCGAATATTTGGAAGCCGGTCAAAGGACTGCCAATATCTAATGTACAATTTTAGAGTTCTGACTTACAGAGAAAGAAGGAGATTCTTTAGTTGCTTGTTTTGGCACAATGGAAAATGATTTATAGCTCTTTTTAAAGACGGGCCTATATGTGATCATGCAGGGTTTAGAATAGCTGAGTCAGTATTAAGTAGATCTTGCACTCATCTAAAAATAATATTTGCTTGCTTTGGCTTTTTCTGCTAAGTCTTATTAATGGCTTTTAAAGGTAAGAAGGTTAGATGTTGGACAGAGTCTAACAGCAGCAGTTATACACGGTCCAACCAGGTGGACACTGAGCTGACAGGTTGCTATAAAGCTGCCAACCTGTTCAGCCCATTTCCCTCAAGCTGCTCTTCCCATCTGTATGATGTGCTGCCCGCCTTGATGGGCTGTTGTTTCACACCAGGGGAGAACTTGTTTATCACTGAGCTTTGACAAATGAGGGCTTCTACAAGAAAAGTGTTGGCAGCGCGAAGAGTAATAGAGTTTTTTAGAGCAATATGCCATCAAACATTTTCAGAAATGTGATTTTTCCTTCGGGAACATATCAGTTTAGATATTAAAATTTTGTAAAATTAACAGGTGCTCTGCAGAGATTAGAGGAATTTTTCATTCCCAGATAGCAAACTATGGGTGAATCAATGTTGAATCTATGTTGAGACCTAACGTCGAAATTATACAGAAAACGCAAGGTTGATAAAATGTTGAGTCAACGTTTGCTTACATAGATTACATGTTTGCAAACATAGATTCAACATTAATTAAACATTGACCTGTCAAACATTTTAATTAAACCAAAATACAATGTAGATTCAATGGTATCTTTTAAACACAAACTTCAATGTTGACAAAATGTTGTGGAAACAACATTGATCCAACCATCAGTCTTCAACCGTAACCACAATTCAACCTTCTTAACCCTAATTCAACATTGATTTAACATCTTTTGCTATCTGGGTAAAGTGTGATTTATGGTTGAAAAGCAAACGTTGACTCAACATTTTATCAACCTTGCGCTTTCTGTATAATTTCGACGTTAGGTCTCAACATAGATTCAACATTGATTCACCCATAGTTTGCTATCTGGGTTTTCACTTGTGTTCCATTTTGCGATAATACAAAAATCACATTATCGTATGATAAAAAAAAACAAAAAAAAAAACACTCAATCAGCATGTGGATCACTGTCCTATATTTTCCCAGTGGGTCACAGTACAGCATGACACGTCTCTATATATAGCTGCACTTAATTCCCTGTGACTGTACTGTATATCTATTACACTATAAAGGCTACGTTGCTATGCATTTTTTTTGTCCCTTAACCACACAGTCTGCCCATCTGTCTCCATACAATCAAAGCCTGCTGAATCCATAATAATCACATATAACTACAAGGTGGTCTATGAATATCTTTCACAGAACCAAGTCCTCTATTTAGACTGGCCTTTAAGAATTAAGACGGAACAAATCCAACACCCCTTCAGGCCATTAATCCTCCTGAACCTGTGAACTTTCGCAGCTCATTCTCATCTGCAACCAAGGAAACTTCCTGGAATGAGCAAGTCTAATCCAGATGTGTGGAGAGGTGGACGGAGGCCTTCAGCACTTACGCGGAAGGCAGCTGTGAATGGGATGTTTTGGCACAGGCATATGCTCTTTTAAAAATGGCATTATACCAGACACTGAGGCCAAGATGAGTTCTCTCACCCCAACACCTGTCATCATCGCTGTTCCATTACATCAACGGCAGACAACAGCAGATGAAGCGCTCAGCCTGGAATGGAAAAACTGGACAGTGGTGGAATATGAGTAATAATTTTGATCTTTCTAATAATCACTAGATTGGATATATTTACTGAGTGATGAGAAAACAAATGCCAGGAGAAGAGTTTTGAAACCCACAAGGGATAAATGTTCACAGCTCACACATCACAACTTGTTGTCACCATTAAAAATGACTTTTAGTATTGAATATTGAACAAATGAATAACATGTGGGCTACAATTATAGCTTTGTCGCTAGGCAACCCTGCATATACTGTGTGAATGTGACTTCAAGCCGTTTCCCCACACAACGCAGATCAATTATGCTGTAATTTGTGCAGAAAAGTACAAAAAATCCATAGTCTGTGGAATAGGGAATGGTGAAACATGGACAATACAGACTGAAGAGAGCTGGAGGTCGGGATGAGTTCAGCTACATTTCACTGAATCCAAATCCTAATCTGCTTCTTATATTTTAAAACCTTTTATCGAGTCTTTTTTACGTTTGTTTGAAGGACAATCATACCAAACTACACCAAGGGGGTCATTGTGGGTTTCTGTGACAGCTGATGAACATAAACATTACGTGGTGGATATATTAGTTCTACCAAATGATTCCTTGAATATCAATTAAAGTCCAGCTATTGCAATTAGTAGCTATTTCACTGACGCAGGAGAGTTGAGACAGTCCCACATGTTAAGTCATTTAATCTTGCCAACAACTGCAGGGCTGAGTTAGCATGTGTTTGTATACGTCACCATTTTTTTCCCCCTTTGCTATGTCAAAGAGAGGCAGAAGGGCTTCCTCAGGGACTGCAAATAAATGGTTTGATAAAGATTTTTTTTGGCCATGAACTTGAACATCTTGCACCCTAAGTACTTTAGGGGCTTTTTTTTTTTTTTGCTCACATCACATTTTCACTTACTGTGGGTTCATTCATCACTCCAGTATAAAGTCCGGCACCAAAAAAGTTGCATTTCTGTGGAATCACCTGGAATCAGCCTGTATAACTCCCCCCCACCACCACAAGTGCCCACAGGTAGTACTAATAATGGAAAAATGGTGACTCTGCACACATACTTTTCCCACTTTAATTTTTAATTTGTTACAATCCTTGTCGGTCTATTCCATTTAAGCACAACATGCAGTTCAGCCCAGTTCAGGTGAAAATAATTTTTGTCAGGACAGTTGGATACAGTTGAGTTGCTAATGCATGGTTGCATTGATGAGCGCAGGATATCTACTTTCTTACAGAATCTGAAAAATCAGACTGCCATAGAGAATCAAGAACGTTTTAAATGTAAGGTATAGAAGAAAGTGATTTTGATCAAATTTTTAAAGTTGGATTTAGTTATGTTTTCAGACAGAACCGCATATCGCAGATGACTACTGCAAAAAACATTGAAAAGTTGATAATCCAATTATTTTTTGTAGCTTTTACAGTTTCCTGCTTTGACAAATTGTGTAGTTTTGTCATTTTTGTAAAGATAATGCTTTTCAAACCTGCAGGCTGGTTTAAGAGATGAATGAAACCCACTTGGACCTGAATCAAAAAAGGATAAAACTATATGAACACAACTAGCTGGAGCAGACTTCAGAGTGAGAGTGAGATAGTTTGCAGTTTGATGAAATACCATGTATTGATTGCAGTGCTGAAACATGGGTGAACTAAATTATCATCTCACCACTTTAACACTGAAATAGGTGCTGAATCCAGGTGTTGGGACAATCACAATTCTTGGTGCGACACTGATATTGAGATCTGCTGTGCAAGTTGCCACCTACAACATTTCTGATAAGTGTGTCATGGACTCAAAAACAGGACAAATCAGTCTGTTGAAAATGACATTTATATACAATTAATTGGTTTTCCCAAATATGGCTCAAAGATAAATGTGATTGTTGAATGGATTATGCTAGCTGGCAAGGTTTTTTTTAAGTGTGGGAAGTGTTATGGAAGACCAAGGTTTGCTTGTTGTATCCTGTATATTGTTAAATTAAAATACTTCAGTTAAGATTAGAGGAACATTGTAGATTTGGGTAAATTATAAGGTAAATTATGTTACATCTTATGCTTTAAGTCACTTTGGATTTTTCAATATTTACAGCCAATTCTACAAGCTTTTTATAACCTTGTTGAAGTGCTGTGAGAGCCGAGATGCCAACAACAGAGCAAGCCATTAGGCTATAAAAAAAGATTTACTTCATTTTAACTCAAGGCAAATGTCTGCAGCACGCAAACAGGCAGGAAAAGACCAAAAAGGCTGAACCTAATGACTACAGTGCAATGGCACAATATATGATCTGGAAATTTATCAGTTTTTGTGGTCAGGTAGTGGAGTTAGAGTTGAAGCAAATATGAGTCTAATAATTGATCAACAGACTAAATAATAATCGGAAAGCAAAAATTCCAAAACATTCTCCTGTTGCACCTTTTACATTGCAAAGATTTATTGCTTTTCTTTAAAAAAATGCGGCAGGCAGGTGTACAGGAATAACAAAAAATACACTTTATCAGAAAGTGGTGAAGTAAAAGCTTTTTCTCGCTGTGCTAAGATGTGTCTCTCTGTGGTGCATTTAAAATAAGATAACAAAGAGCCTTTTATTAAGAAAGGAGCTCAAAGAGATGGATGACTCACCTGGAAGACTCAATAGAGTATAAATAAACTGAAACACACACACTGCCAGACAAAGACTACATTCAAAAATTCATACCATGATTCTTAAAGCAACACATGCACATTTACACTCTGTTTACCATCGATCAGCCACAACAACTTTAAAAACACTTGCCTAATATTGTGAAAGTCCAAACCAATCGAGGCACACAGACATCTGAAGGTGCTCTCTGGCATCAGGCATCAAGACATTAGCGGCAAATCCTTTGAGACCTGGAAGTCACAAGGTGGTGACGCCATCTTAGTCACAGTTAAATGACGCAAACAACTCGATGGTCCACATTATGAAAAGGAATTGTGATTCATTAGACCAGGCCACCTTCTTTTATTTCTCTGTGGTTCCGTTCTGATGCTTTTATGCACATTGTAGGCGCTTCCGTAAGAAGACAGTGATTAGCGGTGGCTATAAATCCCTCCAAAAACACCTATCATAGGTAATACTACAGTAACTCTTGTGGTTGAAGTTACAGGCCAGCTCTCAATCCCCTTTTGCATAAATGAGCTTTTGGTGCCCATGACCACATCATAATTATACCTTTAGTTCTTCTTTGGACCACATTTGGTAGATACCACTGCATACTGAGGACACTCAACAAAGCCTAACACTCTAACCTTGTCATCTAGCTATCACAATCTGGTCCTTGTTAATGTCTCAGAGGTCCTTACACACACACACGCTTATTTTTTTCTGCTTCCAACACATCAGCTTCAAGAACTGACCGTTGCTAACATATATCACTCGTTAAACGGTGCCAGTGTAACAAAAGAATCAATATTTTACTTTATCAGTCACTGATTTTAATGCTGTAGCAGATCAGTGTATGTGTGCCTATAGAAACAACTGTGCTGGAATACATAATCCCACAGCACAAGTGGTCTTTTGTGTGCCAGATCTCTATGACAAGGTCATTTGCAAATGTTCCACTCATATAATGCAGTGATTCACTCTGTTAGGTAAGTGAGTGGGAGCTGTTAAGAGGGTGCATATTTTTAGTCTCACCATTTCCCTTGGACTCTGGTACTGGGAACACGGGGCAGTGACGCTGTACATATGCATATTGTTGTACACAGCATTGAGACTCTGAGGCTCAATGTTCAACTGTATGTTAAAATAGCTTTGATGCAATAATGATAAAAAAAAAACAGGTCAGCAGTGAACCATGCAAGCGGTCAACCAAAACACAACAATAAATTTGTCTACATGGTACATGAAGGTAACTGAAGGCCTTATACAGTGGAAAAACATAAGAAGGTACATTTTTACTGTGTCCTGAATCTGAAATGGTTATTTCCTCCTCTTAATTTCAGTATCCAATCAGCATATTATATGTTCTCACTAAAGCTCCAGCACACTGCCTACATAGATGAATAAATGACATGCCATACATTGTAAAAAAAAAAAAATTGATTGAAATGGTATGTGTCTTCTGAGTCAAACCTTAAGAAATTATAGAGGTAATGAGAGGTATTCATAGATGTTTTCCTTTAATATACACATATATAGTATCTGCCTCAACAGAAAACATTTCAGCACACCACATGTGATGCTCATTCAGGCTCAGAGATGAAATATTGTCAAAACACCTAAATATCTATGGAAATAACAGCAACACAAGATGACGTGTGGCACGTACTAACACGTGTAATTCATGTGAAATTGCACAACCACATATACACAAACACACACAAACACATGCTCCCCCAAGGTGGTTTGGCCTGGTTCCCAACAAATGTCCGTACAGGTTTGGCATTCATCTTGTAGGCTCCCTTACAGCAATCAACGGATGACACAGACACACACACAGAAAGACACACTGCTCTCTGTAGCGAGAGATTAGGTCCAATGTTAAACAAAGAGGCAGAGCAGGTTTTTGACATGCCAGCTCTTTAATTAGACCGCTGCTATCTGCAGATATACACACACACAAAGAGTCATGTTTCCATCACTTCGGAGGACACTACATTGACTTGCATTAATTTCCAGGAGACTAAACCTGACCATAACTTGCCAAACCTATTCTTTACACTAACCTCAACCTGTCAGAAGAGCAGTGGAAAATTCAGAACCTTAACAATAAGCAAATCCACTGAGTCAAACATGCTAAATCTGAACATACACACTGATATACTAAGTGCTTGTAATCAGAGCTGTCTGTCGCACCATCTCACTGTGAGAGAGACAGACAGATAGAAGGTGGAGCAGCCAATCAGCTGTCACATTCACTGATGTGTTTGGAGGCTCTACGGGACCAGACAGCTCTGCATGCCATCTCTTTGGTATTTTAGCATTACCCATGTTGACTAGTATTTGCCAACACGGACTACTCAACCAATCCAAGAGGCTCAGTGAATCATAAAATCCATTAGAGGGGCACTAGACTGATGCATAATGCAGCATTTAAACCATTTCATTTAAAGAAAATTTTCCAAAAAGTTCAGTGATGAATCCTGATGTGTGCTTTTAGCGTGATGAAAATGTCTCTTGTGCTACACAAAATTCCTATAGCATCACTGCATTCTACCTCACAGAACTATTGGTATCAACAAACCAGTATCCACAATGATCAGGAGGTATCTAACTTAGTTAACAAGTGATATAAAAATGCTATTTGCACCATGATCTCAATTCAAACAACAGTAATGTCACCAAAAGCTAGAAAAGGTGCTCTTACCCAATAAACGATAAAGATACAGATTCTGTCTGCAGAGTAGGGACATCTGGAGGAAACTAAACATTTATTGGCAAAATCATTTAGATGTGAGCTTGTTGCTGAGACTCTTGTGGTAGAATTTACTGAAATGTAATGTGAAGTTACTGAAATAATGTTAAACTGACTTTTGCAGTCACCCATGTGTAAAGGGAAGATACTTTTATTGTGAACATTTCTGCAGCTCTGGCCTCTTTGCAGTATGATATATAAGCTATATAGGGAAAAGGATAGAATAGTCTGTTTCCATTCATTTAAGACAACAGAGACTGTTCAGAGAGTGGTTTGTCACCCATTAGGTTGAGGTGAAAGGTGAGGCTATCGTAAGACGTGTGTCAGGCCTTTAGTCTCCTCTATACGTTAGAAAAAACTCCCAAGCTCTCTCAATTCCTACACGTTTTGTCTGTTTGTTTTTTACCTGTGTTGACTGACTGCAGCAGTAATAGGACCACAGAAAGCACAGGCAGAGTAATAAAGTGTTCAAACTCAGGATTCTCGACTGTGGCTGCATGAGAGGTGAAGACAGACAGACCACAAGTTCAAGGCAAAAATTGCAAAATTAACCAACAATAACCAGTAAATGTGTAGAATCTTTGCTCATTAATTTGCCAAACCATATTATTTAATCACTGCCCCTGAGGCTGTTGGATGATGAGAAACCATGCACCTGAAACAATGCTATGTCAAGGTTTCAGTGTTGAATTCTGAAGAAAAGCTACAGTTCTGACACCACCACAACAGAAAATGAACTGCACCAAGTGGTCTAATTTACCAGTTGATGGGTTATGAGTGGATCAAGATAAATACCTTTTAATTAAGGAACTGATTGCCTTTTCGGCTTCAAAAGATGTAACGAGATAAACCAGACAGTCCGAATATCAAATCAACCTTTTTCTATTAATATTCATAGATGTTCAGAGTCACAGGTCAGACAGAAAAGTAAGAGCAGCTGCAAAAAGCAAAAAGAAACTAATCATAAGAATAAAATATGCACACCTTATAATATTGCACATATTATGTAGTGTACAGACATCAAAATTCACCCAAATAGTAAAAGCACACACATCCAATAAAGATTACGACCCACATGCAGTCTCATATCTGTGTATGTTATGCTGAAGTCATGCGTTTGTATGTTTGATCTTTACAGGCTTCCATACACCATGAAGCAGATTGATGAGGTGTTGGCAGCTGTCTATGAACGGCGCTGTGTGAAGCCGTTCTCTCAGCAGTGACCACACACAAAGGGCATTTCAACATTTTACCAAAGTATAGCAAGAGGTGGCAGGTGCCCCTCTGTGACCTCTGACCTTAACTTTAGAGGAGTATCTGCTCATTGTAGCCTCGCCCTGAGGGTTACACCCTGTTCTCAGCAGTGGGCTCATAAAGAGTGGTGAGAGCATAAAGAGGGATAAGCTTCTGCCCGCATGGACTTCATTGTAGTGTAAAATCTGGAAGCCTGTTATTTCCTGAAAATTTACAAGGGTCTTATTTTCTGTGCTGTGTCTTAAGACTAACTGAAAAAAAGAAACAACAGCATTTACAGTCAGCAAAATCCTTCTATACGAAACTGTAATTAAATTCTGCATATTGCAATCACTATCAAATAATATGGATCAAACACTAGAGAATAAATTGCAAAACGGCAACATTTTAATTGTGTAAATACTGCCATGTTTCTCTTAAAGCCAATGCTTAGTGGAGAAAACTAGAATCAATCTAAGTAAAAGTCCTATTCTGGCACAAACTGTTAAAGATTTCCATAATCAGAGGAACCCAGTGGCCGTGCCTATTGGAATAAATCCCTGTCCTTGCACTTAATCTTCTTTCAGCCTTGACACATTCACAGAAAGATCGTTTGTGCATAGCGCAAACACTGCTGAGGTAGGCCACTGTCAAGAATGACAAAATGTAATCTCCTTCGCCCAGGTGGAGTCTCTTAAACTGAAGTGTCGTCTAGCATGTGGCAGACAGACTGTATTTACTGTAACAGAGAGAGAGAAGAATTTGCACTGAACATTTAGAGTTCTACCAGTGAACTACTCAAACGTTTTTACATTTTAATGGGCATTATAGCTCATTTACTGTCAATCTGAGAATTACTTTGCAGAGACTTGCTTTAACATTCACCACTTTTTAATTGTCTGCAAAAACTGTATATTGTATTGTAATACACATGTAGGTATAGATGGAGTGCAACAACACAACTTTGAGAAAAACAAAAGCTGACACGATGCTTTGTGTTTAAAGATTTCAAAATCAGCAAGAGTTTTTTGATACAAGCAATTGTAAATTAATTATTCAAGAAAACTATAATTTTTTTAGTCAATGTTTGAAATTGAAGTGTTTAACAGGAAGCACGCTGGCAATTAAAGGGTTTGAAGTGGAAACAACCGATGAGCAGGTTTTACAGTTTGCGTTGTGTGAGGGACCTTTGTTTCATTTCATTCCCTTATGTTCTCCCCCTCATTTCCTGCATCCTCTCTACTGTTGACACTTACAGTATATAAAGGCATTCTGGGCACTAATGCAGCTCAAGCACTCAGAAACATGGCATTGCACTTTACCAGAGTGCAAAAGTCTTCCTCCAGCAGTATCCCTTTCATTGCAAAGATTCAACAGGGGACTTAAAACCACAAGTGTATGACAGGTGTAAATAACAAGACACGAATCTCTGGCAGGTTTTTCATACCTGGCTATAACTGGATAGAGGATATACGAATAGGCATCTTATTTCATCTTTAGTAAGCGCATATCATCACTGCATAAAAACAGGAGCAAAGGGCATGAAATCAAGTCAAAGAACAAGAGTAGTGTCGCAAAGGAGAGGAGACAAAAGAAGAGGTGGGACATCTCTAATGGGGAAAGAGAAGCTGAAACAATTATTTTCAAAGAAACGCAAAGTGAAGGCAGTAGGTGGCCAGAGCGACATCAAAAGAGACAGACGATGATGGAAAGTAAATTATGAGGGGAAAAAAACCAGGGTAGGACAAATAGGAAAAGTAGGACCATGTGGGAACTCGGGAATTACTTTTTTTATCTGGAGGGAGGAACTGCTCTCCAACCAAGGGCAACAGCAATTGTGGGCATCTGTCATCGGCCATCTGGGAGAGGCCTGAGGCTCCTGTGGGTACCAAAGCAAATGTGACCTGAGCATGACAGCAGAGTACAGAGCCCAGCCAATTTGCAAACAGTGGAAAAAAGCATGAAAGTACAGTTTTAAAGCTAGAAATTGCTAATAATATATACAGTTGATGCAGTGAATAGCACAGCATTTAGTACAAGAGTTTGTATTTGATACACCTGATGGATCAAACAATTCTTTGTGTTTTCAAAATACAATATTATATTATATACTCAGTTGTTGAAGAAAGAGATCAACATTTTTCTTATTTGATGTCACGCAAATAGAGTTAAATGATAAGCTTAATGGCACACTAGTTAATCTGTCGAGTAAATATGAGGAAATAGGCAGCAGCTTAGTGTAAGACAAAGACTGGACACAGGGAGAAACAGCAAGTGTGTTTCTTTCCTGTAAAGCACAGTAATTACCATGTCAGGTCTGTTTATTTTAATCAGTGGTAAAACTGAAGTGTAGAAAGAACAGTAATGTTTTTATTAGGTGGTTATAGGCTTGACAGTTTTATGGATGGAGTCTTGGAATCCCGACTCACTGCCCAGCAACTTCTCAAGGAAATAGGCTGATTGATTTCAACCAGGTACTACTACACATAACACCCAGTAAGAAAGAGACTAAGAGTAATTCCCAATAGTCACACCATTCCTTTAAGTCAAGATAAGGTTTCATGTTTTTGCCACATAAAGGATTGCTATAATTTTGTAGTTTGATGCTGATCTCTGCTCAATCATTCAGCTTCTCCTGCATTTCCTCACCATTCAACCATCACACCAAACAAATGCAATATTTTGAACAGAATATGTATCCTGCTCAGGGCACCAATGTAATGTGTTAAGTGAAATGAATATTGTAATATATCAGCAAAAATATGAGGTGAAAATTTAAAAAGCCAAAAATAAATACAAGTATGTTGATGTGAGAATGCAAACAAAGATCATTTGGTGCTGAACAAAAAGGGTTTTCATGAAATCACTGTGAATTTAATAGCTCAGTTCTCAAACCAACTGTGTCAGCATATGCTTTAAATGGACTACATGTGCTGAGATTCGACGGGGCCATGTCAGAAGATGTGGTGAGAGACTGCTGATTACAAAGAGATGGATTAGTTGGGACAATTGTGCGAGATGTGGGCTGTTGGAAGGATTGGCCTACAGTCAGCTGTAATCCTCCTCTGCCTTCTCTTCACACTCAAAACAAGACGTGACCTAAATTCTCTTTAATTGTTTTAGCTACATTAACAAAAGCAGCTCACTGCAGGATGCCAAAAAATAGTGTGAAATCATACAGTATGGGGTGTATATTGAGTGAAAATTGAGCTATTATGTTTCTCATGTCCGCTGTTCTGAAAATGACAAGGAAATAAACACACTGGCTGTTTGTTCAGCATGCAGAAGGTTGCTGTAGATTCATTTTGAGCTGTGTAATGTAGATTTTACTCCAGGCAAAGTCATCTGACTGTACACATTCATTAGTACACATGCAACTTATGGTAAACTGTGCATGTCAAAGATGCCATTTAAAGGCTGCTATGCATTTCTTGGGAGACGTTAATGGATTGGAGACATCGTGCAAGATCACTTAACTTCTTCTAGTAAGTCTCTGTGTGAATCTCTGATGTAAAAATCTGCATGGAGGAGGAGTGGAGCTGACTCACTTCAAGTTAATCCAAATCTCTAATATTTCTATAATCTGTGATTTTCAAAATCCAAAACGTGTGAGAGCAGAGCAGCATCCCAAACACTGTCCTTGGTGCTTTTCTGAAGATTTTTCCACATATTCCATCCAGCTGAAATCCTGCTAGGGGTTGAATGATGGCCAAGAGTTTAATTCATGTGATCTTTTGCCTATTTAACTCAATATATACAGCTTGTAGTTTCAGACTCTGGTCACTGAGTCCTGCAGCAGCCAACAGCAAGTTACTGCAGTGAGCTCTGGCTCATTTAAGAGACTTATTGAGTTAAGTCTCCAATCTCTGTGGCCAGTTTCATCTGCTACTCTACTGATGACTCCCACAAAGATAATAAAGTGAATTCTAAGACAAAGACTGTGTTGCATTTTTTGGAACCCGTGTCCTGTTAAGTAGGGATCAGTCAATGTGGGTTTTTCAAGGCAGATACTGATGTCAATTATTGGTGGTCAAGAAAGGCCAATTACCAACATTTGGGACCAATATTAAATGTCATGTTTTAACATCACGTGACAGCAGAAATTTATGTGTGATCAACTTGGATTGGCCAGTTTGTCTCCTGCAGGTCAGTCTTCTGTTCTTTATTTTATTAGTATTTCACTGTTCTATCACTTTTATTTCCCAAATGTTAAAGCATTCTAAATTATTATTACCCTCGCTCTGTTTTGGGGTAATTTTTGGCTGTCTTCTGACTTAGCTGTTAGCCATTAGCATAGCCTTAGCTACTGTGAGAGCAGCCAGTTTCCTAGTTTGTGGCAATAGCTTGCATTTCTTGCATCAGACCTGAAGTAGCATATTTAATTTATCAATATTTGGTCAATAAAAATACTGACAATTGGAAAAACGGCAAATATCGACCACAATTAGCCTAGCTTAGCTAGACTGCATTCCCGTTATAAGGGATATACGGGAATACGGTCTAGCCCTCCTCCATTGACACATTTTGACAGGTTTTCAAGCTCCGAGCAGATCAGACCGAACCAATCAGAGCACCAGAGGCGGGAGTTAACGATGCGACCGCAACAGAGCGAGGTTTCTCTCGTGCGCCTTCCTCTGTTTTGCACGGGCTGAATTTGTCCTTAAAACCTCAACAAGAAGCAGCTCTTAAAGCTTTTCTTTTTAAAAAGGATGTATTTTTAATTCCGGCAGGCTGTACGATAGAATGCGTAATGCTGCCCTCCACTGTTGAAAGGGAGAGCTTAGATTTTCCTCAGGACCCCTGTACGGCGAAGGAAGCTGTTAAAACTACAAAACATCATGGCGGAAAGGCAACTGTTAGGTCGCTTAGTGATTGCGTCACACATGAGTTACGCTGATTGGCTCTCTCCAATTCAAGCTGTGATCGGTAGTCCCGCCTCTGGGCTAGATTTGGTTCAATGGAGCAGTTCCAGACTGACTTTATGTGTATTTGTAATACACAATATAAAGGCTGTCTGGTCCCCAGGCAAGACCACAATAACTGTCCAGGTTGATAATCGGTTTATTTATTGAGTTACTTTTGTGTCATAAGTCAGTGACCAGATATGAATTGACTTTTCTGATGACTCCTGCAAAGATATAAATAAAGTGAAGTCTAAGACAAAGACTGTGTTGCATTGTTTGGAATTGTGTCCTATTAAGCAAAGCTACAGTAATGCAAAATGCAAGTGCTGCAAAAAAAGTCACCAGTTAGAGATTTCAATGTCTGGCTGAACAATCCCTTCCTCCTAAAGTATCTTTTTAAATATAGTTTCTCCACCTTTAACTTAGATTTCCTCCTCATTCTAAGTACTTCTGGCACAAGCTTGCCAATTATCTATTTTAAACTGGGTTGTTGGTAGGTCCCTCATTGCATGTCACAATTTAAATTCTGGGAATAACCTTGGGTACAAACTTGGCATTGGAAACAACGCGAGCAGCTACTTGAGGAATCTCAATGAAATGCTATTCAGTTCTCTTGGCACCGACACATGGGTGTGAACACATGTTTGCATTTGGAAAAGACCCCTGGACAGAGCAGGGTTAAGACACTTTGTTTTCCCTTCAGGTTTTGTGCTCCCGAAAGCTCACAGATCAGTAGCTGCGTGACACTGATAACACCACTAAAGCAGGGACTCAGGACATCTAAATCACAGAGACATGCACCTTATCTCTCTCTCTCTTTTGCTTTAGCTTCAAGTTACACTCTGCCTGTTTCCAGAACT
Organism: Acanthochromis polyacanthus; assembly: GCF_021347895.1. NCBI lineage: Eukaryota > Metazoa > Chordata > Actinopteri > Pomacentridae > Acanthochromis > Acanthochromis polyacanthus. The sequence goes on along the minus strand of NC_067131.1, from coordinate 10,318,897 downwards.
TGAGAAAAATATTAAATACATTTATGCTAATTGATGATGTGCCAAGCAAAAAAAAAAAAAAAAAAAAAAATACTTCCATTTGGAGGAGAAACATATGCTTTCCATGTGGAGTGATAGCTAGAGGTGGGAGGAGGGGAGCATGGAGGCACAGATGACTAACGAGGATGACTAAGAGATGTTTTCAGGGTGGTTTTCCGTGTCATTTGTCTAGCCTATGTCTAGCCCATCCGATGATAAATATATACTGACAGTCAATAGAAACTTTGAGGTAGAAATGTACGCAGAATTCTACTTGTAGGGGGGTTGAAATTATTCATTGTGGATTTACTGATGATCTAGTGCCCTGGTAGTTGAGATAATGAGTTGTCATTTTGTCATGATTCATTGCACATGGGTTGGTCACTTTGCAAATGTGAACCAAATACACACCAAGCAATACTCAGTGAGTATCTGCACAATTTGAGAATGGGTTTTGAAGGCCTATATAAAGGCCCAAAAAAGGCCACCATTGTTAGTCCAGTGAACAGCATCATGCCGCGTCTATCACATGAACGTCGTCTCCGGGCACTGGGTATGGTGGAGGCCGGTTTGAGCTACAGTGATGTAGCCAGGCGTATGGGCTGTTCCCAACCCACAATCAGAAGCCTGGTCCAAAGCATGCGCCGACGGATTGCTGCCTGCATCGAGGCCATACTCGGTGTTGACTGTTGTGACTTTGTGTTTGGCAGGTGCCGTTTTCTTTTGTGAAATTCTTTATTTTGAAATCATTCTTGAAACTTTAGATTTTTGTTTCTGTATGCCAATATGCTAAACAAATGATTCATATGAAGAAAATCCAGTTTCGGGCTTCAAAATAAAAAATATGTTGAAAAATTTGGTCTCAAAGTTTTTAATGACTGTCAGTGTACATTGTGTAGAGTTGATGGCGAGACCCCCACGTAACGATTGCTGGCTCTTCATTTGCAGCCAGCAAATTATTGACAACAGGAACTACTTGAAATGGTCTCACAAAGCTACACACAAGCAACCACACAAACATACATTTAGATTGGTATATTTTAAAGACCAAGTAATGCAATTTTCTCTAAGATTGCTTCAGATGCTCTAATAATACATCATTATGAGCTGATTCTCCAACTAGTGTCTACGGCTGGTGTCCATCTCTAATCATGTCTGTTTTATGCTTCATTGAAAGCTTATCAGGTTTTCAAAACATCTGGTCAGGATGCATTACTGATTTGCTCATGTTGCAACCGTCAACTTGTCATTTTTATCGACTTAATACAATATCACAAACCACAAATTTTTCTCAAGACGCTTCACAGTGTCTGACATCCTTCATAACTGACCTACACTTCAGATAGCGACAGAGCAGAGAGCCAGCAAATGTGGGAAAGAGACCAAGTGAATGATATGAAGTAAAGGTGGAATTAAGATCACTGCTAAAAGCATTTGCCCCATATGGTGTGCACGTTGCCACAGCAACCACAACAAAGACCAAAAACGCCAGTAAAGGAAAAGCAATGATAGATGAGAGAACGTGAAACATTATTCTTTTTTGAACTCTTAAATTAAAAAGAACACCTTTATATAATTTTTTAATCGGGTTAGGGTGAAACCAAAACTTGTAAGAAACTATCAGACGACACCAAAAAAGGTTAAATATATTGGACACAAGTTAAGCTCACGGGTAACACATAATACACACTATTATAAAAATTGGTGGATTACTTACACACCAGAGTTAACAAGGTCCCGGTTGTAACCCTGATATGATAATGGTGTTTTTTTATTAATATATTTCAGCAACACAGAAAAAAATATTACAAAATGGCGACCTCATAGTAGTATTTTCTGTATAAAAATCAGCACCTACGGTTTATAAAGATGAACTATTATCCGGTCGGTAACACAACAGTCATCAAATATTGTAAATCAAAACTACGCTGCAAAATCTATGTTATAGCTTCCAAAAAGTGAACTTAAAATAATGTGATCAGCAGCAGTAAGTACAACATTAAACCTTCCAATGTGTAAATACAATACAGATAAACAGAATGTCTATTATATTGATTTTTGCCTACCTGCACAAGTAATTATCCAGCTGAACTTTAGATTAAATAACTTTTCACATTAGTGAGGATTGCACAGGTATCTAAACACATCGTGGAGAAATTCAATGGCGTTTAATTTCAACAGCCTGTCATCCAACGTTGACAGATGACTACAGATAAGATCGCTGCTCTTTCTCTGCTCCTACTCCCACAATCATCCATCCTCCAAGTTCTTATCTGTGCTGACTCGCATTGGAAACCTGACGGGCTAAATTGGATTGACTTTTAATTAGCTGCACTCCCAAGGTAAAATGGGTTTAATTGTGTGAATTATCTTGCTGGCTCCTTAAAGCAGGAGGGCAAGGAGGCACATCTAGACTTGTTTATCCTAACAAATAAACCAGTTATTTCAAACAGATGTTTGTTTAAAGCAAACAAGCATCACCTGGAATCTTTTACAGTCTGTAATATTAAAATATTATTAATGCAACATGTAATGTCATTCAGGGCCTCATTCATTTTAAGTGTTTCAATGTTAATAAAGTCTGTAGTTGTTCCTACAAGAGGATTATCAGAATAAGGTGGAATTTTTAATTAAGATTCAGGATGTTAAGGGTAGATCTGCCAAACACAGTGTATGTTTTGATGTATCATTTGATATGTCAAAAACATCCCAACACTAGACTTATGTATAGTATGTTATCAGTGTATATTGTGATTTTCTTCAGAGCAACAGTCTTTCTTTTACTTTTTACTACACACTGCTACACATTTTTTAGTGATGACTTCAATTTTTGCATTGTTCTTAGTACTAAATAAGAGACATGCATTTATAATGTCCTTCATTGAGAGTAAATGTGTGTTTGCAATTGAAATAGCTTTTGTAGAGTTGTGTAACTTGAAGAGAATGACTGAATCCTTCAAATTGCTTGATGTTGTCTTATCTAGCTTCAGAGCTGTGTCAGCTTTGGAGAATGGCTAAACCCATTATTATTCTGCTATAGGGTAAAAAAAACAAACAAAAAAACTTTCTGGCTTGTTTCTATCTCTTTAAAACAATAACAACTGTCTTTACACAAAGCACATGATGGAGTGAAAGTATCGCTGCCAAATGGGGTCGGAGGGGAATTCATTTTGGTGGAATATGCTTGCAGAATGAAACTTTTCCATTTTCTTTATCGCAAACATGCAAGAACGTCCCTCTTAGACAGTAAATGCTGTCAGCATCTTCTTTGCAGATATTTACAGCCATTCAACACAAGAATCAAGCAAGCTTGTCTCATTGTGTAATCCAAAAGTTTGTCAAAACAAGCCATTTTTATTGTGTAGTTGTTTCCTACAATGATGACAATTTTTCACTACACAACAGAAGGGGAGGAGAATGCTTGTCCAATAGCAGACTTATACCCCAAGTCTACATACGTTAGATTACTCTGCTATGTACAGTGCTACTATACATAATTACAACAAATTATACAATTCCAGTTGAGCTTAGCCAAATTTATGACTCACTGATACCTTCTTAAATTGATTTGCTCAGCTAATTTGGTCATGAGGTAATGTTTCATTGATTTAAAAGGGTAATCCTGCTGAAAAGCTTCCCAGAAAAGTGCTATATAAATCTAATCCATTATTATTATTATTATTATTGCTGGCATACACATAGATATACACTCAACAAAAATATAAACACAACACTTTTGTTTTTGCTCCCATTTTTTATGAGATGAACTCAAAGATCTAAAACTTTTTCCACATACACAATATCAGCATTACTCTCAAATATTGTTCACAAATCTGTCTAAATCTGTGATAGTGAGCACTTCTCCTTTGCTGAGATAATCCATCCCACCTCACAGGTGTGCCATATCAAGATGCTGATTAGACACCATGATTAGTGCACAGGTGTGCCTTAGCCTGCCCACAATAAAAGGCCACTCTGAAATCCGCAGTTTTCTTTTATTGGGGGGGGTCCACTCCTCTTCAATGGCTGTGCAAAGTTGCTGGATATTGGTGCGAACTGGTAAACGCTGTCATATACGCGGATCCAGAGCATCCCAAACACTCAATGGGTGACATGTCCGGCCTTTTATTGTGGGCAGTCTAAGGCACACCTGTGCACTAATCATGGTGTCTAATCAGCATCTGGATATGGCACACCTGTGAGGTGGGATGGATTATCTCAGCAAAGGAGAAGTTCTCATTATCACAGATTTAGACAGATTTGTGAACAATATTTGAGAGAAATGGTGATATTGTGTATGTGGAAAAAGTTTTAGATCTTTGAGTTCATCTCATAAAAAATGGGAGCAAAAACAAAAGTGTTGCGTTTATATTTTTGTTGAGTTGAATTGATTTGTTTCATGTAGTGTGAGCGAAAACAAATACCAGATATGACATTTTAGCAATAACATTTGGCTATTTTTATAAATTACCTAAATAAACATTTCAGTTTTAACTATGACTAGACCAAAAACAGATAATTCTTAGAAACTGGTTTTGATGGTACAAGTGAAGCTAGATATTTAAACAAAGACCTGAAACAGAGATGAGAACTCTTTTCTGCTGTATTCCAGTAGTATTTTTGCATCATGAGACAAGCTGGAGCTCTCAGCAGCTGTTACCCAGAAAACCAGAGTATTCATCTTTCGTTTGACTTAAAAGCTCTTTGGGGAACAGAGTAGTCGCAGACTTTACTTCTAAGCAGAAAACGGCAGATGTAGTAGCAAAAATTCATTACCAGGCTGTTCCTCAAAAAGGCTGATAAGAACAAGAAGTTAAACATATTGAACATGAGAATGCTATTCTTGAGATTTTAACCAGATGAGCCCAGTGATCATAGCACAGTGAACACAAAAGTCCAATAGCTTCACCCTCAACTCCCTGTGATTCATCCATGATTGAAGCAGACAGCAGAAGCAGCACAGCCATGCTATAATGGCTCCTTCAATTAACGACCATTTAATTTGGCCTGCTTGAGTGGTCTTTTGTGCTCAGTAGTTATAGCCATTAGAGAGACTATAACACGCCATTAAATGGGGGAACAAAGAGACAAATTATTTCAGAATAGGAGACTGCACGACCAATCAAGCTTTTTGATCTAATGAAAAACAAGGACTGAAATGGCCCTAAATGGACGAGGTGCTTCCTGAAAATCTGCAATTTTTGTCAACTGTACTTTGTACTGAATCTAGTTTGACTGTAAGGCTCTCTGCTGGGAACTATTTGCTCACAAGGAAATGTAATTCATTTCCTCACTAACACATTTCCCAAAGCCTGCAGTTAGTCAGGGTTTTTATAAATAGATGAGCTTTTCCCGTTCTGCATTTTAGCAGAAAGGATAAATGTACAAACTGTATCAGAGCCTTAGGGGCCGTTTACACGAGGACCATCTTAACAGAAAACGCAAAAGTGGTGTCTTGTCATTTCACGTTTAGATGAGCAGTTTTGAAGGAAATCTGCGTATATATGGTGACTCCATAGTGTGTGGAATTCAATTGGATATGCATGCCAGGCAGGTGGGTGGCACTGTGATAAAACTGCCTTGTCTACGTGCATGCGTACTATCTCCCTTTTCGGATCTCCGCCACGGTAAATGTTCATGAATGGAATCTGTACAGATTCAGTACGTTTGTTGGTACGACTCCTGTAGTGTACATAGAGCTGCCAGAGTTGCTTGAAGGTACGAAGGATGGAAATAATCACATCTTTGTTTACGTCCTTGTACCGGCCGGCAAACCAAAGCACCGGCGCACGTATGTGACGTAATCGCGTACGCGACGTGGTCAGATCTTGGCAAAGTTTTGCGTTTTGCTGTTTAGACGGAAACGTAACAGCGGAGCGTTTTCTACTTTTCCACTCTGGAGGCCAGTTTCAAATTTTTGCGTTTTCAAGCCCCCAAAACGCCGTCCTCGTATAAACGGTAGGGCGTTTTGTTGAAATATTTTGACGTTTTTACCTGCAAGCGTCCTCGTGTAAACGGCCCCTTAGTATAAATAGTTATTTCTGAGACTAAAAACCAAAACAAACCCGTTTGGTCAGATTGTGTTTATTTGTCCTCTAGTAACTATCCCATTTTATGCCACAGGAACATACACAACAGAGTACAAGACATGCATACATGTTGTTCTCGCTGGATATGATGGCACACGAAACGTGCTGAGAGTGAAATACGTGCAAGGAAGAAAAATTAATCTGCCGCCAAACAACATTAAGGTGCCCCCTTACTAGTTCTGTTGGGGGTCGAACTCTGCATTTCTAACTGGGGTTTTGGTATAACAATGAAGGCATGGGAATTAGGATGTAGGAATCTTTTGGTTCAACGCTGAAGTGAAATTTCTGGAGAAGAGCAAACGCCACTGGAACAGGAAAAAAAATATTTTGTATGTCCTTATCATGATAGAACATTTAAGAAAAGAGTCCAGCATTCAAACTCTGAAGTTATCTTGCAGTTTGTCTTCCATAAGTGTATTGTAAGGCAGTTTCTTCAACTAATTAAGACAAGTATTTTGTAAATACCTTGCGTACCATCAACCAAACGCCAATTTTAATGGAGTAGAGCACCCAGCTCCAAGAAAGTAGGAATCTCTCTGCTGACTAGCTTAACACACTACACCACTTTACATAATTTCATGTGTTTGTATAACATTGTATGTTGTTGGTATGTATTAGCATAAGTAGATGCTCAAGGATCTGTGTGGATGTATTGTGTATCTACCTAATTGTGATGTTTCAGTGTTCAAAGGGGGGAGTGGTGTGGGTTTGAAGAGTAATGGGTCTGTCTTTTGTCTCATCTATATGTTGTGTGTGGCGGGAGAGTGTGGTCCTGTATGGGGGTCTGGTGGTGAGTGGGGGGTTGGAATTTATAAGCTTTGCTTCATCCATCCCCTTTTCAAATCACTTATGTAAATTGTCTGATTTTGGTGGTGTCAGAAGCTGGTTTGAAATAAATGATCAATCAATCTACAGCCTGCTCTTCCTAACTTGAAAAGGAAGCTTTGTTTTAAAGGTCTGGGGTCATGCAGGAATTCACTCAGGCCAGGCAGTCTTTTTCCATTTTTTTCCCCTTCTTTTTATTGGAATTAAAAATGTTTCACTTCATTTAGTTATGCCTGCTTATCGGCTGCTCAGGTGAAAAACCTGAAGAAACACAAAGCACATGTGTAAACAACAAACCAACAGAATAAAACATGCAAATAACACATTTCACCGTGTTAAATACACTAATTTTATTTTAAATAAAGATAATCATCTTAGCAAAATATATTTTAAATCCTACCATCCAAGCACATGCACACACGACTTCCACAGCGATCAATTAACATTTAAATTTACATCTGCGCATAAACTCCGTCAATCTGACTCAAGCCATCCACTGTGCATAACAAGAACTACAGGACAAAACCACAAATCCATTCATTCAAAGACAGACGCCGTGTGCCACACAAACATTTAAACACTCACGCAAACAATCAGTAACCTAACACACACCAACCTCAGCTTCACACCGCAAACCCGACTTGCTAAAAGTGCTTAAACTCTTACCGGCTGCCTCTCCGGACTCTCAGCAGACTTAGCAGGCTACGCGACTCTGCGAGTGCTGTTTCTTTGTGTGCCGCTAATCAACCAACATTTGAAACACCTGTGAAACGAAGCCGCGCTGTGAGGTGATCAACCCACCTGTGCCCATGAGTGCCGTCAATCACCACTAACACTGACAGCCACACCCACACATTCAAGTTTGACTTCACACTAGTGAAGAAAATAACTCAACTTCTAGGTCTAACAGCAGGTAAGTACAGATAGCACTGAGTTTCATTCATGCCAACATCACAGCATAGTTTACTGTAGTAGTGTCTGTTACTACTTATTGGTTTGAAAATTGATTGGAATCATGGCACTCAAAACTGGAATCAAATTGAATCATTACATCCCCAGAGATTAGCCTTAAAAAGGATTTAGCTCCAACAGTGAAATGTTTCTCCTTTTTTTAAACTTGGTGATAATAATAGTAAGTAGAGCCTGGTCAATGTATCAGTCTGCCTGCTATATATTATCAGCTGAAGTTTCCCGTTACACACCGTTCTTGTTTTTGTAAACAGAAAACAATGAAGAAAAATATGCTTGAGTAATTTAGTACTGTGTCGTCCAATAGCTTGTCTAGCATGGTTATTCATGCAATTTACCACGTCTGCAGCACATGCAGCAGAGTTCACACTACATTTGTACTGACGGTGATGTGTTTATGGCAAGCTGAAAACTAGTTACTGGAAGTTAATACACAATTAGCCCATTATTGTCCTTTTTCAATTCAACTAACATACTGTACACAATCAGCCACAACATTGAAACCACCTGCCTAATATTCTGTAGCTCAGTAGAGTCTAAATTTCTGTTCTAGTTTAAATGCATGTTTTTATTGTCATCCGTACTCTACACACAGAACACAGTTTTTTGGGAAATTCTGTTCATGTCCGTTATGAAGAATATTCCACACACATATGTGGGCGTATATACACCACATATACAAGCACAAAGAGGAGCATTTTCACACTGCTTCCTGCTGTGTTGAATCTGTACCTGCAATCCAGCCACAAGGGAATGGAGAGGTAATGGGCTGTGCGAAAATTCAACTTCCCACATGGCCCTCAAGGTGTCTGTGCATCCCTCTGTCCATATGACAGGGACCAAAAGAGCAACTATCCATCTGAGCTGCTGCATTACATTTGACAGACACCACAAATCAAGTGAATTTGTTTTTCTAAACGTAGGTAGGATCTACAATATGCTGCTTAAAGTACACGGAGGCAAAATTCACCAACCGGCAACATTTCAGAGGTACTGTAGCAACAGCATGTGAGAGACAACTACACGTTTGCTTTCAAAAACCAGGAGGAGAAACTGAGAGGCTGAGGCACTCTGTGTGCTCTATGTACACTTCAGCACTTTGTGTGTTGATATTACAAGGTATGATGGCAGGATGTTTTTTGTCCCACAGTGGCATGTAAAAGGTCTGTATGTGTAACTCTGCCCCTTGTAAGAATCCTATTTCAGTGGCTCTTTCCAAACAGCTGGTATTTATGTTGTTTTATCTCCACATAGATTCTGATTCCTTCATAGATGTTCAACAGCTTACAAAAGTGTTAAGTTTTTCCCAACGGGGAAGCTGATGATCCAGCCTCAGGGAAGATGATATACGAGCTGTGAAACTATTTACCGTAAACCATACATTTCACTTCGCTACAGACAAGGACTTGTTTCTTCAGCTCAGTTTTTATTAACAGTATTGACTAGCTTGTGTTGTCATACCAAGTCTTCTATTGATTATTTGTGGCCATTTTGACATTTTCAAAGGACCTTGAAGGACTGACAGATCTGTGTTTTGGAGGGGGGGTTACTAGATAGTCGGGGAAGTGTTTCTGCCCCGTCTTCACCTTCGAACAGCCAAATAAAGATCACAGTTATCAGTCCAGAGGCAGGTTTAAGCTGCCACTGAGTGAAGGAGACTGTCATCTGACTTGTAATGACACAGCCCGAGAGCCATTACATCTTTGATGGGAGACTTAAGCAGAAATCCATTCCAGAGTGTCTGAGGTGAGGCAGGCTCAGAGGGGGGAGGTTGGGAAGAGCAATCTGTTGTGAGTCTATTGTGATGAGATGTACACTGCACCTGCAATTTGCTGGTGGAGGCTTCCTTTTGATGATGATGATCGTGGTTTGTAATTTTACAGACAGTCCATTTCAAACTATAGCTCATGACAGACAGAGGATTTTTTATTCCAGATTGGTCACAGAAGGAGTACAGAAGTGTTCCATCTAAACATTTGTAGTCTTTTTTTCCATGCTGATATCGGACATCTGCAGAAAAAACGTGTGCCAACAAGACAAGCGGGTGATGCAACAGTAAAATCCAGGGCAGAAAATGGCTGCCTAGATGCGAGACTGCAGTATTCAGGCTTTGACAATCGTAATTATATGCACTGTTTTCTCTCTGCCATATTTTCTGCCACTCTCTTTTGCAGTTTTGTATATTCATAACAAAACATACAAAAGAGCTCAAACAAAGAGAATATGAATCAAATGACCTGAAATTCATTAGCAATGATCTTGGTGATAAATAAATATTTTATAGTTCCATCTTCTCTTCATTTTTAGAAGATTTATATCAACTTAAATCAAACACCTCTGAACTATAGACTGTTATTCAGAAACAAAACAATTTGAAGGCTATCAAAAACTTCCCAAGCACATAATTATTTCAATAAGAAAATTATCAAAAGATTAGTAATGAAAATAATCATTATTTGCATCTCTAGTTGATGTGATCTATTTTTATATAAATATTAAAATGTGATATGTGTCATTATTTTGTAAAACACAAACACAAAATCAGCACGATATCACTCTACAAATAAAGAAACATTTCTTCTAAACTGTCAGACTGGATCGTTGACATTAATTTATCTCCGAAGTGGCAGTGATGAAGACGGCTGCACTAGATTAATGCTCACTGAACTGTATTAAAGCTAAAACTCTTTTCAGCATGACTTGTGATCTTTGAATATTCTATACTCAAACACTGAAGCTCAGCTGTGCAATATTACTTAAATGTCAAACGATTCAAAATTGAATCACCACTCAACACTTGCACTACTTTGAAGTAGAAGAGGATAGCATTTTATCTTGTGCAAAATAAAAACTGTTTTATTATAAAATTCAGGCCCCATGGTATGGATTCCAAAGCCAGGGCACTTTTCATTACTGAGCTTCAAATTGTTTATTTTCAGTACTTTATATTCGTATCATTTTTGATGGCAAACTCATCTTTGGCATGGAGGGTTCCAGTGTCGCACACGGTTCTGGAGAAATGTTCTTCCATTATTCAAAGACTGATTTTCAGCTGCTTTGCTAGAGGAGTTGAGGTGCTCAAAATTCCTTTTTAAAAGATCAGCTCAAATGTGTTCTATTGGATTCAAGTCAGGTCACATGCTTGTCTAGCTCATAGTTTTCACTTTTTTTTTTAACTTGAGAAACTTGTGTGATTTTGACAAGGTCATTCTGGAATATTTGTTGTCTACTAACTGTGAGTCATCTTGGCAGTCAGTATTTTGGCAAATTAAGAGTTTTCAGGTTGCCATCTATAAATGTCATCTCCCTAACACCTTTGCACTCATGCAGCATCAAATCTTCACAGTCGCCCTTCTGTGCGCCACTGTCAGGACTATACATTCACTGTGGTAGTCCTAGAACAAGACAAAAATGCTGGATTTACCCTGAGCAGAGCAAATTTACCTTCGTCTTATCTAATCTAATAATTTGCTCCCAACATTCATCAGATTTCTTTGTATGTTCCCTACCAAAGGGCTTTTTTTCTGAGGTACAATCTAAAAAAAGCTGATGCTACACATGGTCCTTCACACTGTGTAAGGTGTCACAGAAACTCAGAGTTCCACTGACAATCCCTGTACCAGTTACGAAGCATTTGACTTCATGTTTTTTTTTTTTTTCGACAGAGTTCAACTGTGCAAGGAGTGCGCTGTCCATGGCTACTGTAGTTCTGATTAGTGGTACAATGGCTCGATCTTTACCTGCTGAATACTGTTGCAATTGGGTTTCAATTTACTTTAGCTGGTCATTGATGTTTCTGTACTTTCTTATCTCTGTGAAGAATGACAGATTTTTACACATGGAGTCACTATGCAGATAGACACACATCATATGTCCAAAATTCAGAATGTTCAGGTAATTTTCTAACAATATTCATGCAATTAGGCTAATGGGAAATCACTCAATTTGATTTCAGTGACAATGCATTTTCTTACATGTGAGTCAGTGATTATCAGGGTAATCACTTGTGTGGCAATCAGCTTCTACTTTTGGGCCTGTATTTTCGATACAGTCTGTATAAAGAGTTTTTTCTTGAGTGTTCATAAGAGGAAATATTCTACTTGTCAACATAGAAAGAATGCAATTACCGAGAAGAGACATTTCTGAGAAATTTGAGATTGTAGTGATATTGCACAGGAGTTTACTCACGTCTGCTGTTCACTATATTTCAAATGCATTCGTAAAGGAGCAAAATGTTATTTATCACAATATCACTGACATATTTTGTCTAATAAGCACCTTTATGTAATTTATACTATCAATACAATGTTGATAAATATTTTATTTTATTAATAATTACAACACCATATTACTCTCAGATTAAGTGCAATGCAGATAACTGACATTTCCACTTATTCCCCTTATATCAGTGTCTGTTGTTTTGATATGCTGCATAAATAACGGTGAATTGATGATATACTGCACCACATTTCTCTTTCAGTTACTCAAAAAGAATATATTTTCCCACATCTATTCATGTAGTTACAGTATCCAGTACAATGTCAGTTTTGGGACCGTTTGATTTTCATTGTAGTATTTTGGCTTTAATTGCATTTAAACCTGCCAAATGTCCAGAGGCTGCTCAAATAAAGAGACACATTTGCGTGCCAGTTGGCTGCCATAGCCATTAGTCATAAAACACATTAGAATGCCACACCCCATGGCAGCTGTATAGTATTTACAAGTACCAAAGGGATATTTCATCAATCTCTGCTTAAAACATGTTGAAATCACAGCTGTACATAATCACTGGCTTCTTTACCACCCTGACACTGAAGGCCGCAGAGTGACCAGTGCTGGAGAAAACCCTTTGGTCATGCCGATGGGGAAAAAAGCAATATTGCCCACACGTCAACAAAAAATGTTTTGTGGATGATTGTTCAATCTTTGGTGGACTTTATCAGCAGGAGCCATGACTCCATTGACAGTTAAGGGCTGGAGCTCAAGCTGCTCCCATCCCAATCTCGTTCCACATGATTATTCTCAATTTCACAGCTGATGGTTTTTACTGAGACAGACGGCAGCAGCCAAATGCCAAAGTACAGAAGAGAAAGCTCTGAGGTAGGAGAGAAAGTTAGGGGACGGGGGAGACAGAAGATAAGCTGGTCACTCAACTTTATCACCAATGTTTGGGTTGGAAGTAATCCGTGAATGTGACCTTTTGCCATGGTGCAGGACAGTAACAGTGTGCGGGGAGCTACAAAACAATACAGACATGATTTTAATGTGACACATTAACACACAATAGTGACTGATAGACACTGCAGGCAGATGTCAAAGAAAAAACAAAAAAGCCACACATTGAGAAATATAATGATCAATGTTTTGATTGTCTAACATTTGACCTGAAACTACTCCATGGAAATACCAATTTTGAGGAAGAATCTATTAATATTCTGTTGGGTTTTTTTGTCAACAAGCAATGATTAATCCTACTAACACATATTGTGCAGTTAAAGCTGAGTTTGCTTCTTCCTTTGTGTCACAGCGCTCTATTGTTATGCAAAAATTAATACAAAACAAGGAGCTGCATGGTTGCACTGGGTGACGTGTTTCTTCAATACAATGAATTGGGAACTGTAGTTCATTCTAAGCTGATCCCTCTGGATGTAAATTCTCACTAGAGGACCAAACCTGCAGCAAAAAAAACGGTCTTAAAAATAAACTATTTAATTCCATTTGTGTCAAAATTACAGTGTCCAGCTGTTTTAGGCAATTAATTTCAATGTGTTGAAACATGATACATTCATGACTTGATTTTTATAGATTTACTTCTTCAGCAGAAGGTGTGGGGCAAAAATAATTGCTGACCTGAGAGTTGTTTCAGTTTGTTTTGATTTTACAACATTATCTCACTCATTCATTTGAGCTTATTTCACTGATTAAAGACAGTTGAGAATAATTTATTTATTGATTAATCTGAGATTTTCTGTCTTGATGAAGCATATTTCTTTGGTGTACTGAATGTCAGAAAATATCTCCATTTCCAGAAGACAAATTCTTCAAATTGATCCAAAAATCCAAAGACACTCAGTTTAACAGTCTCATAAAACAAAGACTGAAAAGCTGGAACGCCAGTGAATGTTTGGCAAAGTTGCTTGAAAACAACAAACGTTTATTCGATTATCAGAATGGTCAGCCGCTTATCTTCTGTTGACTAATTGATTCATCTGCCAACTGTTTGAGCTCTACATGTGAGATTTGCAATCTGTGTAAGCAATGATCACAGATCAATTTTGTGAAACAAGCTGCTGAATCCCCACAGTAAACAACAGGCTCAGTTGTTACCTATCGGCTCACTAGATTTGCCGTGAAGAACACTTTGTCCCCACAAAGCACTGAGTGGCCTTGCACTGTAATTTAAAAGCAATAAGCCAACTAGACCTCTTATTACCTGTCATTTCTTTTAAAAGCAGTCTCACAGATGACCTTTTATTTATACAGTAAGTACTGTATGCTGTTTACGTGCCTGCTCTGGGGAAGCTGTCCTCAGTGCACTTCCTTCTTGTATATTTAACAAAAGTGAGTTTATCTCTGCATACAGTAGAATTTATAAATAGTCTTCTGTATGATAGTCTTCCTGTTGAGACTGGAGAGTAAGTCTGGACCTGCTATGTACACACCTGAGATGCCAACAAAAATCACACATGATGCAAAAACAAAAAAACAAAAAAAACCTAGAAACTCTCCCAGCCGCACACAGGAGAAGTGCTAGTGAAAATTACAGCATCACTCTGGGGAGTGGGCACTAGGAGATGCGGGAATTGATGAATCAAGGACCTTTTGTTCACAGCGAAAATGACTGCTTCCATGCAGTTGGAAAGAACATCTCTTCGGCAGTGCTTGGCAGGCAGGGAGGCGTCATTTGGAGCCATTTAGGTTTGAAGCTGACGCAGAGGGGGACGGAGGAGAGCAAGGTCATTTAAAGAGGATGCAGAACATGATGATGTGGCCAGTGCTGGGTGTTTAAGTGTGTCTACTCTGCTTGAATTGAGTCGCCGCTGAGCATGCCAAGGCAACACTCACAGTAATGATAGTGGGAGACACATCTATAGGAAGATAAACTGACTGAACTATGAGAAGCAAAGCACAAACACACATATGGTGTTTCATCACTGCACATGTGAAGCTATAAGTTGATTTTTCCATTAGTTAACCTGCAGAAAATAAATCAGTAACTTTGAAGGAAAATGTCAAATCCACTCCTGCTGCCGACACGTCATTAAAAAGGCTCCGATTTTGCCAACTTGAGCTTTAGGAAATTGTGATTGCATGTCCTACTATTTTCTTACATTTTACAAAGATTCCAAGGCTCGACAAAATGACCACCAATCAGTGAGTTCACTTTTTCCTCTTGGATAGACAATACAATGCTTTTATTCTGCAGACAATTTCATCCAAAATAATTTACTTTCTTCCGTTCACGTAAACTCACACAGAGTGATTTAGAGTTCACTCTTCCTCAAAGAGAATTGAACTACGATTGATGAGCAGCCTTCTTCCACCACCTGAACTGCAGCTGCACTACATACAAACGGGTGACAAATTAAAAGAAAAACCTCAAATAAACTGTCTTAGTAAGGTGTCTGTCCACAAAGCTACCGTCAATGCACACTGGTATTGATTCTATAAATCTATGGATGTTTGCTGGAGGGAGGGTGCATCATTGTTGTAGGTGTTCCCTCATTTGGTGTTTTGATGAGGATTGAGAGCAGCAAATAACATGTCAGGTTGAGATCTGGTGACTGTGAAAGCTACAGCATATGATTTGCGTCATTTTCATCCTCAGCAACCCATTCACTGAGCCTTCATGGTCAAAGGATGGGAGCATTGTCATCCTGGAAGAAGCCACTCTCATCACCATAAAAACATTTCATCATACAATAAAGTTGATCGTTCAGAACAACCATGCACTGATTTGCAGCGACTCATCCCTCTAACGGAACAAATAAACCCAAAATACACCAGGTAAAATGCTCCCCACAACATAATAGAGTCACCAAATCACCTTACTGCAGGGCACAAGGGTTCAGGTTTTTTTCCCCCTAATTTGTTGCCTATCTGTATGTCTATTACTTCCACAACACTAAGCATATTTGGTTGCCTCTCCAAAAAAATAAAAATAAATCCAACATGACCCCATTTCACAAAACAAAGAAGACCTACTGAAAAAAGACTGGTAACCATAAAGACAACCAATGAATAATTCCGCATTGATGCCTGTAAAGTTGTCTCTTGTTTTCAATCAGCGATTTAATTCACAATTTGCTCAATAGAATACCTCTGGTGGCCGACACTCATCTGTGCACACACACGCACACACACGCGCACGCACACACACACAGTTATATCTTCAGTAAGAGTCTGGGAAGACTTAGCTGAATGACAAGATTTAAATAATTACTTATTCATCAACCCAGTTATGCCTTTGACCTCCATCAACCGGACCACAGCAGCATCAAGACAGCATTTCTTAATGAATATGATTAACACAGCCTTATATAATATAATATAATATAATTAACGATGATGAATGAATCTGATATGGGTGCCTCTAAAACGCAATATTCTTTTCAATAACAGCCCTTTGTAGCCACACAAAAAAAACTAAGCCACTTACCACTCAGAAAGGAAAATACAGTTTAAGCTATTTTAAATTGGAGTCAACTATCTTAGGAGCTATTGGCTAATATTCAAGTTCTTCAAACAAACTGGCTCAGTAACTCTAATCTATAAGTTTAATTTTTATGTAAAAGTAGCTACAGCGGTATGGAAAAGCAACACCGAGGAAATATGTGGATTTAAGAAAAGTAAAACACCTGCAGACCTGCTGTTGTCCATACAGGACCAATTAAACATTATTTAGACAATATAATAAATACACAATATTTGCTCGTTTGAGACACTTTCAGCCAAAAACAACCATTAAAGGACAAGCGGAGACTCATTGTAGAGACACTTGCTCGACATACAAGAGCAGTCCAAGCGTCCAAAACGACCCCGAAAACGCCACAAACCTCGTGTAGAAATAAACCAGAAATAATCGCGTCTTTCCCCTACCTGTGTGAGACGCTTTCACGGCTCCTCCGTTGTCCATTTCCAGCTGCCTCAGATCACAGCGCGAGCTCAGCTGCGAGCGTCTCGGTCCCTCGAGCGAGTCAAGGAAAGATAAACCACGCGGGTAATGTGCGTGCGCCGTGCCGCTGCCGTCTGCGCGAGGGAGATACCGAATCACCGCGCACGAGGACGAGAGAGACAGAAAAAAGAAACAGAAGACGAATGAAAGCGGAAGGTGAGAAACAGAGGATGGGTGGAGAGATGGAAACAGGAATAAGAGACACCAGTAACTTTTTAAAGCTGCTCAAAGGACGTGGACATAATTGTGGAGCACAATCCGTCATTTTAATTTCTTTTTCTGCAAAAAAAAAAAAATGCTCTAAATGTTGATTGACTTAATTGGCTACAGGGAGTAACCAGGAAGCCACATGGAAATCAACTTTCTGTTTGCAGTTTTTAAAAGCATTTTACTGGTATTTTAAAGACTATCCCTATTTTGTGAAGTTAGGGGTTATATCTAGTAAAATCACATTCAAAAACAATTTGTTGACATGTTCACTGATTTTTTTTTTAAAGAAAAAAGGATGCAAACTGTAAATAATGTCTATAGCAAAAGTTGAAAAAAAAATCATTATTTTACAGATGTTTTCCAGCATTTGAAAGACAGAATATGTATATTGAACAAACACAATATTTTGTATATTACCAAAAACAAAACAAACAAAAAAACAGGCCACAATTGTCCAAAAAAAAACCTGTTCAGGTAAATCACTTATAATAGCCAGTAAAGTCACAGAAAAAAATTACATTAATGCATTACATTAACTGTAAAAATATACACAAAAAATGTAAATAATGTCCACATGAAGAATCTGTATTTTTTTTTTTTTAACAGATGAGACCCTAAAATGATGTTTGAAAGAACAACTATGCATATTGAGGAACTGAAAGACGGTAAATAACTACATAAACAGGTTCTTTTTTTTTTTTTTTACAGATGTACCCTGTTTTGTTTAATTACAGATACCATCTAATAAAATCTCAGAAAAATATATTAATTTCCATGTCGATTGTAAACCAAAAGCAGGCCAAAACTCTGCACAACCTGTATTTGTACAAATAGTAATGTGTTTTCTCACAATGTGTGACAGTGAAACCACACTGTTTTTCAGGATTTTTTTTTTTACAGTGTACACTGCAAAAGTGAAACATTTACATTTTTATCAACAATTTACTGTTATTTTACAGATTTCCTTTGTCTTGTTAAATTACAGAAAAGGCTGAGTACAATTACAGAAAAAAGTATTAGCATGTTAACCGTAAAATAAAACAGGCCAAATGTGTAAATAATGTCCAAAAATCTGTATTTTTATAAATGGGATTTGTTGTTTTCTACAATGTTTGACCACAAATGACACTTTTTTCTGCTCAAATCAGCAAATATCATTACTTTGTGTGAGGATTTCTTCTCAATAATGTGAGGCATTGACATCTTCATTAATGAAGTGCAGATGTGTAC
This sequence comes from Acanthochromis polyacanthus, assembly GCF_021347895.1. Taxonomy (NCBI): domain Eukaryota; kingdom Metazoa; phylum Chordata; class Actinopteri; family Pomacentridae; genus Acanthochromis; species Acanthochromis polyacanthus. The sequence continues at coordinate 10,300,381 of NC_067131.1, read as the reverse complement.
CAATCCTATCAGTCCTCTGTCATATTCAGTGCATCATTGACATCCACATAACGTTCACCCATCTTCACCCAACTGGACTGTTTTTTGTTCCATCCTTCCTTCCTGATAGTGAAGATAGATAGGCAGTTAACTGCAAATATGAAGAGAATCATTCATTTTGCCATACAGGCATCAAAACTGACACAGGGCAATTTTTCATAAAAGAATGTTGCAAAAGGACAATGGCAAAATGTACTTCCAACATGCAATTTTAAACGTTTTCAAACTGCATGATCGTAGAGTGATTTGTTGGGTTTTGGTGGTAAAATATATGGAATTAAGCAACATAATTAGACATAATTTAGCCTATACACTTCATGACCGGGCCAATTAATTGTTATACAAATAGCAAACACTCTTCTATTAAATTTGACAACAAGACCATAAACAAGATTTTATTTAGAAGGTTCATAGATTTTTCTGCTTCCAAAGTCGAATTCTAAGGTGTCAGAAATGTATGAAACAATGTTAATATCATAGAAAACGGATAACAGAGTTTGAAGACGTTCATAAAAATAAAAAAAATATGGCTTTAACATCCACAATTTTGAAAAACTCCGATAATTTTAAGCATTTTTTTCTTAATTGCCGACTCATAAGTAATGTCAAGTTTTATGCTTGTGACAGTTTAACCGATTTTTCCATTATCTGCACCAATCTGACATCTTTCAAATTTTTCACCTTCAGTTTGTAATACAGGCTTTGAATTACAAACTGACAATAGCAGCAGACAATATACAACCATAATAGGCTAAATATTCACCTGCAGTAAAAGGGGACGCTGTAAGGGCTCTATTATTTGCTCACTTAGACCAGTGAAAGTGCATTTTTGAATGGCCTCACTTTAAAGTCTTTGTCAAACACCTGCTGGCATTTTTACTGCCACACAACAATGCTAATGTACATCCACAAACAGTCCCATTATAAACCTGCTACCACATAATGGTCACTGGGACTAAGACAGAGGGGGTCAGAGGAAAATGTATTGGTCTGACATGTCAAATCCCCTCCACCTTTAGGTGCTGTTTGTGTGCCACAGGGGCCTATCACCAGCCATCATGCCCCAATCCCTCCCCATGCAGACCCCCTCATTAACATTGTTGGGCTGTGTTCAAAAGCAGATGCCTGCGGATGAATTCAGGAGTACAGTGACACGGGCACATGCCTCCGTGTGCCGCGGCCAACCTGGTGGTGTGCGTCTGGATCAGCTGTCAGATGGACAGTGATGGATGCACGGTGGAAATATACTTGGAGTTTGAGCTATGTCCTTCTCACTGAAGTCCTCTGGCACCCTGCTTGACCCCGCCACAAGGCAGCCGCCCTAAAAATAAAGGAGCACATGTGCACATACAGGCAGAGACAAGGGTGTAAGATATCAGCTCTCCTGATGTCTTTGCTTGGATACAAAGGAAAACAACACAGAGTGAAATAGCCACACGCTCTCACGCGAAGTTCACCTCAGACAGGATGCACCGAAGCAGAATCAGCCTCCTGTTGTTAGAGTTGGATTAGGGTATGTACAGCCTCCATTTCCATGAAGCTCAAGTCCAATCAGCGTGTTCCCTGCATCAAAGTTAATACCAGTGCTCGGCTCCATCATCACCTCGAGTGCTTTCATTAAAGGGACATTTTTATTCCGCCGCAAACCAGAATCACGAGGAAACCAGCCACGATTCGGTGTTTCAGTTTAACCTGGTCGCCATGGCAACATTCTTTTTTTTTTCTTCTTTAAATGCATTTCACTCCGTCTTTTGACTTCAAAGTTTGATTGAGATGGCACTTGAAGGATGTGAGTGGTTCATTTCGAATTGATGGAGAGAGAATGTAAGAATGGCAGCATTGTGGAAGCAGCAGCCACACAATAACTGCAGTTCACAGCTTGGAACAGCGAAACCCACAGCGGTAAAGAGTATCTGAGCGTGACGACAATATCCACCTTCACATTCAATTTGATGCTCAGTAGGTCTAGTTATTAGCAAAATACATTCCCGCAGTAAGTAGAATTTTAATCATTCATTTCAGAGCATCCAAGGATTTCATGTCCTTGAGATGTGACTAATTGGATGATTAACCCAGTTATTGTTATTTAGCTTTATCCATAAATTTAGGGTAAGACAGACATACTAGTCCACTGTGCTCTAAGTAAAAAGTATTGAAAAATGTAAAAGACAAAAGTCTCCTGAACTGATTTTTGATGAGGTTTTTAAAGCTTTAAAGTTCAAATCAAAGCTAAATCAATAGCAATTCGTATCTGATGGCCTTCTGCTCATGAAAAAAAAGTACTATTTTGGAATACGACGACAGCTATGACTCACAAAAATAAGAAGAATGAGGATGAAGTTCATTTTGAGCAGGAGAGCTCTTTAGTATAACAAAACCTGGCAACCAATGTCATCAAACCTCACACTTAATTTTCTGTGATTGATTTACAACACTGGTGAGAGGAAGGTGTTTGTCCTCACATTTTTTCCATTTTAGTTCCTCTCACATTATCATAGTTTCTCAATAAAGGACGATGACATGGTGCCAGAACAGATCACGAACAGAAAACACAAATTTTAGCATAAATAAACATTGTTTTCAGAAAGACAATGAAAACAATGAAAAATGACTAAAAAAAATCATGAATAAAAAATCTAAAACAAGCCCTGCTAAAAACTTTGAATATCTAGCACCAGAAAAAATATGTAAGTAATGATGGAATAAATACTGTCACATTAAAAAAAAACATTGTAAAGTAAAACCAAAAAACTGAGAAAATGGCGATAACCCATTAAATAATTATATGTTTTAGTGGATTTAAATAGAGTAAAGTAGCATAATTTTATAGGCACACATAGTAAAAGAACAAATTGTTACTTGTAAAAAATATACATTTTTGATTTCTTTATTCATTTAAATTAATATATTTTTTGCAATTCTACCAGACTTACTGTAACTTACTACTCAAATGTAATTTAACAAAACAGGTACAAGATTTTTTAGCCATCTTTCAATCCTTAATATACAAAGCATTTTTTTTAAATTCAACTAAATATCTGTGAAATAATTTTCAACACTGTTTTGTAATTTAAATACAGTAAACATTGGAGAAAAAAAGCAAGTTTTTAGTAGAACACTGTAAAAGAATGACTTACTATTTGTTAAAATACTGATTTTTGACGTGGATGTTTTTACAGTTTGTGCACTTCTTTAAAAAAAATGGGATTTTACTAGTTATTATCTGTAAATTAGCAAAACGGAGAATCTATTAAAAAAAACAATTATAATATATATTACAAAAATAAAACAGCCAATTGTGAAGCATGTCTTCGTGATGATATACACTTCTTATCATGCAGATATATTAGGATTTAGACTCGTATAGTTTTAGTTGTTTAAATCTGAAACAGAGGAGTCATGCCTCTGATATTCAGAGGGCATCACCACCATCACTGTGCCATTCAGAGGAAGTGGAGGCTGATGAGGGTCACCAACCTCAGCATGGGATGAATCATCAGCAGACATGAAGAAATCTCACTGGTAGCTTCAGAAGGCCGGAAACACGGCACAAATTTCCATTAAATTCTTATTCTTTACATTAGAGAATTCAAAATTTAGATTTTTATTTCAATATCAACTGTATTATGGACACGACTATGCCCAACCTTTTGCATTTTCTCGTTCTTTCCTTTTAAAAAAACTCCTTTTGAAGATGGCAGAGACCGTCATCATCTCACTTCTCTTTAACACGGTGCAACACCGTCCTACACTGCATTATATATAATCATTTTTAGAGAAGGGGCATTTCAGAATCAACATATTTACTCTTCAGCAGGCATAAGCTGAGAGCAAAAGATGATGAAAGCCTCTTAGAAATGAATGAAAATTAGATTGTGATGCATTTTGGGTAAGACATTTTCCTCAAGTGTGCATCCTCCATTCCTGAGGGTCAGTGCCACTGACAAAACCCTCAGTTTTTTTCAGTAATGGAACTGCGCTCAAGATGGCAATGATTCACCGAAGAGGACAATAAGAGCTTTGAACACAGCTACGGAAATCCACAGCTGGAGCCATTCAGATTTTTTGTGTATTTAATGTTTTGGGTTTCTGACTCACTCTTTTGAAGGGAGCTGATTTTCCAGGACAAACATGGAAACATTTTAGATATTATTTTTCTGTATTTCATCTTTTTAGAGATGTTGGGAGTAGAAATCATGCCGTACATAGAATATACTGTCAAAATAAAAACATTAACGGTCCTGCAGTGTAAGCCAAGAAAAATATGCTTTGATAGATTCTTATTTTGTCCTTTGGGACAAGTGTGATCTTGCTAAAAAATCTCCCCCCTCATCAGCTGTGCTGTTGTGTTCCCTGCACGTTGAACAAATAGTGGTAACATGTGACGAAGCTGTTTATTGCTTTAATGCGGACAGGAATTTTAGAAAATAGTCTGCTGGTTGGATGAAGCTAGAGCGAGTTAGCTTAGCTTAGCATAAAGACTGGAATGAGAAGGAAACAGCTAGCCTGGTTGTGTCCAAATGTAACAAAATCAACCTACCTACCAACCCTACAACTCATCAAATAATGCATTATTGTGAATTTCTCTTTGGAGATTAATAAAGTATCTATCTATCTATCTATTTATTATGTGTTTCTTTTCTTTCTTTTTAATTAAAAAAAACATCATACAGACACAGAAGTGTAAAAACAATTTTTTTTTCAACTGAGGGATTGTGTGTTTATGTGATTATTATGGGACTATATTTGTCCTGGGAGTGGTTGTCAAGCAACCAGCAGAATAACCCAGGAAGATAAACAATTTTTAAAAATGTATATTATTTAACAGTTTTGGAACTGTAATTTTTTTTAATTATATAATTTATTGTTATTGTACAGATTTTGCATCTTTAGTAAATTCCAGATAATAACTGGTAAAATAAAAATAATTAAAATTAATAACTAAATAAATAGAAGCCCAAATGTGTGAGTCATGGCCAAATCAAAAGCTATATATATATTTTTTCAAATGATTCTTTTACAACATTTGACTGTAAAATTATAGAATTATTGCTGTATTTAATCTCCATTAATTAATTATTTTCTAGATGTTTGTGGTTAATTGCAAGATAAAATATGTATATAAAAGATTATAAAAATTTTAAAAAATAATTTTTAAATGTAGTTATTTAGATTCTCGTTGTTTTGTTAAATTATAGATAACATCTGATAAAATTACAGAAAAAGGGAATAATTTGCATTGACTGTTAAAAAAAACAAAAAAACAAAAGAGGCTCAACTATATGTAATATCGACATCAAAAATCTGTAATTTTATAAATAGTAATTTGTGCTTCTACAAAGTTTGACTATATAATTCTGGCATTTATTTATTTTTATTTGACTTCATTTAAATAGAGAAAAATATCATTATTTGAAAGAGAAACTACATGTATTGAGTACTAAAGATATTTTTCAATGCTTTTCCCTGTTCTGGTAATTTTCAGATCACATCTAGTAAAATGGCAGAAAAAAAATATATCACTTGACGGGTTGTACATGCTAATCCAGTAAAATGCAGCAAGATGCTTTTAAAACCAGTCTCCTTCCAGCAGCTGTTTATTGTGCTTCCTCGGTAGACTACCTTCCTCGCCAGCATCCCATCCTGTGGCAACACAGTTAGATGTTTCATTTTAGATAAGAGACAATTATTATAGCACATCACATGCACCATCATTATCAGCAGAAATCTCAAACCGCACCACAGAATGCAATCCAGATACCGTGTCCCCGTGCCCTTGGTATTTAATGACATTTCTTTCTGCTCAGGAAGATAGAGGGAATCCATCAGAGCGAGCGTTTGGAAATTTTCCGTCTTTTTGAACTTTGCTGTGCTATAAAATTGAGCCACTGGTTTCTCATGCAAAAAAAAACAAAACAAAACAAAACAAAAAATGCACATTTACAGTGCTCAAGCTAATCTGAAAATTCCTGTTGTTATGACAACTAACGCCTTTTTATCCGCATTACCTGCTTCATTTGAAGATAAGAGACTTAAAAAAACAAAAACAGTGGAACAAAATGTGAATGCATTTATTTTCAGGGCACATTTGGTTTATTCTGCAAATCTCCTCCTCTAAACACTGTCAATTTCAGTCCGGCTCTCACACCATTATGATTCACAGAGGCCAAGCATGAAATGAGTTTCTTTTTTGACAGAACGCATTTTGACTGACAGCTCAACAAATGAGAAATCCTTTACTGTGAACAGAGCGCCCGCCTGCTTCTGGCAAGAGATGCTGCCTATCTCTGAGGAGTGTGAGCCCATGTGTGTGTGTGTGTGTTGAAATGACTGTAAAACTGGATTTAATGTAAATTCTTCCTTGGTATTAGAACCTCAGGAGCTGTTTTGACCATCTTAAGGCCCGGTCACACCGCCCGAACTTTGCTGGAGCGTTCCTTGAACGGTAGGGAGGGGGGGGCGAATTTCGACAACGCTCGTCACCGCGCACAAAATGAGAAAAAATCGAAAACACGGCGTTGGTTTAGCGGTGCACCGCTGAAGCCGGCGTTGCTTAAGCGTTGGTTTAGCGGTGACGCGAGCGTTGGTATAGCGGCATTCTGCGCATGCGGGCGTTGGCTTGGCGGGGGTATAAAGTTGGTTTAGCGGCATACCGCTTGTGACTACGGAGCTGAATGGATCGTTTTGATACAAGTTCTGATTCTCTGTCTCTCCTTCTTCTCTCTCTTCTCCTTCTGTCAACAGCTTGTTGCAATCTGAGGAGGTTCTGATTCTGCTGCTGGACTAGTGCACCAATCATAGCAAGTCTCTCAGCATCCATGGTGATACAGTTTTACTGTAAATTCATCACAGCTGTAATGAATTTTTTTCACCGCTCCAGGAACGCTCCAGCAAAGTTCGGGCGGACTTTGCTGGAGCGTTCCTTGAACGGTGAAAAAAAATCATCACCGCTCACCACCGTTTAACAGAAGTTGGCCCCCGTTAAAGCAACGCCGTATACGCTCGGCCACCGCTGATGTTTCTGGAGGGGCCCTCCTACCGCTCTGAAAGTTTTGAGCTGCACAAAATATTGCGAGCGGTGAGGAGGGGGCAATTTTCCGCCCCGGCAATGTTCACCCCTGCTCCACCAACGCCCAATCAAAGTTTGGCACCGCTAGACACAAGTTCGTGGACGCTTGGGTCCGCTCGGCCAACGCAGAAATCTTGAACACTGGACCACCGCTGCTTCGCCAGCGTTGCCCGGGAGGCGATTAAACGTTGCACAAACTTCGGTGGAGCGGTTGTAAGCGTTTTACGAGCGGACACGGGGTTGCTGGAACGGTGTCGGGCGTTGAAGCAGCGATCCATGGCGGCGATGAACTTTGGTTTGGCGTTGGTATAGAGGTGTCGGAGCGGGACCAGAATTTGGCTGTAAATACGGGGAGAAATGGACCAGGAGCTCATTTGGAATCAAGCTGCCGTTGAGTTCAGACCTCATCTATATCGAATTTGCTCAAAGTTACAGTAAAACTGTATCACCATGGATGCTGAGAGACTTATGATTGGTGCACTAGTCCAGCAGCAGAATCAGAACCTCCTCAGATTGCAACAAACTGTTGACAGAAGGAGAAGAGAGAGAAGAAGGAGAGACAGAGTTGTGTGGGTCAGACAGTGGATACTGAGAAGGCCTGAACATGGACTGTATGACAAGCTGATGGTGTATGGAATAAGATTACTGTCAAAAGTATTCATCCACGATTCTAACCATTCGTATTCGTAATGTTAAACATTTGTATGTTAATAAAAAATGTGTACACAAAATTCTGCTGTCATATGCATGAGTTTGATAAATTAAGGGTTAGGATTGTTTTTACGAGTATGAACCTAAAAGTTGTGAGTGCAACTCTAATTTCTACGACTACGAAGTCTTCCCTGTGAGGACGAATTCAAGTTTATGGGTACGAGTAGAAAAATACTGGAATGACGTCACATAGGTCACAGGGGAAGGTAATCGAACACAGATTGCTCCAAACGCGCATGCGCCATTTATAAAGAGTAGACGCCGGGTGGACCCGGTGGACCTACCGGGGCAGGTGACGCCTCACAGGTCAAGTAAATAACACATCCAACTTCTTGTAATTTATTTATTTCATGAAACTGTACTGTTTTAATTGATATACAGTTTATGGACGAAAGACGGTACTGCTTAGCTTGCACGCTAACGAGCCGGGCCGGTGACACATTAGCCTTCTAATGCAAGGAGGCTAAGGAGGCTTAATAACAAAACAAACATAATTTGAGATTATGAATCGTGGCAATTGGCGTATGAATCAGCCCATTGTACAGCCTAAATTGCTGTAAATTAAGTCCAGTTTTAGTTCTTTGCAAACTCAGACACGTGCATTAGTTTAGTTTACAATTAATCTGGCGGAGTTCGGTAAAGTTGGAAAGATATTCACAGATTCGGACTTCCGGCATCAATAACTCATGAGATATATGTTGTCAAAACATGAACGATGCCTCTTTCAAATCGTTGTAAGGTAGACAATGTGCTACAAGGCCAATTTTATCAAAAGTCGCTGTATTTCAAGCTACAGAAATAACATTGGCGTCTATGAGCAGCCGGCGGTGCAACGAGTGAACAGGGACCGTCTGCAAATAGCAAAACCGCTGCAACAGCGAAAAGAGACACTGCACATTTATTCAGTAACTTTACTCTTGTACCCTGTAGAGCCACTAAAATCACTGGAGCCATGAATCGGCTGCGGCTGGTCAAACTACAACTCTTTGTTTGGTGCTAAATGAAAAATTGAATTTTAAGGATTTTTTATGTTTTGTATGATTATTTTATGAGTATTAAAATGGCACTTTTCTTCATGTATGTGGTATATTTTATATAACACACAGGAAAAATGGCATAAGGGCATAGTGTACTTGTCATGCCATTTTTCCTGTGTGTTATGTAAAATGACGATCTAAGCTGTCCATCGGCGTTTGCGGCCGCCACTGCGGCCGCCATTGCGGCCGCCAGACATCCGCAAACACGGATGGACAGCTTAAATCGTCATGAATCCGCCGGTATAAACCACTTTCAGATGTGATTACCACAGCGGGTTTCGCTCGTGGTGAGCGGCACGAAAAACATGACGACATCGTGTTGGTGCGCACGAAACCGAAACAAAAACTGACGTGACAGTTTCACGAATCCCCGTGAGACCGGGCTGGCAAAACGCCGCTATACCAACGCTCGCGTCACCGCTAAACCAACGCTAAAGCAACGCCGGCTTCAGTGCCCGTGTTTTCGATTTTTTTTCCCATTTTTTGCGCAGTGACGAGCGTTGTCGAAATTCGGCCCCCCCTCCCTACCGTTCAAGGAACGCTCCAGCAAAGTTCGGGTGGTGTGACCGGGCCTTTAAAAGCAGCTTACTTCAGTTTCCAGTGTGAAAATCTTTACAAGGATTCTTCATCGGTATCTCCTAATTCTGATTACTCCATTCAATGGGAAATAAATATTATGCCTGATGTCTTGTTTGGGTTTGCTTGCTGGTCGTGCATTCAGAGATAGGTGTTTTGCTTAAACAGGAATTACTGCGGACCTAAGGAATAACTATCTAAATGTATCTCGCTAAACATTAGTCATTAACATCAGATACTGACCCACAAAGAATATATTGGAAAAACCATTGAATTAATGAACTGCAGAAGGGTTCACTTCATTATCATTTCCCATGGGGGAGAATGTCTTATTTATCCATACAAAACTTCCATAAAGTAAGTTCTTTTGTGCACATTTGCAAATTGTACATAAAAAGTGACAAAAACATTACGTTTGCCTGAGGTGGAAGAATTGGTGTGTTGGTAAAAGCACAATGTGAGGAATTTCAACAGTGAGACATAGCTCCAGCTCTGTTGAAAAGATGAGAAATGGCAGCACACAAAAACATCAGATCTGTGTGGAGAGATAAGAAGACTGTAGCAGCCTTCAAAAGAAGACATAAAATGAGCATCAAAAGCACATTTGACTTGTATTTGCCACGCAATTTCCTCTTATTTCAGGCTTGACCGGTGCTCTTTGGCTGAAATAATTCAATGGGATCGATCAAATTGTTCATCTCCAGCCACCTAGTTATCTCAATATAATTTTTTCTGTAACTTTTAATCACAGAAACTACACAAATTACTAAAATAGCACTGCTTAATGCTACAATTTTTGACTAAAAATACAAAAAAATATCAGAACTGCCAAAATGATTCAAGCGCACCACAAACTACAGCTTAAAAATTTCCATAAAATTGACTCATCGCCTCTCTAAACCATAACTGAAGATATAATCTTTTTTTTTTTATTAAATTCTTTCACTGGACTCCATCAACTTTGATCAGCTACACATAAAATGACATTGAGTGTATGTACACAGAGGTTTCACTATAAAATGCCGTAGTTTATAGTGTTAAATGTACTGAGAACTGCTTGATACCATTTAATATATAAATATTTTTTTCAACTAATGGTCTTAAATCGGCTCCAGGCACCTCCATTAAAAGGGCAAAGATCATCTTGACAATGAGCTGCGGCATTAACCCACAGAAACGCTGCTTTAAGATGAGCTGCAGAGTAATGAGGTGAACACAAATGAAGCACATCACGACCAAGCTGTTCCTCTGCAGGACAACATTTTTTTTCACTTTGCCAGTAATGGCTTTTTGCGTAGCCAATCTACACACTGTTCCCTTTCACACAGACACACAGATGGGGATGCAGGCAAATGCAAACACTGACTGCGTGCTAAATTTATTCACTAAATTGTGGCTAAAAGCTCCTTTTTTCCTTCACTTAAACACTGCAGCTTTTCAGCTAGCAGCTCTACCTGCGAAATGAATAATAATTTATCTGTTTCAGCTGAATAAATGCCCCCCCCCCCTTTGGCAAAAATAAATTGATAGCTCCACATGCATTTGTGACAAGGCTCTTTGAATTCAAATGTGATGCTGCCATCTAGTGTTTTACTTTGGTCATTTCTTCTCAGAGCATTTTAGATTTCTAATAATTTTATAACTCTCTTGCAGAATGTGCTCAAAAATCTGACTGAGACATTTGCTCATAAACTGGTTAATAATACAGCATTGCCATTTTAATCATGTTTTCAGTAAAATTAAAATGGAGACTTTTTAAGTTCAAATTCAGTGTGTAACTGTCACAATAGACTGGACATGCAAAAAAAAAAAGGGTCAAAGTACAATTCAAAGCAACACAAAAGGAATCTTGTGTTATTTATTACTTTTTAGATTTACAAGTTATTTCACATTTTTTTTTAAAAAAAAGGCTAACAACTCTCTGGTGTTACAGTTAGCGATACACAACGAATGAGTTGTACAGTTCGGAAACGTCTTCAGATGTGTGTAGCCTATCAGATCACGGCCTGCTTCCATAAAAAGTTACGGGCGGCTCTTTTAACTGCGTCTCATCCAAGAATAAAATACCCCCTTCACATCTGGCACTAAGATGTGATCTGTATCTGGATACCTTTAGGAGAGGGAAGAAGAGGGGGGGAAATGCAGGTGTAAAAGCACACAGAACACAGTGGGACTAGTAATCAGCCAGGACACACTTAGAGGTGGTCAAGCTTTCACTGTGATCAGATCTCAGTCAAGACTGCCTGACCACATCCTTGAGAAAAAAAGCCTTCTCTGTCTATTCCTGATACATTCAGCAAGCTGAAACATTGCTGGCAGGTCTTCTCTCAGAAATGATTCATTAATAATGTCCATTTGCGGCATTGCCTTCCTTGACTTACATCAGATTAAATGACAAAATCACCAGCTAGCACCTGACTTATTTGCATACTGAGAGTACGGGTCGATAATGAGAACACATTTGTATACTGGGTGCAACAGGGCAAAGCTGCAGGATCTGATGTCATTATCCAGATACTTCATCACATGTTAACACCGGCTGCAAATGGGGCCAATAAGACAAAAAGCTTCATCGCGTCTCCATTTGCAAGTTCTGCATTAATAAGAGGTTGGGTCTTTGTATTTGTATTGACTATAAAGATCAACCTAGAGGGATATGACAAGAGTACAAAATGTGTGCATGTGCATCTATATATGCTGTTTGTACACACACGCTCAAACAAACAGGGAACTGGCAAAACAAAACAACCTCAGCATCACGCTTCAAAAGAGTTCATTTAAAACAGTATTCAATCAACTGAGACAGAGGCTGAAGATGAACAGGGAGGTAGACAGACACACGGAGGGGAAAGACAGAAGAGAAGTAGTGAGGGATCTTGGGAATTCCCTCTAGCTTATGATTCTTTAAAAAAAAAAAAGTTCCTTTAATCAAAGAGGATCCAGATAATCTCATCTGTAACCTCAGTTTAAGTGCAGGAGCGTCGAGTGGCTCTGCCCTCTCCTGCCTCTCTGGGTTTTAGCTACGTGATGTCCTTAAAATGATGTTCAGGGCTCGTTCACTAAGTTCGCTGTTCTGTACTTGCTAATTGCCGCCGCCGCAACACTGGCTGCTGCGGCCCTGAGGGGTGGCTTCTTGTAGATCCACTCCTGTCCTCGTCCGTCCTCCTTGTCCAGGTCCACCCTGAGGATCGTTCTTAGGCAGCTTCTTTGCTACAAGGACAAGAGCACAGATTTTTATTTATTTTTTTACTGTTGAAATATAAATTTTAGACATTTTTGAAACCTTATTTACAGTTTTTTACGGTAACTGTATTACTTCAAGAACACAAGTGAACTAATTTGTCATTTTTTTACTAACTAGCCTTTAGGTCAGGAAAGCAATGACTGAATCTGTCTACAAAGTTTTTTGCTGCAGAAATGGAAGCAGCAGGAAACTGAAGTGCTACCAAAATGCATCCGGGAGATTTGCTCTCATGTGATACTTACCAATAGCCATGAAAATTTCATTGACATTCATGGCAGTCTTGGCTGAGGTCTCCATAAAAAGTAGACTGTTGTCATCAGCGTACGTTTGTGCCTCCTGAGAAAATCATTTGGATACAGAAGATAGTCTGCGGCAGTTTGTTGCATTTTCATGATCAAATAAACTCAAGACCAGTACTGTCACCCTGAACCATATTTCTGCATCTTCTTACCTGAAGATCTACAGCTCTCTTGTTTGCGATGTCCGCCTTGTTCCCAGCCAGAGCGATCACTATGTTGGGACTGGCTTGTCTTTGAAGCTCCTTCACCCAGTTTTTTGCGCGTGCAAAAGTGTCCTGATAAAGAAGCAAACTTGATTAGTATCTTTCACACCAAGTTATTATGACTACAGCCATTTTCAACTCTGGTGGAAAATTTGACCTCAAAACACCCACAAGTCTGAACACCTAAACAGGTCTAATTTTAGACGAGATGCAATGAATTTTTAACACAGAACCGAGACTCGTGAGTGTCTTGAATCCTTAAGTAACAACCAGCACATAACACGTTGATAAAACTCAAGATTATTTGATACAAAGAATCAGAAAAGCCATTAAAGTAAAATAAGAAAAGTAGCTATTGCTGAAACAACCACCCTTCATAACTCTGCTGCGTGACACCTACTGTGTTGGTGATGTCGTAGACCACGATGGCAGCCTGAGCACCTCTGTAGTACATCGGGGCCAGGCTGTGGTAGCGCTCCTGACCTGCTGTGTCCCAGATCTCAAACTTCACAGTGGTGTCGTCCAGGCAGACAGTCTGAGTGAGGAAGGCAGCTGAAGAGGGAAGAACAAAGTATGTAAGCAGACGAAGATCCAGGCAATGTTTTCAGTATCAGTTCAGGTTCCTTCTGACAACTTTTACATCATTTTCAACATGACAAAAGAATCAAATCTGTAGCTTTCAGTGGGGCTGATCAATGTGCAGAAAAATAAGCTGGAATTAATGTGACAAATAGCTGGCTGAGCGACAGATAGGAGAGTCAAATTTCCCTTTTCAATGGGGCCAGACATAGCAGAACAGGCCTGGAGCAGATAAAGTTTAAATGGCGTTGCTCAAGACCCCAACAGGTGACTTGCACCACATATCTTAAAATTAATAGCCCACAAACATAATTAACACACAAATCAGAACTACTGCTTCACATACATGGAGGGATTTCTCTTGGGAAAAATTGCAGTAGATATTTTATAACCCCAAAACAAAAGTCCAAACAGATTGGTACACAATCTAAATGCCGGAGAGGATGTGGCTATAGTGAAGCAGACTATACACACATATTCTGGAGATGTTCTATTCATAAAACCTTCTGGGACTGTGTTCATGGCGCCGTCAGAGAAGTCCTTTTTTGCGATAGTGAATTCACTTGCATCCCCCATTTAATTTGGGGGATATGGACCCAAGCTTACCTAAAGGTGACGGATGTTTTCAAAAAATCTTAATGGCAGCGAGTAAAAAGGTTAAAAAAAAGGCAATGGCTCTGTGAGGAACCTCCTACTATCGATCAATGGGCAGCAATAATCACAAACATCCAGTGTATGGAACACATGATTTTCAGTATAAAACTCCAAAATGACAATGCTCTCTGGGAAAAATGGGACACCCACCTCACAACAAGAGGTGATAATCCGCCTTCTTTCTGATTTATGGTTTATAAAAACAATACTATTATCTTTTAGACTCCAGTACTGTGCTCCTATCCTCACAACCATTGCTGTTCTCCATACTGTTATACAATTATTAATGTATGTATTCGTATCTTGTTTAGCTACCGTCTCTGTAAAAATGTTCTCTGAAAAAAATGGAAAAGTAAAGTTTAAAAATATTAATAGCACATCAGTAGCACAAAGCCTTTACCTTTCAGCCAATACTTCCTAATATCAGTCACGATTTAAGTGGGAATGGTAAGTGCTTCATTCATTTTCCACTGAAAAAAATAGAATCCGATGACCTGATTTTTACTGCAGTACAAAATGATCTGTAGCACCAACATTCTACATTTATATGTTGGGACACCTTTATCTTTAGCCTTTGATTAGGGTATAGCTCTTTGACCTTATAAAGAGAAATCAAATTTCAAAATGTGATTTAATACTGAAAGTTTAGATAACTTTTGTATGCAAAATCCACTTCAGTATTAAAACTGGTATTGGTAAAAAACTGTATTGGTTATCATTTCTGCAATTTATGCTAGGATTCGTATGACAGCTTTGTGTAACATTTATCAACAGTCTTCAAACACCCTAAACCGCCATAGGCTGTCCTGTCAATCTATAATTTTCTTCACTTTTTCTAAATTGAGTGAATTTTCAGTTATTTTATTGAGGCAAAGTTCTTATACAGCTGCTTATTTATAGACAAGATTCAACATGTGAAACTGTGGCTGATTCAGAAAATATAAATATGAAAGACATATTCATTATCCTTAAAGTAGGTTAACAGAAAAGTACCATTGTGGTGTTGAATCAGGACAAGTTTTAATAAAATATGAACAATATTCATCACCGACATGCTCATAACAACATAATCTACCCACAGACACACAAAGCTTTAACACAAAATGCTCTCTTTCAGAAGTCTAGAAACATGTTTCGCTTACCTCCAATGGTACTCTCCTGAAATTCATGAAACTGGCCTTTGACAAATCGCAGCACTAAGCTGGACTTGCCCACTGCCGACTCCCCCAGCAGCACCAGTTTGAACTGGCAGATTTTATTTGCTGCCGCGGCACCATTAGGCCTGTTTGCTCCTCCACCACGCCCAGCCATTGACAGACAGAGACTGTTATGGATGAGACGGTCCGAAACTACTGGTCGGCGAGGCGCAAAGATGGGAGAAGACCTTGGAAACGCAGGCACTGACGGTAAATGAGGTGACAGAACAAACTCCTGGTGTCAAAAGCCAAATGGGGCGAACAGCAGAGGACTGACCCCAGTTACCTTGGAAAAAAAAGAAGCATGGAAAAATCAGTGGGCTCAGTTATAAGAACAGAAGTCGTTTATTTTACTAGCATTTTTAAAGTTGAAGATCTGAGTTCACACTTTTATAGAATTAAACTTCAAAACAACCAAAACTCTGAATCAGCTTGTATACTGCCATGCTGTTGGTATTCAGGGTTTGCAGTTGTTGATTTCCCTCCGAAATAGTTTGCAGGTTGGTTGATATTTTAAGCTTTAAAAGATCAGAAAATAGAGGGAAAAAATTCCAAAACTGTTTTACTATGCAACAAAAGAAAGCCATGCAGTAAAATCTTTACATTTCAGAAGCTGTAACAACACATTTTTGTCATTCTTCTATGGAAAAACATCAACCAAAAGTGAATTATATAAATTTCATATCACTTGATTGATCAACTAATCAAATTTTCATTTGTTTTCAGGGCAACAACTGTTATCTCTAGTGTGTTCAGACATGTCTAAGTACTTTATGGAGCCCTAAATAGTTAAATATTAAACAAATAGATTATACAATATGAAATAAAGACATCCACATATCAATAAGCTGAACAAACCATACGCACAAGTGAGGCAAAACGTTGAATAATTAATAATCTTGCTAGATGAGATAAAGCAAAGAATTTGAAGAAGCGTCCTTGGCTCTAGGGAATACAAAAATGATGAACCTGTCCATTCAGCCAATAATTTGCATATTAATCAATAGGCAGGGCAGTGGGGCTGCACAACAATAAAATAAATTGACATGGTGATATTTTGTTACACACACACACACACACACACACACACACACACACACACACACACACACACACACACACACACACACACACACACACACACTTTGCTTTTCCAGATAACTCCATTTGGAAAGAATGATCATTTTAAAATAACTAGACTGATCAAGTAAAAGTAAATCTGCACCAACGCTAATAAATATTTTTAAAAATCTGATAATGGCACCTTTATCATATGGTACTTTGGATGGCATTCAGACTTGGCTTTGCACTCATCATACAAAGCTTAGTGGTGCCGATTTTAATTGCCAAACACATTAGTTGTGTTGTCCTGTGTAATGACAATAACTCCAAGATGTTGTCTACTTTTGGTCAATGCCATCCCTTCTGCAGCCAAAACGCTTCTTTTTGTAACCAATTACTATTTTTTCCAGTGTTCTCCTATTCTTCACTCATTTTGCTTTGCACAGGTGGAGGCTCCATGTAACAAACCCTGTGTCTTCCAAATAAAAGTTGAAAAGAAACTGGTGCATCCAAGAATCCTTCAATGACAGTACATTGTGATCCATCAGACACACTAATCTTGTAGATTAGTCATGGAAAATGAGGCCGGTATGAATTTCTTTTTATAGAAAGACATATTGTGTATCCATACTCATCTTTATTTGGCTGAAGATATTCTTCTTGTTGCATCTTTAACCAGAAACACTTTAATTTCATATCACATTTTATGTCGGAATGTCAAGTAGACCAGCTAGTCTAGTTGTCGGTCATCTTACTACCTGGTGTGTTAATCTTTGTTTGAGTTAACAATAATAAATCTGCCTCACTGATATGCTGGTCACTATTACTGCAAATTATATTGGGATCAGAATGTGCAGTGACGAGTGGCTTATTTTTCAAGTGCAAAAGTACAGTTTAAAACACATCTTGCTCACAATTCTTAAACATTTAAAAGAATTAACTGTTCATATAGGGTTATGTGATCGTGTAAAAAACACCCACTCAAATAGGTCATCATAGCTTGACCTGTCAAATACTAATGTGTCACTCAAAAACATGCATCCAGCATTGTGATAATAACGAGAATTTAGCTGAGATACCAAATAGTTTCCACACCTCACTCAACTGACGTAGGAAACTGACTGTTTAATGTTTGTCTCCTCAGCTTTAAACTGTTATCTTCCCGGCGTCAACATCGCAACCTCATCAACAAAGTGGAGCTATTTATTCGAATTGGAAACACGACAAACTCCACCCAAGCCGATTACAACACCAACTAAAACTGCTGTGGTTAATAGCGGCCGTCGAAACGGACAAAAACAACAGCAGCAGGGAGTTAGCTCCGAGGCTAAAGCTCGCCTGTGATAACGATGAGATGAGTTAGCAATGCTAATGTCGGCTAATACGAAAAAATACTATTAAACAAAAAATGTGACGGCGTTCTTACCAACAGCGAGAAAGACTGTTCACTCCGTCCTGTGACCAGGGAGTTGTAATTGTGTTGTTCCTCGTTAGGGACGTTTTATGCTTTTCCCCTAAAACACTTTCAGCTTCAGCAAATTAGACGCTTCCGCCTTGTGTAACCAAAACACTTCCTGGATTCACCAGTCATGTGATGCAAAGTCACAGCCAATTAAATGGGAGGATTGCAAGACGTAAGAAGGAGCCTGCTCATATCCTTCTCGCCAGCTCACGGCCTTGCAATAAAAAATAATTTATTTTGAGAAAAAATAATCAATATATGCACACAGCTGCAACGTTTTTTTTTTTTAGAAAGATTAATTAGTAGTATATTAATATTTTGCAGCAATACATATATTTTTATAAATATAAAAATTCGAGCAGAGCAGACCGAGCTATGATTTTTTAGCGACAACAAAATGTAATTCCTGATGTTTAGTGTGTTAAGATCATAATGAGATTTATTTTTAGGTTGAAAAAATTACTGGAATAGCATACTTGTGTGACTACATTGGGAAATGTAAAGTCTACACATGTGCGCAAACATTTGGAATATTGCTCCAACATTTTCGGCATTTGAAAAACTACGTTTTAAAAAAGTCCTTTAAATTTCGAGTCATTTGCTTTGTATGACTGGCAATGCTTTTTGTGATCAAGTAAATGTGCACACCAACAGGATGCCCCGTTTTCGATAACTGCTTTTATCATTTTAATACTGTATTGTTTGATCTTTTGATTTTTTGTATTTTATTTTTAAAATTACATTTATTAATTAATTTGCAGTTGTTTGGATATTATCCTGTACGATTTTGCAGAGGTGAAGTTCTCAGAATGCTGATCAAAGTAAATAGACATGAGAACATGCTTCTGCCACATGGTGGTGCAATGGGACATCCATCCATCCATCCTCTATACACCGCTTTATCCTCACTGGGGTCGGCGGGGGGTGCTGAAGCCTATCCCAGCTGATTCTGGCGAAGGCAGGGGACAACCTGGACAGGTCGCCAGTCTGTCGCAGGGCTACATATACAGACAAACAATCACTCTCACATTCACACCTACGGGCAATTTAGAGTCATCAATTAATCTCAGCATATTTTTGGACTGTGGGAGAAAGCCGGAGTGTCCAGAGAAAACCCACGCATGCACAGGGAGAACATGCAAACTCCAAGCCCAGGCCGGGATTTGAACTAGGGATCTTCTTGCTGCAAGGAAAAAGTGCTAACCAGTACTCCACTGTGCAGCCTGCAATGGGACAATAAAGTGGAAAATTCAGCAGAGTAAAACCAGAAGAAAATTTGATGAATGTTTTTGGACTATTACAATTAACCTAAGAGCAAAGATTTGTATTTTGAATAAGGAAAACACTTTATTTTGGTTGAAATAAAAGACTTTCAATGTGAATATATCTGCAAAGTCTAAAGGCCCGGTCACACCGCCCGAACTTTGCTGGAGCGTTCTTTGAACGGTAGGGAGGGGGGGCCGAATTTCGACAACACTCATCACCACGCACAAAATGGGAAAAAAAATCGAAAACATGGGCGTTGGTTTAGCGGTGCACCGCTGAAGCCGGCGTTGCTTTAGCGTTGGTTTAGCGGTAGCCAGCGTCGGTTTAGCGGTAGCGAGCGTTGGTATAGCGGCGTTCTGCGCATGCGGGCGTTGGCTCGGCGGGGGTATAAAGTTGGTTTAGCGACATACCGCTTGTGACTACAGAGCTGAACGGATGTGGGGGTCAGCCTCTGTACAAGTTCATCAAACATGGCTGGTGGCATCCTCATGAAGTGCTGGAAGGCTCGTGGATCCTCATTCCTCAGCTCCACCATCAGCTTGTCATACAGTCCATGTTCAGGCCTTCTCAGTATCCACTGTCTGACCCACACAACTCTGACCCTCCTTCTTCTCTCTCTTCTCCTTCTGTCAACAGCTTGTTGCAATCTGAGGTGGTTCTGATTCTGCTGCTGGACTAGTGCACCAATCATAACAAGTCTCTCAGCATCCATGGTGATACAGTTTTACTGTAACTTTGAGCAAATTAGATATAGATGAGGTCTGAACTCAATGGCAGCTTGATTCCAAATCAGCTCCCGGTCCATTTCTCCCCGTATTTATAGCCAAATTCTGGTCCCGCTCCGACACCTCTATACCAACGGCAAACCAAAGTTCATCGCCGCCATGGATCGCTGCTTCAACGCCCGACACTGTTCCAGCAACCCCGTGTCCGCTCGTAAAACGCTTACAACCGCTCCACCGAAGTTTGTGCAACGTTTAATCGCCTCCCGGGCAGTGTTCAAGATTTCTGCGTTGGCCTAGCGGACCCAAGCGTCCACGAACTTGCGTCTAGCGGTGCCAAACTTTGACTGGGCGTTGGTGGAGCAGGGGTGAACTTTGCCGGGGCGGAACATTGCCCCCTCCTCACCGCTCGCAATATTTTGTGCAGCTCAAAACTTTCAGAGCGGTAGGAGGGCCCCTCCAGAAACATCAATGGTGGCCGAGCGTATACGGCGTTGCTTTAACGGGGGCCAACTTCTGTTAAATGGTGGTGAACGGTTACGAGCGGTGATGAATTTTTTTCACCGCTCCAGGAACGCGCCAGCAAAGTTCGGGCGGTGTGACCGGGCCTTAAGTTTGGACACACCTTCTCATTCAATGGCTTTTATTTATCCGTATTATTTTCTACATTGTAGATTAATACTGAAGATTAACATTTCTTGTTTACAATATAATTCAAAATGTATTCTTTGATCATTTTGATGTCTTCAGTGTTAATCAATAAATGTATACAATACTTAAAAAAAAAAACATTGAATGAGAAGGTGTGTCCAAACTTTTAACGGGTAGTGTAGATTGTTTTTGAGACAAAACCAACAGTGGACAAAAATTGTATCGAACTTATCTTTATTGTGACAATGCAAACATGAAAAGGCACAGTCAACTGTGAAGATTTCGTTTGCATGATGCCAGTTTATGTGTTGCACAGATCAGTCCTGCAGCAATGGACATGCACAGCCTGAGAAAGCTCTTGTATTCTCATGCAGTCGTTGTAGTTATAGCAACTCTGGAAGCGATTCACATCTGTGGAAGAACAGAAAAGACTGTTAATGAAAGAAATGAATCTGAACTAGTCCAGGTAACTTTTTTTTAGCTACGAAATACACTGAAGGCAACTCTGCACTTACTAGATCCCAAGTTCACGACAACACTGGCGCAGGCATTTTTATAACCGGAGCACGTCTGTGTAGAGCGTTGACACATGGCTGTTCCTCCACAGTAACATCTCAAGGCTTCACCTAGAAGAGAAATTTGGCTTCAATCCTTATATGCAGACTAACGTTTCGCTTTAACTGCCATATATCAACCTTTAAATCTAAAAATCAAGCAAACAAGCAAACAAAAATAAAGCAAAACAAAAAACAAAAAAACTGCATGTCACGTTCTTTTTCAAAAATCCTCCAAACCTGACTTGCTTGGTGGACATATATTTAACACACAAACATATATGTTATAAAACAGGTTAACTCACTCTGACTGACAACCACCAAAACCAGAAGAGCAAGAACTACAGTCTTCATGCTTTCACAGTTCTCCTTCTCTCTTCACCAGTTCCTGTGGGAAAGAAAGGTGGAAAAATACGAGAAGATCAAATTCTGCATTTGTTCAAAAAAATTGTTTTGTGAGCTTCCTCGTAATCCACATATTTAAAAACTGTAAACATGTCCCACCTGGACAATGATCCTGCTGTGTGATGTGTGCCAGTTTGATCCCCAGCTTCCTTTTTATTTGATCCTGTTGCACAATTGAACCAAATCCAGTATTTTATTTACTCTGAAATGGTCAACTCCCACTGGATGAGTTGTTCTACTGGTGTGCTGATACTGTGGCCTCCTTTTTGTCCTGTCTTTGTTGCGAAATTGTTACATTGCTGTTGGACGTTCAGTATATTATTAACTCTGAAATTGTCCTCTGGATTTTAGTCACTCAGTGATTTATGAAGGCCGGACATAGATGCCAGGATACACGCTGTTATCAGCACTGCTTTACTGGAAATATAACCCACTGTTTGTCATCTCCCTACCTCTTCTCTCTCCCCCATATCTCTGTCATCCTGTCTCTCTCCTGCGTGTCTCTCTCTCTTACTATATATGTCTGCCTCTCCCTCTCTCTCTCTCTCTCTCTCTCACTCCTTGTGTTTCTCTTTGCTTCCTGAACTGTCCACCTGCCTGCAGTTTGATTGCAGCAATGTTAATCAGCTGCAGTAATTAGCTCATTGAAGTCACCTGCTCTCAATCCCACCTCAGAGTATAGAAACCAGTTCAGTCATTCACTCCATGATGGACCGTAGACTCAGATTCTCCACATGGATTCAGTTTCTCTGTGTGGCTTTCCTTCAGTATTCCAGACTGCAATACCCACCATGCTCAGTTCTCAACCTGGATTCCTGCCTGTATCATCTCCATCTCCATCCTGTTCTTCATCTGTCTTTTGTCAGTTATCGGATTCTTCGTGTTTGCTTCCCTGCATCTTTAGCTCAGCTCCCCTGGGGCCTCATTTATAAAGCTTGAAAGTGGTGTACGCCACTTTCTACGCAAAGGTTGTGATTTATAAAAACAAACTTGGCATGAGAATGTGCGCCAACCTTGATGCTTGATGCTTGCTTACGCACAAAACAGGGCTAGAAAGTGGCGTAAATCACAACCTTTGCGTAGAAAGTGGCATACGCTGTGTACGTTGTGATTTCTTAAAAACAAACTTGGCGTGAGAATGTGCGCCAACTTTGATGCTTGCTTAAGCACATTGTGGAGACAGAGGGAACGGCAGTGCCGGAGGGCGAAGTGGTGAATTGAAACCAGATTGATCTCAAACCTTTATTGTTATCACATATTAGACTTGTAGAGCCGGATAATCATAAACCCTCATTGTTGTAGATGTTCATATAGTGCGTCATTCGGCCTACGACTGTATTTGCAGAACTATGTTCATATATCAAACTTCCATCTTCAAATGATGTAATAGAGCGGTGAGTGGCACTGATTGATTACTAATTTGGAAAAGGCATGTGACAATCAGTCCAATCGCTGATCAAGCGGATAAATAGCGGGTGACAGCCGTGTGTAATGTGGCATAATGGATGCGCTGGCATTGCTCGAAGATCACGTTAAGAATGGAGAGAGATTTTAGGGATCACGGGGAATTGCCCATGAGGATGACTGGCTAATAAGCCGATTCAGATTCCCTAGAGCAGTGCTCTTGGATCTATGTGCTGAACTGGGCCGTCTTAGACCGACCCACCAATCAGCGTAACTGACTGCACTCATGTTGCTGTAAGGGCTCCGAGTGAAAATGAATTTGTCTATGTGAACCGAAAAAATGTACATTCAATCAGTGTACAAATTATTTGTACATCAGACATGATCATAACAAATTTAGTGGCAGGTGGCCTGGGTCAACACATGACTCATTCATCCTGACGCACAGCAGTGAAAAGACTGCAGACTGGACATGAAAAGGCACAGTCAACTGTGAAGATTTCGTTGCATGATATCAAACTATCTGTTGCACAGATCAGTTGTGCAGCAATGGGCATACGCAGTTTGAGGAAGCTGTTTCAATCTCATGCAGTCGTTGTAGTTATAGCAACTCTGGAAGTGATTCACATCTGTGGAAGAACAGAAAAGACTGTTAATGAAAGAAATGAATCTGAACTAGTCCAGGTATGTTCTTTTTTCAGCTAAGACTGAAGGCAGGTCTGCACTTACTAGATCCTAACGTCATGACGACACTGGCGCAGGCATTGGCATTACTGGAGCACGTCTGTGTAGAGCTTTGACACTGGGTCATTCCTCCACAGTAACATCTCAAGGCTTCACCTAGAAGAGGAAAAGAAATTTGGCTTCAACCCTTGTATGCAAACTAACATTCCACTTTAACTGCCATATAAATCAAGCAAACAAACAAACCAATGAAAAGTATAAAACAAAATATACAACATAACAGCATGTTCTTTTAAAAAAGTACTTCAAAACTGGCTTGCTTGGTGGACAAAGATTAAGCACACAAACATATATGTTATAAAACAGGTTAACTCACTCTGACTGACAACCACCAAAACCAGAAGAGCAAGAACTACAGTCTTCATGTTTTCACAGTTCTCCTTCTCTCTTCACCAGTTGCTGTGGGGAAAGAACGGTGGAGAAATATGAGAAGATCAAATTCTGCATTTGTTTAAAAAATTGTTTTGTTACTTTCCTCATAATCTGCATATTTAAAATCTGTAAACATGTCCCACCTGGACAATGATCTTGCTGTGTGATGTGTGCCAGTTTGATCCCCAGCCTCCTTTATATTTGATCTTTTTGTGCAAGCAACTCATGCAAATCCAGTACTTCATGAACTCTGAAATGGTCAAATCCCCCCTGATGAGTTGTTCTACTGGTGTGCTGATACTGTGGCCTCCTTTTTGTCCTGTCTTTGATGCAAAATTGTTACATTGCTGTTGGACGTTTAGTATATTATTAACTCTGAAATCGTCCTCTGGATTTTCCTCACTCAGTGATTTATCAAGGCCGGACATAGATGCCAGGATACACGCTGTTATCAGCACTGCTTTACGGGAAATATATCAGATTGTAATACCACATCCACACAAACAACATTTCAAATTAACTCTTACTATGTAAGATGATGGAATAACCAAATGTCCTCTTGATTTGTTGTTTTCTACCAGAGTCCCCTTTAAATTTAATTTCGCAACATCAGTGTAAGAGGCTGCTGAAACTGGAGCAGTCGACATGGAACAAACATGAATCACTTGTGAAGTTTATTCTGAAGCCCTGATTGAATGCTTGAATTGAATTTGTTTCAAAATATGGATATGAAGCTTTATTTTCTGCTTTGTCATTCAGGAATGATGCTGTTTCATGTGCAGCTTCACTCTTGACTGATACATTGAAAATACTGTTGATTCTCCGATATGATTGGATTGAGAATCACAGCAGCATTTAGAGCATTTTCTCGGTGAAAAATATCCCATCTTCTATCTAGCTTTCCAGATGCTGACACAAATGACTAGGCATCTGAATCTTAAATCCAGACAAGGGGCAGAAGGCTGGCAGGGTAATATGGGTGAAGAGGCAGAGATGGGGTGGGTAGACAGGTTTGAGTCCTCGATTTGGAAAAGAGAAGTGTCCTGGATCAGATTATAAGATGGCGGGGTGGACATCAGAACACAAATGGCCTCATTTGAGGCTGGTGGAAGAATGAGATGGGAGTAAGAAGTGGGTGAAGGATCCAGCAGGCTGTGTGTAGATGAACCTGTAGGGGCACTGGACAAAGGGCAAGAGAATTCATCATTATCACTGCAAGGCTGCAGGCACAGAGTGGGCTGGGACTGGCTGATGGTGGTGGGACTAGCACTGAGGTCTGTTTTCTGAGTCTTCATGAACAACATGACATGTGAGGCCTGAATTTCCACCCAGGAAGCCTGGACAGATCTTTGAGCAAACATGGTGAGTTATGAAGGGACAACACTGAAGAACGGAAAAAACAAACAAACACTGAGGTCCCCAGAAGTCGATATATATATTGAATGAAAGTCGATATATATAAGGACAAATTAATAAGCTTCTATCTTGAAGGTTTAATCTCTCATGACCAGATATAATTTTCTTTACTTCCTGGATTCATGAGTCACGTGATGCAAAGTCACAGTCAGTCAAATGGAAACGTATGAAGGAGGCAGCTCACGGTCTTGCAATAAAATGGTGAATGGTCTTATTCACACTTACGAGTATTCGAGAGAGATGAATAAGTAACATGATAATATTTTGGCAGCAATACATATATGCTGAAATATATCTAAATTCAAGCAGACCTTTTATATTCCAACTGATTGAAACTTTCAGGAAAAATAACTTCATAAAACTTTTATTTCATTTATTTGCCACACCAAATTTTAATTCCTGATGTTTAATACGCTAAGATCTTTAGTGGAATTGTGTACTTGTTTGACAATATTGTGAAAAATAAGTCTGCACATCATTGTAATAATTCGGAACATTATTTCAACATTTTCAGCATTTGAGAAACTATTTTTCAAAAAGGTGCTTTGCATTTCTAGTGACTTGCTTTGTTTGACTGGCAATGTTTTTTGTGATCAAGTTATTGTGTACACCAACAGGATGCCCATTTTTCTACAACTGATTTTGTCATTCTAATACTGTATTGTTTTATCTATTGTGTTTGGTTGTTTTTTTCCTTGCGTTTCTATATTTGCAGTTGCTTGGATATTATTACCTCCGCCAAGGAGGTTATGCGACACCTGGCGTTTGTGTGTCCGTCTGTCTGTCTGTCTCTGTTAGCAAGATAACTCAAAAACGCCTGGGCAGATTCACATGAAATTTTGAGGGGATGTAGACTATGGTATGAGGAAGAGCTGATTTAATTTTGGTGGCAATTCAGAAAGGATCCTGGATTCTGGATCACTTTGAATTTTTTTAGTATTGTAGCGGCCGTGGGGGCCGCTGTGACTGTTCTGGGTTGGGGGGGCCGCTAGGCATCATGGGGGGAATTATGTGTTCTTTGGGAATTGTTTTACAGGGTTGTTTGTTCCAGACATTCTTTAATTATTGGTTGCATTTAGTTCAGTTCTGAGTTTGTTTGTTGTTTTCATGTGTACCATAGCTCAGGGGGGGGGGTTATGGAAGGAGTGACATCGGCCTGTGAGCCGGTACCTTGAGAGTTCTGGAGTAGTGATTGTGGTAAAGACAATAAAGCCTGGTTTGCTAACTGTAAGATCCTTCGTCATTCCTGCCTTAAGTCACCACTCAGTGCTACAGTATATTTTAGTATGTGGTCCAAAATATGACGAAAACATCATAGGTTAGTATGTCGTCCAACAAATTGGAGCAAGGTGTCCAGATAGCTCAACTGGTTAAGAAGGTGATTTGTAAACAGAACTGTGTCAGAGATGCAGGTCTGATTCCAGCTCATGATCCTTTACTGCATGGGTTTCCTGTTTTCCTCTCTATCCTTGGCGGAGGTCTGCACTCTGAGTGCTTTTCTAGTTTTGAATGTGGTTTATTTCTTCATTCTTTTATTTCCTGTCAAGATTTTAACACCAACCTTAAAAATGAAACAAAACCCTTAAATCACAATGAAAATACTTCTGTTGTCACAATCATGAGTTATTCAATTTATTAATTCAACTTTATTTGTTTAGAACCTTTCACACAGATGACAAAACTAAACAAGCAAAGAGGAAAAAAAACTATGATTGAAACTCAAAAACATATTTAAAGAAAAAGATTTAACATGGTAATAAAATCTGTTGTGTCCAGGGGACGGAGGGAGTTTATTGAAGTCTTCTTGGGTTCACACAGCAATTAATTTAAAATAGAAACTTGATATTCAATCTAAAGAAACTGGAAACTGCAGAGTTACAGAAGAACCAACAATATCTCCTGTTTTCTCCTTTAATGAGTCGACTCTTCTTGTGCTTTCAGACCAAAGAACTACAAAGTCTTCACAACCTGCTCGAACTCCTCTTGGTACAGGACCTCACCACAAGGGTCAACAAGGTTTCCTTCTCATTTCTATTCTGAAGCTCACCTTCTCTCTCAAACTGCTGACAAATGTTTCTGCTGCTCCAAAGTCTGGTCTCCAGAACTTCCTAAAAACTCTCAAAGTCACTTCTGCTGCAAGTTGCTTTGTAGAACAGTTACAGAAAACCTCACTAACCACGTAGAGGGGCCTCAAGATAGTCGTCCAAATGAAACCGTACAATAACTAAACTAGAACAACCCAAATGCTAAAGTCTCCTGCAGCCTACCAGAGAAGCTCTTTAAACAGAGAATCAGGACAGGAACTCTTACCTTCTTGACAACCAACGTTGGTTCACAAACAAGAATACAGAATGTGTCTGACCAAAAACCTCTGAAGACTCACTACAGCCAAGATAAAGACACAACTCAGCTGCACCAAATCCACTAATCACTAGTGATGTTACGCTGGAGCCAGTTTGCTTGACACAGTGCCGAGCTTTTGAAGCGAAAGTGTTCCGATGCTTCAGCACGCCCACAATCACGTGACTATCGAGAACGAGGCCTCGCTACGTCACATCGCGTGTTGCGGTGCTTCGCGCGAACTTTGAAGGGGTCGGACATTTCAATCTGTCCAGGTCTTAAAAGGCATAGGGGTCTGATTCACTCCTCAAATTGTGGGTTTTTGAGAGGAGGAGATCACGCTAGTGCATTTGCCATTTGTCATTTTGAGAGAAGTTAGGGAGAGTATACATTTAGTTAGAATTTAGTTTAGCTATATCCAGTTGCATTTCATACATTAAATAGCACACAGATACATACGCATAGATTCACTCATACACAACACACATTAATTCATAGAAACACACTATACATATATGTACACAAACATACATATATAACGTTTTAAAACATTTATTGCAAGTACAAAGCAGTGTGAGACAAGCAGTCCTGAGGCTTTTTCATTTTTTTCCACTTGGATGCAGTTCTGACACAGGACCAGCAGATGTCACTCTTCTGGTTGTGTCAAATGCTTCGAAGCAATGTGTCATTCTTGAAGCAGATGTGTCAAAGTGGTTCATTGCTTCATGAAGCTTCGATTTCACCATCACTAAAAACAGCAGACATCGATCAAAATAAACCCCTCAAGCTCCGTTCAAAATGTGGGTTTTTGATAGAGAGTTGTGGTCAGTCGAGAGTTTGGATAGTTTGGATAGAGTTTTGATAGTCTGGATACTCGAGTTTGGATAGTGTTTATATAGTTTGGAGAGTTTAGAGAGAGAGAGGTAGTTTGGAGATTTAGGAGAGAAAGATGGGTGATAAGAAGGAGCCAACCAGGAAGTGGAAAATTTCCCGTATGGGAAAATTTTGATTTTTTTAACTCCTAATAAGGTAAGCTAAATCTGACATTATTACAGACACATTAGGTTTGCTTGTCAAGAATTGTATTTTTCACCGTTTCTTATTTTATTCAAAGGTGAGTTGTTTATTGTGTGTGTCAAAAAAGGAGTCGTTTAAAACCAGAAACTGTTGAAAACCTGTTACTTCTGAATACAATTAATAAAATCTCCCCTTTCCTGTACATCCTTGTCTAACTTACACAAGCATATTCAGTACAATCTTCCTAGTTCCACAGGCACTTTCACTGTTCTCTGCCTACATAAGGTCATGCCATTTTCCTCAGGTGACAGAAAGACATTATTACACAACCTGCTACATTATATGATACTACCATTTTGGGGAAATTTACACACACAGAATACATGAAAATATATTTTATTATACATATATGTGATCATTTATCTATAGAAATTATTTGATCATACATTTTTTTTCATAGTCATTCCCAACAGCCATAACAAACAATGATTCAATGGATCAGGCATGTGGTTCAGCTACAGCTGCCTGTGATTATACACTTGACCAGTAGGTGGTTTCGTGTTCTCATGAAGCTTCAAGAAATGAACCCTCTGTCGAACCAATTGACTCAAGTGGTTCAATGGCTCATGAGGCTTCATCTCACCATCACTACCAAACACAGTTCAGTGAAGAGAAGCAGAGGAAATGTTTGACTGCAACCAAACACAGCAGGAAGACACTGAGCTGCTCAGGTGTTCCTGATGACACCACCTGGACAGCCAATAGGAACACAGCTTACTGGAAGTCCAGAGGGCTGGCTTAGTGAAGTAAAAGTTGAAGCAGAAAGTTAACAAAGAAAGTTGAAAACCACCTACTGATACCTGAAATCTCTGAGTTTTCACACAAAGAACACCTGAACATGTCAAACTGGTTCCATAGTAGAACCATCACTGTAAAAACGTCATAGTATGGTGTGTTGCTCAAAAAACATTATGATTGGCTGTGGTCGCCAAGGAGTGACACAAAGACAGAACAAACGCTGGTTTCCAAGGGGTCAGGCAGATATTTATTCAAAAGAGTAAGTTGACAACAACACAACATGTGAGCAGAAAAATGACAAAGTCTGTCTTTAGTTCAGCTGAAAATATCAGTTTTTGTCTTTTTTATTGACCAAACCTTTCAGGAAGTATATGAAGAATAATTAAAGCTCTCATGTAGAAGTCCAGCTTGTTTTGGATCCTTGTGGAGAGTTTAATCTTAGAGTTTGTAAAGCTGTTGAGTTTTTAGAGTCACACGGATTGTTTTGACATTTAATAACCGAGTCCTGAAATAAAATTACAGTTGTGAATTTCTGTCATTTAGTCTGGACTAAACAAATAACAGCAGCATAAATCTCAAATGTCATTATGAGGAGTCTGGATGGAGGTTTCTCACTTGATAATGATCAAAACATGAAAGGTCCACCTACAAGGTCCTCACACATCCACCTTAAAGGAACATTCCACCAAAAAAATCCCTGGTCATGCACCTAAAATGTTGGTTTAACTGAGTATTTCATCCAAAATCCTCGAAGAGACCAGAGGGGCTGGTTCAAAGGAATATTCTGCCTAAAACCTCAACTAGGGCAGTATGTGTAGCAGCGACAGCAGAAAGAGGTCCTCTCTGGGTGGAAGAACTGCATCTGAGTGGCAGCTCCCTTTCTGCTCTTACCTTACTCACTTATCCTTGGATATTATCCTGCATGTTTTCGTAGAGGTGAAGTTCTTAAAATGTTGATCACTTTGTTTTAGTCAATATAATTTCAGCATGTTTCTGCCACATGGTGGAGCAATAGGACAATAAAGGGGAAAACTCAGCAGATTAAACCAAAGGTAACTTTGATGAATGTTTTTGACTGTTTACACATATATTATTTATACTATTAAACAAACAGCAAATTGCATTTTGAATAAAGAAAGCATTTTATTTTGTTAAAATAAAATATTTTAAATGTAAATATCTGTGAAGTCTAAGTTTTAAGACAAGCTGTGTCTTTTGCTAAAACTTGCCTTTATTGTCTTGTTGCACTTGTTTGTAAAAATAAGTAATTATAAGTAAAATCAAACCAGAAATGACATGTATGTTGTTTCTGAGACAAAACCAACATTGGACAAAAATTGTATCTAACTTGTCTTTATTTTTACAGTGTAGTCATGAGCAAAGCATAGTTGACTGTGAAGATTTTGTTGCATGATATCAAATTATCTGTTGCACAGATCAGTCATGCAGCAAGAGGCAGTTGAATAAGGAGGGCGATTTATCACCAAGCAGTCTCTGAACCTGTAGCAACCCTTGAAGCGATTCACGTCTGTGGAAGAACAGAAAAAGTTCCTGATGGAAGAAATGACTCTGAACTAGTCCAGGTGACCTTTTTTTTTTTTTTTTTAGCTAAGCAGTACACTGAAGGCAGGTCTGCACTTACGAGATCCGGCAGTAATGATGGCACTGACGCAGGTATTGGCATCACCGTAGCACGTCTCTATGGAGTTTGGACAATCCCGCAGGCCTCCACAGTAACATCTCAAGGCTTCACCTAGAAGAGGAAGGAGGAATTTGGCTTCAATCATTGTATACAAACAACATTCTGCTTTAACTGCTACATATTAACATTTAAATAAAAAAAGAAAGCACAAAACACATACAACAAAAATCGCATGTTCTTTTACAAAAGACCTCCAAACATCCAAACACAAACACATGTGTTATAAAACAGGTTAACTCACTCTGACTGACAACCACCAAAACCAGAAGAGCCAGAACTACAGTCTTCATGCTTTCACAGTTCTCCTTCTCTCTTCACCAGTTCCTGTGGGGAAAGAACGGTGGAGAAATATGAGAAGATCAAATTCTGCATTTGTTCAAAAAACTGTTTTGTGAGCTTCCCTATAACCGGCATATTTAAAAATTGTAAACATGTCCCACCTGGACAGTGATCCTGCTGTGTGATGTGTGCCAGTCAGATCCCCAGCCTCCTTTATATTTGGTCTTGTTGCGCAATTGATGCAAATCCAGTATTTCATGAACTTTGAAATGATCATCAGGGTTTTACTCACACACACTGTGCTTTATCTTGGTCGGACAGATGCCAGGAAAAAACACTAATAGAACATACAAATATATTTGTTGTATTTGTAAAAACAACTGATTCAGTGTTCCATTGTCAGTGTTTTTCCTGTATGAAGAAATCTGTAAAGAACATTTGCACCAACAGCTGTTGTGAAAAATGTGAAAACCTGAGCTTGAAGAATTGCTATTCATTCTGAAAGCATCAATTTCAGAAAAAAAAAGGCACAAGGTGTTCTTGGTTTTCAGAGAGATATGTCTCCTGAACATTTCCAGTAAGCAGACCTTATCAAAATAAAAGAAGGTGGCTTGCAACAAAAATAAACTTGAAAGAAAATCAATCTGTAACGGGAAAAGAGAAAATTAAACACAACAACAGAAAATAAAGGTGTTTGAATGTAGAAAAAGGCTTTATGTAGAATTGGGGAGTTTTAAAAATGAGTTGAAAACAGATTTAAGCAGTCTGAGATACTAAACAGAGAGACGTCTATTGTTGAGGAATATGTGCCTTATAAGCTGTGCTGTCTTTATCATCAGTAAAACAAAACTTATTTTATTAGTAACATCAACATGATCACACATTGAAAAACCTTATGAGTTTTTCCTTTTATTTGCCTTTGCAAACAGAGCTATTACTATCATATAAGGTCATGATGATTTTTTTGTCAAAAACATTGCTGATTATAAATAACTTTAAAAATGCAGCCAAAGTCTAACATTAGTGTGCTATGATTTCCTAAATATGGTTACATGCTGTGAAATATGATGCTTTCATCGTAGCTAAAAATAATAATGACCAGGCCGGGATGGTAATGCTAACTGTATTTTTCTCCTTTATATAAAATATATTCAATTGACTACGACTGATCTCATCCTTATCTATGTCAATGTTCTAAGAAATATAATAGTAATAATAATAATAATAACAATAATAAATATTATTAATATATTTAATTGACTACAATTTATCTCATTGTTATCTATTTTAATGTTGTAATAAATATTATAAAAATATAACGATAATGACAACAATAATAACATTATCATTTTTGTTATTATTATTAGCACATCTCAACTTGTTTACATGATATACTATAAGAATTTGCACATTCCTGCATTCTCTTAAAATTTCTAATCCATTCCCTTGCTACTTTTACTGTTTATATAACTGGGAACACTTTCTGTCTAGTGATTTGCAACACTTGCTTTATTATTTTTTAAATATTTTTGTCCTTCTTCAAAAGTCTTTATGGTCATGAACCAAAACACTGAGCCGTATTGTTTGTATGTGGAAAACCTACTTGACAATTAACATGTTTCTCTTTTAGATTGCAATTTTGATTCTCATCTGTACCACAGAGTCCTGAGGTCATGATGTTTGCACTTTATGAGCTATTTTATTGGACTCTATATTGCATCCATTACTGCATCTTACTTTGTTGCACGTATTGGCTTCACTATTTTTTTTAGTCCTATTATTGGATTAGGACTTTGATGTGTTTTATATTTTCTCTGTTGATGCGTATTTCCAGTTTGTAGGCTGCACACACAGAAACATACATGTACACACATTCTGTTTTTGTCAACGCTGCTGTTTCCTGAGTCCATTGTTTGTCTTTTATGTGTTTAATTCTTTCAACCTGACTTCAAAAAGCTGAGGGACAAGAGCTGCAAATTAGCTTCAACCACCTTCACTCTCTGTCGCCTTCCTTCTTATATAACAATGTTTTTTTTATGCTGTCCCTAACAAATAAATAATGAATTTAATACCAACAAGTTGCTGCTTATAAAAACATTTTATGTCTAATAAATCCCCTCCAGCTGGACAAACTTACCAATTTACCCTTTTCCTGATGAATGCCCTTCAGCTTTTTCATTGGGGTGTATGATGCAGATGCTGCTAGTATGTAAAGTCAGAGATTCTGTATAAGATGTTTGACATCAAAGACACCCTGTATTTCCCTTGTTAATTTGGAATCAAGACAGATGGTGAAAAAAGTGTAGATTGTGGTGTGCACTGCTGTACCTTGGCCCCATTTGGTGTAAAAATTATATACAGACATGACCTCCTCATTAAAACCTGCCGGAGCAGATTTGAAACCCAGTCAGCTTTCAAAAACAGCGTTTGACTCATTGATTAATTCAGCGACTTTTTCATCTAATTTATCTCCGCAGGCCTGACAGATGGACTCCTCTTCATCAACACATGTTCAGATGTGTTCATTTAAACTCCTTTTACAACACCGTCAGCCCTACCTGGTGGTCTATTGAAAGTCCACTCAATTCTTTAAATAAATTGCAATTTCCATCTTTCAAATGAGTTGAGTTAAAATTTCTATGCACCCGCTGGTTGGAAATCACTGAATTAGTTGAGCAGAAAAATGGTCATAAAAGTAGAATATATAATTATTTCCCATTTTTCTGATTTTGAGCATAATACGAAAAAAATTCACCGCATATGAAAGAAAAAATAGCAGGAAAAAGAATGAAGAGGCATGAAAAAGCATCTAAATTCCAAACACAGTTCTCTTTTATTACAGAACAGAATAGAGAGAATACAATGTGTTTATATTAGATGTTGCACAGGTCAGTGCTGCAGCAGGAGACGGTTGCTATAGCCGGATTAGTCCAAGCACTGCATTCTGTCCACGACATGCAGCCCTTGAAGTAGTTGGGATCTGTGAATACAAAAGGCAGAAACACAACTGATTTTCACTAAAGGCATTAAATTTCTTCGCTGCAGTACATGGTCACTGTTGTTTCTGCAGCTGAACATTACACCAAAGCACTTACTGGATGCAGCATTAAAGGTGCCGCAGAAGGTATTGGAGCCGGTGCATTCCTCCACAGAGTTTGGGCAGCTGTTCACGCCTCCACAGTTACACCTCAAGGCTTCACCTGCAACACACAAACTCTGGTTCATCATCTCAACCGAACAAACTCTGCAAATTTCATTTTTAATCTCAGAAAACTGGACTGCACGCTCGCAGATTTACTCACTCTGGCTGACGGCTAGCAAGACCAAAAGAGCGAGAACGGCAGTCTTCATTGTTTTCACAAATTCCAAAGCCTGTGCACCAAAATCTGTATCAAAAAGAGAGTACATTTGTATGAGAGGCTACAACATTGCATTTAAAATATGGAATATCAGTGCACATTCATAACTTACATGTAAAAACTCAGAGATATCCCAGCTGATGAGTTGCGCTACTGGTGTCCAGATACTGTGGCCTCCTTTTTATCCTGTCTTTGTTGCGAAATTGTTGCATTGCTGTCAGATATTCAGTATATTATTAACTCTGAAATTGTCCTCTGGGTTTTCCTCACTGAGCAACTCATCAATGCCAGGAAACACACGCTTATCAACACTGTCTGACAGGGCATATACCAGATTGTAAGACCACAACCACACAGAACAGAACATTTCAAATCTACTATTGCTACAGAATAGTGCTGTCAATCTGTAAAGATGATGTAAAGATCAAATGTCCTCTTGTCTTGTTGTTTTCTACCAGAGTTCCTCTTTAAACTTCATTTCGCAACATCAATGTAAGAGGCTGCTGAAACCGGAGCTGTCGACATGGAACGAACACGAATCACTTGTGAAGTTCATGCTGAATTTGTCTGAAAATGTGGATATGAACCTTCTTTTTTTGTTGTTTTCTCGTTCAGGAATGATGCAGTTTCATGTGCGGCTTCACTCTTGACCGATACATGAAAGATACTTTTAATTCTCCGATATGATTGGATGGAGAATCACAGCAGCATTTACAGCATTTTCTCAGTGAAAAATACCCCATCTTCTGTCTAGCTTTCCTGACGCTGACACAAATAACCGGGCATCTGTATTTGTTCCTGAGCTTAAATCAGAGTTTGTCCAAAGCAGTTACTCCACAACTAGATTTGCCAAATGTTCTTTCCAAAAATAAAGATATTTAAGCTGCTTTTCTGACTGATAGAGATGCTTTACTGCAACCAACCAACCTGACATTATAAAAAAAAAAAAAATTAAATGCATAAATTGTGTGACAAAACGGTAAAAGACACAGTAATACGTTTTCTGCATTTATTTTGTCAGCCAAGGAGAAATCATTCAAAAAGAATAAAGTTCCTGAATACTCTGAATATCGTATGAGTATTGTGAGTTCATGTTTTTCCTCAGAGGCATTCATTTGTGAATTAATAACAGATTTTAATATTTCATGGGAGCCTCTTTTTTTTTAGCTAAATACGTTTATTTATTTATTTATTTACGTTTAATTTATTAGCAGCTATGAGGTGTTTATAGTAGATGCTTGAGCAAATTTTGTTGAAGAGAGAGCAGTTAAGATTATTTAACAGTATTATATTTGATGCATTGATGAGGAAAGAATGGGAAGTTTTCTAAAATGTCTTGAGGAGAACATAAAAAGGAGATGTTCAATGGAATTATAATTATAGTCTTAAGTTATGCTATGTGTACTGCTGGGTGGAGTTTGGAAAGTCCAAAAATTATGAATTCACAAATAAAAAATGCTAAACTGAGAAAAACATTCAATGAAAAACGACAAACAATCGATGCTGTGTGATGCACATGTTCCATTCCCGACATGCAAAGTGAAGCATGTGGCGTTTGTGTTCCTCCATATAATAAAACATCCGACTCCTCCGATCAGTCTGCCATATAAATACAGTACCTGCGTACACAATCAACAGGTTGTCACGTAGAATGCTTACACATTAATTTGGAAACCTTTTCCTTAGGAAAAAGAATAAATAACTTTACCATGCAAGGAGGTAACAGGTATTATCAACTGCAAATTGCTCTGAGGATGTTGCAAAAAATATACATTATATACCGGAACCCACTGCTGTGGAGGGTTTTTTTTAAAGACACA
Source organism: Acanthochromis polyacanthus (assembly GCF_021347895.1). NCBI lineage: Eukaryota > Metazoa > Chordata > Actinopteri > Pomacentridae > Acanthochromis > Acanthochromis polyacanthus. The sequence goes on along the minus strand of NC_067131.1, from coordinate 10,263,401 downwards.
CTTCAGTTAAGCCAAGATAATGCACAAATGACATGCTTTTGCATAGAAATGGTGTAAATTAGTTGGAGTTTGACAAATAAGAGAGCCCAGGAGTTATAAAGGGGAAACAGAGCACGCTGACACTCTCTAGCAGAGTCTCCTGTAACACTGTAAGAAGTTGTAGTTTGAGTTACTTGTCCAGTGCTGCTTTTTCCCCTGAAACACTTCAATCTGTGAGGTCCAGACACCACGATTGCTCTGTGCTCTGAGTTTGGACGCCAATGCTGGAGCGTCGGGATGACGCGCTTTCACTGTCCCGGCTCTCCATGGAGCCCCCATTCCCCAGCAGGCACTCCAAACTGGTGTGTTCTATGGCAGACGGGTTGCCCAGAGGGAGGTGGGCCTCAAGAACATCTGATTGTGGTGAACCTGAATCCAGAGAAGAGGCAGAAGGCTGGCAGGGTAATATGGGTAGAGAGGCAGAGATGGGGTGGGTAGACGGGTGTGAGTCCTCGATTTGGAAAAGAGAAGTGTCCTGGATCAGATTATGAGATGGCGGGGTGGACATCAGAACACAAATGGCCTCATTTGAGGCTGGTGGAAGATTGAGATGGGAGTACGAAGTGGGTGAAGGGCCCAGCAGGCTGTGTGTAGATGAACCTGTAGGGGCGTTGGACAAAAGGCAAGAGAATTCGTCATTATCACTGCAAGGCTGCAGGCACAGAGTGGGCTGGGACTGGCTGATGGTGGTGGGACTAGCACTGAGAGGTCTGTTTTCTGAGTCTTCCTGCCCAGCATGACGTGTGAGGCCTGAACTTCCACCCTGGAAGCCTGGACTGATGTTGAGAAGAGACGGGCTGGTCCACAGATGTGTGGTTGTGCTCTCAGAGCATTGACCTAACTTCGGTGCAGAGTTTAGAGAGAGCGGCGGACAGGAGTTCACTGGTGGAGAACTGTCTGTTTGGGTTTCAGCAGTTCCACTGTAGCTCCACCGGCCAGCAGCTGGGGCACTTTGGTGGCTGTGGCCTTTGTGGCTCCCAGGGTCGTTGTGGAGGTGGTAGGACGAGTTGAAAGGCAGGCCAGTGTTGGAGGCTGTGGGAGGGTTGGACACCATTTGCACACCATAAGGATAGGAGGGGAAAGAGGCTTGGTAGTGATGTACAGACACATGAGCCTGGAGGAGATGCAGCATGTGGTGCAGGCCCTTGGTAAGCTCAGATACTTCCTGGTTTAATGCGCCCATCTGTGTAGAGAGTGCATACAGTTTAGTCACGACATGAGAAGACTTGGAACAGATTCTACCTTACCTTGTACTTTTTTTTGTTCTCACACTGAGCAAACATGGTGAGGTGTGAAGAGACAACACTGAAGAACCAAAAAAAAAAACCTGTTCTATTCACTTAGGTCCCCAGAAGAGTGACAAATTAATAAGCTTCTATCTTTAAGGTTTAATCTTAGTCTCATAACCAGATATCATTTTCTGATGACCTCCCAAAAGAGAACCAAACACTGAAAAATGACCCAGAGTCTTCGAAGGAGAGGCCTCTTGCGCAGGAGCTAAATCCCGACGGACACAGGCAAATGTAACTGACACAAATAGGGGAGAAAATAGACAGAAAACTGTGAACAAGGCAGTGAAACAGGAGGAAAAGGGGCCAGAAGGGCCACAAGTAGAGCTGTATTGTCGTCAAATAGTTTTTGTTTTTTTATATTGCAGAGTCAGCACTTCCCGACTATCCACTGCATTGCAGAAGTGCCCTGCTGATTAATTAATATTGACTTCAGACAGCACCTACCTGGGCCCATCTGGAGCCTCTCGCTGCACCTGCTTTCACGCTATTTACATTCAGATTAAGAGTGCAGGGAGAGGCTGAGATAGAGGCAGAAATTGAGTCAGCTTAATCTGACTGCATGTTCTCACGTCAAATATACCAGCAAGGCTGATATTCGATGCCAGAAATGTAACTTTGACAAAAAAATTTTTTGCAATGCAGATGTCAGTGTTGACATATCACCTACAAGTTGTATTTTCATTTATTAATTAAAGCTTCCTGTGTTCCACATTTAGTTGAGTCTTTAAATACAAAGACATAAGGTATAATAGCAGGGATAAAGAGCTAAATTCATTTGTATCTGCGCAAGTTTTAAAATCAAGGTTACATTATTTTTGGTCCCATCAGTTTTAATCTGGGTTAAGTGGCTGCATCTCACCTTCAGGTTGAGTTGACTGATGCTCTGCCTGACCTCCTCCGTCTCCAGCAGCAGAGTGGCATTAGCCTGTGTGGAGTCTGGAGAAATGAGGAAGGAGAAAAATAAAAGAGCTGACTCAGTAGCAGAGAACTTAGGCACTCTACAGAGAGGACATATCAATATTAACATGAAACAAAATCATGTGTAAATCCAACGGATGCCAAGTCACACCTATGTGTAAGTACTGCATTCATCTAGAGTTCATGCTTAAATGTATGTAAAAAAAAAAAAAAAAGCTGTCAGATGTGGGTACAATATTCATGCCATGATATGCCGACACTATTAATAAAAGGTGTTGATTGAGATGGTAAGATTAAAATTTAGGTTGTTGATCTACTACACTGCATTATGTAATTTATCATTCTGAGTATAAAACAATCTACTGCAACCACACCACCAATTATTTTCAGAATTTTGTCTATGCTAATACAGAGCTACCACATTGCATAGTGATTATATCTACTCCTATGTCTATACTGTATATCATGAGAAATAGTTTAATCCAAGCAGAGGATGCCCTGGCACTATATAAGATGCCTTTTTAGTATATTAGGATCTACAAGATGGAAGCTTGTGTAGACAGTAGAAAAACAGCTAAAAAATAAAGCTAAAGGACTCTTTCATCTCAAATCATTATGGGCCTTCTGCTCAGCCATCTGTGATTTGCTTTAAATTGTTTTATCACAAACTACGGATATTTAAAATTGCATCTGTGAAGTTTTAGATTGATATATCAACTACTTTCAGAGATAATTAGTTTGCCCCTTAACCCACTTTAGCAATTTTCAAGCTTTGAAAGTTGAGGTTCTGTTTGAACAACAATATCTCAGAAACTACGAAAGATTAAAGCCTGAAATTTTAAAAAAGAAAGAAAAATATGCACATATTAGGAATAGATTTTCTAAGTTAAGTGGAAAACCATTTTGAAACTCCAGAACTCTGCTCTACTCGGATTGGGGTATCTAACAAATATTTTGTTTTTGTGATAGAACATATCATACCCACTCAATCAGTTAAAAAAAAAAAAACAAAAATAACTTTCTTCTCATTTTTGGTGACCAAGTGTTTCATATTAAAACATATTCAATTTGTTTTGCTTTGAATTATAGTGACATGCAGTTGCATATGTTTCATCCATCCATCCATCCTCTATACAACACTTTATCCCCACTAGGGTCATGGGGGGTGCTGGAGCCTATCTCAGCTGACTCGGGCGAGGGCAGGGGACACCCTGGACAGGTCGCCAGTCTGTCACAGGGTACATATGTTTCAGAAAATATCAAAAGTTGACTTGTGCATCAGTGTTTTTGTTAATGTGGGCTTAAAAATGAAAATTTTCATGACAGTTTCTATGTGTTTTTTAGATGTTATCTTACCCATAATCAGAGATTTTTCTAATATTTCGGAATCAATGACATGGTGAGACATAACAGTGGAAATCCCAGGCTTTTACCTTTTAACATAGCCTCAAATTTAATCTGCAAAAAACCTGCTAAAAGGAGCAAAATAAATAAATAAATAAATAAAAAATCTAGGAAAGTACTTGATATATCAATCTAAAATTTCACAAATATCTTCATAAATATCCATTTTCTATGCTACAGAAAATAAAAGAGCCATCAAGCTGACAGCATAAAGGTGCAAAAACAACCAAAGTAATCATAGGAAGCTTTATTTTAGATTACTTGCTGAAACATTTAACCCTCCTGTTGTCTTCATTTACAGGCACCAAAAAATACTGTTTCCTTGTCTGAAAAAAAATCCAAAATTTCTGCAAAAAAAAATTCCCCAAATTTCTGAAAACTTGCAAAACCTTCAGAAAGAAAATTCCAATAATTCCTGAAAAGTTTCCCTTATAATATTTATTTTAAAAAATAACCCAAATTTGGCAAGAAAACTCTTGTAAATATTTTTCGAAAAATGAGTGAAAATATCTAAAATGATTACATATTTATTAGTAAAACTTCTAATATTTTCTTAAGAACATTCACAAAAAAGTAGATTTTTTCTTTTTTTCCACCAAAAAATTTTCAAAAACTTCCCAAAAATGTTGAAAATGTGGACATCAGAAGTTTCACTTTTAAATATATATTTTTTCTCCACATTTTCAGACTTTAAAATGGGTAATTTGACCTGCAGGACGACATGAGCATTAAATGAAATTAGCTCAACTTCAACTGAACTGAACCTGATAGTCATCCTAGCAGTAAAATCTCAGGTCAGGTGGTCGAAGCCCTGCTCTGACCTCCGTTGTCCTTTAACATGTTCTCTGAGTCTCCGGACAGACACCTGGATGTCATTTCATTCTGCTGTGCTCTTATATTTCCCCAGAAGGAGGCAGGCCTGCGTTGTGATATCCACCGTTTGAACTCTTGAGTTTACCTCCAGCCATCTGGCACCCCGGCGACCCTCGCAGCTGGAGGCGGTTTGACTTACCTTGGGTGCTGCCGCCTGCGCTGGCGTTGGGCCCGCGGTGCTCCACGTTGAAATGGAACGTGTGCCCGTTGTCTTCGATGCCATCTACAACCCTGGCAGGAGGAGGGAGGGGAGGGGGAAACTGGAGTTAATGTAACAGTAGAGCTTTTTCAATTATCACTGGAGCCAGCAGACGACCCAGGAATGTGCCATGAGAGCTGCTGCTGGCAGAGGCCCATGTGGGTTTGAGCATGAAGAGAAGAACCCAGTCTGGAGGGGAGGACACTTGAGCTCCGTGAACCAGCACTTACCCATATCTAGAACTTACTCCATGACTTAGGTATACATTATGAATACAGATGGCTGGGGCAGGAGGATAAGGTGCTCTGCTAATGAAATGCAGCGGCATCTGCTGAAATATGCAATGCAAATACCCTACATTTACATTAAGTACATCATGCAGGAGTCCACTACAGCAGCACCTTATACAGGTACTCAGCCTATGTTGATTAAGGTGAATATATTGACATAATGCGGTCTACAGAATCCAGTGAGATAAAATCTGATTACACAAAAAAGGCACTTGCATAGTGAAAAGAAATATCTGAAATGGAGATTAGATTCAAGTTCTGCAGCACTGAGGTGGGGTTCATGGACAGAAAATGACTTTTAAGGGGGCACAATTTAGAGATGATGAAATGAATGAATGAATTTTTACCCTCATGGGTGAAACAACTGCCTCCATGATGCTGCTAATGTCATGTATCACCAAACTGAATCAAAATACACCAAGAGTGATGTCACGATTTAGACAGCTTCATTAATGTAACATACTTTTGTGCACTGAATTACAGTTCAGTGCGATCAATACGTTTCTAAAGTTCTATTATGAAGAGGTCAAAACTCCAGCAACAGCTCTAGTATTTAGAGCAGCTTGATTATTCAGCCACCAGCCTTCAAAAAGTAATTTAAATTCCTCTTTTGTCATTTATTGAGTCTCTACAGCTCCTCTTTGTAAATTAAAAATGCCTATTCAGAATTTTTCCCATTCAAAAAATACCTTTTATAGTTATAACAATTAGAATAAATGAAAATGAAGTTAAAAAAAAAAGAAAGAAAGAGAAAACCTGCTCAGAGGGAATATTTGAATTTGTTGTTTTTTTTTTTCAATATTTCTGTAGGCTTGTAGCTTGACTTCTAAACTGATCCAGTTGGTCTCCATAAGGCCGTGATATTTATTACTGGTGAAACTGTAGTTCACATAATTTTTATAGGGTTTTAATTGTTAATAATTAAACTACTCAGGTAACCATAAATAACACTGTAGGGGCTTAGCTGTAATACTTAACGCTTTTAGATTTATTTGCAAGAGAAATGCTGTTTTTCTACTACAAAGCATTTTGGTGCAATGCCTTTTTGTTTTCAGTGTGCTACATGAATAACAGTGATTTGATTTGACTAAAATGCCTTAAATGTAACTCTGTGCTGCTTCCTTCAATGTTTTTACCTGTGAAATCCCCACCACTCTTTCCAGAGGATACTACTCTACGCGAGCAAGCTGTAATATTGGAGTAATTCAGTCGCACGTGTGAACGAGAAACTGATACTAAAGAGGAATAATGATACGGAAAGTTCCACCCCTCATGCTGAGAGGATTGGTTCTTTAATTCTGTTACATATGAAACCCCAGAAGTCAGACTCTGTGTTTTTGAGACTGTCATTGATACACTGCAGTTTCAAGATGGAAATGCTCAGTGATGCCGTATGCTGATTATTTCACTCATGACATGTCTTCTGCAAATTAGGTTTAATAATAACGTTCACTATACCTGGGACTAAGATCTGGGGGTCCAAAACAGGTGACAGTTGGGATGAGCAGCTTTGAAGGCTTCTGCTCAGCTCCTGACTCTCCCTGGGCTGAAGTTGAGGCTGGGGTTGAAGTAGGAGTGCTGTGCTCTTTTTTCGGCGGCGGCTGAGGGGATGAGCTCTGCCCGTGAAAGCCACGGCTGAGGTTTGGTGAACGGCAGCGTCGCAGGGCGTTGAACTGCCTCAACTCGTCCCCCAGGAGATTCCCTAAGGAGGTGCGGCGAACAGGGCTGGTGAAGTTTGGCAGCAGGAGGTTACGACGGGAGCGAGTCGCCGGAGAGAGGTGGAAGGAGTCATCAGAGTCGTCGCCCTTGGTTTCCACAATAGAGGGCAGCCTGGATTCCTGTAAAGAAAGCAAATATGGCATGCAGAGTTAGTACATGTACACACTTAAAATTGTGTGCTAGTAGTTTAGTTATGTCACACACACAACACAGATGTGCTCTAGTATGAAAATATGCCTGATTTGCCTTCATGCTTATGAAAAATACTCAAAAAAGTACAATATAAATATTGGAATTGTGTTTCAGAATGCCACTCCACTATCTACCCCTTTGAAAACATTTCATGATCACTTCAGATTTTTTCCAACAGTAACTCAAGGTAAATCAAGGTCAATATAATTTTTCTTTCTTTTCGACAACAAATAACAAAAACAGACTCTTTCATGTCAAAGTGAAAACAGATTTCTACAAAGTTGTGTCAGTTATTTGCAATATAAAACACCAAAAAACTGAGGGGGTAAGTATTCACCGCCTTCAAGCGTTGATTGGTCTCAATCAGCCTTTCGCATCCAGACATAGCCATTTCACGCTATTCTTCTTTCCAAAACTGTCAGGTTGCACGGGAATTGTGAGTGAACAGTCTTTTTCAAGCCCAGCCACAATTTCTCAATTGGATTGAGGTCTGGGAGCTTCAGAACATCCACCTTGCTGTATTTAAACCATTCCCATGCAGCCTTGGCAGTATGCATCAGCCTTTCCTGAAAACAAATCTTGTCTCAAGCAGCAGTTCTCTTCCGGACTCCTCCAGGATTTCCCTACATTTTGCTGAATTTATTTTATCCCCTACCTTTAGAAAGTGTCCAAAATCTGCTACAGAGAAGCATCCCCACTTCATGATGATGCCACCACCATGCATCACTCTGGCAATGGTGTTTGTGAAGACGTGCAGCATTTGGTGGCTACTAAACATAGTGTTTTGTCTGAAGGCCAAAAACAGATTTTGGAGAGAAAACATTCTTCTTGTTGTCTTCAGAGTGTCCACACATGCATTCTGGCAAACTCTAGCTGAGATTTAACACTTTCTCTTGCCCCTCTCTGGTGAAGAACCCAAGATATAATGCATGCTATTTTAACCCTCGTGTTGTCTTCACTTATGGGAATCCAAAAAAATATTGTTTCTTTGTCTGAAAAAAAAGGGCTGCACAGTGGAAGTGGTTAGCACTTTTGCCTTGCAGCAAGAAGATCCCCGGTTCAAATCCCAGGGTGGGCCTGGGATCTTTCTGCATGGAGTTTGCATGTTCTCCCTGTGCATGTGTGGGTTTTCTCCGGGCACTCCGGCTTCCTCCCACAGTCCAAAAATATGCTGAGGTTAATTGGTTACTCTAAATTGCCCGTAGGTGTGAATGTGAGTGTGATTGTTTGTCTGTATATGTAGCCCTGCGACAGACTGGCGACCTGTCCAGGGTGTCCCCTGCCTTCGTCCGAGTCAGCTGGGATAAGCTCCAGCACCCCCCGCAACCCTAGTGAGGATAAAGCGGTGTATAGAGAATGGATGGATGGATGGATGTCTGAAAAAATCCAAAAATTCAGCAAAAAATTCCACAAATTTCTGAAAACTTGCAAAATCTTCAGAAAGAAAATTCCAATAATTCCTTTAAAGCTTCCCTTAAAAGTTGGATTTTTTAAAAATGCCCCAAATTTGGCAAGAAAATTCTTGTAAATATTTTTAAAAAATGAGTAAAAAGCTTCCAAAAAATCCTAAAAATATCTAAAGTGATTACATATATATATATATATATCAATAAAACTTCTAATATTTTCTTAAGAACATTCACAAAAAAATCAACCAAAATCCAGCGAAATTCGCTGGATTTTGGTGGATTTTTTTCTGTGAATGTTCTTTAGAAACATTTTTAACATTTCTTTTTATTCATAAAAAATGTCCAAACGTTTCTTTAAGAAGATTCACAAAAAAATCGATTTTTTTTGTCAATGTTCTTAAGAAACATTTTTAACATTTCTTTTTTTCCAACCAAAAAATGTTTAAAATGTGGACATCAGAAGTTTCACTCTGAAAATATTTTTTTTCCCCCCACATTTTCAAACTTTAAAACGGGTCAATTGTGACCCGCAGGACAACACAAGGGTTAATCACATTGCTTTAATGTTGTTTAAAATCTGTTACGCACTGACCTCTGCTTCATGTGTACTTATGAGTAAAAAAAGAACCACATGGAAAGTGAGCACTGTAAACAAAATTATAACAATAGAAAATTAGGTGAAGTGACGGTACATAATGTACATTATGAGAAAAGCAGCTCATATTAGGAGAGCTGTTGACCCAGTTAGTCAGCTTACTCCTGGGGACTGAACTGCTCTCTCTGTTCCAAATGAGTTTCAACCTGTAGGGGAAGTCCTTGCACAAGGCCTCCCACAGAACTCACCAGCATTACAGTATGTCCCAGAAAAACAGGAGGGGGTGGGGGGGTTTACCCCAAAAAGCCAGACACATGCTGCTATAAAACCAGGTAGTTATATGCATGACTCAAACACACCTTTTACAGCAACTGTGTCACGGACCTGCACACTTTATACCGGCCATAATTCAAAACCAGCCTTTGTGTGTTTCATAGAAAATACAAGTATGTTCTGGAAACCATGCTAGAAAAAACAATAATGACACCTCTGAGCGAAAAAGAAGGATAATGAATTCGCGCTGAACTCACATGGGGAAGTCTGGGTGACCTTGAAAATCTTCTGAGGCCCTGCAGTAAAAAAAGAAAGCAGTGGGGATTACAAAAAAAAATACAGTCACAGGCATTATGCAATTATTTATTCAACCTTGGAAATTGAAATTAATCCTCGCTATGACATCGCTAGAAATGTTCAGGGATGTCTTTTTCTCATCAGAATAATAAACCAAATATAGGCTTAAAATCATGATATTACATCGAAATCATTTTATTCACTATGTTTTATTAAAAAAATCCCAAAACTAAACTAAATTCTGTAAATAAAACTTAAAAAAACAACAAGATATTATGCACTCATCTGCAAGCAAGAAGCATGTAGTGACTCAGCTGTGATCAATATTCACATGACAAAATTCTGTGACTTTTTGACTGAACTGTAGGTTGTGTTTACGACACGAGATGACACGAGACAAAACAAATTAAAGGCATTATGGAGGATGTTTTTTTTGTTTAATTTGTCTGATTCACATAAAATGAATATACTGACCTTTAGTGGACTTGTATGTATGGTTTCTAAAAAAAATAAATAAAAAAAAATAACTGTGGACATGGCAGGACCTGAAAAACATCAGCCAATCATTGCGCTCGGACCGAGGCGTTTGGTTTGCTCCCTTTCCTGTCAATCAAAAATCTTCCGGCTCAGGCCTAGTTACGTAGATAACGTACGCCTTGGACTTACGTGTTTACTGTATGTGTTGCTTTGGTATAGCTTCGTAGTTAGCTGGCGACTTGTTTTGCTCATCTTTTTTTACATAATGGCAGATAAAGATCCAGGGGGACCCAGCCGTAAAAGACAACTTCACAAGTGCTACGCAAGTTTCTTTTTACAGTGAGGGCTTTCACAAACTAAAAAGGCCAAAAATGAATAATTCATGTCGTCACTTTTTCATCCAGACACCATCCGCACAATAACTTTGACGTGTTATAGACGCAAACACAATGCAACAGTCCTTTTCTAGGTAGTTTGTAGCTTTTGTCGAACTCATAATCGATGTATTTTCTTCGTAAATGTTAAGAGGGGGGAGGTTAGAGGGGGGTGAGGGAGAGGTTGTATGTGCGCATGCTACGTTCAAAGTCGTAGGAAATTAAATCTCCTCTAATGCCCTTAAGCACCTAAGTAAAGTATCTGTTGAATGTTGAGTCACCAGTTTTTGCCGGTATTTGGAACACATGTGGACACTTGAAAAAATGTTAATTAAAATGTATTTATTTTTGAATCTTTGTGAACTACGTAATCAAAAATGTCAAACTTATTTTGTTTCTTTTATGTGATTCATAGCATTATAACAGCGCCATACTGCACAGGAGACCTTTTTGAGTTCTCTCTTCCTCTAGCCATGGTTGTGCAGTTTCATAGAGAAGAGCAGGATTTTACATTGCAGTGGAAAATGAGCCCACAGTACGTGAAAATGTGACAGGAGCAAACAATGCCCAGAAACTGCTCGGGGTTTCAGAGAGCTAAATGACCTTGGCCAAGGATGCACAGCCACAGAAGCTGAATCACGAACCCCATCTTTTTTCTACACTTGATCGCATTGGGATTTCAGTCAAAGTTTGCCTTTCTGCTGGTGTGTGGAGAAACTGCTGGCGATTGAGCATAATCACCCGCTGGATGGCAAATCAAACCGCGGTGGTGTGAAGACTTCCCTCATGTGTGAAAATGCGCTTCTGACAACACGGCTTAATGTGACAGCACAAGCCACAGTCTGCCGCTCGAGCAGCGGAGCGCCAATAACGCTCTTTGATGCGGGAAAGCATCAAGAATATGGAATGAATTTAATCCTTCAATGGGGCACAATGCTGAACCTAAAACATTATCACTAATCAAAAGAAATTCAAGCAAAACGTGACTTTAGCAGTGAAACTTTGCATAAAAGTTGGTGCTATGTGAGAGGCACAGGGGACAAATCTGTGAATCTGATCAGGCCTCATCAGGAAAACGAACCCTCAGGCGACACGGAGTTATTAACTAGCTAGTTAAGAATACTGGTGCCAAATGACATTAAAGCAGCATCAATATCAATTAATGGGGCACCGATGCCACAGGTGTCCCACATAGCAGTGTGGGTTGATGAGGACTTAATTTCCTCTCAATCACATCTTGTATTTGCACATGCATGCTGCTGCATATTAAGAACAGAGCCTCTCACAAAAAGGCACAGAGGCAGCATATAACCTTCACTGTTGTCTTTTGGATATATTACTAAGCATGTTAGGGTGTTGTATGATGAGGCACTTGTCTTTCAAATTCAAAATATACTTTCAGCGAGCTATTTTGGTTCAGGAGTACAGAAAGTCTAGAGAAGCTAAAATCATATTTAACCCTCCTGTTGTCCTCATTTACGGGCACCAAAAAATATAGTTTCCTTGTCTAAAAAAAAATCCAAAAATTCACCAAAAAATTCACCAAATTTCCGGAAATTTTCAAAACCTTCAGGAAGAAAATTACAATAATTCCTTAAAGAAAATATTAGAAGTTTTACTGATATATATGTAATCACTTTAGATATTTTTAGGATTTTTTTGAAGATTTTTACTAATTTTTTGAAAATATTTACAAGAATTTTCTCGCCAAATTTAGGGGATTTTTTTTAAAAATAAAACTTTTAAGGGAAACTTTTAAGAACATTCACAAATAAATCAACCAAAATCTAGAGAATTTCGCTGGATTTTGGTTGATTTATTTGTGAATGTTCTTAAGAAACATTTTTAACATTTCCTTTTTTCCACCAAAAAATGTTGAAAATGTGGACCTCAGGAGTTTCACTGTGAAAATATATATTTTTTTCCACATTTTCAAACTTTAAAATGGGCCAATTTTGACCCGTAGGACGACACGAGGGTTAAAATACAAACCAACTAAACAACGAAGCAATACCACAAATGTATTCGTAAACTGAAGTCTGGGAGTTAATCCAGGACAGATCTGAAGTTGAAGCACAGAAACAGTCTAAATGCATCCTGCCAAGCGTAAGAGGAGGTCATCCATCTCAGAGAGCTTTGTCTATAATCTGTTGTACTGAAAGGATGTACTTAGAGTGACATTAATGCAGACTGAGGGTACAGTCACCCGAGACAGTTGTTGTGACATTTCCATCCTGCTTCAACCCACTTCAGTCATGTCAAGAACTCTGAGCTCATCTCTCTCTGACTATTTTTTCTTCTCACTCCCACCTCTGCTCACTCGTGTTTGCTTTGTCACCTTCGTTAAACTGCTGATGCTCATATGAGGCGCCAAAGGGAGCTGATCCCCATAACTCTCGACCGACCAGCTTGTTCTTCACACTCCATGACCACTGGCTACTTAACGCTCCCCGTGGCAACAGGGTCATTATAATCCAACAAATCTGGACTTGCTGCTGATTCCCTGGAGGTGGAGTGACCTTCCTGCTCGGCCCAGGACACCACAGTCACTCTTTATCTTGCAAAACTCACCTCCCTTAAGGAAATAAGCAAATTTTCTGTCTCTATTTGTGTGTGTTTACTGATATAAAACCTGTAAAATCTTTATGTTCTTGACCAAAACCCAGTGAAAAGAATTTACTGTTCACCACTGCCATAAAAGTTGAAATTAAATTATAGAGTTGACAAAAATCTCTCATTTTCCATCTGGCAGTCAGTCTTTTCCCTTTACAGAAGATAAAGTAGTCCCTTTTGGATACCTTAAACTGCAATAGGCATTCATTCAATCTGTTTCTTTGGCACTAATTCGCTACAATTGACTGATTGCTGTGCAGCCAGCATACAATTCTCAAGTATCGCTTGTGTGTAAAAGGACCTTCCGTCGTACAACAACTCTGACCTCAAATGACTCACAGCGAGGATGTGGAGGATATCAGTGCGACTGTGAATGCTTGCGTGTGTGTGTCAGGAGACTGTGGAGGCTGGCAGCCAGGTATCTGATCAGTCCTTCATCATGTCAGAGGGGCGGTGGAGCCCTGGCTTGCTGCTAGAACATAAACATCGAGCAGATGGTGTGAGAGCAGAGCTGGTAGCCACGCCCCACAGAAGCCTGTCTGAATCAGAATTAATAAGAACCCTAGTAATGTTTATGTGGCAAATATGCCTATTTGTTAAATGTTCATTAATAAAAAGTATAAAATGCAAAATAAATGATTGCATAAGCATTCCCCCAGCTCTAGTCAGTATTCAATAGCTGCACCTTTGCTGCATTTACAGCATTGGTGGATAGGTCTCAATCAGCTTTGCACATCTGGACACTGCAATTTACCTAATGTCTTTGCAAAAATGTCAATTTGCACAGGGATCGTGAGTGAACAGCCTTTTACAAGTCCAGCCAAATCCTAAACTGGAATGAGATCTGGACTCTGACTTGGCCACTCCAGAACATTCACCTTGTTGCCTTTAACCCTATGACACCTGAATTTATCTACAATTAAACTTTTATTTTTTGTGTGTATTTTTGCTTTGCTTGATGTAAAAATAAGTGGATATTGTTCATTTGTCTATGACACATAGAACAGATATATAATAATCATAATAGGTACATAATAATTAGATCCCATTCCGATCGGTCCTATGAGAAACCAGCGCTTGCAAAAGGTTCCAAGATACGTTTTGAAGATGAACAAGCCGGCATTGGGGGAATGGATACACTATCTCGACTGCAGTCTAAATGAAAATGGTATGTTGTGAATTTCCTTACAGGCATCAAGGGGTTAAACCATTTTTGTGTAGCTTTGGCTATTTGCTTTGCGATTTGTTTTATTAGCTGGAAAACAAATCTTATCCAAAGCTGCAGTTCTCTTCCAGATCGCATCTTTCTGTCCTCCAATAATTTTCTCTGTACTTTGCTGCATTAATTTTACTCTTTGCTTTTACAAGCCTTACAGAATCTGCTGCTGAGGAACAATCCCACATCATGATGCTGCCACCACCATGCTCCACAGTAGATCCGGTTTGTGTGTGACAATGTGAAGTGTTTGGTACCTGTTAAATCTGCTGTCTTGTTTGATGGCCAAATAGCTTAATTTTGGTCTCATCAGATCAAAGAAGCTTCTTCCAGTTGTGTTCAGAGTCTCCTACATGCAGTCTAGTCAAGATATGAGTATTTTTTAAACAGAGGCTTTCTCTTCGCCCCTCTCCCAAAAAGCTTTGATCAGTGAAAACAGCACCAGTTGCTGTTTGCATAGTTTGTCCCATCTTAGCTGCTGAAGCTTGTAACTCCTTCAGAGGGGTCATACGTGTCTTGGTGGCCTCCCTCACAAAATGCATATTTTACATTTTATCTGTTTCTTGCACAGTCATTCTGTTTTTAAGGATGCCCTGCTGTAGGCTGATTTACATGTGTCATATTCCTTCCGTTTCTTAATGATGGATTTAACTGTATTCTAAAGGATATTCACTGAAGTAGAAATTTTTATGTATCCATCTCCTGACTTGTGCTTTGCTATAAAGTTTTCACTAAGTTGCTTGAGTGTTATTTTGTCCTAATGTTGTAGTTATAGCCTGGAGTACTGATTTACAACTGACTGGACCTTCCAGACACAGGTGTCACCTGAGACACATTCACTGCAGTCAGATGATCTTCATTTCACTAGTTATGTTACTTCTAGCACCAACTGGTTGCACATGTATGGAACTGTCACTTTAAAAGGGGTGAGTACTTAGACAATAACTTCAATTCAGTTAAATTTTATTTATAGCGCCAATTACAGGTCAGATTGTCTCAAGACGCTTTACAGAACCCATATGTCTGAACTTGTTTTGCATTTTAAAATTTTAATTAATCTTACAGTAATAAACTATTTTCACTATGAAATAAAAAAGGCTTGCTTTTTTAAAATTAAATTCTTGTCAAAAATGTCTGATTAAATAGAACATGATTCACTGTTGAAAAGCTATAAAAGAAGAAAATTTCCATGGGAGGTGATTACTTGTCATAATTAATTTGTAGACATAAGATGTGATGATACCAAACTTCTTTTCAATAATTAACTTTCTGGTATATGCACAGTTAGTCAGGTGCTGCATTCTGTTTTTGATGGAAAATCTGTTTTTATGGAATGCTACTACTATAATTGTGCTTTCAAAACCCTTGTTAATACACTTCAAGCCTGACAGAGAAAAAAAAGACATCTGGTAACTAATACGATCACCACGGATGCCTTGTCCTTCATGTTCCAAAGTATACCGATCCAAAAAGAAGAAAAGAGAAATAATTAGGCTAATGAGCAACAAAACCTTCAAACAATGGGAAAGGCCAGTGGGAACCAAGAGGGGTGCTTGAAGCAAGAGAACACAATGCTTGAGAATAAACAAGGATGAGAGTGAGATTGTGAAAGCCCTTGGAGAGCTTTGTCAGTTTTGTCAGTCACACATCAAAGACATCTTCCCATTAATTTGTTTTGATCACACGATTTAACAAACTGCTATGCTAAACAGCCATTGAACTTTGCAGTGCTTTTTCTGCAATTCGTGAACTCATTAATTTTTGGGGTTTTTAACTGCAGCTTTTATCAGATTATATTAGAAAGTCTGAAAACACAGCTACACATGGAACAGCAACAGGTTTATCCACATGTGGAGGAGGGTTGGAAGAAGTGGATTAGTTTAACTGGACAGTATGATGTAGGTGTGTTTGCAGTTTGAAAATGATGCACCAGAATAAAACTGCAGATAGTCACAGCTGAGCCTTTCTGAAATAGCTTAAAGCAAATATTTTTTTTCTTGTGTAGCCATGAAATGCAAATGCAATTGTAAATCTGTATTATATTTGATTCCAAACCAAATAAAGGGAGGAAGAGACTGAGTGCACCTGAACAATCAACTGTGAGTATGAGATACACGGTAGCTGCAGGGTAAATTAGAGAACCCAGGAGGAGATGCAACCGAAACCGCCCAGAAAAAAAAAAAGATGTGGAGGTAAGAGTGAGAAAGTGAGAAAGAGACAGCGAGGATATAACTTGTCTGTGTGTCTGTAACAGACGAGGGAGACGGCGGCAGTCTGTGAATGTGAGAGAGCTCTATGTAACCTTATCTCTGCAGGCCAGATACTTTTAATTCCATCGCGTAGCGGCATGCATCGCAATTTTTCATTCTTGAAAATGACAGCAATCAGTGAAAAAGTCTGTTTCCCAGCCTTAAAACTTGTCAGGATTATATAACAAGTCTTGTGAATCCCTTCCTGTTTTGCCAGATGTTGCCTAGCAACACCAGTGACAGAAACTCTTAGGGTCAAGAACTGAAGCTTAAAATAGAAAAGCAAGATCATAATAAGCAGCTACATGTGTAAATTAACAACTGATCATTTTAGTTTGACTACATATCAATTAAAATAAAACAAGGGGAAGCACAGGGCGTAATGAACAACAGTTTCTTGCCATATTCATGACTTATGTTTTCCATAGCAGGACACTTTGCTCATTCACTTTTGTACATGTGGTGATATATTGTTATTTTAAATGTGTTTTATTAGCATGTAGCTTTTCATTATTTTTGCAGCTCCTATACATAATGAGCATCAGACAACAAGATTTAGCTATATTTCTTAATTATTTGCATAGCACAAGGTCATTTTACTCATTCATTCATCTGTCTTAATGATATTTGCATTTTGTCCTGTCATAGTTCCCATCTCATAACGGTGTTTGTAGGAAGGCAATTCCATTCCACTATGGACCTAGTGTGTGGCGTTGTAATGAAAGTAAACATGTCCTGACTTGACCATTCTTCTTCTTCTTCTCCTCCTCACGTGTTACTGTCTGGTGGCTTTTAGCTCGTGCATCATGCACTGCAGTCACAAAATATGCAACTTTTTAGATTGTATCTCTTACTTACGCAACGCTTTCTTAAATAACTGTTCGGGGTAACACGCTGCGCTGAGAGGAGGTCAGTGTCGGGGTGTAATGTCATCCTGCTGTGCTTTGGGGTGGTAACAGGGAAGTGATATGGCTGCCTGACAGTGGCACCCACACATAGTAATTGGTGTGACAATCAAGTCACAAACAGCCCTTTGGCTGCTGTGGTAGAACAAGTGTCAAGGAGAGAGACAAAGGCACCTCAGGGGGCCACAAATGTGTTGTTTAATATGTCCTGTGCTGTATTCCATTCTCTGACAATTGTAGTGGGGGACAGTGAAGTGAGAGAGTATGATAAGATGCAACAATCTACAACATGTAGCTCAGTTTCAAATATGGCCACATGTTCAATCTGCCATGTAAAAGAATATAAACACATATGAGTCAAATGAGTCTGTCTGCACCAACAGCAGCCTCAAGAACAGAAGACTGAAATTCATTCCTTCTCACTGCTCCAATTGAATGTGTAACATGCAAGCATGTGGACAATTATGTCATTTACACACGTGGACAAAATTGTTGGTACCCCTCAGTTAAAGAAGGAAAAACCCACAATTCTCACTGAAATCACTTGAAACTCACAAAAGTAACAATAAATAAAAATTTATTGAAAATTAAATAATCAAAAACAGCCATTACTTTTGAATTGTTGATTAACATAATTATTTTAAAAAACAAACTAATGAAACAGGCCTGGACAAAAATGATGGTACCTCTATAAAAGATTGAAAACTATTTGACCAGAGTGACATGATTAACTCAGGTGTGTCATTTAATTGACATCACAGGTGTTTCCAAACTCATAATCAGTCATCCTGCCTATTTAAAGGGAGACAAGTAGTCACCCTGCTGTTTGGTGAAAAGGTGTGTACCACACTGAACATGGACAACAGAAAGCGAAGGAGAGAATTGTCCCAGGACATCTGAAAAAAAATTATAGACAAACATCTTAAAGGTAAAGGCTATAAGACCATCTCTAAACAGCTTGAAGTTCCTGTGACAACAGTGGCTCATATTATTCAGAAGTTCAAGACCCACGGGACAGTAGCCAACCTCCCTGGACGTGGCCGCAAGAGGAAAATTGATGACAAATTGAAGAGACGGATCGTTGGAATTGTATCCAAAGAGCCCAGAGCAACCTCCAAAGAAATTAAAGGTGAACTCCAAGGCCAAGGTACATCAGTGTCAGATCGCACCATTCGTCGTTGTTTGAGCCAAAGTGGACTTCATGGGAGACGACCAAGGAGGACACCACTGCTGAAAAAACTCAAAAAAGCGAGACTGGAATTTGCAAAAATGCATGTTGACAAGCCACAAAGCTTCTGGGAGAATGTCCTTTGGACAGATGAGACCAAACTGGAGCTTTTTGGTAAGGCACATCAACTCTATGTTCATAGACTCAAAAACCAAGCATACGAAGAAAAGAACACTGTCCCTACGGTGAAACATGGAGGAGGCTCAGTAATGTTTTGGGGCTGCTTTGCTGCATCTGGCACAGGGTGTCTTGAAAGTGTGCAAGGCACGATGAAATCTGAAGACTATCAAGGCATTCTGGAGAGAAATGTGCTGCCTAGTGTCAGAAAGCTTGGTCTCAGTCGCAGGTCATGGGTCTTCCAACAGGACAACGATCCAAAACACACAGCCAAAAACACCCAAAAATGGCTGAGAGAAAAGCGTTGGACTATTCTAAAGTGGCCTTCTATGAGCCCAGATCTGAATCCCATTGAACATATGTGGAAGGAGCTGAAACATGCCATTTGGAGAAGACACCCATCAAACCTGAGACAACTGGAGCTGTTTGCTCATGAGGAGTGGGCCAAAATACCTGTTGACAGCTGCAGAACGCTCATTGACAAATACAGAAATCGTTTAATTGCAGTGATTGCCTCAAAAGGTTGTGCAACAAAATATTAAGTTATGGGTACCATCATTTTTGTCCAGCCCTATTTCATTAGTTTGTTTTTTTAAAATAATTATGTTAATCAACAATTCAAAAGTGATGGCTGATTTTGATTATTTAATTTTCAATAAATTTTTATTTATTGTTACTTTTGTGAGTTTCAAGTGATTTCAGTGAGAATTGTGGGTTTTTCCTTCTTTAACTGAGGGGTACCAACAATTTTGTCCACGTGTGTATATAGGAGCTCACAACTACATGGTATGCAAAGATTCAGGGGAGTAATCCAGAAATTTTGTGCTGTAATCTGAGCTTCTCTTTTCTACATTTTGGTAGAAGGTCTGGTTGTGCATCCATGTTAGTGCATGTGAGTCCCTCCCTCTGAAATTCTTGGCCATTCTCGCACTTACAAACAGACCAAGACTGACCTCCTACACTGACTACAAAAGAAAAGTTCAGTTGTCTTCTACTAAAGCTCTTGGGAGAATGTTTGTGGTTGTAAATGAAAGTGAGTACACACAGAACCTTAACTATATGTGTAATAAAATAAACAAGTGGGTGAAAAGTTGGGTGAGAGTTTTACGGCTGGTAGGCTCAGGTTCAACCGTCGTGAACTGCAGTTATGTTAATTAGGGATTAGGTAATGAGTTAAATAAAAATAGGAACAGGAGACGCTTAATCAACACCAGCTTGTGTTCTGTGTAACTCGTACCTCATCCTGGCTGCCTTCACGCAGGTTATAGGTGAGGTTGTTGTGGATATCAGAGGCAAACACGCTGGCATATTCAGGGTAGAGCTCCAGCACCTCTCTGAGGCCACGAACACTGATGTACTGGAGGTCACAGTAGGTGAGCGCCTTCACGTCAGCATTGGTCTTGATCACCTGGTCTGTTCCAGGCAGGTCAGACCCAATCAAGTCTCCTTTTCCTTAAAGTCCAGAAGATAAACAATCACTCGCTTGCCCCATTTTATAGCACCTCAAACACAATGCTAAAAATTTATACAGACCTAATATAGCCAGCACCATGCTATCTTTCAGCACCTCCAGTGAACCGGAGCAGACGAAGTAGTTGGCATGCAGTGCATCACCCTGACGGATCAGGTACTCCCCAGGGACACAAAAGGAGGTTTTTATATGAAGGGAGAGTGAGCGCAGGCAGCCTCGACTGGCCCCCTTAAAGACCGGCAGCTGGAGGATGTCCTTATTCAGATGCATGGCGATGTCGGCCCGCAGCTCATCAGGGAAGTCGTGCAGGAGCTGTGGGTGTGTGACAGATGTAATGAGGTGTGACACTGATTGTTAATTAGGGAATGGACTGTGTTGCCACCAGTTACCCTCTTTTGAATTTCAATAGGATATCAATTGATGGTGGACAGGCAGCCATGTGTTGTGCAAAATCATGGACGATTACAGCTTCAAAAGACCGGGAATGAATTTTACAACAGATTTCATTGTTCAGATGCCATCAAACATTGCCTTAAAGTTACTTGAGGGCAGATCGCAGCACGAACAAAGGTATTACATGACAACAACAATGGAAGGGACTCCTACCTCATTGGCATCTATACCATTGTTGACAGACCATGTGGTCTGGAAGTACTCCAGCATGCGTTGTTTAAGCTGCTGAGGCAGACGGTGGACACGGATGAAGTCCTTCAGGTCCTTCATACGTGTGTGGTAGAGGGAGCGTCTTGAATACATACGCTGGATGATCGCTGTGACGTTACCAAAGACGACGGCGTGCATCAGTGCTGCGTGAAAGAGGGAAACAAATACAATAAAACACAGTAATGATAATATAAAGGCTGAGCATATGGGTAAAATAAAACAACCTGAAACTTTGCTCTAAAGATTGTTTCTCTGACTTATGACAAGAAAGAAAATGTATCTTTTAAGTTGACTTTTACGTTCAAACACCTTTCATGCTTTAATATAAAATATAATCTCATATTGACAGCTACACTTGCGGCTGTTTGCTCATTGATCCACAGTAAATTACAGCTCTGCTTCCATCACTTGTTCTGACAAGCAGTAAAATCTAAACTTCTGGCTTGTTGCACCAATAACTGCCACCTCAGCTAAACTATATTTCTGGGATATGAAGACAGCAGCAAGCTGCGTCTTAAAGTTCAGCCAAAACCATTCCATCCACTTCCTGCTGAATTTTATTGCACCGGCAAGCCAAACAGAGGCCCAGTTATGCCAGGACGCCAGAGGGAGAATGTACCCTGGTGTCAGACGTACCGCCGATGAGCATGGTGCAGATGGAGAAGATCTTCTCAGCATCGGTGTTGGCACAGACATTTCCAAAGCCCACACTGGTCAGGCTGCTGAGGGTGAAGTAGAGAGCAGCGATGTAGGAGCTGCGTACCGTCGGGCCGCCCACTGTGCTGTTAACGTAGGGCGAATCCAGACGTTTGCCCAGCTCATGAAGCCACCCTTGAAAATGGAGGAAGAGCAGACGAGAACAATGCCTGAAAGTTATGGTTCTTGTTATCTTTAGGTCTGTTTGTCTTCTGTCAGTGCAGAGCTCCCTGGCAGCGGCAGGAATGTACTCTTGGATCTTGTCTAAGACGGAAAGAAGTGTATGTTTGGGTCTATGTGTTAGTTTGTGTGTGATACTGTCAGCAGCGTCAGGAGGCTGGCATGTTGGTGTGTGACTGGGTTGAATTAGATGGGCTCCTCCAGCAGAAACAAGGCCAAGTCTTAATTAGCAGGTATGACCTAACCTCCCAACAGACAAATATACACGCTTCAGAATGCACAATCATGCACACGTTTAAGAACACACACACAAACTTTGCAAAGCTGACTGGACTGGATGTTTAATTCTGCTGCACTCAAGAGTATGTCACAGTAATCTGATTGCTGTATGTGGCTGTGAAAACTCTTGTTTGCAGTCGATTCTCTCGATAATTAAAACCTCAACACGCTTACAGTCTTTGATCTGACACAGGCAGCTGCAGAAATAATAAGATGGGTTCTCAGATATTACTCGGATAATTCATGGAACAGAAAATCCTGTCAGTTTTTTGATTGTTGGTTTTTACCAGTCTCCATTTGCAAACACTGCCACAAAGAAAACATTAGCACGCCGCTCGTTACCAGTCTTTTTTTTTTTTTTTTTTTATAACAGCTTTTGATCTGGTTTCAGACAGTCCTCATTAGAGTAGCAGAGGATTCGGTGTTCGCCACCATCTCATCTCTGAGCAGAGCCAGACACCCGATAGGTGAGCTATCGCTATTTATAGCTGAGTGGGGACAAAACAAACGTCTACTCGCTATGTTGGTAAAATGTAGCGGGTGGTGTTTATTTGGATTTTTTGCAGGGAACAACTAACTTACACAACACCTAAAATCATGGAGTCAAGTCTGGATAGTAAGAACTGTAGTTAATTTCTGAAATGAGCAGTTTAATAAAATATTAGATTTTATTACCAGTGGGGAAGCAAAATGAAGACAATGAATTAATCCGGCCTGCACATTTTAGCGTCGGGCAAAGGATATAAAATCAAGTAGGAGAGGTTCAGAATATTGTTCCCAAGATGAAAATGTTTGTCATTTTAATCCAAAAATTGTGTCTTGTGGAGTATTTTGAGGTTAAACTACAATAAGAAAGCAACATATTGTTTCAATGAACACATAAGTTTTAATGGATCGCAATTATTTTAAACACAACGTTCTACTAATTTCTTTAACCCTCGTGTTGTTCTGTGGGTCAAATTGATGCGTTTTAAAGTTTGAAAATGTGGGGGAAAAAGAGATATTTTTTCACAGTGAAAACTTCCACATTTACAACATTTTTGGGAAATTTTTGAAATTTTTTTTGGTTGAAATAAAGAAATGTTAAAAAAAATTTCTTAAGAACATTCGGAAAAAAAATCTGAATAGATTTTTTTTCTGAATGTTCTTAAAGAAAATATTAGAACTTCTACTGATATATATGTAAGCACTTCAGATATTTTTAGGGTTTTTTGGAAGATTTTTATTCATTTTTTGAAAATATTTAGATTTTTTAGATTATTTTTAAATTTTTTATTTTCCGCCAAATTTACGGATTATTTTTTAAAATAAACCCTTTTCAGTGGAATTTTATAGGATTTCTTTTTGGAATTTTCTTCCTGAAAATTTTGCAAATTTTGTACAAATTTTTAGAATTTTTTTTGCTGAATTTTTCAGACAAGAGAACAATATTTTTTGGTGCCTGTAAATGAGGACAACAGGAGGGTTCATGCATTTGGGATTCTATTTTTGTTTTTATTTATTGATACGTTTTTATGTTATAGGAGATTCCATTTTATCTCTCTTTTACAATTGTTTTAAAGTAATGAGTAAATACACCAAAAAATTGTACACAGAGTTTACCCAGACAGGGTTCTCACAATACACTCCATGCAAGGCTATGTTAAGGAACAGAAAGTCACATTATTGCAGCTGATGCAGTGCTTTAGTGCAGGTTAAATTCCTGATCCACTCACAGGTTAGGCTGCATCAGGCGCTGCAGTAAAACCTACCTGTAGGTTACTTTATAGTTTGGTAATGCAAATTATGGAAAGTCAGGGCAAGGATGCACAACTATTGGATTAGTGATCACAGCTCAGCTTATTGTATGCGGTGTTTTTAGTGGATGACACTAAAAACAGTGATTGTCACTAAAAGGTGACTAGTTTGTAGGTTTAATAAATAACGGCACATAGTAAAATACATAAATTGATATTAATTTATTCTTTACAGAGAAAAGAAGTATTATTATTCTGCCTTTGTAGGATAAAACTCCAAACCTGACTCTATTTTTTCCTTTAACCTTTTGAACCTCAACACCCACTAGCAGGTTTGACAGGCATATTATCTTTAAAATTCACCAAAAGTACCCCATTTATCAGAGCCAGAAACTGTTAAAACAGAGAGAATCATTCCATGTTCAGCTTCCTGACAGTCATTGAACTTCTCATCTTTGATGTGCAATAAAATCTGGAAAAATAACCAAATCTAAGCTGAAAATCACGGTCTTTCATCAAAGTCCTTTTATTCTACATGTCTCATTTAGAAATTTGCCAAAGATAAGCTATTTGTACTAATTAGATTCTGTAAAAATGCAAAACATTCTGTACTTGTGAGGCAATTAGTGACCCTTTGGTTGAACTGAGCTGAATAGAGGGCTGTGTTGATCAAGCGCAGACAGGAGAGAAGTATGGAAACAGAAATAAAATTGAAAATCGCCAACTATCTGTAGTATGTAGAGATACTGTTTTTTCGCGGTACTGATAAGATCTGTGGGCATTTGTGGATTTTAGGATATATAAAGTTTTGTTAGATTAATAATCAAAGAAATGACATTCATTTTCCCTCTTTTTATGATTCATGGCATAATTGTTTCATCCTGCACAGACTGCATTACTGAATTCTCTTTTCTGCTGTTTTAATAGAGGTGCAGGACTTTATGTTACAGTGAAAAATTACCCCACAGCCAGTAAAAATGTCATAAGAACAAAAAATGAGCAGAAACTGCTTGGAGTTCAGAAGGTTAACAGATTCCACTTCAGTAAGGCCTCACCCAGACTCACCTATGTCCCAGGTCTCATTGGTCTCTATTTCCCTGCGTCCAATCATGTACCAGATGCAAGCCATCCAGTGTGCCAGCAGGGCAAACACAGACATTAGTAAGGTCAGCACCATGGCGCTGTACTGAGAGTAGCGGTCAAGCTTCTGAAGCAGACGAAGGAGGCGGAGGAGGCGAACGGTCTTAAGCAGGTGGACCAAGGACGTCTGGAGAGGAGAGGCAGGAATGGGGGACAGAGTGACACAGAAAAGGAGAGAAAGTCAGCCTTTCTGCCTTGTTATTTCTGGTGATACACTAAAGCTGCCCATGTGCTCAGCTGAGCATGCACAAAGCTGAATATCTCTGCCAAAAGCAACATATTTCAGGGCAAATTGGCACATTAGTAGTCTATTATGACAAGCCATCAGTTTGCCAACAGTCACAGAGGGTAATGGAAAAAAGGGAAGCCAAACATATTATTGTCCAACAGTACTCACCACTGTGATATTGAAGGCATACAGCAGGTCAAAGGGCAGAGCGGCCACCAGGTCCACAAAGAACCAAGTGGTGGCGTAGTGAATGCAAATGGAGCGCGCCTCATACACCACCTGGCCTGACTGGCTCACGTAGGTGGTGCGGAAGTTCAGGATGATGTCTGCAAATACAAAGAAATGACAAAAATGAGAAATTTCAGGCCAAGCTGGTGCTTTTTTAATTGTCATATTGATAGAGCTGGAAAAGCATACACTGGAAAAGACAACAGGTGTAAAAATATCACGAGCTCAGATTCCAAAGGTTCACTTGGGTGCAACAAAATAACAAAAACAAAAGAAATATTCATAAGAAACTGAAGCTGCGGAGAAAATATCAAACAGAGAGAATATGTCATAGTTTAAATGCATCCGTATGGATGAGTAAATGTGCCAGACAGATCATCTCACCTCTGTGTCAGAATGTGGCAGGCACATACAGTAGTCATCAGACCTTTGTGTGCTTGGGTTTGATGTTGAAAAACATCATCCGAGCTGCTAGTATTTACTGAGACAATGATTCATGGACGGACAGTTGCAGCAGCAACCAAGAGGTTCTGAATGACTTTTAGCAGCAGTTAACAGAGATGCAGTGGCCATCCTCCTAAAATGACACATTAATGGTGCACTACTTGTACAATCCACCTCTGAAAAACAGATGGGCAAGTGCTTTCAAGTTGGCACATCAATGAAAATCTTTAGAGTTTCTGTGACAGTTCAGACAGTGACAAGAACAGTATCAAACTCTATGGATGTCGTCCAAGAGAAAAACCTTTGCGAGCTCTTTGGCAGAAAACCGCAAGCAAATTTTTTTTTAAAAAGTTGCCTGATAAATATTAGAAGCAAATTCTTTGAACAGATGAGATCAGGATGAATTTGTCTGATTGCAGGTGAACCTCGACGGACTGATGACAGTGAATGATAAATGAGGTACATGAATGCAAAAGGTGTCGGGTGGATGAAGAACAGTGGATAGACCACGCTACTGACTGACAAGATGACTCCGAGTGCGCAGGAGCACGACTGAAGAGGAATATTCCAGCATAATAACGATCCAAAGCACAGTGCCAGAACCACATAAGAGTTTCTGAAGAAGAAAGAAGTGAACTGTGACCTGGACAAGTATGCTGCCTGACTTGAATCCAACAGCACACCTTTGAGGTATTTTAAAGAAAAAGAACAACACAAGCCCTCCAGTAAAGAGAAGGTGAAATAAAATACTCTCTGAAGAATAACAGAATATCTACCTTGACGTTTGGTATCCTACATGCTGCGGAGGACTGGGTTTGCCATCAAAAATAAAGGAGGACATGTGAAGTTTGCAGCAAAAAAATAAAATAATTAATTCTCAGTAATGAAATGCAACTTGGCGTGTGCCGTTCAAATTAGAAGGCATGTAATTGCTTTAAGGTGATACAGTTTTGAATCAATTGACACTAAAGTGAGATTGCACAGGGGTGGTCTCACTTCTGTTGCATTCTGTAACATTAGAGAAGCTAAGTAAGGTTTAGCCAGCTTAGTTTATCCCTTGGGTGCTTTTCTTTGCTCTCAGAGAGATCCTAACGGAGCCCAAAGATCAGGTTGTCTGAAACCAGGGGAACTTTAAGGGGAAAAAGATGCCCAGATCGTTCTAGTTTCCATGTTGTGAATGGTGGCAAATAATGGATAAATGTAGCAGGAAACTGTCATCATACCAACAAATGTTTTCAAAACACCACAATATTATCAATATATATATATATCTATATTATGTATAGAATATGTCACTTCTCCTTTGAAACCTCTCCTGCAAATTACATGAAGAGTTTTGTATCTGTCACTTCAAGTTAAGCCGCAGTTTCTTCTTTAAGGACCCACCTATAATAAAAAGCATTTCCACGGCGATGTCACTGACGATGGTGGAGCGTGCAGCTGTCACAGCGTCATCGTGCGGCGTGAAGCTGACGTTGTAGGGCACAGTGACCGCCACGTAGAAGGTAGCCAGGAGGATGAGCCAGTCCCACAGGGCTTTGGACACACTATAGTGCAGCAGGATGAAGCGGGACTTTTGAACTGCTGCCACCTTGTACTCGGGTATCGTCGGCTTGTCCATCATATTCTGCAAGAGAACAGGTGGATAAAGTGTAAAATTGAGGAATGCAAGCTGTAATATTTCTTCTGACAGGGGTTTTAGTTTGTAAAAGCAGCCTCTTGAAATTCAAGCTTAACCCTCATGTTGTCCTGCGGGTCAAAACTGACGCATTTTAAAGTGTGAAAATGTGGAAAAAAATATATTTTTACTGTGAAATTTCTGATGTCCACATGTTCAACATTTTTGGGAAATCTTTGAACATTTTTTGGTGGAAGAAAAGAAATGTTAAAAATGTTTCTTAAAAACATTCACCAAAAAAATCTATTTTTGGTGAATGTTCTTAAAGAAAATGTTCGAAGTTTTACTGAAAAATATGCAATCATTTCAGATATTTTTTAGGATATTTTTTGAAGATTTTTACTAATTTTTAAAAAATATTTACAAATCTTTTCTTGCATAGTTTGGGGGATTTTTTATTTTGTTTTTTTTAATCTTTTAAGGGAAAGTTTTCAGGAATTATTGGAATTTTCTTCCTGAAGGTTTTGCAAATTTTCAGAAATTTGGGTAATTTTTTTGTTGAATTTTTGGATTTTTTTCAGACAAGGAAACAATATTTTTTGGTGCCCGTAAATGAGAACAACAGGAGGGTTAAATTGATAAATATATATAGTTTTTTAAAAAACACAAAGCACAAAAAGTTGCACCAATGAATAACTTGACAGCCAGATGGTCACGAGGTGGGACGCTGTGAAAATAAATGATAATCAGATGGACATTTCAGTGCCAAGATTTTTTGCAGAAACAGACAAAATAAATGTCAGCACCCTCTCTTGTGCGCTGACCGCTGCTGATTCACGACGGTGGGCAACTCAAGTGAAACAGAGATGGGGAAGCTGCTGGTTATCTCCTCTTGGCAGCCTCCTATAGGCAGCGATAAGGCTTTTAAACGGCTGTACAACAACAACGCACAATGACAGATAGAACTGCAGTCAGTGAGGGGGAAATTTAGTACCAAAAAACGACGCTTTATAATTTCATACATGGTTTGCCTTCACCCCTCTAAATGCCATTAGAACTCCTGGGTGCTGCAGCCCAATGGTAGTTATGCCTATTATATGGCAACAAGAGAAACCCAACCATTGACACTCCGCTGCTATTATTTTTCAAAATTTACGCTTACTCATTGTGCTCTGTTCATTTTTATCGAGAAAATCCAATTACAAAAAGCATGAATTGCCATTGCTGATGAGGTGAGGAGTCCATTCTGCACTTAATGAGACGGTGACTCTCCGAATTGGGGCTGTGCACTTCCCACATAATAGCCTTAACCATGTTTAGGAGACGGGAGGAGAAGCTATTACCTTTGACAGTGCTGAGAGGGGAGCGATAAATGAGCAGTAATCCATCCAGAAACAATGTGGCCACTTCACAAACAGGTGAGGCCAGAAACAAGAAGCCGGATAATGAAGTCTTAACCTGAGATTTCCTTGTCTGGGGGCCTTGAAGCTGCCTTGGTGGACTCGGTGGAAAATTGACTGGCACCGTTTCGGTAATTGGGAGACAACGGACAACCTTTTCTTGTACTTCAAAAAGAGAAAAAGTATAAGAGAGATGACACACTCCACAGTTTGAACGCGAGGAGGGAAGGATGTTCAGATTGTTCCCGGTGAAACAACTCTCAAAAGTGGACTGATTATGGCTACTTGACAGTGGACAATTTTCTGGTCAAAAGTGTGCCTCAATCACAGAGTTTCAACCAGACAGTCACCACAGTGGACTCAACAGCTGTGGCCACTTTAATGACAGTTCAAGCGATGTCAGCAGAAGCTCCACTGTTGCTGTTTCTTTTCTTTTTTTTCTTTCTTTTAATTTCCCTTACATCACTAAGGCCACAAAGTCCACCCGACCTTTGACACTCGAGGCGGGGCGACCCAGCACATCCCAGTGATGAGAAAAGAAAAGCCTAGCACTGCGGGGACACATGGGAACGCATGTCATACAGCTACAGCTGGTCTTCACACATCATTAACTCAAGCTGGAGCCCAGAGCTGCTGTTCCAACTACATCTCCCAGCATGCTTTAGGCTGCTAAAAGACAGTCCTTGATGGGGAAAGAATACACATGGTGTGCCATGTGACTCCAGCAGCAACCGCTCCCTCAAATCTTCAACTATAAAGTCGAGATTTTCTTCCACGCAGCAGCAGTGTGAGGAAGTCTAGACTCATTAAATGTTTTAAATGTTTGTTGGATTTCTGCTGCACATACTACACTTTGCAACATGTTCTCTGATTAATTTTTCTTCAACATTAAATTACATTAAATCAAGAGACTAAAGATAAAAACTTCATGTGTGAGTGTGCTTGTGAGAGCAAAAATAAAAGGAGGAATAAAAAAAAAACTCACTAAATTGCAGCTCAGGCTAGCCACACAAACTGTGACTTCTGCATTTCACAGTCACACAAAGCAGCATTTGCATCACAACTTAAAAAAACGCCCGTCTACTGTGTGTGTTTTTTTTCTCTCTCTTTATGTGAAAAGCGGCTCTCCCCTGGGAAATGAAGGAGCATGAAATCAAGTCGGAGTCACTTGTCAGCGCGCCTCGGGTTGGTTACAGTAGCTGATGGGCTGACGGCATCAAAACTGGCAGAACAGACACAAACAACAACTCAGAGTGAGTGTGCTTTGGTAAGGAGCCTTCAGCGAAAGAAAATAAGACCAAAAAAAACATGTCTGACGAGGTGATGTAGTGAGCGGTAGATTATTTCAAAAGTATGCAACCTCTACAGTCTGAAAATGTGCAGCTACTGACATCAGTTAACCGATTTCCATTTGAAAGGTCTGGATTATGAATTACTGAAACTTTAAGGAGCTACTTGCCACCTCTGTTTCTCTTCATCTGTTCATGTTTCTTGGCTCCTATTTAAAGATCTATTCATGTGTCTATAGTATATTTTCCAGCAAAGGTTCAACTCTCCGCCTTTTCTTCTTCTTTGCCTGGATACAAATAGAGATCAAGCCAGAATAGATATGGCTGGATGGTGTGGAGGCAGAGGACCACGTTGTTAGCTAACAGCTGCTAAGACACAGACAGCGGAGATGGAAAATAGAATGGGAAAAATTTAATAATAGAGTATGGCAGTGGTGGAAGAAGTTTATTGATTCTTAACTTAAGAAGAAAGTGATACTACATAACACAGCCAAGTTAAAGCCCTGAAAATCAAAATACTGTAAGTTTGAGAGGAGTAAAATGTACAGTATTCAAACTGTGGCTAAGTGCAAGTTAAAACTTAGAGAAAATGGAAGTCCTCGAGTTAAGCACAAGTACTTAAAAAAAGCGTACTTATGAAAAATTCAATGGCAAGTATGGAGGTTGGAGAGGATGGATATTTGAGCTGCACTTGGAAAGCAAGAAGAAGCAGGAGGGATAATTTAAGTAGAAGGAAAACGGGGGAAGAGTGACAGTACGGGGAGAGACAGCAGGATCCAGAGGGATGAAGCCGAAAAGAGATGAGGTTAGAGTGACAGATGGAGAGGGGGAGAGAACGTTGTGAACGCAGCACAGAAAGAAAATTGTGGTTGGAGCTAAAAAACTCAGAGGGAGAGAAGGATGAGAGATAGAGCTGAGCCATTAGGGTTCCTTTAAAATTGTAAATTACAGATTTATGAATTATAATAACTCAGTTAAATTTAAAGTGATCATGAGACACACAATGAAGGAGACATACCTGGGTATAGTGGTGTTTGTTCCACCAAAGCTAATGTAAGTTTAGGAATATTTAACGCTCCTGTTGTCTTCATTGACAGGCACCAAAAAATATTGTTTCCTTGTCTGAAAAAACCCCATAAAATTCAGCAAAAAAATTCCCCGAATTTCTAAAAATTTGCAAAAGCTTCAGGAAGAAAATTACAATAATTCCTTAAAAGTTTTCCTTAAAAGTTTTATTTAAAAAAAAAAAATCCCCCAAATTTGGCAAGAAATAAATCTTGTAAATATTTTCAAAAAATGAGAAAAAATCTTCCAAAAAATACTAAAAATATCTAAAGTGGTTATGTACACTTAACAAAAATATAAACACAACACTTTTGTTTTTGCTCCCATTTTTTATGAGATGAACTCAAAGATCTAAAACTTTTTCCTCATACACAATATCACCATTTCTCTCAAATATTGTTCACAAATCGGTCTGAATCTGTGATAATGAGCACTTCTCCTTTGCTGAGATAATCCATCCCACCTCACAGGTGTGCCATATCAAGATGCTGATTAGACACCATGATTAGTGCACAGGTGTGCCTTAGACCGCCCACAATAAAAGGACACTCTGAAATGTCCAGTTTTATCACACAGCACAATGCCACAGATGTGGCAAGATTTGAGGAAGCGTGCAATTGGTATGCTGACAGCAGGAATGTCAACCAGAGCTGTTGCTCGTGTATTGAATGTTCATTTCTCTACCATAAGCCGTCTCAGAGGTGTTTCAGAGAACTTGGCAGTACATCCAACCAGCCTCACAAGCATAGAAATTTTATTTCCCACTTTTTCCACATTTGTCAGGTGTGTCTCTATTTTTTCACACCGTTGCAAGCATAAATGTAGGTCCCTCCTCTAAAATTCGTCTTTGTGTATCAAAAGTTCCATATTTCAACATTTTTCCTTGCTTATCGGATCTATGCATCTTCCTCCATGCCCCCTGGAGCACACCAGCTCACCCACAACTCTGCTTAAATACTGTAAAGCTGCTCTAAAACACACAATGGAAATTTGTAATATATATATATATATATATATATATATATATATATATATATATATATATATATATATACACATATAGATGGGAATTCAGCCATACATGTCCAGTCCATGGTGTTGACAGCTCATTTTGCTAATGAGGCGTCATTAGGCTTTTGGAAAACACCATCTGAACATGATAAGTTATAAAATAAATATATATAAATATATATATAAAATAAACTCAATTTTCACCTGAGGGGGTGTTTATTCTGTAGATGTAGTAGGTTCAGTAAAGCCTGGTGACAAAAATAGGCTGATCTGTCACCTCTGTGAGTTGTTGCGTGTGTCCTTTCACCTCAAAGCCAACACAATAAATCCATATTTGAAAGAATATAGATAAGGTAAGCATAAAAAAATAGCAGTTTTCTTCAGTTGGAAAAAAATCGAACATAAGGATGCATAAAATTTGCAAATTTCCAAACTAATTTGTCATTTCTCAAGTCACATAATCATGGAACACATGATGCACTACAATGCACTACTAGGATTAAGGAACAAATCTGAGTCAAATTAAGAAAAAAATGATTTAAAAAAATTAAAGACATATATTTTCAGTTCAGTTTTAATCATAAAGCACTACGATTCACTACATAAATCTCCTCGGGGCACAAGATATTGAACAATACATGCTTTCCTCCCACTTTTTATGTCTTATAATCTCACAGTTTACAGAAGTAACTTCACTTCATATTGATTATTGGTAACATGAGAGAAGAAACAGCCCACGTAGTGCCGTCTCATATAACACTGATGCCTGACAGAACAACAGCATCATAACTGACTGTTATTTGTGCAAACAAATCATCACATTCTGAGTTTTTGTTCCTAATTAACACTCCTCAATATGTTTGATACCACATCTGCTGAAGTGTGCAAATACATAAATATGAAATAAACAAAGCCTGAACTGAGTGCAGAGGGTAAGATGTGGGGGGAAGCCGCTAGATGCAAACACATTTTATCTCCAGCGAGTCGCATATTATTCTCGCTTTGAATGTCATCTCCATGCAGAGTGCATTGTATCTGTTTAACACTGCTGACATGTCTGCAGGATAACAGCTTCCCAGAGTCGCTGATAGAATCACAAGCTGCGGCGCAATGAGCTGTCACAGGCAGAGGAAAACAAAACAATACCCTAAAGTAGCACCTTTGATTTTTGTTTGGCATCAAAAGCACACTGGTCGACTACATTTTTAACAGGATACATCACCTCATGCTCGCTCTGAAACTGTGCCGCTCCTGGAAATCATTGTTTATGGTCATATTTTATGCTATTTTCATTCCTTGAGGTTACAAATAAATTAGGCAAAGGTGCTCTCTTTAGTTTTTTGTGCACTGAATCCTTTCAAAGTGATTCAAAAGTTGAAAGACTAAAAAGCAGCGTCTTGACTGTGTTGTGGATTTTGATCTCTCCGTGTTCGCCAGTCTGCTTATTTTCATACCTACCTATTTTCACTTCCCTGCACTGTGATTTCTATGTCAAATCGTGAGTTATTGATTCTCTCTCTGCAACTGTTTCATCCCTCGTGAAGACGCTCTTGGCATGATGCAGCTTGGAAAGGAGAATTCTAATCTCAGCGGGAATTTATTAAACACTTTGGGGTGGATATTCTGGTGGTAGAGGTGGAACAGAGGGATAATGGAGGTTGTGGACCGGTGTAAAGCTGCATGTGTGTGGATGTGTGAGGAGGAGAGGCAGCGAGCAGGCTGTGAAAACATGAACCACCATCGCTGGATTTCATATTCCTACATGCCGTGTGAGAGGGGAAGGGGGACGGTGTAAAAATGCAGCCTCATGCTGAGAGCGCTGGCATCAGATCTGAATGATAAATACCGTGCATCTCATTCAGGGTGTGTTGATGTTTGGCCATATGCTTCCTCTCCGCAGAGGGCGAGCCGTTACTTACTGTCTGTCCTGATGTATGTGTGAATGTTTTTGCGAAAGGCCATGTGTGTGCACTGCTACAACAGATGTGTGTGTTTGGTCTGAGCATGCACGGTGCCATGAACGCTGCCATCTGTAAGCAGGTGGGATTGTGAAGCAGGGCGGCAGGAGGCTCGGCAGACAGAGGGGAGGTGTAGCTCGCTCATTCCCATGAAGGCACCTGCAGGTCGAGTCTGAAAGCAGCAGCACAGCTTTTGATTCCGGAGGAGTTAACGGGATGCAGGTCAGCCGCATCCAGAAGAGTGTTTTTTGCTTCGTCTTCAATGTTGGTGTTTCTTTTTTAATACAAACTGAATGCAAACAGGGCTGCACAATGCCTTGGAGGTTAGAACTTTCACCTTGCAGCTAGAAGATCCCTGGTTCACGTCTTGGCCTTCCCAGGATCTTTCTGCATGGAGTTTGCATGTTCTCCCTGCGTATGCATGGGTTTTCTCCAGGTACTGCGGCTTCGTCCAACAGTCCAAAAATATGCTGAAGTTAATTGATAACTCTAAATTGCCCGTAGGTGTGAATGTCAGTGTGATTGTTTGTCTGTATATGTAGCCCTGTGACAGACTGGCGACCTGTCCAGGGTGTCCCCTGCCTTCCCCCGAGTCAGCTGGGATAGGCTGCAGCACCCCGCAACCCTAATCAACCAATGAGAATTAAGTGGTGTATAGATAATTGATGGATGAACGCAAAATGTTTATTCCTCAGTTAAA
The DNA here is from genome assembly GCF_021347895.1 of Acanthochromis polyacanthus. Classification (NCBI taxonomy): domain Eukaryota; kingdom Metazoa; phylum Chordata; class Actinopteri; family Pomacentridae; genus Acanthochromis; species Acanthochromis polyacanthus. The sequence continues at coordinate 10,228,615 of NC_067131.1, read as the reverse complement.
CATCAACATGTTCTTTTCAAACTATTTGATTTGTCCATTTAACCCTGGTGTTATCCTGCGGGTCAAATTGACCCGTTTTAAAGTTTGAAAATGTGGAAAAAATGGTTTATATTTCACAGTGAAACTTCTGATGTCCATGTTTTCAACAATTTTTTTTAAATCTTTGAGCATTTTTTGGTGGAAAAAAGAAATGTTAAAAATATTTCTTAAGAGCATTCACAAAAAAAAAAAAAAAAAATCCAGCGAAATTTGCTTAAAGAATTTTTTTTGAAAATATACAAGAATTTTCTTGCCAAATTTGGGGGATTTTTTTTTTAAATAAAACTTTAAAGGGAAACTTTTAAGGAATTATTGGGATTTTCTTCTTAAAGGTTTTTGCAAATTTTCAGAAATTTGGGGGATTTTTTGCTGAATTTGTGGATTTTTTCAGACAGGGAAACAATATTGGTGCCCATAAATGAGGACAACAGGAGAGTTAATACTCTAAAAACTGCAGTTACAATGACAATAAAACTCTCAAAAGCACGAAATCCTCACATTTGAGAGTAAGCCAGCATTTAGCCTTGGTGGATTCAATTATTTAAACAACGGATCATGAAAATTGTTAGTAACTCAGTCCAGAACTTGAATAAATAACAAAGCATGCACTTACATCTACAGTATTTAGTGCATTTCATGTCTTTCTGGCACATGTGATTTATTTCCAGGTTCTCAAAATAATGTTGTCCAAACTTTCACTTCAATTTTAGTTACAAATTGATAGAAGTGTTTAACAATTCACATTTGAGCTTAAAAATTAAAGATCTTCTCAGGTGAAAATCTGTTTTTTGTTGTGTAGTATTTCTTAGGAATTTAGAGGTGTAACATAAGACAAGTCGCTTAGGATTGTCATTCCTCAAAGCCCCACCACAACCAGATAGTCTCCCACTTTGACAAGCTAATAAGAATTTTATCTACTCACTAAGTAGAAACTGAATAACTAACAGTCGCCTAGCTAAAAATGAGCACAATCCTGCCTCCTCACTGCCTGCTGCTTCCAAGGTGAGCCATTCAGAATGAGCAGCTTCCTCACAGTCCACCAGGTTTATTTACTTTCCTCGGAGCCATTTCCAAGCTGCTGCTCTGCACCACGAAAATACAGATTTTACGACCGCAACATCATCCAACAAACACAAGAATTACAAACATCTGTGCTGTGAATGAAGCGATGTCTCCATATAAAATGATCGCTCAGACAGAAAGTTGAGAGTGACAGAAACTCACATGCAGTTTACCGTTTTACTGTGTACTGTCAATCAAACACGCAGAGAGAGTTTTCTTCCTGATGGGGGCGGGTCATTAGCAGCTCCGCTACATATAAAGCTAGCAACATGGAAACAGCCCTTTTCAAACCAGGGGTTATACAGTCGTGGTAAAATGAACCACCTTTGCTGTATTTTGAGCTGAAACATTGAAAGACACATTCTGGGAACATGTGAATCTTCCATTAATGTCCCCAAAACAGGCACAACATGGGTCCTTTAAAGCATGTTTAACTGATAAGAGTAAAGCTCCCAACAGGAAATTTTCATGTCAGATTCTTATTATGCTTTTGCAATCTGTGGATCAGTACTGACAGGGCTCAGAATTCTGTGTCATACTATTAAAATAGTAGAGGCACTTTGATAAATAGTGCTACTGAGCTGTCAAAATTTTACTGAGCTGCTCTCTCAAACGAACAAGTGCTTTATTTCAGGCACTTAATAGGCAAATAGAAGCTCTAAAAAGACACACCAGACTCTTCTTTTTTCAGGGGAGCTTTTCATTTTAAATGCTGGGAGCCTAAATCAGTCACACACACACACATGTCCCACAGGTTGTCAACTTTTTAAATAATTAAGCTTTTACCTCTGAAAAAGTTCTGTATTGCTTTTAGCCCTCGGGGAACGAAGCGCCACATTATGAAGGACAGGTTTGAGTACAGACTCAGCTGGTAGCTGAGCCTCTGCAGGGAAGGAGCAGGATTATCCCAAAATGGAGCTCCACTACAAAAACTGCTCCCATTTGTGTGTGAGGGCAGAAGAGAAACTTGTTTTAAAGAATGCTTAGAGTGACGCACGTCTTTGTTTTGTAGAAATAAGATAAGTGACAGTAGAAAAATAAAAACGTAGCTAGGGATAATTTCACCGCCTAAAATAGTGTGTTAAAGGTGCAAACGAAGGCAACTACATGCAAAAATGATGTACGTGTCTGAGAACAGTTGGTCACACTGCAAAATCTTACCAAGTTTATTTGTCTTATCCTTAGTCGAAATGTCTCATCCCACTTGATTTAAGATAAATTCACTTAACAAGTGACATTTCAACAAGATGGAGGGACTTGTTTTAAGACAACGCATCTTAAATGTCTTGTTACGTCAAACAATCTTGAAATTATCTTGTTTTAACCCTCATGTCGTCCTGTGGGTTAAATTGACCCGCTTTGTAGTTTAAAAATGTGGGAAAAAATATATTTTCACAGTGAAAACTTCCACATTTTCAAAATTTTTTGGGGAAATTTTTGAACATTTTTTAACGGAAAAAAAAAAGAAATGTTAAAAAAATGTTTCTTTAAAAACATTAAAAAAAAAATCAACCAAAATCCAGCAAATTTCACTGGATTTTGGTTGATTTTTTTCTGAATGTTCTTAAAGAAATTATTAAAGTTTTACTGATATATACATGTAATCACTTTAGATATTTTTAGGATTTTTTTTGGAAGATTTTTATTCACTTTTGAAAATATTTACAATTTCCATTTTTGAAAATTTTATTTCTTGCCAAATTTGGGGATTTTTTTTTAAATAAAACTTTCCAGGAATTTTCTTCTTGAAGATTTTGCAAAAATTTTTTTTTATAAATTTGGGGATTTTTTTGCTGAATTTTCAGATTTTCTTCAGACAAGGAAACAATATTTTTTGATGCCGTAACTGAGGACAACAGGAAGGTTAAACAACTTAAGCTTGACAATCCTGGTAAAATATAGCTTAAAATAAGTTTTTCTAGCTAATTTTAAGATCTCAAAATTCTAAATATCATATCTTATGTCAAGAAATCTTACCAAGCCACTTTCTGGGGCTTTTTTCTAGTTTGGGGATAATTTCACCACAACAAATAGTGTAAATTAAAGTCAAAGGTGCAAATGAAGACATGCAAAAATGATGCACGTATCTGAGAACAGTTGGTCATCTACATGTAGCCATCTCATCCTCCTCTATAGATCATGCAGTGGGTTGTATGTTGGACACAGCAGTCTTATTGAACCTCAGGTAATTTGTGGGAACATGCTGCTGACATAATGGCCCTTTACTCGGACCTCCTACTGGCGAGGTGTTGACATGTCCAGACAGTCTCAAAAAATGATGATGATGATACATCCAGCTTCTGCTCCAGCCCTGACAACCATCTTCTGCTTCCAAGCAACCACCACTGTCACAATGACCTTGCTTTTTGTCCGTTTAAATTCAACCAACACCCGCTTCCGTGCTACAGAAGCAAGATTAGAATCATTTGAAAGGCTTAAAACAGCAAAGTTCTGCTTCTTTTGCAGAGATAAACCACACTCTGGGAATCTGGGTCAGGATTTCCTTCATATTGTCTTTCTAAAAAAGAATCTTTTAGATAGCACCATTAATAATTTACACTGAGGAATGAGTCAGAGTCTGTTTATTTTCCTCGAGGTTATAATTGGGAACACATCACAGCCGATCAGAGCGGTAAAGGTGTACTCACTCCACCCAGGTTGACCTCTCGTTTGCCTCCTCTGGAGAACTGGCTGGTCAGCTGGTACAACATGGTTCGTCCATGTTTTCTGGCCTCACTGAAGTGGGAGCTGCTCTTCCTCCTTCGCCTCTTGTCTTCTGAAACTAACACAGGAGATCATATCAGTCGATTATATCACAAGGTTTGGTTGGAAAGAAATTTGGTGGGTGATGGAGATAGAGAACACCTGAGGAGAATATTCAGATGTTTCCTGCTATAGCTACACATGTAAGACACAACAACACAACCACTGACACATGCCCAACTTCCATTTGATTCCATTATAAACACCATGACAGCCCATTTCCCCTGACTTAGTGCTTAGCATTCGTGGCAGACTGTTGAGGTTCCACCTGAAGACGCTCCGCTGCCCAAATCAAACTCCCCATTGGAAAACATTGTCTGAGTTCAGCCAAATGAATGCCTGCCCAAACAAAACTGGCGGGTAGGATGTGACAGTGATGAACATGAGCGAACTGAGAAAATGAAAGCTGGGGGCCAGACGATGACCTGCTCGTACATCATGTTCAGAGTAAGCAAATAACGTGAGTTCTTCTCTTTTTTTTAACGTAACAGGGCTTGTGGCTTACCCTCCTTCTTGCTGTTGTGGTGGCCCTTTCCGTAGGTGTCGGTGATGTCCTTGAAGGAGAAGAGGAAGAGAACCATTTCGCCCTTCTCGTTCTTTATGGGCACGATGTCTAGCAGACACCAGAAGGCCACGCCTGCCAATGAAACCAGAAATGTTCATTTAGTGCAGGTTTTCAAAGAAAATCCAGAGTGACTGTACAAGGAGGGCTGTTTAGAAACTTCTGAGTGAGGAAGCACATTTTTAAAGAATGGGGCACATTTGAAAAGAACTTATAAATAAAACATCACTGGTTGTTTGTTTAATAACTGCAATGCATGAATGCCAAACAAGCTGCTGTGAATATTCTAATTTAAAACTACGACAATAAATAGTTTCAGTTTTTACCTCAAAATAGCCTCCATCTATGGATGGATTATGGAACAATGAGTCATGTGAAAGTTCTCCATCACTTCTATAGGAGACAGACATCCAGGCTGATGCAGATGATGCATCATGGTTATGTTGTTAATGTTGTTTTCATCTTTTTGTGGTGAGTTTCTGGTTGTTTTTGGTGTCCATCTCTGATATGTTTGCATGACTTTGAACATTTTTTATTCATTTGTGCTTGTTTTACGTCTCATTGTGGATCACCACTGGTAGTTTTTGCATCTTAGTGGCCTTTTTTTGTCCCTGTATGTTTGTATTGTGTCCTTTTGTGGTCACTGTCTGTGTCTTAATGGATGTTTTTTGTGTCTGAGGTCCTTTTTATGCCGTCTTATAGTAGGTTTTGCATCTCTTTGTTTTATGTCTCTATGGTCATCTTCTATGCCTTTAGAGGGATTGTTTGTGTCTCTGTAATGTTTGATTGACCTTCCAATAGGAGATGCTATGAAGTCAAAACTGTCCCTCAGGGGCAAATCAGATGCCAGTGGAGACTTGTACCACCCCTGGCCGTCCCTCCGGCCCCACCTCTGCGGACGCATCTCCTTAATGATGCCAGTTTTTTCATGTCACGCCCTGTGATTTCACACGTCGTGTCAGCTCTCTCTGTGTCTGAACCGCGGCTGCTTGTCATAGCCTTTCTAAAAATACACCTCAAATTAGATGTGGATCATGTTCTGGAGGATTGTGCACAAAGTGAAAGAGCAAGTCAGGGGGTTGGGTATAACAAGTCAGAGAGGGAAGGCGCACCATAGATCCAAGACCTTACCATAACCCAGTATGCTCATTAGCAACTCTGGAGAAACGGCGCTCCGCCACCAAACAGATGTTTCGTGTCTCCAATAGTCTCCCTAGTGTGCTTCTGTGTCTGTGTGTGTGTGTGTCGAGGAGAGAGCATAAGAAAACAAGGTAGATGCTGGTGTTTTAGCACAACATGAAACAGGCAATTTGTATGTTTGTGCTTGTAAGCAGCAGCACACACTCCAGAGGACTGTGTGTGTACTGGATCCCATCATAATACACCAGTCACCAACAGATGCCATTTAGACTCTAGCTTAAAATTTTCACTTTCTTGTTCCTCTTCTGTGGCTCTTTTACGGCAGTTTTATGTTATTTTGTTGGTATATTAAAAATGATTCAGGTTTTCCCCTTATTAGTGCCAGACTGTTGCTTACTGTACTGTGCAAAAAAAAAAAACAAGATTAGAAGCAAATGCATTTAGCTACTGTGCAGATTTGTCAATCCATCTGCATAATTAGTCACACACGCTGCAGCTGCAGGTTTCTGTTGAATAAACATAATCCTGTGTGCCAATCAGAGAGGCTTATACTGCGTTGTACGTTCTCCTCTCCTGCATGACATCATATTTTCAGCATAAGACTTTGACAGAAGGATTAGCCGGAAGTTTGAGGGAAGGAGTTAAATTTAAGACACTACGCTTTCTCCTGCGTTAATATAATATGATTAGCTTACAAGTTGAAGGCTTGTTATTGACGGTATAATGAACACGGAGGAGCAAAAAGAGCAATAACTGTTGGAAGTTATAATTCCACCAGCTCTCATGTAAAAATAAATGTGCCCTTCACCACGTTGAGAACAAAAAATTCAGTGTCATCAATTTGGATCGGGCTGCAGTTGGATCACACTGAACCAAACAGTCAATGAAAGAGTTGGATCAACTGTGTAAAAGATGGGAGAAATGTTACCTGCTGCACAATCTGTTGAATTTAAAAAGGAGTAAAAATACATGCATGGATCTACAGGTGCTGCATTCTTTGTTGCTATGCGCTCACCGTTCTTCTTGTAGAAGTGGACCTCGGCCTGGTACTCCTCTCGGCCCTCCAGAGCCTTCTCCATCTGCTGGGCCACATGCTCGCTGGTGTCGGCGCCATACAGGAAGCGGCAGCTGCAGTTCTTCTGCATCACCTCAGTTCTAGTGAAGCCCGTCAGCTCACAGAAGCCGTCCGAGCAGTAGACAATGGGGTAGCCTCGGTGGCCCTGGGCGTTACCCAGCAGGAAATTACTGTCTGTGAGAGGGACAGGAGAAGGTAAAGAGGCGTTAGAGGTGTAGGAAGATGGAAGAAACTGGAAGAGATGAGCTAAATGTAACAACAAACTTTAAATTTTTTCTTTTACTCAAACCTGTCTGAGCAGCAACAGCAAATAAGGACTACCTCGGTGCATCACGCCCTAGTCTGGCGTTTGGTACATAATCTCTTCTTTGCACTGTAATTAAAGTCTGTTTTGCTGTTTGAACTTATGTCAAAGCTCCCACATTAAAAGAAAACATGACTCAGTTTCGAGCGAAAATTAATTTCCCTGGACCATCGGCGTCGGGTTTCTGAACTCAGCTCTGTTTACTGGCAGTGGTCAGGAGTGTTGGGGGCAGTTGAAAGAAGCAGTAAGATATAAAACAGCTGACTGGGTTATGGACAGAGCACAAAGGTGACTGATTGATTTCCACACAACTCTAAGCTTATATAATTGGATGATGTGAACCCAGAAAGGACTTGACCCTTGAATTTAGGAAACCGAAAATGGAAAATGAGTCAGCGGGAAGCAAACATAAACATGAAATGTGAATGATAAGCAATGATGCAGAAGCCTTACGGATGATTGATCTTATGCCACATTCATGTCCATTTTCAGAAAATAATGTGATGGTCTTCTCCTGTTCAGGGCATAGTAAGGTGTTGATATCATGCTGAGTTTATGAAGCTGGGAAAATGCAATAAACTTCCGTAAACTGACAGAGATCCAGGAGATTCATATGTCTGAATGGCAAATTAATGTGGAGGAATAGTAAGTCTGGTGTGCAGGTTTTTACATGTGGCTCATACACTGCAAAAACTCAAAATCTTACCAAGTCTATTTGTCTTATTTTTGGTTGAAATGTCTCATCCCACTTGATTTAAGATAAATTCACTAACAAGTGATGTTTCAGCAAGATGGAGGGACTGCTTTTATGGCAAAGCATCTTAAATATCTTGCTAAGTCAAACAACCTTGAAATGATCTCGTCTTAACCCTCATGTCATCCTGTGGGTCAAACTGACCCGTTTAAAAGTTTAAAATGTGGGAACTTTCACATTTTCAAAATTTTTGGGGAAATTTTTGAACATTTTTGATGGAAAAAAAAGAAATGTTAAAAAAAAATGTTTCTTTAAGAACATTCAGAAAAAAATTGACCAAAACCCAGCTAATTTTTCTGGATTTTGGCAGACTTTTTTTCTGAATGTTCTTAAAGAAATTATTAGAAGTTTTACTGATATATATGCAATCATCGTAGATATTTTTAGTTTATTGGAAGATCATCATTTTTTGAAAATATTAATAATTTTCATTTTTTTTAAATTTTTGTTTCTTGCCAAATTTGGGGATTTTTTAAATTAAACTTTTAAGGATTTTTTTCCTGAAGTTTTTTTTAAATATAAATTTGGGGATTTTTTTTGCTTAATTTTCAGATTTTCTTCAGACAAGGAAACAATATTTTTTGATGCCGTAACTGAGGACAACAGGAAGGTTAAACAACTTAAGCTTGACAATCCTGGTAAAATATAGCTTAAAATAAGTTTTCCCAGCTAATTTTAAGATTTCAATAATCTAAATATCATATCTTAATTCCAGAAATCTTACCAAGCCATTTTTCACTTGTTCTGTTGGCAGATTGTTTCACTTATTTCAAGGTAAAAGTTCCTTTAAATGATTTTTTTTTCTTGTTTTGAGAGGGGCATTTTTTGCAGTGTAAGGCGTGGATTTGCTGGACTAAAACATCTCGGCCTTGCTTTAGTCTCTTCATGCCTTCAGCACCATGGACAGTTCCCTCCCCTCCGCTGCGTTCTGGCTGTATCTTGTTTGGTTCTGTCTGTCAGGACACAAACACTCAGCACCAGCTCTGTGTTCTGGGATCTCATCCCAGTAACTCCAGGCTGCGGCGCTCACAGTCTGCACCTTTGTTCTGCATACCTACATATATTAGTCTTTGTGATAGGCAGAGTTGGACGTCACGTGTTCCCTCCGTTGCTAAAAGCGAGTGACCTTGATGAGCCAGAGCAGATTCTTGCTGCAGTGTTGCTTCTTTGTTAGGCAAACAATTTAGGTATCTGTCTGCTGTGTCGACTAATAGAACGAGCTTTGAGATGCAACACAGTGTGCGCACAGCCTGTTCATCTCTTTGACATTTCAGACTTTAACACAGCAGCACACTCTGCGGCGCTAAAACAAGACAAATACCAACTGAGGGACTTTCAGTGACTTCCATTTTTGTATTTTGGCAGTATTTGGTGTATGAAAAATAGCCTTGATCACAGCATTACTAGATACTTTAGGTGAACAAGCACCACCACAAAGCATTTTCCATCAAGGTGTGCAAATCTGTGGCTTCACATGCGACTGAAAGATCCTGGAAATCTCATTATTTCTGCTTCTTTATTACCATTTATTATCATTAATTTCAGTAAGTCTGGTCACATTGCTGCATTTATCCATCACTTTTAGCCATCTAGTTCATCCATCGTGGAATTTTTGCTAAATAATCATTTGCACATATTGCTGTCCGCATGTTATAGCTGAAGGGTTATTGTGGCAATTACTGCGATTAACATCATCACACTAATTCACTTTCATCTCAAACTAAAATCTGTAAGTATTACCGATTTATCAGAACATAATTTCTCTCTTTTTTCTTCAAATAAGCTGAGCTGAGGGCCAGATGGTCGGCTACACACAACCATCTCAGAGTTTGTCTTGGAAACTGTTTGGAGAAGGGCAGGCACTTGCACAAAATATTTGGCAGGTGAGTGGATGAGCCATCTGTATATCATGGGCTAACTCACACCTAAAACACACCCGGAGCTGCCAGTAGTTCAACACAGGACGCTGACAAACCTGCGGATCAGCCACAAAGACGTAGCTTGGAGCCTGGCAAGATGGATTCTCATGTGATCTTGCGAGTCTCATGAGAATCCAGCTGAGGTACGAGCTGAGCTGTGTTTGCTGCAGACGTAAATCACAGACTGCATGTACCCTTTGTTTGAAAAGCACTGCAGAAAAAACAGATTAAAGGTCCCCACACTCTCATCTACACATTGGATTTGGTGTAATTGCATATTTAGGCAATATTTACGCACATTTGCTGGCCAATTCTTGGCACAAGTCACTATTGAGGCATCAGCAAAAACCACTGACATCTCTCTGTTGTTTAAGTGAAAACATCAGACTGCAGATTTTCTGAATGCCAAGCAGAGAGGCAGCAGGCTGACAGACAGACAGACCGGTCGGAATTCTCCCGATTCCACCGAGAGCGAGCCTAAGAAGGAGGAGTATTAAACAGCTGCTGCCGTGCTTTCCACAATCTAGCACTTTAATTGGCCAGACTGAGCGGAAAGCAGTCCGCAGGGGATGTCTTTTCTGAGCGGTGACAACCTTTCTTGGGTTTGCAGTGAGCAGCAACTAAACTGTCACAGTGGAATTATGGAAAGAGACAAGCATTAGTCTGATCCATCAACAGGCAGAGGAGGTTTTATAACTACGCTATGGCTCGCTTCTTGTTCTTGCTCCCCAGACGTCAAACGTGGAGAAACTGTAATATTTCTGCTCCGCGGTCTGCTGCAGATGTTTGTGTTTAATAAAGAGAGTTTTTGTAACGGGTCAATATGTAATTGAGCTACTTTTGAAGTCCATGTATTAAAAGAAAAATATACATGTTTTTTATGTTCATTATGATCATGTCTTTATGAATTCCATAATTATTTATTATGGAAATAATCATTTTGTAGTAAAAAATGACTGGAAATCACTAAAATGCCAACTAAATAACCATCCGAATTCTATAACAGCCACCTTCTAATTAGCTAAACAACAATAAATGAGCTTATTTAAAATTGTTTTGATTGTGTTCTTTTTATTAAGTTAAGATGATCAAATATTTCATTTTTGGCAACAAATCATATTTAAATATTGTATCTGTGTCCGAGATTCACTTTCAACTCAGCTACCCATTACAAAAACACCTCTCCAGGAAATGTGTTAATTCCAGATCACATGACCTGCTACACATGATGTCATTTCCTCCTGAAGCAAAGACTGGCAAGACTCCAAGGCTTTCTTTAGTTATTTAATATAAAGTAGTTTGGATTCATCGCATGTCAACAGGTTTACTACAATATCTTTATAAAAAACTTTCAATTTCAATTTTACTCAATTGTATATATAATATTTTAGAAGAATCTTCCTCTAAAAATGTCATGTGGTGTTTGGTTTTAGGCGGTCATGTCAATTTTAGGTCTGAAAACAGCAAAAATGTCAACAATGAGACCTGTCAACTATGTCACAAAAAGTCCCGCAATTATATATTGACCCATACACAAAGCTTTTTTTTTTTAAAGGTAAAGTCTAAAGACAAACACTGTGCTTCTTCACATCTAAAGAAAAAAAGTTGCCCTAGAAAGAATGGCTGAACAAGACTAACCTGCTGGATGAAAAGAAAAAAACATGCCCTCTTTTTCATGTTCTAAAAATTCCTAACATCCCAACTCAGCGAGCCAGCAAGTGTCAGAGAGCAACTGCATTCATCTCTGGTTATGTAATGTTTACCTAAGAATAGGTACGTCTCTAGTCAGCATCCTTAAATCGGCCCCTTAAATAGGTCAAGGGCATGTGTTAGCCATAAATCACCTGGTAAGGATGTATTAAAACCAATGAGCCACAAAGGAGAAACTTTTATGCTGTGTTTGAAGTTTGCTGCCTCACACTGCGGATTAGATTAGTCACTGAAGTTTCCTGCATGATTCAGAGATTTTTAAGTCAAGTTGGGATGTGTGGACGTCCAAGGCTTTTGTCAAATCAATTAAACTAGCTGTCATTTAGTTTTGAATTTGAGAAAATACAAGCGAAGGAGCCTTTTGGGGAAATATGTTAATTTTTGTCCAGATATAGACAGATTACATTTTTTTATTTTGCCATCCACATACAAGTTCCACTGTCATAAGTGTCAATCAAACAGATATGACAGCGGTATCCGTTTTCTCATCACACACTTGACAGAAAAAGCAAAAAAGCATCTTTTCCAAAATGTCAAACTCTCAATATTAGCTGCTATTGCAAGCTCTGATTCAAAGTAGACAATTTCATAGCCTGAAAAAAAGTCTTTACTGGAATGTGATATTTAAAAAACACACTTCTCGAGGCTCTCACTTCATTTTCTTCAGCTTCTACAGTTGCATATTTATGTCTTAGCTAATAATTTTGTACGTGAGCAATCCAGCATCCACATGAAGCTCTTTTTAAACTGTTTGTTTGAGAGTGTGTGTGTTTGTGTGTGCGTCTGTGACAATGCCTCAATTCTTGGGCTCTAATCCTCTGAGGGATATTGCTCCGAGTGGCCGCTCAGCCGCACCAGCTTCCTTAATTACACATCTGTGCTGACTCGCTGCAACTGTAATCTGACATGATGACGCTACATGCTACTGCTAGCAACAAGCAGCCTGCAACGTGTCCATGTCACACGGGTTCTTCTGTGTATATAGAAGACAGTTGAAGCCCTTGAGGCTCGGCCGCTTCTTTAGCAGCTAATTAGCACAACGTAGCATGTAATTACTGATTGGGGCAGATGGGTCAGAGGAGTGGACTTGCAGGGGAAAAGGCCACTAATGAATAATATTATTGTCTATATTTTGAGTGACAACATTCAAGGAGAAAAAAAAAAAAAGCTTATTCCGGGCTTTTTTTTTTTTTTTTAAACCAAAAACTATCTGAGCTGTTGTGATCTGGTTCCCCGCAGTTATGTAGCGCCTTTATCCTGAGAATGGTACAAAGTGCTTTACAACGCTTCACACCCACTCACACCTAAATTCACACACTGATGGAGGCGGAGCTGCCATGTAAGGTCCAGACCTGCACATTAGAACCAGATTTATTTCAGTGTCTTGCTCAAAAACACCAACATACTTGGAGCACCTGGGGATTCAACCACCAACCTTTGCGATTACACGGTATCATCGGAGCACTGTCTTTTCTTCTCCCACAGATTGAACTTGTAAAGCTGAAACCAAGCGGCTTCAAAAGGAGCAGCCAAAGGTGGCAACCACAAAAGAGCCCCAGCTATTCTCTGGCTTCTGTCTGAAGTGTTTTGGTCTCTGCTGCTGCCTATTAGGACCCGTTCATCAGCTGGGTAACAATGAGCTCGGTCAGGTTCAGTCTGACAGTCATCCCTGTCTCTCCTTTGGTTCTACGGTCGCCTTTTAACGGGAAAGTGTTTAAGGAGAAAATAAACCCGCTTCTTATCTTTGCCTGCAGCTGCCCTGTGGTTACGCTGCCCCACAGGGCGACCGCTGCTGTCAATGTGGAAACGCTGCTGGGGAGGTCGTGCAAAGAAGCTGGGGGAGGTGGGTGTGGGTGTGAAAGGGACAGGGATGTATAGTGTAACACACGGCACATTGTTTGTGCCGGTAATACACTGGAAGCTCTGGTTTTCAGCCTGCGTGACTCCAAAAATCTGCCCTAAAATACATCCACAGCAGCTCTGTCACCTGAACTCTGACCTCTGGTAACTTCCCCACAGAGATCCAAAGACGATTGTCACAAACATGCAGAAACATTATAGAAAATCAGCACATACTAACACACGAGCGTAGATAAAAACACACACATGTACACACTTCCTTCAGGGAAACAGGAATGCTGACATTGCCAGGAGCCAAACACTGTGCGTGTCAAAGGTTACTGATTTAACCTGTTCTGACATTTCGCTTCGAGTGGGAGGAGCCTATAAGACATGAGACGGAACTTTCTCATTCCAGGAAGTGTCAAATTAAATTCAACCAAAAATAGCTTTTACATGTTATTCCTAAGGTGAAGCAGAGCCCAATCGATAGTTACGAACACAAACAAATTACCCTGAAACCCCCTGATGGAGTAAAAATGCAGAATATGAAGCTGCACAGTAGATAATGACAGCGAGACAGATTTTGTGCTTTTAAAACTACAATGATGCATCCTGTGGCTCCTCAGAGTACACAGATAGCCTTGTTTTGCAGAGTGTGGCAGTAATCTGAGAAATTATCTGAGCAGGCTGGAACATAATGATGTTTACATAAAAATTACTTATCATAAAAGGCTGTTGAGGCACGAGCTAAGCCGGAGTGACGCATTTAGTAAAATTTTTGGACAGCATTTGCTCGGTCAGCAGTGGTGCTTTGTTTAGTTTTGCTGATCTGAATTAATTTGTTTTTTACACAGACCGATGAACTAAACAATCCACACTGCATGAGTGCAGAAAATATGCTTAAAGCTTGTTACATTTTGCCTGTAATTGTGTTTCACTGTTTGCAAATTTGATTTTGTTGGCACATTTGAGAAAAACGGAATACAGCATTCAAGGATTTGATATAGCGTGATTACGTTTACATAATGTGACATAAAATGATATTTATCAGCTTGTTAAAGTGAATGCTGGCATTCTTATACAGGAACACACAAGTAGCAGCGCTTACGTAAATAAGTTGCTGCTTTCACTTGTAGCAGTCTAATCAGGGGCTACGTTTGAGTGACACATCTGACAGAAATTGTGACTTTGTTGCTGCTCCGTCAGCGACTGTAATTTGTGTTTTGCAGATCCAAAAGTGCTTTTCTGACTTCATATTCCATATTATACAACTGTTAAAATATGCCGCAGCCATCATATTTGATCTACAAAAGGTATATTTGAAAATAAATAAATAAAGTATTTAAAAATATATATTTGATCTACAAAAGGTAGGTACACTTTGATGTGATGTAATGCTATGTGCTGGTTATTTGTTATTTGTATTTTAACAGCAGACACTTAGTGTTTCTAAAATAAATTCCCTTTGAGGCAATAAAGTTTATCTCATCTGATCTAATCTTGAGATGCATTAACAGATTTGGAATGAAAAATGTAAATTTTCCAACAACAAGTTACATGATATCACTATATTACTTTTAAACGGATTAGATTTTGATTAAGGGTTGGATTCTTAACCTATACCAAACCGCTTGTACAGAATGTTGAAATTGTCACAATTATGTAAGAGGAATTTAATCTTTTAAAATGTGTAAAACCACAGCTGGCAGAAAATTATACTTTAGCTTTAAACTGAAGCTAAAAAGCATATTATAAGCTGCACGGAACATAAGTGATGCACTGATACTTTAAATATACACTACCAGTTAAATGTATGAAAATATGTCTGGAGGATTTTTTAAATAAATTAATTCTGATTTTAAAGTGTAATTTATCTACATTTATTAATTTAAAGTACACTACCAGTCAAAAAATTTGGACACGTCTCTTCATTCAGTGTTTTTTATTTAATTATTTTGTACATTGTAGATTCATACTGAAGATATCAAAACTGTAAAAAAAAATGCACATGGAATTATGTTAGTAAACAAAAAAGTGTTAATCTTCGGTATTAATCTATAATGTCGAAAATAATACAAATGAATAAAAAGAATTGAATGAGGATGTGTCCAAACTTTCATAAATTCATAAATGTTGTTAAATTACACTTTAAAATAACACTTAATTGTTAAAAAAAAACAAAAACTCCAGACATATTTTAAAATAGAAGAAAATTCTCCTGATACCGATTTTCCACCAAAAAAAAAAAAATTGGATTTGTGTTGATTTTCAAATTAGTCACAAATAATGTTTCTACGTGAACTTTCCATCTCAAAAATACAAGTGAAAAACAGACTGTGTCGAACATACGCGATTCTGGCCAGTGAAGCAACAAGAACTCTGAGAAAAACAAACACTTTGGAGCCAAATCGTTTTCAGGGCTTAAAGTGTAAAAGTACCTCTAGCTGCCGCAGGCTGAAGGCAGTCTGAGGTGACACCGAACAGGGACTGCAGCTCCGTGACCCTCAATGCTACTTGTTTAAAGATGTGTCTTTGTCAAACCAGAGACCAGCTGCTTTCTAAAAGTCCTTGATTGCAAACCAAGTTCAAGTGTTTTCTTTTTAAGCGGGACCATCTTTTTCTCAAAGTGTTCGAGCATCATCTATGTCAAGTGGCGGGACCCCGTCACCCGGGCAACAGGAAGGAAGCTATTTTGAGCTGTGGGCACTCTGCCACTCCTCCAGGCACCACAGCCTTATGGTGGCTTTGAGCATGGCTTGG
Source organism: Acanthochromis polyacanthus (assembly GCF_021347895.1). Taxonomy (NCBI): domain Eukaryota; kingdom Metazoa; phylum Chordata; class Actinopteri; family Pomacentridae; genus Acanthochromis; species Acanthochromis polyacanthus. The sequence goes on along the minus strand of NC_067131.1, from coordinate 10,212,685 downwards.
AAATTTCAAGAACTGGCACGTTTTTACAAAGATGTGTGTCCTGCTGCTACAAACATGGTTTTATCTGTCTTGTCTGCTGCTGTAAATGGACATTATTGGATTATTCAGTCAAGAACAAATACTTTGAATTCTGAAATATAGCTAGTGGAGCTTGTGTTAATCTGCTATGGACTCTAGAGCTAAAATAAGTGCAGCTGGACTGAAATACCACAACATGTGAACCGAGGAAGAGCCGCACAAACACGTCAAGACCCCAAAGAGCACTACATGGTTCTAGATGTTACTGTCAACAGTGACAAAATCTAGAATTCATGGCCCTTCCTCTTCTTCTGCACATCCATGTCTGTGCAGATTTGACCTTAGACCTGAGTTTAGTCATAAATGCTACATAAATACTTGACTTGTGGGCAAAAATGTGCTTTCTGAGTTCACAGTAAATTTGACCTTCGACCAACAAAATCTAACCAGTTTATTCTCAAGTCAAAGTGAATGTTTGTGCCAAATCTTCTCCAGGTATTCAACATATTTTAGAAGCAATTTTTTAGGAATCTGTTCAGATCAGGGAGGTATTTTTTGAATTTAAGGACATTGATGTATAAATATTGTCATTATTCTATAAGAGAAATTGTGTTGTACAGTAGATAAGACGCTGATTATGGAAGAAAAGTGTTTTTTTCCCCGCTTCCGCCTCCTTTGCACTGGGAGGTCAGAGAGGAGGTTCAACCCTCTGGTGCTGGAGTCCATGTTTAGCTCAAGGACTCTTCAGCAGAGCAGATGCAACATGAGGGCGCGACCCCTGATCTTCCAGGCGGAACTGTGTCGCACCCACATCATCTCTGGATTCAGTGCGTATCTTCTCATCTCAAAAAATCCCTGAGCTTCTATTTTCAACTCAAGCCAGCGTTCAGACTATTCCTGACACGCAGTGTGCCAGTGTGCTTTAGGATCTTGAGAGACACTGTGTTAGAAAGAACGGCTTAAAAGTCAAATCTGCACACCCTAAACATCACTTACACAATAAGGTCGCCCATTTCACTGTGTTTAGTTCACCCGGAGTGGAACTGAGAATCACTGCGAGTCAGCCGCTCATTCAGGCTGCTGCAACTAGCTGAGGGAGGACAGGCTGAATCGACAAGCGAACAAACACAGACATCCCCGGGGCATTTGTTTACAACGAGCCACAACCTCCCCTGAGGGGGAACCAGGTACAAAACAAGAGACACAGCCAGAGCAGGAGGCATAGGCAGTGTTTTCAAATGGCTGCACCGGTTACTTTGAAGCTAAACGTGTGAGACAAATGTGAATGATTTGTGAAGGTCAATTTTATGCTTGTGTGACAGTCTGAAAGTGCAAACAAACTTTTCTCTACAAGGGGAACCAGCAGCAGATGCGGCTTTAGTTGGGTGGTGTTGTGATGTTTGTGGTGACCAGAGAATAGATGTCTGGATGATGTTCACGTGAAAGCAGATGATAAAAAGAATTACATTTTAATTCAGGTAATGGCTTTCTCAGAGAAAATACAGAGCAGCAATCTGTATTTTATGTGATGACAACGACAACAATATCACTAACTTAGCTATTTATTACCAATTGGAACAGTTGACAAGAAATGAAGGGGCAAAGGATTTAAACTCTGACAAAATTCAAACACCCAAACACCCCAGCCTCACAGTGTTTCCATTGTACTCACGGGTGCCATCGAATCGAGTAGCGATGGTGTCCAGGAAGGTGTTCTGTGGGGCCAGGAGGCCCTTCATCACCGGCATCTTGACTCCGATGTGGGACGTCCAACAGCTGGCTGGAGGTCACACCATCCCAGAGGCACAGCAGGTGGCTTCCAGGGGGCCTCGGCAGGTGCTGGAGACTTTGAGGGTGACAGTCCAGTGCCGCTCGCTGGGACGCACATTTACAGTAGGAGCTTTCTCCGAGCGATGCCTCTCTAGAACACAATAGGGCAGGCTGGGAAGATTAAAATAGCTCCCTCCAACAACGCAGAGGTGCAGTCTGGACGAGCAGAAATTAAGAGTTGCAATCCCAAGCAGCTGCACAGTCAGCGAGGAGAGATCAAGTCCAGGTGACTCTGAGATCCACAGAGCTTCAGATCAGTCAGCCCAGCTGTTGCTTTGTATGCACCTTTGACTCACAGAGCTGTGAGGAAGTTATTCTGTAAGTCTCATTTATAAGAGGACCAAAAATCTGCGGGACAAGTGGTGACAGAGCATGTGTCGATACCTCTGGCATCCCTAAGCTCAGCGATCTGTCAGGATGCTGTGGCAGAGTAGTTGCATCTTCTTGAGCTTTCTCCCTTCCTCGCTACTCTCTCTCACTCTCTCTCTCTCTCTCTCTCTCGCTCCGGCTCCCATGCACTCCTGTGATATCTCAGCCAATGAGATGCCTGCATCCTCTGTGGGGACCCGTTTTCATCCGTGGTGGGGGCATACAGACAGAGTGAGGGAGGGAAGGGAGAGGTGGAGGGAGGAGGGAGGAAGGAGGGATGCTTTTGGAGCGTCTGACAGCACCATCACACCCCACAGTGCTACTATCAGCACATGGCTTTTGTGTGCATGTCTGCAAATCAAGGAAAGATGGATTACCTGCATGTCGGTCAATGAAGCCTATTGTATTCAGCCGGACCGTGTGCCATTGTGGTGCTTTGCCACAGGAGTCTGGCTCGGGGGACATTGTCAAAATGGTGGTGGGGAAGAAATACTCCGATTTCTTTTTTCTTACATCTCTACTTTGCTAAGCGAAGCAGATGCATCAGGTATAAACACTGCAGCCCTGAAGCAGCATTCCTCGAGCACTGTTGGGCCAAACTTGTCGGTTCTAGTTGGATCTGGTCGCTGTCCGCCCCTACAGTATCCTCATCAGAGATTTAAGGTTCTGGGATAAAAGCCGCTAAGAGCGGATTAAACGGATAAGCCTGGAGATGTTTTTCACGAGAACTTGATGCTAAACACACCAAACGTAACTCTTCGACCCAAGCAAACACACAGCTTAAGCCAGCAGGGAAAATACCTCTAGAGAGCAAATGTACTTCTTAGAAATATGAATTCTATTTTCCAAGCAATTTTTTTTATTCAATATCAATCTCATTAGAGTAGCAGTAATTAGGGAAAGATGACCCTTGGCTATTAATTTAATTAATGTGATTGTCATTAAATATTAACTGTTGTGAACTACATCAAGAAACCTGATGAGTAGGGGTTATTTTGGGGGCAATCTGTTCTCTGTCTCTGTATATCAGTAAATTAGGTCTGTATTATAGCTGGCAGGAAGTTTTGTGTTTCTATATTTAGTAAATTTTAACATAGCTCCAGTTCTTTGGAGGAAGTGTGAGAAAATAAGTAGAAGACTGTGATGATTCTGTAGAATATACAACCAGTATTGAGCAGTATACAGGGTCTGAGTATTACTCAGCTATGAAGCACAATTGCTCCTTTTTTGTCACAGTGATTCATATGGAGCCGAGGGATGAAACCAGCAGTCGTATAGAAGCGAGAAGAAAACACAGGCCAAATCCTGCAAACAACAATATGTCATTCTGAAATGTTTCATACTCTCAGCACCATCAATTCCGCGTTCCAATTAGCAGTTCACAATATTTTGGGAGGGGTGTATTCAAATAACACAAAAACACGCGGTAACAAAATTCAATATGTGTTTCGATACCTGCGAAAACAAGAGCCTGATCTTCACGATGCATTTTCAAGCCCATGCATCGGATGTAGCTTTATGCAAAGTGGGAGTCGAGTAAACAAAAATGATGAGAAACGAAATGGAAATCTACAAGTTTCTTGTGGGGGTGGTGGTAATCTTGGAAAAGTTGAGCAGATTCAGTAGATGTGTGGGCGTTTTGTAAGTTGGAAATATTAAAAAAAAAAAAAAGAAATATTTACGGGGAAAAATAAGTAAAATATCAGTTTTGATCTGACAGCACTGGCAGCGACTGCAGACCTCTGAGTAGAGAATAACCAGGTCAAAGATGCAGTAAAGGATAATAACTCCTGTTTTATGTTCTGTAGGCTAAACTTTTCAGGGATACTTCGACATATACACAAACACATATGAACAAAGTGGTTGTTTTTAAAATTAGGAAGAACAAAATGCTGCAAAAGTGCTGATTCTGATCAATTCTGTCTTTCAGTAAAGCAAAGAAGGCACCAATCATTTACATACAGGTGCGAAAAGGTGATTAAAAACACACAATTAAAGGATTCAGTGGGTAGTAGAGGTGAAAAAAATCATCATTATGTGTACAAAAAATAAAAGGGGTAGAAAAAGAAAGACAGTGAAAGTAAAAGACAGGCTCGCAGACAGTTACAGAGTATTGTTCCCCCTCTCGGATCCTTTTCAAGTCCTGGCAGCCATTCCCGGCTTTCTATTTTTAATGGCCTCTCATTGTCCTTTCTTCTTGTAGTTCATCCATCTCTGCTTGTCACTAATAAAGAGGCTAATCCATTAAACATGCTCACTATCTACTCGGCAGTCTAATATGACAGAGTGACGCACAGATGCCCAGGTGAAATATTATCCCAACTACAATTCCCACAATTCTCTGCTTTATGAGGGCCGCTGCTAGACACCCTGATAAGAGTAAATCTATCTAAACTATTTTGGGAAGTGGAGCTTGAAGGCTTGACGCTGAATGAAACGTTTATTAATATTGACAAAAGGACTCTCATCTACCATCTTCAATGAAAATCCACCGCCTTAATCCGGACTTAAACTCCGAGATAGATAAGCTCCATGGTCGGCATCATTCACTCAGCACGCAACATCCCTTCACTCAGTTAAGCACATCTTCCTTCCCTCAGCAAACCCATTGAGAATTCAGGTCTGTCATTCTCAAATCTTGGCTGTTCGCGTTGAATTAACTTGCGAGTGAGCAGATGTGGACTCACAAGCTCTGGGTGTTTCTGTGCCTGGAAATCCCGCAGGCACGTGATGAAGACAGACGCCATCTTACTGAAGACAAACCCACGAAAATAAGACTCTGTAATACACAAACAAACACAATGAAAGCACAGTTTCAGCTCCTGGTGTCATTATATTGGACTGTGAAAATCCTTCATGCCCCATTCAAAGCTCTTCTGAATATCTTTTGGTCAGAATTTTTTAAGTAGGCCCCTGCTCTACTCCTCCTAATTTTCTTCTGTGTAGGATGTGTTTGCAAGCTTCTGTCAGGCCAAATGTTCAGTTTTCATCCAGTAAGTTACGCTTCATCTGCAGTTAAAACATGCAACTCGTCACATATATGGTTGTCACCTTATGAAGTCAAAATGAAGCGAGAACAGTGTCAAATCTCTGCTGAAATGGGACGTTACTAAAAATACTAGCCCACTTTGCGAACAGAGAGACCTGTAAGAGAGAAGCCAGGCATGCAACAATACCGAAGTGTTACAAAGACAGGATCTAACAAGGGCTTGTTCAGGCTTCAGATGCTTATTTTCTTATACTTAGAGGCCGGTCAGCTTTCTCTGTGAAAGGCACACCTCGATAGAAGACCACATACAGACAGAGTTGAATCAGTAGTTTTAAAGTCAAATTGAAAAATCTCCTCAATTTAGCAAGCACTGATACTATATTCTGTATGTTCTTTTTTTACTCTAACACATTAGTTTTGATCGGAATCCTGATATCCTTGATTGGAATTTGCCAAACTTACTACTGGGGCTGGCAAAGTGTGTGTTCATGTGATGTGTTTGGTCTGGTTTGTCTAATAGCACTGTCATGTGAAAGTGTGGAAGTTTTGTCACCTGCCATGGGACTGGAGATGAAAAAATTAGCCTTAGGGTAACTTTTATGTTTATCTATAATAATAATACAAAGTGTGGAAAGATAAAAAATATACCACAGAATTGAATAAGGATGTTGGGGTTTATCAGTGTAATGCATCTATACTCTCCATTATCTGAAGTCACAAAAGATCGTCACTTAATTTTAATTTCTAAAATGCTTCCATTTGCCTGTGATGACTTATGAGGCCACTTACTCAGCTGAAGGCAACAATAATCCAGTGTCTTAGCTAAAACAGACAGGGAGTTAAGATGAACTGCACCACACAACATGAATAAAACCTTTTATAGAAGTCTTTCATATAAAACCAGCTCCCTCTAGTGGTGTCCCACTAAGTCCTGCTACTGGTATCGTGTGCCCGAACGAAAAAGAGAAGTTTGTGAAGAGTTAAAGCAGACAGAAACTGAAAACTGACCTTCTGTCTGCTGCCTGCTTTCACAGGAATCATCAGATAGCATCTATGGCGTGGTGAATCTTACCAGTAACCACCTCTTCTGGTCTGAAAAGTCCACTGCACTCAACATGAGCTGAAACTGGGAGCTCACTGCGGGAGGCTCTGAAGGAAAGCTGCATAATATGAATATGATAATTTAGGAAGGAGAACTTGCTGAGATAAAACAGTTCTAGAGACAAAAGTCACAAGCAAGTCAGAAAAATATGAATTTCAGCACCAACAAACCAACTCTGAAGACTTCAGACTGTAGCAGAAGACACTAAAGTGACGAGAGATAAAACATCACGGACTTTAAAGTCCACATTTTGCTAAATGGACCGCAAGTTGTGGATTATGTGAAAACTCTCCATCTGCATTCCTAAATAAGGTTTGGAAAGCTTTTTTCTGTTACACTGCAGCCTCATTTAGTTTATTTTTAGACATAAATCTTGCCAAATGTCATTTTAATCACCACTGGAGACTGCACTTATGGGATGATAAGAGTGTGGCGTTGGTGAGACCTTCAGTGATGCCAGATGGTATCAATTGAAAGGGTGATATTTTAATGCTCAGTAGAAAAGTAAATGTTTTACCAGAAACATCAACACATTTAATATTTTAGATCTTCTTTTCCTTTTTCTTTGAATGGCCAAAAACCCCACTGTGAAACACTTTTACACTCATAAATAGTTGTAACAAGTAAATGAAATGAAATCCTCTTTAGAAGAAGACACATCGACTGCTGTATATGCTGTGAACTAAAATGGTTTATTTTTTAAGTCATGCTACCCAGATGAGGTTCTGAAAAATGTTTGCCAACAAAACTGCAGCTTTTTATACACAATTTTATAAATATTCTCAAAAATTATAACAGTCAAATGTACAATTTTAATAATCAAAAATGAACGATGCTGTGTTTTTTTGTTTGAGTTGCTCCCAAAGGCACAATTCATCAACTCGTTCTTGAACAGCTGATAAGACTGGAGACATTTCACTTCATCAGCGCTCACCACAGAAGTCCAAAAGCTTCGCTTCATTTCAGGAAACAGTTTTTCCCAGGAGGAAATCGGCATATTCTTTCCTGCGCAGGACACGGTGCATCTTGAAAGTGTTGGGTGAGGTGTTTGAGAAGGCCATCATCTGCTTTCGAAGTTCCTTGAACGCACCCTCAGCCACCAGCTGCACCCTCATTGGTCCGATGCTGCCTTTGATACGGAAGGACTTATAAACGGCCGAGTCCTGCTGGAGGCAAATGTCCAACTGGACGGGAGGAAAGAGGACGGGAACCAGAGAAAGAGAATAAAGAGTGACTTCATGATAGACGAGAAACATGCTGTCGTGTTTGTGCTCTCAGCTGAGCACACATCAACACCATCAACACATGACTCTAAAAAGGAACTCAAGGGGCCTATTCCCAAAATATAATGAAATACATGGATACAAAATAAAAAGAAATCTAATTTACTGATTCTGACCCCTTACTGATATTTTGGTGTTTTGAACTGACAAAAAAAATGCTGGTAATTGCTTCAACCTAATATTATGTGTAATTGAAACAAATTTCTGCATTATTTGATTGAAAACCAAATTCAAGTTGAGGTAAGTGAATGAAATTTGCTTCATAACAAAATTTTTCTTCACCTTCTGGTTGGAATTTCAAGTCCCCTCCTTTACCTACAAGCACCAGAATAACTTTTTTTTTTGAAACATTTGCCAATTCAAAAATGTATGCTCACAACTCCTAAAAAATAATTTAAAATGTGTGGATATACCAGTTGGAAAAACTTTTTTTTTCAAAGATTTAACTTGATTTTAGTGTAAAGCTAATTTCTCTAATCAGCGTAGTGTGTTGGTTGAACATAATTTCATTAGAAGTTGTTTGAGCTCAAAAAGATTGGCGCAAATTGTTGTTGTTGTTTTTGTTTGTGGGGCTGAAACATTATACTTCAGAGAGCAGACGCAGGGCTTTTGAAGCTCTTCAAGGCCACTCGCCTCAGTCAAAAACTGCTTAAGCGGCATTAAAGCTCCGACTGATAAATTCTGTAAGAGCTTCCTGCTTGCACTCATCACACTGGTAAGCATACATACTCCTGAAAGAAACAGTGCTTCTTGTTTTCCTTTTGTTTGCATACCAGTTAAAGTTATTTATATTCACAGTTCTAGTTGCACTTTGTGCTCTTTTTGCATATCTTTTATCACTTGTGTTGTGTGTTGTGTGCTCTATTGGGTTGTTTGCAGGATAGAAATGTATACTTATACTTTTCATTTAGCTGTTTTTTGAGCCAAGCTGGATACTATTGGGACAAAACAAGTCAATGCGCTTTACTTCTTTAAATTAGGAGTTGTCTTACCTTATAACGTTGCTCCTCTGAAAGATTCCTCACACCTTTCAGTTCTATAAACACCTGGTAATGAGGGTCTGAGCCTCCTATTGAATCTCCTGCAACAGCACAATAAAATTAAAAAAAAGACTTCTTGAGCCTAGTTACGGTATCAGAATCCAAATTCTGCTGTGAAGAAAAGGCACAAAGCAAGATATCTTACCCAAGATGCCACTCTCAGCACAGCAATAATCAACCAGCTGAGCACCGGGCCACTGAGCAACCGCTTTCTTTAGAGCATCGAGGAACAACGCCTCTGACACTTTCTCCCCTCGAACGCTCAGCATCTGACCCCGTCTGACAGGAGACAGCAGCAAGAAGGAAATGTTTAGCTATGTTGTATATTTACAGTACAATAATATAAGTCCTGCAAGCACAGTACCTGTACTGAAACTCCACAATGGGACACTGGTTGTGGAATCCAACTACTTTCACAATGTCTCCGATGCGATATCTGTAACGCAGCGAATATCGGCGTCACTCATGCAACACATTCAATGCACATTAGTAAGTTATGATGCTAAATTTTAATCACATATCACACTGTCTGATGGAGCCAGAGCACAAATCTCGATTATTATTCTGTGAGATGCAGCTCATTCTTGATGGAGTGCAGTCAGGTGAAACCACATCAGCGCACCGATGACACAAAGCAATTACAGAGCATAATTTTACTCGCACAACTTTTTGTTGACAGAGGTTCACTCAATTTGTAATTACCTTTTATATCAGACTGAACAACCCTTTGACCATGGAGGCCACGAAAAATGAGAGAGAGAAAGTTTGCTGGGTCTTTGACTGATTGACGGCAAAAAAAAATTCCTATGAAAAGAACAATCATATTTATGCTTAACTAAATTTTAAACATTATAGTGGCCAGCATACCCTGCCAAAAGGACATATTCTAATTAACCCTCCTGTTGTCCTCATTAACGGGCACCAAAAAAATGTTTTTTCTTGTCTGAAAAATACAAACATTCAGCAAATAAATTCCCCAAATTTCTGAAAATTTGCAAAATCTTTAGGAAGAAAATTCCAATAATTCCTTAAAAATTTCCCTTAAAAGTTTTATTTTTTTTAAAAACAAATGTGGCAAGAAAATTCTTGTAAATATTAAAAAAAAATAAGAAAAAATCTTCTATAAAAATCCTAAAAATATCTAAAATGATTACATATATATCAGTAAAACTTCTAATATTTTCTTAGAAGAAAAATCAACCAAAATTTTTGGCTGATTTTTTTGTGTGAATGTTCTTAAGAAATATTTTTAACATTTCTTTTTTTCCCCACCAAAAATGTTCAAATTTTCCCAAAAATGTTGAAAATGTGGACATCAGAAGTTTCACTGTGAAAATATATATTTTTTCCACATTTTCAAACTTCAAAGTGGGTCAATTTTGACCCGCAAGACAACACGATGGTTAAATAGTTCATTGTTTGCTATATTTTAAGGTATTTACTCAATAAAAACATACTAAAATACTCTTTATTGAGCTGCCAAGTCATAAAAGCACAGTTTTCCTTTTTCCTTAAGAATGAAACCAGACCTGAAAAGTCCTGAAGCGTTTGTGATAACGAGCTCGTAGCTGTCTCCCTCCTTCACCTCCTCCATCAGCAGAGTTTGAGGCGTCTCGTCCTCCAGGCTGCTCTCTGGCAGGAACTCACAGAACATCGAGCGAGGACACAGCAGGTAGCGTCTGTTTAGCTCCTGAGGCCACAGGTTCACCCCTATTAAACCTGCAGGGGCCCAAATACACAATTAGAGCAAATGCTGAATATATATGAGGCACATACTTGTAAACACAAGTGCTTATAAAAATTCCCTTTAATGCACCTTGTCAGCCTGTTCTAATGTTGTTTTTATAAGCTGGGAGACACATAACGAGTGAAGTGAGCAGTCAGTGCAGTAGCTGAGCATTATCCCCCTGGCACAGCAGAGCACCAAGGACAATTTTATGCATAACAAACCTAAGAAACCAATCCCATCAACCTGTAAGGTGAGACTTTTTGTATTAGAGGAAAGAGCAAAAAAAAGAGACTTGTTCTGTTGCAACAGTAGAGATTGTGAGCGTTTATCTAACATTAGCAACATATTCTTAGATGTTTGTTGTGACTCAATACCACCTGGCCCGTCGTCGCACCCTGCAGGTCGTTGTCAGTGCCCTGCTGACCGAGAGAGGCTTTCAAAGAGACCATCGCTGGCTCTGCTGAGAGCCAGCGATGGTCAGGCAGCTTTGTCACACGCATCGTCAAAAATCAATTCTGGATCAAAAGTTGGAGTCTTCAAAAAACTTTCAAGAAAGAATCTTCAAGCAGCCTTCAGAGTCTGATGTTAATAATATCTATTACATACAGAGGCCGGAAGAACAAACATGAGCAAAATCTCGAGATTTTAACTAACTACACAAAGTGTTACTTCCTCTTTAAGACCAATGCAAACTTCTTCTAAATGCTCCTCTTCCGTTTTGGAAAAGCCACAAGCCATCATCTTAAGACCCAGTAATCTTACCACAAGTTGGACCACCTCCTCTTTTTCTATTTCTGCTAGGTTGGCATTATTCTTGCCTGGCTCAGTGTGCCCTTGGTTTCAACTCACGAGAGCAGACAAAGACAGGGCACGAACTTCCTGTCTTATGCCTTATATGGGCTCCATAGGCTTCAGTTGGGTTGCCGCTTTCCACAGGATTATTTAGTTGTACTCTTAACTTCAGTTGAGATGTTAGGTCTTCCGATCTTATCTTTGTTAGCTCTTAAATTTGATTCACTCATCTTATTTGTCTATTTCTATCATTTGTTCAATCTTAAAATGCCACAACTTGTTTCATAAAATAGTCAAGCTGAAGACTGACATTAACTATTACCTTCATGTTACTATTGCTGTAGAAAGCTATACATGACTACATGACTATTCCGATACATCAACTTGTAGATGACCCTATACACTTTCCTCCTCTTCTTCAGAATTGGGTCATGACTCCAACATGTTGCGCTCGATTACTCCAGTATCAAAAACTTGCCATTGTGCAACATTAAATAGATTTACTGTGTGTGAGCAGACATGCTCAAGCTAGATATGGACATTCATAGATACACTCATTCCAAAGAAGGAATATTTTTAATGTTAAAAGAAACATCTAAATATGTAATTTAGATGAACATAGATATGATTTTAGGGGTTTAGTCAACATCCAGAGAAGGAGTTGGACTACTTTTATTGGTCCAATGTTTGGTTATGCCTTTCATTTATTTTCCTGTTCTTGTTTCTAAGGTGCATCTGTTGGCTGGTGTCAATAATAATTAATGGACCAATTGCTATTTTTGATGAAAGAGTTAATGATCTGTAAAATGTGACAGTGTGGGCGTGGCGTCAGTCCTGGTTCCTACCTTCAGTAGCAGCGTAGAAAGGCGAGTAGAAAGGCACTCCCTTGCAGTAGTTCTCCCTCAGCATTTCCCCGTAGATCTGATTGGAGCCCGAGTCCACCGCCAGCACCAGGTGAAGGTGAGGCCACAGTCGCCTGGCAATCCCCCCGAAGCCTTCCTGGAAGTGGGCCCGGAGCTGAGCAGCCCTCTCTGGGTCTGGCTTCATTAGAGCTTCCAGCCTGGTTCTCACTCGGGGCTCCAGAGACAGAGCGCCGCTGACTTTGCCTTGTTCAATGTCCTCAACCAGCTCCTGCCAACGATCCTGGGGGATACGCAGCACGTTAGGTGGAAATTACTTTCCTAATCCTTTATTCATGAAACAAATTAACAGAACTTTTTTGGTCAGTGGATGCTTGACACCTGACTCAAGATTTCATCCCACTTTGTACGATAATGTGCCGGTGAGGCAGAAAGCAGGCGTGCAGGAAGGATACTGCAGTAAAGCACCAAATCGACAATCTACTGAATGAAAATTTGATGTTTAAAAATTTTAAGACAGCTTTCTAGAAATTAAGAGGAAGTTATATTTCAGAAAAAAAAATCATTAAATGTTTGAATGGATGTAAATAATAAAAACATACATCTCTATTTTCAGTAACATTTCCCATAATATTCTACTTTTGATGTGTCTTGTCACTGAGAAATGACGTATATGCGACACAAAATATCAAAGGAGTAAAAGGAACTAATGTGTTTTAATGACATGTACCTGTAAGGCACTGAAGGCATAGAAAACGGTGGAGGCAAAGTTGGACTCCAGCGTTCCCACACTGGGATCTTTCAGAGCAAACAGAAGGTGCAGGTACAGAGTGTCCTTCTCACTGGGAACCTAAAGAGACAGAGAACATTGTCATCCTTTGGAAATAATTCTATATAAAATACAACACTAGAAGTGTTACAAGCCTAAGAAGTGCTGAACTTTAAAAAAAAAAAAAAAAAACTTGGAGTGACTTCTTTCCTTTTTCATAATTTTATTGTGTTTTTATTCAGATTTTTCTTGTCTTCATTGTGCTTGAGTCTTATAGGTTGTTATATATAATTGTACAGCACTTTCTTTCGACCCCTGTTGTTGTAAATGTGCTTTGACAATGAATTTGACTTGACAAGTACATAAACAAAGAGCTGATTAGTTGGTTCTACCTCGAAAGCAGGCGCTGGAGTTGTGTAAAGGTTGAGCATGTGGCGGGAAGAGGCTGGTGTGGATGAGTTTGGTCCGATGGGAATTCCAGATTCAGACTGGCGAAAAATTGGCGTGTAGAAGAACTTGGTGGTGCGCTGAAGGCTGTCGGTCTCAGGGAATGCCTGTCGCATTACCTCTAAACACACAGCCACTCCCTGATGGAAACACATTAGTACTGGTATGAACATTTACATCCACAACACAAATGGTGTTACCAGGAAAACAGATCATCATCATCATCATCAAGCAGCGGCTTCACCTGCAGGAAGAACTCAGTGTTGGTGTCTTTTGTGCTGAGCAGCATGGAGCTCTGTCCTGACGTCCCTGAGGTCATGGCCAGAATCAGCAGCTTCTCAGCGATAATCACTTTTTCCTCGCCGGCTGCGATTCGTTTGATGAGGTCTTGATAGTGTTCATAGGTGGTGATGGGGTGACATGCCCGGAAGCCATCACTGTCTGAAAAACATCCATAAACATCCAGTTTTTAGAAATCGTCAGAACTTTAGAAACCTTTTTTTTTCCCCCCCCATCATTTTATGGTATACCAGTTTCTGCACCACAACTGTGATGACCGGCTATATTGTGTTGTATATGACAGTAAGGGTCTGGGGTTGTCAAGACATCACCCCTGACTTCAAGAAGGTTTTATTAGATACTTGATGACATTTCAGACAAGGAAACAAATTTTGGTGCCCGAAATGAAGACAACAGGAGGGTTAATACATAGAGTTTTTCCACAGCAGGAATCTGATACCCAGGAGAGTATGGTCTAATGGACATGCATGATGATTACACAATTCTTCATTTTCTAATTAATCTTTGCTGTTAAAGGAGAGGGATAATTTCAACCTTGTGCAAAAGTCACAAATTTGATCTGACATTTAGTGTGTTGATGATGGTGGTGGAGAATACTGTCTAACATGTTAGTCCAAAATGGAGAGACAGCAGGTCCGATTTGTGGCACTGGCAGCGAGCAGTGACACTTTTTGTGGCACCGCTGCGGTGCCACGGTTAATGCCACGGTTTGGGTGAGATGCCACTGCCGCAGCGGCATTTCCAGTGGCCTCTGGAGATGCCAGCAGAGATGCCACGGTTAATGCCACTGTTCAGGGAACATGCCATGGTTAATGCCAGTACTTTTACCGCTGTTTGGGCGAGATGCCATGGTTTATTCCGCTGTCTGAGGGAGATGCCACCAGGGGTGAAAGTAAGCCGGAACGGTCCGGAACTGCGTACCGGCAAAAGATCTGGTGGCGGAACGCAGTTCCGGGAAAAGATCTGCTGGCGGTACGCCACTCTTCCACCGGTATCTATGGGTACGCCGCCCGGCCTGCCTGCTATCCATAGATATCGACTGGAGTTCACTCAGCAGTACGTGAGTGCGCATGCGTATCTACTTCCGTAACACAGCGATTGTTATGGCCAGTAGTAGCCAATAGCAAATAGGTGGGACGAGCAATAAATTACACGTGAAATTCCACACGTTCTTGTGATTGGCTGAAAAACTTTCAACAGGATTTACAATGGTTAGCATCGACGGAATGGGGTGAAAGTAAGCCGAAAAATCAAGCATGTTGTGATCTCTATCACCTGTTAAGACTAGGCTAATTAACACCTAAAATACCTTCTTCTTTGTGCAATATACCAGAAGAACCAGAAGGCTGGTTTCAAGGCTGATTGGTTTAATGTACTGACACTGTGAGCATGACATGTCTGGATCTGTGGTCTCTACAAGAAACATATTTTGGCAACATATTACTTTCAAAACCTGAGGCAAAATGCATGATTGAAAGATGTAACTGAAAGATAAACAGCATAAGACATGACAGTCCAGTAACGGTACAGTCAGACCAAGTCAAAGTCTACAGAAGTAGACTTAGATATGTAGAATATATAAATTGTAAAATTGTTCCTCAAAATTGTAGCACAATTGTTTATATGCTTTTATTCATGTATCATGTTTACATCCCTGGCATCTTTCCCAAAAAGCAACATCAGCTGTGGCATCTTTGTGGCAGTTGTAACCCACACCTGGTAAAGGCTGTAATAATCAAGAAAGCACACAGACAAGTTATTTCAAACAGTTTTAGTAAACATATTTTCTGGTGACAATCCACACAATATGTGTAACACCTGAATGAAAATGGAAATAAAATAGCCTATTTCAAGAGAACTGAAGATGAATTTGTTTCACATTACACCAGTCTGCTAGCCCAGCCGCGCTAGACCAGTGGTTCTCAACCCTGTTCCTCAGGACCCCATGTCCTGCATGTTTTAGATGCTTCCCTGCTCCAACACACCTGACTCAAATGATCAGCTCGTTATCAGGCTTCTGCAGAGGCTTGATGACGAGCTGATCATTTGAATCAGGTGTGTTGGAGCAGGGAAGCATCTAAAACATGCAGGACATGGGGTCCTGAGGAACAGGGTTGAGAACCACTGTGCTAGACAACCCACAGCAACGAAATTAATTCTCTGCCAGGGTGGGTCTAGTAGTAGTAGTGGCATCTCCCCAAAAGAGTGACATTAACCGTCCATCTCGTCCAAACAGCGGTAAAAGTAGCCTACTGGCTTAAAATGTGGCATCTCTACCAGACCGTGGCATTAACTGTGGCACCTCACAGTGGCATTAACCGTGGTATCCCCTAAAGTTTAGGGGATACCACGGTTAATGCCACTGTTCAGGGCCTAAACAGTGACATTAACCGTGGCACCTCTGCTGGCATCTCCAGAGGCCACTGGAAATGCCGCTGCGGCAGTGGCATCTCGTCCAAACAGTGGCATTAACCGTGGCACGGCAGCGGTGCCACAAAAAGTGTCACTGCACAGTGGGATTAACCGTGGCACCGCGGCGGTGCCACAAAAAGTGTCACTGCTAGCTGCCAGTGCCACAAATCGGTCTTGCCCCTACTGGCAAAATGTCTCGTAAGGGTTCAGTTGGGTTGAAATCTGGGGGTTGATTCCATTCAGAATCGCCTCATGTCGTTAGAAGGCTTATCATGTTGGAAGAGACCATCATCATAGGATAAAAGTGATCACTCAGAGCAAACTTTCTATTCATTTGCAACGATTTTTCCCTGTAAAGGAAACAAGAGGATCCAAACCTCCTCACAGCCCAACAGAGCCACCTGATTCCCTCATGACAGAGGTCAATACTCCAGGTTTTCCTTTAATTTGTCACCGTCTGTACACATTATATACACTATACATAACGTTACATCACTGTTTCTCTGGAGCTAAATCTGGTGTTCCCAATACAGGAACAGTGAGAGACTACACATGTGCACTCGTCTACTGCTCATGAACACGACCTATTTCTTTCGTTACCTTTAACTGAGCTGAAGTCGTACTGCTTTCCATAACATGTGTTCGCGTTTTTACGCAAACGCATCAGCAGAGTCTCCTCCTGGACCTGCTTCACCTTGAGCGTGTCGGCTTCAAGTTTCCTTCTCTGCCGTCTGCCCAGCCAACCCACTGCCTTCACGGCGAGATACTGGCTGAACAGACTGCCTATCGTCCGGTTCCCACCCTTCATCTTCGCGCTCATGTCCCTCCAGATGAGCGCCATCCCGGCCAAGGAGCAGATACCGACGGCGGTGGGCAGAGGGGACGGCATGGCTGGTGGGAAGAGCCGTGGTTACACAAGATAAACAAAAAGCACAGAGGAGACCGTTGGGGGCGCTGTTACACAACATTACACCGTTATATGTTTCATCTACAGTCATTACAGACAAACTGCACACAGCTGTGTAAGTAGGATAGTTTAAAGGAATCTCCCATCATTTAAAAGACTCATCTCCATCCTAGTCAACACACGTACCTTGTCCATTGATGGCGACAATAATCGACAAAACCGCAAAACAAAGCGGTACTGCGACGCGAAACCACAAGAACTGCATTTTAGAACAAATGATGTGATCCAGCGTTCCTGTTTTTGAAACAGTTCTCAAACGGATCAATGTTTAAGAGTCATTTATTTGCCACAAGAAGAACATTAACTTTTCCTGTCACAGTCGTCTGTGGTGCTTCCGTGTTTGGCTCACAGCCTGTTGCGCTGATTGGTTGACTGAATGATGACGTAGGCGAGCTGCTCTACACAGCCTAAAAAATAAATTAAAATAAAATAAATATCACACATATGTTCAATTTAAATTACTTATATTGTTTTATAAACTTCTGTTCACAGTTTTATTTCATTTGCTTGGTATTTTTTCCCCACTCATTCTATATTCATAAATTTAAAAAAAAACTGAATAAAACAGCTTTTCCAGTTGAAATTCTACCTTGAAACACTGTATATACTGTATATAATATAGATACTGTATATCACATACATGCTTAAATTAAATTTCATTCCCACAATGCTACCAACCTACTTCATGTATATCAGGTCCCAATATTAAAATAATTAATAATAATACATTTTTCACTAAAATAGATTGAAAGTATTTAAAATTGTATCTGTAAACTGTTATTTAAATACACATGGTATATTTTATGTAAGTAAACTGAAAGTAGTAAATGCGAGAGAGTCAAATTCCTTGTATGTGGTCACACACTCAACCAATGAAGCTGATTCTGATTTGGAAATGATACAGAATCTGACACCATTTCAGTATTTAATGTATATTGTTAGCTTTATTTTATCCTGGCTGGGAAAGTTTATTAATGTAATATTCACTCTCCACATACTTAATCTTCTATCAATCAATGTAGTATAGCAATTCCTGCATTTATTACCATAACCAGACCAGCTAATATGTACAGACACAATGGGCACCCAAACAGACAAAAAACAACAACAAAAAAAGACACCAGAGATGCTAGATTTGTGCAAATGTTATTTGCTCATTTAGACACTCATAATACATGCAATTATTAATACGAAATATTTCTGGACGCAAACGAAACGTCAAACTGTGCAATTACTTTGAAAATAACAGATGTCAGAAGTGGGATTCGAACCCACGCCTCCAGGGGAGACTGCGACCTGAACGCAGCGCCTTAGACCGCTCGGCCATCCTGACTATGAATGTCAACAAACATGGCAATTTAGAACAGACTGAGGAGGATTCATATTATATTTATTTGCAATTCTCAGCTATTTTAAGCGGTACAGTACATTTAATATTAGCTGACACTTGTAATGCTGCATTCACAGACATGATGAGAGTGGGAGATGCCACTACGACACCAACCTTTGACAGATCAACCTTAAACCCTTGACTGATTGATTCCTAAACACACACACAAAGTGATTTACAAAGCAGTTCCTAGTCTCAGTCTGAATTCAGGATTGATTTTGAGTTGCTTAGTGAACATGAGTTCCTGCAATGATGACATTTTAAAGATTTTCTTAGGCAGCACTGAGGAGTTAAGGCCTGCAGAATCAATATCTTCATTTGTGATTTTGTCTCTATCACTCTATGCCTAAGAATTTTGCAAGCTTTCATTTTGGCCCAAGTTCCCAAGGAAAAGAGGGGATACTAAGAAATAATAACACTTTTTTTTTTTTTTACTTTTTTTGACAACCAAGTGGCTGTGAAATATTATTTCCGTATGCAAATATTGACTTTCCACATCCATATAATACTCATCTGATTCTTCAAGCATCAAGACTTGTTCATGGGTTTTTCACATAAGGATGCTAACATTTTTCATTGATGACTTTACATGAAGACAATTGGCCATTATATTTTCTAATAAAGTAATTAGAACCTAATTAGGAGCCTGTCAGAAATAAATAATAATTTCAACAGCTGCTTAATTTCAGGTCCAGAGTGCTAACCATTACACCATGGAACCTCAATAGCAGAAAAAACACTTTCAATTTTTCACACGACGTTGATTTAATAATCAAAACCGGGTTTAATTTATTAAATACATTTCACATAAAAGATTATTGGAATAACACAGAGTTACATCTAAAGTTATGTGATAGAGATGATAGGAATGTAGTGTCTGATGACTGATAACTGTTGACAGAATTCAGTGTTTGACTGCAGGATATTTTATTTTTGTCACCACGATTAAAATACAGAACAAGTTCTCTAATAAATCACCAGTATGGGGCTACATTGCTGTTATATAAACAGTTCATTCACTGTAAATCTTACAAGGATGATCTGGGGTTTCTTTTTTTTAAAGTAAATTGCTGGCTTTATGCCATTCTAGCTGCCATTCAGTGCATTAACTATTCTTCTTCTATCCCTTGTTTGTTTGTTTGTTTGTCCATGGACTTGAAATGTGTTCACATAACAACAGTTCACTGAAATTAAGATTTGTGGCAAAGCTCAAGAGGGCAGATGAAATTCTGAAGTTGTAGACCGGATGCCAAAATTCCACGAAGCTTGTCTTGGAAGAGCTATAAAGTCAGGTTCCACCGAGATTTGAACTCGGATTGCTGGATTCAGAGTCCAGAGTGCTAACCGTTACACCATGGAACCTTACATCTGTAATATGTTGCTGGAAAAAGTTCAAACTGTCATAATTTTCCATCACCATGAGTATTTCTCTTTACAAGAGAATAATATGGTAGGACACACACTTGCCAGGGCTGCTCAGTGGAGTAGTGGCTCGCACTTTTGCCTTGCAGCAAGAAGATCCCTGGTTTTAAATGCCGGGGTGGGCCTGGGATCTTTCTGCATGGAGTTTGCATGTTTTCCCTGTGCATGTGTGGGTTTTCTCCGGGTACTCCGGCTTTCTCCCACAGTCCAAAAATATGCTGAGGTTGACTGAGTACTCTAAATCGTCCATAGGTGTGAATGTGAGAGTGATTGTTCGTCTGTACATGTAGCCCTGCGACAGACTGGCGACCTGTCCAGGGTGTCCCCTGCCTTCGCCAGAGTCAGCTAGGATAGGCTCCAGCGACCCTAGTGAGGATAAAGCGGTGAATAGAGCATAGATGGATGGATGGACACACTTGCCATTTTGTATTCACTGTCATTTGGTTGTCCATTTATTTGAAATGTGTTCACATAAAAGCAGTTCACTGAAATTAGGATTTTCAGATTTGTGGCAAAACTCAAGAAGGAAGATCAAATTCTGAAGTTGTAAACCAGATCACGAAATTTCACTAAACTTCTTTTGGAAGAGTACATGAGAACACTGTCACACTGCAGAATGGCAAACTCACTACATAGTGTATTGGAGAGCACATAATTTCACTGTATGTCTGCTATGAAATCAGGTTCTACTGAGATTTGAACTCAGATTGCTGGATTCAGAATCCAGAGCGCTAACCGTTACACCATGGAACAACACAGCTATAATGTTTTGCTGGAAAAAAGTTCAAACTGTCATAATCTTCCAATAGACAACAGAATAATAAGGGAGGACACACACTTGCCATTTTGTATTCACCGTAATTTGGTTGTCCTTGTATTTCAATTGATTGTAAAGTGAAGCGATGGCGAGATTACTGCTTTTTAAGGAAGCATGCATGAAGACACCATTATATGGTAAAGAGGCACTCACTATGGAGTGCTACGATGAAAGCCTAAGTTTTACTGAAACATGCTGGATGTATTCTTTGTGTCTGCTATGAAGTTAGGTTCCACCGAGATTTGAACTCAGATCACTGGATTCAAAGTCCAGAGTGCTAACCATTACACCATGGAACCCCTTGTGACAGCCAACCAACATTAAAAAAAACAAACAAACCCACAATACATATATCAGCCTTCGAGTATATACATATGAAATCTGATTTTGTCAGTGGAAGGAGTTAAAGACAAAAATAAATGTATTAATTTCTCAATTTTTTTTTTAGTTCCCATGGATATTACTTGTGAATTAATGTTACACTGAAAATAATAGTGATTATGTGTCAGATAAAGAATTAGTTGAGGTGTGTCGCTCCTAACATAAATGCTACTGAAGAATTAGGTTGGCAAACATCAGGTGTGGACTACATGGTGGAAGAGTGCATGACAACACTATCACACAACAGAATGGCAAACTGGCACTTGTTATGTACTGTATTGATGAGCACAGTGTTTTACTGCATGCATTCTTTATGTCTGCTATAAAGTCAGGTTCCACTGAGATTTGAACTCAGATTGCTGGATTCAGAGTCCAGAGTGCTAACCGTTACACCATGGAACCCTACACCTGCACATTTCTGCTGCAAAAAATAAAATAAAATTACAACACCATGAGTAGTCACGTTCACGAATAATATAATAGGACACACACTTGCCACTTTGTGTTCACTGTCATTTGGTTGTCCATTTACTTGAAATGTGTTCACATAAAAAAAGTTCACTGAAATTAAGATTTGTGGCAAAGCTCAGGAGGGCAGATCAAATTCTGAAGTTGTAGACCGGATCCCAAAATGTCATGAAACTTCTTTTGGAAGAGAACATGACAACACTACCACACAACAGAATGACAGGCTCAGTATTTAGTGTATTGGAGAGTACACAATTTTACTGTATTAATTCTTTATGTCTGCTCGAAAGCTAGGTTCCACCGAGACTTGAACTCAGATTGCTGGATTCAGAGTCCAGAGTGCTAACCATTACACCATGGAACCCCACACCTGTACATTCTTGCTGCAAAAAAAAAAAAAAAAAATCCATCACCATGAGTAGTTATGTTCACAGTAGAACAATATGGTAGGACACACACTTGCCATTTTGTGTTCACTGTCATTTGGTTGTCCATTTATTTGAAATGTGTTCACATAAAAGCAGTTCACTGAAATTAGGATTTTCAGATTTGTGGCAAAATTCAAGAAGGAAGATCAAATTGAGAAGTTGTGGATGAGCTCACGAAATCTCACTAAACTTCTTTTGGAAGAGTACATGAGAACACTATCACAACGCAGAATGGCAAACTCACTACATAGTGTATTGGAGAGGACACAATTTCACTGCATGTATTCTTTATGTCTGCTATAAAGTCAGGTTCTGCTGAGATTTGAACTCAGATTGCTGGATTCAGAGTCCAGAGTGCTAACCATTACACCATGGAACCACACAGGTGTAACATTTTGCTGGAAAAAAGTTCAAACTGTCATAATTTTCCAATAGTCAATACAATAATATGGGAGGACACACACTTTCCATTTTGTATTCACTGTCATTTGGTTGTCCATTTATTCATGTATTTCAATTGATTATCAGGTTATCCAGTGGCGAGATTACTGCTTTTTAAGGAAGGATACATGAAGACACGATCACACCATTATATGGCAAAGAGGCACTCACTTTGTAGTGTTACAATGAGAGCCCAAGTTCTACTGAAATATGCTGGATGTATTCTTTGTGTCTGCTATAAAGTCAGGTTCCACCGAGATTTGAACTCGGATTGCTGGATTCAGAGTCCAGAGTGCTAACCATTACACCATGGAACCCCATACCTGTACGAATTTGGTGCAAAATAATAATCCACCACCATGAGTAGTTATGTGCACAGTAGAATAATATGGTAGGACACACACTTGCCATTTTGTGTTCACCGTCATTTGGTTGTCCATTTATTTGAAATGTGTTCACATAAAAACAGTTCACTAAAATTAAGAATTTCAGATTTGTGGCAAAATTCAAGAAGGAAGATCAAATTCCGAATTTGTGGACGGGATCACAAAATTTCTTTTGGAAGTGTACATGACCACACTATCACACAACAAAATGGCAAACTTGCTACATAGTGTATTGGAGAGCACACAATTTTACTGCATGTATTGTTTATGTCTGCTATAAAGTCAGGTCCCACCGAGATTTGAACTCAGATTGCTGGATTCAGAGTCCAGAGTGCTAACCGTTACACCATGGAACCCCATATCTGTGCAACTTTGGTGCAAAAGAAAAAAAAAATCCACACACACACTTGCTTTTTTGTGTTCAACGTCATTTGGTTGTCCATTTATTTCATTTGATTATAAAGTTAAGATGTGGCCAGATTACTGCTTTTTAAGGAAGGATACATGAAGACACGATCACACCATTATATGGCAAACAGGCACTCACTATGTCGTGTTACAATGAGAGCCCAAGTTCTACTGAAATATGCTGGATGTATTCTTTGTGTCTGCTATAAAGTCAGGTCCCACCGAGATTTGAACTCAGATCACTGGATTCAAAGTCCAGAGTGCTAACCATTACACCATGGAACCCCTTTTGACAACCAACCAACATTAAAAAAAACAAACAAACCCACAATACATATATCAGCCTTCGAGTATATACATATGAAATCTGATTTTGTCAGTGGAAGGAGTTAAAGACAAAAATAAATGTATTAATTTCTCAATTTTTTTTTTAGTTCCCATGGATATTACTTGTGAATTAATGTTACACTGAAAATAATAGTGATTATGTGTAAGATAAAGAATTAGTTGAGGTGTGTCGCTCCTAACATAAAGGCTACTGAAGCATTAGGTTGGCAAACATCAGGTGTGGACGACATGGTAGAAGAGTGCATGACAACACTATCACACAACGGCAAACTGGCGCTCGTTTTGTATTGTATTGGTGAGCTTAGTGTCATCCTGCATGTATTTTTTGTGTCTGCTATAAAGTCAGGTTCCACCGAGATTTGAACTCGGATTACTGGATTCAGAGTCCAGAGTGCTAACCGTTACACCATGGAACCCCATACCTGCACATTTCTGCTGCTGCTGCTGCAAAAAAAATTACCACATCATGAGTAGTCACGTTCATGAATAATATAATAGGACACACACATGCCACTTTGTGTTCACTGTCATTTGGTTGTCCATTTACTTGAAATGTGTTCACATAAAAACAATTCACTGAAATTAAGATTTGTGGCAAAGCTCAGATCAAATTCTGAGGTTGTAGACCAGATCCCGAAATTTCTTTTGGAAGAGAACATGACAATACTATCACACAACAGAATGGCAAACTCACAACGTAGTGTATTGGAGAGTACACAATTTTAGTGCATGTATCCTTTATAATTGCTCTAAAGCTCGGTTCCACCGAGATTTGAACTCGGATTGCTGGATTCAGAGTCCAGAGTGCTAACCATTACACCATGGAACCTTACATCTGTAATATGTTGCTGGAAAAAGTTCAAACTGTCATAATTTTCCATCACCATGAGTATTTCTCTTTACAAGAGAATAATATGGTAGGACACACACTTGCCAGGGCTGCTCAGTGGAGTAGTGGCTCGCACTTTTGCCTTGCAGCAAGAAGATCCCTGGTTTTAAATGCCGGGGTGGGCCTGGGATCTTTCTGCATGGAGTTTGCATGTTTTCCCTGTGCATGTGTGGGTCTTCTCCGGCCACTCCGGCTTTCTCCCACAGTCCAAAAATATGCTGAAGTTGACTGAGTACTCTAAATCGTCCGTAGGTGTGAATGTGAGAGTGATTGTTCGTCTGTATATGTAGCCCTGCGACAGACTGGCGACCTGTCCAGGGTGTCCCCTGTCTCCGCCCGAGTCAGCTGGGATAGACTCCAGCACCCCCTGCGACCCTAGTGAGGGTAAAGCGGTGTATAGAGCATAGATGGATGGATGGACACACTTGCCATTTTGTATTCACTGTCATTTGGTTGTCCATTTATTTGAAATGTGTTCACATAAAAGCAGCTCACTGAAATTAGGATTTTCAGATTTGTGGCAAAACTCAAGAAGGAACATCAAATTGAGAAGTTGTGGACGAGATAGCGAAATTACTGCTTCTTTTGGAAGAGTACAAGACAACACTATCACACCACTGAATGACAAACTGGCAGTCGTGATCTGTTTTTTTGGTGAGCACAGTGATTTACTGCATCTATTCTTTATGTCTGCTATGAAGCCAGGTTCCACCGAGATTTGAACTCGGATTGCTGGATTCAGAGTCCAGAGTGCTAACCGTTACACCATGGAACCCCATACGTGCATGATTTGCTGCAAAAAAATAAAAAATAAATAAATCCATCACCATGAGTAGTTATGTTCACAGTAGAACAATATGGTAGGACACAAACTTGCCATTTTGTGTTCACTGTCATTTGGTTGTCCATTTATTCACGTATTTCAATTGATTATAAGGTTATCCAGTGGCAAGATTACTGCTTTTTGAGGAAGCATACATGAAGACACGATCACACCATTATATGGCAAAGAGGCACTCACTGTGTCATGTTACAATGAGAGCCCAAGTTCTACTGAAATATGCTGGATGTATTCTTTGTGTCTGCTATAAAGTCAGGTTCCACCAAGATCTGAACTCGGATTACTGGATTCAGAGTCCAGAGTGCTAACCATTACACCATGGAACCCCATACCTGTACGGTTTTCCTGCTGCTGCTGCTGCAAAAAAAAAAATTACAACACCATGAGTTGTCATGTTCACGAATCATATAATAGGACACACACTTGCCACTTTGTGTTCACTGTCATTTCGTTGTCCATTTACTTGAAATGTGTTCACATAAAAACAGTTCACTGAAATTAAGATTTGTGGCAAAGCTCAGGAGGGCAGATCAAATTCTGAAGTTGTAGAAGGGATCCCGAAATTTCTTTTGAAAGAGAACATGACAATACTATCACACAACAGAATGCAAACTAACAACATAGTGTATTGGAGAGTACACAATTTTAGTGCATGTACCCTTTATGTCTTTCTAAAGACAGGTTCCACCAAGACTTGAACTCGGATTGCTGGATTCAGAGTCCAGAGTGCTAACCATTACACCATGGAACCACATACCTGTACGAATTTGGTGCAAAATAATAATCCACCACCATGAGTAGTTATGTGCACAGTAGAATAATATGGTCGGACACACACTTGCCATTTTGTGTTCACCGTCATTTGGTTGTCCATTTATTTGAAATGTGTTCACATAAAAACAGTTCACTAAAAATCAAGATTTTCAGATTTGTGCCAAAACTCAAGAAGGAAGATCAAATTGAGAAGCTGTGGAACAGGTCATGAAATTATTGCTCCTTTTGGAAGAGTACATTATTGTATTGTATTGGTGAGCACATTATTTTACTGCATGTATTCTTTATGTCTGCTATAAAGTCAGGTTCCACCGAGATTTGAACTCAGATCACAGGATTCAGAGTCCAGAGTGTTAACCATTACACCATGGAACCCTACGCCTGCTGCTTTCTGCTGCAAAAAAACTCAATCTGTGTAGTGATTTTTCATCACCATGAGTAGTTATATTTACAGCAGTATAACATGGTTGGACACACTTGCCATTTTGTATTTGCCGTCATTTGGTTGTCCATTTATTCATTTATTTGAAACACGTACACATAAAAACAGTTCATTCAAATAATTACAAAAGGAAGACAGTTCAAATTAAGTGATTATAAGGTCGTCCAGTGGCAAGATCACTGCTTTTTAAGGACACATACATGAAGGCACTATCACACCATTATATGGCAAAGAGGCACTCACTATGCAGTGTTACAGTGAGAGCCCACATTTCACTGAGATATGCTGGATGCATTCTTTGTGTGTGCTCTAAAGTCAGGTTCCACCGAGATTTGAACTCAGATTACTGGAGTCAAAGTCCAGAGTGCTAACCATTACACCATGGAACCCCTTTTGACAGTGAAGTAACAGTAAATAAAACCCAAAACAAACCCACAATACATATATTAGCCTTCGAGTATATACATATGAAATCTGATTTTGTCAGTGGAACGAGTTAAAGACAAAAATAAATTTATTTATTCCTCAATTTTTTTTAGCTCCAATGGATATTACTTGTGAATTAATGTTGCACTGAAAATAATTGTGATTATGTGTCAGATAAAGAATCAGTTGAGGTGTGTTACTCCTAACTTAACTGCTACTGAAGCATTAGGTTGGCAAACATCAGGTGTCTTCTCATCCTGAGCTGCAGAACATCTAATGAATCCGTGTCGCCTCTGGCTGTGAATTAGTCCACAGACGCCCCTTCATCAGCTCTCCTCCACAGAACCTGAACATCAGAGAAAACACTGCAGCCTTTGATGCAGGACAGCGCTGGAAATTTTCAAACAGACAGAGTCACAGTTTGCTCACCTGTTTCATTTCCATGGTGACAGCTGATGATGGAAGAAGAGACGAAATTACACATCAGAGCTGGACATAGACATGATTAAAAGCTTGTTTTAGACACTAACCTGCCCAGTCAGAGGAGTTTAACACCGGAGGTTCATCCACAGAGATGCCATGGAGCAGCTCACCCAGCCAGGACACCTCTGCTGGGTCGTCAACAAAAACCTCCTCCGGTTCGTCCAACCGCAGCTCAGCCTCTGGCATCAACAGAAATACACAACTGCTTGACTTTAAGACAAAAATTTTTTTTAAAGAAGCTGATTAATGATGCTGTAAACTCTCGATGTTATAGTAAAGTTAGCTAGACACAAGTTAATGAGTCAGTATCATAGTCATAACTGCTCTTTGTTTTTCTTTTATTCCAACAAACCTTTAGTAGAGAACAATTTATGGTCTGTATTACAAAGTGGCATTGCACACATTTCCCCCTTTCCACTGACCTGATAGAGAGTCTTCTTCCTCTTCTTCGGTCCAGTCTGTATCTGCTTCTACTGCAACACTACAGTCAGACATAGATGAAAGTGAGGTTGTCGTAGTGAAGTCAGATGTAGGCGTAATTGTAGAACTGACTGATCTGGGTTATTTTTACTACAGCAGTGACATCTGATAGCATTTCCATGTTAACTTCAGGCTGTTGGTTTTATTCCATCCTGGCTGTCACTGTCTAAACTATTTCTTCTTTTATAGCTATAATCAGTAAACCTGCAGTTGTGTGCTGGTCATTTCTGTCTTGTGGTGGATATTGTCAACAAGCAAACCAACCTCTTCCATACATGTAAGCAATCTGGACCAAACTGAAAACATTTGTCAGAAGTGGGATTCGAACCCACGCCTCCAGGGGAGACTGCGACCTGAACGCAGCGCCTTAGACCGCTCGGCCATCCTGACTACCTTTGGGTCTTTTATCATGAAAATTTTCATCTCTGATATTGAGGGAGCTGTTAAGGCGTGTATAAAAACCGTTTAT
Source organism: Acanthochromis polyacanthus (assembly GCF_021347895.1). Lineage (NCBI taxonomy): Eukaryota > Metazoa > Chordata > Actinopteri > Pomacentridae > Acanthochromis > Acanthochromis polyacanthus. The sequence goes on along the minus strand of NC_067131.1, from coordinate 10,184,485 downwards.
ATCCCCCAATGTGAGCTTATGCCATATTTACGATGCATGCATGATTATCAAGTTTTGAGTGAATGCTGGGATACTCATTTTTTAAGAGAAAGATAACTTCAGCATTGCAGAGAATTAACATTTCATTTGACCTCTCTCTTCTCTTAAAGTCAGGTCCCACCGAGATTTGAACTCGGATCGCTGGATTCAGAGTCCAGAGTGCTAACCGTTACACCATGGAACCCTACATCTATTATATTGTGCTGCAAAAAAATTAGATTTATGTAATAATGTTCCATCACCATGAGTTTACGGTAAAATGATAGTAGTAGGACACAGTGTTGTAATCAGTAAACCTGCAGTTGTAGACATGTATTCTGTGGTGGATTTTGTCAGTATAGAATTTGTCAACAAGCAAACCAACACCTAATCTGTACTTTTCCCATACATGGAAGCAACGTGGATCAAATTGGAATCACTTGCTGTCAGAAGTGGGATTCGAACCCACGCCTCCAGGGGAGACTGCGACCTGAACGCAGCGCCTTAGACCGCTCGGCCATCCTGACTGCCTTTGGGACTTTTATCATGAAAATTTTCATCTCTGATATTGAGGGAGCTGTTAAGGCGTGTATAAAAACCGTTTATATCCCCCAATGTGAGCTTATGCCATATTTACGATGCATGCATGATTATCAAGTTTTGAGTGAATGCTGGGATACTCATTTTTTAAGAGAAAGATAACTTCAGCATTGCAGAGAATTAACATCTCATTTGACCTCTCTCTTCTCTTAAAGTCAGGTCCCACCGAGATTTGAACTCGGATCGCTGGATTCAGAGTCCAGAGTGCTAACCGTTACACCATGGAACCCTACATCTATTACATTGTGCTGCAAAAAAATTAGATTTATGTAATAATGTTCCATCACCATGAGTTTACGGTAAAATGATAGCAGTAGGACACAGTGTTGTAATCAGTAAACCTGCAGTTGTAGACATGTATTCTGTGGTGGATTTTGTCAGTATAGAATTTGTCAACAAGCAAACCAACACCGAATCTGTACTTTTCCCATACATGGAAGCAACATGGATCAAATTGAAATCACTTGCTGTCAGAAGCGGGATTCGAACCCACGCCTCCAGGGGAGACTGCGACCTGAACGCAGCGCCTTTGACCGCTCGGCCATCCTGACTGCCTTCAGATGTTTTATCATAAAAATTTTCATCTCTGATATTGAGGGAGCTGTTAAGGCGTGTATAAAAACAGTTTATATCCCCCAATGTGAGCTTACGCCATATTTACGATGCATGCATGATTATCAAGTTTTGAGTGAATACTGGGATACTCGTTTTATAAGAGAAAGATAACTTCAGCATTGCAGAGAATTAACGTTTCATTTGACCTCTCTCTTCTCTTAAAGTCAGGTCCCACCGAGATTTGAACTCGGATCGCTGGATTCAGAGTCCAGAGTGCTAACCGTTACACCATGGAACCCTACATCTATTACATTGTGCTGCAAAAAAATTAAATTTATGTAATAATTTTCCATCACCATGAGTTTACGCTAAAATAATAGTAGTAGGACACAGTGTTGTAATCAGCAAACCTGCAGTTGTAGACATGTATTCTGTGGTGGATTTTGTCAGTATAGAATTTGTCAACAAGCAAACCAACACCAAATCTGTACTCAGGACTTTTCCCATACATGGAAGCAATCTAAATCAAATTGAAATCACTTGCTGTCAGAAGTGGGATTCAAACCAACGCCTCCAGGGGAGACTGCGACCTGAACGCAGCGCCTTAGACCGCTCAGCCATCCTGACTGCCTTCTTTCATTTTAACACCTCATGCTTTATGTAACAGAACAGTATTTGTCCCTTAATACACAAGCATCGTTACACAGCCACTATGTGAGTGCACAGATACCCATTATATACACAGAGGAGAGGGATAATATCAGTTTTGCAGAGAATTAATGTTGCATTTGACCTGAAACTGCTACAGGTAGCTGCTTCCATTGCAACACTGCAGTCAGACATGGATGAAGCGAGGTTGCTGCAGTGAAGTCTCTGTTTTAAACTTGCTGCATCACAGATGTAGGCCTCGTTGTAGAGCTGACTGGCTGAAGAGAGACGGACAAAAAGAAAACTTGAGAGTTTTCGTTTCAAAGCAGCACATTGGAGGTTGATCTGAAGCTGGAGTTGTATTAACCCATGGACATGTTCTGTTAAAGGAAAGGGCATGAAGATGGGATTGCTGACCCTTCATGTCTTCCAGCTGCTGGATGTAGCTGACTGCATCTCTGGTGCTGATGTGGAGTCGGTGGCTGTCGGTGAGGTGCCTGAGGATGTGTTTGGAGTGGAACGCTGAATGAGTGTAATACAGCAGCTTAGGGAGGCACAGAGAGCCCACTGCAGCGATTTCAAACCTGCTGCCCTGGAGAGGGAGAGAAAAGCATGACAAAAGGAGTTGTAAAACTGGCACCATGCAGGTTCAGGTAAATATACAACATTGGTCAAAAGTTTTAAAATGCTCCAATTTTACTAGTTTTTTATTGAAATTCAAGTAGGTCAAGTCCACTGAGTAGCTTGAAATGGTACAAAGGTAAGTGGTGAACTGCCAGAGGTTTAAAGAAAAGGTATAATAATGTACATTTCACAATTGTACAAAAAGGCCTTTTTCAGGGAACAAGAAATGGGTTAACAACTTAAAGCTGTTCTGCAGCAATGGAGGTTGATCAAGCATTGAAAGTTGGTGCTACCAAATCCTACAGGTGTTCCAACTTTTCTTGATGACTTTCAACCCCTTCTGTCTCCATAAAAGTAGTGTTGGAACACACCGTGGTACCAAACCCTCCAGAGCATTATTTGAACAGTAATGTACGGCAGAAAGTAGTGTGTTGCTATAGATTATGAAAAAAAGGCAATTGACAATAGAAGAGAGACAGACCATCAAAACACTTAAAAATGCAGGTCTTTCCTAAAGAGAAATTGCAAAGAAAATCAAGGTGTCAGTGAATACAGTTTTCATCACCATCAAAAGGTTCAGAAACTGGAATAAACTCTGACAGGAACCAAAACCACAACAGAATCAGAAGACAAGTTTCTGAGAGTCAACAGCTTGGTGATAGGCGGCTCACAGGACAACAGCTTCAAGCACAGCTTCATAGTGTTCGTATGAAGAAGACACAGTGAAGAGAAGATGTGGAGTTGCAGGTTTGACTTATCGAGTTGCAGCAAGAAAGCCATTGCTAAGACCTCAAAATAAGAAAAAGAGGCTTGCCTGGGCCATGAAACACCGCCAATGGACTACTGAAGACTTGAAGAGGGCATTATGGACTGATGAATCAAAATTTCAAATCCTTGGTTCATCACTCAGGATTTTTATACACAGTCGAGTAGGAGAAAGGACGGTTCCTCAGTGTGTGACATCAACTGTCAAACATGGAGGAAGCGTGATGGTCTGAGGCTGTTTTCCTGGATCTCGGGTCTGTGACTTGTACAGAGTGAGAGGAACCCTTGCATCCCATGCAGTACCCTCTGGTATGGTCCAAGTTGGTCAGGGGTTCATCCTACAGCAAGATAATGACCCAAAACACAAATCCAAGCTCTGCCAGAAAAACCTTAAGAAAAAAGAACAAGATGGTAAGCTTGAAAACATGGAGACTCCAGACTTAAACCCCATGGAGCTGGTTTGGGATGAACTGGACAGAAGAGTGAAAGCAAAGCAACCTACAAGTGCCACACATTTATGGGAGCTTCTGGAACAGAGTTGGAAAGAACTTTCTGAAGACTATTTGATTTCCATTGTGGAAAGAATGACACAAGTGTGTTCAGCTGTTATATTTGACAACGGTGGCTACGGTACTTTGAGTCAAAAGTATAGAATACATTTTGGTTACTTTTCTTTATCATTTGTTTATTTGTTCTATGCTTTCATTTGAGAATACGATGAACTAGCATAATTTCCAATAAAAAAATGGAAAAATTGGGGTGTTCTAAAACTTTTGACCGGTAGTATATACTGTATGTCAGATTGGAGCAAATTTTAGGAATAACCTGGAAAGTGAGGCGGTCGATGTCGATCCAGGAAAAATCATGCAGCATGCACTGCTTCCCTTCCACTTCCTGTGTGGACAAATCACATCAGTTCACATCTGCAATCCAGGAAAACTCAGCAGCAAGTTTATTTACGCCTACAAGTACGAAATCTTCAAGAATTTAAATGCATGCACATAAAAATTCCCAAACATTGCATGAAATTATCTGTAAACCCACCTGATAAATGTGGAGTCCTTTCACTGCCACACCAAGAAGGATTGAACTTCTCAGCTCTTTCTTCTCCTGCACGTAAAATAACAGGTGAAGAAGCAGTTTTGTGTGAAAGTCTTGTAGTGAAATGTTGCAGCAGATGTGTTTTCATGAATGAAGACATCTTGTCTAATGAGCAACCGAGAGAGTAATGACTAATGCAGAACAATGCAGCATGTCAACGGAATATCATATAATGACTAAACGTGTATAAAGCCTCATAAAATGTAGATTAAAGCTCCAGTTAGAAAAGCTGTGCTGGAAGAAACAACTGGATTCTACGACGGCAAACAGCCTCACAACGTCCTGTACATTCTCCTGTAATGGTTCAAAGTTTTGGCAGTTTTCCTCAATGAATGTAAACCCTGAGTCTGACCTGCCTCATCCTGTAGAAGGTTACTGCTCCGTCCTGCAGGCTGCTGGCTTCTCTTATAAACTGCAGGATGGCTTGACTGCGTGACACTCCTCTTAGCTCACCATGCAACACCGGACTGTTTTGGAGCAGGAAGTCTCTGCCTCTACGTTTTATCAGCTGAGGATACGAGCACAGACAGAAATTAGTAACACTGTTTTTTGTCAAGGTTCAGTCAAAAGTGTTACAGTTTTTTTCTCTTTTTTTTTTTACCCAAGAGGGGAAGTAATCTTCAGGAAGGAAGTAATGCCTCTGTTTTCTCTCTTCTCCTTCCACATCTTTCTGTTCCAGATCTCCGATGTCAGCTTGGAGCGCTGAAGCTGCCAGCTGGAAGAGCAAAGCTTCCTGATGGCGGCTCTGAGATCGCAGCACCTTCTGCCTCAGCTCACCGTAGTAAAGCTGCTGCTCTTTGCTGCTCCTAAAAGAAGCCGAGACGACATCAAATTACAGAGGTTGGCTTTTTCTCGTGGGGGTTTAGGTATTAAGGCTGACTCAGCTACTATTTTTGTCACAAATACTTCCATATTGTTGCTGCCAAGAAGCCAAATAAACCTGTACGGCAGTGAATAGCAGCAGACAAACAGGGGTATTTTCAGAAAAAGATGGTTAAGGGAAGCAAACTTACATTATTAGCTGTCCAGCTTCTAAATAAAACTGCACTCTGAGAAATAAGATGAATGGGACCTGAAAATGTAAAAATTATTTTAAGCAAAGTTTGAACACATCTGCCTTGATACAATGCAGTTTATGACACATGAGCTGACTGGGGTCCACGGCTGCAGAATTGTTAGGATATTGTGTAAGCAAAGGCTTCTGCAGTCTAAAAAAGTACAACAAACCTTTATAGATCCTGTGTTCCATCTTTTGCCAAAGTACTTGCTCAGCTTTTGGTCCAAATCAACAAAGAGATATTCATTGTCTTAGAAAAAACACACATTAAAGTCAATGCAGGGGAAGCAGAGTGTAGGTGATAATTATTAGCACTCAATGTTGTTTACAGCGAGTTTACTCATCACCTGCAGCCTCCCTCAGCCTCAGCATTCCACAGGAAATTAAATTAAAACATTTCCTCCCACACAGACATGAACTGACCTCTGAGAACAGCCAGACCAAACACTTGGAGATCACTGACACTAAGCTGCTTCAACACACTGTTCAGCACCTCACGACCTCTGGCTCTCACCTATAAAACACACCGGAAAGGCAAGAAAAACACCACATACACACATATTTATACTATAATATGTGTAACAATGATAATATAGTTTATTCCATTATGTAGTAGTATTTTTTTGGTCCTACTAAGTCCTTTGTAATAATGTTCTATCATAATAAATTACAGTTTCAGAAGCTTTTCCACTTTGCCGTGGATTAAATACTTTAAAATGCTACATTTAAGCATAACCTTTGTGGAATAGTGGCTCGTTAAAGCTCTGTTCATGTCAAATTAAATGTTCTCAATGCTAAATCTGACAGAGAAAACACACTGAGGTGACTCACTCTGACAGCACAGTCCAGGTGCTGCTTGTTGGGTAAAAGGATGCAAACGTGTCGCTTCCATTTTGTCCTCATTGTTGCAAAAGTTCGTCTCCGTCCTTCACATATCTTCCTCCTCCTGTCCTCTACTCAAACAAAGCTGCCTCCTTCCTCAACCTGACACCCAATGAGGGGTGCGCACTTAAATAAAACCGGAAAAAAACATCCAAATAAAAGAGGATGTTTAGCAGTTTTTAGCATTTCTTCAAAAGAGTGAGATTGTGATATTATTGTGAAGCCCTAACCTTAATTTTTTTTAAAAGTAAGTCAGGTAATTTATGCAATAAACAGTATCAGGGTTTTAACTTTAATATCAAAATTAGACAGTTTAATCTGTATAATATATAATTATCTGGTGTAGTAGTCGTAAGATTTAAACTAGACAGGCAGATTTAACATTTTTTAAAACTCAATATTGGTCAGGTAAATCTGGTAGATGTATAATAATGCAGGGTGTTAACCTTAACATTTCAGTTGGTTGGGTAAATCTATAACAATCTTATTTTTGTACTGGGAAGCATTGTGGTTTCATTTCTGCTGTTTTAAAAGTGCTATATAATGTTGGCTTAAAGACACAGACTCTGATACCCAAACATTTGCTGCCCCGTCCCCCACTGAAGATGAATAAATAAAAACAGAGACCATTGTTAATCTATCATTTATTTAAAAAGAAAATCTATGCCAATTGTGCTTCACTGCGATATAGCAAGAACAAAAAAAAGTGATTATTTTTTCTTTTTTTTTATTATTATTAGCTGGTGATTCTTCTTATAGTAACAACACATTCTCTCCACTTGTGTATTTTGTTTTTAAGTTACAATCTACAGTGCTCTTTTGAATTCCCATGTGAAATAATTACCGTTAACATGCACAAAAAGAGAACAAAAAACACAACCAAAGAACACTACAGTGCATTAAAAAGGCACCTGCTCCCCAGATACAGGCATCAGGCATGTCTTTTTTTTTAATCCTACGACGTTACACAGAGCAGTGGGATGTCATTAACGCAGCTTTAGTAGCAACAACTCCCACGAGCAGTTCATAAAAACTTGTATCGTATCTGTACCGATTCCATCGAGTATTCTACAATATCACATTGACCTTTTCAGGGACAGATGAGATACATTCAAGAGGTAACACATTTTTATCTCCTACACATACGACTATCTTTCTGTTAAAACACAATTCACACACTAGACTGTAAAACATCATTCTCATGTTAAGCAGAGTTCACATTGAAGAGTCGATGATTAAAGGCGACCAGAGGAAACATGCAGTACAGTACAAATAGTGGTTGAATTTTGGCGGAGGGGTCCCGCTGCGAGGGGACGTACACAGATTGTGGGCTCAGAGTTGCCTTAAACATCAAACTCCCATTTGGGTAACATACTTTTCTGTTCTTCAACATGTTGTGGGTGTCTTTCACCAGTCCACAGCAACTAACTTTCACTATTCGTGTGTAATTTTATACATTTTTTTGACAAACCGCATTCACATATGTCGATTTTTAACATTAAATAAAGGTGAATATGTTGAGAAAAGAACATTTAAATGATTTGTACCAAGTAGTGTTGCTGATCATTGTCAAAAAGTCTTTCAATACAAACATTTATTTAAACATAACCCACGTATCGGACACCCACTTCCTATTTTTTAATGCCCTGACAGATTATCAGTTTCTTCATGCTATCAGTCTTAGATTGGGGTTAACAATCGCCTCCAGTCATGACGACGATTCACCAAACTTCCTTTGACCCTCTCAAACATGCTCCCTCCCGTTTTCGCTACCAGGCGTGCACATTCATACACAAACATGTGAGATGTTGTACATGTACGTTCATGTATGCATTTAGATTCTGAATTACACCTAAATGTTGACTTCCTGTGTTGTGAGGCTGTTCTACAAACGGAACTGAAAACTTTTAAATGTGTGGTTTCACTATAAGGTCTGTTATACTTCGCTTTTTGAGTTTCATAATCAGCCTCAAAAGTTCTATTCCCTCTCTGACAGTAACGTTTTGACATCTGTATTTTGGAGTATAAGTTGAAATGATCAGGATCTAATTACTGGTGGTTGAAAATGTGCTTGAAGTGCATTTTGTAATTGATTTTGGAAAGTGACAAATTGATGCTGGAAATTCAAAGGAAATGAATTAAACCTGGCAGTTGATGATGATTGTATTATTGGTTTTCAGATCGTTACAGCAGTCTTCATTAAAGGAGGAAAATGTCTTATTCAGTTCTCAAGAAGTTCCTTGATACGATCTTGTTTTCACAAATAACCATCTTTCAGAGACGGAACCTGTTCAAGTGGATTACACAGTGGATATGTACCATTTATTCTTACCACGCAATGCAGTACTTCTGTCTAATAAATGCCCAGCTATTGGAGCAAAACGCTCCCTCAGCAGCAGTGCTATAAAGGCTTTTATACAGTGTGTATATAATACAGAAAAAAAGGTGGTAATCCCAAACATCTGCTTTCCCTGAAAGGCAAGACTAAAGAGTGTCTGAGCTGGCTGCATTTCAATGTAAGTGGATGTGATGGCTGGTATTAAGTAGTTTAACAGCTGTGCTATGTAACATTCATTGAAAAGTGAAAGGTGTTACGCAAAAAACAGAGATCAAGGTCACTTTTCAACAAGATGAAAAGTGTAACTGAATGCACTTAGATATCAGTGGTTTGAATGCACTTAACTGTAGATGTATGTGATTTTGGCCTCAGCTGGGCCAGACTTCCAACAGGGTACATATTGCATTTGCTGAGCAGGTACTTCTGAACTGTTTTTGATATCTTAAACCAGCAACCTCACATAATAACTGACCTTAACTCGACGCAGAATTAGATTTATACAGATAATTTATGAAAATTTGAATATGTACACATTTTGCAAGGAGAAAGTATCTCTCAGTTTGATGACAGCACAGCGCATGTATATAAATGAGAGACACTGTCCTTGTGAATTATGTACAGAAATTTGTTTAAAAAATAAGCCTTTCAACAAACTACATTTTCACATTTTTTCTACTGAAAGATATTAGAGTGCACTGGAGAATACAGCAGCTTTACAAACAAGCAGAAAGAGTGTCGGCTATGTCTTACAATGCATATTTTGCTTGTTCACTTGTATAGATGAAGGGCAGCTTGCTTTGTTCGGATTGCTGTAAAGTGAAACATTTTCTAACCTGCTTGAGCGTATTAGTTTAGAGATTAAAATTTTTGATCATATTAAAACCTTTTGATGTTACTGGTAAAGTTCTCAAAGAAAGGGTGTTCCCTAGAGGTACCTCTTCAAAGAACAATACATGTGTTTTACTCAGCTGCACAGTTCTAATACAGGGAGTCAGAGACTGGAACGAAAAAACAGGGAAGACTGGCTTCAAGTCTCTTCCGGCTAACAGCTAACAGTTAGCGGCTTTTACATGAAGGCACTTCCTGGTAAAGCTTTCCACAGAGTAGCACCTGGGATTGTTTAGAAGTAACCAGTAGAAGCCCTTTACTGGAAGGAGCCTGGGGTTTGAGCTGGGCTGGAGGGTGTCTTGGTCACAGCAGGGTGAAACCCAAGATGTACTGCAGGAGTTTATTCCGATTGGCCTGAGGTAGAAAGGTGCTGCTTAGCTCCAGAGTGGTCACCTTGTTCTCTCTTCTCTCCTTTAGGACCTAGAGAATAATCACAACACAGAGGGAACATTTTGACTCCAGCTGGGGTACTCTGCAGACCACTCAAACCTTACAGATGTCATGAGGAACTTAGTTTAAATACACTTAGGCCACAATTTAAATTTAATACACACTCACCCCGAGCTCTTTGAATGTCCTCACTGTGTTCTTAACCAGGTAATGAGTCGCACTTTCACCTGAAAAAGGAGAGAAGAAGATTATAAGATAGTCAAATAATCTAAATGAATCACAGACAGTATTATATGTACAAAAGTCTTTAGTAGTTAATAGATTCATAAATATAAGATTACCTCACGGTACCTGTTTAAATCAATAAAGCTTTTTTTATATTCTCAAAATAATAACACCCAACTGTACCCTTGACTTCCTTATTCCGATTCCGATTGAAACTAAGCCTGTATGATGAATTTTAAAATACAGTTTATTTGTATAGTATGTGTGGAAACATTGCAGTGTTACCATAAGCAGCCACTCCTCTCTCTGTGCGAGTGAGCAGGTATCTGAAAAGCTTCTGTGTGTAGTCGGACTCAGCCGTTGGTTGACTCAGACTGTGGACGAAGATTGCGGCGCCGCTGTAGGCCTCCAGCACCGGGCTGAGCAGTCGCTGAAGAAAGACAAAGAACTCCTGGTGCTCTGCAGAAACGCTCACCTGATCGGCAACAAAAACAAGCAAACAAAAAAAGAGGAGAAAGTGAGTGTAGTTGGAGAGTGAAATGTTTTATCTACTATAGAGTCCAGATTAGTCTGTTTGGATAAATATTGTTAAACCAGACCTTTAGATAGCGATCCCTCTGCTCCTCTCCAAAGTCACTGTCCTCGTCCTCTTCATCACTTCTCCAGGAAAGAGGCTCAGAGAACTTTTTGGGCCAAGTTTCCTCAGTAGGACTCGGGCTCAGTTCCTCCTGGTCCTCCTGACACACGCACACATACATAAATCAGATCAACTGGGCCCTTGGAAAATCCCACTGCTGATAAGTGATTATAATTAACAGCACATTATAAGATGCTGAACATGACTCAAATTGCTCCATTAGTCATCATCGCCTGTCATTCTTCTCCACCAGCAGCTGAGTTTGTGTGTGTAAACTCACCTCTGCCACATACAGAATACCATACTGGATCAACCGGGTCACTGCGTCGTGGAAAACCTGGTAGATAGTCTGACAGGGCTATGGGACAGAGAGGGGGTGAGGAAAAAAAAAAATCACGGAAATAAATCTGTGATCTGTAAATCTAATATTTACATGGGTTGGTCAATGTTTTTATTTTCTTTTAAAAGCCTTTCATATTGTACTTCAGAAGGAAATAGCATGTAATACCATGAGCAGTGCTTCCATAAAGTCCCTCTTATTACTTGCTAGACTCATTTTGTACCGTAAAACGTCTGGAAGGATGGTGACAATATGCAGAACTTACTGGTGCAACAGCCACCTCATTGATGAGGAAGTGGGAGAGACTGGCAGCCTTGCGGATCAGTCTTTCCTGACTAAGAAGGAGACTACTGAGACCATCGGACTGCTGATCAGATTCAGATTCCATGACGAGCTCGCGCTGCAGTGACAGGATGCTACAAGCTGGAAAAAAAAAAAGACAAAAGATATGAATAGTGGAAAAAAACTCAAAGTTTAGAACAGTTTAACCCATTTTCAACAGTAAAATTTATCCACAACCTATTACAAGAACATAGCCATGAATGATGATCTAAAATATTCAATAAACAACTTATTTTTTAAAATAATAATGTTCAACTTTATAGTACTTTATGAAACTTAGGAGAGGAATGTTTGACTAATGCACCTACATGACCAAAAATATGTGATACAACCATCCAACTGTTAGATTAACTTACCAATGATTGCATCTGAAATGAAGACGTGGAAAAGGCCGTTGCTGTAGAAGTTGAGCTCAAAAAGCGCCTGTACGGTCTGGCTGGGTGCGACAGTAAATTCTCCATTGCGATTAGCACTGCTGGTCACATTGACACAGTTTCCCAGGAGGTGGAGGGCTCGCATGACCACATCTTCAGAATTCCCCGAAAAGCCCAAGTCGAAGTCCCTGGACAGGATCTCCTCCTTCATGTTGAAGAAGTCTTCCACTAGCTTGGACAGCACCACCCCCTGAAGCAAAGTGGATAAAAAAACAAAACAAAAAACAAACAAGCTCAGAAATCAGCAACTCAATAAACTAATTCCTAATCAAAGAAAATTTCAGTAAAGTCAAAAAATGATACAATCAGCTTTAACGCTGTTATGTGCTGCATGGAACAATTTACGAGGAGAGACAATTTCTTGACTGGTTTTCTACTCTCACCCATTTACATCAGTTTGCCTGCAGAGGGCAGAGGCACACCTTTAAGGAACAGAGATGGTGAGAGAGGATACAGAAGACCAAGATCTCTAACAGAGAGATATCTATATATGGCATTTAAGAGAATAAATAAATGTGTAAGCTGCAGAATGACAAGAAAAAAAGATGAGACAAAGCTGGAGCAGGTGTAGAAAGTTTAGGAAGAGATAAAGAAAAATAGAGAACTGTACAACAGGGGAAAAAAACACTCGAAGCCAGACTCACCTGTCTGTGTCTGTACAGCAGCAAACAGGCCACGATGTGCGTCGACATGATGGCTGACGACTTATTAGCCGCTGTGGAGACACAAACATGACAAAATGAGCAACACACAACGAAAAGATACAATTATTAAAGCAGAGATGTTTCTAAAACCTCAATTTAAGATGAACACCTCTGCAACTTTGAAAATGGCAGCATATATAATTCATTATATATCTTCACGACAGTAACAGAAATGTTGCGAAACACATTAAGAAGAAGAAGTTATGATGGCAATTCAGGACTAACAATAAGCTGTAGTAAAAGCACATTAAATTCAACAACTTTCATCACACTTGGCAGCTTGCTGGCTTAAAAATAGGTTACATTTGATTCAGTTTAATCGTTAAGCAAGCACTTGGCTGTCTGCCTTGACCGAGAAAATTTTTTTAAAATATATATCGCATACCCTTTTAGTTATATACAATTAATTGTTTTTCCCTTTCTGCAAAAGTAGAGTTAAAAGTTATCCTGCTTATAACACATTAGTCTAACAAAATAATATGTGTGTGTCGGACGACAAAGGTTACTAGAGGTCATCTCCAGCATAGTTCAAGCCTAGAGGTGTAAAGCATTTGTGAACACTAAAACTGGTACTGCATTCTGTGTTTCTATCCTCCCCTTCTCCCTATTGGCTAAAAACAACATGCCATCCAGCTGGAGGCTCTGTGATTGGCTGGAGGTAAAAAAAAAAAAAAAAAAAAAAAAAAGGCCAGTGTAGGAGAATGCAGCTGAATGAGCTGGGGAGAACCGGTTTCTGTAGTGCTACCCTGGGGCAAAACACCCTGAGTGATGTGGAGCGGATGGACTGATGCTGCGCTGTGTTGGATTTCAATTAGCATGATGGATAGCATTTCATGAGTGCTCCTTTGGCAAGCAGGTGCACCTTTAACACAGGATGAAAAGGAGACTCTAGTGCATAAAGATCAAACAACACATGGTCTGATATTTTTAGTAAATGAGATGTGAATGAGTAAATAGTCTCATATTACATATAGCTGAATGTGGCATTTGGGTTGGAAGACTTTGAGTGGTGTGATAATGATCCATCTTAGTTGATGTCTATCTGTACTACAAACTAAAAATATTAAATGCATTATGACTTTGAAGTTCATGGAACAATCCTGGTGAGGCTCCAACAGTGCTATAGATAGGCTGTAATAAATCCACTGTCTGACTGTGGGGTTGTGAATCTCTTACTGAAGAGGACGTGCTTGGCCAGGTTGTTGATAAGTTGCCGTCTGAACATGTCATCGGGCAACTCTCTGTTCATCTGCTCCTCCTCCTGCCCCTCGAACAGCTGAGCATCAGGCCTGGAAGAACAACCCAACATGTGTGTTTTGTTATGACATAAATGGTTTGCATATTTTAAGACAGCAGGAATCAACAAGGATTGAAAATAAACTGTATATGTATGTATGCAGTTTATTTATAAATGTATGTTCCATTGAGATTAAGATCCCATTTTCAAAGGAGACCTGAATCTATGCAAAATAACACAAGATACTGAAAAGCATGATGTAAAATGGACACACTTATTACAAGATAGTTAATAGCTAATAATACCAGATAAGAAAAAAAAGTGCTAAAGCCTTCCCTGTGTGCTACGTTTTTGTGTCACGGCTTTATGCTGCAAATAACCTGCCATTAGTGTGGAATAAATGTGAGCTTAAGTTAATATCCTACTCAATGCTATCAGAAATTTATCTTGACCCCGAGTTAGTTTTTGTACTTTTACTCTTTTCTTTTATCTCCAGGCTTAAAGTGTAATCATTACATGTCTCAGCAAATCACGCCATTATCAAGACATGACATGCTAGTAAACGGCATGTGGGTGTTGAAATAATATTCAGTGCAGTCTGTATGCTAAAGGACTGAAGTTGGCTTGAATCCCCTTTGTCGGCACAAATCTTGAACTTGTGACTCCAGACCAGCTGGGATAGACTGCAGCTGTCCTTATGAAAGTGCTGTCTGACAGTATCAGTTTTATTATGAAGGGACAGCTTTGAACTCAAGTGACCCCTGGCAGTGCTAACTCAAAGAGTTGCTCTCAGATGTCAAACAACAGACCCAAAAAAACAAGAGAAATCGAGTTTAGGCATGAAGGCTGCAACATTTAAGAAAGTGGTAATGCGGGTTGGTGCATAAGTGCTGGGCACAAGTACTGGGTATGTGAGGAGATACTGAAAGCTGGGAATGTGGGTTTGCACTTACTGTGCAGAAATGATGGTGGGCATCAAGTTATGTTCCAGGGACACTGGCGGTGGAATATGGCGGTTTCTCTGGCTGTCCATGTACTCCTACATTTGATAAACAAAATGCTCATTACAAACAGAGACGTAATTTGGGGCTGGCCACAAATGATTTTGGTCGATGAAAGCATAGCGCATGATTTCACTGGAATACATTTCATTTTTTTTGGAACATGGAAATTTTTTAATTCTTTTCAATTTGTGAAAATCAAGAGACATACTTCAACACGACACCAGTCAATGATCAACCATTATTGCTGTAGTTCCAGTTGTGCAAACACTGACATAGATCTGTGATCAATCACCTTTAGAGAGAAGGGCTGGTTAAAATCAACACGGACGCAACCGTAGTTCTTTCTCAACATCCTGAACACTCCACATGCTATTCCCCACAAACTCTCATTCTTCTTGGGCTTTCCCTAAAAGGATAGAGGAAGTTGAACAGATTAGACTCAACACAACACAAGGTGTTTATCTCAAAACAAAAGACTGCTGTGTCAAAAATACTCTTGTCTGACAATATTTTCTCCCTTCATTAAGTCACAAATTGAAAAGCCAAATAATGCTCTATTCTTTTTCGCTTTTACATGACAAAAGAAAGCACCTGTGTTGCAAAAGCTCATACAAACAACACAGTCATCCAATGACTTACCAGCTGTTCGCTATTGTAGTTGCCCTCAATAATGCGGTCGTATGAGATGCCAACTGGCACCACCAGCACGTCTGCAATGGACCCGGTGCACAGTGTGTCAACCACGATCGACAGCATGCCTGCACGTGCTGGAGACGGCTTACCGCTGCGTGACCGGGTGCCCTCCAGGTAGACCTCCAAAAACTGCTGCTGCCGCAACAGCTCCTCTGTGTACTGGAAGAAGATTGATGAAACAGATAGAAATGCTCAACTGAGAAGGGTGCGACGAAGGTGAATGAAAAAAGGTGCCATTGTGTGTCAGAAGTGAGACAAATGAGCAGACGCTGTGTGTGAAGGTCAGGACACTTTTGGTGAAGATCTAATTTGCTGAAAATTTCCAATATTGTAAAACAGAAAATTGAATCAATTACAGGGCGGAAGTCAAGTAAAGCTAATGTGGGATGCAGGCTGAAGAACAGTTACAAGCGTGTGGTGTTGAGCAGCAGTTTGACCCCTGATACACAGTGCAGGGAACTAGTCACAGGCTAAGGTGGCCATGCTGTGTAATGATATCCTCCTGAGTACAGCGTGTACACAGCTGTCTCCTGCTATGCACTTTTGAGAAGAGAAGCTTGTCCTGAAATAGACCGGGCTGTAGCAAACAGAATGAGCTGTGAAGAGGACAGACAGCCAGGTTTAGTTTGCAGGTGACCAACTGGAGATAGAGCAGCACATGGCTTTTTTATTGCTTGCACTTCCGTCTATGGAGGAGTTTGGCTAATTACCTTTCTGTAAGTGACACAGGCATGCCAGATTAAAATCTCATCTTTTACCAAATTCTATTACTTGCGCCCCTTTCCACAATAGCAGTGGCAAGCTTGTGTAGACTGTTTGGCAGGATGTGAAGTA
The DNA here is from genome assembly GCF_021347895.1 of Acanthochromis polyacanthus. NCBI lineage: Eukaryota > Metazoa > Chordata > Actinopteri > Pomacentridae > Acanthochromis > Acanthochromis polyacanthus. The sequence goes on along the minus strand of NC_067131.1, from coordinate 10,168,169 downwards.
AATTATTGTTGACACAATGGGGAAAGCTGCAGCTCATCATCTCTAACAGCTGCTCATGTCTTTAGCTGATAACTCTTATCTTGGAGACACAATGCAAACTCATCTTAGAGGCACAATGCACAGGGTTGTGTTGCCTTCATTATTCACAACTCCTTCCAAAGGTGCAAACTAACAGTAATTTGCAACTCTGACAATTCATCACATCCACAGAGTAAACTTGTTCTTTTTTAGAATGCTCATTTACAGTGCTGTTGTTGTTGTTGAGGGATGCTACAAGTAGTTTTTGGTGACAAAGCATTAATATTCACATTAGAAGTCCTTGATGTCAGTACTCCTACAGAGAACAATAGACTGTTCACCCTCATTTATTAGAGAAAGAAACTGTAAAGACAAGAAGATTTGTCAGAATTGAAACTTTCCAACGGTCCTTGAGCTACTCATTAAAGTTCAGGGATGTTAAAGCTGAACTTGGTTCAATTATAGGCTGTGCTTACAAAGAGTCACAAAGAGTCACAAAGCGCAGATAGGCGACAAGGAGGGAAACAAATTAAAAATGTACGAAGTAAATTATCTATAGCATGAAGAACCACCATTCGTTTCTCCAGTATTAGTAACACCAGCGGACACTTTAAAAAAAACAAACTGAAATCAACACAAAAATGTACATTTTTCTATTATTGTACAATGAATAACCTAATAAATTCAACTTTAGTTTTTTCTATTTTCCTGTTGTTATACAGCTTTTCAGTTGTCATTACTTCTAGCCATAATTGTTCTGCTTCTATAGATGGGCAGGATTTTAAGTTGCAGTGAAAAATGATTCCACATTGAGCAAAAATGTAACAAAAACAAATAAAACCTCAGGAACTCAATGGAGTTCAAAGGGTTCATGTGCTTGTACCCAAATACTAAAGCTGACAAAAGCTTAAGATTCAGATTATTTTAGCCTCTCAGATTTCTTAAGCAGTCTATAGATACATTAAACACGCATTGGGGTTAAGTGTATTTTGTAAGTGTCAATGTTTAAATGACTGGCCAAGAAACCATGATAGGTGCTCACACCGACACTACTTTTAAAATTGTCAACATAAAACCTTAAAAATAGTGCTTAACTTACATTATTATACCTTCACAGCTTTACCCTGACTTGCCCTGGACTCCAGCAGTCACAGAAGACAAAGCTGTGACCATTTGTAGCAACAAACGAACACAACCACAAGGCTGCACATCTACTAATTATGCAATGCTGAAAACCTAAACTGAAATTACCAACAATGGTTCCAACTGAATTAAAAGTTAGTTGATATATAAAACTACCCACGATGCTAAAATTGAAAGAATCTAGTTCACTACAGTGAAGAAAAAGAGCCAAATACCATCTTAGTTTGAAAGCAAACACTACAGGATTGCAGGGGCCTCTTAAGAACTTCTTTATAAGATTAAATGCTATACTGAGTAAAAGTCAGCCATAATCTTCACTATAAATTAAAGGCAGGAACAGAGGGAAAAAATAGCTGGGCCAACATTATATAACAAAGGCTTTTAACTCCGTCATCACTCAAGAGTGAAAAGAGCACACAGAGCAGAAAGCATGCAGACAGCCAGTTTTTAATGTCTGCTTACTGCAGACTTCAACTTACTGCATGCAAAAGTGATCTGTACAAAATGTCTTTCTTTCCATTCCCAGTCTCCTCCATTTTCCGGCGTATGAAGAATCCTCCAAGTTTACGGATCAGGGTGCTGAAAACAAAGAAAGTTTTATCATGCAGCTACTATACCAAACCTGCATTGGCAACAAAGGTTTACTTATCACAAACATGTAACATACTGCTGGTCACTAAATGCATTTTCTAATTTCTGACCGTCCAGTAAGTACCAAAGGCCACTGATCTGGATAAGTGAGTGCCTGTGATTAAAAGGAGTCACTTCACTGCCCCCTAAGAAATTGTCCTCATTTGTTACATTTAATAATCGATTACTGCTGTCAGCTGTCTATGAGCTCAAGATTACGTATTGTCCTTTATCTAGCCACAGCTTGAATCAACACTCATAAGGAAAGATGATTCATTGTTGAGTTAGAATCTAGGTTGGATTGTCTGTAGACTTTACATATAAAGCTATACACAAAACAAAAGTGAGTCAAAAACTGCTTTCAGGCATCTAGTGTGAATTTTGAAAGTTTTACAGTTCAGTGTATTGAAATAGTAGAAGACTGTAGTTACTTATCCATCGTGATAAAACTTGCATGAAAGAAAGACAGCAGGTGGTCAAAGCTATTTAAAATAGTCATACAACATCAAACACTACTTGAAGCAGATTCAGGTGAAACAGATTCACAATCAACAGTCCAGCTTTCCTGTCTCTCTGATATACTTCCAGGGAATTTCCTGTCTTCGGATATCAAACTGATCTTTTAACTTACAGAAAGCAGAAGTACACCTGATTGCCAGGTGAGTCGTCACACAAGGCCTCGTGGTCTGTTTACCTGAGGATGGGGATGCTTAGGTTGTTCCCAGCAGCGATGTGTGGGGCTTTGATGTTATGACAGAACAGAATCAAAGTGATGAGCAGGTAGTCGATGTGAGATTTGTGAACAGGGAGGAAGACCATGGGCACATTTTGCTGCAAAGACAAGACATACAGTCGATGATTTTTAATACAAACATACAATTTCTTTAAATTAGTTTAAAGATGACAATGGATTTGTCTGAGCAGAAAATCAAGTCTTTTAATTTATTCTGTTACACTGAATATTTAACACATTTCTCATATCGGCAACATTAAAGAGCAGACAGTGCATTACATCCACATCATCTGCAAGTAACTATGTGCAGCACAGCACTTCTTTATCTGTAGTTAACAGACATTTAAATCATTAAAGCCTCTCTAGTGATCAATATTGAAAACCGCTCTGCTAATAGCTGGTTAGAAGTGGCTAATGGTCACATAGCAATCTGTGTGTAAGACTATGTGCATGTATTGTATTGTGTCAGTTTGTAAAATGTGATGTGGTGTGACTTTAGGTGTCAGAAATATATGTAGAATATTCATGGAAAAGACTATCTTGCACATTTTGTGTAGCAGCTCTTGCTCTGACACTTGAATCCATTTTTCTCCAGTGTGTAGTTGCTGCTGACCTCTGTAGCAGCTTTCTTGACCATTTCCAGTTGACCCTTGTGGATCTGGATGCTCCAGAAGAAGCCATTAAATAGCCTCAGGAGCACCCACCCTGTCAGCCTGAACGAAAAGAAAAGTGGAGATGGAGAACAAAGACAAAGAGGTAGATTCTACTCCAGAGCACATATTTAATCTTCTATTCTACAGTAAATGGAATTTTGCTGCAGTTTAATGGTGGGTGTTCTCTGAAGCTTTCCCTAGTAGGCTGAGATAAGATACTACAGTCTGGTGACTTCTTGAGCTGTGTTATCTCTAGACATGCTGTTTGTTTGCTGTTTATTTTTTTCATGTTATTGCCTCATTCATTTAACAGTGCTGCTGTTGCCCAGCAACTCCATGCTCACATTGTTTACACCAGGGACCAGCTGCTTGTGCTGAAACCAGCTGGCTAGCATGGCGACCAGAACAACAACAACTGACATCACAGCAGAAATGTGAGGAGGACTCGCAGAGGATGTAGAGGAGGGATGAAGAATTGACTGAAAAGAGCTCAGTCCAGACAACAGAGAGTGATGGAGAAGAGTACGTAGAAGCTGTATCTCTATTCTGTCACAAAGGGCAAAGTGAGATTACATGATCACAAGAGAGGTGAGCTAACAGCCCTAGTGAAGAATCAATTGGACTGTGAGTCTACTGATATGTGTTGCACAAAGACATGACTGTAGGAATTACTTGACATTCAGTCATTACTATTGACAGATTTCAGTTGGCTAGAGCAGACAAGAATACATCTGAAAGTGGCAGGGACAAAGGCAGGGGGTTGGCTGCTTTGAGTAACATAAAATGGTCACATTACTGTAAAGGAATGGATCTGCAGCCCCCATATTGAACTGTTAACTGCGAGGCTACACCCACACTACATGCCCGAGGAGTTTTTACATGCCCACATGGCTGTTGTTTACATCCCTCTCTTCCAACCTGGCCACTGCATGTGACATCGTCCAATCTGATACCGCCAGACTCCAGAGTCTCCACCCCAATTCTTTCTGGTATTCTTGCATAATTTTACGACTTCAACATTCATGAAATGTCACACAACAATTTTTCTTCGGGGATGAATACATTTCTCCTGATATTCCTATAAACCAACAATGTCAATACCTGATAAAGGCTGGTGAAATGTTGGCCACCATCTCTTGGAGGAAGGCCCTGGCTTTCTGCTTCACTTTACTGACAGCTTTGTGCTCCTGGCCAGACTGGCTGGCTGCAGCATCCAACTCTGTGGCTACCTTCACAATAGCAGTCTCCACCCTGCAATCAACAGAAGCAGAGCACAAACATAAGGCTGTCTTTGAGCCTACAGACACTATCATTCCCAACATGTTATTTTCTCTAGTGAAATTTTACTTATTCCTTATCCCAGTCCAATTACATAAATGCTTTTAGTTCCTGTATGGTTAAATAACAGTGATATTGCCCCGATTTGGGTTTCTACTCCCAGAAGGGCATCACATAAGTCTTTGTAATGGGTAACGGTTCCTTCTGATGTCTCACATTACGTGGACTCCTACCTGCTATTGTTGAGCACATTATCCACCACGTTTCTGGTGAACATGTCCTTGTGGACATCTCTCTCCATGACAAACAGCACATAACTCAGCCTGCGTGCCAACCAGCCTCGCTGTCTGCAGGAGAACACATAGATGCCCACATATAAGTGCAACATGTAAATAAGAAAACATGTTCTCAAATAGAATGTACACATGGCTACACTTAAGAAAAGAATAACATTTTGTATAGAATTTGCACAAAAACACACAGAATAAAAGGTATGGTTTAACTATTCATTTAAAAGTCCATCAGACTTCCACAGTTTTCTTGTGTTTTCACACACCTTCAAGAACCAGAGAGCAGCTCAGTCTGACATATCCATTACACATAGTATTCTTAATAAAGGCAACTGCTGTCCAAATGCCAGTTTTATTCCACTTTGCTGAGCTTACACATAACACAGTTCTGACAGTGTTAGCTCAGAACTAACAATATTAACTTACAGTCCATCTCTGTGTTCATGCTAATTCTGAATAAAACTATCTAAACTGGTTTCTGTTTTTCCCATGTAGTGACAGTCAAAGGATTACCTTGGAAAATCACACCATGTGGATTTACACCAAACCTGTGTTTACATTGTTTTGGGTTGAGGTATTATATGTTGTCTTCTTCTTTTGCCTGCTAAGGTCAGTCACTGGATGCATGTGTCCGGTGTCCACTGACAAACACTTTAAATTATTCATCTGTCTTTCCACTGTTTCACAGATCAGTCCTCTTGACTTAAAGTCATTTATTATACACAGGTTCAGAAGGCTAGTACCTGCCTGAACTCTACTGATTGTGCTACACAAGAGGAGTTTGCATGCTGGAAGGGTCATCGTTGACAAATACAAAACATGGAAATCTTCCATCTCAACATTTAAGTGCAAAGGTTGAATACTACATATAATATTCCTGTTGCCAGGCCAATGGACTGTTCAGAGGAAACGCTGTGGTAGAGAGGTGATAGATTTTCCTTTGCTTACCTCGTATGCGTCTCATTGATGTAGATGACGTTGCGCAGTCCCAGAGATGGAATACTGGGATTGAACAGTCTCTCCTGCAACAAAAGTCAGTGTTAGTAGCATTTTTAATAGAAATTCCATGTATGTTTTTCACCCTTCTCACATAAATATTATGAGAACGACAAAGCTTCTGCAAATTGAGTAGATATCCCGAAATGAGGTATCACTATTATTTAATTATCAAATCATAGCATCAAATTATAATTGGATAAAGAGAAAATGTTGAGGTTGATTCATATTCAACACATTTTCCTGGTAAATTGTACTTAAGTGGATTTTTTGTGTCTTCAAAAAGTCAGAATACATATATTTTGCCTGAGTGTATGCTGCATATTTGCTTTTGTTTGTGAACTTTTACATTAGAACACATGATACTCGTGTGCTGACTACTACTCAAGTTAAGAGTTAACTGTAGTGTAACTTTACCCAGCTCTGTGGTGTACAGGAATGACAGCAACGTCCCACAAAGGGCCTCTTTCTATTCAGCAGACCTTCCTTCCACGTGCTGGTCACACAGCGGAGGACTGAAGGGCTGGTGCTGCGGTCCTTGAAACACATGCAAACACAAATATCAATTAGGGTCTAAGAAAAAGCATCAAACGTGTCAAAGAACCTGTGCTTTGAATATATGTCAGCTAAGACGAGATGCATCGCTTTGAATCTGACAAGACATGTAGCCCTGATCCTGTAGGATGTTGCCGAAGATTGATTAAGGTCTGCGACTTACCGAGTCCTCGTTGGGATGTTTCCACCGGTTACACCACTGCTCTCCATTGTTGACCTGCAGCAACAAGCCATCGGAGAGCTCCATTGTCTCTGCTGTCCTTTCCTCTCCCTCCAGATCACACACCACTAGCTGGCAAGCTGTCAAGACACAAAATTTCATAGAGGGCACATTTTAAATGAAGTGACAGCAACCATCACTCCTGGCAAAATGCACATTTCCATTCTCTAATCACCCCTTTATTTACCTTACATTAGAAATTATTTTGACTATCGACCACAAATCTACCAGATTGTACTTCAAATAAATGATGCTCTTCTTAACAAACTACTGACAACAGATTATAGCAGATAAAAAAATGAAATGGGATCTCCAACTCCCACTGAATATTCTATCAAAATCCAAGCACCTCATTCCGTTGCTCATCCAGCTGTTAAAAACAGGAAAGTATTAAAAAAGTTAGGCTTCATATTTACAATGCAATATAATGGAAGTTTGTATTTCAACCATAAAATTGCCTTTTGATATGGGTTATTCTGCTATGTTTTGTCTTTCAACATCTTGGCCACTTTAACACATTATCTGCAGAATTATAAATACATGTATATGAATTTACACTTTTAACTAATTCAAGAAAATTAACTACACCTCCAGGTAATCTTATTCAAATGCATGATGTCAGATGTCACGTGAGAATTAAATCTTAAATGGAAACAAAATTTTAAAAAACTACTTACACAGCTTATTCTATTGAAGGAGAGGAGGATAATGAGAATGTGCTCAAATTTTATGAGGGGTCAGGTTATATTCTTTTCTTTTGGTGGGAAAAAAAACTTCAGTTCTCTTTAATATTCTGCTATAATGTATGCATGTGGCTTGTCACAAGGTGCGTCTGCTCAGCATTTTGATTGCATGAGGAATCAGATGTTACCAGCCTCACTGGCACCTCCCATATCACACTCCTGAGTTCATTGAACATGTTTACTCTGGTTAGACCTGATTTTCTGAGTAATGTCAAAATTACATTTGAATTACTCAAAACAATCAACAGCAGAAAATAAACACCCAAAAACCTGACACTGAACAAGCTTTTGGAGCAGTCAGGTGAGAAAAATTTCTGGATTCATTAAATTTATAGAATTTTGCCTCCTCTGCATACACACTCTATATATAATCATTAATTTCAGTCAAAGTTTTACTTCCCTATTTTTGTACCACATTTAGGGTAAGAGCTTCCTCTTTTTCTAAGCCACTCAAGCATCTTCAGACAAACAACTCACTTCTATAAATACAATCAAGATTATTTATCTCCTTTAAAAAAAGGTTCCCTTGACCGTAAAAAATTTCACATGACAAAAAATCTTGCTTAACATAGAAACTTTTAATTAAAATAAACTTTGTTAAACAAAGTTGCTCCCTATTTAATATCAATCTAAGAACCTCCAGCATCCGGTAATTAAAAGTTTTATCTACAGAAGCAGCAGTCACATTAGACAATCAGGTTTCCTCTATAACAGAAATGATCGGTTTATCAAAGGCAGCCGGTTGGTGTGAGCTCGCAGCACTTTATCTGAAGGTCAACAGCTGATACTTTGAATTCAAAATGTCAGTTTTATCTCCCAGCAAGCTGTGCAGCACTACAGTGCATCACATCAGGGGAACCAGGACAACTACCTGAAGATTACAACAGGAGTATTAATCACTGGGTTTCATGAGGGCTGGGCCATTTTTACTGCAGAAATAGCAAATGTGAGAAGTGATGATAGCTGACCAAAAAAAAAAACATCTTTATAAAGTATTAAACTCAACAGATACTCTAAAATGTTCACTAAATAAAATAGCAATCAATAGAAATAGCATAGTGGGAAGCTATTTCTTTAACATTTAAAAGAGAATTACTTTTTCTAAAAGTGAATTATTATCTCTCTAAAATAGCACTTTCTTTTTGCTACATATTAGTGGTCATACTATCTTGTTAAATTTCCATTACAACAGAGATGTGCTACACCAGGACTTGAATAAGAACTAGACAAAACAATAAAAAGCTTCTTAACTGGTGTATGATGTGGTGTTACTGGCCTTAAACAGCATAACCTTTGCTTTTCAAAACCCAGATAAGGGCATAGATGGATGTCATTGAGCAGGTCAAGATGCTTACATGCACAAACATGTAATCAATAGGCTGTTTTTGCTGTTTTGTGCAGATTTGCAGATTCAGAATGGGCCTTTGGGGGGTGACTATGCATTAGATGACCTAGCCATACAGGAAAGGTGATGAGTCTGCTACTAATTTAACAGAAATCTATGTATTTTCCTGTTATTTCCAACCATTTGATAAAAAATGTCTATCAAACTTGAGTAAATTAAACAATAATTGACTAAACTGCACCTATAACCTCTTTGGCAGACACTGAAACATCCTCTATAGAGAAAAAGCTCTGGGCTGCCCTTAGTTGTTAATTGAAAAGCCAGTTCAAGCCAGAGTTTTAAAGCAAATACATTCCAATTTATGAGAGAAAATGTTTGATGCAATATGAAAATAAAACAGTTTGATCAAATGTGCTTAACAGAAGTTTAACAAGATTACTGGAAGCAATAATTCAAAGATTTACTGCAAGCACTTATCATCATGGCTAATACAAGCAAATGCTACACTATTTGCACATCCACAATAAAATTCAGAGTTATGGTAGTCTGAGTACAAAGTTAATTAAAAGGAAACACTACGGTTAGTGCCTCGGATTAGTTTGGAAATGGGTTAGTGAGTCATTTTATCAGTGACTGCTCTCACATCAAACACTATACAGTATGTGTGTCAATGTGAGCAACAGTGTAGCTCCAACTTTCTGTAAGTAATAAGACTGAGAGAGACGGGAGACGTGCTCGCCTTTTGGCAAACATGTCCCAGCCTAATTGGTGTCCAGCAATGGATGAATGCACTTTGAGCCATTGTCCTTTTGCAGTGCTGCGGTCGTAGTAGGTGATATGCACACAGATGAGGGGGGGAAAGCTGGGTTTTCAAAAGGGTCAATGACCGGGAGTAGTCCAGTAGATGGGGTGACATTGTTGGAAGCAAAACAAAGAAGTTGAAGAATGAGGCGCTGGAGGGGGTTAAGTAACAGGTGAAGATAGCCTTAAAGCAGTATTAAAGTTTCAATACAAGGATACATACTATATGATTAAGAGTTACAATTAGAGAGTCACTTTTCTAGTCTTAAAAATAGAAAAAAATACTATAAATCTTAGCTTTTACATCATATTAAGTCATAAAAGTGTGTCACCTTGATAAGATTATAACAAGATAATATATGTTGTTATTTTGATATATTTTAGAAATACACAAATTCTTTTTTTGAGGCATGTAAAGTACCAAAATAGTCACTTTTCTTATTTTCAAATAGAAAATAAAATACCATCCATGTTATAATTCACATATCAATTCATCGGAGTGTGTCAGCATGAAAAGATAATAAGATAAAATAATCCATGTTGTTGCTATTTTAGGAATGTACTAACTGTTTTTGAGGCACGTACCGAACCAAGATCCATATTTGATTATCCTATTCAGACTCTAATTTCTAAATTAAGAAACACGTACTTAACATTTAAAAAAATAAGGTATGCAAATATTAATAATACATTTTAAAGGTGGAGTGTATAGATAAAGACGTAAGCAATCTTTTTTTTTTTTTTAAACCTCTACTGTTCATTCAGTTTCCGGGACTAGGTTAATCTGTCTAACACGCTCCAAGCCATCTGCAATAACCAGGTCAAACAGGAGAAGTCTCTTTGTGACAGATGGGCAGTGCAGATAACTAGCCGAGCAGACAACAATAGCACCAAACCAGGCAGCCTCACGTCTAGCCTGGTTCCACAGTAACGCCGTTTTGTTTGGTGAAATCACATATCTCCATCACATCTGGTCAAATTGCTCCAGCCGCTTCCCCTTTTTGGAGATTCATGTCAAGTCACTAAAGCCTGTCTTGGGGCTGTTTTCTCAGCTGCACACTGCGTGGCATGATGCTGCTGGAGCCACATGAGGCACATCTTACGCTGGGGCTTAAGTGACTCACAATGGAGTCCATTAAGCTAACCAGAAACCTAAAGATATAACGGGTAACACAACATTTATGTCAGTGGGGCAGACATTTAAACCCCCACATTGCCGAGGGTCCTCTTGAACTCAATGTCAATGAAAAGTTAACCGGCTAATGTAAGGTTACACTACAAAAACGACTCGAATTCAATGCACCTCTCGCCAGTTACAACTGTGTCCACGACGTCGTGTAAATTAGTGTTAACAAACCGTTTTGCTATCACCATGACAAGATACAAAGGGGTTTGTAGCAGTTCACGCCGGAGAGGAAGCTAGTAGCATTAGCCGGAGCTAACCGGGCTCGCGAGATAAACGGAATTTCACTTACCTTGAAAATTGAGTTCCGCTGACTCATATCTCAGAAATAAGCTCGTCGACAAAGCGGTGAATGTTTTCTAGCGTCCCCGACTATTAGCTGCATTAGCTGAGCTCTCCTCAAAGGACCGGGACGGCGGGGCTCTGACAGACCGGGATGTCTGACAGGAGGCTGGACCACTCGCTGTTTTGGTACAGCCAGCAGCCAACTGCCGGAGGTGCGGTTCCGCCAATAGCCAGTAGAGGGCAGCACTGTTCCAACACACAGCATACAGTAGCACTCATTTACTACAGCAGCTGTATGTACAGTAAAGATGGACCGATATTTAAAAAAATTATTTTAATTGTGTTATATTTATTTTGTTTTTATGTCCTAATCATTTTAGAGTAATCACGAAAGATATATGACCAATATTTGGAACCTATGTCATGTCATGTCTTAACCCTCCTGTTGTCTTCATTTACGGGCACCAAAGAATATTGTTTCCTTGTCTGGAAAAAATCCAAAAAAATCAGCAAAAAAATCCCCAAATTTCTGAAAATTTGCAAAACCTTGAGGAAGAAAATTCCAATAATTCATTCAAAGTTTTATTTTTAAAAAATCCCCCAAATTTGTTAAGAAAATTCTTGTAAATATTTTCAAAAAAGGGCTGCACAGTGGTGTACTGGTTAGCACTTTTGCCTTGCAGCAAGAAGATCTCTGGTTCAAATCCCAGCCTGGGATCTTTCTGCATGGAGTTTGCATGTTTTCCCTGTGCATGCGTGGGTTGTTTCTCTGGGCATTTCGGCTTCCTCCCACAGTCCAAAAATATGCTGAGGTTAATTGATGACTCTAAATTGTCCGTAGGTATGAATGTGAGTGTGATTGTCTGTCTGTATATGTAGCCCTGCGACAGACTGGCGACCTGTCCAGGGTGTCCCCTGCCTTTGCCCGAGTCAGCTGAGATAGGCTTCAGCACCCCCTGCGACCTTAGTGAGGATAAAGCGGTATATATATATATATATATATATATATATATATATCACCCCCACACACACATTTTCAAACTTTATAACGGGTCAATTTTGACCCACAGGAAGTATGGCCATAACTGAACATGTGAAATAGAAATAGGAGTGGTTATATTTAGTTAAGATAAGATAAGGTCAACTATACTGATGCCACAGTGGGGAAAGTTCACCATTACAGCAGCTCAAAAGACAATGGTATAAGGGCAGCATGAGAATTTATTAAAAACACAGTGTAAAAATTGAAGAAAAAAAAGCACAACAGCAGTCTCACCAGCTTCAAACCAAAGACCGAAAAAGTGCTGGAGCGTCTACTATAGAAAACAATAAAAGAAAAGCTCAAAATTCAAGAAGGTCACTATTAACAAAGAGAAGGGTCAGAGCTGCTGTAACTGGCTGCCACTTTACTGTTTTCTTTTCTATAGTAGACACTCCTGCCTTCTGACTTAGCCATTAGCTATTAGTATAGCCTTAGCCACTTCAAGAGAAGCTATTTTCCCCGATTGTCACAAAGGCTTGTTTTTCTTGTTAAGTTTGTACAGTTTCTGCTTGAAAAAAATCTGAGACCACAGAATGACTACTGACGGAGAGAAGCGGCTGAGTCAGACCTGCAGTATCGCTTTTAATTTATCAATATTTTGACAAAAGAAAAGAAACCAATTGGCCTACCAATAATCGGAAAAGTGCCAGATGTTGGCCACAATAATTGGGCAGGCCGCTATTCAGTGTGTCTCTAATACACAGCTGTGAACACAAGTTTAGGTAAACTTGCCTTGAATTTCCAATTACTCCCGTAGCTCTCAATTTCCTCTCTCTATAAAACACCCCTAAGGTGTTCTATTAGATTCAAGACAGGAAACACATTTGGGTACTTGGCTTTCATTTTTTAAAATTCTCTTTAGAAACCTCTGACTGTTATCATGCTGGAATGTTCATCTTCAAGCTTCTGGAGTCTCGAAATCATCTTATCAGCCAGTGTTTTGGTATAAAGGTCATCTCCCCAACACATTTTGCTCTCATTCAGCCCCATATCATCACATTCTCACCTCAATGCTTCATTGTCAGGACTATGCATTCATTGCGGTGACCATGACCACGTTCACAGCAAACTTGCTGGACTTCATCTGAGAAAAGTGTCATCTTGCAGTCTTTTTTGCCAAACAACAAATGGGAGTGCTCTTCTTGGATGCTGGCCACAGTGTTATTTGTGTGTTTGTGTGTAACTGACACATTTTCACTTGTCTTAGGCAAAACAATGTAGTATATTATAACTTAATAGCCTTTGATAGATTTTCATATCGATTCTTATCAGGTACTGCCAGTTTGTTCATGTTTCTTTGCATTTTTCTGCTGCAAATCAAGCAGTGTTCTCTTTGATTAAGGATTATAGAATAAAGAAAAGAAAGGAACAGTAAGTCTAATGACAAAATCATGTTTTACATTTTATGTTTGGGCAAAACAGATACAGTAATTTGAAAAATTAGAAATTAGAAGTTACAGCAATGCAAGCTTTTTTAATCTGAGACTGAAGTACGTTGAACTTGAAAAGGCATTAAAACTAATTGCTGATTAAATTTTTATATTTTTATCAAATTCCATTTTTACCAGCTGAAGCAATTCATTTAGGCTGATTAAACTTGATCCAAGTTTTCACCAGTTGAGACTTGAAATTAAGGTTCTTCTTGTGTATTTCCTCAGAAAAAGTGATTTGAAACTGCTTTGACCTTATCCTGTTGCCAACATTTCTAAGCCCAAACATTTTCTGTAATGCTAAAAAGTGCATCACAGCTCTTGCACTTGGATATTAAAAAAAAAAGACAATAATGCAACTAGAGTCATGTCACCTGGCACAAGTAAGAATGAATGGGGAAAGAGACATATTTATTAATTCCTTAAAGCCACTTAACTGATGTTAGGAGTAGAACTTTGTATAGAATTCTATCAGACTGCCAAATAAAACGTGACGGAGATTCCCCTTTAGGCCACAGATTCAAGTTAAAACAAGTTGAAATATCACCGACAGATTCCTTTGAATGAACGTAAGACGGCAGGCTGCTGTGACGCAGTCGCTTTCATTTTCTCTCTGTTGGAACTTCCCGTTTATGAACACGCTGCAATCACTGCTTTGATTGGTGACTGATTATTATGAGTCCACACAGAAGCAGTGATGCAATTCCAATAGTTTAGCAACAAACAATGTGTGTAAATGGAAAACAGCCCAAAATCCTGATTACTTTTCAATCAAATATAAACAACTTTAGATATTTGCAGTTGTATGCCAGACACACCTTAATTTTCAATGCAGGAGCTGTTCAAAATCTTATCATTTTGGTGTTTTTATAAAATAGTATTACTAGTATTTTATGCCTTTACTCTCCTTTATGGGAATTTATTTTGTCATTAGGATGCAAAATGAAATCTGAAAGGTGTGACATACCTGTAATGCTAAGGTGAAAGCCACAGTTCAGCCAGGGTTTCCCTACAGGTATGTCAGGAAAGTGAAATAGGTGTGCTCTGCTTTAAATAAGATGCTGCAAGACTGCTCCATCAGAACACCAGGACACATCCGATCACAGTTTGATCAATACAAAGGAAATTTCTACCTTTTTGAAAATGCTCAACAGGATTTTCTTTGCGCTCCTTTTTGTCGGTCTGTGCAGTTCAGGATCCTCGCTGAACTGCAAATGGATGGAAGGTAAATTCAAAGAGCTCAATAAAGAGATGCTGGACCTACTGCGCACCATGGTAAGTGCACAACTTTATATGTTGTTTGCAGTGTTTGGGAATGTTTAATGAATGTGCTTTGGTGTCTGTTTTCTTTAAAACATGATGATGTTTGTGTGTAATCCAGGCTAATAATTCTACCAACACCACTGAGGAAGGGGAGAACACCGTGGCTTTCCCTCACAAGCTGTATAGCCATGCATCCAACGCATCGGTGAGTTAGAAGTGCACAAAAATTGAAAAATATTAGTGTGTTATCAGTTAGATGTGGTATTATTTGTGTAGCTTTCTATCTAAAAGTGGCATAAATGTGCTCCTGTAGTAATCTGTGGCTGCTCTTCTTCTTCTTCTTCCAGGCTACAGACAAACTTGCGTTTGTAGTTCAGACTCTGGAGGAGACAGCTGCCCTGTTTGAGGAGGATCACAGCGCTGCATCATGGGAGGACAGCACAGTGGACAAGTTTCTCACTGTTGTCAACAGACAGGCTGATGAATTGAGCTCCTGTGTAAGTTTCAGAAACACCATGAACTCAAGTCCTGACAGACCTTCATACATAGGCAGGTGAAGCAAATTTCTAAATATATTTTTATTTTCATATAATTATTTCAGATTGGGAGCCACAAAAAGAAGAACACGAAGCTTCACATGCATTTCAAGAGACTCTCAGGTCACATCCTGAAGAAAATGGTGAGTCTACGTCTTAGCTTACAAAATCTAGTATTAGATATTATGTGATTTATTTCATTTGAGCAATTTACATTAGCCAGTTTAAAGGTTTACAACTTACTACTTACAACTACAATTTACTACTTTTAAAATTCTTGCATGTTTTAATATTATTATTATTTTTTGTGTGTAGGGCCACAGCGCTGACGCCTGGGAGCTGATCAGGACGAAAATTGAATTTCATCTGATGAGCGCACATCTCCTGGCTTCATCTCTTCGCACTGCCAACTAAAATCTGTCCGTCACATGAAGAATTGATTTGTTTATTAATTTATCTATGTAATTATTTATCTATTTATTTATCTATTTATTGGATTATTTCTGTATTTAATAGTTTTTCAATTCCAAAAAATATTAGTTTGTTTTATTTATTTTACTAATTTAACTATTTATTTATCTATTTATTTATCTATTTATTGATTTTTTGTATTTATTAGTTTAATAATTTATCTTTGTCAGTTTGTTTATTCTTTTTAACGTTTTATTAATTTAAAAAAATATTTGTTTGTTTTATTTATTTGTTTACCAATTCAACTCTATATTTATTAATATATTTATTTATCTATTTATTGAATTGTTTCAATATTTATTAGCTTAATAATTATTTTATGTGTCAATTTGCTTCCTCTTCTTCTTTTTAATGTGCATTAAGCAAAGTTGTTTTTACCATGACACAAGCAATAAATTTGTTATGTCTTTGAACAAATAGAAATGTTTCCATTATGTTTATTCTTCTTCCATTAACAGAAGAGAGGCTGATTTTTTTTTTTAAATCAATACACTGGGTAAAGCCAGCAACACATTTATTTAAACCTGCGGGATTTTTTTGTGCCAGATATCGCTCAGAAAACAAAGTCACATAACAGAATAAATGCAATGCCTAACAGAAAAGAAATGAGACATAAGTATGATACATTTCTGAAACTAAGTAAGCTAAAATAAGGCTAAAATAGAAAAGTAATAAGTAATACTGACAATGATTCTGAGGCAGTAAACTAATATTATACATGATAATGAAATATGGCACATAAAATTGGACGATCACACATTGAAATATTGCACATGAAAATGAAATGTTACACATGACAAAGAAATATTGCAGATTAAAGTGAAACATTTTTTACCTGAAAAAATAAATATTACACATGGCACTGAAATAATGCAAATTACAGTGTCATATTGTAGATGAAAATTAAATAAAAAGAATAATTTAAAATGAAATTGAAATATTACACATGAAAAAGAAAAGTTGCATAGAAAATGAAATATTACACATGATTATGAAATATTGGAAATGAGATTGAAATATTGCACATGAAAAAAAATGATATTGCACATTAAAAAAGAAAATATTACACATGATACTGAAGCTGATATTGCACAAATATTGAGAAAAGTAATATTCAGAATGACTTTGATATTATTGTTCAGATTTAAGTGTCACTTAGCCTGGAGCAATGGCTGACGAAACCAAACATCGGAGATAATCATTTCTTGGAACATGAGTGCAGTGCGCCCTACAGTGGTCACATATTTACACTACATTTTATCGGACTGTACCACTATTTTAGAATGGGGGATGTCTCCGCACGCTCAAAATAACGTTTAAACACAATAAACTTGAATTATATATCGTGGTGAATTATTTCTCTAAATTAAATGTTCAAACTTTGCTTAACTCTTTAATTAATTCTGAAATTTATGATTTTCTGGTACTGCCACAGTAGAGTCACCCACGACGATGGCTATAATGGTAGCGACTTAAACGTTCTATTTCCTTCGTTTCTACCAAGCTAACGGCAGCCATGAGGTAAGGAAGATGTATGAAATTTAAATAAGTGTTTTTAATCTAAGCAAAGCATTCACAGTGTGATCGCTTTTGTTATTTTCTACTACAGGCAAAATTCTAGCTGTGGCTGACTTTGAGTAAAGTCATTTGTTTGTATCAGAATGCGTGTTGGGCCTGTGGTGGTGGTAAGCTAATTATGCTAAGGTAGCCGAGACATGTCACAACATGACACCAAAGCACCATTGGAACCGAGAGGCGAATGGCTGAGATATGGCGCACTTTAAATATGTGTCTAAACAGTGAATGAATTGAGTTGAGTAAAAGCAAATTCTAACAATGAAAAACAGTCATTCAGGCAGATAACTATGCTTGTTTCCAGTGCCTCGTCAGTGTAAATTGGGGTCCCCACAGTTGGTTTAGCTAATGGGTTCTTATGCCATTTAACGTATGTCATGTTCTGTATTAAGCCCTACTTGTTCAGTTTTATACACACTACTTAAAGCCATACCTGTTGTGTCGTTTTGAAACCGTCAAGCCTACTATGTCAAAACCTTCTACTTCTCCAATCAGAAAGCTAAATCAGTAAAGATCACGTTGCTGGACACTTGTGAATCAGTCATTAGTCTGCCGTCTCCCATAGAAACCAGTTGTCACCTTACTAACTGTTGACAATCGTGTGTTTTTATTAAACCAACCATAAACAGTCAGTAAACCTTCGAAGCTGTTGGGTTCATGTGACATTGGTAGTTGAGATTTCCTTGTTTTCAGTGACGCCTTCCCCTTTGAGCGTAACACCATTCTTCACTATTTTGAATTAAAAGACAATTGGAGTGCTTGTTAATGTCATTCAAGTTTACTGCAATCCCTCGACAAAGCAAGATATAATCTTGGGCTTTGAGAAGGACTGAGGGACAGCTGACATTTTGTAGAGAAGGAAAATATTTGATAAATCTGTAAAGCGATCAACAATTAAAATGGCTGATTGCTGCACCCTAGAATTTAGTGTTAACTATAACATGGAAATACCAGTCCATGCTGGCTTTAACTGGAATTGCTGTCATCTTGTTTTATAGTTTTATTTCATAGATAATCATAAAGGCTCAGTAGCAGTGTGTGTAAGTGAAATTCTGTAAACTAAAATGTTGATTTCTTCTAGCATGCTCAGGCTCCAGAAGCGCTTGGCGTCCAGCGTCTTGCGCTGCGGCAAGAAGAAGGTATGGCTGGACCCCAATGAAACCAATGAGATTGCCAACGCAAACTCTCGTAAGTTCATTTGCTTTGCGTTGCAGAGTGCTCTGTTTTGTAGATTTTTCATGGGTTCTAGACTGTCATTTGTTCTCTTTACTAAATTGCATTTGTGCTGCAGGCCAGCAGATCCGCAAACTGGTGAAGGATGGTTTGATCATCAGGAAACCTGTGACCGTTCATTCCCGCGCACGTTGCCGCAAGAACACCCTGGCACGCCGCAAGGGACGTCACATGGGTTATGGTGAGTAATGTCACTAGTATTGTCCTTTTCCCATAGTTCTTTAAATGTAGCATTACTTTGTTTTCACAGAATTATGTTTAGAGTTGTGTACTTTCACCTGCTAAGTTGACAAAATAAAAGCCGTTGCTCTTTTTGTTTTTTAAAAAATTGCTACATCTGGTAGCTGCATGTCTGCAGATTTTATGGAATTGTTTGATTACTGTTGCAAATAGTAGTAGCTTTGTAATTTCAGCATGAACATAACATTACACCTCTTCGTTCCCAGGTAAGAGAAAGGGTACCGCCAATGCTCGTATGCCAGAGAAGTTGTCATGGATGCGGCGCATGAGAATCCTTCGCCGCCTTCTTCGTCGCTACAGGGAATCCAAGAAAATTGACAGGCACATGTAAGTGTGAATCTCAGCACTCATTCCTGGAAAATTAGCCACTGTTGGTTGAATTCCAATTCCAGCCTGAGGTGTTTTGCTTTGAGATCTAATGAGGTGTTTTTTGTGTTCTCCAGGTATCACAGTCTCTACCTGAAGGCCAAAGGTAATGTCTTCAAAAACAAGCGCATCCTGATGGAGCACATCCATAAACTGAAGGCAGACAAGGCTCGCAAGAAGCTTCTCGCGTACGTTGCACCTATTTGTACAGATTTTTTTCCCCCTTAAGCCCAGGCGTGTTGATATTTGTTCACTCTGAAATTAATCTGTGTTCACCCCTCTTTACCCACCCAGTGACCAGGCTGAGGCTCGTCGCTCAAAGACGAAGGAGGCCCGCAAACGCAGAGAAGAGCGTCTCCTGGCCAAGAAGGAAGAAATCATCAAGAACTTGTCAAAGGAGGAAGAAACTGCGAAGAAATAAACTTCCAAAATATGTTAAATCTTGTCAGAATCAAAGTTTTGTTGGTAATAAATTTGGATAGACTAAACTCATTATTTTGTGATTATTGATGCCTCCCTGTTATCGGCTGTCGTCTCGGTATCAAAAATATCTTAACCTGAGGCATTTAACGGTACAGTAGAGTGTTAGTCCTAAAATTTGTAAAATAGCTTTTGTGCTGATTTACACCTAAAAAAAATTGGATCAAAATATGAACATTTCAACACTTGTAATTCACTGGCAGAAGATTTGAATTCTTTGGATTTTTTCCTAAAGGTCCAACAGATGGCAGCAGAGCACCAAATGCAGTTGCAATCAGATGACTGAGGATTAATTTCAGTCAGACAGGGCAGTATAACTGAAAACCTATTAGCGACTGTGCTAACAAGTTAAAACTTTGGTCAGTTTTCAGTTGGATACTAGATCTACTCAGCAGCAGATTGTTCTCAGACTAAAACTGAATGACTTTTCATCGGTAAAATACAAAAACAGCTGCTTAATTGGCCAATAGCTCATAAACAATAGACACAAAATACTATGAATTAGAATACATGTATTGCTTGTCTCTTAAATTGCATACTGCAGACTGGTGTTCACTCAGGAGAACCACTGCAAGCATGTATTTCTAGGAATAAAGCACGATCAACAGTTTATCCACTCTCTACAAATGCATCTTTTATAAACCACTTTCAAAAACATCCATAAATATAACATTTAATGTTTTGCTGAGTCAAGGATTCAAGAAGTGTGTAGAACACAGCTTATTTATAGTTTTATTTTGGACCTGTGTGTTCTGCCAAGTTGGGGTCCTGGGTGTGGTGCCCACTCTGCCAAAATAATGTCCAAGCACAGAAAACCCTCACCAAGCTGACAGCTTAAAAGATTATCTGTCAGAGTTTATTAACTCAAGGGTTCTACTTTATGGAGTCTTGTTCTATAAAACAAAAACAAACAAAATAATAGAATTATCAGGAAAAGAACTGAAACACCTCATGTGGCAAAACCTTTCATTGTGCAAACCTTGTCTGTTCTGCGTTTCCACTACCTGCTCTGGAACTGCACAATCTGCTTTTTAGCCTTATCCGCTAGGTGCACTTTGCACATGGAATTGAGCTTAAGCTTGCCATAGTTGGCACTGATCCAGTACCCCTTGAGAGATCTCAATTAATATTAAGTTATTAGCAAATTCATCTTAATTCAACCTTTTTTCTCTGCCTCACATTTCCTGAAAGCAGGGAAAAGCAACAAAGCCACAGCAGCATAGACGACTACATCACACCTCCACACCAACACTGTCAGCCACATCAACCCTGCGCTACCGATGCTGCATCCAGTCATCCAGTCATTTTCACTTCTTGCTTGGGCCGTGAAGGGTGCCTTCTTTCATGCACACTGGAAAAGGTGTGACTGAAGTGTCTGCAGATGCATCTATTGATAAGTGGAGACAGGCTGCTGTGTGTGTATGTGTGTGAAAATGAGAAAAATAAAGTGATTCTCCTTAAGACTGCTCAAAGCAAATGGAATGATAAAATGAGCAGTTCAGATCATTAGTGACTAGAGTTTAAAGAATTTATTTTCTGGTAAATCAGTAGTCCTGTAGATAATTGTTGGATATCTAATAACACAGGTAGATACTAAATTTACTTACGTAGTAGGAATCTAGACAAGCAGTTGTGAACAAAATTTACATACACTTTTGAAGAAAATGCATATTATGATAGGCTTGAGTTTCCAATGACTCCTATAACGCTTAATTTTCTATGACAGTATGATCAAAACACATACTGTATGTATTTGTCACAAAAAAAAAAAAAACAATTATGTGTTTAGGTTCCTTCATAGATTTAATATAGTTTTTTTGGGAAATGTGAAAAAATCTGCTCAGTGAAAAATATACATACAGCAACTTGAATTGTTAGTTTTGGTTTTGAAGAAAGTTGTGTTAATCAAATTTTCTTAGTTGCATGGCCTCCTAACTTCCTGTGAGTGTTTATGATTGACTACAGCTGCTGACTCTGAGCCAATTTAAACTGGGCCTATTTGATATAGACTCGGCCACAAACACTAAAATGGGGAAGTCTAAGCAACTGAGTAGAGATCTGAAGAAGCAAATCAATAACTTCAACCAGCCAGGGAAGCTACTACAGATGCCAAAATCATCTGTGCAGACAGTTCTTTCTAGCATAAAGTTCATGGTACACTTGTGTTAATGCCGCAGTCAGAGAGAAAACACAAACTATCACCTGCTGCTGAGTGACAATTGGTCAGGATGGTCAACGGCCAGCCAAGAATATCTAAAAAGCAGATCTGCAATGAATTAGAAGCTGCTAGAATACAGGTATCAGCGAGGATTTTGCTCGCTCTTCCTCCAGAAACGGCACCTTAAAGCTTGACTGAAGTTTGCTGGTGATCACATGGACAACAGAAAGTCCTTCTGAAGGAAAGTTCTGTGTACAGATAAAACAAAAATGGAGTTTTTTTTGCCCACAATGACCAGAAATATGTTTGGAGCAGAGAAGATGAGGCCTTCAACATCAAGAATATCATATCTACCATCAAGCATGGTGGTGGCAGTATTATGCTTTGGGGCTGTTTTTGACACAGTTGGGTATTTCAACAAGACATTGACCCCCAAACACACTATTCTCCACAAATTCTTGACTTTAAACCCTGTGGAGAACCTATGGACCATGCTGAAGAAAAAAGTCTGTTAGAAAACGAACAAATTTAGTTGAACTAAACCAATTCTGTCAAGAGAACCGATCAAAGATACAACCAGAAGCTTGTGGATGGCTACCAAAAAGCACCAAATTTAGATTTAAAAAATGGCCAAGGAACATGTAACCAAATATTAGCATTGCTATATGTATATTTTTGATCCTTTTTTTTTATCGTTCACTGTCGCTGGAAACTCAAGATTGTCATGATATACATGGTCTTCACAAGTGTATGTAAACTTTGTTCACAACTGTACCTGCCTTGGAGTGGTGACTTCCTGTTCACTGGTACATTTATTTTCCCATTACCATTGCTAATTTTATTATTAGCATTACCATATCTTTCCATTTAGTCTGGATGGTGGTTGCTGGTGTGTGTGGCTCATTTACAGTCATGCATAAACAATAGACTGGCTTTGAAGAACCCTCATATTTTAAAATCTGGGTTTCACAGACCTTGAGTAGCTGGAATGAAGCTTTACGGGGCGTAATGTACCTGATATCCTGATTTAATTTGGATGAACAGTGGCTCCATACACTGTACTTTCACTAAAAATATCATTTAACTGTATGCAGTCATTACCAAATGGATCTGCAGCTATAAAACCATCCGTATATATAAATAAATGTGAGATCTGCAGGGAGATGTCATCGGGATTACTGAAGGAGAAAACAGCCTTTGTACAGTGAGGCCATTTTGTAGCTCTATTAATGAGTTTCCTCATTACCAGGAGGCACTCCTATTTCCTGAAGCGTGAGCCTTAATGGGATTAGATAAGGAGAGGAATATGAGCTGAAACGAAGCGGCTCTCTTTATTACAGTTGGCCTTGAACCCGGGCTAAACAAATGGGGCCACACTGAACAAGAGTTCAGGAGATCTTTAATAACAATCGAGATGAGGCGATAGAAGTAATTAAAGGCAGATTATTTTTAAATGTAAAAACAGTTATCTAACAACTAAATACATCACCTCACTCTTGCTAGTTTGATGACCTTCTTAACATCGTGTTTTTCTTCCTTGTGCAATGGTAAACCGTTTGTCTTTTCATTCATTCATCATGTGCAAACTGACTGCTAATCCGAATATTTCCAGCTACCAGGAGATGTCCTTGGATTCACATATGGGAGGTTTAGAAATGTCAAACGGTCACAGTTAAATATAGAGCAACAGTATTAACCTCCTGCTTTGATCTTATCCTGCTCACAATTATTTTTATTTTCTCTTCCATCACATGTCCGGTTCACTTTATTACCTAATAGCTTTGGTCAATAGATGGAGAGATACAATGTCACCAGAAAGCGCAAGGAGGTTTAATTCTCTCATTCATGTTTCATGATTGAAAAAGGGATTAATAACGGTCACTGATGCAGATCAATCAGACGGACTGTCAGTTCTGTCAGATTCTATACAGATAGATGCTCAGTCCTGTCTTCTGAAAACCACGTCCTGTGCTTTTACAGTCTCACTCTGCTTCGAACAATTGTGAAACACACTAGACAAATTTAAGTAATTTTGGAATAATTTTGAGCCATTTTGATCAACATTTAAACTATAATATTCTTTTTGATAATTTTCAACAGATCAAGATGTAATTTTCAAAAAGACTGTTAATTGTTTTCTGTTATTTGGGACATCAGTGAGTCTTTTGGATTTTTTTATTTGTCATTTGTGACAGGGTTTGTTTCATTTTGGAGACGTTTATGCCATTTTGGCCAATTTTGGACCAATTTTGAACACTGTGTTTAATTTTTGGCCAATTTTTTTTGACAGATTTTGTGTCATGGGAATTTTTAACTACTTTTGGACAAAATTCCAGTCATTTTGGCCGATTTGAGAAAACTTTGGGAGAAACTGAGACCCATTTTAGATAAATTTTGAGTCATTTTGGTAAATTTGAGAATATTTTTGGACAAATTGTGAGCCATTTTGAACATGGTTATGTTATTTTGGACAAATTGTGAGACCTTTTTGACAAATTTTAAACCAGTGATGACTTGACCAGATGAGATATGTAATCCCAAGGGTCTGATGGCCATGTCTTGCCGCATGGAACTTGATCAGGCACAGCTCAAAGAAACATGAAGTCTCCACCATCCTCTGGGACAAACGTAGGGGTTGAATTTGATGCCAGCCAGGTGGTTTTTCTTCCTACAGTTCTTCATTCCTTTTCTCTATCAACTTCATGTTCTCCTCCATGTCTTCCTTCTCCTGCTGCAGTTCCTTCTTCTCCTCCTCCACCTCCTCTCTCTTGGTGACCTCCTAAATGAGCTTCTCCTGCAGAATGCTAGATTTGGTCATCTGGACCTCTTACTCTGCTGGAGTACAGCTGCTATGTTCCACAGCTGCTTCTTGGTGTCACTAAGCATCACAGAGAGTCTCTCCATCAGATTCTGGAGGATTTACTCATCCTTCAGCTGGTTGGACTCAATTTTTCTTCTTACAGCATGCTGTACTTGATCTTTCTCCTCCTCAGATGCTCGTTCAGCATTCTGATTATGGTTTTGTAACTGCAGCTGAGTTGATCAGCCTGTTCCTTTCTTTTGGCCGCTGTGCCCATGTGCTCTGTGAACAGCAGGGCTTCATTCTGCAGCATTACATTCTTCTCCTCCTGCATTATCTCATTCTCCTCCTGGAGCTTCTGATTCTCCCCCTGGAGTTTATTAATTCTCCTCCCTCAGTTGCAAATTCTGCTCCTCCACCTCCTCACTGAGTTTCCTCTGCAGAGCAGTCAGCTGTTTTGTTCCACAGCTGTCGCTTGGTGTCAAAACATTTTGTTTAACACTCTACATTATTTATTATACAAAATTTCTAACTAAATTAAACATTAATGTAAGAACTCTGCAGTATAATTTATTATATATGCACTTTACTAATTTAAATAATAAAGTTAAGAGCTTACAATATTACTTACACAAATTTATCTGATTGCTGGTTTGTGTCAGCTGGGATAGGCTCCAGCACCCCCCGCGACCCTAGTGAAGATAAACCGGTGTATAGAGAATGGATGGATGGATAGTTTGTGTCATTCTGGACAACTTTGTGCATCACTAGGGACAAAATTCAAACTCATTTTGGACCATTTTTGATTTCTAGGACCTACAATACACGAAGTATAACTACATTGACTACTAATAGACAATTGTCAGCTGCTGCTTTTGAAAAGGGCAGGTTGAATGCTGTTGTCTCCTGGGTTTTCCTAAGCTGCCAGTGATTCGAAGTGGCAGCTTTCTGCTCACATTTGTTGAACCTCGGGCGACTGTCATTGCTTTCATGCTCCCTTGTACTATTTACACTGAAAATACGGCATTCAGTAAGCAGCTCTACTGTGAAACATACTACTGTGGAATTGTCATACATATGGTTGCTATGATCAAAGCTAAACCGTTCTGAAATCCCAGAGGGTTACAACTTGAGTGAAATCATGAGCAGACCAGTTGGAACTGATGCAAAATGTGACTCACAGATCAAAGTTTATGCTCCTCAAAATTGAAAAATAGTTACAAATATGTATTGTTAAAGTCTTATTTGAGTGCAGTGCCAGGGCCAGACAGTTTTTATGTCAGTGGCCATCACTCCAATTGGGCAGGCACAATGAGTTGCTGTTTTTGGTAATTTATGTCACAGGAAATGCAGGAAAGACTCTCACGGAGAATCACCTGAGAATTAATAACCTTTATAATGTGACCCTCATTTGATAAGTAATATAGTGTCTCAAAAAGAGTCCACATCGCAGGAGATAAGTTGACTTAAGACCTGTCAAAAGTTTTCTTGTAAGGGTCAGGACAAGCAGTAGTTGTGACTTCACACTAAATCCATACAGCCTTTGGTTTCTCTCATTTGGCTGCAGCTTCTGGGTCGATATTGCGTTGTTCTTTAGTTCGTACACCTGGCGTCACAACCAGGTTCTGAAACCCATTGTGGAAGCCATCAGCGTGGGAATCAGACGGTCCCGTCCCACCACCCAGGCAATCGCCTTCATGAAAGCCGGAGAACAGCTGCATAGAACCACAGGAGCCACAAACCCAACATGATTCCTAGCAATTGGACAGGACTGGCAGCTGTCTGTCGACCTGGAGAAACAGCTTAAGTTCCCCCAGTACGTTGTTGCAACCACTCTGAGGCCAGACATCCTCCTGGTTTCAGAGGAGACGAAGACCATCATCCTGATGGAGGTGACAGTGCCGTGGGAGAACTGTCTGGACGAGGCCCACGAGAGAAAGAGGACCAAATATGAAGGGTTGGTCATCAACTGATGCGAGCAGGGCTCGAAGGCAAAGTGTATGCCCATCAAGGTTGGCTGCAGAGGGTTTGTGGGGCAATTATCACTGGAGTGGAGAGGAGAAGAGCCATCAAGAACATCACGGAGGAAGCAGAGAAAGCCTCAAGAGGGCTCTGGATTACGAGAGGAGATCCATGGGGGGTAGCAAACCCCACCTGAACACAAGCCTGGGTGACAGTGTCTGATGCTGAAAGACCTGAAAGACCCGAGAGTGTTCAGGAGCATCCAAGACATGCATTCTGTCAAGGTACCACTTATTTTCAGAGCTCCTTAAAGTAGGTTCTTTAAGAGTCTGTATAAGAGATCAACTACATCCACAGCTTAACCTAAGTCATACACACTTAGAGTAAAAAAACAACAAAAAAAACCAAATGCATTTTTACTGTCTACTTTTCAATGATATCAATACAAAATCTTTGAACTGCTGCAAAATCAATATAGAATATTTTTTGCGGCCAAGACATATGTGGTTAAACCAAGGGTGGCTGTGGTATTAAAATGCATCTCTATGAAAACTGAAATGGTTCTGCAAAATAGTTCTGCTAGAAATAGGGTATTTACTGGATGTAAATCAAGTTCTATGAGCATACAGCCCCCTAACAGGCTTCACCAGAGAACTTTAGCCAGACTTTTGCCATCCCTTTGCTGGTTTGTGCACTAGAAAAGTTCGTAAATTTAGTGTATTTATGACCCCTACCCTCAGCCCTACACTGATATCTGACTCAGTTTTAACTCTGCATATGTTTCGATCTGGGAATGGATGACTTGTGGAAAAACAACTTTTCCTCTTCCAAAAGCGAGGCATTAATTTTGGTCTGTGAGACAGAAAGATGGAAACAGACTTAATATGACCATAGCATGACATGTGGGACATCCACAGTGCAGACCGGACTGTAATATGATATTTGATGCACATATGAGATGACAGTGGTATTAGTGGAGTCCATATAATACTTTGGAACAAGCCCTTTTTTGTAGTTTTTACCAAACAAAAGGGCTTGTTGTCATTTTTACTCAATTGATATTAACAGTGTTTTAGATTTGCAAAGGCTAATGGCTGCAATATCTGTCTATTAAATGCAAAGAGTGACATCATTGTCAGCAAACGTGCATCTACTGCACATGTTTCTAAACTATGCAATAAAGCAGCATTCTTTTTGGTTTCTTTTCCCAGTTTTGCTTGTTTTTTTTTTTTTTTACAGCTTTCTCAAACTAATCTAAGCACTGCTAAGGCATACAGTGTCTGTTTGGATGTCAGTTTTATGACCTCTCAGTTTCCAAAATGTTTGCAGTTCTTCACTCTGTCTCTGCTCAGTGTTCTCATTTAATATTAAAGTTTCAGTCTTACAAGACAGTTAGAGCGGCATGAATACAGTTGTCAGTCACGATTTGCAGCTACAGCCGCAGCTTAACAGCAATCTGAGCAAAATGAACCAGTGCAGCTGTAGGCAGTAAACCTAAAGCTTCATTTGATAATACACGAGTCAGATGAGCTCATTCATCAATAACTGGTTAAAATGCTAAATAGAGCCGCTTTCTGCCTCATGATCAGATGATTCATTTTTCTCACATTTTGCAAGAAGTGTGTGAAATTGAATTAATATATTCTGTGTTTGGGAGAAAACACACTCAGAAGGAATTAAATTGTTTCTAGGGATTTTTTTCACAGCACATTTTTACAGACTATACGTGAAACCTGGAGCATTAGGGGAGATACAGCGTGACCGGGATGTAGTTTAAAAATGAGGATGAAAAGAAAAAAACAAGATTCTGAGGAAGGAACTGGAACAAAGTTTGAGTTGAAGAAAAGTGTCAGATAAGTGAAGCTGAAGCTCAGAGAGGCGACAACATACATCAACAAGCATCATTATTGCAAGAGGCATCAGACAAAATGCATCAAACACCCAAAATGCATACTGTAGAGAAGGAAAAAGCATCTGCTTTTGCTGCTCCTGTTAGGGGTCATCACAGCAGATCATCCATTTCTTATTCTGTCTCGCCAACCAGCAGCATGTCCTCCTTCATCACATCCACAAACTTCCTCTTTGGCCTTCCTCTCTACTAAAAACAAGATTCACAAAAGTCTCTTCTCTAAAATTTTCGAGCATGAAAATCATATGTGTTGGTGAGCTGGAAGGCCAGATGGACTCGCTCATTAAAAGAGAAAAAAAATGAATCAAGCAAAAACAACCTGACTCAGAGAGGGCCAGCTGGATGACATTAGTAAAACAAATTTCTTACATTTAATTGGAAGAAATCATTCGAGAATGTGCCAAGTCATGAAGGAAGCTATGAGATTCATTTGAAAATAAGGTGGCGGCATGTTCCTTAATCCCAAACAATATGACTGCAGAGAACTCTGTTGTTTACATCATGTTCCGAATAGATTCTGAAAAGTTTGGAGAGTTATGAGTCTGTTTGAGATTCAAATCTCGTCAGCTACTTTTCCCAGTCTTCATCTTTCTGCTCTGTCTTCGTACTGGATCTTTATTTCTCGTCCTCTGTCGCCTTGTTTCTCAAAAGCTTGCACTTTCCTTTGTAAAAACACACCAGGCGAGGCAAGACTTATTACCAACTCTGTCCCTGTCTTGCTGATTCTTCAGTATGCTGAACAGTTTGCCTTTTTCATCTTTCTGTTTGTCATAACAGAGATGTTGACTTGTGTGAAAAGAGGAAAAAAAGTGGCTTCAGCTGACAGCAAGCAAAGCATCTTTAGCAAAACAGAGCAGCCCCAATTATCCTGTAATCCCTGTGCCTTGAAGGCACAGACCCCCAAGTCTGTGACACACATCAAATTGAATAGATTATAGTTTTGCCTCTTTATAGCAGGACAGACAGTTTAAAGAATCCTCTGTGGGAGCAGCACTAAACTGAGCACTTCAAGTGAGCTTGCCGTGAGAAAAACAATAGAAGTGTGTCTGCACGTACTGTACTTATATATATATATATATATATATATACATATGTATGGGCAGAGAAAAAAGATGAAGTGGTTTAGCTGAAAAATTAATATCTCCAGATTCACAAATGCACTATGAGCCACGTGGAGAGAGCGCAATGAAAACCTGTCCCGTGGATTTCAAATCCTTTTCTTAGCGACTTAATGGATTTTGAAGTGCGCTTTCAAGATTTCAGAGCATGTTGGATTTGGAAACCATTTAAAAGCAGGGAGGGCTGAGGTTGGGAGGTGAGGTATAAAGAGGACCTGTAGCAACACACTCTCTGATCATGTATGCCTGAGAGGAAACACAAAGCTGTCCAGCTGAGGCAAAGATGCTGCAGAAAGCATCTCAGATCAAAGCATGTCTTAAATCTTAGTGTTTCACTGCTCTAGGCAAAGCACAGAAACCACGGATTTTGACAAAAAAAACTGTGAGTTAAAGCAGAATCTGACTAGTTTTACGATGCAAAATGATACTATGCTGAATTAATCTGTAAAAAATAGAACATGAAATAACATTCAGCACTAAAAAAAAAAAAGTTAAACGCTCTGAAATAAATGACTAAAGCAGAAGAACTTTCATTATCCATTTTATTAGTACTTCACTATGTTATCCTACTTGAACTCAGCAGTTAAATGAAACAAGAAAAAGCAAGTTAATCTTCCTAATATGTAGCCAGCTAGTCAAAGCAGAGAAGCAGTTGTGTTAAATTATAATGAAATGTATTAAGTCCTGGATTAATTTTTTTAGTTTAAATGGAAAATGGAGACAGCACTTTTGAGGATGACCATTTAATCAAATCTGTGATGCTAAAACAAAACCCCCAAAAAACACCCCAAAACAAAAAACTTGTAAAACTAAAATTTGATAAAATGATTTACAACTTAAGTTTTATACAATGTAAAAACACAAACAAACAAAAAAAAGCCCGGCTGAAACACTTATGCTTCTGATGTTTATTTAAAAAAAAGGAAATATCTGGGAAATTATGACGAATTTGTGATTAAACTGTCTTTTAATGCAAAAAGAAAACAGAAAATGTATTTTAAAATAAAGGAAAGATGTAATAATGTAGTGGTTATTCAAAAGTTACAGGTCTTTAGTAGGGATGTCCGATATTGGCTTTGTTGCCAGTAATTGATATGTCGATATTGTCCAACTCTCAATTTCCGATATCAACAGATACCGATATATGTGGGCGGGTTAACTAATTTTAGGCAACACCACATATCTCCATGAATTTACACATCATTCCTAATTTTGTTGTGATGCCCCATTGGATGCATTCTCAAATGCAACAAGGCTTTCCAAATGTAAACATTGTCTGTGAAAAATAAGAAAACTAGTTCAAATTAAGTTACGGAAAAAATGCCATATTTTTGCCTTTTTAAAAAAAAAAAAAAAAGGTCTCAAACAACAGTTCACATTCTCCCTCTCTCCTCCCTCTATGAATCCAGTAAATACCAGTGAAATTCAGGCATTATTCAGGCAGTTGTCATGATAGGCAAAAAAAACCTAAAAATATTGACTGATATTAAATTTTTATGCCAGTATCGGGGAGATATTATTGGTGGGTTGATATTGTCGGACATCCCTAATTTTTAGTATTATTTCACATAAGACATAGGCATAGTTTTCTAAATTTTCTCATCTTTTTGCAGATGTAAAAATATGCAAACATCTGTAAAAATAAAATTTCTTTAAATGAACAGATTTTCTTTTACAGTGTAGCCTTAAAATTTCCTACCTCTCTTTCTGTTGTGTGTTCTATACTCTTGAAAAAATCTTCAAAGTCATGATTATGTTCCTGTATGCTGCAGTGTAGCATGGTAAAATGCCACAAGAAAAAGATTTAACAAGAAAGCAGTAAGCAACTTGGAAAGCAGGAGAGTCAGTGTTTGGAAAGTCGGCTTTGACTGTGTAACTAATGCAGAGCTGCAGCCTTGTGCAGAGATAAACTGCCACAGGGTCTGCAGTCATTAACAAGCATGGACAGTGGAGCAAACTGACCCTTTTAAACCTTCTTGATCAAAAGAAACGGATCAAATCAAGCTGGGAGGCGTAGAAAAACACTCTCCTTCCCAGCCAAGAGCCATGTCATCATATCAACCTTGTCCATTGATTGAGCTGCTTGACCTTCCTAGATTTTCCTTTTGCAGTCAATTCAAGAGGCCAGCAATCACATCAAAGCCTCACGATAGTCCAAAGGTTAAAGATGGAGAGGGAAGAGGGGGCAAAGTGGTCATCACTGATTAAACAGTGCATCTGGTGAAGGGCTGTAGAGTTTAATCCTATTGCTTTGTGCAGTTTTGGAGTGAAAACACTGAGAGCAGGTGTAGAGGTGGGGTGGATCCGCAAGACTGAGAACACAGTGTTGTGTTTTCCAAAGGTGTCATGGGTTTAATTCACAGAAACATCTGCGATAAGCAGAGAAACAGCCATCTGGTAGGCAGACCAACATCAAGTGTAGACGTTCACCTCAGCTCATTAGTATAAAGTTAGATACAGTAGTTATATTACAGCCAATGTAGTTTTACTTTGACTCTAAAATATGAATTTGACAGTAGTATTTTTTATTACAGTCAATGTAAAGAGCTTACTTTCACTTCTAATTATTTCATCATAAATATAACTTTGAAATATCACACTTCATATGAACATCAGTGATCGACTGTAAGGTCTGGAAAAGTCAGTAAAGTGTTATGGAAATTGTTCTGATTTGCAGGATGAATGTGAATTTCTGTTTTTGTATTTATGTGAGTAAATATAATATTTGGTGGCACAATTGCTCAGGAATAATTAAAACTAAATAGGTAAAGCAATTAATTTGAGCAATGGTAGAATACAACTTCAAATATGGGTCATTCAATACAGTAGCATATTATCACTTCCAGTCAAGTTACAAAACAATGTATCCTGTGATTTCTGTAATAATCACGGTAATTATTATTATTTTGCAGGATTTGGTACATTTTGTTTGCTAAAGAGCTTATTTAGAAGCAACATTCTACTAATGTCACATGAATTTGTGTCATCCCTTATAATTCAAGCACAAAATTAGGATTTCTTAATATTAATTTAGACATTTACAGCAGAATTATTCTTCTTTAGCACTCAGCCTTACGTCCAATAGCTCCTTCTAAATACAGTGGTGGAAAAAAGTTTTCAGACACCAAATGCATTTGTGAAATATTACATAAAGAATCACTCTTAGGTCTTCAAGTGCAATTTCTTTAAGTAGAGTAACTGTTAAAATAATAACAAACAGGCAAGTTTACTCTCTGAACCAGTTGGGGACTGTGAATTTTAGCAAATATTACTTAAAAAAAATACATAGTGCTGCCCTTTATTACCTGAAAACTAAGCAGAATAAAGATTGTTTAACCCTGTATTTCTGTTTAGTGAATCCTACAATGTCACTCTTTTTAATTAGACTTTTAATAATTATGAGATTATGCTGTTTATGATAGACGATTTGGAAGCTACTCCATGGATAATGGTTTAAGGCTAATCCTTTCCTCATAAATAAAACTTGCTTGATCTCATTTTATTGTGAGTGTGAATAAACAGTAAATCACCCAGAGCCTCCCCTGAAACAATAACTGTACTGTTTAGAGGCATAAGAAGCACATGCGATTCCTCAAATGTACCATTCCCAGTGTAGCACGCTTCAAAGGCAGCTTTCATGTTTCACCCCCCTGAGCCTTCTTCCTCTGTCCTGTTCAACCTCCAAGATCAAGTCAGAGGATATGCACTGACTTTCCACTACGCTTAAAGCCCAAGAACTCATTGTGCCGTCTTTCACCTCTGGACTTTTGCCACGTGATGCGCTGAAAGTGCGTTTGTGCAGGCAGCATCCTGAGAAAGCGGAGGTAGCCTCAGCAGCAGGAGATGAGAGCATGCATTAAACATGCAGTCTCTGTGTACCTGCTTCATTTTTAATGGTCCAGTTGGCCAGGAGTCTGCAAGAATGTAAACATGCCTGTAACCTGAGGACGGTGACAGCAGAAGACAGGGAGGAGGAAAAACACCCCGAGTTTTTTTTTATTTTTTATAATTGGAAAGACTGTCAGACGGTATTTTTCACTTTGTTTTCCTTTGGGAAGCTGTAAAGTTTGACAGTGTTGTTTTGTATGTATAAAGTCGAGCTGAGGTTAAACATATGTGTTTGGACCTGCGATTATCAGATTATTTTATAATTAGCATGGCTACATGCAAGTGGAAAAAAGTAGAGGTTATGACAAACCAAATGATACCAGAGAATAATCATCTCTCTGAAAAACACACTCCAGGTACATACATTTTTTTTGCATCTTGCTGAGCATTTAGCAGCTAAAAAGCCAGCTAAATGTAAATGTACATTTGAGAAACACAGCAGAAACAAATGAGTGCTAATGATGTGTGTGTAGCCACTTGTGAACAGGTGTGCTATGTTAATTTAAAAGGCGGTAATACGTCATTTGATGCATTTACAGCTTATTTTTGTGGCCTCTTAAATGGCTAACAGCCAGGAAATGCAGATGTAATTGACAACAAATTAATGAAGAAAAGGTTTTGGATGACAGCAGATGGATTTGGGGTTTATAAACCTGTTAAATGCAACTAATAGAGCAATGCCCGCAAGTTATTTGTCTCACACATGACATACTCTGCAAGCTGCAACATACAGATAGGTGACAAATTAATCAACACATAGTATACACCAAAAGTGTGTACACTGCTGTGCAATATCACTTAAATGTCATAGGAGTCAAAATTTTAATTTCTTTCAATAAATGCAGCATACATCAACAAGAAATTTGACAAGTGGAGTATTTTGACTTAAAAACAATCAAAACCACAGACTTTAGAGACACTATCTTGAAAACACAGGCTTCAAACTAGAAACTAACACACAAGTTGTTTAAATAAATCTAATTAAACCTGTGTTTTCCAAGTAGCTCAGCTGCATGAACATAATTATGAACTGACCTGAGAACAGTAGAACATTCTTATTTTTGAGGCTAAGGGCTGTGTCTGTCTACATGTCTCAGTCATGGCTCTCCACATGGCAAAGACCTGAAAGGACTTGGAAAAAAAAACAGATTTGGAGACTTTACAAAGATGGAAAACAATACAGAAAGATCGTCGACACAGTTGCAGCAGTAAACAGAGGTACACAACAAGTCACAGTGCCACTCATCAGAGGTGCAGTAGCTGTCTTCCTAAAATGATGCCGTGGACAGTGCACTACTTCCACAATCTAGCTTTGTAAACAAACAGGCAAGTGCTTCAGACTTGGCAAAAGGGTTATTAATTGAAATCTGAGTTTCTGAGACAGGTCAGACAATGTGAAGGACAGCATATAATGTCAACATCTTTGGATGGCGTCCAAGAAAAAATAACCCCTTTGTCATTCCTAAGTGCAAAACAGCAAGATTAAACACTGCTAAAAATAATGAAAAGCAATCCAAAGGATAGTGGGAGCACATTCTTTAGTCTGACATTTAAGCAATATTGCACTCACTCAGTTATTGTACTTAATTGCTGTACACTACAAAGTGTCTTAACAAGATGTTCTGGGCCACGACATGCTGCAAGAACAGCTTCAAAGAGCCTCAGCACCGATTCTTCAAGTCTCTGGAACTCCACTGGAGAAAAAAAAAAACAACAGATATATTTCCTCATTGGTGTTTAGTTGGGTTGAAATCTGGTGACTGTGAAGGTCATGACATATGATTCACATTGTTTTCGTATTCATTAAGACATTCAGAACCCTGGTGCTCTGTGGATGAGGGCATTTTTACCTGGAAAAGGCCACTCCAATCAGGATAGAAATGTTTTATAATAGGACAAAGGTGATTGCTCACAGCAACTTAACATTGATTAGCAGTGACCCTCTGCTTACTGTAGAGGTCAAGGGTTCAGGTTTTTCCTTTAATTTGTTCCTTCATTTGCCTGTATAACCGCTCTGCTATACTACAAGCTGCTGCACTGATAACTTACAAACACTGCTGCTTCTCGCTGCTGCTCATATAGCATTGCATAAACTTGATCTCCAACCCGAGAATCCACCTGTAGGCTCTACACCCCCACCCAAATCCCTGGAGGGATGTTTATTATCGTCGCTCCCCAGTTTCTGTTGCGCTGAGCTTTTTGCAGAGCTGCAGGGAAGCGACGAGGGCAAATCCTCAGCATCAGATACCAACTACTCACTGTATGTTTACATATTAAATCTGTGCCATGTGAACTGCATCCACGAGGTGCAATGTTACAAAGTGTTATTCTTCAACTGAGGGGATAGTTTCACATTTGTATGTTAATATCCTCTTATGCTTAGAGGAAGTGAGGGATGGGAGATTATTTTTATTTGTGTGTTTGACGCAGAGGTCTGTAAGGTGTCTTATTTGTCACCAAGCACCAGAGAAGCTTTATTTTCCTCCGACTCTGCTTTCCTCTCCCTCTGCCTGGCTATATAATCAAGTGCTATTTTGAGCATGGATTTTCTTGCAGAATTTGCATTGTTGCCATATTCCTGCTGCCTGTTAACGCCCTTGTGCTGCAATTATCACCCCGTACTGCAAGACTGGCCAGCGCAGTTTCAAAAGATGCAAAGAACTGAGTGTGAACATTATAGGACAAGAAATGATTGTGCAACAAATCACACATTTAATGAGGCATTTCATATCATTTTCTGGAGCTGGCATGATAGGCTCAGCACCAGTCTCTTTGATACGCATGGTTCGGATTTGTTGCCCCCAAACCGAACACTTCAGTGTCCTGTTGTGATGTTGATGGATGTAGCGTGAAAGAAGAGCGAGAATCATTTGTTAAAGGAGGCACAGTTACAGAGTCGTACGTTCTCTGCTTATCATTGCTGTTTGAGCCACAGAAAGAGAATTTCTGAGAGGGATTTGAACTTCCTCTGCTCGCTGTAATGAAAGGAAGAGAGCTCAGCGGTACAGTAAGCGGAGAGCACTGCTGGAGCACCACACCATCCTCAGCACCAAAGTCAGCAATTTTATGAAATGTACAAGTGGCTTGATGTACTGCCAGTTGCACGCATTTCTGTCTCCCTCTCTACAGAGACGAAAATCACATTTGATCCAATTTGATAACAGAACTGGGTCATGATTTGAGAAATGTTCCTCTCACCACAGCAGGGACACACACAACACACGCACAGACACACAACACTCTCCGTGCCAGCTTAGTCTATGGACTGCCAGCAGCTCCTCCGTTGCCAATTAATTTTATTGGGAGTTAATCATATTATTTATGGTCATTAAGAACAAGCAGTCTTCTCAGGCGCTGCACTGTCAACTCGTATGGAGGATCTCGAATGATGTGGGCATGAAGGGAGACATTTTCAGTGTGGATTAATAGTAGGCTATATACACTTAAGTGTGAAATTACTTGATGAATATGTGGGTAAAGGCAGATTTTGAGCTTTAAATTAATGCTTTTTATCATGTAGCAACAAAGAAATGGGTAGATGCTTCACAGTTTTTTTTTCCCTTTACAATGCTTTTAGCCATAAACTGGCTTCCGGTATGAAAATGTTGGAACATA
This sequence comes from Acanthochromis polyacanthus, assembly GCF_021347895.1. Taxonomy (NCBI): domain Eukaryota; kingdom Metazoa; phylum Chordata; class Actinopteri; family Pomacentridae; genus Acanthochromis; species Acanthochromis polyacanthus. The sequence goes on along the minus strand of NC_067131.1, from coordinate 10,131,210 downwards.
TTTGTCAATACGTTTCCCATGGTCCACAGTGAAACACCTTAGCAAGTACCAGACTGATTGCCTGTATATATTATACAGACAATCATGGTGCACAGAGCATGAAGCCTTCAGATTTTTGCTATAGCTAATTTTCTTCATTTTGGTTTTGGGTGAAATTTTTTAACAACTATCGATTGGACTGTCACGACATTATTTAATCCCTAGTATGAATTTGAATAACTCTGGAAATGTCTTTAACTTTCATTCAATTTGTGTAGAATACTTGATTTATTACACTATTCTTGCAGGACCAACAGCATTCCCATCAGCCTTAGTTTTGGGTTTTATACTAACAAATTAACTAGCACATGTTAGCATGCTAATGTCCTTGGTAAACCTGGTAAATAAGAATCCATCCATCCATAGGTGAGCTGGTGTGCTGGTGTGCTTGCGCTGCAGAAGGTGCGAAAAGGTGAGGGAAAAGAGCCGGGAACTTCATAGACGAAAACAGTCTAAAGGAATCAACAGTGGACAGCTACATCTAAGCCATTTTAAGGCAGGACAGGATTATTTTCATGTAAAAAAGAATCCTTTTAAAGATAATTTTAATGATAAAAACCCCAAACAAACAAATCAAGCAGCTTGAGAGTTCATTCGACTTTATTGAGAGATGTGGGGATCACAGGGCAGCTAGCCATGCAGAGAACTAGCCTGGTAGTGTGCATTAAGGTGAGATGGGAGATTCACCTGGTAATACTGATCCTGAGCCAATCTTGGTTCTAGTCAGTGACGATAATGTTTAAGAGTAGCATGGTGAGGACTGATTCAAGACGGGCATTTTGTAAAAAGCTAGAGTCCAAATTTAAATCTTTGCAAATGCACAGGAATACACCGACACGTGTGGCTACACTGGAAATAAGCTGAGTACAAAATAAAGTGAGTGACTAGAACTGTTGTGCATAGTATCTGAAAAGATTTGTGCTGACAGGGATAGATGTTAATTGAGCAAAGAGATGCATACATAGGTAAGTAAGACAATAATCTCCTATAACTGTGAAATTAATGCCCTTAGCTGGCTCCTGGACAGCTGCAAACCTCTCGGTCAGAGTGCTATTTAGAGCCAATATATACAGTATCTTCATAAGGCTATTTACAAATACTGTCAAATTTGTATTTACAATTATTGCCATAATAAAGGCAGTTCATCACTTCCTTATGGTTTAGAATGACAGAGTAATAAACCACATGGGGTGAGGTGGTTTTGCCTTTTATCAATTTACTTCATCAGCCTCATAGAAATACTTGTGTGCAGGGATAAACATTAGCCATTTGCTAAAAATTCAAAAAGCTTTTTCAGCTCAAGTTTGGTACATGGCTTCATGAGAGATTGAAAGTTACACGGACACTTTTTTTCCCCCTACAAACAACAACATTGAGTTTGGTTTTTTTTTTTATCAATCATCCTGAATTATTATTTCTTTGCTCTGCTCTTCTCTGAAAGGAACAGCAAGCACATCACTAAGTCGAGACAGCACGCCATCCTCGCATCATAGCGCACAACCAGGTATGACAGCGAAGATTACAGGACATTACACACAGATAAATGACGTTCAGGATAAACAGACAAGAAGTAGATTCTAGTGGCTGATTTTAGAGTTTACATGGAACAGAGAGAATTATAAAAATCTGTGTGTTAGTGTGTGTGGAGAGAGTGCGATTGAAGGGCATACTGAGAAAGAAACTCCCCGAGGTGCACGCAAAGCATTTGTCACATCAGAGCTGTGAAGAGCACGAATGTATCATATTCTAATCACCGGAGACCAGTCGGAAATACAGAAAATCCCAGTGCGTGTGTTATGACTTTCATTTGCTCGAGATGTAGCAGAGAAATTGTTACGTAATGTAGTACCTGAATCTGTCCTAGTCAGAGCAGGAATGACACGTATGCACATCATGGATCCAAAATACAACGGCAAACACAAGGGGAGGTGGAGTCTGTACATACAAAAGTTGACCTTAGTTGAATCAGTGAAACCAAATCTGTTTAAGAGGTTTGACACAAACAAGGAACAAAAAAGAGTTTGCGGAAGCAACTACAAGTAACAGCTACAGTCTTTCACAGTCTCTTATGTCTTGTTTTCTCAACACAAACAAAGAAATGAAGACAGTTTGCTCGCAATGTCCTCTAGGCTTGGACAGGCCTTGACATCATAATAAAGCAGTCCTCTCCTTTTTTCACAAGCGGATGGCAAATGGAGATGGCTAGTGAGGTAGCCAGACTTCCCGCACAGGCATCCTCTTCAACGCAATGCTACATTTCTCTTGTGGGTGTATATAAAACCACACAAAGTAAAGTTGTGCTACAAGAAAAGTAGCTCTACAGAACTCTAAAGAAGCCCCCGCATCCTTTAAGTCTTAACCTTTAAAGTCTTCTGCAGTAAAAAGCAAAGTTGTGGGTTGTTGTTCCACTCAAGCTGCTAATTCACTGCCACTTTTTTTGGAGAGGTGGAGGTGGATGGTTGGTGGTCAGTGAGGTGTTGGTTTAACACTCCTGAGTATTCCTCCATCATTATATCAAACTGAAGGTCAACGAGTAATGTGCTGCCGTCATATTTCTAGCAGATACATCACGGGGACCAGGCCTCGCTTCTTCCCACTGCTCAGCCGGAGGAAGCCGTCAGTCTCCTCATTCTTCCCCACACAAATCTGCAGAAGGGGAGTCGGTGGGTGAGGGGAGGAGGGAGGAGAGAGGAGCACGGGGCAGGAGGAGGGGCAAGCAAGTGACATTCAGTAATGCGAGAGAGTTTTTGAAAAGAGGCGAAAAGTGAACCGCTCTGAAAGCCATAACATGCTGTCCTCTGTAATCTCAGCAGTTTTCTGCATTTATTTGCATACAATTTCAAATGTAGCCAGTGTGTGTGTGTGTGTGTGTGTGTGTGTGTGTGTGTGTGTGTGTGTGTGTGTGTGTGTGTGTGTGTGTGTGTGTTCTTGTACTTGCTACATGGTGAGTACCATTTTCTGCATTTAACTATCAAAGTGAGGACATTTTTACAAAGTGAGGACATTTTGGCCGGTCCTCACTTTGAAACAGCCATGTTTGAGGGTGAAGACTTGTTTTTAGAGAACAGGTATGAATTGAGGTTTGGTTAGGGTTTGGGTAAGGATTAGGGTTAGGCAATCAGTGGTGATGGTTAAGGTTAGGGTAAGGCTCTAGGAAATGCATTACGCCTATGGATGTCCTCACTAAGATAGAAGTACAAACATGTGTGTGTGTGTGTGTGTGTGTGTGTGTGTGTGTGTGTGTGTATGTTATGGTGGGCCTCACCTGGGCCTCTTTCACAGTCATCTGGCCTTTGTCTCGGTTGCCGTGGAAACCAGCAGTGACCTTCCACACCCGCTCACCAGGGCGAACCCGCTGCACAAAGTTGGCTGGGAAATATCCCACATTGTCTCTGCTTTTCCCCTGTAAACACAGACACACAAACATTTAGTCTGAATAGATATTTTCTGTCCTGTTCTGCGGTGGCTACAATTGGGGAAAAAGGTTCATAATTGCTAAAGTACCAAATTATTATGCTAAATTGTTCAGAATTAAATTCCTCCTCCATGAATAAACCACAACTTGCTGCATTGTTTCCTGAATTTCAATCACCCGCCTGCTCATGCTTCAACATAAACTGTAAACCCAACACAGGCAGCCTCCACTACAGTCATTGACCATCCCTGGCAGTGGAAGCACAATCTTCATGTTTTCAATTTTGTTTACTTGACCATCTGCCCAAATATGCATCACATTTGTATCACAGTAGCAAAACTGAATCTGAATTTGAATGAACCATCACAATTAGCAAGAAAATGGAAATAAAAACAGAGAGTTTTTGTTTCCTAATTATCCACATCGTCACTAGACCAAAAGGCATTCATATTCGTGGGGCCCTAATCCCCTGCTATTCTCTTCAGAGACTCTGGCACACGAGCCTGCAAAGCCCATGAGTGCTGGAGTCACATGACGCCAAATTTAGCTGTTTTGCTCTTGTTCAAATGTTGGCTGCTCACATAAAGCAAAGTCGTGTTTACAACGAAAAAACAGAGAACTTATGTGGAGTTAAAATATCAGTTTTGGAGTGTGGTTTGCAAGTTACTCCTACTACAACAACAGTAGTATTGTTTGCGTGATATCAGTAGTTTTACATGAATGTACACATATTTTGAATGAAAACTTCTACCACATTTCAAAATCAAATGACAAAGCTGCACAATTTCCAGCTTTGTTTTCTTGATTTCTTCTGGCTCTGTTAATCAGCACGGAAAAGACATAAAATCTAACATAGTATTCAGATTCAGGACATTTTGAATGAGTCCCAATGTATTGAGGCTCCTTAAAGCACAACTACTGCTTGAAGAAATATGATTACTCTGCTGCCATTCTGTTCTGAAGTAAATATCCTGGTACGTCTCCCTGGTGTTTGTTTATGTAAAGACTTGTCTGTCCTTCCGCAGGTGAAGGTTAAAATCTTCAGCTGTCTCATTAACTCTGACTGCAATCTGTCTTCTTCCCCTCTTCCTTTTCATGCTAACTAGCTCCACTAACACCCACACCTGCTCTCTTTCAAGCTCATCCACCAGCTCTTAAGTTTCATTGTCTCTGAACAGCTCTGCGTGGAAAGGAAGAGTTTCAGCTGGCTGACTGAAGAACGTATACGTGCGTGCTACTGCAGCATCTATTCAAAAGCAACCTGGAAATATATAGTGATAATATTTTATTCACGTAAGCAGCGGCTTAGTAAGAATAAAGAATGGAAATTTAATGCGTTTGAAATATTCAGTGGATAGATGGTACTTCAGTGCATTTAGATAGAATGTTTTCCGTCGTAGCCCACCTTCCACCAGTCCTCGTTGGAGTCATCAGTGACTTGAACTCTGTCACCAGGCCTGGAAAGAGAAGACATTATCAAAAAAGTGTTTGACAGAGTAACTTTTAAAGCATTTACCACCTTTCTCAAACAACCTAATACTATCTAAAACGTGCAGTGAGATGACATTTCTGGATAATTGTTTTCTTGCTGAGTTAGATGTCTGTATACTAAACATGAATCATACAACTGTGTCTTGCTCCCTATCAAGTGTACAAAACAGCATATTTTTACTTTAACAGAAAAGTTGCATTCAATGAAGTGAGTGGACAGTCAGATTTATTAATTCATCCCAATGTGCCATGCATTAGGCAGCACTTTTATGGTTTTTAAGCTAGTATTGTTAGATTTCACATTCATTGTTTTGTTTTACTTTTAAGATTAAAGGCTTGAAAGCATTGGTAAAAAGAGTGTGCAGCATATATCGATTCAATAAGTCTGTTTACATGTACGTCACAGCTTTCTGGGTACACATTTTTTTAAAAAGTACGTAAGTATTGTTGTGGTGGTGTTGGTATCTTCAAATAATATTTTTCACAATTTATTGTCAAGAACACTCTGAACTGTCTCATATATTGGTCAAATTGCACTTATCGCCACATCACTAATACCACTACATAAAGCTTATGATTTTGTTCAGTGAGCTTTTCTTCATTTCCATTCCTCTTAGTAAACGTATAACATGTTATTAATGCTGCTCTATTCTTTCGGCACTTATGCTCTCTCAACATGTCAAAATCGCCTTATTTTCAAAGTCAGCATCACTACTCTCAACGATCTTTCTGCTTACATTCTGAGAAAGCCCCACTCCTTTAAAATAATTGTATTTATCTAATCTTCTAGGATGTTTATTTTGTTTTCCTCCTCCTCCTCTCCATCTCCACCTCATCTGAGTTGTCCAGGGCATCTCAGCCATCTGCTAATGTTGCTCTACCACCAGCAGCTTTTAGACTCTGAGGGTTCCTGTATTCATCTACCTTCATCTGGGACGCCGACTTACGATGTGGCTTCTCAGTGGAGTCTACCCGGAAAAATACTTTGATCGAGCACACTCATTGTTCTACAATAAACCTGTTCTTTTCTCTCATATGATCCATCCTTACTAAACTGTCTCCTTCCTAACTTTCTGTCCTATTGTGTATGTATAGCACAAGTAAATGCCACAATGAAATCAGTTATTCTTCTGAGAGTGGGCAGCTCTGTTCATCTGAACAAACGCCTCCTGTGCCATCTTCTTCTGCACAGATGTACCCTCCAGATTAGTGTTTGGTGTCATACCACCCTCAGCAGTTTCCTGCACCTACTAATATAAAAAGACTCCTTTTTTCTGTCATACGCTCATTGCAGCTGTTTGTCCTTCCCGGCTTCCCAGCACGCTCCCTCCCTCCTAATCCGAACCCTGCAACCCCCTACAATCATCATGCTGAGGAGGCAGATGGCGTGTGAATGTCAGTAAAATTTTGGCCAGGTAAACACTTCCTCCTTTCTCACCTGGCTGCTTTTATCCACACAAATGCACACGGACAGTATACAAAGAAACGTGACTAACTGTAGTTCCAAGTCGTTCTTCTCCTGAGGCAGAAACTTGTAGAGGGCCACATAGGTGTGAATGGAGTGAACTTCTACTCGCTTGGGAGTCTGAGACAAACAAAAATTAGACAGAGATGCAAAAACTGTCTGTATTTCCTCATGTAAAGGTCTGAAATTGAGTGAAAAGAAAGGAGAGTTAAAAGGGAATCGACAGATTTGTACCAAGAAAAAGCTGAAACAAGAGAAGAGTGCTGACTACACACCTTCAGGCTGACCCTGTCTTCTGAATCAGCCTTCTCGCTTTCAGGAGGAGTGAGCACTGGAGAGACAGACACATAACGCAAAGAGAAAGGCAGAAGAAACGGAGAGGGGAAGACGATATGCATGAGACAAAGAAAGGTCACATGTAAAAAGAGAAAAGGGGAAAGAGTGGGGGTGCAGGAGAAGGAAAGAAAAGAAGGGATGCAGAGAGAGAGCTCTTGTCATTTCGAGGCAAACAGGAGCAAGGCAGAAGTGAAGGTCATTTACTGTAAAGTGGCAGCAGTACAAACAGAGATGATCCTGTCTCCTGGGACTAAAGACAGAGAGGGAAAAGTACTGGGTAGACACACACACTCACACACCACCTCTATGTTGTACTGTATCATATGTTAATATAGTCCTTTAACTTTCTGACATTTACCTTGCAATGATCCTTTACGACAAACATGTCAGAACGGATAAAGAAGCTAAACATTTGTACTGCGAGTTCGATAAGTCAAACATAACGTTCCAAAAGAAGGTTTTCTCTTAATCTGCAGAAGCTCGCACTGCTTTGTTTCAGCAATGAAATAAAATTAAGCTCTTCAAATGAAGATTTCACTATAATTCATCAGTTTCTAAGACTAAAGTGTTGCTTATGCTGGTGTAATTTCCTTTCTACTGGCAGAACCTGGTCAGAAACTTGGACACAATGACATTTCAAGGAACATTATGACATTTTAGAACATATAATTATTTGTTTTCTTGCTGAAAGTTAGAGGGGAAGATCACTACCAGTCTGACGTGGGTATGGCAAATATGAAGCTACAGCCAGCTGTTGGTAAGATAAGCTCACCACAAAGACAAGAAACAAGGGGGAAAAGCTAACCTGGCACAGCCTGAAAGTTGAAAACCAACCTACCAGTAGCTTTGAGCCTCACAAATTAACACCTTGCGTGTTATTTGTTTCATGTCAGTTTAAAAACAGCAGTTCTCATGATGCTTTTGGGGTTTATGTAAGCAAATATTTCTTAGCTGGGGACAATAGCTTCACTGCTGGTTGCTTGTTAAAACATAAAATCAGTGTTGACCTGTATGAAAGTTTTTGAAGGTCTAAAGAAATGACTAGAAAACAGAAATGTATGAGGTGTTGGAAGGAACATAACATCAAGAAGTTACCCAACACTGAAGCAATATTTAACTGTGATTTTCTGTTCATCTAAGAAGTATTGGTTTGAAATTCAAAGGAAAATTATTTTACTTACTCCCTGGGATGGGCTCCTCTTCAGCTATGGGCTGGTTTTCTAGTTTTTCTTGCAGTTTTTCAATCTAGAATAAAGACAGGGTCACGGCCAGCAAAGTCAACAATATGCCTCGTGTGATTAATGTCAGCATAAATTTCTATGAATGACAGGGGTTGTCTGTGTATTTTACGTGTGTGTGGTTTTATACCTCATGACAGGGTGATTCTGAGATACTGCCGAAACTGGAACGACTCATCTGAGCCAGTGACGTCCCGTAGCGCAGTGCCTCATACACGGGGTCAACATTGCTATTATCCGCCTCTAGATACGCCCAGACAAAATGAAACACAGCAACATATGTGCAGTTTTATAGCTGGTGCTATACACGCCCCTACACACACATACACACAGTCAGGCATCGAGTATTGAAGGCCACAGACATGGCGATTAGTCATCCTGACAATCCAGTTGTTCGCTGCTATGATAAATCAGTCTGCAGTTCCATCACTCACCCTGGGCAGCAGGAGCCTCTCTGACCACACCCAGCTGATCAGTGGTGAGCAGAGGGGAGCTGAAGTTTCTCTTAAAAGCTCCAGACTGACATATCAGAAGAGACATGAGAAGGAAAGAAGAGCAGAGAGCGCGGGAGGAAAGTTACATAAGGTGGGAGAAAGACAAAATGGTATACAGCAATACTGTAAGACAATACCTGTGTGGTTTCATCAGGGAAAAGTGAGAATACAGTAAATGTCACAGAGGCCGAGTCATGAAAATGTGAATAAAGGCATTCAAATGAATCTTGGGTGTTTTTTTCAGTATTGTAAATTAGTTTAATATAAATATTTTGCAGCAGAGAAACATTATTTTGGGGCAAACATGTCTAGGTTGGATTGATTTTCAATAGCTTTTTGTACAGTCAAATCGAACATAATGAATTTTGTACTTGTCTGCAAGCTAAAAATACTACAATACTGTATAATGTAGATTATGAAACACAGACACATTACACCTGCATATACACATATACGGTATGCAAAGGGATAGTACAAGTCAACCTTTTTAGAAAAATAACTTTTCTGTCACAGATGTATTCATTTACTTCCGTTTTAACACTGAGGTGAAAGTGATGGCGTTGTACAATACTACATTATATTAAAAATGTGTTTTACTGCAATATTCTACCTCCACTTTATATGTTAATATTCAACACAAAGTCATCACCTTCATCCACTATAAGTGAATTTAAACATTGTCAACAATGTCAACAGGACATTATGGGGGTTGTTATACTGAACAATATTAGATTGTACAGGTGCATATAAAAAAGTAGACGTGCAATAGTATGTGAACCCAGGACATTTTTCAAAGGCAAACACTGACGTCAAATCTGTGTCCTGGCCACCCTTCTTCCTGCAACTGAAAAAGTATTGTTGACATATTTCCATCTGAGCCTTTTGGTTTATGGACTGTGGGAGAAAAAGAAGTACTCATGATGAATGAGCAGGCTGTGGTTGAGTGTTTTTCCCCTTAATAACCTCTTGACAGTAAACATAAACCTGACAGTAATGAGTGAACCACTAATCATCCTGTAAACAAGCAAACTGTATTAGCACTGTAAAATCAAAATGATCCCTTTGACACACTTTTCCATCCTGACATATGAAGGTTAGATTAGCTAATATGATCTATGACTGAATTATTTTACCGATTCCATTACGGCCCACTGATGGGCGCGATAATACACTCACCATTAGTTTTAACAGTGATTTTCTGGAGAAACGTCCTCAAACACTGCAGTATGCCTAATGGAGTATGACTTTTATATCTGCCTTCCAGGGCATATATTCACGTGGCCGGCGTATTGAGGCACCACAAAGATCCGTCTCTGTCATGTTGAAGATCAACCAGTGCACAACTGCTACTGTACAGCTTTGATATCTGACCGTGTTTCTTTATTTAGCGAGAATATGTTTAGCTACAGTACATGACTCATCAGAGATAATATTACAAAGAGCTGGTTTTGATGGAGGGGCTGAAATGAACGCATTTTGTCTTCTGCAAATAGAAACAGTTTGCAAAGATAGTATCTCATTTTCATTTAATCTCAGTATCTCTTACATATCTGGAAAAATGGCTTCAATCTTTGACTTTTGTTTCTGCTTACATTCCACAGTATTGAACAGTTCATCAACTTCCAAAACATGTGTTCTATTGGATGCACAAAAATCTCCATACTAAACTTGACATTTTGTTGTCCAGCCTGCCCTCACAAAATATTTTCAGTTTATGCAGATATTCCGTATGCACACACTGTCAGAGATCACAGAGAAGTGATTTACCCACTGACCGGTAATGACTTAATGTAATAAATCACTAGAGTGAACATTGTTACAATCAACAGTGTCTGATAGTCAAGATAAAGGAACATTAATCAACATGACTGCCATGGTGATTGAACAGATCTTGCAAGTGTAGACTACCTGACCACTGCAGAAGTCATTCAAAGGTGACGTATTGCTTCAAGGTACTCAGAGGGTGTGATAGGAGCTTTCAGGTCGGACATACAAGAACTTGCCCAGAATCTGCTTTTTTCTATCCTTGAATAGAATCCTCAGCTCTAAATAACTGCATGAAACTCTACACCAGTATACAACTAAACAGTGCAATTTTGTAAATGTTTTATCATCTTTTTAATCAACAATGCAATTATATTTTAGACCATTAATATCTCAAACGCACCTTACAAATTCAAATCTACCAAGATATCTCATTTGTACTGCAATGTTCAGAAGATAACAGGCATTTCTACCCAATTTCTACCCACACTAATATGCATTTCTGTATTATTTTATTGTATTTCATCTGATTAAGCATTTGGTGTATGAACTGTTCAGTTCACAGTGTTTGAAAAAGAAATTCAGTTTACAGTGTTATCAAACAGAAAAGGCTGAAATGCTGACATTGGAGAAGATAAAACAAAGGCAATTTGGGTATTTGGCAACTATTAAATAGTTATAGAACTGTCTAGTTGATTAATTGATTGTTGCACCTGTAGTGTAATTTCAGACACATGCACCTCTGGCCAAGAGTCCAAGTGTTTGTGATGCTGTTTTTCTTTATACTGCTTTAATTATTCTGCTTTAATCTTTTATCCACAAACTATGTCGGAAAAAACACAGCACACAAGCGAAATAAAAGAACTCTCTGTACATAAACACAGCAAACACTTCACTTATTGTCAGATTATGATAATTTGATAGGAGACAATTGGCTTCAGCTGCTCTGCCAGTGTCCCAAATTAAACAAAACTAATGTGCTCAGAAGTGCAGCTACATAAATTATTCTCTCTGCATCACAAACATTAGTTTTTTTCTTCTATATCAAATAACCCAACACCAACTATCACAGCATATCAGTAATGGTGACTGTGCAGCATAACTGGGCAGCCTCAGAGTTGAACTTTAAGAGACCAGACAGGCTGAAATTTCACAGTTTGCTCGGCTGAGATGAAGATTGAACCCTGACAGCTGAAATATAACAGAGGAGACTCGCACACATCTGAGTGAGGATGTTTGTGTGCGTAAAGCTTTCCTGCAGCAGCGATTATTTTGTGCAGTGCTCAGCTGGCTCAGCTCTCAAACTGTAATACATCTTTAAGTTTAATTAGCATTGATTAGTAAAAAGGTTGTCATGATTCCAAAGTAATTAAAAGCCGCTTGATTCTGGAGATTTTTTTAAAGCAGTTGGTCACATATCGGGGCACTCAGGAAATGGGCTGAAATCGAGCCAAGGGAAGTGCAGCCATCTATATTTCTTTGTTTTTAATTAAGCTACTTTACATAAACACTCTCTTGTGCAAGTTGAGCTTTCTCTGTTTGGTGTTTTATTGGTTGTTTGTAATTTATTGTTATTAATGACCTGTAGTGGAATCATAACAGTGCAAATATTTTAGTAAAAGTCTTGCAATTCAGATTGTCAGTGTACTGGGCATCAGAAGTAAAAGTGCTTGTTCTGTAGAGTGGCTCCTTTCATACATAAATATTACATGATGCTTAATCTGGATACTATTCACATTCAAGCAACTTTTTGATGCAGTAGCTAATCAAGGTGGACTCGTTCTGAATAACGGTAGATGACAAACATTGTATTTTGCACCACAAAAAAAGCCTCCAACTTACAAAATATTAACCACTTTAGTAGAAATAACAGCACCTGGCAATATGTTATTGCACTCTGTTCTCTTAAAAAAATAACTTCTAACAAGAATTTTTCTTTTAGTAAGCAAGAGAATGTTATGTGAAGCTCAGGAAAAGACTTGAATGTAGAACATGAAGACGGGAAGGTAGCGCAAACAGTAAGTGAACTTTAATGAAACTCATGGTGGATAATGCAGGACTGGCTGCAAAGAGCATCTGGAGAATCCAGATAAGACACTCAGGAAAAGTGCAACTAATGAAACAGTCTACACAGGAAAGCAAAAAACTAAATCAAAGAGGTTACCAAAAGTGAAGTACAGACAGATAACTAAAAAGATGGACTAGGTTATAAATACACCGAAACCTAATGGAAAGACAAGACAAGTGAAACCAATGGGAGTGGGGAGAATAATAAAAAAATATGGTAAAACACACAAAGGAAGGAGGCACAAATATGAGACACAGACAAGTCAAGTAACCTTGACTTGTCTGTGTCTCGTCTTTTCCTAAACCATGTTCCTTGACTTTGATGGAAAACATCAAGGAAAGATGTGAAGAAGAATTAATGAGGGCTAAGGAAAAGATAAGTGTGGCACTAAGAGAGTCTGTCCTCATTCACGCTCGGCCACAAAATCATGCATGTTGTTGACATGGGTCTGTGGTGAAAGCCGTGTTGCTTTGAACGTTGTTGTTGCAGGAAATGGTGGAAAAGCATAATGCCCTTTCCTTCTGTAAAGGATGTACCAGTGTATCCTGTTAAAGGAGATAAGAAAGGAAGCATTGATGCACCTCTCCTTAGCATTTAGAGAATTCCACCAGCTCTTACCATGGCTGCCAGTTCAATACTTTGGTTCATTTCAGTCGGTTAACCCTCATTCATCTATTGGGACATTTTTGCCCTTTCCATGTTAGAGTTTTGTTTAGATTTTGCCTGTGATAATGGACATGGTGTAAAATTTATCAAAGATGTGTATTTCAGTTGGGATTTTGATTTAATTTTTCATAAAAAAAACAAGAAAAGAATGGTATAATGTAAACAAACTGGCATTTAAAAAGTTAAAAATCCTGAAAATATATTATTGTTTGGTAGTTATGATCATGACTGAAGCTTGTTCAAAAATGTAAGTCACTGAAAGTCAAAAATAATAACATAGTATTTTCAAGGCAGTTTTTTAGAGTACATTTTGTCCTTAAGGATCCCTTTGTAACTTTTTAAAATTGATGTCTGAGAGTTAAGAACATTCCTCAGAAACAGAAGACCGCAACCACAGTCAAGAAGACATTAAAAACACAAGAAAGTAACAACAGAAGAACCAGAAACACAGTTCAGACCATGACAGTGAATCTTGACACATGGGACAGCGGTGCAAAACAAATCCAATAAAAAAAAATGACATTTATTCTAGACAAATCATAAAACTCTGTGGCTTTTAAAGCTGCTTTTAGTTACCTCTCTAAAAATGTCAGATTTTATTACACTTGTTTGAAGAAATTAAGACTTTTAGGACTCTAATAAAAATGTTGATAAGATGGAGATTTTTGCCTTAAGCAAAATGTTAATCTAAAAGTGGAAGAAACAGCATAAAACTGAAATATAGAAACTCAGCAAAATACACCTGTAAAGTGGACTTCAGAGTATAGTACTTGGGTACATGTACTTAGCTTCTTTTCATGACTGTGATCAACTTTCATCATACATTACTTACTCTGATAAATTCAAGATTAGTCACACTAAGGTGCTCTGCTCCTCTGGACTTGGCTGCTAATGGACACTGTGCTCTTTCATGCCTGCAGCTACGCGCCTCTGGTTGGCCTCAAGTCATCCCATTTCTACCCTCACATTTCTACTTTTGAGAAAATTTCTAATGCTCTCATCTTTTTCCTTTCGTTTCCATCTCAGCTGTACAATTTCACCATGTCTTGCACCTGAGCAATTACAGCATTTTAATCACAATACAAGTCAGACTTCACAGGTGATCATTTGTTCACAAAATCTTTGGATGACGCATTTCCGTTACGAGTCAGTGAACATCACACCTGAAATATGTAGATGTGTAAGAGGTAGCCCTGAAGTCCAACCAGTTTCAGTAAAATGCCTAATCCTTGCTTTGATGAGTGCGCAGTGATCGAGAAGGACATTGCTGAAGGCTTGGCAAGAGCCTGCCGTGTCATATCCTCGAGGGATTGTGTGTGCCTCAAACACACTGAATTTCACACTGAATTAGCCAGACCAGCTGGTACAGAGAGATATTGATTTTCCAACAGAGTTGAGAGGGGAGGAAGGAAATGTAGCGCCCAGACAAGAGGGAGGAAGAGAGGACGTCATGTGAGAAAAGCAGAACATGCAGGAGGAAGGACAAAAAGGCTGAGTGAAAAAATGTCGGGACCGTGGCCACGTAAACTTTATCAGTGTCATCCCGCTCAGCTTTTTGTTCCTGTGGTGGCATTTACAGTTGGGAGATAATTTTATCCCACTGCTACCCTTTCACAGATTTCCAGGCTTAGGCTCGTGTGCAAAGCCATGGTCAATACACATTCCAAATATAACCCCTACCTTTTTGTCTTTGCTGGTTTGCAAAGGGCTTTATCCTCTTTTAACAAGACCAGAGCTTTGAGGCTAAGCATATTACCAGGACTAAAGTCCATGCCAACTGACTGAGAGAGACAATTACAGCATCCAGATGCTGTTTGAATCTGCTGACACCATGCATTCTGGGTTAGTCTGTGACCTACAGTGCACGTACACATTTCCAGTAAATTTTAGAAACAATTACACAAAATTAAATGTGTAATTAATTATGGGACAGACATTTTTCTCTTTGTAAGCTGGTCAGCAGGGAGACAACCGCAGTAAATGAGTAAAGAAGCTGAGGTACACTAAACTTATTAATTAATTCAAAGCCAGTCTGACCAGTGATTAAACGTTATATCCTAATGAGTTGTCTGCTCTGCTGTAGGGTGGCATTATTCCCCTCCTCAAGGCAATAAACGGCATTAATAATATTAATAATAATAATAATAATAGAAATGTATATACCACTGTTTAAAAAGCCAACTGCTTCCTAATTATAAAAAAGAACACATCAGAAATAGTGAGTGCTACCTATACTGTTGGTGCACATATTGTCAAACTTAAACTAACATTATATCACTTAAATGCATGTTATGTCATGGTAAGGATATAAATTCTGTTACTTTTGGAAGACATCACACTCTTGTTAACACTTGATGGCTGAATATTTCTTGAAAGCTGGAAGTTGCATCTGTGCCAGACACCGCTAGTGAAACTTTGTGCTACCATTTATTTTATGTGGGCGGTGTAACTGTTTGATGAAGGTGCCAAGAGTCTGGCAGTGAAACCCAGTTCAGTTTGGTCTAAAGTCTTCTTACCTTGCCATTACAGGGCTGCTGGGAGAGCTCAGAGGAGCACCAGAGGTGGGCTGCCAGCTTACAGGTTTTACAACGCAGCCCCTGCTTGGAGTTCCCTGCAGTGACAAACAATTTATTTTATCAAACAGACATCTTATTAAACTGAAGACTGCTGTCACTGTTTCCGTCATCAGCAATAAGTTAAGGCTCTCGTAAATAGTGATATGAATGGCAGTGGCAATAAATACACTGTGAAAGATGGCATAATCTGTCCAGTGCAGGGTTATCCGTCGTACAAATGTTCTATTATCACAAATGCTAAATTTTTGACATTTTCTTTTAAATCAACAGTTTTCAAAAACCACATTCTTTTACTTTGACTTTGTAGTATGGATATAGATGATTAATTGCTAACTAATTAATTGTTTTTAATAATTTAACCGATTAAAAATATATCAACTAATAAGACAGCAGATAAAAGACATGCATGTCAGAAAATATACTGTAGATGAGCTGTAGTACCCGTCTGTCTTACTGTTTAATACTGTAGTGACCCAAAGAAATGGGCACTCAGACTAGGGCAGTTTAAATTGGCAAACAGAGACATTGTGGGAGCTTAGCTAGCAACGGGCACCATGATAAAGACTTTGTTGGAGGATAACGACCTCCAACCAGAGCTTCTTATACTGGATGCAGCAAAATCTGCCAGTGCAATGTGACAATGTCTGATGTAGCCAAGTCATTACTGCCATAAATGTCACATATCTTTTTTGTTTTTAACATCATTATTTGCAACTTAAATTTAATAAAAAATGTTTCCATTATTTGCACCTCACCCGTGGCTGCCACAGACCTGTATGTACGGTACAGTATATTAAGCATAAAATATATTTTCACAGATTGTCCACTGAACAATCTGAAACAAATGACACAAATAGGTACACTTCACTCACAACTCGTACCATCCACTTAAGAAACAATCTGTTTCTATAAAGACAGACAATAAAAATCTGTCTACATTAGTCACTACGCTAATTTCAAATACTCCGCTTCATACGAAAAAATAAAGAATACAGTTTCATGGATGTAACTGGTAATTCTACTTTACACAAACTGCACAACTGAGAGACGTCGGCATGTCAAGAGACATTAAAGGCTAAACAATTCCTAGCAGAGGCATGAAAATGAGAAGCGAGACCTCCGAGCTTGCAGTCAATAAGTTTCACTGGGACCATTTTCTGCATTTCGAATGACACTTGCCTCCTGAAAAATATTTGGAGTGTCACAAATAACAAAAAACTATTGCATCAGTGGAAACAATGAGCCATATTCATGCACTTCATACTTGCGCATGCTTGCATTCTTTCTGTGAATGCAACGCTCATGGAGTAAGACCAAAAGTTGGCGTACCTTGGATCATATGTTTGCATCGCTGACAGCTGGTTGGTCTACGGAAGACATGCTCCTGGAAACAGTGGGTCTTGACTGGCTGCATCAGCTGGGCCTGAGACTTTAGCTGGGTTTTGGAGGTCATGGACAGCGAAGGACTGATGGATGGGGAGTGTGATGACAATGAAGGGTTGGGACTAAGAGATGGGGAGAGGGAGGGAGAGCGCTCATAGGCCAGGGGGGACTCGGAGAAGGGGGGAGGAGAAGGGGGAGGTGGTGGTGTGGTGATGAGGGCTGATGGTGGTCGTGTTTCACCGTTGCTGCGCTGGAAAAAGTTGTCCACGCTCTTGCTGCGCATGACTGATTTGAAGGACAGAGAGCGCTTCAGCCGCTGCAACTAGAACAAAAAGTGAAGCTGTTTAGGCGACTTCATTCACTGAGGAAAGTTGTAAAAGTACAAACAGTCAATGGAAATTACATCTGACAAACTCTTCTCAGTAAGTGAGAGGATAGGCCAGTAAGCATGCAGAAACTCCTAAAGCCTCTGAAAAATCCATTTTCACAAGCAACTTCTTACTATGAGCAATGGAAACACACTACTTTCTGTTTTTTACATGACTGACTTCTGTATTTCTGTACATCTGTGTTTTAAGTGGATGGAACTTCGCTGGAAAAAAGGTGATCTCCTGCAAGCACCTATCAGAAAGAAAGTCACAAATTCATCACCATTCATCTAATATTCCGGACGAACAGGCAAATTTAGCCACACTATTCACTTTACTGCTTTGAGTCTAAAAAAAAAATGCAGAAAATATCTTCCTCTTTGGCTCCCTCATGTGCCGCATTGTTCACCAGCTAATCACCACCTTTGTCAAGGTCTGTTGGTGGTGCAGGGTGTGTAGCATGCAGTGACTTTTTCAATAAAATCAGCTCCCTGCTGTGTCAGAAATCATGCCATGAAAGTGGTGGAGCAAAACAGTAATATTGTGGACTGGAAAACCAAAACAATGAGCCAAAATCATAAAAAAAGAAAAAGAAAAAACAACCCCAACGGTGAGGGGAATTGCTGGGTTGGCTGACAACTCTGTGTGTTTGTCACTTCAAGCGGCCATTATGTTGCACACAATGTGATTAAGATTGAGTATGAATTAAAAAAAAAAATACATAAGGATGTTTTGAATTGATGGTTTGTAATTCAGTGATGGCTATTCAGGATTTAAAACCACTATTCCAGAGGCTTTGAAGTTGCAAGGAATGAGAACGTACAGAACGCAACCTATACACTGGATACAATTTTAAAGCAAGACCAATACAAGGTCTGACATGACAAGTACATATTCAGCTGTAGTGTCTGAAAAATCAGTCTGTTAAAAACAGTCTGTTAACTCTACCCTCTGACTGTCCTTGCCCTGCCAGGCTGACTTCTGATCTTCCATCTTCAGCCTTTTCCCCCCTCCTTTGATCGCAAATTTGCCTTTCCCTGAGAATCCGCACAAGTCAATACCCCTTAAAATTCATGTTTGATTAGTTTTATTGAGCGGGCTGCACCTTCGCATTTGATGCAGTCAGTGATGCACGGCAAACAATGTGTTTATCTATGACTCTGCTTGCCTCCATTTCCAGTCTTGCCATCCAGTGGCTCTGGGCCACAATAAATGGAAACTGATAATGACAAACAATTACGGGGACTTAGGAATGATGGGACCCAATATATGAAAATAATAACTGCTGTGGACTCATACATCAAGAAAATGGCCTGGAGAATGAGGGCAAGGACGTAATAGGTCCCTGAGACTGAAGTGCACCTCCTCAATTTGCACAGAGCTCATTAGCTGTCTGTGTTTGTGGCTAGGTTGAGGACACAGTTTTGATAATAACCAGTCGTGCTTCAAACTTCAAAGTAGTACAGATTTTTATTTAATTCTGGCTTCATGCTGCGTCTGTGCCTTACTTTCTATTCTGTTCGTAGCAACACAGCAAAAGGTAGGAGGTTTTGCTTAGCAAGAAAAACCAGTAACCCAACCTAAAATTGAGCAGGTTTATATGAATGTTTTATGTATGTTAATATGTGGAGAGGGTGCACATCATGTTTATTGCATCTCTGAGCTCTGAAAGCCACCACATGGTCCATTTGCACTTCTTTGCAGAGGAGCTCAATCAATAGCATTGAATAGAATCCTCTTTTTCTTCTTTAAGCCTCAGATTCACAGATGCCAATTAGTTTGAGTGATGAAAAGAGTCCTCACTGTTGACCCATTAGTGAGTTCCTCTCGTAAATGTTTTCTACAGGGAGCTGAGTCCATGCTTTCCTTAATGGCCTTTTCTTGGCTCGACTGGTGGCCCATTCAGTAATGGATGTTCCTCTCTATTAGATTTTTAACTTGTCTGACTTTGTTCATCTTCTGTGTAGTGAAGGCCTGCCTTTGCTCCAGTTCCAAGAGAAAAGGGAACAACTTCTTCCAGTCACAAACTAGGCAACACATGTCTGATAATCAATGGCTTAATATATCTCTGTGAGCTTTTAAAAAGATTAAAGAAGCAGACAGTAACAGGGATTTAAAGCTGGTGTAAAGATAAAGAATAATAGCTACTTAAAAGCCAAATAGATTCCGTAAATAGCTTTACATGGCAGAATAATTCTGAAAACTGGGGACTTGTACTCTACTACAGCATATTAAAACAAGCCAGTAATTCAATATTTACTGAATTTCTATTCAAATCTGTGTAGTACATGAACCCGCATGGATGAAGGCAATAAACAAATTACATGAATAATATGCATTAATTTCTTTTATCCCAGCCTAATGAAACATATTATGAAGAAGATGAAACACATAACACAGCCTGAAATAAACTGGATCCTCATTCAACCCTGTCTGAAGAGCCAAAGGGAGATTTCCCCATCCGTTAGATGAGACAACAGCAATAAATATTACACATTTATTGACAAAGATTTCAATACATCATCCTTCTGTTTTTTGAAATTGCACAGGTTCACAACAACACTCCAAAGAGTTACACCCTCTCTTTCAGATGAATGACATAATAAATAATCTGTATTATTTCTTAATACTACTCAAACAGATATTTCCCCCACAATATCCCAACAAGTCAAATCATTAAAAACTCAAAAAGATAAACTTCTAAGCTGGTACACTTCCAAGTTGGGAAAATTTAGACATAACAGCATATTTAGCTTTAGCCCAAAACAGCAACAGTTTAGCACATGCTCCTTCCTGTTTCAACATCCTCATGCAAAAGCAAAGCCCATAGCAAACTGATTTTCTCAGTTTGGTGTAGAGAAACGTGACTGGCTTGACTTCAATCCCATCAATGCCAGACCTTATTGTCCCAACATCACTGCCAACCTTCACTAATGCCCTTTTGGCTGAATAGGATCAAATCCCACTAGCCAGGTTACAAAACCCTGTTGAAAGCCTTAACCAAAAGCTTGAAGGCTCTTACAGCAGCACACTGATCACACATGGGTGTAATAGCTGGCTGTCCACACACTTAGTTTGTACACACCTCAGGCCACAAACAGTAATGACCCAGGTCAGTTCTATTTCACAGACGTCCTGTCCTTTAACAGGCTGCGTTAACTGTACACTGCAGTTTGCATTTACTGCATCACAGCTGCACAGTGTAAATAATCACTACCCAGAGGTTTGGTGGGTTTGGTCTAATTTCAGTGTGGTGACCAAAGAAGCACTACATGAAACAATTATCCTCTAATGAATTATCATGAATGCACACTACGAATAACATTAATCAATTAAATAGATAATTGCAGCTGACCAAGCCTCTGACATCTGGTAGCTGCAGGACAACATACTGCATATGCACCACTATTTTAGTTATCTCTCAGCATTTACTCATTTAAACAGAAATGTGACATATTAAAAGACAAATGTGAAAAAACTAGAAAAACATGACTGTAGATGCTTCTGCTCAGGAGCACTGCATGGTACAATTAGAAAATTACTATTCAATCATGTTCTGTAGCAGGTATAAAAATGTGAGCAGACCCAGGCGATTCTGATTTTGTATCAAGATGGCAAGAGGAAAAGATCTACATGTCTTTGTAAGAAAGTTCACTGTTGGGGCACAGATGGCAGGAGCTTCAGTAACACAAAGTGCTCAGCTGGCTAGTGTTTTAATAGGAGTAGGGACATAAATATTTAGATCTATAGGAAAGACTTTAGTAAAGTACAGTCAATTTGTGACAAATAGTGCATCTTTTAGGACTGTGATGCTTCTGCATTAGTGGAATGTGTAATGAAAAGCAGAAAGACCAGCTCTTCTGCATGTGACTTAGACCGTCACCCTACGATGTAAAATTATATAGTAGGGTTGCGGTGTATAAGCCTCTTTAGTACAAAGATGAATTCATATTTCAGAGTAAAGCAAATCTGTATAAAGTTATTGTGAATAGTCACTTTTATCCTATGATCAAACATTTCTATCCTGATGGGAGTGATCTCATCCAGGACGACAGTGGAAGCATCCATAGGTCACTGAATGTTTTTGAAAAGTATGGAAATATTGTGAATCGCATGTTATGGCCTTTACAGTCACCAGATTTCAACTAAACAACTATGGAAGATTTTAGACTGACGTGCTATAGAGCGTTATCAACCACCACCATCCAAACAACAAAACGGAGAATAGCGTTTGAAAGAATGGCGTTTTCTTTGCACATATTTTTGCTAGTATAGAATTGCTTCTTTGCACTGAATGGGACCGCACTAAATTTTGTTGTACTTTTTGTACATTAAAGATTCTGATGTTGTATTCCTCCAGTACAGTTTCAGAGACATGGAGAATCAATGCCAAGGTGCACTAAAGCTGTTCTGGCAGCATGTGGTGGCTCAACATGTTACTAAGATGCTTTATGATGTTATTTTTCCTTCAGATTGTCATTGGTCTGTATATGCACCATTGTTTTAGAAACTGTGCTAATATAGTTGCTGGTTTACAAGCCAATACTACGTTGTCTTATATTCTATAACAACCTCTGAAAACAAATGAAATCAAAAGCTAATTTCAAATGAATGCAAATCTCTGCATTTCTCCATGGCACTTGTGTCTCTCTGCAAGATTTTGTAAAGTCTATTTATGGATCACAGAACTGGAGACCCATCAGACTGAACTACTGACAGCAATTAGCTCATCACAGGGCCAACAGTGTCATGTGCTGAACAGACAGTGGTTTGAGAAAGACAATGAAGCAAAGAATAAAAGTAAAATCTGTGGGCAGTGAAAGGAAATGAAGATGAAACAGGTAAAACTCAAGCCAGAATAGGGGGAAAGAGGATTGTGAGAAGAGATGAAAACAGCACCATGACCACCATCAGCCCGCCTTGGCCTTGTTGTTTGGCCGTTTGAAAATGAGCACAGAGATGTTTGGCGGAGGTTTCTATAAATAGGCTGCTGTGCGGAATGTTTGGATAAATTAATGATTAAGAAGTAAGGTGTGGGTGTTCAGACAAGATGTCTGTGAAAAGCAAAAGTCATCCTGCTGCCACTGAGATGGAGTTAAGACTCCCATGTTTTTCCATGTAGTATTTTTACAACACAGAGGTCATGCAGTGAGGTGACCATTAAGGAACGGCATCATAAAAGAAAGAAAAATATCTCTGCTTTTGATTATGTAAGAATGCATTTTGAAGTATAATAGTTCAGCAACAATGTTTTGTTTGTGGCTGTATCTTGAGACTCCCTGAGCTTGGCTGATACATTGTATTTGTGTCTAAAATACATCTGAACTCAATGTCCTCCATCTTTATGTATGAACGCATGGTCTGCTGCCTTCAAAATGTGTGTTGGTATGCAGCAAGTTAAGAAATTTTCCAAAAATTTCCAATAACAATAAACCTATAAACTTCAAAACCTGCTGACAGATTTAAAAGGCTTGTTGTCTTTACAAAAATGCCAAGACTTTGTTGGGGACAGATCTGACAAAATGGAAGGAACAACATCTATTCCACCGCTGTATGACTGTGCTATAAGTGGTTCTTACGAGCAGCTGATTATTCAACCAAAAGCAAGGGCTAGTGGGAGAACATATAACCTCCATCATGTCACAATTTTCATTACCAAGAAAGAAAAGGAAAAAAAAAATAGCAACAATCCATTCACTACACGCATCTCTGTTGTTCCAGCTGATGTGCAGTTGACTTGTCTCATCTGGTGGTTTGGTTCTGTCAGTGAATTCATCCAAGGTGAGCTGAGTGCAAATACATAAAACTCTGAGCTTAAAGTCATATAAAATATACATGAGCACTTCTCTATCAGGTTTATAGTTATAGTTTGGATAAGAAATGCTAGCTTTATCCTTGGAAAGGAACTTCCTTTTACACTGCCAAACCTGCCTTTGTGTCCTTATGCACCTCATTACACAGCAGTATACTGTAAGCTGCGAGCTCTAATATCCCACTGATTTATGCACAGCGAGCCGATTTATCACATTATGATTCAAAACTCATCACTCAAATTCTTGCAGTATTAATGTCTGGCGTTTTGTATATGCAATACCCACATATGTCTACATGTTTCTTAGTCCTTTTACAATCTTACTGAACATTTCAGAAGACTGTGAATGTGTATACAGTAAAGCACTTTTTAAAAAACATATGGGAAAGTGTTTTAGTTAATTATTCTACTCTCCTGTCTGTCTGTAGAGACCTTATCTGCAGTTGGGACACAGTTGTGCAGTTTATTCCCCAGTGTCTGCACAAAACATGCCCACTGCAGTGTTTTTCTCCGGACATCTCTTGTTGCTTTTGATATTCAAAACCCTATTGAACACAGTGGAGCCTGACTGTGTTTGGCATTCTTCTTGCAGTGACCCGAGCTTTGAATTAAAAGTGCCCTCATTAGGCATTGCTCCAGCTGGACCCTGTTAGGTGAAAGTGCAACTACTGGAATGACCTTTTGTGCAAAAGGAAAGCTGAAATGCCTCACTGAACAAGTCGGGTCTGGTGGAAATTGATAACTTCCTGAACCAGAGAAAAACTTGAGTTTTTCCATTACTAAAAAAAAAAAAAAAAAAATGCTTGAAGAAGCCTTTGCTGTACAGTTGAGCTCCATCACTCCATCGAAAAAGCACCATGACAGGCAAAATTTTTAGCGTTGTTAGTGATGCTCATTACCCATTAGTAAAAGCCACATTCAGATACACACGTGGACAAAATTGTTGGTACCCCTCAGTTAAAGAAGGAAAAACCCACAATTCTCACTGAAATCACTTGAAACTCACAAAAGTAACAATAAATAAAAATTTATTGAAAATTAAATAATCAAAATCAGCCATCACTTTTGAATTGTTGATTAACATAATTATTTAAAAAAACAAACTAATGAAATAGGGCTGGACAAAAATGATGGTACCCATAACTTAATATTTTGTTGCACAACCTTTTGAGGCAATCACTGCAATTAAACGATTTCTGTATTTGTCAATGAGCGTTCTGCAGCTGTCAACAGGTATTTTGGCCCACTCCTCATGAGCAAACAGATCCAGTTGTCTCAGGTTTGATGGGTGTCTTCTCCAAATGGCATGTTTCAGCTCCTTCCACATATGTTCAATGGGATTCAGATCTGGGCTCATAGAAGGCCACTTTAGAATAGTCCAACGCTTTTCTCTCAGCCATTCTTGGGTGTTTTTGGCTGTGTGTTTTGGATCGTTGTCCTGTTGGAAGACCCATGACCTGCGACTGAGACCAAGCTTTCTGACACTAGGCAGCACATTTCTCTCCAGAATGCCTTGATAGTCTTCAGATTTCATCGTACCTTGCACACTTTCAAGACACCCTGTGCCAGATGCAGCAAAGCAGCCCCAAAACATTACTGAGCCTCCTCCATGTTTCACCGTAGGGATAGTGTTCTTTTCTTCGTATGCTTGGTTTTTGAGTCTATGAGCATAGAGTTGATGTGCCTTACCAAAAAGCTCCAGTTTGGTCTCATCTGTCCAAAGGACATTCTCCCAGAAGCTTTGTGGCTTGTCAACATGCATTTTTGCAAATTCCAGTCTGGCTTTTTTATGAGTTTTTTTCAGCAGTGGTGTCCTCCTTGGTCGTCTCCCATGAAGTCCACTTTGGCTCAAACAACGACGAATGGTGCGATCTGACACTGATGTACCTTGGCCTTGGAGTTCACCTTTAATTTCTTTGGAGGTTGCTCTGGGCTCTTTGGATACAATTCCAACGATCCGTCTCTTCAATTTGTCATCAATTTTCCTCTTGCGGCCACGTCCAGGGAGGTTGGCTACTGTCCCGTGGGTCTTGAACTTCTGAATAATATGAGCCACTGTTGTCACAGGAACTTCAAGCTGTTTAGAGATGGTCTTATAGCCTTTACCTTTAAGATGTTTGTCTATCATTTTTTTTCGGATGTCCTGGGACAATTCTCTCCTTCGCTTTCTGTTGTCCATGTTCAGTGTGGTACACACCTTTTCACCAAACAGCAGGGTGACTACTTGTCTCCCTTTAAATAGGCAGACTGACTGATTATGAGTTTGGAAACACCTGTGATGTCAATTAAATGACACACCTGAGTTAATCATGTCACTCTGGTCAAATAGTTTTCAATCTTTTATAGAGATACCATCATTTTTGTCCAGGCCTGTTTCATTAGTTTGTTTTTTTAAATAATTATGTTAATCAACAATTCAAAAGTAATGGCTGTTTTGGATTATTTAATTTTCAATAAATTTTTATTTATTGTTACTTTTGTGAGTTTCAAGTGATTTCAAGTGAGAATTGTGGGTTTTTCCTTCTTTAACTGAGGGGTACCAACAATTTTGTCCACGTGTGTATAAAATCTTTTTCTTTGATAACTCAAGCCTATTCATCGTGTTCAGTCCATTCTCACCTCAGGCCCATGCATTCATTAGCAGCTTTCTAGAGCTGCCCTCCACAATGTGTCCACCACATGCCTTCAGATTTTATTGCGTTTCTCTGTTGCCCGATCTTCACCTTGCTACACACATGCCCCGAGGATGACTATGATGAAAAAAAAAAAAAAAAAAACTTCAATAACAACAATGTTGTACACTGAGGTCACACATATCACCCCATTAGGCTGTAGCAGTGAGGTTATGAAGACAAAACGAGACACACACAGACACGCACACACAAGGAGGAAATTATATTGAAAAGGTTGCTAAGAGGTTCATCTAACTTTAACACACTCATTTAACTTTTACTGTGTTCAAATCAAAGCTTCATGCACATTGTAGATGAGGGGCAAACTGAGATAAAATAAGGCTTTTGGCTGCCTCTCTTACTCTCTAAAAAATTGGTTCTTTAATTTTCCAGATGGTAAAGAGAACATTAGCATTACTGAACGCCACTATCATAGGTGAGAGATAAGGCATGAATCAAGGTAAACTCTCGTCTCCTCCTCTCCTTGTGACAGTCTCAGCTCTGTGTGTGGCTCCGAAATGCCCAGCTGTTGTTTGGAGAGCTGGTTCTCAGTGATCCATGCAAGCAGACTCCACCAGCACCACAAGCTGCCTGCCAAAGTGTGCAACGAAAGAAGCTTGAATTTCCAAATCCAGCCGTTTAAAGGGCTTAACTGCACAAGGAGCTTTAGCAGTTAGCATTAGGTGACAGTCACAATGGCTCTTTGATGTTCATCCAGTAGTAGAAGAACTACACCTACAGCAAGTTGGTTCCCTTTGATGACATCTAAAACAATATTATACATTCAGCACACTCACAGAAAATTATGATCGATAACAGGTTCCTGTTTTACATTTAAGCCAACCTATAACAGCTTTGCATACATTAAGGAAAATGATTTATAGCTGTCCAGTATTAATGCAAAGTTAAATGAGTCAGCACTCTAAGTCAGATGGCTGGCTTCACTCCAAGTTTTAATACATGATCAGTCTCACACAATGCAGCCTCTACTTTGGTCAACACAGCAAAATGAATTAATTTCACATTAAAGTCTATAAAATTGTGAGATCCTTCTTGTAACCTGTTCTATTCTATTGGCCTTTAAGATTCACATCAAATGAGTTTCTTTCGTTGCTCGCATAGAAAAAGCAACAAATCTTTATACTGCGAATATACTGCATATGACTTATCACATCATACCCACTGTTCACACTGTATACTGTTAATTATCTGTATATACACTGCATATATCTCATACAGTCTATACAGTTGTTGCTGTGTATGAACTCCTTATTTGTCATACTGCTTCAGCGGTTCACACTGTCCATGTTGTTTCTACAGCCATTTACCTCTACCAACACAAGTATGTTTATTTAGCTTTATACTGATATTTATAGCTAATATATTCATATGTTTAGTGTGTTCATACCACTCTGGTCATAATGGAGCATACTGTAAATACTGCTTCTTTTGCATTTCAGGTTAGATGCTAAACTACATTTCATTGTCTTACAGTTCAAGTTACATATGGGACCGTTCTTTTTTTGGCTTTTGTTGTTTATTTACCTCTTTTTTTTTTACTTGTCAAGTTGCTGTTTGGTTTGGTTTACACTATAAACCTACTTGGTTAAGAGCTGGTTTGGATTAAATTACACCTGTTCAAACACCAACCACAAGGCTTTGCTTGTTTTCTGAGTTGCAATGAATTCGGCATGAATTCGTATGAATAGCCTCTAAAAAAACGGAAACCTCTCTATTTTACAGCCTTTTTTTGTGAAAATAATACAGTTTGCACTCTGGACTTGTATAGCTATTACACATTTATGTGGGAGACGGGGTAGTCCCACACTAAATCTTTGTCTTTGTGAGTCAATTCAAATAAAAAAGTGGAGAGAAACAAGATCATTCACATTGCAAGCTTAACCTTCAGTGGCTGATATACTAGTCTTCCACGTCACTCAAGTCCATTTTTTAATTATTTCAATGCCAGTGACTTACGAGGAGCACTCGAGAAGTTAAGTGACATCATAGTTGCTAAGCAACTTAATGCATTAAGTATTCATTCACATGTACACCTTTTTTAGGATTTTTTTCAAGGTAAACCTGCTATTCAAAGCTAAGAATGAGAAGTACTTTATTTCCTTCACTCCAATGCATCAACAGCTTTACATTTTATAGAGAAAATAACTTCACTGTCACTGAAGCAGCAGCTAAGGTCGGTACTAAACAAAGTCCATTCTTATTCCCAACTGACTCTAACCCTGACACTGCACATGGGACTCTGCTGGATCAGCAGCATTTTTGAACTCAATCAAGGACAGTAATTCAGTGACTTCATCATTAATCAAAACAATGCTGGGTCAACACTGGATACATACGCACAACGATGACACTGTACAGAACAAAAAGCTTGTTTTATCAGTCTGAAATCTTTCATGAATAACACAGAGATTCATCAGTTTTCTGTGCAGACTACAATTTGTTTCAAAAGGTAACAGGACAAGTCAATCATTCTGGCAGGCGAAACGCAAACATATCACGGTCCGTCAGAAGTTATGTGAGTGAGTGATGTATCCGCCTCCTAACAGGGATATGGAAACAAACACTATGACGGCTACAGAGAAACGTTGGCGCACATCAGAAAAGCTCTGCAGTTGTATTTTCTCATTAAAGAAGTCTAGTTTCACCATTAAAAAGTTACATGATGAAAAATCAGCCTCCTCTCAATAGGAAATTACACATTTGTCTATAATTACTTGTTTTATGAGCTGCAAATATTGCAAACTGGAATCATATGAAGTAAATTAAAGAATTAGCACTGAAAGAAAAAAATGTTCACAGACAAATCTTAACAGTGAGTCCAGACTGTAGCTTGATTTAGCCAAATGACCTCTGGTCTTGTACAATATTGTGTTCACTGTCACTTCTCTTTCCACTTGGCATTCTCCTCTCTTTTGTTGTTTCCTAAGTTCTCTCTTTTGCTTTCCTCCTCATGCTCTTTCTTTTATTCCTGGCAGGACCTCTGGCTGGCCATCCTATTCTTAAATTACCTTTATCCTTTCAAGCACTCAGGCAAGCACCACCAGCCAGTCACTCAGAGCAATGCAGAAGGATGACAAGCAAGAGCTGTACGGTAGTGGAGAAGGACAAAGAGAAAGATGTGAAGTACAGGTGAAAAAGTTCATTTAAATGGTCCAGAGTAAACAGGAATACATATTACATATTCTAGGTGGGAAGCAAGAAAAGAGAACAAAAAATAACTGATAATGAAGTTAGTGAGGGAACAGCAGGAGAGCTCTGAGAAATGAATGTGAAGGGCAAAGTCGAACAGAAGCCGCTGCCATCATTTCACCTCCATAAAAATGTCTTTGTATTGGCTGAAAATGCGGTGAGCCGTGTGAAGGCCCTGCGGACAGGGGCACAGCACTACCTTGCATTATCAGCATTTACACCCACTGTCTTTTGTGAATATTAAACTTTATGTAGCGGCTGATTCTGAGTAAAGCTCTCATTTCATCCTCCACTAAACAAAGTGGAGTTTAAAAGAAGTGTTTGACACTTGGTGAAACGGGCCTTTTCATGTTTCTGCTGAACAGTAGATGACATGATTAGAGTTGACCGATACTAGATTTCTGAAGCTGCAAAAAACTCTGATACAGATATATCGTCTAGTCCTTTAATATATACGCAAACATATATCTTAGAATTATATTCAGAAGGGAAAATGATGGGGTCATTGTGTATCAACTTTCCAGCAACGTATCATGCAAGCTTGTTGACAGTTTACCATAAAGATACCGGCTGACTCCTCACCACTGTCTGCTCAGCTGTGATATGTACTCTGCTACATGTGCTGCACACAAGGGGTTGGAGCTGCTCTACTTGAAAGTAGATACATAATTTGTAAATTACTCCAAGCATCTTTTTCATAAAAAAAGTTCACATGTCACAATTCAGACAACATATGTGCAGATACAGTGATTTCTGTAATATTGGCTGACAATACCAGCCTACCGATATATTGGTCAGCTCTAGACATGATTAGAATAGAATCACTTTATTCATCCCCAAAGGGAAATTCAGTATTATTAGTTTAATAACAGATTAATTAATTCAGATTAATACCAATTTCATAGTATTAAGGTGAATACTAATCAACAGCAATAAGCTTGGTAGCTTAACTGAGCATGAAAGCCACAGAAACAGCACAAAACAAAGCCTGGCTCTGTCACAAAGTAACAAAATGTACCTGCCATCGCCTCTAAAGTTCACAAATGAACGGGGCTATACTTGATTTATTCACACAAACAATTAGGTGCAAAAATGTCAATCAATTTGTCATATATTAGGCCATCACCAGAAATTTTTTGTAGTCGCACTGGTTGCTTCATAACTGCTCTTGGTCAAGAAATAGCCATCTCGCAGAAATAATAAACTATTGTTCTTAAGGACAAAATAGACACAGTAAGACATGCAACAAAGCTTTCCCAGCAAGGGGTAAAACTATGGATGCTGCAGTAACATATGTGCACTTATTAGCAATTAGGGTTCCTTCAAACAGTAAAGATGAAACAAAAGAATATTAAGTAAGAGGTGCTGGTAAGATTAACTTTGGTGATTTTGGTGCTTTTGGAAAGAGACAGCTTTGCTGTTTCCCTGTTTCCAATCTTTAGGCTACACTAAACAACTGCTATCTATAGCTTCATATAAAGTATATCAACCTGTGAGTGTTACTCATCTTGTTGTGCATTTCTCAACAAGAACGCAACAAGAGTACACCGCTAAATGCAAGACACTTAAAAGACGTGTGCTCCAAGTGATTAGTGAGGAATATTAATATTTTGGAGCAATCACCTTGCCCGTAGGTGGAGGAGGTGGAATAACTATTCATCCTCTGTCACTACCTGTATTAGAAGAACTCTAGGAGACTGGTGGGCCCACTTAGCTCTGTAATAAATACTCTGAGAGCCGAGGGACGGTGGAGAGATGGAGAGGGAGACGAGTGAGACATGAAGGAGAGCTATTGAAGAGACGAGAGATTGCAGAGAGAGGCGGTGAGGGGAAGTTGGAAAGAGACAGAGGGAAAGCAGAAGGTAGACAGTTATGAAACGAGTAGAGCACAGTGAGGAGACCAAGAGTGACAGAAAGAATGAAGTGAAGCTCTAGAGATACCCTCAAGCACACTACTCTTAAAGAAACCCCAGTAGTAACGTAGATTTAATCTTTCCCCCTTGCTTTCCTCTTCATTCTTCTTCTTCTTCTTCTTCTGCAGGATATGAAGCGGTTACGGGTGCCCAGCAGAGTCTTGGCAAACAGCAGAGCTACACGGCTGACACAGCTTGGAGGATTGTTTCCTCCCAGTTCTGTTTTGTCTGGACGACCATTTGTGTGAAATATGACCCAGGCCCTAGCTAGACACAGCAAACATCTGCTAGCTGATTAGCTCATAAATTCACGCAGCACCTCACTGCGCACCATCCATTGTCCTGTCTTTAGTCAAATAGCAACAACAAGAAGCCCGTCCTGCCTGGTTTGTTCCAAGTTCCTGTGGTGATGACCAACAAAAAGGCAACCGCGGTGTGATTTGCTGCTGTGATATTTGCTGCAATTAAGGCTACTGTAGGAGCTTTTTTGTGAGTGTTAAAAAATACATGTGATGCAGGAGATTTAGGTCAAGTCAGTAAGTGACTCAGTTTGAAGTTCAGCTCCACTTTTTGTCAAGAAAAATCGAGTCCATTTTTTTGGATTTTAAAAGCAAAAATCTTCAAAACTGAACAGGGGTTATGCATCTCTGGATTACCAACAAAGCAGGCAACTACCCTGAGGCCCAAAAGCTCCAGGGTAGGAGCTTCAAAAATACTCTTACATGTTTGAGAGTATGGACCATCATCTACTAACATGATTAAATCCCTAATGTGAGCTCTGCTTTACTTTCTGATCTTGATGACCCATCATGCGTCAAAGCTTTATCATCTTTATATTTTTGGTTTTGTGTCTACTGTTGTAATTTGGCATATGTATCAATGGTTGATACAAGTTGGAAGCCTGAAGAGCATCTGTCTGAGGCTGGATATACTACAAAATGATCCAACTAATAAATATAACATCCAAACTTGGCTAAAGAAGGCTAAAAACACAGACTATAATATCAGTGATTTCTGACAGAATTTGCAATAGTTTTTGATTAAGAATTTAATGTCGATAGCAGGTTAATTTTTTAACCTCATAGTAGCGAGTGTTCCTCCATTATCAACATATACTGCATGTCAGCCATGACATAGGTTTAATTGTAGAAGATGGAACAAGCAATAGGTAACGTGAACAATACTAAAGCAGTTGAAGGGACAGCAAATTGGGAAAAAGTGTACATTAAAGGGTTAAATTCCTATTATAGACTTTTCAAAGTGGCAGAAAACAAAAATACTTTCTTCCCAATCTGTGTCCATGTGTTAGCAAAATATGTTTGTTTAGTGATCTGAAATGGCTATATGTTGCATAATCAATGTATTTAATCAAATAACTGGCAATATTAGTTTAAAAAAGGACAGAGAAAGTGCATATTTTTAATATAATGAATGGAAGAAGGTATGGGGCCTTAATAGGAGACCAGGCAGCAGCTAATTTATGCCTCATGTTTCCCATTCTGTGTCCAGCTTATACTCCATTACTCAAGTGTTTACAGTTTATGCAAAAAGATTAGATATAGCTTCCTTTAAATTGAGGTGAAGCACAAGAACAACACAGTTTGAGATCATCCTTTTCCAAATCATATTGGGCTCAAGTAAAGTGATTAATTCAGGGTGTAAATGAGAGAAATTGGCTATTTTTTCAATACTACTCTTAAAGAGATCAGTCTTTTCTTTGATATTTTTGTGCATCTACCGCACATGCCTCAGACAGCTCGCACACCTCCATGTAATCTCTGACCTTTAACTTTGAGGTTAGGCTAGTTACAAGAATTAAAGAGGCTTAAGGTTGTTATGCAAGACCCGCAGCCACCACTTAATTACCGTCTGAGCGAAAACACTGAACGCACACTTAGTCACAGCGTCCATTTAGAAATAAAAGAATATAAACACTCTGTCAGACGAAACGGTGAAACAAAAGCAGGAAATAGACATTAAAATCGATAAAATGAACAGCTCGTCCTGCTTTAATTTGAAAACACCCCCCAAACAGGTAATTTACACAGGTGTGCTGTTACCTTTGATTCCTGCTGGCTGGGCACGGTGGCCTGTGGTCGGTGCAGGTTTTGCGGTTCGTTCTCTTTCTCGCTGATTTCCGTCATGTTGGATTAAAAAAACGCTCCTTCAGCAGCAAACTGAGCCAAACGGAAAGTCCACGGCGACAGAAGGGACGGAGAGCAACTATGCGCACTGAGGTTTAATAAACATCGCTACTGGCACAAAGAGGTAGGACCAGTTCAGACCGTCAACTCATCTCCCAGCAGCAGCATCCAGCCGGGAATGCGCTTTCAAGTGAAACCAGATATTCCGTCGAAAATTCGCAGCTTCGACACTCTAAATTAGCGCAGAAAAGAGCAGAAGATGTGTTTCTTGGAGGAGAAATTTCGGCTGAATCTGCAGCTGGTTGGTTTGTTCACTTCTTCTATCTGCCGCCTCGCTCCTCTCCTCTCGCGCTCACCGGCCAGATTCTCTACCCTCCTCGCGCACACACGCGCGCTCTTACAACAACTTTGATTTCTCCGTGACAAAGTGCTCCGCTCGTTCTGATTGGTCCACACCGCCAGAAATACGCCAGCACGAATAGAGACAGCTCCCCTGATTGGCTGACAGATGATGACGAGCAGAAAAGGTGTGGTGAAGGGCTATAAAACTCAACTTTGATGAGAGAAAGCTTCAATAATACAACACGTGATCATACTGTGTAGATAAGATAAGATTGTTTTCATCCCAAAGCGGATTCTTATCCCAGATATTGCTCAGAAAAACACAAGTAACATAAATGACAACATAAAACAACCCAGTACCTTGTGGGAAAGCTGTAAGGCATACGTACAATACATTACTGAACTAAAATAAGTCAGTAAGAATAAGGTTAGAATAGAAAAATAAGCATTAATTCTGGCAATGACACTAAGGCAAAGAGTGATATCAGACATGATAGTGAAACATTGCACCTGGGAAATCCATCCATCCATACTCTATACACCGCTTTATCCTCACTCGGGTCACGGGGGGGGTGGTGGTGGTGGTGGTGGTGGTGGTGGTGGGGGGGGGCCGGGGGGCGGTGCTGGAGCCTATCCCAGCTGACTCGGGCGAAGGCAGGGGACACCCTGGACAGGTCGCCAGTCTGTGGCAGGGCTACATGTACAGACAAACAATCACACTCACATTCACACCTACGGGCAATTTAGAGTAATCAATTAACCTCAGCATATTTTTGGACTGTGGGAGTAAGCCGAGTGCCCGGAGAAAACCCACGCAAAAACATGCAAAGTCCATACAGAAAGATCCCTGGAAAGCCGGGACGCGAACCAGGGATCTTCTTGCTGCAAGACGAAAATGCGAACCACTTCCACTGTGCAGCCCACCTGAGAAATGAGATGGAAGTTAAAAATTGTTGTACATGAATGTGCATTATTACACATGTAATAGAAATGTTGCACTTTTACTTTTTTTTTTTTTTTTTACATATTAGGATTTGTCCTATATGTTTGTACCACCAGCATGGCAGGCAGCTCTGTGAACAACAATAGACACATTTTAATAAACAAATGTACTATGGTGGTACAGGTGAATGAACATAAGGTGGCTTGTGATCCAGAGAAAAGTAAAGCCAAAAATAAAGATGCTTATCAAAAATAAACTAAATCCAAGAAAATTCACACAACTCAAAAAGGACAAAAAGCACTAAACAGAGGACCAAGGACAAGAATCACACCAGAGGGCATGACTGCAGCAAACGGGAAGGAAACCAACAGGGTGAACTGACAAAAACAGATGGAAAGACAAGGCTATTTATACACTGACAACTGACTGATAAGACAAGACACAAGTGACTCATGAGACACAGGTGAAAATCATCAGGGCAATCAAAACAGGAAGGAAACAGAGGCAAAGGCAACACAGAAGGGAAGGCGGATTTAAAATAAAACAGGAAGTAAACAGAAAAAAGCAAAACAGAAAACCAAGACCATGACAATTCTGCTAAGATTGTGAACTGCATTTGGTTGTCTTAACACTTGCAATGACAGTTAAGTTGAACCTAATCTAATAGCATATTGTATGTTTTCTTACTATTCTAGAGATCAGAAATGAATTTAAAGTAAAATAGCATAACGTTGGATGCTAAAATGGGTGGAGATTTCAGTTCATTTTAGCCGTCTGAAAGTTTTCTACATCAAACACGTACATTCTCTGCATTTTGGTAAAAAAAAAAATTATGCACCATTTGTCTTTTTTTTGCATCTTATAAAGAGGAAATGTCTTTGTTCCAATTTGAAAATAAAGAATTATAATGTAGTGAGGCTCTTAGGTATTTTGTGTATATTTCAAATATTTACTCTCCTGTAGATCCGCTTTTCTCATTTAATATTATCCCTGCTGAGTCAACACACATACTGGATTGGACAGATTTGCTCTATTGTTGTCTTTTGTGACTTTTGATTGGGACAGTATGCTCTTTAAATGTCCACACAGC
Source organism: Acanthochromis polyacanthus (assembly GCF_021347895.1). Classification (NCBI taxonomy): domain Eukaryota; kingdom Metazoa; phylum Chordata; class Actinopteri; family Pomacentridae; genus Acanthochromis; species Acanthochromis polyacanthus. The sequence continues at coordinate 10,095,781 of NC_067131.1, read as the reverse complement.
ATCTTTTCATGTCATTTTAAAAAATACTAATTATAAACTCCTGGACTTTGATAGTTCATATGTTTCAGCAAAATTTCTGTTCATGTTCAAAACTTCCTATGCTTGATATGCTGCAGAACAACAAAGCAAAACATTAAAGTTATTTTAAAAATCTATTTATTTATGTTAAATATTGAGAGGGGCATGTTGCACTCTTACAATCTCTGTCACTTCAATGGAACAATGACTTGTGTTTCCTCGTTTGGCAATTTGAAGAGATGGTTTTGAATATATTTTCTCTTGGGCCATGTTTAGTTATTGCCTGTTTTTTACATTAATGAAAGATTTCATATACAAACCACATAATGAATGTTGAGCCTTGGCACATTATTACAGATTAAACAAACCAACTGTTTCCATAGGAATCGAAATCAGCTGCAGCTCTGCCACTACAACGGCAAAATGCTTCCACATTAATGCGTCAGGAACAATAATTCAATCTGTGTAACAGTGTAACAATGGCATGGCCATTTGTCTGCATAACAAAGACTTTTATTGTTGATGTTTAAGCACAATTTGCTGTTAATAGCCTTCTTTCATACTGCTATTTAACAAGATTTTGGATGTACAGAAATTGAACTTGGTCCATCACTGAAAATATATGTATTCATTGTGCTTATCTCATTTATTTCTTCCTTTAAGTTGTCTCCTACCTATCATTGTTAAACCCATTTGTTGATTGCATATACTAACTTATTACAACATTAGCCATCTATCTGCTACTTGGAAAATGATGATACAGAAAAGTAATTTAATAGCAGCTTGTCCACAATCAGAATCAAGCTTGAAATGATTATGCAACATGACGATGAACTATATGCAGACAAAAAGCAACCGCTATGCTTTTGTTTGGGTTAATTAATTCTTGGCAAGCAAGAACAGCTTTCCCTGCAGCATGTTTCAGCCTTATACCTGGTTAATTCTTTCAAACTGCTGCATATAGATACCTGCTTACTGGTGTAAACCCAGACAGAGGAAAATGCAGTCAAAATCTAATATGAAGCAAATCAAATGCAGAAAACAAATAATTAACAGTGCCTATGACTTGCTTCAGTTCACTTAATTGTGTTGAAATTAATGCAGGCCAGAAATGCATGCATTAAAACATTACAAGCATAGGTGATGAGATGGTCCACAGGGAGCCCCAGTAGCCAAGCCTGGGCGGCTGATTCAGCACCGAGGACAGCTCCTCTCCTCTGAGAGCGTCTCACTAATGATCAGCCTCACACATGAAGCTGCCTGGTTCCATGCTCACCGAGCTGTGTTTACTTTATTAATAGAACCTCTCCTATCGAGCAAACTTGGTTGTTTGTGGCATTAACAGCGTGTGTACAGTGTGTAGCGTATCCCTTCACAATGAGCTAATTTTAGAAGCGGCTCAGAACAAAGCAGTGGCGCTGACTACTAATGATTTCTGCTTCCCGCGCAGGCAGCAGACATGTGAAGTTTACAGGACAATTGTGGCATGATAATTAACAAGGCAGATGCTAGATAAGTGAACACCCTTTAAAATTCTGCCTTTGGCGCTGGATTTCATTAATATTTAGATCATGCTCCGAACCAAAAAAGTTAATCTTTGAGCATGTGGAAAACACAGCTCAATCTATGCATCAATCTATCTTTTTAAAGTCTTAAAAAAAAAACGATGATGGCAAGTAAAAATATGAATAGATCTTTCTTTGCCTGTTAACTGAGACATTCTCTCAGAGGAAGAGTAGGTCTGTACACCATGTCCCAGTTTTTTACTGGCAGTTGTCTGAAACAATCATAGCTGGCCTTGAGCAGCTTGACAGCCTCTGCCTTCTTCTATCACTGAAACAATATTGTGTTGTGATGAAGCAGGTAATTATGCAAATTGAAGACCATATTATTTTATCATAAATGCATGAAAAAGCTGATAAGGACTCTCAAGGGCTTCTCAGGCTGTGCGTGTGGCCCAGAGCTAATATCAGCTTTAAAACTTAACAGAGTGAGAGTATGACCGTACTGCATATGCTGTAGTACTGCATACATACATATATATATATATATATATATATATATATATATATATATATATACAAAACACACTGTAAACAGCCTATTTTCTCATGCTCGAAAGCACCACAATGATGGCAGTTATTAGTTAAGATGTCAAACCCATGCTGATTTTTTATTTCTTGCTGGATCCAAATTTCATAACTTAATGCCACCCCAAGTGACATTTTAGAGTTTACTTGCTTTTTACTGCAACCCACATGGTCGTGTGTGCAAGTTTCATAACTACTGGCCACTGAAAAATGGCTTAGAAGGCAAATAAAATAAATTTAAAAAAAAAAGCTCTATCTTTTGCTCTCATGTCATGCCAGAGCTCTTGCTAGTATCCATTTTGCAGCATCATGTTTTATTAACTGCTCCAGGGAACGCTTTCGCTCTAGTTACGATACACTACTCTCCATCCACGTACTCTGTCTCCTTCACAAATGCATAAAACACACACTCAGACACGCACTAAAACACTGACACAATGCACGTTCCACCTCACGTCTAATTTTGTTTGTAAGGCGGCAACTCAAAAGTAGCTTCATCTTGACTTAGCGAATAACATCAGCCAGTACAAGCAGGACAGCATGTACTGGCTCCAGTTAAAATATTACCCCTTCTATCTCCTCTTTTTCTCTTTCCCTGCAGCTCCAGGTGTCAAGCTGCATTCCCACTCTTGCCAACTAAAATATACATTGCACCCTCCATGGCACATCATCTTCTGTACTGGAATGTGCATCTGTGCAAGACTATGTGTGTGTTAGCACTGTATGTGTGCAAAGTGGAGCTGCAAAAGCAAGAGAGGAGGATTAGGGTCCCGTCACTGGAAGGCACACGACCTGATATGCCTTTTTTTAATCTCCCCATCCTTTCAAATTAGCATAAGCCTATTCTCCCTTTGCTTCCCCTCTATCTATCCTCTCTTCGTTTCCCCTCCAGTTTCAAAATCTGTCACTCTACACGGACCCTCTTGTTTGCTCATTATCACTCGCCATCTATTCCAACTATGCTTCTCATCTGTTTCCAGTAAGAAAAGTGGCGTCTCACAGTGGGCAGCCTGGTGAGACAGCTGACGTCAGCTGTTTCCCAGCACAGGGTGGCCAGAGAGTTTTGTTTATGCTTTAAGATGCTTCGCTTAGACTCTGCTTGGCTTGTGGAGCCCGGCTGGATCCCCTGTGGTGCCGTTTGGCCACAGTTCAGTACAAATCCATTCTGAAACTGCACATAAAATCAGCGTGTGTACAAATATATCCCAATATTATTACTCATAAACCACATAAAGTCTCTTTTAAAACACAACTGTGAGTTGACGGGGCTGCTCTCATGCTGCAGCACAAGTTTCGATACATGCAACAATTAGCATATTATATTATACTGTGAAATGACCTTGCTAAAGCAAATGCTATCTCTCTATCATCTTATCCCTAACTTCAAAAGAATGTGCAGGAAAGTAAATGAAGTATGTACACATCGAACTCAGGCCTGAGGATCTTCCCTGCATGGGGCAACAGATTTTATTAAACAAAATTATACCGCAGAATTCATCTGGGTAATATTAAGCTGTAATGAATGCATTAGTCAGCCGCTGACCTTGTAGATTGAAACATGTTATTGGTCTCTGAAGGAGAAACCTCCAAAAAGTTTAAAAAAAAAAAAAAGTGATGTAGCATAATGATATAGTGGTACATTTTAAGGCCCTTTCCTAAAAACTGAAGTTTTTTTAAAACTTTGTTAACATGTCCATATGGTGTTTTTATGTGCTGGAAAACATGTTAACAACATGACTAAGTATTTCCACCTTGAAACTCCTGTTAGCTAATGACAGTCTTTTAAAAAAAATCTGTATCAGTTTGCACCTCAAACAAATCTAGCTGAATTAGTTCAGTATAACAAACTACTATTTTGTGGTGTAGATTAATTTTACAGTGTTCGAGCAAATTCATAGATGAGCTGGTGACCTTGAGCTGCAGCGACGGGAGATGGATGAGTGGAAATAGAGGAAGGGATTTCATAGATCTGCACCTTCTTTAGGAAGCATCAGTGTAAAGGTAAAATACCTATGGAAAGTATTCACCACCATTGGAAATTTTGCCCTTTAATTGCTTTTCAACATGAAATCCATTAAAAAATTTAATGTATTGACTCTGTCAACAAGAATTTACAGGATAAAGACTCTTTCCTGTCAAAGTGAAAACAGATTTCTACAAAGTAATACCAACTAAATAATAATAGAAAATGTCAGATAGGTGATTGCACTGTCAAAGTGAAGCATGGTGGTGGCAGCAGCATCATGATGTGGGGTTGCTTCATGGCATCAGGCCTCGGAAAGTAGAGGGTTAAATCAATAATAGTCAAACTACATTAAACATGATTCAAATAGAACAATTAACGGTAAACAACCACTCCAGTTTTTTGTGGCCATTAAGGCTGCATGGATAGATGTTATTTTCCTGTACATGACAAGGAAATATTACAGGTCAGTGCACTTCCATTAAGCAAAGGATGGAATTAATGAAATAAGTGTCAGTCATCGTTACCCTCACTTAACTTATGCAAATACAGTTTTTGCATTTTTCCATCCTTGGGCCTTAACACAGGAATCTAACATAAATGTAATACAAAACAATTAAGTCAACTCTCCATATAGCTCATGCCATATTAACTAAACAGAAGATTGTAATGGTAATTATTCAGACTTAAGTACATTGTTTCCTCCCTCAACACTCCACAAAGGCTGGAGGGAAAAGGACTGACTAATGAAAATAGTTTTTTTTTCTCGCTGTGTCTAGCATGCTTTTGTAGCATGAGCAGGGAGCTGGATGTGGTGATTTATTAATGTCTGCTTACATGTTTTCTAACAGGGGAATACTACTGCATAATGCCTTTTTTGGCCAGAGAGGCAGCATTACAAAATCCTGATTGTTTTAACCCTCCTGTTGTCCTCATTTACGGGCACCAAAAAATATTATTTCCTTGTCTAAAAAAATTTGAAAAAAAAATAATTCAATAATTCCTTAAATGTTTCCTTTAAAAATATTATTTAAAAAAACTAATTTGGCAAGAAAATTCTTGTAAATATTTTCAAAAAAAATGAGTAGAAATCTTCCAAAAAAATCCTAAAAATATCTAAAGTGATTACATATATATCAGTAAAACTTCTAATGTTTTCTTAAGAACATTCACAAAAAAAATTTGACCAAAATCCAGCAAATTTCACTGGCTTTTGGTTGATTTTTTTTGTGAATGTTCTTAAGAAACTATTTTAACATTTCTTTTTTCCCCACCAAAAGAATTCAAAGATGTGGACATCAGAAGTTTCATTGTGAATTTTTTTTTTCTCCACATTTTCAAAACTTTACAGTGGGACAATTATGACCCACTGGATGACACGAGGGTTAAGAGGTGTGACTTGAGTCAACAGCGGTCAGGGCTGAAGTCTGAGAATTTGAAAAAGATCTGGGATTACTAAGATGTCTGTATCCTTGCTCCACGGGTGAACTTGACTCTAGAAATGCAAATTATCTTATATTAGCATTAACACATCCAAATCTTCATATAAAGTTGAATGAACCCTGCATCATGCCATCTATAGGTTGCTTAAAAAGTCAGTTTTGAAGTTCTTTGCAGTGGCTCTGGCTGTCAGTATCTTTCCGGTGCCTTACTCATCCAGACTCCCAGCTAATTCAGAAATCAGCAAAAAGGTGGAGTGTGAGTAGAGATGGGGCATTCCATGAAAACATCTCTGGTCCATTGACTGTCTTGTATCAGCACCCACCTGTCACTCAAAGAAGCCACACCCTTTGATATGCCTAATTTTAAGCTTTGGTGCTATTTCAGTTTGTTATTTATAGAAAATTGAGCTCCAGACCAATTTTTTTTTCTAACCAGGCTGCAAACGTCCCTATTTCTGCCATTTTAACATGGAGGTCTATGGGGACTGACTTGCTTTTGGAGTCAGCCTGAAGCAGCCATTCGAGGAACTGCAGCTTTTGGCACTTCCTTTTTCAGATTGTCGCTATCAAATCCGTGACTAAACTGTCTGCAGAGGAGTTGCATTGTGGGTCATGTAAAGGCCAGGTTTGTCTAGAAAGAAGAATATAGTGAGACATGATTCTTCTTTTTAAATCTCACTCTCTGACTCTCCGACTGACGTTTTGAAAGCCGCAGGAGTGGTGGATGAAATAGATTCCTTTCACTGTTGGCCACACTCTGTCAGTGCTCTTATGCCAAGAGTAGCAAAGTTTGCAACACATTATACACACATTGTGTTTGTTCCAGTCCTTATTTTCAAGATTTTGGAGAATGCACGCTGGTCTGAGCAGAATCAGGCAGGTCACTGAGGACGGTCGCTACATGTTATCTTGTTGTGTGCAGCACACAGAGTAAATCTCTGCCTCCCAGCTGAGCCTGGGAACAGTCAGAGCCACAGTTTGAAGTTTGTATCTGGAATGTAGACAAATCTATGTGAGATCCTGTAGTTTTTAGCTGGTTTAATGTAATGTAAACAGGCCAGGCACTCTCGAGCTGGTGCCTTTATCAAGCTGCATCCATAGAAAGACAATGTTACGTGTCGGTCGTTGTAGCTCTGTAATCTGCCAGCTGCAACATGCTTTAAAAGCTCTATAAGAATCTGAATATCCTGGGCTACTAAAAAAGAAGACAGACTACATGCATCTGTTGTCTCATGAGAACAAAAAAGCCTAAAGTCACTCAGTCTTCCTTTAAGCTTCAGTCTAAGCCTGCTAAGTGAAAAAGGGTGTTATTTTGAAGTTCTTTTTCTATTTAAATGAGAAAGCTTAATTTAAACTCTTTGATGTAACGAACATCCACAGATCCCAGCTGTATCTGGGTCAAACGTTAACCTACTAATTCCTGATAGGAGACAAATCTCTTTCACGATGTAACAAGCAAACGTTTGCTCATGTGTGAAACAGACTTGTTTTTTATTTATCACTTTGAAGAGTTTTTCACCGTAAGCTCGATCCATGTGGAATACATGGCCCACTTTATTCTGTATGGAGCTGCTGTGCATGTGTTTAGTGCCTCTATGTGTTTAAAAAAAAAATCTTTTCCACATTCAACGTGTGTTTCTGCAGTGTCAGTATCTAATGACAATGTGAAAACAGAGTCCCTGTTGTACAGCAGATGTTAGCACCCTTTCAAAAGGTTAGCTGTGAATTATGAACTATACAAAAGTGTGAAGTTTTATAAAAATAAAAATGCAAGAGAGGCTTTTACAGTGTCAGAAAAATATAGCGGGAGAGAAAATCAATGGTTAAAAGAGAAGGATGGAGCAACCTGAGAAATGTATCGAGGAATCAAAAGTACATTGATTCAAATTCAGAGAATGTAATAAGAAAATGTTCAATTTATTGTTTGTTTTTAAGCTGAAACGCTCAAAATGAAAGAGTCTTTTTTGGCATAACAGTCTCCATAGAAAGAGAAAGATGTCAGCCTCCACTACAATCAGTGAGTTATCTAATATTTATACACCAGAACTGGCAAAAGACTTCAAGGAATGCGGCATGTTTCTGCAGAAAAACTCACAAGATGCTGTGAACATTTGAACATTGTGTCAGAAATCAAAGGTTCAGTCTCGTGTCTGTTCGTGTCACAAGGCAGAAACACAGTGACAGGTGGAGCAAACACAGGCCAGACGTCAACCCGATTATATCAAAATAAAATTATTAGAACTTATTATTACGAGAAATTAAATTGTCTGACTCTAATTCGATCATATGAAAATGATTCTGACCTAATTGCAGTGAGTAAACAGATTACATACTGTCTCTGACGCTAAATAACATGGATCATAACATGCTCAGTGAGGAGCAGATAAAAGAGAAATACACTGAGATTAACCCCTAAAGTCCTGCACTAGTTTTTGAAACTTCCAGCTGAAAAAAAGCATCCCCAAATTGAGTTACAGCTCCACAACTGTCAGGCTAAAATGAACAACCCTGGGCTCTATGGATGAGAGACATTTTAAAATACAAACAAAGTGAGATTTTAACCACAACTGCAACTCTGTGACAGAAATGAAGCACAACAAATACTAGGTCAATTTTAATCACAACAGAACCAGGAAGCCTCTTGGCACACTTGGCAACCATTGTAACGTGCATTTTTATAACAGATAAGGCTTGTTTCCAAGGACAGTGAAAAGGATTAAGAGATGATCCCTTGCTTGGTGAAACATTTAGGATATATGGTATAAATAAATGTATATTTTATTCATAATTTGACTTAATGTTGGTGCTGATGTGGAAAACACAGCAGGACAGAATATGACAAATGCTGTCCTCGTTGGAGGGGAAAATTCAGGAGAACCCTGAGTGTTTTTACTAGATTTATTGGCAATCCATTTAATATGGGTCAAGTCCAAAATAGGGAGACACTGATAGATACCCTGACATTTCCTCCCTAGAGTCAGTAAACCAAACAAACTTTAGTTAACTGCCACTGTTAGCATGCAATATCAGTCTTAGAAAGTGCTGCTTTGCATTGCTTATACTGCACTTGAATGCTTTCATTTTGTGTCGTTTCACTACAGCGAGCGGGAGAACATAGTTTTTAGCATTGCAAATAAAGATTTTGCACGAAAGACAAAGAAAAACAGGACAAGCTTGAAGTTTATCATTTATTCTAATGATAATCACCTTTTCATTGTCATTTGTTGTTCATTAATTTCTCTTGGACACTGAAGGTATTTTCACTTAAAGAAAAACTACAGTTGTATGAATGTCATCACAGCTTAATGTGTGTGTGATAAACGACGTCAGCCTTGTGCAGGAGGTCAAAGATCAGTCAAGAGGGTGAAAATGGTCCAGATCTTGATAAGGACTTTGTAAGTTCACCAGGATGTGGATTTATAAAGATGACAATAATACCAAGAAAAGCACTGAGAGAGCACAGTTCTCTGCCAAGGCGGTTCAATAACCCATATGGCATTGTCAGAAATGCAGCATTTGTTTATTAGTTATTGATAATCAGAAATCACAGCAACATAGAATGTGGTCATTTAATGTAGATGTACCCTCAAACAAAATGACTTCGCACTGAGCACAGGTGTACACATGTGTACGTTGCGTACGGATACCAAATTGCGAGACCTAAATATGTAGCGGGAATTGATGGGACTCAGAAACACCCCCACAATTTAATCAATTGTTCCTTGTCTAATGTCAGACGGATAAGTCCTGATAAGCTTGGAGCTTTGTAGTAGGATCGCAATCATGTGATCGTCAGCAGACAGTGGACGTAGTGTTCACTTGTTGTCATAGTTACAGTGATGATGTGTTGCTATCTTGCAATGATACAGAAATCTTTAGCAAATCTGTGGATCCAGACTATAAGCCGCATCACTGCCAAAATCTAATCAGGTGGTCCTTGTGTCTTTCTGACCTTCCCTGAAAATTTCATCCAAATCCATTTGTCCGTTTTTGAATAATGTTTCGTACAGACGGAATAACAGACGGACAGACACACAGCGATCGTCACATAACTCTGCCGCGTTCATTGGCAGTGTAACAATAATGTAATATTTAAAAGTAGGGTGCTGAATTTGCCTGCTTAAGATCTACAGAAGGGGAGTTCACCAGCTGAGCTACCCGGACAGCAGAGACCACTTTTAGCGAAAAGTCTGAACTTCGGAACTATCAGTAGGTCCCTACTATACGATGTCTGCATTGCAATAGTCAGGTTTAAGACGACAAAAGCACAGATGGCCTCATCTAAGTCTGCAATGAAGAGTAACAATCTGATCTTTATTGGTGGTCTCTTTTGGGAAAAGCAAGACTGCACCACTATGGTCACCTGATCATCAAAACACAACCCAGAGTTATTATTTACGCAGAGGTTGCCTCTTTACGAACAATTATTGATAAAGGGACTCATTCGGCTGCAGGAAATTCTCAGACATCTAATTTTTAATTATAGCAATGCAGGGCATTATATAAGGGATACTGATGATACTAGGCTTTAATGGGACATACAGTTGAGTGTCGTTTTTGTGGCAAAGGAAGTCAAAGCCATGTCTGCACATGATACACCCTAGAGGCTGTATGTACAATATATGCAGGAAACCACAGGGGACCCGAAATAGACCCCTGTGGTACTCCAAAAGACAGAGAAATAGAAGAGGAGAAGGAATCTCCACGAATTACTGAGAATTCACAGAGAGGAAATTAACCAATCCAGGGCCACATTAGTGACGCCAGCAAAATCCGTCAGATGGTTGATCAAGATGTTATGTTATGGAGAATCAAAATGGAATGCAGTTGAATGGCGACCAAAAGATAAATATATTCTGAGGAGATTCTGCAGGCTTAAACATATCAGATTATGGAACACGAACCGAGTTTCTTTCACTTTGCTCTTCATTTTACTATAAAAGTTGTCGGTCTATTTTATTTGAGGCATTTGGAAAACATTCCTGATGATTGTCTTCATATATGTATTGAATGAGCAACTTGTGATTGCTTAGAGTATTGGTGCATCAAAATAAATTTCTAAGCAAATGCAACTGCTATATTTAGCCTCAGAGGCAGATCATATGTGCCAACGGATGTCTGTTACAGACTGTTACTGTCTCATGATGTATTTGTACCTACAAATAGCCTGTCAAAGCTATGTAAAAAGCCATTTAATACACCTTTTCTCTTCTTGTGAGGACCAATTTGAAATTCACTTCTTATGCAAGAATGTTGTGCTTGGTCCTTACTGCTTTAAGGGTTTAGGATCAAGACCTACACTTCAGACTTGTGGAATTAATGCATTTATAAGAGGAAACTGTGCTTGTGTGCACCAACAATAGCAAAATGTTACCTATTCCGACTAAAAAAAGGTCACATCTAAGTGAACATTGACCACATCAGCAATTACACCCACTCTCGCTCTCATTTTGGATGATAATGTATTTACAACCTGAGTAGATTTTAACTATGGGCAAAGGTATTTAGCTGAATAAAATGAGATTCTTAAAGATTACAGAAATGTTGCATTTCAACTAAAATCCCCTCAGAGTGCCCCAGTATAAAGATATCAGGCAGTAAAGTCTGTAAACTACACTGGAGCAGCAAACTCCCAGTCCATCTCTGTAAGTGTCTACAGGAGAACTACAGTGACATTTTCTTAGAGAGACACTGGAAAAGATGGATTATCAGCAGGAGTGACTCTATGAGAGCAAGAGGCGGGAAGATGGCGAAAGAGATGGATGGGCAGAGAGCACGGGCAGCTGGCCAGAGTGACATTGGGGTTTGTGTTCAACATGCCAAAAGGGGCTGGCAGTGCCATTTGCTGACTCACACCACGGCCCCACAGGGATTATAGGGACAATAGAGTCCTATTTCTTTCTAATGAGTGCTGCAGATAGCCTTACAGACACATCAGTGAGCAAAAATACAGCCACTGACAGGAGAAACAAGTGGTGGACACCAGCCAAGTGACCCACTGTAGCACGGATAGCAGCCTTCAGTTCAAACTGCCCAACTCATTTTCTTATGTATTAGTTTAGATGCATCCAGAGGAGAATAACAACTGATTTCCACAGTTTGAGAAATCTCATGACTTCACATGACATGCTATAGTTAGCTGGATATGAAATAACTGTAATGTAAGCTCTGTTCTCTGAATTACTCCTGAAGAGGTTAAAAATATATTTTTCTGCTTAGAAAGTAGTGGAGAATAAACAGTTGAAACACAAAATTATACATTTCAAACTGTATGTCATGGACTGTGAAACAGTATAAACCTCCAGTCCCATGTAATACTTATCTACTGTTTACAAGATGCAGCAGACAAAGTGAAGTTGAATTAGGCATTTTGATTGGACCTTAACCTTCAAATTCAACATTTTATGTGTTGTTATTATATATAGTTTACAATGAATACAGCTGATGAAAAAAATCCCACATACAGATGTAGTGAGTTGTGTGGTATGGAGCTCTCCATGGTGCTGAAAACTCACCACATTAAAGCATATTATTTAACATTTTATATGACAACAAAACAACTTTACAAGTATATTAAAACTCATATTACATATCTGGACCATGCTTTTCACTTTTCATCAACTAGTTTTAGTTGTTTTTTTCAGATATTGCAGGTTTCTAACTCCAAAATCTCAAAGATGAAAACTAGGGTAATATGCTTACACTATAAATACAAAGAAATCTAAACATTTTCCTTTTTTTAACTTCACATAGTTTTACATATTCATAATTCAAATTTGAAATACACAAAAACATCATAAAATTGCAAAGACATATGCATTTCTGTCTCACACAGTATGACATTTTGATCTGTAGTTTTTTCCAAAAAAAAAAATCTGTCTGTCTCTCTCTCTCTGACTGTCCAATTATCTATATTATTATAATTATAATTGTTTTTCCACATGTAAATCCTTCATTAAACATTAAAAAGCCAAAAATACATGACCTCATATCAAATTAAGGTTAGAAAAAATATTTTCTGGTAGTGTACAATATTTTTGGCACTGTAGTTCTCGACTATGATCATTTCTTAATACAGTTTTGTGTTGCGGCTCCACAGCCATTAACTCATGTGGACCTAGTCTGCCTTCAGATTTGCTGATGTTTCACCAGCAGCACAGTTTTACAGCCACTTACTTCAGTTTGCCTCAGCATAACTCCAAAGCTTGATACCGTAAGAAAAACTTTCCTCAGCGCAGCATTTTAAAAAGACCTGCAAAGCCACACAAACTGCTCCCACAAAACACGTGAGCTCACAAAGGAAAAAACGTGATCCTACTTTCTTTTCACTTTCCTACTCAAACACAAGAACGATTCCATATTTTGACACTGGAATGAAAATGGAATTGCAAGCTGCTGGAATGAAATTAACACCAACAAATTAATCCATAATTTTCATGCTTCAGTTGCGTGAACTTGTAAATGTAAAAGTGGGTTGAATTGAATTTCAGTCTCAGTCCATTCAGCTGTGGTTGTTTGTTCTCAGCAAAGCAATTATTATTCAGTGATGCTGATCTACATATCCGAGATACAAATTACTGGCATGGTGACACCATTGTAATTCTCTCACTGTGGAGAAAAACATTTTCTTCTAATTTAAAGCTGAGTTTTGCTCCGACAGCAACCCTCTTGGCTGATAAAAATGTTGTAAGCTGCTCTCCACAGACTGTAAGCTGGAGTTTGTCTCTGGTTCTCGTGCTATAATAACACCCTTACTTAAGGAATGCAGCAGCACTGTCGGCCTGAAAATAAATCAAAACTCCCTCCTATCTTTGCCTTTTATTCTGACTTCCTCTTCTTCTCACCCCTTCTCTCCCCCTCTCCTCCTCCTTTGCCACCACAAGCTGACTGTGTGCAGCTATAAAGCTTAACTAACTGGAAAATGACTGCCCCCCCACATGCTTGCCTATATGCATGATAAGCTGGGAGGTTATTTCCATGCTATCAACAGTCATGAACTGCAGCCTTCCTGATGTGCTGGAGGGGAAATGACAATTTGCTGAACTCACCTCACTGTCTGCATCTTCTGTGTCTCACACATCTCAAATGTAATAGATATCTACAGCACAATACACAACTTACAACGACTGGAAAGCAGGAAACGAACTTTGCTGATGTATATTGCTTAAGTACAGTTTTGAGGTACTTTACTGAAGTATTTCCATTTTACACTGCTTTACATTTCAGAGGGAAATATTGTACTTTGTACTCCACTGTATTTATTTGACAGTTTTATTTACTGGTTCATGTGACAAAGAATACAACACTTCATTGAAGATTAAAGATGAGACAAAACAAGATGAGAGATGAGATGAGATACAATGGGGATGATTTGCAGTGTTTTGCTATTCTACTGCTATCAGTAGATTTTTTTTTAAATGAACGAGAAATATATCAATCTATCAAAGTCAATCAAAGTTTATTTCTATAGCCCTTTGCAACAGGCCAAAGGGTGCCCAAAGTGCTTCACAGTGAAAAAACAAGACTAACTATATAGTAACTTATAGTACAGTAACTTATAACCAATTAACTTAAAACCAACAATTACACTCGTACTCACAACTATAGGCAAATTTAGAATAATCAATTAACCTCAGCACATATCTAAATACTGTTGAATTTTCACACTGCCCAGCCAAAAAAAAAGGTTGCACACTCTAATATTTTGTTGGACCACCTTTAGCTTTGAGTATGGCCCTCATTCACTGTGGCATTGTTTCGATAAACTTCTGCGATAAGCTTTTCCATCAAAGGAAGAAAATTCCGTTGATGGAAAGACCTGGTCATTCAGTATATTCCAGTAGTCATCTGACCTCATTCTTTGAGAACATAACGTTGGTGAACCTGATCGACCACAGATCATAACCCTAACCCCCACAGGCTTGTGGACACTACACATGATGAGTGCATCACTTCATCCAGCTTACTTCTTACCCATCACTCTGGAACAGGGTAAATCTGGACTCATCAAACCACATGATCGATCACATTTGCTCCTCTAAAATGAAGGTTCACCGCTATCCCTTCCAGGTTTTAATGATGCATGGGACGGTTCTTAACCTGATTTTAGTCGTTTCAGAAATCTCCTTAGATGTTTTGTTAGCTTGATGCAGGCCAACAATTTGGCCCTTCTGAGACAGATTAACATCCTTTCCATGACCACAGGATATGTCTTCCAACATGTTTTTTTTTAAACCCTTTGATGCTCAGTATGGGTCAGGAGATACCCATTTTCCATTGAATTTGGGTCACTTTTGACCCATGCTGCTGATCAAAGGGTTAAGAAATGAGAAGCTCCTCACTGCATCATCAGGGTTGAACAAGTTGTTGCAGCTGAAACATATTCATCACTGCAGTAATTATCCAATGAAGGGCTCTCAGTCATTCAGTGATTTTCACCCTTTTTAGCTTCCGACGTCCTATAAAAAGCAAAATGATCATATTTTCCAACAAAAATCAAAGATTATGGAGGAAAAAATTAAATGAGAATTGTTTCGCAACTGTGTTTATTCTTTCTCTTCTGTCATTACTCATCTGATGAGCCCACAGGTTAATCTGTAAATAAAACTGTATTTAAAGTCTCTCAAACTAGCGCCACCCTCAGCGGCTGCAACAGCATCAATAATTACACAACAGCGTGTCAGCAGCTTGTTGCCTAAGTCAGAGAGACCAACTAGTGCTTACAGTGTCTGTTTAAATAGATATTGCTGCTAAAACTTATGTACCTTCATTTACGTAATGTTTTTCAGGCAAGGCTTTGACTTGTAATGAAGTACATCACTTTATTGTATTGATACTTTAACTTAAGTAATGGATCTTAATACTTGTTTCGCCACTGCAGGAAAACAGTGATCACATAGTAACACACAACAGAGTAACAACACTGAAGATTATGTAGATGATTTGTACCTTTAAAGAAAGTGAAAAAAATTAACCTTAGAGATCAGAACTGGAGGTGCCAACGAAGAGGAGGATGGTTTGGGTGAAAGCTGAGATAGAAGAAACAAACCAGAAAGAGGCACATAAATGAGAAGAGCATTAATTGGCAGCTACATTAAGTACCTCAGAATGAAGATGGAATTAGGACTGAAATTGACTCTGAGTGCTACAAGATCAGAGTAAAAAGAATCAGCTGCACATGAAATCTGGCCAACATATTTCTTCTGCTGCCAAGATTTTAAAACAGGGAAGAGAGATGAGTAAGACGCATGATTAATAAAAAAATTAACAGACTACTACAGACACAGATTGTGGCTGGTTTTAATGTCAATCAGTGAGTTACAACATCGCTATACGACTCTACAGTTGAGCTCTGTGAGACTGTAGCTACTTAGCTACAGTTAAACGCTACCATAACATCTGCATAGTGACATGCTCACAGCTACAATGCTGACATGTAGCAGAGGAATTTGGTTAAGGATCTGTGATAAACTGATTAAGTTGGAAACATTATTGTGACAGGATTCATGTTAGTAATAGTCTAATATTGTGTGATTTTTCACTGAAATTTCTGTGTTATTTGAGTTTAAGTTTAGGTAACTTCATGAAACTGGCTTGATAACTTCATTTTTCTTCACCTTGAGTCCAGGATTTAATCTAATTCTTTCAGTCACTACCCAGGGTTAATGGCCAGGGTTAATTATTGGACAGTAGATCAACAGGTAAATTGAGTGCCAGTTCATCTTTCCTGTTATTCCTGAACGAGATCCCAAGATTCTTAAACTCTTACGCTTTGGGCAGTAACTCCCTTACAACCCAGAGGCAGCAATCCACCAGTTTCCAGCAGAGGACCATGGCCTCAGACCTAGAGATGTTAACTTCCTGTACACAATAAAGGTCACAATCCGATAAAGTCCAACGGAGGCATATCATCTGCAAAAAAGTTTAGCAAAAGGTTCCCAAACTGGATACCCCTCTTAACCTGGCAGCACCTTGAGATCCTGTATGGGAACAGTCAATAAACCGATTACAAAAATAATTTGTGAGGTCACAAATCAAGTGAGAAGTAGGACCATTTGCTCATAGACTTCTACACAACTGGACTGTAACCAGAGCAGTCACTGGATAAACTGCAGGTTTAGATCACTTCTGCATTAGCTTCACTTTTCAGACCTGGCAGCTACATCCGTCATTAATGTACAGACTATGTCCATTAGTCCAGATGTTTCACTCAAAACTAAAAATGAAAAACATCATAATGGTGCTACATGAAAAGTCATCACTAAAGTCATTCAAATGTATCCTCTGGGTACTATGAATAACTGAACAAAATGTAATGACAATCTATCGTGTAACTGTTGAGCTGTTTCATTGCACTAAAAAGCCTGTTAAAGCTAAATTTTACAGTCACAAAAACACTGACAAATTTTAGGGTTTCAGTGTTCTCTTTGATGAAATTTGAAAATGTCAGGGCTTTAAATTATTCTTGTCTGGAGCGCATACAAAATAGTGATTATCCATGCTGGAAATAATATGACTTAAAATAGAGAAAATTATTTAAAAGGTTTCTTTTTTAACCAAAAAGCAGTATTTATGTCAGCTGGCCAGATTTGAAACATAAGAGACTTGCCATGGTCCTCAGACTGGTGTTTGAGAAATGATGAAAGAGAACAGCATGAAAGGATGAGCGAAAAGGAAGAATGTGGATATTTTCCAAGCAGTGGGGCTGAGTGTAAAACCAGGCAGAAAGTTTGAGTGGCAGGGTCAACAATGGAGAAATGAGCTGTGCTGTAGGGAAAAAAAGCAGCTCAGCAGTTTGAACAGGTTGACGGGAAATGAGGAGTAAACCGGCTGCAGAGGGGAGGAGCGAGGAGGGGAGGTTGCTGTCTTAGGTTTTCTTTTGTTTATCTGGCGTTTGACAAATTGGCCGGCCTGGTAGAGATTAGTACACTAATTGTGATACAATAGTGGATAGTCTCTGTGCTTATGAGGAAGAGTAAGACAAAAGCAGACTTGTTCTAGCCATAAAAATCCATACTTTTTCAAAAATATTTAAAGCAGCCTCCATGGCTAAAAGCTACCTCCTGCTATGAGTTTAATGTAAAATCATTTTATGTGTCTGCTATATTACAACATCCGAGTGGTTTATTGATTCCGTTTGGAATTTCTACTTAAGAAGTAGTATCCTTTCAATGCAGTAGCTTCGGTGGTACATTAGGAAGAAGTTTTAACCCCTGTGTTGTCCTGCGGGTCAAAACTGACCTGTTTTAAAGTTTGAAAATGTTGGGAAGAATGTTTTCACAGTGAAACTTGTGATGTACGCATTTTCAACATTTTGGGGAAATCTTTGAACATTTCGTAGAAAAAAACAAATGTTAAAAATGTTTCTTAAGAACATTCACATAAAAATCAACCAAAATCCAGTGAATTTTACAGGATTTTCGTTGAATTTTATGTGAATGTTCTTAAAGAAAATATTAGAAGTTTTACTGATATGTATGGAAGCACTTTAGATATTTTTAGGATTTTTTTGAGATTTTTACTCATTTTTTGAAAATATTTACAAGAATTTTTTTTGCAAAATTGGGGGATTTTTTTAAAAAAAATAAAACTTTTAAGGGAAACTTTTAAGGAGTTATTGAAATTTCTTTCCTGAAGGTGTTGCAAATTTTCTGAAATTTAAGGATTTTTTTTGCTGAATTTTTATTCTTTTTTTCAAACAAGGAAACTATATATTTTTCAGTGCCTGCAAATGAAGACAACGGAAGGGTTAAGTAAGGTCAAAGGAAAGAAAAAGTTTTGTTGATTTTGCAATTGCAGTTATTCCTGAGAAGTTTAGCTTATGTCATGAAAACACATGAGTTAAATTACTACCTACCAGGCAGAAAAGATATAAAAAGCTTTTTTGTTTCTAAAGCTGAGATAGCTGAAGACGTGTGATTCTTATACACTCAACAAAAATATAAACACAACACTTTTGTTTTTGCTCCCATTTTTTATGAGATGAACTCAAAGATCTAAAACTTTTTCCACATACACAATGTCACCATTTCTCTCATATATTGTTCACAAATCTCTCTAAATCTGTGATAGTGAGCACTTCTCCTTTGCTGAGATAATCCATCTCACCTCACAGGTGTGCCATATCAAGATGCTGATTAGACACCATGATTAGCGCACAGGTGTGCCTTAGACTGCCCACAATAAAAGGCCAGGCATTTTGACTGTGCAGAGATACCATGACGAGATCCTGAGGCCCATTGTTGTGCCATACATCCAAGAACATCACTTCATGTTACAGCAGGATAATGCATGGCCCCATGTTGCAAGGATCTGTACACAATTCTTGGAAGCTGAAAACATCCCAGTTCTTGCATGGCCAGCATACTCACTGGACATGTCACCCATCGAGCATGTTTGGGATGCTCTGGATCGGCGTATACGACAGCGTGTACCAGTTCCCACCAATATCCAGCAACTTCGCACAGCCATTGAAGAGGAGTGCCCCCCCCCCCCCCCCCCCCCCCCCCCCCCTTTGATCTTTGAGTTCATCTCATAAAAAACTGGAGTGAGAACAAAAGTGTTGCGTTTATATTTTTGTTGAGTGTATTTACAAGAACAGATTAAACCACAATGGCAGTAATGACATTCAAGCAACCTTCTTGTATACTATTTAGCTGCATATGACACTTTTAAGCATCCATCTTTAGTTATTTACAGTAAAACGGCTTAGATGACCTCCCTCGGGGCTCCTTCAGCTCTGGCCTTGGGGACGCTGACAGAGATGGGAAGTCAACCAACTACTAAGCAGCTGCCCTGAAGCAAACTGCTGCCTACCGAAGTGAACACGGCTGATGATGCTCCAGTGCTATCTGAGCTGAACGCTGCAGCTCTATGGAGAAACTGCTTCCATAATAAGACCTTTTTTTTTTCTTTATCATAACAGGACTCCATCCATTTGTGTCAGCTAAGCATTTCAGGAGGCTTCTGCAGTGGAGAAAAATGCTCGGTCAGCAGAAGCGGGAGAAAAATGAGGCGATTGGTCAGAAGCTCAGCTGACCAGGAGCCTTAACGCCATGTTTGGTTTCATGTGTTGCCACTTGGGACACAAGAGCAGGCAAAGGTTAGAATATTTTCTTTTTTTTTCTGCCTATAATGGAATATATGTAGTTGATTCTGCAGGATTTACCGTACGCATTTAGTCACTTCTCCCTCTAATGGGCTCTTAGTTTCTTGTGAGTAACCATTGAATGTTACGCCTGAAAACGATTCATTTAATGCAGAGAATAAAATAATTCTTCGGATTCTTTAGTAACAACTGATTGACAAATGCATTCAGTGACAAAAATAGTATTTGTTTCGGTTGCAGTTCTACATCTTTACAAGGGGTTGACAAACTAATCCCTCAAAAATAATTAATAAACGACTTCAAATTTCAAATCTGTCACTTGATATTTGTCCTATCAGCCGTTAGTCTCATGTTTTGACAGCTCGTCTGACATTTGTAAGGATGTTCTGGATGGCTGAAGTAATTTTGCTGATTTTTAAACAAAGCACATATAATTTGATTTACTTTTTTATGTTAGTTCTGTTGCTTTTAATACAAAAGTGCTTATCGCCAAATAGCCGAGTCCCATTTGGACCTGCAGTTTAATCATTTTCATGAGGATTGCATTTTGTCTGCCCTCTTGATGACGCACTAAGATTGTGAATTCCTTTACTTTTATTTCCTTGTAACCTTTGCAACTAATTTGCTTTGTGTATTTTTGTCCCGTTTGCTTTTTTTTTCATCCCCTCGGTCCCTGCTCTCTCATTGCATCAGTTTCACAAATCATATCCTGTAAAACCTGTGAATAAGGATGTCACAATCCATTTAATCCCAAAGCATTACCCCTGGGAATGTGTAAGTCATTACAAAGGACCATGTAATTTCTAATAAAAGCGACCAAGCAGCCTGATGCACTGCTGCCATCTAGTGTAGCTTCGTAGTCGAGTCCAATACGCTCAACAGAACAGAAAGGAAAAATGCTTAATACCTACTGTAGCATGCATACACCGCCATACAAAAGTTTGGGGTCACTTAAAAATGTCCTTATTTTTGAAAGAAAAGCAGTTTTTTAGAATGAAGATAACGTCAAATTAATTAAAAATAGTCCTTTCATGTGGTAAATGACTATACTAGCTGAAAACGGCTGATTTTTATTGGAATACCTACATAGATATATAGAAACATTTCCAGAAACCATCACTTCTGTGTTCAAATGCTAAACTGTGTTAGCTTTTGAACAGTAGTGTAAATTCATACAATTATCACAATTACTTACTTGCTATACGAAGTAGCAGTCAACACATTTCTTGTGTGACAAAACCCTGTAGCAATAATTAAGTCTGTTTAAAATACAGAAATATACAGAATCCTGTCCAGAAGTGAAATGTTTATTTCGAGCTTCCAAAAATTCTACAGTTTAAAAAAAATTAACAGCACGTCTTATTTCCTCCATCATCATCATCATCATCTGTTACAGTTGTCTTTACCTACACTAATTTACACATTGACAATTTAAAATGTATCAAAATCTAAAAATTTCCAGTTGTATCTGAAAAACAAGGCAACTGAACACTGTACCCTCCTTCGCTTCTTCACAATACTTTTTCAACAGATGTCATCCTTATTCTGACAACAGTTTTAGTGGCAACCAGGTATGATTTTGAACGATACATGCACACTGCAGATGTATTAAATGCAACAAGAACACGCAAAAAGAAACATTTATGGAGAGTAAAAACCTTCTGACATCACAGGAAAGACAAAAATAATGTCTCAGAAAATATACTGTTTAAAGCGAGTTCCTAAATGAAGCTGATATTCTGAGGTGGCTCTGGATGTGTAGCATCCATGTTCATACAAAACTGGCCTCCTGATCCTGTAACATCACATACTGATATTCATACAGTAAAATAGGATATTAAAATACAGCTTTAACAGGATAATGATAACTCAGAGAGCCACAGTATTCTTGGATCCATTCCCAAATTGTGGCTTGAGTTGAATAAATAATTTGAGTGTTAAAAGGCATGAGTTAAAATGTGACAACAGTAAGTGGTAGGGACTTTTCAAATCAAATTAAAGGTTGCCGGTGAGGGCCGAGTCCATGAGGTCGTCATCTTCATTTCTCATGTACATGGGACTGGGCCGGGATGGACGATCTGCACCGAGCATGGACAGCGAGGAATCTGAAGCCGAGATGGGCGAGCGCGACCAGCTGTCCGCTTTGATCGGATGCGAGGACGGCCCCATTGACATAGAGGACTTCTTCTTCTCTTTATCCCTGTCTCGCTCCCGATCTCTGTCCCTCTCCCTTTCTCTCTCTTTTTGCTTTTTCTTCTCCTTCTTGTGTTTCTTATGTTTCTCCCCAGAGCTCAGGGAGATTGAGCTCATGTAGTCCTGGGGAGGAAGGGGCCGCATGGTCTGGTCGTCGTCCGAGCTCGGGCTGTTCTGGTGGGACTTTTCGGCCACCGAGCTGCTGCCCGACTCACTCTCGCTGTCGTGGTTGAGTGGGGTGTAACCCGGAGAGCGGCTGTGGCTGGGGGAGGAGCGGTCATGCTTGGGAGTGGAGCCACTGAAGAGGGGGGAGGCTTTGAGGCTAGCGATCTGAGGGCGCATGGAGTCACCAGATCCTTCCCCTGCTTTCTGGAGGGTCACTTTAGCCTTGATGCTTGGTGAACCGCCGTCTGGTTTGCTGATGATAATTTTGGCCAGAGTGGTTCCGCCCACCCCTCCTGATTTTTGGTCCATCAGCTTTTTGTCTCCGCTGTTTCCCCCTGACACCGACACTTTCGCCTTAGCTTCTTTATCAGATTTTTCTCGCTTGTACTCCCCACTTTGGGAGGATGAGGTGTGCTTGGAAGGAACCATGTTAGAAGGTCCACCTGGAACATTTCCAGGACCACCACCAGGAGCAGATGATGAACCAGCTCCCCCTACTGGTGGCCCAACCTCACAACCATCCTCCCCGACTCCTCCTCCACCTACACTCTTGAGTTTGTCTATGACTGCTGTCAGCGAGGGCTTCTTGTTTCGACTGGGAGACTTCCCCTTGGCATTGGGGTTATTTGCATTGTTCTGACCAGCCCCTCCACCACTTCCGCCTCCACCCCCACTTCCGCCACCTCCTCCTCCACTTCCTCCGCTTCCACTCCCTCCACCTGTTCCTCCTCCCCCTCCACTTCCACCTCCACCGCTGCCATACTGAGACTGGGAGCCTCCTGAGAAGCCCATGGAACCAGAAGATGAGGAGGAGCTGGAGGACGATGAGGAAGAAGTGGAGCCAGAGGAAGAACTTCCACCAATTGGCTTCTGGGAGCTCATACCTCCACTAGAAGACTTGGACCCACCAGAGCTGCCGCCTCCTGAGCCCATTGGGGATTTAGCCTTGGAAGAAGGAGGGGTTCCTGGAACCTGAGACTGCTGCATTTTCATTGGGGAGGACAATTTATCACCAGAGCTACTGGAGCGAGAATGAGAAGGGGAAATGTTGGGTTTAATGTTGGGATTCATAAGAGAACCAGGAGGCTTGCCTCCCTGTGGCTTAATTTTATTACCACTTCCAATTCCACCTCCAGTACCTCCAGGACCAGAGAGCCCATGTTTGGTGATTGGGGAGGACCCTGGTTTGCCAACACCCATTCCTTGGGAGGAACCTTTAGACTGGGATGGCCCACCTCCACCTCCTGCACTGCCTGGCTTGGAGCTGTTGCCTTGTGTCATGGAGCCTTCCTTGGATTTGATCTTCCCCGAGGAAGATGAGTGTGAATGATGGCTTTTGCTGCTGCTGGTTCCTCCTGCTCCTCCTGTGCTGCTTGTAGCTGAGCTGCTGGAGGTGTATCCACTATGGGATGAGGTTTTCCCTCCAGTTATGGTCCCCTTTGGGATCTGAATGGTGATTTTGGGAATCGGAGGTGTGGCCCCTCCAGGAGGAGTTTGCGAGCGTCCTGAACTACCAGGAGACTTGGAGCCTCCTCCACTTATGCTTCCCCCAGAGCCTGAGCCACCACTAGGAGGTGTATATGGTCGCCCTCCTGAGCTGTGAGAAGGAGACTTCCCATCAGGGTCCAGCTTTTTGCGTTTGGGAGGCTTTTCCTTAGACTTTCCCTCACTGGATGGGGTCCTGCTACGTTTAACCTGCTTTCCTTCTGTTGAACTGCTTCCCATTCCAATCCCAGAGCTGCTTCCTCCACTGCCCCCATTTTCCTCTTTTGATCGCAAGAGACCCTGTTGCTTCACCTTGGGCTCCGCACTTTTAAAATCACCACAAGCTGCTCCAAGGCTCATCATGAGTGGGCTTTGGGACCCTCCACCATGTGTGTCTCCCAAATCAGGAGCTTGCCCCAGAAGCGGTTTTCCACTACCACTGTTGCCTCCAAAAACTATCCCCATATCAAAAGGGTCCTTCAGCGAGGGCTCTGGAGTGCTCTGTCCATGTGGGGTAGGGTTCTGAGGCGTTCCTGACGGGGTATTCTGCTGGCTACTTCCTCCAAATCCCTTGACCAGGTCCATGTCTCCATCAGCACTTGGAGAACTGTCATCAAAGTAGCTTTGGGAGAAACCATGGCCTGAGGTCAGGAGGTCAGGGTTGAAGTCAGCAGCATCAGGGAAGAAGTTGGTGGAAGAGGCGTCGCTTGTGGGAGTGGCGGCAGTTGCAGCTGCCTCAGCAATCAGGTCTGCAGCATCTGTGAAAGGATTCTCATTGCTGTTGGTATTGAAAATGTCTGCTGAGTCAAATACTGCGCTACCCTGACCTGAGCTGGAGGAGTCACGTATGGGGGTGCCTAAGGGGCCTCCATCGTCTCCACCACTGCCCATTGGGTGCTGCCCATGGCTGCTACTGCTACCTTTGCCGGTTTGCTCAGGTAAATCTGACAAGATTTCTGTGATATCAGGTCCAATGCTGTCAGAGCTGGAGAGGCGAACCATACGAGGTGGTCCAGCACCAGGTGGCTGCTGCTGGGACTGGACATGAGATTGTGAATAAGGCATGTTGGGGCCAGAGGGTGGTGTTCCGCATTGGCTAGGTGCTGGAGTGATGCTATGAGGTGTGTCTAGGCCATCGCCTGTCAGGTTAACATCAAAGATAGAATTTTGAGATGCGTCCACATCCATAGAGAGGAGCTCACGATGGAAATCATCCTCATGCGTGACTGGATGGTGCTGGTGGTGCTGCGGCATGGAAGACGTCTGTGATTTCATGCCTAAGCCAGCACCTCCACCAGCTGCAGCAGTTCCAGGCAACACGCCACCCTTTTCTGTGACCCTGGGACGCTTCTTCTTTCCCTTTGTGCTACCTCCAGGGCATGCTGCAGTCATGCCTTCTGTCCGTGGAGAACCAGATGAAGAATTCTGTCTCTCTAAAGGACTAGAACCATAGAGAGCTGCAAAATCTTGCGTGGGGTTGTCTTTCAACAAGTTCATCAGCATGGGATGATTTTTGGTGTTGCTGGCTGGGGAGGATGTTGGGGGTGGGGTCTGGTGGGGTGGTGGTGCATTCTGGGAGCTCGGACTAGAACCCACACTTCCAGTTATCTGTAACAGACTTGTCAGTATGGGATTCTGGGTGACTTTGCTGTAGTCATCCGAGTGACCTTGACCTTGCTGTTGCTGCAACTGTTGCTGGCCAGCCACTGCTCCTGGGGTCAGGCACTCTCCACCTTGGGATTGCCTTTCTGTTCTCGACATCCCAAACAGAGAACCAATTGGACCTGCATAATTAGGTCCTCCTGGGGGTCCTCCAGTAGGTGTGTTGCCCCCTGTGAGGCCAGGCAATCCCATAGGGTTAGTTCCATCACCAACTGCCATGTTGTAGGTAGGACTACCGGAGGGTGGCAGGTTATTCTTCACCATGGTCTCCACTGTCTGTGCAATTAACGAGAGGGCTGGAGTGTCTGCCTGGATGGTCTCTGCTTTCCTCCGAATGGCCCGCATGGTTACGGGGATGGACATGCATCTAAGAGTGGGGGGAAAATAAATTAGCACAAAAAAACTCACTTTTCACATTCAAGCTTTAAGAAACTAACAATCTCACCTTTGGACTACTTTGGTGATGAATTCATCAGTGCAGATCAAAGCATCTGAGAGTCCTTTATACAGCTTGCAGGACACCTGTCTGGAGTCAATCACCTCCATCACCACTAGAGGAAAGATGTCAAGACAAGACAAAGGGCTTAGAAAAATAAGAGGAACACACCAACTCAGCAGACTGTAATGGTCATGCAGGCAACCAGTCACTTAAAAAGTTACTTGGTTCTCCATTGATGGACTTTCAGGTTAGAACAGCATGCAACTAAATAATGACTTAAGTAATGATTACCCTGTTTGAAAGTAAAATGCTCATATATGCATTTAAAATTGATTATGTGCAAATGTGAGGTAGAATGTCGGAGTAGGGGCATGACATGCAACACCGATACCTGGCTGAATCCGAACTAGGGATGTTGTGGATATCTACTGAACGCTGCTATTGACAGTATAAATGACAAATGGCAAGTCATATCAGCTGTCCCTATCTAACATGAATTCTTTGACAATTAAGAACAAACTGAAATGAAAATCTACAGCAGGTTTGTGTGTCTCTGCAAGTTTAATCGTGCAACATGCCTCACTCTGTAACACTAGTATACAATCAGAGTGCACTGAGTGTTATTGTAGCTGTGGTAAAGTCCGATTTGTTAGTCGATACAGCCATCAGTTCACTGTGTAACACCAATTTCAGCAGTCAAAAGCTCCAGTTGTCAATTGCACTGAAATCATATCAAATTTAGCAGCTCATTTTTTACAGTTTTAGATGTCTAGTATTTGGAGCAAGTGGCTGGAGAATTGGAAAACAAGCTGTACCAAGTCAGGGGAACACCATTATTTCAATGTGTAAAAACCTTCACAATCATTATATGACATATTCTGCTGCCAGGTACATATATTTTATATTGTACAAAAACAAATACATACACTGTGTTTATCCTCTCAACTTACAAATTCAACTAGACCATTTTATTTATTTATTAAAATCATTTTAGTAGCAAAAGTGAGATTTAGTAAATGTGAAAGCTCACCACACACTAATGACTCATTGACCGGATGCTGGAAAGAGACGCTGAAACTTGAGTCAGTAAGAGGACATACTTCAAACTGCAGCAAACCTGCACTGTCTGAAAGAACAAGAACAAAGATGCTAAATACGTCAAATATAATGGAACACATCACATGCCAAAAAACAGAGTATGTGCTACACGACCAAATACTGAAAATCTGAGACCTGATACTAACCTTCTTTGACCGAAGTTCGTTTGACACAGCTGCCAATCAACGTGTTGTAGGCTGCCTGGTGCCGAATGATATCCAACACCAGTGGCACTTGTGCTGGGTGACGGAAGGGGATTTTGGACACCAGTGCTCCCTGAAGAGAGTGACCATCTTGCACCGGGGCATCACCGTTCAGGAAGTAACAGTGCTGCTGATCCGGCAACACCTGTGAAAGCATGTAATGGTTTTTTTCTTACACAGCAGATTGTGTTAAAATCTTTTTTTTTTGATTGGCTATGGGTGTCTTCTGAACCTCAAATTTCTTTGCAGAATGATAAAGAAATCAAATTTTATTCAATTTCTGTTTTGAAAATGTGTATTAAAACAAGACAGCAGAGGAAAGAAGAGACGTTGCCAATCAGACCGCGTCAAACAAAAAGACAAAACTAAGAGCTGGATATCGAGACTTGCCGGGATACTAACCTGGCAAAGAGAAATGGTTTTAAAAAATGAACCAGTTCTGTAATAAAGGCAATGAATGTATAATAAATGTATAAATGTTGATGAATTAATGTTCCCAGTTCCAATAGGTGCAACCAGAATAAGTGAGGGTCTAAACATCGAGGTTGGACGGATCACACACACTGAGACTCACAAATTTTTCATGTGTGTGCAGGTACTGTGTGTGTGGCTTACAGAATAAAAGTGCATGTTGTGTGAGGGTGGTGGCAGGGGGCTGGCCTCCTCTAGGTGCTGGAGCTGGCTCTGCACAATTAACTGGTAGAGAGGCGAGAGGGTGGGTGCGGTCTCAAACACGGGGATTGCTAGAGGGGGAAAAAAAAAATGGAGAGGTCCCCATTAGAAATATCGAAATAGACCGAAACAAGTATCATTCTTTCAGAATATTCATGGCTGTTAGTGAGGTAAACTTACAAGTAGCATTGCTCAGCCTCTGAATGAAGGAGAGGGAGAAAGGCATGGGGCGGTTGGTCTTGAGGAAAAAACAAGCCGGCAGGTCCACGCAGTTGGAATTGGTCACAGTGGAAAAGGAAGGTGTCCTAAATACAGCAAAAACAAATCTATCAGCTCTTTCTGTTCTCTACTCCTTCTGCACTGGGACGCTAGAATAACCCCCAGATGATTGCCTCATTATGCGAAACAGTGGTGCATTTATGAGCATTTACTGTAATTCCCAGTTCTTCTCTGAAGAGCAGCAGTTTTTTTTTTTTTTTTTTACAGATTTAGAGGCTGCAGATTGTAGGATTTCATAAAAACTCTGACAAAGTGATATACACTCTCTTACCCCTTGTTGTCAACTGGGTGGGATCCAGTGATGAGCGGAGCGATTGGAAGCTTGTACACAGCAGACGTTCCCTCGATTGTCACAGAAACACTGACACCCAGAGAGCGTGGCACTGCAACAACCAGTGTCAACATACAGAGACAAGTGACAAGTCACACAAAGATAATTACAATCCATCATCAAATCGTATAGCAGCTAGTGGCTGGCGAGTCATTCTTTTTATAGACGCTTGCCATCGACGTCCTGCTTGCACTTGCCATTGTTGTCTGTTAAGTTGAGCTGTGTGCCCGTTCCCTCCTCAAATATGTCGTAAGGGGACACGTAACACTGTAGAGAAACCAGATGGCCACCACTCCTGGCTGTCAGCAAGCCCACACTCCCATGAAGAATAGTTTCCACTGTATTAGCATTGGTTGCTAACCTAGAAAACATGCAAACAAAAACGATTGCATAACAAAGAGAGATGATTAAATGAGGACTTTTACTCCTAATCATTAATGTAAATTACTGGTAAATGTGCATGTAAGAGCCACTGATTTATCACTTAGGGATAAATTCTGTTGTACAGGAGGTCCTCGGTTTATGACGTCCTCAACTTATGATGTTTCGTTGTTACGTCAGAGTGGAGTGGATGAATGCGTTGTCACGTGGCGAGTGGAGCGGATGAATACTGTATGTACAGTAGTCATGTGGCGCTACAAGACGGCTTTGTTTACATTTGCCGCCACACTGGATTATTCTACATCCGCTAACTTCATTATGCTCTCAAGCGTAAGTCAGACTCACAGTTCACATTTTCATCGGTATTTTCCTCCTGAGTTGTGCTTCAGTGTAAGCTAATGTCTGTTTTCATTACTGTAGTTGTACACATGTGTAAACTGATCGATATCGTGATGCACGTAACGGCTTTGTTTGCGTTTTTTTTTACCAGAGTTCCTACTTAAAGCGAAAATCGACTTACGTCACATCATGGGCACGGAACTCTGATGTAAGCCGAGGGCCCCCTGTATTACTCTTATAGAAGACAACTTACCGAAACATGTGCATCATCTTGGTGAGATCAAGCTCCAAAGACTGCAGTGCTATATACATCTTGGTTTTCAGCTTACTGGAACACAGAAATGAAGATAATTACATGCAACTGCGACAAACACAATATTCATTAGGACATATGGCATCTGTCCTTATAAAACAACCATCTTTAATCTTGGCTTCTGGGATTCTGTGTTTTTCACTCCTCTAAATATTCCCAATATGCCTATTTCATGTAGTTCAGAATACAGTGCCCCCCGCCGCCCCCCGCCGCCGCCCCCCCTCCCCAGCATTTATAGGTTTACTTAAACCAGACATCCTTAAAGTCTGCAAGTCCACTTACTTGTCTCCAGGAAGCTTGTACAAATCAACAAGACCCTTGAGATGTTTGGAAAATTCCTCAAAGTTCTTTTCCCTGATGAAGTAAAAAAAACAGTTTGGAGAGCTGTCAAACCAATACAAGTTATGTCTTACAAGTGTCTGCATCATTCCGCAGAACAGAAATGAGAAACACTGCACTTGAGTTTATGCTGTTTTTCTCAAGAGTACAGTGAAGTTTTTGGTTTCTACTCACCTTAGATGCTGAATCAGCTCAGGACAACTCTATGACAAACAAATCAAGAAAAGAATATCATACGCCTTCGTCAGTGTGCATAAATAGCAATGAAAGTTAAGCTAATTTGAAGACATTTTTAATCATAAAAGTGTTGAATTCTTGATGAACAATTACCAATCTCATTTAAATCACTTTAGGGAGCCACAGTTTTACTGACCGTAGGGTTTTCTCCCTGATGAGCCACCTTGACATCCACTAACTGACCAGTGCTGTCCAGCTGCACCTCCACATAAAACATGTCTGAAGTAATGTAGCACTCTGTCCCTGATGGGCTGAGATGAGAGCCCAACCTGCACAGACAAGACAAAAACATACAGAGAAACCACTTCAATTTTCCTTTTTCCTGTTAACCTGTTTTGCTTTAAGGTATTTAAAAATTGAAGGAAAGAAGTAATTTCATTTCATAATGAATAAGTAGGTGAAAAACAGCCCACTCAGTCATTCAAAAACCTCTTTCTCAGCTCACTGGAAAAAAATATAATCATCAAACTGAACACCTTTCAGCCTTGATCTTCCTGTATTTTCAGTGCTTAACCTCACCATGTGAATCAGTCAGAGCCAGGAGACAGTGAATAAATATGCGCAAAAAGTAACAAACTCACATGTTTTGCCGAGCAATGGATTCTAGACGATCTGTCATGGAGGGCAGAGATGAAACTGAAAAAGAAGGCAGAGAAGAGTAAATTTATAATGAGACAGTGTCATGAATTCCAGCATGCATGACACCCAAAGCAAATGACAAGTCAATTAACAGGGAGATGTGATTAGCCAGCATCACCGGAATGTTTAACAGTTAATTTCAGTGTGAAAACAGGAATGTTCCCCCGATCTAATGATGGAAAGTTGCATTTTCTAACCAAAATGTTGCTTTTCTCCCCTTTGCGTTACCTTTCAGTGCCCTCTGCAGGGTCTCCAAGCAGGTGAGCAGGAGCTGGTGACCTGCCGCATTCATCACACCACGTTTCTCCTGGGACACATTGTAAGGAAAGGGACAGAAATCAGGGAAGGGTTCAGAAAAAATAAATGTGTTTTATGCTCAGGTTTGTTTTTCTCTGGCTAAGTCAGCACAACAGCTCTGACATTTAAATATCACTGTTGTAATTCCACTGGTGCAGCAGCTAAGCTACTCAAATGAGAACTTGTTTGTACAATTATGTGATTAATGGATTTAAATTTGTACTGACTAGGTTAGTTGTAAATCTCTCTTGTAAATATATGTGACCTGATGAGGGATTGTCAATTACATAGATGAAGGGATGGCACCGCTGGGTTATTGTGAATACTGTGTGGGTGTAAATGGCATTTTAAAGGCTTTCAAAAACCACTAGAGTAAAATGATGGACAAAATAAATTCTAGGGCTGTCAGTACAGAATGATGAAGTCAAATCATCAGTCTGACAATTCCCAATTCAAGTTCTAAGTCATGAAAAAGGATTGCTGCAGAGCCCAGTACCACCACTAGGTGGAGCCTTTTGCTCCTTAATAAGATAAGAGTTACAGGTGTGGCTGCTGCCCAATCACAGGGACTCCACAAACTGCACATTAAGTGCACTTCAATGAAGTCTAAGGAAGAAAACAATTATCTGGAACTATTATGTCTGGACTTGCTAACTGTGGCAATTGTGTTCATGAACATTTCAGCATAAAGTTGTGAAAATTCCTCTAACTCTGGTCTGGTCTCTCAGTCTGGTGACTGTTTGGTTTTAATAGCAATCTAAGGTAAATGCAAAACTGGCATGTTCAGGGCTAAATGAATCTGCAGCACATACAGCGCACGGCAAGAGCAGGGCATCAGACAACTGAGAGCAGTGCTGTAGCTGTGGTGCCAATATTATTGAAAAGCAAGACACACGTAAGTACAAAGTCCATTGTACAGAAAGGAGTAAAATAACAGTCCTAATACTCAGTGGACACAAGTCCAACGCCTTTTAATCATTTTTATTGGCTAAATGACTACTGACTGTTTCTGTCTACAAACAGACTACGGACTATGAATTCAGGAAACTGTTTAAGATATGGATCAGTACAGTGGACTCAGTGTGTGTGTAGTTCCATAGTAGCTCCAACAGAGTGAGGAGTCTTCTCATTCAGAAAGTCCCAGCTCAGGGACACCCCAGATGCATTCATCACCAATGAGGAAATAAAATGCTTGTAACTTTCAATTTTGTAGCTTAAACTATCTGCTGTCATGTCAAATTTGATACTTGTGGTTACACTAAAACTCACTCTTCATTTATTAATAAGGAAAGAACCACCTTCCTATACTGTCATGGAAAGATGCTGAGTCTTAGTCAAAGTTCAAATAACTTTGATCTGCAAGACTCACACATTTTCAGACGGTGTTGACAGAGACTATGTAGTGTTGACGTTTAATCGTGAAAGAATACCAGCTGGAAAATAGATACAATACTGTGTGACTTATAAAAGTATTGTTTTCACAAGTGTATTATTATTATTAATCAACCTGTGGAAGTATAATGTTTGTAGTGCAGCCAAGCTTTGTCCGAAACATACTGACATGTTCTATGCAGCCCTGTCTACTTTTTGCTAAATGTTATTTTGAAGTTTTAGGTTTGATCGACACACACGAAGCGCATTCAGTTTGATAGTTCTTTCAGAGTACAACAACGAAGCAGTGATCGTCAATCACCAGACCCATGGCTACTGGTTTCAGACCTTAAGGCAATATTCAGTTTTTAAAGCTGTCACAGATATTCTGTAGATTCCCACAAATTATTTATAGAAAGATTTCTTCGTCTCACCATGGCCTGACGAACAACCTTGCAGGTCTCCTGCCACGGCCGAGAGGCATTGTGTTTGGCATGAAGCCTTTCCAGCAAAGCGGCCATGCGGGTCTGCTTCTCTGCTTCTGAAAAAATATACAATATACATGAAATGAAAGTAAAACAAAAATACTAACAGCAAGTCTATATAAAGAGGACTTCTTGACTGAGAAAATGTTACCAAAACAAAAATAACTAAGATTGGAGCCAGAAACCAACAAAAACAAGTGCATGTATTAGATGTACACAAGAGCAAGAAAAACTTTCTATTCTTGTTGAAACATCTCGCTGTAGACAAAATACACTCAGTTACCTGTTAAATCACAAAGCAATAGATTTAAAGCATGTGATGAAGCATTACCACATGACATACCATAAAAAGTTTGACTATCACACAAAGAAGACAGCACGAAATAATACAACCACGGACACAAGAGTTGAAATCCTGTGTCAGATGAACTGCATAATGTAAAATATATTATTGCAGCCTTTGTAATTGGCTAACCACACTTTTTTCAAATAGTACTGTTTTGTATGAATGCTATATAGTTCAACAGCACCACTAACTATATCCTCTGAAATGTTTATTTCCATTAATTGACACTATTTGAATTATAAACTGGCAGAAAATATGATTTATTTAAGTAGTGGTGTACTAAACTTCATCATTATTACTATCAAGATCTATTGTGAACGTGTGCAGTGAGTAATCAACTCAAATATATTTTTTTGGATATTTTCCTTACATGTACAAATAATTTGTTAAAAAAATACAAGCAAGACAATAAGGTATTTTCAGATAACTTTTTCAGTGGTATAAATTACAGGTAGATATGATCAGGCATTCATCTGTTTTGATGTAACCGAAACCAAAACAAATCCGCTACTGCTGATGTAGCTACTTGAAGCTACATCTCACACTTACGTTTATCTAGTGCATCTACAAAGTACGATTGGTTATGGGACTAGCAGGACTTTCCATTACGTCAAACCCCAAAATGTAATCACAAAGGCACACAACTCCCACAAACTAACAACAGAGTACTACAGGCGACAGTCAGTCTGCTTGAATATATTTAAAGGGTTAGCAAAGGCTAACGGTATGAAAAAGTCGTCATGTGCTACTAGAATGCGGCAACTTGTTGTTTCATATTGGGGAAGTGACCACTGTGGCATTTCCGGTCCTACACGAGTAAATAATAGAAACTTGCATGGTGCCAATGGTTTACTTCCAGACACCTTTGTGATGTGGCTACCTAACGCTGGTGTCTCTACAAAGTTGACGTTAGCGAGTTGCTAACGTTAGCAATTCGCTTTCTCCATAAAGCTGACCAACATAGCTGCTACACAACAGCGTATCCAATTTAATTAACTTAGTCTTCACTGTTGTACGTTACTGTGCTTTTTATGTCGCTCGATGAAATTGTACATTCTTGAACAAATTGAAAATATACCCCAGAAGCAGTCGTTAGCATTACTCGGCAGGCTAACTTAGCCACCGTTAGCCCAAGTCGCCCTGTGCAGAAGCACAGACTTCTATAATCACAAAAATCTGAAAAAAAAACAACGCACAGACCGGTTCCTTACCTGTGACCTCTTCGGTTTTGACCCGATCTCCATGAGTCTGATTTCCTCCTGGCTGTACCGGGGCAGAAAGTTCTCTCGCAGGGCTGCCGCTCTGCATAGAAACGCCAGGCCCAGCCGCCATTGTCGCCGCGGCTACCCGTTTCAGTTTCCCCGCTTCGAGTTCCCCGCTTCCCCTCCTGGGCTTCCGTACTGTCCGTACAGCCAGAACCGCGGCCAGGTGACCATCGGCGTTTTCCTTGTTGGTAAGTTCTCACCTGAAATTCTCATCCAAGTAACATATTATGCAGTCTTAAATTGCTATGCATCTCTCTCTTTTTTCTTTTTTTTACATTAACTCATTTGAAAAATCTAAACAGGTTGTAATTTGCTAGTTTGCACGTTTTCGACATTGTTTGTCATTATTTCTCAGCGTCTGAGCACAAAACACGTTGTTTTTCATTTCCTCCAACCCAAATCTCTCGACTCGTCTGCTAAAAATTAAAGACAGTGGCCTGATGAATACTCCAGATGGCGTACGATTGCTGCAAGTAAATGATTTATGGTTTGCCAAGAGCAACTAACCGCCAAAATCCAAAGGAAGGTTGAAATCATCATGTTAATCGACTTCAAAAATAGAACAATGCAGCACCTTGATACCAGGATTGCTTTTTTCCCCACCCCCTTACAATTTGTACTTTTATACCCTCTTGTATAAAGCAGTCACATGAAGCAATGGGCTGTCCAATTAAGCAGTACATTTTTAAAAATGTAAACGGCAAAAGCAGCCATGCCTTGCACACACAAGCACACACACACCTGAGCCTTTTGTACAGCTGAGCCTGTGGCAATGAGTGCTCTCTGGGGAGGATTTTCCCACCAACCATTATGACCTGCCTAAGAGAGGGAGCAGGGAGTGTGTGCATGAATACATGTGCATTTGTGCATATGCAAAGATATATTTGTATTTGTGAACATGGGTTAAAAAAAAAACCAAAACTGCAACACACACACACACACACACACAGCGTAGATAGCTATAGACCGCAGCGGAGATGGAGAGGAACCAGATTGGCATCGTCTGAGACAGTAGACAGACCCACAGATAGACATGAGAAAAGAGGGGAGGTGCCGCTATGTAATTGATGTGCCCACCAGGAGCTTTAGCTGGCTGCCTGGCATGGAAGAGGAGGTGGGCACTGCTGCCAAGACAGCAGTAGGAGAAAGGAAAAGGAGGCACGGGCCTTAGGGAGCACAGTAGCGGGCTGAAACCATGCCCATCAATCAGAGGCTAGTTCACCTTGCCATGCCAAGCGGGACCCCCCTCTGTGCCGAGGGATGGCGTGGCACAGGGAGTGAGGCTGGCACAGTTACTAAACCTTCCCTAATCCTCCTGGTGGGTGTATCAGTGCCACGTCCGAATGGCAGAAGAGTGGGCCGAGCCAGACTCGAGGAGGGAAAAAAAGTGAAAGTTCAGCCCTTGTGCTAAGAAATGTTTCACTGCATGTTGTTAACATGATGTCGAAATGTTCTTATTGTTTCAACTACATGAACAGTGAGTGCCACGGTGTTTAAAAAAGAAATCTTAGAATTGTCATACTGATTAGAAATGACATCTGCCCCATGATATTATTATCACCCAGACGCTCGTTGCACACTGTTTCTTCATACCTGGTCAAGCTATCTATTAAATTTGGTAGTGTATACTGCATTTATTTGCAATTAGAGTATTTATTACATTTAGTTTTTGCACAACAGGATTCTTCCAATACTACATTTTTACAAAATTTGATTCTGCTATGAATGTGTGCTAGATTCAAATACATAACGGCTGATAATGTAACACAAGCTGTCCACTTGAAGTGCTTAAAACGGCAAATTCATGCCACATGTCAACATGTATACATAGTCTAATACTGTACTGTGCGAAGGTTTCACGTGCTGTAGACGCTTTGATTCTTATCCATCACACCGTACCACCATTTGTTAGGTCATGATTCATTTGGCATGGCAACAGCTCCAAACATACAACTACAGTCATGAGAAACTATCTTCAGCGACAAGAAGAACATGGAGTCCTGCAACAGATGGTATGGCCCCCACAGAGCCCTGGTCTCAACATCATTGAGTCATTCTGGGATCACAAGAAGAGACAGAAGCCAGTGAGACAGTTTAAATCCGCAGAAGATACTTGAAAACAGAAGATACTTGAAATACTGTGTGCTAAGGCACTTGGTTGAATTGACGGCAAATAGTGTATAGCTACACAAAATATTGATTTGATTTAGCTTTCTCTATTGTATATGAAGATAATTGATTAACTATTCAGTATTATTTTATAAGCATCCTGACTTTCCTTTCACTTCTGCACAGCACTGTATATACCTGTATAAATATATGCACATTTACATATATGCTTGGATACACCTACATATAGTAAACACTACATGGTGGATAGAGAATTTGTTTTGTATGCACACATATGCATACTGTGCACATATGCACATGTTCTCCAGTATAGATAAGACAAGCAAAACTGCACTCTTTATTCTTTACTACTA
This sequence comes from Acanthochromis polyacanthus, assembly GCF_021347895.1. Taxonomy (NCBI): domain Eukaryota; kingdom Metazoa; phylum Chordata; class Actinopteri; family Pomacentridae; genus Acanthochromis; species Acanthochromis polyacanthus. The sequence goes on along the minus strand of NC_067131.1, from coordinate 10,059,139 downwards.
CCTTCCCTATACTGTCAGTGTTAAGCATGATGAAGGTGTAGCAGCTTTTTTTTTTCCTCATATGATTTCCTCTGCATGTTTCCAGTTTTAGCACAGGGGATGAAGATGTGTGAACAGCTTGGCAACCCTATTGAGTGCTTTGAAGTTGAATACCCTCCTCTTTTTCAGTCCCTTTAGGTGAACTCACATTTTACCTGCTGTGAATAAAGATAAACTACTTGATGCATACATGCCTGCTTGACAATACGTGGAAACCAGGCAAATTAAGCAGACAATGCAGTCAACAGATTTTCTACGGTTTCGGCGTTTTAGAGGCAGACTTATTAAGATGCTCTCGTACAAATGTGCCAGACAAAAGGAATCAGCTGAGCCTTCTTGCTTTTCACCTATCATACAAGTTTGAGATCAGTGAGCCTGAAGGCTGGAAGCAGTCCAGAAAACAGTGAAGCATTATCAGGACACAGTTTCTGCTTCTTTGGCACCGAGTGCCTTGAAGTGCTCGGGCAGCTGGGAAGACGAGGGGGAGGGTGGTAGAGTGAGGGAAGAGCAAGAGACACAGAGAGGGAGAGAGGAAGGAGGGGTTACCCCTATAGGACCATTTGTGATGAGGCTCATTTGCACAACGGCACTTAATTGGCTACAACAATTAATTAATGTGTTGGAAAGTTGGCACAAAAAGTTCATTTAAGAGGGTTTTAATAAGCAATTAGGGAGAAGTAACCAGTGAGGTAGAAGCAACTGCAGGAAAAAAAACATGCTGAAAACTCTGAAAGTATACGAACTCTAGCTAGGACTTTTTTTGGGAATAATGTGCCATATCTGGAAACCAGGATGTGGTTTCCTATTACGGGTAGTTATGGCGCATCCCATTGTGAGCGCTGATGGCATTAAAATACATTATTTTTACCCCATACTTTTACAACCCCAACTGTTCATGGCACCCACTTTCCAAAAACAGCATTGTCTCCTCTCCCCTTCTTTCTCCCTCCCACTGTCTGCCTCCCTCTCTCTTTCTCACTCTGTGTATGAAATATCGCATGACTAATGAGTGGAGCAGGTTGAAATCCTGGGGAAGATGTCCTTGGAAGACGAATGCATTTTCAGCAGAATAATTAACTTAATTAACAAATTCACATGCATATTCATCAGCCTATTAATGTCTCCTCTGTGCGGCTTGATGAGCAGTGGGGTAATAACCATCTCATTTGCATAGCCTGTTCACACGACTCTCCGTTTAAAGACAAAATAAGGGAAGGAAGAGCGCAGGAGGAAGAGGGAAGAGAGAAATTGGAAAAGGGAGACAACAAATAGAAAACAAGGGAGAGGCTCAGCAGGGTAACGTTCAGAGGTGAGGAAGTGACGTGCGCTGGTTGGAAATAGGCAAACAGTTTATCTGATGGATGGGTGACATGAGGAGGGATGGTGAATATGAGCCCCAGCAGATTGACTCCTTCTCCCTCTTTCTTTTTCTCATCCCTCCAGTCAACCTTGTAAACCATCTTCCCCCCTATCCTGCTGTTCCATCACCGTTCCCCTGCGTCCATGCTACAACGTTCTGTCTCCTCAAAGCAGAAAGAAGTGGCCCGTTTGGTCTATCGTGACACCTCTTAGCTTGAAATCCAAGTCACAATGTCAGAATTGAAATGTTTGTCTGTCAGATTGTTCAGTGGAAAACACATGATCATATCAGCGTGCCCTCTCCATGTTTCTCTCCCTCTCTGTCTGTCTCATTCTCTTCTTCATGGAGTCTCTCAGGGGGAATCTTCTTGGCATTGCTCCACTCCTTTCTTCTCCACTGCCAGGCTGCTGCTGCCGTCTCTACTCTGTTACCACTGTCTGCACACAACCTGGTGCTCCTAGCAACGCCACCTCTCTCGCATACACTCCACATGGCGGTCCGAATGGCATGTGTGTTTGCAACGAAAACACACACACACACACACACACACACACACAGACACACACACACACACACACACACACACACACACACACACACACACACACACACACACACACACACACACGTACACCTCGTGTTTGCCGAAGGTTTACTGCCGCTCTTATATTTGTGTCTGTCGTATCATAAATCCTTGATCTACAGCGGGAAAGCTGAGTGTTTATTCTTCCACTTCAAAAGAAAACAAAAGGAAAATGTCAAATTCAATAATCCGTTGTGCTGTCACGACTTCTGATTGGCTGTCTGTTCCAATTTGGAAGAACTGAGTCTCAGTAGAATTCACATACTTTTGTTTCAGCCAGAGCAATATTATTTACGAGTTTATGTAAGACCATCTTTATTACTCTTTATTCCCTTTATTGCTCTGAAATCACCTCTTTTATTACGAAATGAATTAATAACTTTATGAATTAGGCAGCTGCAGTTTAAATCACATCTAAATGGCATCTTAAAATAGGCTTTATTTGACATGTTTTCGTTTTACTCCCATTCTTACCGCTTTGCGATGCAATTTTGCCGTCTCTTATGGGGGTGCTTCTGCTTAATGTTGTGTACTTGTATCCGTGGTCTGTTGTCATGGTAGGTTGCTTCCCGCACAGTGTGTATTTTAGTCTGAAAGTTTTGTGTATGATGCAGTCTAATTTTCCCTTTTCTTCTCTGCATTATCTTTAACATCTTTGCAGAGTGTTGCACTTGTTTCTTTTGGTACCGGAGACAAATATTTATGAAGATTATAATGAAGGATTGATAGATATAGGAGAACTCAGTCTGTGATATCACCTGATGTGGTTCCTTTTTCTGTGTGGATGACAAGAAACGTACACCGAAACCTGCTGCAAACACGTCATGCTTTAGATTTGGGCATGATGTGTTGTTTCTCCAGCAAATTTGTGTGCTTTCCCTTTTTTTCCCTCTGACTGGCCAAGTCATGATCTGATGCTACCTTGGAAGCATGTAGTGATCTGGGATCCTTCCTGTTTTCTCTCCTTAGCATTCATGTGGGGATGCAAAAATGTGTGTGGACATAAATTGAGAAAGTGCTCGGTTTTTTCAAGGATTATTTTGGTGCTTTGCAAGTTTCTATCTTGTTGTGCAAGATCTCTCCGTGAAATATTATGTTACTTGGTGTCTTGCTCTTCATATCGGACACGCTTTCCACCTTTTAATTTCCTGAATGGTACATTATTTTGCACTAATTATGCTGCATCCAGTTGGTTTATTATTATTCATAGATCGGGTTTCAGTCTGATTCCACTTCCTAGGTTGAATGACTTGCTCTTTGGTGATGGACAACATCTCAGGTTGTCTTGATGTTGCCAAGTCTTATTGGAATGATTCTAATTTATAGCAACATGCAGAGTGGCCTGTGGTTCCGCATAAACAGTATTTGGCATTCATATTGCTGAATTTGTCTTGGCAATGTATGATATCGATGCTACACATTTGCAGTTGGAGTATAGTCTCCTGCAGATCATACACGTAGCTGTCCGTGGGTAAAGGTGGAGCTGGATGAACCTCGATGAAGAATCCATCCCACTCAATCATAAGAGTTGCATGATTAAACAGTGGGCCAAACAGGTTTTAGTACGGGCCTTTTTTTGCAAGTATTTGTGAAGGGATTTTGTCAAAATGATTTTCTCTGCGCACACTTAAACTTAAAATTTTAATCTTGCTGCCTGTTTTATCAAATCAGTGCAAAGGGCTCAGAGGGTAGCAGCTGATGGTTTGACACCGATGAGCATGTAATGACCATGAAATCAATAAACTCTTTTTCTTAGGTTTTGCTTTTTTATGCCCAGAGTGAAAAATTCTACCCACCTCATTGTGCATCATAACTCTCTGCTGCATGAATCCATTTACATTTACCCAAGTTTTGATAGACATAGTCAAAGATTCAGTTCATAATGCAATATTTGAATATATATGTAAGCCAGTTTGAGATTTTTAAGCTCCTACTTTGTGATCAGTCTCCTACGTTTCTTAGGTCAGCTCAGACCATGCTGATTAGCCGAGCAGACTGCTGTTATAGTCATGAGAGGAATAGCTAGGATAGGCGATTGAGATACAGAGCATTAGCCGGTGTCAGGAGGAAATTAAAGGCCAGATCGCTTTCTTAATCAGAGCACAAGCACTGCGTTAAGAAGGAATTAGGTCGACAGCTGCTGTTTAGCTGCTTACCTTGCTCTCGCTCTCTCCCTTCCTCATATACTTACACTCATGTTCTTCACACACCCTCATTGTCATTCTCCTTTTGGTTTCACTCCTTCATCCTCTTGCTCTAAACTTTTTCTTGACTCACATTGTTGTACGTGTTCCACCTGGGATGTGACTTTTTGTTTGGTACCATCTCCCTTTATCCCCTTTTGAAGACGAGAACCACACTTTGGCCGTTTGTCAACACCGGACAGACACTCGGACATGCAAGCAAAATCAACCTAAATGAAATATTTCGTGAAACAAAACTATGAGCCTAAAGAGAAGAGAAGAGATGAGAAGCATGATGGATAGAGATGGTTTTTGGTTCTGTTCCAGGAGGCTCAGTAGTATCCCTGTGGCTGATGGATGAGCTGTCATTGTTGAGCTCTTCCACATTCACCTGAGATGAATGGACAAACAGCAGTGGCCCTTTTGTTATCTATCCATCTTCCTCTGTTTAGATACGTTCTGCTGTCCACACTCGTCTCCCACACCCACCCACACAGGGGGCTCATCACATATGAGTTTTTCAAGGCTTACCAGTATCATAGGCCAAGTCTCCAGTAGACGATATTTGTCACATCCCAAGATTTTTGGGCAAAATAAAACCCTCCAAAGAGTCATGAAGTGGCAGTCGGATAGCCAAGGAAACTGCTTTCTAACGAGCAATATCTGCTAAAAATAAAAAGCCAATACCGGCTCAGTGCCAAATCAATATGTCAATCTAAATTTTCTGCCCAAACATGCATATTGAATGTAAACTCTTCCAGTCCATGCTTCCAGCTCGCACATGTCTTCACAAATCATGTGTCGGAAAGACCGTTCACTGAGGTCAGGAGTCAGTCCATTTTTTAATTTGGCAAATGCGGCGTATAAATTTTAATTTCTTTCAGTAATCAGTTGAACCAGCTGGAATGACCCTGAGTCTGACTGCCAGCATCTTTCAAGAGATGATTTCTATTGTCGTGAAGTAACTGCTAAAATTGGAAAAGGTTTGCTCGACTTGATAGTTTGTGTTGTTTCAGTTAAATGGAATTAATCCAGAACTCCTGTGAATCCATTGGGGGGGGCACGCAAATATGTAAGCGCAAACACCGTTAATGATTGGTTAGTCTGTCATGTGGTCAATTTTAGCACACAACAAGGTAGAGATTCGGTGTCTAAATATAGGTTTGAATGTTTCGGATGCTAAAAAGAAAGCAAATAAAAGCACAGACTTTATTTAGCCCACTGTTCTAAAATTTGCTGATAAAGGACACGATTTGTGCACATTCCTGTGGGAGTTACACAAGAATCCCACATACTGCCCCTTATGAAGTTTGTTAGGTACACACAGTCCACATTAGCTCACCTATTTGTGGCACAAACACACTTTGTGATGAAACCACTCTGTGTCCTCTCCAAGGGGAAAGGTTTAAAAAACATTTAATTAGGCTTTTGGCATGGCTTCACTTTTAGCCTGGAGGTGTTGGAGGAGGTTTTACAGACTTCATCCCTATTAGAGCTTCAAAGATTAAACATTCATGAGAGCAATCAGCGGACCCTATGTGTTCTCTCCCGCTGCACAACTTCATCTGTAGTTTACATGCGGCGTCATGTTTGTGCAGCTTTATGTCGCACTTAAACGGCTGTTTTGAGTCTGTCACTTTCCTACAGTGGCGCAACTGTAAATTGTTTCCCTGTTTACATTAAGGTTGAGTGTGCACGTTTCCCCCTAAATGTGCGTTCGTGAATCTCGACAGCCATCCCGGTTGGTGGTGCCCAAAGCCGGCCTGAAGAGGTGTCGTGCCGGGTAGGATGGCGCAGGAAGGCGGTGGAGGTTCGGGGTTGGGTGGGTGTGGGGGAGAAGGGTGGGATGGTGTTGGGGGGATGGGGTGTAGAGGAGGGGAAGGGAGTAGGAGGAGGAGGAGTGGGGGGCAACAGATGGTACGCCACGCTGCGAGGGACGTCGGCTGCCACGGGTGGGGGTGGGGGGTGGTGGAGTGGGGGCAGATAAATGGGAGTGGGAGGAGGTACTTTTCCCCAAAGTGCCAGCAGGGATGACGAGGAGGGGGACTAGATGTATGTGTGTTTGCGCCTGCATCTCTGTGAAGGGACGAGGCCGACATTCAGACTTAAGCCTTCCTCATCGAGCGAGGTCAGGAGCCCTCCCTGCCCCGGTGCTCCATGTTCCCACTCGGTGTCTGTCTGTGGACTCCCAGTGTCGGTTCGAGGAGAGAGCGATGACTCCCCGCGTGCCAGTATGCAGCTAGTTGGCTGGCATCAAGACTGCATGAAGATGATGCTGAAATTACTCGTAACCCAGTTGTTGTGATGAACTACAAATTGTGATCCTCACGTCAGACACCATAAATCAGCCTCGAGCAAAACGGCCATATGTGAGGGGAATTTAATAGCTCTCATTTGATTTTTTTTTTTTTTTTGGTGCTTTTTTGACCAAGGCTGCGAAAGCTACTGAGCCAAGAGTAGCAAAAAATTTAAACTTACCCTCCACATCCTGCATCCCTACCCCTTCGCCGCGCCCTCCTATCATCGCATCCCCTCGCCTGCAAACACCTATGCATGCACAGACGGCACACATGCTCGCACACATGCACCATTAACGCACACACCAACCCCCCAATTACAATGGCTGCCTGTAAACACAACCAGCTTCGGTGGTGTATATGGTGCTGCCTATTGAACAGATGTTGTGGAATTTAAGATGCAGAACCACCGCTCCTCCACCCCCCACCCAGTCCAACACACACATACATGTATGTATACGCACACACACAAGCACACACACCATCTTCACTGTCTCCCTCCCCCCCAGCTGGCCCTGCCATGAACATGCCATGTGGCGCTCCATTCCCCCTGGCACTCTGACTCTGGCTGTGCCAACTCTGCCGCGTCTGGCCGCCGCCAACTGGAAAGACCAAGAAAACAGCAGACTCAAAGTGCAGCGTTTCTTTGTGTGTCTGCAAGTGTGTGTACGAGTGTGTGTGTGTGTGTACCTGCAGAAAGACTAGACTGTGCAAAACTTGAGCTGTCAGCTATGGTACCAGTTATTTATGTAGAACTGAAAAATATGACATTTTTTTTCCAGCGTGAACAATGACTCACACGTCCTGTACGGTTAGGTGGAAGATGGCAGTGCGTGCATGTGTGCCTGCTTTTGTGAGTTTGTGTGCCTTTTGCCTCCCTTTTTTCTGTGCGCAGGTGTACACTGTATGCAGTGCGCACAGCATGTCACGCTGTCAGTCCGTACATGCTGGTTGCGAATCCACTTGGGAATGGCGGTGGAATTCCTGTTACCATGGAGATGTCCAAGCTCGTCTGTAATAAAATTTCAACTTGAGAGAGATTAATTTAGGGGAAAGTGTTGATTTATTCATCCTGGTGGATACTGATGCACTTCCTCATTCGCTCTGATGTTTAACCGTGATGGATGCCCATTTTTTTCCTGACTGGTTTTTGTTTTTTCTCAGCCACATCACTGTTGAAATGTGGCTGCCGATGTGCTTTTCTGGCTTCACCATTTCAGATTTTTTTGTAGTTAGCAAACCCTATAAAAAGACCAAACCTAACAATGAGCTGATCCAACGAACTAGTATTGTCTGATAATAGATTACTCCTCCGTGCTCAGTGGCTTCATTGTTGTCTAGGAACTACTAAAACACATCCGTATGCCAAACCATTGCACCGCCTGACATCTTCCTTCATTACAAAGAACATGGGCACTGTAGTTTATTTTGAGTCAATCCCACATAGGCCACCCAGCTGCCACAACAAGAAGTCTTCCAAATACAACAAAGAAAGAGGCCATTGCCTGCGAGTACAACACATAGAGGGGTTCTGAAATCTGGATCTGAAATCCCTGTCCCATCTTCTGTCATATCACTGAGGACAAATAAACTGTTAAAGTTTGATTAGTTTTAGTCACAAAAATGACTTGTTTAGGTTTATGGAAACACTGTGAGTTGGTTTAAATTGACTTCTGTGATAATTTATTTGAACCAAAACTTTAAACCCTTAAAAAAATAACCCTTTCTGTTGGTAGTTGTGTGACAAAAGTTAAATTGTATTTGGACCTCTGCTATCAGCTAATAATTTATTAAGACATCCATATCTGCATCCAACTTCATCTTTGAGGTCGAGCTATAGGTAAGGCATTTCTGTTGCCATAGTTACAATAATCTGTACAAGTTAAGGAAATATTACAGTCAGACTGAAAATAGAAAACATAAACCACTGATAAAGGGGAATGGAAAACATGCAAAAGTCCCCTGTGCTAAAGTCAGATGTTTTGTTGACCCATTCTTCCACCCTAAGCTCCTCCCTATTGGAACTTTGTCCTCACCTGCCTTCCACTTTTGCTCCCGTCAAACTAACAACGGTTGGTAAAGGGCTTTGTCACTTGAACTTGAACAGATGTCTTCGAGCACTTGCTGAATCTTGGAGCACTTGTTGTTCTGCTGCCATAAATCTGTCATAAATATTCACTAGAGCGCCGAACATGAGTTAATTTGCAACTGAAAGTACTAAGTTACAAATGCACAATTTACATAACATTTATGTAGGGATTAACATAAAACTACAGTGTCTTCCTGTTTTAAGCAATTACTGTGATTTGTTTTTAATCAGAGAATGCATTTCTTAAAAAAAATGCATGGCATTTGTGGGAATTAATGAGCTTAATGTAGAAAGGTACTGAGTGACGGACATGCACATGATTTTGATATTTGTATAGAATTTAGTGACAATTGGAAAATATGGAGACTCTGTCCTTTAAAGGCATCAATATTTATCATTTCCTATAAGATTGTGGCACAATGAAAGTCATTTTTTGTGTGTGTATTTGTTCAGGGGCAGCATTTGAAAGTAAGCAAATACTTAACACTGAAGGACTGTGATGCTCATTCATGTTATAGATAAACATGTATTTTCATTGGATCAAGAGGAATTGATGCATCCCTCCCAGCTGAAGTGGGTACTAGGCTTGTGCTAGTGTTTATGTTTGCAAACACGGCGACGCATCCATGTGTGCATATGCATGAACATGTGCTTAATACCAGCATGTCTCTGTGCGACCCTCCAGTCTCCCTTTAATTCGGTGGACGACCTCACGCTGTGAAGTGAAGTGAGAGCTCCTCTCTTGATTCCTCTTCTGATAATCTCTTTTTATCAGAGGCAGGAGTGGTCGGCTGTGTCAATGCGTCGTCTCAAGGCTGGCACCGGGACTCGTACTCCATTTTGTTTACATCCAAAGAGAGGTCGAGGGAGATGGATCGGCAGACAAAAAGATTAGGAGGGAGAGAAAGACTAGTACAGGAAGCTGTTTTTACTTAATCCAGTAAGTTAGGTGGTTAAAAAATGCAGGGAATTTGCTTTGAATTACAATTTTATTCTGGAGGAGGACATCTAGACCTTTTGCCAGTTATGTATTTTTTCTGATTTGCTCCTCTGTTTGTTATTCTAACCAGCTGCACATAAGGGCAGATATCGTCAAGCAAAAAATGTCCACTTCATTAACATATAGCAGCATCTTATAAGGTTCCTGCTTGTGTGACTGCAACTATAAACAGTAAAATTACAATCACTGTTCATTAAGAAGCTCTAAAATTCACTCTGGTAGAGCAGACATCAAACATTTCCATTAGCCTTCAGATCTTGACAGCAATAATTTACAAATTACCCACCAGGGCACTTGTCTGGCCCTGGACTTAGTGACTGGGGCCACAATGACTCACTGAAAAAATAGCTCAGTATTTCTAGAGCCACTTGGAGTGAAGGAGTTTTTGGAGCCCGTGTCCAGCTGCTGATGGTGGCAGTGCACTTTAAAGTCCTTCCACGCTAGTATCAGCCTCAAGCTGTTGTGTTTGCTCAGTGATTCTGATGAAGAGCAGAGAAAACTTGAGATTATGTTAATAAAGGTCTAAACTATACCAATAAATAATGATCAGGAAGTGGTTGGCAGTTGTAGTACAGTGTAGTTTCAATTATTAAGCTCTAGAGAACTCATTATAATCAACATGAAAACAGCAGTTATCTCAGAATACCATACCGTACTGTATATACAGTATATACATACACAACACACACCCGTGCTATGTTATATAATTAAAAACACAGTGAGGAAAAATATATTTGCTTTACGCAAAGGCAAAATAGCAAAATATGCATCACTTGACTTACTCTTTTTAAATGTTGTAATAAGATGATGAAAGCTAATGGGTTATTAATTCCACTGTGGGGGAGTTTACTATGCTCAAGCAGCAAAGGACATGGCATTAAAGTAAGTAAGTAAATATATAATAAATAAGAGAGTAAAAAGCCTTATACATATCGAAATCACGTTAAATAGTGCAGACATTAACTCTGAATGAAAAGAGTTATTGTGACTCATCAAAATATTGTCTTATAAAGGTAAATACTCAAACTTATTTAGTTCTACCAACTCCACAAGTGTATCCAACCACACACTAATAAATTTGTATGACAGTTTGTAGAATAAATCTGACAACTGGCAGAACATTACAAGTGGCGAGATTGTTACAGTTAACACAGAATGTACAGTAAAACCCTATTTAAGTGAATCTGAGTAACAATCTCTCATCATTAATGTAAAATCATTTTCTCTGTACACCATTAGGCTGTAATATGTATCTGAAGATATTACCATAGAGCAGATATCACGATCTAATGAGGAACACAGAGTTGAAGCGAATTATATCAAGTTCAATTTACAAAATGCATTTCACTGTGTCCAGTGTACAATTCTCCAGATTAGATACAAGAACACAATTGTTTCATATTACACATTGCTACAAAATGAGCTTATACGCCTCCTGTTAACTGAGATGTGGACAACCAAAATCTATTGCTTCCTCTCATGGTGATGGAATTAACTGTCTTGGCTGTGAATAATTTAATCATGAGTTATTATCTTGTGATGTGACTCTATTATGTCTTTTCTGGGGACTGTATTTAATATTGAGCTAAATGCACTTTAACTTGTTAATAATCTGAGTAAAATTGAGCAATTACAAAAAAAAAAAAAATCTAACCATTAGACCTCGGCTTGCTCAAGCCAAATTTAGAAATCTCCAAAATAATTTGTGAACTTCTGTTAAAAGCTGACAGTCAGTAAACATTGCTGGAGCAAATGTTACTGTAAATGTGCTTTGGAAACATATGAACATGCAGCAACAATGTTCATCAGATTGTGCCACGGCATTCATTCCCTCCGAATATGAGGCTCACATGTTCAATTAAACACAGGAGCAGGTCTAAGACGAGATAAAGAGCATGCAGCGTCATTTTCTGGGCTGCTTTGATCAAAGACTATATTCACTGTGCGAACAAGGGTTTTTATATGCACATCAAGCACAGCACACACACATGGCCAAATGCACACTTAGAGGTCAGATCCGCACAAAGTCGAAACCTGTAGGTGGCTGCTAAGTCAAGGCCAGCGACTAAACAGAAAGAGGAGAGCATATGTGTGCGGGTGTGTATGTGTGTGTGTTGCCTGTGTGTGTTGCGAGCATCTGCATGCATGAGGGACACTGTGGTCATCCCTGTATGTGTGTGAGAGTGTTTAAATTCGGTGACAGCTGTTCATTAGTCCATTACAACCCCACACTGCTGATTCCTCAAAGCAGCACACACCAGCAGAAAGACACTCTGCAGGAAGGACAAGACACATTTGACAGTTGTTTATATATTTATTTCTTGCATTTCGTTTGTCTTTATTTAGGTTTTCAATTATATACCAGCTTATTTATTTAAAAAAAAAAGACTAATTTTGTTGCTCTCGTGCTTTGGAATAAAAGCACAATCTAAGATCTGGTGGTTGATGTGTAATGGTGCATCCTTGATTTCTTTTCAGTCTCCTTTTGTTTGGTTTGTATCTGTTAGATTTTTATTATGAGGGATAATTCATGTTAAAAATGCGCTGCATATCTTCCCATATCCCTTTTATTTCTCTGTAGCTTTAATTTGCAGATATAAATGATCTATTTTTATTGAGTTACTTTAAATTTAGCTGCTTTTGTTGCTTCATTTAAAGTAATATAGATAGTCTCTTATGCATCAATGTTTTTGACTATTTGTCTTTTGTTTTCATTTTAGCAGATGCAGCCTTATACACATAACTTCATCCTGGCCTCATCAGTGAAAACCTGAGCTTCTCCTGTCAGTGGCATGTGAGTATTTTCTCTCCTATTAAAGTGTGTTTGCTGTGTTGTTCTGTGTGTGCATCTGGGTGCTGTCTAATGTGTGAGCGGGACATTATGGGAACATATGGGCAGTGGCCAGCTCAGGTCTGTTTCACTGAACTTTAAATGAAATCTGCACACCTGGCAGATACTTGTCTTACTGTATTATCAGGCAGGCCTTTGTGCACTTTCACACATTTTAATAAATGAAATGCTCTTTAATTAAAAAGAAAGTATGAAATCAAATTTTTACTTCACTATCCTGCATCAAATTTTACCCCATATTTCACTAATTTGGGGAAAACGTGCTGTTATAAGACAGATAAGGTGCTGTTAAGCAAACAGAGCAACATTTTCTTGGAGCTTCATGTGATATAGAAATGAAAGACAACAGGACTCAAAGACATCCGAGCATGTTTCCTGTCTTCATTCTTCCTGCTTTACTTCTCAGTCAGATCCCTGCGAGAAATCTGTCATAGATCCAAACAGACATAACCCATGTGAGCCCCGACTGCAAATCCTTTCACAAACTTTTCTTTTTTTTGCACTGATTCTTCTGCACACGCCTTGTTGGCACTCGTGCTTTGCATATTTAACATGCCTATCAGTTCATATGGGCAGATTATGACTTTCTGCACCATAAATATTGCACACTGTTTTTTTAACAATACTTTTCTGTACAAACCATTTTGCACTATTCATGTTTAGCCATATTATCTATTTGTTGTCTCAGATGAGTAGATGTGACTGATGGGGTGTCTGAATGTTCAGTAAATAGTTTTACCACGGCACCAGGTAGAGACACACAGAACTAACAACTTCATTGCACTGATAACTTTTTATTGCTGCATCTGACAATGAAGCCTTTGAATCGACTTCGAATCTTCAAAGACTGTGCATCAACCCTTAAAATTATAATGAATAGCTGAAGTACGTAGCAATATTACTTACAGATTGCATCAGAGAAGATTGACACATGATGTAATACTGCATCAACTGTTTCTTACAGCTGTATAAGCGAGCGGTGCAGCCATTCCTTGCTTGTGTCTGGATGGTGCTGTGTGAATTTTTCATTCGGTTGTCCGTTTGAAGCAACTTGAGAGCTTCTAATAGCATTTCAGCCACAAATGTTGTTTTGTTTTTTTGTTTTTTTAACCAATGTTGCATAAATGCTGCCTATTTTGGACTATTTTGGAAGCACCTGTCAAATATTGGATAGCTTTGTGTCAATCTGGAAGATTTATGTCATTAGTCATTCTCTTGCCCTAAAAAAAACTCATCTACAAAGTCACATATTTAGGTTTATTCTTCCATGAAAACATGTGTTCCTTCCTTAAAATGGCTTCGATATAACTCTAAATTGTTGCTTCCATGCACTCCTCCCCACTCACTGCACCTGAAGCACACCAGCTCACTTAAGACTCAAACAGAATGTCAAGTTGTAATATTGGAATAATCCGGCCAAATGAGTTTGAACCAGAAATCTTATGAAAATGTATGGACCGCACCTTCAAACTTGACTGTGTATTTTGCAAAGTTTGTGACTTCTGTCATACACAAAAACACCATATGTACATGTAATCAAAGCAGAAAAGTTCATTTTTACTATCACAAGGTGAGGTACCACAATAGTGATTGAGCATGTGACTCTGGTGAAATTACACGAAAGTCCTTGAATCTGCAGCATTCCAAACTGAGCGTGTGTAGCAGCTTTCCTGCACACAATGATAAGCCGTGCAAGGTTATTGATGCACGTTCCATCACTCAGCACATAGAGAGGGAAACAGATTTGCTCTTCCGCTCGCCTGCGTATGAGGCTGTCTTTTTTTTTTTCCACGTCTCAGAGGACATTGTTCCCTTGTCACTTTCATGTGTATGACCTCAAATTGGTGTGGGGGAATGTTCCAGATGCTAAATGGGAAGTGAGGTTCAAACGCGCACCTGCAATTATTGCTTATCGCCACATATGCCACCAAAGAAAAAGAGATTTTCAAAATTCCCACTCTGGCTGCTCCCATAAATATCTTTTGTCTAAATCTATGTGTGCCATGAATGTAGCATACAACTGCGTGAACACCAGCGTATCATTGAGACGTTTTACTTTTGGTTTTCTTAATATTTAAGAACAGCAGTGAAGTATCTATAAACTCATTTTGTTTTTAAGCACTACTTTTGTCCGTTTCAGCAGAGAAATAATTGTTTTATTATTATTTATAAATAGCATAATTTTAAGAAAAGCATTAAAACAAGTAAATGAATAAAATGTATAAAACATGTTTAAGATATATGAAGTTTGCTTCCAGTCATCATTTTTGAAGGTCTCATTTTACAAATTGTGGGTACTATATATTTAATTAAATTATTGTTTTGGTCCACATTAATTTTAATAAGCTATCCTGCTCTTTACAATTACACAATTTAGCCTCTTGGACATCAGTTTGTTATGTGGGAGCAGCAGGAGCAGCAAAGATAAAATGTAGATGTTAGCTAAGTTGGGGCACTTGGATGCTATTTGATGGATTCTGTCCCAGATTCACTCAGTTGGCGAGAGATTTGACCACATAGTTTCCAGTACTTTCTCTAATTTTAAAGCCATCACCGCTGTAAAACTGAGCTTGACCAGCATCATGTTTGACATAGTAGACAGACAAATGCAGTACATGGCACAGGCTTTTGTCAGATTAGGTATAATGCCTGCAAAACAGAAACACCCACAATGAGCTAGCATCATATTGCTCCCCCACAGTTTTGTTCTGTCATGTAACCTCACTTTTTATCCTGGCTGATGTCCTCTCACTTAAAATCAATCCTATTAACCCTTCTGAACCTCACAGATTGGCAGCAGGTTAAAAAGGCATGTTATGTATTTAAAAAAATCACAGAAATTTCGCCATTTATCAGAGCCAGAAACTGTAGAAAGAGAGCTTTTCAGGTGGATTTTCAGCTTCACCTTTAACATCCTTGTGGGTCATTCAGGGAAAATGAACCAAATCTAAGGTCAAAGTTGAGCTTTTTCAATAAATATCACTTTAGTCTACATTTCAAAATTGGCCTAAATTCAACTTCTTGCTCCAGATTCTGTAAAAAAAACCCTAAAAATTCTGCGTTCCTCAACACAACCGACAAGCCGTCACCGACTCACCTGTGACCATTAGTGACCCGGCACAACTTCAGATGAACTGCAGGCTGTGTTTGCACAGAGCAGAGAGGAGACAAATAGGGAGACTGGGAGGGAAATTAAGCATGCTTGATCAATCAAATAAAAGCAGCATTTCTTAATAACGGTTAAAGAGAGGAAAAAATTGTTGGGCGATACATTCAGCATGGTGAAACATCTTTCTAGAGTTGATCTGCAGAAAAGTGAAAAACACCAAGTTTGTAGAAGTTGTAAAAATGTAATTAAGTAAATATCAGTAGCACCTGAAGCCCTGATTTTTATTTTCCAGTGTTGATTTCACTTGTAAACACTTTTGCAAAAATGTTGATTCCAGTTTTGTTTCATTTTTTTTCCAAGAAATTCAGCTATTGTTCTTTTTTATTAGGACCTATTTAAAATAACTGTCTACTACTGCGCAAAAGACTATTTTTAAACTTCCATAGAGGTGCAGGACTTTATATTGTAGCAAAAAAATGAGCCCACAGTGAGTAAAAAATCGCCCAGAAACTGCTTGGAGTTCAAGGGGTTAAACGCAAAATTGAATCGTCTTCAAAGCAATGTCGCTGTCTGACTGTTTCTTCTTTCCAACCTCTATCATAACCTGCATCAGTGATCTGGCAAAATGTCTCTGTTACAGCGTGAGGGAGAAAAAAAGAAGAAAGCGTTTCTTGGACTGACTTGCATCTTGGTTAATGGCCAGTCAGAACTTCAGACGAGACACACAGAAAGAGACACAACTGCAGAGGTGGGAACTAGAGATGGAGGGAAGAAAGCATGAGTTGTGTGCATGTGTGACAGTGTTTGTATTTCTCATGTTGTGGGGACATACAGTAAACTTCTACACATTGTTGGGGAAGTACAGTTAGATTTTGGGTCTATCTCTTGGAAATGAAGGCAGTTGCAGTGTCCTCTGAAGAGATGCAAACACGACTCAGCGTATGTGTGTGTTTGTGCATGTGGGTGACCAGCGATGGAGGAGCTATGCAAGGGTGTGATGTACTTTAAGATACTGAACGTGTTAGATAGAAGTGACCATGTGCCATTAGTGAGAAAAACTGCCGAGAAGAAAGTAAAGAGAAGAGAAAGGTGAGGAAAAAAAGTGATATGCTGGGAGGGGTAAAGTGCTGTGTGGAAAGAAGAAGAAGAAGGAAAAAAAAAGAAAGAAAGAAGTGATGAGTGTGTTAAAGAAAAGAGGAACTGTGAGGGAGAGTTAGCGCAAGTTTTGTGTGTGGGATGAAGCGGAGATGGGTAAGAGGAGAACAAAAAGAAGTGAACATGCCAGAGAAGGAGAGGGAGAAGAGAGGAGAAAGGAGCAGAGGAGCGAGGGCAATGAGCTGGATTGAATACCATCTGACAGGTCCAGCTGGGAGTTTGCCCACCCTGCAGCACCGCAAAACCCCTCAATATGGAGGCCAATTACTGCTGCCCGTGTGACCGTGGCATGGCAGCATCAGAGACGCAACCCTCCTCCTCGCCTCTCCTTTCCCTTTTCCTCTGCCCCCCTTCCCCTCCTCATTTCCTCACACTCACCCCCCCAAAAAAAAAAATAAATAAAAAACACTCCCACCATCTGTGCAGAGTGACAACAACCTCTATACTCCACCATGCACAACACAGCCTGCACACACACACACACACACACTCACACTCACTCACTTAGGGCAAACACACACATCAAACATGACAAATCCTCACTTTTTTGGGCTCTGTGTGCTTTTCTACTCGACAGCAAGTCTGCGAGTGGTTTGGTTTCGGTGTGTGTGTGTGTGTGTGTGTGTGTGTGTGTGTGTGTGTGTGTGTGTGTGTGTGTGTGTGTGTGTGTGTGTGTGTGTGTGTGTGTGTGTGTGTGTGTGTGTGTGTGTGTGTGTGTCTTCTTTTTTTTTCCTTTTTGACCACAAAACCACAGTGTGGTCTGATACTTTCACACTTTTCTGCGTGTTTTTTTTCCCTCCATCTCCCCCCTTGTAGCACACAAAGACAGTTAGTCGTGGAGCAGGGGCTGGGCATTCGGTGGTGCACACAATCACACATGCCTACATGTGCACACGCCACTATTGTTCCACAGATGCAGTGGAATTTCACCCTATGCCAGCTTCATCTCTTTTTCTTTTTCTTTTTTTTTTTTTTGCCTCACAGAGCTGGGCGTGGCACTCAGGCTGGCAAAGGAGGAGGGTGGCGAGGGTTGGGAGGGTGGAGGGTGGGCGAGCGTGATGCAGTGTGGCGCCCGATGCCCACTGCAGTGGAGGTGACACCCAAATTTAGCTCTACCTGCAGCCAGACAAAATCATCTAAGTGGGGTATTTTGTTGCTGTGCCTTCAACTGGTGGGGAGAAGGTGACAAATAAAACATGTTGCACATACATCATAGACACACACACACACACACACACACACACACACACTGCCCCTCCAGTGAGTGATCTTGGCCTTTGTCTTTTCTCTTTTTATAGCAATATAAATACACATTTTGAGCCTGCTGTATTTCTGCTCCATGTCCCCTGCTCAGTAAAAGCCCTCTATGTCATGATTATAACCCTGATTAGTGCCATGAAATATTTTCTCTTTCTCAGATTAATCCCAAAATAATTAATCCCATAAATGTTTACCTAATCTGACAAATGGGAGTGAAACTGTCCAGATGGAGATTTATGTACAGTAAGAGGCCTGCATGGGCCCTGCTTTGTGCTGCTGTGTTTGTGCAGCGACTTTTGCGCATCAGATGATCGTTTTTCGAGGGGCTAAATTGAGCTCCGGCCCCGGATTATTTAATTACAGTAATTGCATGGTATTTTATAAACACTCATTTGAACAATTACGCCTGAACTGGATCCCAACTAATTGATTTTATGCACTTCAGTTATGTCACTTAAGCCCATTTGTCATGGATATTTAGGACATGCACGATGGTTATCAGAGCACTTGGAAGGTGACATGAGCTGGGTTTTTAGGCTCTGGAAAAATCTGAAAAGTACAGCATCATAAGGATTTAATCAGGGGGTTAAATTAGCCCGAGGAGCATACAGGTATCTTCAGAGGTCAGTGAGGTTTATTTTTTTCCAGCGCGTCTAATAATAATTACAATTAGAGTAGCGATTTTGTTGGAATAATCCAATTTTCGATGTTGGATAAAACTGAATTTCCTAAATGCCGCTGCACCCACAGGTGCGTTTAGAGGCTTCAAAGTCGCTCCCGGTTTAAAAGTGAGCTGCAGGAGCTGCTGAGAGGATTTTCAAAGACCCCTCTTTAACCCTGTCCGATGTCCGATTAGTTCCATGTCTCTCTGCGGAAAAAAAAGGAAGTGCATGACCGGGGGAAAAAGAGGGTCTCTTTTTGCGCGTACAGGGGTCTCGCGCGCGTGTGTGTGGACACTCAGCCTCCTTTAACGGCGGAGAATAATGAACAGATGCTGAGTGAATTAGGAAAGAAATACTGGGTCCCTCCCACAAGGGCCACTTTGGCAGGGGCCGCCTGGCTGCCACGTGGCGCAGCTGGCACCGGGGTTGGTGATGGTGGGCTTCGACTAGTCTCTGGCTTTACTGGTGCTCAGACATTTAGCGACTTGGCACCGAGCACCGCCATCAAATCCTCTGCCAGCCGCCACCCCTCCTCACTAAAATAAAAAAAAAAAAAATCCACAAGCTGACAGAGAGGTTAGAGCAGAAAATAAAATCAGAAAGTTGCCCTCTGAGGCCTGCCCTTCACCTGAGACATAAAGTGGACAGATCATGACAGGGGGGATATCACAGGGAGACTATTGTCAGAGGGGTTTTGTTAGAGGATGATGTGATGACCTAATTCTATCTCACAGAATGTATAAAAAATACACGTGTGAATGGATTCGTGCGCTTTTACGCATTCGGCCACTTATAGGCTACAAGTGTCCAAAGCTCAGGAGTTTTTCGTTTGTTGTTTCACCCAAAAGCAGGCAGTCGATTGAAAATCTAATTTTCTCACTGAAAAAATACTCATTTAAGAGAAAAAGCCTTTAACTCATGACTATTTTTAAGACTTTCATTTTACCAAACCAAAGTGTGCAGTGTTTGCATCGTACAGTCTTTGAGTGTTTCAGATTATTAAAATAATTAACATCCAATAGGCTGCAAAAAAAATTTCTAAATCCAACATTACGATCTTTTTGCACCATTTACTTTAAATATTCATGGACAGTGAATGTTTGTTGTTTTTAAAATCTTGTTTACAGGTGTGTAAATGCGTAAAGAAAAAGAAGTCATGGGAATTTCACCTCCAAAAAATACCTTTAATATAATGCCAAAGTACAATTAATGAACTTTAAGAATTAAG
Organism: Acanthochromis polyacanthus; assembly: GCF_021347895.1. NCBI lineage: Eukaryota > Metazoa > Chordata > Actinopteri > Pomacentridae > Acanthochromis > Acanthochromis polyacanthus. Next base: position 10,039,323 of record NC_067131.1, on the reverse strand, counting down.
GACAAGTATAAATATATTTATTCTATAAACTAACAAGACTGCACTGACAAACAAGTCTATATTTCTTTATTTATTTGCCCTTAATGATCCACATATTTGCGGCCGTTCCAAACTGTTTCCAAAAATCTTTATTTACTTGTTTATTTATCTCTTATTGATATAGTCACTATTTGGACTGGAGAGGTGTGTGAGTGTGTGTGTGTCTCTGTGTGTGTGTGTGTGTGTGTGTGTGAATTCTGCCATCACTGAGCTGCTTCTTTTCAAAACTAACGGGCCACTGATTCACCTGATTTTTGCACCTGCACATCTCTTTCATCCATGTCTTGCGTCACGCTGACCTTTCAGAATAAAATAAAGTCCAAATAAAATGGAAATTAGAACAAATATTCTAAATGTAATAAATAGTTGTTGTTTTTTTTGTTGGTTTTTTTTGCAGTCTTATGTAGAAATAGCTGACGTCTCTCTGCCATATATATTTTTTTTATTTTTTGCTGTTGCCTGGGTCAGTGTTGGATGGGACCATCTCCTCCCCGCGGTGCCCGGTCCTGATTTCCCCTGGACGTCCGCAGCGACATATGGGACCCAGGGCAGCGCTCCAAACACGGTGGCTGCTCCCACTATTGATATGACAAAATCACCACTGATCTGATCTGTCCCACATAACCTCGGTTTGTTAAATATTCAGTCTAATTGTGAGAATAGTTCTAAATACCATCAACATCCCTCCTTTGAAGTTTTTTTTACTTCATGTTGTGCCAAATGAGCAGATCGACCAAAAGAAATAATCGTTTTGATTCTATTTTTAAGCTGTTTGCTATGCTGTGGTCAATGGTCGGTTGTTATTTTGGAAATATGTCTGCCATGATTTGTTAGTTAAATAATTGTATTATTCGAGCAGCTGCACAAAAAAATACTCACCTGAAAATCAAACCGTGGTGGAGTCACAGGGCCCAGATCACCTGCACTGCGAAACCAGCATCTCATGTTGTTGTCTCCGAGAATTTTGGCTGTGTGTGTGTTTGTGTGTGTGTGTAATAGGCCTGATCCACTGCCTTATGCTGTTTAATACACAGGATCTGAAGCCATGGAGATAAACAGGTTCGAAAAAGGTGGAAATCCAAAAGTTGAAGCATCTATTATTTATATATAAATGATTTTGATTTTTTTTTTCCGGGGTGATTCTCTTTTGAAATGATTTTCTGGGCAGTTTCTGAAGCATAGCATGTAGTTTTTTGTCTTGCATCGGACAGCAGCAGCTTCAATAATTCACTTTTTAAACAAAAATGAAGCATCCACAGTAATGCCAGGCAGTTTGCCACCAACACGTCTGAAATTTTCAACCTATGTGCAAATGCATGTCTGTTTACCCCCATATTTTCTTGTTGCTCCACAGATTTTTCCCGATCGGATTGTGAAAGAACATTTGCAGCAGCCCTGATTCCACAATTTCTCTCATTTGCACCCTCTCTGAGCTTTTTGCACTTTGCAGAATAAAATCCAAATGAATGGTGAGTCTATTCAGGGCCACTTTATAATTTAAAGCTGCCTCAGTGTCCAAACAAGAGAATTAGATTAAACCACAAATTTAAATTCCGGCCAAATTGTTTCTTCAGAGGGATTTACAATTTCACTGTGCATTCTGTTAGTTCAATCAGTTTCTTTCTCATGTTTGCTTTGTGGGTCTTGACTGTCTAATAATCTTTTAATTATTTATGTGCAGGCATATTGTCAAATTTGATCTCAGTTAGAATTGGTTGTTAATCTAATTAGCCTTTAGTTCTCAACATTCCACATTATTTTGGGCACCAGTGTTGAATATGGCCTGTTCTTCAGACAGTTTAGATGATGCAAGTCATCCCTAAAATCAGGTTGAAATCTAAATAGAAAATAGTGTGCCCTCTGTAATCTGCTGCAAGCCAAGCCTATAAATTCCTACTTCATATAAAGGAAAAATCCTGATTTTTAAAATATATTTTAGATCAAATTAAAATAGATTTGGCCCTAAATAATAGTCTGCACATTCTTGACATAGCCCTTAATTAAAGCTGATAAAAAATTCAACCAACACATGTTTTGTCATGCCTGTTGAATCTACTACCCATGTATTTTTTTAAATTCGTTTAAAGAAAATCACTGACTAAAGATTTCCGAGGATATTTATCCAGAAAAGGATTTTATTTGTCTGCAAACCTTTGTCAAGTTTCGATTTTATGCCACGAAAACGACCGTCGCTGAGTGAATGTTCAAATGAAGATTTGTTCCATCATTTCAGACAATTATAAAACACTTTTTTATTTCTGTTGTTTGTGTCATAACATGTTTCTCGTTGGCCTATACATTGTTTATGTCAATTGCACTCATTCTGCATACAGGATAATACTGGACACACTTTGATCGGATGTACAACAGTATAGGGGTGACATCAGTAGAATACAGAAGTTAATCAGAAGACTTTCTCTGCCACTTCCATCTCTTTTGCCCTTCTTGTTTCCCAAACTTTATTATAGGATTGTCATTATAGTCAAAAAGCCTGATTGGTCCACTGGATTGGCTCAGTTGTGGAAAAAAGCATTGAGATCCTCATATGGTGGCGCCCTGTCGTGGTGCAAGTGCACGTCGTGGAAAGGTGGAATGTTTTCAGAGTGCGCACCACCGCTGCGCGCTCCCGAGGGCCCAAAAGATAGGCTGTGGCTGGGTCGAGACGTGGTCAGTCCGGAGTAATGCATAGAGTAATGATAGTTCCTGTCTGTCTCCGAGGACTCCTGCTGCCTCCCGGAGAGGCCGCCGTTCAGGCAGACGGGCGGGCTGTGCTGGCCTTCGTAGTCCGGGCTGCTGTAGTCGGGAGACGTGCCGCCCGGAGGGTACACGGCCTCGTACCCGGAGCCGTAGGAGTGGCTCCGCAGGTTGAGTCCACCGGCCCCGGGCTGGTAGTGCGGACTGGAGAGGCGGGAGCAGCGGTAGGGGTAGGGATGCACCGAGAAAGGAGAGTTCGGCATGTGGAAGCGGGCTCCGTCTGGGCACTGTTCAGTCAGGAAGTTCCTGGTGTTGAGCTGCAGGCAGCCTGCCACCAGGTTGGTGGTGGGCTGGGACAGGCCTTTACACAACATCTGCACGTAGGTCACCACATCTGGACGCTTTCCGTTGCGTAAAATCTCCCCAAGGGCCAATATATAATTCTTGGCCAGCCTCAGAGTCTCGATCTTGGAGAGTTTCTGGGTTTTGGAGTAGCACGGCACCACTTTGCGCAGGTTGTCCAGCGCGGAATTCAAATCGTGCATGCGCGTGCGTTCCCGCGCGTTCGCCTTGAGCCGACGCACCTTGGAGCGCTCCACGCGAGCGGCGGTCATCTTCCGTTTCTTTGGGCCGCGCTTCTTGGGCTTGTCTCCGCTGTTCTCATCCCCGCACTCCTCTTCCTCGGCCTCGGCCTCGTCGTCGTCCTCGTCGTCTCCGGCCATCTCGGACTCCGCCCGGCTGCTGCCTTCCAGCGGCTCGTCCAGCTCGTCCTCGCCGAGGTGACAGGGCTCGTGCTCGTTCTCCTTGTCCTTGCACTCCTCGTTCTCGTTGTCCTCCACCCAGTCAGCCGCGAGCCTCTGGACGTCCGGCAGCACCTCGCTGAACAGACGGCTCAACATTGTGGCAACCTGCAAGACACAGAGACATCACATGAGCCGGACTGCGGTGCGCAATGCTGCTGTTTTACGCACAGAGAGATCGCACAGGGCAGCAGGTCCCTCACCTGAAGGAAAATAGTATTTCCTAATTGTCTCATACACAATAGAATCGACTTGAGCTGTTTACCAGTGACTTCACAATTACAGACAAGAGCTTTTTTTTTTTTTTTACACTAACCACCATCAGATCACCAAGTGTCCCAGCTGTTCCATTCTCTTTCGCCAAGCATGTTCGACACCACCTTTTACTCAGGGATGGTCTCTCATCAGGTCTCAACAGTCCAAAAAGCAGATCACATCGAGATTGATTAAATTGATTATGTGAGGGGGGAAAAAACACGATTTTCATGTTAAGTCTGATATTAAACCAGTTAATTAATATGTGGTTAAACTCAGGTTAAAGATGGGGCCTTGAAGTGTACACAAATCTGAACAATTTATAATTTAGATATTTTCCCACTTCTGTGTATCTGATTATTATTATGATATTATGTGTTGAGAAGATTCTCTGTGGAGTGTGTATTGCTTTTCATTAAAATGAGATCCAATTAGATTATTTTAACGTCATAAAGCAACAATGTGGGCAGCTCTTCGGCCTCCACATGTGCCTCGGTCTGTCCCCTCCAGCAGCCCGGCAGAGGCACAGGAGCTGCCCGGCTTCAGCTCATCCCCTGGGACGCATAATGGGTGCGGGTCCCTCCTGTGTCCAAACCTGGATGAATTCCAGCACAATCAGGCCGCACAGTGGACCCCCAAACCGAAATATTTTTGTGCCCAAATTTACATTTTTAAAAATAACGATAATAATAAAATCTAATCTTTTTAAAAATGTATCCAAAAAAGACAAAATGAAGAGGATTTCTAACATTTAAAATACGTATATTAAATTCGAATTTCATGAAGTAAAATAATAGAAATTATATTTAAACGTCTCTTTAGGACCTTAAGAGCCATCTGCAGATTCATTAACAAAATTTTGGACACCTCCAGACCACACAGGCCACAAACCTTCACCCTGACATTTTCCTTTGCTGAACTTTAGTCCATCTACATCAGAGGTAAAATGTCTGATTCTGCCGTTTAAAAATTTTAATTGGCATATTTCTATTCCCTTATTACCAATGCGCATATTAGGACAATAAACATTCTTTTTTAAAGACCAGGTTTTCATAAAATATGTGAAAATCATAATTTGTTTGAAATCTCACCTACTAAAAGTGTCGTCCCATCTAAAATCGTGGCATCAAATCGACTGGTAATTTGCGTAAAATGGCCAAATTGTGAATTAAAATGAAATTCGAAGCTTTATCATCCCCAAATCTGCACATATTTTTCCTCCAGGATTCTGCTCAGCTGTTCGTGTGGAGTCCAAGGACGTATTCTTTTTCTAATCTTGTAAGCACAATGTAATTAATGCCAACCAATACCTTGTCAATTAGCCTGTGTTATCTCTATGGAGAATTCTACCCCCACAGTGCTCTGACGCGCGTCGTGCAGGAACACACACACATATAGGAGCGCGCGCGCGCGCACACACACACACACACACACACACACACACACACACACACACACACACGCACACAAATAAATACATAATAAAGCACTATCTGGAGCTCATTTTCTTAGACAGTAAAATGCAAATTATGAATGCAAAGAGTAGCCAATCTCTTAGGAATTTACGTGGATTTAAATGCAATCTATCAAATGAAACACAGAAGAATGAATGTATCCGAAATGATCAGCAATAAAGACAGACTGGGCGCCTTATCTGATCACATCGCCTGCGAGAAAATAGTCCAGAACAGGTTTAATGCGTAAAATCATCCCCATCTGGCACTGAAACCTTAATTTCCCCCCTTTACCGAAGAGGCATCAGCACAAAGACCCCCCAAAAAATTCACAAGTCTGGATGCTTATCTGATGGTCTAACATGGAGTGGAAACCTACCTCCGTGGTGGAGCTCAGTGACGGGGCAAAGCGGGTTTGTTTACACCATCTCTCTCCGGGTGGGCATCACATCCACCACACGCCCTGCACGGATGCTTGTGCAGGCGAGACGCTGCGTTCTGCTCTCACACCTCTCTCTCCTCTCCCGCCGCCCTGACTCTCTCTCTGTCTCTCGCTGATGCTGCTGCTGATGCTGCTGCTTCTTCTTCTTCTTGCTGCTATCCCCAGCCTAAACGCGTGGAGGGAGCCGTGTGGCACCTCAGAGGCAGGACTGGGTGGGTTACATACCAGCTCTGATGCCAGGCCCATATGGCTGGCACGTCATTGGCAAGAGCCATCACATGAGAGCCGGTGATTGACATGCGGCCGCATTCACAGAGACTGGCTTCCCCTGGGGGGGAGAGAGGGACTCGCCATCTGTCACCGAGCTGAAAGAGAAAATGGAATAAGGAGTGGATGGCACAATGAACGCACTGGATTCAAACTGCTTCTGTTAGCCTCCATCTTTGGGGGGGGAAACGGGGTTAATCTCATATAGGAGGTTTAGGAAAACAATCCCCTTACCAGAAATAATTATAGTAAGCCTGTAATAATCTTTTTTTTTTTTTTAATGATATCATTTAAATATTAGGGCTCAGCAAAACCAGAATTGTGACAGTTTAGGCTTAATATGGGCTAATGAGTGCATGAAAACCTGATGATAGAAATAATACCCGTGAATTATTACAGTCATGCATGTAGAAAGAAAGCCCTAAATAGGACAAACATGAACACTATCAATCCCCACCTTTCCAGCAACTTCCACACAGCCTGTCCACACAAAGGCCTGATGAAGAAGGGCCCCGCCATAAAGATCAGAGTCAGGGTGCAATTGCCTAAACGAGTCAATTGAACTGAGCTAAGCAGAGCGTCTTGGTTTGGGTTGCCAGGCTTGGCACAGGTGCCTGTGGGCGGACTGGTGCCAAAGGTGGCAGAGGCACAGATTGCAGAGAGAGGCCAGAAGATGGGGCAAGACAAGAGACAGAGAGGGAAGAATAAGAGTGGAAGCCAGAGGGAGCAGACTTATATCAGCAGCATCATGTGAGCCACAGTTTATTGGTCGCTGAGCAATTTCTGCATTATTTTATGTGAAACAGCCATAATGATCAGAGTATTTCTGATAGAGGCTGTCCTTTCCTGTCCTCTGATGAGCATCACTGTGACACAAGTGTAAAGAATGACGGTTGATTTGACTTTTGTAAGTCAGTGTTTAAGTAAATCATGTTTTTTTTCAGATTGAATACACATGCAGGTTATTGCTTGAGCCACGTGCTGCACTAGTAACGTTCACATTTTACAGTAAAATACAGTAAAGACCAAATAATTCTCATTTCATGTAACATTGATTGTCAAACATTCATGTATGCACATTACATTGACATTTGAATAATGAGGAGCTGTCGTGCATATCTGTTTACCAATCCTAATAAAGATTACATTGTGATGATTTCAGTCCTTTATATTCAGGGTTTTTTGTCACAATTGTTTATTTTAAAAGCTTTTATGCACTTCTGAAGCTAACAATACAGTAACCAAACAAATCCCCATCCGTGAATGACAAAAAGAGCTTTAATTATTAAAACCTACTCAAGAGGCTGATTTATTATATTGTTTTAGTCGGATTGGCTTTAAGTGGTTTAATTAAAGAGCGAAATGGGAAGTTTATGAGGAGATTTGAGGTTAAAGTTAAGTGCAAACTGCCAGGGCTTGGGTTTTTCACAGTATTAAAATGATTTGCATGGTTGAGTTCACACAGGACCAGAGAGTCTCAGTATACCTGCATTTTCCAGTTATATGTGGGTGACATCTGCTGGCAATATAAAGCTAGTACAAGATAAGATGGACTCAGGGTGATGTCAGTTTAATTTTGCTCAGTTTATTACAAAAGATGACTGACGTTTTTATTTCAGAGTGTGTGGTGGATACTGTTTGAGCTAGTAATAAATGCTCAGTCTTCCCATGATATCTAGCGCACACAAATTGCCTGTGCATAGAGGTCTTTTAAAAATATATTGACAAATTTCTATTTATTTGAATAGTTATATAAAAAATATTCTTATTGCAGGATTTATTGTTGGATTTAAATGCAGCATGGTGTTTAAACTGTTTCAAATTATTACAGAAATCAGTGGTAAAGAACTAACTGGTGCGAGCAGGTTGGCGCCTCCTTGTGGTGATTTTATATAATACACAGTGCCAGAAAGCAATGCTAACATTCAGTACATTGCTATTTGTAGTGATGGATTATACCTCACTGTTATCTTTCAAGGCTATATATAATGCCATAATCCGATAGGTTATTTCTTTTCTGCTCCGTCAGTTTTAATTCTACATGAGTGATTGATTGCAGCAGGAGATATTGTATATTCACATATATGCAAATCTCCTCCCCTCACAAAATATTTCATTCATTTTTAGACATTAGGTGGTGCTAACTGCTCATCACGCCTTTTCTGTCAGGTGTGACGCAGCGTTGCAAGCGCTGCGCAAACATATGTTCAGCTTTTCAAGGACAACAGTTGAACTGAAACTGAACTGGGCCACAGATGGGCTGTTTTAAATTTCCAAGGTGGAAGTTTTACCTTTCATCTGAAGACCTTCCCCCAGCAGGCCTGAGTCTGCTGTCAGTAGCAACTCTGCCTGGAGCTGGCAGAGATCCAGAGCCTTTCTCAAGTTCACCGCAGTACAGGGTGAACCTGTGGGCTTTTGGGAACAGGCATCAAACCTGGGACCCTGTGTTTACAGGCTGCTCTGCTGCCTGTCCAATAACTGCATGAGGGATGAGGTGAGCTGTTAATCGAGCCGTGAATAAAATGAGCAGATATTTGTGAATCACTTAGTGAGCACAAAATCCATCCACTCCTGAAAACACCCTCCCATGCAGACTTTTTTGCCTGTTTGTCTGTCTCCTTCCCATTCATCACTTCATCCTCGTCACTGCTGCTGCTTCCTCCTCTCCTTTCTTAGTTCCTCCCTTGAAATGCACCACACATTTCCATCACTGTAAAGTTATCTGTGTGTACATATGGGCAGGATGGAGCCTCCATCGTACTGCCATGGCATTAACTAAATAACAGATATCATTTAATAGCAGATTATTGTTGGCACCATACTGTTAACCCTCCTACACATAACTGGCATATTTCTCTCTTTTTTTATTGCACATTTGCAAATGCATTTGTCCTCTCTGACCCTGCCTCTCCTCTCTTCAAACATAAGCGCTCACACACACCGACACATGCACACACACTGCACTGCCAACACTGAAGAAGAACTGTTGCCATGGCAATGAATTTCTCAACTGATTGCCTCTTATATATTTGCAGTACATATAATATAGTCAAGGTGGGCATTTGATGGAAGAAGAGGTTCAATTTTGACTCTAGTTTGAGAGACATTTAAAGCACGTTAATAGAGGATTGAAAAGGTATAGAAAATATAGTATTGAAGGTAATTTGGTGATTGAAATGGAAGTGGACTTTCATCTAAATTTAAAATCAAGCAGAAGAATGATAGGTCTTGTTGATTGCACTCACCTTTCTCATTCACATCCTTAGGAACCTTACGAGACTGGTTTAATTCATACTTGTCAAATAGATTTCAGTTTGTTCATGTCAAAGGTGATTCTTTTATGCAGAGGATTCCAGTGCTCTTCACTTTATACATGGACCCTCTAGATAATATGAGGAAACGCTGCAGTACTTTTCATTGCATTGCAGATGACATTCAGCAATATTAGGAACAATTAAACAGCACCTGATTCAGATGAAACTGAGCTTAATGTATTTGGTCCTATAAACACCTCACAAACACAATCTAACCAAACAGTTACTCTGGATGGCATTACCTTGGCCTCAAGCACTACTCTGAGGAACTTTGGAGTCCTTTTTTAACCAGCACATGTCTTTTCACAGACAGAAAACAAGTCTCTAGGATGGCCTTCTTTCACATGCGCATCCTGTCTCAGAGTGATGCTGAAAAACTAGTCCATGTATTTATAACTTCCAGGCTGGACTATTGCAACTCATTATCAGTATGTCCCAATAACTCTCCGAAATGCCTCCAGATTGCTGCAGTGGGAGTACTAAAAGAAACCTGCGAGAGAGCTCATATTTCTTCTGTGCTAGTTTCTCTTTATTGACTTCTGGTAAATTCCAGAGTACAATCCCTGTCCTCCAATACAAAGTTCTTAATGACCGAGCTCCATTGTATCTTAAAGACCTCATTGTGTAACATTCGCACTTCGCTCACTCTCAGAGTTCAGGTTTACTTGTGGATTCCAGAAGCAGAATGAGAGGCTGATGCTTCATTTATCAGGCTCCTCTGTAGTGGAATCAGCTGCCAGTTTGGGTTAGAATTTTAAAGGTACCGTCTCTACTTTTAATATTATGCTTAAAACCTTCCTTTTTGACCTAAGCTTGTAGTTGCAGCTCCTCAGATGACCATTCCCCAGTTAATGTTGCTATAGAGTTAGGCTGCTGGTGGACTTCCCATGATGCTCTGTTCCACTTTCTTCTCCTCTCTCTCCTTACACTTGTATGGCACCATTGCATGTCACTAATTTTGTGTCTCCTCTCTACAAATCGTTTGTGTTTTGACCTTTCTGCAGGTATCTCTGTGTGAGAAGCTCCACTTTTCTGATCTACGGTTGCTAGCCTCAACCATCCATCTCAGTGTTTACTGCTCTTTTACGCACTTTTTCAACATTTGTCTTAATTCTCACTGCTATCCGGTTCTCCATTCCTCACCCAAACCAGTCGAGGCAGACAGCCACCCTTCCTGAGCCTGGTTCTGCTGTAGATTTAGGGAAGTTTACTTTTTTTTTGTTTGATTTTTGTCCTTAATATCATATTGTATCAATACTTTACTCTGTGAAGTGTCTTGAGATAGCTAAAATTGTGAGTTGGCGGTATATAAATCAAACTTAACTCAACTAGATTTCAAAATACTGAGGTCCACTGAAAAGAAATTTGGTTTGCTGTTGCCAAAACTATCTTGGCTTTAACTTCTAACACCAGATTCAGAGTTGTGCCAAGAAGATCGAGAATAGCCAACAGTAGGAACAATTTCTTTTTTAGTATTTCCTGTCTTTTATAACTGACAGAATGAATAAAGTAGGTGCATAAATATTGGTGATCACGAAGTATTACAACACCAACTGCTTTCACCTCAGTCTGACTCAGCGCTGCCTTCAGTCGTTCTGTGTTGAAAGTGGCGTTCAAGTGTCCACTGTGTCTTTTTATTTACACAGCGCGACCCAGTGGAGGAGAAATCCTTTGCACTTGTGTGACACTGTCCCGGCAGTTTGGGAATCGTCTCATTTTTTGTGCCAAATAGCTTTTGGAATCTATTTTGTTTCGCGTTTGTGTAAAGTTTCCGACTGAACCTGAAGGCATCATGTAGCATCCTGCGCACCTTCGCTCCTCTCCTCCGTCACGAAGCTCAGGTCAGTAGCCACGGTGGGAGCGAGGGACGGAAACGGACAGTGGGTGAGGGAGGGGGGGAGGCAGGAAACAGGCGTGAGAGAGAAAGAGAGGGGAGGGAGGAAGCAGGCAAAGCTGTCAACTCCAGAGAGGAGAGCAGCGTTGGAGCAAAAAGGATGTCACTGGTCACTCACTGACGCTGTTAGTAAAAGAAAATACACACTCAGTTATTGCAGCTCTCGCATTTGGGGATTTCTTCATCCTATCTGCGCGTCGGAGCTGATTCCACCCGGACTTTTCTGGTTCCCATCCGTACGCTCGGCTGTGGAAGGTGACGGGGCTGGGTTGGGTGCCATGGACCCGCTGCTGCCCGCGGACACGGACACGATGGAGCGAGAGGCGGACAAAGATGCGAGGAGGAAGATCCAGTTCTCCGTGCCTTCCGCCGTGCCCACCCAGCTGGACCCGCGACAGGTGGAGATGGTGAGAGGCAGGGAGTGTGATGCGCAGCCTACAAGCATGATGACAACGGTTGTGGTGTTGTGTGTAAGGAGGAGGGAGGTCAAAGCTGGGTCAGCTTGTGAAAAGGATCAGCAGTTTTATTTGTGTCACCTTAAGCCTACTTTTTTCCTAGGTGGGTTATAAAGTGAAATCTGCACAATGCCCGCCTCCAACTTTCATGTGTTACTTTCCTCTGTGGTGTCTGGAGCATGGGTCCTTGTCACTGAGGTTGGCAGACGGTTACATAACGAGGGAGACTTTGCAGAACTCTGTATTTTGGTGCTTGCATATTACTCTGTGGGCAGCAGGGTATGGGCAGCGCTGGGATTAAGCTGAGCTGTGCAGCCTCAATTTCTGGAGCCCTTAAAAGTGATGAGGCATCTGTGCCCTTCAAAAGAAATGAAGGAGGAGGAGGAGGAGGAGGAAATTGAGGGATAAAGCACAATTTGTAATATCCAAAATGAGATGTGCCTGAGAAAAATAAAGCCCCTGCCACATATGCGAAACACAATGCAGAAGGTCACACTATTACTCATTTTGGAAGGAGGAGGTGAGTGGATTATGTAAAGTAAATACAGCATAAATCAGTGGTGTGTGTGCTGAATCATCCCGAAGGCAAGTGCCGGCGAAACATGCTGACATGGTTAAGCCAAGAAAGTGTGTTGGTGAAATAGTGCAGTGTGAACAGGAATAACGTTGGCTGTGCAATATGGATGCAGATGTGCGTTTAGAGTGGTTTTAATGCTAACAGCTCATACTAAGGTCATCAAGGTAAGAGTGAGATAAAGTTTTGACACAGAGCTGCAGTAAATGATGCATTTCTTCCTCCTCTAAGATAAATATTTTAATCACATGCTGCTCCCTGGAGGGACATCTCACAGAGGACCAGGTGCAAATTTAGAAATCTTTATTTCTTCCCAGTGGAGGATTTGAAAGATTTCACGGGGCATCTGCTTGGAAATGTTGTTTCAGGCTGGAATGTAGAGGGAAAACTAATAAATCAATAATATGTAGGCACTCAAATATTTTTGTTGCACATCTGTTTGTTTACAGCTCTCTGGGGATTTGGATTTCTTGATCTCTTTTAGTGCATAACTATTTTCTTGTTTTCTAAGCAGCCCCTTGTGTCTGCCCCGCTCTGACTGATCTGTTTACATAATTACACTATTATGATAATTAGTTAGTATGCTACACTTTACCTAATTACCCAGGGAGGGTTCAGGTTACTGGTGCTGCACATTACTGCCTTAAGTTGTTACGACTCTTTCCCACTTAAATGTCCACAAAAAGCTCATCATGAGCTGAAGTCAGCTCTCGCTATAAGAGGCTACAGGAATTTGTCATCTCAGGACTTGGTAAGATTACTGCAAATCATTTACCATGGATGTAATGAGAATGAAAGATGAAGCACACCAAAGGTTACAGCATTCTTACATCATAGGATATGTCTCCAACTCTGCTGTGGCCATGTAAACAAATGAATCCTGCTCAGCGTCACCTGTTGCTGAAAATATGGAGGAGGAAGCCATCTCTCAATTTAAAGAATTTCTGCAATGTTCCAGATAGCAGAAAACCAGCTGAGGGGATAAAGAGTCATTCAGCTGCAAAATGGGTTTTGTAATCCGTAATTTAGGCATCCTGCATGAGAAACGTCTTCCGTCTTCTTTGCAGCTTATCATTGTTCTTGCACAACGCAGGCTACCATCACGGTGATTAGAAAAAGGCCGAACGGTCATGTCATGTGGAATCAGACTCTCCATGACTGCTGAATAATTGAACTCAACATATTGCAGTTGCGAAGGGATAGAAGATCAAGAGAACTTGACAGTATGATTAGTGGCTTTGGTGTTTGACGTAGGGCTCAATGACGTTTCTGACAGATATTGCGATATAATAAGTCCTGTGGTGGATTAGAACATCTGATTGGAGCATTACCACGTGAGATACCATCAAAAATGTGACTGTAGCACAAGGAGGATGAACCAAACGGAATTTGTAAAACCGTTGACACATCTTGGGTGTGCGGGATAACATATATTATGCTGTTTTGTTGTCTGCATAGAATAGAATGTTTGTTAGATTAGAACAGAAATACCTTTTTGATCACAAAGGAGAAATTCTGTTTCGGCAATATTACAAACCACACCATATACTCAACTTGCACACCTGTCCTGTAATCTACCTCCACCCTGCTTAGATTCTGAGGTTTACCTTCATAAATTATTTACTCCAGCACGGCTGCTCCAGAATTTGCAAAGCTGCTGCTCATGAAGGAAACTTTTAGTGCCAAGAAAATCATTTTCACATCAATATCCTTCACATATAACTCTGTGGGGTCTGGAAAGGGGTATCTTATCCTTTTGTGGCCCTGCTGCCCATTCTCACTGATAGCGACTTGAACTTGTTGTCAGTGTGGAATTAATGCAGAGTTCAGCCAGTTGCTTGTGTGATTACATCGGGTGGAAAGAGAAGCAGGTGATAGATAAGTAGAAAATGTGTGAAGCAATGTGGAAAACATACTGTTCAATGGCGAAGGTTAGCGGGGAAAAAGACAAAGATGGCAAGCAAGAAAAGCAAAGGGAGAAAAATCATCAGCCGAGGAGATGACTGATTAAAAGAGATTAGCTGTGGATGACTGAGGCCTAAATCAAGGGCAAGTACAGCTAATGCCAGGAACAAATTTTCACCGCAGCACATCCAAGAGCTCCAAACTGTGATAGGGTCTTTTTCAACAAAGCCAGCGCTCCCTTCTGTTCCTGTTTACTCATTAATGCTATTTACACAGTCGGGTGATGGCAGGATATTGATTTGATTATCAGTCTTCACAACCAGATACAACTGAAAACGGGATGCGGTCGCAGGAAAAACACATCAGTCAATGAGGAAGACTTCGTAACTGCAGCTGGATGTGCAGGGTTGCAGTGGGAACTTTCCAGTTTCAAACAGAAGTCTGCTGTGTGTGTTATGTGTTCAGCCTTTTGTTTCCACTCCCTCAGGCCACTGTCACAACAAGACTGTATTTCTGGGAGCTTTTAAAACGGCTAAAATCAAATGGTGTGGCTTCCTCTACACTATTTTAGAAATGACTCACTAGGAAACAAAATGCCAAATGTCAATGGCGGTTTTTATATATCTTTTCTTGAACATGCTGCTCAAATCAAGGTCCACAAAGGATTATTTACTGAATGAATTGAAAGCATTGTATGAACACAGCAAAGGATTTATGCTTTCACTGTGTGGTCTTAATTGTTAAGTGGATAGGTTGTACAGTGTAAAAGGCTCTTTAGGTCATCCAGAGTAATGCACTGAAGTCGAATATTAGGTAACTGTGAAAGGCATCCTACTTTCCAAAAATGAGGTGGGAGATTAATGATTTACGATGAGAGCACTATGCTAATGTTATATTCTGCTTAAATTCCTCTTTCTAGCAATGTCTGTGGCGGTGCGTCTGTAGTTTGGCTAGATAGTTCTCAAACAGTGATTAAAACTGCGGACTATCAGAGCAGAAAAATTTAAATTAGTAATTCACGTTGGAAATCTTTGTGATTTATTGCTTTTTAGTATTAACTCATGGTTAATATGATTCAGGGTTTTTTTTAACAGAAAGTCACAAAAAGACCGTTTAATGTCACAGTGAATTCAGACTGCTATGAAGTAATGCCAGTTATCTACAAATGCAAAATGACTGACTGCATAAGAATTCACCCTGTGTAAAGTGACTCATCATAATTTAACACAGGTGCAGCCAATTGGTGTTAGAAGTGGCACAATTAGTGAAATGAATATCACCTGAGGGAAGGGAATTTGTCTCAGTGATTGTAGAATGAAAACATATTTGGAAGGTCCAGCCCCTATTTAACGACAACATGAAGACAAAGGAGCACTCCAAGCAACTCTAATTTGAAAGTTAGTGGTAAGTTTGGCATTTTAAGTCACTGCATATGCCTTGGTACAGTTAAGTCTGTCATTAAGAAATGGAAGGAATTGTAACGTGTAAGTCTGCCTAGAGCGGGCTGGTTCAAAAACTGATCGACTGCAAGAAAAAGATGAGTGAAGAAGGCCACCAAGATAGCTATGGCCCCTTTTGAAGGAGTTATAAGCTTCAGCAGCTGAGATGGGAGAACCTGAGCAAACAGTAACTGTTGCCTGTTCTTTAACAGTCAAAGTTTAATGGGAGAAATAGCAAAGAGAAAGCCACTGTGGAAAAAGTTACTGAATATCGAGTAGAGTTCTGTCAGAAGACAAGTTTAGAGGACTGGACAATTGGAAGAGGTTCTTTGATCTGATGAGAGCTAAATTGAATTTTTTGGCCATAAGAGCAGACACTATGTTTGGCACCAAACTCTGCACATCATCACAAAACACACTATTGTGAAGCATGGTGTGGCAGCTTCATAATGGACTTGGGCTGCTTCTTTGGCAGCAGACCCTGGAAGGCTTGTAAAGGTAGAGGATAAAATGAATGTGTTTGCAAGAGAATTGTGACTTGGAAGAAGATTACTTTTCCTTCAAGACAATGAGCTGAAGCATACATCTGAAGCTGCACAGAAATTGTTTAAAGGCTGCAAGGTTAATGTTCTAAAGTGACCAAGTCAGAGCCCAGACCTCAGTCCAACTGAGAATTTGTGGCTGGACTCAAAAATTGTTATTTCCTCACAATCTCTGTGTAGCCTGACAGAGCTTGAGCAGTTTTAATCCATAAGAACCCAGATCCATTTTTCCTTAAAGGACTTAATGAGTTAAGGTCAGACATAAAGCTTTGCAAGGAAGAGACTGGGGCACTCAAAGTGCGTGTTACACTGGTGTCACCGTGGGTTCTTATGGGTTAAAAAGAATGTTGAAGTAAAATTGCAGTGGTCGGATGTGCAATGCTGATTGAGACCTATCCACACTGTCTCAATGCTGTAATTGTGGCCAAAGGTACATCTACAAAATACTGACTTGACTTACACAGTGGCTTATTTCCATTTCATATTTAGAAATGATTGAAAATATTTTGTGTAAACCTGTTTTCACTTTGATTTGAAAGAATCTTGTCTTTGAAAATTTTGGAACAAATGAAACTGACTTAGTCTGGAAAAGCAATAACATGACCAAATGTCCAAGGATGGTCCTTTTAATAGGCTTTTTTTAAAAATGGTTTTTAAAGTGACTATATAACAAAAAGATATTTACATTTTGAGTCTTTGGTTCGACTGTCCTCTGTCACTGTACACAGGACAGTTTTGTGTGTTTGTACCATTGTAGGTTACTCCAAATGCTTTTTAAATATTCTTAACTTGACATTAAGTCCAGTTTTCCCGATATTCTTTTCCAAATACAACTTTAAACGACATAGTAATACAGTAAATGTAGGCAAACACATATCTCTTTATGAATGTTTTTAAACAGCTATTGTGCAAAATGCAGTGTCTCTGGTGAATGTCAGTGGAAATTAAATAGACACACCAAACTGCCACCTGGGCGGCAAAAGAATTTAAATTACTTGACCTTTATACCTCACAGAGTAAGCCACGAAGTAGAGGCCAGATTTCATTATTGAAGTCAAACATCAAAACAATAACTAGTAAAGAACAACAAATTCCCCAAATTATCTCACAAAGGCACGTCGCAGTCTACTGTTGCACCCTGTTATTCCAAACAACAGATTTATTCCATCATTATTGGTCCAGTATAATGCATTTGTCCCAAAAGTCATTTAATGAATGTTAAAATCCCTCATTGGTGTGGACAATAATGGTAAATCAAATTCCCAAGAATTAAGTTCTAGAACCTAAAACATAATATATTAAAAATATAAGATTCAATAGCATTCAATGAATGCTATTGGATGTAAAATAAAGGCAAAGCTATTTATCTTCCACCAGCCATCTGTATGTGCGCAGAAACATGAAACAAATTTGCCGCAAATCAAACTAGAACGGCGTTCAGAGAGTGTCTTGACAGACCTCTGTCAAAGCCAATAGTCCACTCTTCTATGATATGCAATATGGCAGCCCAAGCCACTCAAATTTAATGCGTTTTTACTTTGCTTGTCCTCATGTTTTCTCCAAATTTCAGGAAAATTGGCTCGGTAGTTTTTCCTTAATCCTGCCGACTGACAAACAGAATGGTAATGAAAACATACCATCCTTGGCAGAACTAATCTGTCTTCCAGTGCAGCCACACTGAGCTACCGCTGGTATTTACAGGCATTTCAGACATGCACAACAAGAATCTGATGAAAACACTATGTTCCCTGCAGGTGCTTGACCTTCTGGCCACAGTGTTAACAAAACACTTGGAAAAGGTCGCTATGTCTGAAAAGGCTCTCAGACAGGTGCTCAACCTATGGTTCGGTCCTTTGGTCCTACATAGTTTCTCCTGAGAGATGTGTGTGCTTGTGTGGAACTTATCAGGTTTATTAGACTCCCACAATAAAGTTTTCTTGTTAACACATTTTAACTTCTCATTGGATCCCTTGCACTTCATATTTATTAATATTTTTCCCTAACAATTGCAGCATCTAAACCTCTAGTGTGTGAGTAATGAATATGTATGATTTAACAAAAGGAAGCAGAACCTGTTAGTTACTCTGGAGTGAAAACTGCCCACTCATTTCATGCCTCTTCTCTCGACTGTGATTGGCTTGGCAGCCACTCCTATCCCGTAACAATCGTTTTGCCATAACACGTTACAAAATACAGAGAGTGTTGAATATATTGGACATTTCACTGTAAATAAACAATGAAAAAAATACAATTGCAGGTACTGCATTCAGTATTAATTAACGCATGTACAGAAGTAGCTACTGGCTGATGCCACAATCCTTCTACCCTTGACATTCATCCATCAGTTTCTTCATGATCGACTCCCAAATGTGTTTTAAAGAGGTGTGTTGTCTTCCCTCACTGTCAATCTCATGTTTGAGAAGGCCTCGCAAGTTCTCAATTAGTCAGGTGAGGAAAGAGGTCAGGTTATTTCATCAGTCAGTCATCTTTAGATCTTTGCTTTCCAGCTAAACAGCAGTTAGATATGATAGAACATTGTCCTGCAAAAATGATCATGGCCTTCTTGAATGCATCTTCCTCTATCATGGCTTGAAGAAAGTATCTTCTAGAAACAGAGCAACTTTAGGAGTTGATTGTCAGTTCATCGTGAAATGATCCATTCAGCTCATCCTCAATGACAGCATCCCATACCAGTATCCCTCGTAAACCTTGCTGGCATCTGACTTGAAAGCTGTCTTGTGTCCATTAGTGATCTAGGTACAGATCCATCAATCTGGTTTGTTCTCATTTGAGTCTCCCTGAGAAGATACAGCACTTACATCTGTCCATAAAACATTTGAAAAATCTGTCCTTGGTCCAACTGGATGCTTCAACTTTTGACTCAACAGTGGTGTGTTGTGTTTCAGCCTACTTTACCTCGGCCATATCACTGACTACGTGAACACAACATATCCACCAAGCATAAGAAAAGATCAATGCCCTTGGTGCTTTTCTTCCTCTGTAGATCAGGATATGAACCTCTGATAGAGCTGTTCATGTTTGCCACCTGTTTTGATGGCGCTCCAGGCCGGCTCCCCCTCTTCCTCCTTCTTCTCTGGGCTCCTTTTCATGACTCACCGAACAGACTAAATACAGAGAGAAGTGCAGCTATGGTCCTCTTCCTGAAAGGGGGTTGGCAGCAGCAGCTCAACTGGATTTTGAGCTACCGAAACAGCGTGTTTGGAGCAGGGTTCTAACCAGAGGAGTTATGGTAGAATGAACAATCTGTGCAATCTTTTAGGTTGAAACTTGAAATACATATTCAGGAGACATATGAGACTTGGATTAATTTGTGAAAAAGGATTATAATATGAGACCTTTAATTTGCATCTTTTCTTTTTGTAACCCTGTCAATTCATCACAGCAAACCTACTGAGGCCCGTCCATCCAATCAAATGTTGATTAAGATTTTTGATTGTCTGGTGGTTAACTAATGTGTTCCATACATCTAAAATCCATTTTTCTGTTTTGACTTTTTAGGGCCATTTAAACCTCTTTTTGTAATGAAGCTACATTAATCACTTTAGATCACATCCTCCCTCATTACACAAGAATACATCAGCGGAAAATGGGTAACCCCAATAAGAATTAAAAGTTATATCATTTGGATTTGGAAAATGTGCAGAGAAATGATGGTACGTAGCTCATCATTGCTCTATTAATTGCGCATGTAGTGTAATGTAATACATTTCAAAATGAAAGTATGCAATCAGGACCCTGACAATGATTTATTGTCGTAATACTGTATCAAGAGTATTGATGCATCACGATATAAGGAGTACTTTAATATAGACTATAGATAGAGGTGGGGATAATTTTATTCAGAATGGAGTAGTTTAATCCCAACAGTGCATTCTCCTCTTGTCAGCTTTGTATTTTAATCTCAGTCTGAAAAGTCTCTATACCAGTAACATAACCCCAGGGGATTTAAAAAAGTATAGTCTTTCCTCTATGAAGTGTTGTCAAGTAGAAATATAAAGAAACATGAAAACAGAAATACATAAAGTACAAGATATTCAAAACAGTTGCAGTACTACTATTACAGTGTGTTTACTTTCAACAAAATCTGTCATTTGGCCTCAAATTCCAGCGAACATATTTGAATGATCACCTTTGATAAGCTCTATTATTGGCAGGCTGAGTTTTGTAACGCTCTTCTAACATGGGAGTGAAACTGACTGGAAATATTGCATTTTGTTGTTGTGTAAGTGATGATTTCTATGACTCACTCTGCTTCACACATAGAGGATTATGAAGCAGTTGTTGCCATGTATTTAATAGTGCGAAAAACAAAACAATTTCTTCCATCAGCTGTACCTGATTTATTCTGCGGAGTGTTGTAGGTAGCTGGAGCATTTCCCAGCTGATACTGGGCGAGAGGCGGGGGACACCCTGGACAGGTCACCAAGCCATCACAGGGCACACTCTCTGCCAATTTAGAATAACTGACTACCTGCCATGCATGTCTTTGGACTGTGGAGGAAGCTGGAGCACCTAAAAAAAAAACCCACACAGGCACAGGGCGAACATCCAAACTCCACACAGGAAGACCTCAGCCAGCCAGTAGGTTGGAATCCAGAACCTTCTTGCTATAAGACAACAGAGCTCATCACAGTGCAGCCAGCACACAACTGAAAACTGAACCATCACATTAAAAGCAAAGAGTTTATTTTGTATTAAACTGTAAGCAAATTAATAATCCAGCTGCCATCTATTACAAGAGATAATCCTTATTCAGGAGCAGTCTGGACAGCAAAACTTTGCTTGTTGTTGCATAATAATTTTTCTAGTTGTCATAAACTAATTCTCTGCAGACATGACACCAAAAGGCTGACCTAAAAACTATTCATAAGCTATCAACTGTGACAGTATTTGGATATCAGTTATACTTTGTCTTGCTTTGGGAGATTTTGCATGCCACCCACACACATTTGCAAATATAGACAATAAACACAACGAGCATGGTTTGACCGATGAATAAAGACATTCTTCTCCCTCTTTGATAAGATCCGACGTCGAAGGCCGACACCAGCCACACTGTTTCAGACTGACAGACCCACCGTCACCAGAGGGAAAGACAGCGGCCAACATCAGGTAGATCAGCTGTTTCATGTTGAAGTTGTTATAGGAGTACAAAGAGAAACCAGTCTCTCCCCACTGACAGTAGTCTCTACTGTACCGACAATACATAATGCAAAAATTGTTTGGTGGTTATTTAGACATAGACCTGTATATAAAATATGGAAAAACCTATGACTTTCTGAGACTGTGGGATAGCCTAGTCTGAAGCCTCAAAGTTTGGCATTTGGCCTTTCTTGAGTCCACACTATGCTCAAATGCGAGGTAGAAAATATCAATCACAAGGTAGCCTCCTCGATACACATCCTGCTTTGTGCACCAATTTTACTCTAAATTGGACCATACTTTACTGAATTAGCATCATAGTGTATTGAAGAAAACTTCAAGCTAGTGATTGAGGCCATAAACTCATTAGAAAAATGTCTACTGAGGTAACAAATCAAATGGAAGTAGGATCATTTTCTCATAGACTTCTCTACAGTTGGACTGGTAAAACAGAGGAGTCGCCCCTGCTGTCTGATAAAAAGAATGCAGGTTTAAGACACTTCTGCATTGGCATCACTTTCCAGATCCAGAGGCTAGAACCATCTTTTATATACAGTGTGTGGTGTAGCGTAAGGTCATGAGTTGGATATTTTTTTAATTATTAGACCCTCACTTTGCTATCATACTGTATGTTTACAGGAATGATTTTTACTAGGGGCTGCAGGAAGGCTTTCTGGGTAATGTTTGAAATTCACATTAGCAGCAAAAATGTATTTGGTGGTATAAGAAAGGGTAAGTTCACAACAAAATCAATTCCATTCAGAACTGTCTCTGTCTGTCATAGTGATAACATAACTTGCCATGTGAATCTCTGGTGGAGTTTTCCTTTAAACTTAAAAAAAAAAAAAATGGGAAAACATGAGCAATTTAAGTAATATGTTTTGTACTATGAGTTGGCCATTGCAAGTATAATAGACAAAATGGTAATGCAATTTAGGATTAAGCATTTATTTCCCTTGCTTCTCCGTTGTATTAGACTTTGTCACATTGTTATTACCTTTCTAATGATTCCCATGCTTAAATTTCAAAAACAACACAATAAATATAAATTTACTATATTATATAATTTATTTGAGCAGCATCACATGATAGAAGTACTTCTACAGACCTCAGTCATGTAACAGGAGAACCTATATATTATATCAGATAAACTATGGATTTGATGTTTTTGTTCTGCAGTGGGTTCTGGGGGAAAATGGATCCTTGAAAGCCAAACTGGTTCATATGTCAACCTACCAGCCGCCCTCCCTTAAAGGTAATGCAACTGTCTTGAATGATTTACACAGTTTTGTATGATACACTTATGTATTTAAATAATATAAGAAAAATTACACAAAACTGAAACAATTTGGGAGACCTAATTCTGCTGCGGGAATTGCCATGTGCTCTATATCTGTCTCAACTACGTGCATATCCGAAAAACCACAGTTGTGTGTGCATGTGTGTGTGTGGGTGACTGTGTGTGTTATGAGAGATTAGGAGCAGAGACAGCTGTGAGTCTGTTCTGGATCATCCTGGATTATAGGCTGGGCACACAGCTGCAACATGGTCTCACAGACACATTCACTATCAGATACAACCGGAGTCACACAAACTTAAGCACTGGCACAAAATTACTATATTGGTATGAATATGCATGCACTGTATTTTTTTATTTTTTTATTTTTGGATTTATGGGAATTGGCGCTTTGACCCTTGCAATCACGACTGTAGCCACTGATAATCCCTGCAGTGTTCCACTGGCTGTATTGGTGTGAGATACACCCGTCAGCCATAACACTGAATCCCCTGACAGCTTGCCACAATACAATGTTCTGCTGGTAAACTTTGGCTCCTGGCATTCATGTGGACGCTACTTTGACACGTACCCCTCACCTAACATTATCCAGACTACCGTAAGCACCCCCTCAATGGCAAAGGTAGTCTACAATGCCTGCAGCCTCCCCCAACAGAACAATGTGCCCCTCTATAAAACTGCTCAGGAATGACTTGAGGAACACAACCAAGAGCCCACAGTGTTGATCTAGCCTCCAAACTCCCCACATCTGATCGAGCATCCAGCTTGGTCTTAATGTTCTGGCTGATCACTGTATATTATATACATTTTTACACAAAACGGCTTCAAATTTTCATCTGTTCTCAATGCCTATATAAGTAATAATGTTAAGGAAACAAAAGAACTCACTGCTTGCTTAGTTAAAAATGTGACATGCATTCAGTACTTTTACAATGGCAAATCCCATACCTTATTGTGTTACTGTATCATTTTTTTTAAATGTAGTGGTAAATAAGCTCACACAAATTTCGAATGAATCGATGCAGAAGTATGTGCACACATATAACTTTTTTTTTTTTTGCACAAATAGGAGTTGGCATCTTCTCATATTTGGGATTTATGCCACATTGCTTTATTAGTGTTACTTAAGCTCATCAAGACTTTTAAAAACTGGCTCTGAAATTAAATAGAAGATTTAGGAAAGGCCCATGTTTCTCCATATGCAGATGATACCATCCTGTTTTTAACAAAACTAATACTGTCCTTTTCTGCATGTATTTATTATAAGAAAGATATTGGACTTAGATTCGTCAGGTAGCCGGACACACAACTCTAAATGACTGATAGCATTTTTCTGTAACTCCGTCTATTTAAATAAGCAAGGAATTTTCAATTTCATCTTAAATGCAGTAAAACGCAATCATCCCCCCCCCCCCCCCAAGTGCCAAAACATTGCAAGTTTAAACAGAAAAATCAAAATACATGCATAAATAATATTTCTCTTCCTGTCCTTGCATTCGACCATCCGTTGTTCATTAGAGGATTTATTTGATCTTTATGTGTACAATTGTCATGGTGCTCCTTTATTCGACAGAACAGATTGTTTTTCTTTTCAGCTGTCCAGAGGATGGCCCAGGCCCACTTGGCCTCCCTCGACATGAGGTCTGTGGACAGAGAAGATTCCTCTTCTGAGGAAGAGGAGGAGCATCGTGATGAAAAGAGGCAGCAGACGGCCTCAGCTACAGGTGGGCAGGATATTCACTTTAACAGTCATTCACTTTACTCAGTTTTTCTCTCTTGTACCGGCACCTGTACCTAACAAAGACATCACTTACACTTTTGAAATTCCTTTCACATCAGATCTAAAAGAAGAAAGCAAACCACTCAGAGACCAATGTGGTCGGCTGGGCAGTTCAACAGTGAGCAGTGATCTCAGCCATCACCAAGAAGAAGCAGAAAAGGCCAAAGGAAGAGAGGAGGGGAAAGGAGAATGACCGAAATAGAGGGCTCTGATGGAGACGGAGTGTTGGTGAAAATCCATTTGCGTTGCACACGTATGGACCATGCGTGTGCATGCGTGGGTGTATGAATGAGTGTGTTTTTTGGATCTGTGAGTGTGTGCATGCATGCAACAAAAGAGATGAATGTGGAAAAAGAGAGAGAGATAGAGAGAGAGAGGAAAGTGATGGTCATTGAGGAGGGTCAGAATATTAATGAGCAGGTAGGAGGAAAAGTTTAACTCGAGACTTGTGAAGGAAATCACGTCTCAGTCAGCCAAAGAAGCCAGGGCTAAATTCTAATCAGCCAAGGACACTGCACAGCAAATATAGGAACTGCTAAGGACTGGGGAGTTTCTACAAGCAAAAAAACAAACAATTTTATGGAGTTCCAACAAGATTTAGAAGGATTCTGAGATTAATGTTAAATGTTGAATTTGCATAATTCATGTCATGAATCATCATCTGTTACAAAGTCTGATAAACAGAAAATGCAGCTTACACTTTATTTTATTGTTCAAGGATTGCATTGTATGTATCATTGTGACAATGTTGTTGCTGCAACAAGGGCTGACATACAGGAACAGGTTGTCATTTTAAGGTGCATCTCACAGGAATAGTGAAAGTGCAGTACACAGATATGAGATACTGTTTTAAATGATAAGTTACATAATGACATAAATATCCAGCCAGCCCTCATTGGAATGTAACTCAGGACCTGCAGAGCTTCTTCCAAAGTTATCCATAACGGAAGTTTGCTTTTCAGTTTGCTTTCCTCAGTCTTTTGGATGTTTGCGTGCAAGGTCAAGGAGATCAAAGGAGGGTGGATTACAGACGATTTGAGCACAGTCACGGCCACAGTAGGCCAGATTATACCATATCAAACTAATCCAACTAATCACGATAATGCAGCGCAATTTTTTTCTGGTTTCGAATTATGAGCAGGCTTTTTGTAACATGGCGATTAGCAGGCATGATCTGTTTGGGATGGCGCACATGTTGGGCGGAAGGAAGACCTACCTTTTATTTTTAAAAAGTCCATATATGTGTGATGAGAGTGAAGGTTCATTCATGACCCTGTATATACAATAAGTGATGTTTTGTGTTGGTTGCTAATAAAACAATTGTAATAGGTTGTTGGTGTTTGTGTGATTGTATGTGGACTTTGTGTATTTAAATGTGCAACGCTCCAGTCATGTTAAGAAAGAGAAAAGGCTTTATTAGGTATTCCAGACACATGAGTTGACTAATAATTTGGTTACGTGTGTTGTATACGATTAAATAGAGCAAATAACAGCAGCAATTTTTACTAAATGAGAATCCTGAACCATTGTTGCCCCATTTATTCATCTTTTAGACCATTTGTGTTTTGTTGTTTTGTTTTGTTTTTTGCCACAGTTACAATAAGTCAGAAGATCATCAAAATGCAAATAAAACCAGTTTATTAAGACTGTGACCAGATTTGCTCAGTCATGACACAGGAGAAGAATTTAATCTGGTTGTCTTTTTCAGTTCATATTTTTAGTACATATTTTTTAGCTTCTCTTGTTTTTCTATTTCTCTTCATCTATTCTGAATCCATCTTTAAGTATGTCTGATTTGCAGTAGAAAACTACATTAAAACAAATATGAATATCAATAAAGATCCATAGTGGTCAGTGGTGACACCCAGTGTTCAGTACATCTAATTACACACTTGCATTCTCAAATTTATATCTAATATGATCACCTAAACCAATATTTAAAATGCTATACTGGTATGGAGATTAACCAATGGAACTGCAGTGATACAGGTAGATGGATGATTCATTTATTTTATTTTATTTTTTGCACATAATCAATTAAACTCCAACCTATGGTTCTGTCTATCTCAACAGATTTAAAAAAAAAAAAAAAAAAACACTCTATCGACATGGCCATAATTAAAAGACATCAAAATACAGTTTACGCACAGCTAGACAGCTGTATATGATATGAATATATACGGTATAACTAAGATTTACATTCTTAATGCTGTAGTAGCTCTGCTTGAACTGCAGGAGGCAATGTGTAATTGCATTTCTAACACTAATGAGTGCTTTGGCAACTAAAAGGAGTCTCATTTGCACCTTTGAATAATACTTTGACTATACTGACGAAGTTAAAGGAAATAAAGTGAAATACATAATTTGTATGTTTGTGTTTGAGGATTTTGTCCTGGAAAATAAACTGACTTTTTTTTTTAAATCATTGCAGCCTCTCACCCACAAAAATGTGTGTAGGTGTTATTATTAGCGTCAAAAGTTGATGTATCATTTTTAATTCCTAAGCTATGCATTTACTTCACCTTAATCCATGTTATGTTTTATCCTGATAGCTCTTACCTAATACTTCTGTCCTCTTTACACTTCACATATTAATCCTTCCTTGCCTTTGCAAAAAACACTCCAGTCACATCATCAACCCCCACCCTCATATCCTGAGGCAGAGTGTAAACTTCCAGCCGGATGATGGTGTAGCCGTTCTCCTTCAGACCAGCACAGACCTGGGCCTCATTCAGTGGCACCACAGGGATCCTCACCCCGGGCCCCCCAAAATAGTAACTTTCTCCCAGGGCACCGATGAGCAGGAGGTGGCCACCAGGCCGCAGGAGCTTCCAGATGTGGCCCAGGGCCCTGGTGAAGGCAGCCAGGTCGGGGCTGACGCTCTCCAGGCAGAAGCAGGACACCAGGCAGTCGGCCCCCGATGAAGGGAGGACGTCAGGGGCCAGGGGCTGGGAGCAGTGCACGTCGATGGGGAGGATGTCTGCGATGACCTGACGTAGCTTAGCAGCTTTCTCTGTCCATGCTGAGGGCCTGGCAGAGGCAATATCATCAATGCATTATCAGATTACATGAAAACAGCTGCAGCAAGTGCACAACACAACGGCTTTTCTGCAACATTTTTATACCATGTGGGTTTGAAGGAAATGTCTCAGGGAGGTGGATTATGATCAAATTTGCATTCATGTGTGCCTCAGGATGAGTCGGACCTACTTTGTTCTGTGACTCATGACATCCCCTTTAGCCTAAACCATGTATTTGTAATTACAGCTAATTAGTGTCAGCTGGTAGTTTATTTACTTTATTATTTTTTACTTTAATTTGTTATTCATTGGGTTTCATTTTGCATAAGGCTGATGTAGCACAAGCATTTCCCAATTTGTGATAAAGGCTATGTTCGCATGCTAATATGCTGAACTTTGTAAGAATATAGCTGATGACTCTGTCTAAATGCTGGGTTTTGTTTTTTGAATAATGTTTGCGTGTTTTCTTATTAAACTGCTCTTTCAATCAAGAGCCAACAACCTTTGCCATATTAAGCAATGGGCAAGAATGATTCATTGCTCAGTAAACAGAGCAGAAAAAATATTAAGGTGGGGAATTATTACAGGGAAAAGAAAGAAAAAAGGAAACCCTATGATGCTGTAAATCTGTGTCAACTAAAAGGAATCATTTGATGCCTATTGAAGAGATTTTTTCCCTCTCTGAGACAGACTGTATGTTACAAATTTAACCATTTGATGATACTAGCGTAACACTCACAGAGAAACTGTCAATCTTCATAACTAATATTTAAATATGTACCCAATCTTTAGGTATAGTTTATCTATTCCATACCGTCGTCCCTCCAGCTTGCAGACATGCTGTAGATATGGCGTCCAGTCCAGACTACATCCTCCCTCGTCCTGGAGCCAACGCCTCAGCTCCTGCCGGTTCACCTCCAGGAAGTCTGTCAGGATCACCTTGTTGAAAACTTCACAGCCACTCAGGACCTGGTACAAGGTGGGACCTGAACCGATATCCACCAGGAGTTCACCGCTTACATCACCTGGGAATGATGGAGGAGAATAAAAGAGAGGAGAAACTCTTAGGAAGAGACTTCTGCAGCTAACTGGATGGGTTTTAAAGGATAATTTCCATCAAGTAGTGACAAGATGCACCATTTTATTTATCTCATACTGATGTAACTTTGTCAGATGCAGACACGGAATTTGGTCTGAAGTTTCTGTATTGAGGCTGTGAAAGTGAAAACGTTCAGGTTTATACTGTATGAAATTGATTCAGAATATGAATTTAATAGAAATAATTAGTGACAAATCAGGTCTTTAATAGTAGCATAAGAAAAAGATGTTTGATTTATAAATAAGAAGGCTTTTTGTACAATTTCACTTAGAATACATCAAACCATTCAATGTATTAAAATAATTTTAATGTGGGCTCTACAATTTTGACATTCTACCAGGATCAAAATCATATTTTTATTTTGTACTTTTATGTTTTTCTTTCTCCCTTTAATTAAACCTACTATGTTTAGAGAATTTGGGTTTTAGATTTCTAGAAAAACAAAGGTCTTTGGATGCTTGGACCAGCACGAAAACTCTTGTTAGGAACGAGAATCAGAAGAAGAAAAGACACTTTTTCAATCATTTGCTTGCAAAACACAACAGAATCCTTTAACCTCTTCTTACCTTCAGTGAAAGCTCTGTGCAGGCATGCCAGTTTCCACGGCACAATGCTGTCTTTTCTCGCAAAATCGGCCCGCGGTGGAGTGTAGTTGTACTGCAGATATGCTGCAGGGTCAAATTTCTGGTAGCAGGCGGCCATGGCTGCTACTCCGTTCTCTCTTCCCTTGTCTTCCATCCTCCTGCTGTCTTTGTGGCTCTACCTTCTGTTTCTGGTGGTCAGTGTCCAGGTAGCCCCCTGAGCCAAATTATATACTTGTGTGTATGTGGGTGTATCTGCGCTATTATGTGTGTGTTTGCGCTTTGGGCTACTCTTGAGCTTCATGGGCAGAGATAGTGATCCTGCTTTTTCGGACCACGCTGCCTGATAGCATTTGCTCTGTTCACTTTCACTGCCCCGAGGCGTTGATACCATCAGATCAGAGGGCTTCCTCCAACACTACACCCATTAATGGACTCCTCATATGGCGTTCAGGTCCTTCGCCCACCTCTCAAAGGCCCTTCATATCTGTACAATCATTTGAAAGGACCTCTTACACTCCAGGGTTGTCTCAGGCAACCCCTTGAGAGAGACGCAACAGGTCTGTCTCAAAGACAAACAGACTTGTTTGTGTCTCAGTCGGCCATTTTACTTGATGATGACTTTTGTACTCATTTATCCAGACAGTAAATAGAAGCAAGGTAAATAAGGGAAAGTTTCCAATACAAAACAGATGTTAAAGTGCACCGAAAAAGCCGTTCCTTTTCTTGTTTCTTTTTGAAAGATAGACATTAGCAAAGAACAAAGAAAACAATTATATAATGTTGCTAAGAAATGAAAGACAGTTTTTAAAAAATAGCTTTCAGAAAAAGCAATCATTTTATTATAGTTTTAAAAATGTTTATTTTAGGATAATATAGGCAATAAAACAATCATTAAAAGAGTTGAATATTAATATGAACTGATACTTAATGTAGATGATCACTGTAGTGTTTTTGTTGACAAAATGTAACAAAGTATTGGAGATTAAAGTTCTAACTGTAAAGAATATTTAAATCCACAACTGTAAGCTTTTGACTTTTACCTGTCCAGGATACAAAGATTCAAACATGATTCCAGATAGAAAATTTATTAATTTTTGATTATGTAAATACATTATTCTTGCTTTCTATGCCATCTTTGACTTTAATCGCAGAACCACGTGAAGAAAATAAACACTTGTGTGATTTTTTTATATTAATATTTCTCCTATTTAAGATGCTTGTAAAACTTGGCAGTGCTGCATTTGCTCTACTATATAAATTTAAATGAATTTACATGTTTCCACCTTGAGCAGACGTCTCGATCCGCAAACTTGTCTGACTTCAGTGTTGATTTTCAGCGTTTCTGCCAGGAAACAGGACACCTTTAATTTATTGTTGTATTAAAAGTGACTTGTTAAATTGTGCAACCAGCAGCTACTGTGGCCGACTGACAAAACAGTGAGCTTCATCCCCCGATTTAATGAATTTGCTCTATTCCCAGCGTATCCCAAAGCAGCATTTTACATCAACCATTGTGGAACGCAGCCATGTGGTAATCAAACATATTCTTCCCTGGAGTCGTTTTTTTAAACACCTCGCTCATCCCTGGCAGCGGCAGAATCTCAAACAAACACACACAGACTAAATATCACAGTGTCCAATGGAGAAAAAGTGTTTTAGATGTGGAATTGTGCCATGCAGTGCTGTTAAAATTAGGATATTTGGAGACTGGCTAGTCATACTGAATAAATGTAAATGTAAAACATCAAGAATTCTCTTTAACTTGTGAGACTGAGAACATTTAATGTGCATATAATGAATTCAACTGCTGGAAGAAAAGCTATTTACATTTAAATTCTAAGCATGCAATTTATTATATACTGGTAAATTAATTAGAATTTATGCGAAATACGTATAAGATAGCTTATACTAACCTTAGTGTTCACATTAGGCTGCACAGAATTAACAGCAGGAATATTTTTCTGCTATCATCCTGTGGCTGACACCTTGAATACAATGAAAATGAATGAAAAATAACTGAAAAGTTCAATCACATAATCCTTTGCATTAATGAATGAATCACAGCAACAGTTAATGTAATGAAAATATCTTTTTCCTTCAAAATCATGCAGATTATCTGTTATTTACTGTCATACTTTGAGCTGACAAAGCAAATTGCATTATGACAAGATGTTGTAGGGTTATTTTAAGCCTACACGAGCTGATAATCGTTTATAATTTGCACTTATTAAAGTAAGTTTGATCTCAGGAACCTGCAAGAGGGTCAGAAGCCACAGAATACGGCACATAAAAATGAGGCTACCTTTATAGACTGTATGCATTTATCATTTTCTATACTTTGCATTTCTTTTTCAGCATATTGATTAAATGCCATCACAAACAAGCTTGCCTCTATCACCACATTGACAAAACTGGTCCATTTGAGGTGATATGAAATCTAATCTGAAGTCTGCCGATTGCCATCCGGACAGTCTCAGTTGATTATATTACGTGTGATGTATGAACACATGGTCGCTTCAAATTATTTTTTAGATTAGAAAACAGTAACTACAGCCCACTTTTTCCACTGATTCTTTCATCTAATAAATCATCTTTTCACTCACAGCTTATGTTGTTGTTTTTCTGTTTACTTCAGGCCATCTTTCCCTTTCAAGTTTGTCTTTGCCGTAACCTTTTCCATGAACTTTAGCGTTTGGTTGAGACAGTCCAGCTCCTCTGATCATCGCCGCTTTCTTTCAGGTCAGCTTCACTGTATATAGGTTGAGTTTGGAGGCGTAATGTGATCTGATACTACCTTTCATAATCATTATAAATCAGAATGGTAGCTTTTTATTCATGATATACATACATAAAGGACTTTAAAAATATTTGGCAGCAAAATTCCATATTAGCTCTGTGAGGCTGCATTTTACTCACAGCACATGGGCTTGGAAGCAAATATGAATATCTAGATGGTACAAGTTTAAATTTGCAATAGAAACTGCTGGTGCTAAGCCAGTATAATGTATATCTTGTTTAGGATGATAGTTAATCAGTTCAATGTTTTTACCAATTTTGATGAGCAATAAACACAAAGTACAACCGAGACTGTTATTCATTTTAAGTATGTAGTCATAAGCCATAATTTTGACCTGGTAATGGCTCTCGATTAGTGAAATGGGGTGTCGCTGACATCATCAGAATTGATTGTAATCTGTCTACCAGTTGGGGAGACATTTCACACAATGCCACAGATGTCGTCTTGGAAATTGAGAAAAAGTTAGGAAGGCACCAAAAGTTACCAGTTCAAAGAACTGAAACCAACAGACCTGCACCCAGTTAAAAGGTTTTGCAGATACAAACACATCCATGGTAACACACACTCCCACACAAACACATGCAGTTAGTGGATTAGTGGAGGCAGGAGCAAGGTAAGGGTCAGTTTCTTCCCCTGAGTCAGATAGACAGATAAAAGAGCAAAGAGGAGGAGGAACACAGAAGAACAGATAAAGGGCAAAAGCAGGCAACAGAGAAAAGAACAGAACCGATATAATGGAATAATACACATCTAGCCAGAGCTACAGGAGCCAATTTAGTTATCATTGCTCCTAGGGGCAGTGGGGGTTCAACAGTGTCAGTCAACTCTGCTCTGGGTGACTTTTCATTTGGTCACAGCAGGACAGTGCAGGTACAGAAAACTTTCATCACAACTGCAGCTCTGTGATTCTTTTTCTACCACATGGAGTAAATGAAAGGTGACAAGTTAATGAAAGAACTAATTTGGAAATGAGTTCTACACCCCTGGCTTCCAATTAGCATCAAATTCATAAACTAAGAATAACCATGAATGAAGAACTCAGTGGAAAACATGGGGTGGTACTTCATACTGCTACAATGTGTAATTTGTGTCAGTTAATTGTGGGAAAAGCAATGCAGAATTTGTTATTGTTGATACTTCAGTCAGGTTTTCTTTGCATTAATTAGATGAGCACTGTGCTTGTGTAATTTGTTAGCTGATCTAGACTTGATATGTTAAATGCCATACATTATTACTTTTGGGATGGTGCAAACACTGTGTATATAAATTTCACATTATTTCCATTTAAATTTAAAAAAAAAATACAGGAGGGAAAAGTATCTTCGTGAAAATCTACAATTTTAGGTTTGTCTTTTTTTTTATCCACACCAGTCGATACTCTACACCTTTACAAATGTATGTTGTTAGGCAAAACACTGTTGGAGCCTACAGAGAAATATCTCTCATTCCTGTTGACAATTACATTAAATACATTAGACTGAAAATATTGAGAATGCATATGAATATTATAACATAAATATGATATTTAAATGTATTCTTAACTGTGTTGTGTTTATGATTTTTTATTTATGTTTTTTTTCATGACAATGAAGTGTAAGTTAAGTTAATCAGTTAGAGATTTCTTCTTGGCCTAATAATGATTGCACAGTGTAAAATGTTCTGTTAATACAGACAGTCTGTGACATCATTGAGTGTACTGATATTTCCCATTATTACAACTATTTTTGTCTTTATTGTGAATTGCTGTTAGATAAGTTAATAGTATGCAAAGCACAGAATTTATCAGCTACACAGATAGCTGATTTGTTCTGATTATTACTCATTATATAATTGGGGTATTGTGTTATGGAACTTTATGGGTGATTTTTTTTCCCTTGTCTGCATCTGCACCTCTTCTCCTGGACAATTTGAAACTTAAAATTTATGACAAGAAGTATAGTCGACAAAAAATTAACACAGCATTTAATATTTCATTAAATGCAAGTGTTGATGTGCTACAGAATATGACTGCTGATAATTGAAGTAGGCTAACCAAAATATGAATATGAAAGCACATTTTATTGTACTATAAATGGCTGTAGTTTGCTAAATTATCATCACACATGGAAAGCAATTTCAGTGTTGAAATCACAAACAGAATGTGGACATATTGTTAATGTGTAGATATTTCTAACAATCCCAAATCTATGATGCTTATTGGTTCAATTAACCACAGCAAATTTTCCTGGGCTGTTATGTACAGAAACCACCCAAATAGCCAAAATGATAACTGTACCAGGGTATGCACATCAGATAATTAGTAATATTAACTATCAAATAAGAAATGCAAGCCATGAATCAGCATGAGATTTTTTAAATTTTCATGCTGACATAATTTTTGAACTA
Source organism: Acanthochromis polyacanthus (assembly GCF_021347895.1). Taxonomy (NCBI): domain Eukaryota; kingdom Metazoa; phylum Chordata; class Actinopteri; family Pomacentridae; genus Acanthochromis; species Acanthochromis polyacanthus. Next base: position 10,005,124 of record NC_067131.1, on the reverse strand, counting down.
GCCTCTATACAACAACATAAAAATTAAGTGATTCCACCCCATGAAAAAAATGTATTAATTGAATGTGCTAAGTAAAAAAAGGCTAAAATTCTGTTTTAAAAAAGAAAAGTCATTTAGTAATGGGGTTTTCTTTTTAATTTATTTATTTTTATTTTGAAATCAAATCCGAGCCTTTACACGGCACTTCCGTTGTCCTTCCGTATTTCGCCGGCCGGCTCGACGTCACATCCTGCCACTGCACCGCCACTTTACGAGGATTTTCTTGAACATTACATTTAATGTCAGCGCTGTTAAGACGGTTTAATTTATCGTTTGCTTTTGATGTTCGTTGCGTGAATTAAATGACTAATTTACAGACGCTGCAGTGACGGTATCTGAGTTTGTATTTGTTGTAAACTGCAGCGACAGTTTCATCAGCAGCTCTGAGAGTTCCAGGGGAGGAGTCGTGCACATGGCAGAGCACCACCTCTGTTCTCACTGTTTGTGTGATAATTGAAGCAATAACGGGCTAAAGAAGATGAACGAGACTTTATAGAAGAGGTTACACGGGGCTGGTGCACACACAAGACAAGACATACTGAAACTTCAGGAGGTTAAGTAAGAATAAATGCTATTTAATACTTTTCCATCCTAGGAAGAAGTGGTTTACTAATATGTTGACTGTACATGTGGATAAAGGGGGTCAAGTTGTTAAGGTATAACACTCAGCCTCAATTTCTCAGGCACGTGGCACAGTTTAATGCATTTGATGTTGTTGATGTGCCTTTGTCTCTCCCTGTGTGTGTGTGTTTTTTTTACTCTGTTTCTTGTCTTTCTTAAATGAAAGGCTCTAAAGGGACCATGCTGCTGCAGAAACTCAGCCTGTGTTCAAGGATCCCACTGGATCCACAGAGACACTTATGCCGGCTGCTCACCAGACCACTGACACAAGGCAAGCAATGCTGCTGCTGTACCACACTGTCATAGTAAAACTTCTGCTAATCTGTGTATTCTGCAGTCTGACCTGTAGCCTGGGTTGCAGGCAAATAAAACAAGAAAGTTCAACACCAAATCCTCAGATACTAAAAGAGGACTCTGTTGTATTATAACGACTGCGTTCCTGTTATTTATCAATTAATTTATTTGTACAATGAGTCATAATCTTTCTCGCAAACAGGACAAGGATTTTCTTTTTTAAGTTTCCTATTTTTTAGGTTTTTCTGCATCTTATATTTTCTGTTTTTTAAAATTATTTTTGGGGTATTGGTCAACAGAACTGAAATTTAAACGCTAAAAGGAAATTCTGACAGCTATTTGTCAGTATATGGAGTGTTGGTCAACAGCACAGAGATTTTAAATACAGCACAATGCGTTTCAGGAAAGTCTGATGGCTGTTTGTCAATATATTCTGACATTTTATTGACCCAAGAAGTCTGTTATTCGAAAAAATCAAAAGAGAAAATGATAAAGAAATAAGTCGTCCATTGCAGCCTAAAAAGTTTTTGTGTTTTAGGCTTTGAAATAATTCATCAAGCTAAACGTGTGTTGGATCCAGCCTCCAAAATAATAAATTCACCTCTTTGCTATTTTTAAATCGCTGTACATATCTTTGGATGTGGAGTGTTGCTCAAAATAACACATTTCTTAAAGTATTTTAATGCCATATTAACAAATTGTATTTTTTAGTTTGCTTTTAAATTCGAAAACATGATTGTTTTCTCATTAAAATACATAATTAGGTTGAGATCACTGTATGCCAGTGACTGCTGTATATCAGTGTAAGTGAATCCCAGGCATACACCTGTCAAACTGCTGTCGCAACACGCTGTGAAAACTTTGAGATTTTGTGCCTGCGGACAGGTTTCTGACCTACTCTGTTCTGTACAAGGTGTCAGAGGCTTTTCTCTTTCTCTCCAATGTGTCACCCCGCCTCTCTCATGCGCCTCATTGCTCCACAGAGATGTGTAATGTCAGCACAGGCCTTTTCTGCTCGCCCTGCTGATGTGGCAGTTTGAAGGCTGTGATTATCCGTTTCCCAGGTTACAGATGGATGTAGGGGAGGGCTGCACTCTGTTTGCCTCATTCTTGTATTCAATGAAATGAAAACCCAGCAAAACACACTGGTTTGCACAGTTTTGTAAAATCTTAAGTAAAGGAAAAGTTGTGACCAAAGTGTTGTCGCATCAGCAAATTAGTTAAGCAGTTCTTTTTGCTTCAGCTTTAAAATACATTTTCCAACTATGTGACATATGAAAGAAATGAAAGTTATTGTGGCTTCTCAGTGAAACGGTTATGTTATATTCAGCAAAACTGTTTTTCCAAGTTGATATGTGAGGTAAACAGAATCTGTCTGCTTTGCGCAGCTCTCCAGAGCAGGGCTCATGGCAGCTCCTTTGCACATCGCGGCGAACTCCGTCAGGCCAAGAGGATCGTGGTGAAGCTCGGCAGCGCTGTGGTCACACGAGGCGATGAGTGTGGTTTGGCTCTGGGCAGGCTGGCCTCTATTGTGGAGCAGGTGAGACATGGACTCTGTTTGGATCAACTAACGTTTGGATCCTGTAGAAAATTGTTACTATGAAAGAAAATCAGCTGGAAAAACAATCTTTGACAACATATGTTTTAAGTTTGATGACATGTAAAACCATCAGTGGGTATTTATGACATTTTCTTCAATATTCAAACAAGTTGCAAACACATATATGCATCTACATTTTTCTTTACATTTTTTCCAGTTTCAAACTCACTCACTGTACCATCCCAGTGCTGACCAGTATACTGTATTTTCATAGTAGAGTGAACATACACTGAAATCAATTTGTCAAATACTACCTGAAATGTGAGAAGAAAATTAATTCTATGTGCACACATCATGCATTCACACTCAGATGAAGCCCATAATATGAAGCAAATTCAAAATACCCAGGGTGTCTTTCCTTATGTGGCTTCACTAAACCTAACAACCGCTGTCTCTAAACGGCCACACAAAGCTCTTCATCAACTCTGTATGTCAACACCAGAGTTTCTGAATCTGGGTAGTTGTGTTCACATCAAAGATGTGGAGTTGGCACTATATGTCTCATAAAAATAAGAAACTTTAAGCCTAATACAATACATTTAAAACTACTGAAATAAAGCTATTATCATGGTTAAAAAAATCTATGTTTTCATGTTGATATAAAGAATGATAAATTTGATAAGCATCATTCTTTCAGCCGGTTGCTCTTGTTAAAAAGTTTTGGGAGCCAGTAAAGAACAAATGTAAAACAAAACAAAACAAAACATTTTTTAAACAAATATTTAGGCTTGATGCAAATCATTATTTAGTCAAGAAGTCTTTAGTGCTTTATTAGTGTCTGCTCTAGGATTATATCAATTTATAAATGTCTATGGAACAATGGAGTAACTTTGAAACTGCATCTGTATTATATTTTAAAGCTCCTGATAGTAGTCTAAAATTATAGTATGTTTTCCTTGTGACAAATAAGCAGCCCTACACCTGTACCTGTTTGTGATTGGTCTGCTCTGGTGCCTACTCCATCTCATTAATGTTAAAAAAAAAAATGATTCTTTGATTATGTTAAACTTGCTTCATAGTACAGGCTCCCATCACTGTAGTGTCAAACAGTGTTATTGTACTTTATGTATTTTCCTCATATTAAGGCCTGAATTTTATGAGCATAGAAAAGAAAATGTGAAACTTAAAACAAACATTTTCTCATATACCTTTACATCTAATCTTGCCATGCACATAGTTTTATTTTCCCAAGGACAGAGAAAACAGTACAACAGGTTACTTGAGTTTTGTCATAGAACATTTACATTTAAATTATTTGACAGCAGCATCTTTCTGCAGCACCGGTGGCTTTCTTACATAATTTACAAAGCAGGGTGAAAACTGTTTTTGAAGGGACTGACTCTTCCTTTTTGTCTGGAACAGTACATTGCATTGAATTTTTAAATGCAGCTCTTCTTGCTTTGAGCACCACAAGCATAATTTCAGTTGCTCCAAACCTTGACAAATTTAGCAGAAATGATCAGCATGGCCGGTTACCACCAGAAAATGACCGAAAAAACCTATGTGGCTTTGTAATTTAGTTGAAGCGATCTTTCAAGCAGAAACCTTTGCGTGAGCCTGAGCAGGAACAAAACAAATCTGTGGTCCCAGCTGTGGTTCATTACTGGTAATTGGTTGTATTGTCCAGGTGGCGATGCTGCAGAATCAAGGCAGAGAGATGATGATTGTCACCAGTGGAGCTGTGGCCTTTGGCAAGCAAAGATTAAGACACGAGATCCTGCTGTCCCAGAGTGTCCGACAGGCGCTGCACTCCGGACACAATCAGCTCAAAGACATGGTAAGAAGGCAGAGGAACATGTTGGGGCTGAAGGTAATGTTGAAGTGTAAAGATACAGTGGCGCTACTTGGAAAATCATGTAAGCAGAGATCTTTGGCACTTTGTTGCCACGACAGATTGCAAAAAACAACACCAAATGCAATGTTTTATTTATATGTGTGTGTGTGTGTGTATAGTGGAGAAACATTCCACCTTTGACACTTTAATGATTCACAGTAACTCTACCACTGTGATGCTCACTGTTCAGGGTTTCTTGGATTTGTTTTTTTTTTGTCAAATTAGGGTTGAAACAACAGTTTGGTACCATTATATAACCCTAACCCTTAAGCTTTGACCATCTTGCTTGTTTATCTGTCACTGTGGAGTGCAAAATATGCTGTCATCTGACTGCACTCAAGCAGCACAAGCTTGTTTATACTTGTGTAAAATATCATGATTTTTGTGACATATTTTCCACTGGGTGCAAGATTGTGGGTCAGAATGGCCAGAAAAGCATGCTGGATTATGGACGACTGGGGTCTTCCAAGTATTTCCATATATCTGAGTTACTCAGTCCCTCATGCAGAAAATGTAACATTACTGTACTCTTAAACTTATGCCTAAATGTTGTGAAGCAGTATACTGCATGTTTCATAACATGCAGGAGGAAAAGGTTGTTTTTTTTCCCCCCACAAGTTTCATCACACAAAAGATCTCCAGAAGAAGTCGTCTTAGCTGAGTGTTATCAGCCACTGGATGTAGTTGCAGCATAACATTTAGTTTTTTGTGAAAGTCACTTTTTGGCCAGTATGATACTGCTTTACATAAAGCTTCAGTTATTTCTTAGACCTAATTTTACCTATATATTCTAAATGCATTTTGACTCACCACAGTGTGGAAAGCCCAGGTTTATTAATGATGGCTACATTCCACTTGGGGGAGCTCCTGCTTCTGTTCTCGCTGGTTCCCCTTCGTGGCTTACTGGGGAACATAGAACTGAGCTATCACTAATTCCGGCTGTGCTTTCGAAATGTCTGTGAAAAAAGTCTTATAGGCAACCTCTGCGTTCTTACATTTAGTCAGGGCGTGTGGATTTAGACTGTCTTTATGGAACCAAAAAGCGAGACAGATAATTTATCTAAGCCTTTAATGACATTTGTGTTGCAGTCTCTGCCGGTGTTGGAGGCCCGAGCCTGTGCAGCTGCGGGACAGAGTGGCCTGATGGCCCTGTATGAAGCCATGTTCACCCAGTACAGCACCTGTACTGCACAGGTATTTGTATATACGTCACAATAACAAGCTGAAGATGCTCCAGAAGTGTTATGTATTTTTTTGTTTCTCTCTTACCCTCGGCTCTTTCTGCTTCCCTCTATGCCGTCAGGTCCTGGTGACAAATCTGGATTTCCACGATGACCAAAAGAGACAGAACCTGAACAGCACGCTGCAGGAGCTGCTTCGCATGAACATCGTGCCCATCATCAACACCAACGACGCTGTGGTGCCCCCCCCGGAGCCCAATAGCGACCTGCAGGGGGTAAATGTGGGTACAGACAGCATGGGGGCGACGCTACTGTTGGTGATGGCAGCAGGGGTTGGCAGAGATGGTGTTTGTATCGTATTTACATGCACCATTCATTAACACTATAGCACTTTCTATCATCGAGACACATCCTGAAACACCTCTGCCACCCTGCACTCAACCATTAAGGCTTGGCAGGGAGGGGATGGATGGCAGTGCATGCAGTGTGGGAAGGAGGTGCAGGGACCAGGACTAACTTCTGGTGGTGGATGCCTCCTTTACACGCTCTTCTGCAGATTTTTTTTTTTTTTGCACATATAAAAAATCACAGATACACACCTAAAAAGACACTGTTTGGTATGTGATTGTCTTATGGCAAATTGGCAGAAAACAACCATATAATATTCATTTTATTATTTTGTTGTTATAATGAAAGTCTAAAGGTTTGAGAATAATTCAGGGCCAACTCCGCTAATGCTCTAGCCTAGCCGCGCTAGACAACCCACGGCAACGACTTTAATTCTCTGCCAGGGTGGGTCTAGTTACCCTCCATAAGGCTCGAGGCTGGATTCTCCTAAAACTGGCCGGACGAATCACCATGAAGTGTAGAGTCAGAAGGCGGGCGTAACTAAGTGACGACAGAGGCGCGACGATTCTGACAGAAACAACCGGAAACAACTAGCCTAGCCGCGCTAGACAACCCACGGCAACGAATTTAATTCTCTGCCAGGGTCGACAACAAAAACGACAACAGTTGTTGAGCTCCATTAGCACCGACTCTGAATAATCTTTCTGTTAACATGTCTGTAATATACTTGAGCTTCACCCATTGACTGTATAAATAAGGCTTCACCGAACTCCCACATCCTCTGATTTCCGGGCGCTCTAGGAGCCTATTCGTTGCGCTGACTGGTTGTATACCTACCCAATTGCTGCAGAGTGATTTGATAGACAACCTTTTAGCCCGCCTCCCTCCCTGTCCAGCGTGCCTAGACTCTTGTGTCTTCAGAGCATGGGTCTAGTGCGGCTAGGCTACTAATGCTCCCCTTATGTGCAGTACATGGTTACTGTAATAGGAAAACTTTATTGGATTTAAGTTTTACATTTTCCCTCCTGAGTTGCTAACGGTGGCATACAGTTGGACAGTACATGCTTTTTTAGATATGTCTTTTATTTGTTTTTTGTCAGCTTGAGTCTAGTCTTTTGGAAAAGGCTCGGGCTAGTCCATGGCAGATGGCTTATTTCCTGCCACTACGTTTTGTCTTTTGGAGCTTACATCAGCATTTCTCTGCTCCCGTAGGTGATCAGCATTAAGGACAATGACAGCCTGGCAGCGCGGCTAGCTGTGGAGATGAAGGCTGACCTGCTCATTGCGCTGTCTGACGTGGAAGGTATGTGTGTTACCACAACAACAGTCTGGGTCAGCTGTTAGGTAACAACACCATCTGTCTGCGCTCTTCACTGGGGGAAAAACATCACTCTCAGGGTCGACTGAGAGTCGTATGAGAAAGACAAACACAGACCTTCTGCCTTCATGTTTGAAGTGGATGCTGATGGGGTTAACACAAGGTGTCCATGTGCACATGAATGTCACAGCTGTGGAAGCCATTCAGCATCAACTGAAGAGGTTTTCTTTAAATATCAGACAAAATATAGTATAACATTTAGTCATTTTGCTTTCGGAAATGATATGATCAAGTAATAAAATGCTTGTTAGAAAGCTTTTTTTTTTTTTTTTTTTTTTTTTTTTTTTGGTGTGTCTGAACAATCTAGTTAATTTTTGTGCTGTTTATGAGCAGAATGCATTTTATAGGAATTTCCCTTTTTGTAGGACTCTACAACAGCCCCCCTGGAACAGATGATGCCAAACTCATTGACATCTTCTACCCTGGAGACCAACAGTCTATCACCTACGGTACAAAGTCCAGAGTTGGGATTGGAGGAATGGAGGCCAAGGTATGTTTAAGGTCCTCAGTCATTCTGTAAAGGAAGCATTTACTAACATTCAAGTTTGTTCATCAGCTGGGCAAAGTGCAAATTTGTGCCATTGATTTTCTCAAGTTTTTCTCAGAAAGTTCTACTTCAAAAACATTTTAAGGAGATTTAGTGCAGATGTCATAAACATATTGACGAAATTCCTATAAGCAAAGAAGTCGAGTTTTAAATACTTCACCTCCATTCAGCGTGCATGAATAAGGGAAATGTCATTGCATAGGTAATGTAAGTGCAAGACCTGAAATAATTGTTGTGCAAGGGCTCAAAACCACAGAAAAGGTTAACTGAGTTATCAGTTGGATACTAAAGTTACTCGGTTGAGATGCAAACAATAGAAAATCTTAATGTTTCAGCTTTCTGTGTTCAGTCAATCAAAATTTATTTATAGAGCACTTAACAACAACATAAAAGACCAAAGTGTTTTCTGTCAGCATGATAAAACAATACAATTTGGTTCATACAAAACCATAAAAATTTCAAAACCATGAAAACCATAAAAGCACGAAAGCCGTAAAACCATAATGTTTGAACAACAGATTTAGCTCCTAATAATTGGAAAGTCATTGCATTCAAGCATTGCTGTCAGCTAGTGTTCATGTGGCTTTGACAAATAAGTGCCCCATCCCTTCTTTAATGTAATGTAACCTGTTGTTATGGTGGGGCATTTAGGTTGAAGTTGTAACTCATCAATTTGGAAAAAATAAATAGGCAGACTTTAAAGAGACCCTCTTAATAGTTTACTTGTGAGTTTAAATCTGTGTTCCTTTGCAGGTCAAAGCTGCTCTTTGGGCGCTTCAAGGTGGTACCTCAGTGGTCATTGCTAATGGCACCAACCCCAAAGTGACGGGCCACGTCATCACTGACATTGTAGAGGGCAAGAAAGTAGGAACTTTCTTCTCCGAAATCAAACCTGCTGGTAAGTTTGTGTGCTAAATGATTTTTTTTTTTCCTGTCTCACATCAGTGTTGCTTTAGCTGCCATAAAAATGCAGCTTCTGTGGTTTTGGTCTGTCCTGTCTCTTCCACAGGCCCATCTGTGGAGCAGCAGACGGAAATGGCTCGTAGCTCTGGAAGAACGCTGGCATCTCTGCATCCAGACCAGGTGACTGATTGTTTTAAATGAGAATGGAAAAAGTCGTATCAGTTAACGTGGACAACAAGGACTTTAGCTTAGAAATGCGTTAACCCTCTAACCTGCAAAACCAGCCAGTGGAATTGAAAGGCTTATCTTTTTTAAGAGACAGAAATTACACCATTTATCTGACCCAGAAACTGAAAACAAAGAGTCCTCAGATATTCACGTTTCTGATGATTCTTGAAGTAATCATGTGTAAAACATGAATCTGTCAGGAAAAATTACCCTAATTAAAGTTTAAAGTTGGGGTATTTTATACAAAATCACTTTATTGTACAGTATTTGCACTAACCAGATTCTGTAAAGCAAAGATTTCTGTGCTCCTCAGCACAACTATTAAGCCATGAGTGACCGATAGTCGCTTGACAAAAATTAAGAGACTTTTCAGCTGAACTGCAAGCTGTGTTTACACAGAGCAGATAGGGCACGAATATGAAAACAAATTACAGACAGAACAAAATATAGCATAGTTGAGCTACAAAATAAATGTAGCAAGGCTCAAAAACAGTATACAGAGGAACAAGTTGTTTACATTTAGGCTGGTGAAATATCTTTCTTGATGTGCAGAGTCATGCAGGAAAGGTACAGTTTGTAGCAGTGAATTGCATAAAGTAAATTTATAGCATGTGGAGCAAACAGTTTTTTCTACTGGGCAATTACAACAAAAATATTGTACACGTTGATTCTGTGTTTGTTCATTTGTTTGTAAAGTAAGTATTCAAAGAAATTCTATTTTTTAGGGCCTTGTAACTTTTGTTGAACTGCACCAAAAACCTTTTTGTGTTCTCCCTGCTTCTAGACGTGGTTGTGTTGTTTTCATAGAGGTTCAGGACTTTATACTGAAGTGAAAAATAAGCCCACAGTGAGTAAAAGTGTGATGGGAGCAAAAAACGCCAAGAAACTGCTTGGGGTTCACAGAGTGAACACGGGTTCTAAACATTCATAATTTAGAATGTCAGTCCCATGACTACCCTATCAGTTACAGAGAAACACTGAACTTTTGTGAAGATATGTGCTACGTTCTGAGCCTGTTTATGTTTGGTTGGCTGTGTTGTCAGAGGAGTGAGATCATCTGCCATCTAGCAGACCTTCTGACTGAAAGGAAGGAAGAGATTCTGGCCGCCAACAAGACAGACATGGACCTGGCTGTCAGTGCAGGTAACAGAATGTCACCTCGAGTCAGGTGTGGAGGGGATGAAGCAGTGCAGAAGTCTTCACTTAGAAAAGTTTGCAGCTCTATTTCATGCTTATTTTTTAATGTTAACACTCAAATAACAAATACTTTGCAGAGGAAAATATGGACTAAATTCTTCGAGGGCAGTGTAGCTTTATTTAATCATAAACAATCAAAATATATTTAAGCTTCAGTATCCAGATAACAGAAAACATTACAGCTCATAATTAACAGATTTGCTTTAGAATTACCAGATTCCTGTCTTGCAGTAAAGAATCAAAGCTGTCCTTTCTGCATTTATATTGCAAAAGATATAGTAAAAATGTCCAAATCTTCAGTTGATCCATCTCTCCACCAGAGGGCGACTATCACACTTCCATCTCAGATCAAGAGTTTAAAGTCACATCACTTAATGGCCAAGTGTAACTGTGCTTTCCCTTCTTTCTATAGGTCATTTACCTTCAGCCATGATAAAGCGTCTCAGCCTCTCACCCGCCAAACTGAACAGCTTGGCCATCGGCCTGCGGCAGATAGCGGTGTCTGCCCAGGACAGCGTGGGTCGGGTGCTGCGCAGGACCAGGGTGGCTCACAACCTGGAGCTGGAGCAGATCACTGTACCCATCGGGGTTCTTCTGGTCATATTTGAGGCTCGACCTGACTGCCTGCCACAGGTATCTGTGGCACAGCACAAGCAGATCACACGTCTTGAACATAGAACTTTTTTTTTTTCTGCTACTTTTTCTTGATATACCTGCAGTAAATGTCACACACCCCTGCTGTGTTTTTTTTCTAGGTGTCAGCCCTGTCCATAGCCAGTGGAAACGCCCTTCTGTTAAAGGGAGGCAAAGAGGCGTCCAACACCAACCGTGTCCTCCATCAGCTCACCCAGGAGGCCCTTTCACTGCATGGGGTCACACAGGCTGTACAGCTGGTACAACAGTTTTTATATACCTTTATCAAAAGGCAGCACAAGCCTTATATAAACTCACAGTTCTGGGTGCAAATGCTTCACCTCTGTTAGGCCACCTGACCTGATTTTTGTGATCACATCCCTAATAAGTGTAACATAAGTGTCTGTCTGCTGTGACTGACTACCCTGCATTTCTCACAAGGTGAGCACTCGTGAGGAGGTGGAGGATCTGTGTCGACTGGACAAGATGATTGACCTGATTATCCCCAGAGGTTCGTCCCAGCTGGTGCGGGACATTCAGCGGGCAGCCAAGGGCATCCCAGTGTTGGGTCACAGCGAGGGAATCTGCCACGTCTATGTTGATGCAGACGCCAGTGTGGACAAAGTCATAAAAATTGGTCAGTAAATGCAATGCAATGCTATGTAAATTTCCCCTACATCTAAGTCCTTACTTGTATTTTTTCTACACCAGTAAACCAACAGCTCTCTTCTAAATGTTAACAGACTGTAGACACGACACTGGGAGACCAGTTTTGCCAGACATGCATTGTATTACAACGAATCGGGATATTTTTCCCTTCTAGTAAGAGATTCCAAGTGCGACTACCCAGCTGCATGTAATGCCATGGAAACTCTGCTGATCCACCGGGACATCCTCAGGACTCCACTGTTTGACCAGATTATTGACATGCTGCGGACTGAACGGGTAACATACCAAACACAGAGACATTAATCTGTATTCACTTTATCACAGTCAAATCAAGATATTTAATTGGAGTTGATTTTGAGCAAACCGTATTAACCCTCTAAACCCTGCTCGGCTTTTGTCGTATGTTTTCTCACTGTGTGGGCTCATTTTTCACTGTAATATGAAGTCCTGCACCTCTGTCTGTGTCTAGAGGTAGAGGCAACTCAAACATGTCATTTGCCCAGGATACCAAACTCATGCAGTAAGTTATTCAAATAGAAAAACAAAGGCAACATTTCTATCGAATAAAATTGGAAAAAAACTGGTATCAACATTTGTCCAAGTGCTGACAGGTGTTAGCAATACTGGAATAAAAGAGGCTCTACATACTATAAATATTTTATTATTTACATTTTTGCTTCCATCCTTGACCCTTGTCTGCAAAAGTCTGAATTTTGTCACCTGTTGGTCGCAGTGTAATCACTAATGGGCTCTTAGCCACTCTTGTTTTTTATAGAATTTTGTTACAGCAAAATGTTGAGATTTTTTTAGGAAATTTTTAAAAAGAGACTTCTGGAATACAGTTATTTTAGATGCAATTACTTAATTTTAGCTTATATTTAGTCATTTTTCCTGACAACATTAAAAGTCAAACATGATTGCTCCCAGGATTGTCAGAAAATTCTTCCTGTTTTTCATTTTTTTTGCTGTAATTGGTCTAAATCGTCAACTTTTTTTTTAATAACATGCCTTTTTTCAGTTTAAATCTGCTTATTTTCAGTTTGTTGTACTACAGCAGGAAAAAACTTTTTGTCTGGTGTCACTAGGTGAAGATTCATGCCGGCCCTCGGTTCGCCTCCTACCTGACATTCAGCCCTTCCGAGGCCAAGTCCCTGCGGACGGAGTACGGCGACCTGGAGTGCTGTATGGAGGTGGTGGACAGCATGCAGGAGGCTGTGGACCATATACACAAGTATGGCAGCTCCCACACAGATGTTATCATCACAGAAAGTGGTAGGTGGCACAACATCTTCCTGCATGTACTCTGTTGTCTTTTTTTTTTTTCAATAGAAAGTACATACTACCAATTTGCATTTTAAAAATGACAAAAAAAAAAAAACATACAGGAAAGAAGCGTACTCGAGTAATGTTTTAACATATCTTACCTCACCGTCACTATGCAGCAGCTGTCACATTTGCTAAATCTTGTCCCGCTCCATGCCTCTCGTCGTAAGTGTCTAACATTCATCAAGCTGTCCTTCTCACTCTGTTGAATTAATTTCCCCTCCCGTCTCACTTTCTGCCACAGCGAGTAATGAGCGGTGACACTTTGTTGTCAGCGTGAGTGCACACCCTCCCTTTGTGACTCCAGTGTAGTGGACAGAGCCCATTTAAAATGTAGAGCAGGTGATTACCAGTTTAAAAGACTTGTCCCTGTCATAACTTTGACTCGCGTTCAAACATGTTTCCGCCTTTGAAGTGAGCCATCACGCCGCGTCTTCCTAACTCGTTCTGATGGAAACTATTCAGTGCAGAGTCCACAGAGGATTTCCTGACTTAAGGTTGTGGCCATATTGCATGTGCACAGTGTTGCTGACTAACACGTCGCCCTTTTTATGAGGCGTTCATTTGGTAAGAGATTTTCAGGAATCTTGTGAAACCTTGACGCCAACTAAAGGTTTCCTGTAAACACCTAAGGAAAGAGCAGAATTGTGTTCATAATAAAAACATTACAATGTTTGTTTTTTGCACTTCAGTCTTGGTGAGCAATATTGACTTTGAGCAGCATTTTAAATATACAGGACAAAGTGTGCTGTTCATATTTCTACACTGAGGAGTATCTCACCTGCAGTGGAGGATGTCTTGCTGCCATCTAGTGACCACAGAAGGTACATCAATGAATTAAACTATTCATTCGTTTGTGTCAATATTAGTCAATATCAGAGTAGATGGTAGAGAGAGGGATAGATTGATAACTGATTGATACACCGGAGAGATTTGGAAATCAAGTTAATGTTGGATAGATATGCATAAAAGACAGAATAGGTAGATTTATTTGTACATGTACATTTAGACTGATAAGTGGTAATCTGTGAAAGCAGCTGGAGAAAAACCTGCCTTGGCTCTGTTAACAAATATAATGTTGGCTTTATGTTTGTACCTAAATGTGCAGTTTAAGTTGAAATGAGCAATTCAAGGATTTCTCCAGATGATACGTCAATATATAGACTTTTCCAAAATTTGTAGGTGTGTTTGATGGGTGGCTGTTCACGGTTCAACATGATTTAAGAGCACTGGGTGTGTCCTAAAGTTATGCCAATAGAGGTATTTGTGATTGCAATGGCAGCAACACCTGTAATTCTACTATGACATCCTCAGAATTCTGCTCTATATCAGTGCATTATGCATTATTTTAGCATAGTTTCTATGGTTATTTCTTCACTATGATGCCTATAAGGCTGTTCAAAAGTAGTGATTAGAAGCACAAAGTTATTGGTGAGTAGCACCAATGTGTTATCTTTCTATTGCAGAGGAGACGGCAGAGCAGTTTCTGCAGCAGCTGGACAGTGCCTGTGTTTTCTGGAATGCCAGTTCTCGCTTTGCTGATGGCTACCGGTTTGGACTTGGTATGTTTCGGTTTTGTCTCAGTAGCTTCTACCTTTTGTTGCTTGATTCTGAGTGAAATCTTCTTCTCATCGGCCTGTGTTTTCCTAATTCTATCCCACAGACATAATTGAACACTTTCTCTCCACACATGGTATTTTGTTTCTCATTATGACTCGCTGTCTTCCTTTCTCTGCCTCCAGGAGCAGAGGTAGGTATTAGCACAGCTCGTATCCATGCCCGAGGCCCTGTCGGCCTGGAGGGGCTGCTCACCACCAAGTGGGTCCTGAGAGGTGATGGGCATACAGCAGCTGACTTCTCGGAGCACGGCAACATGAAGTACCTGCATGAAAACCTGCCTGTCGGGCAGACTTTAGCCGGACAGAGGGACAGCAACTAGACCAGAGACTTTGACAGCTTTCACTTGGTCTCATCGTCATAAAAACTGTTTGTCTTACCCTCAGGATCTTGTTGAAGATGTTTAAACCTCTGAAGCACACGATCTGGAAAAAGTCACTCCTACACCGATTTTATATAGACGACCAGAACGATGTTCCTGAACAGTTTATTCTGTTGTTCAGGGACTGAGAGTTTACAAATGTTTCAAATTCTACCTCCTCTTACACTTGCGTATGAGTTAAGCAAGTCGGCCTAGTAGATTAATGTAGGAAGCTCGTGTTAATTAGGGAAACTGAGCAAGAGTTAACTAAGATTACTTTATATATTAAATATCACAGTTGTTTCCATGCAGTGTATCAAAGGTGCTTTTTACAATAATATGATCTCAGGACATAATTTCGGAAGTGACTTTATAATATTCCTAATCATCAGTAACACAATGTACTTGTTTCACAGTTTTTTTTGTGTTAAGCTATTTAGACTTTAGTGTATCTGTGATCACAGATCAGCAGAGATTCTCTACATTCTCTAAAATATGATATATTTTCTTTAATGTCATTCCATCCTCTCAAAAAGCAAGATTTGCTTTAAATGTAGAAATAAACTGAAGGCTCAGTTTTACTTCAGCAGATTGCATCGACTCATTACCCACAATGTTCTTATTCATTGTCCTGTAAGTGTTTTCTTTGTATAACATTCTTTTTCCTTTGTCAACTGTAATTCTAGGTTGAATTTTCTGTATTTTCCTGAATTTACAGCTATTTTAATATGACTAAGTGCTGGAATTAGGCATTTAAAACATGAGGAAGGTTATATTTTACCTCTTTTTAGCTGGTGTTTGCCATCTAATACACTTCTTGGGACAATCCCTTCTTACATTATTGAAATTAAAAAGAATATGCGATACACATACAAACCAGTCAGAAAATCTGTGATCTGTTGAATAGTAATGTAAGTGAAATCCACTCCAACTTGTATGCATCCATTTTTATTTCCTATTTTTTTATTTATTTATTTGATTATCGTTACAAGTTGTGCTCATTTTTCCATGCTTTGTTGCTTTCCTGCTTGTTCCTCGTGGCGCCCAAAGCCTCTGTCAGAGCAGGAATAGTAATTGACAAGCTGCCTCCTTCGAGCTGGAGGGGAGAATGCGACTGCTTTTAAATTAAGCTCTGTAACATTCCAGCCTCTGAGCTGCTATCTGATGTCTTGCAATGCGCATTTAAGGATTGGTTTTTGGTTATTTAATAGCAGCATTGTCGAATTAAAAAAAAATGTTGAAAAAGAATATTTGGATATGTTTCTTGCTTTTTTAAAAATTTTGTTGGCAGTTGAATTGTTGAGGATTTTTGCATGCATGTTCATCTCTGTCCTAGCGCTACTCTTTCTACTTTCACAAAGAACACAAATTAATGGGGAGGGGGGGTGAAGGGAAAAAAAAGTCATACTGATCTGAAAAACAGATGTCTAAAAAGGGCCTTTTTAAAGTTGCCCATAGGGGAATTCGCATTGCTGGAAGTGGGGCAAGGAAGATGGAAGACAATACTATAGAGGTTTAATTATCCAGCCATCAGAAATGAAAAGAGAGAAAAGGAGAACTGAGACTAATAATGGAATCACAGACTTATGTTCTGGGTTTCTCTGTTTCTTTTTTTTTTTTTGCCTTTCTCTTTTCTATCATCTAAAGAATTCATTCTCCAAAACGCACTACTTACCCTTCAATCAGCTTCCCATCATAAGTCCAAAGGGTTCAGAGATGAAGAGGGAGCCAAAACTCGGATCTCACTCTTTTGTCCTTTTTATGTGTGAAGCGATTGAAAATATCATCTAAATGACTTGAGGTAGAGATGGAACAATCTAGGGACATTGAGTATTGCCTCTTTGATGCATAGTGTTTTATAAAATAGTATTTTACCATATCTCATGGAACACAGTTGTTTGCTACAGTTACAGTAACTATTGAGGTGTGTGTGTGTGTGTACACCTATTTCAGTCTGCTTAACAGGAATGTTTTATTGTAAAATAAAAGGTCTTTACTTTAGGATACAAACTTAAAATTTCTATTTTACAGTCTGTTCTCATTTGGCATGTTATTATTCATAACTTATCGATAAACCGTGGTCCTCAGATCATACAAGTGCCAGGTTAAACCACAACCACAAGGGCTATACATTTATCTTAAAGCTGTGCAGAAAATTAAAAATGTTTATTTAATAGTGTTAAATTTAGAAACACTATTGTATTGCCAATTTAAGTTGGATCCTTTTTTTTAAATTGTTAAAATCATTCGGGTAACTTAGTAATTTAATTGAGTCAAGTAAATTATACTTCATTTTGTAGGCTTGTAACCATAATATGCAATAATATGCAGGCAAATTTAACAATGTATGGTTTAAAACTTTTTATTTCTTGGGTTAAGCTGGAGCTCAAATCTTATTTTACTGCTTCTGTTGCTTTAAATTTGTTGTATCCTTTTTGGGCATTTGACTTTTTCCTCTGTCCTGAAGATAAATACCACTTTATGGCTCCTACAAACATTTCTGAACACAGAGCAAATTTCAGTCACGTTTTAGGTAGAAAATGAAGTAAAAATGACTGTTTTGAATATTCCTCCACTGCCGTTTGTCTTTATGTGCAGCTTGGAAAGTTATATCCCTAAATACACATGACCACTGACTTGTTTTTTGTAGTTCTATGCTAGTCTAAAATGCTTTCACCCTGGTTACCATCTGAAGCCACTTCCCCTTATGACCTTAGTTTAACTTCCACTTTTGTCTCAGATCAGGCAACCTGTAAAATTTCCTCTCATCTCTTAGCAGGTATTGCCCCCAGATCATCGCTGATCACATTCCATGTAGCACCCTGTTGATGTTGTGTTGTCTTCTGGGCATTGTTGTCCACAGATATAAAAAAGATGATGAGGGCAAATCGCTGGACTTGTACAGCAAAAGCCGACAATCCTTTAATTGGACATTACTCAAGGCCAAAACTCATATTTCTTGTTATGCTTGATCTTAAGAGACTCTCAAATGCACTCCCTGCTGGGCTTCAAATTTTTTTGAATCAATAATTAATGGTCAAAGTTATTTATTCATGTGTATCTTTGCCAATTACGCAGCGTCTAATTAACAATTTCAATAATTGATATTTATTTCTAAAAGGGTTCAGTATCTTGGGCTGATGAAAAATGCATGAGCAGGGATGTGGACTGGGTTTTGTTTTTTGTTCTGAGAGAGCTTGATGCTCGGGGCTAATACCAGGCCACTTTGACTCCAACTCTTTGAGTTGGCACTGGCCTTGTGATGTGGATCTAATATGGGCATCTTTCATGGACCCAAAGCGCTTACTCTGTACCATGTGATCTCATAAAGACTCCAACATGCCCATCCTCAGATACCCTTTTTTGGTCTTTAATAGTGAACTTCAAAGAATAAGCTTCTCTTTCCTTGATAATATTTCTTTGTGTATGTGGAGCGACGATATCACGAAAAACTGGAAACTCTTGGTCTTTGCGAGGACCTCAGTGGTTACACTACTAACTCTGTGGCCTGATGAAACTAAAGTTCAATCACCATATTAAAAAGAAAAATATCTCTCAGATTTATGACAAGCCCTATCCCCCTGATCTTTTGATAGTGACAGCTGTAGTAGTCAATAGAAAATTAACAAAGGCTCCCTTTAGTTGACTTTCATCAAGTTTTAATTTATTGTGATTCCAGTAGGACAGGAGGTTGGGGACCGGCAAGGCAAACCATTTTGCGATGGAACAACCAAAGCAAAAAAAAGATCATCACTATTTATTGTGAGCGTTGCCTGAGCACTGAGTTGGGTGATAATTTTCCCCAGCAAATGCAAAGCAACCCAACAAAACCAGAACCCAGCATGAGACACACCACAACCCTCTTCATTAAAATGTATGAGGTTAAGGTTTGGACACCACAGTGTTGAGACCACACGAAAACAGTCTGCTGGCATTGGGGGGAACAAAAGGGTAGGAATCTTAAACAGTGGGGCTCGATAAGGTTAAAACAAACTGGCAATCAGTTGACCTCGGTGACACGTCTCAGAGAGCCGATGGTGGGGCTGGTGCTTCCCCACTCGCTGTGCCTCCTGTATTCTCCAGGGCGCAAGAAGTACTGGCGTCCCCTGTAATTGGGGTGTTCATGCAGCATCCAGTAGCCCTCCATGACATTGACAGAGGAGATGTCACGGGTGTGGAAACGCTCGTGCAGATCTGGGCAGTCATCCATTAGCTCCATATTCTGACCCCCGAAGTCAGACCGCTCGAAGATCTTCATCCTGTAGTTCCCATTATACTGGGGAAGAATATAATAATAGCAGCATTTACGGTAAACATTTGTTTAACTTTTCTACAACAGCAGTTAAGTAGAATAAATCATCCTGATCCAATGACCTGGTCTATAGTTTAAGAAAAAAAAAAGAGAAATGTGTTATATAACCGCAGCTACTGGCACTGAGTGGTCTCAGCAGCAGGACTAGGCTTGAGAACTAAATGATCCTAAACTGGCACTTTTACAGAAAAACCTTCTAGTGGGAACATTGCTATAAACAGGGTAGGGCATGAGTTGAAACTCACAGGTGGCACCATACGGCAGGAGCGGATGCAGTCATTGAAGCCTGCCCAGCGTTGGTAGTCGGGGTACTCTCCCTTGTGCAGCATGTACTGGTAGCCGCCATAATTGGGCTTCTCATAGGCCACCCAGCAGCCGCTCTCAACTTTTATCGAGTTACAGCGGCTGAAGTGGTTTTGCATCTCAGGGCAGTCGCTACTGCACTCGTAGTGACGCCCCTGGAAGTTCCTGTCTTCATAGAAGATAATCTGCACGTGACAGATGGTTGGACGTTACAGTACAACCACAAAGACAAACTAAAACACATACATATGACTTGGTACTTGGACTTATCCTTAAACAATAACAGCTTGAGCTTTGCATAGTTTCCATAACCACACCATTTGGTATTCTGAGCCAGGTATGCAAGTTAGTTTTATCTAACATAAGTTCTTGAATAGAATATTTGTAAGTGAAGAAGTTTAGAAAAGATGAGCTGAAGGGAGAATGAAAAAAATGTCCCAAATGATGCGCCAGAAGCAAAGTTAAATAAAATACAGTATAGCGTGTGGTATATTTTAATAAAGAGAAAGAAGTCTACAAAACTTTCTCAAAAGTTCCTGCCCTATTTTCACAGCAAACCAGCTCATTCAAATAATTACAGTTTAACAGAAAAGAAAGGCATGAGTATTCCTTATTTTGCAGCTTTTATTTTGCATGTTGTTTAATTTGATTCATTACAAATGTACATTCTTTTATGTGTCATGCAACATGGTAAAAAATCATTTAGAACTACTGTCTAGTACACTCAGAAATGGTTCCATTATCAGTTAAGGTTCATAGCATTTTGTGTTTAAAATCAATTCCACTGCGTTTTTAGTTATTTTACTTAAAACGAAAACTAGTGTACCACACATGAAATATTTTCCTTGTTGTTGCTGCATAGATATTAAATTTCATGCTTACCTTGCCCATTGTAACTGTGTTAAGTTCAGACCAGACCAGATACTGGGCTGTATCAGACCTCTTTATAGACCCTGCTGGGATCAGTGCTTTGCAAACGTGAAACAAAGCTTTGCCGTGTCAGCACAGTGTGCTCTATAGACTGCAGAGCACTATAGCTGCAGCAGCTGCTTTGTCTCTGTCAAAGCTCTGTCTGTCTGTCTATGAAAAATACTGTACAAGTGCATTTTCTCAAAGCCTTACAATAAGAGTTGCAACATGTGCCTTTATTTGGCGTGAATGCCGGAAACCTTACATGCAGACTGTGTAGATGAACAGAGCAGTGAGCAGAACAGATTTGGTTTGTTTCTATAGGCGTTTAACAGCGACATGGTTCATCAAGCAGCTTTTCTGAGTTGGACACATAACAAGGAGCATTATTATACGACATGTTTGTATGTTGCATGATTCAAATAAGCTCACCAAGTGTATTATTATTTTAAAATTACATGTTTAATGTTAAGTTGCGCATAGATAGACTTTACATCTGAGTCCTCATCCTCCTGAAAGAGCCCACCATGGGGTTGTGGCAGCCCCAGTCACCACAGGCCCTGTACTCTCCAGGACGCAGGAAGTACTGGCGTCCCCTGTAGTTGGGATGCTCGTAGAAGATCCAGTAACCCTCCATGACGTTGGCGGAGTAGATGTCACGGTAGCGGAAGCGCTCGTACACGTTGGGGCAGTCGTCCATGAACTCCATAGTGTGTCCCATCAGGTCAGGCCTGTTGTAGAGCCTCATCCTGTAGGATCCTCTATACTGTGTGTGGAAAAAAATGAGAACTTAATTATTATGCTGCCTTGGTAGATTCAAACCCCAGAGAGCACTTCGGTAGAGCTTTTCTACACCAAGCCAATTTTTGAATTCAAGTGAGTACTTGCGCTACTTGGTTTCTTTAAGTAACTACAAATGAGAATGAGCAACAACTCTTTTGGAGCATGACTGAATTAGATTTTTTTTCCCCTGCCTAAACTGCCAGAAACACTCAATGTGACTAACAGAATTAGAGTGAAGGCACCAAGTCTTATGGGGGGTTTATCATATTCTTTTTAAAGGCTTGACTGGGTCTCCTTGTGGGCCTTGCAGCAGAGACTTTTATGTTATGACCTGCGCGAGTATCTGTAAATGACATCAAAAAGCTAATGATTGACACTCATTTCTAAAGAGGCATTTGATGTACAAGGTGGGGGTGGGTGGGGGGGTAGCTGGTGGTGGGGGAGGCACCACCGATCCTATCTGTCTGTTTGATTGACTTACAGGAGGGAACATCTGGCAGGAGCGGATGCAGTTGTTGAAGCCCATCCAGGTGTTGTACTCGGGGTACTCGCCGGGGCCCAGGATGTACTGGTAACCCATGTAGTTGGGCTTCTCGTAGGCCACCCAGTGACCGCCGCTGACACGGATGGAGTTGCAGCAGTTGAAGTGCCTGAAGGTGTCCATGCAGTCGCTGCTGCACTCCCAGTGGCGGCCCTGGTAGTTGCGGCCCTCGTAGAAAATGATCTTGGGGAGGAGAGAGAAGCATGTATCAATAAAGTTTGTCTATATAGTTGTCATGCTCGTGAGTAGACTGTAGGGGACACTGCTCTCCCTTGAACAAACTCAATTACTTTTCATGGGTTGTTTGACTTTACAACAATCTTCAGTGCTGTATGTTAAATTCATGATTATCCAGTCTGGATCCACAGTTGACTTCCCAAATTTAACCCTTTGATGCACAACATGGGTCAGAAGTAACCCATATTCAATGGAAAATAGGGATCTCTTGACCGATGTTGTGCATCAAAAGGGTGAGGAATCACAGATAAGACTTAGCAATCCAGTCTATAATTCCTATTTGCACTCAAATTAGCACTTTTGCTGCCCTTTCCCCCTCCTTTTCTGCATTTGTTTTCCTTGTTTCAATATATGACCGATGTTCTCAAACTGTACCATTTTCCTGCCTAAAGCTGATGCCTTTCTGCATGTGAGTTCATACCTTTCCCATGGTTGTAGGCCTGTGGATGTTTGCGCACTATTGCCCGAGACACCCTTGCAGGTCCTTTTATACTCTCCCACCAATAATGAGGCCTCTGACACATCAGGAACTACTACTCTTTACCTTTTCAGATGCCCTTTTGTCCGACAGCCCGTGTGGAACTTATCTCCTGTCTGCTAGAGTTTACCTATAGAATTGACACCGCCCTCCTAAAAAAATGAACGCCACACAAGTGCTATTCTGTGTTTGCATGACCCTTGTTCCGCCATGACCTTGTGATGCATGCAGCCCTTTTGAAACAAAACAAAAGGCCCTTTTTGGTATGTGGCCCCCCAACAACAAAGCGGGTTAAAGTGTACATTGGCTTAGGCCACTTTTGAGGGGCACTCACTCAAACTAGTACTTGACCAGCTTGTGATTTTAACTTTACGTCTTGATTGGCTTAAAAAAAATCATAACACAGTAGCTCCACTTTCAGTCCTGATTTAGGTGAGTCTCTCCAAGTGGCCACAGTTTAATAATTATAGTGTTAAAGGAGAATTGAGTTGATACTGTGGACTAAGTTGAGCTTTTGTGTTGATATAATCTACAGTGATCTGTTGTCTCTTTCTGCTTCCATAGCCTGCAGTTGTACTGTGATGCCAGACGGGACTGGTCTGTTTGCACATGTACAGACAGAACTGCTCAGTCTGTATGTGTGTATGTTTGTGTGATGTAAAAGGAGGGGTTTTGGGGCATCTGTGTGTTTGAGTCTTTGTATAAAATGATAGATGTTTGGACTTGAGTCTTTGGCTTGTAAGCATAGCCCAGAGCTGAAGGGGAAAAGGCCAGAAAGAGTTGCCGCCATGTATTGTGTTCCCAAAGCCCAGCTGATGCCAGAAAGGTCAGTCCCATCCTTTAGCCTTTCATCGGGATAAAGAGCTTTTTGCCCTCTCTCCACTTTGTGTGCTTTTTGCCGCTTCAACTGTGTAAAAAGGCTAATGTTTTCAGAAAGCACAATAGCCATTTTGTTCCTGGGCAAAAACACTGCTACCCTGGTAGTAACATCCAAAGCCATATGACACTGTTTCAGTGCTAAGAAACGGCGTTGATAAGCTATCGCTCCTTTGATCATTTGATCGACTTGAAACTCTCGTAGGCTTCAATAGGTTTCATGTTTGAAGCGCCACTCTTTTTCTATGACACAAGTAGACCGTTGATATCCTTTCATCACGCTGTGCAGTGTAATTGCTGCAGATTATCAGATGGGATGTAGTTTTGTTTTGTGAGTTTCTGGAGCAAATATTTACTCCGGGAGGAAAGGTTTTTATCAGAATATATAAGAAACAAATGTTTAGGTTTCCCTCATGTTCACTGATTAATAATTTCTTTCATCTTGCTTATTAGATGTGAAATCTTTGAACTTGGGAAGCAGAGTGACAGAGAAGTTCTGTTTAAGCTCTGACACTGGAATACAGTTGCAAGCATTTTTTTTTGTGCTGAGGTGTCTGAGCTGGACTCTATCTGCTCCCCGGCAGCTGCTCTGACCTTTGACATTTGCATTGAGAGAAGCGTGTAGCTGAGGCACAATACAACGTCTAAACCAAGAAAGAAAAGAGCTGATTGCCACTGTCGTCATCGTCTTTGTTCTCATTGTCATCACTGAGGAACATCAGCTAACCCTAACTCATTAGCCGGGACCTTGGCTCTCTCCATGTCTCTGTGGCTTCCAGAGGGGAACCTTGTTTCACAGGATCTCAAATGATCATCTTTAGCTGTGCTACAAGACATCTCCTCCCCACCCTGAAGGGAAACTAACATCACAGAGGCCCTTGCCTGCTTTCTCAGTTCCCCCCGGAGGAGAAGAAAGCTACCCACTGTGGAGCATTCCACCCTTCATCTCAGAATGATGGAAGAAAAGGAAAGGAGAAGGGAACAGAGTGGGGGGCTAGATTCGCAGCTCCATTGTGTCCGAGGATCTCATTGTGCAATCTGTGTAATCGCGTGGGAGATGACGACACTATTAGCCTGCAGAATGACTGTCATTTGGGGACCTCTGTGATTGATGTGCACCCCACAGAGAGAGGAGAAACTTTGACAGATAGCAACCCCAGCACTAGTTAACTTGCAACCTTTTTCATCTCTCCAGCTTCCAAAAGAAAAATCCATTCGTGTGGCTGATACCTAATTAGAATGTGAATGTGCAATTCACTCAGTAAAACATATTGCAGGGCCAGCGGAGACTTCTTTCAATATAAAACAAATCATATTCCCTTAATCCGAACCGGGGTCTCTGTGACCCCGCTATATACAGTAAGTCTCACCCCTAAAATGTTTGTAGGGAGAGATAGGAGAGCAGCCGTGCTTGCAGAGCCTCCAAAGTGCTCTTTTGCAGAACAGTCATTACAAAAACACTATGGTACTGAGGTGTAAACAAGGGGTCTATGTGAGTTTTGCTCCTGAGAACTGGCTAATCTGGTGCTGAAAATGTGGTATGATGGGAAAGTGCTTGCCAAAAAGCCTCCCACGCCGGGAGTAGAATGAGGACCTCTCTTTTGCTGAGAGATCATCCTCTCCATTCTTTCTGTCAGAAAATCTCCAGGCATCCTCCCTCTCTTGTCACTGCCAGCGCACAGGCTCTATCGGGATTGCCAGACGCAGGAGCCACTGTGAGCCCGTGCCAGGGCCAGGATTTACCGCGATGCGTCTGATGTGCTCCATCTTTTTGCTGGGGGATAATTAAAAGAGGAAATGGTGTTGGAAGAACAGAGTGGAAAAAGCAGGAGGGAGGAGGGAGGAAGGGGGGCTTGGACCGAGCAAATGGATGCAGCTGTCAATTATGTGAATTGTTGATATGTTTGTTTTCCTTTCTCTGAGATTTTTTTGTGTGTGCGCGTTGAACTGTTCCCCCATCAGGATTTAGTTTTAAAGTTTGCCGTAAATCTCCACTCCGTACATGTAATTAAAAACATTTATGCTAATTAAGAACTACTCTTAGCAATGAAATCACCGCAGAGATTTTCTCTCAGTTTGAGTCTGGTGGACCTGCAGGTGATCAATAAGGTCCAACTGTGAGAGTGAAAAAAATCCTTAAAGAACTACTGTATATATGCGGCTATATTATTTTAGACTTTATACAAAAAAGTTGCTCTTATAACTAGAGATCCCACACTTTACGACAAAGTTCTACAAAATTTTCTCCTAAATTTAAAGTTTCAATAGCATGTCTAAATTTGAACTTGTCTTGCAACCACCAAATTCTTGAGCAAGAAGGATTTTCTTCATATATCCAGAAAACCTGCACTTTTCAAACCACCGAGCATCTTCCTTTATTTGCCTGAATCAATTTGAGATGCTCCACCATGCAGCATGACCCAAACTCTGTAAAAAAAAAAAAAAAAAAAAAAAAAAGAAGAAGCAGGACAACTCCTTCGTCTCTCAGCAGACACACCGGGGGAGTGATGGCTTTTAGCTGCTCTCACTCCTCATCTTCCGCGCTCTGTTTGACGTGGCGTGTCTCCCCGTACCCCAAGCTTTAAAGGTTTAAAGAGCAACTTTTTTTCCACCCTGTAATCCAGGTGGCCTTTCAAACAAGTCACGCTGTTTACTGACACATGACAAAAAAGTTCAACCCCCTCTCATCTCTCTGCTTACAAGACTGTAACTCACCTCGGCGCCTTGGTAGTCATTCCTCCAGAGCGCCCCTGAACAAACAGAGCCTCGGCGAGAAGGGGCCCCTGCCTTTCACCACTCACTAAATTTGTAATAAGATGTGATGCTGTGTTCACTTCTTCAAATTTGTCATCAAGCAAATGTGTTCTGACAACAGCTAGTGACAAGTGCACCAGAGGAGAGGCAGCAAATCAGCTTTTTCACACCGCATATCAATTATTGATCATGTTGCTCCCCCCCACCCCCCCCACCCCACCAAGTAGACACCTTGTGAATAATGAAATACATCAATTTAAAAAATAAATAATAAACCGGGGTCGGCTCCATTGTTTGCAAAGCCTTAAGAGCTTGATTGACTGCCTGCACATTTTCCTCGTTGGCAGTCAGGCAGATCAAAGGAGCGGTTCCTCTTATTGCCCAAGGCCACTTGCAATTTATTTAGAGGAGCAGTGCTGCTGTCCCAGCAGGTAACATTATTGGCAGAGACACTCGGATAATCATAGCTTTTGAGGTGCCTCTCAAATCCCACCTCTGCTGGCTCTATCATGGCCATGGCACACGAAACACACGCATATGATTTACAAAAAAAACCCTCATTATTATAGTTAAATTAAGCGCGGTAGATAAGACTACATTAATATCCTCGTGTGTTAGGAATCCAGTTGCTCAAAGGCCAGTGACCTTAGGCTGACCTAAATGATGTTCGGCTTATATTGGCTCTGGCTGCCATATGTCAACATTTACTGGACTGAATTTTCTTTTCTTTTTTTACTCCAGAATGGAATTACTTTTTTGACTTTCATACATCGCACTTTTCTTGCATAAATTACTTATCTTAATAGCTTCAACTTCTCACATATTGAAACATTAAGCACATTATCTAACAAATCCCCTTAACAATCTGTATACTTGCAGAGAAATATGTGTCAAGAAGTTACCTAAAATATAAATGTTTTAAAAAGCATGTCCAATATGTTGAATATGTGGAATTGAATCTATTCAAGTGACATGTAAAATGACAAAAAGTTCTAAATATTGCCAGGATTATGATGAACAAATAACACTGAATTTTTTATTCCAAATTTTGTCTTGTGGTGTTCAACACCTTTGATTTTTTCAGAGGCTTTTGTATGCATCACATTAATAATACACAACAGAGGATGCGTTTTTTTTGTCCGACACACTCGTCTGCTAAGGCACACAGTTTAAAATAATATAAGTCTTAGATCACTTTCCATAGACTCAGTTAAACAAACTTATTGTAGTTATTAACACTTTTATATTTTGAACATTGTAATGTCACTGCTGCAGCTCGGCAACGAGAAGCATTTAGGTTCTTAAAATCTAAAGAGATTCAGTTCATGTGATGAAGAGATATTGTCAGTCTAACAATCAAGAGGAAAGTGAAAAAAGTGTTGATTCTAATTTCTATTTTAATGTAATGTAATCTAGACTTAGTCCTATAAGAGCAGCCTTTTTGAAGGGTTGAATATAAAATGAAAGCTGTGGAATTTATGTGAATTAATTATATCTTATTATGAAGTAAATTGATAAGATAAGCTGGAAAATTCATTGAAATATTCTTGTATTTAAAGAGGCAGCTTTATTTTGAAAAAAAATCTTATTAAAGAAAATTGAACCTTTATTTTGATTATTTCAGCATCAGTTAGAAATCAGAAATGGTCTAAATAGTGACACCAATCAGTTTTAATACCAAATTATGAAAAATGTAACCTTGCAATGATACAAGAGTTTATGTTTACAGGTTCAAATTTAGATCTTTCAAATTAATGCCAGAAATATATTGCGATTGCGGGTGAACATTGAATGTTTTTGTTGATCCTCCATGTTTTGTTTATTGTTTAACTTGCCTCAAATGTTTTCAAGGAGATTTTAATTTAAGTGCATTTGTTGTTCCCGCATGCAGGACAAAAATTATTATGTGAAATTCCTGCATTTTTAAACCTTTTGCTCAGATTTTAAGGAAATTTCCACTTGTTTCGTAGCTTTTAACTGTTAAAACTACATACAGGCATAAAGTTGTTCATTCTGTTCCACCAGTACATTTCAATTCACTCATTTTGTCTTCACAGTTGGCCAGTTTGAGCAGACGTCCCAGTTAATTTGCCAGCCGGCTGCAAGCACTAGAGGAGCACTAGAAGCCAAAGCATGGTCTGTCTGCAGGGTGGCTGTTTTAAGTTCTTATACCATAGCCATATCTCTGAGCTGCTTGTATGTGTGTTACTTGCTTGCATGATACATTTGTAGGTGAGCTTGAACACGCATGTATATAGACACGGGTTAGGTGATGGCACGGATTCACGTGGTGCAGCTCCGTGTTTGTCGGATGCCACAAGCTCCCCGTCTGTACTGACGCCTATCAGTGGTCCGACATAGCTTTACCAAGGGAGAAGTTTAAAAAATCAACTAACAGGCTGAGATGACCCGTGTTCCCAGCACACATGCTGCTTGCCACTTGTTGTAGAAGCAAACACGCACAACACTGGCTGCACACACACACACACACACACACACACACAACACACACACACACACACACACACACACACACAACACACACACACACACATTGCAGAGTTGTTTCACAATGTTAGTTTAAACAAACTTAGACACATACACACACACAAGCATGGTCAAACAAAGTCTCAGACAGACAATGAACAGTTAGCTTTGTAGCAGTTTCAAGCCAGGTGTGTTTTGAACGCAGATGTGGACGCTGACTGAAGGATCAGTGCACAAACTGCAGGACTGCAGAGATGGCAGTTCTCCCATAGGTCTGGCACAGCCCGGGCCTTTGTGCTCTACCCCATTTACACTGTTCATTTTAGCCATGTTGAAGAGGTGGCGGTGGTCTGTGCCTTGTGTGCTGCGACGGGTGATCATTTAAAAGTACACCCTTAAGCCTGTATGTGCACATTGTTCTCCATATGGCATCCGGACACAGAGTCTTTAAAGGATTTTTTCGGTGCACGCGGGACACTGGAGTAAGAATCTAAATTGAGTTGTCCATTTTCTTGTTAGTATTGGAAGCTACACATCTGAGATTTATGAATTCCACAGAACAGGCTTATCTCAGTGGCAAAGCGCTGGCCTCCATTTCTACTGGGAATTATTGCACGAACATAAAGCTCAGGTATGCGAGATGGAATCAAGCGTGTTATTAAGATTCGTGCGCAGTTGTTTTGTGTTGAAGGATGGGGTAGCGAGATGCATAAGAGGCTTGACTTGATCTGAGCGAGGCCTCGGAGGAGCAGCAGAGAGGCGCTTGCTGCTGCTGTCCCTGGACTGCAGCGAGAACGGGCCCTCAGCAGAGTCCCTGGAAGACCGAAAAGCTCCACTCAGGGGAGTTTCAGCCAAATTAAAAAACAATGATACACTACGGGAGAAACTAATGCCAGTTCCCATCATCAAGACCCACATTCTTCACTGTTTTGCTTTCAACTTTTTGGTTTTTTTCTTCTCTCTTTCCCCTCTCTGTCTCTGACTCTCTTTCTCTTTTCCCTCCGCACTGTTGTTTCTAGTTTGTTTTCCATCCGTACTCCTCTGGCTGTCGCCGAGCGCTACAGCCACTTTCAAAGGCTCGGCTGTCACGCGCCGCCTTTGAGTCCCGTTTGAAATTTTAACGTACATGTTGTCAGGGTGCCGTCAGGAGTGATTGACAGGTCCGTCCCAGAGCAACACCGGGCTTGGCAGGCTGGCTGTCTTTTGTCAGAGGCAGCCGAGGAGAAGCAACAAAGGAAAGGAGCAGAGGAGGAAAAAACATACATAAATAAAACAAAACTGCTCTTACCCATTTCTCAATAAAGACCAAATTAGATTAATCTTAAGGCAGAAGCAAGGCAAGGCAGGCAGTTGTGGAAAAAGACTTGATATTTTTCTCTGGCTTTGTTCCCTGCCATTGATGGTGCACTGCTTAGACACCCTCTCAACAGGACACCAAAGGCAGCACAGCAAGAGTTGTATAAAGAGCCAGCTGTACATATTAATGTTCATTATCAACTCCCTTCAATGCAGAGAAATTCCAAAGCAAAGAGTTTGTCCTGGACTCACCTTTATTTGAGACTGTAGATGTGATGTTTGCGGCCTTGTCAGCTGCTGTGTTTTAAATAAAAACAGGTGACCTCTTGGATCTGGTGGAAAAAATACAAAAAAAAATCCACTTTTTAAATTTTTTGACAATGTTGACTCAAATTTTCTGTATTTTAAAGGTGGATTTGAGAATTAATTTGATGCTTTTTATGAAATCGCAATAACGTATATGTGAGAGACTGAGTTTGATCAATATCGAAGACAGCTTCGGAGAGATCTGGAGGCGCAAAACTGTCTCTTCCAACTCCCCTGGTGCGATTTAGCAGCTCGGAGATGGAGGAGAGTGTGACAACACAAACCTCCATCCTCTTCCTCGCCTCTGTTTCCATCGCCAGCAAAAACATTTTGTTCAGAAGCCAAAGAAATACACATAGCAATATTGTTCATTGTGATGTATTTGCTAGATATTTCACTCCATGCTCCTATTGGATCTCTTAAGTAATTACCTTTTCCAGACTATTGTGAAGAACTGCATGTGGCTGTTGTATTCTCTCAATTACAGGTCAGCTTAAACATTTGCAGAGATGTTGTAATTTCCTATTTGAAGATAAGTCGCTGATTACTCTCTGCCTCTTTAGACAATCCAAGAACAAAAGTGCAAGATAAAAATATTCAGTGAAGCGCAGTACTTTGAGATTCATATCAGCTGTCAGCGTTGGGGTTGCAGGGCAGTATAGCTGGGCTCGAGGCCCACTGTAGCAAGCAGCCAGTCTGCTAAAGTGTCTTTGAGCAAGACACTGAATCCCTGCCAGCTCCAGCCTGATCTCTGACCTCCCCGTGCAGCGAGCACAAAGCACAAAGAGGCTCTCTCCGAATAAAATCAAAAATAATGAGAATAGAAATGTAGGTTCATGTGAAAGTTGCGCCGAAGTTTTGTTTGAACGATGCAATAGAGCAGTAATGATTGATTCAGTGGTATACATAAAATAAGGGCATTAACAAAGTCTCAGTGCTTTGCAAATCAAGGACGTCAACATCCCATCTCTCTCTTCGTGGCTCGGTGTGAGGGGAGTTGAGTAACATCAGCCACAGGAACTGGAACAGCAGCATTACAACTGTACAACCCGGAGTCGAACAAGCTGTTTCTGTCAGTCTGGGTCATTGATCGCGCCATGAAATCCGCACACCCCATATTGAAATGTAAATACAAGACAGTAGAGCGAGGGGTGCTGCAAAAGACCTTGAAGCAATTTTAGATCTAAAACTGACCGTGAATTGAGGGAAACGCTTGTTTCAGCTGAGTTCCACGAGGGTTACTTAGAGTGAAATGACTTAATTTTTAAGCTCCAGCATCTTCTTGTACATGAAAACTTCTTTTTTATGTGTGCTTGCTCTGTGGTGCAATCTGCCAATTAAATAATTCCCCAGAAGTAGGTATTTTTACAGTTCCATTTATTTCAACCACGGACTTGTGTCAACAACTATAGATTTGAATCAGGGGGGAAAGTGTAAGCCTTGTAAAGAGCAAGGGTTTTGCTTGTGTGGAGTACCGCACATGATGGGATGAGTGACTTCCACTCACTTGCTGAAAGGTTAGGCTTTTCCTTTTGCCGGTATCTTTTTAAAAGAAAACATGTCTGCTGTTTGATAACTGCTTGACATTTGACAGTCTTTTCAGACCAATCAGACGAGTTTTTTTCATTTTTTATGTTAGCCGTCTGGAGGAGCAGCAACAAGGAAAAAACATACAGTATTGTCACTTTCCTCAAGCCTTTCAAAGGCGGTCTTTCGCCACAGCTATCAACATCAGATACCGCGGGTGCTGCGCTCATTTTTTTCTTTCATTTGTGTTTATTTTCTCTTTTTTTTGGCCTAACCCAGTCTGCGGAGACCTCATCGCTACCATCAGAGCTGAACTCAAGAAAAATCACTTTCCAGTGTCAAAAGTGTCAACCACCTAACCTTACTGCAGCATCGCCACATTGTGACCTTCTCCTCTCCTCTTCTCTGCAGCTCTGAGAATCTGCTCAGCTGGTTGCACTGAAGCACTGTGTTTTGTTCTCTGTGGGGCATTGTCGCTATATCTTTCTTTATAGTTTCAGAATGTGTTCTACTGTAAATTATCAACTGTATGTTATCTTGGAGGAAAAGTGAAGAGCTAGAGGGAAGCAACAAAGCCACCAGTCTCTGTGGTTACATAATTCATGTCAGCCATATTCAAATAAAATTTATCACATTGTCAATCATCGCGAAGCAAACGTGTGTACGGGTGTGTATGTATATATGTGCGTGTGTGTGTGTGCGTGCAAGAGCGCAGATAACTCTGAAGTGATAAATTAATAACGTCCTACCATGGGAGCATGTGAATGAGCATGTTTAGTCATTCTGTTTGACAACAGAAGGAAACGGCCTATTCCATGGGGTAGAAATCAAATTTCACACTTTTCACAGATATTGTTCCACCCTCCAAATGTTTAAAATATGGAGTCTTGCTCTGGCAGGGAAGTGGCTCAAACTGTACTTTGCACTGAAGTAACTTTTGTTTGGCCATAAACCAGGAGAACATTCTCTCAAGGAGAAAACAGTATGTGGTCTGAATGCCCTTGGTTTGAGATGGAATAGTTTATGGAAGGAAAACATCGGTTCATGACTTCTGACTAAACCAGAGAACCTTGAAAATAAAGATGCTGAAATATCCTTGTTTATATTTTTGTACGCCATCATCTTTCCTTTTTGCTGTAATTTCAAGGATGGTTTTTTTTTAACAAGCAATCTTACTGTAAATATTTTTTGGGGGGACTTAGCAGAGTTTAAATTTCTTTTTAGAACTATAATGAAATGGTAAACAGTTAAAATGAAGAGAGAAAATAGTGATCTGCTTAATCACACACACCCAAACAATGCACATGTCTTCAGTGCCAGCCGGCCCACACCTGCTCTCCAGTAATCTGCGCCTCTTTATGACTTGTCTATAGAGGAAGATCTCCCCGAATGCATAGACTTGAACATGTGAGGAGTGACTGAATGGATGATTAAAAAAGACTGAGACACACAGACTTCTCCACTGATTTCGGCTCTGAAGTCAGCCAGCCAGGTGTCGAGTGTTTGGGAGATATCGTTTGAAAAACTTGTGAGAGACGGAGAGAGGGAGTGACTGATTGAGACTCTTGAGCGATTATGAGCAAGAACAATGTGCCACAGATAAACAAGCCCTCACATCTCAAAACTGGAAGTCTAAAATGTTGAACGTTTGAAAGTCTCTCTTTTTTCTCTCTCTCTCAAATAAGACGAGCCTCCCTCTCATCGGCGTGGAAAGCATGTGTTTTCAGCATGTGTATCGGCACAGACAGCCTACCACCATATGCACCTTCTACCTACTCCATTCTGTCCTGCTTTCGCACAAGCGCAGCGATAGAAGCGGTGCTGCTGTCTAAACGGAGGTATGCCAAACAACTCATTCTCTTTTTCCCTTTCGTTTCCTTTTGTGTAGGGCCAATCTGACCCTGTCTTGCACCAGGTGTGCATTTCCTTGATCCCGCTCTCCTTCAACCCTCCCCTTCATATTTACACCCCTGCCGCCCGCAATGAATGATTCACTTGGAGAGGCTCCCTTCCTCCATCAGAAAGCTTTGCAACTATACACTACAGCCCAGCCTCCATTTCTCTGATCTCACTATGTTGTGTAACGCTTGAAACACCCTTGCGTTCTCGTACTTGTTTCTTTTTTTTCCACGCTCCCTCTCTTGCTCTTTCTCTGAGTTACATTCAGTATTGACTGTTTATGCTTTTTAATGTTGTGGAGAGGGCCCGGGGCTTGCGGATGGGGGAAAAGCGCTCTTCTTGACACACTTACGCCCCCGTAGTGAACTCTAGCTCCCAGCACTCTAGCAAGTACACAGACCTTCTTCTTTTTCCTCTCCCTCCCTTCTCTGTCTCTTTCGCTCCCTCTTTCTTTCTACAACTGGGAGCTCCTCTGAACATCAGCACCCCGCGTTGCTCCACTCCAAAGATCACCTTATGGAAGATTAAGATGCTCAAATGCTCAAGCAAAATATTTACACAATAACCCCCCCTTTGCATCAAAGTGGAGGCAGTGGAGTTGAGTGGAGTGATCTCAGGAGGGTGTTAGAGGGCACCAGAGAGTGCAACAGTCACCTCTGAGCAGAGAAGGCCTCGGTCAAACCTGACAGAGAACAAAAGTGATCTCTCCATCTTTAGGTCCTCCATGTGTCTTGCATCTGTCAGCCCACCTTCAGATCCCCTTTTGACTCATACTCTCTTTCACACACTTACTTTTACCGATCGATAGGCTGAAATCTCTCTAGCCCAGTTGTGATGAGGAATGACTACCACAGATGATGCTTAATATGAACACGCAGACTTTAATAGTTTATTTGTCTGCTGGTATATTTAACTCACTTTTTATCTTATCTGGCTGCCAGAATATATTTCTTACTTCATTTTGTGTGGGTATTCTCAGTAGAACGGTGTAGAAATAAACTGCAGCATGCATATACAACGAACAAGACAATGCCAGACCAGGGAGCCATATGTTGCCTGCTGTAGGCAGTGCGGGTCAGCCAAGTGTCTTGAATAAGTCTCTGGTCTCGTTCTGCACAGCTGCACGGCAAACAGGATCTCGATTCAATGCAAACTGTCGTCGTGCGCCTGCAGCTAATACAGAGCGACAGCTAGCTGCTCGCTGAAAGGCCGACGTCTGCTCTTTGTGTCGCCGCTGATGCTTGTGATGGCCATCTCCACAGTCTTCAGTGGGTGTGGGAAGCCTATGTATTATCATTGGATTTTCTTGTGTGTCCCTGCCGCTTTGATATCCAGTGATTGACTCCTCACTGGCATTTTCAAGAAAAAAAAAAGGAAACTTCAAGTCCCGCTCATCTTTCAAGTCTCGTTCATCTGCTTAAAGAGCATTTCATGGTCAAAAATTGCATTCAGGCGCCTCTTGTTCTAGAGGCAGCCACTAATAGAGTCGGTTTGAAGGCTGTTTGGAGTGTGTTTAATGAACACTAGTACACAGTCAGATCCATCAGTGCTGGCTCTTTGGCGGTGACAACCAGATCCTGTAAAGTCGATGTTTTGAGCTAATGCTACAAATTAAACAAGCACATCTGTCCTATTGTGCCCACAAGGGAATATACGTTACAGTTCACGAAACAATGAAATACAACTCCATCCCAACATGTGACCAGATAGATAGCTGCGATAAGAAATGCTAAATGGGATTCTAATGTGAAAAAAGCCGGGGTCTGTTTCTACTGCTTAATCACAGAGCCCGGTGACAGACCAAAGAGGATGCTTTCACCGTTCAGACAAAGGAAGAGGGGCTGAATCTGCAGTGTCTAGCAGAGGAGGAAGGAGGGTGGTGGTGGTGGTGGTGGTGGTGGGGGGACACTGCCCCCTCCTCCATCCCTTGCACCCCTCCCTATTCGACTAAAGGAAGACATCATTATGAGTAAATGACATGAGGCGGTTGGTTCTGTTCCACTCCTGGCCCCCAAGGACTCTTTTGCCCCACTGTGTAGCCTGTTCCCATCCTGCTTTGCTGCTGGCCACAGGCCTTCAGAAGCCCGGGCTCAGGCTGCAACTCAAAGAGATGGACGCTCGCACATTATTGATTGGACACTCGATAAAAGGTCATGGGGGCCCTCCTCTGCTGTGGGGTCCAGCGCTGCAAGTAAAGCCCCTCTCCATCCAACAACACACATACACACACACGCATGCAACGACACACACACATACACACACACACACCACACTGTCCCCTGCATCAGCCACCTGGGGGATAAGCAGAGCTTGCAAACAAGCTAATCATTCTCTCCTTTTTCTCTCCCTTTTTCTCTCACACACACACAACAGCTCCTGAGTGGCTGACAAATGTCAGAATGGCTTGTATGGGATTTTTAAGAAAATTATTTATTAATTGAACTGGTTAATTAGGTCCCTGAGGCTTGCACGCTAATTGAGAGCCACTGAGCTGGCGAGGCAAGAAAGCCAAAACAAAAGCGATGGCTCAAACAAATAGACAAGCGCTTGAGAACTGCTCGCTCTCACACTCAAACACACACGCACACGGACGTACACGTACACACAGTCACCCATAAATTAACGAAAAAATAAACAAACAACTGTTTACATTTTTTTTCTTCTCGGGCTTCCCCTTTTCCACGCATAATTTTGTGACCTGCCAAATGTTCTCCTCTTCTTGATGTTCCAGCGATGGAGAGAGACGCGCAGCCACTGAAATCTGCCACATTGCACAAAGCATCTGTCTCCACACAGCACCCTGCATTCATTAAGTTTGTACCAATTAGCAGCAATAGCTTATAGCACAAACATCCATTTGTGCCTCCCACTTTGAAAAATCTTCCTAAAGTGAGTGTGTCCCTCAATATGCCCTTGTGTCACCCAACTTTATCTTCACAAAGTCTCTTTTTCTTGCATAATTAGAGAAGAAATCCATTTCTTCTCCTATCTTCTCTCAGGCTCTGTCTTTGTCCCTTTTTACATCGCTCTCGAGTGCACCTTGAGAGCGAGTGCGCTTTTGTCAAGAAATCACACCAAGGTTGTCTGAAAGACTTATGAGATGGAGTCATAGGCGGAGGTTGGTTCGGGGACCAGAACACAGAGAGAGGCACGCTGACACTTCGACAGTTACACCTGTTTCAACAATTATCCTGCTCTCTGATAAGAGCTGAACTCCTTGGATGTGTGCTTCGTCGAGTTAACCGAAAGTTTTCATTGGTGACAAAGTCTTGTGTATTCTAACTTCCAAGCCCCAGTTTCGTAGCATTTGAAGGTTGGATTACTTGGAAGGGAAAAAAGAAAACTAGCGGATGCCGAACATTATAAATAGATCTATAACTCTTTTTGTATTTTAATTTAAAGAGCAACATCGGAACATGACATTTTGATCTGTGGAACAGACTTGAAAGGGACATGGAGCTTAATTGGTAACCTCACTACAATATTGACTCCATGTCAAATGAGTGATAATTTACTGACTTCTGGTAAACACCTGTGTTGACAGTGAATATCTGGGTGTGAAGGTGTTTTTTAGGGCATATATTTCAAATTATTACACCGAGAAGTAGACTTAATTTGGGACTACTGTTTCAAATGCTTTACGATGAACATACATGCTGTTATACTATATATACCATATGCTTTCTTTTCTTTTCTTTTCTTTTTTATCTGAGCATGATTAGAGGATAGTTTGAGGGGGTTAGCGTCTCCGGATGTGAAATTTGGCAAAAACTGCTCACATTGTAATTCTAATCATCACAGCATGTTGTAGTCTCCACAGAAGGTCAGCGTTTGATATCAGGGGTAATTTTGAAGGCCTTTAAAACAGTCCTCCTTAACATTCATAAGCATACATGACCCCAGCAGCTAGAGCACTATCACATTGTGATTACCCGCTTAACACTACCACATTGTGAAAATTGCCCCCCGCCCCCTCCCCAAGTGAACTCTGCCTCTGACCCACATTCCCTCACTCTTGAGGGACCGCTTGTGCTCTGTCTCGGAAGGGAGAGTTGGATGATGGGGCACCAGGGTCAGATGCTATTGAGCGATGCTTCAAATAAATGTATGAATAAATTACTTGATAAATGAATGGCTGGACTGAAATCACTGGAGAAAAAAAAGCCAAAGATTTGAACTTGACCGAGGAGTTGTAGAGAGAAAAAGGAGGGAAAAAAGAAAGCTGAAACTGTGCTCTCGTTTCACTTCGGAAACTTGCTATTTAAATTTCTTATCAGAAAAGCACAGTTTTTTTTTTGATTGATTAATGAAAAGCTCAACTGAAAGCACAAGACAAAAGTGTGAGATTGAAGTTGGATGTGTAGTTGTGTAGGAAAAGGGGGGGGGGGGTTCCTAAAATTGTTCTTTAGTTTTAGTTTGATCGAGTGAACATTAATTCGATAGCGGAGGAGCAATACTGCGGCGTGGCTACAGCAATATGTCGTGACCTGTAACTCATAAAATGCATAAAGTAAGGTTCAAGTCAATACCAACAAGTCGAAATCAGGCATCAGATGTAATTATAGATGAGGGCAACAGCATGTCTATTTTATTTAAAATTCCACTGCATATAAATTAAATGTGAATTGATGGAAGCTACAGTCGATAGCTGTAGTCAGTGCTGTTTTTCTTTTTAAATTTCTATTTTGTAAGCCAGTGAAGCAACAAAAGTCTTATCAGGATGGATTTAGTCAAATATATTAGAGCCAGAAAGTACACAATGCAGAACTTCAAAGCTAAACGCTGGCCAGCACAGCTTGCAGCGTGCGTTGATCATGGGATGTATGTTGTTGATCCATTCTTGTGACGGGCAGGTGCACATTGTGGTGCATCGCAGATCAAAACAGCTCAGCTCTTGTGAAAAATGTTCACAGCACCCAGAGCAGCCATAAAAGAAGTTTACAGTACACAGAGTGACAGTGCATCCACTTGAAGGCCAAAAATTCAACCTTAGTTTGTACAAATGTTTTTGTGTAAATTGAGTGCAGCTCGCTGACCTAAGCTGTATATCACAGTGTAGTATTTGACTACTGTAATGTACATGAAAAGGCTAAGAATCATGTTCTTGAATGGAGCAAACAATCGTGGCAAACTGCCAGGTCCTCTGCTGCCTCAACAATTACCGTATGGGCATTAATTTCAAAAGTCCGGCTTCGTATTTTTGCACTATTTACAGCCTTTCAGTCAGTCTTTAGATAACTTTTCCACATTTGTTTGGGCGTTGGGTGCAAAGTGTAAAACCTACATCTTCTTCTTCAATTTGCCTGCTCCTCGTCTTCTGTGGTAAATGCAGATCTAAAAATAAATCAGAATCATGCACAACCATAGGGTTTAATTATTAAAACAAATGGAGTTATTATTTTGTCTGCCAAATCAATTTAAATTAAATATTCTGTAGGCTAAATGAGGCTATTATGTCTGGGTTTTCTGAGACATTTTATGCATTCACATCAGCACATTCACAACTTGGATGCTCAAATAGCAAAGAGAATACAAGCAAACCGCCACAGATCGTAGTGGAGCCAGTAGATGTCACAAAAGAAGAAATCTGATTCTAGATTTTAGTTGTTTTTTCTGCTAAATAAAAAAAAAATTCACAATCTAACATTAACATGAAGGCACCCTTTGGATTTGTTTATGAAATGTAGTGAATTTTTTAACACAATTTTGGTGGAATTGAAGAAAAAGAGGCATCATGAGATGCTGGGAATCTGCCAACAGATGCTCTCTTTCACACTGAATCGTGATCTGAGGTTCAGGAGGTCAATCTGGGATTAGATGCAGACACAGAAGCCTGACTACACAGATGAACTCTGGTAAGTTCTCCAAGATGTTTGGAATAACTTACCTGCCAAGACAAAAGCGCAGGTGTACCTAGAAAGTGTAGCACGTGTGCCATTTTAGAGGTTCAGTCTGTGTCAGTGTCCTGTGAATCCTCTCAAGACCCCAAACTAGATCTTCCTATTGTACATGTAGGCAATGTGGAAAGGCTTGCGGATAATATTGATTACAGAGTCACAGTTGTGTGATGTTAAAAATGTGATCTCTCTGCATAGACCTCAATCGTCACATTGAACTGAGAAGTCCCACTAAAGCAGTAAACGTTCCATCCTGTTTCAGCCTAACAATAGCCACATTGTCATCTGTGTGTTCATGCAGTAAAGATGTAAGGGCGTGCTGTGACTGTGCCTCAGTCTTTAGCTGATGAAAACCCTCCCCTCCGCACCTCAAGGCCCCGCTGTCCCAATCCCCCTCAGACTGGCACTGATCGATCGCTGGTTGTTATTGACATGACACCTGCCGAGCCGGGCTTTAAGCTATCGAAAACCGATGTGGCAGATCAAAAATAGGACGCCGGCTTTCATGTTTGTAAACAGTATCGATTTGCATAATAACCTTAAAAATTAGTTCCCCGGATTAGGCAAGGACAAACCTGTTTCAGCGTTTGTTATGATGCCTCCAGCATATGCCTAATTAGAGAAAAAAAGGCAGAGGCTGTGATCGGCTTGAAAAACAGGCTGTGATCGGCTTGACAAGTCGGTGCATTGCTGTCAACACCTTTTGGTTTGCCACTGTTAATGAAAGCCATTTTCCATTAAATAATAAAATAAAAACACACCTCTAGACTCCTTGGCAGACAAAAGCGCTGATGCGTCACTTTTACACGGATGCAAATTATTGCTGCGTGTCACAATCATTTATTCATGAGAGGGGCCTTCTATCTCTTGGCGGGTTTTTACCTGCGCCATGGAAGTGCTCTTTCCTCCATTGTGCCACGGTGCTGAGAGAGATGTCAGCCTGGAGAAGTGACGAGGAGACAGATGAACTAAAGAAACAACACAAGCACCACTCGCTTCGCCAGACAGGTCCAGTTTAAAAGCACTGAATTATGTATCTTAGCGGCTGACACAATCGCAGAATTACTTGTCAGCGTCGAATATCTCCATTTTCTGTCTCAGACAAACAGTGACCTAGTTGGCTATCAAGGAGCACTGATGAGCTGCTGAGGCTTGCGCATGTTTGACTAATGCCAATTATAATGGCACTCATTGAAAGGTTGTTAACTGCTAGTTGCATCAATCGCCTGCTTATGCCCTTAATAAAGCGATTACTCGTGTTACAGTACCTGAAATTAAACCTTCAATTCCATAATTCTTGTGTATTTTAATACTTTGGCACTCCAGCGCTGCAACACACTGGCATCACAACAAAAGATGCTGCAAGGCAAAGATAAAGGAGGCTTCTATTTCAACTCCCAGTTGTGGACATTTTTCGTATAATCCATTGCAACACCATTCCTGCAGCGAGAATTCCCCTGTGTAAAATGCAAAAGATTAAAAAAAAGAAACACAAGTTTATGGAAAAATAAAGGGCTAGTGGTGTCTGACAAGCCTTTAAATCTAGGACAGTCATCCCAAAGAGGAATGCACATACTCATTGCAGGGACATAAAAGCAGAGTTTTAGCTGTGCTACAAGGGAGATGGAGATGGGAGGCCATTAGCTGGATGCCATTCTTGTGTTCTGTGAAGACTTCTCCGGCACCCCACACGTTTGAAAAATGTTGCACCGGTTTTTATGCTAAAAGCATTTTTATAAAAGCCAAACATCTGGACAACACAAATTCATACTGTCAGAAAAGACTTGGTTTGGAGCAGCCAGAAAGAAGGATTTGATTCATTCGTACAGGTGCAGTTTCCAGCATATTAATATTTTCTTACAGCTTTACGATTTACTTCAAAACAGAGGTCAACGCTTATGCATGTCTTAGCAAGATAAATCCATGAGGAAACTGTGAAGGAAGGATTGAGGATGGAAACAGGCAGGTGTTAGCAGAAGAACAAGAGAGGAAAAAAGTATAAACAGCCAAAAACAGCCAGAGCGAGAGCCACAGCCGCATTCGGAAAACCTCATGGGCCGATGTGGCAGCCTACAACAGCCAGAATGGTTCTCCCAGACCCACCTTACGAAAACAATACCATATGTGCGAGCTTATTTACGAAGTGTTGACACTAGGGCCTGAAAGAATTAGTATTCTG
The DNA here is from genome assembly GCF_021347895.1 of Acanthochromis polyacanthus. Classification (NCBI taxonomy): domain Eukaryota; kingdom Metazoa; phylum Chordata; class Actinopteri; family Pomacentridae; genus Acanthochromis; species Acanthochromis polyacanthus. The sequence goes on along the minus strand of NC_067131.1, from coordinate 9,963,567 downwards.
TTAGGTAAATGTTTTCCTCTGGGCTCTGTTTCTGCAACAGCTTACAGATGTTTTGGCCATGCACAGAACGCAAGGCTTTTCCCACCACGGCATGAATGAAAAAGCATGTTGAAGGTTTTGCCCCAGCCAAGCTCGAAGAGTGATCTACAACTTATACTCGGGTGCACTTTGCTAAGTACTACCTCCTGCACCGGCCAAGGTTTCATCTGACACAGACGCTTTTTAGTGCTGCTTCCATGGGCTCCAGTGCACATTGTTGTGCACAGATTTGTCAAGCTGGCGACTCTCCAGCGACAGATGTACTGGCAGCAGCACAGTAAAAACAGGACTCAGACTACACTGCACAGGAGTGTAAATTATAAGTATGTTCATAGACTCATAATCCTGGCTAATTTGTGTTGGTGGTGAAGAAGTGTTGATTGTGTAAAAGCTTTTTTTTTGTAGCTTCTCTTTTCAACTCTCCTGTTCTGTCTTTCTTTCACACACACACCACTGAGTCGTAAAAGCAAACTGAGCCAATCTTGTTTACAAGGAGTAGCGTCGGACTGCAGACTGCTGCTGCTGTTCAGCCCCAGCCTTGACTCCCATTTACTAGTGTAACAAACCGTCAGGGAGGGGAGGAAGGCAGGGGAAAACATTGTTATCAGCAGGCCAGATAAACCCCCTCCAGAGGTAGTGCTGATAGAGAGGCGGCCCCGCCGCTGGGCAAATAGAAAGATCCTATCTGGTCCTTGCGCTGAGCCGGCCAATCAGCCCAGCAGAAGCACTGAGGCTTTCTCGAACAGGGGTGATGTGTGGAGAGAAGACCAGAGCATCACCAGGTCTGCTCCTCTTTTTAGATGGACTTTTAGAGAAGCTGGATCTCAGGCGTCTACTAGAGATGGCTGAGTGGACAGAGACCTCGTCTGGATCTGTGGGGCTCTGGGTTGGGTGATGCTGGCGTAGAGGTCAGAGTGGGGTTGAAAGAGAGTTGCTTTTACAGATGGAAAGGATGAAGTTTAGGTTTTAAAATCCTGCTGTGGTCACCAGAGCTGTTTTCGAGCCGCAAATGGTCATTTTTAAGCTTTTCCTTGCGTGCTGATCGACTGTTTGTGGACATCGATCCAATGATCAATAATAATTGTGGGTCAGCAAGATTTAGTATCGATTCTTAGTCCTTCCTGTGTTGACATAGTGGAACTACTCATATGTAATTATAGTTATGTCAAATCATTAGAACGTATCAGAGCAGAATCTTCACCACCAACATCTGAACGGCCACAAGTAATGTGACCAATAGTATTTCAAATCAGTATCAACATGAACCCACCAGCCTCAGTTTGGAGCCTGCAGAATATTCTCACTCCTGCAGACTTCTGTTATAATGCTTTCAAGGCAGACTTTGTACTGCTTGTATTATTGATAGAATATGGAAAAAACACTTTTGAAGCTTGAAATTTACTGCCCTTAAATTTATGATGTTATCCCATCGTCCTAGCTGTGTTTGTCATTTTCTAACTTCTCGCTGCTCGGTGGAATTTGCACTTTATTTTTCAGATCTGAGTAATGGCTTTTGCGGACGTTATGATGTCTTTTAATTGACCTTAGATTTCTTTTTTTCTCTTTTGGCTACCAGCATTATAGGAAGGAGGGAAGGTGTGATAAGTCGCTTTTACTCCAAATTAAACAGGCCAAGTGGAAATAAGTGGAATAGATGTTAAAAGTTTTCCTTTTTGCTTATTAGATACTTTCATTTTTATCGATCATGTGTTTCTTTTCTTTTCAGTTATTTTCTTTTGCTCAAATTTCTTATGGATTGCTATAAAAATCCAGGAAATGTGTCCTCACTCCTGATTCAAGAGTGGCTTTCTTGTGGGCTCCTTTTTCTCTTTCCCCCTCTTTTCCTGTAGATACACTCAAGACCAGAGGTAGAAATTAACTCGTTATTTCATCTCCTGTTATTCTGCTTGAGAAGATATTTTGAGAGTAACACAACCTCTTCTTCTGAGGGCCTTTACTTCCCTGTGATTCATTTTAAAAGCACTTTTCTATCATTTCATTCAGCTCGCACTGAAGTCAGCGTCGCGACAACATTAAAAAGGGGCACTTACTGAAGGTGCAGCGATTGTACTTGAGTAAAATATTTCTGCACTCTTTCCACCTCTGCTCGGCGGTTTGATATATGGTAGTAGCGAGAGGCCAAGATCCTCTATGACAAGCAGGAGGCGCATTTCTAGAAGCAGAAAGGAGGGCTGCAGGGTGAAGAGGCTACAGCTGTCATTGCTCATCTTAATGGCATGCTGGAGCACACACACATACACAAAACCTACACACACACACACACCTACAAATATGGGGTAAATGAGGAAGCTTTGGATGTATGGGCTGGCCTCGCACACACTTACATGCGCATGAAGCTGCACACTCGCTCTCACACACAGAAAATACGCAGGAAATGAGGAGAAGAGGCTTTGGATATACGTATAAAAAACACAAGTACCCGTGTGTGTGAATGCATACTCCCGCAGACATTCAAATGGAATCACATAAACACACATTTGTACACAGATGTACACGCTCCTCACACAACATGAATATGTATTCCCTTCGCATTAGGAAAGCGAACACACCGCCATTGCACACGGATGGCGCATACTGTATAGCACACAGACACACCTTCACACAGCGAGCATTGCCTGTGACAGATGTTGGCAGGAATATTGCCAGGAAGAAAGCCCTTTCATTTCTTTTTATTTTCTCTGTATTTTGGCATGCCTATCTCTGTACACAGTGTGGCCATGTCACTGAAGCTGTTTCTTTTTCTCTTCCAGTTTCTCTGTGCACCCCCCCACACACACCCCCCCTCCTATGTTATCATCATGAAATTGAAGTCATTTGTGCCAAGAGAGATTAGAAGAGAGTCGGGCAAAGCGAGGGGGACATTAGCAAAGATATTTTTGTCAGTAATGAGCTAACTCTTTGTTATGCGCTGGGCTAAGGAGGTCTAATGATGACGTTTGTACCAAGAGGAAGAAACTGAGTCTCCAGAGTCCACACACAGCCTGAAATCATGGGCTTTGGTGCAACTCTTAACTCTATTCAATTATGCAGATGAGCCCATTGGGCTGGTGTTGGTCGTCACTTTAATGATGACGTGGGTAAACAGACATAGCTTCTTTCGCTGCCTTTAAGAGTCCCACCCCCCCAGCACCCCCACCGCAAACCCCTTATTGCTTATTTTGCACCCGCAAGAAAGTTAATTGTCTTAGTCATTAAAGAGGTATCAGCTGTCATGGCACTGACAAAGACATAAAGAGGAAGGGAAGACAGAGAGATGTGAAGAAAAGAGAGTTAAGAGAGGTTTATTTTTGCCTTCCAGGCTGATGGCTAAGAATCTCCTAAGATGCAATCATGATATTTTGATGCAGGATGAGGACTGATCAACCTCTCCAGGCAAAGGCTCTTAGGAGATTTTTCTCTGTTCTCCCCAGCGGCCACCGGGTGGCAGAAGAGCACAAGGAACACCGCTCTCTTTGAAACCGCTCAGCTTTGCTCACCAGAGACAGTAAGGAGAGGCCCTTTTTTTTTCCTGTGTGCAAACCAAATGCAAAAAAAAAAAAAAAACCTAGCCCAACAGCCCTGGGAATTATTGTTAAAGTTACAGTGAAGAATGCAGATATAGTTCATGATCACATGGCTGCAGTTGTACACATGCAAGTGCATTAATAGACAAGGCCTTTATTCATCTTAAAAGGTTTTTTGTTGTTTTTTTTTTGCAAAAAGATGAGTTGTTGAATTGCAATAATGAACTAAAATGCAGGCAGCATCAAGTAAAATTGTTGAGGATCAGGTAAAAGAATTTACAGCATTCGATTACATAGCTTTAACATAGCCATACAATTCAATGGGTTAAGGTGAAAAGCATGAAAACATGATGCTGTAGGCACAAAAACTGAACTAGGTGAGGATAAAAGTGAGAACAATTTATGTCGTTGGTAAAAGTCAAAAGGGTTTTAGAAGCACACGTGTTCATCTATCAATCACATTATTATTTTTATATAATTTAATAGTTGTTCTTTAATAATGTATGAACAACAGCCATTACATAGGCCTGTGTGTTGTACACAGTTTGCAATTGCTTTCAAGTTCAGTTTCTTAAACTGGAGCCTAAAATATAACTTATTAATATCAGGATGATATAAATATTTAGCTTGCAAATGTATTTAAAATAAGCTGGCAGAAATAGTTTTACATGTAACATAAAAGCACAATTTGATGTTACATACATCAGTATTTTGTTTAAGATTTTTTCCCCCCCTCTGACTAAATGTAGTCTGTTCCCTTTCAGATAGTGCAGATGTAACTTTACTCATTTATCTAAACATTTTATATGCACACGTGTGTGTCCAAGAATGAATGCAATGTAAGGGGATTGATGAATGTGTAGATATTGCATAATAACCGTCTCCGACTGATGCATCGTCTTTATAGATCTTAATTTACAGTCTAGCCTTTAGGTAGGCACCGATCAGCCGGCGTATCAAAGTGGGAACATTATTCAGAAAACAGTTTTTTCTGTAGTGTTTCTTTGTCTTTCTACTGATAACACACTAGATGCCCTGAGCATTTGTGACTGAAGACAAATTAACTTGGGAATGATTGTCACATCAAAGTCTCCCTCCATGCTATTCATTTAAGACTCTGGGCATTGAGACCAAAGTTTTGTCCTCAAAGTGGGGAGAAAAAAAAATACAAATCTGGCTTTGGCATTGGCTCCATATTTTTGCTTGTTCCAATTGTCTGCCCACTTGTATTTTTCCACTCTGCCCAGAGGAACCATTGCCACTGAATACCAACGGTCACCACAATTCACCTCTTTTAGACGCTCATTCTCAAGTAGTCAAGGATCAAGGCTGCGTGCTTTTTCCCTCCTACAAAGCCATTATTGTATGAAGGCATTGTCACTGCACACGTTTGCAAGTGCAGAGGATTCTGGGTAGAATCGGCTCCTTGAAAACAGTCCTAATGTTGCACTTTGGTGTTTTGTCAGATCACATGTAAAAGGGAAGGGCCCGTTCCTCACACGGAAACAATGCATCTCCTGAAAACTTCCCCTTTTTTGGTCTCTTCTATGTTTTCTGAGGACATACATTAAATCTCACACTTAGCAGCCAACTGTGACACCGTACCTGCACCCAGATTTGCATCACACTAGTAGCCGCACAACAAAACAAGGTCCCCCTCCACCCCGCCCGCACAACTCTCTCTTCATAAAACAACCCTCCAGGGAACAAATACTAAGTGAAAACATGTAGGTAAGCTAGGCAAACTGTGCAGGAAGAGTTGTGGCCGTCGCGAGTGTTTATTGGACGCCATCTTCTTTGTGATGTGACAGGGGGGTCCATGCCTCATCTCTACACCGTGCATCTCACAACACTCAGCGGGAGGCTCGCGCTCCCCTTCTCCCCGGTGCCACTGCCAGCCGTCTCTGCCGAGGTGGTGTGCTAATCATTTAAACAGCCCAATCAAAGGCAATGCGATGTTTCACACAAGGGAGAAAAAAGGAAGGGAGGAAAGTGATTATTAGTGTTTGGGAGAGGCAGCCAGAGTGATTGAGCTGAAGGGGGACTTTGATTTTAGGGCCTCTTGTTGTTTTTCTAGAATGGCATTGGGTTTAGCCGCCAGGCGTCAGGAATCTGGTGAGCTGTCAGCGTATGACGGTTAACTTTTTTTTTTCTTCCTAACACACCGAAAGCTTCACACAAAGAGATTGGAGTCTTAACAGTTTATTGTACTAAGCCCCTACCAAGTCCAATCCTTTTGAAGGGGAGAAATTAGGTTTTATCTTTTAGGATTTTGTGTTCAAATTTTATTTTTATTGTTATTGTTGTTTGGTTTTTTTATTATTATTCCGCACCGGTTGAGAAGGAAAGTAGAATTTTTGGAAACAATTTGAAAGGAAAAAGTCACTTTGAAAATGACTTCTAAAGAGTGGTTATAATAGTTAATGTTTGGTTTGGTTTGTTTTTAGGCTACACTGAAATCGCTATCTGGATTTAGAAAACATCCACACACACATAGTCTCACACACATGGAGCAGACACACACGTGCAGCACAGGAGAGATGAATCACCTTGGCTTGTCAAGAGGTTGGTTAATAGACACATTTGATGTCACTCAAAGCCCACTGGTGTTGAAAGGGTTTTGTTAGTGTGTTGATATCACCTCCTGTGCATAAAGCTCCACTTAAAACAATAAATAGCAATGAGCGCATCCAAAGCAGCTGCAGTTTAAACTATATCCCTTTGATATGGGATACCTATTATTGTTAGCTTTATCTAATGGATTGGATTCCCACACCTCATCCTTCCGGTGTTTCAAAGCACTGAAACCTTCAAATGTAACGTGCTATCAGCACATTAGCTGCTCTAAAACCACTATCAATGGCTAATGTTTCTGCAGGGGGACAATGTAGCACAGTTTGAAAAAATAAAAAAGAGGGGGGAGCGACCTTTCAACTCTGCTCGCTGGATTCACACCGTCCACTTTTCTACAACACTCAAGCAATTTGCAGAATGTTTCTTTTTTTTGCTGGGAAACACCTTCATCCCTCTGTAATTAGTCTGTTCATTTTACTGCTTGTGTGTCTTTCCAGTAACTTTCCTAAAGCACACGCCATTCCTCCATCACCTGCAGGTTTGTGTTTAGTGCTGGACACTGATCGCCTGAACACACCAGAAATCAACTGGAGCAAAATGCTAGAAGATAAATGAAGTCCCTAAACAGCAGTTTGACACAAATAAATACGTACCTTACATAGTTGGAATCTCAGACGTTGCTGGCTGTGCTCTGTGCTTTCTGACATAGCTGACCATCTGTTAGAAAAGAGGACAAATCCAGGACTACTAAGAGAATCATGCCAACTGCTTTGCCAGTTCATCAATTAGCTGAACAGTAATAACATGATTTTGAAAGACAGCAGCTCTAAGAATTCACATCTGCAGGGTCCATTTCCCCAAGACAGTTTCCAACAACTTTCGCCGGAAAGCATCTGGATTAACCGTCGAGCAGTAGGAGCTTCCTTTATTGCCAGTTGAGTCGACTCTCCTCCAGAATCTTTGATTGGTCAGATGGACAGATGTTGTGTTACGTGCTCGCTGCAGTTTGTCTAAATGCTTGGTTTGGTTTGCTAGTTCTCATTTCTAGAAATTAGATTTTCTTAAGTGTTTGTTCTGTTGTCGAAATGCATTAAGTAAAGATGACACCACAGATTCAGTCTGATTCTGGTGGCTAATTTACACTGCTGACTCATACTGATTCATGTCAAAATCACAAAGAAACTACTTAGAAAGTTCTACATTAAGTCTCTTAAACATGAGGTTTTAATTAGATTATTTTTGTTATTCAAACACTAACTGAAGCTTATTACCTGTTGTGTCATATAAAATGAAAGCAATGATAATTTCAGTGTGTAGAATGTCAGGTAAATTATATACCTATAGGCTAGTTGTATGACAATTCTGGATATTTGTCTACTAATAATTGAGCAAAATAAGACATAATTAATAATGTTTTTTTGAAAACAGTTTATCCTAGCTCAAGCAATTGAACAGAAACCTGAGCAATATTTCATTTTTTATGTGCAATAGTGTGATATTACTTTACTACCTCAGTCAGTATCGTTGCCACTGTTGCTTTTTACTTTACTATTCTATAGTCTTACGTTAGCTTACTCGTTTTATTTTCAATAATCCATTTATCTCTTACTGCATTTCCTAATGTTATGGAATTTAGTTTCTTAGCAATATCTAGCGAAAGAATTTCCTTCAGGATTAATCAGGTCTTATCTTAATCCCTCACCTGAAACTCACAAATACCATCCAAACATAAATGTCAGAGCAGTTTTTTTTGTGATTAAACAAGACGCAGACATGTGTTTTCGTGTGACATGTCACATCAGATTATATTTTAACACTAACCAGCAGCAGGTTGACTTACATTATTACCACAGGTTCCAGCTGTTTAAGCTTTGAGCCAATTTAAACAGATTTAGCTGTTAATGACCATCTAACTCCATGTCATCACACTTAAGTACACGTCGCACAGATTAGATTGTTCACCACCTGTAATTTTCCCTGGAGGAGGGTGGATGTTTTGTCTGTTAAGTGATTCTGTAGTGGTTCACCACAAATATGTCTCTTTGAGGGGGCAGAGTCTGTTTGGAATTTCACTGTATGCATCACCTCTCCTGACTTCTATACGTCCCTGTCAGTTCTACTTTTCTAAAATAGGAGAGGTGAAAAACCAGACCTGCACTTTCCAAGTTTAGCACCGCTGGGCACTTTTGGTTAGCCTCAGAGGCCCTCTGACTCACTTTGAAAATAAAAGGGCTAATTGTTAGTTTGCTCAACAATTTCTCCGCATTCGAGCCGCCGTCTTTTCTGTCTGACAGCAAAATCCCCTCTTTCACCTCTATAGGGTGTCACGGCTGAAATTACACATTGTGTGTCTGAATCTATGCCTTGTGTATGTTTATCCTCCGTACTAGAGTTGTCATTAGGAAGTGAGCAGTGCATGTGAGGTCTCGGGTGATAACAGGGTTAGTTGTTGTGCTGTGTGCACTCTATATAGAACATGTCTGCTCTTCTGTGATTGTGCTGCAGCAAAGCAAGCATACATCTCCAGCAGCAGCCGCCAAACAGCTCCTGAAGGGGCGGTCAGGCTGCAGCTGTTTGTTTATTTAGATCTAACTTGTAATTACGTCTGCGACAGACTGCAGCACGTAGAAAAGACATATTTGGCTCCACTCGCCAGCCAATCGTCAAAGGGCGCTCGCTGTCCCGTTTGATTACAGCTGCGCACTGTAGCCGTGCCATCCCAGTGGCTCTGGGAGAACAGAACCACCGAGATCTTGTTTAAGTGGCAATTGTAAGTGACTCGACTGTTCTGAACGTGTTAGTATCAGGGAATATTTCACGTGACAGAAGGAACACTTTGATTTCTCACCATTAAACAGGTATCTGTTAAGTGTATGCCTGAGAAAGTGAAAGACTGTAACTAACAAACCAAAGTAAATGCGATTGGAGGCCTGGTTGGCACATAACGCTGTTTTTGTGCCTGAATTTGTTCTGGAAATAGCAGAACAGTCTCTCAATATGACAATGCTTTGTCCAGGTCGAGGAGGATTTTTGCTTATGATACAAACTGTATGGAAATGTCCCCTCTTCTAGCACAGATGCTTGCTGTGCTCCTTCATTTGGCATTCATAAGCAGTTGTGACGACCTCATCAGTTAGATAGAGCTGACTCCAAGACGGAGACGACAAAACCACAGACCTCAAAATGAGAGGAGCAGGAAGACAGAGACTCCACTTCACAAGAAGCGTGCAAACTGAACCAAATTCTCCCTCTGCCTCTCTCTCTCTCCACCCCGTCTCTCCTCTTTTCTTCCCTCCCCTTTCTTCACTCGCTAGTTTAAAGTTGTCCTGGCTTTTATTTTGAGAAATATTAATTTGGTAGAAGAGTGGTGTCGTATCTGAAACACAACACAAAGAAAGAAAAAAGGAGAGAGGGAGAGTGAGAAAAAGGGGGGAAGAGGGGAGGGGAAAAAAGAGGCGCAGTGCGTGCACATTTCTCTCGCTTGACGTTTTGCTGAAGTTTGTACGCCACTTGAGCCCGCCGTTTCCCTCGCTAATGATACCAGCGGAGCCTCTCTGGGGAATGGCGTCCGTCGTGCGCCTGGCTTTCACATTTCCAGCACCAGGTATTTTGGGATACGCAAGCGGGAACTATGAGGCACATCATTCCAAGAGCTCATCTGGTTCTTTCTCTCTGTCTCTCTCCCTCTTGCTTCCTCTCTCCTCTCCAATCGGCTTCACTCCTTTCCTCTTTCTTGTTGTTGTTGTACTTCTGCATACGCAGACATTCTCTGTCTCACTCTAGTTCTCTGTCTTTCTTTCTTCTTCCCTCCCTTTCTCTTACTTTTTGATTTGGTAAGGACGATTTCAAGTGTGGAGGGGGGAAAAATGCATGCACAGGAGAGGGAAAAATCTTTTTATTAACTTATTCATTGTATGTGAAATCAAGAGGCTTTTTCCTTTCTCCCCTCCGCTCCGGCTCCCTCTTCCTCTTGGTTAAGGCAAATGAATGTTTAAAGAGGTAATTTACTGGGCCCTGGCAGGATCCACATTGTGTATTACACAAACAGGCAGCAACAAAAGGAAATTCTAATCTAGACAGTAACACGACTGCACAGAGGATCCTCGGCGGGGGGTCTAGATGAATTATACAACAATCTGTGTTCTCCCTCGTTTAATTTAAAGGTCTGTTTTCAAGGCTATCGCCGGCTCCTACTTCAGAAGAGAGACTTGGCCCGCTGAGGTCAAGCCCATATTGACAAATATCAAGAGGCAAGAAAGGAGCGCCCAAAACGCAGATATGAATAAGTAAAGGCAAACAGATAAGCAAACGTAAAGCAAAAAAGGGAGAGGGGAGGCGAGCACACAGGGATACATGCAACATCTCGTTGGCCATGAAACGTGAGGGGCCCAGATGAGCAACTGAAAAAAACATGAAAACTAAGCATGTGAAGGTACTCCTTTTTTTAAATGGGGGAAAAAAAAATGTTTGTTTGATGGCGCTGCGTGGCTGTCAGGCTCTCTTGGTTTCCACACACATACACAGTGTGGAAGGTATTGCTGCTGACGCTCTGCTACGCTCACAAGCCCGTTGGACGTTGCCCTCGAGGTTTAGTTAGCAGAGGCGGAAATAGCGTGCGTGCATAAATTTGTCGAGATGCAGGCTTCCAGAAATGGACTAAGGCTTTTTCATGAATTTTAGCTTGTTACATAATAGCTATGTGATTGTGCCAGGTACCTTGTGGTGCTTTTTATTTTTAACTTCCACTGATGTCTTTTCAAATAACTCTGAATGATGTCTGCCTTGAATCTTTGAACTAAAATATTCTTAGAAGAACAAGCCCCCTGCTGGACATCTTTTTCCCCTCCTCTCTCTCCTCTTCGGCTTCCTTTTCTACCAGGAAAAGAGCGTCAGGTGGTGACAAAATTGCCCGTCCACCCGGAGTCACCTCATGTCGCCGCTGATTTTCTTCATAGTTCACGGGAGCCACACACCGCGGCCTCCCTCAGCCCCCCTCCCAGTCCATCATATCTTGGACAATCAACAGGTCACAACCCTCTAACCCCTCCCCGCGGCTCACCACCAGCCTCCTTCTGACAAGATGGGTTTGACCTCTGACCCCTTGAGCAGACAGCTCAATCAAGCTTTTTACGGCACCAGTCAGCAAAGAAAAGAGAAAAGAGAGCACAGCCACATCACATGCTTCTGGGTGAAAAAAAACACACACATCGGCTGCCTCTTTGCGGTTTCCTTTCTCGCTGTAACCTTTCCTCAGTAACATAGCTGCAGCGTTAGGCTTTAAATTAATGGCGTGACATGGCCAATCACTTTGGGCATTCACGCGTTGGTCTCGTACATTACTCACTCCCTCTGTTTTCCCAATTCGCAATCAGTGCTCTTTAATAATCTGAAGCTTCTGCCGCTTTTATATGTCTTGCCCGTACCTCGAAAGTCATAACCCGACGCTGGAAGAATACGATCCGATTGAGGAGGCATTTAAAAAAAGAAGAACTCTGATGCAAATTTGGCCCCTCGTTCACAGCAGAACCGCCAGTGATGTTTGCTCCCCTACGTCCTCTGAGCTCCACCGCTGATTTAACCTCCAGGGATGAGCAGCCAGTGATCACAACGCTCAGAGGAAGTTAGCGGCCTCCACTCTCCAGAGGCCAGCACTTCCTCTTGATTTTTGCCTGTTCTGTCGAGAAAGAAAGGGAAGGTAAAGATAAAAAAAAAATACCCACCCCTGCTATGCTGTGTGTGTGGGCTTCACACAACTCTAAAACTGCGTCATCAGCACAAAGATGAAACTCTGGGGTGTGTGTGTCTGTGCGCGAAGTGCATGTGTGTGCGCATGTGTGTATTTTAGGCAAGGTGCCTGCCCTGGAGCTAGATAATGTGAACAGAAGCAGATGGGGAAACTTAAACGCACACCCACTAGGGTATAGCAGAGCTGGCACAAAGTAAGAAGAGGTCTTAGAACATCTCCCAGCCCGAGTGGATGCCAGCACTCTCGCTAGCACTGAGACTGGATGACAAAGAGAGTGAAAAAGAGAGTGAAAAAGAGAGTGAGTAAGTGAGAAATAGAGGATCTGTGTTGTGTGGATGTGTGTGTCTGTGTGTTTTGTACAGTACCTCTACTTTTTTTGTTCCTTTTGCATATTTATTCTTTTACCAAACTGTCGGCCCTCTGTCCTTCTGCTTTGCGTCTCATCTAGCTGTGTCTGACTTGAAGAAATGCCTCCCTCTATGGTCCGCGCAGTTTTTCTGGTATTTGTTTTAAATGTAAAAAAATAAAACTCAAAATGATGCAAATGCACGACAGTGAATGCAGCTGAAGGCCGCGATCGCTCAGGATGCTTACAACACAAACAATAAAGTCCACCCGCACACACTTGAATATGAATTTACAATAGACTATTACCCTCAGCACTGTGAATAAGAACTGAATAAATTTTTCAACGAGTACAAGTGTGTCACATGTTTGTTCGCATGTTATAAATTCACTCCATCATGCAAACACATCAATGCACTTGGGTCTTGCTGGATATCACCATCTGCCTCATTGCTTCTAACAATTAATATGCAACAAAAAAGCCTCCTGTGCAAGTCCAGGGATAGATAAATGTGTGTAAGGAAATGCATTTAAAAGGAAACCCAAAGGGCATGATTATATTTTATTGCTGGTTCAGTTTATGTACTTCACAGATTATCAATAGCTTAAGCTTTCATCACTGCAGCATTCATGGGGTTTAGAGAAACACTCAAAACAGCACTGCAATGATAATAACAGCGTTTTTATGTTTTTTATGTGTATATGTAAGTTTTTCTTGGTGATCTGTCTGAAGATATTTGTCTGTTTTTACAAAAATTCACAGCTGGCAAAACACAGGTGACCTAACGCGACTTTTTCACATTATCTAAAATCACAACATCTTAAATCACTGTGACTCTGCTTGTTCAGCAATCATGCGAGAAAGCGCTTGTGCCAGCCCTTAGTCATGCGTCACATTTTGCAAAGCATCTAAGTCACTCGGGACCAATCTGTTAGGCCCATAAATCAGCTCCGGATCTCCACACGAGCCAACCGCAGGAAGGGCTGGGGTTAAAGAAAGGGGGCCAATGAATCCTCCCACAATGAGATGCACATGTTGCTGCCTGGTGGGTGGGAGCTGGAAAAGGTCAGAGGGGGTGTGTAGGTTAATAATGAGGTGAACTTGATCTTCTCCAGTCCCAGAGACGACCAGTCACTCCTCCTCCCCCCAGAGGGGAGAAGACCATTATCTCAACGATGTAAGAAGAGGAAAGTGATGAAGGAGAGAGTGGCGGCGGTTCTAAGCTGCTGGGTCAGATAATGGTTGCAAGATTGCAGATAAATGGATTGTTAACAGTAAAAGCTTTAGTTGTACTAACAATATTAAGAAGAAAGAAGAGTAAATAAAAAGGAGCACAGAAGAAGGAACAGGCTGTGGGGACTATTATTTAAAATAGTGCAGATTCTCCAGTATTTCCAGGTTTTGGAGGCAAAATGTTACTTTTTAAAATACGTTACATCAAGATTTTTTTTCTTTCAGTCACTCACAATCAGCTGAGCAAAAAAATCCTGTATTTACTTGCTTACTGTAAATATAATAGTATAAAATTATCAGCACAGTTTTGGTATTGAAACATTTAAATCAGTAAAAAGCATATGCCCTGTAATAGAACGCACCACGGTACGTATTTATATTTCATGCCTTGAAAACGCGCTTCTGTGAATACATCAACCTTTCAAGCCTGGATTTACTGTCATGTGTCTGTGGACCTCAGTGAGGCAGATACTTGGGGGATCAAATTTCCACAATTTTAATCCACATATTTAGCTCTCTTCAGTGATTTCATGCAAGATCCTCCTGTTGTCTGCTGGGATTTCCAGAGGCGTCTTTCTGCCACGATCATCATGGTTCAATTAGAAGCCAGTGGGCAAAGGTGAGCGCAGCGCTGAGTTTGCTTTTGGGAAAGCGGGCCCTGATCCCCTCAGGCACATTGTTCCAAAGCTTAATGGTCCTGACAGAAGAAGACTTTTAACACTCTTGACCTTCAGTCTAGACGTTGGAATGACCAAAAGACTGAGATCCTAATGCTCGTCTCAGATATTCAAGAATATTTCTGAACCTCTTATGGTTAGGATAATAGAAAATATGTGAATATATCTCCAAATGTGGGAAGAAGTACATCAGTAGGTTAAGTTGCAGGTCGTTTCCCGCCGAAATGTTTCATCTGAAATTGCCAGTTTCATGATAACTTCTGTAATTTCCCCTAAATTAAAGATTTTATGGGATATTTAGAGATTGAAGATTCTCAGAGTTGCTCACATGCATGTTTCAAAGTTTCAGGAATTGTGCCAGTGGCTAAATAGCTGTTTATAGCAGATAACAAAAGTTAGAACTAAATGCGTTTAAGGTGCTCTTTGGGAAATTTAGCAGGGATAACATCTAGTGGTCAGTTAGAGGATCTTATTTGAGATACTGTATATTCAAGAGCTAAAGGCGCATTGAGTTCAAAACGGCTCAACAGCTGTGAAGTTACTGATAGCAGGTCAACAGGAGAGAGGGAACAGGCAATATATGGGCTATTTTGAAAAGAAAAAAGATTAAAAAAAACTCAGTCTTCGCCCTTCTTTAGCAAGGTTAGACTGCTGAGGGAATTAAAGCATGATGTAAGTGTGCATTTCAGACTGGCATAAGAATTTCTGGATGAAATGATGGAGTGTTGAATCTCTAATGCCGAACTCAAATTAAACAGATTGTAAATCTTCCTGCACGGGGATAAGAGAGCACTGCAGTGGATTTCTGCACTCTGTTAATGCCACTTAATGCCCTTCAGGTTGGGTCCGGTAGATTGCCAGCACGAGACACACATGGAGACGCACACACTTTTACATAAATACGTATTCCACCCCCTTGTAGGAAACGCTCAAGTTTGATTGATGAGGAAATAGATGGCAAATTGCAGTGTCCGTCCTGATGGATGACATCATTTGGCCCGATGTGCTGATCACGTATGCCAAACCAGAGGCTCGCCCGCCCGGCTCCCCCCTCCTCCTCCTCCTCCTCCCTCCCTCCACTCCCTTTTTTGCTTACAATTGATCAGTGGGAGTTTTTGCACACCAGCCTCCCTTTGAATTTAATGCATGAGGAGGGAGGGCAGTTGACATGGCTCTTTACTGCCCGTCCCAGTCCCTCGGCCCCCTCCCTCCCTTTCCACTCCCCCATCCATCTTTATTTAGAGGGGGGTCCAAGCGATGACAGATCCAGTGGCACTCTGTTTGTTTACCCGCATATGCAGACAATCACTCTGCGTTAAATGGCCCTTCTGCTTTTAGATGGATTATTGTTTACACATGTTCAATTATCGGGGCCTGTCTAAATGGAGACTTATTGAAGGGGAGGCGAAGAAAGATGGGCAGTGATTGTCAGTCCTTGATATTTTCTGTCAATGTTTGTTCTCATCATCAAACTAGAGCAAACATTGTCGAGCTTTTCATTTCCAGCCAGTGTGTTTGCCAAGGAATTTTGTAAAAGTCTGTTCAAACAATGAGCGTCAACATTAGAGGCAAATATTCAAATTGATTTTTAAAGCCTTGACTTTTGCCACGAGATGACGAGATGCGCCTGATAATGTGTAAATAAGTCTGGAGAAGACCTCTGACTGGGGCGAGAGCGGCTGTCAAATCTATTGGCACAGGAGAGCTGTGCATATTCCTCAATCAAAATTCTTACACGTGTAAACAGCTTTGCCAGGCCTTGTTCTCCCAGAAGCTTATTTTCTGGAAGCCATCCAAGCGCCACCTCGTATTCAAATGGGCTGACAGGTGAAAAAGAGTCGGAGGAGGAGGGTGGGGGTGGAGATGTCTTGATTGATGGGCCAATGGCACGCGGTGGCAGCTGAGTTTATGAGCCAGAGCAAATCTGAATATTGAGAACACGGCCATCGTGTCACACTGGACATATTAAGAATTATTTGACAATGCATTATGTTGGAGATCTGTCACGCAAAAAAGATGAGCATGCCCTCCCCTGTGGATGAAATTACAACCTGCGGTGCGGTGAGAAGTAGCTCCCACTTTGTCAATTCTCCGTGGACGAGTTTTGACGTGGGGCACCTCTGACCGGGGCCCTCCTCACTTATTCAGAGTTAGCGACTGCCAAGAGAAATAATAAAAAACATCAGTATGCATGGATTCCCCTGTCATTTTGTGGCCCCGTTTTTTACTGTATACTGTGCTCCGGAAAAATGGACTTTTGAACTTGAGGTAGCAGTGGGCTTGTAGGCCTGCGATTAGAGACATACGATTAAATGCACACTTTAATACTACAAACTATACCACACATTAATGCAGAAAAGCTGTCGTGTAGATCGAATTTTCTATTCATTAATCTATCAACTATTTTACAGAACACTCAACTTTCCTCCAAAAAAATCTAAATTACCATTTTATATTTTGAAAAACTGTATATCATTTTAAAATGCGACACAATACAAAATTGTAAACAAAGGCTTAGATGTGTAGGTGCAACTCCAACAAGAAAAACATTAATTAAAAAAAGAGGGATTTTTATTTAAGTTACTACAGGAGCTGCAAAAGAAATCCAACGTTCTATCAAACCCTTTACAACAGAGAAAAAAAAGTGTATTAGATAAAGTGCAACATGGACGTGGTTGGTATTTTACAAGCACAGAGCAGGTAAAGCCACTCTTTTTCTTTCTTTTTTGTTTAATTATTCTCTCACTTTGCTAGTGACCTTCAATTCAATAAAAATGCACCTGAATTTTCTCCACAGCTGTCATCTTTAACTCTTATATGATTAGGTTGTCAGACATAGTGGCAGTTACAAAATCAGAGCTTTCGAGGCGCGACTGGGAATTCCTTCTGGTTAACATGTAGTCTTAATGAGCCGTGTTTCAGTCACTATTTTATACTTATTCTGTGGTTTGACAACAGAACAGGAAAAGCATGTAAAAAAAAAAAAAAGGTTTTGTTGGAAATTTACATTACTGAGCTGGGAGCTGGGTCTTTAAAATAACTGCTGTCTCGTTACAGAGTGAAAGTAGCAGTTCCTCCTTAAGGTCAGAGATTGCAGCATCTGAGGGCCTCTTCTAAAGAAGACGTAGTTGATGAAAGCGTTCTGGAGCAGGACCAGAAAGACCATGACCAAGCAGCCTTGAGATCTTAGGCAGTGTCTCCCTCAGGTGGGTGTCAACGGTGTTCACGGTCAGGTCTGTGGTAATCCTGTCAAAAAACAAAACAGAAAAAAATCTAGATTATAAATCAACATGTAACCAAAGCACTCTGTGTATAATGCCATAGTTTAGGACGTAGTTCAGAAAATGTCAAAGTATAGCATACTTTTCAGGAATAACATAGTATGGACTGTAGCTCATGTCAGCAAAAAAACAACATAGATTATTATGTGGTTCAAAAAGGGCAAAATGATAGGATGTTGCCTAAAATTGTCCTGTATGATATTTGGTTTAAAAAATGTCATAGTGCAGTATGTTGTCAAAATAGTAAGTTATTCAAGAAAACATCAGAGTATAATATGTCGTCTAAAAATGTCATAGAATAATAGTTCATTGCACAAGTAAAAGTATAGTAAATTTTAAAACTGTTCACATTCTTATATGTTGCAAAAAAAAACAACAGAAACTAAAACAAAAAAAGTCATAGTAATACGTCAATTAAAACAGACTGTAGTATAGCAGGTCGCTCTAAAAACATCATAGTTTAGCCTTTGGTCCACAAAACGTTGTTATGTCCCGGTGTCTGACGTAGGTGAGGAGCAACACAACAACAATCCAAACGCTGGTTTCCAGAGGGTTAGACGAGTATTTATTTGAAAGAGTGAGTTTACAACATCACAACATGTGAGGGGGTTAAAAGCAAATGAGTGTTAGTAAAATAAAAATAAATAAACAGAACTAAAAGTGAACTTCACGTTGACATTGATGGGCATTCCAACCAGGAACAAAGTAAAAGATCATCAATACGAAAAAAAAAACCTCTTCCTGTTCACCTCTTAAAAACCCCAAAACACACCACAGTAGCACCCTGAACTAAAACTACCAATGGGTTCCCTGTTTTCCTTTCTAAACAATTCTAAGGTCCCTCTCTATCTCCTCACACAGCCACCAACCACTGGAACACATCTCCAAAGTTCTGCTGAAGCTCAGCTTCCCCTCAGAAGAAGTGCCACCAGATGAAGGAGCCTTTTGAGAGGCAGCTGGAATCGTGATTGGACGGTACTTTGGTCTGTTCCAGTCCAGTTTCAGCTCCAGAGACGGCAGGCGGGACGAGTCAACGGAGGCCGGGTGGACGAAGGCATAAAGCTGAGTACAATCCAGAAAACAACAGAGGAGGAGTGGGTCGGCCCAGGGCCAGAAAAAACAGAGTAGCATGGTATGTCTCTAGAAAACATCATAGTATAGTCTTTGGTATGAAAAAACGCCATCATATACATTGTATATTTTACAAATAACAAGTCAAAGGAAAGAGGGCTGCACAGTGGAGTAGTGGTTAGCACTTTCGCTTTGCAGCAAGAAGATCCCTGTTTCAAATCCCGGGGTGGGCCTGGGATCTTTCTGCATGGAGTTTGCATGTTCTTCCTGTGCATGCGTGGGTTTTCTCCCGGCACTCCAGCTTCCTCCCACAGTCCAAAAATATGCTGAGGTTAATTGATTACTCTAAATGGTCCTTAGGTGTGAATGTGAGTGTGATTGTTTGTCTGTATATGTAGCCCTGCAACAGACTGGCGACCTGTCCAGGGTGTCCCTTGCCTTCCCCCGAGTCAGCTGGGATAGGCTCCAGCATCCCCCGCGACCCTAGTAAGGATAAAGCGGTGTATAGAGAATGGATGGATGGATGGATGGTAGTCAAAGGAAAGAGACATACATTGTAGAATTGTAGTAATTGTGGGTTGACTGATTATCAGTATTTTATTTTTTACTGATTTACGGTAATAAATCAATTTAAAAATGGCGTTACTTTGGCTCTGAACCTTTCTCTAGCTGTGGTCGCTCTGTCTTCTGGAGTGATTTGATTGGTTATACGTCACAAATAAAACTCCTTTAACTTAACATCTGGAAACAAAACAAAAACGTTTGTGTTCTTCTAAGTTTAACTCCAAGATATTAAATACTTTCATTTATTGCAAATGAATATTTAATCCAATTGTCTCACTAATAATCATTATCAGCCTTAACAACCCACAAAACACCCCTCTATACTCGACCACACTTAGTACAGTCCGGTTCCCCCTTCTATAAATCTGCTTGGAATCTTCCACTTCCTGTTTGTCAAAGTGGCCTTCTACCTGGACAGGTTTTGTTGGAGCTCATGCACCAAACATTTTGGGTAACTGCACTTTAATATGGATGAGTGACACTGAATTAGAGTCTGTTTTAATGAGACTGAGTTCAGATGTGTAGCCCTGTCATTAAATAGGAAATTATTTCTCAGAATTCACAGAGAAAAGTCTGAAATGTTTGCTAGGTTAGCGTCCCACATGTTCTTTGGCTCAGCTAAAGCTAACTCTCTCCAACTTCTGGATCTCTTGAGTTGCTTGTTGTTCAAATATCTTGCTAGAGGGGTTGAAGCTCAGAAAGTTTGAGATGTTTGTCCAAAATAAGCTCATTCTCAAGTCTTATCTGAACTGTCCTCTTTTGTTTGAACTTTCCTTAAGCTTAGGAGTTAATGACAGAGCAGCACATCCAGACTCAGTCTCATTTATGTAGAGATTAAACTTCAGTGTCATTCATTGATGTTAAAGTGCAGTTTTTAAAATGTTTGTTGCACATGCTCCCGATCAAACCAGTCCAGGTGGAAGACGATGTGAAGAGAAGCTCCAGAGGATGAATATCACACATTTACATTAGAAATAAATGTCCTTTAATTAGACATTGTCATGCAAAAGTTGATTTCCCTTTAATGTTGATCAAATCTTTGAGTGTTTTGTTGATGTTGGTTTCTAAATGTTTTCTGACACTCGGCCCCAAAAATTAAAACCTTTTACAGCTCACAAGCTGCAACGATTCACACATTATCAACTATCTTTCTGACTAAACTGGGATGAAAAGTGAAAAACTGCCTGATTCCTGCATCATGAATGTAAATCTTTTTGGTTTTTATGACAGTAAACTATATATTTGGGTTTGACATTTTATAAAACAAAACAAGAAATGAATTACTGGAGAAAACTATCAAGAGATTAATGCACAATGAAAATGTGTTTTCCAACATATATGGCTGAATTCTTCCAACATTACAAGATACATACAATTTAAATCCAATTTTATTTAGATAACGCCAATTACAGGTCAAATTGTCTCAAGACGCTTTATTTCTATATTTTTTTGTCATAAATATGACAAAGTAAGAAATTTAAACCTCTTGATTAATCCAATTTATTATTTAGTTTTTCAGAGACTAATCAACAATTAAAAAAACTTTCTCCACTAAAACTAATAAACATGAGGTCAAATAGAAGGAACAGTTTTAAATACTGCAGTCCCACGACGACAAGAATTAAGTTTCTCAACAAAAACTAAATCTGCCGGTGGATTCCATTAAAGTCCTAATAAATGATAATAAAGTGTGATACTAAAGGTTTGTGGTGCTAAAAATCTCAAAGTAAAGATATCAAGTTGAACATCTGGATGGAGGTTGATAAAAGTTGACCTCCCTTCATTTCTCTGGAGCAACTCCATGGATTTTTGGGGATGCTGGTTAAAGACCTGTTCTTCTAGTCGTCTTCCTTCTAGTCGCTGTAAAAAGTTACTCCATCCTCGCCGACTATAACACGTCTTCATGACAACTTGTTCTGTCTCCGACCTCGTGGAAACTCCAGAAACTCGGGAAAACCCGTTGAGTCTCGGATTTTTGAAAAACTCATCGGGCGGGGGAAGGTGGGGGAGTAGAGGGGGGCGGTGGAGGGGTAGAGGGGGAGGCCGCCACCCACCTCCCCGCCTAGTCTCCGCCCTGACTCCCCCCGACTCCGCCTTAGCTCCACCCAGACTCCACCCATATGGTCACTTGGGAAACTACGATGTCAAAGGGACGACGGATTTATATTTTTTTATCTGATTTGTAGCTTGGTGAGTTAAGGGTTTGCCTATGGAGCTGCAGGTTGCTGGTTCAAGACCTGAACCTTCTTAAATTTTTTTGAAAAACTTAGACAAAAACAAAAAGAAAAATACCAGTGGTGGGGCTTGATCCAACCACCTTCCACTTGGTAGTCTTGCCTCTTATCCCCCTGAGCTACTTGCTCAGATACTAGTTCTTCTTTTTTTTGCACATTTGTCATCGATTTTTTTTTGTCATTTTCGAGATTTTTTTTAAAATTTAGGTCTTGTCTCAACCATTTTTCTCAGGAGGTTGGACTTCAGCCTTTGTGCTGGAGGGTTGAACCCTCAGTTCCAAGACTTTCCAAAGCCTCCAGACCTCCCGAGTCCTCAGGACCTGAGTTTTCACACAATCTGAGGGCTGAAATTTTGTAAGCCCCACAGTAGATCTCTGTTAGATTTAACTTTCAGACAGTCCAAGGAATGATATCTTCTAAGCTCCTGAGAAGATCCCTGTTAGTTTGAAAAGTTCTTGAGTAGATGTCTGTTAGTTTGAACTTTGTGGTTAACAGAAGCCTTAAAAATTTGTGACCATGAGTCTTGATTTCACATTTAGACCATCCATCTGAGTTCTTCTCAGACCTTCACCTTTGGGTTCTTTAGAAATCCTGAACAAACTTTGATTCTCTTCACTGAACGGTAAAGTTTGTGGAGATCAGAAGGTAACATTAGCTTGATCGATGCCTTCAACTACGAGTAGACTTTATCTGGAAAGCAGTTTTCTGAAATGAGTTCTTAGTAAATCTGTCCACAATCAAACCAGCAGCATAGAAAGAGGAAATGTTTGAAGAAGAAACTTGATGTTTTCATTTCAGACTAGAAAACGCTTTAAGACCTTTATCGGTTTTTGCTCTTTTTGCTCGTTTTATTGTCTCTCCTGTTAAATTTGGTTTTCTACAGTCTAACTGGTGTCTTTTTAAATGTTTGTCTTCAGTTTGATTCTTCTTAAATGTTTAGCTTTGTTCTTTTCTCACCTGTTATTTTGTCTGATTTAATTTTGATTTTTTTTTGTCTTTTTAATGTTTGTTGTTTTTTCAAATGTTTTCTCGGCTTGTTTGAAAAATTTTCTTTTCTTTCTCAATGTTTAATTTTTAGATTAAATCTTTAAAGTTTTTCTTTTTCAATGTTTTCCACCTTTTAATGTATAATTTTCTTTTTAAATGATTCATTGCATTTTCTCTTTAATTCCTATTTAAAGGTTTATTGTATTTAAGATTTAATTTTGAAATAAACATTTAATTTTTTTTATATTTTTTTTGTCTTTTTCAAGGTTTAGCAACCTAATTTTGTATTTTTAAGTGTTTAATTGTCTAAAATATTTCATCGTTAATGTTTAATATTTTAGTTGAAAAAAATGTTTTTCATAATTACATGTTTTGTATCTTCTGTTTATCTAAATATTTTGTCTGTTTACTATAGTTGTATTTAATGTTTAATTTTCTTTTAAAAAGTTTTATTGTAATGAGTGTTTTTCCTTTGATGTAATTGCTTTGTTAATGTAATTTATTTCTTTAATCTTTTTATCGCCATCAAGATTTTAACCCCAACCTTAAAAATGAAACAAACCCTTAAATCTCAAAAAATATTTCTGTTGTAACATTCATGAGTTAGCCAATTATTCAATTTATCAATTCTACTTTATTTGTGTAGCACCTTTCACACTGATGACAAAGAGCAAAGAGAAAAAACTATGCTAAAACTATGATTGAAACTCAAAAACATTTAAAAAAACAAACATTTAACATGGTAATAAAGCATGCATCCAGGGGATGGAGGGAGTTCATTGAAGTCTTCTTGGGCTCACACAGTAAATCATTTAAAATACAAACTTGATATTCAGTCTAAGGAAAGTGGAAACTGCAGAGTGACAGAAGAACCAACAATATCTCCTGTTTTCTCCTTTAATGAGTCAACTCTTCTTGTGCTTTCAGACCAAAGAACTACAGACTCTTCACAACCTGCTCAAACTCCTCTTGGTACAGGACCTCACCACATGGGTCAAGAAGGTTTCCTTCTCATTTCTACTCTGAAGCTCACCTTCTCCTGCTCAAACTGCCGACAAATGTTTCTGCTGCTCCAAAGTCCGGTCTCCAGAACTTCCTAAAAACTCTCAAAGTCTCTTCTGCTGCAGGTTGCTTTGTAGAACAGTTACAGAAAACCTCACTAAACCACATGGAGGGGCCTCAAGATAGTCGTCCAAATGAAACCATACAATAACCAAACTAGCACAACCCAAACTCTAAAGTCTCCTGCAGCCTACCAGAGAAGCTCTTTAAACAGAGAATCAGGACAGGAACTCTTACCTTCTGGACAACCAACGTTGGTTCACAAACAAGAATACAGAATGTGTCTGACCAAAAACCTCTAAATATATATTATGGCGTTTTTTTGGACAAAATATCATGATGATTTTTTTTCACATAAAACTGCTCTATAATGTTTTTCATGGCCTACTTTACATTATTTCATCATATGGCATGTTTTTACGACATGTTGAAAAAAATGGCATTTTTTTCGACATAGTATACTATGGCGTTTTTTTTGGACAAAATATCATGATGATTTTTTTTCAAATAAAATTGCTCTATAGTGTTTTTCACGGCCTATTTTACATTATTTCATCATATGGCATGTCTTTATGACATGTTGAAAAAAAATGGCATTTTTTTTCGACATAGTACTATGGCGTCTTTTTTTGGACAAAATATCATGATGATTCTTTTTTCAAATAAAACTGCTCTATAGTGTTTTTCATGGCCAACTTTACATTATTTCATCATATGGCATGTTTTTACGACATGTTGAATAAATCACATTTTTTTTCGACTATGGCGTTTTTTTGGACAAAATGTCATGATGATTTTTTTCAAATAAAACTGCTCTATAGTGTTTTTCATGGCCAACTTTACATTATTTCATCATATGGCATGTCTTTATGACATGTTGAAAAAAATGTCATTTTTTTTCGACATAGTATACTATGGCATTTTTTTGAACAAACTATCATGATGATTTTTTTCAAATAAAACTGCTCTATAGTATTTTTCATGGCCTACTTTACATTATATCGTCATATGGCATGTTTTTACGACATGTTGAAAAAAATGGCATTTTTTTCGACATAGTACTATGGCGTCTTTTTTTGGACAAAATATCATGATGATTTTTTTAAAATAAAACTCCTCTATAGTGTTTTTCACGGCCTACTTTACATTATTTCATCATATGGCATGTTTTTACGACATGTTGAATAAATCACATTTTTTTTCGACTATGGCGTTTTTTTGGACAAAATGTCATGATGATTTTTTTCAAATAAAACTGCTCTATAGTGTTTTTCATGGCCAACTTTACATTATTTCATCATATGGCATGTCTTTATGACATGTTGAAAAAAATGTCATTTTTTTTCGACATAGTATACTATGGCATTTTTTTGAACAAACTATCATGATGATTTTTTTCAAATAAAACTGCTCTATAGTATTTTTCATGGCCTACTTTACATTATATCGTCATATGGCATGTTTTTACGACATGTTGAAAAAAATGGCATTTTTTTCGACATAGTACTATGGCGTCTTTTTTTGGACAAAATATCATGATGATTTTTTTAAAATAAAACTCCTCTATAGTGTTTTTCACGGCCTACTTTACATTATTTCATCATATGGCATGTTTTTACGACATGTTGAAAAAAATGGCATTTTTTTTCAACTATGGCGTTTTTTTGGACAAAATATTATGATGATTTTTTTTCACATAAAACTGCTCTATAATGTTTTTCATGGCCTACTTTACATTATTTCATCATATGGCATGTTTTTACGACATGTTGAAAAAAAATGGCATTTTTTTCGACATAGTATACTATGGCGTTTTTTTTGGGACAAAATGTCATGATGATTTTTTTTTCAAATAAAACTGCTCTATAATTTTTTTCACGGCCTACTTTACATTATTTCATCATATGGCATGTTTTCATGACATGTTGAAAAAATGCCATTTTTTTTCGACATGGTATACTATGGCGTTTTTTTGGACAAAATATCATGATGATTTTTTTTCAAAGAAAACTGCTCTATAGTGTTTTTCATGGCCTACTTTACATTATTTCATCATATGGCATGTTTTTACGACATGTTGAATAAATGGCATTTTTTTTTCGACTATGGCGTTTTTTTGGACAAAATATTATGATGATTTTTTTCAAATAAAATTGCTCTATAGTGTTTTTCATGGCCAACTTTACATTATTTCATCATATGGCATGTTTTTACGACATGTTGAATAAATCACATTTTTTTTCGACTATGGCGTTTTTTTGGACAAAATATCATGATGATTTTTTAAAAATAAAACTGCTCTATAGTGTTTTTCATGGCCTACTTTACATTATTTCATCATATGGCATGTCTTTATGACATGTTGAAAAAAATGTCATTTTTTTCGACATAGTATACTATGGCGTTTTTTTGGACAAAATATCATGATGATTTTTTTTCAAATAAAACTGCTCTATAGTGTTTTTCACGGCCTATTTTACATTATTTCATCATATGGCATGTCTTTATGACATGTTGGAAAAAAATGGCATTTTTTTCGACATAGTACTATGGCGTTTTTTTGGACAAAATATCATGATGATTCTTTTTTCAAATAAAACTGCTCTATAGTGTTTTTCATGGCCAACTTTACATTATTTCATCATATGGCATGTTTTTACGACATGTTGAAAAAATCACATTTTTTTTCGACTATGGCGTTTTTTTGGACAAAATATTATGATGATTTTTTTCAAATAAAACTGCTCTATAGTGTTTTTCATGGCCAACTTTACATTATTTCACCATATGGCATGTTTTTACGACATGTTGAATAAATCACATTTTTTTCGACTATGGCGTTTTTTTGGACAAAATATTATGATGATTTTTTTCAAATAAAACTGCTCTATAGTGTTTTTCACGGCCAACTTTACATTATTTCATCATATGGCATGTTTTTACGACATGTTGAAAAAATCACATTTTTTTTCGACTATGGCGTTTTTTTGGACAAAATATTATGATGATTTTTTTCAAATAAAACTGCTCTATAGTGTTTTTCACGGCCAACTTTACATTATTTCATCATATGGCATGTCTTTATGACATGTTGAAAAAAATGTCATTTTTTTTCGACATAGTATACTATGGCGTTTTTTTGAACAAACTATCATGATGATTTTTTTCAAATAAAACTGCTCTATAGTATTTTTCACGGCCTACTTTACATTATATCGTCATATGGCATGTTTTTACGACATGCAAAGAAAACTGCTCTATAGTGTTTTTTCACAAAACACCTGAACATGTCAAACTGGTTCCACAGTAGAACCATCATTGTAAAAACATCACAGTATGATGTCTTGCTAAAAAAAAACATTACAACCAGCTGTTTAGGGTCACCTAGGTAACGACAAAAACAGGACAAATGCTGCTTTCCAGGGGGTTAAGTGGCTATTTATTTGAAAGAGTAAGTTTACAACAACACAACATGTGAGCAGAAAAATCACAAAGTCTGTCTTCAGTTCAGCTAAAAATATTAGTTTTTGTATTTTTTATTGATGAAACTTTTCAGGAAGTAGATGAAAAATAATTAAAGCTCTCATGTAGAAGTCCAACTTATTTTGGATCCTTTTGGAGAGTTTAATCTTAGAATTTGTAAAGCTGTTGAGTTTTTAGAGTCACATGGATTGTTTTGACATTTAACAACCGAGTCCTGAAATAAAATTACAGTTGTGGATTTCTGTCATTTCATCTGGTCTAAACAAATAACAGCAGCATAAATCTCAAACGTCATTATGAGCAGTCTGGATTGAGGTTTCTCACTTGATAATGATCAAAACATGAAATTTAGGTTGGTTTTAAAGAAATAATCCACCTTAAATCTTTGAATGTTGACCTAAAAGGTTGGTTTCAGGAAGTATTCCACCTACAAGGTCCTCACACATCCACCTTAAAGGAACATTCCACCAAAAATCCCTGGATATGCACCTAAAATGTTGGTTTAACTGAGTATTCCATCCAAAATCCAAAGAGACCTGAGGGGCTGGTTAAAAGGAATATTCCACCTATAACCTCAACTACGTAGGGCAGTATGTGTAGCAGCGACAACCAAAAGAGGTCCTCTCTCCGAGTGGCAGCTCCCTTTCTGTTCTTACCTTACCCACTAAACTCAAGTGCCATGAAGGACTTGAGTAGTTGACATTTCCTGCTGCAACCTTCTGTTTTTCAGCTTTCTTCCATGTCCGATCACTCCTGACCCGTTTTTTGTTGACGTTTTTGAGCTTTGACCAATCTGAGAACATGAAGTACATCATGCTACTTATTGTATTTTATCGTATTTTAAAATTTACATTAATGCACAGAATGTTTAGGATTATTTTACCACAGATCAAGGGTACAGATTGTCACTGTGTATTGGGTAGTACTCATTTTGATTTAGACTGATTAGTATACAGAACCCTGTGATGTTTCTGGTATACAGCTGAGAACTAGTTGCTAAAAGTACAGAATATTATTTCTTATTTTAGATGTGATAATTGTCAGTAAACATTCTAAGAAGTTGAAATTGACAGGGTTGTATATAGTGCTGTTCTTGCACAATATTTGTCACTTAACTGCCCTCAGGATACTGTCGTTGAGCTTACCAGTTTTACATAACAGGCAGATGCTGCAGCTGATGATGCTGTAATTCACATAAACAAGGAACAAGTCCATCATAATTTGAATGTTAACAGTCCAAAATGAAAAGGTTATATACAGCTTTCCTGTTGGGTTAAAGAACCAAAAAAAAACCCCAAAAAACCATGAAAAATACTTTGTAAAAGCGAGAGGTCAGTTGCAGCTTTCATTTTTTCTTACAACTTTTTGGTGCCCCCCCCCAAAATATCCTTTGTACCCCCCCATGCCCCCCACTAAAATTAATTCGTCCCTGGTCATAACGCCACTCTAAGTAATGCTGAGGGAAAACATTTGCAGTAATGAATGGAAGTACAAAAATGTTGCGTCAGTTAAAACTGTTGATGTATTTTTATCAATCAATGATCCTAACAACAGCAACAGTCTTTTGGTTTTAAAAAAAAGCGTTGTGTAATCTGAATCTTAGAAAAAACTCCTACGCTATGATGACTCGTCTATTCTGACTGATGTTTTAAAGAGTTCACAGCTCTCCTGTAATGTAGTTTACTATTACATGGAAATTATTTGGCCTGTAAGCGTACCACCTCAGGTCCATCCCAAGGCTATTTTACACTGAGAAGCGACATGGCGCTAACAAATGGCTTCCACCTGGACCTGCTGGATCGGGATTGTCCTCCTTGGCTCTTCCCCCTGCAGCTAATCTTAGCTTTCTGAGCAGCACATGACCATTTTTGTGACCACGGAGGAATCCTCATCTGGTTACAAGAGGCACGGCTGGACTGCTATGATACAAGTGATCTCTTGACTGCCATGTTTGTGTGCGCGGAGCATGTGTGAGTCTCATTACAAGGTGTCAAATTGTTTCCTATTCGGACGTTTTTTTACTGAGAGAAATTAACCCTGAGGCTGTGTGTGTGCGCTGGAGATACACATGAAAAAAATCAAATCTCCTGAGCGTCATTGCATTTTTATTTTGTGCGTGTGTGTGTGTGTGTGTGTGTGTGTGTTTAGCTTTTCGTGTTGCATGGACTGAACATGACAAGAGAGCGCTGTAATAACTTCAAGGTATTAATCTGATATTCATTTAGATGTGAGCCATGTTCCTCCAAATGGTGGAGGAAACAAATCATTGGCCCTTTAATAATAATCAATGCCTGCGCCCCCACCCACCGCCGCCCCCTACTTTCATCATCTGGTGTGCTGTTTGTGTGTGTATACGCTATGGTGTGTGGTGTTTCTAGGTGTACTCTGTGAGCCATGTTTTTTTCCTCTGGGGGTCTCTTTGGCTGACCCCTCGACCCCTCTTTCTCTGAGGACAGCCAGCTAAGAACCAAGCAACATATCAAAGAGTGGGGGGGCACAGCCAGGCCACTGGGTTTCTGGCAAAATCATCTCAATAAATAAATATCACAAGACACCGCTGGAGGGGAAAGCTTTGATGTGGGGGGGTTGAGCCCCATTCTCTCTTTTCTCTCTCACTCTTTTGCAACCTCAATACAGGCGCTTCTCCTCTGGTGTCTTCACTCACCGCCAAACCCTCACCACTTGCTCTGACAAAATGGCTCATGTGTGCTCCTCTATACAAATCTCAGCAGCACCAAACGTTCAGGGGCTTGTAGTTTCCCTCTCGGAGGAGGTGAGAGTTGGAGGAGAACAGTTTTGTTATCAATAGATGCAGGGCGCAGGATTGGTTGCGAGTAGTTGGCACCGAAAAGAGTTCGAGACAAGCCTTTATTTTCCTCCACAGTGTTGCGACGCTCAGGTGAAAAACAAGTTTAGTCTTTGAAAAGATGTTTGAGTTCAGTTTGAGTTGTTTCCTCAAGGTAAGATAAGAAAGGATTATTGGGTAGAACTGCTCTGTCGTCAATCATTCTTTTCATTTCTTATGTTCCCATCTAAAAGCTGCGTGTCAGTTCCCAGCTGTGAGTAAATGAGAAATAATATAGGCTGCAGCTATATCTTTATATCCGCAAAGCTCCTCCACAACAGAATAATCATCTTCTTTCTCATTATGCACCAAAGCTTCATCAACATCCATTCTTACTCTAATTACTTACTCATGATCCATGTAAATTAGCTGTAATCTGCTCTTATATTTAACAAGACAGATAGGAGTTTTGTCGCTGGTGATTGTTTTCAGCTCTGAAAAAAGATAATAGCTGAAGAAAATGTCCTGATGTAAGTGTCCTAAATCTGTTCAAGGGAATTGCAACACTTTTGCCGGCTGTTGCCTCAGTCTGTCACTAGACAGAGATGGTTTTTTATAGGGTGACCCTTAGGGATGAATCTCAATGTCTACTTTATGGAGGACTAAACACACACACACTGGACAGTACAAGCTATTATGTTTCTCCCTTTACAGAACTGCCTCATGCCCGTGTCTGCAAACACTGAACTTGAGCACTGAGCATTGAAAGTAGCTGACTGCTCTAAAACACATCTGGTGCACTTTCCAGCAAAAAGATATGAAAAAAAACCCTACAGAACACAAAGCTGACGGCAGCATTGTCAGGTATTTTGTGTGATCTAAATGAAAATACAGCGCTTTAACAAGTACTGTTATGGGTTTCAGGTCAGTGCTGAGTGTTTTTTTTTCTCCCCCTTTTACCTCAGGATGAATTTCTGAAGGAAACATTTCTCTTCGACAAAACCGGAACAAATCACCCACATTATTTGTAGAAAAGACGCAAAAAGTGCAAGAGCGAGTCATGTCAAATTAATCTCGAAGCTGCACCATTTACAGCAGGTTTTAGAACAACAGCTTGGAATTAATATTATAATTTTAGAGATATAATATAACATACGGCTTGGTAAAGTACTGGTTAAATAAACAGCACATTATGTCATCATTTTATGTGTGACTTCTCCCCTCAATATTCAAAAAATATTTATCATACCGCTAACATCAGTGAAGGACACAAAGAAAAACATTCCAAAAATTACATTTACCAAAGTGTTTTTGTTCAATTCACATTGTGCCTTTAGGCTTTTATATAAATTATTTAGGTCTATCTTTTGAGAGATAATAGTTCTTTTTTTTTTTTTTTTAAATCTGGTCGGTCCGCTCTATGACAACTTGACACCATCATCATCACAGCCTCTTGTCACTGGAAAAATTCTCATCTCATGGCGCAATGAATGAGAAGACCTTGTGACAGCATGATAACATAACAACACGATAAAAGTGGGTGGAGGAGGTGAGGCTGGATTGCCTGGAGGGTGAAATGTAGGTACATTAAGCTCAGAAATTGGTCAATAATCCTTTCCTCTCACTATTGAGGGGCAACTGAGTGGAATGCGGATTTGAGTGTTTGCGCGCTGTAATACATCGAGCACTATGGGGGTTAAACTGCGCGTCTCCGGGGAGCATGTTATTGACTGTTGACCAGCCCAAATTAATTTTCAACAAGCCTCTTCAGGGGAACAATGGAGATGGATTACTATTGCAAAGGGAGGGCCTCGTGTGCTTTAGGTTCACTAAGTGGATGACTGACCTCTTAATATGCCTCCACTTCAGCTGAACCTCACTGTGCTGCTTTTGTCGTAACTTGTTGTCTGTTAGTTTTTTTTTTCTCGATTATCCGCTACAGAATTTCAACACGAAGGTATGTTGAAAGAAAATCTTCCTTTTCCGCCGCCAAAAGTCTTTTTTTTCTCTCCCCCTCTTTCCAATGACACTGAGCGCAGTCATTATTTCCAAAGTCTCCTCCTCATATGGATTTAAATGTGCCTGTGTAGTTGATGTGCCTCGGCTGAGGAAGTCAAACAGCTGAGTTAAACAAGAGGCCTCATTGTTAATTTGAGCATCCTGGCTTATTAGTTTGGTTTTGATCTATCGGAGGCGGCTGGGTGTCATCCCATCGCTTGTTTTCCCTCTCCCACTTTGAATGGTACAAGTGACAAAAGGCCTCCCACACACAGTAGCTGGCGCAGTGTGATCACTGCATGCTGAGACACAGGGAGGTGTCAGCACTAATCTCCTTTAAAATGGCTCTCTTGTCTTACATCCGATGCTCACAGCATATCCTCAACACTGTAATTGTGTCTAGTCGATGAGACTTGCCGTCCCACTTTTACACCACTTTTGTTTCATACAGTGAGCGGGTGCCACTGAAGTTATGATACATTGCACTTGACTGAGGAGTTGAAATTCAGTGAAATGTTTTTACCTGCTATTCTCAGCCACGTCGGTGTGTCTTGTGCTTTCTAATCTCCCATCACTAAAAGAGGTAATAAGAAGTAATATGCAGTACAAACACACAATCTGCTCCCATTGTCAGCCCTGGGATGAAACCATCTTGTTAAGTATATACTCAGGCAAAGTGATTGAGACTGCTGAATTTCACAAGGGCTTAGGAATACTAATTGACGACTGCCTCTCCTCCAGGGCCTATACTCGGTACCTTGCAGGGAAAAATTGGAGCAGGATTTGAGGTTTTATTTTAGGGTGGCTGCTCAAGTTTTTCCTTGGCAA
Source organism: Acanthochromis polyacanthus (assembly GCF_021347895.1). Classification (NCBI taxonomy): domain Eukaryota; kingdom Metazoa; phylum Chordata; class Actinopteri; family Pomacentridae; genus Acanthochromis; species Acanthochromis polyacanthus. Next base: position 9,931,135 of record NC_067131.1, on the reverse strand, counting down.
CTAAACTGGAATAGGATCACTTTTAATTGATGAATGTTTTATATCCATTAGTGCATCTCCTTATATGTGCCACTTGTGCTTCTTTGTAAAGTCTTCTTACAGGTAGTTTAGAACTTGCAGGGCAGACTACTTGACATTAAATTTAGATGCTCTGCTTTTAATTAAACCTTCTTTATTTACTGCCTGCTATTCAATCATGATCTGCTCTCGTTGCGAAAAGCTTGGCTCAATGACGCTCCTTGATTGTATACAGCTTTAAAAAATTATTACGAGACTTTTTTTTTCCTTTTAATGTCCCCTCGCCTTCCCTATGTCAGCCTTTTACAAATTGCAGTATATTGCAGCTGGGTAGACAAAGTGAGAAACATCTTCTGCATTGACCTTCGTGCTGTTGTGCAGGATAAGGTCAGGGTCAGCTCAATAGCATTGCCTCTAATGCAGGAAGAAGAAACTGTGAAGGGGACGAGGATGCAAGCCGCTCCATTTATTGAGAGACGCAGCCACATGGCGTTTGGAAAAGACGTTTGTTTCTCTGGAATTTTCTTATCCTAATCCCTCTGCAGCGAGCTTGGCTGCTGTGTTTTCTGCAGCATTCTGTGTGAGAAGAAGGCCCGCAGCTGAGGTTGTTTTCCCAAGGTCACTGCCTGTGATGATGAGGAGCAGAGCTGACTTGATGCATCTGGACTTCATTACGGGAGGCTGGAACATGCTCCGCTATCATTCCTGCTATCTGCTGAGGGAGATGGAAGGCAGCCACGGAGTCTAACTTAGCAGGGGTTGTCTTCCATCTTTCCTCATGTTTGGGGGGTTCGCCTTCCATCTTTCTCTCATTTTCCCTTTTGTTATTCGAATAACTTCATCTTTATCTCGTCGCCCGCCTCTGAAGTGCTGTGTGTTTATGCAAAACCCATGTTTGGCATACTTGTCGAGACTGAAGTGAAGATTGAAGTGCTCGTCAGTACTTGAACTTCAAGTCTGCCTCACTTGGATGCTTCCCCTCCTGTTTCCCCCCTCCTTTTTTCACTTTGCTGAGAAAGTTTCTTCTTCCTCTCCCATGCCTCGTTGTTGCCCCGGAAAAGTCAGAGCTCTCCCTGTCTCGCCCCCAGGACAGAGAGCACCTAGCCACATGCCTCGTAGGCTCGCCAGGAGCTCAGCGCCTCTGAACTGACTGATTGCCACTCAGACAAGAAAAAAAGAAAAACTCCCACACTGTTGCCACTCTGCCATTTGCCGCCACGCGTGCAAACATGGAGCACATCAAAGGAGCATATTCATTTACCCTCTTTTCTCCACAACCTCATCAAGTCATACACCACTGTTCCCCGAATGCTTCCTCCTCCTCCTCCTCCTCCTCCTCCATCACCACCCAGCCTTCTTCTTCTTCTTCTTCTCTCTTTGCCCATTGCAAATTATTGCAGATGAAATAAAGCAGACTAATTTTCATTGTGTGTCAGAAGCAGCGCACTGGACCGTGTGGCTAAGAGGAAAAATCAATGCAGCCCTAAGTGGGAGATCAAACTCAATATGTAGGTTTGGATTGAGCCATAGTGTCTTCATTACACCAAATAAATCCGTCTTTCTTTGTTGTGTGTGTGTGTGTCTATGTGAACAGTCCACACGGACACAAGGCTGCAGAGGCTGTGTTTGTTCTCGTCTTGTGTAGAATGAAGTGTCATCTCAGCGAGTAAGCAGTTTTTATTGTGTTTCCGGAGCTGCCTCGGCTCCTTTGGTCACCCCACCGAGAAAGGTGAAGGCTCAGGTATTAGTGGGTTGTTTAATGCTTTACCTAACTTGGAGAATAAGCTTCACTTTCCTCGTCCAGCCGTAACGACACTCCTCCTCAACCTTGGTCATTAGCCGTCTCATAAGCAGCCAGCCTGTTAAGACCTTGCCTTTACAATTCGGTAATTAAAACGAATGCAAAGATGTTTCTAAAAAGAAATCCATGCACTTCACCTCCCGTCCTTGTCACCTTGCGTTATCGGCAGCTGTAATTTATTGAAAAGGAAAAAGCAGCTCTTTCCGTGCGAATGACACAAGTAGCCACATTTCTGTCTTCATTTGATATGTCATTGCTGGACCTTGTACCATATCAAGAAACAACAGGGATCCATTATTGATATCTGGCAGCTAAAGTTGCATCACCTTGAGAGTTCCGAAGGTGAAAAACAGCATAGCACAACTGGGTGTTTTTTTTCATTTCATTTCTTTATTTATTTCTGTTTCCCTCTAGTGAGATGTCACTTCAAAAACAACCCGACCAAGGAATGTTATTATGCTGAGAGAATGTCAGCCAGTTACAATAGGCTGCTTAATGAGGTAGTGTGGCAAACTTTCAGGCAGGCCATAATATGAATTATTTGTCATTGGCTCTGTGTGTGTATGTGTGTGTCTTTGGAAAGGGCCCAGTGTAAAGCGGGATGAAGGCAGGCCTTGATGGAGAGATGTGGCACTAGCCTGGGGGCTCGCTCCACTGTGAGGGTAGTTAGCTTACTGCACACCGCCATCATTAGGGACTAGGGCACTTGTGCTGGGAAGGTGAAACACAAGCCGACATTCAGACAGCAGCACATGCACGTAACACCTGTAAATATGCTGCACTTCTGTGCAAAATTCTCTGTGTTTCGATCTGAAGGTGCTTTATGATCGCCGTATGAAGTGCTGCTTAGCTGAAATGCGGATCTTATCAATAAGCATGCTTGATGATGATGATGTTGAGGCTGGAAGTAAACCTTTTCAGTGCAATGATTAGGATATTTAATATTTCTGCATGGAACATCAGTTCTTAAAACAAGTTCCCCAATAGCAACTTTCCAAGCTGTTCTGAGCTGATATTCAAGTAATTTGGCTGAGGAGGGAGAAAAATGTTGAAATTATAAATATATTCTCACCTTCCAGAGCTGATATGACAAACTTGTTGCTTATTTACTAGTTCAGCAGATGCAGAGCTTCATTAGCATCCATTTAAAGTTGTGTTTTCCTTCATTTGAGCCCAGATTTTAAAACAGCGACAAGCAGTGAATTGTAACACTTGAGCAGCTGCAGTCGGAGAATGTTTGGTATTTTTGCATAATAAATGATTTAAACAATTAATTGATTGTGTTCAACCCAGCTTCTGTCAGTTAGATAACAATATGTTACATTAATCTCCCAGGTAGCACATGTTTGACTCAGTGAATCATGGTGGCTACTGTCTGGATCACTGCTGGCTTTAAACTTGTCACCAGCTCTAAATCCAAGTGGTCTCTTATGCGGCACAATATGCGTTTGAATCCATTTCTTCTCTTAGTTCCGTGTTGCCACCCAACTCTTGTCACCGCCTGGGCTTTGGTTTCATTCCACAGATATCGCGGTGTTTCATTTTAAAGGAGGGCTGCAGGTCTATAAGTGAGACTGAAGCTGAAAAAAAAAGAGATGAGCTCTCTATGTTTTGGTCTGAATTGCTGAAATTTTCCTCTGATGGAACATCCCTGCACTCCCTGTTGCTTATCCTTCCTCTCTGTGTACTTGATCGCTGCTTTCCCTGTCCTTCCCATCAGATTCTATTGTAGTGCGATACACACAATATGGCCCTTATGGATCCAAAATCTTTCTGATTAAAGCTGGCCTTGTTGCTGGCACGCCACGGGGTAGTCCTTTAGGAAAAGCATTGTGCACCAAATTGTACCAAATTTTCCCTTGTGTGGTAGCCCCTATTTATATCTGGGATAAAAGGGACTCTTTCATATTGTAGGGAAGAGAAGATCTCTCGAAATACCTACCTTTCATGTGCCTCATTTTGTTCTTCAAGGTTAAAGGACAATTGCTACTGAATAAAGAGTGGGATGATTCGTTCAACAGTAGTTTTGGAATAGAAGGAGATATTTAGTGTACAAGTTACTCAGTGTACGTATTAAAATGTATGAAAACAAGAAGGTTTGAGCATCAAAAGCTAATGGCATATGAGAATGAGCAATCGCTAATATTTCTGAAAGCAATGTTTTTTCGTTTATTGGCTCCTGCACTTATCCTCTCTGTTTTTAAGCACCTCGTATTGAGCTGAAACTGCTGAAGAGTGGCGCTTCCACAACACAAAGCATTTAGCAACATATGTAAGAAAATATCAACAGATCATTTTAAATGTGTGATGGGGGATCAAAAAAGAGATGCATGTAAGTATTAAAAGTAGCTTCATATTTTCATTTGCTAATTTCATTTGAATCTAAATCGAGTGGATTTTGAGGCATGAGATCTTCCCTTTAATATCTGAAATGCCATTGTGTTTATTTTAGCAACTTTTTTCTCCAGTAATGGCAGCCAGGAAATGATGTCATCCTGGATTTTTGCTGAGTTATTCTCATTGTCTTATTGACGTTAATGTAGGATTTGGCTGCGTCCTGCGCTTTGTGTCTGTATGACTCCGATTCTGATCATGTCGGTTGTTCTTTTTCATTTTCAGAAACCACTCTCTTCAAGATTTCCGAATGACTTTTCACTTCTATTGTAACACCAACTTTACTTTCTGCAGACAATGTTTAAGGACAGAACACAACACTGACGGAATCTTACTGCAATGTATGTTTTTCAGTACCATCTCCTTTATTATCTATACTGTGGAGTGCAAACGTATAGTTATTATTGACATGACCTCAGAATCCTTTAATTCTCTGTGTTTTCTTTATTGCTCAATCAAAATTTCCACTGTCATGCCATGATCAGGGTCAGGGGTATACATCCCTCTCCTTTTTAAAAAAACATCCAAAACAATATCTTTTTGTGTCTTGTTTGTTGTAACCTAGGGGACATATTTAATGTTTTGCAGTGTTTTCTGATTTGTATGCTCGCCTGAAGCGATGGCCTTCAACATTGTTCCTCCATGCCACACTGACATCAAAACACATCATTTCTCTACTCAGGTTTACAAAGCCTTCGTTCCTTCTTTAAATGTAATAGAACTGTCACGGACGCTTCCATGTGATACATAGCTAGTCAGTTTATAGTTCAAGGGTATATTCCACACAAATGCATCAAGTGTGCATACTATATACTTTCAAAGGAGAGTCCCGCGTTCTCTTGATCACAACTGAACCCTTGGTTTCAGCTCCTCTTCGCTCAGTATTCACTCTATACATTATGGCCATGTTCAAGTACAACGTGCTCGCTGTATTTCAGCTACACCTTAATACTTTTGCGTTGTTTGCTCGGCTACTTTGTAGATATAAGCAAACTTCAAATAAATAAGAAATCAATGCTGCTCTCCTCGGTGTGAGGAGAGAATCCATAAAATGTTGCTCTCACTTGTGAGCATGTACACAGAGACTGTTTTCTTGCAAAGCTGCTGTTGATCCATTGAGAATGTCATGTAAGTCGAGACCAGCTCAAAAACAAACGCCGGCTGCTGTGACTGAAATATAATGTCGGTCGAGTTGTTTCTATTACGGAGAAATTTGTACACAAAATGCCTCGCGTAGAACTCCAGCAGAGGAGATGAAATGATGTTTAACAGACGGCGATTCTGGAAACTGATGCAAAATTAAAACACCTAACAACCTCCTGTTGAAGGCCTTGTTATGTAGGCAGAATACTTCAGTCTTTAGCTAACGTATAATCTTCGTACAATGAACAAGCCCTTTTGTCACCAAGAAAAAGCCTGATTTACCGTAAATGTTCTCCTATGAGTCTGTAAATCTCCAGCTCCAGAGGTCCTGCTGCTCTGCTTGAACTCTGGTCTTCATATAGACAGAAACAAGGGAATAAGAGAATTTCCCAAATGGGATTAAAGAAGTTTCACCTTATAATTAATTTAGCATATAAGGTCCACTTACATGAAACACAGGTATGCCGAACAGATTCAGATGTCTGCAGAATGCATGTGCGCACATTTTCTCACCAGTTTCCAGCTCGTTTCTAAAGTCCTCTCTCACCTTTATGCTACTTTTTACTCTCCACTATTTCTACAAAAGCACGACATCTTTTACCTGTTTAACATGACCCTGAAACGCATCTTTGGTGATGCAGACAGTTCAAAGTAAAGACAGAGTTACAGGCTGCATCCTGCGTGTTTATGTGCTGCAATGTGGATCTAAATCGATCACGGATGTTCAGCTTTATGTTGCGCATATGAAGCAAAATAACACCTTTCACTGAATTTATTCTGTCTGATGAAGGATGCCGAACACTAGAAGAAGTCCTGCTTTCCGTTTGTATACATGGCCTTGTATCTCATACATGCACGACTCGCCTGTTCAGCAGCAGTTGTTGTGTTTGTGTCTAAAGAAAGATGCAGTCTGGTCAGTATTAATATCTGGATATCAGATATAAAATATACTCTGAATGCGGTATTAACTGAAGCGTTGCAACATTTGTCTCTGCAAAGCGTCTTGAACAAAAAACGATTTAAAAAACCAACCCAAATTCATCACTATTAATGTGGTGATGATACTTAAGGAGTCAACTATTGCAAAAGTGAGCAATTTTCTTGCAGAAGTTTTTTTTTTTGGTGGACAAATCTATCACCCGACAAAATCAACTTCTACAGTTTTGTCGTTGTTCTGTCTTTTCTTTGTTTTATGGCTATTACGAGACTGACCATGAATATAATTAGACATGCAGATTCAGTGGTAGTTTCTGTCATCAAATATCACATTAGAAGAAGTCACACTGCCCTGCTGTATAGTCTAATGTTGCCTTAAATATTCTCCTAATGATTTTTTAATGTTTATTCGGTGCACTTTTCTGTGTCTGATGTGTTTCGATCATAAGAGTAGCTTGCAGTGTCGAAACAGAATGATTAAAGATCTGTAAGGAATACTAGATGGAGGATAGTTGGACTAATTAAGGATGCTTACCTTAAAACCACTTAGAAAAATAAACTGACATGTATGTAAATGTCCCTGTGAGCTCAGTCAGAAACTAGTGCTTCGCCTCAGCTAATAGAGGTGTGCAGTCTTAAAGGCATTCCTGAAAAGCAAGTTTTGTGTGTTTTTTGTGATCTTCGTGTTGTTGAGGATGAATTTCGTTTTGCATTCCGTGGCCTTTGCACGGCAACTTGAGGAATTGTTTGTTTGATAAGATCCAACTGAAGAATCCTGATTTGTTTTGGGATGTCTGAGGCTGATATGCCGAGTTGTTGTTTTTTTTTTAATGTGGAGAATTGTTTTGGCAAGATTCATAGAAGTTGCCTGGCGGCTGAGACAGAGGACACTGGATTCAATAAAACAGGGCATCTCTGTTATGCAAATTGAACGTTATGAAATGCACTGCTTTTTTTGGAATTTGTACATCATGATTTGTCTTTCAGCCACGCAGGTTATTATTCAGTGTCTTGTAGGCCCATTTGGTTTGGCCCCGGGAGGTTGAAGGACTCTCAAATCAAAAATGAATCAAGTGATCAATGCATGGACACGTCTATACTCTGAAAAAAAGTTGATCTTGTCCATAACATCCAGTAAACGTTCATTGGAATTTGGTTCAGATCTGTAGTCATTTATTTCAGAGTAGGTCAAGACACATCTACTCAGAAGTTTGTTGTTTTTTAGGTCAATTAGGGCTTTTTGTGAGTCAGTTTGAAGTGAAATATGAAGTGTAAGATGAACTGAAAAGATGAAATATGTGTAGCATCTGTGAAAAACAGGAGGCACTAAGCTGCCCGTCTCAGACAATTCCTTGTTTTCTGTCAGTGGCTACACAAGTAGCCTGTTTAAAGTTGTTAGGTTTCAAAATAACAACTGTTTTTTAATAATATATCCAATTTATGCCCAATTATTTGTAGATTCTCTGTTATTAACTACGAAAACTGTAGCTGAATAAGAGCTACATGCTGAGACGCTGGCTCAACCTCGTTTTTTTGTTTTTTTTTTGAAGGTCCTTGCACCTGCCAGCGAGACTCAAAATAAAAGGAAACCACAGATGTGCACATACTAAGTTGCTTTTATTAATACAGAACTGCATGCTACAGAGACTGTACAGCATAAACATTTATTCATTACAAAAAAACATGGTTTTAGAACCATTTAAAATAACAGGAAAAACAAACGAACAAAAAGATAAGAGCATAAAATAGAACAGGAACATCACAGCCGTTAAGGAAACATTCAAACTATTTATCATTAGCATCTTAATAAACCAGAGAAGAAATCGACAGATTACAGTCGCGTCATGTCAACTACAATGGCACCGAGTGGATGATTCTCTTGTAGCTTTTTTTACAGCCTCTTGCAACATCAACATGCCTATTTTTTCTATCTACCTATATGTAGTAGTGTACTTAAAAGTGGCAGTTTGTGTATTTTTTTGTATTTAATAGTTTTTTTATGAACCTCCTAATATACATAATTTGGCCCTTGTGGGTTTATACAGTATGATGTCCGTCTTTTTATTAAGTTTAAATTTTAATATTTGACAATTTGCTACCAAACACATTTGTTATAGCAACATTTATACTACATACATAGCAATCTATGTAACGTCACAGCAAAGAATGGTATCGAAATTAAAAAAAAACAAAACAAACAAACAAACAACAACAAAACAAAAGAGAGAGAGAGAGAGAGAGAGAGAGAGATCCGTACAGCATGGTTAGGGGGGCAGAGAAAATTATCACAAAATTTGGCACGGAAAATCTGTACACGAATCTACAGTCAGAGATGTGACTGTGCAATAAAAAAGAAGGGCTTTAGACACTTTTCCAACTACTGAACACACGGTACCCACTGTCTCTTGTTTCAAGTTTTCTTTTCTTCTTTTTGTAAAATGGCTTATAGACGCATTTCTTGAAATGAAGTTGTGCATACTTCTGTTCATGAGATCTACACAGTACACTGAGTTTAATCCAGGTTTTTTTCAGCGAGGAAAGAAATCCATAACAAAAGATTTGCCTTTTAAAACCTCCTTGTAAAAATGGATCATTCATATAGTTGCTTAACCTTAAGAAAAAATATTTGTACAATGTATCAAGAAAAAAAAAGTCAAAAAGAGACACATACAAGATACAACAAGCAATCTCTAAAGCAATAAATACTACTGGTCCTAGCGTTGTGACATTTTGAATTTAATAACCCGCAACCCTCCCACCCGAACCTCCCCTCAACCCCACCCAACTTGCCTGACTCCGCCCCAAAGGTAAACAACAAAGAAAAAAAGACAACGCAGTGGAAGAATGCATATTTAACACAGTAATCCCCTCCCTCCCCGTTATTCTGTACATTTAAACAAGAACAAGTAACATCACAATTAAAGTTGTTCCTCAGAGAGGTGTCACCGCTAGCCTCATGCCCTCCTAGAGTTTGAACAGATGTCAAATGATTGGTTCGCAAGCTCGTATTTAATACAAATAAAGAAGGAGAACCAACTCTTTCAAGAAAAGGGCTCATTGAATAATCTAGCCTACCTTTTTATATCCGTCTTTTAAACATTTTGAAGTTGAACTAGATAATTTTTCTGTTTGCACTGTTTTAACACTACAAAAAAGACAAAAACAAAATTCATAAAAATTTTGGCAGATTCACAAAGCTATACTACAGCTCATTGTATCATTTCTTTATAATAATTAGATTTTTTTTTTTCGATAATGACGGGTCAAATATTGACCAATGAACTTTAATAAAACAAAACTAAAATTTCAAAGCCGTATGGCACAGAAACGTAAAGGAGAAAAAAAACAGAAAAAGAACTGACGGCAAGTGAAATATAGCAGAGAGAGGGCCTAGAAAGGTGTGTGTGTGCAGAGCTAAAAAAGAGGAGAAGAATAGGGTAGACTATTCTATAGACTTGGTCACTAGCGACAGAGGCTGAGGGGCTGTGGAGGGGAGGAGCGAGTGGGAATGACACAGCGATGCCGAGGGCCGGGCCATTGAGGACGCCACAGAGGAGCCCGGCTGCCGCGAAGACGAGACGTCACCGTGCTCCAGAGCTCCGTTGTGGGAGGAGGCGCCGGGCGTTTTGCTAGCTGCAGCAGAGTTTTCCAGCTGAGCCAAAGATGGCGGTGGAGGCCCAGCCAGGAGGTGCGGGTGGTGGAGTGGCTGGTGGGCCGGTTTCATAGTCAGTGAGAGAGGTTGCATTTGTTCAGTCTGAGGTTTGGACTCTTTTGAGGAGGGGGAGGGAACCACTGAGGAAGGGAGGATGGGGGGGAGTCTAGTAAGCTTCCGTCCGTAGAGGGAGGACTGGCACAGCTGCCTTCACCTTGGATGTAGCGAATGCACTTTTTTTTTCTCCTGAGGGACAAGGCGAGAGAAAGAGAGCATCTTTTAGCATCTTTTGAACTGCATCGCCTCTTAGCACTGCTGCCGACTTAAATGCACCTTTTTTCTTTTAAAAATGAAACTAGAAATTACTTGAAACGACACGGTGGTTTAGAGTTCCAGGTGCATTTAAGTAGCTTCACAAGCTTCGTGCTAAGAAGTAAAAGTGGTAGAAAATTCCAAACACAAGATCGTCAGACAGGACAGACATTGAGGAAAAGATCGCAGGTGCAGCACCTGGACAGGAAGCAGAAGGGGAGGATGAGAAGCGAACACACGGAGAAAGAGATGACGACAAAATGAAGCAGACTGGATGTGGGAATAGTTGCTCTCTGGATCTCCTTTATTACAGAAAGAGCTACAGCTGGGGATCGGCCTGTTCTCTCTCTAGCAAACGCGAGGTTACTGGACCCTCCTCTACTTCTATCTCTTCTCCTGAGGGTGTGGAGTTTGGAAATACGGAAAAAAAAAAAAAGTCAACAAGATCCACACACTACCCCGCAATCTGCCCCACAGACACGAGTGTGTGTGTGTGTGTGTGTGAGGGGTCAAGGCATCATGTTTGCATTCCTGCCTTGGGGTTGCGACCCTCCCCCCTTTGCTTGCCGAGTCCTGAGGCCAGGCCCCGTTGAGCTCAGTGGAACCAAACATAGGAGGGAGGGAGGGATTGTTGCATTTATCTGCGGTGACTCTGCTGTGAAGGCTGTGCTCGGATTTGGTTAAGGGGAATCTCTGCCCACCTCATCTTTACCCTGACCCTGGCAGTGACCCCTCTCTCTCAGCTCTCCATTCTATCACAAGGATGCCTGAAGGCCATGAAGTAGTGCTATTTAAGACTTACAGGGACATGGAGTAGGTCAAAAAATATACAAAGGTACTTAAAAAGAACAGTTGAGGCTTCTTTTTGGGAACATATTACGCTGATCTACTGTTTAATTACGACTGGAAAATTAAACCTATTCCTCTAAAGGGGACACATTCTACGTTTAACAGGAGAGCAGATTGCTGACAATAATAAGGACATTGAAAAAAAGGACATACAAAAGGCCCACGAAACCTTGATCACATGCTAGATGGAAGACAGACATGCATTTCTGATGGACTCAACAGTGCAAGCACACAAACATGAGACGGTGGAGAACGCTGGAAAAAGAGTGAGGATGAGGCTTTTTAGAGGACGCTGTAGCTCTGCTTGATCGACCGGCCGTAAAAAGGTATCATTTTGCGACTACATAAATATCTCGGTTTCGATATCTGTCCGTCAAACTGCAACAAATGAGCTAATATCCATTTTTTAACAGACATATTGATTTATAGTATGTGCCCGTGTATGTTATTGATTTCTCCGTCTCGGGGGAAATTATAGCAGATGCATCTTTTAGGAAATGGAGCCCAGAGAGAACTTTTAACCTCTCTGCTCCTAAAATGAAGCGAATTACTGCACTTTTCAGTCTCCTGATCTCATAATATGCTATTATTATTTAAGGGCTAATGCCGTATTTTGGATAATGGGTAAGCCAGCTGGACGGGGAATAAGAGGCCAGCGATGGTGGGGTGTAGGGAGAATAAACCAAAAGTACATCGGCGAGCCGCTAAATTCCTATTGGTCATGTAAGTTTGTGACAAAAACAGAGAAAAGTGCTTTAAAAATAGTTCACAAACTAGTCAGATTAAAATCTTAATATGGTAAATAGCATAAAAATACAAAGACTAACAGTTGAATTTGAGTCAAAGCGCATTTAAAACAGTGAAGATGAAACAATGTGTTGCGATGTTGGCATGAAAAAGAAGTTGTGTGAAGAAAGAGGAGGGGCAGGGTGTGGTGCAAGCCAGACACAAAGAAGGGTATTACTTAGCAGAAACAAATACCTACCATGAAAATATTCCCAATTCAAAGACTGCTTGTGTCAGAACAGAAAGACAACAGGTAGGGACTAAGTAAGGGTTATTGAAGAGGAGTTTGGAGGAAGAAGAGGTGGAGAAGGAGGAGGAAGAGGGCACAGAAAAGAGTGTCACTGAGCAGGCCCTCAGAGAAAGCAGGGCTAAATTTGTAAGCATAACATTGTTATTCAAAGGGTGCCAATTAGAAAACATACAGAACAGTTAAGATGGGAGGGAATTATCCACTGCCTGGAGAGAAAATGGATTTCAACCATAGCAATTTAGATGGAAAAAAACGCTACTCCGAATTACATTAGGAGCCGTGATGTTGCAACAAGATGTTTTGTTTAGATGAAATATTCAGCAGCCTTATTTAGAAATCCATTTTCTGCCACTGGGCTTGAACTGAGTTCAGTGAGGAGAAAAATAGCAGTGCGGGAATTTAGAGGAGCAGGAAACTTCTCAGTGAGGAAAAGGAGCTGAGGAGGTTTCCATCTGTTACCACACTAATGGAAACATGTTTTAGCAAAGACATCTGAGCCCGTAAATCAAGAAGAAGATGCTCATTGTGGATGTCTTCCTCCCATTGGTACTACAGCAGTTATACCTGCATGGTTTGCACCATAAACTCAGCTGGTCAAGCCCGAACAAGGCACGACACTTCTTTGGGGTATTTGCATCTGTTAGCCAAAGAGGTAGACACAAACACACACACAGAGACAAAAAAAAAAAAACAAAAGAAAAAAGAAAGAAAAAGAAAATGGACACGTCATTGCACAGACAAAAACATGTAGCCAGGGCTTAGATTTAGGCTGGCAACACTGGGATGTCCTCCATATTGACCAAACCATCAGGCCCCAGATCCTCCAAGCCCCCGACCTGCCAGTTTAGGACTTCTGACCAATCTCAGTAATTGCACTGTACATCCTGTAACAGAACCCCTGTAGCCCCACAAATATTTCTTTGTCAACACATACGCACAGACGCCATTCACACAACCACTCAGGCATGTGCTGTTAAAACCCATCTTCCCCAAACAGGAGGAGGTTTAAAAAAAAAAATCAAGAACCCAAAGATAGACCGGCAGGGCGTGGCTGGAGGAAGCTGAGAGGTCACGATAGCCTGGCGGGACAGACAGGGGAGAGAGGCGAAGAGGAAGAAAAAGGCAGCAGCAGAGAACAGAGGAGGAGGTCCCAGCGTAGAGTTACCCAGCCTTCACCTGGCCCTGGCCAGTGCAAGCACACACCATACACACCTGCACGGGCCACACCAGTTATTCTGTTGATCGAGCCCAAAGCGCGCTCGACACTTCTTAGGAGCGCTCAGGTCTGATGCCGCAACAAGGAAGGGAAGCCAGCAGAAAGGAGGAATAGAACCAAAACCGATAAAATAACAGAAGTGGAACCAAAAGGAGGAGAGAAATAAGGAGAAAAAACAGATAACAGTGAATCTATGAAGCTTGGCAGTGGCTCAATGTGTAAGAAACCCCCCACAAAACCCCCTTAAAGCCATAATCAAGAGTGCCTTTAAAGATAGAACTGAACACAATTAGTGTGTTTCAGACATTTAAGGGGAAAAAAACGCATGCATATTGTTAAATCAGATTATTATAGAAGCAATCACTTTTAGTCTCTACACTCTGACTGGAGTTAAAGCTGCAGATAAGCTAGTTTGGTCGAGAGGATACAAACGGAGCAAATGCAGACTGGATTCATTTACTGTTAGATGTTATCAGTGCACTGTGGTTTCCAAAAAGACAAGGTCAAGGTGGTAGAACTAGGCAGCAGTAGCAGATTGCTAGAACAGCAGAGTCGTGAGTTAGCTTCAGCCAGGGAAAGGATTAAAAAGGCTGGAGCCTGAAGAGGGAATCTACTCTTTAGACCTGGCATCAAACAGTTGATTGTTTTCCATCCGCATTGGCTGTCTGCTGCAAGAACAGCTGCCAGTCACTTGCAAGCTCTACCCAGTAATAGTGTCATTATCAGAAGTAGAGCAGAGTGTAAGTGTTTGAGTCCAGGACTTGTCTGAGTAGAGACACATTTTAAAAGGGGGAGTCGGCCAAACTCATGCTGGCCTATAGGAAAGGCACAAGCGCAGCTACTGAGGCATATAGATTAAGGAGGTTTACCCTGACATCACACCTTCAGATCATACTTCACAATGATAACCTAACTGTATATATCTCATCACTTCCTCAAGCATCCTGCATAGTGATTATTGCCCAAATATGGAAATGCTCTAAACTAAAATAGCAACAGTAAATGGAGGTAAATTAAATGAAATATTATCTAATCAACAGCAACATTTTAAGGAAAAGAAAGCAGCAAACAAAGCAAAAAAAACTTAGAAAACTTAAGCTTAACTCTGCCCTCATATTGCACATTCATGGATAGATAGATAGATAGATAAATAAATAAACATTACTTTAAAAGGAAGAAAAAAATAACAGTTAGTGATTTAATACTCAAAATGACATTAGCACCTGTAATCGGAGGGAGTGAAAGGCAAGGGTTTGGAAAATATTCTCTGTGTTCTGAAAAAAAAGAACAGATAGAGAGGCCTTCAAGAAGAAATCCGTCACCAGAACGAGCGCAAAATACATGATAACAAGTCGGCATTGCTCCTTTACAAGAAGAATATGAATCATAAGAGTAAAAAAAATAAATAAAGAAAAAATGGATCAATCACAGAATTAGCAAACCTCCTTAATTTTAAGATGTAAGTGATTTTAAAAAAACAACAACTTATGGTTGGTATAAAAAGCATGCATGGAAGCAAGCAAAAGGGGGAGGGGCGGGGTAGCCCGACAAGCACGCACATGCACAGTCACGCAAACGCACGCGCGCACACACACGCACACGGTACAGTAGTGCAGTCGATCTGCGGGGCACAGGCAGCTTTAAAACGGGGGCCACGCACACAACACTGGCAAAGTTAATGGCTTTCACGATGCTTCAAGTTCACATTCTCAAAAAAAAAAACACACATATCACAATACCAGAAGGCTAAGGGGCCAGAGGAGGGAGGGGGGGGAGGGTGAGAGGGGAGGTGAGGAGGACTGTGGGGGGTCATGCATATTCAGTTGTTATTAGCTAGGGAGAGCTAGGGGTAAAAAAAACAAAAACGGGAAAACGGGAGGGGTATTACAAGCAACTCTACCATTTAAATATTGCATTGAGAAGCATAACTATACCAAAAAAAAAAAGAAAAAGAGCCAGGCACAATAATATATACACACACGCGTACACACACTCACACACGCGCACACGCGCACACACACACACACACACACACACACACACACACACACACACACACACACACACACACACACACACACACACACACACAAACATAACACAAAAAAAAGTAGCTTGACTTTTATCTTGCAAGATGTCACATCTCCCTGACACATGATGGGGCTCTTCTAATATGAGAGATAATTGCAGCTCACTTACCATTGCTCTCTGCTTGCTGCTTTTCCCTTTTTCTCTTCTTCCTTTTCCCCTGTTGGTTAGCCGCCAAAAAAATAGAAAGAAAAATAGACACAGACAGGAACCTTAGTTATTATATTGCAGAATGCCCAAAACATGAAACAGAGAATAGGACTCATCTTGGTGTTTACTTATTTATTCATTCATTCTTTCTCTGCCTTTTTTCTGTCTTTGCCCTCCGGTTTGTAACAGCCACTGCAGGCCAGACCACAATTCTCCCTCCTCTCTCTGTTTTTCAGTCTTTTTTTTTTCTGCCCTTGTCTTCTTTTTTTGTAATCTTTTGTTTTATTTTCCTCTGTTCTGTGAAACATCTAGACATCTTGACACACTTCTGGTTTTGGAAGACAGATTTCTCTGGGGCTGCTCATGGAAGACTCCACTGGTCAGTTTGATCCCCAAACTGGACAAAACTGATGAGAATCTGGCATTTATGTGTCAGAACAAAGTGTCCGGGGTGCAAAACATTCACCAAGGATTGAAATCAAAAGCTTTTGTTGCAAATACAGTCCAGACCATACGTATTTGGACAGTTTGTTTCATAGACTTTGTGATTCTGAACTTTCAATTTGAAATAAAGAACTCCATTCTACGTTAACATTTCAGCTTTAACTTGAGCCAATTTATATCAATATAGAAAGAACAGTGTGCGAGATACAGTGTGCCCAGGAGTTTGAAAATAATTGGCCACTCAGCTCGTGAGTTATTTCAGCTTTAGTGCATGCACTAAAGAGCTACAAAGTTGATTGAGGTTGAGTCGTCTGAGTAAAGAGTGACTATACAAGTGAAGAAGTGAATGAAGAGGCTCAAAAACCAAAAATCTGCTAAAATAAACAGATGGGTACAGTCATAAACCAGCAGCTGTGCACAGTAAAAATGGCAAACCACTTGCTACAACTCTTGTGGATGACCAAAAATTCATTTGCATGGTTAAGAAAAAGCCCGCAATGACTGCACACCAAGTCAACAATGCTCTCCAGGAAGTAGGCGTGAATGATTCCTTGTCAACAATCAAGAGGAGGCTCCATAACAACCTCAGAGGATTCGCCACAAGATGCAAAACCTCTGGTAATCCTCAAAAATGAGCAAGGTCAGCTTCCAGTTTGTAAACACATGCACAAAGAAACCAAGTTGTGGAACAAAGTTCTATGGAGCGATGAAGCTAAATAAACTTCCAGCAAAATGACGAACTGAGGAGTAAGTAGCATTATGTTCTTTTCGGGTATGTATTCCTGCCTGGGGAGCTGGCACGCTGGCATTTATTGACGGTTTCTCTGCTGGTGGAAGCAACAGGATGCTATAACAAGAACACTCTGTAAGCCGAGATTCTCCCACATGCATTAAAACCACTGGACGACATTTCGCAGCTCAGCAGAAGAGCGAATCTAAACATACAGCTGAAGCAACCGCAGAGCTTTTTACAGTGAAGAGGTGGGATATCCTCGACTGATCTCAATCCAATTGAGCTGCTTTCCTTTTGTTGACCAAAGGCAGAGATTCATCACAACAAACACGAGCTCAAAGTGAAGCAAAGGCCTGGGAGAGCATCACTGAGGGAAGATAGAAAGCTTCTGGAGATGTCTATGGCCTGAAGATTTCAGGTAGTCAATGACTGCAAAGGAGTCTGTAGATAATATTAAATATAATGATTTAGTTTGAGTTGATGTGTACGAGTCAATTACTCTTGATCCCCTAAACTTTGGGCAACATGTATTAAAAGGGCTGACTGTTCTTTCTATATTAATGTAAGCCTACTCAAACTGAACTTGATCCACATGTTTGGTTTCAAATTGAATGGACCAAAGCACAAAGCCTGTACATCCAATAAAGCACAGATCCGTCCAAAAAACTTGTGGTCTGGACTGTACTATTCACAGCACAACAAAAGATGAGACTTAAGTCCTGGCAGTTTGTCCAATCACAGATAGATGAGAGGAAATTCATCTCTCAGGCTACATATGAACTAGAAACAGAACTCATCCTGGATATGTGACCTAGTGAGAGGAGGGGAAAGAACAGGCAGTTACGACTTGTAAACTTAAAAACTTACATAGTTGTCTCGTGCTGACCAGCCTGGGTACAGCTGCATGTGGAGCTGTCGTTCTTTCCTGGCCAGCTCGTAGTACTTGGCCTGCTCCTCCCGCGATAGGGCGTGCCACTGTATAATAAGAAACAAGGCACAGAAAGGCGACATAGAAAGAGTTTGAATAGAGACAGGAAAAATTTAGGTATGAGCATGTGAATCTGTGAATCAGGCCTAAAATCTGGATTTGAGCTTCAGGATTGAGACCTATGCTCCTTTGGCTCTTCAGTTTGACCATTACAGTGTTGGTGTGCGTCCAATAAGCTGCCAGGACTTACCCTCCGCCCCAGGATCTGGTTGATGGCAGCACTTTCCTTCAGTGTGCACTCCGCCACCACCTTGGCCCGCATCTCCTTCATGTAGAGCATGAAGGCGTTCAGAGGCTTCTTTATGTGGACCTGTTTCTTCTTCTCTTCCTCCTTTTTAGCGTCTGACTGTTTCCTGTTATGGGTCAGAGGACAGGAGGATGAGTAGAACCCAGAGCTGGATCCAAACGCATGTTAAACTTAGTGCGGGGTGCAGAAAAGCAAAGGGTACTCACGAGCTGTTGAGAGAGCTGATGTCACTGTGGGAGGATTCCTGCTTGACGTTGGGTGTGACGATGGCTGGGTGAGGGATGCCCGTGGTGTGCAAACTGTGGTGAGGGGGCACCATGTGTGGGGGGAACCTAGAGGACAGAAGACTGTGTAAATCGTCAGAATGGACACGGGTGAAATGAGAAGATGGAGCACATGTACACACAAGACTCTACAGCTGGGCTGGCTCAATTCCATTCTCATCTTTCTATCACATATATATATATATATATAGCGTTGTGTTGTTTTCTTTTAATTCAGTTTCTTTCACAGAAATGGAATTGAACTTTAGCCTCAAGAAACAGATACAATAAATGCACATACAAACGCCCACATGAAAACATCCGAGGCTGATTTGTGTATTAATCACACCCAGTTAGGGGAGATTTTACAACTCAAGATGAGGCCAAATATCACATGACTTAATATAAGAACAGAATATAGCCTGGACAGTTATACAACACAGAGAAAAATACTGCAGCAAATCTAAAACATGGTTTGGAAAAGGCTATATTGTGTGGCAAGCGATAAAATCTTTTGAATGTCATGTTTGAATAACCCAGAAAACCTACACACTTGAGCCAATGTAATTTAATTACAAACCCTGTAGAGATGAATAACATCTTTATCAAGTTGCTGTGAGAACTCTGAACTTTTCTATTTATAGTTGGTGCCTTCCATATCAACGCTGAAACAGACTAAGCATGTGTTTATACCCACAATACCATTTATCATCCAATAAATGAGCAGCTGGTTGCCAAGTAAGATTTTAGTGACAATGAGTTTTTCTATCTCTCAACTGTGGACGACAAATGCCAATCGCACAACTTCGCCGCATTGTGCTACTTGAGGAAACTGCATTTTGGCAGTTAAACTGATATGAAGATGCCAGGTTTTGGAGGGGGTGAAGCTTGAACCATTATCTCTTATCAAGGCATACTGCAAAGTAGATTAAAATGTTCTATCAAAGTCTAGTATCACTTCAGGTATTGGGTCTCTATTTGCTTCCTCCTGTTCTTTTCTGCCCATTCAGCACTGTCAGCAGCACTGACATTTTTATCTTCATCCCTCTGCACTCCTATCATCATTTCATCATCTCCAACCGTTCCACATATCGAGGCCAGAAACCCCTTATTTATGAAATCATTTCACAGGCCAGAACAGCCACAAGACACCGCTGCTGTAGCGCATGTGTCAGTGGATGTATGACACTAATTATTTGCGGGGGATTATTTGAACATGTATATCTGCATGTGTATGTTTACAGTGCCGCGTCTCGCTTCCACGTGACCATGCGCAAATTTAAGAGAGGAGGATGAAGGAGAAGGGAAAAAAAGGAGGAATAATTCTTTTTTTTTTTTTTTTTTTTAAAGTAGCTCATTATCCGGCTGTGTCTGGCTGCATGGCTCCGAGCCAGAATATAATGATGAGGATAAACTCGCCAGGAACAACTAGTTTCTGTTGGAGGCCATCTCAGGGGAGTGCCAGCGCTCCCCCCTCAAACTCTTTCCCTCTTTTTCTCCTTTCCCCTCTTCTCCCTTCATCACTGACACACTGGTGTTTGTGCCATGTCATCCGTTGATGGGGAGCTCGGCAGCAGTGGCTGCATATCGCCCATCATTAAGGCTCCTGCATTTTCTTCACTCGCTCCGTTTCCTCTCCCTGTTCACCCTCCCTCCTTCTCTCTCTGTGCACTTGTTAAAATTTCCTCTGTTCCAAGATCTATTTTTTCTCCTCGTCGTCGTCTTCTTCTTCTTCTCTACTCCTCCCTGTCCCCTCATCACCTCTGCGCTCCTTCGCTTCCTCTCGCTCTCCATCCCTCCCCTCCTCCTCCTCCTCCCCGCTGCCACTGCATGGCCCAGGTTATGGTTTAAACATGACGGCCATCCCTTTGAAGCACGGGGGCAGCATCATCATCATCATCACCATCATCACTGGGCTCATCAGCAGCAAGCAGCGCCTTGGACCAATTTAGCCAACACAGAGAGCGGGAGACGCAGTGGAGACCCCCACCCATCCACCCCAACCCCGGGGCTCCTACGTCTCAATCTGAAAGGTAAGAATGGCTGCCGGGGAAGGGTGGGTCGGGGGGGTCACTGCCGCAGCAAGCCCAGTGTCAGCCAGTGCCATTTAATTGCCAGTGCGAGGCAGTAGCCCCCGTCCCTGTTTAATGTATAATGATCCGGCCGGTGCGCTTCTCCCGTTCCCCAGGAAAAGAGAGGGAGCAGGATGATGGGGGGAACATATCAAAGGGCAGGCTTAAGCGTAAGGGGCAAAGGGGCCTTCACATCCACCCACCTGTCACACATACATTCACACACACACAATATGGGGGACCTGCACTGCCTCCAACCCCATTATCAAAATAATGTCTTTCATTTGCTCCGCTGACTGTCTCGACTCTCCTCGGCTCTTTCTTTTTTTCTACAAGAATGTATTTTTTAACAGGACCTAGGTGTAAGGGGCTCATTGCAGGACTACGAGGTACCAGACTCATTCCCTGCATCTTAATTCAGTTCGGGGCTACGGCACAGGGGACCGATATGAAGCAGCGCTCTCCTGCAAAGACCTAACTCCCCGACAAGAGTACAAGGCCAGGATGTCTTTTCTCTCAGATTTCCTCCAGTCAGCCTGCTCGCTACAAATCGTTTGAGCTATCACAACAGTCTGGCCCGTTCTTTGAACAAAACCAACTAGCTGAGGGCTATGTATGAAGGGAGTCTGCTATTTTGCTGACACAATTAGACAAATTGTTACTCGATTTTGTCAGTTATTCCATTTTTTTTTCTCTACTTTGGTTGGAGGGTTGTTTTTTTTTTGGGAAGTGAAGGGGGGGTAGGATGTGCTAAACCCTCCCATTCTCTAGAGAACTCCCAGAGCCCTCCATCTATTCAGTTATACTAATTCAATTAGGGGCCTCATCACAGGGCATTAGCTCTTCCCCATGGCCAGTCCCCCCCACACACCCCAGCCAGTATATTCAATTAGCTGCACTGGAAATAAGATGATCACAATGTCGAGGCTGTCATTAAGGGACCAAATTAGCAGTCACTTAAAGCCCAGGTTGGCTGGGTGCTGTTGCCAGATGCCAATGTCTGGACAGATCCAACATCTGACCCTTTGCACCTGAGACGTACTGGGGATGGGCAGCGAGGGGCGAATCTGACTCTAATCCACACACCATTCCAAGGAGATTATGCAAGGAAGGGCATATGTTTCCAAAAAAAACTGAGCTCGCAAACTAAGCTTTCACTTATTCTGAGGGCTATACTTTAAAAAAAAAAAAAAAAAAATCATCCCCCTCCTTGCAACTGCTCTCTCCCTGCATCTACATGATCCATCAATGTCACAGAGGTCTAAACAAGCCGCCCTCAGGAGCTGCTTTTCCAATCAGGCTGTAATTAAACTAAAGCTTGGCTTCATCCCTAGACTCTAAACCAACCCAAAGTCCCCTGCTGAAGGGGCATGTAGAGGGGAGGAGGGAGGAGCAGTGGGAGTGGAGCGAGTGGGAGGCTGTTTGTTTTTTTGTGTGTGTGTTGCTTTTTTGGCTCATCCAGACCCACAAATCATGGGCTTTTAGGCATCCAAAATTAATTATGTTCGCTTCCCACACAATATAGAGGACATGCATTCCTCAAGGGAACAATGAGTAGTTAAACACCAGCTGACAAATACACACACATGTATACAAGATGGCAACAAATACACATACCCCCCATGGGTGCACTAAATGTCCACAGCAGCACTTGAACTGGACCCTAATGGGGCTGGACCAAAGCGCTAGCCAAGTGTCGGGCCCCGGCTTATATCATCTAGTCCCCCCCTTCAAAGTGTTCCTGTTTGTTTATCTGTCTGGCTGCTCAAACTCACAGCAAGGACATGCCCCAGCTCATTTCAGATCTGCCTGACATGCAGTGGGGGTAAATGTTCTTCAGGGGCCTCATTAGAAAATGATAAATATAATTAATATTTGAGCATGCTTGCTGGAGCCCCACACTAGAGAATTGCCCTTTTGAACACAGAGATAGGGAGTGCAAGCTCTCCTTAAGGGAGAAGTTTCTGCTCGCTGTCTGTGCACGTGAGTGTGTGTTGCTTGTGCATTGCCCTCACAGCCAACACAAACACACACACAAATTAATGTAGCGAGTGAGAACGAGCGTGCGTGTGTGTGTGTGTTTAGCTCCTAGGGCTTAACTCACCTTGACATGGATGCGTTGACAGTGAGCGCAGTTGGGTAGGGGTGTCTAAAACCCCCTGTTGTGATTGGATAAACAGGTTGACCTTGCCTAGGAAGGGGGAAGAAAAGAAGAAAGACGAAAAGGTAAAGGATCAGGGTTGATGGAAGAGGAGAAGCCAAAGCCCTCTGTCTCTCCCTTCTCCCCACAGTGGGCCTCTTTATTCTCATTTGATCAGGACAAAAATCTAGGGGATTGCAGAGTGCAGATCAAAGGGAGGAAAACTCTGAACAATTTGAATGCCACAAATCTTGATAGCAATGGCTAATTAAATTTCATAACCCTTCGCTCTGTGTCGACAGAGTGGGGCCCTGTTCCTCCCCAAGCTGGAACTAGGTGTTTTGTTGTGATAATTAAAGACGAAGCGCGGGTCTCTTTAATGGAGCCATCACACTAATTGAGGTCTACACATCCAAAGACAAACAATAATGAATGTAAATTTATACCAAAATAAAGTGCAGCAAATCAAAGGGCGCCATGGCTGCGCTCAGGGCCTCTCTCGGTATTTAGATCGCGGTGAGAAAACATTAAATTAACAGAGCTTAATTTGTAGCCTTTTGTCATATTAACAAGTGTTGACAAGAGTTACCAGGGGAGAGCCCCTATGTGGAATTGTGGGTAAAATACGGGCAATCACAGTTCATTACTCTAATTGAACCATACACAGACATGCAAAATAGTATTTGCCACAAAATAGCAAGTTGAGGCTGCTGAGGGCCTGAGGAGGCTCCAGTGGGCTGCTGTGGTCCTGGAGGAAGTGTGTTGGAAAGTTAGGGGTCAAGTTTAAGTTTCAGTGAGAGGATCGACTCCGCAGGGACAAACAAGAGACAGAGAAAGCTTCTGCGACTGTATACACAAAGCTCAACATCCTGCTGCACTGTATACACATGAAAGGTAATGTTTATTGTTTACTGTTTTTCTCTTTAATGACTTGTTTTGATATGCACCTTCTGCTCATTAGTCTTGTGAATATTTCTAGCCTTTCACACAACTCACAAGAGAATGCAATAGAAGGAGTAATAAAAAAAAAGGGAATTCGCTTACTGTGGTACTAACCATCCTAGCGGATGGGGTATCTGGCCGACGGTGCCAGGTGACAGTGGGTAATAGGGAGATATATCTGGAGGATGTGGAGGCCTTGGAATTCCTGTGGAAGAAACAGGATGACAGGAGCAGAGAGGAGGTGGACAGACAAGACGATGACAGAGAGAGAAAGAGAGAGAGAGAGAGAAGCAAATCCTTGTCAGTGCTGAATTCATTCTTTGTTGAGTTTTCACATCTGAACGGGGCAGACATCACAGGAGTGCAGATGGGAGGAAGAGGAGGAGGAAGAGGGCTTGTTGCTCGCATGTACACAGTGCTAAATCACACTTCCTGATCAAAGGCCTTTGAGGCGGCGCAGCGGCACAATGTGTTGGAAGAGGCAGAGGGGAGAGAGGTGAGGAGAAAACACCAACACGATTCTTGTCACATTTGTCTGGCGAATCAGGAGATTAATGATATAAAATGACTGAGGTTTAGAAGTTAACAAAACACAGCAATATAATTAAAGCCTTCTTTGTGATCAGAGAGCTGCCAATATGGGAGTTGCAATGGAGTCTGCCTGCTTATTTACACTGGCATTCTGGCTGTAAGGATATAGATTTACTTGACATTATATACACAAATAAACCAACATGTGCGCAAACTTGGCACCCTCTTTCACTTTAAGTCAACACTTCTGCTTAACTCACATTAACGTCTGTAGCTCTGTATTCACTGTAACCATAACTTCCAGCACAATTAATGACAATCCGAACCACATTTTGGGGTCGCTGGTCCCCAATTGTTCAACTGATCCTCACATTTAGCGCAAAAAAAACCAGCAGTGAATCTTGTTTGTTATGCCCCACTGACGAACGGTGACAAAGATGTCCAATTTAAGGACAGCTCTTTGTGAGGGCTTCGCCGAGCAATCACAGCATCCACGGTGTTGCCTTTGCTTTCCGTGGCAGCTGACAGGCGAAGAAACTGCATCGACAAGCTGCCCTGAATGAATGCCTTGAAAAGGTCTTGTACACAGCCGGGTGTAAAAATAACTTTCTCTCTCATGACAAACTTGAAACAGGGAACACTAGACATGTGTAAAAGCGTGGCAGGCAGGGACCAGAAACTCAGGGACTTTCATTGTAGCTGACATGTGGTTCTTCCACACAGCTGGTTTTGCCTGTGCAGCTGTTGTTGCAGGTGTTTTGGCCAGTGCCTCCACAACTAAAGTAAAGCCAGAGGAATCTTGAAAGATTAGAAATTGGCCGCAGCTGATTTAGCTTGTCAATGCCTGCAATGTCATGGGCAGCACTTTGCGTCTGTGCGCGGAAACTTAACTTTTCTTCGAATGCCGCTATAACAAAGGCGAGCTCTATTAAAAAGGAACGCCTGAGAAACATTATCCCATCGCCACCCAGTGCTCAAGACCTAATATAGCTCATTAATTAATTAAACACTGTGCCCAATTAAGCAGTGCCATTAAGCACTACATTAAACAGCAGCTGGCACATTATTTCCCCTTTGTAAGGGCCATCATAATAAGGGAACATTATTACCTAAAAACATTGACTGAATCCACCAGAGACCACTGAAAAGCACGAAATTATTCCCCACACTGGAAATGCATTAACCTGAAATGACGGGCTGAATGACAGTTAACAAAATTAAGTGCTGGGTCAAGATGTTCATGGAAATGAATGGAATTACCTAAAAATGTTTTCTGAATGGTTGTGGGAAACGCTGACTGCTAAGTCTGGACACTGACTGCACGACCAAATGAAGAAACTGTCCTTTTAACAAACAGAGCTGGTCATTGTCAACCTGCATAAAACTTGAATAAAGTGCTCCCCTTCCCCATTTTTTTCATTTGAGGAGATCCTTCCAATAACACAGTGGGTCCACCGGTATTTAGCTGTGAAGAGCTCCAACTACAGTGGCTAACTTGTTTTGACTATTGGCAACTGGAGTTGTGGTCATGAGAGTTCATGGCTGTTTGTTGAATTCCGTGTTTTACGAGAACTTTACGAGCCACTGTTCGGGCTCTTGTTCGCGAATGCAAGGCCGCTATTCCACTGAAACCACGTTAATGAGCGTGATAGCTAAATCAATTAGAAACAGATGAGAGCAAGTTGTCAACAAGAAGCACTTGGGTTGACCTTGTCCTACTTTAAAACTATCACAGCCTTGTAAACAGTCCCATTTTTGAAGTCATCAAATAGGTAATTAATGGAGAAAAATAAGCATCTCGTCTAATTGATTTTCACATTACCTGCATTGTAAGTATTGCTTTTCAATGACTGAACTGTTTACAAATGGCGTCACAAGACATGAAAAAGACATGAAAACGCTTTCTAAGAGCTGCATCTGTGAGACTTAACTTTAACAACTTTTAAACTTACTGGGGTTTTAAAAGACGCTGCATTAAAATCAGATTTTGATTTTAGCAAGAATCACGTAGCACATTGCTAACTAAATCTCCACGTCAGTTAGCCATGGATGTGAAGCAAAAACTCTCTGGGTTTTTACCTGTTTTGGGATCCACGTCTGTCTGTAGGTGAGGTGGGGGGTTCCCCGGTGTGAAGTGCTCATTGCTGTAGGTGATCAGAGGCGTGAGAGGGTGCACATGGTGGGGGTGCTGTACCACTGGAACCTTATTAGACTGAGAGAAAGATGAAGGATGCACAGAAAGAAGACAGAAGAAGAGGAGAAAGAAGAAAAACAGGAGGACAGGGTGTTAATATTTGGGTTAGGGGTTAGAGATTGCAGGCGCCTGCCACAGAATTACAACTTGGTTTCAAAGTTCTCGAAAGAGGAGCTATCAAATTCTGGGTACACACGAGGCGCCAAACCGCCGAAGCCACAGCGAAAATAGCATGGTTTGTAATTAAAAACACTTCTGTGGTGTCACCCTGGAATCCAGTAACACAATCTAAGAGGCTTGGGGGGTTGCCAATTCACATTTGGGTTTGATGTGTGATGAGGCACTTTTAACCACGGTTGCAGTCAAGTAATCGATCATCTGTAAACCACGAAATCAAGGCAGCGCGTGTAAATCCACAGTCATTAGCCGCACCGCTCGGCTCTCGGCTCGCCTCTCGAAAGCCTCCTTCCATCCTCCCCTCTTCCTCGCTCCACTTTCTCCCCTCATCTATTCCCCCAGGGCCCGGTTCATGGAGGGTATGGGTGTATTGTAATAAAAGGGTTAGGAGAGAAGAGGTGGGGCTGAAAATCCATTTCTGCATTTTTGCCAAATTAGTTTTAGCTATGTAATCTTCTCTTTGTGCTCCTAAGTGGTGCAGGCCCCCTTTTTTTCAATTACCCAAAGATTACAGTGGAGCTTTAGGGGTGTGCTGCCGTGGGCCCCTGTGTTAACCGGAGCTCAGCCCCTCTCATCAGGCCAGACCGGGACAGAAACTAATACACACAGTCCCCCGACCACAAGATAACCAGATTAGAGCTCTGCTGTAGATTAGGCTGGTGGCAGAGGCTGCTCTCGCCTCTTTACCCACACATCCTTATCCTGCCCTCAGCAGTCAAAGAAGCAGCACTAATCAGGCTTATCATAACATGGATGATATGTTCAGGGGGAGAGGAGTGAGACACCAAGCCGCTCGTGTGTGTGTGTGTGTGTGTGTTCAGTGTGCTCTCTCATAGGCCACACACCCTCATTAGTGACTTTAACCCATGCAAGAAAGAAAGGGGGAAAAAAAAGCTCCACTGTGGCACATTTCCAACAGACTTTGAAAAACATTAATGGGACTAGATGTTAGCAGGGGGGCATACATACATAAGATGCTCAGTTGCCCGATGCTCATTGACAATACAAATGCAAAGCTGTGGGCCCAGGGCAAGACAAATGCGAGCGGCGCTTAATGCTGCAAACTAATCATCTGCTCAGGCTGTTTGAGGCCGGAGTTAATATCGGGTTCGCGTGAGAGCCGAATACACCAACAGTCCATTCAGAGCCCCATGCTAAACTTTCACCGGGCATTTAAAGCTGCCTATCTGCATGGTCGGCACAAGCATGGCCATCCAGACCTCTGTTCTATAGTGGCGGTGGTGGGGGAGTTGGGAGTGAGTGTGTGTGTGTGTGTGTGGGGAGGGGTAGGGGGTGGGGGGCATTCCCTATTGCCGTGGTCCCAATGAAAGATTAATGAACCCCAGCAGAACTCCAGGGAGGCAGAGAGACCCCTGGGACTCATTCACAGCCCTGAGCTGAAAAGGCTAGAGGAGGGAGGGAGAAGGGGGAAGGAGGGGAAAGAAGAGGGGTTCGGGGCGGGGGTGTGTATGTGTTTGTGTGTCAGGGGTTGATATGGGGGGGGGGGGGGGGGGGGGGGGGGGCAGTAGGTGGAATTGGGATTCGTTAAAAAAAAAAAAAAAAAAAAAGAAACGCAAACCCGTCGCACGCATTGTTGCAACGGGAGATGCTGATCTGATCCAGGAACGGAGGGATGAAAACGGTGGAGAGGAACAATCAGGATGGAGGTTATGACAGCCAATGAGTGGGCAGCTAGAAGATGGCCTCTGTTTCTCCCTCCCTCTTCCTCCCCCCCTCCAACACCCGTCTCTCACCTCCTAACCTCCTCCTTCACGACTCCCCGCTCCTCCCTCGGGTAATGATGTGAAAGAATGTTGTCAATTCTTCATCTCTCTGCGCCGCAAAAAAAGCTTTAGTGGCCATTTAAATGAGTTCTTTTGTCCAGGGACCCCGGCCATTGAGGAGACAGTTCAAAATGCCCCATCCACTGAGTCCACATTTAGACAGAGGGTGTTAGAGAGGGAGTGTGTGTGTGTGTGTGTGTGTGTGTGTGTGGAACTGAGAGAGTCAGCTAGAGGCCAGACGATTTACATCATAGTCACTTGTGGTGTAAGAGTGTGCTCTTTTTTCTGTACTGAAAAGCCCAGAGTGATGCAAATAGCAATAGGCTGGACTGACAGCTGCCTCCAGTCACTTCAGTCCATTACAGGCAGCAGTTGGATGTGCAGGCAAGAAAGACGACATAAACTTAAGTTTTGGTAGTAACTCTGTTGAAACAATTGCTTTCCCTTAGAGATCTTAACCCTCAGTTCATCTTCTGCCATCTCAAGAAACATCTGGTGCATACATCGTCAGCCAGCTGATGTGGACTGATGCCTTCAATCAGCTCATCCACACTCCCTCCACGTCCTCTGATCACTGCACACACACGGCAACATCCACTCTGCATCTTTTCGCTGACGTCAAGGCAGCACCCGGTGGTCCCTGCGGAAAAAAGGGAGGCCTAGCACCTGCCCTGTAGCCACTGTGGGACAATGCGAGCCCAGGACTCGTCTGGCAGGCTGCTGGGTGCTTCAGCCGCACAGAGCCCACAGAGCACAGAGTAACAAAGGCAGGCAACGTGGGAGGCTTTTACTCTCCCTGTTCCACATAAGCCAGGGGAAAAGAAAGAACACTTCCTGCCCCCTACACCCCCGCTGACTTGCATCCTTCCTACCACCTCTGTCGTTACAACAAACAAATATAGTAGAAATCAAACGCTCTGCTCTCCAGACATGATAACCAGATTTCCAAGCGTCAGAAAGAGATTCAAAAGACCCTGCAGAAAAATTTAAGGGCACCCTCTTGCATGAACATCAATGAACACATTTACTCTTTCCACATCCAGGACACATACTGCCTGCCTGCTGGAGAAGAAGGCCGGTGCTGTGAAATCCACACACCTAAACACAACAAAACACAACAGAGGCAGGAGTTGTCGCCTCTGGTTGTGTTATTGATATCGCCTTGGCTCTATTTATTCTATTCATCTCTTCGAGGCTCATATGCTTGTAAAAAAAGATGCCTATATGCTCCAATATAGTCATAATGTAGTCATTGTGATTGGCCTCTATTCACAGTGGTGCTTCTCTAGAACTCCTGGAAATCGACTAGCCATTGATGGATTACAAACGCTGCTGAAAATCCAACTCTGCAAACTCATTCTGCCACCAGAAGTGAAAAATATTTCCTCTACGGACCGGCTGACTGATGCTGTCCTGCCACCGTGTGAAAAAAAAAAAAGCCCTTTGGAAGTGGACAAATGAATGAGCTGCTTCAAGTCAGACCTCTGGGGAGGGAGAAGGGGAGGATGGTGGGGGAGAAAAAAGTGACAGCAGGACAGAGTAAGACAAAGAGAGGGGAGACAGAGAGGTGGAGGCTGGACAGGAAAAAGCTGTTGGCCTTGCATTTCCGCCTGGTGGCACCTCGCAGGGCCAATTTGAGCCCTAAATGTGAAGGTGGCGACCTCGCGGGCCCAGTGGGTGGCTGGGCAGGGGGCTGGAGCCTCCGTCTCTCTGCTTTATGTCATGATATGATGAGTTGTCACAACAGCTTGCGGGGCGCTAATGAGCTGTAGTGAGGCCGGGGCAAGGGGAAGGGGAGGCCGGGAGGAGAGCAGAGAGACGTGGTGGATGACAGCGGCGTGATGGATTGGGGTCCTCCAAATTCCAAAGCAAGCAGAAAAAGCTGCCGGAGCGGTGCCTCTCCTCTAAACCCCCCTGCCCCATCACCAGAACGTCCAAGTGACACCAAGCCGAACACACACACAACACTGAGGGAGACGATTTGATTTGAGCAAAACCGAAAGTACAAACAGCGCGATCGCCAATCGAATGAATCATCCGGTTGTCGCTCGATATCGTTGAAATTTGTTTACACGCGATTGCTGCTGTCCTCTGGGAGGTGTAGAGTGCCCCCTCCAGGCTAAAGATCTCCATCTCCAAGCATATCACACCAGCTAAAGGTCCACACACACACACTCACTCAAATCAATCCTCAGATTCAAGCAGACAATCTAAAGGAATATTCAGAGATTAACAGGAATGGAATATGAAATGCTCCGACAAATTAAAGCCTTATCAGACCTTGCAGCATGCCATGCTGATTAAAACCCTACTATATTACAGAAATGTCTTTTTTTTTAGTTAATCATGAGAAGAAGAGGAAGAAGAAGAGAGAGAGAAAAAAACTCCACAATATTAAAAACCTGGGGATTGTAGGGGGAGGAAGAGGATTTAAAAAGCAGATATGGAGGTGTTGATCAGTTTTCTCTCGCAGAGAAGATGCGTCTCTGAGGGCAAGAGGCTCCCGAGACCACAGTATATTTAAAAGTTAATCTATTCACTTTGCTGCAGTGACATGCCGACTGCTTGATCAGAGCGCTGAACAAAAATATTATGTGGGCCAGAGCCTTTGCTCCCCTTCCTCCTGCTCTCTTCGCTAGCACTCAAGTCGTTCGTCACCATTTATTTTCGCTTCCCATCTTTGATAGTCGGCACATCAAATAGAATCGCAGAAAGGACATGTTCTGATATGTCACAGATAAATAAAACTGCGCACAAATAGCTTAAATATGAAGTGGTATTTGGTAGAACTGTTGTATTCTGTGAAGACAAATCGCCTCTTAGACACACGTGCGTTCAAGCTTTTTCCCTTTTCAGCGTAAACAGCCTCTTGAACTCCCATACCTGAGTTAAAGGGGGCTTCTCTAAGAGGTGATATTGTATGACAGTGTTAAGAGCCAGACTGAATTCTGCCTTTTGAAATGCAATCAGCCCCTCAGAATTTCAGTTGAAAGCCAAGCAATTAAGAATTTGAATTGGATGGCAACATTAACAAAGGAATATGTTAATCTGTGAGGTTATTGAAATCTTATTTTACATTTCATGGTTAAGACATGAGCTTGATCAAATAATGTTTTGTCAAGTAAATAATATTCCTCTTGAGGGAAATCGTGTCTCTGAAAATGCACCTTATTTTTGTAGATTAGATGCATTGTTTATGTAGCCTTGAAAATTGAAAATGATTTGTGTGGGTTTTTTTTTAATAAATTGAAGTGTGTGACAAAACAGAATCGGAATTTTGCATGCATGGATGATAACAATTAGCACACATGCAGATGCACAAAAGTTTCCGATGTGTCAGACTTTGTTTTTTTTTTATTATTATTTTTTTAAATCAGATGACCACCACACTGCCGGCCCCCCTCCCTCTCCTCCCATTCTCCCTCCCTCCCTCCCTCCCCCTCAGCCATCTTACTACTACCAACCTGCACCACCACCACCACCACAACAACAACAACCTGTCAAAAAACACTGCTAAAAGCCTCCCGCGGTAAGAGAAAGCAGAGACAGTGCAGAAAGCAGGGGAGCAGTGCTGCGTTACTCACCCAGCTGCTCAGATTGAGGTGCCAGCAGCCCACCTGCTGGAGGAGAGAGAGCCCGGGGCCTAGGACTCCTGCCTTGGCTCCCGTCTCCTCCGGCCCGGCTGGAGCTCCATCCCGCGGGTACATGACCCCCTCGGTCCCACCCCCGCCCCCGTCTCCTCCTCCTCCTCCTCCTTCTTCTTCCACCTGGCCCCCCCCAGCTCCCCCCCCCCCCCTCTGTCTACGCCGGGGAGAAGCCCTCTCGCTTCCTTTGGCCGCTCCTTTCCTCCACTTCTCCTCCTTCTTTGTCTGTTTCTGTCTTGGCTCCTTCCTCCACCGAGTGTGCTGCACCGGGCATGTGTGGTGTGGTGAAGTGGCGGCGCGGTGTTTAGCTTATCGTCCCCCCCCCTCTCTTTGCACTTGGTGCCGCAGCCAGCTGACCATTGTTCCCCCAGGTTTAGACATTAGTGTACATATCTCTTAGCTCAGGGTCTGAGGCCTAGTTTGCCCATAGACACACACTCACACACACACAGTCACCACAATCCTCCTCACCCACCACCCACTACCATCCTTGTATTTTTTTTTTGGTAAGAAAAAAAAATCCCCCAAAATCCTTCACTCTAACCACAGCAGCCCTTGCTCTTAGCAGCCAGCAGTCTCCTCTTCTTTCTCAGTGAAAGTTTTGATGCCGGTGACAAGAAGTACAAGAAGTGAAGCGCCAGAATGTGGACAGAGAGAAGGAAAAAATTACTGTGAGCAGCTTTTCAGCACTGCAGTAGTCTTCCCACTAGCAATACTCCAGAAAAAAAAATACTCACAAACACACACACACACATGCACGCACAGAAAAAACAGTTATTACCCAAATCCCTGCTGTACGCTGGGTCTGTGTATGTGTTTCTTAAGAGTATGTGTGTGTATGTGTGTGGGCTCTGCTGTGCCTCCAGGATGCCCAGAGACGAACTGGCAGCTTGAAAAGCTTTGGCTACAAGGTAAAGCGAGCAAAGCGAGAGATGGAGACAAAGAGGAGAGAGCAGGAGAAGGGAGAGAGATAGAAGAGGAAAGAAGGAAAAAAAAAAAAAAGGAACAAGACACAACAACATCCACAAAGGGAGGGCAGGCTCAGCAAAGTGTGGCCAACAGTCACTTTATCTGTGTGATGCTGACAGTCCCCTCTTCATACCCGCTTTCCAGGGGGGAGGAAACCAAGGAGAGAAAGTCCTCACTCTGACACGGACGTGGCACCTTTCGTCGCGTTCTCTCTCTTTATTTTTTTCCCCCTCCACGCTCTCCTCTTATTCTTTTCTTCCCAAACAATACCTCAGAGTGCAGAACAATTCTTCTCTCAACTCCCTCCCTCACCCCCAACTCCATTCAAGGTTCATGTGAACAAGGCCTCGAGCCCCCTCCTTGCCGCCCTCTTCTCCCTATTTTCTTTTTCTCCGCAACTATTTCACCGTCAAAAGCCATTATTCCTACTGAATGCTAAAATCAAACTATGAGCTTCATGATGTCAGGATGATTTGTTTCCTTTTTTTTTTTCTTCCAACAAGCGCAAAGAGATTGAAAAGATCAGTGCAGACAAGATGCATCAAAAGGGGAATTCCTTCAAGCAGCACTTTTGATTTGTCGAAATTATTATTTTTATAATATGTGTGAATACTAAAAATATTCCTAAAATGTAAAAAAATATACAATTCAACCAAATAAAATATTAAAACATTTTAAAATATTATTTTCCTTCTAAAATTCCAAAAAGAATGTTTCCACATTAAACATTTAATCCTATATATATTAATGTATAGAAAACACAAATTTGAAAAACGTCACAGAATAAAGAGAATTAATTTTTCACAGCAGGTATTAAATTATCACAAAACATCTGACGGCAGAATAAACTGTCCTAAATGTGACAGCTATTTTAATTCTTCCATTCTATAATTAACTAGACTTGTCATTCTTTAATGATCTTTTATCATCTTTAACTACCTGAACCTGACTAATGACCATGACAAATTAAATATTTATTGAATAAATTATTGCCATTCAAGCACAGTAACATTTAATATATTTTTAATACAGCCTAATGAATGGCAGTGAAGAAAAATAATGAAGAAGAATCAAGCACCTTAAAGAAATACTGAAATCTAGGTGGGAAAAATATCTTAAAAGTGAAGCCAAAAGGAGAAAAGCATCCACATTTCTCAGCTGTATTAAGATGATTTTTTTTAAAAGTTGGCAACATAAACAATTAAAAACTTTGTTTTTCCTCTTAATACGCTATTGCTTTCCTTTTTCCTCCTGTACTCGCTGTCGCTGTTAGGACCCTGCTCTTCCCTTGGCCTGCAGCAGGCAGTCCTGAGGCCCTTAAAGCCAAAACAAAGCCCTGGGAATGTCCTTTACACAACTTGGACAATAGCGCCGGGGCTCCAGCTTGACAAGTAAAAGAGCTCCGACAAGGCGGTGGCTAATTGCCTGCCCTCCCTCCATTCAGCCGCCCTGCCACACTCCTGCCATCTCCTTTTGTCCCACGTGCACTTTCTTAAGTAAACTGCCAGTTCGCCAGCGAGTGATGGACAGCTCCCAATCACCCAGCCACAATGGCATCAACGCCACGACACAAGAGAGCAGAGGGGGGATAAAAAAAAAAATACTCCACTGTCTGAGATGTTCGCACGAGACCCAAAAGTGTGCGAGGGGAAAAAAAAAAGCAAAACAACAAAAAACAAAAGGAACAAAAACTTTGACAAAACAAGGAAACGGAACAACCTATGACCTTTACCAAGCCGTTGTTTTCGCTCGTAAATGTGAACAATTACACAAAACAGCAGGGGAATTTTTTTTTTACTATTAACGCACAACTTCAAAGTCTTGCTTCTCTTCTTCTAGCATTTGATAGAATAATTACAGCATAATTATAGTATTTACAAAAACTATATTTGACTAAAAAATACAAATATGTAACAATTTTAGACAGGAAATGCAAAAGAATACGCAAAATACTAATTAAATAGTAATGCTGATTTATAAAAGACTAACAGAAGCAGAGGAGGCACAGCAGATGACAGCAACGATCAAACTCCCTTAAATTTAAATCTTAATCCAATATATATTTGAAACTGACTCAGTCTAAACAATGTCTAGTATTAATCTGATTTAGTATAATTGTGTTTTACCACACAATAAGCAATGATGATATTTAGTTTGATGTCTTAGAATAATACACCCCTGTCAGGCTGTCAGGACAAAGCAATCAAACAGTGCCTTTCATTATCCAAATTGTCAATCTGTCACTTAGCAACATAAGTGGTATAAATTGCCAAACGGAGCCCAGAAAAATAGCCATGAATAAATTCAATCGCAATGTAATATTTAAAGTTAAACAAGCGCGAGGAAATAAAACACAGCTGTAATTAAAATGTTGAAAAGTCTTACCATTTAAAAGAGCTGTATTTGGGATGCTGCTCGGTTCCTGGTTAAAACAAGCATGCTGGCACTCATGGTAGTGCACAGACTCCAAGCAGACTCCCACCACCATGTCAGCCACTAATCCACTGGGGGGCAGCACCTCATCTACAGCAGCCCCTCGCTAAAGCCCGATGGGTTAAGCCGATAAGACAGCGGCCGGAGGACCGGGCGAGAGCCAAGGCTACGCTGGAGCGACTTAGGACGGTGGCTCTTCAGGGTCCCAGAGCGCAGAGGACCAGCGAGCGGGCGGCCAGGCTGGGCTGGCTGTTCACTCGCAGCCACCTCACGCATCTAAACGCGCACTCAGGCTGCGCTGCTCTTCTCCGCGTCCGACCGGGACTCCCTCTTTCCCCCTCGCCCATCTTCATATCCCCCCTAATAAGCTCTTTTGTGTCCATCTCTCTTTCTTTGATAAGTTGAAAGAACAACAAAAAGAGGGAGAGAAAGAAAAGGCTTTCATTCAGCGGCTTGGCAGACATAAAGGTAGTGGAGTGCCGTCTATAGGAGTTGCCCTAACTTGGCTAAACTCAAGCAGCGGGGTGTCTCTCGTCATGTCATTAATCCCCAAAACTAGCCACGCTCCATTCACCGCTAGTCACACTAAATTAAATGCAAAATCAAAAACACAAACGCCGGGCAGAAGAAGTGTCAGAAAAAGAAGAAGAAGGGGGAAAAAAAACGCTAGAGAAAGCATTCCGATCCAGGGCAAAGGGTGTGTGGTGTTGCAGCCACGTTGCCCCCAAGTCCTGCCCGTCGGTCGCCCCAATTTTTGATGTAGGAAGCAGCGGAAAAAACAGCCACACAAAAGACAAAAAAAGCCAAACATTTATCACCAAAAAGAGTCTGTCATTGCAGTGCAAGCTTTTGCACCTCCAACTCTCCTGCCTGAACTCTCTTAAGACAACTGAGGGGGGAAAAGGAGCCCCAACTCCAAAGTACAAACCTGCCAGACAACAAGGCAACAACAGCAGTTAAAACAATACCAAAAATACAAATAAATGGATACAAGCCGTGGATGGTTTTCAGGAGAGCTGGCAATAGAAAATTCAACCCGGCCAACTGGTGGCTTGAAGAGAGGAAGCCCACTCTTAAAGCCGTGATCCGACCATCCACTATACCACCGCTGTGAGCCTTTTAACCACAGCAGAAAAAAATTACTATTGATCTTCAAATGGCGATAATTGAAAAGATCAAAAAGATTAAACAAAAAAAATCGAGAATGTGCTGACTTACCATGTTATGCTCCTTTTTTGTTGTAAGTTTTTGTTTAAATAAAAAAAATATTTGCTCAAAGA
Organism: Acanthochromis polyacanthus; assembly: GCF_021347895.1. NCBI lineage: Eukaryota > Metazoa > Chordata > Actinopteri > Pomacentridae > Acanthochromis > Acanthochromis polyacanthus. Next base: position 9,894,699 of record NC_067131.1, on the reverse strand, counting down.
TGCAGCATTGGAGGTGTCAAATTTTTGTAGCCGTCTCTTGATCGTATTACTTCCACAGTCCTGGTTTCCAATGCGTCTGAACTTTTTCCCTTTCTCTTTTATTTTGTTTGTGGTACCTAGCCTTTTTTTCCCCTGCTTAAGACTTTAAAAGCCTTCAGCTCAGTAAAGCAGCACAAATTATCTTGCCACCTTGCTCAGCTCTGATGCTTTGGCCGCTAACTTTGGAAGGCCCTTTACTACTGCATCAAAATTAGCATTGTCAAAGCAGTTAATGAATATTAATATTGTATTTGTCATTGGAGCTGGCCCATTGCTGAACTCCAAGTCATCCATCAGGGACAAGATTAAGCACACAATTATTTCTGACTGACAGGGACCAAATCTGGAAGATTTTTTTTTTCCTCCAACAATTTAAAGAAAAAGACACAACATCATCTTAAGGTACCTCCCATGAGACGAGACAAGATTAATACACTTTTAATGAAGCAAGATTTCATGGTGCATGAACAGCAGGAACCTCAAGAAAAAAAGGAGAGGAATATAGAAATATTTTGACTCAATTTTAAGCATTTTCTAAGGATCGCATTTATAAATTACAACCGATTTTGATGACAGGAGACAAAATTTTAACTCAAAGAGCATCCTCTTTTTTTTTTCTTTTGATGAACTACAACAGATTTATTCTCCTTGATTTTTTTTAATAAGATCTGGATTTGGTTTTTCACCTTTGTTGGAGCGCAGAGATAAGAAAAGGAAAATGAAGATGTACAAGCGCTGCGCCGAGAACATCGCCGGCGCTAAATTTAACATGAAACATTCATTAAAATCCTGGACCTCCAGCGCTCTCGGCAGAGCCCGGCGGAGCACCGACCGCTGAGGACCACACAGGCAGCCTGCATCAGCACCACCCGCTGCAGCGTTTCAGCACCGTCCAGGAGCTTTCAGCCCTCAGAAACAGCAGAAACACCGCCGCTCTGTCACACACGGCTCCCTCCACACTTTATCAAACACAGCACAATGCACTATTTTAAATATTTCCCCAATAAAAAAATGCCACTCCGATTTCTCCGATAATTAAAAAATAATTAAAAAGCAATATATTTATACATAGACAAAAATCATCCCTACCTGCACCTGACTTGAAAAATTAACCAAATGACATTTCACCTTCTTCACCCAAGACATCACAGTATTTTTCACACTATTCTAAAAATCAAACATCTCTCACATTTCTCACCGATTGTAAATTCTCAGCATCTGCCCTTTTTTTTTTTTTTCCCCCCTCACACAATTATCTGATTACTTTTCTCCGCTCGCTGATTTCGGAGAGAGGAACGGCCAGACAGAACATCTTATTTGGGTCCAATTAAAACTTATTTTTCTGTTTGCACCCTCTCAGAAGAATACGCCATAAAATAAAAGGGGGAAGGCGCCGATGGGGTCGCACAAAAAAAATGGCAGATGTGGGGCACTAATGCCAGCAGCCCAGTGAATCGGTGTGAGTGTTGGGGTCAAGCTGCGGGCTCACCTTGGAGCGCCGGGCCCCTGCCGACCACCCTGCCGGCTCCCTAATACCATTAGCAACCCTTAGATGAACATACTAAATTGGCCTTTTGTTCTCCAGGTGCCCATCCAGGCCCCACCGACTCTCTGGTATCACGGCACCAAATACAGATGGTCCTGCCTTTTTCTGAAATGAATAGCGCGCCTAAGAAAGCGCTCCTTTTTCCCCGATTCTTCCCCGTCTCCAAAAGCCGTCGGCATCACAATTTCTTTTTTCCAGCGTTCCGTTTTACTTTTAAAACTTCCGATTTCACTCCCTAATATTTTTCTTAATTTATATATGTCAAAATATTAATTAAATATCTATTAAAGTGCACAATTTACTTGTACAATTTAGGACTTATATTCACAAGATCTCTCATGAGAGCAGTAAAGAATTAAATATGCAGTAAAATTAGGAAGACAAACTAGATTTTTAAAAATGTATCTCTATTTTTTTGTGTGTTTTAATAATTATTTTGATGAAATAATTTGTTGCCAAACCTGTCACAGAATCAAAATATCTAATACACAGTCATTCCCATTAATAAATAATGCCTTTGTGATATAGACATAAAAGATACGGGCACAAAATACAGATATTAAAATTCAAAAGACTGCGAAGGAGCGCTGGAAATTAAATTCTAATTAAACAAATGATCTTTTAATTGTTGTGACAAAAGCACAGACACTGATTAAGCGTTCACGCGAGGCCGTCTATGAAAACAGGCACCAAACGTCGCGACTTAATTCAAGTTGAGAGCCTAAAACAGGTCCAATCTAGGTGAGGAGGAGAGAAGGGAAGAGAGAGACGAGAGCGAGCTGAGCAGGCAGCTCTGTGGCCCAGCGTGATCACATCAGCGCTAGTATCAAATTAACTCTCTGACTTTGAAATTTATTGATCTGCTATTAAGACACTAGTGAACTTGATGAAGTGAGTGCTGTAGGTGACTCTGGGACTTCAAAGTCTTGCACCAGCCACATAAAACAAGCCACTTTGATCCCCGCTCCGCTCCTCGGATCTGGAGAGGGGGCTTCAGAGGAACCCCCAATTCTGCTCTCCTCTCTTCTCCCGCTCACCCCGGAGCCCGGGCTCCAGCTCTCTCTTTCCCCTTTCTCCACGTCTGCTGATGCCCCAAGAACCAGCAAAGCACCGGTGCCACACAATGTTCAATCGCGCCACATTTTACAGAATAGTTACCAAGTCGAGAGCACAGCGGCGTACGGTGGCGCAGACAGATCTCTTTTCTGATTCACCGAGAAATAATAAAACCAACACACACACACACGAGCTCAGAAAATGCAATATGATGTCAAAACAACTACTAGAATAAGGCGGCCATCTAAGCGTATTGGCATTAAAATTCAGTGTCGATAAGAAGGGGATTCTTCATGCCAAATACGGCATGTAATAAGGTCGGCGATGAGAGAGACAATGCAGAGTGGGAGATAGCAGCACTATTGTGTGGTGAATACATCCCCCTCTTCGCTTAAGGCAAGTCTTCCCACTACATTAAATACTGTGTGCTGCCAATCACACCTGCCTTTTTTTCATTTTGTGCCACTGGGTGGAGGTAGTAGTTAATGTTTTCAACATGCGCTGTATCACTACAATATACTGAAGCAGACACAACCCACAGCTGGCCCACAGAAAAGCTCACCTCTCCTTACCAGCGTTACGGGACAAACGCAAAAATAACAACAAAATAAGAAAACTAAACCAAAATAAATTTTTTCCTCCTGATTTTGCGACCAAACTGCCCTGCAGAACCGGCAAACTCCATCTCAGGCTCACCCTCCACTGAGCCACTAACTTAGCAGGACTGAGTAAAATAAATATTAACGGCTAAATTAATCATCGGCAGGACAGTGTTTGCGCTCAGGCTCCAGCGCTCAAAGGCAGGGTGTGCGTGTCTGTGTGTGTCTGTGTGTGTGTGTCTGCACTTGGAGTGCCTGGGCTAAGCTGCGTCTGTTTAATTAAGAGGGGTAAAACAGATGACAAATGCGAGACAGTTAAACATTTAATGTGTGCTTATCTCCCCCCTCATTTATTTAGTTGGGAGAGATTCAGAGTGGGTGGCGTTTAAGAGTGATGTGCCGGCGAAACGCTGGCGGAATTAGAACGCAGCCCCGCGTGCCGAGAGGAGTCAGGAGCAACACGCAGCCAGTTCCTGACAATTGTTTTGACGTTTTGCAACTTAATTCTGTTTGATGAGAAAAGAAAGGGATTAGGTGATAAATCAAATAAACACAAATATGGATTCTGCTACACAGCTGTTTCTGAAAAGCAACGGAGGAAAAAAAAGAGTTTCAATGTAAATGACACAGTGTCACTTAATTATGGATATAATATTTTTAGCAGCATTGCCTAAATTGTCAAAACAAACCATGCAATTAAAAATGCAACCGCATCAAAGGCCTTAGTTTCTCCTTCATTTCACCTGACAAAGATTTAATTTTTTCTCTGGTTGATCCCCATTGTGTATCTCACGCTGATGCACATTGCCTAGAGTCAATGTCAAATCCCAGCTCCAAAAGTCCCGCAAAAAATACAGAACGAACAGCGCCCGCGGCACACACACACACACACTCCCTTTACTCAACCCACTTGCAATATCTCACCCAAAGTTATCGCTTCCAATGTGACAACGGTAAAATGGAAAACAAAAAAAATAAACATTTTATACGTTACATATCTATACTGTATTTATATTTATATATATATATATATATATATATATATATATATATATATATACATATATATATCACAGTATAGAACGAGGGAGATAAAAATGGCTAGTGGAGGGATAGATGGATAGAAGTGGGGGAAGCTAAAAAAGCAAGAAGAGAGAGAGAGAGAGAAAAAGAAGAAAGGGAGGAGGAGGAGGTGGAGGGGAGAGAGAGAGAGAGAGAGAGAGAGAGAGAGAGAGAGAGAGAGGGGGAAAAAAAAAGCCCTGTGCCACAAGCATATATAAGAGAAACCTTCACCAATTAGTGGGGAGAAACGGGAGAGGGAGCTGCCGCGGCGTCGGCACTCAAAGAGCCAGGCCTCGCGGCGAAGCTGTCATGTCGGCAGGATTGATCAACAGGCCTGCTATTTCTAATGGCATGTTGTCATGAAGCTGCAGCCATGGGGAGCCACCTGCCTCAGTCCTCGCACAGCGCTCCGTGTGTGTGTGTTTGGGTGAGAGTGTGTGTGTGTGTGTGTGTGTGTGTGTGTGTGTGCACGCGCATGTGTGTTTATGTGCGTGAAAAAAGATGGGGTTGGGGGGTATTGCAGCAGCCATACCTATTCTGTGCCCATATATCTTTTACTAACAATTTGAAAACAGCCTGGAATTCTCCTCCCACTCTCTGGCAGTCTACCTTGCCTACCCCTGAAAGAGGAAGAAATGTGCCATCTTGGATTGTTCTTTATTCTCACACAGCAAAGCCAGACTATGGTAAAATCCCACACAATGGATACAAAATGTGTGCCAGACTGAGGTTGGACTAGCACAAAAATAATAATAATAATAATAATAATTTCAAATGAAAGTTACCTTTGTTTACCTGTTTTAATCAATTCCATTATCCTATACAGATAATATTTTTGCCGTTTAAGAAATGGATTCCTCGCTCACCCCCTATAAAAAACTACCCTACGTGTAAAACTATCCTGAAAGGCATCGCGTTTGATTTAACCGTGCTTCCTTAACATAAAAAAAACAACAAAAAAGCAACCTGTCAAATGATCAGCCAACAATGGAAACTCGTCGGTGAAATGTCATCGTAAAAAAACAGAGCGCAGTCAAAAACAAGGAAATTGCTTTATGCGAACAAAAAGAAAAACGTCACGCTATTCTCATTTTTCAGTAATACGGCAACAAAAAACTGCTTCCGCGGCCAAACAAGCCCGGACTCGCTAACAATAAAAAGTCAAATAAAAGTTACAGAACTTGAGAGTTCAAGGTAGCGCCGGCTACTTGGAGTGCGTGTCACGTACAGTTAACCTTTTTATCGGGCATGCCTGTGGTCTCATCAGTCGATGAAATTCTTTGCCCGCGGCGGTGGCTTAGCCGAGGGACACGGACCAATAGAAAAATATTTCATTGTGTTAGCATTTCAAATGGCGAGTGGAGGGTGGAGAGGAGGGCATTTGGAGGGGCGGTGGGGGAAGAAGCTCGAACCGATCGTTGCCAGCGGAATTAATTGCCTATTCTGAGAATAATGTCCCTTAACCACGATCCTCGGAGGGCCGAACGCTAGCAGAGGCCACTTTTTTTTTTTTCTTTTTTTTGTTTGGTGTCTTCAAAAGGAAGAGCGCTTAGGGGTACTGGCCGTATTAGGGGTTTAGCTCGGTCCCCTTTAGGCTGAGAAAAATAATCAGAAGCACTGAACCAAACTCAACTAATCCGTACTCCAATTAAAAACGCCGGACCCATTACACCTAACATTAACGACAAATAAATACTTTCAAATGAATGATGGAGCGATTAAAAACTGGCAAAATTCTCGCGAATAATTTGAAAATTCGGGGAAGTTCACTTTAGGAGAAAGAACATAAGAAATAAAGCATCTACTTTTGGCTTTCGGCCAGCGCTCGATAAATGGCTCAAGATGGCGCGACCCCGGTGGTGCTTCTATCCTTTTATTTAAGGGGATTTAAGTTTCGGCTCTGCTACACATTGGCCAAGCATATGCAATGACCCTAACTGATATTGGTGCATCTTTTAGCCACATCTTAATCTAACCTTTATAAAGCTCTGCGGCTTTTCAGGCTCAAAACAGCATTAAGAACGAGTATTGTTTGGAGCAAGGAAAGAGGCGGCCCTGGGAGACGACTCAACAGAAAAGCTGGACCCGGGCCGGGGCAGGAGCCCTCTGGAAAAACAGCTGCTTATGCACTCCAATCAGTAGCAAAACAAAACCGAAATCCAACTGCTAAGAAGGGAGGAAAAAAAACACATCGCTTTTTTTTTTCTTCTTTTTTTGAGGTGGATGGGGCATCCCAAATGCTCCATCCCTCCATATCGACCTCTACGGGCCCATTCGCGCTCGGTGTCGATTTCATCCCTCGGCAGATGGACGGGCGAATTCGCAGCAGTCCCCATTACACGCCTCTCCTTCGCTCATTGTGAATTCAGTCAACGAAGTCAATCTTATTAACTTCCGCGCCGGTTCACACATGACATTTTCTTCAATTTTCTCGCCGACATCAAAAACATCAATTAGCAGCTCGAAAATGGGAAGGAGCGAATGACAGAGTCCGATAACGCAGACTTATTTGAAGCCGAGGGTAAATCTATTCTCCAGTTTTGAATGTGTTCATTACAATTGCGTTTTCAAAGGAGACCTCCAAATAGCAAAGAAATTAAATTTATCTCCTAGAAATGTCCAGAAATTGTTTTTTTTCCTTTCTTTCTTTTTTTTTTTTTTAATCCTGTGTCTATCTCTCAGCCTCAGTGGGTGACACAAAGCATTGTGGTGCTGCATTTTCTTTTTCTCATTAGAACAGATCACAACTCCCACAGAAGTTGAAACCCTATACTGTAACCTCTAGCGTAACCCGTAAAAATTATTTTAAAAAGAGTCCAACATTTCTTCAGGAAGAAAAGAAGGCGATAAAGTAGCTGGCCCGTGACCTACAGTTTCAACAAAAAAAAAATGCACGACGTTGATAAATGCAGGATCTATTTTTACTCTACAAGAGGAGCTATTATCAGATTAAAGAAATAAAATGGGGAAAATGTTCCATCTTTTCTTTTGTGTTTATCAATTTTTAAAATCAATCTTCACACAAGCATTTATCACTTGATTTGCAGCACCACCCTTTAAAATGTACGGTTAGATTTTGTAATGTATTAATTCACTAAATTAATCTCTGCAAATATAAGAAGTTGTAAAATAAATTGTATACATTTTGAACATTAAACGATTTAAAGACACATTTTAAACAGATGTATTTCTGGATCAACTGGTTATTACTAGCAAAGCCTTCAATAAACAGATTTAAGACTGCACCCTTTAAAAAATATTAGTGTAAAATACGTTTCTAATAAATTTCTATGAGATTCTGTATGCCACCTTGAGATTTTATTACAACCTATAGTTTAAATTAGTCCTATATTTTTTTCTGCAGAGGTTAGATATTGCTCCCTCAGACTAAAAAAAATTAAAACTACCATTTTATCCACAGGCTCATTGATCATTTCCTGCTACTCCACATCACGGTTACATCAAAATGTGAAATACAAACCTACACATTAACGAAGCTCTCTCATGGCTCAACTCTTCTGCCTTCCATCGCTGATGAACATGTAACTCAATAAACCTCGGCCCGTAACCTTTAAGTAAAAGGCTATTTTTGCCGATATCCAAACATTGTCAGACGGCTTCCTCATGCTTGAGTTACGTCTCCGAGGGGGTGAACAAAAGCAACTTTAGTGGCTGTGGAAAGACACTCGTAATGCGAAGGGGGGGAGCGGGCTGGTCGCATACGGAGCCGTGCGGATCACGTTCCTCCGGCCCATTGATTTCTGATCTTTTGACATTATTTAGTTGCTTTTTATTTTCTTGCCCGTCTTTTATTCCATGTCACAAAAGACAGAAATGTCCAAACAAGTGATGTTGGGAATATCTACTATCTGTCAAAAGAGCAGGCTTTTCCCGGCATTAAAGCGACCAAATGCTCTGACGCAGTGCCGAGAATCGGCGGGATGAAAATATCACTCTTTATAATGGAGGCTAATCAGATTTCGAATGCCGTTTGCCTTCTAGCTAAAAGGAGATGGAAACTCATGGAGCAATAGGGCTGTAACCAATACACTTATAGTTCATCGCCGGCCTGACCCTCAACACAAAAGGCCTGCACTTGTCTCCTCGTATCTAAACTGGTCGGTACGGCCAAGAAAAATGGGTCACGCAGTCAAAATCTGAATTAATACCAAATGTAATTTTTAGCCTAATTTCTGTTCTAAATAGACGTGGCTGAGGGGACGAAGCGGGCATGCTAAATGCAGGGAAAGACGAGGCGATGCATCTGTAATACGGCTGTCGGCTGAATGTTGAACACACAGTAGTGATCAGTTCCATTAAGCAGGGATTTGATCATCTCCCCCATGCGCCTTCACAGCCCGGCTTCCGATTAGATCACTGTGAAAATGGTCAAATGGTGTGTTTATCTCTCTGTAATTATTTTGATGCAGATGACAGAGATTGGTTGTTTGCATGAAGCTAGATGAGTGTGCACAGTGTGAGCCAAGACACGCGCACACACACACACACACACACACACGCAAATGCACGCTGGCGTGGAAAGAGCTGAATGGGTCCTCTCAATGCCATTAACGCATTAGATAGTTTCAACAAAGGCCTGAAAAATAATGTTTTATGTTCAGGAGGGGGAAAAAAAGGAGCGCTGTGCAATTACTGTGCCATAATCCTTAACTTATGACTAATATTAATGCTGTTGTTGGGTGACACAAATGGACTTTCAATGAGGTTGAAAGTGAAAACCCCTGGTAACAATGGAAAGTGTTGAGCTAAGCTTACAGATGCTGCAGGAAAACACCAATATGCACATCTAGTACCTTCTAGGATTCAGATTCCAGAGCAGACTATGTGCTTCCTAGCAAACATATCTTGCAGAATAACACTGTTGCCATTGATTTTTTTAATAGTTATTTGACATGTACGTGGGAAATTTCTGCAGAAAAATGCTGCAAAATATGAACATTTTGCGATCAGTAATAGTGTCACATGTATGAAAGTCGTTGCTCCTTGAAATGATTTGCAGAACAACTCTCCTGGAGTTAATTGAGGCGCCACATGAACTGATCTCTATTGTGCGAAGGAAACTCCCAGCTTCTGTTGCACTCAGGACGCCCCTCAACCGTGCAGTGACCTTGAGTGAAACCGTCTTAATCCTGAGGGGTAATTTTAAGATCTACTGCGCACCTCCCGAGCTGATAATATATTCAGATTTTATACCGAACGAGATCATCTGCGTGATCTCTCCGCTCGCCCCACTGTTCTCCGTAATCACCTCCATTTTCACTTCACTCAACTTAGGCTGTGTCACTAGATTACTGGCCCTTCGTATCTACCTTTCCAATTACTTTTAAGAGTTTTGGATGGACAAATTTGCGCTTTCATGTCCCGTGTTAGCAGATGAGTTGCTGCTTCTGGCCATGAAAGGAGAGTTTTTAATGAGCTGAGGTAAGGTTAATTGGTTCACTAAGATCCTCTGAGTCATGTGCCTCTATATGAAATTAAGTCCATTTCCTGGAGTTTCCCTGGATGTATTTAATAACAAACACTTCAGTCCAATTTCATTTTCCCCACAAAGAGGTGGAGATATGGCGAGGCGTGGTCGAGGGGGAAGAGTTTGGTTGTTTGGGCTTGTGTTGCTTGCCTGCGCTGCCCCAATACTATAAACGCTATCTGTGTTAATGTTTCTTCAAAGAGCAGCGGTGTAATGTCAGCTCCCATTCAGAACTCCCATGAATGCCTTGTTGTTTCCAACTGCAAATACTGCTGTGTTTCCCACAGATACCTCAAAGCTAATTACCTGCTGAATACTTTTCTGCGGTTTGTTCTTTTTTAAATCTCAAATCCTGTGAAGCTGGACACTGTATTTATGTAGATTACTGTGGTTGCATGTCACACAGACATCACCACATTTGGTTGTGGTTTGTTTTATTTCTCCAGCAGTGTGCAAGAACAGCATGTCCTCGGTTACATCTAAGGAAAATTGGGAAAAAAAAAAAAAAAGTTCTTCTTTATGTAGTTCTGCAACCTGACTGTACTGTGCTCTGAAATTAATACATGTAAAAAATTAGGGATTCTTCTGTATCTTAATATTTAGCAAATGCAACATTAAAACAATTTGTGTGCAGCATTCATCTGCAAAGTTCATGATTATTCTTGAGCATAGGCTATATGATACGATTAACTACTTGTAGGAAGCACAAACACCCGGAACCGGTTAGTCCTGCATGAATGCAAATCAGCTGTGGTCTCTAACTGTGCTGTGGTCCAGAAAAAAAAAATAGTCCCTTAAACCTTTTGTCTGCATACAAACAAAACACACGCTTCCCTGCAAGTATGCAGCAGTGATAATTCAGGTCCCTTTCTGACTCAAGTGGCTGTTTTTCTTAAAATATCTCTCTGCAGCCTAACTCCAACATGATTGCTCCCATGTGCATTTGTTTACAAGGAGACAGCATGAGGCTTTTTGCTATTGTTGTCATTTCTCCTACAATGAGGGCAGATTTGCAGCCGATCACTTCAGCGCGGAGGAACTGCTGCACACACGGTTACACTGATCTCCCACAAATGACTGGGCCTTTCACTTGCTATTAGGAACTACATGATGTGAATCTGCCCAGACTGAAAGACCTTGTAATCAACACTGGTGTAAATGTGTTAAGTTCAGTGTCTCGTTGAGGGGGGTTCAATGGTCCTGACAGTGTAATTACGGGTTGCCACCACAACGCAGCGGCCGGCACACTCAACGCTAATTCAATCCATCTTCATTTCCAAGAGTAACGCCCCTGCCATTGATGGATAGTTATCATTAGAGAGTGACAAAGCACTGAAACAACTGAGGCGTGAGCGGCAGAGTGTGTACGTGCGCGTGCGTTTTGTGTGTACACTGGGCATAAAGTCAAGGAGCGGGAGGATGTGTCCTCTCAGACACACACTACTGCACCAGACAGCAGGATTATATATTACAACAGGAATGAATACCGAGAGACGGGACGGGGAAGAACTTTGGGTCAGGGAGCAGGTCTGCACGCACAAACACACACAGATAAATAAATACATAGAATACCCACACAGAGTGTGCGGGTTTGTGTACGTGTTCACATGCACGCACAAACAGTTTGGCTCGCTGTGACCCCGACACACAGAGAGGCTATGGCTCAACTCACCAGCCTTTTATAGCATGCTGCTCACACTGCTGACAGACACACACACTCACACACACACACAGGTCTGGGCACCGCCTGGAGCCTAACACTAAACCACAGGCTGTGATTGAGGCCGACTGGCCTGCTCCTCTATATTTTCAGTCTATATATTCAGTCCACCCTGGGCTGTATATCTTAATTATGTGCTCTGCCTCTTTTCCTAAAAGAAGGGGGTGACAGAGTCAGTTAGTCAGGCTCTGGAGCAGCAGCAGGCCACTGAAATGAGGCCTTTCCAGTCTTTATAGGGCCTCCAGCTCAGCCACTGCATCATTACATGACTTTTAAGCTCCGGACAAAAACACAGTGGATGCCTCGTTCCCCGTGTCTTTTCTGGTGGAACACGCTCTAACACTGCACAACAGAAACGATCCCGTTTGTGGCATTTTTTTGGTATCCTGCTGTATGCCTTCAAAACAAACTGGAACTCCAAAACTTTTTTGGGGAGACTAACAGGCTGTGAAAGGCTGTAATGAGTAAATAGCTCAAAGGGTAGAAGGGGAACAAATGGACAGAAGGATTTTAGCGCTGTGCTGGGCTCACTGTGATTATCTCCTTTTTCTTCGTGGGTCGCAGCTTTAGGGTCACTGCCGCCTCACACACACACATGTACACACACACACAGGTTAGGCTTTGCCATTTCAATGACTCAATTGCATCTGCAGCTCTCCATCGATTGCGGTCAGTGACCCAGTAAAGGCCTGTGTGGCGAGTGGCTGCTCCACCTCTCTGAATTAGACCCTGCTGGAGAGGGAGCTGGTCTCATGGTCGCCCCTGTCCGTTAACCAGGAGGTGGTGCTACTGGGATGTGGAGCACTACTTCATCTTTTTTTGCTTATATTCCTGAAAGGCAGACAGGGATTTGTTTAGCTGGGCTTTTTCATAATAGTGGGGATTTAAAAGGCTTTTTTTCTGACACCTGGAGTTGTAGACACTTCCTCAAAAGACGCAGACTGTTTTTACTGTCGGTGTCGATTCAGTCAGGTGATGCTGCCTCCTTGAATGCACAAGATTCTCAGACTTGTGAGCTCTTGTTCCGTTGGCTCACGGAGAGGAATGAATGGTGCGCTGCCTCTCTCCAGACTCATGTGCACATACACCCACGCAATTAAATCCGATGCTTACTCATGCACATTCCTAATGTGCCATTATACACGCACATATGCCGTACATTTATGCAACAGCTTTGGCGATTTGTACACATGCATGGAGGCATGAGCTCAGCGGCCAACGTGCTGCCGTAGACTGGCTGGCCTGCTTGCAGACCCTGCAGTTTGTTTAGCAACACTCCTTTTGACGACGCCCGAAGGGTGCAATTAAGCCCAATTAGAGCCTGTCGGTTTTATTAAGAGGCACAGACTGGCCAGGCTCGGGGGCAGTGAGGGGTAGAGGAGGGAGGAGGAGGAGGAGGATGAGGAGAGGGAGGAGGAGAGTCTGCAGCACCAAGCTACTGCTACTCTTGAGAAACCAGGCAAGCACCACTGAGAGGAAACTGGTGTAAATATAGTGTATGCCAACAAAACAGACACTAAACAGAAATGGCAGCTGTGACAGTTATGACTAACCAGCGCCGGACTTTGAAACAAAGACTTGCCGAGGACCTAATCAAGTCTCCGTAATAAGTCAGGTTATGCAGCTAACCTCCGGTGCTCTCTGTTCAAATGCATAGAGATTACCTTTATGATGGCAGATAAAAGCTGCTTAAAAGTACAATTTTGGGATCAGAGAACCTGCGGGGATCAATGGATGACAAAACCAACTCATCTATAAATACTCGCTGGCTACAGTGAATGCAGACATGTGTGGATGCAGATGTCACAAAGCATTTTCGGAAGGGGGTTAGGGGGTGGTGGCTGTGTAGTTATGCGATTCTGCCCTGATACATTAGTGTGGTAGTGAAAAGAGCAATACAGCTGGCTTGGAACAAAAACTGCAGCATCTCTTTCATCAGCAAATCAAAAAAAAAGGAGAAAAAAAAAGAACGCAAATGAATGTATCATTTTCCCCCCTCACAATTCCTTTTCCGTCGACCCCTCGACAGAGATGTTTACAGATAGCTATCATTCCCCCTCTTTTTCACATTTGTGCTTGGACATGTTTCAAAAGACCGGGCCTTTTCATCTCCCCTCTCGCTGTGAGGAAATTTGCTCCTTAATGGCTTTCAAAACAGGAAGCGCAGACAATAAAAAAAAGGAGAAGTGAGAAGAACGCTTCGCTCCCCAGTCCCCCCTTCAGTCGACGCATCCTTTGCGGAGCTGAGTGCTGCTGCACACTGCCGCTGTGCCAAGGTGCCAACTGTGCCAGTCACACTGACCTCCATCTGCAGGCAACTTGATACCATCTCTTCAACCGCCGCGTACTCCCACTGAATGGGTTCGCTCAGTCACAGTGAAGTCTGAATGCCATTCAAGGCTCAGGCTTGGAATTGTGTTTCGAGTTTGTGTGCTATTGTATTCTTTGTTCACAGCTGCTGTGTAAAAAAATCCTTTATCACTAAACTGAATACTAAAACGGTTGTACTGGAGGAATGCACACAGGAATACATTACTGCCAATGTGCAAATCATTCCACTATCAGGCAAATTAGAGCTGATTTTTCACAAGTCTTTATCAATGACCCTCAGAAGAGCGAGGTTGAACTGCTACGGACCGGCTCAAATTACTACTTAAGATGGTCTCTTGCCAAGTACTAGGCTTACTATTTTCATAGTATATGTAGGTGTCTGTTTACTCATGTTGTATTCATAATTCCGCCTCCTGCAGGGCATCCGTGTCCACTGAGTGCCCTTGAACATGCCATGAGTAGTCTTTCTGCGCCTGAACTAAAAAGAGACCTGAAAGACAGCTACACACGCTTCCGCACAGTTGGATAAAACAAACCTTAACCACACAACTCAACCTCACCAAAGAGCTAGCTTTTTTTCAAAAGATGTTCAGAAGAGTGTTTTTTCTCGCTCCTCGTCTTTGCTTTTTCTCTCCCTGGGTAAAACAAATGCATCATTTTTCAGCAAAAAAATAAAATATATATATATCTTTACTCCCTCGTCTCCCTCCCATTGTGCCATTTCCGTGTATGGAAGTGTTCCCTCCCATTGATTTTTCTCCCAGCCAAGGCCCTACCCAACACGAGCCGCTTCCTTGCCGGTGTCATCTCCTTGTGCCTTTCTCCTTTTAACTGTGTTTTACTCTTGTGGCATAATGTACAACTGCCAAGCTGGCGGTGGGGAGGGGAGTGCAACGGGAGGAAAAACTGATACATGCGCTCAAAAGTTTTGGCTATTGATTTCTTTTTGATGCAGATAGGGGAAAAAAAGAAAACTGCTCAAAGCTGCAGAGAGCTTTTTTTTTGATCACCACTACAGTCGAGCCGGTTGGTAATGTTGTCGGTAGTAAGATATTGTCCGTGTTAGCCTGCGCGTTACGTTGCTTTGTTGTGCCACGGTCCAGGCCCTGATTCTGCACAGTCACAAGGCTCAGTAAATGCAGTGAACAACATAATAATAATAACGGACGCAGAAAATATTAATTCCAACGAGGAGTGTCAAGGGAGCATGAAAAAAACTGCAGCCTTGTGAGAAAATACAAAGATGGGCTCAGCAGAGTTGCCAGATTTACAGAAGCCAGAAAGACAAAAAAAAAAAGAAAAAAGGCGCATGTCAGGAATATTCATGACATCCATTTACTCGAGACTGAAATCAAAAAGAAGCAGACAGCCACAGATCCAGATAAGCAGGAGAAAACTAGCAGGAATATTTTTTTCCAGCCAGTGCAGCTCCTCATCCACAGCTTCTGCTCCCCTACTCTGCCAGCCCTCTGTGATGTGTGCCTGTGTCCACTGGGGGCTACAATTAGTCCATCAAACTCATTCCAGCTGGGAATCCACACTGCCTCTCCAATCCCCTTTTCTGACTCTCCAAAGCCCGGGCTCCTCCAAAGAGACAGGCAACTTGTAAGACTAGGGGAGGTAGCCTTTGATGTGCCAGGTTTTGCCGAGGCCTCCCTTTTTGCTCATATCAAGGCTGAAGAGATATAACAATTAAAATGGCGGGAGAGGCAGGCTGACATCGCACTCGGCGCAGGCACCTTACAGAACTCTGGCCCTGGCAGGTAGGGGGTGCACCTCAGCACCTCGGCATCAGAGCAGCGACCGGCGAAGCAACACGAAGTCGCACGCAAGCTGAGATACGTTCTTTATGCCAACGCTGTAAATCTGTCCTGTGGCTTCTCCTGGCTTCTGATTGGCTGCCGGCGTTTCCGTCTGCGTCTGTCAGTTAAGAGCTTTTTTACCTTTCAGCAGCAGTTCACAACCTTTTCTGGCCTCTAGCCTCGTATTTGTAGATCAGTCTGCCTCAAACTAATAAGCGATTGTCAAGCATCAAGCAAAAATAATCGAAATGTGATGCTTTTTTGTCAGTTCCAATTAAAATTATACCGCTTTTCTATGCTTAAATTGCTAAAATTAGAAGTACTTTGAGGATGAATGTGGGTGCCTGTGTGGACATTTTGGCAAATCATATAAAATGTGGTACACTTGCAGATTTAAAAAAACTAAAATGTTTGGAAAAGAAGAAATCTGAGACAATATATCCCAATATGTCAATTTTAAGTCCGCCTGCATGTCGAGTGACGCTGTGTCCAGACCCCAAGCTGAACAAACTGTGGGCCAGCGGTTCAGACGGTCTGCTGCGTTACGTTGTGTAAGACACAGCTCCACTTCTGTCTCCGCTCCAGTGGGGCTCGGTGGCAGACAGCCAGGTAATTACACAGCACTGACTACCAGCCCGAAGAGAAAGGCCCGCGACGACACACACATACACAAAAACACTTATTTGCATGCACAGAGTATACAGCTCACACTATCCCACCTGCACACACACAAAATCTTTCTCCCATTCTCTCTCTTTCCACCTCTCTCTCTGTCTCACACACACACACACACACACACGCACACACACACACACACAAGCCCAGCCAAATACAAAGACTACATTATGTCAAGGAGGATTACAATGACTCCAACCTGACCTGGCTCTGCAGCCGCTCTGCCTCTGGCGTGAGTGTGCCTGAATTTACCGTCTGAGGTAAAAGACTGTCCACAGTTTAAACAGGTGTGTACTTTATGCAGATGCACAGCTCAAACATGTGGTTTGCATTAGCTGCCGCTGCACTGGAGTCAAAGTGTGTGCATTTTTTTTTTTTTGTTGCCGGAGCAGGAGTCGAGCCCAACATGTCATTTGGGGTTGGTGATCTATTCACTTTTAAATCCCTGAATTCAGGAAGTGGACATTTCCGCAAATTCCACAGCGAATGAATAAATGAGTCACTGGCTACACGGGTGCTTTTTTAAATCTCCAGCGAAATTTGGAATATCTGAGTAAACTTGCTTGTAGCTGAAGTCTGATACAGAAATAGTCTGGGTAGTAATGCTACTAAACCGAGAGGAAAAAAAACACAAATTCACAAATATCCTCGTATGACATCACCATTTCATAAAAACACAATGGTGCATAACACAGACATGACTAACTCTTCAACACAGTCTGAGGATCACTTCAAAAAGCGGATTTTTTAAATAATCCCATCCCACTTTTTTGTTATTCCATCACTAATCCCAACAGGCTTTGAGTAACACACTGTGAAATAAAAACATCAAGCATAAAGCGGCCATTTATTATGTTTATTTCCACTATCATGAGCACATTAGCGTTTCAAAAAACTTCATATGAAGTTGTAAACTGAATGCATCTGTGGCTGGAGCACAGCAGCAACATGGGCTAGCCATTTCATCCCGACAAAAGCACAAAAGAAGCAAGAAGTGAGCTTGGCATAAAGGCAAGTAAATTGCACCAACAAAACAAAAGGGAAGTCATGCTTCAAGGAAGGAGGAGGTATTCTCTCTCCCTTGTTGGTTATTCCACACTTTTTCTCCAAAGAAAGAATCTTGTTTAAAAAAAAAAAAAATGCCATGGATTCCAGTGAATGCCAGTGAGAATCAAGCGAGCTATTCATGCTGCCAGTTGATTTAGGCACGCCTCGCTACACACCAATCAGCCCAGTCCCGGCCTCGCCAGCCACTCACTTGTCTGCCATTCCAACACAAGATGGAGACAGTGCCAAAAGTTCCAATTAAAATATCCATTTGTGATGTCTGTGCAGAAAAAAAAAAGAACAAGAAAAAGAAAAAACAAGTACCAGGCTTTTTCGATGGCGTAGGAGAAAATACGACAAAAGCTGCCAAAATTCTGTGGACAAGCCACATACTTAAGAGTTTTCTGTCTACACAAACTAAATAAGCGCGAGGAGTGTGTATGCAGGCGGGGTGTGCGTGCATGAGCGAGGGAGGCAGACTGAGCGCGTGCGAGCATGGGAGTAGGAGCGTCTTGTTATGGAGGAACAGAGCATGTTGCAGATAAGAGGGCGACGCTGTTCAAAGGAAAAGGCAGGCCGGTAAAGTGCGCGTCGATTCGACATCATCGCCTTACTGTCCCTTAATGAGCCTAGAGAGGAAGTCTGGTGTCCACAGAATCCGCTCCTGTCTCGCTCCAATCACGCTTGCCGGGCTTTTTATTCAAATCTCACACACAACTGTCACACAGCCAGTCTGGCCGCGCTGTTTATCTTACTCCAGGAGGATGTTAACAAGACAAATGAATGAATAAATACACAAATAATGCGTTTAGGTAATGTTAATAATGTATGAAATGGAAGCTGCTTTTTGACAGTAGCGCTGCACTAAGGATTCTTCCCAACTTTGGTGACAGGCTTGTTTATTCTTTTCCCAGCATGCATTTCTCTGCGTCTCTCGAAAGGCGGATGTCTGGCCAATGCCGGGCATCTATAGCACATCTTGCTGATGAGAAAAAGTGCTCTGACACATTAGTTTAGACTTCTCCCTCCATGAAAAGCAGCCCGTATGCCGTCACTTCATCCAAAAGCCTCCAGTATGATGATCCTCCTTAATCTCACAGAATGCAAGTCTCCTTCTCACCCCGTCACACTTCCCTCCTGCTACTACATGACTGATTCCTGTGACATTTTAACAGGCCACTCAATTAAAGGAGGCTTCATTTTGAAAGGCTGGATAAATAAATACGGAAGCGTGTGCACACTGGCATAGGTATGCAAGAGCAGTCAAATCACAGCATCACCCGCCTCAAAGAAGTGTCCCAAACTTCCAGGACTATTAGAAAAAACAAAAACAAAAACAAAAAAACAGCAGCAGGAGGAGAAAAAAAATGCTCAAAGAAAACTGACTGAGTAGGAAAATAAGTATCACATCAAATTCCTTCCCCGGGCCGAGACAAAAGCGGGGCCTGGCACTCAGACACTGTCGACTACACAGACTTGGAAGATGGAGGAGAGGAAAAAAAAACCCCATAACAACGCGCACATCAAAACCAGAGCCAAACAAATCCACGAAAAGTTCACATAGGTCTTCATTGGAAACTGCAGAGAGGAACAAAATCAAATAAATTGGGGGTTAGTCTCGCTCATGTTGCCCCGGCAAACCAGCAAACGCTGCTTAGAATATATGGGGAAGGTGACGGAGGACAATGCTAAATGACTCAGAAAGCAGATACCCGGTGTTTACCCCTGCAAACTCCAAAAGAAAAGCCCCCTCTCCTGCTATAACGCGGGTGGGAACAAGAAAACTGAATTCAAGGCAGCTTAAGTGCTCTCTGGAATCACTCAGCATTCCAACATGTTCAACACACACACACACACACACACACTGACAGGAGTTGAAATTTGACTGCGACAGTGTATTCATCCATAACTGTAAATTGTTCTTTGGGGAATTCGGCAGGGGCTTCGTATTCCCTCCCCAATCTTTCTCCACTACAGTCCCCGTCTTCTCTGCCTCTCCAAAAAGCTGTCTCCATCACTCTCAATCACATGCTGCTTGTTCGTATGTAAAGAAAAAGCAGTTGCCAAAACAACTGCGGAGTCCTTCCACGATAAATTACATTAAAACCAGCCAGAACTTTTAGGTGAGTCCTTCAAATACCTTCTGTTGTGGTGATTATTGATCTATTTTCTGACTGAGATGGCTCTGAGGTACTCTAAATTTAGCTTTAGCACTGCCTGCTAGCCCACAAATGAGGTGCTTAGAGCGGATTTAAATATTTGATAGAAAGACTCCTGAAAGGGTTGACTTGTCAAAGCAACAAACTCAAATTTGAGCTTCAACTTGTGACTTTCTTAGAAACCCAAATGCAGAAGTCTTTCAGGAAAAGCATCTACCATCAGTGATGCTTCTGTGATAAGTATTAACTGTCTGAACCACATCTTTGTATCTTTTTTTTTCTTTTTAGTTTACCTGAATTGCATATTTTATTAGAGCTAAAAACAAAAAGTCGTCAGATTCTCAACTCTCCAACTGTCCCTGAACTGCTCATCAGGGATTCCATCAACAATATTACCAAATCCAGGCTTTTAAGTTTGACATTTCATTAAAATTGGCTTCATTCTATATGTCTAATTAAAAAGTTGCCAAGAATAAACTTTTTAACTCTGGGTTGAACTGCAGGCTGTGTACAGAGAGCAAATAGGAGACAAGTATGGAAATAAATTCAAAAATGTACCTAATAAAGTATCTGTACAATGCAGAGTCATTATTTATTTTTCTACTGGTAACTCCTGTGGGCAAAATGTGTTGATTCCAATTTTTTTTTTTTTTTTCAGTTTTTGTCAGAGAAATAGACATTCAACTTTCCCTTTCCTCCTTTTTTATGATCTATAGTAAAAAATAACTGTGTCATATTGCACAAAAGACATTTCTGAGTTCTCTCTACTTCTAACTATGGTTGTGCTGTTTCCATAGAGGCGCAGGAGTTTCTATTAGAGTGAAAAATGAGCCCACAGTGAGTAAAAAATGTGACAGGAGCAAGAAAACACCCACAAACCTCTCGGAGTTCAGAGGGTTAAGCACATACACGTTGTGAACTCTAGTCACCAGTTTTCCTAAAAACTCCATGCCGTGAACGTTACTTATGTCCACGTTCCTGATATTACACAGCGACTCAAACAAGACACCCGTTGCTCCGCTTACAGACTAAAAGATCAGACAAACAGCTTCCCCCTCAACTTTGCCACTTTGCACAGTTTTCATCTGGTTGTTGTTGTTGTAAACTGGCAGCTTCCTTCAAATGGAGAAAGCCTGACTTTTCTTTGTTGTGATTAGTCGGCTCCGAGAAAGAAAAAAAGAAGGGGAAAAAAAGGCCTCTAAAAAGTGTCTCAACTTCAAAAAAAGTTGTCAGTCGGAAAGAAGCGCCGCGCTGCAAAAACACACCTTCTAGTTTCTATATTTTTTGACCAAATAGCGCCGTGATTTCATGAACCTACACAACGAGCGCGCATGTCAGTGTCATAACAATCAGGAGCCAAAAGCTACTCTCGATTGTGAGCGCCACCCCTGGGATATTCGCTAAATCACTTCAACCCCGCTCTCAAAAGTTCACTTGCAAACTTCCTGGAAAAAGGAGCCGATATTTCTGAGGAATAACAAAGAGGGTTAGCGAGAGTAATAACAGAACAGAGTAATAACATTGTGTTTAATCCCACACAAATCTGCCTCGTACCGGAGTGAGAGCAGCGAGTTGGTGATGGGGGGGGCACTGCAAAAACAAATTACTACTCCTGCAGATGTGCAGAATTAAGACTAAGGAGTTTGTTTAAAAAAAAAAGTCTTAAAAAAACCTGAGCAACTTGCAGCTGAGAAGTTGCCATGTGCAACTGTGTTTCCCCCCCTTTTCCCCCCCTTCAGCTCATCTCAACTCCCCACCCCCTTCCTCTCTTCCTCTACATAACTCCCCTCCTCTTTTGTGGCCCAAACCTCAGCCCCTTCCACACTACTGCTGGGAAAAGAAAAAAAAAATGAGGTCAAGGATCGCCTTACTCCAGCCTGCCTCCGTATGGTCACCCTCCCTCCCTCCTCTACCCCCTCCACACCTTCCCCTACCAGCCCCTCTCACTTAAAACCTCATTCCATCACTGTGGCCAAATCCTCCTCATCCAACCTCCCTCCCCTCCCCTCCCCTCCCCTCCCAGTTTCATTTCTTCCCTCCCCTCTTCTTCTTCACTCCCACCCCTTCCTGTGCCCTCAGCCCAGTGCTAATTGGTAAATCTGTTGAACCATGCCATCCCCAACAATGAGACACCTGGAGTTCTGTCAAAACAAGTTCCCCTGTGAAACGGCCTCCAGTGTTAATACAGTAGCGCACGGAGCTGCTGTGAATGCAGCCGGGGGAGCGTCCTCTCCTATCTGAGGGGAATTTGTCAACCGGTGCCAGTCTGCAAGGAGTGGTTCATCATAAATCCAGATTATTCATCACCTCTGAACCTTGATCCTGTCTTTCTTTGTGCAAATAAACTAGCAAAAAAAAAAAAAAAAAAAACATCTTTCTTGCTTGCTATATGCCTAAAATCTCAGGGTTAAGCAGGTTTACACACACAAAATATGACCTGACCCAGCTCCGGCTAGCTGTCATCTAAACCTCAAGTCACACCTTAGGACACCACATATGGTGCAGACAAAGGTGTGTTTGTGAGACACACACTCAGAAAGACAGACAGGCACACCCAGCAGTGATCCTGCCAGACCCTGTCAAACAAGTTCTAGCAAAGGCACTTGTATAAGAGCAGGAGGGGAGGGAGGCACCGAGCTGACACGGTGAGAGGAATGTCATATTAAGAGCTGTTTTCACCATCAAGCATGAGCTACCTTCTCCTTTTTTTTTTGTTTGTGTGAAGGACTTGTGTTATTTGCGTCCAACAAAGGCCCGGCAGAGTGTGCAAAATCAACAAGCAATTGATTAGTCAAACAGTTCAAGTAGGCAATCCAGAGGGCCGTGATCGTCTCAGAGGAGATTAAGACTTCTCCTCTGGGCTCCGTAATGTCAGCTCACAGTGCCCGGCTGAAGCAAATCAAAACAAGCCTCACTGATGTCCTCAGCGTGTCAGCTCTGCACCAACTTTACCTTTAGGCTTCTTTAATTTCTTTACAGCTTGTATTGCGAGGATTTTACAGGAAAAAAAAGGGCACATTCAATGTTATCGTTCTCAGGTTAGGTCATCTTTACTCCCAATCCTCAACCAGTGTGTCACTCCGTTTCTTCTGCTACTAATAAAGACAGCTCTATTCAAAACAGCTGCACAAAAGAATACCAGCAAAGCAGAAAGACTCCCTTCTCCTGGAGGCAAATTCAAACCAAATACACACACGTTTTTTATGACAGTGCCTCCCTAAAAGAACCGATGTTGCCAGTAAACTGGAGGGATTCAGTTAGGAATAACATAAATACAGAAGTCGAGCAAAATCCTGAAGACACAATAATGAGTTCAAAGCCAAATAAACTTCAGCAGGAAAACAGCTTAACTGCTCCAAGAAGCCACAAAGTCTCTGTCTGGTGTGAAATAATAAGTTGGTCAAACATGTGTCATCCAAACATTTCATCTCCTGGATTTTAGGCTTTAACTCTCTGAACCCCAAAGGATGCCAGCAGGTTGGAAAGACGTGTTACCGTCAAGAAAAAAATATATAATAAAAAGAAAAAGGCAAAAATTATGTATATTTTACACCATTTATTCCAATGGTCTTTGAACTGCACCTCTGTGTCGTGTTATTTGGTTGGTACATTGAACCAAATCCAAGCTTAAAATTGGGATATGTTATCAAAATGACATTTTTGTACACATTTTAAAAATTGACAAATTAAAAAAATAAAAAATTCTACGCTCCTTGGCGAAACCAGGAAGCCATTAGTGACTCTGCTGCGACCGACAGTCACACAGCAAAAATTCGGACACTTTTTGGCTCAAATGTGCTAAACAGAAAAAAATATGGAAACAAGTCTAAAAGCTAAGTAGTAAAACATATATTGTATGTAGAGTTACCATTTCTTTTTGGGGTAACACTTAAAGACACTTACAAAAATATCGTACATGCTGATTACATTTTATTTAAATTTTTCTATAATATGTAATTAAAGAAATTCAACATTTTTTAAATGGTATATGACAATATAACTGTGTTATTCCGCATAAAACACACCTTTGATGTCTTTTATTTCTAGCTATGGTTGTTCTGCTTCTACAGAGGTGCAGGATTTTATTTATTGCAGTGAAAAATGATCCTACAGTAAATAAAAATGTGACAGGAGCAGAAATAAAACACCCAGATGCTGCTTGGGGTGCAGAGAGTTAAACAGCATATCAGCAGCAAAGCAGCAGCACTGAATTAGCACAAAGCACAACACAGCATGATTATCATCAATATCATCATCATCATCATCATCATTATCACCAGGATTTAAGGTTTTCATTCACCATTTTTTTTTGTTTGAAATCATCAATTATCAGTTGTTAATTTGTGTGTGGAATCAACCAAAAAAAATAATTAAAAATCCAACAAGATATTTTTGGAATTCAAAGGTCTCTCACCAAATGAAATTGGTGAAGGCTCAGATCTGACTGTCCGGGGAATTCCCAGCAGAAGGGCCCCTGTAAGGCAAAGATGGACGTTCCCAAGTCACACAATTATATCAGCTCTCCATCTCTCGTTCATTCTCACACACACATATACATTTACACACTCACAGATCTGCACACGATCCCAGCCGACCAGGTTTTATGCAAAAGCAACATGTTCTCCCTGGAAAATAATGCATCCCTTGGCTTTTTAGTTATTTAAAACTACCACCTCATCTCTGCTGGCTCAGCTTCCTCCTGGGTGCGTGTTCGGCCCCATTTATTACTAATTTTACACAGAGAGGATGGGAGAACACCGGCTCTGCGCTGGTTACACGCTTGTTGGCGCTGGCTGGCTGGTTGTTCAAACAACATTGCACTTTGGTGGAACATTTTATCTCCTCAGCATGCACACCTTCACAGATGTTCAGCAGCAGTCAGCCGATTTGCACTTTGGCACGGGCTCAAAATATTTACAGGCAGCAAGATCTGCTAAATAATATCACCTGAGTGTCACAGAGTTCAAACTGCAATTAGAAACTAAATGCAACTATGCTGACTTTGATATTTCTTCTCTCTATCTCACTTGCTGTTCAGATAGTTGAAGTATCTTTTAGGAGAGGAGGCATTCAGAGGTTAAACTGGCAGATCTTTATCTACTGTCCCTAAAAGCAAGAAATAAGATCTCAAATCTCTCTAACAGATATCAGGAGATGACAGAGGACAGGAAGAAGAGGAGAAAATAGGGAGAGGGAGGTATTGATTTCCTGTGGTAGAAAGGACACGCCGGTGGAAGTCTCAGAACATGCAGAGAAAAGCAACAGGGCCTTTAGTTTACCGAAGGGCTCGAGTACCTAAAAGCTACTGTGCAGATCGCTTTCTCTGCGCCGAGATCACTGGGTTTTATTTGTACTTGTGCTTGACCCCGGGGCCAGCCAGATAACTTTTCATAACAGCGAACAGTGCGGTTGCCGGTGAAACACGCACGCACTTACAGACACAAATACGTACTCTCCACTTTAAATGTGCGCGTCCAACATACAGTCACACATTCCCTGGGGTAGCTTAAGTTCACAGGGGGTTATTACAGTCAAATACCGCTGCGAGGAAAAAAAAGATAACAAAGGCCCTGGAGCTATTCACACACAGAGGAACACACAGAGGCAACACAAAAAGCTGCTGTTCGCATTTCCGACAAACAAATGTTGTAATCTGGAGCGTCCTTATTGATGGTTTTGAGAAGTTCAATTTATGCATTTGACAAAAAAAAAAGAAAGAATGTGAGAGTTTGAGTTCTAGCTGGGTGGCCCGAACTATTAGGAACTCATCAGGCGCTTTTGCTTTAAAATGTTCCGGCTTTACGTTCGAGGAGCGAGGAGCCTCTTCAGTCATTGTTGTGGTATTGTTGCTGACTAAGCCAACACTGAGCGGATTGTCTGTGGGAACAAGCCACCGTCCAGACTGCTGGACAGATACAATGACTGAGGTGCTCTCATTTTCATTGTCACAGCTCCCGGGCCTGACGCCACGTCTCGACAGCCTCAGATTTTTTGGCCCGAGCTGATGATGTAAGCGTGACCCCCTTGAACAAACGTCTTGTCTGGAGAAGACAGGGAGAGACGGCGGACAGGCACGGCAAGCTCTGGAGGCTTGGCGAGAAGAACTGAGCGATATGAGACAAAAAAATAATAATTCAATCGTGTTAGATGTAAATTGAGATTTGCATATCAGTGCATATTAAGATACAGTGCAGTGTTTGGGAAGTCATAAAAAAAGAACAGTGTGTTTTATCAGACAGTCCTGCATGCCAAGAGTATTTTCTTTACTCCAAAAGCGGCCACAACAATAAATAAATGTGCAAGATATGAGCTTTCTCTTTTTGCAAAAGGTTAAGGGTGGATGGAGGAATGCATGCACAGAAAGAAGACAAAAGACGGGGAGAGAGGTTATTTGGAAAAAGGCTTAAAATGCAGAAGGAAAGAGCAGCTTAAGGTCGGCGTAAGTCAGGATAGAGAAAACCTCCGAGGTAAAGCCTATGGACAGTGCGTGGGTGGTGCCTGTTGACCGTGGGGTCGCTCATTATCAGCGGAGAAGGGCCCAGGCCTCCCAGAGCCCTGCACAATTGTCTGGACAGCCCAGGTGCACGGCCCATTCAGACCACAGGAAGCCCCCTTTATCCCCTGTTCCTGCCAAAAATGGACAGAGAAGTGGTCAAGGAGGGTGAATGTGATCCTGTCTTTCTCTAACGCTGACCTAGAGTAGCAGTCGCATGCCTATCCAGTCCTTTGGCCCATTGTGGGGATCCACAGAGTCATTGTGGTGTGTCTTTTTTTTTCTGAATGCTTGGCTACAGCGCAATTCTGTCGGAGAAAAAGAAAAATATATATCAAACACACGTCAGCTCTTTTCACCCTCTCTCTCTCTCTCTCGCCGGCGCACATTCTTCGCGAGGAACAGGTGAGACTGAATGGGAATAAAATCAGCATGTTCAGGAGTAGTAAAAGGCTCAGGTGGGAGGTCTTGCATGCCGTAAAAATGGCCAGATTCCATCACTTCCTCCGCACTAATTACCATACACTTGGAGCAAGTGCCCTCCCCTCTCTCTCTTCATCCTGGAGCCCATGCTTCACTACCTCTGACACACACACATACGCACAGACGCACAATGACACACAGTGAGGTGCAGTTGGGAAATGGTTAACACTCCAGCCGTCCCCTGCTGCCAGTGAAAGCCGGCAAAACAATGGAGACATTGTTCGGCCAGGGCTAGACTCTAGACTCTAAGGCTGTGCATGTGTGTGTGTGTGTTTGTGTGTGTGTGTTTGTGTGTATGTGTGTGCATGAATGTCAGAAAGCAGTTTGTGTGCTCTTAACGTGCGCATGTTTTTCCCCAATTCCCAGAATGGCAAATGAGGAAATGCGATTCAATCAGAAAGACTTGAGCTTAATACACTTTCACACCTGACTGCAGAGGTGCTGTCGGGTCTAAAAACGGGAGAAAAAGAGAAAACTGAGATCACATGACTCTGAGAGAAGATGTCATGACATTACCAACACGAGCCTGGACTCCCGCTGAGTGTTTTACTGCACGATTGTTGATGCTATCAACACACACAGTCTAAGCTGTGGATTTACAAAACAATCCTCCATGGTATGCTGTGTCGCTGGGTTAATGCAGTAATCACTGTCTAAATAAAAGCAGAGATGAGACAGATAAGACGCACACACCTCTTCCTAAATTTGACAGCCAGCTTTAAGCTACTTCCTGCTGCTAAGTGTCCACAAAGAGTCTTCAAGTCCACAATGTCAAATTAAAACATCACAATGAAAGGCGAGATGACAAAGCAAGGACTGTTTATGATCTTTCCCTCAGGAGCTGTGTGAGGCAGAAAAAAAAAATGTTTCTTGGAGTCTCTCCCTCAAAAAATACACATCAATAGGTGGATAAATATTGAATAACTTTCAGCCAATGGCATAAAAGTTCAGCGGCGGTGGGTTTTGAGGCTGCCTGCGGGGTGGTCAGGCACTTCAAAAGGTCCTGCGTGGCCCCTTTTGAGGGCATGATAAACAGGGGCGCACAGCCTGCCCTCAGAGACACCAGCCTGCGTGAGGTCACTTCCTCTTTTCTCGGCTGATCCTCCAGCGCTTCACCTCAGCTGAGCCTTCCAGACAGAAAACGAAACCATCCGTCTGCATCTCTGTCCCTGTCTCTCTCACTTCTATCCCTCTCCTCCACCACACAACTTTCTCAGAGGTCTTTATCTGCAGCCATCTTTGCTTCTATCTCTGTCTTTCTATTGTTGTTTCAACCGTCTCTGGGTCAAACAGGCTTCAGATCGCCGTTATCTAGCTAACCAATCAACGGCTTCTTATCACTGGCAATTCTACCGCTGTCGTCAGGCGTCGGGTCAGAGGGTTTTAATATTTCCCTGCATTTGTAAACAAAGACAGACTACCGTTTACAGCCCAATTCATCGATAAGGAGATCACGTACCGGAACGTGCAAGCTTGTTTAAACAAAAAACAAACACAAAAAAAGCTTGACCGACTGAGTGACACCTGCGGGAGTCCGTGTGGGGTTATCATTGGAATTCACAACGCTGTTCATAGTAATCTGTCTTTTCTGTATCAACGACAGCCAGTATGATGCAAACCAGGGAAACATTCGATCACACTTCCTTCTCAGTCAGAGGTGGATGCTGGAGCAGGATGGAAGGAGCGCCAACAATACAAGCTGCATTTCACATTCAATTTCATCACTTGTACTAACAGCCAGTTGTGTGCCTATGCAGCCGATGCTGCAATGCCTCTGATCTTACCAGCCTGTGTACTCTATCAAACAGATCACACTGGGGTTGGGCAATATGACCACAAATATTACAATATATTCTCTCATACTGATCAATGTCAGTACTAATCACTATATACGTTTAATAGTACTGCAATCTGCTTTGGTTTTCTGCTTAGAAGTAAAGCCTGAAGAAAGAAGAGGGTTCAGATACTGTCTTATTAAACTTTGTAAAACAAAAAAACCTCATCATTTGAGATCAACTTCACATCTCATAAATCCATCAATGGCCAAAACTTAGCATCGATCAAAGCAGCATAACAGGATTTTTACCATCACCAGTGAATAAAAATGTTTAAATTTGATGCCCACAGAAGCATTTGCAACTTTCTGTTACGGTTAAACCAATTTACTCCAAACTGAGCTCCAGCTTCACTTGGCATGACTTCACTCAGTAGTTTGGGAGAACCATAAAATTGCCAGATGACTGAGATTTCAAGATTCTGTTCTTTCTTAATGGGCACGGGCAGTTTTTCACTCGCATGCTTGTTTTTACATCTCACGAACCTATTACTTATCACCAATTTATGTCTGTTATCTTCTCATCCAGCCCAATAGGTGCAGTTGCTACATGTTTTTGCTGCTGTGAATGGGTCTGTACTCCAGCGAGCTTGTTTTTTCCATCTGACTGGTTGTCCATCTTTGTTGTTTCAAGTTTGTTTTTGCCCCACAGCCAGTTTCTGTTTTGTGATGAATAGCTGGTGTTGCTTGTTTGTTCCAAGCCTGTTAGTGTTGCATGCTTGACGGACTGACTGGAGCTGCAGCACGGCTTCCTTCACATGTTGCAAAAACAGATGTTTACATTTACAAAACGCGTTTTTGCCATAAGTAGCTGTGCACCTAATTCATCATTGAGCGGACAGAGACGTGAATAAATCGTGCTATGACACCCCGAATGCTAAAAGTTTGAGCAGCGAACATTTTCCTGCAGTTCTCAAACTTCCTTCATACAGTGATGTGAATTGTGCGGCAGGAGTTTATGCGTATGTGAGGTGGTAAGTATTTACAGCCATATGACTCATAGCAAGATAAAACCTCAAGTATTTACCTGCAGCTTTTTGCTGCCCACGACCGGTTTAATGACTTCATAGGAGTTGGGACTCTTTTTCTCAGCGTCTCCTAAAATAACAGAGTAAGAAGAGGCCCACTGAACTCTTTGGTATAAAAATAACACCAGCATCGCAGGGGAAGATAAGGAGGGCCTGAGCCTGGCTTGTTTTGTTCAGAATAAGACTGTCATCGTGAGCTCTTTGTCTTAAACACAACTTTTGACAGGGTTTCTGTTTCAAATAAACAGCCTTGTCAACTCCCGCTATTTTAAGACGTGCTTAACTTAAACGGGCAAAATACCAAGGAGGCCTGAGTTTGCCAACTTTTGAGTAACTGTTTGAGATGGTATTTATTACAGACCATAAAAGTAAGTGAACTGATCAAATGTCCAATGTGACTCAGAGGGACACCGTGTCTTGACAGCGTAATCTGCGCGATAAAACTCATCACTACCGTCTGTATCAGGTCCAGAGTCGTGGCGACAACCAAATGTGCTGCTTCACAGTAAACGAAAAGGGCCCCGACGTGAATTATTGGCTCCGACGCCGAGCTGTTACCACGGGGGATGCTGTATTCATGAGCACAAACACTTGGAAGGCTTCTCCTTCTCAAATCGCTAAGCGCTTTTCAAATTTTTATTTTCATATAAATATGTCTCCAAAACAAAAGTAACAACTGTGCCAATAATGGCCCAGGGCATTCATGGTCACCTCACTAATTCTGCTCATTCCCCACTCTCATTGATTTTCTTGACTCGCTAACCCTGTGACCACATACGTACACCTCCCTATGTTCAACCTTTCCGCTGACCTCTTGAAAACTTTAAACCTTTGGCTGACTATTAAGTTCACATTCAGCTGTTCATTCTAGAGCTGTTAGCTTCTTAGATATTGACATGCCTGGGGTGGATGCTCTGTTATTTGTATGTACTGCATATGCCCCTATGGCTGTCCAGCCAACTCTCCTGCCAGAGTACTTCTCCAACTCCATGGATAGTGTAATCAATGTAGAAGGAACGCCCACACTTCCCTCAAAGACAGTATGTTAGTAGCCCAGCGCAAGCTTATTCTTGTGAAAAAGAAAAAAGTTGTCAACGTGAGACCAGTTTTCCATAATCATCCAGCTCAGTGCAAGCGTGGCCTGGGAGTTATCATTTTCTCTGCAGATTACAGGCGACATGGCCGTCCAAAGAACAACTACTGCACCTGCCACAGTGGCCAACCCCAGTGCCATTCGCCTCCTGATCACTCACTGACAAAAGCTCCACTTTCTAAGATCCACAAAACTCCCATTGTCAAAATGCACACACATAAAAGTTCACATGAAACTGACTGAAACAAATGTGCGCATCCAGTCACAATGGACGAGGAAAGGAAGGAAAGCAGGGTTCGTTTCTGTTCTGTTCTCTCTGTCATGAACAAGGGAAGAAGAAGAGGAAAAGTACCGAGCGGAGTGTTACTTACAACGATGTGTGCCGGTGACGGGGACCTGGCATCTTTAAGTGCTTGTCTACTTTGAAGACCTCCTGGTTGAACATCTAGCAGGGGCCATTTCATCTGTAGGTACTGAATGGCAGAAAGGAAACAGAATGGAAAGAAAGAAACAAAACATGTTAACAATGCAGAAAGCAAAAACCAAAAGAACAAATTAAAAACAGGACAAAAAAGGGGAGACGACATTTCTTGACAAGTGCATGGGTGTGGAAACTCAAAAACATGGAAAAGCAAATAAAGATCTTAAGGCGGATGGTGGAGGGGGTGAGGATGGCCTCAAGCATGCATCTGAGAGTCCAGCAGGAGTGCACACAGTACTTGTGTAAACCAAGAAACACACTGATGTTTTTTTCAGAATAATTCGGCACAAAACTTTTGTAACCAGGCTCCAAGCTCTATTCATTTTTGTTTTCTCAAATTAGTCTTCAAAGCTATCAATAGTTTAGCCCAGGAGCATGTCTCTCCACATATAACCAAAGAAAAGACAGTAACAGAGCAACTCAGAGCATAGTGAACTGTAAAATACCACACCGTTGATCCAAATTTGTACACCAGTTTCTCCATGAGGGGCTATAAAGTCTAGAAAACATTCACAACTGAAATTAATCACAGATGTAAAATCTTGGCTTAGGGCAAGCCAGAACTGTCACCATTTTTAGCTAATTTGTAGTAAATCTCAAATTCATTGGCAGGTTTTAAAGTCATGTTATTTTTCTTAAAAATCCCCAAAATTAGCCAGAAACTGTAAAGCAACACAAGAATCATGATTTTCATCGTTTCGGTTCTTGAATTTATGATGTGTGATTGTAATATTTCATGAAAATCAGTTTACTCTACATGTCGCATGTAAAAATGTGCAAAAAAACAAACACTTTGCACAAACCAGATTCTGCAAAAGCAAAAAATTCTGTGTACCACAGCAGAGCTGAGAAGCCATTAAAGACAGTTATGTGACAAAAATTTAAAGACTTCTCAGCTGAACTGCAGGCTGTGTTGATGGAAAGCCAGAGACAAGCAGTAAAATATCTGAAGTACATAAAGCCACCATTTCTTTCACCTATGGGCACTTGAAAAAAACTTGTACATGTTAAGGTTTATGGCATTATAACTGTGCCATATTCTTTGTACTTCTAGCCATGATTTGGCTGGCTCCATGGAGGACTTTGTGTTGCAGGTAAAGAGTTAACAGTGAGTAAAAGCATGACACACAAATAGATAAGAGCAAACAAAATGTCCAAGAACAGCTGGAGTTCAGAAGTTTCACAGAATTAAATCTTCATATTTTATCTGTAGTTTTTATTTAAGCTTAAGTAAGGACAGCAATTGAAGCTTACCAATACCGTTAAACTATCAGCATGTTAAAATGCACTGTGCCTTCCTAAAAACAACTTCAATTTCAAAGTGAGAAAGATTCTCCTAAAGCAAATATCTACTTGTTTTTGATTAAGCAGCAGATGCGTGATTTGGAATTTCACCGAGTCACGTATTTGGAGTTAAGGGGACGAAGTAAGGCTAGTACTGTGCACCGAGCTTATGGCTTTAAGATGACCTAATGTCATAAATGTGACTGTTGTCAGAATTTTATTGGAACCCATAAAAGTGGGTAAAGCGTGGCGTCTCACCACGTTCCTCTAAAAACCTCCTGACTGCTCCCATAAATGATTGACTTGGCCTCTATCAGAAGTCTGCCTGTCTTTCTCCCACCCTCTTTCTCTCTCTCACACACACACAGAGAAACAGATAAGCAGAAACAAGGGTCATGAGAAACATCTGTCTGTGTAATAAACTGGGTGGAGTCCTTTTTTTAATTTGATGACATCAGCTGTGTTGACTCAAAATGGACGACTTGTTACCTGTTTCGAAAACTCTTCATAGATTCAGTCCAAATAAAACATTGAAAAAACGCACAAATCTGCTGTCATTTAAAAAAAAAAACTTTGTCTAGATTAATATGACAATGAAAACTATTTTTTCAACATACAGAAAAAACTCTCTGTAGAATTTCCAACCACTGACTCAGACTGTTGACTTTGCTACAGCATGTGGTCCAAACTGTGCTTATCAATGTCACAGCCACCTAGTTTGAGGGAAAGAGGTCACAGCAGCTGTTTCAGCTGTGAGGTGAAAGGCCGAAAAATTTGAAGAACGGAAACTACTGTGGAGTTGAAACTCACAGTGTGTAAAAAAAAAACGAAAAAAACACAATGACCTTTGCTAAACTGGCTGCTTCAGTTTCATTACTTTAAAATTTTCGCCTCAGTGGCTTTCTAAACGAAGGCAGCTCCTTGTATATGTATGCAATAACAAACCACTTTGGTTTAAATAGGTTTCATTTTAAATATATCAAATGAAAAGCCCTAAAAGCTCTTGTCACATCCAAGTTCTAGTGGTAAAAGCAGTTTGTCTCGAGAAACTAAATGAAAGAACAGGAGTAATCTCTGGTGCTGGCTAATTAATGCAAAGGAGGGGAACGGGACTATGTTGTAACCTCAGTGCCACAGACACTCATTAAAAAATGGCCAGATAGTGTGAGCTGCTTTATTACAAACTACCTAAAATGTTAAAAAATATATATATATATAAAATGTGGGTCTATAATGCCATCTGGACATAAACCTTTAACATGATCAAAAAACACTGGAGTTCTGTTCTTCTCTTCCAATCATCTCAAATTGAATTTCACGACTGATTGAGATCATGTGCTTTTCTGCAATAATGACATAAGACCTGAGTCTCCATAATTATCGAACCCAGGGTCACATGTTGGTGACAAAATCTGTTTTAGAAAAGTGCAACCATCATCCATTCCTCTAAAACAGTCCATGAAGCGACGAGTGAGCCAAGCAGTGTGTCACTTTTGCGGCGATGCAGGTACATTCGATTCACTTTCTCCGTGTTGCAATCCTGCAAAGGTGACCAGTAGTTTGTATGCACATCTGAAAGCGTGTGTGGATGAGTGTGTGTGTGTGTGTGTGTCAGCGCTGGTCAGAGAGTGAGTGTGTCACGACCCTTCCTGAGACTGTGTCTAAATCAGTGGTAATTAGCGAAGACTTCACTGTGGGGTGCCAGCCAGTGGTAGACGCTGGAGGGAGTTATTGACTCCATGTCCTCAGTTACAGCCCATGCAAGGAAAAAAAACAGTTTGCTGCCTGGTCTTTCTCCACCACTAACACTCATTTATGACCCAAAGATGGCTTTTTACTGCTAAAAACCCGGTTTGTTTATGCTTGTTTGTATGTCCTCCGAGTGGAAAAATGAAAGGTTGTAAAAACTCCAGAGTTGAGGTCTTGCGGGTTTTTATGGACCCCCCACACTGGGTATTAATTGCCATGAAGAGGGGAGGAGGAGAGTGACAGGGCTGCTGTCATCTATGAGGTAATTCAAGACAGTGTCCAATGGTGCAAAGATGGGCTAGAAAGACGGGGAAAGGGGCGATCGAGAATCATGTCATGGGAAAGTCCTGCACATGCTCACAAATATTTAAACACAGCTGCAGCCGGGAAGAGGGCTCGCCCGGGAGGACATTCTGAGGAGGTGGGTAAGGAGCGTGAAGGTGACACCCCTTAGTGTGGCAACGGGGTAGCCAGACCCCAAAAAGACCAGGGGAGAGGAGACACGGTGGTAGTGGGGGAGGTTTTGAAGCGAATGCCCTGACAAGTGGCTCCACTTCAGCCCCGCTATTGCAAATGTTCTCACACACTAATCTCTCCTGCAGATTTTATAAGCATGCCGAGGAAAACGGAGCCTTGGCAAGCACCGGGCTTCCCGACCACCCCCTCCTTGGCCTCCTGCCTCTCTCTCTCCTCTCTCTCTCTCTCTCCGCCCGCCTGTCTGGCCCGCTAACGGACACACTGCCTGGGCTTGAGTAGGCCATGACCTCCGACCTCCTCTCTCGGCTGCTCCAAGCCCCTCCCTGTTCCCCTCATTCTGCGACCTGAAAACTCTCCTGCTATGAGGGGGCCCCCCGTGTAACTCAAGAGCCATTCCAATGTGACAAATTGCTCCAGAGTTCCAGGATAACTCTCTCTTCTCCCCTGTCTCTCCTGCTGCCCCCCTCCCACACACACAAACACTAACCAGGCCCTCTCGTCGGACCCCCACCCACCCTGGAAGAGTCACCCAGCGGTTGTGTTCCGGCTCTGGGGTTGTGCAGCCTACTCCTTCTCCCCTCTCCCTTTTCAGCCACGTCCCCCCTGTTCTCTCCCCCCCGCCCTACGCTGCGCCCCTCCTGCCCGGCCAGCCCCACAATGGGAGCTGAATGACTCAATTGTCTCTGATGAAGTGAAAGACAAGGGAGTCCTCTAAATCCTTACAGAGGGATGAACTCACCCTCACTGTCCTGATTTTGCCGTCGTTTACTGCTTTCCCAAGCACAAGGAG
This sequence comes from Acanthochromis polyacanthus, assembly GCF_021347895.1. NCBI lineage: Eukaryota > Metazoa > Chordata > Actinopteri > Pomacentridae > Acanthochromis > Acanthochromis polyacanthus. Next base: position 9,859,463 of record NC_067131.1, on the reverse strand, counting down.
GGGACTGGTGACAGAGAGGGGGTGGGGTTGCTTACAAGGGCTGCAACCTATAATTAATTTCATTATTATTGTATCTAATAAAGCGCATAAGCCTATAAATCTGTCAGATTTGCTGGAAGTTGTAGAGATCTCAAGTTGATGTCTGAACAACAAACCCAAGAATGTTCTTACTCTGAGCGACCCAGAACCAAGACTTTGACATTCTAGCAAATCAAATTCAACTGATTACTAGTTTCAATGTTATTTTGTGACTATGTTTGAGAATTTGCACATAGGACCAGTCAACCAAAACGTCACTGACGGCTGCTGTATCAACGTTTGGCATCTTAGAAGCTGCCGAGTGTTAACCCAGATCCACACTGACTGTCATCGCAGTGAAATCAAGCATTGGAGGTCTGGTCCCGGTGTCACAGCTTGTTGCAAAGCGGGGAAGCAGACAAACTGAGGAGGGGGGGCATTCACACATCATCCTCACACATCCACACTGCTGCAGCTTCCACCATTGATGTTACTAATTCAACAATCTGGCACAGAAGCAATTTGGCCTCCCTGGTACCGCTGCTGCACTCTCTCCAAAAATAAACCATTTTCTCCTGCATCCTATGAAGCATTAACCAAACAAAGAGGAGGAGGAGGAGGAGAAGTCTTACTCCTGATTGTTTTCTGTGTGTGTTTAACATGAAGGACAGAGTTGTCAACAGCCAGCTTCTTCTCCATCAAATCTGATGTGTTTATCACATGCGGCCTGGGAGCGCCAGCCACCGCACGGCTTGTTCGTTTTGTTTTGGATTAAGAGCAGAGGGCTCCAGACCAATCAAACAAACAGAGCTCCTTATGTGCCAATGTGGCGCCCAAACGCTGGTCGACTTCCCAGCAGGGCGATCAGGAGACAAACGATGAGGAACGCCATGGGCTGCATCAAGCATGTCAGCCATGTGAGCAATGTGAGAACGGACGGGGGGGACGGACACAGACAGACAGACAGATAGCAGCTTGGGTTTAGAGTCAGCATATGGATGCTGGGTGTTGCTCCAGAGAGTCCAGCAGATCTTTGGGCCATCTGTGGCCGCTTCATATCACAGACATGACATAGCTCAACATGGGCATCATATACAGATACCACATGTACATTCACAGCAACCCCCCACCTCCAATCGACGTCCTGACATACTGTACATGCTTACTCACTGATTCACACCTGAACAACAATGCTCTCCCCCATATTTGAACATCCCATGGTCGGCCGGCCCGGGAGCTCCTCAGGGAGCGTGCTCAGAGATGGGCCTGACAGCTTGCAGATTACACCAATCAGACCGCTACTATAAAGAGCTTTATTTAAGTCTGAAATGATCAAGGCTAGTAAGAGGAGCCCATTCAAAGCTCTGCAAGTAAACTGCACCGAGCTTAAAAGATTAGTCCATCCAGTTTGACTACAGTTTTATCCCTTTAAAAATGAGAGCTGAGCATATTGTCTTGATCTGTTGCGGATAATGCTCGCAGTCTTTGTCCTCGCAGGTACAACAGAAGAGGCGAGCGTGTGCTTATGCAAACATGTGATTTATTGGGGAAGGGAAAGTAATTTTCTGTAATTGAGGGAGCAGGCCCTTTGAAATCTTATTGGTAAAAAAAAAACAGCTACATCATACATCGTTGTGTCTATTTCTGCATACAGTCTATGTGTTAGGAGGAATGGTTTTACTGTAAAGAGAATGGAAGCCGTGCAAGAATTCCTCGACAAAACTGAGAGAAAGTTAGCCAACACAAGAGGGCCCATCATGGCTGCTTTAGTTCTACTAATGCACATTTTATGAGTAAATATTAAAGAAAAAAAAAGCACCCCACCTGCTCTGATAGCCAGAGGCGTTTTGCAACCAGGAAAATAAAAGTGAAATGTGGGAAGGCCTGGGGTTTGTGTGCCCTGGGGCGGGAAGGGGTCCGCTGGGCCCATATTTACTCCAAAGCCAGAACCGCTTGGGGGTTCCACTGGCCCTGACAGCACTGGGGCCGCCCCCTGATCCAAAATCTCCCCTCCTCACCTCCTACCCCTACCCCCGTTGCCAACAATCTCCACCTCAACCTCAAACTCCCCTTCTCTCTCTTTTTCTTGCAGAAAAACTCAACCTGACACTTTCATATAAGCTTTTTTTCCCTTCTTCTTCCACAGGGGGAATGTGCACATGAAATCTCTTTCCTCTCCACCCAACTCAGACTTTGCTCACCCCTTAAAATGAGGCTGTAGAAACAGGCTTGTGAAACTACCATTGTTCAAAATATCTCAGCCATTGACAAAAAATAAAGATACGTTTTGTGTCCTTTCTTTAGGACTTCTTTCTACGAACACTTGATTTTTATCGCGCCTGTTCTGGAAGTTAGTTTCGCTCTCTTAAGCACAGGTTCATGAGATAAGTTTGGCTTTGCTCTGACACTGTTGACTTAGCAGGTGTGGACAAATGTGCTGTTCAAACACCAGCTGATTGACCGGAAAGTTTCAAAGGATTGCACAACACATACCTGACACATTTTTCTGTAACAATCACAAAATTATCCACTAGTCAAACGGTTAGTAGAAATCCAGTCACTACCTTTAAATAAATGGATCAGATGGTGTCACAATGGAGCAAAAAATCACACACACACACACGGATGTACCCATAAAGTTCTCAAAGGAAGTGTGAGGATGGCACAACTGCATTCCGAAATACGCCAACTTCTCAGCAAGTCTTAGAAAGTAAACAGCGTTCCATTTCTGACTTTTGCACCCCGCTCTTCTCCCTTCGCCACTGTCCTGTGTCATTAAGAGTATCTCTCGGCTGCTCTATAAATAGCGGCAGCGAGGGTGAAGGCCAGCAGGAGATGGCTAGTCTTCCATCAGCCCCGCTAATGAACAGGCACTCTGGCACCTTTAGCATCAGGCTCTGCGGCAGAATGCCTCTTCTTTCAGGTGTTTCTCTGGCTTCACAGAGCTGTACTCGCTGCTCTTCCATCTGAGTGACTCTTACACTTTCCTGTACTCGGATACAAATAGAACTCAGGCTCTGGGGCGCTTTCATTGGCTTCCATAATTATTAAGGCGACAAACTGAGCGCTATAATGCTGAAATCTTTGAGTATTGCAATGACAATAAATAAAATTGAATTGGGTATAAATTTATCAATTAACAGAGTAGTCTTCTCTTGGTATTTCTATACACATATCTACATAAGATAAAAAGATGTCGAGGTTTAAACTGCTGTTACTGTAATCCTCTAAACGGTCTTTGGGCGTTTTTGCTCCTGACACATTTTTATTTATTATGGGCACATATTTCACTGAACAATAAAACCCTGCACCGCTATGGAAACAGCACAGCCATTGCTAGAAGCAGAGACAACTCAAAACCGTCTTCTCTTTAATGTGAAAAATGTATAATGCCATAACTCATAAAAAAAACTAAAAAAAATGAAAGTTGAATATAAAAAACATAAAACACCTGGAATCAGTATGTGCACTATTCTCCCAAGTGCCCACAGGTGTTACTAATACAGGAAAAAACGTAACTCTATATATTATAGATGTTTCACAAGCTACATTTTTAATTTGTTTCCATTTGTCCCCTATCTGCTCTGTTTAAAGAACAGCCTGCAGTTCAGCCCAGTCCAGCTGGAAGTCGGAGAATTTTTGTCACATGACCGTTGGTTGCAGCTGAGTCATTACTGGCTTCTCAGTCATGCTGAGGAGGGAGTTTTTTTGTAGAATCTGTTCAGAGTAAATGATTTACATGAGGCAGATTTTAAAATGTGACGTTGAATGAAGTGATTTTGATGAAATATGATGATTGTAAGCACAGATTTGGTTCATTTTGCTGACGGCATGGCCTATGAAGCGCTGTAAAGCTGAAAATCAAAAGACAATGGAGGGAAATTTAGTTATTTTTTAAAGATATCAGCAGATTAGAGCAGCATTGGTAAATCTAATATTTTGGTGTGGCAGCAAAACATCATGCTATATTGCAGCTAAAGCATAATCCTCGTGTTCAGGTGCTTTATCAAGTCAAGATGACAAACAAGCCACAGTGTTTCAGTCATCCGTGTAATGAAGAAGATGTCAAAGGCAACTGGATGAACTGGTTTTGTTTCATGGATGATCTTCTCTTCTGTTCATCTGAGAATCAATAAGCTTCTCGGATGAATGGTTAAATGTCTTAAGGGGTAATACAGCAAGTTCAGTCGCCTTTAACGTGGTGTGGAGAGACAACACAGTGCTGCTGAGACCCATGTAAACATCTGTTTGAACTGTTCACTTAGTCCGACTGTGAACAGCAATTATGCTCTGCGTGCATTCTGACACTGTGTGATTTAATTAGCATCATTATTAATGGTCATCAGTCCAAGACCCTCAGCTCGGTGGAAGCGTAGACGGACTGACAGGGCAAAGATCGCCTTCCTAGCAGAAGCCTCGCACACACTGACCTACTTAGAGGCTACATGGCGGTGAACAGGCACGTCTGCGGGCCTAGGTGTGTCTGAGCCCCTTACGCAAGGCCAGGCCGGGGGGTGGGAGGGGAAGGGGTTGGGCAACTCGTACGCTCACTACACGCTTACCTTTGTTTGCAGGAAGCAGGCTTAGGGGTGTGGAGGGGTAGAGTTAAAAAGGTGAACAGCAGCTGAGCTCTGCTAAGGGAGAAAAGTAAGCTGATTGCAGCGCCCACGTTCTGCTGGAGAATGCTGTATTTGGTATTGTGCTGGAGGAGAGTTGAACGCTGCCCTTGATGTTGGGTGTCTGGTTTTGTTCTGCGAGAGTTCACTATGAATTAGTTAAACGGTAGACTGGATATAAGGAAGCTATGAAACATGCCTCAGAGGGAGAGAATGTGTACACTCTCAGGCTTCACAAAGACTTCCGATATTCTGAAAACACTACACGCTATCACACAATTCCACCTACGCATATTCATCAATCAGAAAGCATTATGTCGAAGGCATCACACACACATACCAACAGGCAATTAATCCCCACAAAAAAAAAAAGGAATCATACGAAACCAACAAACATTCAGCCTGTTTCGTGTGTCTCTCTCACTCTTGCACATACACCTTGAAGCAGTTCAGCCTCCATATTCATGAGGCCTACTCCCTCAGCATACCTAAAGCCCAGGATTTTAAGGGTTTCAACTCAAATCTCAAATATGGTTTCAGGTTATGGATTTGTAACCCAACCAACTAGGGTAATTCATCGGCTTTAAGCTATCTATTTTAGGTTCAATTAGCTTTAACCTAACTTATTATTGCTCTTACGAAACATGGTATTTACTATGATATCGCGCATGAAAGACAGAAGGAAAAAAAAATCCCACACAAGCAATTACATGCACACTCACACAGTGGGGTACTGCCGCTTTGCCAGGGTAGCTTAATGAATAAATAAGTAATAAGGACTTGGTTATTGGAGCTCATTAAAATGGGTGATGCTTCCAAGACAATAAGACCTGAAGAGGGTCAGGGGAGGCGGTTGTGTGACGAAGGCCACAGTCACCCCTCGCTCCCGCATCCCTCCACGACCTGACCACGTGGCCCCGGCGCCCACCTCCAAATCAACTCTGTCACCCCCCAACTTCACCCTCCGCATCGCCCACCTTCCCCTGACATGCAGCAGCGCATGCATCCTCCAGACTAGAGCTGCAACCAGAGGCTTAAGAATAAAAAAATTTTAAAAATGCGAGCACACCTCTCTTGTCGTTAATTACCACTTAGCTCAATCACGTGGTGATCCGTCCATAAGAGCCCACCCCTCCCTCCCTCCCGTGCAACACAAACAAGCAGCACACATGCCAATTATTGATGAATCTTTAATATGCCGTTTTACAAAGTCTCCATCTCATTTCCGACCACTGAGCCCGATGATTACACTTCCAGCGGAGGCTTTACCATCTAAAACATTACATGTGTAAAAATTGAGTGAGAATAAATTAGCTTAATGTAATATCATTGCAGGGCCGGAAATAAAGTGGCCTGAGCCATTTGGAGGAAAACAGCTAACTTTTTTTTCCTTCTTCTTCTTTTCGCTCCTCCTTTCTTGCATCTCTGGCTAGCTCTGTTATAAAAACCCCCGGACAAAAATCCCACGCCGTGATAACATGTCAATAATGAGCTGAGGCCATCTATTGATCAGCTTAATTTTGCATCTATTAGCTGGGGAACGGCTTGCTCCGGGGGCGAGGGAAGCCGGGCGCTAACACGCACCGACAGGCTGGATGGAGATCATTACAACTGATGTTCACACACACGCTGTGATTGACATGGAGATAAGGCAAGAGAGAGCCCAGGCTCGCACGCCTCCCCGCACACTAAGCTAATGATACACCAAATGTGTGCTTGGTGTGTGTGTGTGTGCATGATAGAGAGAGCGTCTATCTAGAAAGAGAGTCAGAGCAGGAGGATAAAGAGGGGAAAAAAAGAGGAGAAGAAAAGCCGGCCACACGCCTTTGCTAATTGGCACAGTCAGACAGGGAAGCTCATAAAGGACGAAAAAGCATTTAGTAGAGCACCTCAGCTTTCTAGATCGCCTTATCAAGTCTGTGTCATTTAAATACAGTTGACAACACCACAGGAAAAAAATAATAAAAACTGGCGTTGACCTGGAATGCATGGCTTTATCTGATTCTTGCTTAATTTAGAGAGTTTGCATATAAGAAACACAGTCGAGGCGTTCATTATGAAAATCGCTGTTTTCCTGTGAACGAGCGATTGCAAGCTTTTACGTGCCCCATGTCAACACAGGAACCAAAGCAGCTGGAGGAGGGAAAAAAAAAAAGAGCTGAGAGAAGGTCTTTCTCATCCTCTGAGCATTTCCTGACATTCGGAGGAGGGAAAAAAAAGCCAGCGAGGGTCAGGCCTCTTCGAAACAAGACGTCAGAAAATGTGTTTGAGCGGACACGCTGGAAGTTGGAGAGAAACGCTGGCCGCCACTCGGAGGGAGGGAGGTTTTTATTCAAAAGCAGCAATAACAACGAAGAGACAATCACTCTAGGGTGACATCGATCGTGCTGCATTGGGTTGCACGCGTGAAAAGTGACACAAATAGCAAAAAGCAAGTAGGACGAGAGAAAGAGAGCCAGAAATAGCAGCGCTGCTCCGGTCTAACCTCCACACAGCAGGTCATTCACAGCAATGTGTGATGGTTTGAGAAATGACAGATAATGGGAGACACCCTCGCATGGTTTGAGGGGTTTGCGAAGTTATCCGAGTGACCATAAATCCAGCTCAAAGATGGGGCAGATGTGCAGAAAAACAATACAGCATGATGCCCCTCTCCCCTGCAAACCTATCTACCACCGCTGCGGCGAAGGGCCCGGCTTGGTATTGATGCAACAAGCTGCAATATAGGATGCTGCACGTTATCCACACAGGAGGAGAGAAAAGGAGGAGGACCAGGCCGCTGGATCTGCACCTTTTTACCTCACAGTCAAAACAGAAAAACGCCTGAATCTTTGTGTAAACCTCGCGTGCACCTGAGTTTTTTTTTTTTTTAACGGGGATGGGATCTTGTTTTATGTCAGATAGGTTTTTTCTATGGAGGTGAGGTCAGAGGAAGAAAAAAAACCCTCGGCTACAAACTGTGTGTTTTTGTCAGCTAAGGGATGCAGCGAAGGGATCGAGGGAGCAGCGGGAGGAGGGAGGTGAGGTGAGGTGAGGGAGGGTGGGGGGAGAGAGAGAGAGAGAGAGAGAGAGAGGGAGAGAGAGGAGGAGAGAGGAGAGGAAAAAAAAAAGCCCTCAGCCAAGCCATCAAGTTGAACATTGAACTTCACAGTAGTAGCTGCCTTTCTATGCCTCTCCTTTTGATGTTACCTCCAAAGCAAAGGATCAAAGGCTTGGAGTGTGGCGTGGGGAAGTCCCAAGCTCTTAGCCTGCCAGCCTGTTATATATGCAAAAGTCTACGCCAAAAGAGAGAGAGAGAGAGAGTGGGGCAGGGAGAGAGAGAGAAAGAGGGAGAGAGAGGGGGGGAAAGGGAGAGAGGAAGCTTGCATGGAATGTGGCTAAATAGTATGTTTTGTGTCTAATGAATGACAAGAGGGGTGACGCAATCAGCCGGTTAGTTACGGCGTGACGTCGAGCAAGTTTGCAGGCCCTTTCAGAGGGGCTGGGCATGTAGGCAGGGAAGGAGATGGGACGGGGTGGAGTAGAAAGGGAGGAGGGGGTAGCTGGCAGTGTTTGTTGCCCCTCACAACTCCCCCTCAGCTCCTCTCCGACATCAAGGGGGCGAGAGGCTGTGTCGTCTTGACATAAATATACAGTGTGCCGTTAAAAGCGAGGACTACAGTAAACACAGCGCACATGAAATCCTGGTTGTGTCTCGCTGGAGCAGAGACACTCACAACACAACTCGCACATGCACACACACACACACACGCAAACACGCACACACACATATTGTGGGCTCAGCTGGGCCAAAGAGTGGAGCAGAGGTGTGCTAAAATTGACAAATCTCTACGAGACAAACACAATCCACACACACACACTCTCGCAGAGACACACAAACTCACACACCCTTTCCCCAAGGCTGTAGGATTAAGAGGTCCAGCTGGCTGACAGCAAGCCCTTCCTTCCCACGTATCCCGTCGATCTCACCCCCCTCTCTCCCTCTCTCACTCCCAGTCTCCCACCTCCGGAGCCCCTCCCACACTTCCCATCCCCAGGTCTGCCAGCCAACCAGCTTTGCCAAGAGGACGCACCTGGATTCACGACACGAGCCCGCTTCACCTCACTTCGCCCCCACGTCGGAGGAAAAAACGGGGACTCGGAAGATAAATATGGATGTTGGCGAGTAAAGGGCTACCTATCAAAGCAGGCCTGTCCATCCATCTAGTCTTCTGCCAGTGGCGCTGGTTGTATGTTCTTCAAGATACGGATTCCTCGAGAGCCGTGGCATTGAGAGATGGAGGAGGGGGGAGGGGGGGAGTGGAGGAGGTGCCGGTGATATACTGTAGATAATATATAATGAGCCCCGTTGATGGAGAAATAAGAGTCAGAAGAAAAAAGTGGAGAAAAAAACAACAGAAGCTGCCAAGTGGCTTTATGTATGTCTGGAAGAAAATATGCTTCATGGTGCAGGGTGTCGTTTGAGAGCTTTGTCGACAGCGATGTACGCGCAAGAAAATAAGCATTCCAGAGTGAAAGTTGGGATTATGTTACTGGATTTGGTTTAGCAAATGCTTCATGATGGCATAGAGAGTCCATCAGACATTGGAGATCTATGGACAAAACTGCATTGTTGGACAGAAACCATCTTAGGCGTTTCTCATCTGTAGTTTTCTACTTATATTCAAACAGTGTCTCTCAAAAGCTAATATCTGTCAATCCGTTCTAGAAACTTGCTCACATTGAAAAGAGAAGTGAAATTTGGAGAACCAAATGTCATCAGAAGGTCAATGAAAAAGCAGTTAATTTTGTCGTTTTGAGGAAGCATCACATGTAAACAAGCTTCATACTCCAACCAATGCTCCATCATTCTTTCCATCAGTACGACTATTTCAGCATCAAGGGAGGAGCTGGTGATCCCCAATACTGACTTGGAGAATCAAACATGAATTCTTCAACTTTATGGGTAACCTTTGGTTCCAGAGGTGAGTGACAGGCTTTGGGTGGAGAAACAAAAAGGGCAAGTTTAGATGAGTGGCGGCAGCAGCAGCAGCAAGGGTCTTACTCCGGTTGTGATCACAACCAGAGGATGCTAAAGCTCCACTCGGGGCTGCTGCCTCGCCCCAATGGACAACTAATGAGAACAGAGAAAAATCTATCCAGCAATTCACCAAGATATCATCGACAAGGGCAGATAGCTACCACAGACTGGGTTGGGTGGGGTATAGGAGGAGAGAAAAAAATAAAAACAGACAGGGCAGCGGTGTAAGGAAAGAATAAGAATTAGGGAGTGAGAAATGTAGAAAGGAGAGAGCAAGAGAGCAAGAGATAGAAGGGAGGAAAAAAATTCACAATGATGACACGTAAGTGCAAAGAGCGATTAAGGATTTACTTTCAAAAGGACTCCCATTGATCTTTTTTGATAGACCTGCAATAAATCAAACCGGATTGACTCGCATGAGAACCAAGCCTAATCCTTTAGTCAGATCCAGGAGAACTCCAACCAAACCAGCTGTTAATTTAGGCTTTACAAGATAAAGCGGGAGAAATCCAACCTGATGTACCCTAGGGCAGAGGCTTACATCATCTCTGTAAAGCAATCAACTTATTGCCAGTTTGGAGAGGTAATCAGAGCACATACTGAGAGAGAAGAGGGAGAGACGGGAGGGACTGCTGGGTGGAAGGGAGGGAGGCGAGAAAAAAAGAGAAAAGGATAGACGAGAGATGGCTGAAGAGGTTAGAGAGAAAACAGAAGCATATTAATGAAAGGAACAACAGAAAATAAAAATTGAGTTCACTTTAAAAATGTAGCTAAATAAAAAAAAACTTTCTTTCTGCATGCTGGGCAGATACACGGGTCCTCTGACTGAAACGCTGAAACTTAACTTTGAAACAAAAAAAACATGTTTACACAGAGTACAACTCCAATTATCTCCAGAGGGTGAAGATGAAACGGAGAGAAGCTCTCTCGCTGCAAACAGAAGCTCTCTGGGCTGACAGCAGGGATTGGAGGACGGACTCAGTCCCCCTCCCTCAACAACTCCCACATCACCCTGTAATTTCCCTGGAGGCCGGCCCAGACCTCGTCCCCATCCCCAGCAGCCAGTGCCACCTCAGCCGGGTCCTACCAGCCATGCTGTGGCTGCACCATAGCACAACCATAGTAATTAAAATGGTTATTTTTGTTTGGGGAAACAAGAGGGATTTTTTTTCTTCCCAAAGCTCTGGGCGGAAGTATTGCAAGACACCATCCAGCCGACACTGAGTAAACCACGCTGATGTCTCTTTCAGTTGTGTGTTTGTGTGAATACAGTATGTCATCAGAGTACAACAGGGGGTTTTAGTTCCTCTTCTTAGCTGGGTGTGTGATACCACACTGGAGGATGCAGGGGGTGAAGCCGAAAAAACCGCACAAACACCCCACCACCGCCGCCGACTCACCCGCTGCACACGCTGACACAAAAACTCATTAGCTCACCATCTCGCCTGTCTTTAATGTCCTGTTTACAACGCAAAACAACCAGATCAGGACTGAAATCCAATCACGGGGCTTTGCAGGGCCCTTCACGTCGGCCTCACACGAGAGCTGAGGAGAAGCAGGCCTTGTAGTCTCTGGACACTGTCCAAGGAAAACCAAACCTCAGGAGTCCAAACAAAACCACACATAAAATCAGAGTTAAAACAGCAGCCTCTATTCAGCCCATCGTGACCCCACCACACACACACACACACACACACACAAACATACACTCCCTGACCCCTGCCTCTCTATCCTCTCCTGGTTACACTGTATGCACACAGGGATCACACCGACTTCAGCAGGGCTCCTCTGACATCGCTAAATTGACTGAGGATCGGCGACTTGGGCTTTGACATGGACTGTGTGCGCATACTTGAGCACACAAACGCAGGACGCATCCATGTAAAGAGTGCCACTTAAGCTTAACTCACATCAGCCTGCGCTATCTTTAGCAGCTGGGCTAAACTTTTAAAACCGCACAACAACTCTACCCCCTCCCAGCCAGCCTCCCCTGACTTCAAAATAAGACAGCCTGGCTCTTTGGCAGCGGCTGCCCACTGGCACCTCCCTCCACGGCCGCAAGGTCACACGTTTAATTACACAGAAAGTAGTAATCTCACCGGACAGATGGCAAGCAGGCCGCCTCTCAATTACTTTATGCCCAATTGAATCATTACTGATGTTATTTGCTGAAATATGGCACGCAGAAAAACACTGCAAAAACTGGATTTGTGATACAAGCGGGAGGAGGAGGGGTAAGGGGAGTGACAGGGTCGCATCGATGTCAGGACAGAGAGGCAGATGTGCCTCGTGCCAAGCAACTGTGACCGAGATCAAAAAGGCGTGAAGAATACGAGCGCGACTGTGTTAGCTTTTGGGAGAAATTGGAAGTTTAATACCACTGTGATCGGTGCCAGAAAAAGCAGACCCTTATTTTTCTCAAAACCAAAACTGGTACAGAACATTGGCCTGGGTGGAAACAGTCGGCTCCCAGCAGCCCAGTTGAGGAAACCACACGACAAGGCCAATTTAAAACGTGAAGAAAGTGTCTGTCTCTTTAAAGAGGGCCAAGAAAGAAAGAGTTGGGTTTTCTGGAGTTGTTTTTTTTTTTTAAACTCTCTCTTTAGGACAAGCAGTTTGTCATTGGGGAGAATCCCAGTGGGCTCAACTGTTTTCCTGAAAAACCCTGAACAGCAAACGTGAGCTGTCATCTCAGCATCCACCCCTTGTTCCGAGCCGATGCCTCACTCATCATTCCTTAGCCCCTCCTGCCAATGGCTTCTGTGAACAATTAGAAGTTGACTTTCCCAGAGTCTCAGACCGCAGCATCTCATTCTCGGGCCAGGAAGCTCCAATCGTTGAGCGAGCTCGCCAAGAAACGAGATTCTGCTCAAGTTCAGGTTGGAATTTTGCTCTTTGCTCTTCGCTGGCTGTCAAAGAGACCCCTCTCAGCCTGTTTATGATTTAACACGACCACAGAGCCAAATAACTGACCCGACTCATTAATGTCAAGCATTAAGTGTTTTCACGGATATCATTTCTGAATGTGTGAGGTTTACCACAAATGTTAACTTTAACTGCCAAAGCCTGGTTCTCGGGCAAAACAAAAACAGATAATGCTTTGGCCGGCATGACTGTAAATTCTCCAGCTTCGTTGGGGTAACTTCTGCTTTCACCTACGGGCGACATATTAAACCACAACTTTACGTGTCATGCCAGGCGACTACATAATGTACAGCTGAGACCAATAGTTAAATCTAAATTTACCAAAGCAGCAAGGGAAGTAGATTAGGAGGTTGGTTCACTGGCTATAACGTTACACCAAAGCCACGTAGTATGAAACTATAAGCAGTAGTGCTGAAAAACTTTGCCTTACTGGTGACTGTAATAAGTCTGGAAGCTCGCCACTAACTGGGAACAGTTGTGTTGAGAGGCACGTCTACTGATGTAAAACGATCTGTGGGAGCGTATAGAAAACTTCCACGTTTTTTTTTAAATTTTATTCTGAGTCAGGGTGAGGAATTCCGCTGGTCTATAGATGGCAGCCAGCAGTTGTTCTCCCATGAGGAAGGTGGTGGTGGTGTTGTAGGGGGGGGCAAGCATCTGGGAAGAAGTGAACAAGCAGATCAGGAGAAAATGACGACTAGATCTGCATATTTACAGCACAGAAGTTCCAATATTCAGGACTGAAAGTCATCCCAAAGGCAAGTGTAGGAAAAAAAAGGGTCCATGAAACTTCCCCTAGAAGGCTCAGAGGACTTGGAGTAATGGCTCCCAGGCACATCTACAACCCCAATACCCTGAGAGGATGGGGGAGGTTTCCTGTTCGACTTTCCACTTGTGCTGTTGCTCTGCATAAGAGAGAACCTGCACTACCGTTTAATATGACAATGTTCACAAGGCGGTAGGAATTCAGAGACTTTAAAACACTTACAGAAGTTTTTTTTTTATAATATTTCTGTTAATCTGCAGTCTGTGTAGGGTAATCGACATGACCTCTGGAGTTGAAATGAAGCTGCAATTGGATCACAAATCCAGGAGTCACTAGAAAGCATTTCATTGCTTTTCTTTGTTTTGTAATTAGGCAACAGATGTTACATAGCGGAATATATTTATCACTGAAAGCCATGGCATGCCTCTTGTGGTCTCACATCAACAGTGATGTAATGGCAGCATGTGTGCAGATCTGTTGCTCAACTCAAAATCTCAAAATCTGAAGCGCTGCAGATGCACCAACTGCCCATTGCATGCAATTTGGTGTTTGATTCTCAGTGAGAGATGGCAATGCAACTGTAGATGAAACTGGATGTTTGTACGATGTGTAAATTCTTCCCTACAAAGATGCAAAGACAAAAAACACATAAAGTATGAATGGTAGACCCAGTGGCTGAAGAAGGTGCATGAACAGGCACATATAGACTGTCTCAACCTTAACCCACAGGACTGCAGGGGGGGCCTGCCCATTTCACCCCCCACTGACAGGGAATTCTAGCTGATGCTGTCTCCCAATGGCCCACACTTGACCGTGGGCCTTGCAGTCTTTCCCCAGCTGCTGTATGGCAGGCATGGGCGGCAGTGCTGGCACCTGTCTTTGACAAGCCTCGGCATTCACACTGACTCTAGTTTCCTGAGGACGGCTGCCTGGCAGTCAGGTGACATATGCTAACGCACACTTTCTCTGACACACACACACACACACACACACACACACACACACACACACACGCACACGCACACGCACACGCACACGCACACACACACACACACAGGCAATCCAAATCTACTAAACCAAGAGCCACTTAAGTATGATCCCAGCCACTTAAAAAGCATCTGCATCATAGTGACAGAGGTCTTAGCCTCTCATGTCTCTCTGTCTGATAGCAAACCCTGCCCTGATTCAGGCTGTGGCTTGAAGCTGTAAACCATAGCTTCCCTCAACGCCTCTCACCCGCCCGGCTACGCTCTAACCACTGTTTTTGCATACCACTCAGCTTGTGTAACCGTTGAGTGGTTTTGCTCCGCCAAGACAATGGCTGTGTAACAGACTAAGCAGAGTAAAGCCATATAATGTCAAAGCATTGCAAGAGTTGATAAACAGAAATCAGCGTGTGCTATACAAGAAACACAGACGAAAATACCTCGAAGCATTGAGAAACTAAAGAGCTTCCAGAACAACATTATAAAAGTAACTGAGATGAGACTGCCAATGGCTGAGGCAAACACTGCTCAGCCAAAAGATTTCTCAGGTGAGCTGGTCATATTCTAAGAATAACCACATGCACAGTGCAATTATAATTCACATTGAAACTTAAGAGTTCAGAGAGAGTATCAAAGTCATTTGGGGTTAGGATTAATTGTAACATCATAAACATTAACATAAACCCTTAAGCAACACTTTATTTGTTACTTTTCATTCAGGTTTGATCATCATCTTTTACTTTCTTCTAATTACAGAGAGATTAAAATGTTTCTGAGGACTCCACTTGATAAATTGTCTCTGTAACCAGAAGCTGGGTGGTCACACTGGTCACAGTGTGGCTGCACCTGCTGCATACAGAAAAAGCAGTCATTTAACTTGCAGGATGTGGGGGTGCCGACAGGACCTGACTGAGCTCTTGGTACAGCAAAGCATGCTGGTACTCACTCTGCTGCCCAGCAGACCACAGCCACGTTTCTCCACCTCATTTGCAAAGCAATCCCGCTTCCCTCCCACTCAGTGCATCTTTTTGTCATTTCCATGTCCAGGCTCCATTGCTTTTGTCCGCTGAGACGGCAAAGGGTGTGGAGTGGAGGGAAGTAAGGAACCAGGTCTCAGGGAGACTGGTCTGCAACCAAAGAGCATCTTCACATGTAGCCCCCCTCCTCCAAAAAAATAAAAAATAGACATCCACCCAGCACTGGGCCAACACACACTCACCTCTTCCCCCGCCTGACTAATGTGCCCTGACACTCGTACATCACCCGTAAATTGGCCAAATGAATTAACCACGGCCCCTGCTTAGCTTTACGGGCTTTAAATGGATTTTCTCCTCTCCAGGTCTGTCCAATAATTGCATTTATCCATCTTGTTGAAGCCAGGTTTACACACTCACAAAGATCATGCCAATCCCCGGATACATTTTCCGCTCTGGTGGCAGGAGTGTGAGAGATTTGTCATTGGATCATAACAGGTAATTCAAACAACAATTAGCTTGACGACTTCGCTGTATGTCAATGTCTGGCTCCTTGTTGGACAGGACCTTGTTTAGATCAATGAGCAGCCTTCTATCTCTTCATCTGTCTGTACATCTCTTATTGTTGCCCTTCTCTCATGTGTCAGCGTGATAAATAGAGCTTTGTAATACTTTTCATTTTTCATTCAAGCCTCCAGGTTAAAGCAGCAAACATCCACAGTAGGAAAGAAAAGTAGTGGCTATGAGTCTTCATTGTTCACGCACAGATTCAGACAGAGAGAGGTGGTGTGAAGGCAGAGCTGTGAACACCGGCATCAGTGGGGGTCATCTCCACACTTGTGAATGTTTGAACAGAAGTGCATTAGACACTGGGGGGGCCGAACGGACAATTCAGCTATGTAAACATGCAGCAACTTCCTTCCCTCCACTTCTCCAGGCCTGCACTGAGACAAGCCACTGTTTAAACAGCACACACAGCATTCCTGTGCCTGGGCCCCGGCCAGCTGCTGCATCCTCACTGCAGGCCTGCCTGCCTGCCTGAGCAGAGACAGATACAGGCCTTACAACAGTAGGGGTCATCCACAGCAGACAAAAGGGCTTTTAGAAGCATGCAAAACTGGATTCATCCTCAAGAAAATGCTCCCGAGCCGTGCGCTGGCTACTTAATTGCTGACTGCCATAGTCCAAGCTAACCGCCCACGGAGGAGAGATTAGCTAAAATCATCACAACGGTAAAAGGACACATCCTGAAATCTTAACCACTTGATGACATCTGTAATGACGAAGCTGAAAATTTATCTTTATTGATATTTGAAATATGCAAAGTGTGGCAGCCAATAAAGATAGATGAGGCAGTAAAGAGGAGATAAAAAGCCTCCTGGTTCTAAAGTGCACTGTGACGTGCATCACATGACACAAAGGCCATCCGTGCTTTGTGATGCCAGCCTCTAATCTTGACTTTCGTTACTGCTGTACTTCAGGCTTCAGGTTTACTGTAAATATCTAAAACTGACATCTGCTTGAGAGGCCAAGGGACAGACAATTACAATTCCCCATGTGAAAATGCATTTTTAATTCTAAAAATATTTATGGCACTGTTTCTTTTCTCATACAAAAATAACCATTTTATTGCTACTGGACAAAATATTATATAAACAAAAAGCTAATTTAACCGGAGCCTCACCAATACTTGATTTTTCAGGCCAATTCAACAGAGCACGACATTTTGAGCAATATATCCACCAATATACACGAATATGTGTACACATATATATGTTAGTTGTATTAAAAGTGTGTCCATTAACTTTCAAGCAACATATTTCACAAACTTGCCAGCAGCTCACCATGAAGACAAAGCTTTACTCTGCACCGTTATCTGCTCAGTTGTGGCTCTGCTACATGTGCTGCAGACAGTACTGTAAACAATGGAGTTGGAACTGCTCAAACTGGGATAACACCATTTCAAACATCTGCTTCTGTATTAAACTGTCAAAGAAGCTTTTTGTATCGATGTATATTAGACAACATGTTCAATATCTGCCAAAAATATCAGCCAAACAATATATCTGTGAAACTCTACATGACATGTATGACATCCAAAAAATACAGGCTCCTCACTAGTTCATTCACAAAAGACAAACTTTGTAATTTTGTGTGATTAATTTTGGACATTGAAGGAGCTATTTCCACTTTGGGTAGGTTTCAAACCAAGTGAGAAGTTTTGGAAAGGGACTGCTACAAGAGACACCTGCTAGAATCAGACTAAGACGTAGGAAAACCAGTTGTAGAATGATCATCCTGGAACACTCCTGTGCCAAAGTATGTGAATTCAAGTACAGGGACACGTACAGCAAAGATCTCCATATAATACTTTAACCCAGATCTACTAAATCAGCTGTGATTCATTCAGGCTTGGTCCGACTATGGAAAGACTGCAATCACCACTTCCTCCTTGTGTCAATGCCTCCACACTGAGCTGCCAGTCACGGTGAACTGCAGGTCATTATTTCATTGAAACCGTAGCGTCAGGGTGACTAGATTGCATTGTTTTCCACCTCAACAGTGCCACATTCCCCTCGTCGCCTATCTGTTTGTCTGCCACTTCATTCGGTTGCTCTGTCTGCTCTGTCCGCCCGTCCATCAGTCCGTCCCCTCTGGCTGCATGGCGAAGGCCACTCATCTCACCTCGTGGACAGTTGTCCAAACAAGGCACTCCATTCACTGTGACCCCTCGAGGGAGGAAGACAATTGACAATTCACTTCCTTGAGTCAATTTGTTCACTTTTGGAATTGACCCTGAACACTGCTGACACACTGGCCTCTCACTGGAGTGGAATGAATACATAATATTGAGAATATCAGGATAGGGTGGGGGGGCTGAAGACATCCTAAAATATTATTTGAAACTCAATCTTTAAATGAATTAATGTCTGTATGATATGACTGAAAGAACGGGACAGAAACTGAGAATACAAAATATATTTAAATTTGCATTACCAAACGTGTTTCTTCGTGCTGAAATTTGAAGCACAATAAAAAACTTAACACACTCCATCCACAATCACCTACACAATGGTGGGCAATTCAGTGCTCATGTGTTAGGTGCAGGCCGTGTGCGGAGGGACAAGCTGTTCACATGAAATGTTATCTAGTGCTGTACACAAGTTGACAGCTGTCCCTATATAAAGAGCCGTATTATTATTGTGTGTAAATAGGTTTCTAACAGCTGGTTAAAGAGCTAACATGGGAATTTACTCTTAATCTGTTTTCCACTGGAATTGGTTCATCAACCAGAGGGGGAGAAAAGGAGAGAATCTAACGCTGCTCCACACTGCAGGCTAAAGGGGTTACATTTTATTAGCCTTGTGCATATTTTAAGTAATCTTGCCAACATTTTTTTTCTCTTTTTTCAAATCCCACCATAATCCGCAGATTAGTAGATGAATTTATTTCTGCCCGCACTCTAAAACCTCCCTCACCTTTCGCAGGCAGTTATGAATCCGCCACCTTAAACGACAAAAACAAGCGGACGATCACCTCATTAGCGGACTTCGCCTCGCTTCCAAAACACACACATAATCGCGCTCCTTGGAGCTTATCCAGCTACAATTAAAAGTTTAATTAGTAGATTAAAAATACATTGACTGGAGTTTTATCACCTTAAACTCCCCCATTATGTGTTTAGCACACACAAGTGCCTCCTTCCCATCTGAGCCATTTTGAACAGATTATCTGCATACTGAAATTCCCTTGACTGTATTAAGACTGGAGATACAAACTGGACACAAAAACACGCCTGCTGCTGTAAAACAACATCTGCAGAATGTATTGTAAGAGGCTGAGCGAATGCTGATAGTTTGACAGATTTGTGGCTAACATCTTATTGTGAAAATTAAAATATTCCAGGATGTAGGAGCCACGACAAGATGCATGAACTCAAGCTGAATCTTGTTTATGTTCAAAATGAAATATGCTGACGAGGAAGGTGCAACAATTTTCTACTACTGCTGTCTGATTATTGATACACCAGAAGAAGGGGGAGTATTTAGAAAAAAGATATTAGCATGAATGAGATTCTTCTTCTGTTGTACGTTCCAGGGCATTCTACCACATCCATAAAAGGCTGGTGTACCACAGGTGTTCGCTGCACACTGGCACGGCTAGTCATTATCTAGCCCAATGTGATCATTAAGAGCTGTGATGGCAGTGTGGCACCTCCTCCCTGCATGTGCAGACACACAAGCTGGGGAGAAAAAAAAAAAAAATCCAATGGAGACTCAAGCACTCCCTATCAGTTGTTGTAAAAAAAAAAATGGGGGTGAGAGGGGAAGCTCCTTTCTCAACGAAAAGCATGTCAGCGCCGGTGCACTTTGACCCTTCCCAAACACACTCCACAATCCAAACAGAAGGTCGGCACCACCAGAATTCCTCCAGCGTCACAGCGTCACCCTCTCACCCGCAGCTTTTAAGGCTTTTTTTTTCTTTTTTTCTGGAGGATGCACGAGGAGAAACGTGAAGGAAGAAGAGGGGCTGGATGGGTGGATGGGTGGGTTGGGAGGGAGTGGGGCTTATTTAAAAACCACACACATGAACACATGCTTGTTCGTCAAGCGTGGCTGAAAACTGAAACTCTCCTGTTCCAATCTGTGTTCCTCTCCGCTCAGTCCCTCTTTTTTTTTTTTTTTTAACAGGAAGATAAATGTGAAGCCTAGGGGCACTATTGTTTGGACATCTAACCAGGAACTGTCGCTGCTCTCATTGCCCTGGCATTAACAGCAATTATGCGCTCTATTCAGACGGCTTTTGTGCGTCCGACCCCCGGGCCCCCCCACCGTCACCCCTCCGCCTCCCCTCCTCTACACTCACAACACACACACACACGCAGAGGCCTAACACACATTTCCCGCTTTTCTCTGCCCCCCTCCCACTCCGCTACTGGTGAACTCATTTGGCTACTGGAGCACTCTGGTCCCATTATGAATGAACTTACAGAAATATGCACATTCAGGCAAAGGGAAGGAATCCACACACCAAAAGCACTTCTGGAGAAATCCGAGCTCGAACAATTCTTCACATAACAAACTCCCACTTCTCAATTAAAAGATGGTTCATTCACAGCTTCCACGCTTCAACCGCCTTGCTAGAAAATGTGCGATTATGACACTTTCTAGAGAAAAAAAAAACAAAACAATTGTTGGTAATCATCTCTTGAAACCAAGCTAATCCTAACCTTCATATCTGAAAAAGATGCGATCAATAGTCATTTTAACCTTATCTTTTTTAGCCTGGATGACGCGCAGTAACGCTGCCAATAAAATCTCATGTCTCCAGCAAACCACTTCAAATTATCTTATCGCCACTTTCAGTAAATCTGTATCACATTCCATTTTGCGAGTTCATTCTGTTGGCTAGACAGCGAGAGGAAGCGTCACATTTCTACCAACCAGCACTGACAACACCTGCATTTTGCACCAGGGGCCATTTAACAGCAAAGCACTGTCCTTCAAGAATTTAAAATGCAAAAAGAGACATGTACTTGTAAGAAAGTTCAGGATACAGCAGTGTTAAAATATTCCAAAATGCACGTATTTTCCGAAGAATGACAAAATGGTCAAAAAGCAGATTGCTATTGGTCTCTGAATGTGTTTTTGTATTATATTTTGATATTATAAATGAACAATTCAAGGAAGTGCAAGATTAGCTGCTCACCAAGAAAAAAAAATGTAAATAAAATAAGGCAACATGGTATGTATGCAGATTTAACTGGTGGCTATATGCACACACACACACACACACACGCACAGAATAATTTAATTTCCATGTCTGAGGGAGCCTCAATCCCTGTAGGCCAGGAGCGAAGCTAGCCTATATTTAACAGATGACACAAGTTGCATTCCAGATGTACAGTACTATCTTTGTGTGTAGCTCTATAGAAATGCACTGGAGAAAGCGGGGTGGGTGAGAGGGGGTAAACTCTGAGAGGAAGGGGGTTACACTGGGGGGGCTGTGGGGTGAGAGGGACCCCAGTGCACAGCTGCTTAACTAATGCCTTTTTTTTTTTGCTCAGGAAAAAAAAGCAAAATGTGGTGTCTCACTGACTGAAACTGGGAAGGATACAGGAGGTGAAAATGGATTAATTCATTTTGAAAGGAATTTTTCTTATTAAAATTTTTTAAAAAGCTAAAAAAGCAAATAAAACTATCCAGGCCTGTGCTCTGACTTAATGAGTAACAGGCATAATCTGTTACATTGAAGTCAAAATTAGGCCTCAGATTAGCTGTTATTACATTAAAAACAATGAAGTCAATGATTTAATTTAAAAAAAAAAGAAAAAAAAAAAAGGTTCAGCTCCAAACCAGACTTGACTGCAGCTGCTACACCCAAACCCAGCTCACACGCTGCCACCAGGGAACCACTACTCCCTTCGCACTAGTTTAAAATCTGATTAGAAACACACCCCACAAACTGATTTTTTTTTTTTGCCTCTGTGGTGTTTCAAGCAGAGTGACAGATCGACGAGCGCGTAAGCTCTCACACGGCTCAGCCTGCCAACATCATCAGCATTAGACAATTAAGCCTCGCTAGCTGGAAGAAGAGAAAAAATATATATATATATATATCTCCTCGGTAAATATTTACTGCACAAATCTTTTCCATTCATTCACCAGGCACTAACAAAACCTTACTGTACTCCTTCTCCCTCTCTCTCTCCCTCTCTCTTTCTGAGTCCTCACCACCACCACCACCACCACCCCACCACCCCTACATCTGCGATTCATTGACTTTACAATTTACCACATGTCGAGATGGGAGAGGTCGAGCCTCCATCTGAATCACGGCACAAATATGCGAGTGATTTATTGTTTTAAAAACCCTGGGCCGATTTAGTGCAACTCCACTTTTCCTGAGCATTACTCCTATTGGCAGACCATGAACAATTACAGTTCGGACTAATTAAGCTCCGAGAATGCGCTGTGCACCGCTAATGTTTAGCAGACCCCAATTTTAGTTTAATGGTGCCAAACTTTGCTTCCCAGCTCGTTCTCTCTCTCTCTCTCCCCCTCCACCCCTCTTTCTCTAACTTAACTCCTCAAATCCAAAGCAGATTGTACTTTTTATGACTGTTTATTGAGTCGGAGAGAGAGAGAAAAAATAAGGACCTTTTCTTTCCCCTCTCCTAGCATGGGATGCAAGCAGAGAGAAAGCGAGAGAGAGAGAGAGAGAGAGGAAGAGAAGGAGTAGTGGGAGGGAGGGAGGGAGAGAGAGAGCGGGAGCCGCTTCCGCCATACTTTGTAAACAAAAGTGATTTGCAAGACAAAAGGATCGCAACCTTCCAACTAAATTCAGAGTGCATTTTGCAGCTTGCGGCACAAAATGCGGCCACGTCGTGCCACGAAACCCCCCGCGGACACCAATTAGGCCCTATTAACATGTAAAGCCAATTTGATAAGGTGTGGGCCCTATCCCTTAAATCCGCATTAAACTATCTTTCCTCTTGTCACAGCCCAAAAAATCCATTTACAGCAGCCCAACACACATAATCCATATGATATACCATTGTTATGCTTATGATGCTGCCATGTTTAGGAAAGATACTGTCTGTGTCATTTAGAACAGATAAGGCCGCGGCAGAGCGAGCACAAAGGAGGTGGCGCTGCCTTCACTTATTACAATAATCTGAAGCAGAAAATCCCTCATTATTTCTTCCTAAAATAAAAAAAAAAAACGATAAAGGAATGAGTGTATCAAAGTGGATTTTTTTTTCTTTTTTTAGGGGAAGGTGAATCTGCGGCAACACGAGCGGTCCTGGCACGACAAGACAACTGAAACAAAGAGGGGGAAAAGGGGAGAAAAGCTATTGTTTCAAGCAACACAAAGCCTTTTTCACCGTCTTCTAGTAGAATCATCACGGGTTCTGGGAGCGTCTTTTTTCACTGGATGCTCCCTCCCCAACACCACCACCACCGCTCCACTTTCTTTTCTTTTTTAAACTACTCGTAATTACACGTCGAAACTCAAAACCTCCGCCAAAAGTCTCCAGGCCTGGAGAATTATGGGGCCAGGGGTGGCGTCAAATATCTTAACATTCATAAGTCCGAGAGGCAGTAAATAAAGCCAGTGGATTTACGGCCCTGCAGCCCCGATGCAGGAGAGCTGGCCGGCCCAGATCCCACTCTCTCTCTCTCCCCTCCCTCAACCTCTGTGCCTCCAGACCTGTTGAGGTGTGATGTTAGCCCCACAGCAACCGGAGTTAACCCGCCGCCTTTTTTCCACAAGCCCCGTGTTAGCATCGGCGGGAAACAAAAGGTAGACAGAGAGGAGAAGGGAGATAGAGGGAGGAAAAAGGAAGAAAAAAAAAGAAAAAAGGAGGGAGCGGGGAGAGGGGGGAGAAAGCGAAAGGAGACAGAAAATCAGGGTGAACTAGCCAGGCCACTTCTCCAATTCAACCTGCACCCAGTGATCCAGCAGGCCTTTGTGTGAGGTTTTAGGGGAGGAGGGAGACGGCAGGGAGAGGAGAGGAGGAGACGAGGGCAGGAAGGCTTTTAAAGCCCGGGCACAACGTCATGTCAAATTGCTAAATGATACTAAATTGTGAGCCTCCTTGGGGTTAGGTGGTAGGAAAAACAAATTCTCACCGGTTACGACTCCCAGGGGTCAGACAAACTATGGCAGCAGCCACATGCAGGAATTTTTTTTTTTTCCCCCCTCGAGTCATGCAAACACAAAAATCACAGGAACAAGTTAAGCTGTCCAGATAGATCAGGATCCCAGCCAGGTGACGGAGAAAATCACAAATTCAGCCTGAAAATATTTTACAGATTTCATTATAAAAAAAGTCTCAATTTCAATAAATTCTCCAAAATATTTGAATAAAAAAAGCCCTAGATGTGGAGATACACACCCAAGAATAATATCACAGCATCGCCAAACCCAAGAGGAGCAGAAGAAGAAAACTGAAGGGAAAAGCAGCGAGAATCAAAGCCTTTCATGACAAGACAGAGAAAGTCTCATTCTAATAATACTAGCAGTCATATTCAGCACCTAACATGACATGTTAGGGAGCAAGACAGCTAATCAATGTCCAGGTGAATTATTTATGCCAGCTTTAAGTCTAATAGATTTATATTACAGCCACCGCTGACTTCAAAGCTCTAATGGCTGGACACACAGGGCGCTGCAGACAGAGGGGGCCGAGGCAGTACAGTAGGAAGACCACCGCGAGCCGAAAACCATGTTCAACTATAGCTACAGATCAATGAATTGAGCTGTAATAAATGTTGCCTCCTAATCTGCTAATAAGCACCGCTGGTTTTTTAGATTTTGCAGCACCTTTATCTCCAAAACGGCGCCGAGACGACACAACAGGTAACAAAAATCAGCGTGTTTGAATGATAAAATGACACGAAGACGCGCCATTTTCCCAAATTAAAACAGTATTCCAGGGGCAGGATTACAAGAGCAAAGGTCAGCAGCGTCTCGCCGCAGCATCCTCCAAAGCCACACCACACAGTTTCACTGCCATTCCAACTGCTGCAGAAGCACAACGAAGCGAGCGCTGCACAGACTACAGGACCGACTGCTGCGATAGTCACAAAGAAAACTACAAAACTCCGAAACAAGGAAGTGCTTCAGTTCAAATCATGCGTGTTGTCGTGAATCGTGTGTTTGTGTCAGTGCTGATGAGAATAATGAGTGACTAATTCCACATACCAGCCAGCAGCGCTAACAAGGCTGGCTGACTAACACAGAGAAGAATGGCAAAATGTTCTCCTGTGTGTGTGTGTGGACAAAAAAAAAAAAAACACACACACAGGAAGAAATTGTGTTGATTAAATAAAAAATAAATTTCACGTGAGATCATTCTGGTGATCATGTTGAAGTCAGGAATTGTGTCAAAGCAGAAAAGGAGGCATGATGTGGCTTTTATTTTCAAGGTGTGCACAGGGTTTAAAAAAATAATTAAAAAAAAAAAAAAACGAGGTAAGAAATATCAGATCCGTGAAGCAGAGCTGAGGTGGTGTGTGGGGGGCGTGGAGGGTCATATTTCCTATTGCCTGGTCTTTGCCTTAACCTTGTAAAATGAGATGACAGGTCCTAAAGCGCAGACTTGTAATTGCAACCGTTTAAAATAGGGGGGCAAAAGAAGGGAAAAAAAAAAAACACCCAATGGTTGAGAAAATTATGCTGCTTAAGGATCGCCATTGCCCAGTGGGACCAGCGAGGTGGTAAGAGTGCATAATTACAGCGTGGATGATTGTGTCGAAATAAATAACATGAATTTATTTATAAATACGGGTTCACGTGTGTGTGTGTGTGTTTCGTGAAAAGGATTCCCCGATCACTGGGAGCAAAAGCGGTGCACGTGCAGAAACGCAGCATCATTTCCATTCTGTAAATCGACACCAATACAAAACAATATCTCTTAAATGTGTATATATATTAGATATATTCATATACATACATTGTAGTGGGAAGAGCAAATATTGCTTCATGTTTTGGAGCGAAAGCTTTCATGCACGCAGCCCCTTTTCACATAATGTCTTTACAGGCTTTGACACATGCAAATCACTTTTCGGAGCAGCTCATTTGCATATTGATTTTATTTGTGTTGCCTTTTTACACTGCTTACAGTGTGTCAGAGAGCCAGCGGAGAGGTCTGAGCTCGTGTTGTTGTTGTTAGCGTGGGGGGGGGGGGGGGGGGGTGGAAAAAAGGGCATTTTTGATGAGGAGTTGTGCACAACAAGCCGAGCCAATTGCATTATTCAGAGGGTCTAAAAATCATGCACTTGTAGCCTGGACTGAATGGGCAGCTGCAGTAATAATAATAACAATATTTGGGAATAATTTTGCAGTGCTCATGCATGTGGATTTTTTTATTTTAGAATTAAAAGGAGCTTGGAATAGCAGTGCTAGCATGCTAGCCTGTGTGCATGGATGCATGCCACTGCACTGTACACTTCATGGAGGAGTTGCAAAACTTGGCTCTGCATGTTTTTGTTTTTTGAAAGTGTGTGAGTGTGTGTGTGTGTGTGTGTGTGTGTGTGTGATTGGCTGCACTTGTGGGTGACAACACTGCAGCCTCGGTTGCAGAGAGTGTGTGTGTGTGTGTGTGTGTGTGTGTACGCACACATACAGCAGCTGTAAATAAATGAACTTACTGTGCGTGCTGTTGGAGAAAGTGATCCATTGGGAAGGTAGGGGCTTGTGAGATCGGGGATCATTATAAATGGATAGCCCGGGTACGGTGGGCTCTTGAACAGCCCTCCATCTTGCCTTTTCGCAGCTAACATGGCGTGGGGGGGGGAGAGAAAGGAGGGGTGAGGAGGGAGGAGGAGGAGGAGGGGGGAGGAAAGAGGGGAGGGAGGGGGGGGAAGAAGAGAAAAAAGTTTTTAATAAAGTAGCTTTGAGGAGATTTTTATACTATATTGCAACAATTTAAAAAAAAAATGTGCATTTGAGGAAACAAACGGAAGGAGGTCCCCCAGCAGCAGCAGCACTACAGTCCGTAAGTACACACATGTACATAATGTCATGATGCAAAGGAGGAAAAAAAAATAACACAAGAGCGGAACAATAAAGAAGCAGAAACTCACCCTCCTCTAAACTTTCTCTCGTTTTGTCTCTGAAAGTTTCAGATCTAGGCGGAGGCCGTCTTTCCGCCTTGAAATGCAATGAGACACAAGGATTGCGTTAAAGTTAACAACACAGGCGAAGCGGGGCGACGGAGAGGGCGAACTTTTACTGTGTGTGTGTGTTTTTAGCATTGCCCAAAAAAAGGGAGAAAATACAGGCCCCTAACTTTACCGATCGATCCCCGCGTTTAGTTTTTTTTTCTTTAAAGAAAGCGCAGCAAAACAAAATCTGCAACTTACCTCTGAATCCGACGAGCTGTTTTGATTCGTTTCCGACTCGTTTACGAGCGAGGATTTGACATCTGCTAAATCCCTTTCTGCCGAGGAGTTCTCCGAAATTTTCTCCTCCTGCTCCCCTTCGTCTTTGAAGGAAATCATTTCATCGTTTGCACCCAGATCGTCCCCTCCACCGCCGTTGAGCTGCGGCATTTTTCCCCGAGCGAGAAGTGTCGTTGGCGGGGGGCAAAAACGCAAAGTTTTACACCCTTGATCTCGGCTGACCTAGAAAGTCCGAGTTTAAAGTTTTTTTTTTCTTGTTTCTTCTTTTTTTAAGGGGAGTGAGTCTCGTATTGGCGTTTTCCACAAGCTCTGGCGGGTTGGTAGCTCAAACTCAAAAAAAAAAGAAGAAGAAGAGGGGAATCTTGGCAGAAAAAGGAAGCCGGAGAAGGAGCCGAGCCGCTCGGATTGAGTGAGTTGAAGTTGGTCGGAGTGGTTTTCAGTTCAAAGGCGGCGCTGATTGACAGATAGAGAGGGATGGAAATAGAGAGAGTCTGGATTCAGGATTATTGACAGGGAGAAACACACAAGAAACTAATGAGATTCAAACAGGGAGGGACTTGAAGTGACGTTTTCATAAATAGGAGGTAAGAAAAAAAAGGAGAGGAGGGAGAGAGGGAGAGAGAGAGAGAGAGAGGGAGGGAGGCTGGATGAAGCCGGCGGACGACTGCAGTGAAAAAGCATGTGAGGAAGGGAAAAAGGCAGTTTGGGAGCAGGACAGTGATGGTAAAATAGGAGGAAGATAGGAGCTGCTTGCAAATGTGGATTAAACGCACATATGGGCGGTCTCCCAGTGGAAAAAAAAGGGGAGAAAAAAATGAAAAGGGGGTACTTCCTCAGGCTGTTTGCAACCAGTTTGACTCTTCTATTCCCAACCAGCCTGTCACACTTGGGCCAAATAAAGTTATAGCTCAAATTAGTATTTTTTATTTCATCTTTTTTCCCTTTTTTTGCTTACTAAATACCAGAGGCCTATCAAAGCAGAATAAAAGCTATTACTCCGAGCTTGTTTTCCAATTTTATCTGCTTTGTCAGTTCCTCAGATCTATTTTTCATTATATTTGATAATGCTTCCTTAGATCTATTTTTTGGGGATGGAGGGTGTTATTGCATCCTGCTTTCTTGACAGGTGTGATGTCCTCTGGGACTAACCTGAATTCCTCACTGGCAGCACAGACTGAGCTGGTTTTTTTTATTTTTTATTTTTTCCCTCAGCAGCCAGACTGGACACAAATAACTGATGCAGATTTTAGCTTGCTCCAGTTTCTAAAGAAAATCAACCTCAAAAGGACACATATGTAAGATAGCGAGCTGTAGGATTGCAGATAATAGGACAGAAAATGTTGCAATCTGACCACATGATGTGTACTTTTTGTTATTTTTACATTAAAGCCTCTCTGTTTAAAGTGCCCCAATTAATTAAGTGAAGAGAATAAAATGCCACAATCTAAATTATTTAACAGTTTCCTCCAAATCCAGATAAAAGCCTGTGAATTAGGAGTGTGCATAAAATAACAAAATACCAAAAAAAATCCCATGTTGTCCACCTGAAATGCTATATTAAATCGATAGAGGGGGGAATAAAGCCCCTGAATCTCGCTCTGTGCATGTGATGAGCTCAGCACCACTGATTCAGTAACCTTATCTCATCAGCCGGGAAATGCAGTTTCTATTATAGCCTATATTTGACACACAATCACACACAATCACACACACACACACACACAAAAAAAACATCAGTTAATTCCAAATACAAGCCTGAAAACATACATCCAGGTGACACTTACACTCTGTTGCAACATGGTTTGGCTCCTTTCAAGCAAGAAGAAATAATAAAGCGGTGTAAGATCAAAACAAGCCTGATTAAAAAATATTGTTTCATGTCATCAGGCTGCTCGACGCACAACAAAAAAACCAAACATTATGACACTAATTCCTCTGTATGTGCACTCAGCAGTGTTGTCAAACACCAGTGATGGGGAATTATGTGCACAGTGCAGCACCAAAGTGTTGTGAGTCTGCCTACCAACCAGCAACGCACCTAAACCAGGCGAGCACCATGAAAGCAGACGATTCCGCTCACTGATCACTGATGTGCTTTATCTGGGCGAGGTGAAAAGCAGTGTTTGTGTTAGCTGGCTGCAGCCCAGCCAGCAGCAGCAGCAGCAGCAGCAGCAGCAGTGTGAGGGGAGCATTGGTGGAAAAAAAAGAGGATTGCCGTCTGTGGTTCTCAAACCAGTGTGTCTGTGTCGAGGCAGCCGGTGGAAGAAGAGGCACCCTGCCGCTCGGGGCCCTCCAAACCCGAGCCCACACAGACCAGACCAAAGCAGAGGAGCTCCAAGCTGGCCTCTCCCCGGATTGCCTCAGCAGGTTCCTGAGAGTTTACCGGGGGCTGGCAGCGTGTTATCATGCGTGCCGTGGGGACACCTGCCTCTGATGCCGCCCTGGTGATTCTAATCTGCAGGACCCTTTAATAACATAATGATAGGCTGCGCTCACCGCCGCTCTGAATGATGGAGCACGGCCCGGCTTGTGCTGCTCTTATTTATGTCGCTGTGGGGTTTTTTTTTTTTTTTTTTTTTTGCATGTTCACCTCTGCTCCGCGGGGGGTGGTTTGTGGTTTGGGGGATCGTCTCATACACGCTCACCTCTTTCTCAGGAAGTGAGGAGCAACAAGCGGCATGTGATCACACAACTTCAGCTCTGTGGTGATGAATGTGACCTCAGCTTGGTTCAGTTGTGACGTCTGATGTCAGAAACAATCAAACTGGGCCTGATTTAGTCACAAAATTAGAACAAACATGACATTTTTGCACTTTATTTTGTTTCTCTGAGATGTTTCAAATAAAGTATGTTACATCCTCAACACGTTTCTGCCTCTTTATAATAAAATGCATGTTACTCTTCAGTGCTAAGACGATAGGAAACACCATAATAGCTCCAAAATATGTTTTTGCATTGAATTCTATACGTACCAATACATGCAATACATATACAAGAGGCTTTTTTTTTTTTTTTACACCATAGACATTTAAATGTTTGTTTTTTGGTTTCTGGAGGATTCCTGAGTGGTGATTTTTTTTAAACTGTTGAATAATTAAACAGTCAAAACACTGGATATGCAGAGTGGTTTAGTGTTTAATACCAACAATAATCTCATATTTCTTCTGCCTCCACATGTGTTTATTGTGCATCATCTGTGGTTTAAATGATTAGATTACATACAACCTGCACATACAGAAATGCTTTCACAGATTAATTTCTTTACATGACCGCTTTCTCTCATTTTTGCAGGTATGTGGTTAAATGAAGTTTGTCTGCAGCTGCTCTGAGTCGGAACAAAAAAGGAAACGCGAAGCCAGGGTCGGTGAAATAAATTCTACCTCAGAGACACAGATTTTGGAAATCCTCAGACAGAACACAAAACTACTTCAAAAAAAAATATTCACCTACTTTTTTATGTGAGCACCTTTCCCTGTTTCATCTCGAGCAGGGACGGCAGCACACGGCGCACATCTTCTACGTTTGCAAACAGTTAATTACCCATCATGCATCCATGTTGCCAACCCAGACCCACTAAAAGGTCTCTCGTTGCTGATTAACATATTACTGCTGGACATTTTCTCTCTTTCTCCCCCCCCCCCGCTTGTTTTATGGCGACTGATTTATTCCTGTAATGAGGTTTGTTCACTTGATAATAAGTAAAACTTAACATTTAACTTTAGTTGCATTTAGTCAAGTGCAAATTTTCTCTATTGTTGGGGGAGATGTTATTTAACATTTTTGGCATTTATTGTCAGCGCAGCTCATATAAATTCTATTCCAGGGGATAATACTGCAGTTAGCCGTAATTACATCTATACTAATGGTCCTCGTCATTTTTTGGAATGGACGGGATGGAGGAATAGACTTCCGATTTACCTGATTATGAAAAGCACGTTTCAAGCCGCATGGTATTTATTAGAGTAAAAGCAAATATCAAGATTGTATTTGCATGTAAATGGTTAAATCCGCTTTCTTGAATAGTGTCTTTATTATAATGCTTGTTAAATTCGGCATGTCACTGTTCTCCAAAGCAGCATTTCTGTCTACTTATTTTAATTACCGGATGGATTGGGGGTTTATGTTCTATACATCAAAACACAGCAAAGGAGGAGGAAAGAGTTTCTTTCTTGAAAAATGAAAACCATTACATGCTTACAATGTATATACAGCGGATATATATTTATTTTCCCTCTTATTGTGCTTGTGGAAAAGGAGTTTTTCTGCTCCCTTGCCCCTCAGCACTGTAATCATTTGACACAATAGGACGACGCATTTGAAAATAAAAGCTTTGTTTGCAGGAATTGCATTCACAAGTCCTTGAGAAATGAATTTAACAAGCAACATGCTCAGAGTGTTATGCTGACCAAAGCTTTAAGGGCCGAGGGTAGCGTCTTTTCCACATATTGAACCTGTTATCAGTGAAGTCTGCACACCCGTAAAGAAACAGTGCATCTGGAAGTCAACAACGTCTGAAGGACTGGCTTTGCGAGTCCACACTAGTATTGAAAAGCACCATACTGAATATATGGCAAATGTGTTTTGTTTTTTTTCCTCCGAGAGTTTATTTTCTCTTCTGTGTTTACAATCTACATCAGAAATTACAATGAAGATGGCAGAGAGGAAGCATAATGAAGAATGAGTCACTCCGGCCTGTGACTGCACTCATCTAAAATCAATACCACTCCCCCGAGACTGATATAGCAAACAGCTCAACAGGCTTTTCATTAGGTTAAAAGTTTGTAGAATCGATAATCAAAATAGATCAAATCTCAGTATGCAAAGCCAGGTTCCGCCCCCCAACTGAGAAAAATCCCAGGAGTTTGGATGAGGAGTTTTCTTCCAGACATGATTAATGTAGGCTCACTGCTTTTCATATCACTGTAGGTATTGGGCTGGAGCTGAGAGTCTCCAGAACTCATCGTGGGAACCGTATTAGGCCGACTACGTGAGCTGTCTCCTGCCGCCTCCAAAACAAACAGCCGAGCGTTTTTCAGAAATGGACGCGATAGTCATTAATCAAGGTCCGAGGCAGGTCCTGAACTCTCTAAACATGGAATCCACCTGAGAGACACGGTAACTTATGTACTCTGCTGCTGCGGATCTGCAGGCCGGCATGAAACGCCGCTCACCTGTCCGCCGCAACAGCATCTCGTGGGGCGAGGCAAGCCAAGCCGCTGCTGGCTGGTAAATGTTACTTAAAGGTCAACGCTATATAAGCCAATGGGTTGGCGGTTTGAGTAATATTTTTCACACTGGCTTTACAGGGAATGCATCAGGCGTCAGGTAGCCAAAGGAGACTTTTTTTTTTAATACGCCGATTCATGCCTCGATAGGGATGGAAGGATGGTGTGGATTCTGTTTGTATGCAATGCAATGCAAAATCCACTTCTGTATGCCCACGTGACTTTTATCACACGGAAAATCACTAACAGACTGCGTAATTAAACCAGAAAAGGAATCATAGATGGATAAACCCCACTGGTGTTTCTCCTTTAGAGCACACCCCCCCGGTCAGGAGATGGATATAAGCTCTTATCTCAGTGTTTCAGTCATGACTGCAACGTCCTGACGAAGCCGAGATGTTTGGTTTGTCAGCTGGCGAGCCGCTGAGGCAAAAGTCGGACAACGAATTTTAATCTCTGACCTTTGTTTGTTTTTCAGTCGGAAAACAAAAGCTGAAAGCAGATGCACAGGACAAACGTAGAGAAAGCAGCTTGTTGTTGACCTCGGCTTTGTGTCCGAGGAGAAAATGGGAATTCTCCCTTTTCTCTGATGGTGGTCTAAGAAGGCCCTCCACATCTCTGTGCTTTAAATAGGGAGAAACTCTTTCTGATTGTTGGTTAAGCGACTGGGAGCATCTCATAGAAAGCACTTCCTCAAACAGGAAGCAGGAGGCCTTATTGTGAATGAGGAAAAAGAAGGAGCTGTGTCTTCTTCAAGGTCCTGACAACGGAGCCTTAATTAAAATCACAGTGAGGACAAGTTGACCTTTTGGGGTCTGAATGAAGAGTCATTACGTGCACGATGGAGGCAGGTTGTCTTTGTGCGACTGCGTGCAAGTTTTGAGCAAAGTTTGTGTGTATTTGTTGCCATTTTTGAGTCCAAACACAGTTAATTATTTCATTATTGTTTGCAGGAAATCAAATGAAACCACAAAGAGAAACTAAAGAAATCATCTCAAGCATAAAGTAAGCTCATTTAAACTTGACATTAGTGCTCGTTTGCCGAGTTGTAAAGTAGCGTTGTTGTTTTTTTTTGCCCTTTCAGTGCTATAAATTCTTGGAAAAAGCTTCAGTACAGAGAACCAGTTGCATCTTTAACGCTCTACGTGCACACTTATTAACGAGCGACACAATGGAGACGTGACCTTGAGTCAAATGAGTCGCCTCTCAGTAGAAATCAGAGCAACGGCGTGTTCATTTGGCTATGTTTTCATTAACGGAATGGAAGACGAAGCCCATTAATGAGACTTCAGTCCTCATTCTTTGTACAGTGCGGGTCAAAAGAAAGCTAAACATCATCCAAGGTTAAGTTGTGAGCAGGTTATAGTTGATGCAAAGGCTCGTATCGCCGCAGTCACATATTGCTGTCATTATCAGCTAACAAAGAGAAGCAGGGAAAAAAACAACATATAGATCTAGATCACAATCTGCTTGTCAGATTGTGAATGCAGCCACAGGTATAGAAACTTTTTTATTAATCAAAAAAGGTTAGCTTTGCTTTGTAAAACCGACATGACAAAAATCAATTCATTAGATTATTTGCAAGAAATAATTAGATTGTGAGGAGAGTATATTAAGAAAAACACCAACTAGTCTGTATGTGCTTTTATATATTTGCCATATTTAACGCAAGTATGACATGTGTTTGCTCTGGTAATATTATGAATTATGTCTATTTTTTCTTTATTCATCTCCATATAAATCAGTTTGTACCTCATATATCTATAAACAGCACTTGAGATGCTTAAGCGCATATAGCTCATATGACAAGTGGTTTTAAACCTTGATTACACGATCTAAGCCATAAAATAGCAGCATTTGGGTCCTTCAAACTACTTGTATTTCTATTATCAAGTGGAATTCTGCATTAAATAGCTCCCTGAAGCACAGCACACTGTTCTTGTATCTAAATATCTAAAGTAAAACCACTCAATTGCTCAATTTCAGGGTTTTATTGCAACATTGATATTGTTTTAATTAATATATTGCACCATCATGACTAAGCCTGGCTCGTAAAATCTCAGAAATTATAGTTGTCAGATACATTTTGTGATATTAAATGACTTTGACTGAGAGGTTTTGGGTTGGAGCCAAAGTTCAAGCAAGAAAATGGTGGTTTAAAGCTTTAAATGCACATAACTTTGTGTTAAAATTCACACCATTTTTCTAGCAGGGACCCCTTCAAGCTACTGTATGTGTCAGAAACAATCATGTTTTAAAAACCCTCATCTGTCGCTGAGTTAATAGACGTGGCTCTAGATATAACAATTAAACATTTGTTTTTTTTGGCAGATTTTCTTTTCTCTCTCCCCATAAAAAGACGGCAGAAGGTAAAAAGCGACGAGGGCAACAAAATACACCAAAGTACATATTTAGCTGTGTAATTCATCTCTTTGTTGAAATGCTCTTTGTTGTCGGTATGACACACACTGTACTCTCACAGCTGCTCTTAAAGGTCTGCTGGTCTTTTGTTTTAGTGTTCGACTCTGATGGAGGGATGTGAGTGTAAGGAAGTTTCAGGGCACAGTTGGTTCAAATATTGATTACCTCTCAGGTATTCCTGAAAATTGATCCCAAAATCCTTCATAATCACAGTTCTCCGTTAGGTAGATGAGATTCGGCGTGGACGCACACACAAATGTGCACCCTCGACAACAACAATAAGGCCCCAAAGCTTTCATGCTTCCGCCTGAACCGGAGTGTTTTGGCTGCAGCCCTCGTGGTCGTCTTCCAAAATCCTAATTGAGAAATTAATGCAGAAAAATCAATTGGCCTCAAGTTTTATGTCCAATAGACTCCTGAAGGCTTCAAGCGAGCTGCAATCGATGCTTTCCACATGGGTGGCTCCAAAGCCCCCACACTCTTTTGTTTATGTGTTCATTGCTGGAGGATTTCGATATATGAATTTCAATGAAATAAACATTAATGAATTTTCCACCTTTTCACGATCCCCCTGTGATGCACAATGTATATTCGGGGGCATGAAATCCTGTCTTTGGTCGCCACTTAAGTAAAACTTACCAGAATTGGGATGTATTGTGCTGAAATTGTGCCCTTACCGGCAACACTTTAGAGCCGGCCTTATTTACACTTCAAAATGAGGATCTTTTAACATTCTGTGATCATCTGCGGCATTGTTGCTGGATGAATCAGTGCGTTTTGTGCATCCCCTTTGCCCAGAGGACATCAGCTTATTTAGGGCCATTTGAAAGCGCTGCACATCATCATCAGGTCAATGAAAAAGCAACCTTGAATTCCCTTTGACACAACTGTCTTCTTCCAGTACTCAAAAACAGCGTGAGCATGCATCACCTTGTTACGACTCAAGGCAAAAAAAAAAAAAAAAGAAAGAAAGAAACGCGGCCGTACGAGAAAGATGTCGAGCTGTGAGCGAGAACTTCAAACGCGACTGCATTTTTCCTGCTCTTTCTACTTTTTATGGTCAAAAAAGTCTCGACAAGAAGGAAAACGGACAAGCGCTCGTGGTTGTTGCATGGGGGGGAAAGGAGTGCCATGTTCCTCTTTGTGCTCGTTAACCACCTTCCAAATTCATCATAAGCCCAGAGATCAGATCACAGTAATATTTGATCAATAT
Organism: Acanthochromis polyacanthus; assembly: GCF_021347895.1. NCBI lineage: Eukaryota > Metazoa > Chordata > Actinopteri > Pomacentridae > Acanthochromis > Acanthochromis polyacanthus. The sequence continues at coordinate 9,823,387 of NC_067131.1, read as the reverse complement.
TAATAAGGATAGGCAAACTCCTCCAGTAATTACCACAGTCTCTGGGCTTTGATTTCGACCATTACTAACGCCTCTGCATCTTTAGATTAAAAAAAGCGACCCCCTTTTATTTCATAACATTAAATCCCGACATGCATCTTCTAAAAGCTCTAATAAGACAAAGATAAGATTTGCATCCCCATACAAGTGTCTTTTTCAATTGATTATGAAGCCGCCATTGATGTGCGAGAAATTGATGTTTTCCTCTGTTCTTAAGGGCGGCTAATAGAAGGGGCGGGCTTCGAGGAGGAGACTTTGCTACTTTGATCTTCAATCAGTAAAAAATCCCACTTCTTCTTTGTCAGACTATATTTGGTAAATAACAGTGACAATCTGCAGGGCCTAGAAATGGAAAGAAGGCGAGAGGGAGAGGAAGAGAGATGTGTGGAAGCGATAAAGAGGGGATGCTAAGGGGGAGAAAGAGGGGTGAAGAGGGCACAAAGAGGGAAATATCCAGTTAAATTTAGGGTGCTATAAAGTGAGATTTTAACGTCGCTCTCCTCTAAAAGAGTTCTGCGCAGTAGAGCCCTGAGATGTCAAAATAGCCGAAGCTGTGTGGCCTCGATGGCCGATGACAGCAAATATTTCTTACCTCGTTTATTTCGGGCGCATCGGATTTTTTCACGACTGCCCCCGTGTTTGTGTGAGTGACGTTTCTTTATGACACACGCAGCAGGCTTCTAATTAGGCCCTATGAAAACAACAGGTGGATGTGAGAAAAGTAATAAATCAGTCGGCCAATATGGCTGCCAACAAGCCCGCTGCCTTCCTCAGTTTTCTTTTTTTTTCCCCCCTTCTCCTCCTCTTCTCTTTATGTTTCTGCAAAAGAGGAATTGTCGGCGGACGTGCACTCTGAGCAGATGCACAAGATGTTGTCTTGTGCGTCCCACGCACATTTGCGCTGCACATCTTTTCTGTCTGGCATTTTTTAATCAGATTCTCAGTGATGTTGCTCGTGCCTATGTGGACCCTTGACATCAGGGATGACTTGTGTTCGTATGCTATGGGATGTATAGATACAGTCAGAGCAGAAGAAATGCACCGTCTTTAAATTTAACTGGCAGAAAAAAAAAGAATGAAGATGGAAAAGTAAACTAATTGTTGTGGTTGTAAAGACAGCGCAGTGAAAAAGTATTTGCCCCCTTCTCGCATTCTTATTTTTTTATATTTATTTATATTTTTTGATGGTCTTTGATGTGTAGGACCATCAAAAAAGTTAAATATTAGACAAAGATAACCAAAGTAAACACAAAATGCAGTTTTTAAATGATGATTTATTTTTTTTAAGGAAAAAAGCTATCCAAACCTACCTGACCCCAGGTGAAAAAGTAATTGCCCCTCCTGTTAAATCATGATTTAAGTGTGGCTAGTCACGTTTTTGTGAAAGCGAGTAAAATGTCACTGATCACACCCAAGCCTGATTACCTCCAGACCTGTTCAGTGAAGGAATCACTTAAGTAGAGTCTGTCTGACAAAATGAAGTCGGTCGAAAGATCTCAAAAAGCTGCAACGAACTGCCACGATCCAAAGTTATTCAAGAATAGATGAGAAATAAAGTAATTGACATCTATCGGTCTGGAAAGGGTTATGAAGCCATTTCTAAACCTTGAGGACTCCAGTGAACCTTGATGAGAGCCATCATCCACAAATGGAGAAAACATGGAACAGTGGTGAACCTTCCCTACCAAATTACCCCAAGAGCACAATGACGACTTATCCAGGAGGTCACAAAGGAACCCAACATTTAAAGAACTGCAGGCCTCCTTTGCATCAGTTAAGGTCAGTGTTCATGACTCAACAATAAGGAAGAGACCGGGCAAAAATGGCATCCATGGCAGAGTTCCAAAATAAAAACCACTGCTGACCAAAAAGAACATAAAAGTTCTTCTCACTTTTACAAGCAAACATCTGAATGATCCCCAAGACCTTCTGGGAGAATATTCCATGGACTGACGAGATGAAAGTTGAACTTTCTGGAAGGTGTGTGTCTTGTTACATCTGGCATAAAAGTAACACGACTTGCTGTGACTGATGGAACCGTGAATTCTGCTCTCTACCAGAAAATCCTGAAGGAGAATGTTCGACCATCAGTTCATGACCTCAAGCTGAAGCACACTTGGGTTCTGCAGCAGAACAACGATCCAAAACACACCAGGAAGTCGACTTCTGAATTTAAAAAAAACAAAATGAAGGTTTGGAGTGGCCAAGTCAAAGTCTGGACATGAATCCAATTGAAATGCTGTGGCATGACCTTGACAACCCTCCAGTGTTGCTGAATTAAAACAATTCTGCAAAGAAGAGTGGGCCAAAATGTCTCCACAGAGATATGAAAGACTCATTGGCAGTTATAGAAAACACTTGATTCAGCTGCTGCTGAGGGAGGCCCAGCCAGTTATTAGGTACAGGGGGTAATTACTTTTCACACAGGGCCTGGCAGCTTTGAATAGTTTTTTCCCACTTAAATAAAATCATTTAAAAACAGCATTTTATGTTTACTTGGGTTATCTTTGTCTGATATTTACATTTGTTTCAAGATCTTAAACATCAAAATGGGCAAAATATGAAGAAAAAAAATTTGAGAAGGGGGCAAATACTTTTGGACAGCACTGAATATTTAAGGAAGTGTGACATTTTCAGAAATTATATTATTCATTAAGAAGGATGAGAATATTGTTGGGAAACAAGGAAAACTGGGAGTTTGACTCTGTCCAAAGGTAACAAAATCTTCCTGAAAGCACCTCAAAAGCTCACAAAAGAGCACAAGTCCTTTTAATAATGTAAATTGGAAACGTTTGATATTTTACTGGGCATTCTGTGTCTTAAGTATTCCTTGGTGGGACATCAGTACTGATTAAACAATGCTAATTAGTGAAGTAAGAAGTGGCTGAATCCGGTTTCGTGAAAAAAATGTGGAACTTCCAAGTATGATTCCTCAGCAGCACGTAATTTGCAGCATTGTATGTCTTAAATTAACATGCAAACCATAAATAAAATTATGGTTTTTTGTTGTTTCGCTGTTTTTGAGACAGACCCAGGTCGTTGAAATGAGAGACAGAAGATGAAAAACACCTGCGAGGAAAGTGAAGATGACGAGTTTGTTGAGTTGGTGATCAACAGGTGGAGGTGGAACAATTACGTGTATGAGTATGTATATATTTAGAGAGAGACGTAAAGATATATGTTGCATTATGAAAAAAATAAATAAAGAAGACATTCCCAATGTGAAAGAAACAATAAAGCAAAGCCAAACTAAGATAAAGAAGAAACAAACCACATGAAAATGAAAAATAAGAGGAGAGGCTTCAATAACAAAGGCTTCAACAGAGAGATGATTTTTTATTATTTCTTTGTATTTTGCTTTTTAAAAGAGCCCACAGTTTTGTGAAAAGGGACATGAGACAGGAGGCAGGAGCTGCGATGGTGAGCTGGATAGACGGAGCTGGAGACAGAGGGGAACTCAGTGGGAGGTTGTGGAGAGGCTGGGGGCAGGCTCCAGGCAGAGGAGAGGGCAGGGAAGGATTCATGGCCCAGGATCAACAAAAGCACACTCAATAAAACCCCAGCGGACACCAGGGAGAAAAACCTAATATGCCTTCAACACATGCAAGCGCTCATTTACAAATGTTTACAACCTTTAAGGAACGAAAAAGGTGATTTGATGCTGTTCAATATCAACCCTGTAACAACCAAATAGCGAACTGGGGATAAACCTGAGACGGGGGGGGCATAGACAGCAGACATTCGCTTATTGTTTGGTCTTTTATACGATTGGTTTTTGACTGCTTTTCCAGCCAAACTTTGGAGAAAACACAAACAATTAACACAATATACATACAGAAATTTGTGGAACATCCCCAAACACTTAAACACAGAAGAATAAGTTTTAAAGATGGTGCAGTTTTTCTTTATCGCCCATGCAGGCTCCGTATTTTCATTCAAGTGAGCACGATGCTTTATATAAAGTAGCTTAAACTTGGTTTTGACCTCAGAGCAGCAGGTTAAATGCTGTCTCTATGTTTCTAAATGCTCTAATATCACCACGACTTTAAATTTACTTTATAAACATCATCAGCACACTTAAACTCGTAGATCTCCGATATCAGAAGTGTGGTTTCAAAAGATTCTGATGGAGGATGTCATGAATATTCCTGCTTCTAATTCTTTTCTTGTCTCCTAATGCATTCATAACAATAATTTTAAGATGGTTTATTTATTATTTAGTTCATATGTGTGCAGTTGCATCTATGAATCCCAAATAACGGGACCGTATGACCTCACCACAGTGTAATTATTGATTTTTTAATTTATAAGTGATTCATGAATATGGATTGGAAGAAAAGGGCGAAGACAAAAAAAAAGAAGGTTTTCGACAGAATACACACAGAAGTGATGAGTCTGACTTCATCGCTTCCCTAAACTGAGAGGATGGAGGTCTGTGAATGTGGCGAGGCGCTGCAGCAGCTGAAAAGCTCCGGTGAGGACTGAGGGCTTCGTGTAGTGGTTACCGGCTCACTGAAGCTTCTGACCCAGCGACCACCAGCCTCTCAAAAGTAACTCAAGCCAAAAGTGAACATAAGAGGCTCTTTCTTCCAGCCCTGTTAGAGCCCGCATCCATAAAAAGCTCTGCTGGTTCAACTCAGTCTAAAGATGGCTGATTCCTCCAAGCATCTCCAGCCAAAACTATTAAAACTCTTCAGAAAAATCCACACAAGAAGTCCCTGTCTTGAAAACTGTTTTATAACCAGTAATGAGGCCTTGTGCAGCGGGAAGAATCGGGTTTTTAATCGCTTTAGAGAATGCGCTCATTTCAGGTCCGTCTTTTCCGAGTTGCCCGAACAGACCAAGAATATTTTGAGGGAAAACTTTGTCGTGTTTCTCGGGGAATGAAAATTTCAAAAGGGCTGTTGCTCTCCGATCCCTGCAGGTCCATTAGTGGCCCCATAGCCCACCACGACGGCGGAGAAAAACCTGTGTCAAAAGTCTGTTTTCCAACGGAGCCTCATCAGCATATTTGAATAATACATAGTGCTTATAAGCATATTAAATGGAATGTGGCCACGCGTCATTTGAAGGCAGAGATTAGACCTTCCCAGTTAATTATAAAGATGTCAAATGTCAACGGGTGAACCCCCGCCCCGAGGTCACCCCCTTTAGTTTGGTGATTATATGCACAAACTATAGATAAAGTGTCATCATACAGGCTATTAAGGTGCTGCGGCTTAAAGAGAGGCTTCCCCTCGCCTTTATTACTATGCAGAATCTGTCAGGGGAAGGAAAACGAGACCACGCACTCTTAATGGTTTCTCAAACAGCAACGACGCTCGGCCTCGTATTTCCCTCACATACTTTGAAACAAAGATTAATAGGGAGGCTCCAATGATGTTAACTTGCTAAATTAGCTGGCTTAGACCTTTAAGTTTTCTAAAATCTTTTGCAATAACACACCCTTGCCTGAGACAATAGCGCGCGTGTGTGTGTGTGAGAGAGAGAGAGAGAGAGAGAGAGAGAGAGAGAGAGAGAGAGAGAGAGAGAGAGAGAGAGAGAGAGAGAGAGAGAGAGAGAGAGAGAGAGAGAGAGAGAGAGAGAGAGAGAGAGAGAGAGAGAGAGAGAGAGAGAGAGAGAGAGAGAGAGAGAGAGGTTGTTTTGGTCATTACTGTACCATTAAGGCCCAATCAGCTCTCCAGGGCAGCCTTGTGGAAAGCAGCGCGGGCCGGAGAGAGCACCTTGGGTTCACCTTGACAGGACCGCCAGTCAAACGAGGCAGCCCTCTCTGTGTTCCTGTCAATCCGACTCCCCCTCTGAAGTTCATTTAAAGGGAGGAGCAGCGGCTCACTAGCTCCTAACAGGTAAGAAGGGCCCATATTATCAGCCCTCAGAGAGAGCAGGGCAGAAGTCTGATGTGCTCTTTCAACTGTACTAAACTGTCTGTACTTAGCTCAGCTCACTGACTGACTAGACACACACTTATTCTCACACACACACACACACACACACACACACACACACACACACACACACATATATACAGCAGCAGCAGCAGCTCTGTAGGATGATTGGAAAACAGCGAGAAAGAGAAAGAGCCGAAAGTGAAGGAGAACAATCGCAGAGATGAGAGGAACTGATTTGCATGGGGAAATGGAGATGTAAAGAAACAAAAAGATTAAGGGTACGAGAATAAGGATGAGATTAAATCTAGGAGAGCCTGGCTGGTGTGTGAGTGTGCGAGATAGAAAGGAGGGAGGGAGGGTGAGGATGAGCAGGAGAAGGGGGAGCCGGGTGAGAAAAACAAGAGACAGAATGGTATATTTTCGATGGAAGGTATATTGCAATCCACTTTTCTGATTTTAGGAGTACACTGGGGGGCTATAGGAGTTTGTTTTGGTTTGGGGGAGCTGACACAACATCCACAGTTTCCACCGTCAGGCATTCCCCACCATACGCACACACTCAGACACACCGACACACACCCTACATGGGGCTCCAGCCCAGCCCTTCCAGCTTCCTCAATATTTCATGGGATGAGCCCATGCTGACTAACTCAAGGCCATGCAAGCAAGGCTCCCTAACCGACCAAAGCGCTCACAATCTGCTGAGGTTCCCGGTTGCCAATATCCACGATCATGGAAACAATAACATTTAGGTGCACTTCCCAGGAATCAGACAAGTGAGACAAAGAAGAACACATCCAAGACGACTGCCGACCATGCAAATGATCATGTGTTTCTGACTGTCTGAAAAGCACAGAAGGAGGTGAAGATGTTGTCTGGTTTTTATTGTGATAAAAAGCCCAACAATTTTGTGCGTTTTAGAATTTTGGAGCCTAAACGCAATTACAAGTTGGCTGATCCTCGATAGCATCCCATGGGTCTCAAAGTGGGGAAAGTTCTCGAGCCTGAACTAGTTTTTGGATGATTGCATGCAGTTACCTCATGCAAGGTTCTTCCACTTTTTGGGTTGAGTGTTTTTTTGTTTTTCTTTTGCCGTCTCCATTTTAGCCTGCTGGTGTTCCTCAAAAATCCCGTCAGACAGCTTTCTGTCCAGAAACATGTGAAATAAAAACCCGTAACTGATCATATGCTCCATTGGATTATTTAACACGCTCAAACAAAAGGCTCTAACCTGGAGGAACTGGAGTTTATCCAGTTTATGCACTCAGCAAATCGCAGAAATTTCTTTCACACACAAAGGATACAGCTGATCATATTTTGTTACTGTCAAAAACACCCTAAAACAGATCACAACTAGCAGTGCAATGGTGTTTAAAAAATTAGATTTTAAAAACAGGTGGAGGATAGACACTGTCTATGTATTTTTAAAAGGCTAAATAATTTCCCAATGAAGCTGGGTTTGAATACTTTTTTAGCAAAAGTCACTTTCAACTGTGGACTGGTGCAGTATACACAGATCAGTCACAGCATTAGAAACAATATAATCATGATGCTAGAATAGGTCAGAGTATTCCTACCATGGTGTTTGGTACTGGGATGTAGGCAGTGGATTCTTTAGTTCTTGTGGGTCGTTCGGCGTATTCTGGCGCAGCTCATAGTTCGTGACCAGGTTGGGATTAGGGCTGGACCCGAATATCCGAATATTTGTTCGCTACGGCACTATCCGAATTAATTTTGGTATCCTGCCGACTCTGACGTTACGCTTCACTGCGTTGCATAAACACAAGACAAGACACAAGATGCTGAAGCCTCCACTGTTGGGGGAATTCAGTTTAACTGAAGACAAAACGAAGGCAAAATTTGGACCGTTACTCGGCGGAACGAATATTCGGATATTCGTCTTTAATAGGGCCCGAATATTCGGAGGCCAGAAACCACTATTCGGGCCAGCCCTAGTTGGGATCTATGGAGTTTGAACTCTTCGAGATGTTCCTCAAGCAGCTATTAAGATGTGATGGTTTGCATTGTTCTGCTGGGGGATGTTGGGCGAGTATGGGTGGAATTATGTTGAGGTAGGTGGTATGTGTAGAAATAACATGTACATTAACATCAGTGTCAGATGTTTCCTAGCAGAACCTGCAGTTATCACAGATAATTTTCAATCCATTACATGAATTTCACTTTGATTTTGCAGAAAAACTAAAGTGATTTCCACATACCCTTCATCATGGGACAGTGTCTTACCTAATTGCACCACTCGCATATCATGTTTAACTGAGTGAAGTTTAAAGTTTAATAGCTCCAATGTGCAGCGGTCAAGTTAGAAATAAGCGGCTGCACTAAGAGTGTAATGAGTCGTAAAAAAATAGATTAATGCCCAGGATCAACAATTTTCTACCAGCATTACTTCTATGAATCATTTGTAGTAACTTGACTTAAGTCGGTGACATTTTGTGCAGAGCAAGCGTTAAATGATAAGTCAAACATCCTCTTTTATGGAAGCCCACATAGCACCCGGTGAAGAAACCGGATTAACAAAGAAGACGTAATAACCGTCGTGGTACCCATCATCTTTGCATGGGTTTCAGGATTTGTTGTGGCACATGTCCACAGGGGAATTTTTTTCTTACTGCATCTGAATATAACCCGCTTGGTGGCGTGGTACTTGGGGCCGCTAGGTGGTCACTTGACAGCGCAGTAGCTTCAGTCCAGTAGAAGCATCAGGCCAACATGGCGACTCTGTTGCAAACTTTTTCTTTCATTTCGAAAACAATTCAGCGAAAAGTATTTCTGAAAGCATTTAGTGCAAGAAACAAACTGTGCAGTTGCTGGATCTGTTCTCATTTTAGTTAAACAACAGCTAGTTTAGACATTTGACACTTTCATGCCTCATTTGCATGAAGCAGAAATCAAACTGCTGTATGCAAATGAGCTGTGGGTAACTCTGGGGCACTGCAACGCTACCACCATGCAATTTGGTGCATTTTACATAGACAATGAATGGGTCACGAGAAACCGATGGATCCTTTAAGCTAGCTAATGCAAAGAAGCCTGGCTATGTTAACCTCGTTCTATAGTTTAATGCTGTCGCTGATGGCTCTATATGGAAGTAACTCAAAGCAAACTACAGTCATGGAAATATGAGCCAGTCCAACAACAGAAATCAGTGATGAAATTCTGAAACAGTTTGAGGAATGAGCTGCTAGATCCAGCTTTATCAGAGAGAACTCATTAGAACGATCAGCTGAGTAAGTTCATGCTGTCAGTAAGAAAACTACAACCGGACAACAGATGTGTTTTGTTGAACCCCATCTGGATGTCCAGCAGGTAAAGGTGTCAGTTTATCGCCTCAACAAGACACTGGAAGACAGAGAGCATAAAGATCATTGCGGTTGTTTGTAAATTCCATGAAAAACGTGAAACTGTTTACAGTTTTTTGGCCTGATCTTTGTTTTTGAGTCTGTTCAGCGTGAATATCGAACCATCAAACGCTCCAATTTTCGCCACTCTGCCTTGTTTTGTCTGGATTTTCTTCAAGCCGAGTGTCATTGGAGAGTAAACTATGTGTATGCTTTCAGTCCTTTGTATTTTTTTCCCTTCGCCTCCCTTTTCTCTCTCGCCGGATGTGTGCGAGAGAGCCAATGCTCGCCTGTGTGTGTGTGTGTGTGTGTGTGTGTTTGCAAACGAACGTGTGCAGGCTTTGTTTTTCTTTTGAACATCCCTTTGATGTTGCTGTTTATTTATTTATTTCTCTGCCTGCAAAGGCCTTTTCTCGGCGGTTAGGGCTACAGCGGATTGGGCGCGCGTTGCTCTGAGTGCCATCCATCAGCGAGGAGCCTCTCTGACGGATGAACCGGTGACCTCGGCTCCCTATAGCACATCAGCTTGAAGCTGGAGCTGCGCTGGGGGATTTTTGTTTTTAAGGAGACGTAGTGTAACCAGGAGGCCCTCTGCTTCATCACCACCCTGTCTGGCTGAGTATCAGTGTGCGTCACATGTAAAACAACTATTTCATCTCTGGCCAGGAGGCATCGCTTTACTTTGGTTTCTCAATGATAATGGAGCACTTTTCTGTACTTTTTGTGGCTGATTTGATACCTGTGTTTGCTACGCTCCCGCTGAATGAAAGACACGAAAATCTCTCTGTTAAGTCAGCACTACAAAACTTGAGCAGAGATTACACTTTCAAATCTGGAAAACGGGTTCGCTTTTCGATTCTGGGTCAATTTTTTTCCATAGATTTGGCAGCTACACTGACATGTTATCTTCATAGGTGTCATGACGAAGCACTAAATCGAGTATTAAACAGGATTTTAGTGGAATTTGGACAATGGCCACAAAGAGAAAAACTACGACTAAAGAGAGAACAAAACCAGAGACACAAACAACTACAAAAATGTATAAACATTTGTTGTTAGATCAGAGGTCTTTTGACCTCAAACAGTAGAATTAATCGACAGTTAAGAATTTAATCAATTCATTGAATCAAGACTCTTCTTTAGTAGCTTGAAGACCCCATTCAAAATTAAACTTGCTTTGTGTCGTTTAAAACATGCTAAATTCTTGTCATTTCTTTACATAATAATAACATCTGGGCTACCCAAGAGTAAGATAAGTGACTACATGTCTTTTAAAATAAAGTGGTTGAAAGCTCCTTAACATTTTGTGTTATGTATAAAATCATTTGAACTCTTACACCTGGTAGTTCTTTCATGTCAAAGAAAGAACTGACACCTTAAATTGGGAAAATGTAAAAAGGAATACAAGTCTGTCTGTAATGACTGTCTAAGGGTGCACACTTGATACATAAATTAAGATCTTAAGTTTACTGAAATCAGCTAATTTTATATTTAAGAACTCATGACATTCAGCCTGATTTTAAATGCAGATGTGAAACTTGTGTTTCTAAGTTGAACAAACCTGAAGTGTTCTACATTTCAGCAGCTGTGGCTTATTGTGTATTGTCAGGTAAGGGGTTCAGACACACTCAAAATACTTCCAGATGCATTGGTTCTTTCAATTTTGCAACAATTTCTTTGGAATATGAAAGGCTTACTCTTCAAATATTATTTTACCATTGTTGTATTATGAAAATAATTTATGTAATTTTGTGTAACTTCACTGTGAAAGTCGCTGAATCTGTCCATGGTGCTGAAACAACCTTACAAAGTGACCAGTATGTTTTTGTGAGTCTAATATCTAATGGTTTATTTATGGTGAGAAGAACACTTCAGTCCCTAAAAATGATGGTGGTCGTTGTAAAATTTAATTTTATTAAAACAGCAGTTTGATTTTAGGTTAAAGAAATTTTAATTTCCAAGCCTGATTGGATGGTCTTGCAAATAAATTACCAGCAGACTTTACTTGAACTCAGAAGCTATGGATTGCATAAAAAAAGATTAAAAGCTGTGTATTTTAGGCTTTAGCTGACTTTCTCCTCTAAGTTCAGATGAATTCCTCTTTCTATGTTGATTTCTTGTTCTTTGAAGCAAATCTTTCAGACCATGGCCTCCAGGTTCATGTTCAGCTTGTCTTTGTCCACATGTCTGGCACTCCTTGGATGGGGCCTCCTCTGGTGGGTAGCCATCATCCATCAGTCGGTATGTCTCAACCTGTGGAGTTAAACCTCTGACAGACACCTACTGAGACATCCTGACAGCTGAAATAAACCCGGGCCTCTGTGTCCTTTTGTCTCTGCTTACTCACACAACTGAGTAGACAGACACATCCGTTGTTGTTAAAGACCCCGTTGTACACAAATTGAATTTTCCCAAACATGTTGCTGTATACTTTTTAACTTACTTATTTACATTTGTATCATCATTTTCTGGGCGCAAAAATAAACCTGGAGAGTGTTTATGCCCTTTTCGCTTTACACAAGCTGAAACTACAAGGATGAACGCCACGTACTGCAAGTGTCAGACCGAGGATGCACAATGCACATTCGATAAGGCCGGTAGACGTCTACGCAGCTATGGAATTCAAAATTGTTCAGCGCTATACTCACCAGGTAAAGTACGCACTCTTTACAGCAACCTACTTATCATGAGATCCCAGAAACTTGAACTCACATTCCTGCTGGAGCGGTGCATTATCAGTGGCTGCTACCATTTTGATGCCTTCTAAGCTTTCCCTTTTCTGAATTCCAGTGGCCCCTTGTACCTGGCAGATACAAGACAGACCGAGAATGCTGCGTGTTTCGTCAGTACTTCATGTTCTGTCAGAATAAAGAAGAAAAAAACTTGTTGAATTCACAGAAGTTTTGATAAACACAACAGACGAAGTCCAAGATTTCTGTGATACCTGAAGAAGGTTCTGAAATTCTGAAGAGACACAAACAGTAACAATATTGTTTAGAAGCTTGGTTATGGCAGGCACTGATGGTAAATGATGAGTTTTTATTGACTAAATTAAACTAGGGCCTGGAATTTAACAGAAAACAGCCGCTTTCTGAATAATCATAAATGACCTCATCCAGGACAGTCTGGGACTTAATATTCATGGTGTCAAAATTCTGACAAAAAATAGATCAAAAATACCATCTGCAGCCATAAAGATGCTTATTTCTCCAAGTTCACTACTAATATCCAAGAAAACACACAGCTAAACACTTAAACAGAAGAGAAAACAAGAGGAAATGGTCACATTATTACCTGAACTGTTGTAGTAAAGATCCATCAGAGATTATAGGCCATCCTTCTGGACCGGCGTTGACCTTTTGTACTGTGCACACAGTTTTACTGCCCTGTAAGCTACTACACAGTAAAATATTATGACATTTTACGTGCACATACTTTCAGTTTTACCTCCAACTAAAGTGGTTCAGACATTATAGCTAGACTTTTGCTTGTTCACAGCCGCTTTAATTGTCTGACTACTCTTGTTTCTTGCCCTGTTGGACTTAGATTTAATGATGTTCTGTGTTTCCGGATCTCAGCAGATACTTTGATGAGTCCAGTTTATTGTAACTAATAAGAATAGTGTCCAAATTTTTAAAGAAAGTCAGATCCAAAGTTACAATAAATTGGATGTAAGAAAGTCCATTTTATGAGTCCCGCTATTATAGTCAGCATTTTTAGGTTACAAAAGCTGAGTCGTCCTCTTGGGTTTTCTACATTGTAATACAATTTCAGATAACACAGTGCCTTTCCACTGTGACCAAAGTGAGATTCAAAAAAGCTGCATCTCAGTGGTGTCCAATCTAATGAACTCTTCAGTGAAATTGGCAAAGTTTTAAACACATCATCTTTACAGTGAAGAATCAGGCTTCAGATTGAATTTTGGTTGCAAACATTTTGCTCCGTTCAAATATATCCAACGATGTTTATATAGCACTAAACAGGTTAACAGGTTTTGCACCAATGTGACTTACAAAGACAAACACAGACTATGTATGAATTTGGACGAGTCTTCCAAAAAAGAAGAGGAACCTGGATTGAACCCTGCAGAGCTCCACATTATTTAAAGTTGTGGAGGATGAGCTGCTAATATAGGGAGATATCTATTTAAAGGTCTGAAAAGATTCAATCAAGGATGGACTCGAAATGCCAACTTACATTGTCAAGCTGTCCAGGATGATCATGTGGTCGACAGTGTCAAAGGTGCAATGAGATGTAGAAGGATTAAGAAGAAGAATTTACCAGCATCCACAGCATCAAGTAGGTCATTTCTCACTCTTAGAAAAGCCGTCTCTGTGCTGTGATGTTCATGAAACCCTGATTGAAAACTATCAAAAAATATTGTAGTTGGAAAAGGACAGAATCTGATATGAAACAACTTTTTTTTTCTGAAACCTTGAGGAATTTAAAGTGGACGAATCAGGAGCTAACTATGGAGGTTATGATGTGAAGCAGGATCAGGAGTTATTAGTGCTCTTGTGGAAGAAATCTGTCAATTCACCAGCTGGGTGGAGGATCTAAAACAAGAGAATGTAAAATCTACATATAAAATAATCATCAAAGGAAGCAGGACAGCAAGTAAAATTTTTATATAATTTCCAGCAACACCAGTACTTTGCATGATCAAGAGGTGTGGCTCCTATTAATGGAATAATATCTGTATTTAACCAACTCTCTATGACAAAAAAAACATATCCTACTGGAGGAAACAATATCCAGGCATATAAAATGTTAAAGGGTTCACTGTAGCTGCCACAGACAATATAAAGCAGCGCGAGTATGCTATCTGACAGCACGTTCAACATAATGAACACCACTGTGTAGACGTCTGTTCTGCACCAACAAGAACCCAAGGCCACAGCATAATCACAGTGCACTACACATCATTGGAGATAAGTGTCTTCAGCTACTGACCTCCCCGAATTCTTCATGGATTGGCAGATACTCACAACAAAAAGTTCTTAGTTACACTATCTTCCACTTTTACTTACTTTTCCATGCCATTGTCCCACGTCTGAGAATGACGAGCACTTGAAAAAGCATTTTCACTTTGAAAGAGTGCCCCAATTCTGAACGTCCATCGAAAGGCACTAGAGGTGTGCAACTATAAGATCGCTCCCTTTTCTAAACTGCTTGTCCTTCAACTGCTGCCATCAGCTCAAATACAAGAAGATTTTATTTCAATGGGTGCAAACAGAGGCTGGGCTGAATAAGCAGCTTGCATTATTCAAGCCATGAAGGAGATTTTTTTTTTTTGGTCCATTGGCATCATTTCTTTGGGCTGTACATTTTAAAAAAAAATAGTGCTTTTGCATTGACCAGAGTGCTATTCTGCCACTCCACTAACAGCGATGAATGCCCCTGCCACACCCTCTCCGAGCCCTCGACAAAACCTCCAGATAAATCCGAGATTAAAGATTTATAAGCTATAGATTATGCAAATAATTTTGATGATTTATACAGACTTTAAAATGTTTTCCCAGCAGGAGATATAAAGCTTCCTGCTGAATTAGAATTCAACAGGCAGGAAACAGCTAAATAAAATGGAATTTCTCCAGAGACAACAACAGAGAGTGTCTTTTTGTCTGCAGAAGGGTGTTGATTTTTTGTTTTGTTTTGTTCTTGTATTGCTTCAGTCTGGTTTCACAACATGTAAGGAACGAAAGATAAATCCTAAATAAACTCATGTGGTTTCAAAGTCTGGCCAAATATTTGATCAGTCTTTGGATCATTCCTGAAATCTTTATCGCTGACAGATAATGTGGCATTTAAAAATCAGTGTTTTAACACAAAGAGTGAGTGGATGTTGCTTTATGTGGCCTGGATTGAAAGTCAAATTCAAAGCTTTCTATTAAACCTTTAAGTCATTTTTCAGCACTGTTTTACACCAATTCTTCACTGAGACTTACCATAATTATCTCAGCTTTGTGCTTGCAGCCTGTTGCATTGTGCTTGTGATATCAGACGGTGTAGCTGTACCCGAGGAAAAATGATTGCTGTCAATCTTTTCGTAAACGAAACGTCTACAAAAGCTGAGGTTTTTCTCCTCAGTGAAGCTTCGATAAAGTCAAACTGCCACACTTGGCTTCATATGGATGTGGTCAGCTTACAGTCTGCCTTTATCTATGCAAACACACCAAGCTGCTGCTTTTGGGATATCAATGCTGGTTGACATTTGTTTTACTCACAATTGGGAAAAAATGCAACCACAGTCTTCTGTTGTTTCGTACCAACTCTGACATGACACAATGGGACTGCGACGAAGCACAAAGTCCTGACGACCAAACTGCTGGGTGTCGTGCAGAATCTGCCTGGCGAAGGTCTCTGGACATTTCTTTGCTCCCTCTCTGGAGGGGGGAGTGTGTGAATTCAGCATTTTGATCCCAGAGAGTAATCGAGCGTCTCCTTGTTTGGAGAACCGCTGAGGGATTGAAGCGCGATCAATCACCCCTCTCTGGACTGTCCGGCCGTTTTACATGTGGCTGAGTCCAAGTTAGTCGACGGTGGGAACAATGGAAGGAGGGGGGGAAAAAAAAAAGACTGAAAAGTTTTCAGAGCACTCACGGCAAGCTGGTGTTTGAGGTCGGTTTATGATTTTCTCATCACACCAAAGTGGCATGACATTCACTTTCACTTAAAAGAATATTTATTGTATGCGAACCTTCAAAAAAACCAAAACAGAAAACACTCTGTCTTTCATGTGATTTACAAGCTGTTTAGATTGGGTTTGCACAAGTAAGTTTATTCAAATCACTCCACGGAAAATAAGATGATTTTAAGTAGCATTGTCCCATGTATTGTTCTCAGTTGGGTCAACCTTTGTGGTTCACTTTAACAAGCATGCCAACAGAATAATTAATATGTTTTGACCCCCTCCTACGCCTGGTCAAAGGAAGTCCTATGGGCCAAAAGTGTTGTTGGCCTGTTTAGCATAAAATGAGTGCATTAATACCCGGAGACTCAATTATTTTACAAATAGTTTGGTTGACACTGCAGGTTACGAGAAGCTGCCGACTTTGAAGACCTTTAGCTAGAGGCAACGCTGGTTTTGGTGCTAATTATGGAGAACAGTATGGCGTGGATTACTTGAAATTATGTGTTTCATTCAGAAACACTTTTTAAACTGTGTTTGCTATAACTTATAACCAACAAATGGAACGTGTTGTATGTAAATCCATTGGCTTCATGCATTTTGTATCTTGATTTTTTAAATTATGAATCAAAAAGAAGCAATTCAAGCCCATATAACAGTAATGGTGCTATATTTGACACGTCTGTGTTTTTTTATCGTGTAGTTTTAATTTAGCTTCTTAAAAATCTTTCATTCTTGCACATGACACAGTGTTATGATTGCAGTGATTTTTGTTCAATCCCACCGCTCTGTCAGCTCCTCACTCTTGCCTCGTAGATCCAGACGATTCTCTTTACCCATAATCCCCCCGCTGACTCCTTCCCCTTTCTCTCACCTGATTAGAATTTCTGCCGTGGCCTCTGGGATTGGATGATTTCAACATATTTTATTTAACTGCTTTTGTAAGCCCTAATATTCAGCAGCTGTGATCTATGGCTGAATTACAATTTTCAGGGTCAAGGAGGGACTTGGCTGTGGAAAAGGGGCGGGTACAACTGCTGCACTGGTGGGGGGAGACTGTCGAAGTGTGTGTGTGTGTGTGTGTGTGTGTGTGTGTGTGTGTGTGTGTGTGTGTGTGTGTGTGTATGTATCGGCAGATTTTTTTGGGGGGGGCAGGAAGGTGGGGGTGTTAGAAAAAGGAAAAAACAGAGAGAAAAAGGGAAGGAAAAATCTCACGAGTTGTCTTTAAAAATGAATGAGAAAATGGGTAATCCCAGAGTCACAGCATGAAAAGAGGGAAAATCAATATGGCCTCTCAGTTCACTTGGGCCCTCACAAGTCCTTGAGATGAACAAAAAGTTGTGCATTTTGTTGCCACATCCATACGTCTCAATAGAGAGGTGTGTGTTTGTGTGTAAAGCTAAGCGAGGGGAGTGAGTGTGTGTGTGAGTGTGTGTCTGCGGTAAAGTTGTGTGTGTTTTAGGAGATGCAGCTTTGTGTCTGCAAGGATGTTTGTGTTGGAGGTGTTTTGGGGAAAGCTTGCTTTATAATTGGCAGCTTGATGGAATCTTGTGAGTAAATGGGACTTGAGTAAACTATACTGGTCCAACATATCAACCAGTCAAAGGGGCTTGAGAGTCTGACTTGCTTGTTTAATGTCCGCCTTTAAGTGAGAAACAGGTGAGGCCAAACCTGGATTCTTTCATGAACCAAGACATCATACAGGTTGTGTAACCTTTGGACTCTGGATTCGATTGACCCCAGTCACCAGCCTGCAACAGGCCCCCCTCACAAGAATCCAATCTCACTTCCTGGCCTACGTGGAGAAAACTGGCCGGAGAGATCTGGGATTGGATACCTTCTCATGAATGTTTAATTGCCACCAACCATCTGAGGCGGAGGTAGCATCGAGGGGGAAGCAGCTAACAGGCTGACGGGGGTGTTGGAGGGGATGCCCTTTTTACTCCCAGACAATGCAAACACACATTTCATTCTCCTTCTTATCGAGGCGCTTTTCCATCCCATTGAATGTCTCGGAGCGGAGGCTGCTTCATAGAAAACACATTCTCAATACATCCATCCACCCGTCTATCCATCCATCCATCCATCCCCCACTCTACCACCCTTCTTCTCTGTGCTCTCCTGCTAAGCGATGCCCACCCCCCCTCCCCAGTTCATTAGCGAGCTCCTCAGTAGCCTGTCATGGCGGATGTGCTCCATCAAAGCTGATCGACTCCCCGTTTTTCCAGAAAGATGTCGCGGGTTATCACCGCACGCTCAGATCTCCGGCTACGGGAGGAGCGTGACTGGCAGGCCGTCTTTTGAAGACAGTGATTCCTCCACTGATGCCTCCCAGTTGGAAATTTAGAATCGTGTCTAAGACACCGTATGCAAAGTAAATTACTGTACAGGGGCGAGCCCAACTAAACCCTCCTTTCTCAGAACATCCAGGCCACTCAGTGCCTCCCAGGCAACCTGGCTCCTTTTGCACTCGTTCCTCCCTTTTCCCCTTCTGTCTTCTTTCTCTTTGTATCATTTGTCTTTTAAAACTAACAGCAGCAGAGGAGAAACTGTACGAGACAAAAGCAGAGCGATTGCAGAATTTAGTCTTTCCTTTTGCCTGAGTGCAAAAGAAATCGATTGCTCCTAGGTGATCGAAAAGTCACGTCTTTAACAACTACTTGGATGAACTGTAAAACTATCTGCACACAGTTAGTCACATTTAGGAATTTAACTAAAGGGCATGCAAACACTGACAAAGAGAATTCCTTCTCCAGCTCCATTTTCCTCGTCTCCTCATTATTATGCAAATGACATGGCTGGTTACAACTATATGTCTTTGTAGTGGTAAAGTGTTCATTACAGTTCAAAGGTTGTGGCAGTATTCTAGGGGGACAGAGATGGAGGCTACGATGGAGATAAAGGGGAGTGAAGGAGGAAAGAGGTGGGGAGGGGGATGCCGAGTGCTTCAGCCTGGCTCAGCCTAACTGTGACCTGCTGGCTCTGTGTTTCTGTTGTCTCCATGGCAAAACATTTTAGACAGTCTCCAACACAAGGCTCCATCAAAATCAGAAAAATCTCCTGGTTTCATCTTCTTTTCCCGAGGAGCCACAGAGACAGGTACCCCATCTAGTGTTTGTGTTCAGTCCAAGTTATGACACAGCATCCTGGAGATTCAGAACTGCTTTAATCACAGATGTCAAACAACACGGACACTGACAGAGGTCACAAAAGTTGGGAGCAGCTTAGAGTCTGATTGGTCAAACAGGATGACCTGAAAAACTCTGGTCTGATGGGAAACATGAGTCATATGGACACGACAGATGGACTCGAACAGATATTTGTGCATACGGACGATTCAGCATCACCTCTTACACCAAGCTCTCCATCCCAACAACACGGGGGGGCCACATCGTAGCAACGCACAAGCACACAAACATCCACGCATGTATGGCTGCAGCCCCTGTGACTTCCTCCAATAATGGGGGCCATTGTCATTTCATTGTGAGCACAAACACCAATAAAACGGTTGACAGCGCTGATGGGGCGAAAAAGAAACGCCAGATAAAGGGGCTGATGAGAGAAAGAAAGCCATTCTGCTGGGACTGGTGGCGTGTACAAATGGAGAACATGGCTCCTCTTCTAACAGCCGTACACTGGAGCGTGTGTGTGTGTGTTTTTATGGCGGCGCGTCCACCATACGTGTGCCAGTGTGTATGCACTTTTTGTGCGTTTGCTGAATCAAACAGAAGAATATTCATTGTAGTTCTCAAACAGAGCCATTGTGTTGTTTAGTTTCCTGTTGTTGCAGGGCCTCTTAATACATACAGTGCGTGTGCGTGTGTGTGTGTGTGTGTGTGTGTGTGTGTGTGTGTGTGTGTGTGTGTGTGTGTGTGTGTGTGTGGTGGGTGACAGCATCATGGACACTCCTGAAGATGAAGCACCCACCCTCCCGTTGTGATCCCACCACTGGCGCTGTTTATCCTGTTTAAGGCCCGCCCTACGCTGGGGGACAGACAGCTCAAACGAGGCTTGTCACAATCCCTTGTCGTCTTAAATGGCTGACAAACATCAGGGCTTTTTGTAATGGTGGTGCATCACAGAGGTTCCTTGTTGAGGAACCTTCCTTTTAGAACTTTTATGTAAACCTTGTAGAAAGGGCCGGGGAGAATAACTGCTGAAGCACGGGCACAAGGGGATGCCGGTGATGCAGACTGACGCAAGACGGTGGCGCAAAAGATCACTCCGTTTCCACTGACAAAAATAAGAGACCATATGATCGCTTACTGCGTGGATCTAAATGTGATTCAGGTGTTTCAGCTCTCACAGGACAGAAGGGCTTGAAGACGTGTGCAGAAAAACGAACAGGGACACCCAAAGACTCGATCTCATCTCTGGCAAACAGGAGAAGGCAGGGAGAGCTTCAAAATCACTTTTCAGACATCAAATAATTAATTGCCCTTCCCTCTTGCTCGCCCCCCCCCCCATTTCCTCTCTCCCGGCGTCTGTATGGAAGACGCGGCTCCAGTCACTTAAGGAGGGTTAACACCCGTCTAAATTAAATATTAAAAGGTGTCTGTACCTGCTGCTATTGTTGCCCCTTGGAATAAGATATAACCTATTTTTGACAAGTTTTCATCCTCAGCCTTCTGCGGTGAGACGCTTGTCGAAAACCAAATCAGTGGATGGAGGGAGAGGAGGAGGTGGTGGTGATGGTGGGGTGGGGGGGCACTGATGAATAATCTAGTTCATATTCCAATGACACCCGCTGCTCAGAGGGAGAGAAAGAAAGAAAAGGGATGGAGAGAGTCAGAGATGCGCAGGTGGAGAAAGAAGAGATGGAGGCGGACAGAGGAGGGGAAGATAAAAGCTGGGGGAGAAAGAGAGAGGGATGAGCAAAGGAGAAAAAGAGGGGGGAAAAGGGGGAGGATGGGAGAGAGAGGAGAGAGATGATAGCCAACGTCTGCCAAGGTATCACATGACAGTGCTCCTGTTTAAATAATAAAACAGAACGGGGGGCTCTAAACAAATCGTTATCTCCCCACCTCCATGCATCCTGCCTTCCCTCTGTCCCTCCCTCCCTTTCCCCGCTTTTAAAAACTTGTTTTAATGCCATTTCTTAATGAACATAATAGCTCGGCACTAATAATGAAAAGAAAATAAAAACATCTAAAAACGCGGAGGGGCCCCCGAGTTGTCGCCGGCGCTCAATTATTTCCTTGTCAAGTGGGTCTGTTTTTAATGAGGCCCTGTGGGACTGACGTCTGTCAGTCAGCCCTGACTTTTTGACACCATTACAACTTCAAATAGAAGCCGCCGCCACGCTGCCTTCCACCGCTCACTCGCTAGCTACCGCTCCGCTCATCTGACAGGCTGGGAGGGAGGGAGGCAGCGGAGGGGAGGACAGGGAGGAGGAGAAAAGGTGGCAGGAGAGGTAGAGAGAGAGAGAGGCGGGGGGGAGGAAGCACGAGGGATGGGGAGGGAGGCAGAGATGGAGGGAGGACGAGAAGAGAGCACATCAGCATGTAGGTAGGCTGCACAAACACACACACGGTGGACTTTGGGTGAAAACACAACCGCCAAGGGTCATTACCAGATGAGGTTTGTCAAACTGCCAGGGATTTCACCCCCTCTGCGCTTTCTCATTCACTTCCTTCCCCTTTTTTTTTTTCATTATTCCTCGACTTTAATGATAACTCTTGGTGGGTCGGCCCCGCATGGGACGGTCAGAGGCGCACGATTTTGTCGGCCATTAATTTGAGGCTTTGAAGCGAGCAACGGCGGCCTGTGAAATGGTGGCCGATAGGGGAGGCGGCTTTGGGGTGTGTGGGGGGGGGCTGGGGCTCCCCGGCATCTTCGAAAATGAAGACTGCGGCCCTGAAACAGAATAACAAATGTCCTCGCTGGGAACCACCAAGTCGACCGCAAGAGACGCACTCCAAGACTCCGCTGTGTTTGTTTGTAGCTTCACCTTCATGCATTTCAACTTCTGAAAATTCTCCAAATGTGCTCTTAAATTTTGATTTTTTTTTCTCCAAACCCCCCCTGAAGAATGGCTTTCCCATGAAGAATTAAACAGCAAGTAAACTCAATTTTCAAACACCTTGCAAACGTATCACATCATCAGTCGGCGTACAGATAAACACAGAAACAAGGGCTGCATCGCAAATCCTCAGAAGTTGACACAGAAAATATAGAACAAAAAAGTACAAGTTCTAAAACAAGTTAGATCCATTTATAGAAGGAGGGAAAAAACTGTAAGATGCAAAACTAGAGACATTTCAGTTGGTCCTGGTGTGCAGTCAGCGAACACCCCAAATCAAGAAAAAAATACAACAATGCGATTAATGTTAATTCTGAATACGTTTTAACACCATGAAATATACTGTACAGTTCTATCACAGGAAGTTTAATCGAAAAAATCTGCATTTATAAATAAATAGCAACAGTATCACTTGTATTGAGAGCAAAAACACTATACATGATGTCCATTTAAATGTTAGTACATACTGTATGATGACTAGAATGTTCTACAAGAGGAGCTAAGAGTTGGAAGGTGTAAATGTAAGAAATATGGAGATTAAAGACGTTTGTAATGTTGGAAGAAACTTTTCTTTCTCTATTTATGTGCTGCGTTCGCAAAGGTTGAGATCAGTTCACTTTTGTACTAAAAAAGTCATAAAAGAACAAATTTTATTTCATATTTTTCAATCTCCAAGCGTATTTGAAATGCTTATTTCCGAAAGCAGCAGCCGCAAACAAACCGCTTCCTCTAAATAAAACAAACTTTCACCTTGATTAAATGAACAGGAAGCTGAATTGACCTCAACCTTTGCATGTGCATCCTTACTTTTCAAGGCAGCGTCAACTTGTCTATTTCGGGCTCTGCTGAGGCTTTTAAAGCAGGAGCGTGAACAGCATATCTTATCTGAAGGCACTGTCCTCTGTGCTGCGTAGGGGCTACATGAAGAACAGCTGAATCATTTACTTACAGAAGCGCGTTACAGTATGTGTGTCTGCCGGTGGTGTCGGTGACAGAGTGGGCGCCCGATCCATGACTGTTACTCATGAGTGTGCAAACATACATACATGTGCACAACTTCAGTCTCTTCCCGTCTTTCATGCATGCGCACACACACCCTGAATCAAACATTGTAAAAAAAAAAAAAAAAAAAAAAAGACCCAGGTCGTGGTCACCTGGGGACAGGATGGGCTGCAGAACCACACGGAGGGCGACACCATGAAGAAAAATATCGTAAAAACTATCTTTTGTCCCTGGAGATGTAAGAAAGAGCCTGACAGGGAACTAAACTGAAAGGAGGAGAGGAAAAAGAAAGAAAAAGGGAAAGAGGAAGGGAAGCGCAAAGTGGGGGGGAAAGTAAAAAGACACAGCAAACATGAAAGGAGAGAGAAATGGAAAAAAAAGCTCCCTGTCAGGCTTTGGAAACAGTGATTCATGGGGACCATTTGTCCTAATTACAGCAGAACAACGCTTTTGTCGCTATTAATCACGCGTGTGTGTGTTTGTATTTGTGTCGGGGAGGAGGGGGAGGACGAGGGAGGGAGTGAGCGGCTATGTGTGTACAGGGGAGATCAGTGGCCTCGCAGATTGAAATAGATGGCCAGGATGATGGTGAGGAGGATGATGGCTCCGAGGATGAAGACCAGGATGCGGTTCTGGATGATCCTGCAGAGAGAGAGAGAGAGAGAGGGGGAAAAAAAAAAAGAGAAAGAGACGATACAGATCAGGGAAGGTTCACAGAGGTCACGCAGATTCTACAGAGAAAAGTAAAACAGTCACATGTTTATGTGCAAACTAAATGACCATCCGTCAACTGCAGGCTTATCGTGTTTAATAGTCACCATGAGGTTTGAAAGCTGTGGTATTTATCGGTATACAGTCACCAGCACGGGAGAGGAAAACGCACACCGTTTCCAAATCTGCAACACTTTTCTATAAAGCCGCTCTCTAAAATGTCTAATTTTTCCCTGATTTGCTCGCACACTGATTTGTAGGCGCCGTAAAAATGTCACACTGATCTGTGTACACGTATAAATATACAAAACGCTTCTAAACAGGCATGACACACAACGACACGCACACACACACACATAGCAGACAGCCTCTAAAACTTTATTTGCACAATAAAGTGGAAAAAGTGGCTCAGTAGTTTCCTGGAGGTAATAAAAATCGCTGAATTACTGATGGAATTCGCCATAAAACGACTCACTCTTTTGCACATTTAAAATTTCCCACTGTGACCGAAGTAAACTTGACAGGGGGGGGGGGGCTTTGAAGCAAAAAAAAAAAAAATAAAATGGAAACGCAAGGCCTGAGAGAAGGAGAAGGTGCTGGTTGTGCATCTGGAAAGTAAGTAAGCTATCTCGTGTGTGTGTGTCCCAAAAATTCTCCAGAGTTTGTGATACCACACAAAAACACACACACACACATACACATTCCAAACCCTCCGCTGCTCCTGACAAATGAGAG
Organism: Acanthochromis polyacanthus; assembly: GCF_021347895.1. Classification (NCBI taxonomy): domain Eukaryota; kingdom Metazoa; phylum Chordata; class Actinopteri; family Pomacentridae; genus Acanthochromis; species Acanthochromis polyacanthus. The sequence continues at coordinate 9,799,000 of NC_067131.1, read as the reverse complement.
AATTATCACATTTGCTGACATGTGGAGGGGTGGAGGAGAGGCCGAGCAGGGAGGGGGGCACTGTCCACTTCTCTAAGCAGGAGATGAATAGCCCATGCCGTGGCCATTTATCACTGGGGAGGGGGAGCCGGCTGCCTGCTCAGTCACCCCGCTACCCTCTAAAGTCCGAGCACCAGTCGCCTCCTCCAGTCCACCAGCTCGGACTCGCAACTCAGTTCAAAAGCCGAGGCAGAAGGGACGACAAAAACACAACACCGCACAGCCTAGTCGTGTATCACAGAAGAGCTTTTTATGCTTACATCTTCTTTTATGTGTGCTCTTTGCACAGAAGTGGGTGTTTTTTTTTTATCTACTTTTGCACAGCTTCTTTGCACAAAAGGACTCTTGAGCCACACACAACACATTTTAACCACAGCTGTACATGGACTCCGTTATAAAGTAAAATCTCCAACATGAACTTCTTTTCGGTTTTAAGACACTCGAGTGGATAAAACCGGAGAGCTCACTGCAGCTACCGTTTGTAAGCAGCACTGCTTTACATCCTTGAATAAATGCATACATTATTGTGACACATTCACACTCTGTACTGTAAACCAACAGCACAAGCAGCTATGTAAATATGGTAAATTTTTACATCCTGCTCATACAAGTCCTGTCTTAAACCACAAAAAATCCCCAGCAAGACACTATTAAAAATAAATTATCATACTGCATTTGTCATATGGCCTCTACATTCCTGTGCTACGGTATGAGCAGAATCGCTATTAGAGATGCGACGATAGGCCAACCTGCTTCTGGTGTTTGGATGAGGCTGAGATGATTGGCTGAAGCCAGCTGGGGAGGAGATCCCACTGAAACACTAATCAGAGCATGCTTAGCAAGGCCACGTCTCCCCCTATTAATTGACATTCATTATTTACAGTGATTATTTATCCCAGCCAAATACCCAGAGGAGGTGCTTGTGTGTGTGTGTGTGTGTGTGTGTGTGTGTGTGTGTGTGTGTGAGTGACTGAGTGTGTGTTGGAAGAAGCCAGCTCGCTTTGTGTTGTTTGTTCATTTTTCAGCTGGGGAAAAGAGGGGAGGGGGGCTAGAAATTAACAGGAAGTTAGTTTTAGCCTCGTGGATGAGGAGCCGAGGAGGTGGTGGTGGTGGTGGAGGTGGAGGGGGGAGAGTTCAACTCTAAAATCTGCATTTATTAAAGGACTCTGATTTGGTAGCAAACAACACAGAATAACTTCAAACGCGCAAATGTTCAAAGCAGTAAGGAATATGACAGTGCTGCGGTTTAAGAACTTTTTTCCTCTGGGGACACATATTTTAAAAAAAATCTGTATTTTGACCTAAACTGATTCTATTTACACCAATCTAACAAAACGTGTCTTCAAGTGCAATATGAAGCAGCTAATCTTATCTGTGGCGACTCGAACACCGAAGCAGGAGACGGATACAGACTGAGCAGTGGCCAGCTGCTGAAGCAACTGATGTCTGCAGAGTGATTTAAGGTTAAAATCCAGCTTTGCCACAGTGCGTTTAATATTTGCAGCTGTGTGTCTGACAGTGACAAAACGGCAAAGCTGAACCAGTGATCATAACCTCACACATCTCTACTATAATGCTCGCAATAATTCAAGTGCAGTGAGAAGGTCCTGTGAAGTTTATGAGCCAAGAGTCACCTTTGACCAGAGGACACTCACACACGTAGAGACGTCTGTTTGCCATCTTTGTGAGGACATTTATTGACACAACGCATTCCCTAGCCCTTACTTAAAGTTGGGTGACATAGTACTATAATTTCTTTTTCAGACATGAGAATTATGATTTAAAAGAAACGTATTTTTCCATTTTAAGTTAATCACTTTAGCTATTTATGAAGCTACACAGGTAATAATACTAATGTCAAAGCAATGGAAAACACACGATAATATAAAGTACACATGCAAATAAATAAGGATAAAGGAATGATTTCATTTTAATACATATAAAATAAGCAAAGCAAGTAACAACAGGAGCAGCACAGAGGGTGATCAGGTGAATTCACTGCACCGTAGGGGGATTAGGGTTCAGAGTGGCCCACCTGGATCAAATATCACTAATTAAGGGTGTCCTGACATAAAGTCCATCAGCTCTCAGAGCAACCTGCAGAGACTACGTAGCTTAGATGCAGGTGGCAGGGGACATAAAAGTGTTTCCCAACCACAAAGTCTATCTCACAAGGGCGAATGTAGGTCTTCACAAACCACAGCCTCGACCAGGACGGTGAGGACCAGGAGGCCTTATTACTGGTGAGTTCTGAATAGAAGTCACGAGGGAATGACGGAGGGACAAACGCTTTTATTATCACAACAGGCTGCTTATGAACCAGTGAAGGAGCACAGTTGAAGTTTGTTCGTGGAACTAAACTTTTCCTGTATTTTCATGGCAGTTTGAATCAAATGCATTTAAGCAAAAATGATTGAACATTCTATCAAACCGTTTTCTTACAGTAGTAATGAGGTGTCTTTTGCCCAGCCTTACAACAAGAAGCCAACCCTTACCCCACTGCTGACCTACAACGAACTCTAGCCTTATCCTATAACCAAATCAAAATCAACACACTAATAGCTGTGAATTATGAATAATTTTTACATTTTAAAAACCTGTGCAATATTGGTCAGAAACTGTATATTTTTGGCTTTTTTTTGTATTTTTTTCTGTTGATATATCTTATAAATTTGCACCATCCACTTTGCTGCTGTAACAATGCAAGTTTCCCCATAGTGGGATTAATAAAAGCTTATCGTGAAGGCTTTTTGTAAGTAAATAGTCTGCACTTAAGAGCATATTATCCAGATTCTTCATAGCACTTCTCATTAAAATATTTAGTTTTCTGTGCAGTGGCCTGTTACTTCAATGAAGAGTTGAACCACCAACCTCACAGCTAGTGGGCAATGCACTCTACTGTCTGAGCCATGGTTGCCCCAAGTCTTAACCCTGAAACAGGCGTTTGAAGGGGCGTGAGAAAGTGAGAACCCACCAAAATGTCGTCACTTTTCCAAAATATCCTAAAACCAACACTAGTCCTCATAAGGATAGATTGAAAATTACACACACATGCAGCTGCAGCCAGACAGACTGGGAGGAGTTAGTTTAGGGGGGTACCGCCATAATTCACTTGACCGATGTTGAAATCCAGACTAAAAAATAGTGTCTGTGACACTGTAAAGAGCCACAGTGTTTCCCATCAAAATATGAGCAGCGTGATATAAAAGTCATCCCACTTTTTTAAGCAACAGAGAGGTAAGAAGGCTGAAAAATGCCTACTTATGTTGCATTATACCCTGGAAGGGAAATTATTCTGCATTAGAGTCATGATCACATAAAGTGATCCAATTCAACACCTGCTGAATACTCGCTAATCTTCCACTGAAGCTTTTTCAGTCACTCAACTACTGGTGTCTGTAAAAAGAGAAGAAGATCCCAGAGGACGGATTGTTTTCATAATCCTCTGGAAAACTCATCTGCATAGTGTGACTTGCAGATTTAATCTATAGATTTGTGTTCTGTATCCCGCAAAGCACTTCACTGTAAGCTCACGAGTCAAATGAGCTGCTGTAGTAAAAAGTCAGTTTTGGTTCTGTTCAAATTTATCAGCAGCTAAAATAACACCTGCCCCACATATACACAACACCTGCCCCTCCAACCCCACCCCACCCCAAAAAAAGAAAGAAAAAAATCCCCAAAAATTGGGAGGTAGGAGAGTGAAGAACATGGTTTTCCTCCGCTGTATGGTTGATCCCGTCCTGACACGTGGCCAGACAGAACAGAACTTATCAAACCGGATCCATCCTCCATTTTTGACACTTGACATAGAGGTGGGGGGTGAAGAGTGTGTGTCTGTGTGTGTGTGTGGAGGGGTGAGGTTGAGGATGTGTGAGTGATGCACAGAGTACAAGAGTGTGCATGCTGACCCACATGTACACACTCCTGCACACACTGAGTTTGAGGAGGCTTACCTTCACTCGCTCCCTACTATGATACGATGATCCCCAAGTATTTTCTGTCTCTAAGCTCCAACCAGTGGAAAAAAAAATCCTTTCACATGAAGACAGACCAACAGTAACTGTAACTGAACTGTCAGCCAATAAGAGCACATAGTACTGGCTATTCGATTGGCTCCTGATGCTCCTTCATCGCAGGCAGCCAGTCAGCTATCACCTTACTAGGCCGGAAATACACAGATATACAGCAGTAATGTAAAAGACACAGGGAGGAAGAGAGAGAGTGGAGATGATGAGCGTAAAGGACAGCAAAAAGGTAAAGCAGGCAGGAAGGTCGGAAACGGACAATAAAGCGGCTGAAAGTGAAAAATAAGAGAGAAAGAGAGAGGTGGTGAGAAAAAGAGAGGAAGAGGGAGAGAAAGGTCCATTTACCCGGGGAGGCAAAGCTGGAGGAGAGGCTCCTCGGAGACAGATGAAAATAATGAGGACTTTTCTGTCAGGAAAGATTTACAAAATCGTACCAGTGTTATTAAAATTTAAAATCTCCCATTTTTTTTCCTTTTTCTCCCTTCCCACCCTCTTCCTCCCTCCCTCTCTTCCTTCCCCTGTTTTTTTCCCTCCTCTTCCAGCAGCACAGCCTTATTACCAGCTCTAATGAGCACCGGGATACACCTCAGCTGTGTGTGTTGTGTGCGTCTGTGTGTGCATGTGTGTTGGGGTCCAGGTCCCCAGTGCCAGTTCCATCAACACCCCAGATTCCCCAGTTCTCTAAATGACACACACACACATGCACGCACACACACCAGTGTGGGCACACTGATGCACACATGCAGCTTTTGAAGGCTCTCAGAGGTGGCTGGACAAGCACACACAAATACACACACCTTTCAGACAGACAGATAACACCCCCTACCCCAAAACAAAAACAGTCTCAGCGAGACAGACATAAGCAGATAGGCCCAACCCACCTTAAAACACACACACACACACACACACACACACACACACACACACACACACACACACACACACACACACACACACACACACACACACACACTCCACTAAGAGCAAACTTAGCTGCAGAGTTACATCTCTCAGGCCCTCCCCGATCCCTCCTCTTTCCACAAGTAGACCAATAAAATAAAAATCAATGGCTGTCTGAGCCATTCTGCCTCTCCTCCTTCCAAACCCTGGGAATATACAGCACGGGAGAGGAGGAGGGGAGGGGATAGAGGGGGTGAGGGAGGGAAGGAGGGAGGAGGGGAGGGAAGGATCAATGTGTTCACAAATGGTTTGAGTGATGGACATGGAGGTGGAACGCTGGTGGGGGTAACTCCTAAGTAATGCCTCGACTTGTTATCACAAACTAATACGAATAAATGTTTCATTGTAGAGGCTCGTGCTCGCTCATACACACACACTGCTTTTGGTGTAGGGCTCACACACACACAAAGCGGCCAGGTAACACACACATGACAAAACAAAAGGGTGAGATGGACCTGCAATCAATCCAGTTTGAGCAGAGAAAGGTGAGAACCGTGCAACGTTTCAATCAGGTGAATGAAATGAGGAAGAACGAGGCAGAGCGGCTGGATCGGGTTCATGTTGCCGAGCAGAGATAATGACTTGACCTGTTTGTTGGAGAGATCCGATCCCACCACGTATGTTCAGCCTATTGGCCCCAAGGGGCTGTTCAAGATAAATGATGATTTTTGAAACATGCGTGCACACACACAGCTGGCGTAGGCCTTTAATTGAAACGGTTTACTGTAATTATTTAAACAAGACCCCAACATTGTGCAATTCCCAAAAGAAAAACAATATTTAAGAACTCGCCCACACCTTAACACTCACACGCTCACTGAGCAGCAAAGATGGAGGCAATTAGTTCATTATACTGTGAAGATAAAAACTGAGATCATGTTTTCCTGTCACGTTTGTATAACATAAAGGCGCAATCTGTGATTTAATTAGAAAGAAAAATGGAAAAGTGGAGCTTGATAGGCTTATATTTATATTTGTTTATTGGAGATTAATATTTGATTCATCTACTGATCATTTCCTTTATGTATTAGTTGGTTTTGATTATAAAAAAAATTACTGCACATTTCTCAAATTGTTGTTTTAACAAAATAGAAAAGCAATTTCTGAATTTTACAATTTTCAATCTTACCTCTTGAATTTCTTAAGATGTTTTTGTTGAGATTATTGATCCCCAAAAGAGTCGCAGACCTTTCTTTGACCTTACTGAGAAAAAATATATATATATTTTTACACGTCTGAGAAATCTGACATAAAAGATGGACAGGTTTTTATTTGGAAGACGTGGTCAGAGCAAGGTATTTCATGTCAGCCTGATTCTCTCTCTTTTTCTCTCCCACTCCCTCTCTTTCTAACCAACTAGATGCAGGAGAACAGCACCGGGGCCCTACAAGTTCATCCATTTTTTATTTGGCGGCTAACAACGCTGGCCAGCAGCAGCCTAGGCTGGGACCCAGTTCTCTCCCGGAAAAAGTGGTGCAAGGAGGAAGACAGGGAGGGCAGGAGAAGACCAAGAGAGAAAGAGAGGGAGGTGGAGAGGAGTAAATTTAGTGTGGGAGGCGAGTGTGTATACATCCATGTATGTGAGTATGAGAGAGATGAAAAGAAGGATAGAGAGAGAGAGACAAAAAAGGAGATGGAGAGGGAAATGGAGAAGAGGCAGAGTAGGTGAAAGAGGAAGAGAGAATATATTGAAACTGTGTCTGGAATTTTTAAGAACTTTCTTTGCCGGCAGCAATTTCGCGTTGCTGCTGCAGCTTCTCCTCATCCCGGTGTGATGTACAGGTGGCTTTCTGAGCTCCAAACATATACAGATCATTCCCTCGCCTGGTTACCTGCCTGAACCTTTGGCCTCCTCTGTCTTCCCTCTCTATCTGTCCTCCTCCTCCCTCTATTTCGCTCCACCGCTGTGTCCTTTTTGTCCCCTCACTCATACATTCAGCTCCTCCATACGATTCTTACATATTGCTTATTTTCCCCCACTCGCCTTCTCTACTTTTTCCTCCTATTTTTTCCTTTTCTCAGACTTGCTGGAGGGGTGTGGTGATAGGAAGTATTTTTTTAAAACTATGTTTGCACTGTGTGTTTGTCAAGGCGCTGGTTTATAGTCAACAGGATGACGTCGACAGTCAGTATTTATAAACCGTCAGTGGATGCTACACAACCTTATTCAGAGCTGCTGTAATCAGTTCTGCTCCCGTATGCTTACTATTCTGGGTTGCTAGGTGCCTCACAAAGGAAATAAAAAAATAATAAAATGGTGTTTGTCTTTATTAGCTGATTGTCAGAACAGCAATTTTGGTTGTTCTTTGGAGCAGAAAGTAAAGAGCTGTACAGATAACTGAGCAAAAATGACCAATAAAACCAGAGTCCAACAGGTATTCTTTGAAAAAAGACTGTGGTGTTGTAATTGTAGTGATATTTTAGTAAATATTGAACACATGAGGGAGGGAACCCATTAAAAAAAAGTATGTAGGATTTGGTTATAAGAGCTAAACTTGAGTGGCATTGAACCCTTTTTGGAACCCTTGAGGTCATTGTCAAGTCTGCCTAGAATGGATAGAAAAAAACTACCGTAGATCCACTAGTTGTTTGGATAAACTAATGTGTGCTCCGTGTTTGTTGAGTGCTCACTGCTACTTAGAACAACCTATCTGCCAAAGGCCTTGAAAAACTATGTGCAAGTGTACCTAGGAGAATTGGTGCTGTTTAAAGGCATCAGTTATTGATTTGGCCTATTTTTTTTCCACTGTACTTTCTGCAAATAAAATCTATTCATGGCATTATTTCTGAAAGCGCCTCATCTCCCAGAAATGACAATTCAGCTACGTTCTCAATAAAAAGCTACGTATGTTTGTGACATATCACAAATACATTTCTATTAAACATATAGATGTTTGTATTTCCTGTATTGCTTTTCAACTATTGCTCCTTTTCAGACATTATATACAAGATGGGACTAAACTTATCACTTTGTTACTCTAGAAAATGGAGAGAAAGCTGTAAACATGTGATAAAAGGGTTGTGTATTAATTCAAAACATTATTTATTTTTTTAAAACCTAACCAACACGAGTGAAAATGAGACTAGTGTCTAAATAGAAATGGTCTCGCAATGGACACGAACTTCAGTCTCCAGGGTCGAAGTCCTTTCCTGCTCTTTACAAGTGGAAAAATTCCCTACAAAGTTTTACTGCCTAAGAAAGAGAAAATGTTACTTTCAAAATAACGTACGCATTTTAGTTGTACAGAAACAGGGCTGCATGAAAGTACCCTGACTGTAGAGAACTGCATGTCTGTACTTTAATTAAAAAGAATAACCATAACTGGGATATTATTTATCGACTACATCTAGTTTTGGGGATTATAAAACATATGAATGCAATATCCCTTCACCCTGATAACTGACATTCTGCACCATTTTTCCTTTCAGCTAAGATTTCCCAAAACACAAAATCCCCCTTGTATACACTCTGTGAGGGCCAGGGGCCAGCTGCAGATCCGATTACTGGCCCCGGTGAAAAAGGGCATAACATTAGCCATTAGAGCTGCAGGCCTCCAAATCTATGATGTCCATAAATTTTTATTGTTTGTTCAGTATTGAAATCTCATTAAAGCCCATAAATCACTCGTGCACCAGATCTCACTTTATTTTTTTTAACACAACCTTTCAAATGTGCTATGGCTGTATTTTTTTTTAAAAGATAGATACTATGAAGCAGATATCCACAGTTTGACACCGAACACCAACTCTATTGTTGCGAAATTTGACCTAAACTCTGCAAACTTACAAAATAGTTGACTGGTTGCAAGAGAAAAACAAGTTTCAATTCAGTTTTTTCTTCATTCATGGGGTGCTTTAAACTGGTTTTCACTCAAAATAAAACCACTCATCAGATAAATGCTTTAAACTATTTGGGCCTAAAAAAACCATCTGTTTAGGATTCCATGACAAAGAAGCTATGAGGATATTAGTGTTTATGTCTGAGACGTCTTTATTAACTGGCAAGGAAGATCCTCTGCATGCTGTTTGTTTGCCATTTTAAATCAACTCTCCAAATATTTGCTTCAAGTCCCGTGTGGTTTTAGCTTTGCATCCTGTGTGTATGCAGATACAGATGATGTTGCGATATTGCCCATCAGCATGCACGCAAAACAAACAAGTTGATGCACACACCCACACAAGCTGGCCCTTTCTTATAAAAATGTAACAAAAAGACTGCACTGGCCAAATCACAAGTATGATTTGCCTTTAAACATCATTATACATGTGACTTACATTTTCCTACACAGAACAATTACTCACATCATGGATATTTCTTGAAACTGTGTGTCTCCTCTTGTCTGGAGTCTTTATGCATAAAAATATGACAGAGCTGTGTTTATAAATAAGCTGCTAAATGTCTGAGAAGAATAGTGAAGTACTTTTAAAGCCATCAGAGACATGACAGCAACAGACTTCCAAAACTGGTGAGAAAACCTGAGCCCTATCCTCTCTCTGTAACTTTAGTTTGGTTTCAGTCTGCCACTGTTATTCAGGACAGGACTGTAAACGAAGCAGCTAAAAGGTATGACCTCTGTTGGAATCCTGAGGTTAAAGGTCACGTGCGAATGTCAGTGCGGACTGAATGCAGACCGGCCGAGCCTGGATTTCATGCCAGGGCCAGAGGTGAGCACGAAGCCACCTCTTTAACTTGACCTCGCGACCGTCAGGCTACTTATGCTCCTCGCTCCGTCCTGTAGGTATGATAGGCCTGATGCAGCAAAAGGTTAACAGTGTCACACTATACATGCGTGTGTGTAAAAGAACAATTTTGCACTAGCGTGTGCCTCAAGGCGGCGCTGAGTAAAACGTGTGAAAACTGCAGGAGCGCATCTGGCAATCTGGTGTGAAATAACACATAACAATTAAAGGTTATGTTACCAACAGGTCCGCCGTGTTTTTACAGATGACTTTATCCAGCAGGTAAGAAGAGGAGAGCAAAGAGAGAGGGCAGGAGAGTGGGGGAGAAAGAGAATGTAGGGGTATAATGTCATCCCACAACCCCCCATTTGACACTACAAGGGAGGCTTTAGTCAGTCTAAATAATCCATGCTGTTCCATTAAATTTGCAGACTAGCTTCTCTAGTCCCTGTGTCTAAGCTGAGAGAGGGTGGTACTGAGGTGGGAGACACAAGGAAAGGAAGTTAGGTAATTGGATCTGAATAAACTCATATAGGAGTCATTTACATTGAAGAAGTCACAGATTAAATCAAGAATTAGAAGTCCAGAATGGAGAACAGACATGTTTTTATTAAGAAACTGCAGAGCAAGTGTGAACAACTAGAATTTTGAGTGACACTGATTTGATCATGATCGCCTGCCCCAACACTAAATCTCCCCCTTTCTTTTGCACCCTTAGAAAAATAACCATTTGGAGTGTGCGAGGGAAGCCACCGGTGTGACGGGGATTGTTGCAGTAACAGCATTATTGACTTGTTTCTCCTGCTACATTTGCTTAGTGCTCTGGAGGCCCGATCAATAGACTCTGGGCTCTGAAGCTCTGCTAATCAGAGCTTGCAGCCACGAAGGGTCAGTCTTCTGCAAAAACTCAGAAAAAGAAAGCGTAAAGTGAAGAATCGCGAAAAAAAATGGGAAATGATAGGGGGCAACAGAAAGAGAAGAAAAAGAAGAACTTTGAGGGACCGATGACGACAGCCCGAGTTAATCGAAGAAGAATTCTCCTTCAAATTATTTCCTTCCTTCCACCATTAAGAGGTAAACTCATGTGGCATTCGCTCTCCATCTCAGCAACAGTGTGGGTGTGAGGCACCACAAGAGATGCAGATTGCTGCTTCACCTCTGCTTTCCTGTGAACCGCGGTTCAAAAGTCAAGGGGCATCTGGGTTGCTCTGGGACTTTCGGAAATAAAAGAGACAATCCATATTTGCAGCATCCACTTGTGAGATCTCATGAGGATGCACAGTGCTTGACATAGATATAGAAGGAGGGAGTTAATCTGAAGCATGTTAACATTATTATTCAGAAGGGAATTTGAAGGTAGGCCTTTTTAGAAAACAGTGTCAAATGTGCTTAATGACACAATAAAAAGCTCAGTCTTGGGGACATCAAAGGACTTTTATTTGCAAACCAAATATCGTCCAAAAGTAGCGCATGTGGTCATGCCGATTCCCCTGGTCAACAGAGGTCCCGATGCTGACCGTGAGCTGCGCATTAAGTCAAATAATCTCCATCTTGCAGTCTTACATTCTGCACATCACAAGCCCACTATGGAATGCTATGGGAAATTCATGGGGGAACTGTCCATCAAATATTAATGATCTAGTCGAGCGAAGTGGGTTTTCTTACTGTTTTTTTCCCCTGGTATCTATGGTCACTGCCACTCTCAGAGACTTCCCACAAGAAGCAAACCAAAGAGAAAAGGAGAGAAAAGAAAGAGGAAAAAAAGGGCAAAGAAGGGAGAGGAGAAGGCAAGAAGGGTGCATGGGTGTTCAATATTTTCTTTTGAGAGGCCAGAGTCTGGTTAGCTTCAGTGCAAGGAGAGTCTTGATACACAGGTCCCAAGGTGTAAACACAAACTTGTACGCCGTTTGTGTCATTGTTTTTCCTCTTTCTCACACTTCTTTTTGTTGTGTTGTCAGCTGTTGAAGAGGGATTCCTGTATCCAGTGACACAAATGTAAAGGCAAGGTGGTTTTTTACTGACATTGAGCTTTTTAGTTGCCTTCCTCCAGTCTTTGTAAAAAGCTGAGGGGAAGACATGACTGTAGGAATCGAACTGATGGCTGGATGTGAAAAAAATCCAATATTTCTGAGCAAAATATTAACTTCATGAGAAAAATAAATGCTTTTTCTTGAACAACCTTTGTGTCTCGTGGCTGTGGTTCATTGTAGAAGTTGCAAGTCAGACTGATAGCATGAATACAAACAACAAAAATACGAGAAATATCACAACAAAGCCTGAAACAAATGCTATCACGTCAATATTCAAAGCCTTATTAAAAACAACACTGTCATGGAAACATTGAATTTGCTCATCAATGGAGCCTTGTCTCTGTCTTTGCCACAACCCTCACAACACCCCCCTCCCTGAAATACCAACACCCACCATCACAGCAGAAGTGGAAATGCAGGGTCAGCAGCGTCCCCTCTGGCCTTGCTGACCAACAGATATTCTAATAATCACCTTCCTTCTGTACTGTCAGGCCTGCAACCAATGGATCCCTCCGTCCTGCCTTCGCCCTCTGTCTTTACTTATACTCGGGGCTTTATGGAGCGGCGCTGCTTCGATACATTAAAACTGCTGCCCCATGATCAAACGAGCAAATACCTCCCGGGTCAGCAAAGGGCTACCCCACGTCAGTTAACAATGCAGCATTTAAACATCAGTCGTATGCAAAGCGGCCGATACACAGGGGAGGAGATGGGCGGCAGGAGAAAGCAGAGAAGCAAGGCCTGGACTGGAGAGATAATGAGCGCAGGAGCACACAGGAGAACATCAACAGCTATTTAGCGGTACCGTGTCAGCTCCTACACAGCTTCATGATGAAAATATGAGATGTGAGGCTCCATCAACATCACAACAGCGATGACCTAATCATGGAGCACATATTTATTTTGAGCAAAATGCAGACTCAGTATTAATCTATTGGTTCTCGGATTTGATCAAAAAAAAATTCCATTTGCTTTGGAAATCACAACTTGCCGAAAAACTAGTTTCACCAATTCTGAGTGAAACACATACTCAAAATTGAGGAAAAATGCTGTCACACTATCCAAACACTTTACCTCCATCACAGATGCTGAAGCAGTTCTGATCAAGTTGCCTTCACTGGCTAATTAAATGAGGCAGGGAAGAATAACAGATTAGTGTCAGTTCTAGCAGATATTTATTTTACATCCATACAGCATGCTCTTGCGTGTCTATACATGGCCGTAAGGATGTAAGCCCACACACAAAACATACAAGCACAGGTCATGTTTACACATGAACTCATAGCACACACTCAAACCGATGTCTGTGGATGTATAGCCGGCATACAGTTGTCCTAATGGAAGCTAAAGGTCGAAAGAACCACTAATGTGTCTAAAAATGTGTGCTCTTACATTTTTGACAAGAGTAGCATGTACCTTTTTTAGTTTGAAGAACCCTTTAATCACGAACCTCAGGGTTGAGGAGGTGAAGAAGAGATTTTTTTTCTTTCCAGCTTATCCCTCTCTCCCTCTGCCTACTGCTTGGTTAACCGACTGACCTGCTGTCAAAGGAGCCTTTGTGAGTGCGCATTGGCGGAAGGCCAATCAGATCCTCTGCCTCGTCTGTCTCAGAGAGGAAAATGGCGCCCCTGGTATGCCATCAGCGGCAGAAATGTGCAGACAGTCTGACTGCTGAGGCAGGCTTGGCTTGCTGTGGCCCTTCCAAAACTATGCCGGAGGAATTACCTGTTTGGCCCACAGCCAGAGGGACTCGTTCTGCAGAGGCTGGTGGTTGTTTATCTATTTATTCACTTACACTTCGTGCACACGGGCACTTTAAAAAAACATTTCGGCTGCTTAACATCCACTTCCACAGGTTCTCCTTTGAACCACACAGGTACATGGGATAAAAGCCTGTTCAAGGACTTTAACACACAGCAGAAACAATCAGTTATATGACTAATGCTTCACATCTTTAAACAAAACCTGCACAGAAATTTTACTGAATAACTCCTAAGCTATATCATATCTCTTATATTCTTCTAACTACTGCAAAAAACATTTAATTCTCACCGATATGTATCTACTAATCACTCATCATTTTGGCAACAGTGAGTAGGACATAGAAAAACTATTTACTGAACATTTTCTATACTTTTTGCACTTTCAGCATTTCTGAATTTGTCTCTTTCTATATACATATACATATTCAGATTACAAATATAAATAAAACTCCTCATATGATAACTTACATGATATAGTAGTTGTGAATATGCTCCAACAAAATAAAAGGCAATAGGGAGTGTTATGTAGGGGTATATCTCGGGTGAGTCTGTGAGAACTTCTAACTGCAAAAATAAATCAGACACCGCGGCAAACACAAACACTACACAACAAGAATACAAGTTCTGACAAGCTGTGCTTTACACTAAACAGAAAGCAGAATTTGCTCACTGTACAATCCCTGTTCATTTCCAGTATGTAAAACCTGCCAAAGACAAATACGACTGCTCAACAAAGTGCCACTTGTGACACATCATCCGAGCAAGCAAATGTTCAAACTCCTGCTTCAGAAACAAACTTCTGACAGCGGGAGATGATGAAACAGAGCAGATCCCAAATTATTCTCGCGCTCCTCAGAATCTGCTAAAGCTGCTGCAGCCTGGAGCATGCCCCTCACCCTCCCCCTGATAGAAAGAGAGAAAGTAAGGAGAGGGCCAATGAAACTAGAGAAAAGAAGGTAGAAGAAGTGCAGATGTAGGAATGCTTTACTTTTTAACATTACTTGAGAGGGTTGCAGAGAAAACACGAGACCCCTCTGCTGTTTACCTGCTGTTGTAAGTATACTGTCAGCAGTGCTGTAAATAAGCACAAACCAGAAGTCCATCTCTCTTTAAAAGTTCATAAACACACACTTAAATGCACAGACGCAAACATCTCCGCGGGCACTGTGACATACTGTACGACCACATGTCAAATGACACACTCAGTAGGTCATAAACCTCCACATGTTTAGACCCAAACAGAAACACCATTCTTGGTAGCGCTCACGTGTATCTGCGAGCTCTGCGGGGGGAAACCGGGAGGACAGTGGAGACTTGCTCATTTCACACTGAGAGGTGAGCCAGGGAGCAGCAACAGAATCTCACCATAAAACATGGAGGGAGTGGAAAAAGAGGGGAGGAGGGAGGGAGACTATAGCGCATGGTATAGTAACCGCCACCTCTTCTGGATTCCAGCCCTTCTAGCCTTTCTCACAGTTATCCATTATCATAACCCCTGTCTCAATGGGCCAGTCTGACACATAAACCCCCTTCGTCTCACCTCGACTGGCCTCACGCTGACATGAGCAAAAGTGGGGAGAAGTGAGGAAAGCTGACGAATCAATCACAGAATTCTTCGTAGTTGACTTTTGCATTCCACTGAATAAATATTGGGATGTTTACGGTGCGAGAACTTGTTTGAATTAGTCTGAATTAGTTTAAATTGAATTAGTCCTGCCTTGACACTTCTTTTAGTTTCACTTTAAGTCATTAATCAGGTAGTCATTAGTCACCTGACAACTCAGAAGTGCAAGACCAAAAACTGCAACAAAAGCTCACATTGGCCAAAAAAATGTCTTGTTGGTTTTAAGCTGGCAGCTCGGATCTCTTCACATTTCGTACTTCAGAAGTCGGGGGCCTTTTTGAATTTAACCCTTTCAGCTCTGCAGCATTATCAAAGTCTCAGGTTCTCAGGAGGGGGTCCACACCTCAAACAGAGCCACTGTCAGGAGAAATAACCCTCACACCCCTCTCTCCTTCATTTGGGTTAAGCGCATCAACTCAAGCAGCCCACGCAAGGAGAGGCAGTTTAGCGAAAGGGGGAGGAAAAAAAGGAGAGGAGTGGGGGCTCAATGGGAGGGAAGGAGGAAGGAAAAAGAGTTGCCCCGACAGGAGAGTCAAAAAGAGAGAGAGTAGGGGGGGAAAGTTTTTAGCTAGACCATCACACACACATCACAGCACAACATACATCAAGTGGTAAATTAGGTAAGACTTTCAGATCTTTTTTTTTTCTGAAGAAAACGGGGTCATCAGATAGATCCACAGGGCTCTCATTTGTCAAGTGTTCCAGTGACTGTGCCATTCTGAATCTGAAGCGGATTTCACGGGTTATTCTATTCTCGTCTGCAGGCCACAGTGGTGTGTAAAATGAGAGGGAATGCTATGTTTTGGGAAATCTAATTTGAGGTCCGTGTTTGTTTTCCCTGCCTTATTTTGCAACCAGGAGGCTGGCTCCGAAGCAGCACAACTCTCTCTTTTCCCCTAGTTTCACAACAATGTCCAGCACCGGCATCCAACAAAAACCCTTATACACAACTGAGGCAAGGACAAGAAGCTGACACGGGTCTCTTTTGCTCTCCTCATCAGCGGTCTGTCTCTGTTTTGCCACAGAATTAAGCAGACGGTTAATTGGCAGGTTATCCACCGTGTCACTGGAACATATGCACGGATGCGTACATATAGATATATTTTTAAAAAAACACAAATATTAGCAGCCATCTTTTGGCAGCTAATTGCAACGTGCTCCCTGTGGGAGGAGAGAGGGGTCCTCTGTCGATAATTAATCCTTGTTTAAAAAAGTAAATGACATTCATTAGCAGGGAATCGAGCCAAGTGCCATTATTTACATGGCAATAATCTGGAGCATGCTGGTGGCACTCTTTTAATGTTACAGAAATAACTCTGGGACAGGGGACGAGTACAGTTGCTTTCCTCCCTTTTTTTCCGTGTCTTCACACCCAGGAACAATTAGGCCCAGGCGAACAGATGGGGACGCCTCTGAGTGAGAAAGCTCCTCTGAACGACTCTTCATCTCCTTCTTATCTCACTCCCTCATCCACATGCACTCAGGCATGTGCACACACAGGCTCTCCCTCACACACACACAACAGTTTTCACAGAGAAAAGGACAGTGGCTTTCAATATTGATGAAAAGCAAGGTTCCACACAGTTCTACATGGCAAATGTCACCTCTTTTCTGCCAAGACATCTGTGTTTTTCTCACCATGTTTCCTATTTATGAGTTAAGTTATTTGTTATAATGAGTTATCATTGGTTATTACTGGGGGGTTTGTAGACTAGAGCGCGCTTTGCATACGTTTGCCGACCAAACACAAAAGCTATATATATAAATATCACTGCTGAAGCTGGCATAATGATCAAAATGTTACATAATGGGCCATTTGTTGCACAACCCCGAGGTTTTCCACAATGGTACCAGTGTCTGCACAATGTACTGTTAGGGATGTACGCAGGAATGGAAAGCAGTGAATGCAGGGACAAAGAGCCAATACCGATCACAAAACCTTAACAACTGCATGTTTGTGTTTTAAAAATGAGAAAAGCCATAATGAGAGAGAGAGAGAGAGAGCGCGAGAGAGTGGTAGTCAGCAACTTTACTGCTGTATAATCAGCTTTGCCTTGTATGATTTAAAATATAATTCAGTTCACAGTTCAAAACATGCTGTATTATTTACTGCACTAAGTGTAAGTGTAAACATTAGAGTATAATTATACACACTACTTTTAATACGGACCCCAAGAAGACAAGTTATTGCCAAGAGTAACAACTAATGAAAATTTCTGATTCACTACTGCATGAACGCACTTTTTTATTGTCTGTAATTACTCTCTGTTTGTGACTATAAAGCATTTTGAGCATTTCTTCTACAAAAGCTGCTGTAAATAAATGGTTGTTTGAATAACTGATAATGAATTGGTAGAAATTTTTGGTGTCAAAGTCAACTCTGTGTCACTTTACAACACCTCGCCCCTCACTTAATCCCTTTTCAGGATCATTATCCCTGCTGACCTGAATCCTGACGGGGTTTCTCACTCACCTGTCCAATATCAGGCAGCAGGTCACCGCCATGAAAGCGAACACACCTGTTATTGTGCAACCTGTTACCCATCTTTGTCTCGCTAAGTACAATGATTAAGGTATCAGTCCTTGGGGAAGCTGGTGACAAAAACAGAGGAGATGGCATACACACAGCCTCACGGTTTCAGCGTGCCCTTAGCCTCCTCCGTGGACACAGGGGATAGTCCCTGAACCCTCTGGCCATGCTGTTAGACAGGGAGTGCTCCATCAGACAGTCTAGCCCTCTCCTTTACCCATAAGATTAGGTAACCTTGCCTTGTGTTTGCTGACACCAAGGTAGCAGCCCTGAGCCCCGTAGGGCCTCCTCCCTTCATCATATTCTGTTACATCTCCCCAACAATGGAGCCTGTCAAAAGGACAAACACTAATATCTCCTCATCTGCTGCTTCGTCTCACTGCTAAATCTAAATCCATCTCTAAACTTGTGAGATGCAAACAAACTAAACTATGCTTAAAACAGAGCACAGGGCAGGTTATTGCTCTTTCCATAACTACTGAATTAATGAATGGATAATGGCTCCCGTTCTGTAAATGTAATAGTTGTTTCCCAATTGTGACCAAACTTGAACTTAAGACTACTTGCCCTTTTTTCTCCCTTGATGCTGATCAAATGTCAGGCTGTTATTTTAGTTATTGGGAGGACTGAGACCTAGCCTGGCCTTTCACGAGCCAAAGGGAAACTTCCGAGAAATCCGATAAAATCCAGGGTGCGGGTCCTGCTAACTCGTGCATCCAGCTAGCCCCACTTCCACGACCTGCTTTCCTTCAGCCACTCTTCACCAACCCCCAATCGATCTGCTTATCTCCCGAGATCAAAGGTTTGCACCGCCGTTGTACATTTAGCCTCGGCTGGGTCCTCCCACATCATGTCTAAATATTAATGATAATAAAGTCTCACACCCATCCCTGTGTCAGGCAATTACAGCCAACATTGATCCTGGGCTCTCTGCTCCAATTAGAACTCACCGCTCGTAATGCGTCCTGGCACATCAAAGGATAACAGCCATTGATCCACTCCTGGATCTTAACGTTTACTGTTAGGAGAGAGGGAGGAGGATGTGGCGTGGCAGAGAGGGAAAGCAATATTCTGACTAGAGAAGAAGAGAGGAGCAGAGAAATCATTTTATCCAGCAAGTCAGGTAAAGGAAGTGCTGAAACTCAGAGGGTAAGGGAAGGCAGAGGGGGCTCAATAATAATGGATATTCTGAGAGTTTAGAAGGCAACTAGCATCCGGTACCCTGGAAAGACTCCTTCACAACAGTGCAGCTATGCTAAACACTGAAAGGTCTTCTCTGTTTTAGTCAAACACAGACTTCATCGCTTTAAATGACGAAATATGCGTGGAAAAAAGGCCATATTTATTAAACAAAGGTTTTCATAGTTTCTGTAGTTCAGACACCAAATCACCAAGAAACAAATGAAAAGTCAATTTATAAAAGGTTCAGCTCAGGGACAGTAAATCCTACACAGATGCCCATTAACCTGACTCTCGCAGGCAGACTTTTAGCATTATGCCTACTTCTAAATATCGATGACTGAACTACAACCAAACTTAATAAACAAGAATAAAAAAACTCTGGAAATTTCTGATCAGTCTTACACAATCTAAGTCTCAGTGGGAGTCAAGAAAAGCTCCAGTGAAACATGAGTTATCATGTCACCTCCCACATCTATATCTTTAGGCCAACTATCCTTGACAACTGACCTTTTCGAACATTGTAAAGTTGGAGGAAAGCAAAAATTTGAAATCACCGTACAGCATGAGGAATGGTACATTATAACGTTCTAACGTTCTACAGCAAAACATGCTGAGAGAGAGAAGCAGGGTAAAATACGACCCACTGAGTCAATAGACAGCAACACGTCACCATTAAACCGGGGACATTCCTTGCACAAATGAAGCTACACAATCCCACTGTTGACACCATTATTTGACAGGGCTTGTTGTTATGGCGTTTCTCCACTAGACTGATAGCTCTGATAGTCCTGGCCTCGGCCACGACCTCACAGCTGCCTTTGTCACTGAGCTGGAGGAAGGCTTGTCCATCGCTCTGGGCTACAATGATACTCTTCATGGTGCCATAATACACTGAAACACTGTGCAACTGGAATGCAACACAGCGGTTTGTATACCTACAATTAATTGACTAACTGTGGCTGGCTGCATGAGGCTAAGCTGAAATATGATGAGGAAGAAAGTTAAAGGAAAAAAAAAACAGAATGTGAAAGACAGGCACAACGTAACTGCACAAGTTTAATTATTAACAGTGTTGTAATAGCGCTGCCATCCGTCATGAATCTTGAAATGCATACTGAATGCCAATTAATACCTAGACAGGGAATGCGGACTGTGGTCTTGGCATGTTGAGGTTCATGAAAAGGCTATAGCAGCAGTCTGTTCTCATGTTTGCAGTATTATGCAGAGCTACACTAAAAATTTACCACAAAGTTCTCAACTGATAGCAACCACTTCTCTCATAAACCAGATGTTCCATCACAAACATATATATTTTTTCAAATGCTAAAAGTCAATTCACCCATTTTATTGTTCAGAAGTAATTTATCAAAATCATTCTCAGTAGTCTGTAAGCCCTTAACACCTTAACCTTTCTTTCCGTATTTGTTTGTGTATGATATTTTTCCCTCTTCTCGACCCACTGTCCTCTGGCTGTGGTAACCCTCACTATTATACGCTTTGCTAACATAGTGCTTTGCTTCAACTCTGTACCTCAGGGCTGCTACGATGTAATTAAAGATTGGTGAAATGAAACCAGTGTTTAGAAATGGTTTATGTCAAGTCTGTTCTCAAATGCTATACCACAGGGGAACTTTTAGATGGGTGTGCATCGACGTCTTGTTAAATAAAATAGAGTCTTGGCCCTACGACTCAGGAAAAACATCTAACCAACAGGGCCTCAATAGGAGCCAAGTCAAAGGACGAAAGCATGTGTACAATAATAATGCGACGGTAACGGTAGGAAAACATTTGTTGCTGGCTGGAATATCGGTCTCCTCACATGCGTGTGATACTCGGCGATGCGTACAGGTCAGCTGAGGAGAATGAGGGGATTGGCGGGCTCCACAAACAGGCTGGGAAAGTGACACCAGGATGCTAGGCCAAGACATCAATGTCCTCACAACTTCCCTTTAACAGTGAAGCAATGTTCGCCCTGGCGCCATCAGCATACGAGGTGGGGGTTAAAGTTTACACGATGGCTGACAGGATGTACGCTCGTGACCCAGCAAACACTTAGAAAATAAACAAAGTGGCTCTAAGTTTTCAAAGCCAATGGTTTTCAGGATTTAGAGGGATAGTTTAGAAAGAAATTAAGATATTTGTGTAGGGGGACCGTAAGGGGTTACGGCCTGTATCTATCAGGCTAAGATAGGGGCCATGTGCAGTTGTTCTGATGCTATATGCTGGTCTGAATTTTTTAAAGTGCCCTTCATACTCTAAAATGGTTTTGGACAATGTTACTTCTCTTGGATGTTTGACCTTCACAGTGTAGAGTTAGAAATGTGCAGACTTTTACATTAAAAGACTCTTTCAAATGTCCTCTGCTGAGAGTTTCTCTGACTTTAAGATAGTGCCTTATGTGATATTATTCCTGGAAGAATTTGTGATATCACAACCGGTTTTGAATCTAATCCTGGTCCAAAAGGCATCTTATACCAGTATAAAGTGGAATCTTTTTAAATTCTGAAATGAAAAACATTTGCATATTCATTGAATCTGAGGTTTTCAACGAAGGACGAGGCTTAGCGTTTATTTTAAGACTTTCTGACCAGGTATAGAGCTTTTTATTGGAAAATCAAATGAGATTAAAAGTATTAATCACAGCAGGGTATTTTTTATTCTGTTTTTGAATCAAGTGTAGAAGGTTTTTTAACAAATTCTACTTGCAGTATGTGTCCAAAGCATGTTGAAAATGTATTTTTGGCTGTACAGAGACACAAAAGCCAGGATTAAAGCAAGCTGCATATATAATCAAAAAAGCATTTTTATCACTTTCTGCTTATATTTTTTAGCTCAGTTTGGTGTATATAAATTTTGTAAATTTCAATTTTTGGGGTGTTGCCTGTAGCACAGGAAACAGTGCTCAAAAGACCGTAGAGAGTGGCTTGATGGGTCAGCATTTTTTATTTTCACACGCCCAAAAGAACTCTGGCAGATGCAAGATGGGCAACTGAACTTTTGGACTGTGGCAGAAAAGCGTATGTGTGTGTAAATAATATTACTTGTGTTACTTGTACACTAGAGGGGTATGCAGTAATAAAAAAAATAATAATAAAAGAAAAGTTGTCAGTTGTCTGGCTTGTGTTACTGTCCACAAAAAAAAAAAAGAAAAAAAAAGTTCTGGCTGCCAAAAGAAAGAATGAAAAAAAAAATGGATATTTGCTAACTTTTCGGTGTTATTCTGTGAGCAAGGCTGTTCATGCTGAGACAGATCACGATGAGATGATGTTGACCCTTGGGGTGCAAACTAAGATCGCTGTCGCCACAGAGACGTGAAGATTGTGGTGTGAGTGGGGAAGTCTTCTCTACAGCTGGCAGCAGGCCTGGCCTAGCACCAAGGTGCTCAGCCAACAGCTCCTCTCCGCTGTCACACCCCCCTCCTCCACCTCTTCCTCTACAGCCTCCTGGATGCCAGTCTGCCTGGCTGGTGTGGTCCAAACAAGACCCAGCCATCGGGCCAAAGGGGCAATGGAAACGCTGCCAGCTGGGCCAGCACTTCACGGCCGAGCACCACTCTCCAAACAAACAGTGCAATGGGCCAGAAGCCACGGGCAACATGGAACCTGTCATTACCAGCCGTGCATGGCTGGTTCACTCCCCAAAACCCAAGCCAGGCCAACGGCTTGAATGTGTACTGCACTTGACTCTCACAAATTTCTCAGCCAGGGTTTGTCATAAGAGAATCCCTTTATCAGAATTATGCTGGATCATCAGCATGTCTCTGTATATGTGACTACTTACTCCTCACAAATTATGTTGACTTTAAATTTTAGCACATTTTCAAACAATAACTTGGATAATTTTGAAGCCATGAATGACAAGTACAACTGTTTACATACAAGTGAAAAAACTTGAGAGTGGAAAGATGGTGCCTGCCAAACAGTCTCTTGGATTAACTGCATACCGTCTAATTATACAACCTCTAGAAAACTTCCGATGGTCCCCAGGCTAAAATTGGACACTTGGGCATCGGGCCTCTCTAGGGTTTTCTCCACTGATCAAGGTTCTACAGGCCATTGTGGCATAACTCTGTTTTGTCCTTACAATTTTGGCTACAACATATGATGCTTTGAGGCATCCATCATCAAAAAAGGCTGTTTCAACAACGCTAAATATGAATTTGTCTGGGAGGACTGGTACAACTCAAGGTCTAAGCATCGCTTTCACTGGAATGCACTGCTGAGACAAAGTCATTGAGGGAAAGATTAATGAACAAAACAACCTCTGTCACAAAGTGACTGTCTTGTACTCTACACCGACAGAATTATTTTTTCAGTGGATGTAGGGCCATAATTTGGTCATCTACCTCCACATAAAAACATACTAGACATCTTAGGGTCTACAGACTGCTGCTTCTCAATGCCTGAGTCACTGCAAAAACCTGTTAAAATAACTCTGTATTTGTGTCTGTCTTTAGTTTTTGTCACATTTTTGTCAGACATCTCACTCATTCTGTTGCAGCATTCATTTTTCAAGTAACATTGATGCCAAAGACGCAGCAAAGACACGTACTGGCTAACATACTAACTAAATGCATCAACCTAAACAGTCAGAGGTTCCTTCTGTTTAGTTGTACAAATGTTTTCTACAAAACTGGGTAAAGTACATGAGAAGAGTTAATATAATAATACATAAATAAAATATTAGAATTAAACAAGCTGTAATGGCATTTAATACATAACAGCCTATTGGCTGACCTATTACAAACTCTGAGAATGTTTTTCATTGTTTTAGGATTTTATTGTTCAGACGATATAATTTCTCGTAATTAATTTATCTTAAAGTTTAAAGTTAAGAAGACATGGCATATACTGGTAGATAATCAGAATTCATATACATCTATGTTTTTATATTCTCTTTCTGCCTCTATGATATTTTAAAAAACAACAATATTTTATCTATTACTAATTATGGTGTTAGTCTTTTTTTTTTTAAATTTCCTCTTTGTTAAGCACTGTAGCTTTTTTAAAAGCAAATCAATTGATTGTATGTTCATTTATATTATATATCTTAAGTATTGCAGCTGCATGATCCAATAATGTTTTTTCCTAGTTTAAAAATTACTGAGCACTCCTAAAGCTCTGCTGAATCTAGGAAGAGTGTAGTGAATCTTTGGATAACAGATAATAGCTGCAGACCTCTATTTCACTATCATCTGAATTACTTTCACAGCGCTTTCACTACAATTCTACTACAATCACAAAGCTAACATTGTCAAACTGACATTCAGTCTATTGGTCAAGACCGACCAATTAAACTGATGGCATCTTTTTTGGAATATCACTCATTTTCTAACAGGCAAACAAATCTGATGTGGCCCAACACTGCCCAACATCAACATTTGTGGTGATCTATTGCTTTTATAGTACCATAAAAACTGACAGAACACTGCAGAATGAAAAGGGATTGTAGAGTATTTCACTCTTTTAGGTAGTTATTTAAATGTAGTTCAGTGTAATGCTTCAAAAAGTGTAAAGGAATTTCACAATTTACTACGACTGACTATTGAAACCACTGAACATAAATGAAATGATGAGATGACTCGAGACTAAAAAGGCAAAATTTCTCTTTGCACTTTGTCATCTCTTCTTTAGTTGTATTTTTTTTCATCTGAGACGTTTGTATTCTGTCAGCAGCGAATCACACCAATTTTCACATGACAATAGGAATTGTGCAACAATAGCCGACTGCATTGTGAGATTGGATTTGGCAAATAAGATCTTTTCAAAGCCCTGTTTTCCACAGAACTTGTCAAAACTGTTGTGTTTTACACATCATGGAATGCCCTTCACAGCACACACTACCAAACCAAAGTTAGGGATCGGTCTGTCCTTTTGCATTCCAGCCTGTGGGATAGAAAAGTAAAATGCAACACAAATTCTATTTTTGTGTTTAATATAAAAGCACACAAGGTTAGACACTTTTCACTTCAAGAAGGGACCAATATTGAAGTATTTTGACGGGGGCTCCTGATGCCTACGAAAGCCTTGTCTTACGACCTTTTCACTTCTTAAAAAAAAAAAAAAAACTCGAAAACTGTGGTCTTGCTTTTATTGTTTTGCCCATCATGATAAAGGGGATCTTTTATGCCATCAACAACATGGCAACGTTGTACTCCCTTTGTTTCATTGCACCATCCTGGGGGGCTGTTAGGATGAGATACAGACATTCAGAGGCACAGTAAATGATTGATAGGTTAGAAGAAAATATTAAGAAGAAGAAAAAAAGAGTCAAAATTCAGCATTTGTAAATATTTCAAGCTCTTGCACCCTGTCAAAGAGAGATCTGAGAGGCAACAGCAGCAAAAACTACACTTAACCATCTATCCTCATGCAAAAAAAGAAACCCTAGACCACTGACTTATTTTGTTGGGATTAACACTGTTTGGAAAAACTACTTAGATATCTTTGTTAGGAATAAATCTACACCCGATAGCAATCTAGAACCTTAAGTCCCATTAGTTATAGTTTAACATTATACTATCAGCTGTAATAACATAAATCAGTGCAGGTCAAAACTGCATGAAGATAAAATCCTAAATATAAGAAACAAGAAATAAAATAGACAGTATTGAGACGGTGAGAGGAAGAAATTAATAAGAGCTGACCAAAACCAAAGGGAAGGTATATAAAGTGGAAATGTTTGGGCAGAAGCCACTTCATCCTGGCAAGTAATGCAGCCCGAGTGCAACTTGTCATAGCAAAGGGATCGTGCGTCCTGGCATGGCTCAAGGTGGAATAGTGAATTACAGGAACAAGTACATCGTAAACCTATAGGAAACAGAATAGCCCCTTTTCCTCTGTGACACAAAAACTGGCATCGAGTGATGTTGTGGCATTCCACAAGATTCCAGGAAGCTGTTGCAAGGTATGCCCAGAAGTATCCACAATGGCTTGCTGGGAGGGAACAGGAGTCAAAGAAGAGACAATGTGATAGGTTCTAATTGCTTCAAAATGTCCTGAAGAAGGCCCCCTATTATCTATTTAAATCGGCTGATAATGGGAGGCTAGGAGGAGGAGATGGAGAAGGGGGAGGTGGGTGGGGGGCCCAGGCAGAGGGTGAAAGCTATCCTCTGCGCGGCTGTCGCCTCATTATTTTCCGTCTTGACGGACGCCCGCGCTCAACCCCTGGATGAATGGCCCTGTGCTGAATAAGTTATCGCCAGACACACAAAGGAAAGAGTGCGCTCCACAAACAACACAGCACTACTGCAAAGCGTGAATCTCTTTTTCCTCTCCTTCTCATTCCCCCCCACCCCCCACCCCCCCACCCCCCCACCCCCCCCCACACCCTCAAACCCACCACCCTTCCCCCTGCTCCCTCTAGACGAAAGGCAGGGCCTGCCACAGACTGAGATCTCACCTGTAATTTCTACAGAAGCTCACAGTAGGTGGGGGAAAAACATAAGGGATATAATAAAATGAAAGGGAGGAAGAATACAGGCATCTATGTTTGCTGGAAAGATATATACCGCCATTCCTCCATTTTGTTTCATCTGTCCTTTTTGTTTGTGCAGCTCCTCAATAAAGACAGGGACCTCCTTTGGACAGCATCTGAGGATGTCTGAGAGGATGTTTTTTGTTCTTAAGACAAGGCCCACAGCATGATCATTGAAAATGTTTTGGTTTCATCTGATGTTTATTTTGTTTCTGTTTCAGTTGTGTGGACTGCTGGGGCTTGGCATATCAAATCGAGATCACCTCTATACAGTGCTCCCATGGTGGGGGGGTGGGGTGGGGTGGGGGGGGTGGGGTGGGGTATTGAGAGGATTCCCTATAGATGCTAATGGGACCTCGGGAATACTGACAACAGGAAACGGTTCACTCCCAAACGATTATGGCGACGATGTGCTTCACAGCAGCCAGTTCCTCTCCCCTGTCATCAGTCAAAAGTAAAAGTGGAACTTTTGGACAGGAGAGCCTCTTTCCCCTCTGACGGGTAAATCAGAGGGTGCCGTGGCCCGACAGGCGCTCGACGGCAGATCAAACAGGGCGGGTACCCTTGGAGTGACACCTGGAGCCACTTCAAGGGATGAGAGCGCCACTGATCTCCAGTCATCTCGTCAGAACGACAGTCTGTCAGGGTTAAAGGAGGGGAAAAAAGAAGCTCTATCAGCTAGGATGGTATGAGCGAGGTCGAACGAAGCATCACCTCAATGTCGTGGCAGGTTGACCCTGGAGCATTTGGAGAAGTCATGGTACAAAGACGTTTTTTTTTGCTGAAATGCTGAAATTCAGTCATGATGCTAGTTCTAGGCCTGAGTGAGCCAACTGTGAACATTAAACACTCATTCTGTAGTTTTGGCTTGTTGTTCTTGGATTGTAAATGCCATCTTACTTAAATTCCATACTTAAAGCAAGCCGTCTGTCTTCAGCTCTGGCATATTTATACGATTTGGCTTTTTTAAAAAAAAGAGAAAAGAAAAGAAAGGACGTCTTTCCCATCACATGTGGAATAACTAGATTTCAGCTGTGTCCTGGCCTATCAAAAAAACAGAAGCCCACTATGGGCTGGATAATAGAAAGAGGGAGATATGTAGGGAGAAAAAGGGGGCTTTGGCAGCCAGTTAAGCGAGTCAATCCTCAACAGACAAATGCATCCCTTATATAAAACAACAACACGTCTTTGCCCTTGTCAACAACCCCTTCCTCTACAGCCCAGGCTTGTGTGTGTCTTTTTCTTTCTGCAAAAAATGTCCCATCAGCACTCTCTAATGGGCGAGGTGTAGGAAGAGAGAAAAAGACAGAGATAAAGCAGGAGGGAGAGTGAGCGAGAGAGAGGTGGCAGTGGTGCTTGTCTGGCTCAGGAGCAGTGAGTAATGAGGCTGAGGCGCACCCTGTCATTGTCCCAGCAGCAGCCTGTAGCCACAGACACACACATATAGACACACAGGAATAATAAAAAGTATCGCCTATCTCAAAACAAGACACTTATCCGACATTGAACACCTAAAGAGTAAAATAAGAAAAAAAAGTAACAAAAAAGTAGCTTAATATTATGACATATTTATTTAATATTTTGTCTGTCTTACAGACAGACAGTAGTAGTAGTAATAGCATTAGAAATGACCCAAAATGAACCCTAAAAGTATTTACACAAAACCCAGCAAAAGCTTTTGTACTGATACTAGCAGGGCCCTTCCAGCACTACTTCCATCAGTAAGAACAACCACCATTAGCACCAGATTTCTTTAACACTATGCGAACATGCTTCCCTAGTCCTCTGAACAAACCCAGCAACAGCTGCGCTCACCTTGATATGT
Source organism: Acanthochromis polyacanthus (assembly GCF_021347895.1). Classification (NCBI taxonomy): domain Eukaryota; kingdom Metazoa; phylum Chordata; class Actinopteri; family Pomacentridae; genus Acanthochromis; species Acanthochromis polyacanthus. The sequence continues at coordinate 9,770,866 of NC_067131.1, read as the reverse complement.
ATAAAGTTCATCTCGGGGTTGCAAAGGGGGCAGATACGATTCAAGCTTTGGCACTTTGCTCCTTTGCCAGAACAACAACAGACTGGACATAAAAAAAAATAAAAGACACAGAACGCTTCCCTGGAGGGAGTAAAAAAGGCCAGGGATAGGACTGACCCAGAGGGATGCAGCAGTATGGAGGGGAACAGTGGGTTGAGCGCTGTGGTAATGATGCCAGGCTGAACAAATTGCAAAGCAAAGGGAATGTGTTTAAATGTAGTACATGGAATTATCGTGGCAGCGACATAGAGAGGAGATCAGAGAGAGTGGGATCCACTGGGAGTGATCTGCCACTCTCGGGACAAAAAACATGAACCTCGGCTACTGTGATGAGTTCAGCTGTAATACAAAGTAAAATAGAATGCAAAATAGGACAAACAGGCCTTACAAAAGGACATAAAACATACTCCAATACTCTAGTAAAATGTGAGTGTGCAGGATTGTAGATGCATTCGATATATAAGTAGACGGATATGATGGCAGAAAGACTGGCACTGTGCCACTTAACTCGTTCTTCACACACACCCAGAGCATAATACGCTTGTTTTGTTCTCTACTCTTTATCCAACACAAATAAATAAACACAAATGAATTAAAATACAAAGAAAGTGGGAGGGAGAAAATAGCCGACTCCTTTCAGCATCAATTAAGCAAATCAAATCTTTTTGTTCAACTTCCTAGCAAGACTTCAAGAAGGCCCCAAGACTCCGATCCCACCGCAGTTCACTAGTTGAGCTGAATTCCATTAATTATGCGACCTAAATATCTCAGTGGTTAATATTTCAGATAGATGGATACAGAGACAGAGAGTATATATTTGCCAAAAATAAAGGAAAAAATGCACAACTTACAGATCTTACAAAATAAATTAGTAAATAAAACTTCTCCTCTCCCCATGCTTTTCTGGGACCGTGCATTTTGGTCTCTTGGCCCAAGATATTGTTTACATGTTGCTTTTAGTGAGCCAAGCAAACAAGGGAGAAAACTTCACAGTGAATAACGCAAGCAAAAACTTTAGATTTTCCTACAGGCATGGATGAGTTGTAAATATGCTTCTCCTGCCAACAAGTCATGAATAGGTTTAATATCAATTTCTGAAGAACTTTAGTGTAAACAGGACTCAGACGGCTGTTTTGAGTTAGTTGTACCATATTTGTACTGAATTAGCCACATGTAAGCACCGTGTAGAATCAGAGAAGTGGACCTGGCCACACATTAAGATAGCCTGTCAAGACGCGGCTCAAGAAAGGAAGTTCGGGTCTTGGTAACAGTGCAGCCGCATTAGCCTGTGAGCTACCGCATCGTCTTCACGGCAGCTTATAGGCTGATCTCTTAATCAGTGTCCAGAGTGTGCATGAGCTGTCTTCTGAAGGCTGAGGCGCTGTCCATCCTGCCTGCCCGTCGCTACTGCCAGTCCCAGCCATGAATATGGAGCTGTTCTGTGGCTGGGAGCTTGCTTATGTTTTCTGTCTGATATCTAGGCCCCATTCCCATTTCAAAGGGAGGTCCACCCGGGGCCTTGACTTTTTGATCTGCCTGGCGACTGAGTCGACCACCTGCATGTGGGATCAGCTGCCAGCGAGAGCAGACAACCCCTCTGCTTCAAAATATACATCCTCCCCCCCTCTTCGCTGCTTCATTGCCCTTCACCGTGCCCCCTCCCTCCGTGAGGCTGCCAGGAGCCCCAGCGGTCCTAACTGGGTCTGGAGCTGCATCCCATTCCCAACTGTTCTGACCACAGAGGGTGAGATGCTCGAGATGTTCAGAATAGCAGCAGGAAGGATCTAGCTGCAGCCAAACGACCATTTTGCATTTAAGAGAAGTCATAGTGTCAATGTGGCAAAAATACTACAGAGGACTTATTAAAAGGTCTGGTCTTTTAATCATGGCTAGTGATCCACACTGTGAGCCCCTCCCAATGCTGAACCTACATATATGTCAAACTCAGTAAAACTGTGGAGTGACCTGGTCTGAACTGATGACATGTGAGAGCGTCTCCATTTGCGAGACTCGTTATAAACCCCTGACACAACCAATTAACAGCACCTATAACAGTGGTTAATACTAATTACCCTCACTGGCAGTGATGAGTTTCACAGACATGAATTTGCAACAACTTGTTGTCAAACAAAGCCACAGCTATTTGAGGTGTGCGTGTTTCTGATTGTTCCTTACAATAAGTGATATTCACAGAGTCTGTAAGTTAATTGCCTTTCTTGAACTATGACAGCTCGCTTAATGAGTGTCTAATTGTTTCTCAGCTGGGGTGATAGCCACCAGACCATAAAGACATTTCAAGAAGAGGTGTGAGTTTAAAAGGAGCTGCACAAACAATGGAAAACGACTTCCTTTATCCTGTGGATCATAAGAAACCCCTCTGCTACACACTCGTGTTTGTCTGTGTGGCACAGCAAGGGCCACAGTCTTCATAATCAACTTCAAAACTGCTACTGTTTGAATGTACAGTATCTCATCCCTACCACATTTTAATGACAAATACGCTATATATCTTTGTTTTATTGATGTAAATCAATAGCTCTGGGATACAAACAAATGCAAAATATTAGCTTTCAAATTTAACTAATTGTTGCATTCATGCAAAAAGAGAAAACATATGTATGGAAAACTGTGCAATTCAGAAAATTGCATGATCATTTGTGTCCACCTGTGGTTTGTGTTGCAAGTTTAGACGTCCTACTATGTAATAGCAAAGTTTACTTCATTTACCTATTTGCAGAAGTCCGCTACACACCACACTACAACTGTAGCTGTTACAAACAAGTGGAGAATGACAAAGCAAATACCATTCAACCCCTACAACAACTCCAATTGCTTTGACATTGGCTAACAAATACACAATTAATCAGAAAGCAGTAAACCGGTACGAGGAGGCGTGGGGTTGGGATAATGAAATGAATGGGGGAAATGAGGAACAATTTCCTAAAAGTGAGGTGGGAGGAGGGGATATCATTGAACTATCCTGAACTTCATTTTTGCTCTCAGTTCCGCATCTGTGGCTATAAATGACTTCCGATTTGATGTTTCCAGTCCACAAGCTTAGAAAAAAAGGGGAAAAAAAAAACACTCTTTCTTTTATTCAAACAGCATAAAAACAGAAAGAAAAAATATGTTAAAGAAAGGCAGAGGGGGGGGCTGTATGTTGCGGTGCTCCCATCAAGCAGAAAGGCGGGCAGTAGTGGAAGAGGCTCGCAGCCGGGCCCCACTTTGGAAAACCCTCATAAATCCTGATTTGAGTGGGGCGCTAACCAGAGGAGCTACAGCACATCAAGAGGGGTGGGGGATGCTGAAGTGTAGGGAGGGGGGGGGGCGGCAGCATGCCTCTTAAAATGCTACGTCTGATTAAGTCTTCCCATTAGGTGACAGCTGAACTTTAACATTAATATGATAATATTGAAATAAGTGCGTGTTATTTACTTCAGCACCAGAGAGGGGTGGAGGGAAGAGGAGAAGAAGGCGGAGGGAATGATGAATGATTTCTGGACAGCTTTGGGTGACATGCCAGGCGAGTTGACCCCCCCTCCCCACCCGCCTCGCTCCATCCTCCTCCACTTCCCATAATCAGACTTGACAAAATGGAGACATATGCAGAAATATTGGTTACAGTCGGCGTCACAGCCCTTCTCAGGCCTTCCCACTCTAGTATCTGCCGGCCGCCCTGTGAGCCGCCCTCCAAATTGTCTATGGGCACTGAAGCATCTATTTCAATTGGCACTTCCTTCCTGCCCCAGGATTTTACATTTAGTCTGTGTCATTTACATATTACTCTTAATCAAAATCCACAGCGGGCGACAAGGAGAGGGGAGGAAAAAAATAAAACAAGAGGGAGCAAGAAACAAAACCGTGGCGTCACGGTTCAGGGGTAAGCACACAGGCACTTTATGAAATGGAGATGTGACAAGACATTACGGTGTGTGTGTGTGTGTGTGTGTGTGTGTGTGTATATACGGGTGACTGTGTGCGTGTGTATGTGTATTAGGAGGCGGGTGCATAAGATAATGCAAGGCCTATTGAAATATTTGCGTTTCAATGCTTGTGTTTGTGTGATTGTTGGGGGCTGTCTTGTGCATGAAGTAGCAAGTGAGAGAGACAAAGACGGCAAGTTGGACATGGTTGTAAGTGCATTTTGTGAAAAACAAAGGCAAAGAGAAGAAAAGAATGGAGACATGTACAGTGCGCACTCGTCCTTTTCAGCCTTTTTCTACAGGATGTAATAGTGGACTACTCTTTTCTCAGTCTATCCAGGCACACATCAACAATACTTTGGCACTTAACTAAACAGCCATTTGTCGGCTTAGTTAGTTTGTTCAGACACTGTTAACTACTATCCTGACTAATCGGACTCAGAATAAAACAACAAAGGTTTAAACTGTAGAAAGAGTACTGAAATCAAAGTTCCTGGGCATTTTAATGATCCTGTCACAATTTTACTGACTGTGGGCTCTTTTTCCATTGGAATATATAGTCCTGCAGAGTATTCTGTGCAATATGACATAGTTAATATGCCATAAACTATAAAAAGAGAATAATTTATTTGATTACTTAAAATACAAAACTTGAAAAGTGCCCAAAGGTGTCACTAAATGTGGGAAAAAAATAATCTGTTTCCATACTGGATTCCTATCTGATCTGTGTAAACGCTGCCTGCAGTTTAACACAGTTCATGTGGAAACTCATTGAAATTTGTCCCATGTCTGTTGTGCAGAGTAATGCAGAATCTTTGATTACAGAACGTGTTTAGAGCTGTTCATTTTTGTGACATTTTATGACATTGCATACAAAGACGAAAACGCAATGATTCTTTAGTTTTTTTTGGGCTCTGATAAATTAACTAAATTTAAAGATAATATGCTTTTTAAACACACTGGTGGATTTTGGGGTTCAGAGAGTTCATATCGAGTATTTTCTCAAGTAGTTGTTTCATAAATATTATTCAAACAAAATTCAACTTTGACAATCACCACTAGTCATTGCAGAAAAATCAACAATATCATTTATCTTAAAATGCAGAAGTTCTTGAATCATTCATCCTCAAGCTCACAGCACTGTTAAAGCACAATGTACATAAAGAGGTGCAGAAACAGTGTCCCTACCTGCCTCTTACCTTCTCAGCATGCCGGTAAGGATGCGAGAACTCTTGCCCAGGTTGGCGTCTGTTTCTCTCAGCTGGAGGGACAGAAAATAGGCTTTAGTTTCCATTTTGAACAAACAACTGAGCCACATTATAAAACACAGTCAATGAAAAGACTATAAGGGTCAAAAGTAAAGAATATAAGGTAATTATTATAGGAAAATGACTCAACTGATCAACTCATTAAAAAGTTAAAAGACAGAAAGGCGCAAAAGTAATTTCTTTGTAAACTTTTGTGACTGGGGAAACTGGAAATGAATACATTTTATGTCTGCAAAAGCCAGTTATTAGACTAATACTGCCTGCATATACACTTTTCACAGCCTCGTACAACTGGCCTTAAGGCAAAGTGCAATTTGAGAGAGACACCTCTAAAGTTTGACACTTTTCACCCAAAGTCACTGGTTGCAAGGTACAGAGATGAATCAGAGATCCTTTGATTAGAAGCCTCCTGTTCCACCTTCAAGTTACTGTTTTACCTGTCTGGAGACAAGCCTCTACAAAACCCCCCTCTAAACACACTTTTAGAGTCACTTTAAAAAGCTGCTGATCTACCAAAACATAAATAGCTCCACTTCACATAAAATCGATGTTTGCTTCAGAATTTTTTGAGGCCACAGCGTATAAACTGGTAACACTGTGAGCTGTTTCAATGGCAGAACATCTCTAAAAAAGAATAGTCAACAGCACATTTCTATTTAGTAGGACATGTCATTCAAATGGCCTTCTGCTCATCTTGCAAATATTAGAATGAAGTAGGAAAAAGAGTGAGTGGCGGCTTTACTTTTGACGTGCATAGCAAGCACTGGGAGTCCTTGAAGGCACCCTTGAAATAATGATCATGGCTATTCAGGACTAATTGCCTTGGATATTTCCCTTTTCTTGCTCCATTTTCTGTCTTTTCTCTCTCACTGTCTTTTTTTTCCCTCAGGGGTCATAGGAATGTTTTCATTCCACTCTCTTATCAGACATTGGGACTTTCACAGCGAAAAGGATTTGGCAGAGATGTTGCCAACAAGGTGTGAGTGTGAAAGTAAAAAAAAAAAAAAAATGCTGACACCGCACTGAGTGAGCTGCCACCAACGTCTACCTGTAGTCGCATTTCTGGAGGATGACGGGGGAGCATGGGGAATAGTCATTGCAGAGAGTTTCTCTCTATAGTCAGCAGGGAGTCATTCATCTTCATCTTTCTCTGAGATAATAACTACTTTCCCAATAAAGTCACTTTCACTAGTGTGTTGTCATCAGTGCATTACACCCTATTCCTTTTTGATTTTAATTCCTCACTTTTGCATCTCCTCTTCCAAAAAAAAAATCCTGCCTTTTCTCTATAATAGTTGCAGCAACACTCTTCTCCCTGTTTGTTCTGGCTCATCTCACAGTCATCTCTCTCGCCTGCAATTCGCCCTCTCTTCGCACCCCTCCTCCTTCACTGCTACTTTCTTCCTCTTTTTCCATCTTTCCTTCCTACCCTCTGGCAGCCCGGGCTGGTGCGATGCAGGTTGCCAGAGCCAAGGATACATGTGGTACAGGGTAGGAGGTGGGGGACCTGGGGTTTGGGCCCTCTGGCAAAGACAACAAGTCCAGCAGTTGCCTGATGTCTGATTCTACCCACAGATCTGTCCCCTAGACACTTCACACTTTCTCCCAAAATACATCTCTCTCTGAATCACTCCTTCTTTCCTTTCCCCCCTTCCCTCTCTCTCTCTCTCTCTCTCTCTCTCTCTCTCCACAGTCTCTCACCAATCATCATCTTATGCCTTCCTCCTTAAACTGAAATGGAAACCCAACAGAAATTTTAGTGCAGTCGAGCGTCTAAAATTAACCGTGGCCGCCTATATGGAGAGAATGAGAGGAAGCTGATTGTCCTAACTTTAATATTTTATGTACAGCTCCAAAACAGAACCCCATCCAAACATACAGTCTCTTTCCAGGGTCAAAATACAATAATATGCCTTTACCATTATCATAAATTAAAGTTAATTTGCAAATATAATTCAAAATAAAGACAGACCCTTTCAATATAGAGTAGAAAAAGAAGGGTGTCTGGTAAAGAAAAGGGAAAAGTTCAGCGTTAAGGATGAAAAGTGCAAAACAAACTTGCAAATTCCGTTTGGAGTGCTGAAGTTTGTAAGCTTACTGAGTATGATAACGGAAAAGAAATTATTCACGTATTCCCTCAAATTATACAACTAATCCTCTTCATATTCATTCTGCTTTTTTCATTCAGTTAACTTAATAGTTTAGATACTGTAATTGTTTCTCACTTGAGTTACAGCTTCCTGTGACTAGTTGTGGTAAATAAAAAGGTTATGCAGGCGGCTAGCAGCTTTCAAGTGCCCTCAGTGATTCAATTCATGCTGCCGAGAAACTCAAAAGCAATGTTAAGATCACGTGCAACAGGGTAAAGTGGAGTGTGTCGTCAAGAGGACAAGCCTGGCAGTGTGACATAGTGAAAATTTATGTACATAATGCCCATTTTGTTACCTGAAATTAGCAATACCTGAACTCAAATTTGAAGCTTGAATTATATATACAAGGATATTACGTAAAAAAAAAAATTGCTCCCTGTCAGTCTCTGTATATTTTTTCTATATTATATTTTCTATATTTTTATCTTATTTCATTTTACCTCCACTTTATACCCCACCCTAATATTCTGTGTTGTCTTATTGTTAACCCCTCCATTAAATATCCATGCTGCTCTAACAACTGAATTTCCCTCCGGGGATTAATAAAGTCAGTCTAAGTCTAAGTATGAGCCAGACAGGGGATTGTTTAGACCATATTCTTAAATCCACTCAGGTGTTTCAGAGTTGGGAGCATACTGCTCTGACCCTGTGTGGAAACCCTCTATTGACTTGTATTTGTTCCATAAAAGCAAGACAAAAGGCCACACCTCCTGCTGAGCAAAAGGTGTGTATTTGTGTGTGTGTGTGTGTGTGTGTGTGTGTGTGTGTGTGTGTGTGTGTGTGTGTGTGTGTGATTTTACATGTGTCTGTATGTTTGTGGCTTTATTAATGCTAAAACTATAACTGAAGTATCTCCCTCTCTTTACTGCAAATGAGCCATTAACCAGTGCTTCTATCCTGTGTCTTTACATCTTGGCTTCTTTTTACTTTTCTTGTGCCCCACAAACTGCCTTTAAAGCCCGCAGTGTGTGTGTGCATTTGTGTACATGTGGTGGGGAGGGGGTTCAGCAAAAAAGACTCATGGGAAGAAGGGAGAGAGAGAGAGCAAAAGAAAGAGAGAGTAGGTACTCTCAGTAGACACTATGGACCATTTTGAAAGGAGATGTTTGATTTCCTTTGAAATCGCCTGCGCGAGGCCCACTGCCATGTTGTGATCTTTAAGCATTCTGCGTTGAGGGGGCCAACAGGGCTGGGCCCCCTTCCTGTGCTTGGTCTTTTCTGTCTCTGCCTACCTGTCTGTTTGGCTGGCTGCATGTAAGGAGGGGCAGCACTAAGGGTTGGGATGGTGGGGGGGTGACTCTCTGAGGGAAAGTGGGAAGAAGAGAGTGAAACTGGAGAGGAGTGCTGAGAAGTAAAGGAGGGTAGGCGAGGAAGGATGGCAGGTGGCAGAGTTAACCCCATTCAAGTGAGAGGAAAAAAAGAGGGGGAGTTCTGGAGAGAGGCCACAAGTAGGCTGATTTTACATCACGCAATGTGGAAAGACATGCTCTACATTTTACTTCTAATTAAGCAAAAGAAAAACATTTAAATTCAAATTGTGAGGTGATGCCAATGGCTAAAAATATCGACTTGAACGCTAAAACAGTGCTATCTATAAATAGGCACATTAAGTACCTTCTCAGTACAGTTCTACTGACTTTGTGTGTGCACGAGTGCAAGTATGCTGAAAGCGTGCAGAGTTTGGTTTGTGTGTTTACTTGTCAAGTCATGCAAACAGTGGTAAGTGTTGACTGCGCTGCTAACCAGTCGTAACACCTTTCCGTTTTGCAAGCACTTGTTACAATAGATTTATGAGTGTAGCAGATGACAGGTGTGCACTCACCCTTTCTCTGGCTCTCTGGATCTTCTCACGATCGGTGTGCAGGTTGGCAAGAATCTCCTGTCCCACTTGTTCTGAAAGAGACAAACATGCAGTGTGAGGAAGATGTAATAGATGTCCAACAGTTGCAAAATGTAAGCATAAAATCTGAAAATCAGCAGATAAAAATGGGAAAAAAGTTCACTTATACACAAAATTTAGACGCCACATCCAGATGTCACCACATTAATACTGGTCTCTAATGACTTATATTCCCTTTGAGACATGTTTGGTCTCAACTGTATAAATATGCAAATGTGGTATTTTTCACCTGGACCTCCTCTGAGTTTTTTAAATAGATATGCGTGCATGTGTGTACTATTTTGTACAGAGACAACGCTCTCTAAAAGGAGTCTTAGACTGGCAGATAATAGAATACTGTAACTATGAGAAGTGCTCAACCTTCTTAAAATACTGAAGTAAATAGACATCAAGTTCTAAGACAACAATACCCCAGCATCCAGGCTGCCAGTGGGGTCCACTCAGCCAATGCAATATTCATTAATCCGTTCTTTTTTAAATGCCTCTCGTCAGTTGTAGATGTAAACACATTAACGCACAGTTATAAAACATCCCCAACAAGGCACCTGACAAGCTTGTCAGTGGTCACTGTCATTTTCCTGTCCCTTGGGTTTGGAATGAGAAAAGAAAACACACAAAAAAAGAAAAGAAAAAAAAACAGATAAACCAAATAAGTTGCCCCCCTCCCTCTCTCCCACCACCACTAAAAAACCCACTGCTGCCATCAATGTAACCATACTGCTACAGCATTAGTGTTTAAAAATGAGGGAGGCAGAGGATGAATCAGGAAAAAAAGGAAAAAAGTGAAGAATCTTTGCATGGATCAAAGACAGGCTTTCAAGCGCACCAAACAAATCCGGAATAAACAACACAGTTGCTGACTGTATTACACTACACAGGTGCCGCACACCAAAGGGCCCACGTGCTGAGCGCCTGTTTGGGGGGAGCAGTGCAAAAATGGGCTACATCTGGCAGCTAAACAAGAGAAGAGAGGGAGAAAGAGAGAAAGATAGAGAGAGAGAGAGTGATATGGAGAAAGGGGATCAGGGAGAAGTAGAAAAAAGAAAAAGCACTGTCAAATGAACGACATTCGTCTCCCATTCATCCCGTCCCTTTTTACCCCCCTCTACACCGTAACTGACTCAAATGTCTCTCTTCCTGCCTTCATTAATTTCTAATCTGGGACGAGACAGATTGAAGGATACCCAGATTAAACAGTGCAGTCAGACAGTCACATGTGACAAATAGGGCAGATTAAAAGACTGAGTGCAGGTATTAATAACCATAAAAATACAAGCCCTCCCCCGTCCCGATTGGAGAAGAACAAGGGATAAACAGGAAGGGAGTTGAAGCGGAAATCTTCTGTTAAAGAGACAAATAAGCACATCTATCCATCTCTGTCAGGGTTGTGGCTGTTTTTTTTAAATAAATGAGTGTGACAAGCACTGCCGCAGCAGAGTGTTTTTGATGGCAAGTGCATTATTGGAAAGGTTTGCAGCGTGTAGAAAGATGGATGAGCTCATGGGAGAAAAGACCTGCGAGGATATTTTACTCAATCATTACACACTTACTGTACGAAGGTATGTTTTTTAATTATGGTTTTGTGAATATTTAAGTCATAGACAAGTTATTCAACAAAAAAGGGAGGGGAAATGATGAATAGGCTTGGCAATGAGCTACCTTTCAGTGGATAAGCATGGAAGCACAGTGGGTTCAGGATTCTGCCTATTGTTGGGAGCTGTGGAGAGCACAGTGCTGGTGTTATCTAATGGCCTGGTCACACTGCCCGAACTTTGCTGGAGCGTTCCTTGAACGGTAGGGAGGGGGGGCCGAATTTCGACAACGCTCGAATGGGAAAAAAAAATCGAAAACACGGGCGTTGGCTTAGCAGTGCGCCGCTGAAGCCGGTGTTGCTTTAGCGTTGGTTTAGCGGTAGCGAACGTGGGTTTAGCGTTGGTTTAGCGGTAGCGAGCGGTAGAGAGTGTTGGTTTAGCGGTGGCGAGCGTTGCTTTTGCGTTGGTTTAGCGGTAGCAAGCGTTGCTTTAGCGGTAGCGAACGTTGGTTAAGCGGTGGCGTGAGCGTTGGTTTGCGTGGCGCGAGCGTTGGTATAGCGGCGTTCTGCGCATGCGGGCGTTGGCTCGGCGGGGGTATAAAGTTGGTTTAGCAGCATACCGCTTGTGACTACGGAGCTGAACGGATCGTTTTGATACAAGTTCTGATAGATTTTTGATAGAAGTCGATAGTTGAAGTTCATCATGCCAGGTGGACAAAAGAAGAGGAAGGCTGGAGAAGGAAAGGCAGCAGCCTCCAAGAAGATCATTACTGAGCAGGCAGCTGAAGCATCCACTGTCTGACCCACACAACTCTGTCTCTCCTTCTCTCTCTTCTCCTTCTGTCAACAGCTTGTTGCAATCTGAGGAGGTTCTGATTCTGCTGCTAGACTAGTGCACCAATCATAGCAAGTCTCTCAGCATCCATGGGGATACAGTTTTACTGTAACTTTGAGCAAATTCGATATAGATGAGGTCTGAACTCAACGGCAACTCGATTCCAAATGAGCTCCCGGTCCATTTCTCCCTGTATTTATAGGCAAATTCTGGTCCCGCTCCGACACCTCTATACCAACACCAAACCAAAGTTCATCGCTGCCATGGATCGCTGCTTCAACGCCCGACACCGTTCCAGCAACCCTGTGTCCGCTCGTAAAACGCTTACAACTGCTCCACCGAAGTTTGTGCAACGTTTAATCGCCGCCCGGGCAACGCTGGCGAAGCAGCGGTGGTCCAGCGTTCAAGATTTCTGCGTTGGCCTAGCGGACCCAAGTGTCCACGACCTTGCGTCTAGTGGTGTCAAACTTTGACTGGGCATTGGTGGAGCGGGGGTGAACTTTGCCGGGGCGGAAAATTGCCCCCTCCTCACCGCTCGCAATATTTTGTGCAGCTCAAAACTTTCGGAGCGGTAGGAGGGCCCCTCCAGAAACATCAGCGGTGGCCGAGCGTATACGGCGTTGCTTTAACGGGGGCCAACTTCTGTTAAACGGTGGTGAACGGTTACGAGCGGTGATGAATTTTTTTCCCCGCTCTAGGAACGCTCCAGCAAAGTTCGGGCGGTATGACCGGGCCTTAAAGAATGATGTAAAAGCAGTCATTATGAGTAGTGCCCTGCCTGCAAACATCAGCCAATGAATGTTTTCTATACTGAGGGACTGTAAAGACTATCTACAAGTAAATGCTTGTCCTTGACAAATCTAACAGCTGCTTAAGTCAAACAGGAAAACTCACATTTCTTTATAATGACTCTAAGTGTTTTGTTAAATTTACATCTCTTTTGTAGAGACCTGGAAGAAGAGAGCTACAATGCACAACCTTGCTCAAGGGGAAGACCTTTCTATACTCTTTACAGAAAATGGCATGCACACCTGGGCGGAAAGTAATGCAATCACTACAAACATGTACCACTGCATGTTTTCTACAGTAACACATTGTACAGACAATCCATAAGTGAATGTCTGTCCTTGACAAATCTAACAGCTGCTGAATAAAACAGGACAAATACGTATTTCTTAATAATTACAGGAAGCGATTTGTTAATGTTACATCCATTTTAAGCCGTAGCAAGAAGAGAGCCACAATGCACAGCCTTGCTCAAGAGGGAGACCTTTCTGCTCTCTTTACACAAAATGGTACATGCAGCAGAAGCAACAGCACAATGCCATTACATAAATACTACTGTTCAAAATCATAATGCTATTACAAGAACGACAAATGATATTGAAGCCATCGGCTCGGAAGTGGCGTTTCCAATAGATAACCATGACGAGAACAATAGAAAATCATTTGCAATCATCAGAACAGTCTTATGAGCTGGCTGCCTAAAAAGGTTTGAAAATTGCTTGTTAGAATAAACGTTTTCCTTGACTGTGCGGTCTCTCTAAAATGTCTTTCTCCCATCACACTGAGCCATTAGACATGCATACAACTTCTCCTAAGGAAATATATAGTGTTTATTGTCTAGTATATGTCTAACAAGCACTTGCATTACTCACTTTTTGGTATATATATTTATGTTTACATTGATCTTATTTAAGTCCCATTGACTAGTGTTGTTTGAAAAACTCGATTTGTTATTGGGGAAAAAACTTACAAGGAAAAAGAAAACATATAATGAAAGGTTCCTCAAGAAACAAACTATTCCCGTTCTGTATTTCGTACTTGATGCAGACTAGGATTACACACCAAAACTGTGGAAAAGTACTGCAAACTAGTCCCTCCTGTAATGTTACCTAAGCACTAAACTCTTGCAGTAATGATAATAAATTGCATGTTCGCTCCTTTAACGATTTCAACATATGACATATTCAAATTTGTACAGTATCTTTAATTGCACAAAATAAAATGAGTACTGAATTTATGACCAGGACAAATATGTGGGTTATTAAGAAAATAGAAACACCAAACAAGACAAATGTACAGTTGATAAAAACAATGCAGAGAGGAGAAATAATTTACTGTTAATGCCCCAGACTTGTTGCTCGTTAGTGTATAAAATATTCCCCTCCTGTTTAAACAGCTATTAACAATTTAAATAACCCTGGCACAGAGGCCTTGCTCTGACTCTCTTGTTAAAGATCCCCGTCCCAAAGGTCCATTTAACAAGCCCATTATTCCATTACATTACATTTACATCAGCACCAGAGAGCCTTAATTTAACTTGTTCCTCTAATGTAACTGTAGAAAAGAATTAATATAGGAAAGTTGAAGGCACAAATTAGACGGAGAGGAAAATAATGTCCGTATTAGGAATTCTTTCCTTTAAATACATGGACGGACTATTGACACAGCAGAGCCCAGCTCTATTTTATCGCAGCTCAACACTTCAACCTTTTGTTAATAATTACAAGGAGGCCAAAAAATATATTTACTGAATAATTACTTTTAGTGTATGAGCTAATGTAATCTGCAACGCTAGAAGAAGTGCTAGAAAATGAGCAGAACAGAGTTGATGCGAGACATTTCGTCTACTCTGATTCTTTGAGAGACTTACAGTGTTCCATCATTTGATAGAAAAATAACCAGCAGTCTTTTCCTAACTGAATAATCATTTCTTTAAGTAAAAATGTTCGTGGGAGGAGCTTTTCTTAAACTTGGGACAAACTTGAAGACTAGCTGAAACCTATAAACACTCGACAAACCACTCAAAGATTGCTTCCGCTAGCTTGCACTGATTTTTTTGTTTGTTTGTTTCGTCTCTCATAGTCAGGAAGCAGCATAAACCTTACGACTGAATAAAAACGCCAAACAACATATCGAACAACTGACCAGTAACGACAGGAGTTCTGCCAGTAGAGCCCTGCAAGAACACCAACTGTCCCTTGTTCTTGTACTTAAACAAACATGGACATCAAACGGCAGCTTGACCTGTTAATATGCGGTGACATTTGCAGTGAAAAGGTAAAAGAAAAAAAAAAGCACCGTGTTTGGGTGAGACCAGAGATGGATAGCGAACAGAAAAAACTGGATGTGGGTGAACTTATAAAAGGACGATTGAGGTAAAACTATTTACTGGTATGTGACACTTAGCAATGCAGAAGTGACGTCATTGATCGCTGATGTCAGTCACAAATATCAAACGCATTCTGGCAGCTGTCAACACCATCCGACCCAGACTGGACTGAACTCAGTCAGGTTCGGTCCAATCAGTTGTCACAGCCAGAGTCTATTCATAATCGTTCCATTGTGTGTCCCGACCTTTAGTCTCCTGTGACAGTAAACTGAATGTCAGCCAGGAGAAAAAAAAAAATTTGATAACATCATCCTGGGATTTAGGATATTGTGTAACAATTAACTGAGAATAAATATCTTTATATGAATATATAATATTATTATGTGTAAAGTGCAACAGAAATGCTAATTTTCTTTCACTGGCACATGTTCTATAAAGAAACTACTAATGATTTATATCTCTAATGTAAATACATCAAACTGCCCACATACAAGTTGCACAGTTCAGGATAATACTGTTCAAAAAGCCAACAATTCTGGTGCCATCCAAACCTCTGTAGTCTTCAACTTTCTCCAGCCCATGGACACATTTAATTGGAGGCATCATCTATTTTACACGAGCTGTTTCATAGCAGTTACACGCTGTCTAAGGGCCTCTGTCTCGCTTACTGTGTTGCATTTTTTGCCTTGCTCCCTGTGTCCCCTGAGCCAAAAGGGTACAAGACCTGACAGTGGTGTGCTCTGAGGTTCAGCACAGCTCCTTTTCATTAAGCAGTTGAGACCACTTTTTGAAGGTTACCACACACACTTATATCTGGACACAAGCCACACACTCCAACAAACGGGCTATGGAAACCCAGGGGAGGGTGGAGGGGAAGTAAGGAGGAGCCTGATAAATGTTAGACCATACATTTTCTCTCTATCCGAGTCTCTCCATCAGTTATACTCACACATCCACACACACATACACAGTGCAGCAGTCAACTTATATGCCTGTGACTCCCAGGTGAATAAAGTTACCTGTCTTTGTACACTTCCAGAGAAGCTTTTTTAAGGACTTTTCAAGTCTACAGCTGCCTGGTGACACACTTTCATCACCCCCATCAAAGTTGTACCCACAATGGGATGTATTTGTAATGCTGAGCCCACAGGCCATGAGGCTAGCGCCTTCGCACTGAGCGATAGCTCAAAATAAAGAGGTGCCAACTGCTAGGTCACAGGGGGGGCATGTAGCATCTGGGGGCTCTGTGATGTTATGACAGATTACTTATAATAACAACAAACTCTATTGCATTTTAATCAGCAACTGTTATATTACAGGAAGGGCAATAAAGGGCTTATTAAACAGGCAAAGAGATTCACCATAGCGCTTCCAAAGAAGTACATTGTCTTCCAACCTGAGATTTTAGCTGCTTTTGTGTTTAACATCTATTTCTTCTTTAACAGAGGTAGTGTTGGGATGGTGAACTTAAAAAGCAGACAAGGTACTAGCCTGTGCTTAGTGGATTAAGCTTTTAAAAAGCCCAAAACAAGGAATATTCTAGGTAGGTTGAAGCTGGTCCATTCCAGTCTATCCTGACTTAGCCCATGCATCGGCCCTTCCCCTTGCATGTGTTTGAGTGGTGGTGGGCAGTCAGGGTGGATTTCTGGGGCCTTTCTTCACTCCGCCAGGCTCTGTTTTATTCATCGCTTGTGCCCTGACCCCGCAGAGCTCCTGTTCTGACAAATCACTTCTGATTAAGACAGATCTCTGTTAGTCAGCCACTCAACTTGGCTTATTCATCATTCCACAGAAAATATCCCTCCCGTTTCCCCCGTCCCTCCTCCTCCCAGCTCGTTTGCCTGTCCGTCAGACCGAAGCAAGGCACAAAAGAAATTTCCGCTGCTGTTTTAAATGGCTGATTATAGACAATTGGTGGATGGAGAGACGTAAGGCCGTCTTATGGGTGATAAGACGCAAGTTTAATGGGTATAAATGACCGGGCGTGTAGGAGAGCAGCTGGTAATAAAGCCATTTGTTTAAAGCTGAACCGGGGTGGAGAGAACTGAAAGCTACATTTTCTTTCTATTTGAGCTCCCCCTCCTCTTTTCCCTTCACCTCAGGCTCAAAGTCAAATTCTCAGATCGCCAGATTTACATTTTTTTTTTTAAACACCAGAAGTCCCCCTCACTCAGATTCAATGAGAATTGATGAGGCTTGGAAAGGAATAGCTTGTTTTACATTTATGAAATTACCCATACCTACATGTCCCCGTGGACACAGCTGTAGAAACTTTGACATGGTCAGTCACATATTACATTGCTTTCATGGGTTAGTAACAATGGAATGTGAATATTTACAGTAAGCGTAATTAGCAACACAGTTAGAGCATTCATATGCAAAGTTCTGCGATAATAAACTACAGTAAACTCTGCTGTGCCAAGGCATCTAGTCAGCCACAAAGCTATTGTGTTAAAATGTCTAACAAACCAGATTAAATTAACCTGAACGACAACCCTGCTGGTGGCAAAGGGCTGAGAAGCAGGAGGAGTGACTGGAGAATGAGGGTTCCTACAAGCAATTTGCCTGGACTTAATCAACCAGTCTCACTGAACCATCCAAATGAAAACTAATGGACTTGGGTGCTTGCTGTGATTGCCCCACATGCAACAATGTGAAAGCAGGAGCAGCGCTTTCCGAGGTCCTCAATTAAAAAAAACAGGGAATTTCTACAGACGGCTGGTCAGCCTATACACCTATTCCACCACCACTCATAACCCAATTGGTCAATTGTGAAGCTCAAACAGTGCTGACTTATTAATTCCATTTCCAGCACTGGGAAATTATTTTTTATGTGTTGATTAAACTCAGTCAAAACCATAAAAAAAATGTATGAAGTGTAGAATTAAAAACTCATATCTGAATGAGCTAATTTGTGTATGCATTATTCATCGTGCTGACATTTTGTCACACAATTGTGCTGACCACATTGCAACAAAAATATAAAAAGTAAATAGTACATGAATGAAAACAAGAAAACAAAAACACACTACTACATTAAACTTCATCCAACCAGTGAAGCTAAATAACAAATTCAGTCTTTAAGTGCTACAATTTAAATAATTAGATTTTATTATCACTTGAGTACATTATGGCCTTAGCATATAAGCACAGTAATGCCATTATGACCATATCTTAGCTTGGGGTCAAAATGATGTAAAAATAAAGAGTGTAGTGCAGGATAAATTAAATAGAGGCACATTGTGTAGGATTTGGAAGACAAGCACATTAAATAAATCTCAGCTTCAGCCATAATGCCATTACTAGTTAGAGTATAATTAGGGGAATACAACTTGTCAGTTGGTCATAATCAAACACAACATCTGATTTAACAACCTCTAGTGGAAATGACTGAGGGGAAGAAAGTTTGTCGGAAATGGACTCAGGGAGAGATATAGGGAGGCGGGGGGGAGGAAGAAAGGGAAAACTTGACGTTCCTCTGGTTCGTTTTCAACAGTTTAGGAGCGTTAATCATCACATTACTGTTGATTAAAGGCTTTTACGTCTCTAATCAGAAAGTTGACAGGCAGATCAAAGAGCGAAACACAAATTTCTTGCCTTTTAATTATCTGTACAACACCACACCTCGGGCAGCTCTTGCCTGCCTATCTCCTCAAACTCAGCGAAAGACTGCGAAAGGAGATCTAACACTTTACAACAGTTCATTATCCAATAAAGTGGGAGATGGGGGAGAGGAAATACACACGGCAACACACAAAAATCACACGCGCACACAAAGGCTTTAAGGCTTTATGATTAGTGAAAACCTGGGGGAGGCCAGCAGTCTTCTTTATTAACATGTCCTGAATTGGAACACCTTAATTATGTTTGTCAAAATCGGACTTGGCGTCAAGCTCATTTGCATGTTTTGACAAGGCCTGTTGGGAGGCTCCCTCTATTTTTCCACAGAGTGCTAGGAGCATTTAGCACTTTCCAGCACCGACTGATAATAGGTTTTTGTTGCTAAATGAATGAAATAACTTGTTAAATGTGCTTTGTTGGATGCGCCCACCCAGCCCCACTGCAGAACTGTTGCAAACCACCGAGTGAAGTACACACAAAGGAGCCTCTAGACTGTCTTGATCAATGCTTGATCACCACTCCTGTTCAAACCGATGAGGATACGACGCCTTCTGCGGCCCGACTGCCCAGCTGTTCCCTGTCAAGTGATTTAGACATGAAAAATCTGTACTACTTTTACAAAAGATTTGGCATCGCTTTGGAGGTTCTCAATAGTGTTGTACGTTCCTTCGCAGACTCCGCGCACCAACAGATTGCTACCTGACTCATGATCACATTTCATTTGAACACAAGAAAGCTACGGACCACACCCTCCCTTCCCCCACTAACAGCTTACTAAATGAATCCTCGTTACGTCAATGATATGTAAAACAAGCATGGCTGAAAACAAACAAACAATCTGTGGGGACACGGGACTGTCGGCGGCAATTTAGCAGCGGAGAAAAAGGAAGGCATGAAAGTGAGGCATCAAAACATTAGCCTGAACGGAAGGCGCAGGCCATTAGAAGTGGTAGCACAGGCAGGATCTGACAGTTGGAAACACTTAAAGATTATTTTCCTCAAACTTTGAATTCATTAAAACACACGAGCTGAGAGAGGGTGCCCAAAACGGCAAAAAGGAGAGGGCTGAGCAGCAGTAAAGCTAGTAAGGGGTTGCACTGAAGAAGCCAGTTCAGTCTCTATGAATAAAGCTCAGTTTCTTGGTATTGTCACGAGTTTTTTGGTAACATCTGTCATGCTTCGTCTCTTTAACTTTGAACATGACGCCTAGATTTCCAGCACTGGTTTACATGCACAGTAAATAAAGCCTGATAATTTGCAACTAATGTAAACTAAGCTAATTAAACAGTACAATGTTAGAACTTTTTTGGCTGATCTGAAAAGATTGTTTGCAATATTTGCAGGAATTAAGTAACCAAAACTGAAGGAATATTGGTGCAATTTTTTTTATTTTAACTTAAGGGAGAAAAGACTTCTTCCACTTTACTATTTTTTTTACTAGACAGACAGGAGAGCAGAATGAACTACAAAATGTTCCTTTCTTGTACTACAACTTTGACATTTTATGGTCATATTGGAGGCATTCATTTACCACTACAGGGAACAGTTGCTCTCTTATGGGCACATGATACATCAAATTGTCTTCAAGCAAATTTAAGGTGCTCTGAAAATTTCATTTGAGCGGGCAACAGTGGAGTCTGTTATCAGAGCGCCACGTCATTGCCGCTGCTCCGACAGACAGCACAGACACAAGTTTGTGTTTTACTTTGGGGTAACACCATCACACTTCCCTGCTCTGGTAAAAGGAAAATAATACTGCTATTATAGAGGAGAATGAGGCACAGAGGGGACTCACAAAAGAGAGACACATCATGCGCCTCATTTAACAATGGCCGAGGCCACAGAGTTGAAGGCAGATTATTGTCAGCTGCCACTGTGAAAACACATAACACGGCACGACATGTGATGGCATGTCAAAGCTCTAGCGCACCGTGTACATTGTTTATCTGTGCTTACTTTACATTGTTCCCTCACAACATATTGCAATTTCAACCTGTTCTGAAGAATCCCAGCAGTAAAGCATTCTCATTGAAAGGCCCATCTTAGAAAGCGGATAGAAATTCTGTCAAGTGCAAGATTTTACTTAAAACATGAGTACTGCACAACAGATGAGACTTTAGTGACTGCCGGGACCTAGTGAGGTAATAAAAAAAGACAGATGTAGGCAACTTGTTGCTTTAATACTGATATACAAAACATGTGCTGGGTATTTACCTGCATGTTGCATTACTTGACATCCAGGCCCTTATATATAAAAATGATTTAACCTCTTTAACCTGCCAGGCATTCCAGCAATGTAAACAAAATTTTATGAAAAACATGTCAACTAACCATAACAGCCATAGAAAGTTCAATAGTAAATATTTAAATGTTGTTTGCGAACATAATGTCGAGGTCACTCAGTAAATAAAATAACATTTTTTGCAAAAAATTCCATCACGCAAAATTATTCAACCTCCAAAGTCAGGTTTTAACCATAATATTCTTTGACCTTTTTGGCCTCCAACGTACATTTCGGATCATTTCAAGTTTCTGGCAACTCTCTGTTACAACTTGAGCCCAAATCTCATGTAGAAAAGATTCCAGCTCACTAATATTCTGTAGAGTTCATAATATTTTTGCTGAATCCCACCAAGACATTCACCGGGAATCCAATCCTGAGAAAGAGATGGCCACACATGGGAATTTCAGGAACAATTTCCAAACTGAACTTGGTTTAACTTGGACATATGCTTGGGATCAGTGTCATGCTGGAAAGTCTGAGGATTACCAAGTACTGAATGAAACACTGAGGGCAACACATTCTTTTCTTCAGATCTTCAGAATGTTCTGGTATTTTTTTTAATTTTAGTTGCAGCAGCAGCAGCAGGACGGACACAACAGTTGGGATGGTGTTCTTCTTGTCATGCAAGTCCTTCTCATGGCAGACTTACTGCTGATCCATAGATCCAAACAGTTCCAGTGCAGTTTCATCACTCCAGAAAACAGCCTTTCAGAACTCTACGGGCCTATCCAATTGTTTTCTTCAAGCTGACTTTTATGTGCTTTTGGTCAAGAATGGAGCTCAGGAAAGTTTTCAGCTTAAGCGTCTTGCTCTGGTGTTCCTTTTCTGCTGATACTTTGGTTGCTGCTTTCATTAGGTTCCCCCACAAGCCTTTAGAAGTAATACACAGCTTCTTCTGAGCTGTTTTCCATGAATTTCTGATTCCCCTTGGAGAAATTTTGTTCTTTCTTCCAGGAAGGTTTGCTGCTATAACATGAATTTTAAATTGATGGTATGGCACCGTCTTGAAACTCTTTCTTGTAAACCACTGTGTTTTGATGCAATTAAATAATTTCTTCTCTCAGTTTTCAGACAGTTCTTTTATCTCTGCCACATTGGTTAATAAACTTGAACATAGGGGGGATTTATTCTGAGTTAAAAAGAGCAACTAGGATCTCCTGATCAGCAGACACAGAAGGAACATGAGCTGAACTTCTGAATTTGTTTGTCAATTGACTAATTCTAATATCCCCAAAATAAATGTAATCTAACACTTTGCATCACTGCTGAGGTGACTAGTGTCTCCTGCTCCTCATTTTAAACTAAAACAGCCTAAGTGAAAACCCAACATGCCTGCCATTGTATTCCACACTAATGAAGCATATCTAAGTTTTAAGACATGGCAGAACGAATTTAATCTACCTTGTAAGAGGCCTTAGCACCATCAAATTAATTATTCATAAAGGACATGATATTATAACTCAATTGTCAACTCTGTAGCTGGCCCTTTTCTAAAACCTCCCCCTGCCTGTCGCTCTCTTTTGTCTCGGACTCTCTTCCTTTTATAGCAAGTCCTTCGCTTTTAATCTATAACAGAGCAATACACACTGTCACTGTCGCTGCTGAACAAAATAATTTTCTTCTTTTTTTTTGAAGTTTGCTGATGAATATGACAATAGGATAGAGGAGAGTTTCTACGATTGGTGCAGCTCCCTGTGGGTTTTACAGTATGCTGATGGGGCCAGCTTCACCGTAGAGAAAAAAGAAAGATACATAGAAAGAGTCATCAAGTCTGTAATAACACAACCTCAGATACCTTTCATTTTCCCCTCATGAATAATGGATGCCATGTGGCAAAGCTAATCTCGCCATAATGCTGCTTAGACAGGTTGGTCACCAGGAGGGGGGACAAAATTTCTTTTACACACAGTGGTTCTTTTAGCCAGGTGTCATTTTCTCTTCAGGGGTAGGATGATGGTATGCGACCCTGTCATGATTGACAGCAACAGCAGCTGGAATGGCTGCAACACCCTATAGTGAGAATCTAATACTAATATGTTGATTCCTTATGAAAGTATGTGGATAGTCTGTGGAAATCAGCATGTGTTCAACACCGCCAGACAACCAAAAGAAAAAAAATGCCACCAACAACTCTAATGCTTTCAATACATTTACAGTGACAGAGTATCCAAGCTCAAGTACAAGCCTTGCACAGATGGTGCTACAAGATCAATCAGCGCCACACAGCACCAGTATGTACGGCATACTGTATTTGCACAATTGTTCTGTAAATACATACTTACAACATGAGTGTGTAAGAGCTCAGTATCGGGTTAGAAGAGAAGCTATGTTGTTAACAGTATCAGGCTGGAAGTACTTCAACCTAGTAATGTTACAAACACATCTTCAGAGGATCAGTGTTGGCTGTTTACATTACTTCAAATGGAAACTTTATTGCATGGACTAGCAAGAGCCTGTGAACGCAAGTAACAACCACCCAAATAGTTTTCTTGTCTCTTGACTTATTGAGCCTAAAGACAAATTCATGGTTTTCACATGACTGGAGCGGATTTTGAAAGGGTACAGCGAACGCGCACATGATTCTATTCCTACTACAGCAGCATCGGCCTGCTTCTCAGACACTCGCATTGCCCTTTATATTAAAAACAGAAAAGCACACAGGGCTCCTGTGGCTGTTTCTGAAAGGCCAGCTGTGACTTTGCACTTTTTCTGGTATATGCAAACTAGTTATCGATTGGGTTGTAGCACCACAGCAGTCAGATTATTGTCAGCTGTGTTGAGCACTGTGGGAAGATACAGCGCAAGATTGACGGAGAACGTAAAACATCTTAGCGTGTTTGGTCACCATCGATTGAAAATATGTAGCAGTCAGACCACCTCCAAAGTCTGGTAGCAACTACTTCAGTTACAGCTGTTTCAACGATGAAGGAAAAAGGTGTGGATGACAGAGAACCTCCTATTTGACAATGCAGACAGTGCAGACCATTTAAGTCGTCCCAAATTTCAGGATGAACACTTGTCCGCTTGGGTGGATGACCCTTGTGGACACTGAAAGCATGAATTAGCCTTACACTGTTAGAGGGGAAGTTTACTATCATTTGAGAGTTAGAAAATGTAGACTGTCTACCCTCAACTTAACTGTGCAAATAGAATGTATATGTAGGCATTCAGTCAAGTGCCTGTTGTCAGCCAAAGCCCAAATTCTTAGCAATGACATGAATTTATCTTTAGTCATTGTAAACACTAGGGGGGCAAAAACTCCCAGCACTCCAAGTCCAGTTTCTGGGCACTTAAAAAGTAGAATATTCATTCAGTATTTTCATTTGCCTGTAAAGACTACCATTCTGTGCTTGCTGGACATTTGGTTTAGGAATTGATGGCATTAAGGCACATTGTGTAGCCTTTGACCCCTAGTGGATCCATGTATCAATGCTTTTATGATTTTCACTGATTGGCAGCAGCAGTAAAGCAAAAGACAGCATAGCAACACACCAGCCTAGGCAATCAGCGTAGTGAGAGACATTGAACGTCAACGTAATTCTCACTTTTTCACAAATAGGGCACCTTGAGCAGACAAAAATTTATGAAATAGGTATAACAAGTGTTTCCTTTGTGAGAGTGCACTGACAGCTACTGCGTGTGAGCCTACTAATCTGTTATTCTGAATATTTATGGCAGACACTGGAAACTATCACAGTATAATTTATACAGCTCTAAGGTTATCTCTCAAGGTTTTATGTGCAACACAATAGTATAATCAATAGAAGCAGACCCAAGCAGGCTTCATATAATAACTTTTGTTTGACAACTTTAACAAGAGCAAAAAAAATTAAAGGACTGAGCAGGAAGCAAAAATGTAAGAATATTGAATTGACCGATGAAATGTATCCTGAAATGCCCATGTGTTTTTGTTGTGTAAGATCTCATTTCAGAGGCGAGCAAGGCTAGGATTTTTTGAATGTATTTTTAAAAACCATTGCTGAATAGAACAGCATTTCAAAAACGAACAGCAGCTTGAAATAATATTTTGTAAACTTTGAATTCCTATCAAACATTTATTGATTTTTAAGATTATACCAGTTTCTGTTGGACAAAAAGCGAGAATTTCAGCTGGCAGTGTACCTCTTGCAAACATCATCTGCATGAGAGATAAGGTACAGTGCAGTGCGGCCATTACAGCTGCAATACAAGCCGTGACGGTGGGCTGTCTTTGTATGCTCCATCCCCTGATTGTAATTGAGGCCGACGCGTGACAGCCCCCCATGTGCCCTCTCTGCAGTGGCCTGGGGCAGAGGGCATGCTGACAGAGGAGGCACTGGAGACGGTGGCACAGGGTCCTGGCCTGGCACGGCCATGGCATGGCACCCTTAGGGGCACTGACCCTCCCACTCTCAACCCACCGCTACTTTCGCTGCGTCACCTCTGTCACCAGGCATCTCAGAGGCTAACGAGAGGGCAGTCGAGACTGTTTAACAATTCCACCACATCCGTTAGCTGGGTATGCAAGCAGCTCTTTTTTCATCCCTACTGTCAGTGTTCCTCTCCCCCTGCTCTGAGACCTTTGGTGCAATAAGTGTCAGCCTGAGGAGACAGGCGCTCATCAACACTTTATACCTGGGAGGTATATTAATGCTGTGATGGGTTCCTGGAAGAGGAAAGGAAAAAAAAACCTTTGTCCTCGTAGAGAGAGATAAAGGACAAAGCCTTGGACAACTTTTGAGGACGTTAACTTTGGCCGTGTTTGTGTGGATATCATGCGCACGAGGCATGTCAATCATCTAATGTAAAGCAGTATCTCACAAAACACTGCGTGTTCAATTGAAATGCCAATACTTGGTCATGTGATTCTAAAAGAAGCGATATTTATATAAAGTTCTCTTGATGAATAAGTAACTGAGATAGATAGGAATACATGAGGTTGGAGAGAGTGAGGCAGTTTCAGGGAGAGAACAAGCATGAGAGACAGAAAACGCGCTAGTTTCTCTGCACAGATCCTCCCCACCAGGAACCCAGTTACAAATGAAACTCCACTTCCACAACAAGTGGAGCTGGAATCCTACAGGGGCCTTCTGGTATCCAGTTGGAGATACATAATTAAAGGAACACGGAGTGGGAGCATGTTATTACCAATGTTTTCATTAGGCCAAGTTAACACATGGATCTCCCCCAAGACCTACAGACAACAGGCAAGAAAGTGGATGGAATAGGAAACTGTCTATTGGGGTGTAAAACTCTGTTCAAGAACTGTTCGTATTAGTGCTGGTTCTGCATCTCCCCAACTCTGTCCATACCGCTAGTCTATAAAAACATTTAATTTTGACATCAGAAATATGAGAAGCATGCACAGGCCTGCTTTTTTCTTCATGATATTTTCACTCTTTTCCCCAACATCCAGGCTTAAATTAGCCAGGATTTTTAAGATCAGGGACTGTTTTTTAGGCTATGAAAAATGGATTAAATGAAGAGGAAGTCTGGCCTAATGAGCTCCCTGGGCTATGGAGCAGCAGGGACCATGAGGGGAAAGAAGGGAGACGAGGCAAGCCTTTGAGGAAGAAGGGGCCGCAGCCATGCCCAAAGTGTGCCAGCTTCTCCTCGCTTTAGCGCCAATGGCACAGACGGCACCTGGGCAAAGCTTGGCCACCCTCGTCTTGTGCCAAAGGAAAAGAGAGGCAGAGCAGCAAGTGTGCGCTGAACCTGAAAACTTCTATTGGCCATCTTGTTTTTCTTTGAGACACTTTTATATTTCTATTTGGACTCTTTTTGTTGATGGTTCAGCCTTCGAGTGGGGAAATTAATTTCTAAATTACTGTGTGTTAGCCTGTATATTTCTTCTATTAGCAGTACTGGCAGGCATACTAGCAAGTGTGAAAAGTCGGGATCTTGAAGATAAACAGCCATCGCACTCTTATTGAAAATGAATGAGCACTTAATAAATGGGTCAAATAAAACACAACTAAATATTAAAGCAATGGAGCTAATCTTAGACTTTGGTGAACAGAACATGAGTCATCAAGTGTTAGATCATCGATGCAAAATTATTGTCATTTTTTTGCATATGTTCTTTTTTTTTTTTTTACCGGCTTTACAAAAACTATATGATAGTTTCCAATCAGTGTACAACAGGATTTACGCCCTGTCTATTATTTGTAAATTACAAGAAAAAAATTCGCTGGAGTTGTGTAAAAAACTCATGTTAAGAAGTGCAGCTTTGCCTTTTTAAATGCAGCACATACTGTCCAATTTGCTCTGGCAAACACAATAAACCGAGCAGCTTGTACAAAGTTCTTCTGAGTCTTTATGCCCAAAGAATGACGAGAACCACCTACAGCAGTGGATGAGAGGAGGCGAGGTCTACGGACAGGGAGAGAAAAAGGGAGAGGAAGGAGGAAGGGATTACTCTGGCAGGTAGTGGCTCCTGGACGCCAGCCAAAATAAAGAAAGAGGGGAAGAGAAAACAAAATAGTTGGAGACAAATATCTCCACTCACCTTTAAGAAATACAGGTCAAAAGGAACACAGAGAAAGACAGAGAGAGACAACAGTCACGGGGGAGGACGGAAGGGGGAAGAAGGGGGAGTATTGCTGGCACATTCTTCAGCTACTTTTCCTGACAGCGATTAGAACCTGTCAGAGCCTCTCAACCTGCCACTCCTCTCCCCTCATAGGAGGCCTGTCATTACAAATAGCCCAGATTAAAATACCACACTCCCGGGGCACAGGCCTTGACCCCCACCTACTCCACATCGCCAAATGTCTACCCACACATTCACCCACCCTGTCAAATGGGAAGGAGGACGGGGAAAAAAAACGAGTGGAAGGCTGGCAACGGTGAGAGGGCAAGAGGACTGTGAGGGAAAAATGAACAGAGCAATGGGACCTTTGGTTGGAAATAGACAAGGTGACCTAAAAAAGGAATATGGTTGAAGAGGAAGTGGAAGAAGGGTCAAAAGAAGCACGAGAAAAACGCAAAAAGACAGAGCAAAATACATACTATAAGTGGGAAAATGACATGAAATCGAGGTCTGAAGTAGCACACTGAAACCTGAGATTAATTCCTCCATGTGCTTTTCTAAGACTCTCTATGCAGTAATTTTTCCAATTAAGGCTAGGATCCCACGCTGCTAATAAGCTCTCGATTTGTGTGAAAAGCTGGACAGTTCTTTCACATTTGTCCCGCACCTGAGATACACAGCAATGCGGTTGCATTAGGCTAATGGAAACAAAGCACCGAGAAGTGCGGCAGGCTTTCAGCTCGGGCCTTCTGTAAACGTCAGCTTGTATTTGTGTATGAAGCAGACATATGCAAACAGAGAATAATGAGTCCAATGTGTCCCGGATCTATCTGGTGCCAACGTGAATCGTCTGTCCTGACACTGAAAAATGACCTATCTCAGCAAGATTTGGAGGGGGGGGGGGGGCGCTGTGTGTGACAGTCACCAGCACCGCGCTGACAGCCCAATAGACTAGAGGAGGAAGGCATCATTAGAATCACACACACAAATATACAAATACACACATCAGCGCACAAATATTCATGTACAGAATAGTCACATACACTCCATCAGACAAGAGAAAATGTGTGCATGCCTGCTTGCACAGAGGAAAGAAAGAAAGCATCTCTTGACTGATACTTTCTACCTCAAACAGAGCATGACGTCGTGGCCGCTGTCATGTCGCAGTGGCAAGCACACTACGCCAGAGCCAGTCAAGGCTAAACAGAACCAAAACAGACAGGAAAAAAAACGATTATATGACACACGACGTCTCAGTTATGCATACCCTTAATATAGGCATAAACACATGACTGAGCATAACTCCACAGGGCATGACATAATACAATGCACACATCACTGCCATAAAATGTTATTAAAATAGATTAGCCTGAAATTACCTGACAGTCTCGCGAGGTACAAATAAATGTCCATATGGTGTCATAAAAAGAAGCACCTGCTGCGGGTTAGATACCAACTTAAATCAGTGCGGACACCTTTTAGGTGCTGCAGCGAAAGACAGAAGTGAAATATTAACTCACAGGGACTGCTACCAAACACATCAAATCAAAGCTTGACCTGAAATTCTATTTTTCATTTTCAGCAATCAAAATAGCAGCAAACTCATCTTTGATACAGGGAGAAGTAGCGAGAAGACAGCATTAGCTCGCCAGGATGAATTTAAATGAGCGAACCTGCGCTAATAATTCTGCTCATGAGTCCGTCCCCCGAGAGGAGATGACAACTGAATGATGTGTAATTAGGCCCATCACTTGTTTAATTGTACAAACAGAGGCTGGAGGACGTAAACAATAGGAATAAAAGCAAGTCTGCGAGGAAACTTTTTACATAAACACTTGATAAATGATGTGAGAAATGCAATTCCTCTAAATCCAAAGCATTGCTAAAAGCGCCACCGCTGCTCAACATAACTTGTTCTGAGACATTCTGACCTAACAAACACCTATTTAATTAGCAATATTTGACTGTATGTGATGAATCTCGCGTGAGGTTTTCAAATTCTTGCCAGTAATAGTGAGAAACCTGTTGGTTCGTTCTGTACTCCTCATTACAGAGAAAGCAAAGACAGAAGGAGGGGTACAAGGAGGTGACAGAAAAAGACAGATATCTCAAGTGACATGTTGAGACATAAACAGCTGATAGTTATCTGTGCACCAAGCCCAGTTTATGTTGCTGTGAGTTAGGCTTACAGCAATGACGTCTGGGACGGGAGAAACACAATCCAGAGACATTTTATGACAGACAACCATCACACTTCTGCAGAGTTGTCAAGTAGCCACAGCCACTGAATGAGCCATTTGGAGCTATACTGCTTAGAATACTTGCAGCGTACTTTGAGGTAATGTCACTTAGTAAATGTCCAGTCATGTCAGGACGCTGTAAATTGGCTAAAGCGTTTGATGAGTGTTGTTTTGCCACTGTGCAACTGACAATGTTCCAAAAAAAAAACAATAGTGGAGTTATTAAATCAAACCGTGGCATGACCTGAACAGAGGCGTGCCTCAGTTTGCAAGTCAGATTACCTCAAGGCAGATATTCCACCATGAGGCGGGAACACCTTAATACATCCTACACCCTCTTTTCTCCACTCAGGTCGCGCTCTCCAAAAAAAGTATGAAAAAAAAAGTCCCTCATCTAATTAAAATAACAAACAAAAAACCTGGCTGCCAGCTGCGCGGTATTCATGCGGTATATCATACCTAGACGGTACAAGCATATAATGTATAATGTATAGCCCACTCGCCCACCACATGTGAAAAATATGTACATATTCCAAAACAATGAGGTGGTACACAAGTGCAAGTGGCAAGAGGGAGAGGGAAGGAGAGAGAGAGTGTGTGTCTACGTGTGCAGACAAACTCCCGATAGTGACCCCATACCTCATCTCCAGGGCATAAATAAACATGTGTGTGTGAGCGTGCCTGTGGATTATAATCAGAGAGAAAAGGGAATCAAATTTATTCTGCAGCTGTCATTAATATTTCAGGGCTGTTACTGTAGCCCATGTGAAAGAGCATGAATGATTAATTTAGACATCACCTCTGTCACAATTCCTTACCAGACCTGGTCCGTGATCCACCTTTGAGAGTAGTAAACAAAAGGTGGGTTCTGCCTCTTTTTTGTTGTGGTCTAGTTTGGGCTGTTCCTGTCTGGCAAGCAGGAGGAGGGAGGAGCGGGGACAAGGTGCTGTGCTGTGTTGTTGGACAAGTTGGCTGCCTTTGCGGTTTGCCTGTGACATTCAGGTGTTGTGAGAACAATAGTTGGTGTAGGAATCAGAGCTACAACTGAAGGCGAGAGCTATTGCAAGATCTGAGTGATAGTGGAGGGTGACTATATGCTTAGTCATGCAACCTAACAAGTCCTAACAGTGTGCTGATCCACTCAGGTTCAACTACACTTGGATAAAAAGCTAACTTCTGCAGCACCAACTGCATACACACACACACACACACACACACACACACACACACACACACACACACACACACACACACACACACACACACACACACACACACACACACACACACACACACACACACACACACACACACACACACACACACACACACACACACACACACACACACACACACACACCAGCAGCCACCCCAAAACTACTACTAAAGGCCTGGATGGTAACAAAACTCAAGATAACAGCCCTAACAGCATGAACCAAACACAACTATTCAACCCATTAGTCTGCAAATCAGACACATCAGTTGCCCAAACACTCTGACAGGCACGCGTTAACACCCTCATTCCAAGTCGATGGATGAGCATCTTAACTGCTGACGGATGGGGAGGCAGCGGCGAGGTCCAATCAAACTGACATGTGCCCCATACCTGTGTTTTTGATTTGTATTTGGGCTTTGTGTGACGTTTGTCTGACAAGTGGAGATCACAAGGAGACAGGCTCCATCTATCAGACCGCTGATGCCACTGCTGCCGTCTCCAGAGCCTGAGGGCGTGGTACATATACGTACGTGTGTGTCTGGGTGTGTGTGTGATAGACCGAGTTGTCTATAGTCTATATTTGTCTATCAGAAAACTATTGACTGGTTTTGTGTACATTTGCGCAAAGATGCAAATTCATGTGTTTATGTACGTTTTAAAATCTAATATAGTAAACGTTCAAGTACATGCATGTGTGAGTGTGTATGTGAGAGTGTGTGTGTGTGTGTGTGTGTGTGTGTGTGTGTGTGTGTGTGTGTGTGTGTGTGTGTGTGTGTGTGTGTGTGTGTGGCTACCTGCAGAGCAGTGAGCCCACAGGGGCAAACCGAGAAAAGGATGACACTGATGCGATGTGTTGGCATGTGCCCTCGGGTGGTTTTGGTGTGGTTGTCATCTTGTTGTTTTCATACAGCTCCCCCTTCGTCATACCCCGCATTATTCAAATAACGCGCCCCAAAGTTCCATAAATAAATAATGAATTCGCAACTAGATGGATTGATGAACAGTGATGGAGAAGTATGTGTTTTTTGTTTTTTGGGTGTCTTTTTTTTTTTTTGCACAGATTTCTTGTTGTTTGGACAAAGTCTTTGACAGGCACTTTTCTCTTGGGAGACTGAGCTTATCAGAAAAAGAAGTGCTGGGTTGGAAGGATGCTGTCTCGCTGAGCTGTGTGCGTGAGTGCGTGTATGTGTGTGTGCGAGGATCTATTCTAATTCAAACCTTTGCTTGGCTTTTTAAAAATAAAGTAGTTCCACTCTCTAAAATAGTTATCTGGATAAACTGGCTGTGTCGGTCAATAACTTGAAAGAAACAACCAAATGTGTCAAGAGGTCAAACTCAACAAGAAGAGCAGAAAGATACACTATACATAATACAATGGAGTACAAAAACGCACACTTCCTCTCCCTTTCTCTTTACCACACACACACAGAAACACACACAGACACACACACACACACACACACACACACACACACACACACACACACACACACACACACACACACACACACCGGAAATTAGCATGATAGAAGATTACATATTGGATCACACACTCCTGAACTTATTTTTCACATATATACATGTTGCAACACCCCACCCCTTTCTCTAAACAAATCTCCATAGCTTATGGGACCTAAGGAGGTCAACGTGCATCTAAAACTTCCTTGTCTTTCCCCAGAAAAAAAATGTGTGGGACTTGAAAGCAGCGGCAACTCGCTGACTCTCTTCTCTATAGTTCCTAAAGCCAATGCAGATCAATACACAGCCATACATACCACAACTGGAACAACTCTTGTCAAAGGTTACTCCTTTTTCTCTGTGTTTCTCTCTTCATTTTAGCAGGGCGGAGGAGGATGAGGAGACGAAGAGAGAACAAATGAGAGGGAGAGAGAGAGGAAATGGCTGTGGAGAAGTAAGGAGGAGAGCAAGAAAGATAAACCTAAAATGATCCCTTCTCTATAGTTGCGGAACTCTGTGCTAATGGGTTTTGACACATCGCCAGCAGGCCAAAGAGAGAGGGGGCTAGGGGTGAGTCGATAGTGGTGCGCGGCTGTGGCCAGAGGCTAGCAGCAGCGGCTAGGCCAAACCCCTGGTACTAGCATGGGCTGGGGGCCTGACCACTAATCATTATAAAGTCAATGAGTCCTCTAGCGCTTGCAGCAACGCTCGCCTTCCCAGGGAGCCACACCACCTAGTGAGGGCCTTATTGTGAACATCCATGTACACACAGATACACATTATAACTATATATATATCCTGCATACATGGCGAGTATTGATACAAAGGTGTAATGCACGTACAACTACTGTAGGTACATTTGCACAAAGCCCCGCAATGTAAACTTATATAGAAACACAAACCACCAATAAAAAAGAAAAACTTGACACACACACATACTGAAACACCTGGCACACGCGCGCAATATTTCATGATGTATGCCATGTCAGCCGGCAAGTAGTCTACAAACCTTTGATGCTGTGGCTCTATTATTAAGTGCTGTTCCTTCTCCTGCCCCACACTGGACACAGCCTCTCCTGAGACACCACACAAACTGCTCCCAGGTCACTTGGGGGCTCGGGCACCTCACCTGGACCCCATGCATTTTTTAATGCCTCAAACTATCCTGACACATAGCCTCGGACTAGACTACTAAATGAGGCAGGGTTTCTCTAATTGGCAAAGACTTAATTTAAAGGAAAGCTAAGATGAATGTAAAAAGGACATTCATACCTAATAGCACCATCGATAATTTCAAAGTTTGTTCATATCTCAAGTAATATATCTGAAATGAGCATGTATGCGTATTTCCTTGCTGATGTGTATGTAATTATCCGTGTTAAACTGAATGATGCTCAGATCTTGAGGTACTGGTGTTCTCAAACAACTCCTAGGTAAAGCCAGTTGATTAAATAACAATAACCGTGATTAGAGTGAATTCTGTCCTCATCTATTTATGTACTACAGTGACAAACCTGTAGGCCCACAGATGATAAAAGGATGCAAAAGCAGCTTCAGCCAAAATTAGAAAACAATTTATTAAAATTAAGTATACAGTGTTGCTGATTTAGACTGCAGGAAATGGACAGGTTGCTAAGTGCCAAACTATAGGTCCTATTTGTTTCAATAAGAACCCCACAGCAGTCTAGTTTCTGGAGTGGGCGGCCAAGCCTCTGGGCACACAGCAGACCACCTCAATTGCCACTTCCTGGTCTTAAAGAGCCTTAAGGGGTTAGAGAGTGATTGATGCCAATAACAGGCCTCTGCAGTGATAGCAAGACAAGCTGTGTCAGTGAAAGCATCATAACTGTTTAAACTCAAAAGCCACTGTAAAGTTTTAAAAGTTTTGTAAATACAAGCAAAAAAGTATCACAGGTAAGAACGACATGTAAGGAACAAACTAGACACCAAGACATATTTGTTAACTGTAAAGATGAAAATGTCGTAAATGCATTTGAATTAATGGTTGCATTTGAACTGTTGATGTTGAAAATCATGTCACTGCGACTGACATGCAAGTAGAATGATACAAAAAAATTCACCAGTCTCATATTTGTATTCCAGTTTATGTATTATTAAGTATAAGTAAAAACATGCTTCTCATGTAATGTAATCAAAACTCAGAATATGACACTGCAGTAGCACGTCTTGGATGTTGCACTGGCTTGATTAAACTATTTGAGCGTGTACTATTGGCAGGTAGTTACTTCTTCTACAGTGCTTGTGTGTTTTATCTGCGTGTATTTATATATACATATATAAATGTAATGAGTTAAAACAGTGTAAAAACAAAATCTGATCAATAGCCTTACAGCTTCTTAGCCTCGTTCTGATCAATATGCATGCAATCAAACTTTTTTGCCAGCATTACTTCCACTGCTATGCTCATCGATTGAGCCAATTGATCCTGACGCTCAACCTCCTTTTAGGAGCGGAAGGTATGGATATTTAGCACTAGAGACCCCATCTGGCTAGCTTTGTGAACTTTGACCTTTGAGCTAATCCTCAAACAAAAGATAGAACTTATTGGAACCTATACAGTCCGACCTGGAATGATCCCAAGGGGTTAGACTCGAACAGTAGGGAGCCAAAAATTCAGACATGTCCTCTTATGGGCCCAAGCTCTACCACAACCTCCCCAAAGCTGGAGTTTGTGATGCACAGACTTCGCTACTTGTGCAACGTTGAAATAAGGAGATTCAGTTTAACATGCAACTTTTGTACAAGTCGGTCCAGACACGGTCAACAGGAACACTAGTTGAACACGACAGATAAGATCAAGAGTGAAAGACGATGAAGACAGAGGAGGACGGGGGAAAGATGGAGGGTCAGGGAGGGTGGGGCAGGGAGAACCAAGGTCTGGTGGGGGATTGGCGTTCACTGAGGCTCTTCACTGATGTGCCGCGAGGCTCTTTGAAGGGATTATTAACACATTTTGATTACTCTGGTCCAGTTGTCACACAAAATATAACCTCCATCAGGACTATAAAATGGGCGGCCCTTTTCTTCTCTAGCCTCCCTCATGTTGTTGCTCCCTTCACTCCCCGCAGTCCCTCCCATTGCCCTGGGCTTGCCTGACTCAAAGCAATCCACTAATTACAGTCTCAGACATCTTGAAGAATAGACTATCACACCATTAGTCTGATAGAGAGAAGGCAGCCTCTCCGGCACACATATCAGTGGACACACACACACTCATGCACGGCAACAGCCCTCTGCCTTATGTTTAAGAACATGCAGGGTGTCAGCTTTGGAAAACTTTCTGTATTGTCTGTACTGAATGATCATTACAGCAAATATTAATGTGGAAGGTGGACAGTAACTGAATGGTGACCTCTAAGTTGTAGACAACACATAAAAGTGGTCTTTCCAATACTGCCCAATCAGTTTTAACCTTTGGATCCATGTTTCAGCCTCCATGACCGTGAGAGCAGAAGGAGACCGATGACTCAATTACAACAATGCTGCAGTGTGAGGGGGCAACTTTCACCTGATACCACAAAATCTGAGACATCCACCGTGTCCCATTAATTGCCAGGTTTCCGATGCCACTGGTTACGACGCCGGGGCCGCATCCTTCCTCACCTATTAAGACCAAGTGGGTGTTTGTGCTGATAACTAAAAACACCACGCCATTTTCACCTTCCAGTAGGAAACTTAAAAAAAACAAACGCTTTATCTATGATTTTATCCAGAGGAGCTAACAATGGGGACAGTGATTAACAACCTGGTATAATGCACATTCCAGCCCGTTCCTTTGGGGGTTCAACAGCTGTTGTGTGTATGTGTGTGTCTGTGTTGCGATTTTCAGCTATCAATGTATATTACTGAAAATTGTCCTTGTGATGAGGAGCCATATAGTGACAGCTAACAATTCAAACTTTTTAAAAGGACCAAAAACAGTTGTGTTATTATAATCTGATAGCGTGCACGTCTCGATGTCATAAAATTGCTTTGTTGTCCAAAATTAATAAATACCTGAGAGAATATATAGAATTATTGCGATAAAAAAAAGTTTTCTAAATTACAAAATAATCTTTAGGTTTATCTTTCTTGAACATTGGACAAAGCAAAATATCACTGAGTCTCAAAATCAATAAGCAAAGTGTTATCTGTTAATTTTTTTATGGTTAAAAAGGTCAAGTGGCAAGTGTGCCAATAAAGGAATCAACGTAGGTCCTTACATCTGAGGCACTGTGGACAGTGAATGGTTGTCTGTAGCTGGAGGCAGCAAGATAAGTCGTGTTTCTAAGGTTCTGTGAAATCTGTTGCAATACATTCATACCATGTGACAAAGTTGTCTGAAAAAATGCCAAACTGACCAGAGGAATATGAATCCTGTTGAGTCTGAGTTGATTTTACCTTAAAAAAATAAAGCAGCCAACTTGATGTCTTGTTAGTGTTTGTGCTTTTGACTTCTGAGTTGCACACGCCTACCCAGCTTCACACCCTGTCACTTCAAGACTAAATGAAAAAGATGCTAACAGACAAGCAAACACACATTTCCTCTCTGAATAAAGCCTCTTTTCTAGGAACTGAGTTGAGAGATTTGTAGAAAAAAAAATGCAACAAAAAAGGGAAACAAACTTTCAGTGTCTGAAAAAGAAAGGAGAGCATCAAGTAAAACGAAGAGTGGTTTTAACTGCGAACCTTAGCATCATTTACTGTGATAAGTACAGCTAATACATGAGAGAGAATGCCTCTCTTTGTAGACTATTAACTACATATCCTGTTTGTGAAATGTATATTCATAAACAGACTGAGGATTGAGCAAATGGGCCATTTTCAAACGTACACATGATCTGTGGAAAGGGCCAACATAGTTGACATCAAAGGGTCCAGAGTGGGAGAGGTAAAAGTAGGCCAGGCCATGGCCTGGGAGAGAAGTGGAGAGGATACAGAGGGTAGCGAAAGAAAGAGAGAAAAGAGGCAGTATGGATGGAGAGAGAGATAGAAAGAGAGGTTGGTCCCAGGCTGGGAAGAGCTCAGGTGTGAGTTGTGAGGAGGCACCTTCTGTTCGTGGCTCTGAGGCCCCACTGCGGACAGAAGAGGGGCCCAGACAGACATGGGCCCCTCTTGTTGGCCCAAATAAATCCAGGTGGCTCAAGACGCGTGCCCTTGTCACTCAACACAACTTCAACCCAAGCAAACACACACACGATGAAATGTACACAATCAAAGACACTCATGCACTTTTAGTTCCCTGAAATTTGAACACTTTTAAAGATTTTCTGAGCACAGCTGACTGGGAAACATTATCAGTTGTGCTGAAGATTAAAAGGCCATCAGAGTATTCAGGATGAACCACATAAAACTGTCTATTTGAGTTATGTCATTGAATAATCTTTACAGAACAGCCAAACGTTAGTGTTTCTTTACCTAAATTACTGTCTAACAGATACTAATTTTTCACAACATAAATTAACTGCATGTACTTCTTGTTCTGTTTTTTATATATTGCATGGATGTGCTCATTTTACTGCAGTAAAGCGGCTCCTCACTGTTTTTTATAAAACAGATGTAACATCCAAGCTTAAGGTTTTGCTTAGGCAGTAAAAACATCAAAGACAAGAACAAACAATACATACACTGTACTTGAATCTCATCAACAAAAACCCCAGCAAAACTGTCCACATTTACACTAAAGCTCAGCCCACGAAAGGTCCAATGTAGACATTAAACATATTGAAATACATGATTTGCTTGTAAAATGACCACCCTCCTAACAGTTTTATATCAGAGGGCTCTTTGATTTCTTTTCTGCGGTTGACATTTATGATCACTGTAAAACAAGCAGGCTTGGGCAGATAGACTGTGATACTGTGCTGCTGATCCTCTCCCACTTAGAGACCTGAACACAGTGTGGCCACACATCCTCCTGATGACTGAGTTCAAGAGTTTTCTGAAGGGATGCACTCCAGATGACACAGAGCAGCAAAGGAAACATTTTCTATGATGGACATTCAAGAACAAATAACACGGTACATTATGAGAAAAGTGACAAAAAGGTAATGACTCTTTTTCCTTTAAAATGTGACAGAAGTAACCTGCATCCCTCTGAAGATCATCTTGACAGATTTACCAAAAAAT
This sequence comes from Acanthochromis polyacanthus, assembly GCF_021347895.1. Classification (NCBI taxonomy): domain Eukaryota; kingdom Metazoa; phylum Chordata; class Actinopteri; family Pomacentridae; genus Acanthochromis; species Acanthochromis polyacanthus. The sequence continues at coordinate 9,732,646 of NC_067131.1, read as the reverse complement.
TTCAGCAAGAAAGATGCTCAAACCACTCAAATCAATTACATCAAAGATGGAGCTCACATATCGAGACTTGTTAAGTTAACTGTAGTCATATTGCAAAGGTAGGGTGCCGGAGCCATTGCTGTCACTTGACGACGGTTGCGTCTAAATTGGGAGTGAAAGCCTCCCCAGGAGAGATGGGTGAACCTGTCACAGAAGACTGAGGGAACAGAAAATGTTGAAAAAAATGCCACCGCCACACACACACACACACAACACTAGAACAACACAGCATCTCCATATGCTTAAGATCTTAATCATCATCACCATCATCTGTTCTGTCCTTTTACTGTGTGTGTATGCGCACGTGTGTGTGTGTGTGTGTGTGTGTGTGTGTGTGTGTGTGTGTGTGTGTGTGTGTGTGTGTGTGTGTGTGTGTGTGTGTGGCTCACATGAAAGAAGGACATCTGGAATACAATTATTCCAAGACACCCTCACGCACACACGTTTTCCCTTTGCTCTGAATTTGCATGAATTCCATACATCTGCCCTTTAAGAGGCAGTAACAATTATTCATTGAGCTGGTTGTTAAAGCCCAAATGCAACCGGCCACTAGTCTAAACAGCTCATTAAAATAGCACAATACCTGACTTCAAGCGTGCAGGAAAATTGGCAAGCAACTCTATCACTGCAATATCGTATGGTTCTGAATGTCCATTCTGGATAATATAATGAATTCAGAGCAGCTTTGTGTGGAGAAAGTGAATGCACTGTATATTTCTTTTTGATTCTCCGTCACGGTTTTCTGCACCGCTTTCTTTGTCTGCTCCCTCTGCTCATATTGTCTGAAATTTAGGCTCTACATTTTTCAGGTGAGCCGCATTCTGGATAAGGTAAATTTTACATTTGATTAATGCATTGTCTGCACAAGATTTTGCATTTTTTTTCTTTAAACAAACAACTGTCTTAATAATGAAGAAAACTGATAAAAATTCTGTCTGATATGAGATATTAATTTATATAAATATGTATTTACATATAACTATGTAGCAGTACAATACATCAACAACATTATGCAGAAAAATAAAGGTGCTTTCTTCATTCATCTATATTTTTATTTCCTCCTGTTGTAATTTCTGTTTCTAAAATGTAGCTGAAAATTATAACAATTTAACTGCCGCAAAATGCCCCCCAAAAATTACTGAATAAATGTTTGCAAAAAATAAAATTCATAAGTAGAAAAAAAAACTGCTAATAATCACATCCACACTATCAAATGGCCTTCACCAAACATTAAAAAGTCTACATCAATGCAGCAACTCTGTTCTGTGTGTAGTTCTAACTACGCACATCAAACCTGAGACGGGCCAGACCAAGGAAGGTGTCCCTTAGGCCATCTTAGCCAGTCCTTCACAACTGCGCTTTAAAAGATGGGCGACAGTACAGTACGCTGCAGTTGGCCTTGATTGATGATTGAGTAACCCAAGATCATAGATGTGCTCAGGGAGGACTTGCTGGTGCAGAGCTGTGCATACATCAGCCCTTCAGGACTACCACTACATGCATCATGTGGTGAGACTGACTGATGTGAACACGGGGACTATGTAGACCACTTAGGCGAAGCTTTCGACATGGCAGTCAACAGTCAAAGTTGACTAAAAATGATTAGAGCGCAGGAAAGGGATGACTTTGTTGTTATAAGTCAGATTTTATCTGAGCCTGAAACAACTGCAACACGCACGTATTTCTAAGAGGCACACACGTACAGACTCACTCACACAAAAGCACACGTATTAACTTGTGCTGATATCCTTGACAGGCACAGCTACAAAAGCATAACTCAGTGGTAAATAAATAAGTTCATGCTGCCTGCATACATTTTCTTTTTAGGAACTCTTGGGCTCACATAGACCCGTCCAAAGGATTATGTGCGTGCATTCGTGCATGCACAGAGGCCCCCTTTCAGCACCTTCTTACAGAGCGAGAACAAGCGGCACCTCCCTCCTAAAGCAGCTCAAGGGCGCGGCCTATCTACCAAACGATAGAATGCATGAGTGGAGCTGTGCTTCGATTCAACCAGCCGGCCAGCATCAAGTCAGTACCTTGCTTCATTTATATGGGAGTCAAACTGTTTGTACTGTCAAGGTTATGTTATTTAGCAGGGGAACAGGGAAAGAAAAGAGGCAAGTTCCAGGCAATTTAAAATTCTGACGAATCCTCCACCAACTGTGTTCCATAAGAAGCAAGCAGATCGGAAATGAGACCAATTAACTTCAATCCAGCCGAGGACAATTCTGTGAGACCTACACATTTTATTCCCTTGAAACGGCTGCCATTCAAAAAATGTTGTGATAAACACCGCTGCTAATTTGCCCTGATCTCACAAAAGAGAGTTCAAATTTAAATTTTGGTCATTTTGGTCAAAATGTCAAGTCGCACGTAAATTAAAAGGACAATGTCAGCATGTTGTTTGTGGCTAGCTTTGCTCAGAAACCGTGATGCAGAGTCTCCTGTCCCAAAGCAACATGAGCACACACACACACACACACACACACACACACAGAACACGTTTGAGCAGCACACAGAGCACTCCTAAGGTTACCCCCCAGGACAAAAGCTTTACCATCCCACTGACTGGCAGATGGGGCAACCAGCTGACATCTCGGCCCGGCTCCGTTTCATGTTCCCTGGGTGTCTTAAACGGGCGGGCACCCTGTCTGATGGGCACAGGACAGCTAAGGAGGAAGCTCCTTTGACAGGGGAGGGGAGGTGTGCTTCTTGGGGCTACCATTGAGCAAAAGAGCAGCAAGGACAGACGGAGATGGCTAATGTGCTTCACTGTGTTTGTACAGTATAATTGTGTGTCTTGCAGGGCGGGAGGCTCAGGGAATGTCTATAGTAGATGCAGATTAATAATGAGCTAATGAGTGCATTAAACCCTATATGGTTTTCTGACGCAGGATCAAATAGTTTCCTCAAGGCTAAAGCCAACAGGGATCATGATCAGTTGTACTTATTTTATTTTTTACATCTAGACCATGCAATTTAAATCTAACAGTATGAATGAGAATTGCTTATTGTAGTGCAAAATGTGTCACATAGCAGTTTGAAGACGTGAGGCTACAGGGTCTCGATCTGGGCTACTGAAAAACATCTGTGTGACTATATGAGGAGTGACATGCTGTGCGTTCACTAAATGGCTCTGACAACAAAGAACAAGCTACAGCATCTTAAGCTAAAAGGACTCAGCGCTGTTGTTGGGTTGTTTCCTCACAGACCTTTGGATGCAGTCCCCAGATGGGAAAGGTCCTTTTAAAAAATAATCCATTAACTTCTTTAAAACTATAGTAAGCATTAAAATGCTCTAGAATACTCAAAACCATCATCTTATGACCCTGAAACATGCTGACACTTATATTATAGGCAAGCCCATTAACAAATGGCTGTTGTTTCAGTCCCAGATAATGCAGCTGTTATTTCACTGGAAAACCATATATTCTATAGTTAATTAAAACATTTTAGGGTAAACAAAAGTTGTCCAGGAATCTCTCTCCAACCCATAAAACAAAACATATATTATAAAATAATTTTATTAATCTCAGATCTGTATTTAAAACATTGGTATGATCATGAAGGGAAAACATTTTACTAAAAACCAAATTACTACATTAATTGTGCGTATGTTTTTATGTACAATAATTACGGAATTGATTATTTTTGAGGGGGCAAAAAACATATTAATCCAAATCTTAAGCTTTAAATAGATACAAAATATGCACGGATTTTGATGGCAAAGTATAAATTAGAAGTCTTATTTACTATTAGATTTATAGTGAAAAAGCTGAGAAGCACATTTTTTTTTGTCAAATGAGAGCACAGGCAATTAAAAAGGGCAAGAGGAGATGATGGGTATAAAAACTATTTCTTCTACATTCAGGCAAAGGGATTATATAATTTGAGAAAAAAATTGTGCAATCCTTTTTAACATATTCTGAGAGTTTCATTTTACAGTCACAGGAAGACACAGGCCTAAAAATAAATTGTGCAAACTCCAACTTTTATGTAGCTGCACAGTCACTGAATGATGGCAAAGTGGCTACATTAAAATGGCATCAGCAGTCAGCTGGGTAGGAAGCTACTGTTAGTAACCTTATGGCTGTCTGCTTACTACTGCTGAATCTGAACCGCAATTTCAGCTGCTCTGCCAATGCACTTAAGATTTATTTTTTCCCCCCCTAGAAGATTTAGTGATTGAAAACTAGAGTTCAATCTTGTGCCATTGGGTCAATATGAGGGAAGAATACCTGCGCTGAAAAAAGTTCACACTGGCTGACTGTCATAGATGATTTACACCTCTGTTCCTACCTGTCAGGTTTTACTATTCTCAGTAGGATGCTGAATGATTTCCCCCTCCCAAAATCTACCATCTGTGATAAATATGTGTTTTCTCTTCAATGCAAACAAATAAAAAAAAAGTAGCTAATTAAATTCAATTAATACCGCAGCATTCTTTTATGATCCATTTAAAAAAAGAAAGAAAAGAAAAGCACAACAAGGGCACTACAACTGACGTCAAGATGCATCACAGGTACGTGGCTCAAATTGTCAGATTTTATTATTTTTTGAACAACTGACAAAACGGCTAAATCACATAACTACGAACAAAGCAAAAGGGGAATTTTGTAAAGTAATAGCACTATTTTTCCCCCCTTAATTTTCACCCCAAGACACTGCTGAATCTGCATCAAACAATTGCCCATTTATGTCTGCCAGCTTGACAGAAGACTCACTGTGAAGATACGCTGCTTTGTAGTAGCTTGCCTCTTGCCTCTTTTTAAATAAGAAAGGTTGTCACTTTACTACATTGTAAATGAGAACATGTGTAAGGGAGGTTTAGTGGTCAAAGAGAAGCCAAGGGATTTTTTTTTTGAATTGGTGAACAAGTGAAAAACATTAAAAACATTTTCTACGCGGCTGTTAGTAATCTCCATCCCAACATCTCGGTCTCTTGTTCCTTCACTGCAACCTATCCGCACTCACTCTGATAAATGCCTCCTCAGTTTATTTTTTTTTCCAAAACTTCTTTTCAGGTTTTAAATGTCATCAATCCTCCTGTCATTCACTGCCTCATTCTCATCACTGAATTAATTTTTCTGATATACATCCTCGGGTGACAGGGTGGCACAATTCGCTCTCATTGCCACTCCTTTACTTTATTTCACTATTTCAGTTTTTATTTTCATTTCTTTTTTTTTTTTGTTTCTCCTATTCCGTTCATAATATTTCAGCGCTTCAGATGTAGCGGCTCTTTAAAGCGCCCATGGGGGCTGTGAGTCCTTCGCTTTTGTCTCCCATTTCCTTCTGAAACAGTTTTTCTTTAACCCTATGCGGCTCTTCACAGTTGTTGTCTTAGCTCTCCCCTCTCCGTCGCTCTTTTCTGCTGCTTTCTTTTTCTCCGTCTCCCCCTCTCCCTCTCTCAGTTTTTCTCTGTGTCAGCCAGAGGTCAATGCTACACTTTTTTTCTGCTGCATGCAAGAAGGCAGGGGGTATCTTTATACTTATTGTGACCTAAAAATAGTGGGAAAAAAATAAGACTTAAGGTTTGGACGAAGGTGTCTTTTTAAGATATAGCGGCACACCACTGTCTAGCAATTGGAGGGTGTTTTGTATCTTGAGATAAGGAGGAGATGGTATCAATAAATGATTTGGATGAGGTTTGATCGTAATATAGACCAATTTATAAATGATGTTAGAACGACATAATTTTCAAGGTCTCAAGGACACTATGCATTATTGAAATTATGTTCAGTTTTTTTGATAAATTGACTGTTACTATATTCATCTGTAGTATAGTAGAATGTGCTGAAACAAAAAAAAGTCATTTACAAAGACTGAGAAATGTTAATGAAGTTGTTTGGTTCACGTGTTCAGTTAGCAATACCAATGCTGATTTATTGCTTCAATTAATTTTGATTTTTTAAGTTTCACCAATCATGAAGATGCGGAAATGTAGCTTCTTGGCATGTAAAAGTGTAAAAAAAAAAGACTGAGTAAAGCTTTATCTTCAATGTTTAAATGTGTGATGAAAACTGTGCAGATTCTTAGTTTAATTTAAAATCAGCCTGACAAAGTTCAGATTTCATTTAAGAAAAAAAAGTAGGATTTCTAATTGCAAAACCAACATTTCTGTTAACAATGTTGTCTCATGTTTTACTAAAGCAGGGAAGCTCCAATGAGCTCTCTAGTCAGATCATTACTTCCAAGAGTCTCATTATGTTGAGTGCCTTGTTGAAGCTAATAACTGACTAAAGGTCTAATTATTAGATTTTCTCCTAATTTTATTAATGCTAGCTAACACTTCATGGAGACTTAATGGAGGAACACGGGGAGGTTAGCATTGGCTGCAGTCGCTGGTGGACTGAGGATCAACTGAAGCAACATTGCTCAGTCAGGAAACGTTGACGGGCATCTATTTTTTTGGTGGAAGGTTCATTTAATTTTTGCTTAGACATGTCACTTATTCCCATCTTTGTAGCCCCACTTAGCTCGAGCAAATATTTGGAAGTTTGAGACAACACCTGTCGATGCACAGAGAACCGCAGACTTGCCCACGCACATCCAGGAAACAGGCGCGCACTCACAAACACATACTTGAGTCTGTTGGTTCAGCTCTTCCATTGAGGGTCCGTATGCTAGCTGGCCATTGTGTGCGTAAGGCCTTTTGTCTGGGCAGCCTGAAACTGGTGATTGCACCTTAGCTACCGCAGTTCAAGCGTAAACAGTGTTTTCATGCCCTACGATATACACTGTTGCCAGTGGACCCCTAAATCCCTGGAACAGCTGAGTCCTAGGGTGTCAAAGATAATGGCGATTTATTGCAGTGCGAGGCTTTCTCATTGCCCCTCCCGCCCCCCTTTCCAATCGTCCCTCCACCCCTCCTCCTCCCTCAAACAGATTAAAATTAAGCCGTAAACATGTGAGGATGGAATTAACACATTTAGTGAGTCTCCTCTTCCCACATCCCATTTTCGCTCCAGAGCGGCTGATCCCCGCTGCCGAACGTGGGTGCAATTTTAATGACTCGCAACGTTTTTGAAGTCCACATGAAAAAAGCGTCGCTCGCCGTTTGTGGCGGCGCTAGATATGGCTGGGCCACGGCCGGCCATGATTGGGGGGACACACGCCGCCGACTCGGACTCCAGGCTCTTCGATAGGATCGGTGTCATTTTCCTCTCCACGATAAGACGCCTTGCTGACAAGGTCCGATTAGGAGAGAAAAAATCATTATTGCTACGCCTTTCATCCACCGGGGGTTTACCGATAAACAGCTCACCCACGGCTAGATTTTCTGAGAGCGAGATGTTATGCGTTGAAGCATATATATTTAGGAAATGTGGCTTCAAGTGAAATTTTGGCGGTGTTTTCAATAATTATTTTCTTTTTAAATAGCTATAGAAAAACATTTTTTCCCTTTAAAACATATTTTAAAAGGCCTCCTTCCTCCTTAGCTGCAAACTCAAGCTGTGAAATATTTAAGTCCTCGCTCTCGGCCCCATTAATCAAACAATTATCAAATAACTTCCTATTCTTTTTGAACACAATACAACATGCCGATTGTATCAGCCTACAAAAAAGTGATTTATTATGCTGTACCTTAAGGAAATCCACTTTAGCAAACTGTCCTTTTAAAAAGAGAAATAAAAAAAGGTGCTTAAAATATTCAAACTACATTGTAGAACAGAGAGAATAAACTAGAAAAAAGAAATGAGGAAAGAGTCAGCGACGTGTTATAAAGAAAAAGATTTACATTGCATATATACTATATATATTTCTCATTCATGTGGTGACAGAAAAAAAAATACTCCTCCTGAAATTCAAGTGGATCAGCAGGTCAGCTCAAAACTTCAAATAAATGCCAATTAAATTAAAACTTGATAAAAATTTGAAGATAAATGGTAATTTCTAAAAATATCCTTTCTAATAAAAATATTTATTTACTCACTTTTTAATTCATAGGATTTTAATTTGCACAAATGCATAAAAATGGAATTAAAAACATGTTATTTTCCTTTAAATTAAAGAAATACATTAAATATTAAATAACAAAGCAGAATTTGTAGGGAGCAAATAACAGTCACTGCTGGAAATAGAATTCCGGCTTCAAAAACGTAACTGATTATGTCATTTGTTAAGTGTTTGCTTATGGATTTGAGGAGAAAGCACCACTTTGGTGGCCCAGCACCAAAAGAATCATCGAGTCTGATCTTTAGAGGGAACAGGGAGAAATAAAGCGAGTGGGAGAGAAACAGAGAAAGAGACGAAGATGGAGGGGGAGAGATAGTCGGGACAAACGTGTGCTGTGTTACTGGGCCACTCCAGCACCCATGGACTCTCAGCAAGACTCAAAGCCGCACTCTGCTTCAAAAGGGAGCCATGAAGATTTTTTTTTTTATGTTTTCAAAAACATATTTATTTATTTCTCGTCACTCCGTCATTTATCTATTTATTTCTTGCTGTCCCAGCACCCCTTGCTCTGCCACTGGAATCCTGTTCGATGACGCCGACATGCTCGCCCTCCCCTCTCCCCCCCCTCGCTTTTAATACCACTGCAGTCGAAAATCAAACTGCTCTAAAACAAATTGATGTACTCTTTAATATAGTCGTCACATCATCACAGGGTCCTCACTCGTCTGCCTTGGTGACAACTGCAGGGCTGCTTAGCTTAGCCCAGCGATGGCTGCCACTTTGTTGGTCGCTTCAATGATTTATCACAAAAAAGAGAGGGAGATTGTGAGAGTGGGAAGAGAGAGAAAAGGGGAGAGACAGAAAGAAAAATCCCCTGGATCATGATTGAGTCACTGGCACCTTTGATTGACAAGGTCTAATCAGCTTATCTCCATCCTAATAAAGTTGATAGCCTGCGGTGCTGCTCTCTACCTGGCATGGCGTGAACTTTGGGCTAGGCTGGGGCCCCCGGGGGCCGCACCCCAACCCGCTCTGCTTATCTAAACAGGACTGAAATCAATCCCTAATGAGCTGTTTTCATTTTGCAGGATTGATTACAGGCCCCTAAACACCAAGAACACTCACCTAAGAAGTGTTCTTAGCCGCTTGCTGGCCACCTTTAAAATGCAGAGTAGCAGCGCTTTTGTCTGTGTCTGTCTTTGTTTCTGCAGCTCATTTCGCTGGCATTGCTCGGTTATTTGTGTCAACTGAGAAAGTATAAAGAGGGATGAATTTTCAAAGTAAATTCACTTCACATTTGCTGGGTGACATACTGAATTGTACAGTTCTAAAAAATTGCCTGTTATATATTTTTGCAGTAACTTGTGTCGATTGTAAATTTTCATTTCCTTTATATCACATGTTAAAATTAAAGTCACGATTTTAAAGCTAAAGCTACATCAGTCATGTCTCTGTAAACAAACAGCAAGTATTGCCAGTACATATAAAACTCCTGCTGCTATGATAATCCCACAATTTAAAGGTTGCAGTCTCCCTTTAACTTCACAATTACTGTCATACAATTGTTGACACAATGAAACAAATTTAATATAAAGCAAATCAATTATCAGAGTTATGATTCTGATGATCGTAATCGGAAAATTCAGCATGAGTTTTGTTTTTTTGTCAGGTACAAACTGTCAATCAGTATGTGTGACTCTGCTTTCTCCTTCAATGAATAACAATCAGAAAAGGTGGAACAGCTAATCATTGCAAGTTAGATGTCTTATCCGACATGCTGTTTTGATTTCCAAACAAGCAATCATAAATCATTCAAAATCCTTTTAAGTGTGGAGGGAAGGACTAAAATCTGGTTTGTCTTTGATTTAACATCACTTTCCACATTTGACAAGCCTCCACATTTGGGCATTTCAAATACCCCCGACTCAAATGTCTTTAAATTGGCTAACTGCATGCCCTCCTCTTTATTTACTGCCCTCTTTAACTGGGTTAGCCCCCATGTCTGCTTGTCGCTATGCTCGGGCTTTTAAGTCAGTGCTCCTCACTAATGAAGTTCTATACTTTATTTATGAGACAAACAGAGAACCCTGGTTCTTGAGGGTGCGTGTGGTAAATAGCTCTGCATGTCCAAAGAGTCTCCTCTATATCCCTCTGAGGGCTCTCATTGCTTTTGGCAAGCCTTTGTTTTCACTAAATACACTGGAGACATTGAGAATGGAAGAAAAAAAAAGCTAAAATATCTATGATAAAACGGTACTGTGTCAAGATTCATCTTTTCTTAGAACTAAGAGTCCTTTTTTTCTCTTAAATGTGACCTAGAAGCATCCTGGCTTTTTTGTTCCTGGTCATTAAGAGATATATTGTCGGCGGTGAAGAGAAAAGGGGGGAAAAGCTGAGTTTCTACGCCATTTCTTTGTTCAGGATCTATCTCTTTGAAATAAAATGTCTTTTAGTTCAACTTCCCCCATTGGTCAATTGCAGTTCTTAAGGGCTACTGTGTCATTGTGGATGGAGAATGCAACTTTGAATTACTGCAAAAATAACGACGCTAAACTGCTCTTCGTAAAAAGTACGGCTTAGATGTCTGACGAGAGTTGAGGTTTGTGGCAAGGAAAAGTATTTACGGTACGACTAGAGAGGGTCTGATTGGAGAAACACTTAACGCTCTAATTATTCTTGTTTAATATCTATGGATGCCACACCTCTGCATTGGAAAACACAAAGTCTGTTCCTCAACAACTGCCAATGGTATTTTCATAACGTGCGCGAATAAAGCGTGGTGCACCACTTAGATATTTATTTCATTATTTTGTATTTGTTGGTGTGAAAGAGAGAGGGAACTACAATAAATGGAACCAGTGTTGGGCTATAAAAGTAAACAATTTAGCATTTGAAAAAGACAAATCCCAGCTCCTATTATGCAGTGTCTCAATATTCTGAAAACTACGGCAAGTCTATGATCTAAACAGTGCCAGATTTTATGAAGATGCCTTGGAAGACGAGCCACCGTTGAACCGCGAGAGTAAATATATACTTTGTGATGAACAACGCTAAATTAAAGACCAAAGATCAGACGGTGAAGCCTGTCAAACCGTATAAACCCAAACGGATAAATCTGGCTACCTAATGTTTGTTCCAAGTGTGCTTGTTGAATGTGAGAGCTGGGCATATATAATTAGTGTTGTAGAGAGCTGCATATTCCCTGTGTGTCCATGTTCACTGTGCAGATGTATTCTCTATTTGACCTGGAGACACTGCCATTTCAGGTTGTGCATCTGAGCGGAGGGTTGGTATCGACAGCAGAGTAAAGGAAGGGGTCATGGATTAAAGACACGGGGCGAAGCTTCCCCACCAAACCACAAACACACCCCACAGCTGGTGTGGACCAAGCCAAGTGTGTGGGACCAAGGCAGGATAAACGAGCATTGTTCTTAGCGAGCTGCGCACACAGCGGATGAGACGGCCACCGGTGGCACGGGGTCAAGGGGCAAGCGACCGACTACAGCGGGAGAAACCGCCGGGCCCAGGAGGTACTGAGCACTGCTAAAGCCAGGGCCCACTTCTTTACCGACGACCAAGCTGTGAGGCGAAACATCAAAAACCAAGCCACTGGCGAAAGATGCGGCTTTGCGGAATTAAAAACCTGCCGGCTGTCGCAGAATTTGACACCGTCGAGAAACTGGAATAACGTCAGAATCTGACGTTTCGAATCAACGTTTTTAAGCAGAGAATGCAGATTGTATTTATGAATTTGTGAACGCAAGTTACAGAGAACATCAAAAGGCGGTGGTCTGCGTGCGAACCTTCCTTGACTTGAATTATTAAATCTGTCGATGTCGCACACACCAGCCACCCCGCGATTATAGTGTAAATTGACAAACTTTTTCAAAACTACAACGGAAGCCACAGAAAGCTGGTTGATACTTCAAGAATGAGCTTTGATATATCTCTGAGGAATACACTGTGCCTCAATAATGTGGTGACTGTCAGGAAGGAAGACAGGAAGAGGAAAAAAAATATGCTAACTGGTTAAATCTATTTAAGATCCCAATGAGATTTTTTTTTTTCCTATTTTAAGATTAAAACCAGCCTTGATAATGAGGAAAAAAAGGGAGTTTGTGTGTGTTTTTTAGATGGTTTATTTAGAAAGTGATATGTTTTTATTTTCTTTCTTCTGCGCTCCTGAATTAAGAACTTCAGGAGGAACGCTGACATTGTTTATTTTCATAGACCCCCTATCTGTTTGTGTAAAAAAAAAAGCGCACAGCACCACCCACCCAACACACATGCATGCATAACACACACAGACACACACAGCCATAGTGATGCTTGAATTTTCTTCAGGAGCAGAGCAAGGAGAAGCAGCGCCCGATCTGTCGCCTGTACACTTCTCTCTCTCTCCCTCCCTGGCTCACCTTTGATGTGCTCCCGAAAATGTCATCAGGCGTCAAGGAAAGAGTTTTTTTTTTTTTTCCCCATTTCAAACCCCCTTCCACCTCCAAACACACACACACACAAACACACACATATCCACCCACCTCGCATATGAGCAAGACAATTTGCTGTCGCTCACTCATCCTCACCACTATCTTGAACCCCCACCACCACCACCACCCCGCTCCTTTTCCAATCCATAACAGAATACGTACCAGTTTCCACTGCTATCTGGTAGCCGGCCTCCAGTCTCCGTGATGACCTTTCCAGCTTCTCTGTGTTGTCCAACAGATGCGCTCTCTGCAATAAATAGAGAGAGGAGGGGGGGAAAAATAAAGCCGGAGAAACAAACACAAAATAAAAATTGATTGAGAGGGCTGGGACCCATTTCAAAGGAACACATCAACACTGTCACCTAAACAGACAGACCACATCCACAGCGACAACATAATACAACCAGGTTGGCAATAACCTTCATGGATGACAATGTGTTATATGCTGATGGAATATCAAGCAAACGCATGTTGAGGCTGACAATGTAATAGGTGCTGCTGCCTCATCTTGGACATAAAAAGAAGAACTACTTGGAGCTTTGTTGCCTCCTTGTATTGTTTCACAGCCCGGCCTTCTGCTGTACAGGAGGAGGAACATATTAGGATAAAATAAAGTGTAATTTGAAGAGCTTTATAGTCCAAGAAAATGCAAATGATGGTGTCCAAGTGAAGGAAAAATGGAAAACAAAAATCAATGTTTACCCTCCTGAACTGATAGCAAAGCTGCTTATGATGTGTTAAAGTCCATGCAAAATATAAGCAGCAATATTTACAAGTCCTGAACCCCATTAGTGTCATAAATGTAAACAAAGAAGTGAAACGTAATAATTATCCTCAAGAAAACCATCACGTTTCTTGCCTATCCACATTAGTGGATCAAAACAGTAATTCATGATGTATGAGTTACTGTGTTCCTCTTTGGCTTCCTCACAGCGATCAACAATTGACAAGACTGCCTGTTTCATAAATTATTAAATCAGCAATTTGATCATTTTTTTTCCTAAGTGGATGTTTGTGGGTATCAAGGTCTTAGCTAGGGCTGTAATACCACGAGTATACATGAGTACACACCACTGATAGCAGCTCCTTAGATACCAAGTAAGCCAGCGGTTTTGGTTTCTCCAGCTAAACAATTCATGTCAGACAAGCAAAGCGAGGAAAGAGCTGATCTGTTTGGCTGAATTCTCACTAACTATGTCTTATCTTGCTTGCTTTGGTTGCACTTGCAGTTTCTACTTTTCCCCCCTGGTCTTCAATAGCAGGTTTATGTTTTGGACAATCAGGTCAGTTTTCATTTTAAGAGCAGTAAGAGCTAATTATGCCCTGGTAGTGGTGACTCTTTACTGCCTTTTTACTGTCTGAATTAAGCCGAATTCTACAATTGTGATTCAAAAAGACAATTCTAAATAACTACAGCTCTTATTAAAAGATTTAGATTTATCATACCGGTAAGTAAGTTTAGTGGTTTCATTAAACCTATTTCACTTCATCATAATGCTTCAAGCAAACTTTAAATATTGAACTAACTGGTATTTTGGTCACTGGTTTTCCAAATTGCCAGTCAAATATTTAAATGCATTTAAAGGATTACTTACAGTAACTCAAGGTTTGTGTATACAACATTTCCTTACAACACTGGGACCATTACATAGTCCATGTAATCTCAGTCAACTGTTAATCTGTTTGTTGAGTGCAAACTTTCAACCACATATCAAACACACCTTTAAACAGCAAATACAGCCCCTTACTCACTCACTTAATGTGCAAGTCCAAACTAAGACCCGGCTTTCATTAAACTCTGCATCTAGCAGAGGATTACAAACAGCATAAACATGGAAGAGTTAAATGTTTACTCGAATGTGGTTGGTTTTGATGGCCTTTCTAATGCTCCACGTTAAGAAGCTGATCAGATATAGCACATCTGACACTCAAAAACAACCCAATGAATGACAACCGCCCCACTGACAAGAGTTTATGCCCATCACATGAGCGAAGGGGACAGGGGAAGGAGTGAAATCTCTAGTTTTGGTTGGGCTGTCAAAATGTGTACCAGCTAATCACTCAGAGGAAATGAAAAATGTGGAGGGGAGAAAAAAAAAAAAAAAAAGTCAACGACACACTTTTCAAAGTTTGACAACAAGAGGGATGGGAAAAGAGCAGGGAGGAGAAAACTCCCTCTGAACTCTTTTCTTTCCCTCGTTTCCTTCTTCTTTGTGCCGCTGACAGATGTCATTTAAAATTGCAGAGATACTTTTTAATAGTTAAAGGGAGGGCAGGGGGAGGATGGAGGGAGAGGAAATCGAGTAGGTGGGTGATAAAAAATGGGCTTCTGGTAGGCAGAAACCGATGAGGAGATAGTGAGTGGGGCTGGATTCAAGGTGTGTGGTGTTTTTTGGCGAAGGGTGTGGTAGTGGGGGGGTTGCATGGGTGTGGAAGTGGCGGCGGAACTAGCAGACACGGTGGCAGTGTGCATGTGGGAGAAAATGGATACCAAGCTTGGGCTATAATGAGCCCCTATGGATCAGCTGAGATAGAGGGGACGTATTGACATGCAATGCTTAAGCTAATACACCTAGACCATGGCTGCACTGCCTGTGTGTGCCTGGGAGCATGAGGCAGCCAGGGATACTGACAGAGTAGCGCACTCCCCGGGTTCTTCAAAGAGCTCAAGTGATTAGTATGTTATCATTACCATTCGAAACGTGATTTTCCTATTCCCTCTCGGCAAAGGTGACACGTCTCGGGGAGACGGCCGGCAGACTCACTGCGATGGAAAGCCACTTCAAAGCTTTCTCCTCCTGAATTTCTCTCTCTCTCTGTCTCTTCTCTCCCTCGTTCTGTCTTCTTTTAGGGCCGGGGGGAGGGGAGGGGAGGGGAGGGCGAGTGTGGGTGGGTGGGTGTGTGAGGTGGGAAGGGGGTGTGCTGGGGGGGGGGCGGGGGTTGTGGTGGCAGTGGCGGTGTATATATATGTGTGTGTGTGTGTGATCATTAGAATAATGCGTCCTGAGTTTGACGGTGACAGAACCCGAAGGAAAGGGTGAGAGTTCAGCCACTAAGAATCCAGTAATGGCACACCGTGATGGCCCTAATAATGGAACAATCCAGCCATGAACACAAGATGATACCATGGAAAATAATGAAAAGGAACACGCACAATTAAAACTAAACATCCCTCACTACACAGTCGCAGTCAAAGCTGATGTAGAGATTACGTCCACAACCTAAAATCAGGTATCTCTCCCTCACCAGAAAAGCAATATCGCTTCAATACGCTAATGTCGCACAACAACTACCAAATGTGAATGCATCCAAGTGTTCAGCTGGGACTTTTTTCTGCAGCAAGCAAAAATCCAAGACATCCTTGTCAGCATTTTTGTCGAGGGAAATGCAAAGTGGTTGCCAGGCCCCTTACTGAGCTACAATGTCCCATATCAAGGCTTGACCCCTGTGGTTCTGATATAACCATCGTGAATCCTTAAGAATAAGGCAAAGACACACATACACTAACACCTATTCAAGCTCAGATACCTGCTTGCAATTCACATCTGCCTTTTACACGCTTAAAAAAAAAAAAACTAAGAATCTCATCAAATTATATCTGATCGTCTCCTGGAGCCTTCTAGCAAAGGATTTAAATACAATATATGATAAATATTGTGTGTCTGAGAGTGCACTGGTGCACCCCTCCGCCATCACCACCATTTCTGCCTATGTATGTATGCCTTTTCATCTGACACCTACATTTTGAACAAAGATCTTCTTAGGAACCATAAAAATGGTGTTTTTTTGTTGTGCTTTTTTGCGTCAAGAAACACTCCTCAGTTGTAAGTTATTAACAGGGAGCCCCAGAACAATGCAGCTGTAGCTCAAAAGAAATCTCTCCCCTCTTCTTTCGTTCTCCTGCCTTTTTTCAATATCAAACACAGGCGGTTACTATCACCATTTTCCAAAGTTCAGATGACTTCCTTATTATTTCAATAAGGGTGGGGGAGAGTCAAAGTGAATAATGATGACAGCTGTGATTCAGACTGACTGTGTGATCTTCTGTGCCGTTTGTTTGGGACTTGTAAGACGAGGAATTACAAGTGTCAAACAGCTGTGAATATGGGTGCTAAATATTTAAACATGTTTTTCAGCTGAAGAAAAAAAAGTGTAGTTTTTTTAAAAGCAAGGCTTAAGTGTGTATAAGCTGTGCCAGCCTTTGATTCAAATGCAGGAAGAGCAGGAGGGTAAAAGACTGCAATGGCGACGAGGGCAAAGAATCAAGCCCGATTACACAGACCGGACGATTCCTAAAAAAAAGGGTAGACAGGTGAGGTAACTGGAGATGTCTTCTGACCCTCAGGCTAGGAGGAAATCCGCAAAAACAGTGGAAAGGAGACGGGGAAACAAAAGTACAGCTAAATAAAAGAAAAAAGCGTGATAACATGGCATCTGGGCCAGGCTGGCAGTCTAAATTATGGATAGGTGTGAATGGAAAAGCTTTGATAGGAATTGAATTACTTTGCTTCTGCAGAAACCCTCTTGAATATAGTCTTACTCAAAGGCGCGTTTAACAACATACTGAGCACACCTCTAAAGACAAGTTCAGGCCGGGACATGAATAGGATATGTCCCACAGAAGTTAAAATAATACGTCAATTACAGCAAAAACGCACTCTCTCTAAAATCAACTTCTTAATTATTGATACAATAATACATGTAGAAGTGTTTTGCATGAACACTGAGTGTGTACAATGCAAAGTTGTGATTTACATATCAACATTAAATTATCAAAAATTCACACTACAGTAAAGTATGATGGCATTTATGCTAATATTAGTATAGTAATATGACTAAGCAGTGCAAGAGCAAATGTTAAAATCATAAAGGCTTCATACTAGCAGTGTAAATGTATGTGTATTCGTCCTGAACTAATATAAAACAGTACGAAATTTCTTCGGTTTGGTATGCTGTGTGCTCCAAACAATCACTGTCAGAAGTTTATTCATGTCAGCACATTTGATACTGGAATGAAAACCATACAGCGCACCAGTTGTTGTCCATCATCTATAGCATGCCAGTAGAGGTAGCCTTGAAAGCTGAGCAGATAAATGTGCCAGTTTTGTTTAACACATACGGTATCTTAACTCACACTACACATTGAAGTGAACTTTTAATCCTTCTCTCTGTATTGCTAGAATCTGCAACGTCTTTGTTCATACTGTTTGGGTCAATCAACCTGCCATGAGACTTCACATAAATATGACGCACACAGGCTTTTCTGTCTAGTGTCAATACCGATAAAGGTTTTTTAAAAAAACAAGATGGCCGTCCTCATTGACAAAAAGAAAGAAAGGCAGCGTCACTTCGTGCAATTTTTTTTTATGCTGAAATTGCACTGCTGGCTTTCATGGTTAATTATGATGTTGCACTTATCTTTAAAGTTTATTTTTTCTTCTTAACATTATTTTTTTATTTTATACTTGACAGTGAACAGAGTATTTTTTATTGAAAGTAAACCAAATTGTAATTGTTGACCTGTCGCTGTAAGAAATGTGCCTAATTATTTAGATTTAAATATTTACTTTTTTTGAAAATATTTTGTAAAAAGTCATGAATTTTTCAGTGCACACATGCATATTAACTTCAGTACTGTACATATTCAAAGTAGCTGTACGTTGAGTGTTTTCATTTTATGCTACTTTCACTCGACTACATCTCTGAGGGAAATCTCTCAGCTTTTGTTACTTTTCAGATTAATATTTTACCCAACAAACAACTGAGCGAACTTTTAAAATACAACAGATTGTTAAAGTTCAAAGGAGTGGTTTTACACTCTAGGAGTTGTTAACAGCCCCATCAAATAGTGATTCTCCTTCTCAACCTGATCCAATGTCTCAACTACAATTAAGGATTAGAAAAAAAAAGTCTAAAATCTGAAAACAGATTTGTGCATCCAATTTACTTTTTGACTTCTTTCTTCCTATTAATTATCTCGTGAAACCACAGATTTAAATAAAAGCATATAAAACTTCACCCCTTGTAGCCACAACAGAAACATGCATCATTAATAATCATCATTCATTCATCATTATTGATAAGATAATGACGTCAATAATAATAATAATATATCAGTCAGCGAGACCAAACCACAACTACATTTTGGTGCTAACAATTACTTACTTTTACTTGAGTGGGATATTTAATGAAGGGCTTTTATTTTTAACTGAGTATTTGTACGTTGATGTATTGGTACTTTTGGTTGTTGTTGTCTCTGCTGTACTGAAAACATATCAAACAGTGACTCCAAAAATCTGCTTCATATCAAACTGAGAATTCTGCAGTTTATAAGCTATTTCAAGATGACTTAAAATATGACTGAACTGCCTAATAAAGACTTAACTAAAGTTACATGCAGAATGACATTTTTGACATCACTTTTCTCAATTATGTTAGTAGTCTAGGAAACAAAATGACAGGTTTTCTTGGGAATACAATACTGTGTTTGCTACAAATAGGCTTTTTCCCTGAAACCGTCATTTAATTTACAAATTCAGTCTCTACCTAGTTATACATGAACGGTTCAATTAAAACTCAGATCAGAGTTACAACTAGTAATAAAGTTAAAATAGCATAAAAATTCAAGGAATTATTCCAATATTGGTTTCTTTCCTTTACCACCTGGAAGTGAAGGAAACAATGGCAGTTGTTCCCAGTCAATTGTTAATGCTAGTTAGCTTTAATTTAGCCAGAATTATTTCCCCAGACCCTTCAAAAGTAAATAAACAACAAGCTAAGATTTTGATTCTTGATTTTTGAGGCTATATAGTGCAGTGAACTGTACCTACTAAACCATAATATTTCAGATACTGCAAATATAACATGATATAAAGCTAGCAGTTCATAGAAAATGACTGTTTGCAAGAGATTCATTAAGACGTTGACACGATTCTTGAGATTTTTGTTTGTTTGAACTGATGTATCTATAAAATGTACACCCCATATAATCAATAGTAATTAATTTTCCTCTACTTTCACTCTACTACGGACTATATATGGTACCTTACAGTACACATATGAGCGAATGAACTGAGAAATATATTAACATATCATATATTCAGGTGCACTAATACAACTCTACAATCACCCTGCAAAGCATTCAACTAATACACCATGAACAACAACTTCAGTGCAGTTTATTACAAAATTAAGAATGCATGTTATTTGGCCCCATTCAAGAAAATAAAGTCAATTCTACAACTTGAAAGTAAGAAGTTGGTCAAGGTCTAAACTCTGTCGCGTCCAAAAACTGAAGCTACTCTAAGCCTTGCTTGATTCCCCAATATTTGTCTTCAAAAGCTGCATCAGAAATAATATCTCATCTTCACTTTCTGATATTTAAGGGAGGGGGAACCAGAGAAACTGGCCTTCAGTGAATTCATTATCTCTGGTTTGGCCTTTAAGCTGTTCAATCAGACATGCAAAAAGTGTCCAAATGAGCTGATTTTAATTTCCTACAGGAGAGAACAGGGCAAATGGAAATTTCAGTGGGAAAGCAGAATTTAAATTGTCAGAGCAGAGAAGCACTTACCTCTTCACGTAACTTTATCAACTGCATCATGAGAGCAAAAAAAAGGGGGAAAGAGAAGAGAGAAAGATGGAGAGAGTGAAGGACAGATAAAAAAGCAGGAACATGGCAGGAAGACGATCAGTCATGTGGCTGGATATGGAATTAACCTTGACGATTTATCTGTTTGCATGTTTAGCATTCGGAAATCACAAGACAAACACATTAAACGAAGCTAAACACGCCGCTCGGGCTGACTTTTTTGAACAAACAAAGATCAAGTCCTGCTGCTGTCACATTAAACAAGAAGAGGGAATGGATCGCTCGACTTGCAGTATCAACTAACATTATCAAGGAAGTCACATCATAGAAGTTGATATAGCGAGAGGAAAGAAAAAATGAGTAAAATATAGTCTGCGCATTTACAGTATGTTTAAATGCTGAGGAAATATATTTTGTATCTGTCATTTTGCTCAATTCCCTGAAAAAGGATGAAAAGGAATGTGCACCCTTTGGAACAGAGAGGCACAATATTTGTACCACTGTTTATCAGTGTTGATACGTCGTCAATATTTCATTTAGATCATCAATCGCAGCGACGGTACAAGCTGTTTAGGTTAAGAAAAGCCATGTAGGGCTACCATCATATATACATTCAGTGCTGTGTATTATTGGGACAGCCACAGATCATGAAAAATGAATCTTAGCATAGCTATACATTTTTGATGAAAGGGAATCGCAAATTTAAAGTGAAGTAAATAAGAAATGTTATTCCTATTCCCTGTCCTGGAAAATCTTGCATCTCTGATAATGAATGAGACATTTGAGGGAGGGCAGTAATCCCATTTGCCATTAATTATTCCTAATCACAATTAAAAGGGCTGCTTCCCTGGCCTGTTCTTAAGTTGGGGTTGAAGAGAAAGAAGAAAGGCTTATCGTGGGAATGTATCACATTTGGCAGAGAAAGAGGAAGGACAAAATGGATTTTTTTTTCTTTTCACATTTCCTGGTCAACATTAAAAGTTAGCAGATGTAAAGGGAGGATCAGGGCTACTATTACTTGCACCATTTATTTCGAATTTTGTGAGTCTGGAATAATTAAGAATCATGCTAAGAGAGACTTCTTAGAACCCGAATTACAAACTTGACTGCTAACTTTAAGGTTTAAAAAAAAAACAGCTGGCAGAGGGTTCTGAAATAGCACATTAATGTTAAAATAATTCCAAGCTCTTATGGCCAGAAAATAATAAAGGAACTAACATTTGCACTGAAATCCTAAACAACAAAAAAAACCAATACTGCATTGCATATACTCCTCTGCTCTATTTATAACAGCTAGTAAACACACTCGAAGAAATGTGCCATCAATAATGAATTCAGGATGAATCTATACAATCCAAAAAACAACAACCAAAATATATCACACATTACAGTCTTGCATTTACCACATCATTTCTGCTTGTAATTTTAGAAGCATCTCAAAAATAGCTCATGCATCATTTTTATTCATCATATAAACATAACTACGAAAGTTCACTGTAGTGGTGCAAATAAAAATATTGTCAATATCTGTAATGTGGGAGGTAAACAAGTAGAACTTTATGTTTTTCTAAAGAGCTCTTACCCTTGAAAATGTCGGCAGTAACAAGATGTAGAGTGGAAACTGTCTTTTCTAACTTAAGCAACAAACTCCCCGCTAAGAATGCATTATTGAAGAGGCCAAAGTTTAAAACGACACTGTGGATGTGGTTATTTGGGACTTGAACAAACCCATCAGATCCTGCGATCCCTCACCCCAGCTCTGCCATCAGTCAATGGATACCAAACAAAACTTGTTCGAGCTCATTTGTGCTGCCTGACTGATTGCAAGTCCTTGTGGAGGATTTGTTAAAACTATACGAGGGGCATGTTGAGCTGTGTTACTTGTTTCTTCCTGTTTAGCTTTATTTTTCTTTGGCATCCATTCTTTAGTGCGGCCAACGATGCTTGTGTTGCTCAAGAGATATACAGCAGTAAATACAGAATATTGTAAATGGTATAATTACTCCTGCATGAGCGCCTTTGCTTGTGTTTTTGTGATGCCAGCCAGTATTCAAAATTGCACTGCTGCAATTTTTCTGTTATGATAATCAGCAAATTTTTTTTTTCAAACAAAAGATTTTTTTTTTTATCCAATACGGAATTCGATACAAGTGGTAATCTGCTTCCTTTGTAGCCTGTAAAATCTGGTCCATGCCGGCTCAAACCAGCACAATCTCTTGTGGCCAAGCCTTCTGCTGTGACTGAAATCGAAACTATTCCGTATAGTGTTCGTGTGTGAAAAATGTGTGTGCATTTGTTGCTTTGTGTGTGGCGTCTGTGTGTGTGCCGTCAGTGTGCGTGTGTGTGTGTGCGTGCGCATCAACATTTGTGCGTGTGTTGCATGCAGAGGAAACAGAAAGAAAAAAAAATGTGCAATGGTAGCCTACCACATTATTAAAAAAATGAGTGATAGTGCCAATTCAGTCTCTGTCCGCATACAGATAACGAATAAATGCCGAACTCTATTAAATCGTCCTTTAGCCATTATCGCAGGGCCAACACGCCATTTTCAGAACTTATGACGGTTCCCTATTTACTTAGCTATAAATCCTTGCCATGTAACCAACAGATTTGTGACTGGTAATGATCTGCTCAGCCAGGGCTATATGAAATGATCCTGACCTCTTTCAGATCGTCAGGAATTAAATTGACCGACTTGCCCCGGCCCCCACCATCTTTTCCCCTCTCCTATCACCGCCGTCTCGTTAGATAAAAAACCCTGAAGTTCCGAGTACTCCACTCACAGCAAGACCAAGACCAAGTATTATCTCCACAAGTTTTAAAATGAAAATGAGGCAAACACGGCACCTGGAAGAAAAAGGCAAAAACGTATATCATCTGTTTACTTTGCTTTTGTCCCCAACCTGAACTCCCATCTATGCCTTTTGTGTGAGTGTGTTTTAGATATAATTATAATTATTAAAGTTTCACGTCATACATTAATACTAGCAATTGTTAATGCTTTTTATACAATTAAATAATTTACAATGCATGTTTTTAACATAACAAGGTTTGGGATTTTAGTCATCTTTAGGCAAAACAGAAATAGGGAGAATAAAATAAATGCTTTGATTTATGTTATTAAAAAAAAGAAATATGATATTTACTGAAGCGAAGATTTATTTTTTTGTGCAGCACATTTGACCTAAATTCCCAAAGATAAATATGTTCAACATTAAATATATTTAACACACATTATGGGGTACAATTAAAATAAACAAATTGCATAATTCAGATTTTATTAATTTACTTCTATAATTTATAATTCACAAGACTATCATGCTATAAAATAAGAATGAAGAATAATGCTGTTATGTGACATTTAAATGCCACATTCAGTTATCTTCATTTGTACATGCTCAGATTAAAGCAACACATATTATTGTTGTTCACTTAGTAACAGTCATAATATAAATCTCAATAAAATACATTTTAGAATTATTATTATCAAATAATTATTTTCTAATTTAATAATTACAATAAATCCACAATTTATAAAAACCCATATTATAAATTTAGAATATCATGCCACAATATTAATTCTATATGGATGTTTTTATTTCAAAATGTTGCTTCAAGATGTGTAAATACCAGATTTATAAATATGACTTTTTTGGATACATTTTTAATGAAGGAGAAATAAGATTTGAAATGAAATGTGATCCAGCATTTTTTTTTTTTTTCCCAGTTTTTCCTTGACAGGATTTTGATAGGACCCATCAGTGTCTCAAACGTGGCATTTCTGACAGCAAATCTCCTTCCAACTTCTGCAGAAAATGTCGGAGTCACTTTTGTGTCTTGCTAATTTGCCGGGAATATGCATATCAATTACACATCTTGGCTCGCGATACATATGTTTGTAAGATGTGCAGTTCATGGGTCATCATTGAAATGGTAATGGGGAAACGTTCAAAAAAAAGAAACAGACAACTTTATTTAGCTTTGCTTGGTTGTGAATCATCTAAATATACTCTCATAAAGCACTGTGGGACTAAATGTGCAAATATGCATTTGAGTATTCATCTTTTTTCCTTTTTTGAATGTGCACATTTGCAAGTGCTAAAGCATTTATTTGCATGTGAGCGTGTGTGATTGTGTGTGCCTTGAGACACAGTAACCCCTGCGAGTTGACAGCAGATTCTAAAGACAATATATAATTAGTCAAAAGACGTTTGGTCATAGTTGAGAGTGGCTGCGTATGAGTGGCAGCTGTGCAGGTGAGCAATAGGTAAGTGCGTCTTAAATGTTAAAACGCTGTTTGCTGAATCTGTTGATGTATCACTGTTTTGTTCGAGCTCTACATTTATTCAAAACAACTCAAGTTTAAAAGAACATGTGGCATATTTTAGGCAATTAAGATCACAATTCAAGATAATTGTTTTTTCTTAATCATTGACACTTTCATAACCGGTGTGAATTAATCTTCTGTAGACACTGCTGACAATGAAGGGAAAATGCTAAAGTGGTTTTTATCCCTGAATTCAACAGGCTGAACTGATACTTTTACTCGTCGTCTTTTAATAAACAAGAAGGCAACTGTGAATATGTTGATAGATAATAGATTAAAAAAAGAGAAAGAAGTCAAAAAGAATTGAAGATTTTTGATTAAAGGCTGGCATAAAATAATAAATAAATACATTCAGTGACTGGATCCTAATTTCTTTGGAGTATTGCACAGAATATTTCAGTGATTTTTTTTGAGAACCCGTGTCCTTATTCATTTTGAGTATCTCCATTGTGCGGGTTTGCCACCAGCGGAGTTTACAAAAAGACAAGGGAACAAGATTTAGAGATTCTGTGTGCGCATTTGCGCATTTGCGCGCTTGCGTGTGTGTGTGTGTGTGTGTGTGTGTGTGTGTGTGTGTGTGTGTGTGTGTGTGTGTGTGTGTGTGTGTGTGTGTACCTTGATCGTGAGGATCTATTATGAGCCGAAGTCTGCACCCGGCTGGAGAACAGCTGTGGGACGGTTGGAGTGGGGTGGCTAGGATTTTGGGATTGAAATTTGTGTTGGATTGTGTGTTTGTGTGCGTACGGGCGCATGTGTGTGCAATCTGCCTTTGGCCAGACACTGGTCCCATGCCCTGAGCCCACTCGCTGGCAGCCCAGCTTTGCATTAAACAGTGTTCCTTCCGCATGACTTGGTGACAATAGTGTGGTTTCAGCTCTAGATGGCCCCTACGAGGGGCCCACCTCCTCACCCTGGGGGCCAGTCAGCCACCCACACTGGTGTCGCTCGGGCCCCTGATTAGCACCTCACCTGGTTCTCCGAGGAGCCGGCGTCATCCCCCAGGAGCTCGTTGCGCACCTCATCACTGTAGGCAATACGTGACCTTTTCTGCAGGGGGAGGAGGATGAGGAAGAAGGGCAAAAAGGAGAAGAGAAGGAAGAAACAGAGGAGAGCAAAAAGAGAAAACAAGTGGGGAAATATGGCTTAGTACTGTTGTCGATGCAAAAAAACACAACAGGCATTCCTTAAGCACGAGAGCCCCCTAATGGAACACAGTGACAAACCGAGTCATACACATCATGCAGGTTGTGTATGTGTGTGTCTCTGCACCCCGACAACACATGTACTGACAACAAGCAGTAGTCTTGGTTTGTGCCCATGCCTCCTTCCAAGGTGATCTACTGTACCTAGTGCACTTACACCACAGAAGTGGTGGCAAAAAAGACCCCCACGCTTCCTCCACCTCACCCACCTTGCCCACTTAAACAAATACAAGTTGAGGGATAAAAAACCTCATCTTGTGTGCATGGAGAGGTTGTGGAACCGGGGGACAGGGGAGAGGGCCAGGGAGATGTATTATGAGGAAGTATCACTTGTCAGCGCTAAATCTTTTCTGGGGGCTGTCACTGCTGTCATCCCAGTGCAGTGGCAGGCTCTGTGATAACACCAATGCTGTGACTCAGACAGGGAATAATTCATCACCCATTGGCGGCCCATCGGATTTGGGGTTGCCTCTCTCTCTCTTTCACACACACACACACTCGCTCTCTTTCTCTATCTCTAGATAGGCTAGAATAAGAGGGAATGCCATGTCCCAAAAAAAAAAAAAAAAAGAAACAAAAAAAAACCCACCCAAAAAGACAAACACAGACACACACATTTCACACACACTTCAGAGTGTGCCACCTCCGATTGTGGAAGAGTGGGCTGCCGTTGTACTGCTTGTTTACAGACGCCCGACCCATGGAAAAACAGCCTCTTGGCATGCCCTCTAAACTAAATACATACCAGCAGCAGACACAGAAAGTGTTTACTAAGCCTCCTTCGCTTTCTCTCACTGCCTTGACAGGGTTTCTAGGTGGGCTGCAGGAGGTGGGCAAAATCAAAGACAAACACCAGCAGAGGAATGAAAATATCACTTCTCCTCAACGGAAATTCTTTCTATTTTTCTATATTTATTTGTAATTGACTCTAAATAAATAAAACAAAGACAGGGAACCAGTGAAAGAACACCAATTACCTGGTGGGGACAGTTTTTTTCCTCAAAGGCAGTATTCTTTTCTTCTATCTTTCTATTATCAGTAAAAGTTTGAAGAAGCTATTGCACTAAGTACTTTAATGCTACCTTGCACGAAGAAAAAGCACAAAACCAAACTTGAAAAAGGCGATTCGAGCTTCAAGAGTGATGATATCAAGTTGCTTGATTGAAAAAATAACTTTGGAACCAATGAAAATGAAGCCAGTTGATTTTTTTTTTTTGTCTCTCCTCATAATCTGGAGCACTGAGTGGAAAGTCATGGCTGATGTGATTTGGCTGTTATTATCGTGATGGTGAGGGCCACAGTTCTCTGGAGTAATTACTGACTAGACAGAGGGCCTGATTGACCCAGACCACAAAACCCATTAGATAAAGAGCGCACCCAAACAATACTCAACCACGGGGACCTAAGCTAACCACCGAGCGCCTACTGTGGGGAAAAAGAGAAGATTGGCAGCACAGACTCAAATAAAACACTCCCCCCCTCCTCAAACACACATTACACAGGAGCACCATGTCAAAATGTGCTGTTTAAGTAGGTTTTGCAACAGTTTTGCGATTCCTGTGCTCAATTATTACATTTTAAGTTTGTTAGAATTACTATAACACTCAATTATATGATTTCAAAATATCTATGAACTGATACATGTGAGCTTCATGAAGTCTATTTGCTTCCTCGCTTAATGTCTGCTTTATTTTTTTTTTTAAATCTGAAGCTCATCCTTGAATGAGAAACCATATTTAAAATGTTTTGAAAATTACAGTGATTCTCCTTTTTTTAATTCCAGTGTCAGGATCCTTTAAACCTCACTGTCTGTGCAGGGGTGACTAAACGGTCACTGTGCTGCTGTTGTAAAGACATTAAAAAGAAATTTTAGATTTGAGTCAAACCAGAAAGACAATGAAGAAGATATTAAGGAGGCATGTACACTTGTACACCAGGCACGCGCACATTTATTTTTTATTTTTTTGCCAAGAAAACACCCACATATTCCATTTAAGTCGAGTTTCATCTTAAAGAGCTGCAGTGCAACTTAGGGGGAACGACGACTTCACCAGTAATTGAGACGAGGAAGCCTGGGAGAAGCATTGATTTGAATGCTGAGGCTTACGTCGCCTTCAAACCATGTGCAGGTTTTTTTTTTTGGTATTTCTAAATAGCTGTTTGTTACGGATGAACGTATGAAGGGTTTCTGCAATGAGAACAGAGCAGATAACAAAGGGAGTATAAAGAACGGAAAATGCCATTGAAATGAAAGTGTTGCCGCTACTTCCCCTGTACCTACAGTACACACTCCGGTTTTTGGATTCCCCCTCTGGAAAACAACAGATTCCTGAGCGATTACTGTCTTCCCATTTGATGTAAAACATAAGCAGGTGCAATACTGACTGCTTAATACAGTAGCAGATTTTGATTAGAAGTTTGGGTGTTAAGTTAAGTGACAACAAGCTCGCTCCTGAGGTCAGGAAAGCAGATATCAGTCACCTGCTCCATAGTAAAATATTCTATTCTATAAAGAAAAGGGGCTGAAGCATTCTATTTACAGTATGTGGAGACAGAGCTCCTGCATCTTAAAACAAAACCAGCTAATCAGGCTTTGTAATCTAAAAAAGAATGAGCGCTTTCAGAAGATACCTTATTGCTCAGAAAAGAAAAAAAAAAGGAGCTTTTTTTAATCCTTTTGAAAGGTCTTTCTTTTGTCACTTTTTTTAATCTTGGGTGAGAATTTGCTTCTATTCCCGGAAGCACACAAGAAAAGTACAAAGGTACATCTTAACTTTATGCAAAGTGGCCTGCCTTTAAAAGTCTACACATCCCGTCAAACGCGGCAATGGAGGTGCTGGTGTCCTGTCAAAAACACACGTTTTACCTCTGGTGACATGGACAGCAGACGAATGAAGTATTTTCTTTACCCATCAAAATGTAATTACATATGCATGCATAACAAGTCACATCAGATATGCTAATCAGTTCGACAAAATCTTCTGAGAAGCAAATTATATTGATTTAATTATAACGAATATATGGATCTTTTCTTTGTGTGCGGTTCCTTTAATGTCTGGGCAAGAATTGGTATATGCCGTCTGGTAAATATGATGATTTCTTAAAGTTCTCCGTGAATCACATAGGTGAATTTTAAAAACATCTGCTTACGGAAAATGTCTTAATAGTTGTGAAATTGTGACCCTTCATTTTAAAATTCAAGCATGCTCCAATCAAGGCCTTTGTAATGTAAAACAAAAGCTGTTTTAAAAAAAAAATCCTCATGATTAAAATAAAATAAACTGAGATTTCTATACACATTTCAATGCCCTCCAACTCTCCTCCTTGCTTTTTTGCCCAGTGCAACGAGTGACACAAGGACAAGTCGAATAATTGTGGCGCCTAGAAAGCAGAAAAAATGTAAACAGTTCATTAGATGGGAAATAAAAGGCGTAAAAATACCCATGGGGCAGAGTGTAATGAGGGGCCCTGAAGTTCTTCTGCAGACGCTTTTTCCCTCTACTTTCTCAAGCTTTTCCTTTTCACCCTGCACACACGGTTGGTGGCATAGCATGAAGAGTAATTAACCATTTTCAATTTATAACACTATGTTCCATTGCAGGCTTTTTTAGCAGTAGGAAAGCGACCGGGCAAGTTGGACATAACTCTCATGTCCAGCTCCATGTGATTGCCTCAAAATGGTATGCTGTCTTTTATTTTCCTGCCACAGTGGCTCTATGAATGTGCAAAACCACCATGTTAAAAATGAATTCAGCTTGGCATAAAATTCAAAAAGCCCAACTGAGAGTTTAATACAGCTGAATATGTGGTAAAAGCTGGAAAATAAAAATGCCTCTAGTCAACGATGACAATTAAGTGAGGCGGTAAAATGTCTGTGCTCACAAAAATGTGTGCTAACCTCAAAGGTTATCTATTTCACTTCCGCTGCTCCCCCTGCTGTGATATTTTCCCAGGTGATGTGTGGGACCAGTGCCAGCAGGTCCCACTCTGGTTCCCCCACAAGAGGGGGCAGAGGTGGACTGATGCGGCATGGCGTTAAAAGGAAGCTGAGACCTTTAAGCAGGCACAAGTATCACAACAGCATCTTAAATAATGCATCTCAGCTTGGCAGGGGTTTAACACACATACACACATGCACACAGCCGGCACAAAGGAAAACACACACACACACACACAAATTGTTGTCTAGTGTCTTCTACTCTCCTTTAACACAAACAAATTGGGAGAGGTTGTTCAATTAAGTGCTCTTTTTTAATACATTTGTTATATTATCAGACAAAGGGAAGCAGCTACAGTTGGGATTGTCACAGGAGGGTGTCATTTGTGCCTTTGTTTTATTGTGGTCTTTGGTGCCATTGAATCCTTCACTTCTGTCTGTTGTGCGTTAGTGTGAGCGCGTACGCATACATGAGGGCTACTGTATGTAAGATGGAGGCTTCTCTGAACCTTTGCATCCTAGGGAAACCTCCTTTAGAGAACGTACACACGCGACATATGTGAACGGTAGCCCGGTGTGTGTTCTTTCCCCTAATAGAAGTGCAGCAGTGGTAGAGAAGCCGGAGCCTTAGATAACAGCATGGGGCCTCTCATTAGCTCACAGGTTGGTGCTTTGGTGGCTTCTACGCACAGTGCATTGTGTTCCACTTCCATGGAATACCTCAAGGAGCCTCGCAGAAGCGATTGTCGAAAACACAAATAAAGGTGAATGATCAACCACGGCGAGGTAAAAAATGAGCCTGCGACATATCTAAGCAAGAGTGAGGTGAGGAGACTTTATTTTGGGTGACAGAGTATATCAGCCTCAAAAAAAATCTCTAAAAAAAGACCCTGACACGGTCAGAGACAACTGTGAAAAAACTTCCTTTCACTAGTTTAATTCAACAAAAATAAAAACATGATGCTAATTCCTGTTTTAACATGTGTCACTAAATCAATCCATTTCTTATATTATCCCACAAGTGAACAGGATTTTATCTCTGGGGGAAATACCAAACCGTTTGCCGGCGGAAGCGGCCTTTCATGCTTATACCTCTGTGATACCAGTGGTGTATTTCCCTGTCAAAGTCATTTCTATTGCTAAGTACAGCCAAGATCAGTCAATAAGCATAACGACTGTAACCACAAAGTGAGAGGCCACGAGACAGCAAGAGAAGAGAAGAGAGGAGGGGGGAGAAGGATTGCAAGTCCAAACAAAAGAGCAAATTCAAGGAGGGCTTTGATTGAAGAAGCACCATATATTTTTGAAGGCCGAGGGATCATCTCTCAGTGGTTATTTCTTTAAGGCACGAGGGCCCGATTAAACCCAATATTAAAATATGAAGGTGCTTCTAATGAAAAATCAAAGGCCCCATTTCCCCTCCCATACTCCCATCCTTCCATCTCTCGTTCCCTCCTTCTTTCTTGTTCTGTCAGGTTTTTTTTCTTCCCTTGCCCATGGTTGTGTAGGAGGGGACAGAAAGAAAGAAAGACAGAAAGTATGAAAAGAAGAGAGCGAGAGAAAATGAGGAAAGAGGGAGGGTTAGAGAGATGAGGGACCTAGGTGCTGGTGGTGCAAAACAGAGACAGACAGCATTGGTTGGAGGAGTAAATCAATAGAGCAGAGCCGTCGGGGAGGCGGGCAGCCAGGGCAAGGAGAGAGGAGAGGAGAGGGGAACCAGCGCAAGGGCCCGGGCTCCGATCACAACGCTGGCTTCTGGCGTGCAGTGGGGAATAAAGTGGGCCTCCCCGGGTCAGCACCAGAGAAAAAGGTGAGATTAGAGGAAAGTGGAGGAGGTATTTTCACAGAGTGAAGGTGGGAGGGGTGGGAGAGGTGGGTGCTGGAGGATGACGAGGAGAGAGAGAGTGTGTCTGTGTGTTGGGGGGGTAGGAGACGTGCATACAGGATACCTGGCAAGCCAGGGACCAACCGGCCCATTAGCCTGTGGGCACCTACATATGGTTCACTGAACCCTCTGCTGAGAAGAGCTCCTCTCCTATCAGTCTTCCCATCTTTTTTAAAGATACCTTCACTTTTAACCCTTTCTCTGCTTTGGAAAGAGGCTCACTCCTGACCTCGATTTATGATTCATTTTTGTTTGATGTCTATTCTTGGAGTGTTATCTAAAATTGAAAAATGTAATAAAAAAAATAAAAAAAAAACCTAGACACAAAGGGAGAGGAGTCGGGCCTGCTGAGCATGAGCATGTGCGCGTCCCTCAGTGGACATGCACACAGAAGACTATCTCCTTCAGTGCTTTGGCTTTTCTTGTAATGTGACCATTGTTGGTGCTGAATAGCTCGCTCATTAGCATAAGAATACAGCAGCACACATAGGGACTTAGCCAGATCATTATCTCTATATATTTATGTATACTTTGTTATTTCACTAGCCAGAACACATTCAAATGCTGATGAGGCCAGTAAGGCCCCCTTCCAAAGCTCTTCCAACATGTGCCCTCCTGAACTTCCCAATACACTCACCAGTTTCCTGGGAGTCTGCAGCTTCTGTACTGGAATTCACAACAGTGCTTCAGAAATTATGAAAAATAACTGAGAGCTTCAGAGAAGACGTGCGCACACCTCTGCAAAATCATAAAGGTACAGAAAATAACATGTTATATTCATCAGTGCAATCACCAGCGGAGTTGAGTAATTAGCAAAAACAATTTGTGTTCATTTGTCAAAAGATAAAAGTGCAGAAATATAAAGAAAGCACTGCAAAGGAAATGCCATAAAAATAACATAAATTAAATGAGCAATTTGATAATTTGATTGTTTTTTAAACAACCAACAGATTTTTTTTCCACTGGGAAAATGTTTTATGTGAAATGGATAATTTCAGAATAAAAATATACAAAGGCAAAAAACATACAAAAAGCTCGACAACAGAGAACAAACAAGTGCTCTATGGTGATGAGGGGAACAAAACTAAAGAGTTTAGTCTCACTGCAGGAGTAAGCTGATGCTCTAATGCTGGCCAACCTCTGGGATAATTGAAAAAAACCCTTAATTCATCTTCCACAATGTAATTCTGATCAAGGCCACAGCCAGATTCCACTGCAGGCTTCAAAAACACCCGAGAAAAGGCAAAATTGTTGGTCGCTGAGAGCAAAAATGCTTTCCCTTTCTTTCTGGCACGCTCCCTCATTAGAAACACTTAGGATGAGAGGAAGAAACTAAGT
Source organism: Acanthochromis polyacanthus (assembly GCF_021347895.1). Classification (NCBI taxonomy): domain Eukaryota; kingdom Metazoa; phylum Chordata; class Actinopteri; family Pomacentridae; genus Acanthochromis; species Acanthochromis polyacanthus. The sequence continues at coordinate 9,699,938 of NC_067131.1, read as the reverse complement.
TTAATTGTGTTGGTGCGTGTGTGCGCGTTTGTGTGAAGGGGCTGCGAGCAGGGGTTAAAACATGTGTAAACATGGAACTTTAACTATAAAGAAACACCAGCAACAGACGAAATGTAAAGAGCTCTTCCTCTATTTACCCCTTTTCCTCAGTCTTGCCTTCTCTGAGGCTTACTTATTAAAAAGCAAATGCCACTGCCTAAATACAGAGAAAAACACAGACCCAATGATTCATAATATATTTCATAAATACTTCATGAATCCCTTCACCATACTTAAGCCAGTCTAGCAAAAAAAGAAAACATTGTCACCTATTCTAGTACCCGCTTGTCAGCACATCACTGGGGAGTGGGTGTCACATGTCACTTCTGGTTTACACTGCTGCGTGGGACAGGCTCGGTGCACGAAAACCGGGGGTAGGACAGAAAGAAGAACAGAAAGAAAAGTGAAGGGGAGGTGGAAAGGGGAGTAAAGACAGGGAGGAGGGGGAGGAGGAGCAAGGGGGTGTTATCATATCATCGCCCCATGTCTTTATATTTCCCCCCCTATTATCTTTGGCCCCCACTCACTCCAGTCACTCAATCACAACAAGCCCCGAGGACAGTGAGGGGACCTGGGAGGGCCTTCGCTTCTTGCAGACTCAGCCAGACAAGGCGTCTGAAAAGCTATACTGATCGCTGTCAGTGTGTGTGGAAGTACGGTGACTTTGGAGGGGCCAGGAGAGATAAGCGGGAGAGGAAACGATCGCGTGGAAGGATAAACGGCCGAATTTGCACACTGCCAACAAATCCTGTGCTCCAGGCATAATGCAGATACCCCACGCTCCATACAGACAAGAGTTAACATAAAGAGACGCAGAGGAAGAAGGAGGGTGATCTGCTTACAAATTACGGGCTGTGTGATTTCTCTGAGTCGAGTCCTGACAAGAACCCATCCTGTTAATGACCACAAAACTCATGACAGTGACGCCAATGAACCCAAATTGTATTCCCGAGTCTATGTCTGGGATACTCAGATTACCATACCTATAAAACATTTAGCAAACTTCTTTGTGATAATTGTGTACCTATAACTTTAATTGTAAGCTTAGTAAAAATGAAGTATACCGCTGAATTCATAGCATCACTTTAGTCTAATCTCTGTAAATCTTCTCGCCAGTACTACAAACGTACAATTTTTTTAGTTATTCATTTGAATATATGATTATTTTAGTAGCAGTAGACAACAGAATTGTACAAAAGTAGAATTAATGCTAATGATCGTGCCACACTTTTTTTTTCTTGCCCAAAGGGACATTTTCAGCTTGAAAGACAGACCGATCAACAATATTTCCACATGGAATCAAATTATTATCACAATTAATTATTGATGAATATTCTCTACTTACACTACCGTTCAAAAGTTTGGGGTCACCCAGACAATTTCACATGCTCCTTGAATACTCACACATTTATTCGCATGCTAACATAATTGCACAAGGGTTTTCTAATCATCAATTAGCCTTTCAACACCATTAGCTAACACAATGTAGCATTAGAACACAGGAGTGATGGTTGCTGGAAATGTTCCTCTGGACCCCTATGGAGATATTCCAGTAAAAAAATAAAAAAAAAAAATATGGAGATATTCCAGTAAAAAAATAAAAAATAAAAAAAATCATTTCCAGCTAGAATTCACCACATTAACAATGACTACAGTGCATTTCTGATTAATTTAATGCTATCTTCATTGAAAAAGAGCTGCTTTTCTTTCAAAAATATGGACATTTCTAAGTGATCCCAAACTTTTGAATGGTAGTTTATGACAAAGAATGACTGTTTCCTTGTCAGAATACACATCTTGTATTAAACATACATGTAAAACAAGATCCATTTACATAAAAAGTTACAAATACAAATAACTGCAAATGCAACATTCTGATTCATGTGTCACACTTTTCTCACTAATCAGATATAAGCCTGAGACTTTCAGACAACGCATCCTTTTGTCCTTCTTGTGACACTGTCCTTCAACCCAGAGTTGACCCACCACTGCCATTACACCATCAAACCCCAGAGAAAAAAAATGGTTTCAACATGAGTGACAAAAGGCTAATCCACAAATGAATCCTATCTTGGTGTCCATAAAGAGGACATGGAAAAGCCGCCCATGCCACAAATCCACAAAAGGGCTTGAGGAAGACATACTGTGCACAACGACTTCCAAATGAAAGTCATAATTCATAAGTAGAGAAGAAGATCTATTTGCTTACATCTTAAATCTGCACTCAGCACAGAGGAAATATAGGAGAAAAATCCCTGTCAGTTGAGGGAGTCCTTTTATAACTGGTTATGAGTGATTAGACTTTGGTCTTGTTGATGGGTTGTTAAGCAACAAACCATGAAAAGAGTCAATCTGCCTTTACTCCTCTGTGTTTAATAAGAACAAGTAAGCCAAGGCAACCTAAGGCGATTTAAAGTGTCTAACATCCAACTAATGTTGGTCTGTCATGTTGTTGCTTGCAGGAGTCGCCATAACGAGGACAGGGGGCAAACAACAAGAACCCTTCAAGATGGATTACAACAACGTTAATATATAATCACTACTAGCGCGGTTAGCGTGGGAAGCACACTGGTTCCGAAAATCTCCCTTCACAACTTAAATCTCAACATAATTATCAGCATCTGGCGTTAAAAAATTCTACACTTATGATGTCAGAGCTTCTTAAGACAAACACACAACTTTCTGATAAATGACTTTGCAAACTCTTCTTTCTCTGTTGAGATTTCTAATTGTGCCAAACATAATGAGTTTATTACCACAATCAGCTAAAGTTGGATAGTCTCCACAACCTTGAAATGTCCATGATCACTAATTAAAAAAACAACACCAACATAATAAACAACTGAAAAGAGCGCTCATATTCATCTCTTAGCTTGGTTCTACTTGGGGGTGCAATCGAAATGCACAGTTCAAACAGTGAACTCTAACCTAGAGCAGAAACCATTCACACTGAGACAAAACCCTATGGCATTTCAAAAAGAAAAAACAAACTTAAAAATATGTTAATTCATTGCCAGTATACGAACAGCTTGCAGATGACCCGCACTTTAAGAGGCAACAAATAGCTCTGGGGTTTGGAACCAGAAAAAGAGGCTCATGGAAAACTTGTGATAACAAATTCTTACTGGTAACTCAAACATGCAGCTGAGCGGTGTGTGGTCGAGTCAAGAGTCATTCATTAGTTCTTCTAAAACAACTCAATTTGGTCTCATCAGAGGTATCTTCACATTTGATGCATCCAATTTGATCATTAAATGATCTTTCGATTTGTATTTCCACATTTTAATTAAACCATTTTCCAAATTTAAAAGTTTTCGCCAGCACAAAAGGTCCACCGTGCCAATTCATTAAAAGCAGCACTTAAGGACTGCCCTGACTGAGAGCTACATTTCTAGTTACCTCAATAAGGTCACCGGTAACCACTTATGAAACTGATATATAGAGGAAAAAGTATTCAGTACAAAAAAGCTTTTTCATTCCATTCACCTCAGTGTACCTGGCAAATAAACTGTTCAATATTTCAAGGTTGGCTGACTCTTTGGAAATGCATTAATTATCTCCCTGGGCGAACACTAGGAGGCATTCCATCTAAAGGCTTTTATTAAAGGAAACGGCAGTCCAGACATCCTACTTGACCATGACTGAAGCTCCAAACAATACCCCAATAGACAACTGGAAATTAGGCAGGGATAGTTGCATCCCTGTGACAGTTGGCCTCACAATTCTATCGGGATCTGTAATGGAAAAAATGAAGCCAGGACTGAGTAAGAAAGGATAAAATTCTTCAGTCATTATTTCAAATCCAACTGAAAAAGCCTGTTTTGAAGTTAAGGACTGTGCTTCAGGTGAATAAAAACAATTGACACATTTTTCACATCTTGTAATAAGCTGGCACTATTTACTGTGTAATACATATTCACAGATGTCACATAAAGGCCAGGTGTATGTGTTTCAAAGGAACACTGATGTGTGGCAATGAATGACATCTCTCCTGGTCCTTGATGGAACAATATGCGTATTATGACAAGTCGAGACAATAGCATTCTACTCAAATACCACAGTGGGGTTGATCTAAGGAAAATTAATCCTGTTGCACTGTACAAAAAAAACATTACACAATGACTCTCATGCCATCAACAAAACTGCCTTGACCATTCGAAGCATTTCATTTCCACCTAATGACAGAAAAGTGTGAAGCATTCAACAATAAAACCATCATCTTGACATTTAAGGACTAGTAATTACATTTTTAGCCCTCTAACATTTGGACTAGAAGTGCTCTTCCTATGAATTTCTAAAAATAAATAAAAGAGACAATTGTAACTTATCTCCTTATATACAAAGTAAAGAGGTAAAATATTAGCAGCAACACTTGTCAGAAAGAGCAACTGAGAGGCGAGTGTGAAATACTTGCCCATACCATTTCAAAAAACATTCTACTATCATTCATATTTTGTTTTGCTTCTTTAAATTTACTTTCAGAGCATGACTGGGCAAAGAGAAAGTAAAGAATATGCATGAATCTGGAAGTTCAGACGACTATAAGACATTTCACCACAGGACATTTTCGGTAGCGCTATTCTGAATCTCTCTTACAAGTGTAAAGTAGAGGTCAGCATAGTAATAAAGGAGGATTTATCATAGCCAGTCTAACTTATACATCAGAAAAGCAAAGTAATGGTAAATGTGCCCAATATTGTCCTTGTCATGGACCTTAAGTAAAGAAAATTCTTAGAGCAATAACCGCCATCTGCTGCAGAAAGAGATGAACAACCACGGCTGGTGCAAAACAGGAGGCAAACTGATGGTCTAGGTAAAAGCAACACACTGTATCATCTGTAAAAAAGCAATTAAGAGACCATACAGGTTTTAGAAGCATGATAAGACACTTTAAAACTTTGGAGTCTCTGTGGAAAAATTACCCATAAGATATGCTTTTTTGATTTGAGACCAACATTTCTAATGAAAACTATGCAATAAACTAACCAGAAGGTCAGACAAAGATATTTAAAATTCTGCTCTAACCAGTGATATAATGTTTGGAGGCTACAACATGAAGTTACAAATGTTGTCGTTTGTAATTATTTTCTTATCCTCAAATGACAAACTGGAATTTGGGGTGTTGCTTAAAACTGAGAAACCATGAATTCAGTTGCTCATTTAATCGTTGCAATACATTACATCTAAAACCACTCAAGACAAAACTGAAATCAATGTCAACTATCGGTACACTGAATGGTGCTGGACTTAAATCAGTCCATTCAGTTTTATTAATTAATCCATCTGAGCACAGACATCACAACGCGACCACAAAAAAATACACTTGACTAAACAAATCATTTTTAAATCCTTCAGCCAGTGTTCACTATGACAGCTTCTAATCATGCCCAAGTCAGAGGCATTACAATTAACATGATGCATAATTTGAGTTCACATCCTCAAAGCTGGATTGTGTTTTGTGAAACACTGTAGATGTCAGCGGGTCCCAACCTTGCCTGCTGGGACAAACCTAACATACCCCTTTGAAAACTGTGGCTCTGTTTACCCAATAGATTTCATTAAATTAAGCTTAGGTTAGGCCTCTTCTCTCTCTGATCAAAGCTGCTGCTAAGAGCCACGCCACTCTGCTTCTTCTGATTCGACCAAGCCGACCCCATCAAATAGGATTTTCACTGTTCGTTTTTAATTTTTTTCACTCTCTGGTTTACTTTTTCCCCCCGTTTTGGTCAGGATGGCAATCCCTCTGCCTGCTGCAATGCTTGTTGTCATGGCCCAGCACCCTTAAGACCCCACGGTCCCCTCTATTATCACAATGAAGCTGTCAGCCAAGCCAACAAAGCTGCGTCTCACATATACACCTTTGGGATGCCCGTTTGATAAGTTGTCTTCCTGGATGAAATGGCTGGGTTACTGAGGTCGACTCAGGCCCTGTCTGGAAAGGAGCAGGAATGAGGTCTCAAGCTGGCACACCGGTGGTAGGAATACTTCAAACCACGGGTGAATGAGAGGATGAGAGAGCAGGTTAAGGGGGGAGACACCCGTGGGAGGCCAGTAGGGGGTGGGGTGTAGGGGAGGGAGATCGGGCAGTGAGGGAGTGGAAAAGGCCTTGATATCCACGGAAAGCACAACAAAGCCGGAGCTTTTTACATTAAAAAGAAAGGAGATTGCCTTTTTTCCACTAGACGCCTTTCGAGCAGAGTGTCATGTCCTCCCTGGGCCTGCAGGAAGTGAGAGGCTGAGCTCGGCTATAGCATTTGGCACATCTGAGGCACATCTGAGGGGGCTGAAGTTCTTGCCCTGTGAGCACTTGCATCAGATTTACAGGAGACGAGATAGACTAGATGTAACTCTGTGAGGTGGGTGATCCTGCTTTAAATGTACACCGATCTTGACCGAACCACACACAGAGGTGTAAAACTGAAAATTACTGTCAAACTGGGGAGTCACAGTCAGAAGCAAGACGGTATTCTTTTATTCTCTGTGCACTCGGACTACCCGACTGCTGCCTTATGCTTTGCATTTTACCACTGTAGGCCTTGACACATATGACTGAAGTGTGATGCAAATAGGAAATCACACGTAATCACATTCTCATTTTTAGCATTTTAATGCAGCATTAAGGAATTCTGACTTTCTCCGGTTTGGAAAAATAAATTTAAAAAAACTCTCTATAAATGCAGCTAAGACAGGAATAAAAAATAAATAAAAATGAAAATTAGGACCAATATCAGCCACAGCAGGCGTTAACTGCTTGATGATTAAGCACGGTAAGTGTGGGGAGAAGAAAAGTTAAAGATTAATCGGCAGCCAATTAAATGCCTATGGTGAGGAAAGCAAACTGTCTTGGCACAGAGATCTCCTCTGTGATCTCAGTTAGCACATATCAGTGGTGTGTTCACAGATCACTAGCGCATGATAGCTCCATCCAAATGGGCTGTTTATGCGTGTTTACTTATTTGTTGTACAACTGGAGAAGTGAGAGATTTGAAGGGGCGTTTTTGTATTCTCACATTTAATTCAGCGCAGATTTTTTCTAAATCTTCTGATGAACGATATTAGATGCTAAGCAATCATTAAGACAATGAGTAGGGTGAACAAACAGCAGATTTTAATTTAGGTTATTTTTGTCCATCAGTGGTAGGTGCATGCCCACAGCCCCCAGGATGGGATGTGGTAGTATGAAGTTATAAGATGCGGATGTGTTCTCAATCAATATTTATTGCAACATTAAATTAGGGAATGGTCAGAAGGACTGAGCATTACCTAAATATCTAGTTTCTTTATATAAATAAATGAACTTTCCATTTTTTAAGACACAGAACATTTTATACTTGCAATTCTGACGTATTTCAAGCATTGCAAAATTGTGCATCTTTAATGATCAGTCTTGCAGCCGTGCTTTCCATTAAACATCAGCAAACCAACAACAAATCCTCGATAGAATGGAATAAAAGTTTTGAGAGGGAAAAAACTATACCTTTAATTCATCTCAAGGTTAGAAAAGTTTGCTGATTACTTTGCCAAAATCCAAACATGGCAAAAGTTTGCACCGCAAGGTTAAATGCAGCACCTATCCCAGGCCAGCCTCCTCTGAATTCATTTATAAGCTCTTAAATATCCAACCCAGTGTGTGTTTTTCCAACCCATTCTCAAGTTGTGGATTTAAATCGCATCAAGTTTGATTTGTGGAGGGACACGTGTGCTCTCGAGCTCAAGGTCAGCTGCATTTACACCATGGGTTTACTGTTGCTGTTGTAAGAAGCACCACCACAACAAAACTGACAACAACAACAACAACCCCCAGTAACGAAAGGTATCATTAAAGATGCATATTTTTGCGTGGTAAAGATTACAACACAGCTATCATGTAAAAATGCTTCTACAGCTTGTAAGAATTATTCAAAAGACGCTGAAGTGAAAGGTAAAAACACATCCAATTCATTTGCACAGGATAATTGCTTATTTCTGAAATATTATTGATTAAGTGAAGTACCTTGAGCAGTACTGGTAGCCAACAATGTGGACTAAAAGCAAGTTACCCAAAAGACTGGACTGTTCATTAAGCTTTGATAGAGGCTAGAAATCAAGTCGAGACTTACAGTGATTTATGAATTACTAAACAAGGCCAGATTCTGCAGCCAACAACACAAACACACACAACCTGTTCTCAATGGGCATCGCTTGCAAGTTCAAATATGAACTCCGAATTAACCTCTGTGGATGCACCACTGAGCTTCAGAGTATAACTGTTTGTGAGCGAGAAAGAGTTTGGGTGAGAGTGCAAACTATGCCATGTGCAGACCGCAAGGGATTTAATGTGACAACTTTTAATTATGCATGCATATGTATTTTTGAGAACATGCTGACATTTTTGGAATCATTTTACATTAGTAGTGAATACTAGGATTTAAACTCGATAACATTTGCTCATAAACTATATTGGCTATATTCTAATGTTTCAATAATAATTAGTGAGAATGTCTACGTTTGTGAACTTACAAAGTCCTTCTCGAGCTTCTCCATCTCCTGCTTGTAGCTCTTCAGTCTGCTGTTGTACATGGCTCGGCTCTGGATGGGAATCTCTCGCACTTCCAGGTCCATCTGCTCCAGCTAAAACCCACAAAATCTGGTTAATTTAATATCAAAACATTCCAAATGTTCCGTCAGGCTAACCTTCAACTAATTGAAATATTAAAAAAATTGCAAGCCCAACAGCTTTAGAGTTCATCGTGATAGGAATTTATATCCTAAAGTTACAGTACTAACCTGGTGATATGTACATGTTTGAATTCCGATCATTTTCACAGCTGTCAGTGAATAGGTGCCTGAAAATCCAGGCCTCACTATTCTATAATGATCGCATTTCTCTTATCTTTCTGTAAATGCTGCATAAAAAAAAAGTTGTCATACATGCTCAAGATAGAAATTCTGACAACTCTGCAAACATTAAAGTTTGAAAACTTTTAAAATTAGTAACTTCAGCAGCATTAAGTTTAATATGTTCCAGTGCTGATTGCAAAAATAAAATGCCTCCTGCTCACGTCACTCAGATGTGATAAAAGTTACAACAGAGCAAGGCTGTTCTGCAAATAAATACACAATCAAATAAGAGGGCCCCTTCATTGCAATGACATGCAGAGGCCCACCAATGTCGCGGTGAATGAAGTAGAAGTACATTTGATGCATGGGTAGACAGGTCTCTCTGTGGCAGATTGGGAGGAAACTAATCACTATGGCATAACAAGACAACTGCAACAACAATTTGTCTCTGTCAGGTGACTTTGCTCATTTTTAAACAGCAACATGAAGACTCCCACCTCAAGATAATGGCTTGAAATGTGTCATAGGGGTGTCACTTAAAAGCAGATTACTGGAAAGTAATCATATGAGAAGGAAGCCTCCTTTCCGCCCTGTGAAGTGTGTGTGTGTCTGCATGTCATGTCACCACCAGGATAATACAGGTGCTGTTGTCTGGTGCCAGTGAAAATTGTCCCCTCCCTCTTTCCACAAAATTCATTATTTAGGAAATGGGAAGAGGAGAAAATTACTGATCAAAGACGTACCAACTCTCTGACTTCTTCAAGCTGTTTGTCGACATTTAGAACCAGCTGTGTCTTCTCCTCTGAAAGGGAAAAAAAACAGCAACATATTGATCAGCCGACGGAGGAACAGCGCTTCATGACAACAACCTAACTCCCCCGCAACGGGGGAAGAGAGGGGGAGAGAGAAAGAAAGAGACTGGGAGAAAACAACACACGAGGACACATTTGAAGATATATTTACACATTCTCTCCACACGACGAGCCAACATTTGATGTCTCTTAGTTATTGGCGTCTATGAGGCCTTTGTTGGTTTCTGTTGAGGAGCAGCGAGACACCTCATGCCAACTCAAAGGGAAGGGAGGTGTCAGCTTTGCTCACTTGCCAGAAGTATGAGTCCCACTCAGAATGACTAACGCACTGTTCTACACCTCACCCCATGGCTGCTCTTCCACATTACCCATTGAAACTCATTAGGACTTAGAGATCCAAGGAAACATGTAAACTACAATACATCCGGTAGTTATTTAAGGAAGCAGCTTTACCGCTTTCTGTGCGTGTACTGAACCAGTCTCTGTTCTAAAATTAATGCTGTGCCATGAAAGTGAACTATGGGAAATGTAGAGGTGAGGTGGGATTGTTTAGTGCTCAAGTATTATTATAAGTTTTCAAAAAACATCATTTACATAACTTAATGGAGGCGAAAAAGCAAAGACCAAAGCTTTGAAATGCACAAAAAAAATGTGTTTAACAACTTACATTTCAGGTATAGTTACAGAATACAAGTCAAGTCAGTGTTAAAGCAATGTCAAGTGAAAATATCACAACATTTAGTAGCTATAGACCCAATATCCGGATACCGCCGTAGCGAACGAATATTCGGATATTCCGGTCCAGCCCTACTGTACACAATCTTTAATTCTGCTTGTTCTTTTAAATGGAAACCAAGTTTGAGACAAAATAAATGGTCACGAGACATCAGGTTGGCATTGATTTACAATGTGGTGGACATGTGTCATAATCTGCATACTGTCTGCCACAACAAAACAATGACATTTTAATGACATTTTCAAGTATTTGAGTAAATCAAAATCTTGACGTTAATAAATTCAAATATTGTGCTTTTGCATTAATAACATAATAGATATGTTCTCAAAACTCACCGACAACATATTAAATGAAATAAATTAAGAATCACGAGCAGAGCAGTTCTTTAACCTCATAAATAATTAACAGCACTTTAAATAATTGAAACACAAAGTCAACAAAACTTCAAACTCAAAAGCAAATCACAAGGCTACCACTTGTGGGATAACAATATCGTTAAAAAAAAAAAAAAAGCTCGGCCAAGATCTTCATTTCTCAGGCACTATGGGCCCGTATTACCTTTTGCCAGCCCTCAAATTCATTTTTAAAACCTGTGTCCAACCTCACAACCTACACAGTAAACAGCCAGAGGCGATCCAGTGAAAGGTGAGATGGTGCTTTCTTACTCAAACTCAGGCCCAAGCTCGAGGGCTGTGAAATATGTATGGATATTTACCAAGACCACAACATGCTGACGGACGGATGAGAAGTTTTGTACACAGAAGTAAGGCTTTTTTTTTTTTTTTTTTACTTTAAAAATATTACATATTTGAGTGGCAGTGATTGACAAGCAATCTCTTGCTACGAACACTCAAAGGTGAAAACAATTACATTCATGTATTCCTACTCAAATATTTCTTGAACCTCAAGTTTCAGGGGATGGTGACAAATCAATGTAAACACACATTTATTTGACTGTTTTATTAAAGGAGACAGTCAAGGACATTTTTTACCACATGACTTGGAAAATTAGCAGCAACGCAATGCAAAATACCACATAAAACTAAGAGGTGCAACAACAAAAATGGCAAAAGCTATCATCTGGAGCTATATTAATATTAAATAGAGGGGTGCCACACCACAAGCATAATGCAGCCGCTTTGTAAAAGGAGCTAGAGGGATTTAAGAAAGTAAATGTAAAGAAGTAAACAAGAAAAACCTTAATGAGTAGGAAGGAAATTGAAATTCAACTGTAAACTATTCCATTGGTGGTAGAAAACATAGAACAACCACTTATAGTTGTAATGCGTTTTCTAGCTTTGTACATATTCATATGGGCTCGCTCTGACAGTCAACAGATGGCGAGAGGAAGCAATAAGAAATTACTCTGTGGACTGGGTTGCCATGAATCTTCAAAGATGCCAATTCCAAACGAGAAATATTCAGTCAGGCAAGGTTTTGTGAGACACAGTGCCCTTTGAAAAGCCAATGAGCAAGTGTGAGCCCAGAGGAGGAGATAAATGTTCCAAGTATGGGCTGAAAGCAGTTTTAAGCAGACAAAACTAACAACAAACTATTAGTTGACACTGGAAGGAGGAGTTAAATAGTTGAGGACGACACAATTCTAGACAGTATAGTTTGATATGTGACAATAATGCTCATGTATACAGTATTTACACGTCATTTTGTCTTTGTGTAATTTCAGACAATCAAAAAGCATTAAACATAGCTAAATACCAGCTGAATTCGAAAACTGAGCGTTAGACAGAAGCAGATCTATGCTGTTCCGACTGGTTCACTGTTTCTGTTTAGACATTTAAGCAACTGAAAAAATGAGATGACTATATTACCTCGACATCCAACTGTGACTGGCACTCAGTGACATTGAGTAACTTGCATTTCTCAGATACTTTTTGTGCGGCATAACAGCTTTCACACTGTGTAAATATCAACAGGTCTTCACTCGTGAGAACAGTGATGTTGGCACAATGGTGGCCCGGTGATGATGTTTGGTTTTTGACAGGTGTACAGCAGGAAAAGTAAAATACACAGTATGACAAAGGAATATGCCATGATAGCATGCTGAGTGAACAAGGCTAGAGCCTAAACAAAGATAAGGACCAGCAGGGTTATTCAATGTTAAACCATCGTGAGCCTTCTGCTTGACAGTTCCTGATTTACTTGAAACTTTAATTATAATATGGATATTTAAAATGATATATGTGGCATTCAGCTCTATATCAAACACATGAAATACTTTGTAAGAACTTTTTTGTCTAATTGCCTATCAATGCACTTTCAGCACTTTTTTTTTTTTTTACATACTGAAATTTGAGGGCATGTTTAGATGACTATCTCAGGAACTATTAAAGATAAAAAGGCTTTTTTCTTTTTTTTACTGCGACCTCTCATCAATTAAAAAAATGCTACATTTGACAAGTAGAACAAATAGTCTCCAACTATGAAATATTGATTCAATATGTCCAGCTAAAATTTCACAAATATCTTTAGAAATAGCTACATTTTTTTGGCATAAAAATGTAGGCAAGCCAGAGATTATTGAGCAGAAATGGTTTTAAAAATGTCATTAAAAGAGATGGAATGATACAAAAGGCAAGCATATCCCCAAACCTGAGAGTATTTTTTGCTGAGACACATTGAGCATTGCGCCAATAGTCCCCGTTGAGTATAGAAGCATGTGGCACATCCCACCTTCTCTGCCATATGTTCAGAGAGCACCGCTGCTGTCCCTATTCTAGCGATTGAACAAGTCATAGATTTCAAATTAAAATTTTAACTTGAAATAATGCAATTAGCAACTCAGCAGCATATACAAGGCATGCCTGTTACATCATGAGACTGATGCTGCTATTCAACTGTATTTATTTCAAGCAAATTTAAACTTTTAGAGGTCATTTATGCTCGTCCACTGGTCATTGTATACTATGTGGTTCAGGCATGCACACCATTTTGTAATGATTTACACCAAAACATTTAATATTTCTATGGATAAATTAATTCTGAGTGGAATTCAATTGTTGTCAAACATATAGAAAGCATTCTTTAAGGGACTGTAAATGTGATAAACACAATCTTTAAAGATCCAAATGAGATATATTGGGTTTTTTCTTGAAAAGAAATTCAGAAATGTATGCATTCACGCTTGCCAAAAATCACACAATATTTGTGATTTCCCTACACCCCACAGCCACTATGAAAAATAATTTAGAGAATGAACACATTGCTTGTCTGCAATGTGCACACTGCAATGTTCAATATCTATATAACTACAGAACTGTCCGCATGAATGATATCCATGTGGAGACTATAAGAGGACAAAATCCTCTATTCAAACAAATCCTACAAAACAACACTTGAAAACTTTAGTGGTTTTGAGCATACAATATTGGACTATATCATTTATCTTTCCATCTAGTTTCTATACGAACACTTAGATGGGTTGGAGTGAGGGCTGCACAATATATCATTTCAGCATTGATGTTAACTAAGAGAAACAACTTAAACACATCATGTTACAACTTCTTTAGCTGCTTAAGAAAACAGGGGGAAAAAAACAGAAAAACAGTTCTCGTTTTTTTTATGCCCAGTAAGATAATTCCATGTGATTTGCCACAATTTAAGGGTTCTTTGAAACACTAATTTTTATTTATTTTTTTAACCTTCTTGACATGCAGGTTCCACATATGCATAACAAAATGAGCGAGGAATAGGAGAGAAGCACTGAAATGGAAGATTTGTTTGCAAAATTAAATACAAAGGATGATGATGGCCAAAAAAGACAGTTGTCTGTCTGTCAGCAGTGTCTTGCACTTCTTGCCATTATATGGGGCATCACAACTGACTTATTTGACCATGTAAATTAGCACCACAAAGCTTTGTATGAGTCTGAAGCCAGATCTGAATGCCATTCAAATCATTTTGGATGGCTTTATACAGCCAATAGTCCCTTTTAGGCAATTTTTATTATTCTTTTTTCATGTCTATACAAATGTACTCACACAGGAAATTGCTCAAATCCATCTACAGTTATATTTTTTTCCCAAATTGAGCCACTGAAGATTTTTTTCAGATTACAATACTGTACATGTGACCAGGAGAAAAGGAAAATATTCCAATGTCAGTGTTTTCCATTTATTATGCAGCCCTACAATGGAACCTATTTTAGCATCTAGTGGGAGTTATTTTAAAGAAAGAACACAAAAACTGCTGTTGTGTCTTGGTAATTCCTAAATTAATTTCCTCCTGTAACATCCATTCATGGAAAAATCACTATGACATCCCAACAACTTTACTTCCGATCCATGTAGTTCGGTAATTTCACTCAATATTTACCTATTATCAAAGTGATTTAAATCTTTTGTCCTCTTCGAAATACGGCCAGTAGAATTAGTCTGGATTCGCTTACACATGTTAACATTCAGAAAACGTAGGATGTTATTTGACACTAAGCTCGTCTTACACAATTTCAAACTGGCTAAATCCATCAAACCTACACAAAGCTAATAAGTCAGGCACGAACACATGATGCTTTCCTTCATATAGCAAGAACACTAAGTGTTTCCCAATAAAGTGTGACAAATATCTTCCCAGCCGACAACATGTTAAATTAATGAAATGACACAGTTGCCTTCACTTGCTACCGTTAGCTCCCCTTCTCAGCTGACTTGATAGCTAACTGATAGCTAGTTAGCCGTCTCACCGACTCCGGCTAATAAATATACCTCTCTTACCTCCACTTAACTTGGGAATTCTCCCAATTTTATTAGTTATGTCCGCTGTAATGGTCCCAAAGTCTTGTTCGTAAGCCTCAAAGTCTGAAGACATTCTGCCGGTTAAGTTTACGACAAGTAACTGGCTTTCTGGTTGACACTTAGCTCAGGATAATAACAACAAGCCCCGAATGGAGTTCCTTCCTTGAGTCGCAGTGTGATGTGTCCGACAAGGAACTGGATTTTGCTTTTATGTTTTCCGGTACTAAAAAGGGTTCGATAAGTAAACAGAAAATACAATTCACATTTATCGCTGGTTAGCGGGAATGCATAAATGATTTTTAAAGCTCTATATGCTTGAGTATTAAACTGCTTGGACGACAAGTGGTTGAGGGTAACAGTTATTGGGACACCACGAGGAAGGTTCTTCCCTGTGTAGAGGAAAAATTGGAGAAAAAAAATCGAGGAAGTGGCCAGGTTTGTTATTTAAAGTGACAGCCTTTTTCTCTATTCATAAAAACTGTGCAATTACGGGTACCAGAACGCTTTATTATATCTTTGTTTCGGTGTTTCTTTGTACATTGTGGCCGTCTGAAATGGTAGTACTGTTGATTTTGGCGGATATGCTAGCTAACTAACGTTAGTTAGCTAACTGCTGTGCCTATGGGGCTAAACCGAAACATGTATTTTTAGACAAAGATAAACGTTAACCACTTATGTAATTGGTGTAAAACCATACTGGTCACACTTGTCTGACCTGTGCATCCAACGGGAAAAAAGCTTTCATATGAGGTCACAGTGTTTTTATGGTTGTGCGAATTAGCAAGCTAGGTGCCACAAGCTAATTAGTTAGTCACTGTTAAGAAAATGAAACGTTATGGCTTTGTGTTTAGTAGGTCACTTGACTAAAAATGATGTACTGTGCAGCATTTTTCACATTGTTGTGTTATTAGTTGTAGTGTTTACTGTGCTTGCTTTTAAGCCTTTAGCTGAAAAAGCTGCTTGTTCAAAATAGATGCTTTTTAATGTTCCTGATCAATATTTCAATATGGCAGTGATAGCCACAAAGGAAGAAGTAAAATAACGTGATGCAGTCGAAATAAGAGTGGGTGAAATATATCATACATTGTGATATTATAATAATAATGATAAATAGTTGTGAATGTAAGCCAGTATCATAGTATAAAACCACAAATTCCAAAATGACAGTTCAAGCAATACTTTTGTGAAATAGTACCAACAAAAACTAGACCTAATAACCTTCAAAAGCATGATTTATTGCGTTGTTTAGCTAAGTGTATCAGTAGTTAGTGCTACTGGGTGTTGTCAGACCCCAAAGGAAGGCTGGACTCAATAATTGATATACTAATAACATAACTGTATGCTATAGAGCCTTATATTACTGTCCATAAAAATGCAAATGTTTAAAGAAATGAAAGAAAAAAAAGGAGAGGAAAGCTTCAAGCTGATATGCCATTGCTCCACAGCAATGCACCTGTCCACACAGCACAGGTGGCAGAAGATTGACTTCTGTTTCCCAAACTGAAATCCCACTTGAGGGGAGTAAATCTGTATAGATAGTTAAAAAAAAAATCTCTGAAAGATCATTCTTTTTTTTCTTTGAAGACTGTTTTTGAGTGTGAATCATTTGGAACCTTTTGGAATCTTTATATGGTGTAACACTAGCGAAGGCATCTGAAATTGTTTTGTTTTTTGACTTTGGAAGGCACTCAGGTCTGGCTTTGCTCTCATAACACAGAGCTTTGTTATGCCAGTTTCAATAATCAAACAAATTAGTCATCTTTCCTTGTGTAGTGACAACAATTGCAAGACACTGCAGACAAAGTATCTGTTTTTGGTCAACACCATCTCTTCTGTTTTTGAAATATTTCTATACAGCTGACTTTGCGGGCTATTTTTCCCAGCCAAATTTTCTTTTTGTTGTTTGTCTTCTGTTCCTCACTTATTTTCCTGGACACGTGTAGACTGCATAACAGCAAATTTCGTGTTTTATAAAGTAAAGAAAAAAAACTATGTATCTGTTAACCCCTCAGCTGCAGCAAACAATGTTTTATCATACTGATTTTTTTGTAGATTAGTCATTAAATGAGAACCATGCAAGTTTTATCTTTGTATCAAGCTGCAAAAAAAGTTGTAGCATGATGTGTTAGTTAAATTAATTTGTCTTATTTCACAATGTCAGTGCTGATATATGTTTTTCAGGAAATGGTCACTACATGTACAGTAGTGTGCCAGCCAATACAACTAACAGCAGTACCTGCCTAAAAAAGAGTGAAACTTATGTTTGGAAATGTCAGCATTGCCTGTGTTTTATAACTTTCTCTTTCTCACAGATGGGGACTTTGAGTCTGTCACAAGGATAGTGTGCTTGGAAGATTGGCAGGAGAGGATGCTGCTCTTTGCCAGGGCAAAGAACAATGGGACACAGAAAGCCCCAGTGACTCAAGAGCAGGCCAGTTGCTGGGTACTCAGAAGACGAGAAGAAATATGTGCGCCGTCTGCACCGCTGACTTTGCAAGATAGCAGAGGAGAAAAGTAACACTTGGAAACTTGGTTAACATATTTCAGGAACTCAACAGCCAAAATACTAGTACTAACCTTGCAGTAAAAAAAAATGAACTTCCTGTCAACATTTGTGACGTTTGAGAACCTCCATGAGGTTCGGAGATTGTGCCACTGGGGTCCAGTCATAGCCCTGTCTGTCATTGCTATATGCTCCACCATGGCAATCCTGGATTCCATTATCTGGTACTGGCCACTTGACACTACAGGAGGCAGCATAAACTTTATCATGCTCATCAACTGGACTGTCCTCATCCTCTACAACTATTTCAATGCCATGTTTGTTGGACCTGGATACATTCCTCTTGGCTGGAAACCAGTAAGGATAGAGCCTTTTTTTGTGTGTGGTATTTCCTGAGATAAGGTTTTGGGGCAGCCAAGACTTAAAAAGTGCAATTGTAGTGAAGTTACATGAAACATCTGACTTATCCTTTTTACCCTAAAACAGGAAAATCAACAGGATAGCCAGTACCTACAATACTGCAGAGTGTGCCAAGGGTACAAGGCCCCCAGATCCCATCACTGTCGAAAGTGTAACAGGTAATTACATCTGCCAAAGCTAGAGTACGTCTTCTCTCTCCTGTGTGAGATGAACTTGTGACCCATACAGAGAAAAGAGTTCAGAGATGAGGTGCGAGGGCTGCCAAATCACAGAGCTACCATCAACACAGTAAACGAGAGGTGGATTGTGCTTTTCTTCTGCTGTTGTATAGTGTACACATGAGGTGCATATTATTTCCACCCTTGCAGGTCTCTGTGCAGCTTGACATGAGTAGAAATAGAATATATCGTTGTTGTGTGTCTCTTTGTCCATGTTTTCACCGGGATGTAATGATTCAGCCCACGGAAAATGAGCTTTGACACTCAGATTATCTTCATTGTTTCATTTAAAGAAAAAGACGCAACATGGCTTGCTGATGAACCTGTCGCTTTATGTCCTCCCAAACGACCAGTCAATTCCCCCAGCACTCCTCTCCTCCTCTGCCTCCCCTCCCACAGGTGCGTGATGAAGATGGACCACCACTGCCCCTGGATCAACAACTGCTGCGGCCACACGAACCACGCCTACTTCACCAGCTTCCTGCTGCTGGCTCCACTGGGCTGCTCCCACGCTGCCATTATCTTCATTATGACCATGTACACACAGCTGTATGAGAGGGTGAGTAGTTAGTGGCCCTGTGTCACAGCTCAAGTCAGAGGCCTCGCCACACTTATCAAGCTGTATTCTTCATCCTCACTGCAGATATCATTTGGCTGGAGTACTGTAAAGATTGACATGAGTGCTGTGCGTCAGTTCCAGCCTCTCATGCCCTTCAGCGTGCCCGCCTTTGCTGCCACCCTCTTTGCCTTAGGCTTGGCACTGGGCACTACTATTGCAGTTGGTATGCTTTTCTTTATACAGGTAGGTTTTTCATGTGGTTTACATTTGGCGTTTGTAGTTTACACAAGGTGTTGGCCTTGAAAAGTGACATTTGTCCTGATCATTTTAGCTTCTACCTTGCATTATGTGAGCTCAGTTTTGAGTAAAATATAAAAGTAGTTTGGAAAACATGAGGTCAAAATTCTACTGATCAGCTTAATATGCATTTATACAATGATATGAGCAATTGTATGACAAGTAAAATATGTTACGGTTCTACAATTACATGGCATATCCATATTTATTCTGATTTATTTGAGAGCATTGTAGCAAAGAAATGGCCGCATATGAGGTGAAATTAATGCAGACATGGAACATAAAAGAATAAGAAAAAAAGGCAGATTCATACAGTCAGAGAATGTAAAAAAAAATAGCAAAGTGATTGAAATGATAGTTGCCTTAACAAAATGTCCCAGATTTTCAAAAGAGTAACAAAAAAAACATTAATTCAAATATCTGAAATTGGAACATTATTGCTGCATATCCAGGAGCAACTAATGATGCAATAATTCATTTATTTATTCAAGACAATACAAACTGACTTATAGCTGACTGTTAATGAACTTGTCTGTTCTTTTCAGATGAAAGTCATCCTTCGAAATAAGACTTCGATCGAGTCCTGGATCGAGGAAAAGGTCAGAATGTCTCTTTGATTTCCAGTGCCTTTGTTTTTGAGGAAAGTTTGTGATGTAATTTTCTTTTTTTTTTTTAATTGTTGGATCTAAAAACAATAATGTAGGATTTCAAAGTGCTTTTGAATGTACACAATATTATAGGATTTATAATTAACATGTTTCCACCCTTTGGCAGTCATAGTTCTTTATATTAAAATGTCAACCAATGAAAAGAAGCTCCAGTGTCATCTTTAAGTACAAAATGTTGGCAGATTATACCACACACACACTAACATCTTCTTTCTCTTTTTCACTAGGCCAAAGACAGAATACAGCACTACCAAACAGGGGAGGACTTTATCTTCCCATACGACCTCGGCAGCCGCTGGCTGAATTTCAAGCAAGTCTTCACATGGTCAGGGACACCCAAAGGTGACGGCCTTGAATGGCCAGTCCATCCCAAGTGTCACCAGTACACCTTAACTGTAGGTTCAGTTTATCTGTTGAGTTGTTTGATATATTCGTTGCTGTTTTGTTTTGCTTGTTATTGTTCTTCTTCTGCGAGCTGACGTTGCTTACTATGTTAAATAATGGATTCAGTTTTATTTGTGGAAGACACTGTAATCCAAAGGCTGCCATCATAACTCCATCTCTTGATACATTTCCTGTTAAACATTGAGGTAAAAACTACACTGTTAAACAATAGTGAACTTAAATATGTTGCTTCTTTTCAAACAGATTGAGCAGCTGAAGCAGAAAGCTGATAAACGAGTAAGAAGTGTAAGTACCTAGCAAATCCCTATTGTGCCTTCCATGTGATGTTGATTTAGGTGTTAGATTTTCAGGTTGGACTGGATAGGGTGTGTGTGACTTTTGTGTGAGTGACATATTTCATACTTTTGTCCATGTGTATTAATTGCCATCCTTCCAAATCAAAATGTGATGGCATGTTCTAGCTGCAGCTTGTTGTATTTTAGTGCAGATGTGCATGTTGAGTATAACACAAAGCGCTAATTAACCTTCATACTCAACAAAAGTATAAACACAACACTTTTGTTTTTGCTCCCATTTTTTATGAGATGAACTCAAAGATCTAAAACTTTTTCCACATACACAATACCATTATTTCTCTCAAATATTGCTGAAAATGTCCCAGTTCTTGCATGGCCAGCATACTCACCCGACATGTCACCCATTGAGCATGTTTGGGAAGCTCTGGATTGGCGTATACGACAGCGTGTACCAGTTCCTGTCAATATCCAGCAACTTCACACAGCCATTGAAGAGGAGTGGGACACCCCCCCCCCCAAAAAAAACAAAAAAAAACCTGCACCTTTCAGAGTGTCCTTTTATTGTGGGCAGTCTAAAGCACACCTGTGCACTAATCATGGTGTCTAATCAGCGTCTTGATATGGCACACCTGTGAGGTGGGATGGCTTATCTCAGCAAAGGAGAAGTGCTCACTATCACAGATTTAGACAGATTCGTGAACAATATTTGAGAGAAATGGTGATATTGTGTATGTGGAAAAAGTTTTAGAAGTTTTAGTGTTGCGTTTATATTTTTGTTGAGTGTATCAGATGACTTATATCATAATTTGAACCACTTTCATAGTTGTCTAATGGGTCTGCCTATAATCTGATCAATGCTCAGATCAGTTCTCAGTGAATTTTAGGATGCTTGAAAAGTTAAACTTGATGTTCAAAAAGAGTCTCTGGGATGCAGTTTTATGGTTAGACAGTAAGGACTAAATCCAATTTTGACATTTATTAATGATATACTATACCCATAAACCCAGTGGGCCACAATTATAATAATCTTTTTAGTTCAGGACACTGTTTTTCCTACTGCATCTGGCTATGTGATGGCTAACTGAGTTGTGCTATATATTATGTATTGAAAATTTCAAACATTTTGGAGTTTATACTCGCATACAAATATCTTATCTGAGCTGAGATTATGGTTCGAGCAGTAGAATTACCAGATGTCTCATTTGCCTTGACCAGCAGGTCCAATACCGGGCAGTGGAGGACTATAATGGAGCTTGCTGCCCTCTCAACAAAGGTCTCCAAACCTTTTTCAGAACCCCCTGCACCGAGGAGCCCAGGATCCCCCTCAGCAAGGGGGACACCATCCTGGCCACTCGTGGCACCAAGTACGTTTCCCTCCACAGAAATGCCGATTAAGGATTTAATGTGAATGTATGAGCCTAAAACTGCTCTTTTCTTTTCAGATGGTGGATGTATGGAGACAAAGTTTTGAGCGAGGAGCAATTGAGAGGTGAGAGGAGATGCTTTTTGCTGCTCAGTTTTCAAATTCACTGCAAGAAATGTGTAACTGTCTTCTTTATATTTCGACTTTTAGCTGGAGAGCGTATAAGGGGATGGTTTCCAAGGCGATGCGTGGAGAAGTGCCATTATGACACGGCTGCCAGTGATAGCACCAGCGATAAGAAAGTAAATTAATACATGTAGGCTTTATGTAGAGCAGGGGAGTTGAACTGAACAGAAGCTGTCTGTCCATGTTCATAAATGTATGTCCACTGAAGATGTCATGCCTGATGCTGCAGGCTCACCATCAAGATTTCTATACTTTGGGTGAAATTTCTCACACATTTCAGTACCAGCTTGTATTTCTAAGGCAACTCTATTAGTTACACCCAGGAATGTAGTCCAATGCAACGTTGCAGCCTTAAATTGTATTTTTATGAAGCTTCTGCGGTGTCAGTTTATACTGTCAAAAAATTGATGATTCTATTTGATGTTTATTATTGTTGGTGGCGATGGTGTACTGGACTGCATTTCATTTAAAACTGTTCCTATTATTGTGTCCAGTAACTTACACGACACAGGCAGAATATTAGGATTCCACAGGTGTACCTAATAAAGTGGCCGGTGAGTGTAGTTCTGTCTTACTGAGCACTTTGTTGTCAGATGTCCTGAAGAGAACTACAGAGTTCATTAGAGGTCCCAAGGGTTTAGTTCAATTCCTCTGACCAAAAGTTCAAAACCCAACAAGAGTCTTAATTTCCAAGAATTGCCACCAGGCTTTAATGTGACTTCATTATGATTACATGACTTTTTACTTGAATCTGTTGTTTTTACTTGTGTTGATATCCTTTTTTGCTACTTATGCAATGCCTCTGCCCAGCTAACCCCAGGGCTTCATCATGCAACTCTTTCTACAGTATGGAGATAACACTTAATTTCTTTTTATTATTTTTGTAAAAACAAATTGTTGGCCTCAAACTATAAGCTGAAAATTAAAAAAAATCTTCTGCAAGAATGGTTGTTTGCCTCAGTCTTTGTACTTGCCTCAAATTCTCTTGTTTTAATAAATGTATTTATGAAGTGTCTGGCTCAAAGTAAAACGGTAATTTGATATTTGTTTACTTGTTAATGTCACACATAGTGATAATAATACGCCTGCTATGAAAATAAAACATCTCTAAAATAGCATTTAGATGCATGAGCAATTTTAAAGCAAATGAGTTCTGCAGTTTATTATTTATTATGTTAGCATTCAAATAAATTCCCATTTTAATACCAAATTAGATGATACGTCTTCTGACTACATTCTTCTTTTAGCAGTCAAATTCTACAGACTGAATTTATGTCTTCCTCATTTTATGTTATGATGTAAGTGCACATAAATAAGAGACAGTAATGATTTCTTTGTAGCCTACATGTTCTTGGCAATTGTATCAACATTATTTCACTGTGTATTTTGTTAAAATCTGCCATTTGTATGTGAAAATTATCGGACTAACTTGTGATTGTGCCCATCTATGTGTCATCAACATGTCCAAGACCTTAATCAATGCATGATTTTAGGCCTTAATACAATTGAAATGGGTAAATTATATGAAAATTTACCCCATACAGTTTTTAATTAGCAGAGAAATTAGCGATAGAGACAAAAAGTTAGATTTGGACTGGGTTGTAAATGTGTATTTCTGCTGTGAAGTTGGACATTAAAAAATGGAGCTTTGTAGGGACTGGCTCACTTTTTTAGGCAGCTTCAAGTGGTCATTCATTGAACTGCAGTTTGTGGCACATCCATAATTTCTTTTTGACTGAAAAGATACATGATGGATAAGTGTACCCATAATTGCACAGAAAAATTTAAAGATGGATGAAAATTTTCCATTAAAGTCCAGGGAATTGAATTAATTAAAAGTAAATAATTTATCATTGAGGTGAATCAGTGCCATATGTATATTTAAAAATGCTACTTCCCGAAACAAGGCACAAAATGAGAAGGGAAGATAGTCCGGCAGCCAAAAAGAGTGACTCAGAGATTGAATTTAAAAAAAAAAAAAAGTTTTAGATGTATTGGGTATGCTGTTGCTAAGATAATTAGCAATATGGCTACCACTACTCTGGTCAAATGCTGTAAAAACGGTAAAACTACCACATAGATTTTAGGAAAATGCTTATTAGAGCATAGTAAATAATCACCAGATAAAAAATTAAATCAAGCATCATCTGGAGTCAGAGTGAAATTTGT
The DNA here is from genome assembly GCF_021347895.1 of Acanthochromis polyacanthus. Lineage (NCBI taxonomy): Eukaryota > Metazoa > Chordata > Actinopteri > Pomacentridae > Acanthochromis > Acanthochromis polyacanthus. The sequence goes on along the minus strand of NC_067131.1, from coordinate 9,675,696 downwards.
CCTTTGGCTGCAAAGAGTAAGACTAAATGATGCATACATGTTTATTGACACAGCAGGGATAATATTCAATAAGAAATATTTAAAGGCATTACTACATGATATTCCATTTTATTTTCACCTGGCGAAACCACCAATAATGTATGCAGAATTACAGAAACAGGTACAAGAAAATTCACCATATACAGCAAATGAAGTGTTTTTGGGGGAGTAACCTCCAGCTGCATGAAAGCTGCATTTACCTCTGACGTCTAATAAAGTCGGCATACAAAGTAGTATATATTGGAAATACTTATTCTACTTAAGTACATTACTTGAGTAAATGTACTTCCTACTTGTGTATTTAGCAGAATACGGTAATATTGCCTCAGGTCACTTTATTGTAGTTTAGACTACGTGTCCCATACTTCCTAGCTGCTGCCTCAACCAATCAGAGAGCACGTCACATATCACGTGATCATTCAAGCCCGTTCATGTGTGAATGACTTCCACTGGTGGATGCTTCGCTGTTTTGGGCTGTAGAGGACTGATAAGACAGTTCCTCTTTGGACAGAGTCAAGGAAACGACCTCTTAAGTAAATATGCGGACGGTTGTACATGTGGACTGCATTATTCATCCGTTTTACACTTCGTTTTAGCTTGTCTGTGCACAGGTAAGCTGCTGCTAAACTGTAAAGCTGTCTGTCTGCAAGATTGTCAGTTGAGAACGATTTACTGTGTATGGGCCTCAGCAAATGCTGTCTGGAGCAACATACAGACTGCTGCGACATTTTAAGGTCATAAGTAATATAATTACTCGTACGAAAATCAAGACATTGCTAGAATTCTCATTTTATTTCAGCGTAGTCACTTTGACATTGAGCTTTTATTGCTACTCTTTGGTGTGTAGCACCACTTAGCTAGCTAGCTGTAAGTACACCGAAAAGTTCTTCTCAGCTCTCCGTATTTATTGCCAATGTTCATCACTGATACAGCTGGCTAGCAAGAAGACATTGTGGCTAAATATTAAACAACTTACAGCCAAAGACACTTATTACTGTTACAAACGATATATTCCCGCTCACAGTGTTTGTTTTGTAGTTGATAACAGATTGGGACTGATACTTTGATAAGTTTAAAGGTCTGTTCAGTTATTAGGAGATGGATGAGAGCCAGTTTTATGATCACAGACAGCATTTTGTCAACGGTTTGTGCACCAAATGGCCTTTTGACTCACAGTCTGAGTTTTTGGAGCGTAACATCTGTGTAGAAAGTACAAGTCTGACTGCTTAAAATGTCACTGTCACTTAGATCTGAATGATTTGGAGACAATATCTAATTGTGATTAATGTAATAAAATGTAATTTGGGATATCATTTGTTAAACCTTCAGTTCAGACTCACATGAAACCTCATCACATTCTACATTCCAATGCAAAAATGAGAAACATGTTTGTTTTTGTTTTTTTTACATTTTTAAAGAGGCATAGAGAATACAACGACAATCAGAAAAGCTGTGGTTGTGTTAGGTTAAATAGATAAAGTAATGGTAATAAAATAACTTCAGGATTAAAGTAATCTATGACAGTAAAACATGTAGGTCATTCATGGCTCAGTAGCGGCTTAAAAATATTACATGTTGTGCAATTAAGTAAATTGCTATAATGATGATGATGATAATAATAATAATAAAACAAATTTAGGGTCAGGCATGTTGCAGAACATGTATCCAAAATTGCAGCCTTTGCATTTCAAATCAAGATTTCTGTTTAAAATCAGTTCACTGTTCAGTCCTCACAGTGTTTCCTTGTTACATAGTAATGAATGAGTTAAACATCCTCTGAAGGGATGTTTTTGAATAACAGAACTGTTGTCAGAGCGCGTAAATCATTCTGTTCTTGCAGCTCAGTACATCAGTTAACCAAGGGTCCAGAGACGCACAGTAAGGATGTTAAGATTATCTGTAATCTAGACATTCTCTGACTTGTTGTGCTGATAATATTCTTAAGGTCCCTTGATCATTAACTAAATCCCTAAAAACTCATCTCTGTCCATCAAACCTTGGACATATGTATTAGATTTTTTTTCCTTGAAAATAACTCCATCCTGCCTGAAAATGACCTTGATATAACCTTGAATGTGTGCATCTATAATGTCTCCTCCTCCATCTCCACACACCCTTCCCCACCTAAGACTGTTCAAACGCTGTTAAACTGCTCTAACCTGCACATTAGCAAGTTGTGGTATTGGACTAACTCAGCTGTACATGTACAAACTTGAAAAACAGTAATGATGCAGGATTGGTTCCTTGGGTTTGTTGGATAGGAAATACCAGAAGTCTGAATCCATGCTTTTGAGGCTGTCATCGGTACTCTGCACTTTCAAGGTGGAAATGTTAAGCCATGGTATTGACTGCTTGCTTTGCTTATAATCTGTCTTCTGAAGTGTAAGAAACACCACTCGGACATTTTGGGACAGTAAAAACAAAATGTAATTTTCAGAAATCGAACTGATTGAAAATCTGTACAATTCGATAAAAGCAAAATAATTACTTATACAATGATAGGCATTGTATACTATATTTATATTATTTGCCAGTCTTTTAATGGTGTATGTTGTTTGAAAAGGTGTTTGCATTTTCAAACAATATATTAGTATATATTAGTTCTAAGTTAATCCAAACCTCAGGCTGAACAGTTATTTGATATACAGGTGCATGCATCTCAACCTCCAAAGTTCAATATTTTTCATCAGACATTGCTCAAAGTGAAAAATATACACTAATCAGACATAACATCATGACCACCTGCCAAATATTGTGTTGGTCCCTTTATGCTCCTAAAACTCCTCTGACCCAGTGGGGCATGGACACAGGAGCTCTAGGGATATATGTCCTGAGGCACCGGAATGGTGGCAGTAAATTCTGTGTGTCCTGTAGGTTGCAGGGTGGGATCTACCAAGATCAGACTTATCCTGGTACATCCCAAAGATGCTCAATAAAATTTGGATCTTGGGAGTGTGGAACGCGGGTGAATACCTTAGCTCTGTCGTGTTCCCCGGGCCACCCCTGTGCAGTTTTGCAGTGTGTCGGGGTGCATTGTCCTGCTGAGAGTAGCAAGTGGCATCAAGGACTGCTGTTGGAGGTGAGGGGTTGCTTGACCTGCAGTGCTTAGATGGGTGGTACATGTCAAACATCCACATGAATGTCAGCAGAACGTTGCATTAGAACAAGATGATTGCTGTTATTCACCTCACCTGTCAGTGGTCATGATGTTGTGGCTGATCAGTGCATACATTCTAGACTCAGTACATATAAACTGAAATATTTCAAGCCTTTATTTGTTTTAACTTTGATTATTAATCATTCAAAACTTCCAACACTTACTGAAGCCATGAAATATCTCGCAATATCAGTCAAAATAGTCACAATATGGTGTTCTGTGCACATTGTTCAGCTCTATCCAAAACACGGCATCTTCATCTTGCAGCCTCACCTTCTTCTGTTTTTGACTGACTTTTATGTTCCTCCATTCCAGGGTTTACCTGCCCCCTAACGTTGTCTGCTCAGGTCCTGTTTATATTCTGAGTTCTTGTGATATCAGCGAGTAACATGTCCATGTTCAGCACGGGCATCCTTGTCCTGACGTCTCCTCTCCACACCCTTCCCTTACGCATCGCTCCAGTGCTCAGCTCCGCTGCCCAGCTGGTGGACCGTACGCTGTACGTCCACCTCCACCCGGGGCTCAACCTGGGAGGTGGGAACCAACCTCGACCAGTTTTCATTCCACCGGTAGTGGACCTGTCTGCGCTCATCACCCGCCTTTACAGCAATGCGGCGGACGTATGCGGCCACCTGGATGTTCGCGTTTTGCTAACTAATGTCCGCGCTCAGTCGGCTGCCTGCAGCGGGGCAACGACTCCAACCTGCCCCTTCCCCACACCACAGTCTCTGTCTCACTCCCCGGAGGTGGTGCTAACAGACTTTGCCCTGCAGGACCCAGGTCAGTCCCATCAGGTTACACTGTGTCTGCAGAGATACACCGGTCACTGCTACGTCTGCAGCCCCAGCCTGCCGTCTGTGCTGCTTCACCCACAACTAACAAGTCTGCAGGAGAAGGAGGAGGGGCTGAAAGATCCTGAGGAAACGGAAGCACCGCTGGAGACCTACACTGATGTGGTAGTAGGGGGGACATTTGACCGGCTGCATGGGGCCCACAAGACGCTGCTCAATATCTCATGCCTGTTGGCCAATAGACGGTTCCTTATTGGTGTGTGTGACCAAGCAATGCTTAAAAGTGAGTATCTTCATTTTACATTTAATTGTATGTATGAGACTAACGTGTGAAAACAACAATCTGGAGCCAGGCCCGCTAACATATTTTTCTTCCCGGTTTTAGAAAAAGTGCTAAAGGAGCTGATCGAGCCCTACTCTCTGCGGGTCCAGAGACTACAGGAGTTCCTACAGGACACTAAACCGTCTCTACAGGTGGAGATCGTTCCTCTGGACGACCCCTTTGGAGTGTCGATAGTTGATCCCCAGCTGCAGTGCATTGTGGTTAGCGAGGAGACTCGAAAGGGAGGCGAGGCTGTCAACAAGAAGCGGCTTGAGAATGTAAGTCAGGAAATGAACAACATGTAGAGTTACTTCTGCCAGTTCATTGAAATTTAAAATTTACATAATTTAAATTATGTACATGAAATATTTAGGTCTTCTACTTATACTAAATGACTTTGAGCACATAGTTTTACAATAGTGAAATAGATGAATTGTGTTTTTTGCTGGGATTAAACTGCACTAATACCCATAAATCTCAGAATTTTTTATAATTTTGGTTTCTACACAACAGACTTATTACTTATGTCATAACTGCTTTAGGTAAAGAAACCAGAAAGATGTACAGTGAAGAAAGGACAGAAAACATTTCAAATGCACACTTTATTCTTGGTCCAGATGCTAATGCCCCTAATCTGGGTGGTACAGATTTGATATTTTGCGTCGTCTGCTTTCTAAACCAGGGCCTTCCAGCTCTTGTCCTCCATGAGATCCAGTTGCTTAAAGATGCCCACCACACCGAAACAGAGGAGGAGAAGATCAGCTCCTCCAGTCTACGCTCTCGTCTGCTGGGAACCCTCCTCACCCCACCTAAAGTAGGTCCTGGCACAGCTTGCAATTCTTTTCTTTTTCACAAAGGGCTTCTATACAAGAAAATGGTACTAATAGTGGTAGTGACATCAGAAACTCAAAACTACTGTAGATGAAGGACCAGTTAGCTGTAATAATGATAGCACTGCTTCATATGGTCGCGTTTTATTTTCCCAACTAGGGATTATTTTACAAAATCAACGAAATTGCACCATTTATCAGAGCTAGAAATTGTAAAAACAACCAAAAAAAACTGTATTAATCATTCGATTTTCCACTTTCCAACTATCACGGAAGTAGTCGCATGTGACTTGTAGTTCTGTCAGTAAAAATACCCAAATCTAAGGTTGAAGTTACAACATTTTCACAAAATCACTTTATTGTACTTGTTTTGTTCAGAAATTCTGACAAAAAAAATAAACCGCTTGGATTAACCAGATTCTGTAAAAATCAATATTACATTCCTGAGTGCAACTGTGAAGTCATGAGCTGTGACAAACAGTGACATGGCAAAAATGATGCCTGCTAAAGTGCAGGTTGTGTTTACACACAGCAGAGAAAAGACAAGCATAGAAACAAGTTAAAAATATAGGTAAAACATATCTGCAGTATGTAGAAACGCTATTTTTTTCCCAGTATTGGTAACACTTGTTGGCACTTAACATATTCATTTTAGATTTTATTACGAAGTTTGGTAAAATAAATGGTTGTATTTATATAGCGCTTTTATCCAAAGCGCTTTACATGATACGTCACATTCACCCATTCACACACTGATGGTGGAAGCTGCCATGCAAGGCGCTAACCACAACCCACCAGGAGCAAGTAGGGGTTTGGTGTCTTGCTCAGGGACACCTCGACATGAGCACAACGGGCCGAGGATCGAACCGGCAACCTTCCAGTTACAAGACGGCCACTCTACCCACTGAGCCATAAACTTTTATTTATTTTCTTTTTAATTTATGGGATTAAAGCTGTGTCACACTTTCAGTTTTTTCTGCTTCTAGCCATGTTTGCAGAGGTGCAGGATTTTATATTGTTCAGAAAAATGACCCCACAGTGAGTAAAAATGGTACAGGAGCAAAAAAAAAACCAACACCCACTGACTGCTTCACAGTGTCATCAAAGGTACACACCAGAGCGTCAGACTCTTTACAGCCTTTCATTAAATATTTTTCACTGCAAGGAAGTGTGTGTCTGTAAAATAACATCTGATCCTATTATATTGGCTTTGTGAACAAACAAAGCATTAAGACTTAACAGAGACCTTTAGCAGCAACTGAGTTCTTGCTTTTTCATAAAATTCCATTTCAAGCAGTGCAGCCTCCACTCACATTCAAGTAATTGTCAGATAGGGCTCTGAAGCACTTTGTTGTTGTTGTTTGTTTTTTTAATCACTCACTGAAGCAAAGCATTATACAGAACTGGCTTCAGAGAAGCTGAAGCAACAGAAACAGTATTTTCATGCACAACACTATTTCTTCTGCAAGAAAATCCCAAAACAAAAAGGCAGCTGACCCTTTATAGTAGGAGTCAGTCTGTTAAATCTGTTTTTGGAAACTTGAAAGATTAATAATTATGATAGGAAATGTGTTATTCCATGTATTTTTTTTTCACTTACACTATTTAATGTTTAAATGTACAATGTTTTGGTGACGTGTTAAGGATTATAACGCTTAATAATTAAGTCTTACTTGAATGGAAACAGTAAATTACATTTCCACTCTTCTACCCACGTTTCCTGGCCCTCTTTCTCCACCATCCTATACATAATAAAGGCAAAAAAATAACTTAAAAAAAATGTAAAAATTCATATTATGATATTAAAACACCCACAAACTGCTTCAGAGGGTTATTGGAGTCACGGTCTCATCAAAGGTACACACCAGAGCATCAGACTCTATATTTCTGTCAATTTGCCAGATTTCTGTGTATTTATTTAGAAGTTCACCACAATAGGAAGTTGTTGAACGGGTTGTTTTCATAAAAGTCTGACAGCCTTTCAAAAGCTGCCAAGTGAACACAAGAGGTCTAGATTTGGCTCATTTTGTTTGTACCTTTTTAGCATAGATTTTTATCTACAGATCTCTATATTATCACCGCAGTAATATCATCACCTCATGTTTAGTGCCACAGTATGTGTCGGTATTCTTCAATGTGAAAATATCCAAAGATTTTTATTCATTTTACTGCATAAACTACAACATTTTATCTCCCGTCTCGTCTTTGCTAGGACACGTCCCACCTCCCTCCCCTTCCGTATGTGATTGGTCTGACAGGAGGCAGCGGCAGTGGAAAGAGCTCCATCGCCAGACAGCTGGAGGCTTTTGGTGCGGTTCGGATCGACTGCGACAAACTGGGCCATGAGGTGTACCAGCCCGGTGCAGCAGGATATCTCAGAGTGCTAGAAGAGTTTGGGTCAGGTGAGGAAACACTTCACCTAGTATTTCAGCCCTTTTATCACCCTTCTTTAAACTAGTCCAACTTGTGACTGTTGTGAAAATTTGCTGGTCTTACTTAGCCTCTCCAGCACTTATATTCATGTTATGTGGGGGAAAAAAAAGGTCTCATTTTTCTCCAGTCTGTTCTTGTTTACCCTGTAAAACCCACTGTTGCAAAAATGCAACATCAGTTTTATTTTTTTCACTATTTTTTGTGTGTGTGTGTGTGTGTGTGTGTGTGTGTGTGTGTGTGTGTGTGTGTGTGTGTGTGTGTGTGTGTGTGTGTGTGTGTGTGTGTGTGTGTGTGTGTGTGTGTGTGTGTGTGTGTGTGTGTGTGTGTGTGTGTGTGTGTGTGTTCTTGCTACATGGTGAGTACCATTTTCTGCATTTAACTATCAAAGTGAGGACATTTTGGCCGGTCCTCACTTTGAAACAGCCATGTTTGAGGGTGAAGACTTGTTTTTAGAGAACAGGTATGAATTGAGGTTTGGTTAGGGTAAGGATGAGGGTTAGGCGATCAGTTGTGACGGTTAAGGTTAGGGTAAGGCTCTAGGAAATGCATTACGCCTATGGATGTCCTCACTAAGATAGAAGTACAAACGTGTGTGTGTTATTTTTGCATTTTTTGCTAATTTTATATACATATATATTTTTTGCTTTTTGTATTTTTGATTTTATTTGTTCATTTTTATTTTATATGTATTTATTTTTGATTTTATTTGTATGCTCATTTTTTCTATATTTGAGTTTTTTATATATATGTGTGTATTTTGGGGGGTTTTGCAAATTACTATTTTTTATTAATTTATTTTATTTATATATATATATATATATATTTTAAATATTTAGGTGTGTATATATATATATATATATTAGTAGTAGTAGTATCTTTTTGTTTATTTTGCTCATTTAATCTATATTTGGGTTTATATATTTTTCTCTTTTTTCTATATTTGTGTCTTACAGGGTTAAAGAAATTCAGTGTATGTACTTAATCTAACATACTTTCTCTAACCGTTTTTGCCTTTTCTTTGATATGTGTTATAATTGTAAGATAGTGGCCTTTTAGAGCTGATATAGATTTTTTTTTAAAAGTAATCGTGGAATTTGAACTTTAAAAAAAGGTCAGATCTCTGCTTCAAGTGTGTACGACACCCTTTCCTCACAGAAAACACTTTAATTATCCACAGTGATGTGTCTTATTTAAAGGACAGAAACTTTAAGCTCAATTCAGTTATAAGACGCATTCTGTACCATAGAGGCAAACGGAAGCATCATTCTTAATAACTGGTGCCAGCATATGTTTTCCAATACCCTGATTATTTGTGTTTTCTTGTAAATCTTATGCTTGATGAAACAGCATTCACAGCAGTGCAGTGATGAGTTTGTTTTTGTCCCTTTTAGATATTCTGAATGAAGATAAAACCATAAACAGACGTGCATTAGGAAGGAAAGTTTTTGGGAACCAGGTAATGTGATTTATATGCTTAAAGCTTCAGCACACGAAACCAAATGAAATGTTTGCTGTGCATCAGAATCTCACCAAAGATGCTGTTTTTCATGCAGGAGCGATTAAAAGCCCTCACGGACATCGTATGGCCTGAGATTGCACTTCTGGTGAAGAACAGAGTCAGCCAAGCCAGAGACGAAGGTATTATATGGAATAATCTCAGTCCTGCAGAACTGTACATGCCACACAAGCAGTTTTTCATCCCTTTTCTGTATATTTATTATTTTATGGCATTTAAATATTGTTGATGTTACATTAAAGTGTATTTATTTCACACGCAATTCATCAACTGATGTAAAGAATAGTTAAGTATTAATTTGTTCTGTTTGTTTTTTATTTTTTGAAACATTCACAAAGGTAGGTAAAGATAGCTACAGATAACATGATTGTTTTCGCTCCGTAGGTAAAGAGGTTTGTGTGGTGGACGCAGCAGTTCTTCTGGAGGCCGGCTGGACAGATTTGGTCCATGAGGTCTGGGTCTCCATCATCCCTGAGGAGGAGGTAATACGTTTGTACTTGCAGCTGTCAGTAAGACAAACATGGAGCAGCGTTTGCTGGAAAATGCATTCTGCAGTGTGATATGTGAGACAAAGCTTCTATTTACAATCGGAACTTCAAACAATCCCTGGATGTTTTATGCTCATGTCACGTTTTTAGTCACTGTGGGATCATTTTTTGCTGCAATATAAAGTCCTGCGCATTAATGGAAACGGAACAACCACGACTAGAGGTAGAGAGAACTCACATGGCTTTTGTGAATTAGATTTGGTTAAGTTTTCGGTCACAACGGCACAAGAGTAGTTCAATGACTGTTTGAAAACTGAAAATTCAACAAGTCTTTCTGTTTTTACAGTTTTTGACTCTGATAATTGGTGGAATTTTGGCAAGTTTTATCATGCTTTTTAAGACCCATGTGCAGGCTTCAGTGTTCAGAGAGTTAAGACAGTTTCTCTACACAGGTTTAATAGCCGTTTTCTTTAGGTAGATTGCAAAATTTACATCCATATATTTGCTATATTAATACTGTGATTGTGTAAGATTTGTTTGTGGAAAACTTTGTCATATTTGTTGGTGTGTGGGTTTTGCTGTCGACCATATTTTCTGTTTTTGGATTTGACCACTAGGGAGCGCCAAAGTTTGAAAATATTACCGAACTCACCAGCCTCCTCTTGATTCCTCTCCCCTCTCAGGCAGTGTTAAGGATAACAGAGCGGGACGGTGTGACCACAGAAGATGCAGTTCGCCGCCTGGAGAGTCAGTGGTCGAGCAGCAAGCAGGTGGAGCACGCTAACGTAGTGCTGAGCACGCTGTGGGAGCCAGAGGTGACTCAGAAACAGGTCAGACACACATCATCCCATCAGCATGTGGTCCACAGATTGTATTAAAAACTGTATTAATGCAATAATTTCCACTCTGTTTTATTTTGAAGGTTCTGAAAGCTTGGAATCTTCTTCAAAAGAGAATCCATCAGAGACGAGAGGGGCAATAGGAACATGTGAGAGTCTCTACATCATGCCAGCAGTGAACAAGCATGTATCAAGTCGAGGGACACGCGTGCACAAAAGACTGATCCCTGTAAGGAAACACTGCCTTTGAAAGAAGTGAGGCTGCTCACTGAACCATCGCAGCAGATCCAACAAGTTCCCTCACTTCTCTGATCAAGACTCAGTGCCTGTTCGTCTTTCTACAGGTTTTTAAAATCTCAAATTTTATTTGAAAGATGCTTAATTGGAAGACGGATGGATGAATTTAAAAAAAAAAGATCCCTAACAACATAATTTTGGAATTAAGGGATCAATAAAGTGTCATATTAACCGAACAACTGTAGGCCTGTTTTCATCCAAAGATTTTTTTAATGGAATCGCACGCCTTCAAATGAATAGTTCTTTGTATGACACAGCAATCTTTGAGGTTGAATCCAGATCAGCAAGTTCCAAAATGTTGGGCAGAATGTCAGCTGATTACACTTTTCGAATTGTCTTCTTTCCATATTTCTAATTCTGCGCTTCGTTAGAAAAGCAACTGATGGTAAGGAGAAAGTGAGGTCATGTTAAGACTGAGTCACTGTTAAACCGTAGAACTGATTGATTCATCTTTGCTCGTTCAGGGTTGTGAGAGTATTTTAACAAGTTTCTATCATTGTTTAATGAGGAATAATAAATTACTGAACATTGTATTGTAGAAATACATGCAACAGATGATGGTTTGTATTAAGACCTATATAGATGTTGCATCTAATGAAATTTAAATACTTTGAGTTAGGAGCGATAACAGTGATATATGGAAAATTAAATGTTGTGTGAATGATACACGTATGGTATAAATACTGAGTGCCAGTAACAACCTGTTCAGTTACGTCTCCCCCTCTCCAAGGTTGCATTTTGAGTGTAATTCATCTCCCAAAGAGAGACAAAAATGCACAAACAAAAGATTTGTTCAACCAGTAGCCCATGTTTTTTTTTTAAATTCTATAGATATTTAAATATCAGTAGGAAGTATGAATTTTTCTGGCCAAATCTGATATGACAGCCCTAAATTGGACATTGTAAAAGCCTGATATCCTAAAAGGATCAGTGCATGCATGGGTTAATAATGGAAAACACCTGGATTGCCATTTCACTGTAGTAAATTAGTGAATGTGGCCAGTAGACAAACTATAGGATTCCTTAAAATAAGCATTTAAATAATGAAAAGACATCTATTGGACATTGCTAAAGTACAATCCACAAAAATGCACTCGACTAACTGCTGTATTTTCTCTTACCAGAGCCAGTTTTCATCTCTCTACATGAGTTTGCCAGAATATTTGAGTATTCATGTCTCGGAAAGCACCTGAAAAGCCTCCAGGGGGCAGCTGAGTGTAAACTTACGTATCATAAGCCGCAGTATAACCAGAACCGTCTTCTGTTTTATTCTAACACTTGTTCATTAACAGTTCCACGTGTCTTTTTACTGACTTGCATGTCATCTGCTAACTCAATGGACTGCTTTAAATTTGCACAGAACATGAAATGAAATGTTTCCATCAATAAGTAAGTCCTGTTTTGAATACATGGTCGTGTTTTTGAAACATTTAATCTTCAGCCCAGATGTTTTATTTTGAAACTCATCCTTTAATTTCACTGCCTTTAAAACATTTACGTTTGAACAATATTTAAATAAGCAAAATGTACAATTTTCATGTGACTTTTGTGCATCGGTTACTGAACACAATACAAACTTCAAGAGTGCTCTGATAACAGGTGATGTAGCTGTGTGTCCAAACCTTATTATCCCCCCTGGTGGCAACGCAACAACACCACATTTTTGCCAAGAAATAATGTGACTAACAGTCCATCCATGAACTTTATGACCATGACTCAAATGAAGGGAAATCCGAAATTGTTAAGTCAGTTTTCTTTCCCCTCAGTCGCATTCCCTTACCGCTCCACTTTGAGTTTGGCAGAGCACATCGCTTCCCCCAGCTTGTTGCTGGCTCTGCACACATAAACCCCGGAGTCCGAAGGCTCCAGATCAACCAGAACCAGAGAGCAGCGCCCGTCTTCTTGTTGCTCCATGGTCACTCTGCTCGATTCAGACACCAGCTTCTCATTCTGAAGCCACTTCACCTTCGGCTGTGGGTAACCTAGGACAGGGGCAATAAAACATAACGACACAAAAATAGATCGCTGGACATTACATAATCACACATACTAAGCCCAAACAATGGTAAACATTTTCTAGACAACAAAAGTCTCCAAACAAATTGAGATCTTTTATAATAATAAATGTGTGGCATTTTTGTTAAAATTTAGAAAAAAAGTGGGTTGTAGGTATGAATGAAGCTCTATGAATTGTATCGAAATAAAAGGACACACACCCACCTAGCTGCTTCATAAGATGTTGCCGAACGAAATTTCATTGTACCCTTGCAATAACAATGGTTCAACGTTTTGGGGAAATACGAAGATGAGAAGACTGATATCACTTTCTTTACAAATAAGATGCTACAATGTGTTCATTATTTAGCTTTTTAAAATAGTACTACTAGTTAGATTTAGCAATTATGCACAAAGACAGGACTAATATGCAAAATTATCAAGCTACTATCTAAACAATGAGCTTACTGGAGGGATAATTTGATGTTTTTTGGTCATTTGATTCAGTGTTAAAATACTGATTGTAGCTTCAAGTTTCACTCCACCACAAACCTAATATTCTAAATAGCATTGTATTCATCACTTTTGCCCCTGGCTCTTGCATAATGTGGTTCTGGCGCTAATAACATGCATCACACTTCAGTCACTCTACCGTTGACCAGGCATGTTAGCTGAGCGGTGGCTCCTTTGGGAAGGGTGGCGTCCTTCAGGGCCTGCTGGAAGCGAGGCTCGATCTGAAGCTGCTTCTCCAGCGACTGGATGGCCTCCTCTGCCTCTTGGCTCCAGCCTGGCTCTGGATGAGAGGGTGGATGATGATGAATGAAACAGAAAAGGCTTTACTGATCATAAAAGGCTAAACTTGAAGTGACAATCTGAAACTGTGAGTCATCTGCCATATGCATGTAGATCTGGGACGTGGGAGGGCATTGTGCATGCGAGTGTGTCTTTATCGGTCTTACCCTCTGAGGAGCTGCCAGGAGAGTCTGGCCTGTTGGAGAGGTTAGCCATCCGCTGTAGGGCCAAAACAGCCTTGCCAGTTTTCTAGAAGTTTAAAAAGGGAAAAAAATTGCACTGAATGACAGACTAGACTCATAACCAGGCTTCAGGTCTGTACAGGACAATGACATAAAAAAAAAAAGCCATCATGAGGAGGCACTGATAAGAAAATTATTCATGTGCTGGCAGCATTGTAGGAAGTTTTCAGCGCCGGTACCTTCCACTTGCGCTTGGCCAGAAAGCGTCTCATCTTCTCCTTGTTGAGGGACTTGGTGGGTCTGCGGCTCAGAGGGGTGAAAGAGGCCATCCAAGGGTGAGCGAGAGCTTCGGTACATGACAACCTGCCTCTGGAGGTAAAGGGGACGGAGATGGAGAAGCAAAGGCTGTCAGACACTCCTTGTAATGCAGCTGTGCGTCTCATTTGTTTTCAAAGCTCGCATGTGAATGAATTTCTTGCAAATGGTGGAACATCCAAACAATATGATGCTCAGATTGTGACATTATCAACACGGAGAATGTGGAAGTTTGAGATAAATATGGAGCTTGAAATTCTTCAATTGTGAAAAAAAATGCAACCTGAACAGAAATGTATACATAGCACGAGATATTTATTTAAACTATTGTTTTCAAGAAGCAGTATTTGGTATGGCAACAAATGGCATCTTTACAAGAGAATAAAAGTCATTAAACATCCAAGTATGCACTATACTGGACTAAGGTCAACTTCCCCACTCGCCCCAAAAGGCTCAGTGAAGTTGGTAGACATTTTTAGAGGACAGGATAACGTTGTAAGACATCCAAAGCATCATGCAGTAGGTGATTGTATATTAAAGCCACACCTTTTGTCACTAGCTGACCAGCGCAAAAACTTTTGGCTCAATTAGAGTCTCATCATGACAAAAGATCTGAGATTTTCAACTTTCTTTCTCCAAGTCTGAAAAGAAGAACCATCTGTATGCTGCGTTTATATTTTTCTTCAGTGCATATACTTGATCCAAGCACTTACATAGGAAATCATGAGGAGCATATCTGTTATAAGAGGGGGGAAACAAACAGACCAACCTGCAATCTTTCTTCAGCAGGGAGCTGATGAAGTCTTTAGCTTGATCTGAGATGTCCTCAAAACTCTCCTCGTCGAACTCGTAGCGGGCAGCGGTCACAAGAGCAAAAGTTTCAGCATCACTGTTTCCCTGGAAGGGGGATTCTCCACTGAGCCTGGATGACAAAATATCATGAACACAGGCTCAACCTAGCTTCTGCAGAAACAGTATGTCCTCATCCGTAGTGTCTGCACTCAATAAAGCTGAGAAAACCCCATTTAAGCATTATCTTGGAGGGAAATTTTATGTTATGAATTAATTTTTCCTACAAATGTCATACCACTGATGCCTGTAGTCGTACTGAGACGTCACCAGAAGATGGTGCCAAATATGTATTTGTACAGCCTTTTAGATCCATTTAGGGAGCATTTAGGTATATTCCCCATTAAATTTGAAATACTGAGCAATCCAAGTGGACAACATGTTACTTTTAGCTGCTTAGTCATATCATCTTGCAAAAAAAACAATATAAGTTTACTGAAAAAAGAAGCATTTTTCTGTCCTGCATTTTATGAGGATGTGAAGTCACATCAAGTGTTGTGCATTCCACTTTTTCCCTTCAGAATCCATTACTGTGACTCTCACTGCGACCAGCGTTACCCCAGATGAACTTACAAGATGAAGCAGATGACTCCAATGCTCCACATGTCGGTCTCCAGGCCCACAGGCTCATAGTTGATCACCTCGGGGGCCACAAACTCAGGCGTACCGTGCAGCACCATCAGAGGCTTACCCTCCTCTGCAAAACAGGACAAGAAGCAACTTCCTCAAAATGTCCCTCCCAGTGTTTGGTATGTGTTTGTATGAACCTATTTACAGAAGGCTCTCGTCTTCTCTAAATAGACCACCCAGTCTGGAGTTGCTGCATCTGGAGCATCACATTTTCTGCATGAACTGGCTTCACATGCTTTGCTGCCTTTATTGAGCTGAGCTAGGAGTCTATATAAAGGAGGTGTAATGGCTGTTGTAGACCTGCAGGACATTTGGCACACATTAAAGTGAGATATCCTGTGTTGACCTTGATGCATTTCAAAAACAATGCAACTAGCTGTACATAGTAAGAAGCAGCAAAAACTAGAAGAATAAATTCAGCCCTTTGATGAACAACATGAGTCAAAAGTGACCCAAATCTAATGGAAACTGGATATCTCCTGACCCACATTGCGCATCAAAAGGTTCAAAGAACATCTGTCATAAAATGTGAAAATCCTGCAAAACTCACCCAGTTCGCTCGCCAGGCCAAAGTCAATGATCTTGATCCGTGTACCAGTCGTGTCCACGCACACAATGTTCTCCGGTTTGAGGTCCAGGTGGACGATGTTCTGCTTGTGAACATACTGCATGCCCTCCAGGATCTGTTGCATGTAGCGGGCACTGGTGGGCTCCGTGTGCTCGAAGTTCTCATCCACGATGCGTTCAAAGAGCTCGCCACCTTCAATGCTTGAGACACACAAAAAAAACTTTTCAAATGTGGTCACGTACTGGGTTGTAGAACTGGCATTTAACATCTGCTAATGCATGGTGACACACTGGATACTACCAGACTGGACGATACATGAAGACCATTAGAGGCTCTTCATTACCAGATACCATCGAAAATGTTCACTTTTTTCATGTCAAAATGACTTACTACTCCATGACCATGACCAGCTCAGACCGGGTATCGTAAGCAGCCAGACACTGCACAATTTTCGGGTGGTGAAGTTTGTTCATCAGTTCGATCTCTTTGCGAGCTGTTGCCTTCTCCTTGGAGGACCGGGCTCGGTAGAACTTTCCCGCGTACACCTGGCCTGTCTCTTTGTGGGTCAGTCGGTGCACATCGCCAAATTTTCCACTGCAAAATTTAAAAACAAAGCAATAAGAACAATTATAACTCTTCAAGACTGGCAGCTCTTGAATTGCATCCCATCTGGTTCACAAACTGATAATTTGGTGGGAAATACAATAAGACTTGCGATACAGATAGACTTGTGATATGGTTTCACAAACACAGAATCCATACTTACACTCCCAGCTTCTCATGCACATCATAGTGCTCCTTGATTTTATGTTTGGTGTCTGTGACCACTGTGACGTATGACTCTGGCTCCTCTTTCTTTTCCTCTATAAACACAAATACACAGAGATGGCAAATAAGCTTTCTCACAGATACAGCAAGAATCAAAATATACAAACGTGCCACTCACTTGCAGTTGCCATCTTCACAAAGTCGGACTCCTGGCTCGGTTCACTAGTCCCTGCCGAGTTGTAAGCCCTGACTCGGAAGCGGTACTGCCCCTGAGGCTCCAGGCCCGAGCGGACGTGGTGGGACGTGTTCTTACAGCGGCTTATTAGTTGAGTCCAGCTGCTGGGATTGTCTGGACCTCCTTGACTGGCCTCTACGATGTAACCCAACACAGCTGTGCCTCCGTCGTAGCTGGGACCGGTCCAGGACAGGACTAGGGATGTGGTGGACAGCTGGGAAACAACAGGATGGGATGCTGGCGGATCAGGCCGGTCTGAGGAGAAACGAATGCAAATGAAGAAGTAAATCACAGACAATGATATTTGGAGCATTTTCCTTAACTTGTGACATGAGTTTGAATGTGATATCATGATCTGAGCTTCCAGCTTTTCCATTTTAACCATACTTTCTGTCATTAGGTTCTTTTATTAAGTTCATCTGCATCCCAGCACCATAGTAGTGATCACTAAAGACCTAAATGTTGAACTGAAGTGAGTCTTACCTATGACGCTGAGGGAAACTGTGTGCTGAGCAGATCCGGTTCTGTTTCGTACAACAACAGTGTACAATCCTGTGTCCTCTGGAACAGCCTTAGAGATCTCAATGGTGCTCTGCGTCTTGGTGCTGCTGACTGAAATGCGTTTGCATCCTGCTACCACCTGCAGAGGAACGAAGGGTTAAGTATACATCAAGAGTTTCAAAGGCATATGCTACCAAATTAATGCTAAATGCTAGAACAATTCAGATGTTCTCACCTTGTCTCTGTTGTAAATCCAGCAACAGGCCACAGGGGTGGAGCTGCTCCTGAACTCACAGCGTAGTCGGGCCTGTTTGCCCACTCGAACCTCCACCTGCTCAGGTGGACCTAGAAACTCGACCGGAGGCCCTGAGGAGAAGCAGTTAGTTTGTTTTCAAAAGAAACCAACTTTAACTTCACTCAGTTGCCTGCATGATGCGGTTTGCGCCACTCACCTTTGCCGGTGGAAACTTTTGTTTGAGGCTTGCTGTCTTTGATATCTGTGGAGACTGAAGAAGATGGCAGATTTACAGGTACGCTCTCTGATTGGGGGATTTAAAAAGCAGCTGGCCAATCACACAAAAGCAGCGGAAAACACTTGGGCAGGAGTTGCTGGACTCCATTTTCAGTAACCAGAAACGCCTGTGCAGGTACTGAAACTCTAATCTGCTGTTTAAAAGCACACATTCTCAGTTGTGCTTGTCTCTATCCACATTTGTTGCTACTCCCCTTCCCTCCATTATCATGACTGCGTTTGCTGTTAATTTGCATTGTTTGTAAAGGATTATTTTATTCAAAGAAAGAAGAAAAGCAGAAACAAGGGATCATTTTATGGGTGTGTGTTTCAGTGACCTACCTTTGTCCTGTTCCTTTTTGCTTTCTCCTTTAGAAGATGAGGACAATTCTGTGTTATCGAGTGGCGCAGCCTTAGACGTGACCTCATGGTGGTTTGTTCTGAGGACTTCCTTTGTTGCTGTTCCAGTGTAAACAAAGTGACGCAGGTTAACTGCACACAGATCAATGCAATGCAGTTTTACTCATAATTACCAGTTATTCTGTACATAATGCTTTACCTGTGATATGTAACGAAGCACTGCTCGACTGTTTTCCTGCAGCATTCTCAGCTATGCAGGTGTACGTACCAGCATTTACAGGTGAACACCGAGACAGGCTTAGACTGGCAACACTATTTTTGAATGAAGTCTTATTTGAATGCACCTTCTCACCTACAACCAAGACAACAACACATGTTTTTATTATAGGTGATCAAGACAGTAAATATGTTGTTTGAACACCTACATAAGATCTGATGTATTTTAGCAACTTTTCCTTGTATTTTCTAAAGAATGATAATCAATCACTTGCCATTGTGTAGCCAGGAAACGCTCAGAGGTTGACTTCCGGTGATAACACCTTGAAAAGTAGCATCCCTTCCATCACGGACTGTACAGTCCCTGAGTGGTTCTTTGAAGTGAGGCGCTTCCTGACTCTGAGCTTTTGTCTGCCTGGAATCTTAACAGAAAGCAGATGTACAAAGACAATAGGTTTCGTTCTCATGTATGCTTTGTTTAGTAAAATTGTGAACACCAGCGTGTCTCTATCACTGACTGATCAGGATGGGCCGCATTCATCCACTAAGTCTTTAACTGGTGTTTCATGTATGTGTCCACCCATTCATTATCTGTACGCTGCTTTATCCTGTTGAGGGTTGTAGGGGAGCTGGATCATGTTAGTGTATCTATGTAATACAGAAAAAAAACTTTAAGATGCTGTAGTGTATAGCAATGAGCATACTCTTAAAAATAATGGTTCTTATGTTGAAAGCGCCAGATGAAGAACCTCTTTATTTAGGGAATAGTTCTTATGCTCATTTTTGTTGGACTTATTGGTTTAATGGTAATTGCATAAATGGGAGCTGAAACTAATTAATATTTTCATTATCAATTAATCAGTTGGCCTATCAAATTCCAGAAAATGGTGATAAATATTTTGCAACTTCCAAACTGGCATATTGCAATATATTTTCTGTCTGACCAACAGCCCAGAACCCAAAATATGAAATGTATTATATTGGAAATGAGTGTGGCATTTTGATGTCTCTGTGGTACTTTAAGTATTATCAAGATCCATTATCATTTTCAATCAAAATAAAGCCAGGAGGCTGCACAAAGAACTATTCTAAAAAATAATTGCTTTTTCTGACATATTTTGGAAAGCCATTTATGGTGCCTAATGGAACCATTTTTGGGGGTTCTTTAAGGCACATTTTGAGGCTCTTTAAATAACACTTTGGATAAATCCTTTATTAAATAACCTAGTTTTGCTGATATTCTTTGGAGCACCATGTATACTGCCTACTGGAGCTTCTTTGAACTTTTGTCTGCAACTAACCAATTTTTATTATCGATGAATCATTTGGTCTTGATAGCATCGAGAAAAAGCAAGAAATGTTTCCCAAACCTCAAACTAACATCATCTAATATGTTTGCCTGGAAACTCCAGACTGACTTTATTTATGTATTAATATAAATACAAATAAAGGCAGTCTGGCATTGTGATGATCGGAGACGATTTCAAAAAGGAGGGGCTAACGAATGCAGCTTGAACGAGAAAGAACCAATCAGCGTAACACGGATGTGACGCACAAACAAATCGACCTTGAAGTCCATGTAGTCCAAACAACAATGGCATGAAGCCGAGAAAGCGTCGCGGTGAATGATTACTGCCGTTTTTGTCACAAAAATCTGCGAATACATGGGCTACTCTCAAGTACAACACTTATTTTTGAAAAGGCTACGCAACAAAAGACTCCTTCCGAACGATTAGCGGTGTTAGGAATAACTTTGTTAATGTTTGTGTTTGGTTACGGGAGGTGTGCAGGTGTTTTATGGGTAATCCAGGCGCTGAAGATGATGCAGCATTAACTCCCACTTCCCGTGCTATGATTGGTCGTACCAAACTGTACCAGGAGGGAAACGCGATTCAATTCGTCCAATGCCAAACTGATTCTCCTGTATCTCCTAACATGGAGATAGGAGATTACATGGAGATTCAGTTTGGATTTTCCAAGCTACTACGTTGCTCTGTCTGACCAACAGTCTAGAACCCAAAAATTTAATGAAAAAACGGGGAAAAAAATTAAAAAGAGACAGAAATTCTGCATTTCTGGGTCGCTTCATTATCAAAATGGAACCAGGTAGTTCTGCAAAGAGCTATCTTCAAAATGGTTCCTTAAAAACATAGTCTATATTTTTAGAGTGTTTTTGGAGCCCCGTTTATGGTCCCTGAAAGGAGCCATTTTGGGGGTTCTTAAAGGTAAAGGTAGGGGCTCTTTAAATGACAATTTGGATAAGTTGTTTAAATCATGTAGTTTTGCCAAAATTCTTTGGAGAACCATTTTTTTCTGCCTACTGGAACCATATTTTTACGGTTCTGTAAGACACTTTTGGGGGCTCTTTAAAATAACCATTTGGAGAAATGGTTATTTAAAGATCCTGCTGCTAAAAGGTTTGCTGTGGCGCTAAAAATTGCTCTCTCATGACATCTCTGGGTACACTGTAGTTAGTGGGGAAAAATGTGGACGAATGTAAATGTTAGTATATATCTGTCTTTCCCGTAGTAAGTGAAGTGCAATTCCACAGGCTGTTTACAAGGTTTTCCCACCACCTTTGTGTCTGCATGTGTCCATTAAGATGTTGGAATGTCCATCTGAGTGGTCACCAGTGGACGTGGAGTGCCACCAGTCTGTGTACATTTGGGAGGAAGAGGGGAGGCAAAGTTGCATGTCACGTCTGAAGGACAACACTAACCATCAAACACTGTCACTGCAACATTTCACAATAATCCTATTTGCTCTCTAGTTAGTCATTACAACTAATAGCTTCAGGGGTTTGTACAGTTTTAACCTAACAGATCTCAGCTTGTTTGTTGTCCCTAAGAGTCCTTTAATGTCCTCATGTGAGTGGTTTGAGTTAAAGCATGAGCCCTGCAGAAGCCACAAAGCGCAGAAGCTCGGGAAGTGGTGCAACTGTGGTAAATGTAATGAATACTTTCCACTTATATTGCAATACTAATACGGTTAGAGTGGTTTAATAACAGATTAAAAATAGAGCTGATTTAAAAAACATTACTTTCCAGCTGCTTTTCATTCCTTTACCTGTTGCAGATGGGATTCCTGGTTTGTTGTTTCCCATCAAAGTCCTGTTTGTTGCATCCAGTCCATTCTCTGTCTGCTTCTTCACACTGATAGGTTGGTTTTGAGGCTTGAGGGCCAACCGGAAGGTGGACACAAAGGTCTTTGGTTTCCTACTGTCTTTCTCCATCCTTGAGTCAAGATAAGTCAACAGTCACTCATCTGTCAAGCCCCGTCCTCTTCTTCTTCCTCTTCTCTTAGCTGTGGTTTGTGTTTCTCAGTTTAGAAGTCTAGTGTGAAACTGGTGTGTTGCACAGTCTTCACACATCCTCTGAGATGCTAACAGGAGGAGCCTCAGCGTTCAGACTGCCTCTGCAATCGCTCCCCTCTCTCTGCCCCTCAGTACACAGGAAACAGGCTGCTTTATCGGAAGGACAATTAAAAACACACATGTCCAGCCCCCACTGGCCCTCTGATCTGAAAACAGAACAAGCAGAAACACATGAGACAGAAAACAAAAGAGACAGAGAGTAGGAAATGTGTGGCAGAGACAAAACGTTCAAGCTGAACAGAACCAGAGCAAATAGGTGGGTTAGAGTAAGAGAAATTCACACCAGAAGGGATAAAAAGCATGTTTACCTCCATCAAGATTGTGCTTCCTCCCAGAAAACAACTTCAGAGCCCAACAGTGAGCTTCCTCTTCACATTTTATTCCCTGTAAACACTGCAAAGTGCAGACAGAGCGTCACAGGAATCAAGAAGAGCCAGTAGGACAGCTTTCGGAGTTCACCTACTTTTCTGTCTGGCACAGAACATATTAAAAAAATCTCTAAAATGACTCCAGAAATCCTTTTTAGTGTTCCCGAGATTGAGTTTCTGTGAATGAAAGTGGAGAAGTGAGAGCGAGCGACCACAAACAATAAGCTGCACTTGTAAACGAGACACCTTTAAATCTATTGATATGGAATCGCTGCTGGCTGGGTGTGTCTTCAAAGTGCTCTCTCAGTTGCCTTTTGTTACACAATGTTAGCTATAGGCTGGTTTTCTCTTGCCTATTTAGATCATGTGAAGCTAGTTTTTAGGCCAGAAGGTTTTTAGTTTCTGTTTGCATTCTGATCATGTGAATAAAGTATTTTGTTTTCCTTGGATAGTCTGATAAACATGTTTAAACATGTATTTTTGTAAAAACTTTACTTCTGCAAGTGACAATATCACATATATTAATAGAAGTCTAAATCTCAACATTACTGTAATTGGCATATTTATCTATAATGTGTTGTTGAATATCTTTTATTAGTTAATATATGTTTTTACATTCAGGGAAATTATCTCATAAATCTTAATCATCAACACTTTAAAAGAAGATCTAAAATATATATATATATTTAGGTAGCAAGGGCACCAAAAAGTAAAGTAAAATAACAGAAAATAATCATTTACAACAATATTTAACAATTAAAATACATTTTCTTGCTCTAATTAGCCTTCATTTTATATGATATTGTGTGTATTTTTTGGCATTGTATTGTTTACAAGAGTGAAAACAATGAAACAGATAGATAGATAGATAGATAGATCTCTCATTTAACAAATAAATCTCCATAAAATGCTAACAAAGCTTATTTATTCATAGTTACAGATTTTAAATGTCATTTTTACATTAGATATGGAAATTCACAATCCATTTATGTAATATCTATCTATCTATCTATCTATCTATCTATCTATCTATCTATCCATCCATCCATCCATCCATCCATCCATCCATCCATCCATCCATCCATCCATCCATCCATCCATCCATCCATCCATCCATCCATCCATCCATCCATCCATCCATCCATCCATCCATCCATCCATCCATCCATCCATCCATCCATCCATCCATCCATCCATCCATCCATCTATCTATCTATCTATCTATCTATCTATCTATCTATCTATCTATCTATCTATCTATCTATCTATCTATCTATCTATCTATCTATCTATCTATCTATCTATCTATCTATCTATCTATCTATCTATCTATCTATCTATCTATCTATCTATCTATCTATCTATCTATCTATCTATCTATCTATAATACAGGACTGTACATATTCAGTATTGTGCAAAAACTTTGGATTTTCAGCTGCTGAGACTCTTCTCTGTCACATACACTAAGACAGTGCCTCATCTGTTCCAGATCCATTTCACAGCCGGACAGCAGCCCCACACTTGATGCTGAGTCATAAAGAACTACATCTTCAGTGACAAGAAGACATCAAAGAGTCCTGCGACAGATGGTTTGACCCCCACAGAGTTCACGTCACAGCATCATGGAGTCAGTCTGAGATCACATGAGGAGAGAATGGCAAGCCTGTATATTAAAGCTCCACTCCAAGAAAGACACGTCTTTGAGTCAAAAGTACTCATGATAGGGTAATACACGTTACTCGCAAGAACACGGCTCGATGTCACATCCAGGCAGCAGGTCAGAGAGTCAGAGGAGTGTCGTCTTGGAAAAATAGAGCAGCGACTTGCCGGAAAAAAGTTATTGGCTTAAGATAAATAGATATAGATTTTACAAGTTAAATAGACATTCGCAAAATATTGATTTCCAGCTAACATTATGCAATATATGAGGTCCAGGAGCAAAAATGACATTAACCAAGTAAGATAAATATTAGTGGAAGGACACAATTAAAAAATCAATCCATCTAATTAGAGGCTTTCTAATTAAGTAATCACGACTGATTAACAAGGGCATAGAGGTAAAAAAAAAAAAACAAACAACAAAAAAAAAAAACGATAGATGCAGCATTGTCTTCATTTTAAATGCCAAAAGGATTTTGCGGCTCCCGGTGGTTTCTTTTCTGTGGGAAACGGGTCGAAATGGCTCTTTGAGTGTTAAAGGTTGCCGACCCCTGTTCTAGAAGGTGATTCCAACAACATACCTGCCAAGAAACTGTGTCCAACTGAACCTAGGAGAACTGATGCTGCTTTAAAGGCAAAGTCAGGTCACACCAAATTCAAAACATTAGACATATTTTTACATGACACTGCATTTTCTTATAGTATTTAAATGCTTGACAAAGGTAAACTAGAACTCTATCTAGCTACATTTAAGTGTTAACTACTGTAAATTTACAAGATAAGAACAGTTTGACTCTCTTGACAGTTTTTAAAGTTCTTTAAAGACAGTAAAGTGTTCATTTAAATAATGTTTTATGATTGTTCTTTAAAAATCTGTGTATTGACAGGCATATGTTGTAAACTGATTAAATAATTCTATAATTTTTTTGACATTGCATACTATAAAAATCATATTATAAATCCAAAAATAAAATATATATAATTTATTTAAAGTGAAAAAAATCTGGTACCCTTTCCGGCTTTAGTTTAACAAAAGAGGAAAAATCTATAAAATTGCATTTTATTGTACATTTATCAGCCTCAATCTAAATAATATTTTTTTCATGAAATATTGGCATAAATCTGTAAAATAATATGTGATTTGTTTACTGTAAATACAGGTAAATGGTATAATAACACACTTTTGATTAATTTACAAGCTATTAATTGTAGCATTTTTTCTCAATTATTTTAAGAAAACAGGAAAATTCTGTGAAAATAAATAAATAGTTTTTCAAAAATCACGGCTAAAATGTTTACAAAAACGTACATTTTTCAGTGTAGTATGGATGCGCTATAAAGAGCTTTTTGGCATCTTTTCTGAAAGGATCACCACTTTACTTTGAGTGCAGGAAACTTTTGCGCCCCACCGTATATCTGTATATGGTTTTGACACGAGCCACAAATAACATGCTGCATCACTTAACATAGAATTATAGAATTAACATCAGACTACTGTTGTGGCTAATTAGTTGTGAAAACAGACACCAGATTCTTGTAGTGCGCTTACAACACTCTGACAACAATAACAGCGGTTGCATAATCGCATTTCGAAAAGCGACCCTTAAATAATTAAGCCGTGGTTTCAAATGGACACATTTCATTCAGCGGTGGCGAGGAGGCAACAATGTGAGGAAGCAGTTATTCAGCCTGGTATGCGTAAGTGGGACCATATGGGGGAGGCACATAGTTTACTTTAGACTTCAAACCTTTTCCCAGAACTGAAAGCAGACTGATTGATGGTGCAGACCCCAAAACAGTTTAACTGTTTACTGACAGACGGCAGCAACTGGGCGACGACGAGGGGGGAAAAGGGGGCTTACTAAATTGTGTAACATTGTAAAATCTCAGCATTTTAAAGTGATTATTAATCAGTGCCACGTATGCTATGTAAAAATGTCAGATGCTGCACTCCACTGGAAGATCTGAAGTTAAGTTAGACGCTTATTTAGTATTTAGAATTCAATGAATGTCTTGTTGGAAGCAGCTAAACTGACAACTTGGAAGCGAAGATGGTGAAAAGAAGGGAGCGTCAGGGAGGCCACCACACAAGCAACAGTGAAGCTGGATAGAGGACTACATAAAAACTGCAGTTACATCCAGAAACTACCACTGTTTCTCCCCTTTGATTGTCAGAACAGCTCAGTCGGTTGCTCGGTTTAAAAAGCCTTTAAAAGCACACCTGTACAGACAATCATTTCTGCAACTTTGATTCCTACTCTGATGTAAGGTTGCACTGCTTTCTAAGGAGGTTTCATTCATTTTATCATTTTATCTGATGTTTTGTGCATTTTAATGCTTTGCAAACGAAGTTTATTATTATTTTTCCCATAGAGATGCATTTTAAGTAAATCTTAGTCATTGGAAATAGCCAGTATGTGAATGCATCTGTTTTATATGTGCTGAAGCACATGTGTGTTTTAGGTTTAACTGTGGATTTAGCTGAAGCTCGTGTACAAACTCTTAAAGACTGAAGGGATAAAACCTACTTTTAAAAGGAAGCAAGTGGTATAAACTGCTCAAAGCTGCGAAAATGAAGCAGAATCTGCAGCCAAAAGAGAGGAAATGCCGAACAAAAAGGCTGGATGGGCATAGTTTGATGTCTTAGCTACTAAAGATGAAGCCAAACAGTGACATTTTTGATATATGTCAGTTTATCTGTCGTTTAAACTGTAATCCTGTGAGCTTTATCAACAGCTGAATTGAAGCATGTTTTAATCAACTGAATCTCACATAATGAAGCTTAACACGCTGTATATTCCCTCTCATGCACGTCCACATGGCGTCTCGTCAGCGTAAGTAAATGATACGAGTGATTGACCAAAGAAGTGACTCTTTGGCCAACAGTAACTTGTTGCAAAAACAAAATGCGGCTCCAGTGTGAGTAAAGGTCTCAGTCTGGCCACTCCTGTGAAAGTTGTTTAGTTCTGCTGCTGCTTGGAAGGACAGAAAAAGTGCGTATGTTGCTTCAGGAGTGGACAGATGCTTTTATTGACCATAAAGGGACAACTGGCAGCTCGATCCAAGAAGACTTTGCGAAATAAACTTGGTTGTAATCTGGACAGTTTTGACAAATGTGCAGAGTGTTGGAGGAGGACTGTGTTTTCTGGTTCTTTGCCTTTTATAGTTTGTCTGTGTGTTGATCTCTGTGACGGGATGGTACTGACTTGGTATTTATTGTCGTGTTTAGACAGTTGTGCGTCTTGTACCCAATGTTTTTTTGTTTTTTTTTTGTCTAGTCATTGAGTTGTTGTACTTTTTTTTTCTATTGTGTATGTTCAGAGTTTGGTTTGGGTTGATTATTGGCTTCAAAATTGGGATTATTCAACTTTCTTTCTTTCTTTTTTTCTTTGTTCCATTATTTTTTGGTCTTTGGATTTCAGTTTCTTTTTACAACAGATTCTTTAACATGTTCTCCTTTCTTCATTTCTTTCTGTGAATCTTTCATTTTTTTATTTTTTTATTCTTATTTCTTTCAATTTTTCTTACTTAATAACAGATTCTGTTTTTATTTTTCTTTGTTTTTCCTTTTTATTTCATATTTTTTCCCTTTTATTCCAATTTCTTTCAGCTGTTTTTTGTCATAACAGATTATTTCAACATTTCTTCAACATTTTTTTCTTTCTTATAATAACATATTTTATTTGCTGTGTTTTTTCTGATTTTTTAATCTTTCTGCTTCATAACAGTTTCTTTCTTTCTTTCTTTCTTTCTTTGGTCCATAACTTTTTGTCTTAGGATTTCAATTTCTTTTCATATCAGATTCTTCAACATGTTTTCCTTTCTTTGTTTCTTTTTGTGAATTTTTTATTTGTAATTTTTTAAATTCCTTAACAGATTCTGCTTTCATTTTCTTTATTTTTTTTTCCTTTTTGTCTTTCATTTGTTGTTTTTTCCTTTTTTTAATTCCATTTTCTTTCAGTCTTTCCTTTTATAACAGACTTGTCTTTCTTTAATAATATGTTTTTTTGCTCTTTTTCTTATTTCTTTTAATCTTTCTGCTTCTTAACAGTACATGAATGAATTTTTGTCTTTCTTTCTTTCTTTTTTCACTCACTCAGATCTGACCTATTTTGAACCATGTAAATAAAAGCAGCTCAAAAGCAGCTAAGTAATGTGGTAATGTCATCTGTAAGGAATGCAGAGTCTCAGTTTTGGAGCATTCTTGATAAAAGCCATAAAAGGTACTTTAAAAATAAAAAGGAAAAAAAAAGGCGAAAGATTTAGCACATTCGGTACCTGTGCCATACACGGATATTTCCAGAATAATGCATGCAATAAAACACATTCATCCTAATCTTCCTAACATTCTCAACCCCACCTTTTTCTGCGATAATTGCTCTTATCAGGCGGAAATCGTGCAAGTTTTTGCCCAAGTTTTATGGAATGCAAAACAGGAAAAGCAAAGAGAGGGAAGGACAATGTCTCTCTGCGGCTGAGTTCTCCAACTATGGTAATGGTTTTACTTCCTGTTCTCATGAGACCCCTTCAAAGTCATCCAAGCCTGTGTGTTCATCATTTGGCATCCTGTTCCCACCAACTCCTTCAAATTTCATGACGGCCTTTCGGGTTAAACCTCTTGTGATTCAAACTCCATCGCTCCGTCACTAGCTGACATGACAGGAGCCGAGGCCACATATCAGCGGAGCAAGGTTGAGGCCGGTTGTTTATGAGCTGAAAAAGGCTGAACGGGGCCCTCCTGTGGTTGAACACCTCGTACTGCAGTATAGATTGACTCTGCAATCGGTTGCCATGTTGAAATCAGTCACATGAAGAGCAGTGAAGTCTGCTGAAGTCCTGTTTTTAGTGGGCTGCACTGTTAAACTTCAATGTAAAATATTCTTCTTCATCTCTTCAGTCTGAATTTCTTTGCATGCAAATAAGAACAAGCGAATTCAAAGGACAGAGAGTCCAAACCCCGTTAACACAATGTCACACATGATGCAGCCTCTCGACAGACAGACGGACAATCCTCCGTTTGTTCTCTAATCATGACAGTTTTTCCAGCAAAAACCTCTTGACTCAGCCGACGAGGAGTCATCGTGTTTCCTCGTATACATTCAGAGAGTCTGCTGTGATTCAGCAGTAAATGAGGACAAAGAGGGAAAAATCCGATGCTATGTCTGAAATTAGAAAGCAGCATGGTCCTTCACAGCCTGACGCACCCTGGCTCCAACTCAAAGGAAGACGAAAAAAGTGTGTGTGTGTGTGTGTGTGTGTGTGTGTGTGTGGGGGGGGGGGGGGACACTGAGGAGATGGAAGCAGGAAAACAACACAGAGATGTGAGGAGACTCTGGCAGCGTCTCACAAGCTTCCCCGCCTCTCACTCTGAGGCTGCAGCGATGGAGACTGTTGTGGTGCAGCCAGAGGCCTCCGTCCTCTTCCAGCCTGTGGAGTAGGACCAGGCTTCCTGCAGCTGCTGCGGATTCATCGGTCGGTGGAGGAGCTCCGAGGAACAGCTCGGTCCTCAAAAGGGTGGAAGGAGCCCCAAAGCAAGCTCAGATAATCACAATGCCGCGGTTGCTCACACACTGTGACAGGAAAGAAATTGAATTTCCATGTTTCTTCTAGAACAAATATTCATATTCTACTGCCATGTTTCTGTTTGTTTGTCAAATACTTCTTTTTATTTCCAACGGAGGCACAAGGATTTGACCTGATGGGGCTTTTAATTGGAATAAAGACCTTCTCAGATAAATGAAACATTTCTATTTCCATCTTTTATTAGGGGGAATAGCTTACAGCAGGAGGAAACAACTTCCAACAACTAATTTGATTACATATAGAAGGGCGACTTGGTCTCATACCATATGGGCACAAATGTTTTCAATCAGTAAGTCTCTGGTTCAATCCCCAGCTGACCTGGATTTTACCCTCAGGCTGCTCCACTGCTGTTTCCCACATTTCCTGTCTTTCTGCACCATATCTATCCAATAAAGGCAAAAATGTCACAAAAAGCATTATATTTAAGACTATTTGACAGTTTTCTGGGTTGTTTAGTTTAGTCTGTAGTTCAGGCCAGAGTCCGGACTAAACATGGAGAAGCAGCATTTAGCTGTTATGCTGCAAACAAGTGGAACAAACTGCCAGTGGAGATTAGCCCGCCTGTTGTCTTCATTTAGGGGCACCAAAAAGTATTGTTTCCTTGTCTGAAAAAAACACAAAAATTCAGCAAAAGAAATTCCCCAAGTTTCTGAAAATATGCAAAAACTTCAAAAAAAATTCCGATAATTCCTTAAAAGTTTCCTTTAATAGATTTTTTTTAAATACCCCAAATTTGGCAAGAAAATTCCAGTAAATATTTTCAAAAAAATAAGAAAAATCTTCCCAAAAAAGTCCTAAACATATCTAAAGTGATTACAGATATATCAGTGAAACTTCTTATGTTTTCTTTAAGAATATTCACAAAAAATAAACCAAAATGTTTCAATATTCTGGTAATATTCCTGAATTGTTTGCATCCCCATTGCTGTTGTTTGTTTGCTGTTTTATTTTCTACCGATATTCCTTAAAGGCTTGCTCTATCCCATTTGTTTTTTGTTTTTTGTTGTTTTTATTACATTTTTCTACTGATGTTCCTTAAATGTTTGCTCTGTACTATTTGTTTGTTGGTTGGTTTGTCGTTTTTTAATTCATTTTTTTCTACTGATGTTCCTTAAATGTTTGTGTAACCTACCTAAATAAAATTGCCATCTTGAAATTTATAAAATATTTCATGTTTTCTCTGTGTCAATTCTCTGAGGGAAATCACTCCTTCTGCTGCCTAAGACTAAGAAATTATTATGTGTAAATATATGGTCTTCACTTTCGAACCCGGACATCAGTAATTAACGATGATTTTGTTTTGTTGTTGTTGCTTTTTATTCATGTTTTTTTTACTAATACTTCCTCAATGTTTGCACTATCCGCTTTGAGTTTTTTTTGTTTGTTTGCTTAATTCTCTGTTGATATTTGTCAAATGTTTACACTATACCCGTTGCCTTTGTTTGTTTAGTTGCCGTTGTTTTACTTAGTACGGATCAGAGCAGCTAAAAGAGACCGAAGTTGATGCAAAATATCTGCAAGATACAAACAAAGCCATGTGGTAAGTGGAGGTTTTGTGTTTCTTTCTCAACTACACATCATTTCTTTGGAATCCATCCACATATGGAAGCTACTCAGTGCTTAGATTATCATATTTTACTGTACTTTTTGCAGTCAGTGAAGCATTATGCTTCTATGCAAATGGACACACAAAGAGACTATGTTTTCATGAGATACATCAGTTTAAATGTTATCGGGCCGCCTGTTCATTTTCATGAGGTCATGTGATCCACTCACTACTACGCTCAGGTGCTTAGTGAGCTGCTTTTCACCCTCGGACTGAAGACATTTTGCAGCTTTCTCCGTTTTCTCATTCATCTTTCAATTAAACCTCTCCTTAAGAAACTTTTCGCCTCACAATGTGCCTGTGCTGCAGCACTAAATGTTGCTTTATTTTCTTCAACTTGCTCTTCTTGGTAAGTAAAGTGAGCAATTTAATTTATGGATTGAAGAGAAGCGAGGATAGATAACACTAATTGTTACTATGATGCCTGAATAAAATTGGGTTTTAAAAAGGTGCTGTTTACTATCATTATCATTACAGGAGGAGATGAAAAAGTAGTGATAGCAGAAGTAAAGAAATAATAACAAAGATAATAACTTCTTCATGTTCATGCTTTTTTTTCAACTACACCGCTGCTGCAAGCTAAACTGTATTTATTTTGGATTGTTATGATTGATGTGTGTAGCAGATTAATTACACGACTTGCACAATAATTGGTGCCGCTCTCATAAGAACACACAGCGATGTAATAAGTGCTCTGAAAAAAACGCAGGACCCCTGCTGCTCCTGTAATAATCCTTTTGGCTGACGCTGTTACTGCATGCAGGGGAGTGGATGTAATCTGTAGCATCAAGAGAATTAATTTGTTCTTTCAAACTCATCAAACACAGTCATATTAGGCAGTCGTGTGGGTTTCTTTGAACAGACTGAGCACAGGGAAAGGGAGCCAGTTTGGAGGATAATCAGTGTCATGGTCCGATAAACCACCGAGGGGTACTGTGTGGACCAAGGAGAAAGTGAATAATTGGCAAAATCCTAAATACTCACCCTGGTTTTGCTTTAAATGTAATTTTAGTGAAAAATTCATGATAGATAGCATTTTAGCATGACTATTAGAACTGCAACTGCTTTTTTCAGCTAAATTGGTCATGTTAAAGTGAGCATTTACTTCTATATTCCTCTATAACTCACGTAGAAATTGCATAAATTTTGAATAATTCACTTTTCCGACTTTTTTGTTATTGGCCGACTCTTCGCAATGATTTCAGTTGGCAGCACAGAATCATTAGATCACCAGCAGAAGTGGGCTTATTGGGTATAAAGTTGCAATATACAACAATGCATTAATGTTCGGGTCAGTATTTAATTGAGGGACTTTAAGATAAGATAAGATAATCCCTTATTGCTCCCCACGCCAGGGGAAATTCACATTGTTATGATTTAAAAGATATTATTAAAAGTAAAAGAAACTTGACGAGCCCTCAGTAGAGGGCAGAACCACGCCCTCTACTGGCGAAAACCCTGTCCTCCCTATTCAAATGATGCAATATGTATCAATTTTGATGATCGTACGTATCTCCCTCCCTACTTGATCTGTTGACCTGTAACTCCACAAGTGACCAGGGGACCTTACACTGATCTTCAGTGCCAAGTTTGATTATCCTGACTTCAACACTTGTAGAGATATCGAAACGGACATAGCCACATACATACATACATACATACATACATACATACTTACCCAGCCAGATACCGCACCGAATGCAGTAACCCCGCTGACGTTTGTCAGGCATGGTTAATAAAAGTTTTTTGTGTTCATTATGATCACGTCTTTACAAATTCCATAATTATTTATGATGGAAACAATCACTTATTCATTAACGGATATCACTAAAATGTCAACTAAATAACCGTCCAAATTTAATCACATCCGGGTTCGAATAAAATGAGCTCATTCAAAAATAGTTTTGATTGAGTTCTTGTCATTAAGTTGAGATTATCATGACAGATATTTCTTTTTTGCCAATATATCAAATTTTATATAGAAAATAGCAACTTGTGTCTGTGTCTGAGAAATCACTTTCAACTCCCATTAGAAACACACCAGTGTGTTAATTCCAGATCACATGACCTGCTCCACATGATGTCATTTCCTCCTGAAGAAAAGACTGGCAAGACTCCAAGGCTTTCTGAGTTATTTAATATAAAGTAGTATGAATTCATCACGTCAACAAGTTTACTACAATATCTTTATAAATAACTTTCATTTTCAGTTTTACTCAATTGTATATATAATATTTAGAAGAATCTTTCTCTTAAAATGCCATGTGGTGTTTGGTTATAGGCGGTCATGTTGATTTTAGGCCTGAAAACAACAAAAATGTCAACTATGTTACAAAACATCCCGCAATTATGCATCTACTTGTTTTGCAGGCATCTGGAGTTGCCCTCATCACCATCGGAGTGCTACAATACTCAACTTACTCACAGATGGGTACCTTTGCCGGGAGCAGCTTGTCTAAAATTGCGATTGTTCTCATTTCTGTGGGTGTCACCGTAGCCGTAGTGTCCCTACTGGGCCACGTTGGTGCTTTCACGAATAATTCCTGTATGGTTTCCTGTGTAAGTAGCATAATGGGTTTGCGATGATCACTGCACAGATTTTTTTAACAGATATTTATTACAAATATTTTCACTTTGTTGTATTTAAAGGAGACTGGGTTTATCTCTTGTTTCTCCATGAATTAGTTCATCTGCATCCTGATAGTGATGATCATTTTGGAGATAGCCACAGGAGCCGTCTTTTACGTATTTCGCAGCAGGGTGAGGCACTTAAATCCGACTCAAACGGAAAAATTTCAGGTCAAAACACGTCAAAAATGCTGCTCATGGCAGAATAGAAGTGGAATTTCTTAAAATAAAGTTCCGATCTGGGGTCATCTTGATAATATTCGAATCTTATTTTCTCTGAAGACCGCCATTCTGCAGGCAGATAGTGCTATCAGCAACAAGGCACGAGGAGCAATCAATGAATACAAGGTGGAGAAGAGACACACCATCAACAGAATTCAGGAAAAGGTAACATGCAGAGCCTATTTTTTTTGTATTTGCAAAAAACTGCTTGACAAATTGGAGCACGTGTGCAGTACATGATAGTCAGCATTACGAGAAGATCCACAGACTAATTTGTTAGTGAAGAGTTTGGAATAATTTGACTGTGCAAACATTATTATTTTTTATATATTGTTAATAGTAATGACTTTCACAGTATGACCCTATTCAATATTAGTCCATTTATAAAATGACGATTTTTCCTTGATGTTACAGTGAGCAGAGACAGTATATTTTTCTGATTTTACACCACTTGTTTGGGGGAAAAATATCTGATATCATACAATGTAATGTCCTATTTTATGTGAGACATGAAAACGTAACAACCACAGACATTAAAAAACATATTATTGAAACTGAAAATGACACAGTAAGTCATGACTCAAAACATGGTATGTGGTAAAAATAAAAATACACAAAAACAGTTTATAAATGTCCTAAAATGACTATTTTCTTTGATTTGACCCACATCAGAGGATCTAAAATCCACATCACATCCATCCATGTACCAAATTATTGTTCCAAAAAAAAAAATACAATTTTAAAATAGGTTTGCATTTTTGTATATTTTGGGTTACTTTAGGAAAATGCATCTAAATTTTAGACTGACACTATTCAATTCAATATCTTTTTACTGCAATCAACTTCCAAAAAAAAAGGACAAATTTGAAACAAAAGTATGTGAAGGTTAAAGCTAGATTTGAACCTTTCTACATGATAAGGCCTCAAGGAGCTGTTTTTTGTCCCTATACTGTATTCTTATTTGTTGCATACTAAATCACCACCCGTTTTAATGAGAGTTTCTTAAGTTTTGGTACAGGAAGAACTTGTTTAGAGTCATTGAGACTGGTTTGGGTAAAAATAATTGCTTAAAATTATGCAACAGTCCAATGTTTTGTCAAACCATTCATCCACCCCAAGCTCCTCTCTGCTCAGATTTCGCAGCTCTACAGGCTGTATATAAATGATAACAATGATAGCCTCTGGGTCTGGAAAGTGAAGCAAATGGAGAAATGCATTTAACTTGCATTCTTTATAACTGCCAGCAGAGGGCGACTCCTCTGATTTCTGATTATGTAGAAGTCTGTGAGAAAATGTTCCTATTTCTCCCTTGATTTGCCACTTTAATTAACATTTTCCTAACAAGTTTATGCTCTCAATCATTAGCTCCAGGACTTCCTGGATACATAGTGTTGTGCAATTGGTAAATTATGGTCCCATTTAAATATATGTGACAAAGCAGGTCAATGAATTCAGCTTTAATGCTTCATTAATATATTATAATCCTTCTTCCAGTTCAGCTGCTGTGGTGCAGACAGCTACACCGACTGGTCCAAAAGTGTCGGTTGGGAGAACCACAATGCTGTACCAGATTCCTGCTGCGTGACGAAAACTGAAGGTTGTGGACAGGACAAGACCAACGTGCACAAAAAGGTCTGCTGATCAATCTAATTTTTACTTAACAGCAATTTCATTTGATGTCTGTGCAGAAATATTGTACGAGTGTGTCTTCCTTCTCAGGGCTGTATCTCGGCCATCAAGCGCTTTCTGGTGAAAAACTTCCTGTGGGTCGGTGCTGTCTGCATCACTCTTGGAGTCGCAGAGGTAAACAACTGGTATCTGATTTTCTAAAACTTTCAAAGCCCAATATGTGAATATATGAGAATTTTGTACCAGAAATTATGCTTTATACTGTCAAAGAAAATCAGCCAAAATGTAAATGCAAGCTCTTTGCTGTATGTCATCTCTCTTTCTTGAGAAATTGCATAAATCTATCTTTAGAAAAACAAAAATCACACATGCTAGTGTATAATTTCCTACCATTTGCAGTCTAAAATGTGCATGTCAGCAACAGCAATGCAGACATTTCAAAAGAGTCGGATGGCATGAATGATAATAAAGCCTATTTCCTCCTGTTTGCCCCAGGCGGTGAAATTTCAGAATTAATTATTTCTTTTCTGAGAGAGAAAATGTCTTTGAGTTCATTTGCTGCCAGTAACATCTAACCTTTTTCCTCTCGCAGGTTTTCGGAGTGTTAGTGGGGGTGTGTTTGTGTCTGGACATCAAAAGAAAGAGCTATGGCAGCATCAGCTAAAGCATCACCAGTCATCTTCATGCATCGCTGAGAAATATTATCTGCTTTTCCATTTTATGCTTTCCAGATGATGCTTTATGATTAATGATGTGTTCAAAAACAGCTGAAAAGTAACTTATTGGTCCCTTTATGTTTGCCAGTTTTCCAAGAAGATACCAATGAAGAGAAATTGCTGATCTGTAATTAACTAGGATGGCAATGAAAACACGTGATTAATCAGTCTGGCATTTAAATTTCCTGCTTACTATGAACATGGCTCATAAATGTGTGATATATTTGGCTGTTATTGTGTGGTTTGCACCAGATTCTACAAGAACATTTGTAAAGGTTTCATCAAAATAAGTCACAATAAAGCCTCTGCTGACACAGGGGACTTCTTTTTTGTTGTTGCTACGGCCTGCTATAATAATAATGAGCAAGACTTGGGTTTTAAAGTCACCTTCCAGTCACTGATTAATCCTCTAAAATCACCTCAGTGTGGAACAGACTTACACATTTAAATGTTTTCCCCATGTAAACAGTCTCTTCATGTCCTTAAAATGGCTTAGATGTAACTCTTCACTGTTGCTCCGTGAAGTCCTCCTGTTTATTCCCTCACTCATCCCCACGAGCTGCAGCTCAAGCACACCAGTTCCCCTACAACCCTGCTCAAACACTTCAAAAATACTTTACACTACACAATGAGTAGTTACAATATTGCAGTCATCCAGCCACACGTGTGAACTGAAAACCAAATCTGAAAAAGAAGAAGAATCCAGGAAGTTTCACTGTGCAAGTTGACTGAATTATTTACATAGGTCTGTTAGGTATGAAAGCCTTGAAGTCCAGAATCCATGTTTTTGAGCCTGTCATTGATACACTGGACTACTTATTTATGAGTTACATGTCATGGAGCATATAAAACACCATATGGATATGCTAACAAGGTTTAAAACAACACATTTTCACCAGAGTAGCTCTTTAAGAAGCTTACTTCAGCTAAATAGTACTTTTATTCTTCTGATATCTGTAGCCTGTAGAGGTCAGTCAACCCAAAATACATTATGGCAAGAAAAAATAGAGAAAATACGTCCATTATTGTTTTTCTTTATTACTATTCGTCAGTCCGTGTATATTTTGGTAATTGGATTTTCCGTTCTAAAGCAGGTATTGAAAAACAAAAAACGAGTGGTTATTTGATTTTCGTTTTCAAAGGCAAAAATTAAAATTGAAATACAAGGCGTTTTTCCTTTTCACGATCAAAAATGGATATACGAATTTTAAGAAATGCTTTGGTTTTCATTTTTTATTTACAAAAACAAAAACTAAAATAAGTAAGAGACAGAAACGAAAAAAGGTCAATTTTTTTCGTTTTCTGATACCGGAAGTGGTCATCAGCAAGGGTGGAGCCAAACAAAGTACGGTGCATAGACTGTAAATAAATGGGTTTTTTTGTTTGTTTTCATGGTCAAAATGAAAGATCAAGTGGCCGATCTTAAAATAAATCAATATCGATTTTTTTTTATTTATTAAGTTTTGCGACGGAAGGGGGCGTGGTTACCTGATTGACAGTTCGTCTGGAATGACTGACAGTCTGGAGGATTAATTCTGATATGGTCACTGGTGGTTTATCGGTGAAGAAGCAGAACCTTTTCCACAGACACTTTTCCTGCCTGTTGGCTTGTTTTAACCATTTTGCTACCTTCGGCTGATTCTACCAGCAGACACTGAAAGTTCGGTAAGTAGGCTAAATGTTTATTTTCTTATCAGTGCCGCTTTTAATGCACTTCATATGCAACTTTCGTGTCAGATATAATGTGTGTCATGCAGTCCAGATGTTGGTGGAGTTTATTTCTTTGTTTATTGACAAGAGAAGAGAGTTAGCATCCAGTAAATATTAGCTTTAATATAAATTAGTGATGCTAACCGAGCGAGCTGCTCAGTCGTAGCCTGATTAAACCTAGTCTAGCATTAAGCTAACGATGTTTGCATTGTGTTTCATGGAAAAGGCTGAAGTGTGTCGTGTTAGTGTAATGTGGTACATTTAGTTAATAAAACTGTGTGGAGACGCTGGTTCACATTAATATAACGTTTAGAAAACCTAAATGTGATTCAAACAGTAAGGTTAAGGTTCTATGTTGTCAGTAGTCCTAAATATCTGCTGAGTCTCTGAAGTTAAACTGGAGAAAACAGTAAATCTACTCTCTAGTCGTTAACATTGTTTTATGACTGATTCACATGTTGTAGTACATCTTAGTGCAGATTAGAAAAATAACCTCCCAGAATATGTCCAAAATAATGATGAACACTACAGTTAATACATTTAAACTGCAGCACAGATAATAAAATCTGGATAATAAAATCCTCTCCTAAAGCTAAAGTGACTCCAGGTCTTTCTGTCGTTCAGTGCTTGGAAAACTATATGAAATAGGAAATCTTTCCAGGGATACTTTAAAATGAACCTCTGCTGTTGATGCTGATACTGTGACATCTCTCTTCATCTCAGGTGTCTCATGTTCACTGTGAGGATCTTCTGAGTGAAGCCAACAGAAGGAAAACCTCATCTGGTTGTGAAGAAGGAGACTGAATGGAAGACATCCTCAGTGAACCACTTCCTGTTTAGCTTTCACTGACAGAAGGACAGACCAACTCTTTCAGCAGTTTATTATTCTCTGTTCTTAGTATTCACAGATTCTATTTATCACTTTTAACTTCATCTCTGCTGCTGTAGCAGAAATACAACAGGGTTTCTGCAGAACATTAATAGTCATTAAGTTGATTTTGCAGAAATTAAGGCCTTAAATGGCATTAAAAATCATTAAATTTGATTCTCGGTGGCATTAAAATTTCTTTCTGCAGTTTTCAAGAAAATAATTGACAATAATATATTTATAGACTGCGATTTGTCAGGTATGTGCATCTGCGTAAACATGCTGAAGCATTGAGATAATTGTTCCAGCCGGGTGGGTACAATTTCTAAAAACTGCATGTTTTTAAAGTGGCTGGCAGGCTGGACCAGGCTGGGAAATGGGGAAACACAAATTCCAGCAAAAATGGCTGAAAAACGTGGATTTCAGAGAATGACTGCAGCCCGTTGGTGTTCAGGGGTGGTTCCCAGATTCAGAAATAGT
This sequence comes from Acanthochromis polyacanthus, assembly GCF_021347895.1. Classification (NCBI taxonomy): domain Eukaryota; kingdom Metazoa; phylum Chordata; class Actinopteri; family Pomacentridae; genus Acanthochromis; species Acanthochromis polyacanthus. The sequence goes on along the minus strand of NC_067131.1, from coordinate 9,636,220 downwards.
CAAATGTAGGGTTTTCATATAAAAATAATCTTTTACAAAAAAAACAAACCCGTGTAATTTGAGTTCATGGTCGTGGCATTAAATTTTTTTACAGTATAGCATAAAAATGGCATTAAAAAGCATTAAATTTGACTGACTGATATCTGCAGAAACCCTGTACAATGTTATTTATAGCAGATATGCAGCATTAAAACATCAACACGTTCAGCTCAAGAGCTTCATTATTTCCTTCATTGCACATTTAAAATCTGCATTATTTAACAATTGTGAACTGTAAAGATGTGTAAACATGTAATAAATGGATGAAATAAATAATGTGTTGCTGACAGTGAAGTGTAAAAACTGAACAGTCACAAGACAAATATTATGAAGAGAGGAGCTTAATCTGCAGCATCATTGTTCTTAATGGAAGGATGAGGAGAACATCAGCGCTGCTCTTCCTCACAGTGATGGAGAGAAGACTGTTCAGACAACCACAGCTAGATGTTCATGTTCTCTGTAGCTCTCAGTCCATCAGATCAGATGTTCCCAATGATCCAGACCAAGGCTGGAAGGAAAAGACACGAACAGTGAGAAGAAGATCTCCAAGGTTCTTTCAGTCCAACTGCTGGAACTTTAAATATCAGAATGAACACATCAGGGTACGAATGAAACACAACAGAGTGTTGTATTTTGTTCTACTTTCTAATCTTATAGAAATGTTTGTTTTCCTGGTTGAGGCCAAAGAGTATTTTACTGCCTTAGATGGACAATAAAGTTTATTATTTTTATTCTAATGTATCATTAGCGTTAACATGAGCTCCACAGTTATCTGACCGTACACTGTTGTATGAACAGAAGCTGTTAAATAGAGTCTGAAGCAAAGAACAGATATATTAACTCAGAACTGAACTGTTCTTCATTCATTGAACTGAGAGATTAACATTCATCAGAGTTCTGTGGAGGAACGTTAACATAGATTAATTTCTATCTGCTGATCTTTAATGAACTGCGCCTCGAAACAGCAGTTTCCCTATGACTGATCTATTATGATTGATCAGCTGTGACCTTCAGGACACTTAGCTACACCTAATAGATAACACTGACTAACCGGGATTAGCCTCATTGTAAATACAAAGTTAGGAAACATAAATTGAGATTTATAGAACGACTTTAAAACACGATGTTAGAACAAGTTTATATCAGAGGTTACAGTCTTATGGTAACTTACAGTAACTTCACTGCTTTATATGTGATATTGTCCAGAAGTAGAGAAGAGTGCAACTAGTTACAAAGTTGACTTTAACACTTACCTGTAGAGTTTATCTCCACTTTTGGAAGCTAACGTTGTTAGCAGCAGCGGTAGCAGCCATAGATATATACAAACAATTTGTATATATCTATGGTAGCAGCGTCCATAAACAGCAGAAGCCGGTAAATGTGGGCGGGACAGAGAGTCCTCGGCTCTGATTCAATCTGACCACCCTTGCTGATGACCACTTCCGGTCGCAGAAAATGAAAAACGGTTCTTATTTCGTTTCTGTCTCTGACTTATTTTATTTTCTGTTTTTGTAAATAAAAATGAAAATCAAAGCATTTTTTAAAATTCGTATATCCATTTTTGATCGTGAAAAAGGAAAAACGCCTTGTATTTCAATTTTAATTTTTGCCTTTGAAAACGAAAATCAAATAACCATTCGTTTTTTGTTTATCAATACCTGCTTTAGAACGGAAAATCCAATTACCAAAATATACACGGACCCAAAACCATAACATTTAAAAATGGTTCCCAAGCATACAACAAACTTTAGCTGCGGCGTTACAGATTAAGCAGTGAACTGCATTTCCTATAAACTCTCTACAGGAAGCGCGTCCGGTCGCAAACTTGGTCCGACTCGCAACAAACCGGCACCAGCATGAAACGTAGCATGTGTGCGGCAGAAAGACAGAAAACTGGCTGAGAAGCGATAGTTTATTCAACAAAATTGAAACTGAAAAGGAAAGGTAAAGACACGTGTTTTTACAATATTATTTATTACCTCCATGAGTCTTTAGAAACCTAATTTATGTAACTTCGAGCTAACAGGCTAGATATAGCATTTAGCTGATAAATATACATTAACGGTTCACTCATGTCAAACTCCAGCTAGCTGACCTGGTGAATTAAATAAAAACCAGAAACTAACTTACTATGACCTAATGTCAAGAAAGAGGAACTGCACTTGTAGCTAAGTAGTTGTATATTTAATAGAGTAAGCAGAGTTACTGATTTGCCAAACTATTTAATTGGTCTTTTTTGTATACTTTATATCCAGCAACATGGCAGATGCTTTAATCCAGCGAGTAAAGGAGCTGGAGGCAGAGCTGGAGAAGCTCAGGTCCCAGCTGAAGGGCAGCAGTGCAGCTGGAGATGAAATGGAAATGATGTCCAACTCGTCTCTTAATGAAAACACACACTGCACGTCTGATGGGAGCACCAGCAGCCGTAGAAAGGACAGAAAAAAAGCAGGCAAAGATCGTCCCTTTGACTTCTCTGCTCACCCCCGCCGGCATGTGGCCCTGCAGCTGGCTTATCTGGGTTGGGCCTACCAGGGGTTCGCGGTTCAGGAGAACACAGACAACACTGTGGAGGCAAGACTCTTTGAAGCTCTGCTAAAGACTCGGCTGATCCAGGACCGACAGAGCTCCAATTACCACCGCTGTGGACGCACTGACAAAGGAGTCAGTGCTTTTTCCCAAGTGAGTTCACTGAGATGAAACTTCACCTTCATCAGTTGCAATCCATTAATTAGGAGTTTTACCAAAATCATGCAGGAGTTTGCTCCAAAATGTCCATCTCTCCTCCACAGGTCATAACCATCGACTTGCGCTCCACACAGTTTTGCGGAGGACTTGGCATCACCCTCCCTGAAAATGTCAATGCTGCCATCAAATCAAAAGCTGCTGCCTCTGAGCTCCCGTATGTGAAGATGCTGAACAGAGTCCTCCCGCAGGACATCAGGGTTCTGGACTGGGCACCGGTAGCAGAGGGCTTCAGTGCTCGCTTTGACTGTCAGTCCCGCACGTACCGCTACTATTTCCCCCGAGGATCTTTGGACGTAGCGCTGATGGTAGAAGCTGCAAAAAGGTGGGTGAAATCCTAAAAAGCAATGCCGCCCTTTGAAGTAACAGCTCTGACTTGAGGCCCTTTTTGCACCCAACAGATACGAGGGAACTCATGACTTTCGCAACCTGTGCAAGATGGATGTGGGCAACGGGGTCCTGCAGTTTGAGAGGACCATCTTGTCAGCCACAGTGAAGCCTGTGCAGCCTCAGCACGCCTCCAGCACGGACCAACATGACCTTTTTATATTTGAGATCAAAGGATTAGCCTTTCTCTACCACCAGGTACCAAGAGACATATATTCAGGCTTCACAAATAAGCAAAATTTCAAAGCTTTGCCTCCATATAAATTGGACTTTATCAGTGATTGCAAAATTGACTGGTTTCGGTAGTCACGGTTCAGATACAACCTCTTGTCTAATAATCTCTTCAATTTTTTTGGATCAGTGACATTTGCAGCATCTTTCCTCTCATGTTTTGCTGCAGGTACGCTGCATGATGGCGGTACTTCTCTTGATAGGGCAGAAGCTGGAGGCCCCAGAGATAATTAATCAGCTCCTGGATGTAGAGAACAACCCCAGGAAGCCCCAGTACAGGTGATTTTCACATTTTTCAAAACTATAAATTAAAAAAATCTCCTGTGAAAACTACAGCAATAACAGTAACAACAATTAAACTACAGTTCAGATCTGACTTCTATGTGTCACCTGGCTTCCAGTATGGCAGTAGACTATCCTCTGGTGCTGTACGACTGCCACTTTGAAGGTCTGAACTGGACACAGGAGACGGAAGAAGTGACACATGTCCTGTCTGCGCTGCAACAACACTGGACTCAGAACGCAGTCAAGGCCCATGTCCTGCATGGGATGATCCAGGGACTAGAACTCAGAGGTGAGAAGCTGAAGGAGATGAATGAATGAACAGAGAAGTGACAAATTAGAGGAAAAACCTTCATGACATGTCTTATAAAGTGTTGGGCCACCACATGCTGCCAGAACAACGTCACAGAGGCCTGATATTGATTTTCCAAGTTTGTGGAGCTCTATGGAATGAACACCGTTTACCTAAAAGTTACTCATCATTTGGTCTTTTGATATGGATAGTGCTGTCTTATATCTCGGTCCAAAATCTCTCATAGGTGCTCAGTTCATTAAGATAGAAATGTTTCATCATGATATAAAAATGTTTACTGACTTTGTAGTGATTGGCAGTTATCTTTGCCTCTAAAGGGAGAGGTAGATCCAAACCATGCCAGGAAAATGCAAGAAAAAGAAAAACACATTGTTCATCAAACAGGAAAATGCTTTTCGACCAGTCCATCTCTGCACTGTACATTCCATAAGCTTTGCCTTTTTTCCAACCTTTTCCAACATGAATTTCTTAGTAATTGACGAAACACTGGCTGTACAGTCTCATACCATTCGCGTGCCCAGTTGGCACTCTGTATAGTACGAATACGTGGCTTCATATCAGTGTGGCTGTTTAAAACACAACGAATATGAACGGCCTCTAGATCCAATGTCTGCTTTGTCCGACAACATGGCAGGTTGACTCCAAACCACAAGTCTTATTTTCAGCTAATGAGACACTAATGAAAACATAATCATGATTGCTGTATTCCATTTCCACCAGTATATCCTCTAAATCCTAAACACTGGATCTTACTCTGTCACCTGTCTGTAAAACCCATTGTTCCAAGAAACCGCAACATTGAGCTTTGAGTCATCCGATAATGGAAACAGGTATACCAGTAAAATGAAGGAAATTAGACTAACGAACATTTGAGACAGATGACTAAAAAAACAAGGCTGAAACTTGCTGGTACACATCATGATGTTCTATCCAAGTTTAGATCATTTTTAGGTGGTATAATGACAGAACTCTAGTCTGGTATTTTGTAGCCCCACTGTACTGCTTCCAAAATAAGTGTCAACTGTTTATTTCCATGCATGAAAGACTTTGCTACTTAACACAATCAAAGTCAAGAATCTTAAAAGATCCCTGCCTTTCTGATTTAGGAAATATTTTTGCTTGGATTTAAATATCATGGGAAACATCACAGACTTTTTCTTGTAGACATTTTGCCTTGTAATAGCAGAAAAAGCACCGGGTTAACTGATTAACATTAAAATGGCTGCATTCCCTTTAGGCGAGTTGGTTCCTTGGTCTTTGTCTTGTTCAATCTTACTGCCAAAGTTACTAAATGGAACTGAGCCATCCGTGCTTTTCCTGCTAAAAATCAAGTCAAAGTCTCTCCTGGGAAAAAGATGTATTTGGTTGCATATAAATTGCGTCGTTGTTTTACATCCACAGGAGCCGTTTCCTCGAATCACTGCTTGCTAGTCGAAGGCAGCAGACAGAGAAACTACCGTCCGCTGCTGGAGCGTCCGTGCTGCGAGAGCCTGGAGTCCAGGATCAACCATTTTGTGAAAAGAGGAAGACTGGAGCGAGAGGAAGGAGAGAACGGAGGTGAAACGGTGCATCGAGGAAAACGGTCCAAACATTCCCACAATTCTTCCAGTCCGCCTGTTTCTTCAGAGACCCAAAAACAAAGTACGGGTCACAAAGCAGAAGATTAATATTTTTACACTGGACAATGGACTTAACAGATTTAGGCCTCGTCTACACTAATATGGACATTTTGCAAAACCAACATTTTCCTGTGTGTTTTGGGTGTCTAATTTACATAATAACAGTCAAACAAAGATGTTTTTCAAACACAGTCTAGAGTGTAGATTTTTAAAACTCCATTTTATGAGAATGTGGACGTGTAAAACAGAGAATTCATATGTGTCTCTTGTGTCATGAGTGGACCTGAAATGACAACAATGGCATATATGTATTAGTAGGTTTGGTTAACAGTAGTAATTACAGGTCTACAACTTAACTTGTCATTGCTTCACCATTTCTCCAGCATGCAAAAGTCTCTGTTTTTTTTCAGTTAATAGTGTTTGTTGTCAATTTTACATCATTTGTGCACAGATTTTTTTTTCGTTTTAAGATGGAAAGTAACCATATGGGCAAAGCCTTAATTTTGTAGTGATTTTATTTCATGTAAAAACTTTATTTTACATGTTTATCTCAGGAGACAGCTCACCGATTCATCTGTTTATTTTGTTTAAAAAAAAAGAAAAGAAAAGAAAAAGAAAAGTGCATTGACATCTTTATTCATGCATATATTTGCTTTGTTTTCAAATAAACACGTTCCTGAGAAGGCTGGTTTGTGTTTCTTTACAACACAATTGCAGTAACTGGAGCTGAATGGGAACTGGGCATTAGCCGGTCGGAAATAGCGTCAACACTCAAGGAGCGGTCGGAAGGTTTTCGAGGTGGCGCTTGTCAAGCTAACAAGCTAGGTTGTTAGTAGCCAGTTGAGTACAAGTCAGAGTACGGACGGTAATAAAATAAAAATAGTCCGTTTCTTTTAAACCTGTTTGCTCGTCTGCATATTTAGTTGTACGCGGTGAAAATGGCGGCTTCGTCGTCTAACTGCGCGTTCGCGGCGGTTTTGACTTGATCAAGTTTTATGCTAACGTTAGCCTGTTAGCATCCCTGGTTGTTTACTGCACCTGCCTCCAGCTCTGTGGCTCTGCGCTGCACATTCTCTCGATTTAAGGAGTCTGAAGTTTACAAGGTAAAACAAACACGACACATGTCTATTTTGATAGCAGTGACAAAATAGCTCGAGTTTTGCAAACAAGCAGCCACTTTAGTCACTATTGACATGACTCAGGGTTTATAAGGCTGATAAGTCAGGATTGAACTTGGCTCGTTACGTTAAGAGTGACTCCACAGCTCACTTTCCAAACCAGTTTCACTTCACCAGTGACACACCTGGTACATATTTGGAGTGTAGATCACAGCTTCCACAGCAGGGGGCGTGTTGTTAAACCCCTTGACATTCAGCATTTCAGCCACGAACCAAACAATGTACAAGCTATTTGAAAATATTTGAAACATTCAATGCTTTATTACTTTCGTTTAGTCTTACTATAGCTCTTAAAGTATGGAAACGTAATGTAACACTGGGGTTTATCACCATAACTTTGCTATTTATAATCTTTAGAACTTTTAGTACAGTTCTACAATGTGTGTTTCCTATAATTTGGATGTATTATCCTTTATGCCATATCCAAATATGTTGTTTTGATATTTTTTGTTTTTTCTTGTCTTGATTTTTACAGTGCTTTATTTGTATCTAGCAAGCTGCTGTAATGTCAATTTTTCTCAGTCAGGGATCATTAAAGTTTATGCTAAATTATGATTTTAGGATTACAGTAATTCCCTGAATACATTAATTGAAACAACTGTGTGTTGATGTATATAAAAATATGGCTGAAAGTTACCTATGTCCTGTTTGTAAGCATGCATTTGCTGCTGTGTAGTTCATAGTTGAGGTATTTATAGAATACATATTTTCTTATGTAATTTTTTACACACCAGTCCAGCTTCCATCAAGTCAGTTAATTTTGACTTTCTGCCACTGTTAGAATTTTAGTTAATTTCTATTTCATCTCATCAAAAATGATGGTACTAACAGTATTATTACTTGACTGACTGCAGATGTACTTGGTAATCAGTTCTCTTAAACAATAGTCAGCCAAGTGGACAAATAATAGTTGATAAATTGTTGAAATGAATGAAATCTAGTGGAGTTTTTTTTCTGTACACTGATACAACTATTTTAACCACTGGCACTTGATGCTTGCTTTAAATTATCCAAATTTTATTAGAAGGTTTAATAACCGATAGAGTAAATGCTATGTTACTTAAATTCTAAACTACATATTTAAAAAAAAAAACTGATTTACAATTGACATTCAATGCTTGGCCGCATAGGAGCCAAACAATAAAGACAGTAAGATAAACACAACTAAACTCTTGCACAAGATATGTTCAGAAAATTACATGACATAATAATAATAAAAGCAGTGGGAAACGAGACGAATATATGTACAATAAATTACTGAAAATGAACAAAAGTAAGCTAAAATAGAAAAATGAATCAGTATTCTGTCAATGATTCTGTGGTAGTAACTAATATTACACATGAAATTAAAGTATAACATCGACATGAAGAAGCTGCAGTAATAACCTGTAATATGTTCGTCCCTTGGCAGTGGATTTTCTATCAAAATAATCCTCATACCTGATCTCGATGATGGAGTGACTTGTTCAGTGTACTAATGTTAGTCCAGCTGCTGTTAACAGCTGCTCAGCTGGAACAGATGTCCACAAACACTGTCACAGCAACTCATCAGCCCAGGAAATCTGTCAGTATTTACTCCCACCTCTAAAATGCATTTGTACTCACAGCAGAGCATCACAGATACACTTTATCGTCACTTCGGTTGGATGTTGTTGGGAGTTGTGATCAGAGTCCGTTGGTGAATAACGTCCCTGTTACTGACATTGCCTTGATGTGTCCTTTGTGTGTCTCTGCTTTAAGATGTACCTGGTGGGGCTGACAGGAGGGATCGCCTCAGGGAAAAGCACAGTGTCTTCAATGCTGCGGGAGCTCGCTGTCCTATTATTGATGCTGATGTTGTGGCCAGGAAAGGTAGGTGATATCTCTCTCCCCTGCAAATGCTTACAAAGGCTGAGCAGTGATGGATACAGGTAATTAGCATGACGTAATCAGACGACAAAGAATAGCCCCTGAATGACATTTGAAATTTGTAGGCAATTGGATGATCATTACATTATCTATAACTACAGTTGGATTACTTCTTTATTTAATATATTTTACAATCAATAAACAATTTTTATTACCACCAATATTCTGCTAATAAAACTAACGGTTTATTTTTTTTATATGAAGATTTATTTTTTTACTTATCATTAATAAACAGAAGATTAAGCTCTTGAGTAAGTTTGTAGGCTTCAAAGTTCTCCATCTAGCCTAACTAGCAACAAAAACTTACACAAAAAAATAACATCCTGCATGTTCTTAAAGACATACAGTACACCTACAGTTTGTGGCAGCTTTTTTCCTTAATTTTTGATATAAAGCTGATTAGAGTTGAGGGCTGCACAGTGGATCGGGGGTTTGCACTGTCGCCTTGCAGCTAGAAGATCCACGATTAGCTCCCCCAGCATGAGATCTTTCTACGGCATACAGGAGGGAAACTGAAACGAAAATATTGATCTTATTAACTCAACTAATCTCAGCTTTATTGTTTGGCCCTTGAAGGCAAAACTATTTGTGAAATATTTGTGAAACTTGAAATTAAGTGTCTGCATCCATTTTTAAGTAGAACGTCCATCATTATTGAGATTAGATCATGTTTTTCTTGTAATCCAGTGGATTTCGTTACCAATCATATCAACTGCCATGTAATTTGCATTCAGACTACATTTCAAAGTAACATGACCTATCCCTTGTATTAACAGAGGGAATACAAATTCGATGCAAAATACAGGTCATCCAGTCGAAGTCCTCTTCAGGCGACAGTCTCTCAGATAAAGTCGGTTCATTAAGACAAACGCTTAGAGTGTATGAATCATGAAGGATGTCTCTGCTGACTGCGGGGATGATGTTTTAGTTATGTGCTGAAGATAAAAAGGTCACAGAACTAGGTGACGAGTGCACAGCTGCATGCAGGAGAAAATAGGAGGCATTGGGGAAATGATTTAATTGCGCTCAGGTAATGAGTCACTCAGGTGTTAGAGAAATGTTTCCAGTATCGTCTTCTTTACTTCCTCCTCTGTGTCTCATAAGTTGGTGTCCCATTTTTAATATATTTGGGCTTGTTTATCACTCTGTTGGCAATAAATCAGTAATTTAAGAAGCCATGTTTTTTAATTAGACCTATTATTTGGCAAATGTAAGAGTAATAAATGGAAACTCGCAAATGTTGCTGTCTTTTTGGTATCAGTCGTGGAGCAGCACACGCCTGCCTATTCCCGCATCGTCTACCACTTTGGGCCAGAAATCCTGCTTGAGAACGGCGAGATCGACAGGCAGAAGCTGGGCCAAATCATCTTGCCAATGAGGAGAACAGGAAGCTGCTGAACTCCATCACTCACCCAGAGATTCATAAAGCAATGCTCAAAGAGATCCTGTTCTACTTTCTCAGAGGTGAGGGAGGAATCGGGTTTGGCGTGCCGCTAGGTTAACGAGGAAGAGGAGGATCATTTATTGAAATTGAGCCAAGGTTGTTTCACAGTGGAGGCTGAGCAAGAGACAACGGATTTGAGGCTGTTTCTCGCTTTACAAATTGCTCTCTGCGAGCCAAATACCAGAGATATCTGAAAATGTTCTGAAGATTATCATCATGAAATAGCATGAGTCACTCTCAGCGGACTGATTCTCTGCAGCTCGACATATCTGAAGTGCCTTAATATTACCTTCTCATACACCACTTGTCTGTTCTTGACTAATTAATTTAGTTATGCTTGTGATATTTTTGCAGTGTTAGAGTGCAAATGTGTTGACACTAATTAAATCAGTTTCCCTCCGTCTTCCGCCTCCTCAGGTTACCGCTACGTGGTGCTGGATGTGCCCCTTCTATTTGAAACCAGACGTCTAACTCAGTTCCTGAACCACACTGTAGTAGTTTACTGGTAAGACCGCCATCCACCGCTTCCTGCACCGCTTTAAAGTTTCACTTTTGGACTGTTTTGCAGTTTCATATGTGAAATCATTAAATATTTCCAGGTTGTTGTTTTTTTTGACAGAAACTGGCCATTAAGCCCAGTTCGTGAGTTATAGGTGACCTCTCTCTGGCTCTCTATGCGGCTTGTTAGCGTGACTCACTGCCTTTGGATTTTTTAACAAGGCACAGGCTGCACCCTAAAATAAACTCCCATTGTCTGTTCCTTTTCAGTGACCCTGCCACTCAGCTATTGCGCCTGATGCAGAGGGACGGCCTGACCCAGGAGCAGGCCGAGCAGCGTGTGGCAGCCCAAATGCCTCTCAATGAAAAGCGCGGCCTGGCCAATCATGTTATTGAGAACTCGGGCAGCCGGGAGGACACCCACCGGCAGGTCCTGCGGCTCCACACAAAGCTGGAGGACTCCATGGACTTTCTCTTAGTCAGGGTCATTGCTATCGCTGCCACTGCCGGTCTGGGTGGGATTCTGCTCTATGCAGCCAAGATACTGCTGTCCTAACAGACGGAAGGAGAACAAGGGGAAGAAGAGGGTTTAGTGGAAGATGGGGTCAAATACGAGGGGCGTGAATAGAATCAGGCCGAGGCAGGTCGGAGGTACCGATGCAATTTACTGTGAAATTAGCTTCACAGCACCTACCACTACTACAGCGGTGCACTGTTGACAGCTGGCACAGACCTACATTATTGATAAAACTCTCAGTGATGAGTGTGAGGAGGGTTTCTATGTGCAATTTCTCTCGGTTTTTACTCAGAAACACAAAAATATGAAGGTGACACAACAGAGGCTCAGTTGCTGTACAAGATTACCCATGTTTGCTCCGTTCTAAGATGGCGACTCCATCTTTAACCACACATAACTAACATGAATAAAACAAAAAGTCAGGACCGACATTGAAGAGATTTTATTTTGGTACACCTTTTATGACCTATTTAAATGCTTTAGCTAATCGTACAGATTCTAAATACGAACATTAGAGGGAGCACATGAACAAGTGGAAAGGGTGATAATGATTTTATTTATTTTAAACAAATTCTCACTTCATTTTTAGTGCAAAATGTAAGTGCTAACCCCAGTCATGAATTTGATTGAGTCGGAGTGATCTGACACTTACAGAATATGTGAAATGAAGACATGATAGAATGTATTTGACAATCTGTTTTTAATGGGAACAGTAGGAACTAACAGATTTCATATTTATCACTGTATTTTCTTACACTTGACGCTGTCCTCTGTAAATACAAAGTCTGTGATTTTTTTTTTCTCTTTGCACACTTGTAACTAAAACATAGCATTTGTAACCTTACGGCTAACTAAATAAAATGACCCGACACTTGTTTTAAAGTATCAAATGCATCATTTTTTCATTGTTTTTTGCCACATTTTTGCTCGTTTTGGATGTTTTTCTGTGCAGAACGATGGCGGGTATAGTTGCAACACTAGAAGGCTGTTTTCACATTCGTCTGGTGAAGTTCCTCTGTGCTCACTCTAAATCTAGTTTCATGAACAACATTGTTTTGAGACATCACACTGGCTTTAGAAGTCAATTGTTATGCTGTGTGATGCTGAAGCTCGTAGCCTCCAGCACTTCTAAACTGGGACTGGACTTCACAGTAAAGTAGGAACCATTTTGTGTCCAGAAGTTAAGCTGAAAGCTGAAATGAACAACGTTTTCATTTTCATAGAAACTAGATTAGGGAGAAGGAGAAGATGAAATACAAAAAAATGTAAAAAATTAAACATTGCTATTTCATTCTTTTAGGTTTTGTCAGATATTTTTGTTTTAATTCATGTTGATGGTGAAATTTAAACAGCTTTGTTGGATTTTGTCAAAATATAGTCCAAAAACTGGTGAAGAAACAGGCGGTTCTGTTAAAATGTGATTTAGCGTTCAACGTTCATTGAAGTTGGACTCTGATTCTAAAGAAGTACTGTTGATATTCACAGTGTACAACGGAAGAGTGCAAATCTACTGTTTAGTTTATAGAATAATCATAATATATTTATTGAGAAGTGAAACCATTTTGAATGATTTGACATTTAATATATATTAAATATATATTCCAGATCACATGACCTGCTCCACATGATGTCATTTCCTCCTGAAGAAAAGACTGGCAAGACTCCAAGGCTTTCTGAAGTATTTAATATAAAGTAGTGTGTGAGTCCAGTGTGGATTTATGGCATGTCAACAGGTTTCGTACAATATCTTTACAAATAACTTTCAATTTAACTCAAATGTGTATATAATATTTTAGAAGAATCTTTCTCTTAAAATGCCTTGTGGTGTTTGATTGTAGGCGGCCATGTTGATTTTAGGCCTGAAAACAGCAAACATGTCAACTATGTTACAAAAAGTCCGACAGTTATATTTTGACCCACACAGACAGACAGCAAACAGTGAAGATATATTTGCTGAATTTGACAGAAATTGCATTGGTTTATAATAGCAGACTTTACCTATAATATGGGGGATATAGATATATTAGAGTGATCACAATTGAAAGAAGAGAAGTCGATAAATCCTGAATTTTAGTCATTAGTAGGAGCCAAACAGATACTACTAAATTCCTCATAGTGCAGCTCAGTAGTACTGTGTTTGTTCGATCTTGTTTGAGTTTGAATATCCAAGAAAAAGTGCATTCTCTGTCTTTTCCTAAACATTTTCCCCTGATCTCATTGTAAGACATTACAATGTGAAGGAAAGATATGAAGGAAAATTCACTGAGAACTTAGGAAAAGTTCAACAACTGTACAACTCAGTTGTCCCCGTGAATGTTGGTGCTGCGAGAAACTGTAGTTCAACTTTATCTTCTTCCTTTTGTGAAGGATACGCCACTGTATCCTGCTAAAGGAGACTCACAAGGAAGCATCTTTACTTAGCATGTAGAGAATTCGACCAGCTCATATCGTGGCCACCGGTTTGATATTTCTGGGTCATTTTATTCAGTTTGGCACCTTCCTGAGCAAGAAACACTACTCTTTGCAACCCTTCCCATATGGTAAATGGCTGCATCTTCTTAACCCCACACCCCGGACTTGTTTCTGTTAAACATCTTAAGCCAAACCCGGGGTAAACCCTGATGACATACTTGTGGCACAATCGGGGTAGTTTCCTCGGGCTTTTAGAGAATTCCCTTCCGAGCCACGAATGATAATATACAATCGTTTCCACAGGCTGAGTAGGACTCCTTGTGGGAAGTAATCATGTGTAAAATCAGTGGAGTGCCACAATTTAGTGCAAAATACAGATTATTACTACCTACTGAGCATCAAATGAATTGTTTCCCCCCTCCATCCAACAGCCCAAAACACCAAGAATTTCTGTTTACAGTCACACATGAAGAAGAAAAGAATCAAATCCTTGCAGCTGTGAAGATGCAGGCATCAAAAGGTTTTTGCTGAAAAATACATTGGATTGTGAAATAGTTGGCCCTCTAGTAATGAGCATTAATCACACTAATAATGCTGAAATAAATATTATTTGCTCAAGAGAGTGACATTCACCGAATCCTACAGGAAAGCATGCTGCTGACAGGTCTTCAGGAGAAAAAATAATGAACTTAATGGACAGTTGTGATGTCCTTGCTCTTGCTCATATTAGAGCTTCGGCATGAAAATTCAGGCCCACAGGCAGGTGTGGTGACATCATCCTGGCACTGAGCTCCCACTAGCCTGTGTGGCTCACTTGGCTCCATCTGAAGCCCTTACTGGTCTACTCCTTGTTTTTATCAAGCCGGTGCAGAATTAATGCAAAGTGACTCGGGCGGGGGCAGCTAGCAGCTTCACGGCCACACATTTGGATACATATGTAATACACAGATTTGCAAAATTGTACATGCGATCGACCTCATAATTCACAAAATGACATTGTAACATAATCAATCCGGGGTCGTCCGGCAGCCAGAGACATGGCGAGGAACCTGCTTCTATTCTTAGGATGATTTTTTTCTTTTTAAAGCTTGACTCCTTTGTGATCCGGGGGTGACATGCTTTACCGGGTAGCCAGCTGTTCAGCAGAGATTTCCAAGTGTGCCTTTTCTCAGTCTCTTTCTTAGACGTAGAGACCGGACACAAAGCGTGGAAGGAAGACTATATCTGTACCAGAAAGTGTGAACGCTCCAGGGAGAGAAGGGTGGTGAAGTCTCAGTCTGAATATAAATTGGGTTTAATTCTGAAGGTGTCATGCTACGAGGGGAAAGGCTTAAAGTTGCCCTGATTCACTTTGTAGAAAGTGCATGGATGCAGGCACAACCTGCTGCTTTTTTGTGCATTTTGAGTCCCTTCCAGGAGCAGAGCAAATAATTTTCTCATGGCGGGGGGTAAAGACTTCTATAATCTCACCATCATGTTCAGAGAGTTGGCCGATGGCACCATAGTGTGTCGACATTTTGGAATCTCCTGTCTGAGTGGTTTTTCATCATTCGGCCCGCCTACTGCCGTCAGGGAAGGTAAAACAGCTCGGGCAAAGGCAAACAACATAAATAGCTTGGCACCAAACACAACTCTGGATAATTGAAAGTGTTGACAAAGTTTCAATAACTTTTGCATTTGACTGCGTGGATTGTTTACTCAGGCGGCTATTTTTTATATCAAAGTATGTATCATCCTGGACGATAATAATTGCACTATTTTAATGAATTATAAAATGAATTAATCAAACTTTATTTGTAGAGCACTTCTCATACAAATGCCTCACATAACCGAAGGAATAAAAAGTCGATAAAAAGGCAATAAAAACAACAACCCCCATCCTATCCCCCTTTACCTCATAAATGCTTTAAATGGTGGACTCAAAAAAACAGGCACTAAGGAATTGAGAAAACGTTGTCATAAATCAATGTAATGAGGAAACACCAGAGGCTGTCAAAATTGATAAAAGCAAAAAAAAAAACAATAATAGTAAGTGAGGTCATAAATGAAAGATTAAAAAAATAAATCAAAATTCATGAATGCACAATAAGACAATAATTAAAAACGAAGCAATAAAAATAGAATAGACAAAAAATTTGAAATAAATGGAGAAATTAATACGTGAATTAAGTTTTTAAAATAGCAACGGTAATAAAAACTAGACAATTCCCGCTCGCGGAAATCGTGGGAGGGGCTCGGGATGTGTGCATGTCCGGAGCTGGGCAGGAGAGGGGTATTTTTTGGTCCGTCACAGGCTTTTATTTTGAAATTGTGCTGTGCTTTTATTTTGAAAGGCAGAGACAGGAAGATCTCACCTGGTCAAAATTTGGATTGAAGTTACTCTAAAGGCTGTGTGAAGCTGAGATGTTTAACTGGCATTTCCAGTCAGTCGCAGGCTTTTATTTAGAAATTGTGATGTGCTTTTATTTTGACAGGCAGAGACAGGAAGATCTGACCCGGTCAACATTTGTATTGGAGTTACTCTAAAGGCTGTGTGAAGCTGAGAGGTTTAACTGGCATTTCCAGTCTGTTGCAGGCTTTTATTTTGAAATTGTGCTGTGCTTTTATTTTGAAAGGCAGAGACAGGAAGATCTCACCTGGTCAAAATTTGGATTGGAGTTACTGTAAAGCAGGGGTGTCAAACTCAGTTCCTGGAGGTCCACTATCCTCTGTGTTCTTGATGTTTCCTTCTTACATCATAAAGCTCAGCAGAAACCTGATAACGAGCCTGATCATTTGTATCAGGTGTGTTGGAACTGAGTTTGACACCCCTGCTTTAAAGGCTGTATGAAGCTGAGAGGTTTAAGTGGCGTTTCCTGTACCTTGCAGGCTTTTATTTTGACATTGTGCTGTGCTTTTATTTTGAAAGGCAGAGACAGGAAGATCTCACCTGGTCAAAATTTGGATTGGAGTTACTCTAAAGGCCGTGTGAAGCTGGGAGGTTGAACTGATTTTCAGGCTGAAATGCAGCTCCTGTGGAGGTATTGGGTGTGAAGGTGGGTGTGGCACTCCAATGAGTCTGTGTGTGTGCGTGCGACCATGCCTGCGCGTGTGTAAGGCATTTCCAGTCTGTTGCAGGCTTTAATTTTGAAATTGTGCTGTGCTTTTATTTTGAAAGGCAGAGACAGGAAGATCTCACCTGGTCAAAATTTGGATTGGAGTTATTGTAAAGGCTGTGTGAAGCTGAGAGGTTTAACTGGTGTTTTCAGGACCATCGCAGGCTTTTATTTTGAAATTGTGCTGTGCTTTTATTTTGAAAGGGAAAGACAGGAAGATGTCATCTGGTCAAAATTTGGATTGGAGTCACTCTAAAGGCTGTGTGAAGCTGAGAGGTTTGACTGGCGTTTCCAGTCTGTGGCAGGCTTTTATTTTGAAATTGTGCTGTGCTTTTATTTTGAAAGGCAGAGACAGGAAGATCTCACCTGGTCAACATTTGGATTGGAGTTACTGTAAAGCAGGGGTGTCAAACTCACTTCCTGGAGGACCACTATCCTCTGTGTTCTAGATGTTTCCTTCTTACAACACACCTGATTCAAATGATTAGCTATCATTAAGCTCAGCAGAAGCCTGATAACGAGACTGATCATTTGAATCAGGTGTGTTGGAACTGAGTTTGACACCCCTGCTCTAAAGGCTGTATGAAGCTGAGAGGTTTAAGTGGCGTTTCCAGTCTGTCGCAGGCTTTTATTTTGAAATTTTGATGTGCTTTTATTTTGAAAGGCAGAGACAGGAAGATCTCACCTGGTCAAAATTTGGATTGGAGTTACTGTAAAGCAGGGGTGTCAAACTCAGTTCATGGAGGACCACTATCCTCTATGTTTTAGATGTTTCCCTCTTACAACATCCACCTGATTCAAATGAAACACTCATCTCAGGCTCAGCAGAAGCCTGATAACGGAGCCTGGATCCATTTGAATCAGGTGTGTTGGAAGTGAGTTTGACACCCCTGCTGTGAAAGGCTGTGTGGAAGCTGAGAGGTAGAACTGATTTTCAGGCTTGAAATGCAGCTCCTGTGGAAGGTATTGGGTGTGAAGGTGGGTGTGGCACACCAATGAGTCTGTGTGTGTGCGTGCGACCATGCCTGCGCGTGTGTAAGGGCGGTTGCTATGGGCCCCATAGCAACGGTGCCTGCCACAGACAGCAGAAAAAGTGCTTCTCAGCAGCAGCGCGCAACGTCTCGTTCTGGCGCTAATTGTGGGCTAACCGTGATGCTAGCTGAAAACTAAATGACCGTGAGCGAGAGGAAGGCTGTGGCTAATCCATAAATGTAATTATTTTCCAAATATTGTGAGAAATGACCGAGTTACAGCGATTTAAAAACACTGTCCCTCCATGAGGCAGATGATTCAGTTTACATTGGTTCTTATGGAGAGAACGGTGCGACTTTGGTCTAAACTGCTGCCTGCCATTTCACTTCAGAAAGAGCTAGGTCTTCAAACTTGGATTCATTTGAATCCCAGGAAATTGTTTACAATCTGACCAAATTTCATTCCCCTAACATTTATCGTTTGGTCGTGAGGGCGATGCGATCGTGAAATTTTCAGGGCGGATTTTTCACCTCTCCTCCACTCTAACAACTGACATGCCGCACTCTAAACAGAGCAGATTTTGAAAATTTTCACGGTTTTTTGAGGACGTCACCTGGATCCAAAAACCTGTAAAATATCAGCCTGACAGAAAATACATTCCGTGCGGAGACGAACGAAAAATTACTTGCGTTTTGATGGTTAAATGAAAGTTTCTAGGTGAACGTATGGCGAAGCAGTTGGGCTTTGGAAAAAAAGGGGATTTTTTGAGCCGATTTTTTTCGGTCCCCCATTCATTTCCTATGGGACTTTTTTGGCAGTTTTTTGCGAATAATCCTGGCCGAAAAAATAACGAATGGTCCTTAGAAAAGTCATAGCCCGGGATTCCGATGAAGGCGCACGTTTTTGATATATATTTGTTTTGACTTTTCTCAAAGCCCTAGGACGAGTTAGCGACCGAAAACGGCGCGGAAAACGTGAAAGAAAATATAATAAACGCAGCAGGAGAACAATAGTGGCTCGGGGCTCGCCACGAGCCACCCCGCCCCAATAAGCTTGCAGGAGAGGAGAAAGTTGGCTCGTTGCCGAGCCCGAGCCCATAACTAGACAATTGCCCGCTGGGTTCGGAAATCGTGGGAGGGGGCTCGGGATGGGTGGCATGTCCAGGAGAGGGTTATTTTTTGGTCCGTCACAGGCTTTTATTTTGAAATTGTGCTGTGCTTTTATTTTGAAAGGCAGAGACAGGAAGATCTCACCTGGTCAAAATTTGGATTGAAGTTACTGTAAAGGATGTGTGAAGCTGAGATTTTTAACTGGCATTTCCAGCCTGTCGCAGGCTTTTATTTTGAAATTGTGCTGTGCTTTTATTTTGAAAGGCAGAGACAGGGAGATCTCACCTGGTCAAAATTTGGATTGGAGTTATTGTAAAGGCTGTGTGAAGCTGAGAGGTTTAACTGGTGTTTTCAGGCCCATCACAGGCTTTTATTTTGAAATTGTGCTGTGCTTTTATTTTGAAAGGGAAGACATGAAGATCTCACCTGGTCAAACATTTGGATTGGAGTTACTCTAAAGCAGGGGTGTCAAACTCAGTTCCTCGAGGTCCACTATCCTCTATGTTTTAGATGTTTCCCTTTCCAACACACCTGATTCAAATAATCAGCTCATCATTAAGCTCAGCAGAAGCCTGATAACGAGCCTGATCATTTGAATCAGGTGTGTTGGAACTGAGTTTGACACCCCTGCTCTAAAGGCTGTGTGAAGCTGAGAGGTTTGAACTGATTTTCAGGCTGAAATGCAGCTCCTGTGGAGGTATTGGGTGTGAAGGTGGGTGTGGCACTCCAAATGAGTCTGGTGTGTGTGCGTGGGACCATGCCTGCGCGTGTGTAAGGGCGGTTGCTATGGGCCCCATAGCAACGGTGCCTGCCACAGACAGCAGAAAAGTGCTTCTCAGCAGCAGCGGCGCAACGTCTCGTTCTGGCGCTAATTGTGGGCTAACCGTGATGCTAGCTGAAAACCAAAATGACCGTGAGCGAGAGAAGGCTGTGGCTAACCATAAATGTAATTATTTTCCAAATATTTGAGAAATGACCGAGTTACAGCGATTTAAAAAACACTGTCCCTCCATGAGGCAGATGATTCAGTTTACATTGGTTCCTATGGAGAGAACGGTGCGACTTTGGTCTAAACTGCTGCCTGCCATTTCACTTCAGAAAGAGCTAGGTCTTCAAACTTGGATTCATTGAATCCAGGAAAATTGTCTACAATCTGACCAAATTCATTCCCTACATTTATCGTTTGGTCGTGAGGGCGATGCGATCGTGAAATTTTCAGGCGATTTTTCTCCTCTCCTCACTCTACCAACTGACATCCGCACTCTAACCAGAGCAGATTTTGAGAATTTCACTTTTTTTGAGGACTCACTGATCAAAAACTGTAATCTCAGCCTGACATAAAATACATTCTGCGAGACAAGAAAAATCATGCGTTTTGATGTTTAAATGAAGTTTCTAGGTGAACGTATGGCGAAGCAGTGGCGTTGGAAAACAGTGGATTTTTTCACCGATTTTTTCACTCCCATTCATTTCCTATGGGACTTTTTCGCAGTTTTTTGCGAATAATTCTGCGAAAAAATGACGAATGTCTTAGAAAAGTATAGCCCGGATTCCCGATGAAGCCGCCGTTTTGATATATAATTTGTTTTGGTTTTCTCAAAGCCCTAGGACTAGTTAGCGACCGAAAAACGGCGGAAAACGTGAATAATAAAAGAATAAACGCAGCAGGAGAACAATAGTGGCTCGTGGCTTCGCCACGAGCCACTCTCCTCCATTGCTTTGCAATGGAGAGGAGAGTGGCTCGTGTCGAGCCGAGCCCCTAACTAGACAATTCCTGCTGTGCGGAAATCGTGGGGGGGGCTCGGGATGTGTGCATGTCCGGAGAGAGCAGTATTTCCGTGGTTTCCCGGTCCATCCGGCAGGCTTTAATTTTAAAATTGTGCTGTGCTTTTATTTTCAAAGGCAGAGACATGAAGACTCACCTGGTCAAAATTTGGATTGGAGATACTCTAATAGGCTGTTGGTGAAGCTGAGAGGTTGAACTGGGCAAATTGTGCTGTGCTTTTTAATTTGAAAGGCAGATACAGGAAGATCTCACCTGGTCAAAATTTGGATTGGAGTTACTGTAAAGCTGGGGTGTCAAACTCATGTTCCTGGAGGACCACTATCCTCTGTGTTCCAGATGTTTCCTTCTTACAACACACCTGATTCAAATGATTAGCTATCATTAAGCTCAGCAGAAGCCTGATAACGAGCCTGATCATTTGTATCAGGTGTGTTGGAACTGAGTTTTGACACCCCTGTTCTAAAGGCTGTGTGAAGCTGAGATGTGAATCTGGCATTTCCAGTCTGTCGCAGGCTTTTATTTAAGAAATTGTGCTGTGCTTGTATTTTGAAAGGCAGAGACAGGAAGATCTCACCTGGGTCAAAATTTGGATTGGAGTTATTGTAAAGGCTGTGTGAAGCTGAGAGGTTTAACTGGTGTTTTCAGGCCCATCGCTGGCTTTTATTTTGAAATTGTGCTGTGCTTTTATTTTGAAAGGCAAAGACAGGAAGATCTCACCTGGTCAACATTTGGATTGGAGTTACTCTAAAGCATGGGTGTCAAACTTTGTTCCTGGAGGTCCACTATCCT
Source organism: Acanthochromis polyacanthus (assembly GCF_021347895.1). NCBI lineage: Eukaryota > Metazoa > Chordata > Actinopteri > Pomacentridae > Acanthochromis > Acanthochromis polyacanthus. The sequence goes on along the minus strand of NC_067131.1, from coordinate 9,614,899 downwards.
CTATGTTTTAGATGTTTCCCTCTTCCAACACACCTGATTCAAATAATCAGCTCATCATCAAGCACAGCAGAAGCCGATAACGAGCCTGATCATTTGAATCAACAATTTGGATTGGAGTTATGTAAAGGCTGTGTGAAGCTGAGAGGTTTAACTGGCAAATTCTTGTGCTTTTATTTGAAAGGTAGAGGACAGGAAAGATCCTCACCTGGTCAAACTTTGGATGAAGTTACTGAAAGGCTGATGTGAAGCTGAGATGTTAACTGGTGTTTTCAGGCCCATCGCAGGCTTTATTTTGAAATGTGCTGTGCATTTATTTTGAAAAGCAGAACAGAAGATCTCACCTGGTCAAAAATTGGTTAACTACTGTAAGCTGGAAGCTGAGAGGTCACTGACAAATTTGGTTTTTGGAAAGACAGAGACAGGTAAATACCCTGGTAAAATTGGTTGAAGTTACTAAGGCTGTGTGAAGCTGAGAGGTTAACTGTTTCCAGTCGTCTGGCTTTTATTTTGACAGGCAGAACAGATAGTCTCACCTGGTCAAAATTTGGATGGAGCTTAAAAGGCTGTGAGTGAAGGTTTAACTGGCGTTCCGTCGTCGGCTTTTTTTAGGCTTTATTTTGAAAGCAGAGACGGGGAAGATGTCACCTGGTCAACAATTTGAATGGAAGTTACTGGTAAACCGGGGTGTCAAACTCAGTTCCTGGAGGCCATTATCCTCTATGTTTAGATGTTTCCCTCTTCCAACACACCTGATTCAAATGATCAGCTTAATTAATAATGTAATTAGAGTAACAGGGTTGCATTTCCTTCAGACAACTCATAAGCGACAACCAATTAGCATAATTTACTTGTCTTAAATGTATTACTATATTGTCTGGAATATAAATTACTATTTTTTCTTTTATTACTACCAGGTATCAAACCACTGCCAGGTGAAATGTATGCACAGAGTGGGGGAAAATAATTTCTTCTGGCCATTGAGGGATGATCTTCATTGGTATCCCTTTGAGGATGTGCTGTCCCTCATTCCTCCTCCAGAGAATGTTACCTCACGTTATATGGCCATTGCAAGAGAGGTGTGGGATGCTCTGGCCAGCCACGAAATTTAAACCTGGACATCAGCTTTCTATGACATTGATCAGTTCATGACTACTTTTGACATCCTCATTCATTTTTATAGTTGTCTGCCTACAGTACTACTGTTTTTCATGTTTGACTATTGAATATTTGATCAGATCCAGTTGCGGTCTGAGTGACATGTTGATGTATCATTCCTACTCACTGATCCTTTATTGAAAATATGTTCATATCATACATTCCAGCTTGTTATAGTTACACCTATATGAAAGAGAAAGCAGCAAAACCTAATATTTGAAATATGTAGGAAATTGAATGATAGGCATTGCAGGTTAATACACAGCATAAGATGTTATGAAACAACATTCCTGTGGTTCTGAGTATTTGTTTGTCACCTTAATGTTATGATCTATAATAAGAAATAATGGATCTATTCAACCCTGTTACTCTAATTTCAACCGTTACCAAATAATTTTTATCAAAATAATCTTAAATGATTTTCCCAAACTCATGAGGGTTTGACCTATTGTCCTTTTAGTGGTTTGAATGATTTAATTTGTAATAGATTTGAGCAAATATTTGCAATTTAATTAAAAAAAACATGCAAATATTGAAAGGTTGGGCATGCCAGAGTTCAAACGTTGTTTAAATTAATAGAGGTTAAGTCTTAACTGAAATTAAATGATTATCCAATGTGCATGTGGCCTTCTTTACTTAATGGTAAAGGATTTATTAAACATTTTTGAAAAAAATATATACTTTTTCAGGTTCCAGAGTATTCATAACAGGGTTGCACTATGCATGGCGCACATCAAATAAAACATTTCATGAAAAGTGTAACTTTAATGCCTGAGCTGGCCGAATCACATTATTTGATGGCTTACTACCTGGTTTTCCTAAATACATGACAGAAAAATATGAAATAAAGGGTAGATTTTTCAAAGGTTAGGATGCCTAAATTGTCCTCCAATTCTGCAATGACCCATATACATAGAGAGAAGGACCAATATAACAATGCAATACAAAATACTGTACATGTAGTACTATTATAGCAACCAAAGAAGACACTTCAGACTTGAAATATTTTCATATATGTATACATTTTTTATTTTAACATTTATTTATAACATTCATTTGAAGTCCCATTTTCTCCAGCCTTCTGGTGGTCTTCTGTGTTGTCTGTGGGTGTTAAAAGATCAAAATTAACTGGGAAAATTGAAATGTGAAACAAGTGCAAATCTGTACTGCGGTTTTTACCTGAGGCATGTCCCGTCGTAGCGGTGGAAGCAGATGTGGAGCTACAGCCGTTACCGGACCTATACAGGCCGTCGGCCGACACTGCACACTACACACCCCGCTTCCTCGACTACAGGAAGCCAAGTCCAAATTCTAAAAGGTGAAGAATCAAGAGTGGCAAATTAATATCAATTAGTTTGATATTTTTCTTTAATTAAGTAAATTGATGTGCACGATTAGAAAAAATATCTATTGAACACTTGTTCCTACCCGAGACATGCCTATGGGGAGGCTGTTGAGGACTTCCAAAAGGACTGGGCGTCCGAGAGGAGGGGACTTCTGGGAGGACGTCCGATCTCGCCACTGCACCTTCTGGACCCCCTCAGACCTGGAACTCAAAGAACAGAACAAAACATACCAAGAACAAACAACAGTAGCACAATGTGCCACAACACTGAGTCACATGAAAAATGTGTGACACAACTGTAAAATGGGACTGAACAGAATAGATTTCCAGCCAAGACATTGAACCAAGAAAAATTTATGTTGAAAATGTAAGGAGATGGGATGAAAGTACGGCCATCATCAAATCAGTGTTGGCTGGTGAGGCTTTAGCCAGTCAAAATGCAATAGACCGGGCTGTGATAGCTATAATATGTTTGGAGAACACCTGACTGAACACATTTCTCAGGTTGGGAAATGTAAATGTGATCAATCACAGTGTTCTTGTCTGTGGTAGACTCTGTGATCAATTGGTTGTAGCCCCTGGACAGAAGTGCATCTCTTATGCTTTTTTTGCCTCTGGAAAGGAGGTCTTCATTGAAGTCACCACAAACAACAATGGGCTGGTGATCCATCAGTTCCAATGTGTCCAAGAGAGCGTTCAGGTTTGGCAGAAACTTTTGCAAACCAAAATCTGGGGGTCTATACACAGTTGCTATTAGCACTTTGACTGGGACCTCAACCTTCATGACCAGACATTCCAGATCTGTGACACGTACCATGCAGCTCGGCGCCTCCGCCATCAGAGCGGTCCTGCAGTACATGGCAACTCCACCCCCGGCCTTTGACGCCATGTCCCTGCACGTGGTGTAAGACGCCTGTCTGCTGCGGTGAAACACAGTGTATCCTTCCAGATCAAAGCATGAGGATACAGAGGACCCTGACAGATGTGTCTCGGTGAGACAAAGCACATCTGCCAACCTGAGTTCATGATGCAACTTCAGGTCCACCATGTGAGATGGAAGCCCTTGGGTGTTATGATGTACGATTGTCACCTCTGCATCTGGTCGCTCCGTCCAGTCCAAGCGGTGCAACAGCGGAGTAACACTCTGGAAACTCGCGCTGCGCATGTCTTCCAAAGCTGTCGTAATGGCAGGGTCAGCATAGATCTTTGTCTCATCAAAGTCGGTGATGGTGAGACCTTGAAGAGAAGTGGTGCGACTAAGCGCCACATATGCCATGCCCGGCTGAAACATGCGTTTCAGGCTCACGACAGCCGACGTCACCGTCATTCCCTGAACTTTGTGGGCTGTACACGCAAAGGCCAGCTTGACGGGGAACTGACGTCTCACGACTCCGCCCTTGCGACCGATGCTCTCCTCGGATCTCTCGACGTAGACCAAGTCGTCCGAGGGGCCCAGAAGCTTCTTGCGGAGAGTCTGTCCTGCTGTGGAATTGTCCAGCTTAAGTCCAAGGAACCTCACGACTTTGGGGTCACGTCTGTCAGGCAGAATGGTGGAGATGGTCCCAAAGGTTCCATTGACAAGGCCATCCTCCACGTTGAGATTCCTGATCAGCATAACTCTTGCTCCTTCAGCGGCCATTATGCTGTCAGGCAAATCTCTCTTGGTGCCTTTGATGTTGGGCACAGGCACCTTCCTGCCGGTAGCGACATCCTTCCTGTAGTCCTCTGCCGCTATTTTGACGTCCCCTTTAAGCAGGGAGGCCACGGTGGCTGCGTTGTGACCATCTACCTGCTTGTTGGTGGCAAAGACGTGTAGCGTTCCTGGCGGGCAATCTTTGCCGTCAGAGACGGCTCTCATGAGCAAGCCTCTGTCCGCAGCGCACAGAGGATCTTGCTTGCGCTTGACACGCAGTCGATTGAGGAGTTCGGCGAACGCTCGGTCATCCTTCTGGCGCATGATCTCCGTGAGGTTGACCATGGTGAAGCGCTCTCTCCAGAGATCGAACTCTGTCTCCTCGTAGACACAGAGCGGCTTGGCTCTGCCCAGCGGCGGCAGCTGGTAAAAGTCACCGACTGCAAGAACGGAAATGCCGCCAAAAGGTTTTCGGTTTCCTTTGAGCTGCTGGAATCGCCAGTTGACGTAGGCAAACAGCTTCTTGGAAACCATGGAAATCTCATCGATGATGAGAATTTCCACCGAAGACAAAGTTGCTCGAAGTTCATCAAGTGCATTGCCCAGGCCCTGGTACGGCGGTTCCAGGGACCTGGGAAGCTTAAGGACAGAGTGCAACGTTTTGCCCGCGATGTTAAAGGCTGCTGTGCCCGTGAAGGCAGTCAGAAGGACAGTGGGCTGGGACATGTCAGCTGCGTCCCGGAATCTCGGGAGCTGCCGCAGAATCCTCGTTGCTTCCTCATGAATGCACTTGATGACGTGGGACTTACCGCAACCAGCTCCACCAGAGACAAAGTAGTGGAACGGTTCTGGATCTTGGCCCCACACACGCCGAAGGCACCACTGGCGCACAGCGTAGAAGACGCACGCCTGGGTCTCGTTCAGACTCTGAAACATCTTGCGGACAAAGTCTGGACTTAACCGAGGCGCCTCGATTCGGGGGACGGGTTCACCGACATTCAGGTCTTCAAAGTCGGGCACGGCGTCTTCGTCCTGCTCCTCTGGGATCTTTTCACGGAGCTCAAGACACTCCTGCCGTTCCGCCTCAACCTCGGGTGCGAACGTGTTCCAAGCGTTGAGGACCGGACCGAACTGGACGTTCTGGAGTGCCTTTTCCATGCCTGCGCCTCGTCCCTCGAATCGCTTCCTGTTGTGGTCCACGATGTCCTTGACGTCGCGTCGCGATTTGTAGAACTCTTCGTACGAGGTGCGACCCCCGTCGTTGAGTTCATCATCAGATCGGTGGGGGAGGTACAGCTTTAGCAGTCGTCTGAAATGTTTCTCTGGCGCCTTGGTCTCAGAGAAGCGCGCATATCGAACGACTGCTGGTTTTCCGGCTGTCCTCTTGGCAATATGTCCTTTGTCACACAAAAGGGCAATGGCACTGGGGCCCTGTGCTTGTTCGCCGTAGACTACCCGGTAGTCTGATGCAAACTCAGCCAGGCACATCCCCTGAAACTCGGGAGTCTTTGGTCTGAACAGGTACTTGTCAGGTACCCCCAACATCCAGACCTCTTCAGAGTCAGGTGCCATGTCCTTCAGGCGACTCATAGGAAGACTCATCTTCATGGCTTCCTCGTCTGTGGAGAGGAAAATCACAGACCGCGAGCACTTTTTCAGGGGCAAGCTGCACGTGCGAGCCACTGCCTCCTGGGCGCTGACCTCTCGGTGCTTCGCATAGGCCTGCATGATCTTTCTCATTTCCTCACTTTGGTTGAAAGCAGACTCTCTGCTGGTCTTCACGACCGAGTTCAGGATCTCGGTCATCTCATGCTCCGGCTTGGTGATGTATGACATCATGTACATGGCACAGCAGTACTCGTCCAGGACGTACTGGATGTCCATGTTTGCGTTCCAAGCGCGGAGAAGGTCTGGGTTATAGGCGTTAACCCAACATTCGTTCGGCTGCCGCTTCAGCATGACCACGCTCCCGCTTGTCAGATTTTCGGCGCACTTCAGATAGGCGTCGTGTTCCAAGTCGCATCGACGGAGGAGATCTGACAAGCTCTCAAAGGAGGCCTTCGGATCCATGAGGAGCTCTCTCAGGTGCCGAAGCTTTTCCTTTGCTTCCCTTTGCTGCCGACGGATCTGCTCCCTCCGTCCCTTCATCACCTCTTCCTGTTCTTGACCATCTTCCATTTCCACATCGGCAGCAAAGGGCTCCGTGATCCAGGTGATATCAAACGGCAGCTTGGGGAAGCCATAACGACACACCACGTTTCCCTTTCGGCAAGAGCCGGTGTGGCTCCTGCTGTGTACCTGAACCTCCGAGACGATTTTGTGGAGCTCCGGGTCCTTCTCGGGGTCAGGCATCTGGCAGGAAATGTGGCGGTCAATGAACCTGCATACGGTGTGGTCCAAGTCCTCGCCGTACACAGGGGCGTCTTTGACCCACACTAGCATGTGAATGTGTGGGCTTCCGCGGGCCTGAAATTCAACGCGGTAAAAATAATCCTCCACCTCGCCGATCGGCTGCGCTGGTGAGAGGATCAACTTTGCCATAAGGGCATCCACGCGTTTTTCAAACATGCGCATTACGGTGACAGGGTTACTGCGCAAAATGTCACACTTGGCTTTCCAGTCCAGTTCGGAAAAGTCACCAAGTGTTTGTCCTTGCTGAGATTTGATGACCCCAATTATTTCAGGCCATCTCATCTCAGCTGCCGAAAAAGTCAAAAAGAACGTCGGTTTGCCGAGTTGCCTGAGCATAGCATGCAAATCTCTCAGGCTTTTATTCCAATATGCGGGCGTGCCTCTCAGAGGCTGCATAAATCGCATGGCCTCTTTGGCCTGAATTAATCTCTCCACCTCCTCTTTGTCCTGGAGCATGGAGTTTTTGATGGCACGCCCGTCTTTTGTGCGCATCTTTCCTTTGCGCATTTGTATCGACATACTTCCTCTTGCGAGGTTCGTCTCCGTTACAAACTGCGCAAAGAAAAGGTAAGTTTGGTCCTCGGCAAACCGCGTGTCTGCCCCGAAAAGCCTGGCGTTAAAGTATCTGCTGGGTGAAAGCTTGATGGGACGGTCTTCATCCAGCGTGTTCTCTCCCGTGGGAAACTGCACAGGGAACGCCATGGCTTCCAGTTTGGGGATTGCAAAAAATCCCACAGGTTTGTTGCCTTGGGCGGGGGCAACACTGAAAATGCCATCTCCATAGGAAAGGATTTCCTGCGCAATGTCTGGTGGCTGCATGCAGGTGTCCAGAGCAAGTCCAGGTCTTAGCTCCTCCTGCTGTTCGGTGGGTGCATCTGCAGCTAAATTGTTCTGGTAGCTGTCAGATACTTGTAGCAGCTCTTGGTCCAAGATGTCTTCTCCCCACTGGGCAGCATCCATGCCGTCGTGCTGAGAGTCTATGTCGTCAGCAGACTCCTCCAAGAGGGTTTCTCTCGTGACATCATTGGACAGGTTTTCCAGCTCAGTGCTTGGTGATGGCATGTCAGTATTACGTCTTTGGTCGTCTTCTGGCCAATCGGGTTGCCGACTCGTTCCTGCGGCTGACACAAAATCGGCCAAGTCTGGCTCAGTGTAGCTTTCAGCCGCCTCCAGCAGCTCCTCGTCGAGCATGCCGTCTTCTCCCCACTGCACATCATCCGTGCATTCGTTGTCCGAGTCGTGGAGGAGGTTATGGAACGTGGCCTCTTGGTCAATGGTCACATCAGAATACTCAGAGTGCTGCTCTCTGAGTTTTTCCAGGGCTACCAGCACATTCTTCATGTTGACAGTGTAAAAGTGCTGGTAACCTTTGAATCGAATGTGACGCTTTAATTTCACCTGCAGTAGCTGTGCTTCTGGGAGGGGACGTGGAAGACTGTTGACAACGCTTTCCACTTCCGATGGAACGCACACAACAGCTCCATGGACTGCTCGCTGCTGTCCTTTCGGTAAGGCGATGATCTTCGCAAACGGGAGGATTTTTGCGATGAGCTGTCTCTCCAGCACATTGAGTTCGGCCAACTCCGGGGGAATGGCTGCCAACTCTAAATTGTTCGCTACTGCATGTGTTGGCATCCTCCCACGGCTGAGGTGGCTGTCACAGTTGTGGCAGATCCACTCCTGCAGTCTCTCTGGTGGCATTGAGCAAGGGGAGGAGCACTCAGCGTCACAGACATGCACATATGTTCCAGTCAAGCAAGCCTGTGCCACGTCGATGTTGGTGGAGTATTTAACTCTCTTGCATGACTTGACTTGATTTGGAAACATAGTCCTGTGGCAGACGGTGCAGATGTATGTTGGTCCGTGGCTGATGGTCTCACGGAATGCTGTTATTGCCGCTGCCATCACTGAAGTTAGCACTGGCTGGCGAGAGGTTCCGAGCTGTCGGTATTTCCGCCTGATGCTCAGTGCTCTCCACAACTTCTGACGCATGTCAGGATTGGCAGCCAACCTGCGTCTTCTGAGCAGACTACAGCGTTGAATATGCTGTAGCCTGAACTCTGGATCCTTCCTGTACCTGTGGACAACATACGTTTTCTGCCTGTTCCGAAAGGCTGGATCCATGCTGTACCTCTTGACAACATATTTTTTTTGCCTGTTTCGAAAGGCTGGATCCGTGCTGTACCTCTTGACAAGATATTCTTTCTGCCTGTTCGGAATGGCTGGATCCATGCTGTACCTCTTGACGACATAATTTATTTTCCTGCTCCGAAAAGCAGAATCTGTCATGTATTTGTTTTTAACTCTGTCTCGCATTTTGACATTGAACTTGGCATAGTATTTTTTAGAGGACAAGAGCCGTTGTTCATGGTTCTTTTGCACACACTTACTCTGTGCCTGAATTTTTTTTCTGCGGAATTCGGCACAGCTGGAATACCGGATTCTCTCACAAGTTTTTTTCCCAATTTTTTCTTGCACTTGTTCCTTTTTGTCACATGCTCTCCTCTTGGCTTTTCGCCTCCGATCTTTGTCCAATTTAGAGAGCTTTATTGCTTGTGGGACAGCTGAGGAACCTTTAACGTCCTCCTCAATTTTGACAGCCGTCCCACTGTCTGCCTGCAATGCGAGGAGAGCAGGTTCAGACACTTCATGTTGAACCTCAGTTTCCGGGGATTGTTGAGGATGTGGGGCACTGGGGCTGTCAGTCTGAAAAGATACAGGGACAAACTCGTAACTTGCAGAGTCTCCACGGTCTCTAAAGAGTGTGTGGAGGTGGTTAGCCAGGTCACTGAGTTCCGCGAAAGTCATGACGATCGCCTTCCCGGAATGAGAAGGTAATCCTCTTGAGTCTCTGGAGTGGGAATCAAACACTCCATACCTCCCAGACTGATCACGGAAAACAGCAATAACCTCGGGTGCAATGATGATTAAAGCCTGACTAACCTCTGCTGAAAGACACTGCAGCTGGCTGGCAAGCGGAAGCCACCACTGCTGTCTTCCGGGGCTCGATGCTTTAGTTTTGAAAAAGCCACACCTGATCTCACACATGTTGACATTATACAAATGTCTGTCTGTGAGGACTTGTTTTGGCATCTCCTCGACTGCCAGGTGATTGCTCCGGAAGGTCTTGTCGCGAATCAACTGCTGTTTGACTCCGACATACAGCGCGTCTCCCTGAGCCAGGACTCTATCGAGTGTAGTCCTGGTGAACTGACAGCCCTCAGTGTGGTATGCCAGAAATGTCAATGCAATACAGGTACACTGATGGTTGCGGGAAAATACTTTGTACCTCCTATCATTCTGAGAATGACTGGCCCGGACTGACTCCACACGGCGACTCTCGCTCCTGGTTTTATCCTGAAATTATGACAAATTGTGATCAGTAATTATTATATTTTCATTATTTATTCAGACAGTTTAATTTTTTTGTAGTTCGGCATTAGTACTAGCTTTTAGAAATGTGTTGAATGTGTCTTCAGGTAAAGGATCGTATGATTTAATGTTTCAGTGACAACTTTTATTGTTCCTACATTATGAACATCCTCTCACCAATTTATGGAAATCTTGTATTATTTTAGCGTGTTATTGCTTACTATTACCTTAGCAAGTCTAATATACATATTTGTACGTTTATTGCAATCACGCATATTATGTATATGTGTATATTATGTATATAATATATTATACATAATATATATTTTATATATAGTTTACACACACTCTCTCTCTCTCTGTCTCTCTCTCTCTCTCTATATATATATATATATATATATATATATACATATTTTGTGTGTGTGTGTGTGTGTGTGTGTGTGTGTGTACATAGATATATATGTGTCTGTGTGTTTTGTTGTATTATTGTATATTTGTAGAATTTCCCTCCGGGATTTTTTTCCAGGGCATTGCAACATATTTTCTTTTTTCTTGAAACTGCATTTGAACAGATCATGAAGACTGCCTGGACCACATACTTCTCCTGTTTGTCTGAAATCCAATTACATAGCAAAGTCAGTATTCCACTGACATGCCAATGGCAAGTGATGTAAATATTTTATTCACCAAAACCTTTTCTACATGAATTTTGCCAGTGGCTAGTACTAATGTAAAACCCTGATTAGAAGAAAGAGTTACTTTGTGAAAGCAATGGCACACAACACAGCATTACAGGTAGATTATTGTATTGTGACCAGCGTAATAACAGTTCTCTCAATTGCCAAAAAATATTTTTAACTGCAGTAAACAAAAAAAAAAAACAATCATGACTTTACAAAAAAAATACTTGTGTATTGTCTAACATGTCCATCATAGAGGAATAAACTTACCTTGTCTGTTGGTGCATCAGCTGATGTGGATGCAGCTGTCATAAACCAGGGCCACTGGGCTTGTGATGGAGTCGGTGTTCGGGTCATCTGATAAATGACAATAACAGTGACACTTAAAAAATAAAGCAACACGATAGCTAGACAGTTGGCTAACGACTAAATACCATCAGTTGTCTAAAAGCTTGCTATCCAAAAGCAATCTATCTAGCTAACGGCTAGCTAGCCTTTGAATAAGCTAGACTGCTAGCTGTCAGCTCGCGAGCCAGTAGTTTCAGTTGTCACAAAGCTAGCTACCCGAAAGATAGCAAGTTAACAAATAAGCTAGATTGGTAGCTGATAGCCAGCTAGCTAGTAGCTTCAATTTTCCTAATGCTAGCGATTCATTGGAATTGTGATTATACAGTAAATGTGCCAGAAAAAAACAGGAACGACAAAAATGGCCACAAATGGAGATGCCTGCTTTGTAATGTTCTTTTAATTGATTATAGAGAGGTAAATATACCTTCTCAGGAGAAGGAGGCTTGCAGCCCGCACCATCAGCTCTCCAGACCTGTCCATCCGGTAAGGGGGTCATCATCTTGGCCATCTAAAGACAGAACAACAAAACTTCAGTGAAATGATGATGATTTTTCAGTAAGATGATACATATTGATGAGAAGAGGACTAATCCTTACCTTTGCAATGGGAGAACAGAGAGGGGTTTCTGTCTTGCCCCAACTGCAGGACAATCTGGCCGGGGGTGAGTCAAACAGCTGATGACAGATGAGAAAAAACATAGCAAGTGTCAGTGTGGACAATGTAGATGCCTGTGGAATGGAGTCAGCATGTGGTCAGAGGAAGCTTACATCATGCACTGCAGTTGGGCAGTGGGGGGGGTGCCCGTCCGGGGTCCTGGGCCGTCTCACTGCTGCCCGAGCAGCCACCTGCACCATCAGAAACATCAATTAAACATTAATTACTGAAGTTTAAAGAAATGCATCCCAGAAACACAAGTGTTGTTACTGCCTCTCTTTAGCACAAACAAACTAACTGTGAAGTTGATTAATGTTTTCAATCAAAATCCAAACCCAAAGGAAAGACAACTTACCGCCTGAGTTGCGGTGGTCAAGCCTGAAGGGGCGTCCTCCTCTGATCTCCAGGAACGCAGAGCTGGAGGTGTTCCAGGCTCCTGACAAATCACAGCATTTCAGACAATGAGCACAGTCTACTCGCCTTGTTGTGACACTGTGCATGCTGCAATTGAAAGAGCTCCAAATGTGCAGTGTGTGACAGTTGTGTCAGAAAGTAATATACCTTGTTCACTGGAGAAGAAGCAGAAGGAGGAGTAGTGTTCCGCGGGCAGCTGCGCAGAACTGCAGGGGACGCCACCTGTGCCAACCAAATGAGATACCAATTAAATTGAGTTGAACAGCTATCAAACAATTTACAACTACATTTCTGTGTAGCTGATTCAAGTCTGTTATTATTTGTGGCTGTTGTTATGAATTAGTTTTACTTAATTGCAGATGACACTAAAAAAAACGTGCAGAATTAACTGTCAGGAATTACATGTTTGAGCATTCACACAATCCTTCTGCGGGAGATAAAATTTTAATCAATAAACTTACCTTCTTTGGCTTAGGAGAAGCCTTGAAGTCCGCCAGGCAAGACATATTGGAGGGAGACACTTTCTCCATGGCACTTAGGGCTGTGCTGCTGAACCAGACGGGGTTCAGCGGAAGAAAGCTCTCCTCCACCTGTAAAACACAAAGCAGACACTACTAATTACAGTTTGTCCTGTCAAAAAACAACCAACAGCATCCGAAAGAAATATCTAAAGAATCACAAACCTGCTGTTGAGCCATCCTGGGCTTTGGTGAACCTCTGGACCGGGGAGGTTCCCGAGGATGGCTCGTCTGCAATCACAGAAAGCGTCACAGTGAATTATAACTGTAATTTTTTTTTAACCACAGTACACATATTATTACCATTATTATCACAATACATGATGTCACAGTTGTCTAAAAAAAAAGTCTAAAAAACATAAAGCAATTTATCAATTACCTTGCCGCCCTGACCAATTTTCCTCCGCTCACGGGGTTTCGGGCTGGGTGGAGCAGGGGATCCCTCTCTCACAACCAATTCGGGTGTAGCTTTCCGAATTGGAGGCTGAGGAGGGATCCGGGGCGAAGGAAGTGGTGTCCCCAGTTGCTCGTTGGCAGCGGACCAGAACAACTGGACGAGGATCCCCATCCCCTCACGATCACTCAGATGGACCTGCATAAATAAGAAATAAAAAAACACACATACAAACAGTTTTAATGTCAGTGAACATCTGCCGTGAACCAAACTTGTCCAATCAACAACTGTTTTTCACAACATACTACACTTACACCATCCTTGCTCCACAGCACCAAATTGCTCAGGGGGAAGTGCTCCACAGCGTTGAAGAACTTCACACCTTGAAAAACAATTGAAAAAAAAAAAAGTCATCATTGCACCAAAATATCCATTGATACTTGAGAATTGTTAAAATGTAGTTCACGTCTTTCTTGTTTGTTCATTCAGTGAATGGAATTGATGAAAAAAATCTTTTTCCTCTTACCCATACGAGCAGCCACACGACGGTATTCCTGCCGAAGCAGGTCCTGGTGTTGGACGTCAACAACCAGGCGGGGAGGAAAGTCGACCACAAAAACCTTGGACCAGCGGTTGCCACAAGTGGTGAGGAGATTGGCAAAGTCCACCCCTGCCCTCTCCACAGTGGTGCTGGTCAGGTTATTGCCAGGGGCCATGACGCAGACTGCATCAGGCGCACGAGGAACTGCAGCATGCAGAACCTCAGTGCGAATTTCCGCAGCAGAGGCCCCCGGAGTCGACAGGAAGCCAAAGCTCAGCCGAGACTCTGGCATCCGAATAAAGCCATCTACAAGAGCACGTAGATGGGAGTCCCCGACAAGAAGAATGAACTGCAAAAGAAATACCACAGTTTTAGTATCAAAGTCAAAAGAACTTTTTAAGAAAACGAACAGCAACAATTAATAATTATACCTTCTTTCCAGGTAGCTTAGGAGGAATGACCAACTTGTGGTCGCGCCCAGTAAAGGGTGAAGTTGGCCATTTTTTAACCTTGTGGCGGTAACCGGTGCCACGGCCTGTTCACAAGAAGACAGAGCAAAAGAGGATTTAAAACGGATTTCAAACACAGAGAGCTCATACAACGATCACCATTTTCTATTATTGTATGAAAACAGCAGAATCTGTGTTCAACGGGTAATTGTTGGTGGCACACTAAATATGATTTGTGAAGATATTTCATGATAAAAACAGCTGAGTACTTACGTGCAATAAAGTTTGCACGCGCCTGCCGCTCTTCCCAGAACCGTCCGGCTGGCAGGGTGGAACCAACCTTCTGTGAGCAAAGAATACACTTATTTAATTCAACATCGTGCGGATGCCATGACCGTGTCCAACTTAGCACATTCTGTATTGCACAAGTGAGCATGTCAGTTCGGGTGTAAACATACCTTGTACTGGGGAGAGCGTGAGCAGTGGGGTGCGTCGACAGGAGGGGTGGGCATCTCTGACGCGTCCGGCTTCCTCCAGCGCTGCTTCTGGGCCTGGGAGCGTCTCCCCTTCCGAGGCATCCTGGAAGACAGCACAAGAGCACAAGAGACAGACAAACACAGGGAGCGAGACAGAGAGAGAGAGAGAGAGAGAGAGAGAGAGAACAAGGCAGGCAAAACGGATGGATGGATGGATGGATGGAATGTATGGATGGATGGAATGTATGGATGGATGGAATGTATGTACGGATGAATGGATTGTAATATAAGGTGATGCAGCAGAGGTGGTTGACCAAAGGATATCAAACGGCAATCCAGAGGCTCTCCAAAAGGCTGTCCAAAGGCTGGTGGAAAAAAAAAAAACACCCAGTTATCTAAAAGCACTGCTATGAACAGTAAGCACCAATATGAGCAGCAAAACATGCATGTACAAGACACATCTAATGTCCTCACTATGTTTTTTTCATCAGAGGAAAAAAATCTACTTACACTGCTGAGTCAAGCTGAAACAACGATTTTTTTAACACGAAACTGAACAACTAATTCAAAAACAGGAACGGGCTAAAGACCAGACAATGGCTACTAAATTAAAGCACTACTGCATGTTTTCTCAGAAAGAAGAAGACTCTCAAGATGTCTGCAGCAAAAGTAGCTGAACTGGTCTTTAACACAGCACAGAGAATTAATATGACAGTGTAATTAATGGTATGTTAACATTTCCTCATGCAACATGTCTTAAATAAACGATATTATACTCATCATGATGTCCTAATTGACTGATAGAACTGATTGTAAACATAATGGAACAAAGCACTGGCACCTTAATTAATTTTACATCAAAATTGCTAGAAAATGTAGTCAATGTTACATTTAACCACACTACTTTTTAAGCAAACCACTACAGTACAAGAGATATTTCATCTGTCAGAGCACTATTTTACAGAGACAAATGTTCCGAACACAGTATAAACTAAGGCTTCAACATAGTGAAGAAATGATAAATCCTTAGTGTATTTTCTGTGTTTTAAAAAGCTGAAAAGACAGAAATAATCCCACATCAGCAGATGCATGTACTGCTGCTGCTACTATAACTGCCTGTATACAATTATTCAGCTGGAGTGGCAGTAACTTTTACAGATGTATGGTGCTATTCTGGAACTTCAAACCAAGGCTGTGGATCATTTAGTTTTTGAGGTGGATGATTTGAATGTCTTTCATTTGTAATGTTTATGGACCAAACAGAGCATCGGCAGCAAAGGACTGTTTACTGACTGTCTTAGCTTTGGACGATTTAAGGAAAAATACAAAGATTCTACTATTATCATAGGAGGAGAACTTTAATGATGCTGCACATGATTACATGGCAGACATCCTCCCAAGATCTGCATCATTACTAGGGGCTTTAAAACCCCTCATTTATAAGTGATCATCTTTGCTAACAGATGTGTGGAGATTTATGAACCCCAATGTCACAGACTACACGTGGTCTAACACCAGCAGAGGTTACAGTCAAGAATTGACCTTTGGTTAATCGTCATCAAAGTTTACAGTTTGTTTTAGATATTTCTCATACTCATAGCTCCACTGGTCTGATCATAAATTAATACGTTTAAGATTAACAGGATCAAAAGAGAATTCTAACATAAGAGGCTATTGGAAATTTAACAATGTATTAGATGATAAAAAATTTAAAGAAGGGGTACAATTACTTGGTAAGGATATATTCGGTAAAAGAGAAATTAATCCAATTCAAAATGGGAATACTTTAAATTTAAAATGAGAGAAGTTGCAATTAACATAGTAAAGAAATAAAAAAACAAAAAGATGAAAAAATGAATTTTCTAATAAACCAGCTACAGTTATGAAATTCCAAACATGATCTATCTGAAGAAGACCGAAGCACACTAAAAAAACCTCAGAGAAGAGCTTGACAGAATGTACATGAACTTAGCAAAAGGCGCTTTCATCAGATCTAGAGCTAAGTGGTTAGAAGAAGGCGAGAAAAACTGAAGTTACTTTTTTGCATTACAGAAAAGAAACAGAAAAAGAAATAATGTTACATCTCTTAATATAAATGAGCTAGTATGCTTGGATCCTTATATCTATGGAGTCACAGGAGTGCCAAATCAAAATATATATAAATAAATAAATAAATGTGGAAATATAAAGAGAAATAAATAAATAAATGTAGAAATATAAAGATATAATTAAATAAATAAATAAAAGGAAAACAGAAAAGGTAAAAGCAAAGACAAATTTTTCTTTTTATTTATTTATTTATTTCTCTTTATATTTCCACATTTATTTATTTATTTATTTGTCTTTATATTTCCACACGTATTTATTTATTTATTTATTTATTTATATTTTGATTTGGCACTCCTGTGACGCCATAAATATCATCTCCAATTATATTACCTTGTTTTATAGCAACCTGTATACATCTGAATTTAATCAAACAAAATGTGATAAATTTATGAAGCACATACAAAATTTTACACCCTTGATTTCAGAGACCTTTAAAGAGACATGTGAAGCTGACATTCTGGGTTCAGAAATCACTGATGCTGTACATTCAATGAGATTGAGAAAATCACCTGGAAGTGATGGCCTCACAGTCGAATTTTACCTTTGCTTCTGGGATTTGATTAAGGAACATCTTTTACTGATGTATAACGAATGCATTAGCAGACAAGAAATGACAACAACCATGAAGCAAGGTCTGATAACCTTAATTCCTAAGCCAGGTAAAGATCCCTTAATAATAGAAAACTGAAGACCTGTTTCACTTTTAAATATCAATTATAGAATCTGAGCAAAAGTCTATGCTAAACGACTGAAAAATAATTTAGAAGAGATAAATGAAAATCAAAATGGCTTCATGGCCAAGCGTCACATTAGTTCTAATATCAGATTAATATTAGATCTAATTGATTACTCAGATTATACAAACTCAAAAGCACTGAAGGTTTTCCTAGATTTCTACAAGGCATTTGATTCAATTGAACACTCTTTCATTATACAGACCCTAAAAATTCTTGGCTTTGGTGATAAATTTATTAACAGTATCACTATGTTTTATAATGACATAAATAACTCGGTGATTTTATATCCCAGAATGTCTAGGAGGTTTTCTGTCTCAAGAGGTGTATGCCAAGGATGTCCCATTTCCTGTTTTTTGTTTTTGGTTGTGGCTGAACTCCTATTCTTAAATATTTCCTGCAACCCAAATATTCAAGGTTTAGTCGTTTTCAATCGTGAGATAAAGATTTCACAGCTCGCTAATGACACAGTTTTATTCCTCAAAGATAAATCACAGATACAAACTGCACTACAAGTAACTGGTGAATTTTTTTGAAGCCTCAGGGAGTACAACATGGCTCACAAAAATTACTTTTTTCCTGTTCTCTTCCTGTTCCTGTATACAGTTGTGCCATTTATTCTGAATTTACAGACTTTGTTATTTATTTTTGGGCCGAGTTAATAAGTTATTCATTCATTTAGTCCTGGCTTTAGTCCATGATACCCTGCTCCTGTGAGGTCCAGTCAGACCTGGTTTGGTCCTGATTTTAGTCCATGTAACCCTGCTCCTGTGGGACAGAGTTTAGTGTCTGATTGTAATTCTGTTCAGTGAATAGATAATTTAAGTTATAAAGATGTTTTGTTTTTGCTTAAGCACTTTTCATTCTTTAGTTGGCTGATGTGGTCAACTTGAAGCTGTTGACTGCATTAGAATCCTATAAAGACAAATGTTACGAAGTGGTTGATGGAGTTATTTCAATTATGCATATATTTATGGAAAATATTGAAATGTGTTGTGCACATCCAGCCACAGAACCTTCATCCATATTTTACATGAAGAAACATTTTCAATATTGCCTGCTGTTGCTCAGTTTTTTTCAGTTTTTAAATCTCAATGTTTTTTTTTATTATCCCTTAATGTTGTCTCTATCATAAGATTTTAACAAAATGCTATTAAAATACACCAGAATGCAGGAAATAGGATCAATAATTTTCAAAATTTTCTGGGGGAGGGCCCCCAGATCGCCCATCAGCATCTCACATAAACCAAATCTCACTCTGAGGTCTGATCACAAGTTGGCAGCCCTGAATTATTCTGTTGTGAGCAAAAGTCATGGCCACTGTGGCCTAAAACATTTACACAGTAAAGTATCTCCGAAAAAAATCTAAATTGGTCCAAAAAGTGGAAAAGCAATTTGACATGAGGGCTAAGCCTCCCCTGTCCTTAAAACCTAGTGACACCCCTGTGTGAGCCTGGCAGTTGGTCGCCATGGTGACCGCACCAGCTAAAGATAAGTTAGCAGTATAAAGTACATTTTACAAGACTAAGACACTTAGAGCATAGTGAAAATCAGTGAAAATCTTAAAAGAAAAAAAAACCCAAACACTGTCACTTGTCTGAAACCACTGCTATAAAACAGTTATCACCAATATGAGCAGAAAAACATGTACACACAACACATCGAATGTCCTCGCAATGTATTTTTTTATCAGAGAAAAAAAATCTACTGTCACTGCTGACTCAGAAACTGAAACAATGATTTTAAAACAACAAGGGTAAAGATCATATGATGCCTACTGAATGGAAGCACTGAAACATTTAATCATGCAACGTGCCTTAAATAAACGATATTATACTCATCATGATGTCCTAAATGACTGATAGAACTGATTCTAACATGATGGAACAAAGCACTGGCACCTTAATTAATTTAAACATCAAAATTCCTGTGAAAGTGCACACAGCACCATTTTGCAAGACTAAAACAGTTATAGCAAAGCTCCTGTTTAACCACACTATTTTACAGAAAACACAATGAGGTAGAAGAGATATCACGGCACCATTTTACTAAGACAACCGTTCTCCATAGATGCAAATTAAAACGTCCCAAAGCACATATAGCAACTTGAACATGACCAAAGCAAATACTGCTACATCTCCTTTAATCATCATTTCTACACATTAGCATCAAGTTTACATTTTTCTGCTCTGACTGTCAGTATCCCTATTCATTTAGAGCACAAAACCGAACTGTGCAACTCAAGTGAACAAACAAAGCTAGAAGTTGAGGGAGAAAGGCACTTCACACTCCCTCACCAAGAGACTGGAAAAATGCATGAAAGCTCCGGTTTAACCACGCTATTTTCCAAACAAACATTATAAGGCAGAAAAGGCTATTTTATCCGTTGCAGCAACATTTTACAAAGACAAAGACAAAGCTATCTAGCTATCCAAAAGCTATCTATCTAGCTAACGGCTAGCTAGCCTTTGAATAAGCTAATGATAGCAACTTGAACATGACCAATGCAGACATTGAAATATACCAAAAATATTGTCATTTGTTTTTCCACATCAGGATTCAGTATGCATTTCTACTGTTACCCTTAGCATTTAGATTCAGTTGGAGCATAATATTTAATAGGATATAGTGCAGAATCAGCCTATGCTAAAGCTAGCAGGGAGGAGAAAAAGTACGCAGCCTTACCTCTGAATGGAACCGAAGAAAGGGCGTTGGCGGCCAGCGGCCAGCGGCTTTATTTGAAAGAAGTGCCAATGAAGGTGCACCGGGGCCTCAATGCCACCTCTGATTGGTGTTGCTAGGCTGTTGCCGGGCGCCCGTTGAGAGAGGCGTTTTTTCCAGAAGGTTCTGTCTGCAGTGTGTGTGTGTGTGTGTGTGTGTCAGTAGATAGCCCTTTATGTCGTTGGAGGTTTGAAATGCATTATGGGAAACGTAGTAGTATACTACAGTGTGAACAGTTGGCATTCTAATCATACTTATAGTACATAGTATACAGTATATACTCGTTGAGTATGTAGTATGTAGTACGTTAGTATGCCATTTCAGACACAGCCAAAGAGTCAGAGAAAGAGAGTATTACAACCATATGTAAACAGAAGAGGATGAAATTAACTAATGACTAATAACATGAATATGTTTATATGTGGTCTCTGTGGTGCAATTGGTTAATGTGTTTTGGTGTTAATTGAAAGGTTGGTGGTTCAAGCCCACTTAGGGATGACAATTTACCTTTTCATAGTCTTATTTGTAACTTGCATGCTCTCATGTTTTGTTTTGTTTTTTTCTTCTTACCTTTCATGCTGCTAGAACTGTGAATTTCTCTTTGGAGATTAATAAAGTATCTATCTATCTATCTATCTATCTATATATATATATATATATATATATATTAATAATATGAATGATATGTTCAAAATTAATTGGTTATGTCGCCTCATAAGAGAAAATGTTAAAATGTGGAATGCAATACCAAATATGTATTCAAAAAAATAGGAGGAATTCATTTTTTACTTAAATGTAATTATAAAATTGACAAAAATACAAATTCAATTATCAAACTTCCATAAACAGGCGTTGCTCTCCTGGGGGCTGATCTAACACATTTAACTTCACCTTTTGTTTTCAGACTTACTTTATTATTATTTTAATTAAGTGTATTTTTTATTTATTAAGGTTATTATTTTGATACATTTTATTTACTTTACCATTTTTTGTTGTTTTATTTAATGATTATTTAATTACATTTTAAAAAATATTTAATTAATATTTAGCATTTATATTTTTTGCTTTAATTTTATTCTGGATACTATACTGTCTATACTGTAAAGGCTGTGTGAAGCTGAGAGGTTTAACTGGCATTTTCCGGTCCGTCGCAGGTTTTTGTTTTGAAATTGTGTTGTGCTTTTATTTTGAAAGGCAGAGACAGGAAGATCTCACCTGGTCAAAATTTGGATTGGAGTTACTCTAAAGGCTGTGTGCACCTGAGAGGTTTAACTGGCAAATTGTGCTGTGCTTTTATTTTGAAAGGCAAAGACAGGAAGATCTCACCTGGTCAAAAATTGGATTAGAGTAAAGGCTGTGTGAAGCTGAGAGGTTTAACTGGCGTCTTCTGGTTCATTGCAGGCTTTTATTTTGAAATTGTGCTGTGCTTTTATTTTGAAAGACAAAGACAGGAAGATCTGACCTGGTCAACATTTGGATTGAAGTTACTGTAAAGCAGGGGTGTCTAACTCAGTTCCTGGAGGACCACTATACTCTGTGTTCTAGATGTTTCCTTCTGACAACACACCTGATTCAAATGATTAGCTGTCATTAAGCTCAGCAGAAGCCTGATAACGAGCCTGATCATTTGAATCAGGTGTGTTGGAACTGAGTTGACAGCTCTGCTCTAAAGGCTGTGTGAAGCTCAGAGGTTGAACTGATTTTCAGGCTGAAATGCAGCTCCTGTGGAGGTGTTGGGTGTGAAGGTGGGCGTGGCACACCAATAAGTCTGTGTGTGTGCGTGGGAGCATGCCTGCGCGTGTGTAAGGGCGGTTGCTATGGCCCCCATAGCAACGGTGCCTGCCACAGACAGCAGAAAAGTGCTTCTCAGCAGCAGCGCGCAACGTCTCATTCTGGCGCTATTTGTGGGCTAACCGTGAATGCGAGCTGAAAAGTAAAATGACCGTGAGCGAGAGGAAGGCCGTGGCTAACCATAAATGTAATTATTTTTCAAAATATTGTGAAAAATGACCGAGTTACAGCGATTTCAAAAACACTGTCCCTCCATGAGCCAGATGATTCAGTTTACATTGGCTCTTATGGAGAGAACGGTGTGACTTTGCTCTAAACTTCTGCCTGTCATTTCACTTCAGAAAGAGCTCGATCTTCAAACTTGGATTCATTTGAATCCCAGGAAAATTGTTTACAATCTGACCAAATTTCATTCTCCTATCTCTTATCGTTTGGTCGTGAGGGCGATGCGATCGTAAAATTTTCAGGCGGATTTTCCACCTCTCCTCCACTCTACCAACTGACATGCCGCACTCTAACCAGAGCAGATTTTGAGAATTTTCACTTTTTTGAGGACTCACTGATCAAAAACTGTAAATCTCAGCCTGACATAAAATACATTCCTGCGAAGACATGAAAAATCACTGCGTTTTGATGGTTAAATGAAGTTTCTACGTGAATGTATGGTGAAGCAGTGGCGTTTGGAAAACAGTGGATTTTTTAAGCCGATTTTTTTCACTCCCCATTCATTTTCTATGGGACTTTTTTCGCAGTTTTTTGCGAATAATTCTGCGAAAAAATGATGAATTTCTTAGAAAAGTCATAGCACACTATTCCCGATGAAGCCGCACGTTTTGATGTATAATTTGCTTTGGTTTTCTCAAAGGCCTAGGACAAGAAGCGAATCGAAAAACGGCGGAATGTTGAAGAAAATATAAAAGATAAACGCCTTTTTCACAGGAGAACAATAGTGGCTCGTGGCTTCGCCACGAGCCACTCTCCTCCCATTGCTTTGCAATGGAGAGGAGAGTGGCTCGTGTCGAAGCCCGAGCCCCTAATAACTAGACAATTCCCGCACGCGGAAATCGTGGGAGGGGCTCGGGATGTGTGCATGTCCGGAGCTGGGCAGGAGAGGGTTATTTTTTGGTCCGTCACAGGCTTTTATTTTGAAATTGTGCTGTGCTTTTATTTTGAAAGGCAGAGACAGGAAGATCTCACCTGGTCAAAATTTGGATTGAAGTTACTGTAAAGGATGTGTGAAGCTGAGATTTTTAACTGGCATTTCCAGCCTGTCGCAGGCTTTTATTTTGAAATTGTGCTGTGCTTTTATTTTGAAAGGCAGAGACAGGGAGATCTCACCTGGTCAAAATTTGGATTGGAGTTATTGTAAAGGCTGTGTGAAGCTGAGAGGTTTAACTGGTGTTTTCAGGCCCATCACAGGCTTTTATTTTGAAATTGTGCTGTGCTTTTATTTTGAAAGGGAAAGACATGAAGATCTCACCTGGTCAACATTTGGATTGGAGTTACTCTAAAGCAGGGGTGTCAAACTCAGTTCCTCGAGGTCCACTATCCTCTATGTTTTAGATGTTTCCCTGTTCCAACACACCTGATTCAAATAATCAGCTCATCATTAAGCTCAGCAGAAGCCTGATAACGAGCCTGATCATTTGAATCAGGTGTGTTGGAACTGAGTTTGACACCCCTGCTCTCAAGGCTGTGTGAAGCTGAGAGGTTTCAGTGATTTTCAGGCTGAAATGCAGCTCCTGTGGAGGTATTGGGTGTGAAGGTGGGTGTGGCACACCAATGAGTCTGTGTGTGTGCGTGCGAGCATGCCTGCGCGTGTGTAAGGGCGGTTGCTATGGGCCCCCATAGCAACGGTGCCTGCCACAGACAGCAGAAAAGTGCTTCTCAGCAGCACCGCGCAACGTCTCGTTCTGGCGCTAATTGTGGGCGAACCGTTAATGCGAGCTGAAAACTAAAATGACCGTGAGCGAGAGGAAGGCTGTGGCTATCCATAGATATGATTATTTTCCAAATATTGAGAGAAATGACCGAGTTACAGCGATTTAAAAAACACTGTCCCTCCATGAGCCAGATGATTCAGTTTACATTGGTTCTTATGGGGAGAACGGTGCGACTTTGGTCTAAACTGCTGCCTGCCATTTCCCTTCAGAAAGAGCTAGGTCTTCAAACTTGGATTCATTTGAATCCCAGGAAAATTGTCTACAATCTGACCAAATTTCATTCTCCTAACATTTATCGTTTGGTCGTGAGGGCGATGCGATCGTGAAATTTTCAGGCGGATTTTTCTCCTCTCCTCCACTCTACCAACTGACATGCCGCACTCTAACCAGAGCAGATTTTGAGAATTTTCACTTTTTTGAGGACTCACTGACGAAAAACTATAAATCTCAGCCTGACATAAAATACATTCCTGCGAAGACAAGAAACATCACTGCGTTTTGATGGTTAAATGAAGTTTCTAGGTGACCGTATGGCGAAGCAGTGGCGTTTGGAAAAAAGTGGATTTTTTGAGCCGAATTTTTTCACTCCCCATTCATTTTCTATGGGACTTTTTTCGCAGTTTTTTGCGAATAATTCTGCGAAAAAATGACGAATTTCTTAGAAAAGTCATAGCACACTATTCCCGATGAAGCCGCACGTTTTGATATATAATTTATTTTGGTTTTCTCAAAGGCCTAGGACGAGTTACGAATCGAAAAACGGCGGAAGTTGAAGAAAATATAACTAGACAATTCCCGCACGCGGAAATCGTGAGAGGGGCTCGGGATCGGTGCATGTCCTGAGAGGCGTATTTTGGTGTATTCCGGTCCATAGCAGGCTTTTATGTTGAAATTGTGCTTTGCTTTTATTTTGAAAGGCAGAGACAGGAAGATCAGACGTGGTCAAAATTTGAATTGGAGTTACTCTAAAGGCTGTGTGAAGCTGAGAGGTTTAACTGGCGTTTCCAGCCTGTAGCAGGCTTTTATTTTGAAATTGTGCTGTGCTTTTATTTTGAAAGGAAGAGACAGGAAGATCTCACCTGGTCAGAATTTGGATTGGAGTTACTGTAAAGGCTGTGTGAAGTTGAGATGTTGAACTGGCATTTCCAGTCTGTCACAGGCTTTTATTTAGAAATTGTGCTGTGCTTGTATTTTGAAAGGCAGAGACAGGAAGATCTCACCTGGTCAAAATTTGGATTGGAGTTATTGTAAAGGCTGTATGAAGCTGAGAGGTTTAACTGGTGTTTTCAGGCCCATCGCTGGCTTTTATTTTGAAATTGTGCTGTGCTTTAATTTTGAAAGGCAGAGACAGGAAGATCTCACCTGGTCAACATTTGGATTGGAGTTACTCTAAAGGCTGTGTGAAGCTGAGAGGTTTAACTGGCAAATTGTGCTGTGCTTTTATTTTGAAAGGAAGAAACAGGAAGATCTCACCTGGTCAAACTTTGGATTGGAGTTACTGTAAAGGCTGTGTGAAGCTGAGAGGTTTAACTGGAGTTTTCAGTCCGTCGCAGGCTTTTATTTTGAAATTGTGCTGTGCTTTTATTTTGAAAGGCAACGACAGGAAGATCTCACCAGGTCAAAATTTGGATTGGAGTTACTGTAAAGGCTGTGTGATACTGAGAAGTTTAACTGGCAAATTGTGCTGTGCTTTTATTTTGAAAGGCAGAGACAGGAAGATCTCACCTGGTCAAAATTTGGATTGGAGTTACTGTAAAGGCTGTGTGAAGCTGAGAGGTTTAAGTGGCGTTTCCAGTCCGTCGCAGGCTTTTATTTTGAAATTGTGCTGTGCTTTTATTTTGAAAGGCAAAGACAAGAAGATCTCACCTGGTCAACATTTGGATTGGAGTTACTGTAAAGCAGGGGTGTCTAACTCAGTTCCTGGAGGTCCACTATCCTCTGTGTTCTGGATGTTTCCTTCTTACAACACACCTGATTGAAATAATCAGCTCATCATTAATCCCAGCAGAAGCCTGATAACGAGCCCGATCATTTGAATCAGGTGTGTTTGAACTGAGTTTGACACCCCTGCTCTAAAGGCTGTGTCAAGCTGAGAGGTTGAACTGATTTTCAGGCTGAAATGCAGCTCCTGTGGAGGTATTGGGTGTGAAGGTGGGTGTGGCACTCCAATGAGTCTGTGTGTGTGCGTGGGAGCATGCCTGCGCGTGTGTAAGGGCGGTTGCTATGGGCCCCCATAGCAACGGTGCCTGCCACAGACAGCAGAAAAGTGCTTCTCAGCAGCAGCGCGCAACGTCTCGTTCTGGCGCTAATTGTGGGCTAACCGTGAATGCTAGCTGAAAACCGAAATGACCGTGAGCGAGAGGAAGGCCGTGGCTTTCCATAAATGTAATTATTTTCCAAATATTGTGAGAAATGACCGAGTTACAGCGATTTAAAAAAACACTGTCCCTCCATGAGGCAGATGATTCAGTTTACATTGGTTCTAATGGGGAGAAGGGTGCGACTTTGGTCTAAACTGCTGCCTGCCATTTCCCTTCAGATAGAGCGAGATCTTCAAACTTGGATTCATTTGAATCTCAGGAAAATTGTCTACAATCTGACCGAATTTGATTCCCCTAACATTTATCGTTTGGTCGTGAGGGCGATGCGATCGTGAAATTTTCAGGCGAATTTTTCACCTCTCCTCCACTCAACCAACTGACATGCCGCACTCTAACCAGAGCAGATTTTGAGAATTTTCACTTTTTTGAGGACTCACTGATCAAAAACTGTAAATCTCAGCCTGACATAAAATACATTCCTGCGGAGACAAGAAAAATCACTGCGTTTTGATGGTTAAATGAAGTTTCTAGGGGAACGAATGGCGAAGCAGTGGCGTTTGGAAAACAGTGGATTTTTTTAACCGATTTTTTTCACTCCCCATTCATTTTCTATGGGACTTTTTTCGCAGTTTTTTGTGAATAATTCTGCGAAAAAATGACGAATTTCTTAGAAAAGTCATAGCACACTATTCCCGATGAAGCCGCACGTTTTGATATATAATTTGTTTTGGTTTTCTCAAAGCCCTAGGACGAGAAGTGAATCGAAAAACGGCGGAAGTTGAAGAAAACGGAATAATAAACGCAACAGGAGAACAATAGTGGCTCGTGGCTTCGCCACGAGCCACTCTCCTCCCATTGCTTTGCAATGGAGAGGAGAGTGGCTCGTGTCGAAGCCCGAGCCCCTAACTAGACAATTCCCGCTGGTGCGGAAATCGTGGGAGGGGCTCGGGATGTGTGCATGTCCGGAGCAGCGCAGGAGAGGCAAGAAGATCTCACCTGGTCAAAATTTGGATTGGAGTTACTGTAAAGGCTGTGTGTGTGTGTGTCAGTACCTGATCAGCAATTCTTCTTTTTTTAATTTAACACAAAGAGGTTATACAGGGTATTAACTTAGAATGATCATAGAAAATAACACAAAATGGTGACAAGAACTTATTGATATTACAGTATAAACACAAAGAGCCATAGAAAGAGATTATTACAACCATATGTGAACAGAAGAGGATGAAATTAACTCATAACTAATAAAATAAACAAATTTATATAAATAATATGAATAATATGTTCAAAATTAATTGGTTATGTCGCCTCATAAGAGAAAATGTTAAAATGTGGAATGCAATACCAAATTATGTATTCAAAAAATTAGGAGGAATTCATTTTTTACTGAAATGCAATTATAAAATTGACAAAAATACCAATTCAATTATCAAACTTCCATAAACAGGCGTTGCTCTCCTGGGGGCTGATCTACAAATGCAGCTTCTCACCAACCAGCTGCGACATATGGAACAACCAAAATATACAGCACAGAAACAAAACCATATTTTACAAATCTTGGTTTGATCAGGGAGTATTATGGGTCAATCAGTTAATGGATGAACAAGTACAAATCTTACCGTACAACCAATTCATTAACAAATACCATCTCACAATCTCACAAACAGAATACAATTTCCAACGCAATACCAATAGAAGTTCTGCAGCTCCTGAAAAGTTTCCAATTCCACCCTCTTATTTGTGACTTATATTTTATTTGTGAAAACGTTAAAGGGGATATTTCACCGTTTTTGCTTTATAACCAGTCCTTATTAGACCAGGTCCAGATTGAAAACCAATGTACCTAGACTCCTCAAATCTGTACTCAACTGTTCTACAGAGCCTGAACATTCATAAAAACATAGTCTCTGATTTGTGAAAACTTTATTCTATGTATGAAAATGCAATAAAGGCACATTTTACTGTTTTTTTCTCATCCAGACCACATTAGACCAGGTCCAGGTCAAAAACCGCTACACTTAGACTGCTGAAATCTGGACTGAATTATTCTACAGAGCCTGTAGATTCATAAAAACATAGTCTCTGATTTGTGAAACCTTTATTATATTTGTGAAAAAGCAATTTAGGCACATTTTACTGTTTTTTTGTCATCCAGACCACATTAGACCAGGTCCAGGTCGAGAACCACCACACTTAGACTCTTCAAATCTGGACTGAATTATTCTACAGAGCCTGTAGATTCATAAAAACATCGTCTCTGATTTGTGAAACTTTTATTGTATTTGTGAAAATGTGATAAATGCACATTTTACTGTTTTTTTTCCTCATCCAGACCACATTAGACCAGGTCCAGGTCGAGAACCGCTACACTTAGACTCTTCAAATCTGGACTGAATTATTCTAAAGAGCCTGTAGATTCATAAAAACATAGTCTCTGATTTGTGAAACTTTTATTCTATTTTCAAAAAAGCAATTTATGCACATTTTACTGTTTTTTTTGTCATCCAGACCACATTAGACCAGGTCCAGGTCGAGAACCGCTACACTTAGACTCTTCAAATCTGGACTGAAGTATTCTACAGTGCCTGTAGATTCATAAAAACATAGTCTCTGATTAGTGAAACCTTTATTCTATTTGTGAAAATGTGATAAATGCACATTTTACTGTTTTTTTCTCATCCAGACCACATTAGACCAGGTCCAGGTCGAGAACTTCTGCACTTAGACTCTTCAAATCTGGACTGAATTATTCTACAGAGCCTGTAGATTCATAAAAACATAGTCTCTGATTTGTGAAGCCTTTATACTTTCTTTTATTCATTCATTCATTTCAACCTTCATTCTTTCTTCCAACACACCTGATTCAAATGATCATCAAGCTCAGCAGAAGCCTGATCATTTGAATCAGGTGTGTTGGAACTGAGTTTGACACCCCTGCTCTAAAGGCTGTGTGAAGCTGAGAGGTTGAACTGATTTTCAGGCTGAAATGCAGCTCCTGTGGAGGTATTGGGTGTGAAGGTGGGTGTGGCACACCAATGAGTCTGTGTGTGTGCGTGCGACCATGCCTGCGCGTGTGTAAGGGCGGTTGCTATGGGCCCCATAGCAACGGTGCCTGCCACAGACAGCAGAAAAGTGCTTCTCAGCAGCAGCGCGCAACGTCTCGTTCTGGCGCTAATTGTGGGCTAACCGTGAATGCTAGCTGAAAACTAAAATGACCGTGAGCGAGAGGAAGGCCGTGGCTATCCATAGATATGATTATTTTCCAAATATTGAGAGAAATGACCGAGTTACAGCGATTTAAAAAACACTGTCCCTCCATGAGGCAGATGATTCAGTTTACATTGGTTCTTATGGAGAGAACGGTGCGACTTTGGTCTAAACTGCTGCCTGCCATTTCACGTCAGAAAGAGCAAGATCTTGAAACTTGGATTCATTTGAATTCCAGGAAAATTGTTTACAATCTGACCAAATTTCAATCTCCTATCTCTTATCGTTTGGTCATGAGGGCGATGCGATCGGGAAATTTTCAGGCGGATTTTTCTCCTCTCCTCCACTCTACCAACTGACATGCCACACTCTAACCAGAGCAGATTTGGAGAATTTTCACTTTTTTGAGGACTCACTGATGAAAAACTATAAATCTCAGCCTGACATAAAATACATTCCTGCGGAGACAAGAAAAATCCCTGCGTTTTGATGGTTAAATGAAGTTTCTAGGTGAACGTATGGCGAAGCAGTGGCGTTTGGAAAAAAGTGGATTTTTTCAGCCGATTTTTTTCACTCCCCATTCATTTTCTATGGGACTTTTTTCGCAGTTTTTTGCGAATAATTCTGCGATAAAATGACGAATGTCTTAGAAAAGTCATAGCACACTATTCCCGATGAAGCCGCACGTTTTGATGTATAATTTGCTTTGGTTTTCTCAAAGGCCTAGGACGAGAAGCGAATCGAAAAACGGCGGAATGTTGAAGAAAATATAAAAGATAAACGCCTTTTTCACAGGAGAACAATAGTGGCTCGTGGCTTCGCCACGAGCCACTCTCCTCCCATTGCTTTGCAATGGAGAGGAGAGTGGCTCGTGTCGAAGCCCGAGCCCCTAACTAGACAATTCCCGCACGCGGAAATCGTGGGAGGGGCTCGGGATGGGTGCATGTCCTGAGCAGCGCAGGAGAGGCAAGAAGATCTCACCTGGTCAAAATTTGGATTGGAGTTACTGTAAAGGCTGTGTGAAGCTGAGGGGTTTTGGTGACATTTTCCGGTCCGTCACAGACTTTTATTTTAAAATTGTGCTGTGCTTTTATTTTCAAAGGCAGAGACATGAAGATCTCACCTGGTCAAAATTTGGATTGGAGATACTCTAAAGGCTGTGTGAAGCTGAGAGGTTTAACTGGTGTTTTCAGGCCCATCGCAGGCTTTTATTTTGAAATTGTGCTGTGCTTTTATTGTGAAAGGGAAAGACAGGAAGATCTCACCTGGTCAACATTTGGATTGGAGTTACTCTAAAGGCTGTGTGAAGCTGAGAGGTTAAATTGGCGTTTTCCGGTCAGTCACCAGCTTTTATTTTGAAATTGTGCTGTGCTTTTATTTTGAAAGGCAGAGACAGGAAGATCTCACCTGGTCAAAATTTGGATTGGAGTTACTGTAAAGCAGGGGTGTCAAATTCAGTTCCTGGAGGACCACTATCCTCTATGTTCTCGATGTTTCCTTCTTACAACACACCTGATTCAAATGATAGGCTATCATAAAGCTCAGCAGAAGCCTGATAACGAGCCTGATCATTTGTATCAGGTGTGTTGGAACTTAGTTTGACACCCCTGCTCTAAAGGCTGTGTGAAGCTGAGAGGTTTAACTGGTGTTTTCAGGCCCATCGCAGGCTTTTATTTTGAAATTGTGTTGTGCTTTTATTTTGAAAAGAAGAGACAGGAAGATCTCACCTGGTCAAAATTTGGATTGGAGTTACTCTAAAGCAGAGGTGTCTAACTCAGTTCCTGGAGGTCCACTATCCTCTGTGTTCTCGATGTTTCCATCTTACAACACACCTGATTCAAATGATTAGCCATCATGAAGCTCAGCAGAAGCCTGATAACGAGCCTGATCATTTGAATCAGGTGTGTTGGAACTGAGTTTGACAACCCTGCTCTCAAGGCTGTGTGAAGCTGAGAGTTTGAACTGATTTTCAGGCTGAAATGCAGCTCCTGTGGAGGTATTGGGTGTGAAGGTGGGTGTGGCACTCCAATGAGTCTGTGTGTGTGCGTGGGAGCATGCCTGCGCGTGTGTAAGGGCGGTTGCTATGGGCCCCATAGCAACGGTGCCTGCCACAGACAGCAAAAAAGTGCTTCTCAGCAGCAGCACGCAACGTCTCGTTCTGGCGCTAATTGTGGGCTAACCGTGAATGCTAGCTGAAAACCGAAATGACCGTGAGCGAGAGGAGGGCTGTGGCTTTCCATAAATGTAATTATTTTCCAAATATTGTGAGAAATGACCGAGTTACAGCGATTTAAAAAACACTGTCCCTCCATGAGGCAGATGATCCAGTTTACATTGGTTCTTATGGAGAGAACGGTGCAACTTTGCTCTGAACTGCTGCCTGCCATTTCCCTTCAGAAAGAGCTAGACCTTCAAACTTGGATTCATTTGAATCCCAGGAAAATTGTCTACAATCTGACCAAATTTCATTCCCCTAACATTTATGGTTTGGTCGTAAGGGCGATGCGATCGGGAAATTTTCAGGCGGATTTTTCACCTCTCCTCCACTCTACCAACTGACATGCCGCACTCTAACCAGAGCAGATTTTGAGAATTTTCACTTTTTTGAGGACTCACTGATCAAAAACTGTAAATCTCAGCCTGACATAAACTACATTCCTGCGGAGACAAGAAAAATCACTGCGTTTTGATGGTTAAATGAAGTTTCTAGGTGAACGTATGGCGAAGCAGTGGCGTTTGGAAAAAAGTGGATTTTTTCAGCCGATTTTTTTCACTCCCCATTCATTTTCTATGGGACTTTTTTCGCAGTTTTTTGCGAATAATTCTGCGAAAAAATGACGAACTTCTGAGAAAAGTCATAGCACACTATTCCCGATGAAGCCGCACGTTTTGATGTATAATTTGCTTTGATTTTCGCAAAGCCCTAGGACGAGAAGCGAATCGAAAAACGGCGGAATGTTGAAGAAAAGATAATAATAAACGCAGCAGGAGAACAATAGTGGCTCGTGGCTTCGCCACGAGCCACTCTCCTCCCATTGCTTTGCAATGGAGAGGAGAGTGGCTCGTGTCGAAGCCCGAGCCCCTAACTAGACAATTCCCGCACGCGGAAATCGTGGGAGGGGCTCGGGATGGGTGCATGTCCTGAGCAGCGCAGGAGAGGCAAGAAGATCTCACCTGGTCAAAATTTGGATTGGAGTTACTGTAAAGGCTGTGTGAAGCTGAGGGGTTTTGGTGACATTTTCCGGTCCGTCACAGACTTTTATTTTAAAATTGTGCTGTGCTTTTATTTTCAAAGGCAGAGACATGAAGATCTCACCTGGTCAAAATTTGGATTGGAGATACTCTAAAGGCTGTGTGAAGCTGAGAGGTTTAACTGGTGTTTTCAGGCCCATCGCAGGCTTTTATTTTGAAATTGTGCTGTGCTTTTATTGTGAAAGGGAAAGACAGGAAGATCTCACCTGGTCAACATTTGGATTGGAGTTACTCTAAAGGCTGTGTGAAGCTGAGAGGTTAAATTGGCGTTTTCCGGTCAGTCACCAGCTTTTATTTTGAAATTGTGCTGTGCTTTTATTTTGAAAGGCAGAGACAGGAAGATCTCACCTGGTCAAAATTTGGATTGGAGTTACTGTAAAGCAGGGGTGTCAAATTCAGTTCCTGGAGGACCACTATCCTCTATGTTCTCGATGTTTCCTTCTTACAACACACCTGATTCAAATGATAGGCTATCATAAAGCTCAGCAGAAGCCTGATAACGAGCCTGATCATTTGTATCAGGTGTGTTGGAACTTAGTTTGACACCCCTGCTCTAAAGGCTGTGTGAAGCTGAGAGGTTTAACTGGTGTTTTCAGGCCCATCGCAGGCTTTTATTTTGAAATTGTGTTGTGCTTTTATTTTGAAAAGAAGAGACAGGAAGATCTCACCTGGTCAAAATTTGGATTGGAGTTACTCTAAAGCAGAGGTGTCTAACTCAGTTCCTGGAGGTCCACTATCCTCTGTGTTCTCGATGTTTCCATCTTACAACACACCTGATTCAAATGATTAGCCATCATGAAGCTCAGCAGAAGCCTGATAACGAGCCTGATCATTTGAATCAGGTGTGTTGGAACTGAGTTTGACAACCCTGCTCTCAAGGCTGTGTGAAGCTGAGAGTTTGAACTGATTTTCAGGCTGAAATGCAGCTCCTGTGGAGGTATTGGGTGTGAAGGTGGGTGTGGCACTCCAATGAGTCTGTGTGTGTGCGTGGGAGCATGCCTGCGCGTGTGTAAGGGCGGTTGCTATGGGCCCCATAGCAACGGTGCCTGCCACAGACAGCAAAAAAGTGCTTCTCAGCAGCAGCAC
Organism: Acanthochromis polyacanthus; assembly: GCF_021347895.1. Lineage (NCBI taxonomy): Eukaryota > Metazoa > Chordata > Actinopteri > Pomacentridae > Acanthochromis > Acanthochromis polyacanthus. The sequence goes on along the minus strand of NC_067131.1, from coordinate 9,581,344 downwards.
GCAACGTCTCGTTCTGGCGCTAATTGTGGGCTAACCGTGAATGCTAGCTGAAAACCGAAATGACCGTGAGCGAGAGGAGGGCTGTGGCTTTCCATAAATGTAATTATTTTCCAAATATTGTGAGAAATGACCGAGTTACAGCGATTTAAAAAACACTGTCCCTCCATGAGGCAGATGATCCAGTTTACATTGGTTCTTATGGAGAGAACGGTGCAACTTTGCTCTGAACTGCTGCCTGCCATTTCCCTTCAGAAAGAGCTAGACCTTCAAACTTGGATTCATTTGAATCCCAGGAAAATTGTCTACAATCTGACCAAATTTCATTCCCCTAACATTTATGGTTTGGTCGTAAGGGCGATGCGATCGGGAAATTTTCAGGCGGATTTTTCACCTCTCCTCCACTCTACCAACTGACATGCCGCACTCTAACCAGAGCAGATTTTGAGAATTTTCACTTTTTTGAGGACTCACTGATCAAAAACTGTAAATCTCAGCCTGACATAAACTACATTCCTGCGGAGACAAGAAAAATCACTGCGTTTTGATGGTTAAATGAAGTTTCTAGGTGAACGTATGGCGAAGCAGTGGCGTTTGGAAAAAAGTGGATTTTTTCAGCCGATTTTTTTCACTCCCCATTCATTTTCTATGGGACTTTTTTGGCAGTTTTTTGCGAATAATTCTGCGAAAAAATGACGAACTTCTGAGAAAAGTCATAGCACACTATTCCCGATGAAGCCGCACGTTTTGATGTATAATTTGCTTTGATTTTCGCAAAGCCCTAGGACGAGAAGCGAATCGAAAAACGGCGGAATGTTGAAGAAAAGATAACTAGACAATTCCCGCTCGCGGAAATCGTGGGAGGGGCTCGGGATGTGTGCATGTCCGGAGCTGGGAAGGAGAGGGGTATTTTTTGGTCCGTCACAGGCTTTTATTTTGAAATTGTGCTGTGCTTTTATTTTGAAAGGAAGAGACAGGAAGATCTCACCTGGTCAAAATTTGGATTGGAGTTACTGTAAAGGCTGTGTGAAACTGAGAAGTTTAACTGGCAAATTGTGCTGTGCTTTTATTTTGAACGGCAGAGACAGGAAGATCTCACCTGGTCAAAATTTAGATTGGAGTTACTGTGAAGGCTGTATGAAGCTGAGAGGTTTAACTGGTGTTTCCAGTCCGTCGCAGGCTTTTATTTTGAAATCGTACTGTGCTTTTATTTTGAAAGGCAAAGACAGGAAGATCTCACCTGGTCAACATTCTAATTGGAGTTACTGTGAAGGCTGTGAGAAGCTTAGCGGTTTAACTGGAGTTTCCAGTGTGTTACAGGCTTTTATTTTGAAATTGTGCTGTGCTTTTATTTTAAAAGGCAGAGACAGGAAGATCTCAGCTGGTCAATATTTGGATTGGAGTTACTCAAAAGGCTGAGTGAAGCTGAGAGGTTTCACTGGCGTTTCCAGTCTGTCACAGGCTTTTATTTAGCAATTGTGCTGTGCTTTTATTTTGAAAGGCAACGACAAGAAGATTTCACCTGGTCAACATTTGGATTGGAGTTACCCCAAAGCAGGGATGTCAAACTCAGTTCCTGGAGGTCCACTATCCTCTGTGTTCTAGATGTTTCCTTCTTACAACACACCTGATTCAAATAATCAGCTCATCATCAAGCTCAGCAGAAGCCTGATAACGAGCCTGATCATTTGAATCAGGTGTGTTGGAACTGAGTTTGACACCCCTGCTCTCAAGGCTGTGTGAAGCTGAGAGGTTTAACTGATTTTCAGGCTGAAATGCAGCTCCTGTGGAGGTATTGGGTGTGAAAGTGGGTGTGGCACACCAATGAGTCTGTGTGTGTGCGTGCGACCATGCCTGCACGTGTGTAAGGGCGGTTGCTATGGGCCCCATAGCAACGGTGCCTGCCACAGACAGCAGAAAAGTGCTTCTCAGCAGCAGCGCGCAACGTCTCGTTCTGGCGCTAATTGTGGGCTAACCGTTAATGCGAGCTGAAAACTAAAATGACCGTGAGCGAGAGGAAGGCTGTGGCTATCCATAGATATGATTATTTTCCAAATATTGAGAGAAATGACCGAGTTACAGCGATTTAAAAAACACTGTCCCTCCATGAGCCAGATGATTCAGTTTACATTGGTTCTAATGGGGAGAACGGTGCGACTTTGGTCTAAACTGCTGCCTGCCATTTCCCTTCAGAAAGAGCTAGGTCTTCAAACTTGGATTCATTTGAATCCCAGGAAAATGGTCTACAATCTGACCAAATTTCATTCTCCTAACATTTATCGTTTGGTTGTGAGGGCGATGCGATCGTGAAATTTTCAGGCGGATTTTTCTCCTTTCCTCCACTCTACCAACTGACATGCCGCACTCTAACCAGAGCAGATTTTGAGAATTTTCACTTTTTTGAGGACTCACTGACGAAAAACTATAAATCTCAGCCTGACATAAAATACATTCCTGCGGAGACAAGAAAAATCACTGCGTTTTGATGGTTAAATGAAGTTTCTAGGTGAACGTATGGCGAAGCAGTGGCATTTGGAAAAAAGTGGATTTTTTGAGCCGATTTTTTTCGCTCCCCATTCATTTTCAATGGGACTTTTTGCGCAGTTTTTTGCGAATAATTCTGCGATAAAATGACGAATTTCTTAGAAAAGTCATAGCACACTATTCCCGATGAAGCCGCACGTTTTGATATATAATTTGCTTTGATTTTCTCAAAGCCCTAGGAGGAGAAGCGAATCGAAAAACGGCGGAAACGTTAGGAATAAAAGAGAACTAGACAATTCCCGCTGGTGCGGAAATCGTGGGAGGGGCTCGGGATGTGTGCATGTCCGGAGCAGCGCAGGAGAGGCAAGAAGATCTCACCTGGTCAAAATTTGGATTGGAGTTACTGTAAAGGCTGTGTGTGTGTGTGTCAGTACCTGATCAGCAATTCTTCTTTTTTTAATTTAACACAAAGAGGTTATACAGGGTATTAACTTAGAATGATCATAGAAAATAACACAAAATGGTGACAAGAACTTATTGATATTACAGTATAAACACAAAGAGCCATAGAAAGAGATTATTACAACCATATGTGAACAGAAGAGGATGAAATTAACTCATAACTAATAAAATAAACAAATTTATATAAATAATATGAATAATATGTTCAAAATTAATTGGTTATGTCGCCTCATAAGAGAAAATGTTAAAATGTGGAATGCAATACCAAATTATGTATTCAAAAAATTAGGAGGAATTCATTTTTTACTGAAATGCAATTATAAAATTGACAAAAATACCAATTCAATTATCAAACTTCCATAAACAGGCGTTGCTCTCCTGGGGGCTGATCTACAAATGCAGCTTCTCACCAACCAGCTGCGACATATGGAACAACCAAAATATACAGCACAGAAACAAAACCATATTTTACAAATCTTGGTTTGATCAGGGAGTATTATGGGTCAATCAGTTAATGGATGAACAAGTACAAATCTTACCGTACAACCAATTCATTAACAAATACCATCTCACAATCTCACAAACAGAATACAATTTCCAACGCAATACCAATAGAAGTTCTGCAGCTCCTGAAAAGTTTCCAATTCCACCCTCTTATTTGTGACTTATATTTTATTTGTGAAAACGTTAAAGGGGATATTTCACCGTTTTTGCTTTATAACCAGTCCTTATTAGACCAGGTCCAGATTGAAAACCAATGTACCTAGACTCCTCAAATCTGTACTCAACTGTTCTACAGAGCCTGAACATTCATAAAAACATAGTCTCTGATTTGTGAAAACTTTATTCTATGTATGAAAATGCAATAAAGGCACATTTTACTGTTTTTTTCTCATCCAGACCACATTAGACCAGGTCCAGGTCAAAAACCGCTACACTTAGACTGCTGAAATCTGGACTGAATTATTCTACAGAGCCTGTAGATTCATAAAAACATAGTCTCTGATTTGTGAAACCTTTATTATATTTGTGAAAAAGCAATTTAGGCACATTTTACTGTTTTTTTGTCATCCAGACCACATTAGACCAGGTCCAGGTCGAGAACCACCACACTTAGACTCTTCAAATCTGGACTGAATTATTCTACAGAGCCTGTAGATTCATAAAAACATCGTCTCTGATTTGTGAAACTTTTATTGTATTTGTGAAAATGTGATAAATGCACATTTTACTGTTTTTTTTCCTCATCCAGACCACATTAGACCAGGTCCAGGTCGAGAACCGCTACACTTAGACTCTTCAAATCTGGACTGAATTATTCTAAAGAGCCTGTAGATTCATAAAAACATAGTCTCTGATTTGTGAAACTTTTATTCTATTTTCAAAAAAGCAATTTATGCACATTTTACTGTTTTTTTTGTCATCCAGACCACATTAGACCAGGTCCAGGTCGAGAACCGCTACACTTAGACTCTTCAAATCTGGACTGAAGTATTCTACAGTGCCTGTAGATTCATAAAAACATAGTCTCTGATTAGTGAAACCTTTATTCTATTTGTGAAAATGTGATAAATGCACATTTTACTGTTTTTTTCTCATCCAGACCACATTAGACCAGGTCCAGGTCGAGAACTTCTGCACTTAGACTCTTCAAATCTGGACTGAATTATTCTACAGAGCCTGTAGATTCATAAAAACATAGTCTCTGATTTGTGAAGCCTTTATACTTTCTTTTATTCATTCATTCATTTCAACCTTCATTCTTTCTTCCAACACACCTGATTCAAATGATCATCAAGCTCAGCAGAAGCCTGATCATTTGAATCAGGTGTGTTGGAACTGAGTTTGACACCCCTGCTCTAAAGGCTGTGTGAAGCTGAGAGGTTGAACTGATTTTCAGGCTGAAATGCAGCTCCTGTGGAGGTATTGGGTGTGAAGGTGGGTGTGGCACACCAATGAGTCTGTGTGTGTGCGTGCGACCATGCCTGCGCGTGTGTAAGGGCGGTTGCTATGGGCCCCATAGCAACGGTGCCTGCCACAGACAGCAGAAAAGTGCTTCTCAGCAGCAGCGCGCAACGTCTCGTTCTGGCGCTAATTGTGGGCTAACCGTGAATGCTAGCTGAAAACTAAAATGACCGTGAGCGAGAGGAAGGCCGTGGCTATCCATAGATATGATTATTTTCCAAATATTGAGAGAAATGACCGAGTTACAGCGATTTAAAAAACACTGTCCCTCCATGAGGCAGATGATTCAGTTTACATTGGTTCTTATGGAGAGAACGGTGCGACTTTGGTCTAAACTGCTGCCTGCCATTTCACGTCAGAAAGAGCAAGATCTTGAAACTTGGATTCATTTGAATTCCAGGAAAATTGTTTACAATCTGACCAAATTTCAATCTCCTATCTCTTATCGTTTGGTCATGAGGGCGATGCGATCGGGAAATTTTCAGGCGGATTTTTCTCCTCTCCTCCACTCTACCAACTGACATGCCACACTCTAACCAGAGCAGATTTGGAGAATTTTCACTTTTTTGAGGACTCACTGATGAAAAACTATAAATCTCAGCCTGACATAAAATACATTCCTGCGGAGACAAGAAAAATCCCTGCGTTTTGATGGTTAAATGAAGTTTCTAGGTGAACGTATGGCGAAGCAGTGGCGTTTGGAAAAAAGTGGATTTTTTCAGCCGATTTTTTTCACTCCCCATTCATTTTCTATGGGACTTTTTTCGCAGTTTTTTGCGAATAATTCTGCGATAAAATGACGAATGTCTTAGAAAAGTCATAGCACACTATTCCCGATGAAGCCGCACGTTTTGATGTATAATTTGCTTTGGTTTTCTCAAAGGCCTAGGACGAGAAGCGAATCGAAAAACGGCGGAATGTTGAAGAAAATATAAAAGATAAACGCCTTTTTCACAGGAGAACAATAGTGGCTCGTGGCTTCGCCACGAGCCACTCTCCTCCCATTGCTTTGCAATGGAGAGGAGAGTGGCTCGTGTCGAAGCCCGAGCCCCTAACTAGACAATTCCCGCTCGCGGAAATCGTGGGAGGGGCTCGGGATGTGTGCATGTCCGGAGCTGGGCAGGAGAGGGGTATTTTTTGGTCCGTCACAGGCTTTTATTTTGAAATTGTGCTGTGCTTTTATTTTGAAAGGAAGAGACAGGAAGATCTCACCTGGTCAAAATTTGGATTGGAGTTACTGTAACGGCTGTGTGAAACTGAGAAGTTTACCTGGCAAATTGTGTTGTGCTTTTATTTTGAAAGGCAGAGACAGGAAGATCTCACCTGGTCAAAATTTAGATTGGAGTTACTGTGAAGGCTGTATGAAGCTGAGCGGTTTAACTGGAGTTTCCAGTGTGTTACAGGCTTTTATTTTGAAATTGTTCTGTGCTTTTATTTTGAAAGGCAAAGACAGGAAGATCTCACCTGGTCAACATTTTAATTGGAGTTACTGTGAAGGCTGTGTGAAGCTGAGCGGTTTAACTGGAGTTTCCAGTGTGTTACAGGCTTTTATTTTGAAATTGTGCTGTGCTTTTATTTTAAAAGGCAAAGACAGGAAGATCTCAGCTGGTCAATATTTGGATTGGAGTTACTCAAAAGGCTGAGTGAAGCTGAGAGGTTGAACTGGCGTTTCTAGTATGTCACAGGCTTTTATTTTGAAATTGTGCTGTGCTTTTATTTTGAAAGGGAAAGACATGAAGATCTCACCTGGTCAACATTTGGATTGGAGTTACTCTAAAGCAGGGGTGTCAAACTCAGTTCCTCGAGGTCCACTATCCTCTATGTTTTAGATGTTTCCCTGTTCCAACACACCTGATTCAAATAATCAGCTCATCATTAAGCTCAGCAGAAGCCTGATAACGAGCCTGATCATTTGAATCAGGTGTGTTGGAACTGAGTTTGACACCCCTGCTCTCAAGGCTGTGTGAAGCTGAGAGGTTTCAGTGATTTTCAGGCTGAAATGCAGCTCCTGTGGAGGTATTGGGTGTGAAGGTGGGTGTGGCACACCAATGAGTCTGTGTGTGTGCGTGCGAGCATGCCTGCGCGTGTGTAAGGGCGGTTGCTATGGGCCCCCATAGCAACGGTGCCTGCCACAGACAGCAGAAAAGTGCTTCTCAGCAGCACCGCGCAACGTCTCGTTCTGGCGCTAAATGTGGGCGAACCGTTAATGCAAGCTGAAAACTAAAATGACCGTGAGCGAGAGGAAGGCAGTGGCTATCCATAGATATGATTATTTTCCAAATATTGAGAGAAATGACCGAGTTACAGCGATTTAAAAAACACTGTCCCTCCATGAGCCAGATGATTCAGTTTACATTGGTTCTTATGGGGAGAACGGTGCGACTTTGGTCTAAACTGCTGCCTGCCATTTCCCTTCAGAAAGAGCTAGGTCTTCAAACTTGGATTCATTTGAATCCCAGGAAAATTGTCTACAATCTGACCAAATTTCATTCTCCTAACATTTATCGTTTGGTCGTGAGGGCGATGCGATCGTGAAATTTTCAGGCGGATTTTTCTCCTCTCCTCCACTCTACCAACTGACATGCCGCACTCTAACCAGAGCAGATTTTGAGAATTTTCACTTTTTTGAGGACTCACTGATCAAAAACTGTAAATCTCAGCCAGACATAAACTACATTCCTGCGGAGACCAGAAAAATCACTGCGTTTTGATGGTTAAATGAAGTTTCTAGGTGAACGTATGGCGACGCAGTGGCGTTTGGAAAACAGTGGATTTTTTGAGCCGATTTTTTCACTCCCCATTCATTTTCAATGGGACTTTTTGCGCAGTTTTTTGCGAATAATTCTGCGAAAAAATGACGAATGTCTTAGAAAAGTCATAGCACACTATTCCCGATGAAGCCGCACGTTTTGATGTATAATTTGCTTTGGTTTTGTCAAAGGCCTAGGACGAGTTAGCGACCGAAAATCGGCGGAAACGTGAAGAAAAATGATATTGGGGTAGTAATGGAAATACTAGACAATTCCCGCTGGTGCGGAAATCGTGGGAGGGGCTCGGGATGTGTGCATGTCCGGAACTGGGCAGGAGAGGGGTATTTTTTTGGTCAGTCCCAGGCTATTATTTTGAAATTGTGCAGTGCTTTTATTTTGAAAGGCAGGGAAAGGAAGGTCTCACCTGGTCAATGTCACCTGGTCAAAATTTGGATTGGAATTACTGTAAAGGCTGTGTGAAGCTGAGAGCTTTAAACGGCGTTTTCCTGTCCGTTGCAGGCTTTTATTTTGAAATTGTGCTGTGCTTTTATTTTGAAAGGCAGAGACAGGAAGATCTCATCTGTTCAAAATTTGGATTGGAGTTACTCTAAAGGCTGTGTGAAGCTGAGAGGTTTAACTGGCATTTTTTTGGTCTGTTGCAGGCTTTTATTTTGAAATTGTGCTGTGCTTTTATTTTGAAAGGCAGAGACAGGAAGATCAGACCTGGTTAAAATTTGGATTGGAGTAAAGGCTCTGTGAAGCTGAGAGGTTTAACTGGCGTTTTCCGGTTCATCGCAGGCTTTTATTTTGAAATATTGCTGTGCTTTTATTTTGAAAGGCAGAGACAGGAAGATCTGACCTGGTCAAAATTTGGATTGGAGTTCCTGTAAAGGCTGTGTGAAGCTGAGAGGTTTAAGTGGCGTTTCCAGTCTGTAGCAGGCTTTTATTTTGAAATTTTGCTGTGCTTTTATTTTGAAAGGCAGAGAAAAGGAAGATCTCACCTGGTCAAAATTTGGATTGGAGTTACTGTAAAGGCTGTGTGAAGCTGAGAGGTTTAACTGGCAAATTGTGCTGTGCTTTTATTTTGAAAGGCAGAGACAGGAAGATCTCACCTGGTCAAAATTTGGATTGGAGTTACTGTAAAGCTGGGGTGTCAAACTCAGTTCCCGGAGGACCACTATCCTCTGTGTTCTAGATGTTTCCTTCTTACAACACACCTGATTCAAATGATCAGCTCATCATTAAGCTCAGCAGAAGCCTGATAACGAGCCTGATCATTTGAATCAGGTGTGTTGGAACTGAGTTTGACACCCCTGCTCAAAAAGCTGTGTAAAGCTGAGAGGTTTAACTGGCATTTCCAGTCTGTCGCAGGCTTTTATTTAGAAATTGTGCTGTGCATTTATTTTGAAAGGCAGAGACAGGAAGATCTCACCTGGTCAAAATTTGGATTGGAGTTATTGTAAAGGCTGTGTGAAGCTGAGAGGTTTAACTGGTGTTTTCAGGCCCATCGCAGGCTTTTCTTTTGAAATTATGCTGTGCTTTTATTTTGAAAGGGAAAGACAGGAAGATCTCACCTGGTCAACATTTGGATTGGAGTTACTCTAAAGCAGGGGTGTCAAACTCTGTTCCTGGAGGTCCACTATCCTCTATGTTTTAGATGTTTCCCTCTTCCAACACACCTGTTTCAAATAATCAGCTCATCATCAAGCTCAGCAGAAGCCTGATAACGAGCCTGATCATTTGAATCAGGTGTGTTGGAACTGAGTTTGACACCCCTGCTCTAAAGGCTGTGTGAAGCTGAGAGGTTGAACTGATTTTCAGGCTGAAATGCAGCTCCTGTGGAGGTATTGGGTGTGAAGGTGGGTGTGGCACTCCAATGAGTCTGTGTGTGTGCCTGCGACCATGCCTGCGCGTGTGTAAGGGCGGTTGCTATGGGCCCCATAGCAACGGTGCCTGCCACAGACAGCAGAAAAGTGCTTCTCAGCAGCAGCGCGCAACGTCTCGTTCTGGCGCTATCTGTGGGCTAACCGTGAATGCTAGCTGAAAACCGAAATGACCGTGAGTGAGAGGAAGGCTGTGGCTTTCCATAAATGTAATTATTTTCCAAATATTGTGAGAAATGACCGAGTTACAGCGATTTAAAAAACACTGTCCCTCCATGAGCCAGATGATTCAGTTTACATTGGTTCCTATGGAGAAAACGGTGCGACTTTGGTCTAAACTGCTGCCTGCCATTTCACTTCAGAAAGAGCTAGGTCTTCAAACTTGGATTCATTTGAATCCCAGGAAAATTGTCTACAATCTGACCAAATTTCATTCTCCTAACATTTATCGTTTGGTCGTGAGGGCGATGCGATCGTGAAATTTTCAGGCGGATTTTTCTCCTCTCCTCCACTCTACCAACTGACATGCCGCACTCTAACCAGAGCAGATTTTGAGAATTTTCACTTTTTTGAGGACTCACTGACGAAAAACTATAAATCTCAGCCTGACATAAAATACATTCCTGCGGAGACAAGAAAAATCCCTGCGTTTTGATGGTTAAATGAAGTTTCTAGGTGAACGTATGACGAAGCAGTGGCGTTTGGAAAAAAGTGGATTTTTTCTGGCGATTTTTTTCACTCCCCATTCATTTTCTATGGGACTTTTTTCGCAGTTTTTTGCGAATAATTCTGCGAAAAAATGACGAATGTCTTAGAAAAGTCATAGCACACTATTCCCGATGAAGCCGCACGTTTTGATATATAATTTGTTTTGGTTTTCTCAAAGCCCTAGGACGAGTTAGCGACCGAAAAACGGCGGAAACGTGAATAAAAGATAAACGCTTTTCTCACAGGAGAACAATAGTGGCTCGTGGCTTCGCCACGAGCCACTCTCCTCCCATTGCTTTGCAATGGAGAGGAGAGTGGCTCGTGTCGAAGCCCGAGCCCCTAACTAGACAATTCCCGCTCGCGGAAATCGTGGGAGGGGCTCGGGATGTGTGCATGTCCGGAGAGGCGTATTTCGGCGTTTTCCGGTCTTTCGCAGGCTTTTATTTTGAAATTGTGCTGTGCTTTTATTTTGAAAGGAAGAGACAGGAAGATCTCACCTGGTCAACATTTGGATTGGAGTTACTGTAAAGGCTGTGTGAAGCTGAGAAGTTTAACTGGCGTTTCCGGTCCGTTTCAGGATTTTATTTTGCAATTGTGCTGTGCTTTTATTTTGAAAGGCAACGACAGGAAGATCTCACCTGGTCAAAATTTGGATTGGAGTTACTGTAAAGCAGGGGTGTCAAACTCAGTTCCTGGAGGACCACTATCCTCTGTGTTCCAGATGTTTCCTTCTTATAACACACCTGATTCAAATGATCAGCTATCATTAAGCTCAGCAGAAGCCTGATAACGAGCCTGATCATTTGAATCAGGTGTGTTGGAACTGAGTTTGACACCCCTGCTCTAAAGGATGTGTGAAGCTGAGAGGTTGAACTGATTTTCAGGCTGAAATGCAGCTCCTGTGGAGGTATTGGGTGTGAAGGTGGGTGTGGCACTCCAATGAGTCTGTGTGTGTGCGTGGGAGCATGCCTGCGCGTGTGTAAGGGCGGTTGCTATGGGCCCCATAGCAACGGTGCCTGCCACAGACAGCAGAAAAGTGCTTCTCAGCAGCAGCGCGCAACGTTTCGTTCTGGCGCTAATTGTGGGCTAACCGTGAATGCTAGCTGAAAACCGACATGACCGTGAGCGAGAGGAGGGCTGTGGCTTTCCATAAATGTAATTATTTTCCAAATATTGTGAGAAATGACCGAGTTACAGCGATTTAAAAAACACTGTCCCTCCATGAGGCAGATGATTCAGTTTACATTGGTTCTTATGGAGAGAACGGTGGGACTTTGGTCTAAACTGCTGCCTGCCATTTCACTTCAGAAAGAGCTAGGTCTTCAAACTTGGATTCATTTGAATCCCAGGAAAATTGTTTACAATCTGACCAAATTTCATTTTACTATTTCTTATCGTTTGGTCGAGAGGGCGATGCGATCGTGAAATTTTCAGGAGGATTTTTCACCTCTCCTCCACTCTACCAACTGACATGCCGCACTCTAACCAGAGCAGATTTTGAGAATTTTCACTTTTTTGAGGACTCAGTGATCAAAAACTGTAAATCTCAGCCTGATATAAACTACATTCCTGCGAAGACAAGAAAAATCACTGCGTTTTGATGGTTAAATGAAGTTTCTAGGTGAACGTATGGCGAAGCAGTGGCGTTTTGAAAAAAGTGGATTTTTCGAGCCGATTTTTTTCACTCCCCATTCATTTCCTATGGGACTTTTTTCGCAGTTTTTTGCGAATAATTCTGCGATAAAATGACGAATTTCTTAGAAAAGTCATAGCACACTATTCCCGATGAAGCCGCACGTTTTGATATATAATTTGTTTTGGTTTTCTCAAAGCCCTAGGACGAGTTAGCGACCGAAAAACGGCGGAAACGTGAAGAAAAAAATATAATAAACGCAGCAGGAGAACAATAGTGGCTCGTGGCTTCGCCACGAGCCACTCTCCTCCCATTGCTTTGCAATGGAGAGGAGAGTGGCTCGTGCCGAAGCCCGAGCCCCTAACTAGACAATTCCCGCTGGTGCGGAAATCGTGGGAGGGGCTCGGGATGTGTGCATGTCCGGAGCAGAGCATGAGAGGCAAGAAGATCTCACCTGGTCAAAATTTGGATTGGAGTTACTGTCAAGGCTGTGTGAAGCTGAGAAGTCTAACAGGCAAATTGTGCTGTGCTTTTATTTTGAGAGGAAGAGACAAGAAGATTGGACCTGGTCAAAATTTAGATTGGAGTTACTCTAAAGGCTGTGTGAAGCTGAGAGGTTGAACTGGCGTTGCCAGCCTGTCGCAGGCTTTTATTTTGAAATTGTGCTGTGCTTTTATTTTGAAAGTCAATGACAGGAAGATCTCACCTGGTCAAAATTTGGATTGGAGTTACTGTAAAGGCTGTGTGAAGCTGAGAGGTTAAACTGGCGTTTTCCGGTTCATCGCAGGCTTTTATTTTGAAATTGTGTTGTGCTTTTATTTTGAAAAGAAGAGACAGGAAGACCTCACCTGGTCAAAATTTGGATTGGAGTTACTCTAAAGCAGAGGTGTCTAACTCAGTTCCTGGAGGTCCACTATCCTCTATGTTCCAGATGTTTCAGTCTTACAACACACCTGATTCAAATGATTAGCCATCATTAAGCTCAGCAGAAGCCTGATAACGAGCCTGATCATTTGAATCAGGTGTGTTGGAACTGAGTTTGACACCCCTGCTGTAAAGGCTGTGTGAAGCTGAGAGGTTGAACTGATTTTCAGGCTGAAATGCAGCTCCTGTGGAGGTATTGGGTGTGAAGGTGGGTGTGGCACTCCAATGAGTCTGTGTGTGTGCGTGGGAGCATGCCTGCGCGTGTGTAAGGGCGGTTGCTATGGGCCCCCATAGCAACGGTGCCTGCCACAGACAGCAGAAAAGTGCTTCTCAGCAGCAGCGCGCAACGTCTCGTTCTGGCGCTAACTGTGGGCTAACCGTGAGTGCTAGCTGAAAACTAAAATGACCGTGAGCAAGAGGAAGGCTGTGGCAAACCATAAATGTAATTATTTTCCAAATATTGTGAGAAATGACCGAGTTACAGCGATTTAAAAAACACTGTCCCTCCATGAGGCAGATGATTCAGTTTACATTGGTTCCTATGGAGAGAACGGTGCGACTTTGGTCTAAACTGCTGCCTGCCATTTCACTTCAGAAAGAGGTAGGTCTTCAAACTTGGATTCATTTGAATCCCAGGAAATTTGTCTACAATCTGACCAAATTTCATTCCCCTAGCATTTATGGTTTGGTCGTGAGGGCGATGCGATCGTGAAATTTTCAGGCGGATTTTTCTCCTCTCCTCCACTCTACCAACTGACATGCCGCACTCTAACCAGAGCAGATTTTGAGAATTTTCACTTTTTTGAGGACTCACTGATCAAAAACTGTAAATCTCAGCCTGACATAAAATACATTCCTACGAAGACAAGAAAAATCACTGCATTTTGATGGTTAAATGACTTTTCTAGGTGAACGTATGGCGAAGGAGTGGCGTTTGGAAAAAAGTGAATTTTTTCAGCCGATTTTTTTCACTCCCCATTCATTTCCTATGGGACTTTTTTCGCAGTTTTTTGCGAATAATTCTGCGAAAAAATGACGAATGTCTTAGAAAAGTCATAGCACACTATTCCCGATGAAGCCGCACGTTTTGATATATAATTTGCTTTGGTTTTCTCAAAGCCCTAGGACGAGTTAGCGACCGAAAATCGGCGGAAACGTGAAGAAAAAATGATATTGGGGTAGTAATGGAAATACTAGACAATTCCCGCTCGCGGAAATCGTGGGAGGGGCTCGGGATGTGTGCATGTCCGGAGCTGGGCAGGAGAGGGGTATTTTTTGGTCCGTCACAGGATTTTATTTTGAAATTGTGCTGTGCTTTTATTTTGAAAGGGAGAGACAGGAAGATCTCACCTGGTCAAAATTTGGATTGGAGCTACTGTAAAGGCTGTGTGAAACTGACAAGTTTAACTGGCAAATTGTGCTGTGCTTTTATTTTGAAAGGCAGAGACAGGAAGATCTGACCTGGTGAACATTTGGATTGGAGTTACTGTAAAGGCTGTTTCAAGCTGAGAGGTTTAACTGGCGTTTCCAGTACCTTGCAGGCTTTTATTTTGAAATCGTGCAGTGCTTTTATTTTGAAAGGGAAAGACAGGAAGATCTCACCTGGTCAACATTTGGATTGGAGTTACTCTCAAGCAGGGGTGTCAAACTCAGTTCCTGGAGGTCCACTAGCCTCTATGTTCTCGATGTTTCCCTCTTCCAACACACCTCATTCAAATAATCAGCTCATCATCATGCTCAGCAGAAGCCTGATAACGAGCCTGATCATTTGAATCAGGTGTGTTGGAACTGAGTTTGACACCCCTGCTCTAAAGGATGTGTGAAGCTGAGAGGTTGAACTGGCGTTTCCAGCCTGTCGCAGGATTTTATTTTGAAATTGTGCTGTGCTTTTATTGTGAGAGGCAGAGACAGGAAGATCTCACCTGGTCAACATTTGGATTGGAGTTACTGTAAAGTCTGTGTGAAGTTGACAGGTTAAACTGGCGTTTTCTGGTCCGTCACAGACTTTTATTTTGAAATTTTGCTGTGCTTTTATTTTGAAAGGCAGAAACAGGAAGATCTCACCTGGTCAAAATTTGGATTAGAGTTACTCTATAGCAGGGGTGTCTAACTCAGTTCCTGGAGGTTCACTATCCTCTATGTTCCAGATGTTTCAATCTTACAACACACCTGATTCAAATAATCAGCTCATCATTAAGCTCAGCAGAAGCCTGATAACGAGCCTGATCATTTGAATCAGGTGTGTTGGAACTGAGTTTGGCACCCCTGCTCTAAAGGCTGTGTGAAGCTGAGAGGTTGAACTGATTTTCAGGCTGAAATGCAGCTCCTGTGGAGGTATTGGGTGTGAAGGTGGGTGTGGCACTCCAATGAGTCTGTGTGTGTGCGTGGGAGCATGCCTGCGCGTGTGTAAGGGCGGTTGCTATGGGCCCCATAGCAACGGTGCCTGCCACAGACAGCAGAAAAGTGCTTCTCAGCAGCAGCGCGCAACGTCTCGTTCTGGCGCTAATTGTGGGCTAACCGTGAATGCTAGCTGAAAACTAAAATGACCGTGAGTGAGAGGAAGGCCGTGGCTTTCCATAAATGTAATTATTTTTCAAATATTGTGAGAAATGACCGAGTTGCAGCGATTTAAAAAACACTGTCCCTCCATGAGGCAGATGATTCAGTTTACATTGGTTCTTATGGAGAGAACGGTGCAACTTTGGTCTAAACTGCTGCCTGCCATTTCACTTCAGAAAGAGCTAGGTCTTCAAACTTGGATTCATTTGAATCCCAGGAAAATTGTTTACAATCTGACCAAATTTGATTCCCCTAACATTTATAGTTTGGTCGTGAGGGCGATGCGATCGGGAAATTTTCAGGTAGATTTTTCTCCTCTCCTCCACTCTACTAATTGACATGCCGCACTCTAAACAGAGCAAATTTTGAAAATTTTCACTTTTTTGAGGACTCACTGATCAAAAACTGTAAATCTCAGCCTGACACAAACTACATTCCTGCGGAGACAAGAAAAATCACTGCGTTTTGATGGTTAAATGACGTTTCTAGGTGAACGTATGGCGAAGCAGTGGCGTTTGGAAAACAGTGGATTTTTTGAGCCGATTTTTTTCCGTCCCCATTCATTTCTATGGGACTTTTTTCGCAGTTTTTTGCGAATAATTCTGCGAAAAAATGACGAATGTCTTAGAAAAGTCATAGCCCGGGATTCCCGATGAAGCCGCACGTTTTGATATATAATTTGTTTTGGTTTTCTAAAGCCCTAGGACGAGTTAGCGACCGAAAAACGGCGGAAACGTTAATAATAATAAAAGATAAACGCAGCAGGAGAACAATAGTGGCTCGTGGCTTCGCCACGAGCCACTCTCCTCCCATTGCTTTGCAATGGAGAGGAGAGTGGCTCGTGTCGAAGCCCGAGCCCCTAACTAGACAATTCCCGCTGGTGCGGAAATCGTGGGAGGGGCTCGGGATGTGTGCATGTCCGGAGCAGAGCACGAGAGGCAAGAAGATCTCACCTGGTCAAAATTTGGATTGGGGTTACTGTAAAGGCTGAGTGAAGCTGAGAAGTCTAACAGGCAAATTGTGCTGTGCTTTTATTTTGAGAGGCAGAGACAAGAAGATCTCACCTGGTCAAAATTTGGATTGGAGTTACTCTATAGGCTGTGTGAAGCTGAGAGGTTTAACTGGCATTTTTTGGTCTGTTGCAGGCTTTTATTTTGAAATTGTGCTGTGCTTTTATTTTGAAAGGCAGAGACAGGAAGATCAGACCTGATTAAACTTTGGATTGGAGTAAAGGCTGTTTTAAGCTGAGAGGTTTAACTGGTGTTTTCAGTACCATCGCAGGCTTTTATTTAGAAATTGTGCTGTGCTTTTATTTTGAAAGGCAGAGACAGGAAGATCTCACCTGGTCAAAATTTGGATTGGAGTTACTATAAAGGCTGTGTGAAGCTGAGAGGTTAACTGGCATTCCAATCTGTCGCAGGCTTTTATTTTGAAATTGTGCTTTGCTTTTATTTTGAAAGGCAAAGACAGGTAGATTCACCCCTGTCAAAATTTGGATTGGAGTTACCCAAAGCCAGGGGTGTCAAACTCAGTTCCTGGAGGTCCATATCCTCTCTGTTTTAGATGTTTACCTCTTCCAACACACCTGATTCAAATGATGAGCTTATCATGAAGCTCTGCAGAAGCATTATAACAAGCCTGATCATTTGAATCAGGTGATTTGGAACAGGGAAACATCTAAAACATAGAGGATTGGAGATACTCTAAAGGCTGAGTGAAGCTGAGAGGTTTAACTGGCGTTTCCAGTGCGTCACAGGCTTTTATTTTAAAATGTGCTGTGCTTTTATTTCGAAAGGCAGAGATTGGAAGATCTCACCTGGTCAAAATTTGGACTGGAGTTATTGTAAAGGCTGTGTGAAGCTGAGAGGTTTAACTGGTGTTTTCGGTCCGTCGCAGGCTTTTATTTTGAAATTGTGCTGTGCTTTTATTTTGAAAGGCAAGACAGGAGATCTCACCTGGTCAACATTTGGATTGGAGTTACTCTAAAGCAGGGTGTCAAACTCAGTTCCTGGAGGTCCACTATCCTCTATGTTCTAGATGTTTCCTCTTCCAACACACCTGATTCAAATGATCAGCTCATCATCAAGCTCAGCAGAAGCCTGATAACGAGCCTGATCATTTGAATCAGGTGTGTTGGAACTGAGTTTGACACCCCTGCTCTAAAGGCTGTGTGAAGCTGAGAGGTTGAACTGATTTTCAGGCTGAAATGCAGCTCCTGTGGAGGTATTGGGTGTGAAGGTGGGTGTGGCACTCCAATGAGTCTGTGTGTGTGCGTGCGACCATGCCTGCGCGTGTGTAAGGGCGGTTGCTATGGGCCCCCATAGCAACGGTGCCTGCCACAGACAGCAAAAAGTGCTTCTCAGCAGCAGCGCGCAACGTCTCGTTCTGGCGCTAATTGTGGGCTAACCGTGAATGCTAGCTGAAAACTAAAATGACCGTGAGCGAGAGGAAGGCCGTGGCTTTCCATAAATGTAATTATTTTTCAAATATTGTGAGAAATGACCGAGTTACAGCGATTTAAAAAACACTGTCCCTCCATGAGGCAGATGATTCAGTTTACATTGGTTCCTATGGAGAGAACGGTGCGACTTTGGTCTAAACTGCTGCCTGCCATTTCTCTTCAGAAAGAGCTAGGTCTTCAAACTTGGATTCATTTGAATCCCAGGAAAATTGTCTACAATCTGACCAAATTTCATTCCCCTAACATTTATGGTTTGGTCGTGAGGGCGATGCGATCGGGAAATTTTCAGGCGGATTTTTCACCTCTCCTCCACTCTACCAACTGACATGCCGCACTCTAACCAGAGCAGATTTTGAAAATTTTCACTTTTTTGAGGACTCACTGATCAAAAACTGTAATCTCAGCCTGATATAAATACATTCCTGCGAAGACAAGAAAAATCACTGCGTTTTGATGGTTAAATGAGTTTCTAGGTGAACGTATGGCGAAGCAGTGGCGTTTGGAAAACAGTGGACTTTTCAAGCCATTTTTTTTCAGTCCCATTCATTTCCTATGGGATTTTTTCGCAGTTTTTTGCGAATAATTCTGCGAATAAAATGACGAATTTCTTAGAAAGCATAGCACACTATTCCGATGAAGCCGCACGTTTTGATATATAATTTGTTTTGATTTTCTCAAGGCCCTAGTGACGAGGTTAGCGAACCCGAAAAAATGGCGGAAACGTGAGAAATATAAAAACTAAGACAATTCCCGCAAGGAAATCGTGGGAGGGGCTCGGGATGTGTGCATGTCAGAGCTGGGCAGGAGAGAGTTATTTTTTGGTCCGCACAGGCTTTTATTTTCAATTGTGGCTGTGCTTTTATTTGAAAGGCAGAAAGACAAGAAGATCTCACCTGGCAAAATTTGGAATTCGAGTACTCAAAAGGCTGTATGGAAGCCCTGAGAGGTTTTACTGGCAAATTGTGCTGTAAAGTAATTTTGAAAGGCAGAGACAGGAAGATCTCACCTGGTCAAAATTTGGATTGAGTTACTCTCAAGGCTGTGTGAAGCTGAGATGTTTAACTGGCGTTTCCAGTCTGTCGCAGCTTTTATTTTGAAATTGTGCTGTGCTTTTATTTTCAAAGGCAGAGACATGAAGATCTCACCTGGTCAAAATTTGGATTGGAGATACTCTAAAGGCTGTGTGAAGCTGAAGAGGTTGAACTGGCAAATTGTGCTGTGCTTTTAATTTGAAAGGCAGAGACAGGAAAGATCTCACCTGGTCAAAATTTGGACTGGAGTTACTGTAAAGCTGGGGTGTCAAACTCAGTTCCTGGAGGACCACTATCCTCTGTGTTCTAGATGTTTCCTTCTTACAACACACCTGATTCAAATGATTAGCTATCATTAAGCTCAGCAGAAGCCTGATAACGAGCCTGATCATTTGTATCAGGTGTGTTGGAACTGAGTTTGACACCCCTGTTCTAAAGGCTGTGTGAAGTCTGAGATGTTGAACTGGCATTTCCAGTCTGTCGCAGGCTTTTATTTAGAAATTGTGCTGTGCTTGTATTTGAAAGGCAGAGACAGGAAGATAACTCTGGTCAAAAATTTGGATTGGAGTTACTCAAAAGGCCTGTGGTGAAGCAGAGAGGTTTAACTGGTGTTTTCAGGCCCATCACAGGCTTTTATTTGAAGTTTGCTGTGCTTTATTTTGAAAGGCTGAGACAGGAAGATCTCACCTGGTCAAAATTTGGATGGAGTTACTGTCAAGGCTGTGTGAAGCTGAGAAGTCTAACAGGCAATTGTGCTGTGCTTTTATTTTGAGAGGAGAGACAAGAAGATTGGACCTGGTCAAAATTAGATTGGAGTTACTCTAAAGGCTGTGTGAAGCTGAGAGGTTGAACTGGCGTTGCCAGCCTGTTCGCAGGCTTTTATTTTGAAATTGTGCTGTGCTTTTATTTGAAAGTCAATGACAGGAAGATCTCACCTGGTCAAATTTGGATGGAGTTACTGTACAAGGCTGTGGAAGCTGAGAGGTTAAACTGGCGTTTTCCGTTCATCGCAGGCTTTATTTTGACATTGTGCTGTGCTTTTATTTTGAAAAGAAGAGACAGGAAGATCTCACCTGGTCAAACTTTGGATTGGAGTTACTCAAAAGCTGTGGTGTCAAACTCAGTTCCTGGAGGTCCACTATCCTCTGTGTTCTAGATGTTTCCTTCTACAACACACCTGATTCAAATAATCACCTCATCATTAATCCAGCAGAAGCCTGATAACGAGCCTGATCATTTGAATCAGGTGTGTTGGAACTGAGTTTGACATCCCTGCTCTAAAGGCTGTGTGAAGCTGAGAGGTTTAACTGATTTTCAGGCTGAAATGCAGTTCCTTTGAAGGTGGGTGTGGCACACCAATGATTCTGTGTGTGTGCGTGCGACCATGCTATGCCTGCGCGTGTGTAAGGGCGGTTGCTATGGGCCCCATAGCAACGGTGCCTGCCACAGACAGCAGAAAAGTGCTTCTCAGCAGCAGCGCGCAACGTCTCGTTCTGGCGCTAATTGTGGGCTAACCGTGAATGCTAGCTGAAAACTAAAATGACCGTGAGCGAGAGGAAGGCTGTGGCTTTCCATAAATGTAATTATTTTCCAAATATTGTGAGAAATGACCGAGTTACAGCGATTTAAAAAACACTGTCCCTCCATGAGGCAGATGATTCAGTTTACATTGGTTCTATGGAGAGAACGGTGCGACTTTGGTCTAAACTGCTGCCTGCCATTTCACTTCAGAAAGAGCTAGGTCTTCAAACTTGGATTCATTTGAATCCCAGGAAAATTGTTTACAATCTGACCAAATTTCATTCCCTAACATTTATGGTTTGGTCGTGAGGGCGATGCGATCGTGAAATTTTCAGGCGGATTTTTCTCCTCTCCTCCACTCTACCAACAGACATGCCACACTCTCAACCAGAGCAGATTTTGAGAATTTTCACTTTTTTGAGACTCACTGATGAAAAACTGTGAAATCTCAGCCTGACATAAACTACATTCCTGCGAAGACAAGAAAAATCACTGCGTTTTGATGGTTAAATGAAGTTTCTAGGTGAACGTATGCGAAGCAGTGGCGTTTGGAAAAAGTGGATTTTTTGAGCCGATTTTTTTTCGCTCCCCATTCATTTTCAATGGGAATTTTTCGCAGTTTTTTGCGAATAATTCTGCGATAAAATGACGAATTTCTAGAAAAGTCATAGCACACTATTCCCGATGAAGCCGCACGTTTTGATATATAATTTATTTGGTTTTCTCAAAGCCCTAGGACGAGTTAGCGACCGAAAAATGTGAAAGGAAAAAATGATATTGGGGTAGTAATGGAAATACTAGACAATTCCCGCTGGTGCGGAAATCGTGGAGGGGCCGGGATGTGTGCATGTCCGGAAGCAGCGCGGGATAGGCATATTTACTCTAAAGCTGTGTGAAGGTGAGAGGTTTAACTGGCGTTTCCAGTCTGTCGCAGGCTTTATTTTGAAATTGTGCTGTGCTTTAATTTTGAAAGGCAGAGACAAGAAGATCTCACCTGGTCAAAATTTCGTTTGGAGTTACTCTAAAGGCTGTGTGAAGCTGAGAGGTTTAACTGGCAAATTGTGCTGTAAAGTAATTTTGAAAGGCAGAGACAGGAAGATCTCACCTGGTCAAAATTTGGATTGGAGTTACTCAAAAGGCTGTGTGAAGCTGAGAGGTTCAATTGGCGTTTGTAGTCCGTCACAGGCTTTTATTTTGAAATCGTGCTGTGCTTTTATTGTGAAAGGCAGAGACAGGAAGATCTCACCTGGTGAAAATTTGGATTGGAGTTATTGTAAAGCAGGGGTGTCAAACTCAGTTCCTGGAGGACCACTATACTCTAGTTTTAGATGTGTCCCTCTTCCAACACTCCTGATTAAAATGATCAGCTATTATTTAAGCTCAGCAGAAGCCTGATAACGAGCTGATCATTGAATCAGGTGTGTTGGAAGAGGTAAACAGTAAAACATAGAGGATTGGAGTTACTCTAAAGGCTGTGTAAGCTGAGAGGTTTAACTGGCAAATTGTGCTGTGCTTTCATTTTGAAGGCAGAGACAGGAAGATTTCACCTGGTCAAAATTTGGATGGAGTTACTGAAAAGGCCTGTGTGAAGCTGAGGTTCTAACTGGCCTTTCCAGTCTTCACAGGCTTTCATTTTGAAATTCTGCTGTGCTTTTATTTTGAAAGGCAGAGACAGGAAGATCTCACCTGGTCAACATTTGGATTGGAGTTACTCTAAAGCAGGGGTGTCAACTCAGTTCCTGGAGGTCCACTATCCTCTATGTTCCAGATGTTTCCTCTTCCAACACACCTGATTCAAATATCAGCTCATCATCAAGCTCAGCAGAAGCCTGATAACGAGCCTGATCATTTGAATCAGGTGTGTTGGAACTGAGTTTGACACCCCTGCTCTAAAGGCTGTGTGAAGCTGAGAGGTTGAACTGATTTTCAGGCTGAAATGCAGCTCCTGTGGAGGTATTGGGTGTGAAGGTGGGTGTGGCACACCAATGAGTCTGTGTGTGTGCGTGGGAGCATGCCTGCGCGTGTGTAAGGGCGGTTGCTATGGGCCCCCATAGCAACGGTGCCTGCCACAGACAGCAGAAAAGTGCTTCTCAGCAGCAGCGCGCAACGTCTCGTTCTGGCGCTAATTGTGGGCTAACCGTGAATGCTAGCTGAAAACCGAAATGACCGTGAGCGAGAGGAAGGCTGTGGCTTTCCATAAATGTAATTATTTTCCAAATATTGTGAGAAATGACCGAGTTACAGCGATTTAAAAAACACTGTCCCTCCATGAGGCAGATGATTCAGTTTACATTGGTTCCTATGGAGAGAACGGTGCGACTTTGGTCTAAACTGCTGCCTGCCATTTCCTTCAGAAAGAGCTAGGTCTTCAAACTTGGATTCATTTGAATCCCAGGAAATTGTCTACAATCTGACCAAATTTCATTCCCTAACATTTATCGTTTGGTCGTGAGGGCGATGCGATCGGAAATTTTCAGGCGGATTTTTCTCCTCTCCTCCACTCTACCAACTGACATGCCGCACTCTAACCAGAGCAGATTTTGAGAATTTTCACTTTTTTGAGGACTCACTGATCAAAAACTGTAAATCTCAGCCTGACATAAAATACATTCCTGCGGAGACAAGAAAAATCACTGCGTTTTGATGGTTAAATGAAGTTTCTAGGTGAACGTATGGCGAAGCAGTGGCGTTTGGAAAAAAGTGGATTTTTTGAGCCGATTTTTTTCACTCCCCATTCATTTTCTATGGGACTTTTTGCGCAGTTTTTTGCGAATAATTCTGCGAAAAAATGACGAATGTCTTAGAAAAGTCATAGCCCGGATTCCCGATGAAGCCGCACGTTTTGATATATAATTTGTTTGGTTTTCTCAAAGCCCTAGGACGAGTTAGCGACCGAAAAACGGCGGAAACGTTAATAATAATAAAGATAAACGCAGCAGGAGAACAATAGTGGCTCGTGGCTTCGCCACGAGCCACTCTCCTCCATTGCTTTGCAAGGAGAGAGTGGCTCGTGTCGAAGCCCGAGCCCTAATAAACGCAGCAGAGACAATAGTGGCTCGTGGCTTCGCCACGTAGCCCACTCTCCTCCCATTGCTTTGCAATGGAGAGGAGAGTGGCTCGTGTCGAAGCCCGAGCCCCTAAACTAGACAATTCCCGCTCGCGGAAATCGTGGAGGGGCTAGGGAAGTGTGCATGTCCGGAGCTGGCAGGAGAGGGGAATTTTTTGGTCCGTCACGAGGCTTTTATTTTGGAAATTCTTCTGTGCTTTTATTTTGAAAAGGAAGAGACAGGAAGATCTCACCTGGTCAAAATTTGGATTGGAGTTTACTGTAAAGGCTGTGTGAAGGCAAAGAGGGTTAACTGGCAAATTGTGCTGTGCTTTTATTTTGAAAGGCACAGACAGGAAGATCTCACCCAGTCAAAATTGAGAATTGGAGTTACTCAAAAGGTTGTGTGAAGCTGAGAGGGTTAACTGGCGTTTCCAGTCCGTCAAAGGCTTTTATTTTGAAATCATGCTGTGCTTTCATTTGAAAGGCAAAGACAGGAAGATCTCACCTGGTCAAAATTTGGACTGGAGTTATTGTAAAGGCTGTGTGAAAGCTGAGAGGTTTAACTGGTGTTTTTCAGGCCAATCGCAGGCTTTTATTTTGAAATTTACTGTGCTTTTATTTTGAAAGGCAGAGACAGGACGATCTCATCTGGTCAACATTTGCATTGGAGTTACTGTAAAGCAGGGGTCTCAAACTCAGTTCCTGGAGAACCACTATCCTCTGTGTTCCAGATGTTTCCTTCTTACAACACACCTGATTGAAGTGATTTGCTCATCATTAAGCTCAGCAGAAGCCTGATAACGAGCCTGATCATTTGAATCAGGTGTGTTGGAACTGAGTTTGACACCCCTGCTCGAAAGGCTGTGTGAAGCTGAGAGGTTTAACTGGCGTTTCCAGTCCGTCACAGGCTTTTATTTTGAAATTGTGCTGTGCTTTTATTTTGAAAGGCAAAGACAGGAAGATCTCACCTGGTCAACATTTGGATTGGAGTTACTCTAAAGCAGGTGTGTCAAAGTTAGTTCCTGGAGGTCCACTATCCTCTATGTTCTAGATGTTTCCCTCTTCCAACACACCTGATTCAAATAATCACCTCATCATCAAGCTCAGCAGAAGCCTGATAACGAGCCTGATCATTTGAATCAGGTGTGTTGGAACTGAGTTTGAAACCCCTGCTGTAAAGGCTGTGTGAAGCTGAGAGGTAAAACTGATTTTCAGGCTGAAATGCAGCTCCTGTGGAGGTATTGGGTGTGAAGGTGGGTGTGGCACTCCAGTGAGTCTGTGTGTGTGCTTGGGAGCATGCCTGAGCGTGTGTAAGGGCGGTTGCTATGGGCCCCCATAGCAACGGTGCCTGCCACAGACAGCAGAAAAGTGCTTCTCAGCAGCAGCGCGCAACGTCTCGTTCTGGCGCTAATTGTGGGCTAACCGTGAATGCTAGCTGAAAACCGAAATGACCGTGAGCGAGAGGAAGGCTGTGGCTATCCATAAATGTAATTATTTTCCAAATATTGTGAGAAATGACCGAGTTACAGCGATTTAAAAAACACTGTCCCTCCATGAGGCAGATGATTCAGTTTACATTGGTTCTTATGGAGAGAACGGTGCGACTTTGGTCTAAACTGCTGCCTGCCATTTCCTTCAGAAAGAGCTAGGTCTTCAAACTTGGATTCATTTGAATCCCAGGAAAATTGTCTACAATCTGACCAAATTTCATTCTCCTATCTCTTATCGTTTGGTCGTGAGGGCGATGCGATCGTGAAATTTTCAGGCGGATTTTTCACCTCTCCTCCACTCTACCAACTGACATGCCGCACTCTAACCAGAGCAGATTTTGAGAATTTTCACTTTTTTGAGGACTCACTGATCAAAAACTGTAAATCTCAGCCTGACATAAACTACATTCCTGCGGAGACAAGAAAAATCCCTGCGTTTTGATGGGTAAATGAAGTTTCTAGGTGAACGTATGGCGAAGCAGTGGCGTTTGGAAAAAAGTGGATTTTTTGAGCCGATTTTTTTCACTCCCCATTCATTTTCTATGGGACTTTTTGCGCAGTTTTTTGCGAATAATTCTGCGAAAAAATGACGAATTTCTTAGAAAAGTCATAGCCCGGGATTCCCGATGAAGCCGCACGTTTTGATATATAATTTGTTTTGGTTTTCTCAAAGCCCTAGGACGAGTTAGCGACCGAAAAACGGCGGAAACGTTAGGAATAATAATAATAATAGACGCTTTTTTCACAGGAGAACAATAGTGGCTCGTGGCTTCGCCACGAGCCACTCTCCTCCCATTGCTTTGCAATGGAGAGGAGAGTGGCTCGTGTCGAAGCCCGAGCCCCTAACTAGACAATTCCCGCTCGCGGAAATCGTGGGAGGGGCTCGGGATGTGTGCATGTCCGGAGCTGGGCAGGAGAGGGGTGTTTTTTGGTCCGTCACAGGCTTTTATTTTGAAATTGTGCTGTGCTTTTATTTTGAAAGGAAGAGACAGGAAGATCTCACCTGGTCAAAATTTGGATTGGAGTTACTCAAAAGGCTGTGTGAAGCTGAGAGGTTTAACTGGCGTTTTCAGTCCGTCGAAGGCTTTTATTTTGAAATTGTGCTGTGCTTTTATTTTGAACGGCAAAGACGGGAAGATCTCACCTGGTCAAAATTTGGATTGGAGTTACTGTAAAGGCTGTGTGAAGCTGAGAGGTTTAACTGGCGTTTTCAGTCCGTCGAAGGCTTTTATTTTGAAATTGTACTGTGCTTTTATTTTGAAAGGCAAAGACGGGAAGATCTCACCTGGTCAAAATTTGGATTGGAGTTACTGTAAAGGCTGTGTGAAGCTGAGAGGTTTAACTGGCAAATTGTGCTGTGCTTTTATTTTGAAAGGCAAAGACAGGAAGATATCACCTGGTCAAAATTTGGATTGGAGTTACTGTAAAGGCTGTGTGAAGCTGAGAGGTTTAACTGGCGTTTTCCACTCCGTCGCAGGCTTTTATTTTGAAATTGTGCTGTGCTTTTATTTTGAAAGGCAAAGACGGGAAGATCTCACCTGGTCAACATTTGGATTGGAGTTACTACAAAGATGGGGTGTGAAACTGAGTTCCTGGAGGTCCACTATCCTCTATGTTCTAGATGTTTCCTTCTTACAACACACCTGATTCAAATGATTAGCTCATCATTAAGCTCAGCAGAAGCCTGATAACGAGCCTGATCATTTGAATCAGGCGTGTTGGAACTGAGTTTGAAACCCCTGCTCTAAAGGCTGTGTGAAGCTGAGAGGTTGAACTGATTATCAGGCTGAAATGCAGCTCCTGTGGAGGTATTGGATGTGAAGGTGGGTGTGGCACACCAATGAGTCTGTGTGTGTGCGTGAGACGATGCCTGCGCGTGTGTAAGGGCGGTTGCTATGGGCCCCCATAGCAACGGTGCCTGCCACAGACAGCAGAAAAGTGCTTCTCAGCAGCAGCGCGCAACGTCTCGTTCTGGCGCTAACTGTGGGCTAACCGTGAATGGTAGCTGAAAACCGAAATGACCGTGAGCGAGAGGAAGGCCGTGGCTAACCATAAATGTAATTATTTTCCAAATATTGTGAGAAATGACCGAGTTACAGCGATTTAAAAAACACTGTCCCTCCATGAGGCAGATGATTCAGTTTACATTGGTTCCTATGGAGAGAACGGTGCGACTTTGGTCTAAACTGCTGCCTGCCATTTCACTTCAGAAAGAGCTAGGTCTTCAAACTTGGATTCATTTGAATCCCAGGAAAATTGTTTACAATCTGACCAAATTTCATTCCCTAACTTTATGGTTTGGTCGTGAGGGCGATGCGATCGTGAAATTTTCAGGCGAATTTTTCTCCTCTCCTCCACTCTACCAACTGACATGCCGCACTCTAAACAGAGCAGATTTTGAGAATTTTCACTTTTTTGAGGACTCACTGATGAAAAACTGTAAATCTCAGCCTGACAGAAAATACATTCCTGCGGAGACAAGAAAAATCACTACGTTTTGATGGTTAAATGAAGTTTCTAGGTGAACATATGGCGAAGCAGTGGCGTTTGGAAAACAGTAGATTTTTTTTGTCGATTTTTTTCACTCCCCATTCATTTCCTATGGGACTTTCTTGGCAGTTTTTTGCGAATAATTCTGCGAAAAAATGACGAATGTCTTAGAAAAGTCATA
This sequence comes from Acanthochromis polyacanthus, assembly GCF_021347895.1. Lineage (NCBI taxonomy): Eukaryota > Metazoa > Chordata > Actinopteri > Pomacentridae > Acanthochromis > Acanthochromis polyacanthus. The sequence goes on along the minus strand of NC_067131.1, from coordinate 9,553,756 downwards.
GCCCGGGATTCCCGATGAAGCCGCACGTTTTGATATATAATTTGTTTTGATTTTCTCAAAGCCCTGGGACGAGTTAGCGACCGAAAAATGGCGGAAACGTGAAGAAAATATAACTAGACAATTCCCGCACGCGGAAATCGTGGGAGGGGCTCGGGATGTGTGCATGTCTGGAGAGGCGTATTTCGGCGTTTTCCTGGTCAAAATTTGGATTGGAGTTACTCTAAAGGCTATGTGAAGCTGAGAGGTTCAACTGGGGTTTCTCGTCTGTCGCAGGCTTTTATTTTGAAATTGTGCTGTGCTTTTATTTTGAAAGGAAGAGACAGGAAGATCTCACCTGGTCAAAATTTTGATTGGAGTTACTGTACAGGCTGTGTGAAACTGAAAAGTTTAACTGGCAAATTGTGCTGTGCTTTTATTTTGAAAGGCAGAGACAGGAAGATCTCACCTGGTCAAAATTTGGATTGGAGTTACTGTAAAGGCTGTGTGAAGCTGAGAGGTTTAACTGGCGTTTCCAGTCCGTCACAGGCTTTTATTTTGAAATTGTGCTGTGCTTTTATTTTGAAAGGGAAAGACAGGAAGATCTCACCTGGTCAACATTTGGATTGGAGTTACTCTAAAGGCTGTGTGAAGCTGAGAGGTTTAACTGGTGTTTTCAGGCCATCGCAGGCTTTTATTTTGAAATTGTGCTGTGCTTTTATTTTGAAAGGCAAAGACAGGAAGATCTCACCTGGTCAAAATTTGGATTGGAGTTACTCTAAAGCAGGGGTGTCTAACTCAGTTCCTGGAGGTCCACTATCCTCTATGTTCTAGATGTTTCCATCTTACAACACACCTGATTCAAATAATCAGCTCATCATCAAGCTCAGCAGAAGCCTGATAACGAGCCTGATCATTTGAATCAGGTGTGTTGGAACTGAGTTTGACACCCCTGCTCTAAAGGCTGTGTGAAGCTGAGAGGTTTCAGTGATTTTCAGGCTGAAATGCAGCTCCTGTGGAGGTATTGGGTGTGAAGGTGGGTGTGGCACTCCAATGAGTCTGTGTGTGTGCGTGGGACCATGCCTGCGCGTGTGTAAGGGCGGTTGCTATGGGCCCCATAGCAACGGTGCCTGCCACAGACAGCAGAAAAGTGCTTCTCAGCAGCAGCGCGCAACGTCTCGTTCTGGCGCTAATTGTGGGCTAACCGTGAATGGTAGCTGAAAACCGAAATGACCGTGAGCGAGAGGAAGGCTGTGGCTATCCATAAATGGTAATTATTTTCCAAATATTGTGAGAAATGACCGAGTTACAGCGATTTAAAAAACACTGTCCCTCCATGAGGCAGATGATTCAGTTTACATTGGTTCCTATGGAGAGAACGGTGCAACTTTGGTCTAAACTGCTGCCTGCCATTTCACTTCAGAAAGAGCTAGGTCTTCAAACTTGGATTCATTTGAATCCCAGGAAAATTGTCTACAATCTGACCAAATTTCATTCCCCTAACATTTATGGTTTGGTCGTGAGGGCGATGCGATCGTGAAATTTTCAGGCGGATTTTTCTCCTCTCCTCCACTCTACCAACTGACATGCCGCACTCTAACCAGAGCAGATTTTGAGAATTTTCACTTTTTTGAGGACTCACTGATCAAAAACTGTAAATCTCAGCCTGACATAAACTACATTCCTGCGGAGACAAGAAAAATCACTGCGTTTTGATGGTTAAATGAAGTTTCTAGGTGAACGTATGACGAAGCAGTGGCGTTTAGAAAAAAGTGGATTTTTTGAGCCGATTTTTTTCACTCCCCATTCATTTTCTATGGGAATTTTTTCGCAGTTTTTTGCGAATAATTCTGCGAAAAAATGACGTATTTCTTAGAAAAGTCATAGCACACTATTCCCGATGAAGCCGCACGTTTTGATATATAATTTGCTTTGGTTTTCTCAAAGCCCTAGGACGAGTTACGAATCGAAAAACGGCGGAAACGTGAGGAATAATAAAAGAGAATAAACGCCACAGGAGAACAATAGTGGCTCGTGGCTTCGCCACGAGCCACTCTCCTCCCATTGCTTTGCAATGGAGAGGAGAGTGGCTCGTGTCGAAGCCCGAGCCCCTAACTAGACAATTCCCGCTGGTGCGGAAATCGTGGGAGGGGCTCGGGATGGCTGCATGTCCGGAGCGGCGTATTTATTCTAAACGCTGTGTGAAGCTGAGAGGTTTAACTGGCATTTTCCGGTCCGTCGCAGGCTTTTATTTTAAAATTGTGCTGTGCTTTTATTTTCAAAGGCAGAGACATGAAGATCTCACATGCTCAAAATTTGGATTGGAGTTACTCTAAAGGCTGTGTGAAGCTGAGAGGTTTAACTGGCGTTTTCCGGTCTGTGGTAGGCTTTTATTTAGAAATTGTGCTGTGCTTTTATTTTGAAAGGCAGAGACAGGAGGATCTCACCTGGTCAAAATTTGGATTGAAGTCACTCCTAAGGATGTGTGAAGCTGAGAGGTTTACCTGATGTTTTCCGGTCTGTCGCACCACTTCCAGGTGAAATGTATGCAGAGTGGAGGAAAATCGTTTCTTCTGGCCATTGAGGGATGATCTTCATTGGTATCCCTTTGAGGATGTGATGTCCCTCATTCGTCCTCCAGAGAATGTTACGTCACGTCATATGGCCATTGCAAGAGAGGTGTGGGATGCTCTGGCCAGCCACGGAATTTAAACCTGGACATCAGCTTTCTATGACATTGATCAGTTGTTCATGACTACTTTTGACATCCTCATTCATTTTTATAGATGTCTGCCTACAGTACTACTGTTTTTCATGTTTGACTATTGAATATTTGATCAGGTCCAGTTGTGGTCTTAGTGACATGTTGATGTATCATTCCTACTCACTGATCCTTTATTGAAAATATGTTCATATCATACATTCCAGCTTGTTATAGTTACACCTATATGAAAGAGAAAGCCCCAAAACCTAATATTTGAAATATGCAAGAAATTGAATGATAGGCATTGCAGGTTAATACACAGCATAAGATGTTATTAAACAACATTCCTGTGGTCCTGAGTATTTGTTATCACATTTATGTTATGATCTATAATAAGTAGTAATGGATCCATTCAACCTGTTACTCTAATTTCAACCGTTACCAAATAATTTTATATCAAAATAATCTTAAATGATTTTCCCAAACTCATGAGGGTTTGACCTATTGTCCTTTTAGTGGTTTGAATGATTTAATTTGTGATAGATTTGAGCAAATATTTGCAATTTAATACAAAAAAAACATGCAAATATTGAAAAGTTGGGCATGCCAGAGTTCAAAAGTTGTTTAAATTAATCGAGGTCAAGTCTTAACTGAAATTAAATGATTATCCAATGTGCATGTGGCCTTCTTTACTTAATGGTAAAGGATTTATTAAACATTTTTGAAAAAAATATACTTTTTCAGGTTCCTGAGTATTCATAACAGGATTGCACTATGCATGGCGCACATCAAATAAAACATTTCATAAAAAGTGTAACTTTAATGCCTGAGCTGGCCGAATCACATTATTTGATGGCTTGCTATCTGGTTTTCTTAAATATATGACAGAAAAATATGAGATTTTTCAAAGGTTAGGATGCCTAAATTGTCCTCCAATTCTGGAATGACCCATATACATAGAGAGAAGGACCAATGTAACAATGCAATACAAAATACTGTACATGTAGTACTATTATAGCAACCAAAGAAGACACTTCAGACTTGAAATATTTTCATATACTATACATTTTTTATTTACAACATTCAGCCTTTTCTTTCAGCCTTCTGGAGGTCTTCTGTGTTGTCTGTGGGTGTTAAAAGATCAAAATTAACTGGGAAAATTGAAATGTGAAACAAGTGCAAATCTGTACTGCGGTTTTTACCTGAGGCATGTCCCGTCGTAGCAGGTCGTGGAAGCAGATGTGGAGCTACAGCCGTTACCGGACCTATACAGGCCGTCGGCCGACACTGCACACTACACACCCCGCTCCCTGGACCACAGGAAGCCAAGTCCAAATTCTAAAAGGTGAACAATTAAGAGTGGCAAATTAATATCAATTAGTTTGACATTTTTCAACAATTAAGTAAATTAATGTGCACGATTAGAACGAATATCTATTGAACACTTGTTCCTACCTGAGACATGCCTATGGGGAGGCTGTAGAAGACTTCCAAAAGGACTGGGTGTCCGAGAGGAGGGGACTTGTGGGAGGACGTCTGATCTCACCACTGCACCTCCTGGACCCCCTCAGGCCTGGAACTCAAAGAACAAATCAGAGCAAGAACAAAACACAGCAGAACAATGTGCCACATGAAAAACGTGTGACACAACTGTAAAATCGGACAGCACAACACGCTGATGTGTCACAAAGTGAGTGTGTGACACAAAATCAGTGTTGGCTGGTGAGGCTTTAGCCAGTCAAAATGCAATAGACCGGGCTGTGATAGCTATAATACGTTTGGAGAACACCTGACTGAACACATTTCTCAGGTTGGGAAATGTAAATGTGATCAATCACAGTGTTCTTGTCTGTGGTAGACTCTGTGATCAATTGGTTGTAGCCTCTGGACAGAAGTGCATCTCTTATGCTTTTTTTGCCTCTCGAAAGGAGGTCTTCATTGAAGTCACCACAAACAACAATAGGGTGGTGATCCAACAGTTCCAATGTGTCCAAGAGAGCGTTGAGGTTTGGCAGAAACTTTTGCAAACCAAAATCTGGGGGTCTATACACAGTTGCTATTAGCACTTTGACTGGGACCTCAACCTTCACGACCAGACATTCGAGATCTGTGACACGTCCCATGCAGCTCGGCGCCTCCGCCATCAGAGCGCTCCTGCAGTACACGGCAACTCCACCCCCGGCCTTTGACGCCATGTCCCTGCACGTGGTGTAACACGCCTGTCTGCTGCGGTGAAACACAGTGTATCCCTCCAGATCAAAGGACGAGGATACAGAGGACCCTGACAGATGTGTCTCGGTGAGACAAAGCACATCTGCCAACCTGAGTTCGTGATGCAACTTCAGGTCCACCATGTGAGATGGAAGCCCTTGGGTGTTATGATGGACGATTGTCACCTCTGCATCTGGTCGCTCCGTCCGGTTGAAGCGGTGCAACAGCGGAGTAACACTCTGGAAACTCGCGCTGCGCATGTCTTCCAAAGCTGTCGTAATGGCAGGGTCAGCATAGATTTTTGTCTCATCAAAATCGGTGATGGTGAGACCCTGAAGCGAAGTGGTGCGACTAAGCGCCACATACGCCATGCCTGGCTGAAACATGCGTTTCAGGCTCACGACAGCCGACGTCACCGTCATTCCCTGAACTTTGTGGGCTGTACACGCAAAGGCCAGCTTGACGGGGAACTGACGTCTCACGACTCCGCCCTTGCGACCGATGCTCTCCTCGGATCTCTCGACGTACACCAAGTCGTCCGAGGGGCCCAGAAGCTTTTTGCGGAGAGTCTGTCCTGCTGTGGTATTATCCAGTTTAAGTCCAAGAAAGCTCACGACTTTAGGGTCACGTCTGTCAGGCAGAATGGTGGAGATGGTCCCAAAGGTTCCATTGACAAGGCCATCCTCCACGTTGAGATTCCTGATCAGCATAACTCTTGCTCCTTCAGCTGCCATTATGCTGTCAGGCAAATCTCTCTTGGTGCCTTTGATGTTGGGCACAGGCACCTTCCTGCCGGTAGCGACATCCTTCCTGTAGTCCTCGGCCGCTATTTTGACGTCCCCTTTAAGCAGGGAGGCCACGGTGGCTGCGTTGTGACCATCTACCTGCTTGTTGGTGGCAAAGACGTGCAGCGTTCCTGGCGGGCAATCTTTGCCGTCAGAGACGGCTCTCATGAGCAAGCCTCTGTCCGCAGCGCACAGAGGATCTTGCTTGCGCTTGACACGCAGTCGATTGAGGAGTTCGGCGAACGCTCGGTCATCCTTCTGGCGCATGATCTCAGTGAGGTTGACCATGGTGAAGCGCTCTCTCCAGAGATCGAACTCTGTCTCCTCGTAGACACAGAGCGGCTTGGCCCTGCCCAGCGGCGGCAGCTGGTAAAAGTCGCCGACTGCAAGAACGGAAATGCCGCCAAAAGGTCTTCGGTTTCCTTTGAGCTGCTGGAATCGCCAGTTGACGTAGGCAAACAGCTTCTTGGAAACCATGGAAATCTCATCGATGATGAGAATTTCCACCGAAGACAAAGTTGCTCTAAGTTCATCAAGTGCATTGCCCAGGCCCTGGTACGGCGGTTCCAGGGACCTGGGAAGCTTAAGGACAGAGTGCAACGTTTTGCCCGCGATGTTAAAGGCTGCCGTGCCCGTGAAGGCAGTCAGAAGGACAGTGGGCTGGGACATGTCAGCTGCGTCCCGGAATCTCGGGAGCTGCCGCAGAATCCTCGTTGCTTCCTCATGAATGCACTTGATGACGTGGGACTTACCGCAACCAGCTCCACCAGAGACAAAGTAGTGGAACGGTTCTGGATCTTGGCCCCACACACGCCGAAGGCACCACTGGCGCACAGCGTAGAAGACGCACGCCTGGGTCTCGTTCAGACTCTGAAACATCTTGCGGACAAAGTCTGGACTTAACCGAGGCGCCTCGATTCGGGGAAGGGGTTCACCGACATTCAGGTCTTCAAAGTCGGGCACGGCGTCTTCGTCCTGCTCCTCTGGGATCTTTTCACGGAGCTCAAGACACTCCTGCCGTTCCGCCTCAACCTCGGGTGCGAACGTGTTCCAAGCGTTGAGGACCGGACCGAACTGGACGTTCTGGAGTGCCTTATCCATGCCTGCGCCTCGTCCCTCGAATCGCTTCCTGTTGTGCTCAACGATGTCCTTGACGTCGTGTCGGGATTTGTAGAACTCTTCGTACGAGGTGCGACCCCCGTCGTTGAGTTCGTCGTCAGATCGGTGGGGGAGGTACAGCTTTAGCAGTCGTCTGAAATGTTTTTCTGGCGCCTTGGTCTCAGAGAAGCGCGCATATCGAATGACTGCTGGTTTTCCGGCTGTCCTCTTGGCAATATGTCCTTTGTCACACAAAAGGGCAATGGCACTGGGGCCCTGTGCTTGTTCGCCGTAGACTACCCGATAGTCTGATGCAAATTCGGCCAGGCACATGCCCTGAAACTCAGGAGTCTTTGGTCTGAACAGGTACTTCTCAGGTACCCCCAACATCCAGACCTCTTCAGACTCAGGTGCCATGTCCTTCAGGCGACTCATAGGAAGACTCATCTTCATGGCTTCCTCGTCCGTCGAGAGGAAAATCACAGACCGCGAGCACTTTTTCAGGGGCAAGCTGCATGTGCGAGCCACTGCCTCCTGGGCGCTGACCTCTCGGTGCTTCGCATAGGCCTGCATGATCTTTCTCATTTCCTCACATTGGTTGAAGGCAGACTCTCTGCTGGTCTTCACGACCGAGTTCAGGAACTCGGTCATCTCGTGCTCCGGCTTGGTGATGTACGACATCATGTACATGGCACAGCAGTACTCGTCCAGGACGTACTGGATGTCCATGTTTGCGTTCCAAGCGCGGAGAAGGTCTGGGTTATACGCGTTAACCCAACACTCCTTCGGCTGCCGCTTCAGCATGACCACGCTCCCGCTTGTCAGATTTTCGGCACACTTCATATAGGCGTCGTGTTCCAAGTCGCATCGACGGAGGAGATCTGACAAGCTCTCAAAGGAGGCCTTCGGATCCATGAGGAGCTCTCTCAGGTGCCGAAGCTTTTCCTTTGCGTCCCTTTGCTGCCGACGGATCTGCTCCCTCCGTTCCTTCATCACCTCTTCCTGGTCTTGACCATCTTCCATTTCCACATCGGCAGCAAAGGGCTCCGTGATCCAGGTGATATCAAACGGCAGCTTGGGGAAGCCATAACGACACACCACGTTTCCCTTTCGGCAAGAGCCGGTGTGGCTCCTGCTGTGTACCTGAACCTCCGAGACGATTTTGTGGAGCTCCGGGTCCTTCTCGGGGTCAGGCATCTGGCAGGAAATGTGGCGGTCAATGAACCTGCATACGGTGTGGTCCAAGTCCTCGCCGTACACAGGGGCGTCTTTGACCCACACTAGCATGTGAATGTGTGGGCTTCCGCGGGCCTGAAATTCAACGCGGTAAAAATAATCCTCCACCTCGCCGATCGGCCGCGCTGGTGAGAGGATCAACTTTGCCATAAGGGCATCCACACGTTTTTCAAACATGCGCATTACGGTGACAGGGTTACTGCGCAAAATGTCACACTTGGCTTTCCAGTCCAGTTCGGAAAAGTCACCAAGTGTTTGTCCTTGCTGAGATTTGATGACCCCAATTATTTCAGGCCATCTCATCTCAGCTGCCGAAAAAGTCAAAAAGAACGTCGGTTTGCCGAGTTGCCTGAGCATAGCATGCAAATCTCTCAGGCTTTTATTCCAATATGCGGGCGTGCCTCTCAGAGGCTGCATAAATCGCATGGCCTCTTTGGCCTGAATTAATCTCTCCACCTCCTCTTTGTCCTGGAGCATGGAGTTTTTGATGGCACGCCCGTCTTTTGTGCGCATCTTTCCTTTGCGCATTTGTATCGACATACTTCCTCTCGCGAGGTTCGTCTCCGTTACAAACTGCGCAAAGAAAAGGTAAGTCTGGTCCTCGGCAAACCGCGTGTCTGCCCCGAAAAGCCTGGCGTTAAAGTATCTGCTGGGTGAAAGTTTGATGGGACGGTCTTCATCCAGCGTGTTCTCTCCTGTGGGAAACTGCACAGGGAACGCCATGGCTTCCAGTTTGGGGATTGCAAAAAATCCCACAGGTTTGTTGCCTTGGGCGGGGGCAACGCTGAAAATGCCATCTCCATAGGAAAGTATTTCCTGCGCAATGTCTGGTGGCTGCATGCAGGTGTCCAGAGCAAGTCCAGGTCTTAGCTCCTCCTGCTGTTCGGTGGGTATGTCTGCAGCTAAATTGGTCTGGTAGCTGTCAGACACTTGTAGCAGCTCTTGGTCCAAGATGTCTTCTCCCCACTGGGCAGCATCCATGCTGTCGTGCTGAGAGTCTATGTCATCAGCAGACTCCTCCAAGAGGGTTTCTGTCGTGACATCATTGGACCGGTTTTCCAGCTCAGTGCTTGGTGATGGCATGTCAGTATTGCGTCTTTGGTCGTCTTCTGGCCGACTCGTTCCTGCGGCTGACACAAAATCGGCCAAGACTGGCTCAGTGTAGCTATCAGCCGCCTCCAGCAGCTCCTCGTCGAGCATGCTGTCTTCTCCCCACTGCGCATCATCCGTGCACTCGTTGTCTGAGTCGTGGAGGAGATTTTGGAACGTGGCCTGTTCATCAATGGTCACATCGGAATACTCAGAGTGCTGCTCTCTGAGTTTTTCCAGGGCTACCAGCACATTCTTCATGTTGACAGTGTAGAAGTGCTGGTAACCTTTGAATCGAATGTGACGCTTTAATTTCACCTGCAGTAGCTGTGCTTCTGGGAGGGGACGTGGAAGACTGTTGACAACGCTTTCCACTTCCGATGGAACGCACACAACAGCTCCATGGACTGCTCGCTGCTGTCCTTTCGGTAAGGCGATGATCTTCGCAAACGGGAGGATTTTTGCGATGAGCTGTCTCTCCAGCACGTTGAGTTGGGCCAACTCCGGGGGAATGGGTGCCAACTCTAAATTGTTCGCTACTGCATGTGTTGGCATCCTCCCACGGCTGAGGTGGCTGTCACAGTTGTGGCAGATCCACTCCTGCAGTCTCTCTGCTGGCATTGAGCAAGGGGAGGAGCACTCAGCGTCACAGACATGCACATATGTTCCAGTCAAGCAAGCCTGTGCCACGTCGATGTTGGTGGAGTATTTAACTCTCTTGCATGACTTGACTTGATTTGGAAACATAGTCCTGTGGCAGACGGTACAGACGTATGTTGGTCCGTGGCTGATGGTCTCACGGAATGCTGCTATTGCCGCTGCCATCACTGAAGTGAGCACTGGCTGGCGAGAGGTTCCGAGCTGTCGGTATTTCCGCCTGATGCTCAGTGCTCTCCACAACTTCTGACACATGTCAGGATTGGCAGCCAACCTGTGTCTTCTGAGCAGGCTACAGCGTTGAATATGATGTAGCCTGAACTCTGGATCCTTCCTGTACCTCTGGACAACATACTTTTTCTGCCTGTTCCGAATGGCTGGATCCGTACTGTACCTGTCAAATGGCTGGATCCGTACTGTACCTCTTGAGAACATCATTTTTCTTCCTGTTCCGAAAGGCAGGATCCGTGCTGTACCTCTTGAGAAAATAATTTTTTTTCCTGCTCCGAAAAGCAGAATCTGTCATGTATTTGTATTTTACTCGGTCCCGCATTTTGACATTGAACTTGGCATAGTATTTTTTAAAATACAACAGCCGTTGTTCACAGTTCTTTTGCACACACTTTCTCTGTGCCTGAATTTTTTTGCTGCGAAATTCGGCACAGCTGGCATACCTGATTCTTTCACAAGTTTTTTTTCCAATTTTTTCTTTCACTTTTTCCTTTTTGTCACATGCTCTCCTCTTGGCTTTTCGCCTCCGATCTTTGTCCAATTTAGAGAGCTTTGTTGCTTGTGGGACAGCTGAGGAACCTTTAACGTCCTCCTCAATTTTGACAGCCGTCCCACTGTCTGCCTGCAATGCGAGGAGAGCAGGTTCAGACACTTCATCTTGAACCTCAATTTGCGGGGATTGTTGAGGATGTTCACTGGGGCTGTCAGTCTGAAAAGAAACCGGGACAAACTCGTAACTTGCAGAGTCTCCACGGTCTCTAAAGAGTGTGTGCAGGTGGTTAACCAGGTCACTGAGTTCCGCAAAAGTCATGACGATCGCCTTCCCAGAATGAGAGGGTAATCCTCTTGAGTCTCTGGAGTGGGAATCAAACACTCCATACCTCCCGGACTGATCACGGAAAACAGCGATAACCTCGGGTGAAATGACGATTATAGCCTGATTAACCTCTGCTGAAAGACACTCCAGCTGGTTGGCAAGCGGAAGCCACCACTGCCGTCTTCCAGGGCTCGATACTTGAGTTTTTAAAAAGCCACACCTGATGTCACGCATGTTGACATTATACAAATGTCTGTCTGTGAGGACTTGCTTTGGCATCTCCTCGACTGTCAGGTGATTGCTCTGGAAGGTCTTGTCGCGAATCAACTGCTGTTTGACTCCGACATACAGCGCGTCTCCCTGAGCCAGGACTCTATCGAGTGTCATCCTGGTGAACTGACAGCCCTCAGTGTGGTATGCCAGAAATGTCAATGCATTACAGCTACACTGATGGTTGCGGGAAAATACTTTGTACCTCCTATCATTCTGAGAATGACTGGCCCGGACTGACTCCACACGGCGAATCTCGCTCCTGGTTTTATCCTGAAAATTATGACAAATTGTGATCAGTAATTATTATACTTTCATTATTTATTCAGACAGCTTAATTTTTTTAGCTTGGCATTAGTACTAGCTTCTTCAGTTAAAGGATCATATGATTTAATGTTTCAGTGAGAACTTTTATTGTTCCAACATTATGAACATCCTCTCACCAATTTATGGAAATCTTGTATTATTTTAGCGTATTATTGCTTACTATTACCTTAGCAAGTTTAATATACATATTTGTACGTTTATTGCAATAACACATATTATGTATGTATATATTATACATAATATATATTTTATATATAGTTTACACACACACACACACACACACACACACACACACACACACACACACACACACACACACACACACACACACACACACACACACACACACACACACACACACACACACACACACACACACACAGTCTCTCTCTCAATTACATTTGAACAGATCATAATGAATTGCATTTTATTCTAAAACCATGAACACATAATAACCCTATGTCACTTAATTTAATTTACTGGTTAGCTTCTATTCTGTAGACATCAACACAGATTTCAACATGACATTACTATTTTAACGTAATGGGACTTGCTCCAATGTTTGTGAGGAGGCTTAAGGAGGGTGCTTTGAGCAGACAACTTATGACTGCAGCATCAGAGTTGTTTCATGTAACAGACAGTTGATGGTCATGGGATCAACATTACTGTACAGACTGAAGGCTACTGAAGACTGCCTGGACCACATACTTTTCCTGTTTGTGTGAAATGCAATTACATAGCAAAGTCAGTATTCCATTGACTTTTTCCACCATGCCAATGGCAAGTGATTTAAATATTTTATTCACCAAAACCTTTTCTACACAAATTTTGCCAGTGGCTAGTGCTAATGTAAAACCCTGATTAGAAGCAAGAGTTACTGAGTGAATGCAATGTCACACAACACAGCATTACAGGTGCTTATTGTATTGTGACCAGTGTAATAACAGTTCTCTCAATTGCCAAACATTTTTTTAACTGCAGTAAACCAAAAAACAAACAAACAAAAAAACAAAACAATCATGACTTTACAAAAAAATACTTGTGTATTGTCTAACATGTCTATCATAGAGGAATAAACTTACATTGTCTGTTGGTGCATCAGCTGAGGTCGATGCAGCTGTCATGAACCAGGGCCACTTGGTTTGTGATGGAGTCAGTGTTCGGGTCATCTGATAAATGACAATAACAGTGACACTTAAAAAATGAAGCAACACGATAGCTAGATAGTTGGCTAACGACTAAATAGCATCAGTTGTCTAAAAGCTAGTTATCTAGGTATCCAAAAGATATGTATCTAGCTAACAGCTAGCTAGCCTTTGAATAAGCTAGCTTGCTAGCTGCCAGCTAGCTAGCCAGTAGTTTCAGTTGTCCCAAAGCTAGCTACCCGAAAGATAGCAAGCTAACAAATAAGCTAGATTGGTAGCTGATAGCTAGCTAGTAGCTTCAATTTTCCTAATGCTAGCGATTCATTGGAATTGTCATTATACAGTAAATGTGCCAGAAAAAAACAGGAACAACAAAAATGGCCACAACTGGAGATGCCTGCTTTGTAATGTTCTTTTAATTGATTATAGAGAGTTAAATATACCTTCTCGGAGAAGGAGGCTTGCAGCCCGCCATCATCAGCTGTCCAGGCCTGTCCATTCGGTGAGGGGGTATCATCTTGGCCATCTAAACACAGAACAACAAAACTTCAGTGAAATGACGATGATTTTCAGTGAGATGATGCATTTGATGAGAAGAGGACTAATCCTTACTTTGCAATGGAGAACAAACAGGGGTTTCTGTCTTGCCCCAACTGCAGGACAATCTGGCCGGGGTGAGTCAAACTGCTAATGACAGATGAGAAAAAACATAGCAAGTGTCAGTGTGGACAATGTAGACGCCTGTGGAATGGAGCAGCAGCAACCAAATGAGATACCAATTAAATGGAGTTGAACAGCTATCCAACAATTTCAACTACATTTCTGTGTACTGATTCAAGTCTGTTATATTTGTGGCTGTTGTTATGAACTAGTTTTACTTAATTGCAGATGACACTAAAAAAAAAACCATCAGCAGAATAACTATCAGGATTACAACGTTTGAGCATTCATACAATCTTTCCGGGAGATAAAATTTTAATCAATCAACTTACCTTCTTTGGCTTAGGAGAAGCCTTGAAATCCGCCAGGCAAGACTTATGGGAGGAGACACTTTCTGCATGGCACTGAAATCCGCCAGGCAAGACATATGGGAGGGAGACACTTTCTCCATGGCACTGAGTGCTGTGCTGCTGAACCAGACGGGGTTCAGTGGAAGAAAGCTCTCCTCCACCTGTAAAACACAAAGCAGACACTACTAATTACAGTTTGTCCTGTCAAAAAACAACCAAAAGCAT